>NC_045544.1:116547927-119219177 GCF_009769535.1 Thamnophis elegans | reverse complement strand
GTCCCTTCACCTCTGAGCATTAGGCTAGACCAGTGGTAGTCAACCTGGTCCCTACCGCCCACTAGTGGGCGTTCCAGCTTTCATGGTGGGCGGTAGGGGTTTTGTCCAATACTGAAGCACTTTCCTTTTTTTTAAAATTTAATTGACTTTTTAAAAAAATTTCATAGCATTATTTAAACATTTTCATTAGGTTTTCATGAAATCACCATTACTGTGGAACCGGTGGGCGGTTAGAAAATTTTACTACTAACAGAGATACAAAAGTGGGTGGTAGGTATAAAAAGGTTGACTACCCCTGGGCTAGACTAGAGCATTGGAAGAGTTTATCCAGTAATGGTTTTGGAATTGCAATATGTTATATTTTGGGCTTGGTTTATGCTATTACTACAGTTTGTGTGTTTTATTATTTTTTGTTTGTTTGTTTATTTGCCTATGTTTTTAACCCTAAGTAAGGTTAGGCTGGTGTCACTGTTTGTGAATTAGACCACCATATAAATAATATGAACAAATAAATATCTCATAATAGTTAAGTTAATTCTGATATGGTCTAAATAAAGGAAGACCTGGAAGAGTGAACAAACAGATGGATTGCTTCTGAATAATGAACTTCATGCAGGTTATCAAACCTGAACAAACTTTTCCTAAACTGATTAACTTGGTTCAGTGTTTTTCAACCTTGGCAGTTTGAAATTGTGTGGATTTCATCTCCCAGAAATCCCCAGAACCACTGACGTAGGCGTTTAAGCTAATATCCATCTAGATGACAAAGAGACATCATTCTCTAAAACATTACTATACAAACTGCACCATCAAAGTACATGGAACTTCCATTTTAGTTGTGGAATTAAACAGGCAAAATTGACAAAGCTCTTCCTTTAATAACTTATATTTCAAAGGAGAATGTGGAAGGAGTGGTATTAAACTGAACATGGCTTAGATTAAAGACTATGAAGACAACAATCCAAAATGTATTTCACTGTGGAAGCCTTCAGATCTTGCAAATTTTCTCCCAGCGTCACAGGAATTCTGAAATAATCTTGTTCTTCTAGGAAATTTCAAAAGATGACAGAATCTGACCATGACAACCTGTTTAGAATTCATATCTGGACCTCCAGAAATAAGTGCATAGAGACCCAAGCAGGCTTGACTTCAAATACGTTTTGGATGCATTTGGCCATCATGCAATTTTCCTCTAAATGTGCCAAGTATGACAGATTGTATTGAGATACATCCAATAAATGACTCACCATAATTAGACCAGGATTCATTTAGTTAAAACCTGCTTTGCATCCTCCATCCTTAACTTTGAAGAGGGCTATATTTTTATTAACAGTGGGGGGTATGGTAGCTAAGCAATATTTTGACGATACGCAAGATATTGCCAAAGAGCACGAATATACAGGGTCCTCCTTATTAAGGAAGGAAAAGATCTGGAAATGTCATTCAACACCTTCTGCACTCCAAGAGGTTGAAGACGTCAACCCTCCATGCTGGCAGGGGAGCTCTGGGAGTTGAAGTCCACCCATTTTAAAGTCGCCAAGTTTGAAAAATAGTCCCTTAGATTGGTGGTGCTTTCAAACAGCATTTTGACTGTACAGATTTTTTTTTAAAGGAAAAACTGGCTTCCCACAGATGTGCCACAACTTAGACAGATTGTCTACAAGTAAGGAATGCAGTGGCATTTTACCTTATATTGTATTAGATGTTAGAAACTTGTAGTCCTAGGGCTATAGGTGATTTATAACCTCTCCCTCTGCTTTTATTGCTACTCCCAGAATCCCTGTAGCCCTAATGCCAAATATTGGAGACAAAATAATATTTGGAGATTATTGTGGTTGGTTACAAAGCCAGATGTTTAAACTAGACTCTGCTTTTTTATCCACCTATAGTGTCTTTTTTGTCCACCTACCTTCCAATAGGCTTGGAACAAGCAGATGTTGTTTAATAGTATTAAAGATATCATTCAAGATGTAAACTGTTCCTGGTGGTGAATTATTGTCATGGTTGGTTGCACAGTCAGCCAGATGTTTACACTAGATATGATTTTTTATCCACTGCAATAGATATTGTTTGATAGTGTTAAAAGTATCACAGGATGTAAGTTGTTCTAGGTAAAGCTGCACTTTGCAATTGACTGATGGTGATTTTATCAATGCTGATGCTGTTCAAGTGGTCTTCCAGATGTTTTGGGATTGTACCCAAAGCACTGATTACAATTTGTACCATCTTTGATTTCTTTTGCCACAGTTATTTTACTTGTAGCACTTGCTGGTCTTTGTGTTTTTGTCATTTTCTCCAGTTCTTTCTATTCTATTCTGTTGCCTCCAAGTTCCACATCCACAATCCAGGCTTGTTTTTCTTATGAACACTTGTTAAGTCTGGGGTGTTATGTGGCAGGCATTTGTCTGTTTGAATTCAAAAGTCCCAGAGCATGTTAAAGTCTTCATTTTCTATTACTCTGTCTATTTTGTGATCCCATCAGTTTTTACTTGCAATAATATAATTATTGCCACAGATTAGACGCATAGTTTTGTGTTATGTTTCCGCAGAGCACATAATACTTCTGTTATGGCTTCCCTGATGAATCTGTTTTAAAGGAAACTCACATACATGCATACAAATATCCCCAAAGTAAAGTTTCCTTTGCCTTGAGCTCAGTTCCTGGGAACTTTGTGAAGTTGTTGTTTCTTTTGCCATGGTAAAGAGATCATTTATCCCTACCTCCTCTAGAATGGTAGGAATGCAGTGGCTCAATGGCTAAGACACTGAGCTTGTAGATCAGAAAGGTTGGCAGTTTGGTGGTTTGAATTCCTAGTGCTGCGTAAGGGAGTGAGCTCCTGTTACTTGCCCCAGCTTCTGCCAACCTAGCCGTTCAAAAGCATGTAAAAATGCAAGTAGAAAAATAGAAACCATCTTTGGTGGGAAGGTAACAGTGTTCCGTGCACCTTTGGTATTTAGTCATGCCAGCCACATGATCACGGAGACGTCTTCAGACAGCGCTGGCTCTTCAGCTTTGAAACAGAGATGAGCACCGCCCCCTAGAGTCGGGAATGACTAGCATATGTGTAAGAGGGGAACCTTTACCTTTACGTTACCTCTCTCTCTCTCTCTCTCTCTCTCTCTCTCTCTTTCCCGCCCTCCCTCCCTCCCTCCCTCCCTCTAGCCTACAGCATTGAGATTTACTGGTGCTCTTCCACCCAAGTGGCTGCTCTCCTTTGCTTCCAAACCCAGGAATCATCCTTTGTTTATAGATGGTCTAGTTTTATCTATTTTGTATCATTTTCCCAGACACTGCAGCTCTCGCATTCCAATTAACAGCTGTTTTCAACTATCACACTTACCATGCAGTAAACATCAGCATTGCCTTACATCTCATTCAGAAGTATAATTGTTGCAGTTCACTTCCATCAGCTGGAGGCAGGGATCTTTAACCCACCTCGAGACCTCTGCTGAGCTCAGTGGTGGTTGCAAATATTTTTACTATCGGTTCAGGCATGCTCCTGCATGCGCCCAACACTTCTGAGCATGCACAGAAGCATCCGGGTGGTTGGGCGGAACCTCCCATTGCTGTTTCTACCAATTCGGCTGAAACAGGAGCAACCCACCATTGGCTGAGCTTCAGAAAACCTTGTTTGGCTAAAGTCCAAGCCTTTTTTGCAAGCCATTCTCTAATCACAAAACACAGGCATTTTCCCCAGCTTTAAAAACGAACAGAGAAATTCTTAGAAGCGAATTGCACCAAATTCTCCCTGTTCCACTGAAACAGCAGCATGTATCTTAGTAGGCTGAAGTCAAGAGATTACGAGAGAACAGGGAAATATGTCATGGGGGGATAACACTTCTCAGTCTACCTTAGGTCCTTTCTGGAACTCTGAGAGACATGAAATAAACGTTTAATTTTGGGTTTAATGAGAAGTAGGCCTATGTCAATATAATTGCTTTCACGGCTGTACTTGTTCCCAGAAGTCACGGCCTAATATGCCAAGAGTCTGCAGTCTTGGAATGACATTTTAATTGATTTTCTTTATTGCCTTGTATGAAAACAAACGCGCCACTTGATAAATTCAAATATTGAACTATACGTTGGATGGGCCTGTTTTTAAAACCTCCTTAGCTACCAACTATCACATTTGGGGGCAAAGGACTTTCAAAGACTGTCTCAGGGTGTAATTACTTTTGTCTGCATATCCTGGCAATTAAGGCTATTCTTGTTCAGCAAGAGATGGAGAATAAAAAAACCATCTCTATCCAATTTCGCCATGGCAAGCAAAACATCATGCTCCTTATTTCTTTTTTTCTGCAATAAAGAATAAACAATGGCCTCTTACAAAAGAACTTTAAACCACCACTACCCCCATAAATTTAAAGTTTCCCTACAGGATTCTTTTTTTGCAATGGGATTGAAAGCTAATACCAATATGACAAACTCAGACAGCAAATACACAGACCTACATACAGTAAATGGAATATTTGTCTCTAAGGAAGACTTCCTACATCTTGTCTTAAATGTAAAAAAGATGTTAGATGTAGAAAAGATGTGGAGACTCTAGAAAGAGTGCAGAGAAGAGCAACAAAGATGATTAGGGGAGTGGAGGCTAAAGCATATGAAGAACGGTTGCAGGAACTGGGTATGTCTAGTTTGATGAAAAGAAGGACTAGGGGAGACATGATAGCAGTGTTCCAATATCTCAGGGGTTGCCTCAAAGAAGAGGGAGTCAAACCATTCTCCAAAGCACCTGAGGGCAGGACAAGAAGCAAAGTGTGGAAATTAATCAAGGAGAGAAGCAACCTAGAACTAGGGGGAAATTTCCTGACAGAACAATTAACCAGTGGAACAACTTGCCTCCAGAAGTTGTGAATGCTCCAACACTAGACGTTTTTAAGATGTTGGATAACCATTTGTCTGAAGTGGTGTAGGTTTCCTGTCTAAGCAAGGGGTTGGACAAGAAGACCTCCAAGGCCCCTTCCAACTCTGTTATTCTATTCTATTCTAAATCCAAATTTCAGAGATTTATTCTTCAAATACCTCACTGCATTCTGAACGTGGTGTTTTGTTGTGAAGCTGGCCTTTTTAAAACCAAAACCTCTGCTTCAATTTAGATTTTCTTGTATTGGCTTAGGCTCTCTTTTTCCCCCCACTTGGCTTAGCTCCTTTAATTATGATAGACAGCTTTTAGTCTTCCTGATGCTAGGCAACCCTTATTGAATTGCAATCTTAATGGCGTTACCTGGGCAGCACTCACTCTGATGGGTTATGAATGTGTCCTAGCTGATCTCAAACAAAGGGCCATCGATTTAGAAGTGCAGTCAAGATTGATCAGTTCTAGCTTAGATATGTCTTTTTGAGCCACTCTGCACATTTTCTCCAATCAGCAAAATACTTAAGCTACAACGTTTATGAAAACGTTTCTTTTCTATCTAATCTTTTTTGGACGTGGCAACTCTTCTTAAATTCAGGGCCATCTTTCTTTGTGGTGAAAGTGATATTTATTGCCTGCTCTTCTCCAAATAACCATTTTTCCTCCATTTTTCACTGCTGCTTGAAGATTGAATTGGTAAGATGGTTTTGGTAATAGTTAACTGTTTTTTCCCCCAGTGGCCATTGCTTTACACTCGTATACTGAACTTCATTGCTAAATTTGGCTGCCCATTGACCTAGTTTGAAGACAGATGTCTTTTTGGAGCTTCTCAGACTGCTGGAGTTTTCCCCAGCTGTAATAATTTAGTTTTAAGTAGCAAACTCAGCCATGTTACTTGCTTAACCCAAGTTCCAATTTATTTTTAAATGCATCACATCTGTATTCCCAGTAGTTTGCAGATTTCAGCTACTCAAATTATCAGCAGCGGGCACCTTATTTTTCAATAAAGGAGGATATTTGTAGCTCAGGGTTGAAATGAGGGGTTGTTGGTGCTATTTGAGCTTGGAGGGGTTTTTTTTTGCAAATGTTTCATTACCCAGGGCACTTGTGATATTACCTAATTTGGGTAATGAAACGTCTGCATGGAAAACAACCAAGCTCAGAGCACCAAGCACCCCTCACCTTATATTTCATATTGAAACAAGAAAAGTCTGAGTAAATAGAATAGAATAACAGAGTTGGAAGGGACCTTGGAGGTTTTCTAGTCCAACCCACTGTTTAGGCATGAAACCCTACACCACTTCAGACAAAATCCAACAACTTCTTTAAAAACTTCCAGTGTTGGAGCATTTACAATTTCTGGAGGCAAGTTGTTCCACTGATTAACTGTTCTAACTGTCAGGAAATTTCTCCTTAGTTCTAAGTTGCTACCCTCCTTGATTAGTTTCCACCCATTGCTTCTTGTCCTGCCTTCAGGTGCCTTGGAGAATAGTTTGACTCCCTGTTCTTTGTTGCAACCCCTGAGGTATCAGAACACTGTCTCCCCAAGTCCTTCTCATTAAACTAGACATACCCATTTCCTGCAACCATTCTTCATAGGTTTTTGAGTACTTTTAGAATATATAGAAAAGTTAAAAACTAAGTTAATGAGATATTTGAATATAGTTTGAATATAATTTGAATATAGTACAAGACTATATTCTTAGGGCACAAATCCATCAGCTATCTCTCTTTATTGGTTTCTTATTACAAGTAGCTCTTGCTTAGTGACAAAAATATGGACATTAAGCAAAGTGCTAGCAGTCACAAATTGAAACAACTTTGCTTATATTCTTGTTTCAGCTTTCATTTGCTTTACTGGCCATGAAGGTCACAAATGTAAAGATTGGTCACAAAATTACTTTTTGTGCAACTATGAATGGACACTATATGAGACAGTTGCTAATTGAGGACTACCTGTACTATCTTTCTGGATTATTTTTCATTTCCCAATCCAGCTCCAAGATTTCCCTCTAGTTCCCCACCCAACCACTCCTCAGAAAGGTTGTTCACTTCTGCGATAAAGCAAAAAAATATTATATAAGTAACTAGTTCTCCTTTAAAAAAAAAGATAAAGGTTCCCCTTGCACATATGTGCTAGTTGTTCCCGACTCCGGGGGGTGCTGCTCATCTCAGAGCCAAGATGGCGCAGTGGTTAAATGCAGCACTGCAGGCTACTTCAGCTGACTGCAGTTCTGCAGTTCGGCTGTTCAAATCTCACCGGCTCATGGTTGACTCAGCCTTCCATCCTTCCGAGGTGGGTAAAATGAGGACCCGGATTGTTGTTGGGGGCGATATGCTGACTCTGTAAACCGCTTAGAGAGAGCTGAAAGCCCTATGAAGCGGTATATAAGTCTAACTGCTATTGCTATTGCTATCTCTGTTTCAAAGCCGAAGAGCCAGCGCTGTCTGAAGACGTCTCTGTGGTCATGTGGCCGGCATCACTAAACACCGAAGGCACACGGAGCGCTGTTACCTTTCCACCAAAGATGGTTCCAATTTTTCTACTTGCATTTTTTACGTGCTTTCGAACTGCTAGGTTGGCAGAAGCTGGGACAAGTCATGGGAGCTCACTCCATTATGCTGCATTAGGGATTCGAACCCGCTGAACGGCGGACTTTTCTGATCAACAAGCTCAGTGTCTTAGCCATATTTGATTTTAATCTGAACAGTACAGTACAGGAAACCTGCTGGATGACAAATAAACCAAAATCTTTGTGTTATCAAAAGCCTCCCTCATCAACTAGTACATTTAAAATCCTCATTCCAAACAGTTTGTGAATATTTAACTGCCATGAATATTTTATATTCAAAAGGGGAGAGAGCATTGAATAAAAATCAGCTGAAGGAACACTATCATTTCATTAGAGTTGGGCTTTCCAGAATTCTGTCTGGGTCGTGACAAAGTCAATGGTGGGCTGCCCTTTTTTCTTTTTAGATTTTTTTGTCCAGCTTTATTATTTTTACAAATCACTCAAGATGGGGAAGATACTGAATACTCCTCCTTCCTTCTGTTTTCCCCATAACAACAACATTCCAAAGTGAGTGACTGATCCAAAGTCATCCAGCCAGTTTGACAGAACTGCTTGTATTCAAAGATAACGCACAGCCAGGTAATAACCTGTTTTTATGGTTTTGCTGAAAACCCACAAAACAGATACAACTGAATTGACCTGTTTTATGGCTTTGCACAAAACAGGTAGTCCTTGCTTAGTGACTGCCTTGTACAGCAACCATTTGCAATAGCGATGAAAAAGTAACTCTGCAGTTTTGTGAAGCAAAGGAAAGCTGAAGATTGTAAAATTGTGTTTCACTTAGCAAACCCTTCACCTCATGACCAAGCCTCTGGTCCCATTTGTGGTCGCTAAATGAGGATCACATTTACACTGACTCCAAACTAACCAAACAAGGCAGCTAGCTTCACACATCACAATAAGCTAAGGCTAAGTGCTATGGTGCACACTCCCCTATGCACAATTGTTGATTTACCAGAACCTCTGTGGTTATTACAAGAAATAAAATATTGGGAGAGACAGATGAATAGGATTTGAACCTGACATAAAATGCATCTCTGCAGAGAAGGGTGAAAAACAAGGAAGCTATCAGACCAAGTCTGGACAACAACTAGCAGAGAAAAGAGGTCACAAGGAAACAATCCACCAAGCTCAAACCAGGACCAAAGGACAACCAGAGAAAAGAAAGTTAAGAGTTAATTTCCAGTACAGGGAGTAAAGTTAGACTGGGCAATTTAACAGGTGAGCGAAAGGTTGATGTGGAAAGGAAAGTGTGACAGAGGTTGCGGGCAAAGAGTAAAACAACCACCTTTGATAAAGACTCCCAATTCATGCATGCAATTATCTACAAAGCACTCTGATCTTCTCTAGTCCCTGTACGGCCATCATACAACAGTGAGTATAAGTAGGTGTATGTGTAATATTTAAGCAACAGTAATTAAGCTTGGGTAGGATACTAGAGATTCCCCACCAGCTGTGTGTTCCATGAACTTTTTTTTTTAACTGCATATGATCCCTGAACTCTTGTATGTATCTCGGTGATGGGATTCAAATAATGAAACAACCGGTTCTCTGACCTAATGACCAGCTGGGTAGATGTGGCTCGGTGGTCATGTGACTGGGTGGGCGTGGCCAACTCAATGTCACTCACATTGATGGGCACTTCGCCTTAGCTGTTACAATGTAATAAGGGTTAACAGAGGAGGCAGTTTCTGTAAGCAGGGCAATAAAAATTAAGCTAGAAACAACACCAGAATGTTTCCTTCCTGCCTTCCTTACAGGATTAGCCCTGTAAAGTGGAAAAAAACAAAATGGGATTTCTTCCAACAACCGGTTCTCCCGAATAGGTGCAAACTGGCTGAATCCCACCACTGATGTATCTCCATGAAATGTCTGTGAGCCTAATAAATCATATTTCACCTCTGCCCACCCCCTGCCCTGGCTATGACTCAGCCGCACATATCTGCTTCCTGGATTAGGTGGAAAACAAGGATAGTGGAAGCCACCCATGGCTGAGAGCAATGTCAGGAAGAGCAAGAAATGAACTTTACACAGAAACGTGTAACCAGGTCATTTTCTTGCAAGAGAAAAGAAACAGAGCACGAGACAAACTAAGTTGGTTGTGACTGCTGCCTGTGAAGGGAGAGGTTCCTCCCCCCACCAAGCTCAGATACTTGGTTTTGCTTCCTTATTGGCTTCCCTGAAGGGGAAATAGGGAGGCGGTGGCTCAGGGGCTAAGATGCTGAGCTTGTCAATCAGAAAGGTTGGCAGTTCAGCGGTTCGAATCCCTAGCGCCACATAACGGAGTGAGCTCCCATTACTTGTCCCAGCTTCTGCCAACCTAGAAGTTCGAAAGCATGTAAAAATGCAAGTAGAAAAATAGGAACCGCCTTTGGTGGGAAGGTAACAACGATCCGTGTGTCTTTGGTGTTGAGTCATGCTGGCCACATGACCATGGAGACGTCTTCAGACAGCGCTGGCTCTTCGGCTTTGAAACGGAGATGAGTCCTGCCCCCTAGAGTCGGGAACGACTAGCACATATGTGCAACGGGAACCTTTACCTTTACCTAAAGAAGAAATGCTGCTTTCTTAGTGTGCCACAGAGGAATTAAAACTAGCTGGTTGATTCTCACCTAGTCAGTTTTCTGTCTCAAGGACTAGAGAGAAGGGAGGGGAGTCAGGCTGCCGAGGGAAAGCCAATTTACTACAAATCTCAACATTTTAGAAGGAGGTGTCAAAAGCTAACTTGCCACTAATGGGAAATGATGTTCCTTGCATTCTTAAGGGTTCATTGTTGTTTTTAACATCCAGCTGCATTTCCCCCCCTCCCCAGAAATGTAATTGCAAATTAAATAGTCTGTCTGTGAGATACTATGGGATGCTGGTTGTAGGCATATTTCTAAGCCCTATTTAAACCACTTTTTGTAACACCAGAAGCAGGTGGCACGCAATCCTTACGGAGAAATTGTGTGTGGCTTTGAGTGACACAAGCAACTTCAAAGCAAAGGATAAAACACATATTTGTTTACTTAAAAATAACAGTTGAGGATATTAAATATACTTATAACCCCTGATATTTAACAATACCCTTATGGCACATACACAAATATCATTTTGTTCCTCAGCGCTTTTGGGGATTGTGACAATTATATGCATTACTAAAAAGTTAACTGGCTTCCAGAGGAAACCAGAATGCACCAAAGGAACTGAAGAGCCACGTTGTCAATTTTGCAGGTTACAACCTCCCTTTTTAAAACCTTTTTGAATATGTTATACCACTTCCATCCATATAAGTCTGCCAGCATTTTGCCTGCTACCAAGGGCAACTATTTGGGCAGGTGTGAAATAGGAGGGCCCTTTGTACAGTTTCCCTAGAAGTCTAGAACTGCATTTTTTAATCCTGGCAATTTTTAAGATGTGTGAACTTCAACGCCAAGAATTCCCAGCCACCACCCCTTTAAAAACACCGCTTTAGAATGTGTTATGACCTCAACGTACCACCACAGTTGGGACCAGAATTTCCACTGATAAACAAGGTGGCTGATTTTACAACCTTTCCTAGCACCGTTGTTAAGCAAGTCACTGCAGTTGTTAATGAAACACAGTCATTAAGCAAATCCAGCTTCCCCCATTGACTTTGTTTGTAGAAATAGGAAGTCACAAATGTGGATCGCCTGACCTTGGGACACTGCAATTGTTATAAATACATGTCAATTGCCAAGGGTCTAAATTCCAATCACATGACTATGGAAGTTGTAAGTGTGAAGATTGGTCAAAACTCCCCCCCCCCGCAATGTGTTATAACTTCAAACAGTCAATAAATAAATGGTTCTAAACTGAGGACTATCTGTACCAATGGTGGTTCTTTGAGTCTCCCAGCTACAAACCTCTAAGGAAATCCCCAAAAGGAGAGTAATTTTCTCTGAACCTAAAGCCTTGTGGGCCTTGTATGACATGCCAGATTCTATAAAATAATTTATCACTTTTAAACATATAATGAAATGAATGGTGTAGAAAAGTCAACCTGACACTGTTCAGGAAGGGAAGCAGTGACCTTGGTTCTTTCCTATTAGATTACAGGGGAGGACGACTAACACTCAATTTTATAATTGAAAGTGAGGTCCCTTTTTTGCCCCCAAGAGTAATAAGATATAATTAAAGATAATTTGATACTATTAGCAGTTACAAGCTTTTCAGGCTTTAAAAGATTTGTGGCTAAACTTGAAGCATCAATAAAACATAAAAAATTGTAAATCAAGATTTCTGTTGACCAATAATGAGTCATGTTGTACACGGTTTATTTCTGTTGACAGCAATTTTAACAGCGGTAGCTATAATGATGTTTTTTTGGAGTGAAATATATACCTGGAAAATCTGAATTAGCACCTAGAGTGTCAAAACAATGAGGCCAAGAAACAAAGCTCTGAAAATTGAAAAATCTGATCAACGTGGACTTTCTGCAACCAAAGGAACAGCTTGTTTACTTCCACAAATTTAACTGAGGAAGAGAAAAGAACATAAATATTTAACCTTTTAAGAAACTCAGACATTAGCTGAGTTGCAAACTGAAAGCTGATATGGTTTGTAAAGCAGGTATACACAAAACAGGTCACAGTCTTGGTCTGACCTTATTGCAAAAACAGATAAATAGCTCTACAGCTAAAATGTGATAAAGATGTCTTTTTTCATAGGTTGCCCAAAAACACATATGGAATGGAACACTTTGGAATCCCATGTTTACCAGAAGTACAAATAAGACTCAAAGAGTTGAGACGAGCTTAAGAAAGAGAGTTGGTATTTTAAAAGTGTCCTAATATTAAAAACAGGTAACATTACAAACAGGGGGGTTTTTTCCTCCCTTTTCCTTGAATTATGAAGTTTGTTTGAGACTTAGTGATAATCAGGATATCAAAGATGCTGAATGCACACACAAGGCCCAGACATTTAGGATGACTTTAGCAACTGGGGGACGGGGGATGGGACTACATCTAAACTGTTATCCTTCAGGAAAATGCTTAATTTAGTTTCACACAACTCAACCTGGCCTTTCAAAGAATCCCAGATCTGCCAAGTTAAAGTGGATCTTTACCTTAATTTGTAAAGTTAAAAGTTAAAAAAGCATCACCCATAGACAAATTTGGCATTTCCTAACCTGGTGCCCTCCCTGTATCTCCTGGACTACAGTTCTATTATCTCAACCTGTGTATCTTGCTCAGGGGAAAAAAAAACTATTATAGTCTTAACATGCTGGGGAAGACTAACTAGTTCATCCCTTTTGGCAAATTCTTGCATCCACACAGCCATGCTAGATTTTTGACCAAAGAGAGAAGATTTTGAGTGACTGACTGGCTGGATTATCATACTACTAAGAATACTGAAAAGGTTGGAAGAGAAGAAAAGGCAGCCATTCACAGTGATATGTTGATGAGTTACAGAAGGGAGGGAGGGACTCAGGAGATATCACCAATGGGCTTCATCTTCAGGACAGCACTGAAAGAATTGGGAAAGCAATGGGTCCCCCTTGAAGGAGACAGCTATACCAGCCATCATAGCAATCAAGACAAATCCTGGAAGCTGGAGTTCAGCAATATAATAATATAGATTCCTACTTTGTTCAAATTCATATAAAAATGTATGTAGTCCACAAAATTGCATAAGCCAGCTTACTGCCTTTAGGATTGTCCATATTTCTGTTTTCTGACCATTTATAATTCCGTGGATGAATCCATTCAAAAATGTGATTCAGGAAAGCAATCGTACACTTTCTTTTCTACATTCTTTGATATATTTTTTTCCAGCACAAGACAGTCTCATGCCATTCTAATCATTTCTTGGAAGGCTATGCACAAGTACTATGAAGCAAATGATTTTTAAAAAACCACTAAAACACTTTTACAGCCAGAAACTTGTCGTATCATGTGATCTTTACAACAATTCAAACTGGCTCCAGCACTTCACACATATACCCATAGCTACCATCCAATTGTGCTCTGAAGGTGCCATTGCTAGAGACCAGCACCGCAAAAAAAAAAAAAAAAAGACGCTATTCCAGGCTGAAAATTCAGATAAGAAATTATAAATATTAGGAAATGACTTTAGTCGTGTTAGAACTGTGTCCAAATATGTTATTTACTACAATGTAGTGTTTCCTTGGTGTATCCTATTCTAGATGAAAACTATAAACCAAAAACAAGAGTGAAGGAATTTTAAAAACCCAGCTTCCATTCTTTGCTAAATGTCATGCTATTAAGACATTGCTCAACATTCAAACCTATTTACAATCTTAAATATTTACTTTACAACACATTGGTTTCTGAAAACAAAGATTAAGAACCCTTTGCACTTCTTTCTCAAACACAGCATTCTTGGCAAAGTGTGATAAGCAACTCTGTTTAAGGGAGTGAAGATAGCACAACCAACCACCAGCTGATTTTAAAACGTGTCCATACTTCGAAGAAAACAACCCCCAAAGCATTCCTTAAAAATCATACTGAATTTCTGTAAAAAGGAAAGGTAAATTCATTTCAGGAACACATAAAAATTCAGCCCTCATAGTAACCAACTCTGACTAAAATAAATATCATGGAACACATCCACCAACAAAAAGTACCTTTAAAATGTGCCAATTTTGAACTTGTTTCATTTTCCCCCTCCCTTAGCCCATCTGCCAAGCAGAAAAAACTAGAAGGAAGGAGTCCCGAAGCCATTTTCATCCAGCGTAAACCTGAGGTTGCAGTGGAGGGGGCAGTTTGTCATTTTCAACATTTTCAGAGTCAATGGCCGCTAAGGCTGGGTTTGGGGCTTTAATCTCCAAAGGGTACTTCTCCACAATCTCCTGGACTTCCTTGGTGATTCCATCAGTCCAATCAATAAGGTCCCTCTCGAGCTTTTTGGCCTCACTGACAATCCTCTCCTGCCTCTCATTCAGTTGTGAGAGGAGGCCAAGGTTCCTGTACATTTGGCGCATCCCCACACAGACATTGGCTGGCCAGTTCTCAGGTTCTTGCTTCTTTGGAGAGGTCTGCCCGGACATATAGCGGTCAAAGTCTTCCTGGCTCAGGTTTAAGGACTGAGCATCCAGCTTCTCTATGAAGGCAACAGCGCAACACTGCAAAAGCAAGAGCATCAATTCTTTCAGGTTGCATAGAGTTAACACATCAGCTCCATTCATACACAAACTATTTGATGTGGCTCTTAAAATAGGTTGTAAACTTTGTTAATGAAACCTTTTGTGGAAGATAGTTTAAATTACTGCTTAATAACAATAATATCAGTAATAAAAAATAAAGTAAGATGATCAAAAATTGCTCAATTACAGCATTCATTAGAAATTTGCCAATGCATTCCCTTTCTGAAATATACAGGTGAAACTCGAAAAATTAGAACATCGTGCATAAGTTCATTTTTTTCAGTAATGCAACTTAAAAGGTGAAACTAATATGAGATAGACTCATTACATGCAAAGCAAGATAGTTCAAGCCGTGGTTTGTCATAATTGCGATGATTATGGCTTACAGCCCCTGAAAACCCCAAATCCACAATCTCAGAAAATTAGAATATTGTGAAAAGGTGCAATATTCTAGACTCAAAGTGTCCCACTCTAATCAGCTAATTAAGCCATAACACCTGCAAAGGGTTCCTGAGCCTTTAAATGGTCTCTCAGTCTGGTTCAGTAGGAATTACAATCATGGGAAAGACTGCTAACCTGACAGTTGTGCAGAAAACCATCATTGACACTCTCCATGAGGGAAAGCCTCAAAAGGTAATTGCAAAAGAAGTTGGATATTCCCAACGTGCTGTATCAAAGCACATTAATAGAAAGTTATGTGGAAGGGAAAATTGTGGAAGAAAAAGGTGCACAAGCAGCAGGGATGACGGCAGCCTGGAGAGAATTGTCAGGAAAAGGCAATTCAAAAGTGCTGGGGACTTTCACAAGGAGTGGACTGAGGCTGGAGTCAGTGCATGAAGAGCCACCACACACAGATGGATCCTGGACATGGACTTCAAATATCATATTGCTCTTGTCAAGCCGCTCCTGAACAATAAATGTCAGAAGCGTCTTACCTGGGCTAAAGAAAAACAGACCTGGTCTGTTGCTCAGTGGTCCAAAGTCCTCTTTTCTGATGAGAGCAACTTTTGCATCTCATTTGGAAACCAAGGACCCAGAGTATGGAGGAAGAATGGAGAGGCACACACTGCAAGATGCTTGGTCCAGTGTGAAGTTTCTACAGTCTGTGTTGATTTGGGGAGCCATGTCATCTGCTGGTGTTGGTCCACTGTGCTTCATTAAGTCCAGGGTCAACACAGCCGTCTATCAGGAGGTTTTAGAGCACTTCATGCTTCCTTCTGCAGACGAGCTGTATGGGGATGCTGACTTCATTGTCCAGCAGGACTTGGCACCTGCCCACACTGCCAAAAGCACCAAAACCTGGTTCAATGACTGTGGGATTACTGTGCTTGATTGGCCAGCAAACTCGCCTGACCTGAACCCCATAGAGAATCTATGGGGCATTGCCAAGAGAAGGATGAGAGACATGAGACCGAACAATGCAGAAGAGCTGAAAGCCACTATTGAAGCATCCTGGTCTTCCATAACACCTCAGCAGTGCCACAGGCTGATAGCTTCCATGCCACACCGCATTGAGGCAGTAATTGCTGCAAAAGGGGCCCCAACCAAGTACTGAGTACCAATGTTCCCTCTAATTTTTTTTCAGTGTGAGCGGAAAAGTATAGTGTGTGAGCTGCACAGTTTCATGCCTGAGCACCTAAGAGAGCCACAGTTTGAACTGCTGTCGCGTCTGCTGGACATTTGCGCAACCTTCCAAGCGTCAAGCGCCAATTGCGAGCGAGGTTTCAGCCCGATGAATGCCAGACATGAAAAGTGCCACTCAAACACTATACTTTTCCCCTCACCCTGAAAAAAAAAGGCTCTCTGCTCAGCTTTTAGATTGTTAGACTGGCTAGAGAGAGACATGGCACCAACAGGGTCCTGGGTCCTGGCATTTTGCAGGCAACCTGTCCTCTCACATTCCTTTGGAATGCAACCCATCACATGTGAATTAGATTTTGCCAATTATCCTATTAAAAAATAACGCTATTATTCTAAAATATGACTAACTCAATATTAAAAACTGTAAATATGTAATGCTGATAAATAATAGCAGTAATTGTTATTTAGTATGATTAAAATCAGTATTGATATATCAATATAATATCTATCGAAATTGACAATATACACTAAAATAACAATACAAATATATAATGTGGAATATAAATGTAATAAATATAATATATAAATGCAACATAAAAAACTCTCCCCCTTTAAAGTAGTAAGATCAATTAAATAGTCTAGCAAGTTTGGACAATATGCTATATGTTATGTTACTTAAGAATATATATACCTCAGAATCAGATACAACATCCACATCATTTCCAACTGAGTCAATAAAATCATATGCCATGCCAAAACTATTTTAAATAAAGATATGAAATTAATCAAGTCTTGCATTTATTTTTCAAAATGAATGTACAATTTTTTTATTATTTAAGTTTTGTACCCTATCTTTTCTAACTAACGTTAACTTTAAAAAGATGTTACATCAGACTACAATACAAGTAATTAAATGAAGACTAAAATAAGTGTTTTGGCATATTGAGCTTTTTATATTTCTTTCTTATATTGCTTCCTTAGTTGAGAACTTGCTCCTCAACTTACTTACGCATTAACTGTTTGTTGCTTTTATGGTTTATTCATTCACTGCTCCATCTTCAGTTTTTTTTCACAGGGGGCAGGGCTTCCTTCCTCCCTTCCCTCCCTCCCTCCACTCCTTTGGCCACCAATTTTGATCCAATTCTCTCTCTCTCTCTCTCTCTCTCTCTCTCTCTCTCTCTCTCTCACACACACACACACACACACACACACACACACACACACACACACACGTTCTTTGTGGGGGGGTTGAATTACTCCGCCTCACTGTGCAAAGTCGGCTCAGCATGTGTTCGGCCCCCACTTACGCCGAATCAAATCCGCGGCCGGCGGGACCAGGGGGTTGCATTTCAAAGCCGCCAGTCCTCTTGCTTCTTCTCCTTCACCAGCAAAGCTCCCGCTGGCGTCCCCGCTCATGGCAGCGGCGCCTCTCCCTCCACGCGGAGCACCTGAGCTGGCCCCCGCGTTATCCCTCCCCCTTCCTCCTCTGCCGTGCTTTTGAGGCCGCGGGAGCTAGTAGGAAAGCGGCGGAGGTGGAGGCGGTGGCAGGGATAACCCAGAGCCCAGCTGACTCCGCTCGGAGCACCTCAGCTCAGCTGGGCTCTGGGTTATCCCTGCCACCGCCTCCACCTCCGCCGCTTTCCTACTAGCTCCCGCGGCCTCAAAAGCACGGCAGAGGAGGAAGGGGGAGGGATAACGCGGGGGCCAGCTCAGGTGCTCCGCGTGGAGGGAGAGGCACCACTGCGGGAGCTTTGCTGGTGAAGGAGAAGAAGCAAGAGGACTGGCGGCTCATCAAAACAAGTCTGGGGAGGTCCTTTGCAGGCGGCCAGTTCTAGGCGCCTGCAAAGAACTTCCCCACGTTTGCTTTACAGAAAACTCTGCGCGGCAGATAGAATCTGCCGCGCGGGCTTTTCTTGTGAGGTGCGCGGCCGCGCAGGCGCGCACCTTAGAGGGAACAGTGCTGAGTACATATGCATGCTTATACTTTTCAGAGGTCCGATATTGTTCTATGTACAATCCTTGTTTTACTGTTTGCATGTAATATTCTAATTTTCTGAGAATGTGGATTTGGGGTTTTTATGCGCTATAAGCCATAATCATCATGATTATGACAAATCACAGCTTGAACTATCTTGCTTTGCATATAATGAGCATCTCATATATTAGTTTCACCTTTTAAGTTGCATTACTGAAATAAATGAACTTTTGCACGATATTCTAATTTTTTGAGTTTCACCTGTATGTTACAGTGCATACTACAGCTTGTATGTTCTGATAATGCAAACTTTTATTCATCTTGCAACTGTTGTGTGTGTGAAAGACTGAGAGAAAGTGAGTAATGAGTATGCCTCGCCTAGACCAGTGGTTCCCAATCTTGGCAACTTTAAGACTTGTGGACTTCAACTCCCAGAATTCTCCAGCCAGCTCTGCTCAACTCTGGGAGTTGAAGTCCACAAGTCTTAAAGTTGCCAAGTTTGGGAACCACTGGCCTAGACCATCATCAGTTATAGAGCAATATCATAAACTACCCAGAGTCCATGGCAGTTGAAGTAGTTGATAAATCACACAAATAAATACAGAAAATGCACTGTTGGTTTTTTAAAGCTTCCATACCTTCACTTCCTCAAATGTATACCAAACTTGATGCTGAATCTAGGTCTGGATTAATAACACACAAAACTTGCACAAAGAAACTATATTTGGATTAATATAATGACCTGGTTAAAAACATGTTAATGCCTTGGCTGGGTTCCCATCACACAATGAATAGCTAAGTACACAACTCCACTGTAGCTCATTGTACAAACCCAATCAAAGTTTTCCTAGTTTTAATTTTAGTTCTGTGCAACAATTCAGTCACACTTGGCTTCCCATTCCTATTTGGCAAACATGGCAAGAATATTGGAATAGTTATTATTGCAGACCTCTTTTTTTCCCTTTAAAATACATGTAGATTTTGTTTCTGGTATTTCAACAGCAAGAGCTAGAAGGTTGGTATTTTTCAATATATTCAATATATTAATTATCTGCATGAACACAGGATGTTAGACTTCCTTGATATATGTGCATCCTATAACTTCTCCATAGTGCCTCAAGACTGTACGTTCAAGATCCAGAAAACATGCCAAGCACAAGCTTGTTGATGTAATATTGAAGGCCAGAAATAAGGACACTGAACCAGACGAGCCAAAAATTGTTGGCCGGCCAATACATTTAAATAAATAATGATGATGATCGTGATAAGGTCAGCTTATCTTCCATTAAGAGAAAACAAGAAAAATAGTTTCGGCATCTGGCAATATGTCGTTCTTCAAATTCCCCTAAAAAGAAAGTCACGATCACAGATCTACTTACCAGGTTCGTAAAATAATAGCCATCCTCCCCGGTCATCAGCCTGCTGGGATTGCAGAACCGAGTAATGTACTGAATGTTGGACTGCAGGCGGGGTGGGTTGCCCTTCAGGACAATGTAGATGAGAGTGGGCAAAAAGTCATCAGCTGAAGCTGGCTCAGCCTTTGTGGTCCGGATGGCATTAAATATGTGCTTGCTGCAGTTAGTGATGCAGGCCAACTTGTCCCGGGGGACACGCTTCGAGTCCATTTCAATGATGTCTGCAAGAGGAAAAGAATCCCAAGAATCAAGGAGGGCTGCATTTATTGACAGGGTTCATTCCACTTTAGTTGTCCCACCCACCCTCCATACTTAAAATCGTTTATTAAATCTTGCACAGGATCTTTTTTTTAAAGGCTAGAAATCAGGAGACCGCGAGTTCTAGTCTCCCCTTAGGCATGAAAGCTGGCTAGATGACTTTGGATCAGTCACTCTCTTTCAGCCTACAACATTAAGTTTGGGTGACAAGCTGATTGGTCAATTCTTGTAGCAGCCAATGGATCAACATACAGCTGATCTGGGGGGGAGGGGGGAAGGATCCTGCCCTTGTGAGAAAACGTTAGGAAAGGAGGAGCGGGGTGGGGGGGAGCCTTATCAGTTAGCAGCCCTGCTGTACAAGAAGAAGAATTCAAGTTTTAATATTAACCAATCCACTGATAAGTCAAATTACCCAAAAACAATTTAGGCAATTTTAAATAGTCAGCTACTTAAAAGAATGGCAAGTACTAGTGCTATTCTTCAAAGAGATTTTTCTCTTACGCATTAAGAGGAAACGGAATGCCTTGAAAATGCTACTGGCTGGAATATTATCGTTTGTCCTTAAATATATATATATATGTCTGCCCTAAAACTGTTTTTATAGCATATATAAGACTCTGCAGGGGGTTCAGATGATTGACAGCTAAAAGGTACAGTTACAATCAATCAGGTTATTTATAACAGCTTTGATTGATGAACCCTCAGTTATTGTATTCAGCCTTTCATACCAGGCAGTATAAAATATTAATAATGATTTTTATGGCACCAGAGTAGCACAACTAAACATCTAACTTCAGAGAGCTGCTGAATGACAATTTTCCAGTTGATGAGACAAGATATATATAAAATAATAACAATACATTATCATTATCATTATGATGTTAATCTTTGGTGAGATTCACAGCCTTTGGGTCTGGTTGGTAGCTCAACAGCTCGAGTCCTAACCAAGGACTAGGAACTGTTAAGGTAACATCGCACAATATAAGCTGTTCCAAGTAGGGTGGTTTTTTTGTAGAATCAGAATGTTGAAGTCAGATAAATTTAGAATTTCCAAATAGTGAGGTAGCCCTTTAGGTATTGCTCCAAGGGCTCCAATTACAATCAGGACAACACACGATTTCTTTTTCCACAGTCACTCAACTTCAATTTGCAAGTCCTGGTACTTTATGATTTTTTCTTGCTGTTTATCTTCAATTTGTGCATCTCCAGGTATTGCAATATAAACGAACCATACTTTTTTTCTTTTCAACTATTGTTATATCAAGTGTGTTGTAGGCCAAGTGCCTATCAGTCTGGATTCTGAAGTCCCACAAGATCTTGACTTTCTCATTCTCTAAAACCTTCTCAACCTGATGGCCCCAGTGGTTTTTGCTGTTCTCAAATCCAAACTTTTGGCACAATTTTCAGTGAATGATCTTAGCAATGCAGTCATGGAGTTGTAGGTAGTCAGTTTGTGAAATTTTGCTGCACCCGCTGATTAAGTGGTCGACTGTCTCATCTTTTTCATTACAGAGGGGACGTTTGCTGTTGGTGGTAACATGTTGAATTTTTGCCTTCATGCAGTTTGTGGCTAAAGGCTTGTTCTTGAGCTGCCTCATTATTGTTGTTGTTGTTATGTGGTTAATCTTTGGTGAGATTCACAGCCTTTGGGGCTGGTTGGTAGCTCAACAGCTCGAGTCCTAACCAAGGACCTAGGAACTGTTAAGATAATGTTGGAGGATACAAGTTGTTCCAAGTAGGGTGTTTTTTTGTAGAGTCAGAATGTTCAAGTCAGGTAAATTTAGAATTTTCAAATAGCGAGGTAGCCCTTTAGATATTGCTCCAAGGGCTCCAATTACAATTGGGACAACACATGATTTCTTTTTCCACAGTCGCTCAACCTCAATTTGCAAGTCCCGGTATTTTGTGATTTTTTTCTTGCTGTTTATCTTCAATTCGTGCATCACCAGGTATTGCAATGTCAATGAACCATACTTTTTTCTTTTCAATTAATGTTATGTCAGGTGTGTTGTAGGCCAAGTGCCTGTCAGTCTGGCTTCTGAAGTCCCACAAGATCTTGACTTTCTCATTCTCTAAAACCTTCTCTGACAGTCCCAGTGGTTTTTGCTGTTCTCAAATCCAAACTTTTGGCACAATTTCCAGTGAATTATTGTTGTTATTGTTGTTGTTATTATTATTATTGAGAAATCACTCCCGGAAAAGGTTTTTACAAAAAAAGAAAGGAATGTAGGCACCATGAGTTAAACTTACATTCTTCTTACTAGCCTTCTAGTTTGCTCCTGGGATTGACCTGATTATTTTTACTGTGGTGAAAACATCTAGGATCAATAAATATCCCCTCTCCAACCCATCAGCCCTTTACATACCTGTGATAGCTTTCACAACTACATCTGAGACTTCAGGGATTTCTTCATTGACAGGAACACAAAGCATTTGTGGAGTAACCCAGTGCAAAGCTCTGCAGGTTGATTTGAAAGGAAGAGGGGGAGGGGGGGAACCCACTATTAAACCTTTAAAATAGTTTAACATGTCAAGACTAAAATAACAAAACTCTCTGCCCCCAAAACTTGCATTCTGGGAAACAAAAGCAGAGAGCAAATATTTAGTCACAAATAATCTGTTTTTATTTCTTTATTTAATTTCTTATTGCATACATCCTAAACCACCTGGCTCAAATCATACAGAATTTTTATAGACCAATATTAACATCATGGGAAATCCATTGTTAGGAATGATTTTAAATATTTCTGGGTGCATCTAAAACCAGTCATTTTGAAAGATCATAGCAGGCTTGCTTTAAGTCATCTATAGATTATAACTGGAAAATAAAAAGAAACTATCTGATTTTATATATTTTGACTGCCAAAACTGGAAAATCAGCATTCTGTCCTACATCTATCTGATTCAGAAAAGAGAGGTAGTTCTCAATTTACAACACTTCATTTAGCGACCGTACAAAGTTACAATGGCACTGAAAAAAGTGACTTGCAACTGGTCAATGGAGGAAGCTTATCTGATTACTGGATTAGTTTATCAACCTACACAATTCACTTAACAACTGCAGTGATTCATTTAACAACCTTGGCAAAAGAGGATATAAAATTGGGCACAATTCAATTAATAGCCACCTGGCTAAGTAATGGAAATTCTAGTCCCAATTGTGGTGATAAGCCCTGACTAACTGTAGTTAGGGGAAAAAATCACTTCAGTGCCAACTTTATTGGCCTTTATAAATAACATTATAAATGTTAACATTTGTGTAAACCTTTTCTTAATGTGCTGCATTCGTCTATTCACATGTAACTTTGTATCAGGGAGCTCGCTTATCATCTCCAGTGAGACAACAGACAAAAAGGTTTTATGAATAAGAAAACCTAATTACATATATTATTTTTCTTAATGTGTAACATGGCATAAAATTAGCTCCTCGTAAGATCTTGTTTTTGCTCTATGCCCTACAGATTGAATGACTGCAGATATGTCATAGTCCAGTGATGGCGAACCTTTTTCTTACGGTGTGCCAAAATTGTCTGCATGCTATCGCGCTCGTGTGCATGCCCACTCAATCCTCCCCACCCACCTGTGCATGTGTACAGAACCCTCCCCCCCCCCGTGCATGCATGGATGACCCCCCCCCCCAGGCTTTGGAGCCTTTCCTGAAGCCTGGGGAGGGCGAAAAGGGCCTCCCCTGGTCCTCCTCTGGAAAGACAAAAAAACCAGCTGGCCAGCAAGCGCATGCGCAGCAGAACTGACAGCTGGTGTGCTACCAAATATGACTCTGCATGGCACTTGTGGCACGTGTGCCATAGGTTCACCATCACAGTCCTAGGCATTCGGTCGGTTTGGGGTCAATCTATTGGGCATAGCAGGCAACTAGGTCAGAAATTGAAAAAGATGACATCTGACAAATCAAGATACTGAATATACGATCTGTACTATTCTTCTATTTTCCTGTCAAAAGTATATTTTGAAATATAAAGCATTTCATCAATAACTATAATACAGTCTGAAAGATGGCACTTTAGACTGCAATGCATCTATGTTTTCTCTCTAGAAATTAATTCCCCAAGCTCTACAATGTTTTTGAAATTATTGAAGAAAAATGTCTGGATGATTTGACTTTTAGAAATTCACAGGGAAATACATTTATTAGTTGATATTTGTCTACGTAGGCAGTCATGAAACACTAACTTTTCAAATATCTTTTTAAAGACTGTGACAAAAGAAAGCAATGCAAAACATTTTAAGTAGAGCTTTCAAGACAACATATTTCAAATTGAGTAATCCCCCTAGGTTCTTCACATATTGCTCTTTTAGAGAAAAGAGATCAGTATAAAGTTCAATTGGTCTCACTGCTCCCTTTGAGAAATCTAAATTATATTGGACCTTTAAATCCTTCACAAGGATACAAACATTTGCTGTTTTTTGCTGCTGTTTGTATGATGTATGTATTTAACTTTATTGCACAAAAGCTCAAACTACTAATATTACTGTAAAAGTTTTTCTTCTTTATTTTGACCATAAATTTAATATGGGCTATTCCAATAAAATAATTAAGGATTGGCATGGCCTTTCTCTAAGGGAGACAATGAAGTGAAACACTACATACCATAGATTAGATGGCCTATAAACAGTAAGAGTAATAATTCCCTGTTGGCAATAGTGCAGCTTTTAAAAGTTTAGCCACCTCAAAGAGAAACCTGAGAAGGGTAAAAGAAGAGCTGCTACAGCCCGGATCATCCAGGTACAAGTAGGTAACAAACAGCAATGGATCCTGCATCTAAAAGAGAGAAACTAGTCCAAAAGTCAAACCTGATTCTTCTCTGGACAGCCAGATCTTTCTTCTCATCCTCCGTGGTTTCCGGGCAGAAAACGTATTTATACAAGCGGGTCATTATGTATTTCTCCACTTGATCCATCACTTTTTCCACCTTTTCTGGAGGCACTGAAAAAAATACAGAGATGAACACATTTTTATAATCATCACAGACTATATAGACTATAACTGAATATACATCAATTAAAAAGCATAAAAGCTACATTAGGGCTTAAAAATATGAAAAGTTAGAAGATAAAAAAGACATGCATTAAAACAGAAAGTTGTGTGTCTGTTTTCTGTGTACATACACACACAAACAAAGTCTAAAAGAAGAGCTAGGAACATGAGTGGGAGAGTGGGGGAGCACTAAAATTTTGTATAAGAAAACTACTGTATTTTTCAGACTATGACGCTCTGAACTATAAGATGCGCCTAGCTTTTGGGGAAGAAAGCATGAAAAAAAATCTGCCTCTGTCTCCCAGTAATTTGCCTCCTTGCAGCAAACAGCAAACAGCCTGGTCAACTTCACCCCAGCCTGATTTAGCACGAGAAGCTGATTGGTGGTTGGATTGGCCGCCCAGAATACCACCTATCAGCAGTTCTAGGCTGCAGGGATCGCCACCACCACCTATCACCGCCTCTGCGTGCCCCATCTTCGGCCTCCGCATGCCACTTTTTTGCCTCTGCGTGTCCTGTTTTTGGCCCATTCCAGGCAGCAGGGATCGCTGCCACTGCCACTATCTCCGCCTGGAACGAGCCAAAATGGGACACGCGAAGGCCGAAAAAGGACGTGCAGAGGCAGTGATAGATGGCGGCAGCGATCCCCGCATCCTGGAACAGCTGATAAGCGGTATTCTGTGAGGCCGATCCAACCACCAAGCAGTGGCTCATGCTAAATCAAGCTGTGCTGAAGCTGACCAGGCTGTTTGCTGTAAGGAGGCAAATTGCTAGGAGGCAGAGGCCAAAGGATGGGGGCCAGGGGGTGGATGGGGCTTTGGCAACATTTGCCCTATAAGAGACACAAACATTTCCACCCAATTGGGGGGGGGGGGAGTGCATCTTATACACTGAATAATATGGTATATCAAATTTCAGAGTACTCTAATATGGAGAACTAAGTGCTTATTAGGAGAGTTCTAACACATCCAGCTTCTTCCTCATATCATCAGAGCAAATGTTTGAAGTTAGATAGAATCTGCCATTTTTACCCTCCTTTTATTAAAACATCACCTACAGTAACATATTGTTTGAGAGCGGGTATAATGTAGTAGTTAAGGTGCTGGAGTAGAAGCAGGGAAACCCAGGTTCCAATGCATCTTTAGGCATGGAAGGTGACTTGAGCCAGACATCCCTCTGAGTCCAAGGAAACTGAAAATCAAAGCCCTCTTTGCATCATTCATGGATAAGCTTTGCTATAAATATTAGGTGAGCATAGTGCAAAATAAGCCAGCAGCTAAATGGAACCTTGCAACTAGGCAGAATAAATGCCAAGAAGAACCTAACAGAACATTCTTCAGTCTGTAGCCAAAAACTCCTTAGCAACGTCACCAGTGAAAGTAGAGAAGGTTTTTTCACAAAGTTTTGCTTTACCCAGAAAAAAAAATACGACGATCACAACTGAATCCAAAATGTCCATTGCTAAACAAAGCAATTAAGTTAGCAATGCCCCATTTTATGATTTTTTGCTCTGGTTGTTAAACGAATCATAATTGTTAAGCAAATCATGCAGTTTTTAAGTGAACCTGGCTTTCCCCATTGACTTTGATAATTCCAGGTCCTTGGAGGCTGTAACCATTGTAAACACATGCTCGTTGCCAAGCACCTGATGTCCAATGACGTGACTCTGGCAATGCTGCAACAGTCTTAAGTGTGAGAACTGGCCATAAGTCACTTTTTTCAGTGCCACTGTAACTTTTCAAACGGTCATTAAATGAATGGTTGTAAATTAAGGACTGTTTGTATATCTCACCACCATCCAGGCCTTCCGCACAGCCTTGAAGAACTGGCTAGCCCGTCAGGCCTGGGGACAGAGATAGTTGCCCCTCCCGAATGATGAATGCATGTTGCCTATTGTTTTTATTACATGTGTCTATGTCATTGTTTGCATTTCCCCCTCCCTGATTTTATGTGAGCCGCCCTGAGTCCCCTTAGGGAAAAGGGCGGCCTACAAATGTCAATAAAATCAAAATCAAATCAAAATCTGAAGGTTCATTTGTATGATTTCCACATACAGAGAGCCCTTGACTTACCACCATTTGTTTAGGGACCAAACAAATGGCTCTGAAAAAAGTGGCTTAGGATCATTTTTCATACAACCACTGCAGCATCCCCATGGCAACCAAAGTTTGGTCGCTTGGCAGCTGACGTGTATTTATGAAGTTGCAGTGTCCTGGTGTCATGTGATCATACCTCTTGTGAACTTCTGACTAGCAAAGTCAATGGAGAAGAATACAGATTCACTTAGCCGCCGTGTTGCTAACTTAACTGCAGTGATTCATTTAACAACTGTGGCAAGAAAGGTTGTAAACAGGGTAACACCCGCTTAGCAACTGTCTTGCTTAGCCATGGGGATTTGGGGCTCAATTGCGGTCATACGTTGAGGACTATCTTTATCTGTTCACCCCCCTTTTTATAAAAACGCAATTTAAATTCTGAACTTGGGGGACTCTGGAAAGGCTGGGTTCAGGACTTTCGATCCCTCTGGGCTAGCCTTCATCCAAACTGCGTTGGTGAAGGATTTCTTCTTTGTACGATAGGGACCAAAATGTGTTCCCCCAGCATCATCATTGAGGCAAAAGCCCTCCCACCCCATCAAGTCCACTACAAGCAGAGACATGAAGAAGCACATCTAAAATTGTATCCATAATGGTTATTACCCTTTCTCTCTTCCCAGTTTCATAAAATAAAATATGTAAGAACAATACCTTTCCAGCGAGTCTGTAGCTTATCTGCCACATTCTGATAGAGGCTCTGAGCATATTCAGACTGTTCCTCAACACTCAACTCCTATAAAGAGAAACCAGTCATGTGTGTGAGAATGGGCAATGCCCCAAATTTGAGATCTCATAAAATCCAAGTACTTCTTATTCTGTTCATTGGCCAGATTAAATCCAAGGTGGTAGAACCTGTTGCTCTTCCTTCCGCCCTATAACTGTCAGTGGAGGTCCCAATCTTACAAATAACACACTGAACTTTTCACAGAACCAGACAGCATAAAGCAGACACTAGAGGCTGCATATCTTTTTCCAGATCATATCGTTTATGTTCAGGTCAACCAGTAACTTTAGTAAGACCCTTAGAGAAGATGCGAAGTTTCTTAGAGAGGATGAAAAACATTTAATATCCAGGAAGAAGGAGAGGTCATGTCAAGGGCAATCAGTGCTGGGAAATGTCAGAAAAGATTTGGTCATACAAGCATTTCTCCCTAAAAATGGAACACAAGAAAATCTAACCTCCAGCAACCCTCCCTCCCTCCCTTTCCAATTTATATGCTGCCCATCTCACTATTGAGCATATCTGGGCAGCTTACAACTTTGAATTGTGAAATGTATTTAAAGAAAATAGCAAAAGTCTCCCCCCTCTCCACCCTACCAAATTTTAAAATACCACAGTCTGCAGCTCCAAGTTGGCAATTTCTAAGCTATTGATCGTAAGAATTGTATATTAGCTTGCTCATTTCATAAATATAGTAAACACAATATCATATTTCTTGGGAAGGGAAGATGACTCTATACATATTAGTAGATCAGAAAAATTTTTGCTCTCTGTATTTCGGTGTTGTAAACAAAACTAATACGACTCTCCTATTTAAAAAGTAAACTACAGATAGTATTCAATTTATGACCATAACAAGAGTCCAGAATTTCCATTGTAAATCATGATCGTTATAAGTCGAGCCCCCCACAGGATCAACCCAATTTTATGATCTTTTCTGCAGCAGTCAGAGAGCAAATGTAACAGTCATTAAGGGAGTCCACTCATTCCTATGGGTATTTTTTTGCTAGAAACAGCATTTAGACTTATATATCACTTCATCACTTCATGGTGCTTTGCAGCCCTCTCTAAGCAGTTTACAGAGTCAGCATGTTGCCCCCAACAATCTGGGTTCTCATTTTACCGACCTCAAAAGGATGGAAGACTTGAGCCAGTTCAGGATTGAACTGCTGTCAGTCGGCAGTTAGCCTGAAATACTGCGTTCTAACTACTGCAGCACCACAGCTAGAAACTAGCAAAAATAATTGTAAATCATGATCACATGACTGCAGCCCTAAAAATAAACCAGTTCTATGACCGCAGGAATGTGTGTGTTTCTCAACACCGGACCTCCAGAATTGGATCATAAGTAATTCCGGGGGGTGGGGGGCATTCATCGTATCTTTAAACAGTTGCTAAGCAACTGATCATTAAGCAAGGACTATCTGCATTTGGGCAAAAACCTCCCCTTAATCTCCTAATCTCACATAAAAGCAATATACTTTTCTTCTTCTTTAAAAATCATGTTTATGGATTGCTTCCCAACAATCAGGTCATACCTGAAGATCATTTAATTTCCTACTGGCCCCCTTCTAAAGTTTTTGCTACCTTCACCATGAAAGGTGTTTGATCCTCTTCCCCACTTCCAGAATTTCACCCCTGCAGAGAAAAGCCCAAACGAGTCACCAAGGCCAGCAAAACCCTCCCTCTGCAAGAATGCCTCACCCGCTTGCGATGCATCGTATCCAGGAACAGTTTGCACTGCTTGTAGATCTCCTGGCCAGCCTTATTGTAGGTCTTAAGAAATTCAATGAAGTCCTTGGACACTCTATCGGTTTCGATGCTGACCTGCCTACTGATAGAAGGACTAGGTGCTTTAGCTTCCGGGGCTTCTACAAAAAAGAGGGAATATCAACACTGTTACAAATAAACTTAACTTTCTTGTTCAGAGGTGTATTATGAGTGACAGAGGAAAAGAAGAAGCTATTTATTGTGGGGGAGGGGGGGGAGATTCCACGCACAAAACCTTGAAGGCTTATTTTGTACTAGTAAGCTAAACTAGAATTGTAGCCAATAGGACTTTCTCAGATGGAAATTACAACCTCAGATCAGAGGTGGATTTCACATAATTTTACCGTCGGTTTGCATGCACCAAAATTGTGAGTGGTGCCTTCCGTGCATGTGTGCAGCCTTCCGTGCACATGGAAAACATGGCTAAATAGGACGGCATAGCGACAGGGCAGGTGGGCGGGGCGGGTCTGCCTACAGGTTGCTACTACTGATTCACCCAAATCGTTCCAAACTGGCTGAATACCCCCACTGCCTCCGATGTCTGCTGCATGACAGACACAATTTATCAAGAATCAGTTTTCCCCAGGTATCAAATACTTAATCAGACCTTGTGCCCGTGTCCTATTTTTTAGGAAAGCAGCTGGCTAAAGCAATTAACTAACACACACTACTTATCAAACCCAAACTAAGAGGCAATATGTATAAGCGGCAGTCTTCCATTTATCACTGTGACAAATCTTGTAAAGTGTTTACAGAAATAACATAAAGGAGTCCATTAATCTACTATCACTTGTAGCATTATCTGGAAACACTGCTTCTATCTTTGCTCAAGCTGCCATAACTTTAAAAGCTAGTTTATTAGATGTATTTTAGCACTCTAGCTTCTCCTTCGAATATTTTTTCATGTTGGAGTTAATTACAGCAAGAAAAATATACATAATTACATAAGTAGATATGGTTCGTTCAGATTCTACGAATAGACTAAAAACACAGCAAGTACTATTTAGCAAAGACTGGAATCCACCATTGTTGATGTAATTTACTGTATATACTCGAGTATAAGCCTAGTTTTTCAGCCCACTTTTTGGGCTGAAAAAAGCCGCCTCGGCTTATACTCGAGTCAGTGAAAAATTTGCCCGAAATGGAGGAGAAAAAGGGGCGGGGCCATGCCGCTGGGTGACACTCGTGAATGGCCCAGTGCCCCTGTGAGTTTTCCCTCCCTCTGTGTCAGTTTGCTGCGCAGCGCGCACCGCACCATCCCCCCTCCTCACGTTCTAATGTAATGCAGGGCTGTCTTACGATTCCCCTTCCTCCCCCTCCTGCCGCTCTGCAACGATGTCCCACCTCCTCCTTGTTATGGCAAGCAGCCACATAGCGATGTCCCACCTCCTCTGGTACAGTGATCCAATGATAGGAATCACTGTGCCGTGTGTCATAGGAGGCGGGACATCGCTCCCGCGGCTGCATGGGACATCATCATCACAGCGGGACATCAGCATCATGAGGTGAGTGAAGTATTTCATTGAATACACCGCTAGTTTACTGTTTTTCTTTGAAATAAATATTCAAAAACATTATTGGTATCTATTTTATTTTTGAAATTTACCGGTAGCTGCTGCATTTCCCACCCTAGGCTTATACTCGAGTCAATAACTTTTCCAGTTTTTTTGTGGTAAAATTAGGTGCCTCGGCTTATATTCGGGTCGGCCTATACTCGATTATATTCGGTACAAATAGTCAGGCGATACTGTTAGATCTCAAGAAGGAAGGAGGGGCATTAAGAAAGAAATACAGAGTTTGAAATGTTAATACAAACCTGACACCACCTCTGAGGGAATTTTATATTATGTAAACTTTTACTGCAATATGACACTGAGACAAAACAAATAAAAAATGGATGCAAAATTGTAAAGAAATATTGTAATAAATGTTGGAAATGTCATGAAACAGAAGGATTGTTTCAGTGATGTTAGAATGTCTAACACTGTAGTCATTTTTAAAAAAAAACATTTTGCTTTCTATAATATTCTGTGACATTGTTCACCATAAATTTAAAGTACATTTCTTTTATCCTTTTTTGCAATATTTCATTAATGTATAGATACAATTTCTGTTTAAAATTTTTCATTGCCTATTTCTGTCAAGCTGGAATCAATTACCATATTTTTCACCACAGAAATATCTACCCAGATTTTATTTATTTTGGATTTGCAGGATCCAATCTAAGTGGGAAGACCCAGTGACTAACCCAGATTGGATCCTGCAACATTATCCTGGGACATGTATACATGGATTTTTTTTATCCCACATTTATTATTTATTATATTCAAGGTGGCAAACTCACTGCTTCCTCCTCCCATTTTCCCATAACAACAACCCTGTAAGAGGGATTGTGATGGTCCAAAGAAACCCAGCCAGCATTCATACTGAAGATCCCAACAATATAGTAGATTAAAAACCCAGCAAGGTTTACCTGGTGAAGGACAGAACATAATTTTTCAAATTAATTTAAAATAAAAATAAACTCAGTGGCACAAGGAAGCCTCAAAGGAGGTATTAAACTGGCACCACATTGCCCATTCCCCAATTTAGTGTATGCCAAGGAAGCATCATGAGGCAAGCAGCAAATGAGCCTATATTAGCCAAATTATTCTTCAATAGATGATGCATCCATGGAAATACTAAAGATGAGTTGACATGACAGGCAATAAAAGGGGCAGTGAAATGCAAGAATGTAAATTTGGTTGACTATAAAACAGCTAGCAAGTTCGATGGACTTCATTTATACTCAGTACACTAATATATTTGACTACACCTAGGTTAAAACGTCTAGTATTTGGAGCCCATCCAAAAAAGAAACAAAATGAAAGACTAAAAGGGGTTGTTTCGTCTAAACAGCAGCATCAATTCACCCACCTTTCAGTTTGCTAACCAATGCTATTCAGAATGAAGCACAGAAGATGCAAATGTAGCAGGATGAAGGGAAAGAAGCAGGAGACAAAGAAACAAACACAAAGAATTTTAATCAGCACCTCACCAATGCAAATGCATCTAACTAATGCATCTAACGCAGAGAACCAATGATTAATGTGAGGGCAAGGAATGAAGAATGCTGAAAACATTTATTATGAAAACACGACAGCTCACTTCACATTTTTTAGCAGGTGGGAATTTATAGGTTTGCTGACAAGCGTCTGAACCCAGCGAAGTCTGATACTGTTGTAAGCTGCCGTAATTCAGCAGCATACAAATTGAAGAAAAAAAGAATACTTGGTTTTCCAGATCCATGTGTTCACAATGATTTGTTACATGCCTATGCAGAAGTTTAAATTCTTTTCAAAATTTCAAGGAATAAATGCCATCATTCACATGGTCATAAGGACAGCAGGTTACTTACTATACTCTTGGGTTGACCCTATTTGCCACTCAGGGATGGGTTCCTGCCGGTTTTACTACCGGTTCGCAATGCGCATGTACCAGAAGCATGCTGCACGCACATGCGTTGTTCAATGTAAATTGTTCTGCACGCAGTCAGGCAAAATCCAACATCAGTGGCAGTAAGGGAACTGGTTCAGGGGCGTGTCAGGCCTAGGCTGCTGCTGGTTCTGCGACCCAGGCCTGAATTCCACTACCGGTTCGGCCAAACCGGCAGCAACCCACCTCTGGTGCCAGTGCAAAAGATGAAAACTGTAACTGAGGCTTCTGCAGTATTTCAATCGCACTTTTTCCTGATTTTCCTTTCCCTGCTTCATTTGAGTCAGCTATAACACGAGGTACCTTCTATTGGCAAAATACCGTACTCATCTTCTATGGAAGACTTGGAACAATCCAATTGTTTGTTTCCAACCCTTCAAGGAACCCCAAAGACTATAACTCCTAGCCAGTATGAAGTAATGCCTCATCAGACACACTTATCAAGATTGGGTCCAAAGATCCCAGCTCTTCCTGCAAACTTCCTTGGGCTACACGGGGAGTTCTTTCCAATACTAGAGCATCATAGGCTACCCAATCTCACATACAGGGAGAGGAGGTTTTTAACCCAATTGCATATTTTAAAAATTACAAACGAAGCCCCAAACACATAAAGCTGATCTTTATTGGCCATTTATACAAGATCTGATTAAGCAACTGCAAGAGTTAAGTGGCTTTTAGCTAAGCTGCATATTATATGCAAAGGATGGCAGCCTTGTACCCAATTTCTATCTCCAATCTACAGTATTTGGCAGAGTACATGTCCCCAATCTTAGGCTTATATAATTCTTTTTTTATATTTCCATTTCAAAAGAAGAAACAATTTCCAAAACATAGCTTGCGTTGCGAAACAGAAAAAGGAACAACAATGCAGTTTTCCAGTATTTTCTAGGACAATTATTAATTCCACATGCCTAAAATTGTTCTGGAAGAGCAAAAAACCCAAACATACAAAAGCAAAAACAGTCATGAAAGTGTCCAGCAGAGCCGCTACAAATGACTTTTTAAACATCACTGCTTTTAAATTCCTGCCAGGAAAAACTAATCACAACATTTGCAGGGTACACGATCCAGTTCTGCAACTATGACCACTGCAAACTATGGTCAAAGTGTGCTAACCGCAGCACACGATGCAATAAAATAAGAAACTGACTGGAAAATATGCACAGAGGATAATCAGCAACAGCTATTACACTTGATATCTAATTGAAGCCTGTGGACACACAGGTAGGATGTCTCTAAATGCCAGATAGCAAGACAGTGAGATGATTGTCTTTTTGTAAGCATGGTTGACAGCTAGACCTCTGTTCTGATCAACAAGGAAAGCAGATCTGGCAACAAAAATATTATTGTTATATATCAGCTATTTTCCAACAAGGAAAATATTATAAAAGGCAGATAATAAAGTAATGGTACACATTAATAATCCATTGCATTACTTGGAATGGCAAGTCCTTACTCAGAGACTACATATTACTCATTAGAAGGTGCTGAGAACACACAAGGGAGATATATGGTTTTCATGCCCCACTGATTCTATTCTCCCATGCAATATAGCTGGCTGTTTTGGGCATTACATGAGAGACAGCTTGACCTGTGCCATGCAAATCCAGCTAAATGTACTGTATACAATAATGCATGTTTAAATATTAGTGATTTAGTCCTGATCCTCCAGCTGCTTTGGTTGTTTTCTAAGCCTAATTCAAGATGCTAATACATTACTTATATATAGTCTGCTCTCTGTTCTTTTATCTTCGGTGGATAACAAAACATACATCATCCTTTTAAGTGACTTGTTCCATTGCAACATGACAACAATAGGGTCTAAGATAGCAGGTATGTTGATTTGATGAAATTATTGGCTACCACTTATCTGTTTTTATTAGATTTATATTTATTGTTGTTGTTAGCTGCGAAGTTGTGTCCAACTCATCGCAACCCCATAGACAACGTTCTTCCAGGCCTTCCTGTCCTCTTCCATCCACTGGAGTCCATTTAAGCTCAAGCCTACTGCTTCAGTGACTCCATCCAGCCACCTCATTCTCTGTTGTCCCATTCTTCTTTTGCTCTCAATCTTTCCCAGCATTAGGCCCTTCTCCAGTAAGTCCTTCCTTCTCATTAGGTGACCAAAGTATTTGACTTTCATCTTTAGGATCTGGCCTTCTTAAGAGCAGTCAGGGTTGATCTCCTCCAAGACTGACTGGTTTGATTGCCTTGCAGTTCAAGGGACTCGCATGAGTCTTCTCCAGCACCATATTTATATTTTATACAATTATTAGATCCTTATATGAGTCAAATATATATAGGATTCGCTCCCCCAAGTTCTCCCTACTCCAACCATTCCTGTGCGATACTTCACTTAGGAGGAGAAATGAACTTCTATGTATCTCCCAGGTGCTATCCTAACAATTTAAGCACCACATCTGCTAACTGAACCTTTCTCATCCCTAGAAACTGAACATGAATACTGACAAAATGAATTGTGTTTACAAGGCAAATATAGTAGGTTAAAGTAGTCCACCTCTTTCATGTCAGTTTCTGAACCATCCAAATTTCCGCAGTATAATTATGCCATCTTCTTTACAGATAAGTGATCAGGACATTCCAGAAAGTGTCAATTTTTCCAGTACTATCAAATATTTAGGTATTATTCTTCAGTACTATTTTCTCAAAACTCTTGGGCATTTTTGCTTAATTCAGTAATTTCTAATAATGCTAGAGTACATTTCCACTTCGCAATTGCCTCCATTAAATATATCCTGGCTATTGGAGATAGTATAAGCCTGGAAGACTGCAGGTTGGGGAAGGCTGCGTTTAGTGTGTGAGAGAGCAATCAAGCCTTTGAAAAAAATCAACTCTCCTGTAAATCGAGCTCTACGTCTCGTGAATCCATGGACACACCCAAAAGTTCTCTCAACAGCGTTATGGAAGTGGGTTGCAAAGTGCTTTCTTCAAGGTCACTTTTTGACTTCCCAAAGTTCTGCTTTTTCCAATAGTCAATATTTGGCTAAGAGATTAAGATGGCCTTCAGTAGCCTCTGAGCCTAGACAAGATAAGCCAAATGCTCCTAACTGAATCTTGCACTTTAGAGTAGTCAGTATTTTTTAAAGATGCAAAACACTCTTTGCAGTCTTCACTGTCTTTTCTAACTGCATTTTTAAAAGGATGTGACAAATCAGCTACACAGCACATTTAAAATGTTATTACCTACTTGGCGTTTAACATTCATACTGTTCAAGAAAATGAACTTCCATATAATGCTGTGCTCCTGATGCTAACAGGTAATCAGGAAAACTACTTGAGAACTCTGGAAGTTATGGTTGAAAAAGACTGAGTGAAAAAGTAATTTAAAACATTTGGATTTTTTTTTATCATAGTAATAGATGTGGGAGGTGTAAAGGCTGGTACCTCCAGCATCTTCTGGCTGAATGATATTTTTTTTAAAAGAAAACCTGGCTGCATACAGAATAAATTGTTATGATAAAAGTCAGAAAAAATCTGAATCTTTCATCAAAACTATCTGCCTTGCAAATATATACAGCAGCCAATTTGAACAGTTTTTAAAACACTTGGCCGAGAGCTGAAGGAAGCCATAAATAATCAGCCAAAATGAATGAAAATAAGGAAAAGCAACACGGCATGCATCTGAAATCCCTTAGAAAACTATTTCTGTTAAAACTGGTTCTCACCGAAAGTCAGTACAGTAACAAGTCTGTCTACAGTACAGACTTGAATAAGGCTGAGTGTTTCCTAATCCCAATGGGAGTGTTTAAAAAAAAAAAAGCATAAGATTTTATACTATACATACAGCTTCGCTTTTTTTAAGAGTACACATCTAGTTTTGGATGGAAAAATATGCTGAAATTGTGTGAATAATCTCCACTGAAATCTTAGAAGCAAGAGGAACAATCAGCTAAATTTCTTGTAACCAGAGAAGGTAGAATCTTCCAAAAGCTAGCAAAAATACATTTGTTTCTATGTGATCTCTAGGCATTTATTTGATGTCACTTAAACGATCAATCAAAACAAAAAATAGAGCACTTATGACTACCTCCCAAAATGAGGAAACACTCAGCCTTATTCAAGTCTTCACAAAGATTCTCTTTCATTGCATCAAAGAAAATAACCCCAGTCAAAACACATGAGTAATTTCCGTTTTTCCACTGTTATGGCCTCAGCAAAATTTTGATCTAATTGATCAAGAAAGTGCCTTACAATTTGCCTTTTCAAAAAATATTTTATTAATCAAATTTACATAGTCAAAATTCAAATATTTAGATTTGAAATGATCAAGATTTTGTCAATTTTTAGCTTTGCTTGAATATTAATAGATACAAGAGTTCCTTTATAACTTAACCAAGCAAATATTTAAGTAGACTTTACAGTATTTCCTGTTGAAGTGGGGGGGAAACTAGGTTTAGGCTCCATTTTTTTAAAAACCTTCTTTTGTCTGTACTTCTCCCTAGCATAACTATTTAGGTTTAGAAGATACGGTAAGTTACTCCTGGCATAATTCTAGCTTGGATTCTGCAAAGCCACTAAAACAAGCACGCACATGGTTTGACCCTCTATGCTGGATTACCTTCAGCAGGAGAAGCAAGCTCCCAAGACGGAGTAAACATCTCCTTCAAATGCCTTAGAAGATTATCAGCACTGACTTCTTCCTCAAGCTGTTCAGCCTTAAAACTGGATTCCTGAATGGCTAGACAGAGCAAATGCAAAACAGCAAGCAGGATAGCCACAGGCAACAGGGGAAATAAAGAAGAAGGGAGGCAACGGATCTATGGTTCCTGGTGTGGTCTACAGAAAGAGATGACAGTATATAATAGCTTGGACATCTGGAGTGGTCAAACACTTTGAAAGTGATGACTGAAGAAGGGAAAACATATTTCAAAACATGTAATAAGCGCAGAATGGGTGACACGTGAAAACAAGCAGTTTTGGGGAAACATGCAACCAGCTCTAAAGGTTGATTTAATATTCCAAAATGCACATGCACATGACAGGTGTTAGTAGGCAAGAGTAACACACACACAAAAAGCGGAAAGGAGATGTTAAAATGCTGACAGTGGTACGACAAGATTTTAATTATGGCCATTGAGCAGATAGGTCAATATCTACAGTAAGCATAATTTTCTATTATTCCTTGTATACCTATCTGAACACATCACCTTCAAAACATTTCTCTGGGCCCACTACTGTTGCTGGATTTATAGTAAGCTGACACTTTAGTTTTTACAGTTGTGGTCCCAAAGGTTCCCCCCACCCCCACCCCAAAAAAAGGCAACAGGGCTTTGTTGCTGTTGTTTTTCTTTGAAAACGATTCATTTCTCATCCAAAGTTTCTTAAGTTCTTGGATAAGAAGTGAAATATTTTTTAAAAAAACCAAGCAAGACCAATTGCTTTTTGGAAAAAGCACCTTTGGGAAAACCATGACCTGAATGACTGAGAATCTCCATACATATTTTTCAGTTGTAGTAGACAGAATTTGAAATAGTTTTCCAAAATGCATGTTTAAGTCCACTACTGCTTATTTCAATCAGCAGCAGTTTTATTCCAGCAGGTGTTGTCTGGATCTTGTTGTAAAATTAAAATTTAACTGCTCCTGGATTTAATTGATAGTTGTATTTTGCCATTTTATTGTTCCTTAAATTGTTGATTTGTGTAAAGCAAAATATGACAAGAGGGTTATAAAATTAAGTAAAAAGTACTTAAACACAAATCATTGAGAAATATTTTTTGCAGTCCTATAAAAAACAACTTAATATGTGGCTTTCATATGCTACTCATTTGTGCTGATTTTAGTAAGAAAAGGGATACAATTACCTGCTTTCATCAGATCGCAAGAAACTTTCATTCACACAGGTCCCTTAAAATTGCTGCACAGCTGTTGTTTTTCTGTGTTTCAGAACTACCTTCTTATTTGTGCATGCTAATGTTTGCTTTGTTTAAACCTTTGAGTTTCTTCATATCAGCCCATACTCAAGCAGTTTTGTAAGGACAACAAACAAATGTAATAAAACCCGTCTCTTAAATCTTCCTTCTTTCCCTTAACTTTTTCCCTTCTTGGATTGACATCGAGTATCTACTGAAAGATTTGATAAGAACCTTTTCTTACTTAATCTAGAGTCCTGAACTTTAAGCATTCATTTTTGTTTATTATTCAGAGGACAAAACATGACACTGAATTATGGCTTAAGATTGGAGTCCAGAGACTCGTTTGCTTCCAACAATTTATTGCTCAATATGTTTATCAGTGATTCATCACTTTGAAGGTATCTTCCTATCTGAAAGTCTCAGAGCTATGGCTGCTTATCCTAATGACCCTTGGAATGAAAAATCCCTCTGAATTTCAAAGTAACTTAAAAAATGTTTATCCAAATGCAGGACATGAGTTTATGAGAATTTCAAAGCATCTAAACCAACCAGCTGTTTCACAATCAAACAACTATAAGGGACACCTTTAATCACAGTATTGACTTCTGATATTCATCAATTACCAAAACTGAGAGATTGGAATTCATTCATACCATCCTCCAATGTACAGGTAGTCCTCGACTTACAACCATTTGTTTAACAACTCTTCAACGTTATGACAGCACTGACTTATGACTGGTCCGAGCATTTATGAGTGTTGTAGTGTCCTGAGGGTGGGTGATCCCCATTTACAAACTTCCAAAGAGATTTTGGACAAGCAAAGTCAATGGGGGAAGCCAGATTCTTAATGACTACAACAAAGAAGTTCACAAAACCAGGCAGAACTCATTTAGCAACTACATCCCTTATCAACAGAAGTTCCAGCTCCAATTGTGGTTGTAAGTTATGAACTGCCTGTAAGCCTCTCTGGAAGGCGTTCAAGTTCAGCAGTGGTGTATTTTCAGGAGACCCACTCTTGCTGAATCTGAGGATTTATGGCTTTCTAGAGCAGGAATCTCCAACCCTGGCAACTTAAAGTTGTTGCAGTTTTCTCCACAGCATATTTTAACAAGCTCTACAACTGTTTTAACAATCAAGGCAGTGTATGTGAAAGGCTTTCAATGCTGAAGTAAGACACCCTAGAGCCGTGATGGCGAACCTATGGCACGCATGCCACAAGTAGCACGCAGAGCCATTTCTCCTGGCAGGCGGAGCCATCACTAGTTGCTCTTCTGGGTTCGGGCACAGCAGCCAGCTGGTCTTGACAGGCATTGACATATCAGAAAGCAGAAGTGGAGCCGCCCGGTGCACATGCGCACGCCAGGAAAATGATCTTTTTGTTTCCAGGGTGCACATGCGCATTGGCCATTTGGTGATCTGGTTCCTGGTGTGCATGCAAACGCAAAAATCAGCAACGGGAAGAGCAACAGCTATAACTCCAAAAGACGCGGAGAGTGGTTCCCAGCCATCGCTTCTTAGCAGAGTAGAGCTGTGGTCGGGGCTTCCCTCCCTCCCCACCTGAGAAGGCTTCTTGCATGGCCCCAGCCCTCCAGCCCATGGCTCATCTGCAGTCCGAAGTGCCTGGCTGGCTCGGGCGCCCCAGAAAAGCAGCAGCAGCCACAAGAGGAAGGCAGGAGCAGCCATCCGGCCCCTGCAGCCACTCCCACACCAGCCAGAAGTGGCACTGTGACAGCCGCCGGGGGCGAGGAGACGGCAGCAGCAAGGATGGGCTTTACTCCCTCCCCACCGGAGCGGGCTACTTGCACAACTCCAGCCTGCGACTCTGATGAAGATCTACGGTCTGGAGTGCCTGGCTGGCTCAGGCACCCCAGAAGAGCAGCAGCTACAGCCACAGGGAGAAGGGCAGGAGCAACCGGGCAGCGCAACAGCAGCTGACGGGGAAGGAATAAAGGGGTGGCGGTCGCCCGTTCTCACCACTGCCACCCCTTCACCCCTGATAAGAGTAACTGTTGCGCTGCTGCTTCCAGCCGGGATGCTGGAGGAGCTGCTGGCAGGGAGGTGAGCTACATGCATAAAGACGCCGCGGAGGGCCTGGCAGAATATATCCCGGCTGAAAGCAGCAGCACTCCGGACTGCGGATCCTCATCAGAGTTGTGGGCTGGAGCCGTGCAAGTAGCCCACTCGGGTGGGGAGGGAGGGAAGCCCTTGCCCATCCTTGCCACCGCCGCCCCCTCACCTTCTGCGGCTGTCACAGTGCTATTTCTGGCTGGCATGCTGGAGCAGCCAGAAGGAGAAGCCACCATGGGGGAGGTGGGGGGGGGGGCAGACACCGATTGCAAATTCTTCTGGTGCATCTGATAGAACAGGTGGAATGACTACTGGGACCTGAGGCGTGGTGGCATGAACATAGACAACACACCCGGCAGAGGTGGCAACATCATTGTAGGGGGCGGAGGATAATGCCCAGGGCTTGCCCCATAACCCAGGTCGGGAACATGGATCCAGGAAATAGTTCTCCCAGGGCATCGGCTGGCCAAAACGCGGGCCTTTGCAGGCCGCAATAGAGACAAAGTTTGTGTGCTGGGCGGGGTGATCGCGAGGCTTGGGGCCCAGCGCCGCCCAGTTCGGCCACCCCACCAAGAGAAGCGCCTTCCTCTGTTGTCTCTGAAGGTAGCAGGGCGCAGCAGGCACAGCTGCTGTGGATGTAAGTGGAAGGTGCTGGGTCCATTCTATTTTTGCCCTCCCCAAGCTCCTTGAAAGCCTCTGGAACCTGGGGAGGGCGAAAAAAGAGTCTATCGTGGGCCAAAAGGGGAGGGGATTGCACGCGCATGCACAGGGTGTGCACGCGCATACGCAAGGGGCATCATGCATATAGCATTATGGGTATGGCACGCCCGTGTACAGCTCCCTTGCGCTCCCCCCCGCTTTTGGCACAGGAGCCCAAAAAAGTTCACCATCACTGCTCTAGAGTCTAGAACCTTCTATTATTATGAAACTTCTACTTTCCAGATAATAGTAGAAGATTCCAAAGGAAATGACTTAGATGGCAGAATGCCCAAAGCAGATGCTCACAAGAAAGGAGAGGATCGATGAATCAGATCAGTACCTTCCCAGCACCCTCTTCCTTAATAATGTCTTTAAGAAGCAAACATTTCTCTTTTATTTCTTATGTCCATCTTACCCTTCTTAGTTCCAGGACGCGAAGATGCTCCAAAGAATTTCTTCACTGTTGCCACTTTCCGCAGCTTCTCACTTGTTTTTTTTTCCTCGAATTTTGTGAAAGTAAGCGACTGAGCCCCCTGAGTGTGCTGAGTATTAGCATAGGCCTCTTCTTCTTCACGCTGTAGTCTATCATTGGGAAGAAGAATAAACAGTCTCAGTTCCCTTAAAAAAAGTATTGCCAAACGACTAGCAACATCCATGGATTATGCTGCTAGACCAGGGGTCAGCAACCTACAGCTCTGGAGACGCATATGGCTCTTTTATCCCTCTGCTGCGGCTCCATCGCCAGTCGGCTCCACAATTGATAAGTCTTTCAGTTAGGACAGGTAGGGGGAAAAGGATGCCGCACTAGGAGGGGACTCTATGGTGATGGTGGTGGGAACCGGACTTCCGATCAGCTCCATAATTGAAGTAGGGGGGCTTCCGTTTAGGACTGTGTGGCTCTTTAAGTGTTTAAGGTTGCTGACCCCTGTGCTAGACCCAGGCTTCTTAGGGGTAGTCACACTATTTCGACTTCAAAGTGCCTCATTTCATGTTCAAAGCAATGATTTCACATTCTTGAAACAAGCGATTTCAACCATTCTGAAAGTTATTGCAGTCTGAAGCAGGGTATTTTAGCCTCAAAATAATTGTTCCAAGCTTGATACATTTCCAGAATCACTGAATTAGTTCAGATTACACAAAGCTACCGGCTAGAGGTGACTCATGAAAAATAGCCACAAGTAAGCTAGACTCCAGAGCTTTGTTTACATTGTGCAGAACAAATGTAGTGCCAGAATACAAACTACTGAACCATGATAGTCTGTGTGTCAGTATTTTTTTCCTGATGCTCTTCAGGAAAGTGATGAATGCTACATCAATGAGAAATATCATCACAGTCCACTTGGTAGGTTAAGTTTGCACTATTATTTATCAATGTACCGTATTTTTCAGACTGTAAGATGCACCAGAGTATAAAACGTATCAAGATTTTGAAGAGGAAAACAAGAAAAAAATAGTTTTTGCCCTCCCTGGACCTCAGAAGCACTCTGCAGGCCTCCCAAACCCTCTGCATGCCCCATTTTTGGCAAAAATGGGCTGCGGGGGGAGGAGGGGCAGGGTTTTAGGAGGCCAAAAATGGGTGGGTGGGGGGGCAATGTGTCATACTCCGAAAAGTATGGTACATATTTGCTGGCCTGTGCTGCTACATTTATACTAGTGCTAAGTGACTTATGGAAGACAAAAAACATGGGTTTAAAAAGACTGGAAACACAAAGCACCAGCCAATATACTAGGTCAGTGCTAGCTATAAGCATAGGCCAAAGATCTCCATATCCAAAGGCATTCCTAAAGAGCAGAATCTTTATAACCCTTCATAAGGTGGAGGAGGACCGAACATCCAAGAAAAGGTTCTATAAAAAGAGGCCACCACTGGCAACTCCCCAAGTCCCTTTATGTGCCATTCCCTCAAACAAGGAACCTTCAGCAAGTTCTTTCTTTCTGATTTCACTGCGTAAACAGATTCAATCGAGAGAAAGTAGTCTAATACGTATCTAGTCCCTGAATCAGGAATACAGCAGCTTTAAAGGTGACAATCAGCTTACTGAATTGCAACCCAAAGGCAATCAATGCAGTTCCCCAAAATAATAGTATTTCAAGGGCAAAATTCAATGTGCCCCAAACCTAAAACTACACTATATTGCCAAAAGTATTCGCTCACCCATCCAAATAATCAGAATCAGGTGTTCCAATCACTTCCATGGCCACAGGTGTATAAAATCAAGTACCTAGGCATGCAGACTGTTTTTACAAACATTTGTGAAAGAATGGGTCGCTCTCAGGAGCTCAGTGAATTCCAGCGTGGAACTGTGATAGGATGCCACCTGTGCAACAAATCCACTCGTGAAATTTCCTCGCTCCTAAATATTCCACAGTCAACTGTCAGCTGTATTATAAGAACGTGGAAGTGTTTGGGAACGACACCAACTCAGCCATGAAATGGTAGGCCACATAAACTCGTCCAACATCAGTGTGCGACCTCACAAATGCGCTTCTGGAAAAATGGTCAAAAATTCCCATAAACACACTCCTGAACCTTGTGGACAGCCTTTCCAGAAGAGTTGACGCTGTTATAGCTGCAAAGGGTGCACCGACATCATATTGAACCCTATGGACTAGGAATGGGATGTCACTTACAGTAAGTTCATATGCGAGTAAAGGCGGGTGAGCGAATACTTTTGGCAATATAGTGCATAAAGGAATTTCACTCTACACCAGTATTAGATTGGGAGACAGCCTGTTTTTATAATACCTAGAGAGAACAATTTCAGTATCATAGCACTCTCCTCTGGTAAATATAAAGTATTTTTCCTTTGGATAGAAAATAGTGTTTTACCAACGTTCTCCTAAGAAAAATAATGATAATTACACAAAAGTTGAGTATAGCCTACCCAACTGCAACGTGGCCCATAGTACACCATTCAGTGCTCACTGGGCCACTCAAGTTCCCCCCAAGAAGATGCATTCTTGTGACCTAGAGCAGGCCTACCACACAACTCAGAGGGGAAAGGCCCATGCTGATACAATAAAAATCGTTGCAAGCATCAGAGGACTACTTGTGACACCAATCAGCTATTTGATAGGTAGTGGAAGGATGGTAACACTGGTGCTAGTGGTGGCATGGATGCTTGGAGGCTCTTGGCAGTATATTTTTCAGGCATTGAAGAATGTATTATATTTTTTTAAAATACTGGCAGGCAACTCAAGCTGCTTGTGGTGCAGGCCTGATCTAGAGCCTTCCTGTCTGCTATGTCATGTCAAGCAGGGGTCTCCAAACTTGGCAACTTTTAAGTCTTGTGGATTTCAACTCCCAGAATTCCTCAGCCAGCAAGACTTTAAAAAGTTGCCAAGGTTCGAGACCCCTAAGCTAAAGCAGAGTTCCCCAACCTTTATGGGTTGGCAGCTCATGGGGAAGGGACAGGCGCCTTTACATGCGCATGCGAGAACGCCCCGGGAGCGTGTGCACGCCACAAATGGGCCTGTGAATGTGTGCATGGTGTTAGTACCCGTGCAATGTTCACGGCGATGCTAGCGCCCATGCAACGCTGACGGTGAAGCTAGCATGAATGGGGGCGGGTTTGTGTGCGCCCACACATATTACGCCCACTGTCCAGCCACTCATGCAGCCCAGTGGACAACAGGCCATGGCCTGGTAGTGATCTGCAGCCCACAGGTTGGAGACCCCTGATCTAAAGTAGGATATATATGAAATGTACCTGAAATTTAATTTTGATTTTAAAATATCTGTTTCAAAGACGAAAGCTATGGTCAGTAACTAGCTAAACGTGTTTCGTACAGCAGCTTCATGAAAGCAATCTGAAGCTTTAGTCTCCTGAGACAGACAGCCAACATGCACTTTGCTGAGACTAAAAGTTGTGTCTTAAAACCCAAACAATATTTCATGTAATTTAGCTGACAGTGGAGTGTATCATTGTTGATCACAGAAAAAAACAACCTAGACCCTCATCACTTCCTCGGCACAATCTTACCTCTCAGCAAGCTCCCAATCTTCCTGGATTTGCTTCTGCCTGGCTTTTTGGTACTCTTCTCTCCAGCATTTGGAGCAGTAGCCCTGCCAAGCTACGTTGCCATAGTAACCGCATCCTTTCTTGCAAAGCAGTTCGGACTGATCAACATGGATCCCTCGGCGTTCTGACTTCACACTCATTTTGCCCGCTGCTACAAAGAGAAAAAGGACAGCAATTTCAGGCATTCTTGCATAACTCGCAGAAAAAGCAGGCTATTTTGTTTTAGAGGTAGTCTTCAACTTACAACAGTTCATTTAGGGGTGTGTTCAAAAGTACAATGCCACTGACAGAATTACAACGCTACTGAAAGAAGTGACTTATGACCATTTATCACACTTACAACTACTGCAGCATCCCCATGGTCACAAGATCAAAATGTAGACGTGTGGCAATTGACTCGTATTTATGACAGCCGCAGTGTCCTGGACTCATGTGATCATCTTTTGTGACGTTCTGGCAAGCAAACTCAGATTCACTTAACAACCATGTTACTAACTTAACCACTGCAATGATTCACTTAACAACTGTGGCAAGATTGATTGTAAAATTCACTTAACTGTCTCACTTAGCAACATGAATGTTGGGCTCAACTGTGGTCATAGATCAAGGACCACCTGCATTTATTAAATTTCTATGCTGCCCATCTCACCAAAGAGCAACTCTGGGAGGCTCTCAATCTATCAAGATCTAACATTCTCCCATTTGCCGAACCTTTGATAAGCTTAGGTAAAAATAAAGAAAACTAAGTGGGCTATGCAGTCCTAGAGAACTAATCCATATAGGGCTATAGGTAGTCGTCAACTTACCACTACAATTGAATCACAAATTTCCATTGCTAAGCAAGGCAGTTAAGTAGGTTTTGCCCCCTTTTACAACCTTTTTGTAACAGCTGTTAAATCACTGCAATTGTTAAGTAAATCATGCCATTGTTAAGTGAATCTGATTTCCCGCATTCACTTTGCTTGTCAGAAGGCAGCTGGGAAGGTTACAAATGGTAATCACATCACCCTGAGAGACAGTGTTAAGTGTCATAAATACATTGACTTACCATAATTTAGCCCCAAATTTTCATTGGTAAGCAAAATGGTCGTTAAGTGACTTCTGCCCCATTTTACGAGGTTTCTTGACCCAGTTGATAAGCGAATCACCACAGTTGTTAGTAACATGGTTGTTAAGTGAATCTGGCTTCCCCATTGTCTTTGCTTGTCAGAAGGTTGCAAAAGGTGATCACACAATCCCAGAACACTGTAACCATCATAAGTACATGCCAGGGGCCAAGCATCCAAAAATTGAACATGTGACCATGGGGATGCTGCAAAGGTCATAAGCTGTAAAAAATAGTCATGTCACTTTTTTCAGTCCTGTTGAAAATTTCCAGGATGGAAAATGGTTAGCTTATCAACAACTGAAGAAAACGTTTGGACACAAGGTTCAGTGCCAGAGTTTTATTCATTCATCTAAGTATCCAAAAATTGAAACTCTACCTGCTAACCAGAAGTAAAATGATAACTGCTAACAAAACAAACCTGTTCTGTTTATACATGTAACTTTTTTCAATGTAGAAAACAGAAAGTGTTCTGGAAGTTTTCCTCTATCAAGTAGGATAATTTGCATAGTGAACATTACATAGCAAACGCTTTGAAACTTAAATAATTATCAATACATTATAGAATCATTCCTGATTAACTATTACAAAGTTTTTTCTCATTTTAGTCCAACTTACAAGTCATTCTCACATACATATACACACAAAACCCATAAATATGCACATATAATACATTTAATACATATTATAATACATTTAAGAAGATGCTGGATAGCCATTTGTCTGGAACAGTATAGGGTTTCCTGCCTATGCAGGGAGTTGGACTAGAAGACCTCCAAGGTCCCTTCCAACTCTGCTATTGTATTGTATTGTATTAATATACGCATATGAACTCAAAAACAAGATTGCCTACTTTTGGCTTCAACTGGCATATTTTCATTATTACTGATTAATTCATAAAATAGATTCTCACCACTAACACACAGTTTTGCCTTCATCAGCAGTTATATTTTTCCCATTGGGCAAACTCTTTTCCATCACCATATAACTCTCTCACCCATCATTTCCTAATCAATTAAATAAACCTCTCAGTTCTGTGACACATAGGAAATTGTCCTTAGGCATACCCCATTACCGCCATGAGACAGTCCAGAAACTAAAACTGAGAAACATTTAAGTCATGCGGTCAGTTCTTTGCCACAGGATAAGTCTCCTCTGGTATTTCCAACATGCCTTTCATTATTGATAGTATCAAGGGCATTATTGATAGTATCAAGGATAGTTTCAGGGAACTTCCCCTGAAAAACTAAAAAAAGTGACCATGCAGCACTCTTAGCAGTCAAAATTTTGCCATAGAAAAGGTGCAACTATCGAATATCAGAGCTATCAGTGTCCACACAGTGTCATAAACAATCAAATGTGCCAATTCAGCAGAAGACACTCAAAACCATATGATTTTAGCCCAGTGTTTCTCAACCTCAACAACTTCTAATATTTATGGATTTCAACTCCCAACATTCCACAGCTAGGGTATCATTATCACATAGGACAAAGTGACTTCACACCAATTCAACTTCCAAATAATCAAGACTCTTAGACTGACTAGTGTACCTCTGTGACACATGCTCCAAGCAGTATAAGGATAAAAAAAAACCACATGCAATAATATGACAGTGATTTAATCCCCAGAATCAAAGAGAAAAAACTGATGCTGTTAAGATTCAAAATACAATGTAGGACCTTGTATGCAACTCATCCTAGATACAAATACAAATACACATAAATACACATTGTAAAGAGATTAGGCAGAGGCTGGATAACCAAATCACAGTGGTACAATGACTGCAAAGGTTGTTATTTGTACACATTATCAAGTTAAACAAGGCAGCAAGGAGGAGGTCCTGTGCTTTAGGTACCCACTGAGTTATGACAGCTTCAAAGATTCTTCCCAAACACAGTGACAGTGGCCTTTTTGTCCAGATGCATTTCAGCTATACATACAGGCCTGGCATGCAGAAGTAAAAACAATGAATGTGTGTCATATCTCTCTCAGTATAAGTCAGAACAAAAGCAGAAAGACAAGCTCACTGATCCTTATATTAGCAAAGCTGGAGAAAAATTCCTTATGCTACTTAAATCTGAAACTACTTAATATTTGAAAAATAAAAATCCCTTTGTAGCAAGGGAGTCTCCCAGAACTGTGGGAATGTTTGCTCATCTTGAGTCATGCATTTCCTTAAACAGAGTAATGTAATAATGTCTCTGGTATGTAAAAAGTACTTGTTCCCTTTAAAGGAGGGCAACTAGAATAACTCTATCCATGACATTTCCTACAAATCCTTTAAAAAAAGGAACCAGATATATGTTTCCATCCAGAACCAAATTTGCTCCTTTATCTTAAAAAAAAAATACAGTCAGGTAGACTGCTGCTCAGCAATCTGACCCAACACCAGAAACTATTGAGGGAGGAAAAATTGAAGTTGGAGAGTTTTAGAAGACTTACTTCAGGCATTTTGTACAAAGAACTAGCGCTCTGGAAGAATTTCTAATGCTAGGAAAGATGGAAGAAGAGAAGAGGATGACCAGCAACAACGTAGATGGGTTCAGTTACAGTCCCTACAAACCAATGACTGCAACATTAGAAGCCCTAAAAGACCAAGGTAGGAATATGACTTGATGGCTGATAAAGCTAATAGGTTGGGAGAACCAAGATGATTTTACCTGAGTGATTTAATTTTTGTAGACAGTACCCAAAGTTTATGGGGTGCTCAAAGGTTAATCAGGAAATCCTCTTAACGAAATGCTGAGGAACAGCTTATGTTCCTGACTCACAGTGAAAAATTACAAGAGTCCTTCAGTGTTTTACTGATATAAATACTGAGTATAACATAAAAACCTCTATGTACATACCATGTACTGTAAACCTTTATGACATCAACTCACAAATATATCATGTTTTATAGGCTATCTGAAGGGTAAGGGGAAAGAAAGAGAGAAATTAAAGAAAAACAGGAACCAGCAGTAAAGTATACACCTGTCTATATTCGTATTGCCAAAAACATAAAACAAATTCCCTCATCTTTAATTCAAAAGGTGGGGAGGGGGAGGGAGAAAGCATAATGTGCAAAACATTGAATTTGATCTTATAGTCGTCTGTTCCCAAGAAACAGCAATCATAAATGAAAAAGACCAGGTTAGCTTCATAGAATAGGATATTGACATTTCAGCAGAGTTGTCATTAATCTTATGGAAATAAATTCAGCCTCTGCTTTACATATTGAAATACTAAACCACTCAACCAATTCAGCACAACCAACACAAATGGTAAAAAGCATTTGTGTTGCTGCCATACATCAAGAAATCTCAAAAACTCTCAACGGACTACTACAATCAGATGGAATCAGCGTAGCACACAAGACAACCAAAGCCCTTCAAAATATCCCGGGGCCTAGGCAAACCAAGATCCAGCAACCCCAGAAGAAGAAAAAACAGGAGTCATCTATAACATACACTGTAATGACTGCCTCAAGCACTATGTAGAACAAACAGGCAGAAGACAGGCAGACCATATCCATGAACACCAACTAACAGTCAGAAGACATGATGAAAACTCTTCACAACATAGACAGATTTAACCATAGTTTCAATTGGGAAATGTGACCATTCTAGACTAAGACATGTCCCAAAACACCAGGGAATTCCTAGAAACCTGACACTGACAAATTAGCCATCAATAGACACACATAGACATTAACAATATCTATAGATTATGCAAAAGAAACAATCAACCAGCCAAAGGGGGAACAAAAAACCCAAGCATCTCTCCTCCAGCAATCAGCACCCCATCATCATAGATTAACTCCAGGGTTAACATCAGATCAACAATTGAGTAAACCCACAATCAAGAAACTGCCTGAGAAGCAAACAGCAAACAGCTCAACCAAAGAATCTCTAAGACCACTCCCACCAACTCTGATAGGGCAAGTCATTAGAATATAAACTGACAGCAATGTTACTGATGATGTTACCTAATTTGGGTAATGAAACATCTGCAAGACAACAAGCAAGCTCAGAGAGCCCAAAGGACCCCTCACTGAACTATTGAGTCTAAGATGAACTGCAATTTATTTTGTCCTTAAATTCTGCACTATTTCTGCTTCCACCTGAATGACTGGCTTCAAGAAACTCAGTATACTATTATAGAAAAAGTTCAACAACTAATTTTAATTATATTTTGCCCAATTTCACATGGCTTTGTGTGACTTTTGAAGAAAGCTCTAGCTTCGTTTAGCTTATAGGCTACTCCGAGGATAAAATCCGAAACAAACAGTGTTCACTGCGGATATGAGATTTATCAGGTAAACTGGTTAATGTTTAGAACTGTTAAGTGCTGCAACTAATGCTGACTTAGTATAGAAGTCATTACAGAAACTTTCCAGAATGGTATCTATCCCAAGTACAATATTACAACAATTCCAGGCAATGAGATGAAATATTTCTGTAGCATCCAAACAGAATGGTGGCAGTTTTCAAGGTTTATACACAGGATGCGTTCTCCCAAACAGCTATAGCTCTTTCTCTGAAGGGCTCAGAGAATTCTTTCTGAATCAAACATGCTACAAATTAAGCACTGGAGTACAAAAATCTATGCCAGGTTTGAGTGTTAATATTATAATTATTTGTTCAATTTGCATTCCACTTTTCTATCCAGAGGCTGTTTCCAGTGGTTTCATACATATGCACAAATTTTTACATTAGCATATAGTATGTGATCAAAGTTTACCACTTTAACTGCTATTCTGTTTTAAAAAGACATCCCATGCAAATCCTAGAAAACTTTCCTAGACTCACATCACCTCCCTTACCTAATCTTGGAAATCAAATAATCCAATTTTGGAACCTGACAATCAGATTGCTGCTCAGTTTTAAAGGCAATTTATAAAATAATTCATTATAATGTGTCTACCTGATACAGCAGTTGTGAAACTATAAATATACCAGTTTTCCTTCCCACACACCTGAAAGATTCTAGGCGTCATCTAATGACAGTATGATGTATGCACTGTCTTATAGGTGAGAAGTTGGCACCATTCTAGTGGATTTTTTCAATAGCACCATCCAAAATTCAGAACTTATCACAGAAGTAAAACTTTTTTTTTTACTTCTGCGATGTTCTATCATGGCTTCAGCAAACATTTTCCCATCTCTCTGAATTTTATGAATTACAATATAAAGTGGTTTTATATTAGTTATGTTATGAAGCCATAATATTAAATTAAACATTAAATTATTATACTTCCACAGAGCACCCCTGATTTTATTAAAATAACATTTTATGTTAATTTAAGTAATTAATAACAAGGAGTCCGGTGGTATCTTAAAGACCAAAAAATTAAGTTTTCCTATATTACAGATCATATATACATACTTAACTTGCTAGTGTTAAAAGGTCCACATGGCTCTTTGCTATTTTTTTACTGTAAAAAAAAAAGGAACTAACACAGGAATTATTTTAATTAACATTAGCCATTTTTAATAATCCAGTTAAGGAGAGGAAAATCAGATTTCTCTAAGCCAACACATTTCAGAAGGATAAATTTGGGGACAACTGTAACAAACAAAACCACCATAAGTGGAAAGAAAACAAGAAACAACAGTTACTGTATTCCGAGATATCCTGGAGAAGGAAAGGTAGAATTTAAAATAGTGGTAGGCACGAAAAGAAATTACATTTTTCTGCCTCCTCTTCTTCTGTTTAAACTGCACTTGGATTGCAAGTTTCTCTAAGGAAGGAGTTCTTCTCCTGCAAACTATAAACACTAATGTTGCCAAGAATAATTTCTGGCGTTTCTTTCCTTGTCCTTCCATCTCCAGGTGACGTAAGTATGCTCATATTTCGCCCTCCCGTTTCTCTTTCCTCAACAGTCCCGCAAGGCTCCCTGAATATTAACGTGGATGTCAACAGCAATATTATTACCAAAATACTAAACCTAATAATATGCTTCAATTAATGTTTATAATAATTTATTAGCTACCAATTTCGGGAGGGGACGGAGGTGCGGCCTCTTTCGCTCCCCAAATCCCGTCCATCCTCACCTCTCCTCCGCCGCTTTGCTTCCTGGACCAAACCCAGCCGAGGGACACACTTCCCTCTCCGGCCTCCCCTCCGCCTCACCCGCTGCCGCCTCCTCTCGGCTTCTTCCCGTCCCTTGACGGACTTACGTCACTTCCGCAGAAGGAAACTGGCATTTCTGAGCGCATTCGTGCCCTAAGCGTCAGGTTCGAAGCGTAAACAAGGGCAAATGAATGAAGCGCTTGTGCGCATGTGCACCTTAGGCGGGTAGATTCGAAGGTAAGGTTTCGGTACATCAGTGCGAGTGCCTTTGGTTTCTGGTCCCTTAAGCAGCCGGCGGAATGGATGAAGTAAGAAAGGCGCTTGAGTTTCATTCGTTTTCTCTTTTTCATTCATATCAGTCATTCACATCAGAAATAACAGGTATCCTGTTCTCTGTCCCCTGCGCCTTTCCAGTGAAATAGCTTGGGGGGAGGGGTTGGGGGATTGGACTAGATCAGTGTTTCTCAACCTTGGCAACTTGAAGATGTCTGGACTTCAACTCCCAGAATTCCCCAGCCAGCATTCGCTGGCTGGGGAATTCTGGGAGTTGAAGTCCAGACATCTTCAAGTTGCCAAGGTTGAGAAACACTGGACTAGATGACCTACAAGATCCCTTCCGACTCTGTTAATCTGTATCTGAGCTTTATTAACTTGTTTTCTAAATTTATTTTAGCGGTATACACCTTACCAAAATTGAACAATGAAAAAAAAAAAAAAAACCCAACCAGTGAAAAAGGACAGTTTACCATAGTTTAGGAGCTCTCATTAATATCGAGGAGCAGTAATAAAAATATTAAAAGGATTATTATTGTATACGGTAATAATCTTTCTGGACCATAGCGTCTACTCTTAGGAATACACCAAAGTGTTGTTTTTCTGCCTCGTTTTACCCGAGATCATTCCTTACACTTGAAAGTTCCAGTTGGTGCAATGGAAGGGCAGAGTTTAATCAGTCCACACCCATCCCAACATATAAGGAGATATTTCTTACCATTATTAAAAATACAGTAGATAAATGGACTCAAATACAGTAAATTAGAAACAAACTTAACAATCCCTGCACCAAATGTTTATGTCCTTACCCCACACCTATATAAGGTCCAGTTATGCCTGCCTAACTGTTAGTAAATATCATTTCTTCATGCTGTAATGTAAAGGTAAAGGTTCCCCTCGTACATATGTGCTAGTTGTTCCCGACTCTAGGGGGCAGTGCTCAGCTACATTTCAAAGCCGAAGAGCCAGTGCTGTCCAAAGACATCTCTGTGGTCATATGGCCGGCATGATTAAGCGCCGAAGGTATACAGAACACTGTTACCTTCCCACCAAAGGTGGTTCCTATTTTTCTACTTGCATTTTTACATGCTTTTGAACTGGTAGGTTGGCAGAAGTTGAGATAAGTAACAGGAGCTCACACTGTTACGTGGCGCTAGGAATTCGAACTGCCAACCATTCTGATCAACAAACTCAGCGTCTTAGCCACTGAGCAAACCTTATTCATGCTGAAAGGAATCTTTTTAGATGATTTCCAGTTCCTTACGTAAGCACTGTGGTAGTTCAGATCCATCTAGTTTGAGTTAAGGCATCAGGCTGGAAACCAGGAGACTATGAAACACAAATCCAGCTGGGTAACCAGTTACTCTCAGCCTAGGAAATCAGGCAAAAGCAAACTACTACTGAAATCTTGCCAAGAAGATTTCAGGGACTTGTTCAGACAGTTGCCAGAAGTTAAGACTGACTTAAAAGCACACATAGAGGCACCACACAAATACAAAGTACTTCAGATATAGCATTTAGAAGTCATCAAAGTGGTATTCAAAATGTAGAGATATGATTGTTCAATGCATAATAAAGACAATGCCCATTGTTCAGCAGAGTTATTTCAGAGTTTCATGAAGGGTCAGCAGATGGGAAAAAATGCAATCCTGAGGGACACTCTAAGCCAACTGACAAGGCTTTATATCACATATGCTGTTTAGATTATCTCCCTGTTCTCATTCCAGCTCACGAAGATGACAGAAGCAAATGTATTGCAAATGATAATTTCATCAGGAAAAGTTATTGGGCCCCTCTTGCAACAGTTATGAGGACAGTGGAGGAGTGTGATTTGTTGTCAATTCATATTCTAGGGCAGTGATGCCGAAAAGGGAGTGTGCGCGCACTCGTCTGGGCCGCAACTTGGAAGAGGAGCTGCCCAGAAGGCATGCGCGTGCCAGAAAATGAACTTTTGGTTTCCAGTGTGCACTTGTACGTGGGACAACTATTCTTCCAGTTACTGGTGTGCATGCCGGTATGACGATCAGTGCATATTCACGCTGGAAAACGGAAGAACGACTCTTTCAGTTTCCGGCACACATTTCAGCAACATTTCTTGCAAACTAGCTGTAGCCTAGACACTTAAGTGTTATATGAACTCAGCCACTATGATTTTTAGCTCTACATCCTCTTAAACTAAAAAAAAAAATGGATTAAAGCACCCTGTGTGTCCTATCTTTACATAAAGCTTTATTATGTAAGAGATGAATTCTGCTTATGGATTTAGGCTCCAGAGACTTATTTTTCTGGAAGTCTCCTTAAACCCGAGAGACTTATTTCAATGTGAACATCTATAGGGCACTTTAAAAGTATACTGACCCTGAATACAGCTGCTGTTAAATACCTCCTGAATGTGTTTCATGTTTTTAAAGCTAGAGTTTTCAATTTAAGAATACAGGTAATCCTTGCTTAAGTATCACTTGTTCAAAGACTATTCAAAGGTACGTATGACAGTGTTGAACTAGAATTACAATAGGTCCTCCGCATTACAGCCGTCACTGACTCTGTGATTGCACTTGGCAACTTGGCTCACAGTTGTAAATGGTCTGTGTCCCACAGTCATGTGACTACTACTTGTGACCTTCACTGCTGGCTTCTGACAAAGTCAATGGGGAAGCTGGCAGGTCGCAAATGGCAATTGCATGACATTGTGCTTAACAGCCATATAGGATTCACTTAACTGCAACTGGAACTGCCAGAACTGCTGTTTTAAGACAACACGATCACATACATCACATTTTATGACTGCATCACTTAGTGACGAGATGCTGGTAATACCATCATTAACCAAGGACTACCTGTTTTGGCTCGCTTAAATGGTTACGGCATGAAGCCCTTCTTCAGGTCTTGGAAAACATCAAAACTATTCTTTACATCTCCCTGTCAGCTCTGAAACTGGCCTGACGGGGGCCATCTTTGAGGCTTCAGTGTTGCCACAATGGAATAAGAATTAGGGGCCAATAGAGATAGCTGGGGTTTTGTAGCCAAAATAATACATACTATTTCCCCTGGGAACCAAGGACTTCCAACAGGTGGCTGAAGAGAGGAGTGATGTTACCAGTGGTGGGTTCCGGCTGGTATGGCCATACCGATAGTAGTCGGGAGGCGTGGCCATGGTACCAGTACGGTGGCTCGTTTGGCTGGCCCGCCCGCCAGCGTTCCTTACCTGTTTTTAAGGCAACTGGGCCAATTGTGCACATGCGCACAGCGTGCGGCACCTGCACAACCTCCGACAAGCAGCTGGGTGTCACAGGGGTGGTGGAATGCGCATGTGTGTGCAGCGCATGTCAGGTGCACGCACAGCACACATTCAGCGCATGCACAAATGGATCATGATCAGTGTACCAGTAGCAAAGGTAAGAGCAACCCACCACTGGATGTTACCAAGCAACTGGACAGCACCCTGATTGGACCATGTGACTGTTTGGGAAAAGGGGGGGAAATGTTTACTTTTAATTAGGTGAAAACAACAGGAACCTTTACAGTTGGTTTTCACTAGACCATGCCAATATGATCTATCCAATAAAACTGTATTTTAAGGAATCTACCTGCCTCGGAGTTCTGTTTGCTAGGAGTATAACTTGGAACCCTGACACTCCCCTCTCCCCCTTATAGACATTTATGGACACTGAATAACTGGCTGGCTCTTGTCATAACTGTACTGCATGACTTTATTCTTACAATTCTGTCCCAAGAATGTTGACTTCAAAAAAATGTAGTAGCAGGCAGATTATTTTTATTCCAGCTCTGTGCTTATCACTTCGTCAGATTTAAAAAGATCACTGCAAGTTAGATTAGGTAGTGAGATAATTTATTGCACAATACTGACACAACATATTTCAATACAGTTTACACATGAGGAGTTTAGGGGAATCACATTTTGTTTTAGCATTGTTTGCCATTTTGACATAAAGAGCAACATCCACATTCCAATTACATTTCACTCTTTTCTTCTTCCCGATGGCATTTTGGCTGCAATTTTAAACCCATTTATTGAAACCTGCATTTAGATATAGGACTGCACAAATAGATCATAAAGTATCAATGCATATGACTAAAAAGATTTAAGTATCTAAAGAATAATCATAACAGAAATTAATCACTGAATTAGTGTAATGCATTAAGGATTACACATTATTTATGCAAAGCGTTTATATCCAGATTATATTTTTATGCACGTTAATTTATTTGTATTGAAGGGTAGAGTGAGGAGAGGCTTTAAACTCACAAATCAACATAGTTGTAGGAAAATAATAATCCTGTGTTTTCAAAAGTAAGTGTAATACAGTGATGATTCTGTTCTTTTAGGATTGCAGCCTAAATAATTTCTGAGAAAGACGTTTTTCTGAATAATTCTTAATTGCTGCTATGTGCAGCATCCCATCTCTAAACATTGCAATGACTATGGTACAAGTTATTTTAATAAGTATAGTAAGATTCTTCTTGACGAATTTTAATTTTTTTAGATTGGCCAGTGGCTATCTAGGGTTGTTGCACCAACTACCTGGATGGCGCGATACATAATTAATCTCCAAGCAAACTGACTCTAAGCAAAAGATAGGCAGCTAGCATGCTAACCCCTAACCATAAGCCACACAGGTCTCATGTATTTGCTACTTGTGCTTTTGCTGATACCCTCTTCAATCTCTGGTCAACAACTATGCACTGCATAGGAGCCCTTACGATTAGCTACTGGCAGTCACCCAAAGTAACAAAAAATAAAAATGTCAGGAAAGAAAAACCTGATGGGACTACGTAGGTTTGATGGGGACTCATCAAATATTTGATGAACATCAGGATTCAAGAAACAGAAAAGCACATTTTTTCTTTTATTCCTTTTTCTAGAAATTCTTCAGCCACTATATTTTCCTTCACCATAGTTCTCTGAAAAAATTCTTCCACCATCTGTCTTCTATACACTACTAAAATTCTCCTGTTTGTGCCATTCAGTTAAAGAAAATGGCACATTAATTATACCAGAATAATATTTGAATAAAGGTAACTCAAATCTGCTAAATTAAGGGGTATGTAAAATATTGGGACCCATTGCGCCTGTGGAATTGAAATTTACCCATTGTTTATAGCTGTCAGGCGAAAGTAATTGGAATCACTTGTGAATAGGCCCAAGTAGATAGTTTATTGTTGATCACTTATATTACAAGAATCTCGCCAAACTGTCTGCTTTCCCTTGGGAATGGCAACTACAGACCTAAGGGTTTGACCTCAGACATTTCCTTCTCCAGATTTCTAATCTGGAGATTGGGGGGGGGGGGTGCTCCAATTCCACCAATGGTTCCACCTCATTACCATTTTTAGTTCCAAATTTCTGGTTGTTGTAGCATCCATGCAGTCATATCGTGTACTTTTGAGGTGATGGTGATGGTAGGAACATCCAGCATGGGGATAAAATAAATATGGTCAGCCTAATTATGCCATGCGGAAAGAGAGGGGGGCGATATTATGATCAAAAGATGACACCAAATATCAGGAAACATCAAAGGAGAACAAAAATCAGATGGGAAAATTTACTGTTCATTCTGGTTACATCAGACTGCACTACCTTTCTCTCAAAAGATGACCCAACAGTTAATAGGTTGTCTAATAGATCTCCAAAAGGATGGCAACTATTGGTCCAATAGAATACCGTAAGAACATGTGAGACTTTGTCAATCAAAAAGAAAGTGAGCATATGTTGCTAGCTCATCCATCTTAATTTGGGTCAACCTAATATATCTTACCTTTACTGAAATACATTCTGCTAAGCCACACTTTAACTATTCTCTTTGAGTAAGCTGTGATTGGCTGAATTAGTGCAACACACTGATCCAAAACAGTAGTTTACAAACCATGGTAACAGAATCCACACAATCAGCCAAATTCAGCCAAATCACACTGTAGTTCAGCAGTTGAAGAAGCAGAGTACTATTGGACCAGGAGATCTGAACTATTTTTCATCCCTCCTTTCACTTAACCTTTATTTCGGGACATCAACTACTGTGATTAGCTCAGTTTCAGAACATAAATTGCAGACCCATCTCTGCAAGAAAACATGTATTTAAAAATTGTCAACAGGTAAAAGCTGTTGGTGTAAAAGAGCAGGCACATTTTCGTAATCGTTTCATTTTTTATGAGGAATGCAATTTGGATAGCTTGAAGAAGCCATGACACACCCAACAAATGAAATTATTATTCCTTAGCAGGAAGATGGAAATAAATTATTTTTTAACAGATATATACATACCCCAGCACAGATTTATAGTTAAAATAATAACTTTAAACACACTTTAAACTTTAAGAAATTTTTCAGCCATTTTCTTCTTTAAAAAAAAATCACCTCCGTACTCAGAGATACTTCATTCTTTTGTTCTAAAGGTTGTAACAATGAAATCATGAGCAGCAGACATGGAAGTTGTACAAAATAAAGTGCTGCTATATACTTCTGCCACCAGGTGGCTACATCAACAGCCAATTGAGTCTCTGCAGAGAGAATCTTTCGTAACATTTCACCCCAGCAAGATTCCATCCATTGTTTGCAAAGCAGTGCAAAGCAAGTGAGGCAGTTGGACAGTGGAGGTCAGCTGTGTGTAAGAGCCCTTTAAGCACCTGTGTAAGCAACATGATCCTCCGGCTGTGACTATTCTGTAGTATCCACAAAAACATGCTTCCTTTTAGGATTTTTCTTCTTTGAAGCAAGAAGCATTGGGCAAATTCCAGTGAGCTCCACAGCTAGCTTTGGAGGACAAATTCTCCTGCAAGGTAAACATATTCCAACACATATCAGCAATACCACAGTTCACAGAACCCAGACTGGTAATACACAAAGGTGGTTACACACCAGCCTGCTCTCTTTCCTTCTCCTTGTGCTAAGAGCCTACCACCATGTGATCTTGAATTCATAGATTGGGCGCTTGCAGTAGTAATGGTTAATCAAGTGTTTGTCACACACCCCAATACATTGCTGGTCCACTGTGATGCCCCTGTCGGAAAGGTCCGTCACAATGCAATGGAGGAGATCGTACACATCTGCCACGGCTTCCCATGGCCCAAAGGACACATCCACCTCACAATGGTGCTCAAAAAGCTTGGCCTCCCCTTCACTCCTCTCAAAACGGAGGGAGTTGAAAAGTGGGCACTCGTAGGGTGTGATGGGCATCTCTTCTTTGAAGACGCAGATCTTTAGCTTAGCAAATCGAGCTTTCCTTTGCATTGCCCGCAGCTTAGCTATTTCAATGATTCGCTCTAGATGCTCTAAAAAGCAAAAAGACAAACAATGACTGAAATATGGTGAGAACACCTTTCCAAACAAAATACTCTTGCAACTGATAATGATGAGAAACAAGATAATTATAGTTAAACCGCTGTCTTGGTTTTTAAATTAACACTCATCTAAATCCTTAGCACATCTTAGCATCTGGTCTACCAACATACATATAACTTAAAATGGGGCTTGCTGCATTTAGTAACTCATCTCTTCCTTGTGTCATTTAAAGTGCTATCCACCTATCCTTGAGCCCACTGTTGGCATAAGCCGAGGGTGTCAAACTGGATTTCTTCAAGGGCTGGATCAGCATTGTAGTTCTCCTCTGAGGGCCGGCTGGGACAGATGCCTCCTGTAGCACCCTGCCGGCCAAAACGGGGCACCCGTGCGCCCCGTTTTCACTAGCAGAGGCACCGCAGGCCGGTCCTTTGCTATTTTCCAGGCTGGCCCCATGGGCCAGATCCAGTCCTCGGGCCTTGAGTTTGACATCCCTGGCATAAGCCTTGCTACCAATGCAAATCCCTATCCTGCCGCAAGTGTGCTACTACCAAATAGTGATAGCCTTATTGACTGTCTACAGCCCAGATTAAGGCAAGTGGCTCAGTTGTTTCCCTTCCCTCTATCCAAAAGTCAACTACCTCTTTAAAAAGGGCTGCAATAGGAAAGGTGGTGAGCTTTGATGGATGATGAGTAACAATACATCTCAATACATCTCCTCAACACCACTACCACCCCACCTGTAATTGGAATTTAATGTTTGGATTTATCTTATTTGTGTCTGAGAGTGTGTATATACAATAGGTAATTAATGAATAGGATAGCATTTGTTTATTTGATTGCTATAACCATCCAACTTAGCAAATGACTGTGTGTGGTTCATAATTCAAAATATGTTACAATTAAAATCTTGAAAACATTTTAAAATAAAAAGGGGGGCTGCCCTTGAGGAGCATCCGGCGACTTCAGCTAGTGCAGAACGCGGCCGCGCGAGTGATCGCGGGTGCACCCCGATTCACCCGCATAACACCCATCCTCCGCGAGCTGCGCTGGCTACCTGTCGATCTCCGGATGCGCTTCAAGGTGCTATTAATCACCCATAAAGCCCTACATGGCAGTGGATCTGGATACTTGAGAGACCGCCTTCTGCCAATTACATCCCTGCGACCAATAAGATCCCATAGACTAGGCCTCCTCCGTATCCCATCGGCCAGCCAGTGTCGGCTGGCAACCACAAGGAGGAGGGCCTTCTCAGCAGTAGCCCCGGCCCTTTGGAACGAGCTCCCCGTGGAGATTCGTACCCTCTCCACCGTCCGAGCCTTCCGCATAGCCTTGAAGAACTGGCTCGCCCGTCAGGCCTGGGGATAAGAATCGCTACCCCGCCCGAATGATGAATGTATGTTGTTTACTATTTTATTATATGTTGTTGTCTTAATGTTGTATTCCCCCCTCCCTGGTTTTCTGTGAGCCGCCCTGAGTCCCCTCAGGGAAAAGGGCGGCCTACAAATGCTAATAAACCAAACCAAACCAAACCAAAAGCAATACAATACAAAACAGTAAACAGTAAAAAAAAAACCATTAAAACATCTAATTCAAAGAACACACAAAGTAACTCCATTACTGGAGGTTTTCAAAAATAGATTGGGACAGTCTAAGACTCCTTCCTCGAGCAGGGATTTGGACTAGACAACCTCTGAGATTCCTTCTAGCCTTATGATCCTGGACTAAGGTCCTTTAGTCTTGGAAAGCCTGCAAAGCAAAGCAGGAAGGAGTGTTGGCAATGTATCACACAACTCCTTCCTCCCTATCTATTTGTTACACTATTTTTAAACATGGATTGAGCTTTCTTGAAGAAGAACATTAAACCCGTGTTTAAAAATAGCCTCTGCTAACAGTTAACAAGGATGCAGAAGGGATGCCCGTTGCAGTACAGGTGTACAATCTCAACTATTAGGAGGTACACACAAGTGCGCAGTGTGGTGAATAGAAAACTATAACGGCATCATACAGCATCCCTCCATAACACCTGTCAGCTGCTCAGAAGGTTGATTTTTTTTAATATTGATTTAAAAAAAAATCTTTTATGGCACTAAACATCTAAAACTTGATTAAACTTCACATGATAGGCTATGAAGTGGCAGTGTGAAAGCCAGCTTGTATCTGTATTTTATGCACAGTCACTACGAGCAGCAACCATCTGTCATTCAACCAATCCAGGTGTTAGGATAAAGATCGACCCAGAACCTACCAAGCTAAAGGGGAAAGCCTAATTTGAAAGAATTGAACTGTTACTGTCTATCAGTCCACCTAGATAAATCAGACAGGAAACATGAACAGATGAGCTAATTACATTAATAGAATCTTGCACGTCTAAAGGTACAAAACTCCCCTGTCTGATCAATTAGGCCGGGTCCTTCTTACGTTCCTTCCTCTAACCCATTAAGTCACTGGGAGCTCCTCCCTCTCTTGTGTGAAATTTCCAAGGCAGCATCTCTTCTCCTCATCACTTGAGATCATTCTCAGAATGGTCCTTGGGGGACAGTGCCTTGGGATAGGAAGTCACAGATCTTCTTCAATCTAAAGAGGCCAATAGTTTCTAGTTGATTCTATGCCTTACACTCATTTGATAGAACAATTACTTAAACCTATCAGTTTAGACAATAAAGGTACTGTATTTTTTGGAGTATAAGACACACCTCCCCCCCCCCCTAAAAGTGAAAATTTAGGTGCATCTTATAGACCAAATATGGGCGTTTTTGGCCTCCTAAACCCTCCGTGTGTCGTGTTTTCGCTCTCCCCGGGCCCCAGAAGCACTCTGCAGGCCAAAAATGAGCACCTTTTAGGTGAAAATGGGATGTTTGGAGCACTGCAGAGTGCTTCTGGGGGCCGGGGAGGGTGAAAACGCAATGTGCGGAGGCCAAAAACTATTTTTTCTTGTTTTCCTCCTTTAAATTTAGGTGCATCTTATAGTCCAAAAAATACGGTACTATGGCTTGTTGCCTGCTTTAACAGGAATATACTATTTTAAAACCAGAAGAGCTTTAAGCTGTTTTAGGTTTGGATTTGGGATCAGAATGAATCCAGAATCATGATACTGGAGAAAGCAAAGGATATATGTTTGAGATATGTACCCTGACTAAACATAAGTAGAAAAAGTCCTTAAATTCACTAAAGTGAGCAAGAGCCAAAGAAGAGATAAAATAAAAGGTGTAAGATGTAAGGTGTAAGAAACTAGCCCAACATTTATTATTTTTTAATTTTTCATTTCTGAACTTCTAAAATGGTGACTTGGCAGAAGGCAATAAACCACCACAATGGCTACATTCTCAATTTACCTTTGTAATAGGGCATTAAGCCCAGGAAAGCCTGCCGGACTTTCTCTCCTTTCAGGGGCTGGAGCTCTTCTAGACTCTCTAGCAATGGTCCTATGGAATAATACTGAGCTTCCTTGTAAACAGACCTCACTCGTTCTCTCGGAGGTAAGTCACCAGATCGTAGAAAATTAAGTACATCACTAAAAATAAAAAGGAAACAAACAGAACTGCTGAAATAGTGGCTCCCTCTTCTCTTGTGAGAGATGTTATTGAATGTAGCAATTTTGTTTATTATTATTTAAATATTTTAAAAGCAATTAAAAACTCATCAAATAGCACATTTTCAAGTTCTTAAAAACATAAGACTGCAAGCACCATTTTTAAGGGCCATTTCCTCTTCACTTCTGCACAGGAAAAAGTACCTATGATGAAGCTTGAGGTCAAGTATGTATGAACTATTTAAAGACAGAAAATGCAATACATTGTTCAGGTAACTAAGAACTATAAAGACAGTTTCCTGAGAATAAATTGCATGAAAAGTTGCAGCCTAATATATTGAACAAATAACCTGAACTGAAACTACGGACAACTGGCAATATTAAGAAGCAAAAAATGGATTAAGTGAAAATGTATCTAAAACACTACTTTCTAAAACACAGTACCTGTTGCAACATGGATGTTACTTAACCATGCACCTAAACATTGTTTTCTAAAACAGAGTAGCTGTTTGCAATCTGAATGTTACTTAAGGAAGTACCAATCCTTGGCATTTTACATATTTTCTGTGGGCCTCACTCTGAAGAAAATATGACTGCAAAGGAAGAAGAGGTATAGGGACAGGATACAAAATTAACCTACTGGTCCAAGTACTTTATGGGGAGAAAAATAGCACGTCGTCAAATATTATGTACCCAAAATATGTTCCATCTCTGTCAATAAAATATCGGCCTTCAGCATCTGTTGGGATGTAATGCCGGCCACTGAACATGGCTGACAACATGGTGTCTTCATGACGTTTCAGTGTTGACAGCCTGGTCATGAAATGGGTGCCTCCAATGTTTAGTGGAACTACTTCAGGGAACTGGAAATAATAAATGGCATTGAAAGTTAGACATGGCATGGAGAAAACAAAAAAGTGTTTTCATTCTCACGTAACACCAGAATTTGGATCACTAATGAAGTACAGGTAGTTCTCCATTTAAAGCAGTTTGTTTAATGACCATTCAAAGTTACAACGGGTGCTGAAAAAAAATGACTTATGACTATTTTTCCCACGATCGTTGCTGCATCCCCAAGGTCACATGATCAAAATTCAGACACTTGGCAACTGTCTGATATTTATGACTATTGCAGTTTCCCAGGATCGTTTGATCACTTTTTGCAAACTTCTGACAAGCAAAGTCAATGGGGAAACCAGATTCATTTTACAAACCATGTTAGTAACCTAACAACCGCAGTGATTCACTTAATAAATGTGGTCCCAAGGAAGATGAGGCAAAATGAACTTAACAAATGTCTCGCTTAGCAACAGAAATATTACACTCAATTGTTAGTAAGTCGAGGAGCACCTGAATAAAACCTTCCAAGGAAAGTATATCTGATTCCAATGTTTTCTCTTAGACAACAATTGTGGATATAACAACAATTAACAACAGAGGTAAGACTGCAATAAGAAGGGCTGCCTTAGGTGATTTCAAAAAGAATTAGAGACAATTTTAAAGGCTTATCAATAGTTACAAGTCCAACAGCTATATTTCATTTGCGATCATTTGTGGAATGCCTATTTTAATCACAATGCAGGAATAAACATTGTGGGGAAAAAAAGATAGGGAGTTCCTAATAAATCCTATTTCTATCACTCTTAGAAGCAAGTAGGCAGGCTGGCTTGAGAAAAAATAGTTGTTTAGGCAACTTGTGCACAAACCATTTAATAAAATCATCACAATTTGAATTGTGCTGAAACCAAACTGATAATTAGTGTAGCTGCGGTATAGTTAATGCAGTATCAATCATGTGAATGTCTTTGCTAGCCACACTGCTACAATCTTGATAAATGTTTCTAGATCATAGGTATCAAACTCGCCATGTCACGTTGCCATCATGTGACATTTTGCAACATTTCCCCCATTTGCGGAGCTGGAGTGGGCGTGGCCTGCACATGATGCATCTGGCGTGCAGGCTGCCAGTTTGACACCCCTGTTCTAGATAGTCCTCAAAATAGGTCCTGTATACAGCATTCTGTAGTAAAAGCACCCATGTAACATGTGTTTTAACATATGTTTCACCAAGGGCAGGTCTGACATTCCCAAGAAGAACCTAAGCAGGGTAAAAACATACTGTAATTGGGCACAGCTGCTAACTGAGCATCCAGAGACAAAGCATCCCAGATGTATTCCTAATGTAAAGATTAAGTATGCCACTTAATAGCAATTGCTGGGGTTCTATAAAGCAACCCTGTTTCTTGAAGTATTTGGTGACAAAGGGAGGAAGGAGAATGCTGGACTAAATTGATCTAATTCAGATAGCTGCAACGTTTATGTCACCATGAACATTGAAACTTAACTCATGTAAATCTCTGGGGAGAATACAGGATCAGGTTGTATACAGATGAGACAGAGAAAAGGAACATACAGAAGATTCAAAGATCTTCAATAAGAACGACCAGTATTCTCAAGTCTATTTGTCTATCTGCAATAGCAAACTTATCTGTGAATTTATGAATTTTTTACCCATTCCGAATACTAATAAAACAGATTTGGTAGTCACACCTTTCGAACTACCAAGAAAATGACAGTTGGTCTTACCTGAACTGTTGTTTTAGGAGGTTTGCAGGATTAGCCAGGACTGGGTATTGTGATGTCCAATTGGCCTCGAAACAGAGTTAAAACTGAAGCCACACCTCTGTGCTCCTTGCTTCTGGTTCCCAGTTTCAACAAGTCAAGTCCACTGCAAAACACCTGAAAACAAGTCATAAGGGGACACGCCCTACCCCCTGAATTCCCCAACTCCTGGACCAATGCTAGGGCAGGAACCTGGCTAATCCTGCAAAACTCCTAAAACAACAGTTCAGGTAAGACCAACTGTCATTTTCCGGAGGAATTTGCAGGATTAGCCAGGATTGCGACATATCCAAGTTAACGTCCCTCAGGGGGGGACACTATTGTTCCTGGGCCCCTCATGTGCTACCACCTGTTGTAATACCCTATGATCAAACACCGCATCAGCTGATGCAAAAGCATCTAACCTGTAGTGCCTGACAAAGGGAGACGGGGACGCCCATGTAGCAGCCCTGCAAATCTCCGCAATAGGCACCTGTGTGGCCCAGGCTGCCGAGGTAGCACTCCTGGTGGAGTGTGCTGTGATGCCCTGGGGCACCGGAAGGTGCTGAACCTCATAGGCCAATGCAATGGCCAATTTGATCCACCTCCCTATAGCAGAGGAGGACACCCTCTTCCCCAAGGAAGACGGATAAAAGGAAACAAAGAGTGCCTCAGATTTCCCGAGGCTCTCCGTGCGCCTCAGGTAAATGCGCAAGGCACGCCTGACATCCAGCCTGTGCCAAAGGCGTTCCCTCTCAAGAGACGGTTCCAGACAAAAATCCGGTAATACCACCTCCTGTGATCTGTGAAAAAGGGAGTTAACCTTGGGAATAAAGGTCGGATCCAGTCGCAGGACGATCCAATTATTTTGGAATGTGCAAATATCCGACCTGGAGGACAACGCCCCCAGTTCGGAGATGCGACAGGCCGAGGTGACCACCACAAGGAACACTATCTTAAGGGTCCCGAACTTCAGGTCAATCGTCCTCAGAGGTTCGAATGGTGCTCCTGTCATCGATTGGAGAACTGTAGTGAGGCTCCATGTTGGAAACCTGTGGACTACCGGGGCAGAGATTCCCTGCACCCTTCAGGAACCTTTTAACTAACGGAACCTGGGAAAGTGGAAGGAGCCGCCACCTGCCTCCTAAGGGTGCCATGCGAGAGCCCCTTATCCAACCCATCTTGGAGAAACTCCAAGATGTGCGGTACCACAGCCTCACAGGGATTCACTCCCGAGACCTGGCACCACTCTGCAAAGACCCGCCAGGTGGAATCATAAATCCTGGTGGTGGAACCCTTGCATGAAGCCTCAATGGTGGAGATTACCCTCTGTAAAAGCTGGGCGGCCCTCAGGCGCTCCCACTCAATCTCCACACAGCTAGCTGCAGCCCCTGTGGCTTGGGATGCACCAGGTTCCCCTGCCTGAGGTCCACATCCCTCCCCGGGATCCTCCACAGGTGTGACACCAACAGGCACATTAGGTCCGTAAACCACACCCGTTGTAGCCAGTAAGGCACCACTAAAATGAGCTCCGCCCTCTCTGAGATCACCTTCCAAACTACCCCAGGAGAAGGGGAAGGGGAGGGAAGGCGTAGAGCAGACTCTCCGGCCACGGAATCCGAAGCGCGTTGACCCTGTCCGTCCCCCAAGTCAGGAACCGAGAGAAAAACCGATCCACCTGAGTGTTCTGTGGTGTGGCAAACAGGTCCACCTCTGGATGGCCAAACCTGGAGCAGATGGTCTGGAACAGTTTCGGAGAAAGGCTCCACTCTGCATGGTCGACCATGGCCCAACTGAGCCAGTCAGCTTGATGGTTGTTCACTCCTGTGATGTGCTCCGCCCTGAGCAATCGAAGATGCCTCTCCGCCCAGGCGCCAAGTGCCATTGCCTTGGTTTGAAGAGCCCTGGAGTGTGTGCTGCCCTGTCGGTTGACGTGGGCCTTTGCTCCCACATTGTCAGTTAGCACCAAGACGTCCTGATCCCGAACATAGTCCTTGAAGTGCTGCAGTGCTAAGTGAATCGCCCGCAGCTCCATCCAATTTATATTGTGCTGGAGGTCCAACCAGGTCCAATGGCCCTGCGCCATCCGGGACTCCAAAAGAGCTCCCCACCCATACAAGCTGGCATCCGTGGTCAGGATGAGGCACTCCGGCTCCCTGAACTCGCAGCCCTTGTGCAGCACCGGGGAGAGCTACCACCTCAACAACAGCTGTACCTGCAGCGTCACCGGAACCTTTTCCTCGGAATTGCTGGAGTTGGACCTCTGATGCGGCAGGAGACGCCACTGGAGCGGTCTCGCGTGCAGACGAGCCGAAGGCACCACGTCTATGCAAGAAATGGATTTCCCCAGCAAACTGGAGAGCACCACCACAGGAACGAAACGCTGACTTCTAACTTGTCTAACTAAAGCTACCAAACTAATCTTACAGTCGTGGGAGAGGAACATCTTCCCCAACCTGGAATCTCTGATAGTCCCCAGGTGAAGAATCCTGGTGGTGGGGACCAGGGAACTCTTATCTAGGTTAGCTGAAAAACCGAACTGTTGGAGCGTGGACACCACTAACGAAATGTCCTCCTTCGCACGCTCAAACAACGACACCTGAACCAAGATGTCATCAAGATAACATTGGATCCTGATGGCGCGCTCTTGGAGGGAAGCCGCCATTGCAGCTAGTACCTTAGTGAAAGTCTGAGGCACCGACGCCAGGCCAAACGGTAGGGCCCTATACTGATAATGCCTGCCTAAATAGGAGAACCTGAGATATTTACGATGACCAGGGAAGATAGGGACATGGAGGTAAGCCTCCGTCAAGTCGATGGAGGCCTGATCACCGCCAAGATGGATTTAAGGGATGCCATTTTGAATCTCCTATAGAGCAAGTGAAAATATAGACATTTTAGATCCAGTATCGCTCTCCATCCCCCCGAACTTTTCGGAACGACGAAGAGGTTAGAATAGAATCCTGACCCTTCTTGGTCCGGTGGAACCGGTTCCACTGCTCTAATGTCTAAGAGGTGTCGGATCGCCTGCCTCATGAGAGAGCGTTTATCCTTACTCTTGGCGACCAAAAACATGCAAAAGTGGTTCGGGGGAATGGAGAGGAACTCCAGGCTAAATCTGATGGTGTTCAGAACCCAGGCATCAGAAATAATCTCAGCCCAGGCGTCAGCAAACAGGATCAGTCTGCCACCTATGGGTGGGGTCGCTATTGACCTATCTGCCCCAGTGGTAGGGACGGCCACCTCCCCGTTGAAAGGGCCGGGCCTCTTCCCCTGGGGTTGGAACCTAGGCCTATCCCTAGTGTAGTGCCTATCCGACTGCCTATTTGATCTTGGAAAATACCTGCTGCTTTGTTGAGCTTCCTGATCTGACTGACGATAGGACTGCTTCCAAAAGTAAAGTGCAGATTTTTGCTCCGACTTCTTAGCAGGCGTGGGCATGACCTTCTTCTTATTTTTGTCCTCAACGAGGATCGGGTCCAATGGGGCACCGAAAAAGGATCCCCCGGAATAAGGTGATGAGGCCAGATGCCATTTCGCCTTGTTCTCAGCTTGCCACCCTCACAGCCACAGGAGACACCGGGAGGTCACCGAGGATGCATCGCCCGGGAGGCATACTTCATGGCATGCAGAGTGGCATCAGCAGAGAATTGTGAGACAGCAAGCAGCTTGTTGAGATCCTGATGAGTACGCACCTCCTCTGGAGGAATCCACTCATGCATCTGTTGGAGCCAAAGGATAGCCGCGCAGCTGAAGAACGACAATGAGGTAGCTGCCTTGATGGCCCACACAGAAGACTGGAATGTTTTGCGAAGAGTCAGCTCCGCCTTCTTGTCATCGGTCTTCAGGTAGTCAGCCAGACACCACCGTAGACGTGGAAGCTAATTCCACCACTGGAGGGTCAACTGTGGGCACCTGCAAAGCCTCAGAAAAACTAGGCTCCATGTTAAAAAAATCTCCTATCACTGCTACTAGGGTTAGGAAATGTCCCTGGCTTTTCCCACTGCTTCTTAACTACTTCTAAGAACAACTTAGGGGCAGGGATATCTTCCTTCGCTGGAGGAGGCTCTGAGTAAACTCAGTCCTCTGGCTTCTTTTCCAGGCCACCTTCCTTGGCACCTGATTTGGCACTCTCTGTCTCACCCAATTGCACTATGGCCCTGGCCTTGCGCAACACTGATTTGAACAAATCCGGGGGAAACAAGCCTGAAAATGCTGGTGCTTCAGGCTTTGAGGGATCCTCATCATCGGACATATCTACTTCTCTCTGAACCTGATCCCAGCCATGGAGCCTTCAGTAGCCAGAGAAGGAGAAACTGGCCGGCGCACACCTGAGGGGGAGGGTCTTGGCCTGGCCTGGGCATCACTGCCCTCCCCAGTGGCTTTTGCCAATTGCCGGGCTCACAGTTCCTTTCTGTAACCCAGTAGAAATTCCATGTGAAATTGCAGAGGAAATAAACCTCTGAATGCTTGCAGGAAGCTGCTCCATGTCTCTAATGAAGGAATCCTCCTCCCCCACCTGTACACAGTCATCACTCTGTGGAGCCAAGGATGGCCTAGTGGGACTATCCCCCCTGGCCCCACTGCATTGAAAAGGATCCCTTAGATTGGGGCCCTGGTCTACCATGGGAGGGAGAGGGGAAATATCCCCTGCATATTCCCTGAGATATATTGGGGAATCCCCCCTTGGAGGTGACTTAGACCTAGATCTAATGGGCGATCTGGATCTCAGGGGAGAACTAGGCCTACCCCTCTGTTCAGCCCTGAACACCTGCTTTTCCAGGGCCCTGTGCCTCCTTTCTTCATCGCTCTGTAAAGCCTTGGAAGGCTTCCCATCAGCCATGGTCTTTCGCAGCCTTACAGAAGGTGTGGGCTTTTCCCGGATCCCACTGGAAGTTCCCTCCACAGGAGACAATTTTTTTTGGGGGGGGGATGCAGGATGGCACTGGATTGTTTTATGGATTTTCAGGAACCAAAAGCAACTCATCCTTCTTCAGCCAGACAGAGTTGAAACTGGGAACCAAAAGCAAGGAGCAGAGGCGTGGCTTCAATTTTAACTATGTCTCGAGGCCAATTGGACATCACAATACCCAATCCTGGCTAATCCTGCAAATTTCTCTGGAAAACTGACTAGGTCTGAGTACTGGTGTACTAAAGTTTGGTTTAGGTTTGGTTTAGGTTTGGTTTATTAGATTTATATGCCGCCCTTCTCCCAAGGACTCAGGGCGGCGTACAACATTAAAAGAAACACATAACACAAAAGTTAAAAAAAAATTAAATAAAATATCCCAAACAAACCCAATTAGAATTGACAATAACATTTTTTTTAAAAATTCAAATTAAAATTAACAATGATCAATAATTTGTTTTGTTTTGTTCGGGGCAGGCTGGCTTGCTGGAAAAGCCAACTTTTTAGGGTGTGTCAGAAGGACCGGAGGTCGGGGATTATACAAAGCTCCGGGGGCAGCTCATTCCAGAGGGAAGGTGCTCCCACAGAGAAGGCTCTTCCCCTGAGGGTTGCTAGCCGACACTGTCTGGCCGACGGCACCCTGAGAAGGCCAACTCTGTGGGATCGCATTGGACAGTGGGAGGCTACCGGTGGCAGTAGGTGGTCTCGCAGGTACCCTGGGCCTAAGCCATGGAGCGCTTTAAAGGTCATAATTAGTACCTTGAATCGCACCCAGAAGACAACCGGCAACCAGTGCAGACCGCCTAAAAGGGGTGTAACATGGGAGTACCTAGGTGCCCCCATGATAACCCGCGCAGCAACATTCTGGACCAGTTGCAGCCTCTGGGTGCTCTTCAAGGGCAGCCCCATGTAGAGAGCGTTACAGTAGTCCAGGAGAGAAAGGATGAGGGCATGAGTGACTGTGCACAGAGCATCCCGATCCAGGAAGGGGCGCAACTGACGTACCAGGCGAACCTGGTAAAAGGCCCCCCTGGTCACGGCTGTCAGGTGTTCTTCTAAACTAAGCCGCTTATCCAGGAGGACGCCCAGATTGCGGGCCCTCTCTGAGGGGGCTAAAATTTCTCCCCCTATCATCAAAGATGGAACAAGATGAACAAATCGGGATGACGGAAACCACAGCCACTCAGTCTTGGAGGGATTGAGCTTGAGCCTGTTCCTCCCCATCCAGATCCACACAGCCTCCAGGCATCGGGACATCACATCGAGGGCATCGTTTGGGTGGTTTGGGGTAGAGATGAAAAGTTGGGTATCATCAGCATATTGATGATACCGTACCCCAAAACCACGGATGATCTCACCCAGTGGTTTCATATATATGTTGAACAGGAGGGGTGAGAGAACCGACCCATGGGGCACCCCACAAGTGACACGCCTCGGGGTCGATCCCTGCCCTCCAGTCAACACAAACTGCGACCGATCCGACAGGTAGGAGAACCACCATAAAATGGTGCCCCCCACTCCCAACCCCCTGAGTCGTCGCAGTAGGATACCATGGTCGATGGTATCAAAAGCCACTGTGAGGTCTGGCTTCGGGGGGAGGACCTGCCGCCGTCGGGAGCTCAACGGAGCTCCTCTCAGGGTTCTGGTCTGTATATCTTATAAGATCTATAGATATCTCCCCTTTCTGGCAGAAAGGGGCAGGGAGAAGGTCAGTCGTTAGGATCTCTTTGTAATTCATAGCCTTTTTTTTGCTGTGAATGGAGAAGAGGTTCAACATTAGCTGAGCTTTTACTCCAGCCAGTTCTCCGCAGCTGCCTTTTTTGCAGCCCTAGGCAGATTGCCCCCCCCCCCCAGGACAAAGCTAAGCTATTTAAAAATTAATCCGGGCGGGGACCATTCCTGAGGAATTTCTTTTATTACTATCTAAAATACCAGCTTCAACTTTGCAAAAGGCTCCCTTTTCTAGCTGCGTCACAAGATGGCGATCTTATAGCTTTTGTGTTTGATGTGACGTACTTAGTCAGCCCTACTCTCCTGAAGGCTTCTCCGTATTAACTGTTAAAAGATTAACTGAGGGGAGCAGAGACTTTGATTCTTGGCTAGCCTGATTGCTTGTCTTTTATTTTTATTCTGGAATGGCTCCCAAATCTAAGCAGAAGCGCTTCCTTAATAACATATCTCAAAAAACTGCTATGAAGCCGCTACCCTTGCCTCCTACGTCCTCCACTGGAGATTTGTTAACACAAGAATTTCTTCTCAAAACGCTTAATAATTTCAGACAGGAAATTAATCAACTGATATCGGATTTATATGATCAATTTGATGCTAAAATTGCTCAAGCAAAGGAGGATATGATCGGAGTAATGACAGTCATGACAGATTATATTGCTGAAACGGAGGATAAATTGGAACTTTTGGAAGAAACTAACTTTAATTTGACATCCAAAATTCAAACGTTACAACAGGAAATTGAAAATGCTCAAAAACAACTTGTCATGATAAATTATAATAAGACTGCCTTCGCAATAAGAGTTAGAGGACTGCGTGAAAACGAACAGGAGAATTTGAAACAGATCTTCTTTGAGGCTCTTAGCCGCTCGGTGGGAAGTCCGGGACTTAACTTTGATTGGCAGATTCAAAAAATTTACCGCCAGAATTCGTGGGTAGCAAAACAGCGACAGCTTCCGAGGGACATAATTATATACTTTACCACAAGGGAATCCAGAAATGTGATAATACAGAAGCTTTACAACAAGAGGTTGAGAATTGATGGACAGGACTTGATTGTTTTTAAAGAGATACCATCTCAAATATTAAGAGCAAGGAGAGATTACATTTTCTTAACTGAAGAACTCAGAAATTCTCAGATTCCATACAAATGGGAAGTCCCAGCTGGCATTACAGTTACATTTGGCAATCAAAAACACCGCATTAATTCCGTCTGTGAAGCCCGAGAATTTTATTACAAGACCCTGAAGGCGGGACTTCCTGATTCATCCGGACCTGGAGAGAGACAAGGAGAAGGAGAAGACAAGCAGCGAGACACGTGGCTACAAGGCGGAGGGTGTTGCTTTCCTCTTCCGGAAGGGCAGAAGAGTAAAGAATAAAGACTTAGCGATGTTCTTAAAACTTTATGATTTCTGCCTGGGATAAAATGGAAAAGTTGTATATCGATGATGAGACATGGAGACTGAAAGAAGCGTTGCTGATTGTGGACACATATTGTATATAAGATTTGTTTGAACTCTAACTCAAATTGCGCATGAATTATTTTCCTAGGCGAGGAGAGCGGAGATCGCGATCTTTTTGAGTTGTGGTCTGGGACGAACGGAGTTGGGAGGCGCGTGGGAGAGGGAAGGGTAGCGAAAGCTTAACTAGACTACTTGGGGCTAGAATGCAAGCTGATGTTTGTATCAGTTGCTATTTCAATATAAGGTTAAGAAAGATTAGTCAGAGAGTCTCCAGGAAGGTGGAGTAAATATGTGAGGAGCAATGGACGCGGATAAAATATATATGTGGATATGGATAAAGGCAGGGTGGAAGGTAAAAAAATTTACATGTGGATGTGGGTAAGGATAGAATGGGAGGTGTTGGAAATGAAAAATGAAAGAAGTACTTGAGTTTAATGGTTTTATAGAAAGGTTTGGATATTCGGATAAAAAAGAGATAAATTAAAGGTCTGAATAGATAGATAAAGCAATGAGACTTTTAGTTGGGGAATCCTAATTGATTAACTTACCTGGCTCTAACACAGTTTGAAACCCTGCAAGTAGTAAAATAACCGAAATTTGGAATGAGCTACATTGTTTAAGATTTACAGATGATGGGAAGCTGTGTTAATGTAGTGGGTTTATTGATCTTTCTTGTTTTTCTTTTTTTTTTTTTCTTTTTTCTTTTTCTGTGTGTGTTTTTTTCTTTTCTATTTTTTACTATTCCCTTTTTTTTGTTTTTCTTTTATTTTTTTAACTTTAAAGTTAGCTGGCTTTATTATACTCAAGTGCTTGTTAAAGAACTATGCCGGGTATGGGACCTGGGAAGCCGTAAGGGGGTTAGGGAGGGGGGATTATAGGGGGGAGGGGGGAGGGTGGAATTACAGTTTCAATTCTTAGAACAATAAGAATTCACTTGTATACTGCGGCTCGTTTTTCTTTTTTTTCTTTTTCTCTTTTATTTTCTAAAAAATAAACTGAATAGATTAATTGTAGGGATACACCAAAGTGAGGAGAAGAGGGAAAGAAGAGGGAGAAGTAAAGAGGGAGCGAGAGGGGAATGTAAGGAGGGTGAGATGGAGGGAGGGGGAGATGTCTGAGGGGGAAGGGAAGTAGAAGAGGGGAATGCTGGAGGGGAGAAATGAAAGTTGGAGGGGGAGAAGAAAGGGTGTATGGGGGATTGAAGTGTCATGTTGGGTTTTTTTTTTTATGGTGGATTTTTTCCTTTTTTTTGTTTTTTGTTACGCACAGTATATAAGTGATTGTATAAAATGAAAATGAAAATGAAATAAATAAAATGTTTAGAGGAAAAAAAAAAAAAAGCCACTGTGAGGTCTAATAGGACCAGGACAGAGGAGCAGCCCCTGTCCCGGGCCCGCCAGAGATCATCAACCAACGCGACCAATGCCGTCTCCATGCTGTATCCGGGCCTGAAACCTGACTGAAACGGATCCAGGTAGGCAGCTTCATCCAGGGACTGGGGAAGCTGACGTGCTACTGCACTCTCAACAACCTTCGCTACAAAGCGAAGGTTAGAGACTGGACGATAGTTGGCTAAAGAAGCTGGATCCAGGGAAGGCTTCCTAAGGAGGGGCCTCACCACCGCCTCCTTCAAGGCGGTGGGAAAGAACCCCTCTCTTAACGAAGCATTGGTAATTGCCTGGAGCCAGCCTTGTGTCACCTCCCAGGAAGCCGAGACTAACCAAGAGGGACACGGGTCCAGCACACAAGTGGCAGCACTGAGTCTCCCCATAATCCTGTCCATGCCCTTGGGGGTCACAAGATCAAACTCATCCCAGATGGTCTCCACAAGATTCATCCCCGTCGACTCGCCCAAATCTACCCAGTCAGAGTCCAAGCCTGTCCGGATCTGAGCGATTTTATCCTGCAGATACTGAACAAATTCTTCAGCCCTACCCTGCAAGGGGTCTTTCCCAGCTCCTTGGTTAAGTAAGGAGCGGATCACTCTAAACAGGGGGGATGGGCAGTTATCTGCAGACGCGATAAGAGCGAAAAATGTTGCTGTTTTGCCGCTTTTATCACCACTAAGTAGGATTTAATATGAATGCTTACTAGTGTTCGATCAGATTCAGACCGGCTGGCCCTCCAACCACTCTCTAGTCTTCTTCATCTGTGATTTTCCTTAGATTCCAAAACTAAGAATATTGTTCAACATGTGGTAGGCCAGCCACTCAGCTAAAATCAACTTCCTTGAAAACGCTACTTAACTTAGAACACACATTTGGTAGACTTATTCTTAGATGCAAAGAGGCAGCTTAGCACCGGGGTTACACTGCCAGACTGGAAAGAAGGAGTTCACTCTCAGCCATAGAAACTCATTTGGTGATTTTGAACCACATATTTTCCATCACCTCAGTGGATTGTTATTGGAAAAAATGGAGTGCTATTTAAGATGCCTGGAGCTTCTGAACAAAAGACTGGATTAAAGTCTAATTAAATAAAAATAAATACATTTGAAACCTAGAAGATATGGATAACTTGGGAAATTCTTAGTTTTCAGAATATTTAAAAGCCAGGACAAACATATTCTTAGGATTTAAAATATTGCTATGTATGTATGTATGTATGTATGTATGTATGTATGTATGTATGTAGAAATATTTAAAATATTGCTTTAGTTGAGTTATTTATTAATATTCCACTTTTGATCAGAATGAATTATAATAATAGCCCATCAATAAAGTATACTTCTATTTTCTTACAATAATTATCTCTATCACCAAACGTTTTCTGGGTAATTTAAACCAAGCCACTAGCACAAGTAGCCTGAACACAGAAGAAGTTTGAAAAAGTAATTCATATTCAAAACTGCTCTAGAGAAACTGCACTGGCAACTCCAACAAAGAGAGTATTGCTATGCTAGCTCAAACAGAATAATGTACAAGGATACAGCATGTATTAAGTCACTCACCTGCTGAGGAAGCAGGGGTAGGGAGTGCTCTGCCTGGGTTGCTGTTGGAGTGGCAGGCTCTTGAAAATCATCCTCTGCATCTGAGCTCGACATGGCATCGCCCAGGTGTCCACAAGATTTGGTCTGCCCCGTGACTACAACCATCCCTCTGACTCTTGTAACTGGGTCTGCTTGGCAGGCAGCCGTGGCAAGGCTAATGGGAAGTTAAGAGCCATGTTCATTCAAGAGCCTTTCTTTTAAGGAAGTCTAATAAGAATGGACCACTGTGGGGCAGCAGGCACTCAGGGATGCTCCACATTGGCTGTTTACAGGTATCACTGCTATTCTCAGGAAGTGAATCACAATCAGTATAGTTATTGTGGCTGCAATTATCTACAAGCTCTGAGGGACATGCTGTGGGAGGCCCCGCATTTGCACAAGAGCACTGGAAAACCTTCCTGTCGGATTTCATAGCCAACCAAATCCCCAGTGGAAATATGCTTCACTGACTAGCTGTTCAACTTGCTTTTAGTTGCAGGACTGTTATTTGCTTTTCCAAATCAACTTAACAATTGGGAATACCTGTTGCTGAGTAGCCATTTGGTAATCCCCAAAGTTGTCAACCACAGCTGCTCTCAGACTGGGCAGACTGTTTTTGAGGGCCACTCCCCTGCTGAAAGTGGTCCCAAAATCACAATACACAAAAGGAAATATTCCTCAGCCAGTTCTTGCAATAATCAGTAATTCACAGAAATCTACTACCATTAAATAGAATTTTATCATACATCGTTTGACAGAAATGGTTTCCCGGGAAAACGGTGTATGTGTCACAACACCATGTATAAAAATGTGGGCTGCCACATTTAAGTAGCCGATTTCTCCAGTAGTGATCAAGAAATGGAAACAGAAAATTAAAAGGAGGGGGGGTGGTAACCTGAATTTTTATCCCTGCATTCAGAGATTTGTGATACTGCTTTTAATTAGCGTTTCATTTTCTTGGTCACTTCAAACTTCAAGACACACAATGGAGCATAACATCTGGACTGCAAGTAAACAGCCCCGGAGGGAAGGAGTTTGTTCATATGTTTGAAATAAAAAATAAATTAGCTTTACTTGAAATAAAAAATAAATTAGCTTTACTTTGAAGATGTATTTCTTGGACTAAGAACAATCTATGCTGCAGAACACACTTTTTAAATCTCTGAGGGTCATAAAAACTATTTTTGCTTCTATTCTATAGCATCTACGAATCATATACTTTTCCTGAATAGCAGCATAAAAGAGAAGCTAATCCAAGTTTATTCTTACCCTAGAAGCAAGATAGAATATTTGTTCTAAACTGATTTTAAAATTATATCATATAATGGATTTCATGACATGAAAAAAATGTTCTGCCAATCTGCAAGCCACATACCTATTTGATTTGTCATATAATCTTTGACTGGTGCTTCATAATTTGTGTAAATTAATAAATCTGTTTGTATCATTTGCAGAATGGATAGTCATATTAGTAGGAGGAACAGCAGAGTCTTTTGGCATTTCAAACTGTTTTATAGCAGCTTTAATGGGCTCAGCCAAGATCCTCTTTTCCTTTTTGCTCTTACTCAATCTTATTCAATTAGACAGAACAACCTACAGATCTCTTTTCCAATTCACAGAAAGATCTTCATAAATCCATCCTACAATAATAAGCCCGCTCTGATTCTTAATCTTATTGAATTAACCCAAAAGTATTAAGGGATTATTAAGAACTAAAATACAAAGACTGAATTTGTACCACCTTTTTCCATCGGGTAGATCTTCATCCTCTTTGGCTGCTTAAGGAAAGGTGAATGCAGATCATAACACCCCTGCTGCTTTATCCTTAGGGACTTGAACACAGGTGGGTCTTTTTATCCTGTTGATGAGAAGCCTAATGCTATTTCTTAGCTGATGCTGCATGAGGTGCAAATTATAATTACTGTAAGGCACAGCTTTCCTGGTAGAATGGCACCCAGGCTAACCATGGGACAAAAAAGTATCTGAGCTGCAACCTTGCCTTTAGACCAGGCGTGTCCAACTCCAGGCCAACAATCCACATGCAGCCCTAGACAGCTAGCAATGCAACCTCACAAGATTGTAAACTTTTAACATTTATGTGCATTCATATACATTATATGCAGTCCAAGATAATACCTCTTCACTTCTTGCGGCCCAAGCAAACCAAAAGGTTGGACACACCTGCTTTAGCCTCAAGTTCAAATTTCACACGAAAGCTAAACAAATATTAAAAGCAGAGCAGCCCAATAAAGACAATATCCTTTGTTCCCCTATCCACCCAGACAGGCCTCAACTATATTGCTCCTTGTCCAGGATAAGGTAATGGTAAAGGTTCCCCTCTCACATATGTGCTAGTTGTTCCCGACTCTAGGGGGTGGTGCTCATCTCCGTTTCAAAGCCGAAGAGCCAGCACTGTCCAAAGACATCTTCGTGGTCATGTGGCCGGCATGACTAAACACCGAAGGTGCATGGAACGCTGTTACCTTCTCACCAAAGGTGGTCCCTATTTTTCTACTTGCATTTTTTCATGCTTTCGAACTGCTAGGTTGGCAGAAGCTGGGATAAGGAATGGGAGCTCACTCCCGTTACCTGGCACTAGGGATTCGAACTGCCAACCTTTCTGATTGACAAGCTCAGCGTCTCAGCTACCGCGTCCCTTGTCCACTATACTGAAGTCTTAATAACAACAGAAAGAGCCAGCAGCTGGTCTGGCTCCAAGCTAGCCTCCCCTCCCCTGCCTGGAGCCCACCAGATATGGGGCTCTCCACAGCAGCCAACTTGTCCCTTGCCAGCAAAACCAAAGGTCAGGCTGCTTATAGTTGATGGGGATTGTCATCTGAAATATCTGGAAGTTTAAGGTTACACAAGAGAAGGGGCTTCCTTTTCCTCCCTCGCCCTCCATTCTCCGCCGAGTAAAGAAAACAAAATTTGCTTGGCAGAAGGCAGTCAAAAAGAAAAAAAAGAATGGGGAAGTTTGGCCTTTGGTAAGGGCCATACCCCAAAGGGGAAGGTCTCTGCCACTTCCACGCTCCCAAAGGGCCCAGAGAGAAACTGGGCTTTTTCACCTGCTCCTCTTTTTTTTTCTTTTTTTTCTTTGCCCACGCCCCGAAAAGGGGCGGGGCCTCGGGATCACTTAGTGCTCGGGGCGGAGCCAGGTTGCCGTAGGAGCTTCTGAGACTGGCCTCCCACGCGCTCACCTGTTGGTCTGTTCGCCGATGAAAAATGGCGGCGATATTTGCCGCCACCGAAGCTGCTCTTCCTCGTTGCCTCCCGGATGAGCTGGAGTGATCTTTCGGCGCTCCTCAATCAAAGCCCGGCTCCCCAACCGCCTTTCCTTGCCCCGCAGGCCTCCGCCATCCGGGTACTTTGGGATTGACGAGGACAAAACAGATTATAGGCTGTCCAGTGGATGGAGTGAGGCCCCCCAAAAAAGCTCCGCCCCCTTCCCTCCTACCTCCTCCAACTGGCTCCGGCCCTTTCTCCGTCTCCCATGGCGACGAGATGCAGCAACGGAAGGTCTCCGCTCCGACTCTCGCGCTTCTTCTGGTTGCCAGGGAGACGGGGGCTCACAACCAGCAGCCGAAGTGATGTAGGGAGAATTTGACTTTCTCCACCAATAAATAATGAGCACGTTTGTCTCTATTGTTTGCTACTTCATATTAACGTATCTTCCCCCTTGAAATGAAGTACAGCGATTCTCCTGTGGCGGAAGGGGAGATAAATGTTACAAGTGATGGGTGTGTTCAGACAATGCACTTAACTTGTTCAACCCATTTTCTGGGTTTGCACAATATACTGAATAGGGTTTTAAAAAAAAAAGCGGGGGGCAGTTGCCCAGAGATGATGGTGGTGCAGTCTGTCCACTGAAATGTAATTTAGTATATGAAATTGCATGATTCAAAAAGTAACAGACATCATAGGAAGGGACCTTGGAGGTCTTCTAGTCCAACCCCTTGCTCAAGTAGGCGACCCGATACCATTCCAGACAAGTGGCTGTCCAGTCTCTTCTTAAAAGCCTCCAGGGATGGAGGACCCACAACTTTCAAAGTCAAGCTGTTTCACTGATTTATTTTTCTCACTTCCAGGAAATTTCTCCTTAGTTCTAGTTGACTGTTGAATGCAAGTTGTGTTTTATTATTTTATTCTGTTCACATATTGTTTGTCTTTTGGTATTGCACCCCCTTCCCTGTGATTGTAAGCCGCCCTGAGTCCCCTCAGGGAAAAGGGCGGCCTATAAATCCTAATAAAATGTCTAAAAAAATGTCTAAATGTTGGGTCTTTCCTTGATTAGTTTCCAAACATTGTTTCTTGTCTTTCCTTCTGGAGCTTTGGAAAATAGGTTGATCCCTTATTCTTTGTGGCAGACCTTCAAATATTGGAACACTGCTATCACATTACTCCTAGTCCTTCTTTTCACTAGACTAGATAAAACCAATTCCTGCATTATTTTATTCAGAAGTACAAAAGTGGATAGTTAAAATATATCACCAGTAATTAAATTTAAATATGTTTGGGATAAACACATGTTCATCAAAAGGGGGGGGGGTTTACACTATGTATCACTTGGTCTTTTTCTGCATTTTCTGTTTCTATGAACATACAGATATGAACAAGACCTGAATTTTCAAATGGAATGAAAGAATAAAAAATATTTGATGGCAATTAATTTAGCTTCTATTTCAGGAATATTGTTGGAAATACTGTATTGTTAAAAAGAAAATATCTAGAATAAAAAATTTCCTGAAACAGAACCATGGATTTCACAAAGGCTACTTTCATTACAATTCACCTCCCTGGAATAAATTGCAGTTGCTCTTGTGGATTGGCAACAGATTAAAAGACAGAAAGAAGTGGAATTAAGTGGATTTTTTTTTCAAATGGGAAAGAGACACATAGTAAGATTTCCTCTGCGAATAGTGATAGTACAATGTTTTTGAGCAGTGCATTACTCAAAGTTATCACTTAAATTGTTCAGGGGATACTGTTAGAAAGAAATACTGCAAAAGAATCTTTTCAAACTGGGTAAATAGGCTTCAAAATGACAAATGCAGTTCAATATAAAGAATATAGGTAGTCCTTAACCTACAACTGTTTGTTTAGGAACCATTCAAAATTACAATGGCATTGAAAAAAATTACTTATTACTGTTTTTCATGCTTATGACCATTATGGCAATCTCCTGGTCACATGATCAAAATTCAGATGCTTGGCAACTGTCTCATGTTTATGGTGGTGACAGTATCCCAGGATCATATAGTCATCTTTTGTTACCTTCTGACAAGCTAAGTCAATGGGGAAGCCCGATTCACTTAACCATGTTACTAACTTAACTGAAGTGATTCACTTAACAACCGTGACAAGAAAGGTCGTGAAATGGGGCAAAACTCATTTAACAGCCATCTCACTTAGCAACAGAAATTTTGTGCTGAATTGTGGTCATAGGTCAAAGGACTACTTGTATCTATTGGCACAAAGAATCCATTTCTACATTAATGGGAAAGGATGGTAACTGATCAGAAATAGATATGACAGCCAAAGAAAGCTGTCAGTAGCATTTTGGATTGCTAGTTCAATGAAAATATCAACCCAGATTGTAGCTCTGTAAAAAATAAAATAAAAACTAAGCAATTTCCATGCTTGTTATCATCACTAGGAGAGAACCTGAAAATAGAAAGGTGTGTTAGGACTGAGATAGCATTGGTCACTCTTGTGGATAGATGACCTTTTTTGAAACCTGGATAGAAGTCCTGCACCTTTTCTGGTCCTTCTAAATCTTTCAGACTTATTTAATGCTAATAACAACAGTAGGTGTCTCAACTGCCTGTAAGGCCTGGGGATTAGCAACACTGCTAGTGCTGAAGGTTATGTATTGAAATTAAATTAACATGGATCAAGCGGTCAGTAGGGAAAAAAAGGCCAGCCTTTCACCTTACACCTGAAAACGGAGTCAGAGCCAGATACTTTTCAGACTATAATGAATTCAGAAAGGTCACCTTAAAAGGGTGTTGAAACACAAGTAAACAATTAGTTCTCACAGGAAAGCCTCTTTATTTTATGTGCCAGACAGATTTATGAGCACACGATTTTTGAAAAAAATAAAAAAGATACTTTGTTCTCGAGTTTTATTTTGGAAAGCTTTATTCTGAAGCTTGTATAAATTTAATTATTAGTACTCTTGTTGCTGTTACTATTGTAATGTTAAATAACCATATTTTAAATATTATTTTTATGAGTTGATTTGGTAGGATAACATTTTTTAAAATGTATGTTTTTATATAACCTCAAATTGCTTTTTCTCCCCTTTAATTCAGAAATCAGACTCAAAAAATTGCCACATTTAAAGCTTTTATTTTGAAAAATAAAATACAAAAGGCTGTTGGATTGTAAACCTTCAAGTTCTTTCTTGCATCTCAGAAAACATTTTTAAATAATTAAAACATAATTTCATAAATCAGCTAAATTGGTAAAAGGGTGTGGTGACAACAGGAACAAGCACCATTTTCCACAAATTAAAAAATGATTGCTCAAGGAAGGAAAAACAATAGAGAGAGAAGAAGCTGTCTGCTGTATGGTGTCCTAATGATGGATGTGAACTACGTGTGGAGAAAACAGTTCAAAGGAGACAGAAAGGTGTATTTAAGAATTAACATAGACATTCTGTGCAGTGGTTCATTTCCTGTATTTTGTGTAGGAAAGCAAGGGCTAAACAGGCCATTCCTCATTTTTTCATCCTTATGAAGCCATGACTGCCAATCATCCCTTTGGAAGATATGCACACAGAGGAACCAGCATGCATCAAAATAGACACACCCTGCAATTCACGCATGAGGACTAATGTGTTAAGTTAGCAGTCTTATGGAAAGCATCTTAAAAGTTAATATATCTCATATCCTAAATCAATACTGAAGATATACCATTCAGTTTCTTCTGAGGTTTTTAAAACAATTGTGAAAATGGGAATCACTGCAATTTCTAATGCTTGAGAGTCAATCTGGCAATGTATCTTCTGTATATTAGTGTCACAGAGATTAATAGGCACACCATAACTGCACGACTCTCACAACTCCAAAATGTTTTATACAGGAGATATTCCCACCTGGAGTCCTCCCACTTTAATGCCTTGTTCCCAGAACCATTCCCTACAAACATCTCCAGCATTTCAGTACAGCTACTCTCAGAAGGAAGATAGACGTTTACATGTCATTATGAAATGGGGACATATTCTGAGGAAACAGATTTTTGTAGATTTTGCCATCGTGCTTTCTTTAAAACGACTCCAACATTCCTAGTCAAATAGAAAACAAAAGATTTCAGTACATTTCTTCAGGATAGGGCAATGTCCATTGTACATGTACACTAATTTTATTTAGTCTCCCAATCTTAGTACAATACATAGTCATATGGAACTTACATATTCTGAATCAGGCCCAAGACTGTGTCCAAGGTAAAGAATCTAAACAAAAGTTCCATGTGTGCAAAGAATGTGTAAATTAATCGTTAATCTTATCTGTTTCACTGTCCTCAGGGCAGATTTGCACTAACAATTGATCTCTCAATTTTTATTAAATAGTATTGCTCTGATTTGGAACAGATTATTATTATTATTATTTTGTTAATTTCTGGAATTTTGAGGTGGCTGTGACTGTTGGATTTTTATTTCTTCTCAGAGCATTAATCTCCATCTGGCCACTAGAGTAAGGCTCTTCTCAGAGGCCATTTTACCTTTATAGCTACTTCCAGGACTGGTCCTGTAATTTGTCGAATTTACATGGCTAGTCTAGAGGATGATGCAAAGCGCAATCAGCCATAGAAAATACCTCCATGTATCCTACTGAGTGGACAGGATATTTTTAACTCTCCAAAGAAGAACCAAGACTGTCAACCAACTCACATATTTTCCAAAGTTAGCAATATTTTGTTTCTGGGAAAATAGAAATGCTATTGTGCTGTTGCAGTTTTAAACTACCCTTTCCCCCCAAAGGGCCTGATGGCTGCCTACAAATCAGATCGATCTACCATTACTAACAATACAAAGTGGTATTTTAAGCAAATTATTTATCTTCCTTGCTAGTAGTAGTGATCCTCCAATTGGTGGCAAATAAGAACCCAAATAAGAGAGGTTCTACTTCAAAGGGTGTCAAAACCTTTAACCAACTCACAATTTAGAAAGAGTGATTCTCACAAATTTGGAGTAGGGAGATTTATTGCAATGAGCACAGGATCAGGTTGCAGAATCTTGAAAACTGGTTTTGTACACTTTGTACATTTTGGCTCTCAATAGCATGAATGTCTATTATGCTTGATTTTTTTTCTAACTGACTCATTTAAAGAGAAGGATTCTAACTACTTATTCAATACCAGAATTAATAGTGGTATAATAATGATAATAATATCAATAACGTATAACTGCTCTTATTCTGCAATATTTTGGAAATTTCCATTTTTATTGCCAGAACCAGAAAATTCCACTGAAAAGGGATTCCATCCAAGAAACGCCACCATATTTGGCTTTCAAATATATCAACATTCAAGGTTCTCTTCTTCACCAACAAAGTTATGCTAGAATTCACATGTGCACCCATTTCAAGAGGCCTTGTGACAAACCGTTTCTAAATAGATTGTGCTTGAAGAACGAGAATAAGGTTGTGCTCAAAGTAAGTTACTCTAGTCATGATGGGTGGCATATAAATTTAATAATTTGATTTAATAAATAAATATTATATACACTGTGAAACTGTTGCTAAATGCAAGTAAAGAGGATGAGGAAACGAACAGTGCATTTTATTAACTATTACATACGTTAAGTCACAGCCACTCTTCTAGTTCACCGCATCAGTCTATTGGGGGGAAAAAGGTGTGAGATAAAGTGTTATTTTTCAAATGCATATTGAAACTATACTTGAATTCAAAATATTTTTATCAACTTCTAATACTGGAACACCATTACATCACCTTGTGGAAATTAATGATAGTACAATAAACTCAGGATAAAGTAGACTTCTTTCTACAATGCAAAAAGATTTTCTCCCCACATCAGAGTAATGTATACTAGTACAGATCATTTTTAAAAAGGGGTAAGACAAATTCATGGAACATAAACCTATGTCTACTTGTTCAGACACCTAGGCAGAAATTACATTTACATTTCCGTTACCATATGTTTAAAGACAGAATATCTTAGAATTTCAGGTCACTGGGACCAAAGAAACCTGCTTCATGTTAAAGCAGAGCAAGGGCCTATCTAACTTAGCTTTGGCTAGAATCAGACTTCAATCATAGAAGAACATTTATGGAACCCACCCACCCCCAACCCTGCCCACACAAGGCAAGGGTAACTCTTTGGCCTTTTGGCCACTCATCCAAACTTAGTTGTTATGGACAAATTTTAGCACTTTAGAATTGCTACTGCCAGGAATATATTAGTTATATTTTTATTATAATTATGTATGCAATTCTGTTATGGTACCTTATTGCATATCATTGTTACTGCAATGGCAGCAGAGGTAATCTGCTTGGAGTTAAACTTAGCTAAAACAGTTTAAAATCTTTGAAATGAAATTCATTACCAGACAAAATACAAGTTTGCCAAAATGCCAACTTGGGTTGAGATAATTCTAGCAATGAAGACCTGGCTGATGGCAATAAAATACAAAGGCGTTGTAGTGTATCATATAGTAATATCAATACATGATATTACACTGTGATGTGGTACAATGCTGTTTATAGCTGAATGTTTAATTTGTGGGGGATTAAAAACTAAACATGAGGATTAGAGGGGTAATCCATGGAATTTGGCATTCTATTTTCAACAGTGGTCAGCCATATTTCTAGGAATGTCACAAACCTGAAGAAAATGAGACTTTCCTGATAGCTCTCATCTTTTTGACTTAAAAGGCTCTTTTGCTAATGTTTTCTGATTCCTTCAGTTAATGGAACATGTAGGGCTTGTGGCCAAAAGTTGTAAGCTGAAAATGTCTTTGGAGTGCTATCAAGCAATAGCAATAGCATTTAGACTTATATACTGCTTCATAGTTCTTTTATAGCCTTCTCTAAGCGGTTTACAGAGTCAGCATATTGCCCCCAACAATCTGGGTCCTCATTTTATCCACCTCGGAAGGATAGAAGGCTTAGTCAACTTTGAGCCAGTGAAAATTGAACTGCTGAACTGCAGCTATCAGTCGGTTGAAGTAGCCTGCAGTACTGCACTCTAACAACTGTGCCATCTCAGTTCTTCTATCAATACTTCTTCTAAATATTCTACCCCTTCACATTCTTTTAGTTTATTCCACAATCAGCATTCTACAGAGGCTGAGCATAATCAGTTTTTACTGGATTGTTCAGCACCTGAATTTTTATTTTATTCTTGCTCCATGTGGATTTTTTCCCAATCACTGTTTCCCTAAAATAATTAGTATTCTTACAACTTTTCCAATCAAATGCAACGAATAATGGAAATAATCCCTTTAACCGGTTAGCAACTTAAAATGCAAGATTTGTAGAACATTTTGGGGGTATGAGATACAAAAATTCAGAATTAAGGATCGTTGGAGAGAAGGAACACCACACAAACCTGAGCAGGAATAAATAATTTATGGCTGCAAATTAGTCAAGCACTGGCCAGCCAAGCCAAAGCATAAATTGATTTAAAAAAATGTGCAGAGCTAAGCCAAATAGCTCGTTTGCACATGAGACAGAACAGATCTTGCAGGCCCACAAACAACAGCAGCTTATCAGTGGGAATTCTGGTGCCTGCAGCCAAGAAAGCAGCTGTGCTCTAAAAAAAGAAGACAAATAACACATACTACTCTACTTTATCAACTCCTTCTTCACTTTAGCTGGATATGGGATTTCCTTTCTACTGTCTTCCTTAGCTGCAATGAGAAGAAAGTCAATGTTCACTGGGGATAAAATTGTTCTCTCATTTATTGTTTCAGAGGCTATTCCTCCCACCCATGAAACTAGTGTGTAATTGCACAAAATGTGGGTGAAGTTGCCAATGAAAGCTAATTTAATATTTTTCCCCCTTTGGCCGCACTAAAAGGCTTCAACTTCCCTTTAGCCATGCCAGCTGGAGATTATTGATAATTGCAGTCCAACATTTTTTGACTATGACATATATCTTAATACACTAAAATGGTCCAAAGAAATCTGGTGGGTACCAGCTTGGGGGAAGCTATAATAAATGGTAACTGAGGAATGTACAAAATAAGTGCTTGCAAAATGTTTTTATACATTTTTAAAAACAAACTTGGGTGTGAAAACAACTCAACTCTGCAGGTTGAACCAGCTAGAGATCATTTGACCAGGTGAATTTAACTTACAATTTTGATTGCATTCAACTGCATGGCCCTTGAATCAGAAGGTCATTGATGTTACTAATATCAGGGCTGTCAAACTTCTGGCCCACGGGCTGGATGTGTTACACACTGGCCATGCCCCCGCCTGGTTTAGCGAAGGGGGAAAAAGTCCCCATATGTCATGTGATGTCACCATGACAACGTAAGTTTGACACCCCTGTCCTAGATACTTCATGAGATGAGGGCCCCAAGAATCCTTACCTGTGGCACTTCTTTTAGGAAGTCCGGAAGCTGAAATTCACCTTTATAAACCTGGGAGGAAAGAAAACAAAGTTTGAAACAGAAACCATGTTCCAAATATTAATACTTTTCCTGGGCCGATTACACTCAATACCTGGTTGTGGTCCTAAATATCTGATAGAAATCAGATTATTGTATTACACTAAGTATTAAGCTGATAGAGAGGGGCTGCAGGAAAACAGAAGGGAACAGCTTACATATATGACCCAATCCACCTTACACACTTTCTCTTAGTCTTTTGAAGTTCAGGAGAGGCTTTTATAAGGAAGAAAGTCCTATAAAGAGTACTTGTTAAGGAAAGATAAAGTATCATCAAAACTGGATTGTTACAGCACTGACAATCTTTGATTCCCCAGATAAGAAGCTTTTTTTTTGGGGGGGGGGGAGTCAATAGATGTAGAGATTCAAGGAAGGGCAAGGAGGAAAGCTCAGTCAACCAATTTCTGTAGAGTGGTAGTAGCAGATCATAGCCTCTGAGTGATCTCAAAAACTAAGATGGGTAGTCCAAAAGACTTCCTAAAAATCTAAAGCAGACCACTGCCTTGTTGTTACCAAAATAATACTTGAGAAGGATAAATTTATAAAGTCACTAAGAACTGAGCTCAACTCATCAAGTTAACTCATTTTTCTTAACTACAAGAGAGTTGTTGTTACAAAACCATGTAGAGTACTTTTACTTGCACATTTCATTCATTCTCTTTCCAGGTCATTGCCCAATTGTTAGATAAGCATTGGATGCTATTTTTGTATCCAATTAAATGCATTTTTACAATGTATTTACTATTGTATATTACTGTTACCTCTGTACTGTTTGAAATGTTGCATTTATCATGGTTCTTTTAGCTGCAAGACTACAGAGCAGGGGTGTCAAACTCATGATGTGTTGTGACATATGACAACTTCCTCCCCTTTACTAAACCAGGAGTGGGGGTGGCCAGTGCATGACACATCAGGCCCATAGGCCACAAGTTTGACACCCCTGTTATAGAGGAACAGAGAGAGAGAGAGAGAGAGAGAGGAGATATCCAACCTCTAAATGAATTGGATCTTAAATCCCAGAACAGTTAGGCAGCAAAGCCAAAGAGAGTTAATATCCCAATGCACATGCACATCATATAGGGGGAAACTATGCTATGCCAGACCCATTTGAGTGGGAGGATGCTAAATGCAATCCTTCTTTGAAGGACACAGCAGTGACTTGCACATTGACTTCAATCCCCCAGTCCCATTTGTATCTTTGGTGGTTTCCAGTTTTTTTTACTACTGGTTTGCACACGCTCGCGTGTGACATTTCTGCGCATGCACAGAAGCATCTGGGCAGGTGGGCAGAGCCTCTCGCCACCACCGCTACCAGTTCGCCCGACCCAGGCTGAACCGGGAGCAACCCACCTCTGATTTATATACTTCCAAAAACAGTTGTCCCTTTTTTTATTTGCCCAACACATTCTACAAAAGCACCTGAACTTTGCAATAGCACCAACCTCATTTTTTAATTAAAATAAGATACACACATACACAAATATAACTTGCAATTTACCCTTCTTGTGTTTTCAAGGACTTTCTGATCCGGTTTCCCATAATTTGGTGGGTTGCCATAGGGGTCGTAGCCAAGCTTCCCCAACATCGGTGCGATCACTGGCATATCATGTAGGACGTCTGAGGGGATGTTTCCAACCCATTTTGACAAGGCTTCCACATTAACTGGCTTAATAACTTGGTCGGTAGATCTTTCAACTCTGCTCCAAAATATATGCATGCATTTATTAACTGATACAGTTGCATGAAAGGTATCCTCACAAAACAATGGGATGCAAGCCCTACCTGCTTTTTATTAATCTTGCCCATTGCAGAGATAGCATATGTTCGTGCACGAGTTGGATAAAACTGAAGAAGCATGTTTGGAATCTGTACTATCCCCACTGCTATTTCATATTTTATCATTTTTGTTTCTAGTCATTGCCAAATCCCCAGTAAAGCATAGCCCTATAAATTGTCTGCAGTTTGAGGGGCTTTTGGATAAGGTCAGAATGGGTGGGAGGGAGGAGAGGAAATCCTATGATGACCTGAAGCCATTGCAGTCATGGGCTGGACATAAGAAGGAAGCAATGTCATTGGGTCATAACAACAGAAGAAAGACGTTGCCAAAACATGTTTCTTACATGTTGCTTGTAATATGTGCACCATGTTAAGTGCAAGTCAAGAAAGGCCCCTTGATATGAAAAAGGGCCTTCCAGATCAGAGCATATCACATATGTATATTGAGGGGAAAATTAAGCAATCACTGCAGTGGTTAAGTGAATCATGTGGTTGTTGAGTGAATCTGGCCTCCTTCATTGACTTTGCCTGTCGGAAGCCAAGTGGGAAGGTTACAAATGGTGATCACATGACCCCAGGGCACTGCCACTGTCACAAATTCGTGCCTGCTGCCAAGTGTCCAAATTTTGATCAGGTGACCATGGAGATGCTGCAACAGTTGTGAAGTGTGAAAACCAGTCATAAATCACTTTTCTCAATAGTTGTTAAGTTGAGGACTACCTGTATCAGGTAAAAGAGCATGAAGATTGCCTCCTTGAGCAAACCTCTTACGTTAAGAACAAGAAGTCCATCGGGAGAGCAAAAATAAAATTTCAGGAAATGCAGAAACTGGTAGTAAAGTAATAATAGCTCAGAAACTAGGCAGTTACTAAAACACGGGTGTCAAACTCAAGGCCTTGGGACCAGATCAGGCCCATGGGGTGCTTAGATCTGGCCCCTGGTCCGGTCTTGGAAACAGCAAAGTGCCAGTCTGCATTGCCTCTGCCAGTGAAAATGGAGCTTGGAAGGCTGCATGCAGCTCAGTTTTCACTGGCAGAGAGTCGCAGGAGGCTGTCGCAGCCTAAAACGGAGCTCGGGAGCCCATTTTTGCTGGCAGAGCCTTCGGGTGAAACAAGTGACGTTGAGGTAGCCACATCCACCCTGTCCACGCTCACTCATCCCCACCCCCCAAGGTCAAACAACTCTCAATGAAATCGGGTTTGACACCTCGGGTTTAAAAGCAATATTTTTATATGAAGAAATCTGTTTTTTTCCTGATTTCCTTAGCTATTTTTCTAAAAAAAAATCTAAAAATGTAAAGCCATGAAAAATTTAAGACAATATATAATCCTATTTAAATGTTGTATTGTGCTTGTTTGCTCTTCTCAGTCTTATTTATGTGATCAAATTAAACCGAAAAAATTAAGTTCCAGGCTTTCTTAGAGTTCAGTAGTTCATATTTTCATTTGTAACAAAAGATTTTTTTAAATTAAGACTTAATAAATGTACATTATTGTGTAATTAGAATTAGAACTTTGCATTTAATAAATATGCAAGAATGATAGTTTCTAATGAGTAAAGCAAGATATAGATAAGACAGTTTATGTTCCTAAAGCAGATATGTGAAGGATAAAATGAATACAATTATTGCATATATTTCCATTTTTCTTCCAGAAAAAAATGAGAAAAATGGTATTTTTTACAGCAACAAATCCAGAAATTTTATATCCCTATTGTATCGCCTCTAAGTGATCTCATTTCTCTTTAGCAGGAGCATAACCTGAGGCTTTAGCATGTCGCTTCAGAGTCAGGAACATGGTTCTTACATCATCCCAAAATCATCACTAATTGTAATTTGGAAGCAACAGGAGGACAAATTTATTGTGATTAAAGAGCAATCCTGTTAATTGGATTGGCCAACATGAGTTTAACTACATTTTATATTAAATTATTTTGCTTTGTTAGATTTATATCAAGCCTCCCCCCACCCACCCACCCAGAAACTGAAGGCAACGTACTAGGGCTGTCCATTTTGTCCCCTGACCAGCAACTCTGTGAGATGGGTTGAGATGAAAGAAAGCAACCAGGGTTACTTAATGAGTTTCCATGACAGAGGATGGATATGAAGAGGGTCCTATATTTTAACTGTAAAGCTTGGTCCATATTAACTTCGGTTAACAGTAATCAAATGCAGTTTGTTGCACAATGCATGCTAGGTCTTTAATTGACCTGGTAACAGAAGTTACGTAAACATACCCTGGCTTGTCATTGAGAAAGGACAGAGAGAGTCATTACTAACAGCCTGATTGAATCTGCATTAATTTACCAAGAATTCGGGATTACCTAATGAAACCAATTGTCACATGTTTTGGACAGATGGAAGAAAATTCTTCATCTCAGTATTTCATTACACACTGGAACTTCCCACCAAAAGTTTTTAATGGACCACCAACCTCGACAATTTTAATGGACACTTGGGCATGTTCACAATAAAAGAAAGGGAAATATGTAACTATGGCCAATAGCCATGAGGGACTAATTAAACCTCCATGTTTAGAGTTAGTTTTATTTCTGAATACAGCTCCCACGGCAGAGGTGGTATTCAGCCAGTTCTAACAGGTTCTGGAGAACAGGTAGTGGAAATTTTGAGAATGGGGAGGGAATGCAGTATCCTTCCCCTGCCACGCCCACAAAACCACACCAACAGAACCAGTAGTAAAATTTTTAGAATCCCTCCACTGTCCCACGGCATCTGGTATGCTGACTATAGAAGCAGAGGTGTCTGGTATTTGGATCTAAAGTAAGAAAGATGCTTCAGATTCAGCAGCTCATTAAAAAAAAAACACCATGGAAACTCTGGAAAAGACACAGCATCTTGAAGGAGGCTCCAACAAGCACAGCAAAGCACCTTTCCAGCTTCAGATCCACACCTGAGTTAGCTGAATTTCTGCTTCTCTGCCAATAGAGAAGAAAAGAGCAATCAAGCCTCATCAGGTAGGGCTGGAAAAAAAAAATCCTATCTGAAATCCAGGAAGTCTGCTGCCAATCCCTGTTTTTGAGCCAGACAGGCAAAAAACACGACTTAGTATTGAGCTTCTTCCTCTTTCTCCAAGAAATCTTCACTCTCTAGACTTCAAACACAGGACAGCAAATAATATTCTCTCCCAACTCACAACCCCCCCCCCACCCGCTACATTCTTCTTCAAATTGCTCTTGTCTGTGGCTCTGCTGACAATAATAAGGAGGGGGGAATCCGGTGTCGGCTGCTTCCTTTAAAAAAAATGACATTCTCCCCACCAGCTCCAGCTGTTTTTTATTAAGAAGAGGGCAAATGCCAGAGTTACAGTGCTAGTTATGGCAAGACTCCATGCACTCAGCCTGTCCGCCAAGAGCCACGTTGGCAATGTGTTTCAGCCACAACGCATCTCGTGCTGCCTTGAGTTACTGCCAGTTCAGGCAGCTTCTTTTCACATCAATGTCAATCCAGATTTGTTTTCTGCTATTGTTGTTGGTTTTTGGGGAGGGGGAGGGGGGTTGAAATGAAATTGTACAGGACTGGCTTCATCACCCAAACCATAACAAACAGAAGCTGGGCAGCAGGGATCCACTGTGGAGGTTCAAAACATCTTCGAGTAAGGCTTGGACAATCTCTACGTACTATTCTAAGTAAATATTGCTCCATAAGAGTGTAGGGGGATCGGAGAGAATGAAAGGAAGACGGGGAAAAGAAGAAAGAGATCAGGAGAGGGGGATGGAAGGGAGAGAAAGAGAAGGAGAGAGGGTATGAAGGGGAAGAGGAAGAGCAGGAGTAGGAGAAAGGTAAGGGAAGAAGGGAGGAGAAGGAGGGGAGGAAGGAAGAAAGTAGAGGAGGGAGGGAGAAAAGAAAGGGAAAACAAGGAGGTGTTACAAAAGGAGGAAGGGATGGTAAATAAAGCAACCCAAACTGTACATTATAACTTATTAAATAAAATAATAAATGTATAAGAATGATAAATGTAAAGAAGAATAACAATTATGTGAATGTATACTTAAAATGGTATGTAAGAGAATTAAAAAAATAAAAATTCTTTGGAAGAGTGTAGGGGGAGCAATTGAGTCCAATGCAATGAGAGGACAAATAAATTGGACTGCTAAGGTTATGAAACATTTCTCCTTACCCTATGTGTGCATGTACACACCCATTGCACAACCAGGGTGCAAACAATTTTCATTTGTTAAGCCTTCTTTTTAAGTGGTCTAAACAGCAAGCTTCAAATCAGTAGATTAATTGGGAGTTTATCAAATTTTCTCTTTTCATCTAAAAATAGGGGGAAACCTATCCAGAGAGGCCTAATTTTAGGGGAAAGGGGGAGGAGAAAGGAGAGGATTATGCATTACAAACCTGTGCAGAGAAGCATGTATGCAATCAATAAGAATTCTAGCTAAAAGGAGAATGGCTTAGAACAGTCACACATGATACAATGCTGTAGGGAGTTCTGGTGCCTTTCGGATCATGAATAATTGAATTATCCAAATAGAGCTGATGACATTGAAGAATTACCCCTACCAAGAAGAACGTGATCAACACAAAGTAACCAAATACACAGCGCTACAATTTTCCTGCATGTCGGAATGAATGATCCAATTAGACTCAATTAAGAAATCTGCAGGCCTAGAGCTGCAGGCTGCCCCTGGACAGTCTTTCTGTAGCCCTTAGGCCTCCCGGAGACCATGGTTGGTTGCGCCTGGTGGCCTAATTCTCTGCTGTTGTGCAAAACACACACAAATATTATCACTGTAGTCACTCATATAGAGATGCAGCAGGAATTCCCCCTGCCATTTTGGTCAAGTATATACATTCCTTATGACCAGCTGTTATTTTCTTTTCGCCAGTACCACACTGTGGCATGTAAGTTGGGGCTGATCAGTGGCTTCAATGCCATAAGGAGTATTTACAGTTAGCATCTAAACCAGCAGTAAACCACCAGGATCAATTTTTGCCAATGGGGCCAACTTTTTCCACCTCTCTAAGAAAACAATCAAGATACTCCTGTTTGGTCCAGAATTATGGATTAAACCGTAATGATTTTAAGGATATTTTTTAAAGGATTTTAATTATTTTATGTTTTCTTTTGTCTTTACTGTGAGCTGCCAAGTATTCATTAGGTAGGGGGAAAAAACCCCACAGAGCAATTTCTCTGTTAGATTAACTCAAATTTCACAAAATTCCTGCACGTTTTCGTGCTTCAAATTTGAAATGATTTTGTAAAATTTTAGTTTGCACAATAAAAGGGATTTTGTTTTCCCTGTGATTGACATAGCTGCTATTGTTTTCTATAAGTAAAACTGTTGATGTGAATGTTTAAAACTACTCCCCATCTCCTTTTAAAAAACAGCATTGTGAAGAGGAGAAACAACATTTGAGATCTACTACTTTGGTACTTAACTATCAGGATATCTCTCCTGTTTTCTTTTGTTCTAGTCTGCTGTATATTTGCACTGCTTAAGACAAGTAACTACAAAGAAATCAAAGTGTCCTCTCTCTCTTTCTGCACCGCACCAGCATTTCATATTCTGTTTTAAGACTGCAGATGAAAATCAGAAAGTAAAAGGAGGCTTGCTTGTCCTTCAATCTTGATCCGACTGGTGAAAAAATGATTCTGCTGCTTTATCTTACCAACAATAAATATTCATAGTCTTGAAGCCGGTCACTCCCAACCTGCATGCTACAGGGTAGTCATTGTTGATCATAAGGAATACATGCAGTGAAATGAGGAAAAGCCCGAGCTTCATCTACATCTCTGCTACATCTATGCATGAATTACTGCCCTTGTTTTATTCTTCTATTTAGCTTCCGCTGGGGCATGAGAACAGTAGGTAATTTTCAAACGGCTAAGCCCAAGTCTCAAAGGAGTCAATTCCATAAGAACAACCATTTCTTTCTTTCAAGAGCAGTCTTTCCTCCATTCCTCTCCCCACACCCCCACCCACACATACACACCAACCCTGTGAAGGTGGTTGGACTAATGGGTACCCTTTTGCCTAATTTGCATATAGTTTTAAAATAATGCCATTTTAGAAACAGGGAATTTTTCTGCAGTGGAAAATGTAACAACAGAAAAATGTTCCGTCCCACATCCCTATCCTCGAGGCTTTCTGACATGAAGGGTAAATTCCTGGCATCTGTACATGAGAATTTTTCCTAATTTCAGAAATGTGTGGTAATGACCATAATTTCGGGGAGGGGGTGGTGGCTGCGGCAGGGAAATATTTCTATTTCTCTGAATTTTTCAGGATGCATTTTTGTTATTGTTATCTGTAACCCTGACCATAAAAAAAATATCTCAGCCCTTTTTGAGTATTTTAGAGGAAACAAACAGCTGGACAAACTATGTCCAACTCAGGACTTTAAAAAAAAAAACCCACTCAGGAAGAAGCAGACTCACTTTGATAGGGACACTCCCCCAGCTTTCCCAATCATTTCTTCGTGATGCAAAACTGCAGGATTCCATGGGATGTGGAGGAACTTGAGGAGCGTCCTGAGCCACTGCTCGGGGTGCAAGACCAGCTGCTCATAATACATCATCATGCAACGGTCAAGGCCAGCCTCCAAGCACTGGTTGTACATGATCTCAATGGCACGGTTCCATTTGGTCAGGCAATCCCTGTAGCTACTCAGATCAAAGCCAGCAATGGTGACCTTCCTGGAGATCATGGAATGAACGGAGGCTCGGCCATCTCTGACCATTAAAATAAACTTGGCATTGGGGAAAATCCTGGCCAGGTAAGTTAAAGACTTGAGGGCAAAGGGGTCCTTGTTGCACAGGTAAGGCGCTGGCTCTCCATGCTTCACGATAATTTCCAAGAGGAAGGCCTGCATGGCTGAGTCCAACACCTCGTCAGTGACACCCGCTTCATTGAGCCGCATTTTCTCTTTGCTTGATCGGGCCCACATCTGCTTGATGGCCAAAATTCGAGGGATGACCCGTGTCTCTTCTCCACAGCGGATGTCCGGGTGAGCATCTAGCATCGCCCGCATCAAGGTTGTACCACTCCGGGGTACTCCCCCAATAAATATTAAAGGCATGTCTTTGTTATAAGCCAGCGTGGCATTTTCCTTCATGCTGTGGCTGGTTCTTAGGGTTGCTTTGGCTGGCTCCAGTCGGGACAGTTGGCTTCGCTCCTCTACTTGGTGATGGCATTCCATAGCATGTTGCCCCAAGTAGAAGACAGTCACTGAACTAATCACCAGGCAGACCACCAAGAGGTTCTTCTTGAGTTTCCCTACCATCTTTTGTAGAGAAGCCACTTCATGCAGTTAGAGGTGGCTGGCCAGCCCAAGTCACTGCCTGTGTTTCATGCCATGGAGAATGTGATCCCAAGAGATCAAGACTTGCTGGAAAAGAGGAACAAATAAAGGAAACAAAAGGAAACAAAATAAATCAGAGTACTGTGATTAAATGCAAAGAACTTCTCTCCTCCCAAGCAACATTCCAGCTATTAAAATAATAACACTCGCAATCATCAATGATCAAGAGTTGATGGGATCCAGTAGTTACAACACACAGGATTGTAATTTTGAATGTCTATGGAAATTTTCAGTCATCCATGTCATGGTTGTCCCAAAGTGTTTTTCCAAAATGCAAATGGACTTTCTTTGTTTTTCGTTGAAGACATTTTGCTTCTCATCCAAGAAACGTCTTCAGTTTTTGGGATAAGAAGCAAAATGCCTTCAACGAAAAACAAAGAAAGCCCAGTTTGCCTTTTGGAAAAGCACCTTTGGAATTAAATTGGGAAGACCCAGATTCACCACTATCATCACCCCACAAAGCCGTGAAAAGACCCAAACCACTCATGGAGTTGTTGTGAGAACAAAAATGAAAGGTGGGGGGGGATGTAGAGGAAACATTTACATATTATCTTGAGCTTGTTGGAAAGTCAGAATATAAAGATAAAAACTAAACAAATACAGTGGTATCTCGGTACTCGACTGCTTCAAAAGTTGTCAAATTTGGTACAACACATTTTGACATAACAATGTTTCACGGTACTCATTGTTTGTTTGGTCTTGATGCACTGTGACAGGAAAAGGGGAACAGCCACGGACCACAAACGGGAAATTGGCCATGTAGGGAAGGTCGCTGCAGAGGGTGGACAGGAAGTCAGCCATGCTGGGAAGGTCACTGACATAGGGAAAGAGACAAACAAGAAGTTCTTCCCGTCCAAAACAAAAGGTCATGTAGTAAGTCACGTGGTTCATTTGGCACTCATCGTTTTTAGTACTCATCGTGCCTCCTGGAACAATTAATGAGAAATACAGAGGTACCACAGTAAATTATTTTCAGGAAGTCCTGGACAATAAGAGATGGTCACAGCTCAAGGGCACAGCATGTGGTTTAAAATGAGGTCAAGGAACCTATACCACAACAAAGTTCATAGAGCCATAATCCTCATCATCACAATTAGGCCATGCTGGCTAAGGATTCTAGAAAGGAGAATTTCATCTATTCTCAAGACAAGAAAGCCACAAGTTTTTTACATTCTGGTAGCCAGAACTGTAAGAGCGGAGAATGCTGGTTTAGATCAATACATGATCCAATTCAATATATGCAGAACCACAATTTAACTAAATAATATGGGTACATACAACAGAATCAACCACAACAAACATAGTCAAGCTTAACACCAACAAAATTTAGCATGTTATTAAGTATCACCCTAAAATTCTCCGCAGTTGACTCTATGGAGATGGTTTAGTGCATCCACCTAATCTGTGTGTGTTTCAGGACATTAATATATCAGGCAACAATACAGTGATTTGCAAATTATTCTCTAAATTAGTGTTCTTATCTGCTTAAAGAGGATGACGTGGACATGCTTGGAGTAAAACTGAGATTTAATTGCACTTGTAGTCCACCAGCCGAAACTGACATTACTATTTTTGCTACTAGCAGAGGGTGCTGTACATGGCAATGTGCAACTAAGGCTGGAAACTTCTCTATACTTCTTCTGTTTCACTAAAAAGCATTATGTGCAAGATTTTTACTGATCAAAGACATACTAAGGAGTGGAGGTACAAATCTGTATGCTCAGCTAATACAGTGTTTTCAAATTTAGCAACTTTGAGATGTGTAGACTTTAACTGGCTGGAGAATTCTGAGAGCTGATGTCCACATATCTTTAAGATTTCCAATTTTTTTAAAAAACCTGATCAAGCAAACATGGAAACAACAGAAAAAATGCAGAGCAATTTGCATGAAAACAAAATTTATGTTAGAAGAGGGTGAGATGGGCTAAACAAGAAACATCAAGCAGGGATAACAATTAAAAATAATGAAATTATTTTTGATAAATCTGAAGGAGGAATATTAGTGCAATGAATATTTTCAAGAGCAATGTGGTATAATTGTCAAAGAGGGGTAGTAAAATATATATTGCAAATGTTAGTGTACAACAGTGACGTGCGGTGAGGTTTATGGCTGGTGAGGCAGTCCTCTCCCCTGACACCCCATTGACTAAAGCGCTTTCTTTCGCCCACCTGAGCTCACAGCAACCCACCTGAGCTCTGCCGTGAGCTCAGATGGGCGAAAGAAAGTGCTTTAGTCATTGGGGTGTCATGGGAGAGGAGAGAATGCCTGAGCATTGCATTTATTAAAGAAAAAAGAAAAGAAGGAAATTTGAAGGAAAAGAGGGAGCGTGGGGTGGGGGGCATCAGAAACACAGAAAGAGAGGGGGAAGAGTGAGCACGACACAGCAGCTTTAAACAGAATGACAGAGTTGACGCCTCTAAAAAATGTGCCCTCTACTGTGAGGCAGGAGAACTGCGTGCCTCAACTACCTCGGGATTTTTTAGGCTTTTAATCCTCACTTTACTCTGTTCGAGCACCTAAAAAGTCAGACCAGATGAGGCATGCAGTTCTCCTGCCTCATAGTAGAGGGTGCTTTTTAGAGGCTTTTTTAAGCAGGCAGTCATTCACTGTGTGGCAGCAGCTAGCTAGCCTAACCTCAGTACTCGCCTTTTCCTGTTTACATTTTTTTTCCTTTTCATGACTGACAGTGGTGAGGCTGTGCCTCTCCTGCCTCCCCTGACTGCACGTCACTGGTGTACAAATAAAAAAATGATAAAAGAAATCGTCAGAAATATTCAAACTGCTGAAGTTGTAGATATAAATGAACTAACAAGAAAAACATTAGAATATGGATGTGGTTTGCTAACAGAGCAGCTATATAACTTATTTAATGAGTTTGTAAAGTTCATCTCTGGTTTTGGATTAGAAGACAGTTGTTATTGTTGCTCTGTCAAAGGAAACTGTCATAAGTATAAATACAAAAACCTCAGATTCATTTGTTCAGTGTGAGAAAGTGTCAGGCAATTTCTGACCAAAGGGTACAAAAATGACAGTGTACAACACTGAAGAAATACAGACCTCTTCTGCATTAAGAAATGTATGAACGTAATTTTAAAGTCTCTTTACTTTTTTGCTACTTCTACTCTACTTTTACTATCTATAAAGCTGTATAATAAACAGCCTATGCTTGAATTATGGAATGTTTTAGAATCAAAGGTCAGCTGCTATGATTATTTATACACTGGGATTCAGCATGTATAAGAATGAATGGAACACTTAGCAAACGATTCAATACAGAGAAGGAGAAAGTTAAGAATGTGTGAAGTGCTCTTTATGGTTTAACGTATTTATGGATAAATATATAAGAAAATATTGGGAATAATGAGAGATGCGTTGATTGGAGTTATGCTGCCCCAGCAGTATATAACTAGTGTAGGAATTAAGAGCTGCCTCCTTTAAGAAACTACCTCCTGGGAAATGTAGGCAGAGGCTTCTTATGGGAAATCTAGTTCCATAACATGTGATCACATCTGTGTTTCTCATAGGCCACTGGAGCATTCTGCCTGCGTGCAGAGATTATAGCCGGTCAGTTTAAATGCCTTTGTGAAACAGAGTAGTAGTGTTTGTATCTCCGCTCAGCATGGGAGTGAAATCATCACCTTTTTACACCATGTGATGGGGCAGATTATGGAAAGTCAGAAGTATCTTAACACTGAACTGTAAGTTTTGCTATTAAGAATGCCTGATAATAAACTTGATCTGAATAAGATTCCTAAGCGTGGAGTTAAATGCATGCCCCAAGCAAGCCTACAACGTTCGAGGCAGAACAGTAAAAAGATGGTGGTTTCGCTCCCCAAGAAGTAGTCAAAGGCCCAAGGGGGTCCCCATTTGCCCTCAAGACACAACTTGGAAGGGGCATTTTTGGGATGGTTTGTGTCGACTAGCCGCAGGTCCCAACCCAGGCAAATGTCTTCGTAACATCCACTCTCAGTAATGGAAGAGCATCGCACTCGAGACCGTGTCACGAACACTTCACGAATTCAGCAATCAAACCAGTTTTAGGAGCAAAGAAGACAATGATTTGGCCTTGTCGATAAAGGACAAAGAATTTCTGTGGCTCATGGACAAGGAACTTCAACAGGAGACTACCAAGAATTGGATGGCTCTACTACCCTTTCGCATACCCAGGCAACGGCTTCCAAACAACCATGAGTAAGCTTTCTCTCGCCTCTTCAGTCTGACTCATGAACAAGAAGCCTGCAATGAAAGCTCATTTAGTGGAGTTCATGGACAAGATGGTCCAGAACGGACACGCAGAATTTGCCCCAGCCCTGAGAAACGATGAGGAATGCTAGTACCTGCCATCTTTTGGAGTGCATCACCCACAAAAGCCAGGGCAGATTTGAGTAGTCTTCGATGCCAGTGCGCAATTCCGAGGCCTCTCTCTGATCTCCTGTGAGATCCTTCTCACAGGACCTGACCTCACCAATGGTCTGCTGGGCATGCTCATTCACTTCAAAAAGGAAGCCATAGCCATCATGGCCGATATCCAGCAGATGTTCTACTCATTCCTTGTCAGAGAAGACCATCGAAACTACCTATGCTTCATGTGGTCCAGTGTCAAAAAGCACAACCAACAGAAGCAAGAATGGGAGATGTGGCGTGCCTCCCCGAGTTGTCTCCAAAGTGTTCCTGTGCAGTGCACATACATTCCCACCTAGCCTGTTGCTGCAATGAAGGCAATAGCAGCCATAGGATACATCAGGGTCTACGGCGGGGAGAACGACATTCACATTGGCTTCATCATGGAAAAGGCGAAACTAGCACCACAACTATCTCTCAACCATTCCCGAGAATCAACTTGCTTCAAACGCTTCTCCAGACGGAGAGCTCTTGTGTTTGGTGTAGCAGTGATCGTCCTCACCACCCTCATGGCAGAGGTGGCAGCTATCATTAACGCTCGGCCTTTGATTCCAGAATCTTCGGGTCCTGAAAACCCAACTGTCCTAACCCCTTTGCTGATCCAGAAGACAGTTGACTGGCCAGCACCAGCAGGGAACTTCATTCCCTACATGTATTGGAACTCATGGTCTATGGGACTTGTGCATGGTTGCAATGGCGCTAGAGTCATGTCACGACCAGCAAACTTTCGCCAAGAAGCTCTACACCAGACCAATCATCAATCTGGTACTGCTGCTATGGAACACCAAACTAAAAGATTGAACCTCAAGCTTTGCATGCTTTGTATTTACCTCATTGTTTGCACTGTTTGATGCAATGCCTTTGTGTAACTCAGTTAATTAGTTAGTTAAGTTTGCATGTTTGACGTTATGCCTTTGTTTATCTTAGTTAATTAGATAGTCAGGTTTGCATTGTTTTATGCCATGCCTTTGTTTGCCTTTAGTTAAAGTTCACTGATAGTGGAATTTATAATTCCAGGCAGGGAGTGTGCTCCCCCAGCAATATATAGCTAGTGTAGGAATTAAGAGCTGCCTCCTTTAAGAAACTACCTCCTGGGAAATGTAGGCAGAGGCTGCCTTATGGGAAATGTAGTTCCATGACATGTGATCACATCTGTGTTTCTGATTGGCCACTGGGGCATTCTGCCTGTGTGCAGAGATTATAGCCGGTCAGTTTAAATACCTTTGTGAACCAGAGTAGTAGTGTTTGTATCTCTGCTCAGCATGGGAATGAAATCATCATCTTTTTATACCACATGATGGGACAGATTATGGAAAGTCAGAAGTATCTTAACATTGAACTGTAAGTTTTGCTATTAAGAATGCCTGATAATAAACTTGATCTGAATGAGATTCCTAAGTGTGGAGTTAACTGCATGCCCCAAGCAAGCCTACAATGTTCGAGGCAGAACAGGATTTGTGGATGTACAGGTAGGCCTTGACTTACAACACTTCATTTAGAAATTCAAAGCTACAACAGATCTGAAAAAAGTGACTTATGACTGTTTTTCACAATTATGACCACTGCAGCATCCCCATTGTCAGGTGATCAAAATTCAGATGCTCAACAACAAGTTCATATTTATGATGGTTGCAGGGCCATGTGATCACTTTTTGTGACCTTCTGGCAAGCAAAATTAATGAGAAAGCCAAATTCACTTAATGAAGTCACTAACGTAACTACTGCAGTGATTCACTTAACAACTGTGGCAAGAAAGATCATAAAATGGGTAAAATTCACTTAACAAATGTCTTGCTTAGCAACAGAAATTTTGGGCTCAATTGAGGTTGTAAGTCGAGGACTACCTGTACAGGTCCTTTGGTATGTGTGATATCCCTTTGTTGGATGAAACTGAATTATTTGCAGCTAATGCTATCTAATTGTACGATGCAATGAGTTGAAAATGGATCTGAAAATTATGGTATCAGATTAAAATTGCTGCATTTACCACAGGAAATTTTTTGGGGGGTGAGAGATAATTGCAAGTAAATGATAACAACTACAGCACGTGGATGAATTTGTGTATCTTCCCAAAATGTTTACTAAAGGTGGAAACTAGATGGGGAAATGTTTAGATGTACCAAAATGAGAGGCAGCACATACTCTTTTGAGAATTGTCAAAAGAAACAAAATGTATCTTATACACTTTATTATATGGGTTCACTAGGTAGGTTCTTTAGGATAGGGCCGGGATGGCAAACCTATGGCATGCGCGCGCTGGCCAGTTGAGTTCAGCATTTTTAAAAGCCATTTTTCGCCCTCTCCAGGCTCCAGAGGCTTTATAGGAACCTGGGGAGGACAAAAAGAGCCTCCCCTGCCCCCCCCCCCCAGGAGGCTTCAGGAGCTTCCCTGAAGCCTCCTGAGTACAAAAAATCGGCCCTATGGGCAAATCGAAAGTATGGGAACGGACTTCCGGTTTGCTCGTAGGGTCGGTTTAAGCCCTCCAGTGGCTTCAGGGACCTTCAGAAGGCTTCCCTGAATCCTCCAGAGAACTAAAAACGACCCTACGTTGTTTTTAGTCCTTCGGAGGGAGCGCCTCTCATGCACGCATGCGCACTGGGCAGTCACGGGGAGCGCCTCTCATGTGCGCATGCACACTGGGGGGTCATGTGTTGCATTATGGGTGCAGCATGCCTGCACATGACCTCCCCCCCTGCGCTCCCCCCCTTATGGCACGTGAGTTAAAAAAAGGTTCGACATTGCTGGGATAGGGGTTCCCAACCTCTGGTCATAAACCAACACTGGGCCATGGCATGCCAGAAACTGGGCCGTGCAAACAAACGAAGTCCCATCCACGGGATGCAGGCAGCATGTGAAACCAAATCCCCTCTGGTCCACAGAAATACCTCTCTCCATGGAACCAGTCCCTGGTGCCCAAAAGGTTGGAAACTGCTGTTCTAGGAGAAACAAAAAAGTAAATTGAATGTAATGGAAACGGGGGACTCAAGAAGTATGTTGTGCAAAACAAGAAGAGGCAGCAATAAAAATGAATGTGGGATGGATGAATGTGAACTGAATACAAGAGTATGAAAAAGAACACTTCATAAATTTGTGTATCTGAGGTGATTTGATTTGAATTAAATTTGACGTTGAGGTGGTTTCATCACACACACAGTGAATGAATTAGTCTACAACTGCAAAACAAATATAGGAAAAGCGGGAAAGGAAAGACCAGTTGAGATTAACTGGAATTGCAAAATTGGCAAAAAGAGAGAGGCAATACGTTTAAAGAACAAGAAGCAATGTACAGAGCAGTAGATGGATATGGGAGAAACCAAAAGGATTTTGCAAGGATAGAAAGGCATGGAGGATTGTAATGGAGGGCATGGGACTATCTGTACTTTTTATTTATTTATTTATTTATTTATTTATTTATTTATGATTGATTGATTGATTGATTGATTGATTGATTGATTGAATTTATAGGCCGCCCAATCCCGCAGGACTCTGGGCGGCTTACAAAGAGAAAGAAAAAAGAAAAAGGAAAAAATAAAAATAAAAAAATAACTTAAAATTCGCAACACGCATGCGTTCTAGTCGGGGCTGGACCTTTCAATAAGGTCAACAGCCCCAGGCCTGCCGGAACAGCCAGGTTTTAACAGCCTTCCTGAAGGCCATGAGAGTGGGCAAGGGCCGGACCTCTGGGGGTAGCTGATTCTCAGTTGTTTAATTTCTTTAGCCTCCTATGTCTAACTTCTTTTATGTTCTATGAATAATGTTACTAACTGTGGAAAGATACAACTGAAATGGGTATGAACAAATCTTTATTCCTTGTTCTTTACCACTTTACTAGATTGAAATGTGTCCCCAAATCACATTTGATCACTCTCCTTACACATAATTGGAAATAAGGCCTAGAGCAGTGTCAAACTGGTGGCTCGCAAGCCAGATGTGTCATGCGCAGGCCACATCCACCCCAGCTCCATAAATGGGAAAAACATCGCAAAACATCACGTTGCAGCAACATGATGCCACAAGTTTTGAAACTCGTGGCCTAGAGGATGCATTTTGCCTTTGATGCAGTTTACAAGTCTCTGAGAAGCCTAGATATAACACATGATTAATAACTGGTTCTAAACCAACAGATGTATCATTGCTCCCCAAAACAAACTAAAAGTCTTTTTATCTTCCATTTAGAAGCAACCTTCTCCAGTTACACATAGGTTACAATCCAATGTTCTGGGATGGTGTCCAGGAAACCATAAATTCAGTCAGATTTTCCCTCTGAAGAGTAGAGTTGGGGCTCTAACCTCCCAAGGGAAAAGCCAATAACAGAATTTTGAGCTGCCTCCATGGGAGGCTCAGTAACTCCACCATCAGGAAGGCCAAAACGCAGGGTGCGGCAAAAGCTGAGTTAGGAGCTTTCCAGGAAAGGATGTGGTTTTGTTTGTTTGCCCCTAAGCCAGCAAAGATGCATATATCTGTTATTTTTATTTTATTTATTTATGAAATGTATATGTTGCTCAATCCCAGACAAAGTTCTAAACAGTTCCTAAATTTTGCAAAAAAACAAAATAAAAACAACATCCAAATAACCATTAATAAACATAAAAATCTTCCTATTTCACAACATGCCAAGAAAAAAACAGTAGTACCTATTCTTTTTTAACTTTGGTATTGGAAAAGACTGCTGAAATACAAGTAAGAAAACAAGCCAATAGATCATTGAACAAATCAATCCAGAGTTCTCACTCATGACATAAATGGCCAGGCTATTATTATTCTATTTCAGACATGGAAAAACGTCTGATGTTAGAAAAAATGGAAAGAATGAGAAGAGGAGGGCTTGAAGCAAGGTGGAGAGACTTTGTTACAATGGCGACCTAAAAGAACAAGACAGATCTAAATCATCCTGGAGAAAAATCTATCTATGTAGTCACTAGGAGTCAAAAATAATGGCACATAATCAATCAAACTATCACTAACTTCAAGGAGGGGACCTAGCTGTCAAGCACCAGAAAAATCAGGACAGAGTTCAAAGGGGTACAAAGATTTATTGTAAACTTGAGCTCTTTACAAGAATCTGAAATTAGCGGGAGATAAGAGTAGAAGGAACTCAAGGTGAGCTGGAGTTAGATCTCTTGTGGGCACGAAAAGGACTCCTGACTGATGATGCATTTGACTCCCTCCCTCCCTCCCTCGAACTCAGCCTGGTCATCTCCAGCATGCTAGGAATCCCTAAAGTATTTCCTCTAGAGCTGAACACATCCTTGAAGTCATCAGGGCTGTAATTTAATTCAAAGAAGTATTCATCACTGGCTGTCAAAATTAATGTCCTCTTAATGTTTGCAAAGGGGAAGGGGGAATGCAATCAGAGGGACATCGGACTCACATTTTCAATTCCATCTTGCAGCTGAAAAAAAGACAACCCCAAATTCCAACATGAGGGCCCTTTAAGATGATGCACAGATCTTCACTGTTAGAAGATGAAGGGCTAAAGCATTAAAGGCACCACAAGGGGATGAACTGTCTCATTTCTTGGATCACCCCACTAGCATGTTTTAATTCCTCACTTTGAAATTACATTTAATGGAATGTAGACCAACAAATTCTATGATACAATAAACAGTTACCAGAAATGTGTCAATCAAGAAACAAAATAAACCAAATAAGACACCACACATAAATGGAAGAGGGTCTAATCATTTAGAGAATATTGACCTGGGGAAGATAAGGGAGGATTACCATTTTATAGATGGCTGTTGTAAAAAGCCCTAGAGAAAATCACAAAAATGAAGACATTTATCCTTAGCTAAGAATTAAATGTTATCTAGTCACCAACTATCACAAAGTAATGGTGGAATGATGTAGCCTTTTGCAATAATCTGAGACAGTATTTTTCAATTTTCAATTTCAGATGCGTGGACTTCAATTCCCCATGCCAGGCTGGCTGGAGAATTTTAGGAGTTGATGTTCACATATCTAAAAGCTAGCAAGGTGGAAGCACACTGAACAGGGAGAACACTGGAAGGTGTAGCGAATTGTTGGATCTAGCTTAATTTCACTCAAGAATGTACTTTGCACTTGAAAGCTGCTGATAGATATTTAATTGGCAACTATAGCTTTTTAAAGAAAGCATCCCTGCTCAGAAGCAGCATGTTAACGGCTCGAGGCTGTTGTCCCCCATTCTGCATTCCAGCCAACAGAAGCATCTGGCTGGCTACTCCTAAAAGCAGAACAGCCCAATGTCCTGATTAGCAATAGCAATAGTAGTAGCAATAGTAGTTAGACTTATATACCGCTTCATAGGGCTTTCAGCCCTCTCTAAGCGGTTTACAGAGTCAGCATATTGCCCCCAACAACAATCCGGGTCCTCATTTTACCTACCTCGGAAGGATGGAAGGCTGAGTCAACCCTGAGCCAGTGAGATTTGAACAGCTGAACTGCAGATCTGCAGTCAGCTGAAGTAGACTGCAGTGCTGCATTTAACCACTGCGCCACCTCGGCTCTGTGCTGCAGGAGTCAAGAAATACCCATTCAGGCACAATCCGTATTCAATATCAGTTGTTGAAAAAATACAACCTGGGAGAAGGTGATTTTTAAGCCAGCTGGAGAGATTAATTATGGCTTCTATTTATTAGGGGTGGGAGGGAAGAGTGCAGGTAAATTGTTTTGAGTTGTCAGCCTCTTTTGAGATGTCAGTAGGCAGTGGTTGTATCTTATCACACACCTCTTTCCCAAAGTAGAAACATGCTTGATAGCAAAACAGATAATCAATCAAATTAAATCTCCATGGCACAGAATGCTCTAAACTTCCTGTACTACCACAAGAGTACAAGCCATCCTGGTCACAGGAGCCATTCAAGCCCCAGGGAACAAAACTGCCCCACAGAGCTAAGTCGGAGGTTTGACATTAAACTTGAAAAGTCATTTGCAGAGAAACAGTAGATGGAAAAGCAGGCTTGAACTTGCCACTCTGGCAAAGCAGAGGCAGCAGGAAAACTTCCTCAGCCCACCTTGGGGAATGGATCCCTCGGATCAGTCAACCTCAGCTACTGTATTTTTAACTCTTTCTGCAAAGATTTTTGGTGATTTGAAAGCAAATATCAACGCTGCTACTTTGCCCAATCAAGACTAAGGAATCCCAAGCAAATATTGTGCTTTTAAGAGCAGCCAGTTGGGAGTGCTCCAGGAGGCCCAGAGAACAGCATTAAGATAGTAGCCTTGCTTTATTCTCAGAACCTGATATTTCAATATACTGTCTCATAACCCAGAGGTTTCTTCGTGCTTTTGATCCATGGAAGGGAATCAGTCTAATAGCCACCCCTACAAGATAGGAATAGGGGTTTATTTATCCACACCATCCATTTTCTAAAAGACAGCTATAGGTCAGGGGCAGAAGGGCATGGCCTCAATCCAGAGAAGATGGGAAAGATCATAGACAAGCAACCTTTCTCAGCTGTGGGGCACCCTTCATTTTACAGTTCAATCTTAGCAGACCCTGAAGACCTTCCAGTGGCCTAGGGGCCTCTCCGCAACAGGACAGGTTAATATGGTTCATCCCAACTCATCATATTTTTGGTTTGGGTGTGATAGCGTTAGCTTGGGAATGGGCATGGTTCAAGAGCCACAAATGAAGGCCAGGGGGAAACATGAAACCAGAGATTATGCCACTTCAGTTCGGGTCACTCTATATTTTTTGGTGTCCTCGTTGTTGCCGGCCAATAGTTTCTGGGATGCTCCTAAAAAGACATGAAGATTATATAATCTTGCCCATATCTGGGGACCCTAAGATATTTCAAGGGAGCCATGGTGAAAAACACATAATGTAAGGCCAGATCATATACCAAAGGGGGCCAAAGAAAAGCAAGCTGTATTACAGGGAGTCCTCAACTTACATTTAACAACATTTAAAATTACTATGGCACTGAAAAAAGTGACTTATAACCAGTCCCTGTGTCATGCCTCGAGGATATAGTTCGTATTTTTATTGCTGTTGTTCTTTAATGTGTGTTGAGCTCCATCTGGTAGCCAAACACAATCTTTCACTGTTGGGAAACTAGTTTGATGAAGTTTGACCCTATAGGGCACCCATATTCCTATTATCCCTCATTCTGGGGGGGAAAAGGGACATCCTGAGAAGCCAGACTCCATTTTGTAATGTTCTGAGGTAACAGAAACATCTAGAAGAATCCAGCTTAATTTTCCACATGTTCTGAAAACCAAATCTATCCTATACATGGCATCGCTGTTTCACCCTAGCCTGTTCTTTAATAAAGTATCAATATTTACATTTAGAGTCTAGCTTATTAAAGGATAGCAGAGTTTAGCTGCATGTCGAGCTACACACAGAGTAATGTGTAATAAGAACAAAACACCTAGCGCTTACAACCGTTGCAATGACCCTCAGATCACAGGATCAAAATCTAGGCGTTTAGTAACTGGAATGTGTTTAAGACAACTGCGGCCATTTGCAACCTTCTCCAGGGGCTTCCAACAAGCAAAGTCATGAGAGGCAGCCAGATTTGCTTAATGACCATGGCAAAAAAGATTGTAAAACCAAATGTGACTCATTTAGCAGCTACATCGCTTAGCAATGGAAGTTCTGGTCCCAACTATGGTTGTAAATCAAGAACTACCTGTATACTGCAAATCTTGCTTTTATTATAAATAAAAACAAATATTCTATTTATGCGTGTGGAAGTGGCAATCTTTTTCAGTGGTAATGGGACCTGCACAAAGCCCACAGGAGGAAGTATGTCATGAGCAAAAAAGTTTAAGAAACACTTAAATTTTTAAGTGTTTTAGGCCAACTTCCTTCTTTGTTTTCACAATAACCAGTACAATTATTAGGATATGCCTCAAAGAAGGGCATAAGGACATCAACCCTTCTTTGTACATTTACTTTAAGATTCTTAGTATTCCATAATTCCACTGTAGAGCAGCATAAATGCAATGTGTTCTAATACAAGAATCAGTTGGGCGTGGACACAAATCCTTTTGCTTTCTTTGTTAAAAGCATATCCTGCTATCTTTATGGATATTTAAAAAAAAAAAACCCGGAACTGGGCATACCTAACCAAAACTTGAAAAGCCAGAAGTGCACTACAATAGATTCTTAGGGGGTCAGTTAAAGGGATTAGTGTATTTGAATTGGTTTTATAGCTATCCAGAGGAGAAATCTATTTTACCATATACCAAGAGAGACCAAAAGCAAACTACTGTATTTATACAGGATTGAACAGTATGTGCAATGTCAAAATTTAGCTAAAGCTGATTCTGATACAAAGTCTGGATACCTTTATCTCTAAATATCAGCACACATGCTGAAAAAATTCCTCAAAATTTTACTTAAGCTTTAAGCAGCTAATCTAATAAGACCAATAAGATCGCACAGGATGGGCCTTCTCCGCGGGACAATGCCGGCTGGCGACGCCTAGGAGTAGGGCCTTCTCTGTTGCCGCTCCAGCCCTGTGGAATGAGCTGCCCCCTGAGATCCGGGCCCTACCCATTCTCATGGCCTTTCTCAAAGCCATTAAAACCTGGCTTTTCCGGCAGGCTTGGGGCTGTTGACCCCTTGATTGAGGTCCAGCCCCCTCCTGATTGGGTGTTTGTTGTGTTCCCTTTTTAACTTTGTTGTGTCCCATTGTTTTTAATAATTCTTTTTAATTATTATTTTTTTCATTTCTGTAAGCCGCCCGGAGTCCTCCGGGATTGGGTGGCATAGAAATTTAATAAATGAAAATGAATGAAATGAAAACTAGGGTAGTGCTCCTCAGTAAGATTTTTTTTATAAAACTCTTTTTCTGCAGGAAAATATTTTAAAATTCTGTAACAGACACAGGTTTGTTAACCTGATCTAGATTTTTCCTTCCAACATCCCATGACCAACTCTGTTCCACCACTAAATTCAGAAATTCAGATATCCAAACCCAAACATTGGGACCACCAGGAAGCAATGAACCAAGAAACTAATTTCGAAAGTTAAAAAAAGTTTCCATCTGCATTTCTCACTTTGGCTTTACTAAAGGGAATTAACAATTTGGGGGTGGAGGAAGGCTGCCTGGATGTAGGAAGGAGGGGAGTGAACTAAAACTCTCTTCTGCTTTCTATCTGGATTATTATTACCTGACAACTTTGTGTCAGTCAGTCTGTCAGTTTGAATGTATTTAAAAAATGTTCAGCCATTTTTTTCTTAACTGAGAACTGCATTTAATATATCTGAGGAATTAAAAGTATAAGGTAGCATATCAAGCATATCAAGTTTAGGCCCCACAAATGGTTTTTTTTCCAGCTTTTGTTTCCTTTTCTATCTTGGATAACAACAGTTTCAACAGTCAAGTTTCTTTTTCAAATAAGCATGTTGATATAAAATCCATATATATGACTTCATGCAATAATTTTTATAGTAAACCCTGCCAATTCAAGCATCTACCACCCCATCTATGTTCAAACCATTAGCAGCATTTTAACACCTTCTCCCAAAAAACTTTCCCACAACTATTTGAGAGAAACAGCAAAGAGTTCAATTGTTATTATTATGATTATAGAACGGCCTAACTCTGTACCACAAACATATAATTCCTTATAGAAGCAAAGGCTATACAAGTTGTCCTTGGCTTACAACAGTTTGTTTAGTGACTGTTCAAAGTTACAAAGGCACTGAAAAAAGTAACTTAAGAGCATTGTTCACACTTATAACCCTTGCAGCATGCCTGTGGTCACATGATCAAAATGTGGGCGCATGGCAACTGATTCATATTTATGATGGCTGCAGGGTCCCAACATCATTCACCTTTTGTGACCTTCTGACAAAGTCAATGGGAAAGCGAGAATCACTTAACAACTGTGCTATTACCTTTACTGTAGTGATTCACTTAACAAGTATGGCAAGAAAGATAATAAAATGGAGCAAAATTTACTTAACAAAAGTCTCACGTAGCAACAGAAATGTTGGGCTCAATTGTGATTGTAAGTCAAGGGCTACCTGTACCCAGCCTTGAATCATGGAGAAGAGATGGATCATGAACCTAATGAGCAAACAGGGCACTAAACTAAAAAGTTTGGTCTGGTCTCAGATGGTTTTTTGCTATAATATATATTACAGCATTGAGCAGGTGGTTGGACTATGTAATTCCCAAGACCCTCCTAAACTTAAAATTCAGTGAAAGTGATCACTAAAACTATAACTGGCCAGCTAAACTTCATTACGTACTTTTATTCCTGAAAATGGATTCATTCCTTACAACACACTTAAACTAGTTCTTAAATTAACTCACTTTCTGGGTACATACAGGCAGACTAAATTAGCCAGAGTTCATGCAACATACTAAGCTGTAAAGAAAACAAAACAAGGTTTACATGAACCAGAATTCACCCTTTTGAAAAAAAAAATGTGTTTAATTTGTAATTGAGCATATGAACACAGTTGGCCTTTATCAAAAATCTGCAGCAATTCATCACCCAATAAGGCACATGCTTTTTTAAAAGAGAAGAACACAGTACATCTAGATGTGAAATACATAAAATACTTCATACTTCTATAGAAATAAACTTAATGTGTCTGCCCTCTGAGAAACTCATGAAATTACAGTATCAAAACAGGAAGAATAAAATTCTAAGCTGTTTAGCCCCTAGTTACACTTTAGTCTTCAAAACATACTTTGTCCTGTTGCAGATTTACAAGTCCATATTATAGAAAATAACCAATAAAAAAGTAAGTACATACCAGATCTTGTTTTCTGGCTCAGCAATCTTCCAGCTAGATTTGAAGATAAGTTTGAAGTAGAATGTCTGGAACTAATCTATTAAGTAAAGCCTATTTTTAAAAGACTAAGCATAGCATGCCACAGAGCACACGCAGAGTACAATTTCTATCAAGGTACAGATTTTCTGGTGAAATTTGATATAAGGATAAAGTGGACTTCTTTTCCACTTTCATCAGAAAAGTTTTAGGTTTTTTTTTTTAAATGGAGGAACGTTATGCACCCAACGATACCAATTTTTTCCTCTCCTCACAGCTAAAGCTAGCCAAACAGAAAAGACAACATCAAGCTAAATAATCAATTTATTTTTCTGCCTTTCCATCCTTTATTTTCTGGACTTCAACTAAAACCTAACGGGTTAATAATGACTTTTAAAACGTGGCTGCGGGGAGGGAGAGAATGCTTCCGAGCATAAGCAAAAGAAGCTTCATTCTTAGAACAATTAATCAGTGGAACGGCTTGCCTCTAGAAGTTGTGCATGCTCCAACACTGGAAGTTTTTAAACAAGAGATTGGACAACCGTTTGTCTGAAATGGTATAGGGTTTCCTGCCTAAGCGGGCAGGGGGATCGGACTAGAAGACCTCCAAGGTCCCTTCCAACTCTTGTTATTCTCTCTGACAGCAAAAGGCTGCTTTCTGCTAAACCGGAGCACGTGCAGCGCGCGGTTCCTCTCTGTGCGCAGAAATCATGAAATCAGAGCTCTGCTCCTGATGTTGCTTTTCCTTCTCCGATGCGCAGGCGATCAAAAGCGGGGGAATAAAGGCAACGCAGTTCTTTTCCACCGGCAATTAGAAAGGAGAGAGAGAGAGAGAGAGAGAAAGACGGGAAACTAATAGCTACGGTTGACGCCGCTGCTTAGCCCCGGGGAGAGCCCTTCTGCTCGGTGTAAACCCTGCCTGCGAAGCCCAGGGATCGCTTCCTCACCTACCAGACAGCTTCGCAGGGGCCCCATCTCCCCCTAGACGGACCGCCCGGCCGTCGCTCGCTCCGCTTTGCTTCCTCTCGCCTCTTCCTCCAAGCCTCGCCAAGAAGCTAGTCCGCTCCGTCCGCAGAGGCGCTGCCATGGAAATCACAAGCATTCCCGGATAGGCCGATGTGTCGTCGCGCCCTATTGGCCGCCTCCGAGAGACGGACAGCAGAAGGAGGCGGGGTCCTCCCGCCTAGGTCTTTCCCCCAGTTCCTTTCAAGGGGGAGCGGCGGGGAGGTGTTTGTGTCCCCCACGTGAAACCCCCCAGGGAGGAAGGATGGGCTGAGTTCCCTGGCTTGGTATTGCCTATGCGAGATGCAGCGTTTCCTACGATGGGAGAAAGGAAGTACCGGTTAGGTTTGGTCCATATGGGTCAATCAGCGCCTGGTTTCTCCCCAACTTGTGCTTGAGCAACAAAACAACCAGCGCCCAAGGAGTAATGCGAGAAGCGAAAGTTGGACTTTAAGGAAGTAGGTGAGAAAAAGGATTGACGTATCTGAACTTCGAGGCTGGAGAAAACCTGAGCCAAGGACTCTTGGTAGAGAGCCAAAAACACAAAGCAATGGATCGGTTGCAGAAATCAGCTCATACTGGAGGCTCAACTTATCATATTATGAGCAGAACTGCCTTTTGAAAAGGTCTCTAATGCTGGACAATTAGAAGAAAAGAGAAGTGTTGACCAACAACAAGGTGGATGGATTTAGTTACACTTGCAATTGGGGCAGTTCTGGAAGACCTGAAGGACAGGATGAGGACATAACACCCTGAAGAAAATCTAAGTAGTTGCTAAAAGTCAACACTGACTTAAAGGCACATCATCAAAATGCTAGTGGAAGTCAGCGTCACAATCTTGAAGTGCTGTGAGATGTGGATGGGGTGTCCAGCAATGGTGGGTTCCGGGTGGTATGGCCATACTGGTAGTAGCCGGGAGCAGCGGCCACTGTACCGGTACGGTGGCTTGTTTGGTCCACCCGCCCGCTTTCCATAGCGTTTATAATGCAACTGGCCAATTGCACACATGCGTGCGGCACTTACATGACCTCTGCCGAGCAACTGGGTGTCACAGGGCGGTGGCATGCACATGTGTGCACAGCGCACATGCCCGACTAGGACATCTGGCCCCATGTGTAGTGTACCAGTTGCGACGGAATCTGGAACCCACCACTGGTGTCCAGGGGCATAAAAGAAATTAGAGGCTGCAATCTTGCCAACCAATGCTCTGCCCTTTTTTCATGTGTTCTACATGAGACACATGTTAGAGATGAGGCTTCCATTGCACAGGCACAACCATCATTTTTTACTTTTTTGAGACCCACTTTACACTTCCCTGGGGACAGATTGAAGGCTGAGGGATTCTATGCGGCAGTTGGATCTGGAGGCTGTTGGTGATTCTTGCTGGCAGATTCTTCATCGGAACCTGCTTATTCCTGCTAAAAGCCTATTTAGTCTCATTCTGCTACCCACCAGATTTTTGGGCTGGCCCATCTCAACTTCTTCCCCACTGTGATATTGCAGAATAGACACTGGAAAAACCTCTCTTTTGTAGGAACAAACTCTCCTTGTAATTTGAGTGAGCCTGAAACCATTGCCCTAATTTTCTTCCTTTGTCCCATTTAGCAATAGCAATAGCAGTTAGACTTATATACCGCTTCATAGGGCTTTCAGCCCTCTCTAAGCGGTTTATAGAGTCAGCATATTGCCCCCAACAACAATCCGGGTCCTCATTTATGACATTTACAACCAATTTCATTGTATAAATGATGTATGATGACAATAAAGGCTATATTGCAGCATATATGCTACCTTTTAACACTCCTTATCAATAAAATCCATTCCACGTTGAGCCAAATGCTGAATCTCTTCTTTTGCAGGATCAAAAGTAACCCTTGCAGAGAATGGCTCACTTTTTATCAGCTGCTGTCTTAGAGTCTACTACACATCCCATGGACTGCAAAAATCACAAACAAAGAAATCCTAGACCAAATTCAGATCTAGAAGCCAAGATTGCCAAACAAAGGGTATCACACTTCGGCTGTGTTATGCAAGCTGATACACTTGAAAAGGCAATCATGCTGGGGGCGATCAGTAGAAAAGGGAGAAGGGGCTGCCCTAGTACCCATGGCTGTCTCCTGCATTTTGACGGCACCAAGCCGCGGGAGTTAGGCGGCGGCAAACAGGCATTCACGCAGCTTGGCGATACCCCTAGGTCAGTGAATGGTGCTCTGCACTGCTGGAAAGGGGGTTTGCCAGGTGGCTGATCATGAGCGTGGTCGCTTCATGGCTGTTGTGTTGCGCTGCTGCGACAGCGCAACACAGCCATGAGGCTGTGCCCGGCTCTTTGGGAGCCCGCTTGCAAGAGAGCAGCTGCCCGGCAACCCCAAAACAATAAACCCTCCCCTCATAATGAAGCCCAAGCCATATTTTGTGTGTAAAAAGAAAATAAGACCCTGTCTTATTTTCGGGAAAACACAGTATATCTACTCACACCCACATGCACAGCAATTCTTTTTAAATTCTCAAATGATTCCAGCAAAGTTGTTATGCTTCTAGAAGCAGCTGGCCAGAAGAGACAACTACAACGGAGATTTTGTTTTACTTTCTGCCACGGAAATGCAATTCTCTGCCTGAGTTTCTGACCCAAGCATTTGTTAACATTGTGCTCTGTTCTGATCTGACACAATGTCGTAGCCCTTGTACCCAACTAGCAGGAACATAAAGGGGAGATAAAATGTATACATAAATCAGAGAGAGAGAGAGAACTTTCAAGGAAGTTGCTTGTCATCTAATAGGCCAGGTAAACCAAAGAGCACCAGGGTGTTTCCAAAACAAACAGATTTGATAGATAATATGAAAGGTTAAGAAAAGCAAGCAAGGGAACAAAGAGATAAAATAAATGGACTTTTCTAGAAAATGCAGAAAAAAATGTGTTTTAGAAGGCAAGGAAAAGCAAGTTCTCCAAATTTTGACTACAGATAGTCTTCGACTTATAACCATTCATTTAGTGACAATTCAAAGTTACAACAGCAGTGAAAAAAATGGTGTATCTGTTCCTCGCACCTATGATTTGCAGCATTCCCATGGTCACATGATCAAAATTGGAGTGTTTGGCAATTGTTCATGTATTTAAGAAGTTTGCAGCATCTGAGAGTCACATGATCACCATCTCCACCTTCCCAGTCATCTGTCGATAAGTAAAGTCAATGGGGAATACCAGATTTATTTAACGACCATGTGTCCCATTTAATAACTACAATGATTCATTTAGCAATTCTGACAAAAAATGATTGTAAGATTGGGTAGGCTTACCTTTATGTGAATCAGCTTGCTTTAATTTTATTTTTATTTCAATTTTTAATTTTTTTCGGCGCACTGTGATGACGTCAAATGCGCGCTTTCGTCAAACGCGCTTTTGTGGACCGCGGTTTTGACGGGTCACGGATAATATTGCAGCCATACCTTTTATAAGGATATGATACTTGCTGCTATCCTTCCATTTTTTTTTCTTGTCATAAGACAAATGCTACCTGTCTGGTAGAGCTGGTTGTACACAACAGCAAGATCCTCTGTCAGGATGATTTAGCATCATTCTAATAGTGCCAGGAAGAAAAAAGAGTTGAGACCTAAACCAAGAATGGATCTGAGAAAACAAAGGTTACTGTATTAAGAAACATCAGATGATAAATACTTGGTTGCAAAATGTGAGTAGGAAGGCCATTTTAAAAGCATGAATAGGAAGGAGGTTGGAAAGGAGGAAAAAAAGGGGGGGAACAGGAACAAATGAATTAAAAAAGGATGAGTTAAAGAAGAATTTAAATACCGAGGCAAGCAGAGACTGCCAGAAGTTTCTAAAGCTGGAGATCTGGGAGTTGAAATCCACACAGTTTCACATTGAGGCTGAGAAAGACTGCTTTGAAAGACAAGGTGGTCAGGTCACAACAAGCCTCGCCACACACCTCCCAACGACCGATAAGATCGCACAGGGTCGGCCTTCTCCGGGTGCCGTCAGCCGGATAATGTCGGCTGGCAACTACCCGAGGGAGGGCCTTCTCTGTAGCCGCTCCGACCCTATGGAATGAACTACCCCCAGAGATCCGGACCCTACCCACTCTCATGGCCTTCCGAAAGGCTATTAAAACCTGGCTATTCCGGCAGGCCTCGGGCTGTTGACCTCATGACTGAGATCCAGCCCCGATTAGACTGGGTATATGATGTGGTTTTGTTTTTTAATCTGTGTTTCTCGTTTTTTAACTTTTTTACTTCTTAGAATTGTATTGTTGTAACCGCCCGGAGTCCTTCGGGATTGGGCAGCCTATAAATTCATTCAATTCAATTCAATTCAATTCACCAATCGAGGATACAATCTCACACAGCTCAGTTCAGTTGCAATTAACTGAGTTACTTTTTAATGCATTACTTATTATATTATGGAGTGTTACCCTGTTTCCTTGAAAATAAGACCTCCCTGGATAATAAGCCCGATCGGGTTTTTGAGCGCATGCACTAAAATAAGGCCTCCCTGAAAATATTGCAACACAGCAGCAGCCATGAGGTGACCACGCTCGCCACCTCCTACACCTCAAAAATTATAAGACCTCCCCGAAAATAAAGCTAACTGCTTATTTCGGGGGTCAAAAGAAATAAGACCCTGTCTTATTTTGGGGGAAACACAGTAGTTTATTTGGTTAGCTTATGGTATAAGCTACTGCACAAACTCAAACAATTCAATAACTGGGTTAAATGTTGGTACAGACTGAGACGGACGGGCATTTGGGAAGAGTCTATTTGTTTAAGAAGACATTAAGTGGACAAGAATGCATAGCAATGAACAGACCAGAATTGGGAGTCCATTTGGGAAAAGCAAGAAAAACTGTCTACCAGTGGTGGGTTCCAGATCCTGTTCCAACCAGTAGGTTAGAACGGGCCTGGCGTCGTCCACATGGATGTGCGTGGCGTGCACATGTGTCATACCTACCAGTGATGCCTCCGCGACACTCCAGCTGCTCGGCGGAGCCTTGCTCAAGTGCTGTGCGTGTCATGCACATGCGTGGAAACACCAAAGGCTTTAAAGGACAGGTAAGGAGCTCGGGCAGACTGGTGGGCTCTCCGGAGCACTGTACCGGAATGGTACCCAGTGCCAGGCAGGCTTGGTTACGCCCGTACCGGGGCGTACCGCCTGCAAGCCACCACTGCTGTCTACTAAGATGGATATCAAAAAAATACCTGTGTCTATCAGAAACCACTTTGGTCCAGCTGCTTCTGTGACTACTGTGCCTCACCTACTTCCTTAAAAGAACAGGCTGAGGAAATTTCTATCCATCCGTTTGCACCCCTTTTCTTGGTCATGCAACAGTAGGCTTCCAGGTGCATTTCAGGGGGTGATTGTCTCCCATACTGTAAACCCCTGATCCCTGGTGTTTGCTCCCTTCTTTCCCCTTGTCTTTGCGGCCATTATATTTACTCAGCCAAGATAGAAAAGCAAATTGGTCCAATGCATGAACATAGATTCTCTTTTGAAGTCCTTCCTGGCATTCCTAATGTAAAATTGAACTGGATCACCATTAACATTTTAAGTAGGTATGGCATTGTCATAAATTACCTCCAATAGACCGATCAGATCCCACAGATTAGGCCTCCTCCGAATTCCATCCGCCGGCCAATGCCGACTGGCGACTACCCGGAGGAGAGCCTTCTCTGTGGCTGCTCCGACCCTCTGGAACGAGCTCCCTGTGGAGATTTGAACCCTCACCACCCTCCAGGCCTTCTGCAAAGCCCTTAAAACTTGGCTGTTCCGACAGGCCTGGGGCTAAAGAGTTTTTGCCCCCCTTCTCGAATGGTATGGTTGTTGTGTTTTTAAATTTTGTATTGTTATGTCTCGTCTTTTTATCCCCCTGTCTGTACCCCCTTCCCTGATTGAATTGTGAGCCGCCCTGAGTCCCCTTTGGGGAAAAGGGCGGCATATAAATGAAATAAATCCAAATCCAAATCCAAATAAAGAGGCAAAGGGAAAAAAGTAGCACCAATTTTTTTTGTCTGTCTCAAGTCATGGCTGAACATGTTTACAGCCCAAGTCAGTGATGGCGAACCTTTTCAGCACCCATTGTCCAAACTGGAAGGCGTGTGCATGCATGTGGATGTGCGTGCACAGGAGCGCCGGAAACACAAAGACCAACTGACTGGTGTGCATGCGCGCTGGCCAGCTGGTCTTCAGGCTTCCCACACATGCAGGAGCGCTGGCCAGCTAGTCTTCACATGTGCTGGAGCACCGGAAACCCAAAGACCAGCTGCTGCTGTGTGCATGCCTGTTTTTGGCGGGTTTGGGGGCCATTTTCAGGCCATTTTCAAGTTGTTTTTCGGGGTGTTTTCAGGTTGTTTTCTGGTGCTCCGGTGCCCACAAAGACCAGTACAAGAAACCAGAAGAGCAGCTCATGACATCATGCGTGCCCACATAGAGGGCTCTGCGTGCCAGCTCTAGCACATGTGCCATAGGTTCACCATCATGGGCCTAAGCAGTCTTGTAGTATAAATTCATTGTAAGCACTTTGTACTGATAATATTTTAAGTCTCTATACCTATAGCTCTCCCTGTTTTCCAGATTCTCTAGTGAAAGGAAACATCTCTATGAAAATATATACTATGATGACACCCTTAAGGCACTATAATTAGAATGTAATTTTATATATGATTATCTGTTTCTTGCTTCCACATTCCATCTACTTTTTACATGAAATCTTATTATTATACAGTAGATCATCATGTGCACTTTGAAGAAAACAAGCCCAGGTGTTCTCAACTTCTTAAGGAGCCTACGTGAAATGTAGATTAGGGTTAGGCTGATCTCTGCTAAAACCTGAAGCTCTAGCCATCAAAGACATGTGCAAAAAATGTGCTTAAAATTGACGTACTTACTGAGGAATTAGTTTTCAGATGAGAACTCAACTGAGTTCATAGCCTTTTTCACACAAAATTCTACTCTGGGCACCCCAACAGGGTTGTTGTTTTTTAAAAATCATCCTTACTGAAGTGAAAAAAAGCCTTTTGAATGTTGCTATTGATTAACCGTTGGGACTTTAAAGTATTTGTTCATGCAATAAATTGCACAGAAGATTACTGTATACGCATTTGTACTCTATTTGAGTCTCAGAAATATTCCAAACCAAATGGTATTTAGTGGTGATATTCCTTGTTTAATCACCACAATTAGGATCAGGAACTTGGTTGTTAAGCAAAGTGGTCCTTAAGTGAAACAGCAACTGTGTTTATGATTTTATTTCAGCGTACCTTGGCTTTCCAAACCTGTGAAGAGTGTAAATGCACGGACTGGAAGCAAAATTACTTTTACATCACTGTCATAATTGCAAATGGTGACTGTATGAGAATAGCTAAATAAGGACTACAGTACCTGTATTTTATTCCCTGATCCAGAACATAAAATGTAATTCTGTGCATGGCTAATCAGCATATCAAAAATAACAGAGCCAGCATGCACAGATGCTCTTAAATACGCACCCCTTCTGATCTGTCTGCTGGTTTTGCATGCTAAGCTAAAACTAGATTTGTGGAGGGGAGAGGCATGTTTGTGATTCACGATTGTAGGAATTCTACACATAGTCCTTGACTTATGACCATAATTTAACCAAAATGTATGTTAAGTGAAACATTTGTTAGGTGTGTTTTGCCTCCTTTTATGACATTTCTTGCCACAGTTAAGTGAATCATTGCAGTTGATAAGTCAGTAGCACAGTTGTTAAGTGAATCTACCCCATTGACTTGGCTTGTCAGAAGGTAGCAAAAGGTGATCACATAACCCTGGGACACTGCAACTGCCATAAATATGAACCAGTTGCCATGCATCCGGATTTTGATCATGTGACCATGGGGATGCTGCAGTGATCATAAGTGAGAAAACCGTCATAAGTCACTTTTTTTCCTGCTATAACTTTGAACAGTCACTAAGCGAAATGTTGCATGTCGAGGACTACCAGTATTGTCTTAGCAAGTTGTCTGAACCAGACCATTATATTAAATTGCAGATAGATGCATATTTTATTACAATCATAGACTCAGAAACTCAGAAACAAACAAAAACAAAATCTGAGATAGCAAATAAAAATCATGGTCAAGATGTGACATATATATATAAATACTAAAATAAAACTCAGCCATGTTAATAAAGTCACATTAATCAAAAAGTCACAACTATGGTATATTAATATGGATACTACTTCTATGTCTGTAAACCACTTTGATAGTTTTTAGATACATTTCATGTTTGTTTCTATGCATTTTTTTTCACCTCTTAAATTACTGACGAGGTGGCAGGGAATAAATTAGAAATAAAAAACATGGACAGAAATAAAAAGCATGGACAGCCACTTGTCTGAATTGGTATAAGGTCTCCTGCTTGAGCAGGGGGCTGGACTAGAAGACCTTCAAAGTCCTTTCATCTCTATTCTATTCTAAGCTCATCAGTAATCAGCCCACCCATTAAATGAGGAAGAATTCTCAAGAGGCCCAGATGACAACTATAAGGAAAATACAACACAGTGTGCCTTGTTTCCCTGAAAATAATGCTGATTATAAGGGTTTTACATGGCTTAAGGATGTCAAAATTGGCAGTGCAGTTTGAATCTGGGCAATGAGTCAGAGGCTGCTGAACGTATTTGCTGAGATTTCTCTTAATCCCCAGAACAAGTAGTTCACATCCTCCAAGCAAAGAAAGGCAAGGGGAGAGCCAAATATTCTTTGAAAAAGAGCTGCCTAATACACAAGCAACCCATTTTCACTTCATCTCAGTGGGTTCATCTCAGTTACTTCAAAAGATTGGGATATCTGGTTTCCTCAACACCCACAATTTTGTTTAAAAAAGGATTTGACAAAAGTATAAGTATAGAATGATTTCTACAAATCTTTCCCATTTGCAGATAGATAGATAGATAGATAGATAGATAGATAGATAGATAGATAGATAGATAGATAGATAGATAGATAGATAGACAAGACAGACAGACAGACAGACAGACAGACAGACAGACAGACAGACAGACAGACATACTGTGGATGGATGGATGGATGGTGATAGATAGATAGATAGATAGATAGATAGATAGATAGATAGATAGATAGATAGATAGATAGATAGATATAGCAGTGGAACAGTGGCCTAGAGGTGGAGCTATCACCTCACAACCAAGAGGCTGTGAGTTTGATCCTAGGTATCATTTTCTCTCTGGGCACAATGAGTAAATATCAGCTGTGAACTATGCATTGGTGACAGGAAGAGCATCCGGCCAGTAAACACTCAGCTCCATTCAGTTGCTCCGACTCCATAAGGGATCATTAAAAGACAAAAAAGAGATATATAGATATAAGTAATCCTTGACTTATAACCACAACTGAGCCCAACATTTCTGTTGCTAAGCAACAGAGTTAAGTGAGCTGTACTCCATTTTATAAGTTTTTTGCCATAGTTGTTAAGTGAATCACTGCAGTTGTTAAGTGAATCATGGGGTTGTTAAGCCAATCTGGCTTGTCCCATTGACTTTGCTTGTTAGAAGCCAACACACATGAATGTGGGACACTGCAACTGTCATAAATACATGCCAGTTGCTAAGAGGCTGGATTTTGATCATGTGACCATGGGGATCCTGCAAGTGTCATGTGAAAACTGGGTCATAAGTCACTTTTTTTCAATGCTGTCAAATGGTCATTAAACAAATGGTTGTAAGTCAAGGACTAGCTATAGAACTTTTTGTAGTCCTGTGATTCATTTCTAGGAATCGTTGAATTCAGTTTCCTTCTTATGCAAAATAATTATATCTGATTGTTCTTTAGCTCATTCTAGTTCACTTCTAGGCTAAATGACTTCAGGCTTAGTCTGAATGATCATAACTGTTAGGAATATAATCTAACAGTTGGGTTGGCAATATATACTGCTGTACTTTAAATCATGCTGTAAATGTGATGGGTCGCTTTTTCCTCAATCGGCCATAAGATTGAGTCAGAATCACTGTTAGATGCTGATCTCATCTGAGTGTTTGGAAGCTGGCTGTTAAAGTGCCGTATAGTAATCAGCGTGAGCTATTGTAAGTTTTGCAACTGCAAGCAAACTTTGTGTACCGGACTGTTTGTATGATTATGGACTATGTTATTTGGATTATCCCTTAACTGAAAGACGTTGATGACTGACTGTCTTAACCATGTATGACTTGGACTGTTTGATGGACACTGATACCTCTATTTCCACGAAAGTAAAAGCCTATTTAAACTGCAGTATCTCTGTATTCTGGTTTGTGTGTTCTCCAACACCACTCTCACAACGCTTCTCTGAACGCACTCGCTCTCCCAACGGGGAACTTACCTAACAATAACATTTCAACCTTATTAAGCAAAGTTAATATTAAACCAATGATAAAAATAAACAGAATGATTGTTGCTGAATTTTCAACATGTTCAATATTTATATACATCGCCTATAGATTGTTTTTGTTGTTGTGCATTGATTTGTGAGGTACCTTCCACATTTGTGTGAGAAGTCATTCTGAAATCCGAAGGCTATATAACCCACTCAAAAATGGTGTGTGTGTGTGGGGGAAATGTCCAGGAAAAAATAATGAGAAATAAGATGTTACCTTGTGGTAAGATGGGAGAGGACAATAAATTTAATACATAAATAAATATTCCCAAGAAAATACCTTTTACATGGCCATAGTCACAACTGAGCTCAATTCGATTTTTCCCCCTCACATTTAGTTGATTCCACTCTTCAGAGAATCACTGTGTAGTTATCATAATATAAGGCAAAAATTTAAAAGTAGTTTTTAAATGTTATTTTTTAACAATGGACATCTTATCTTTGGAATTTCTAGGAATTTCTAGGAATTTCCTAGGAGTCATTTTAAGAATTTTTGCAAGCTTTTAATAATTGATTTTGCTACTAATAATTTGTGTTTTAATTTCAGCTATGATATTTCTTTTTTGCTTTAGAGGTTTATTAAATTTCAAAAAATAAAAAGCTAAAATAGAAAATTAGAATAAGACGAAATGTGGGAGAGAGGAACAAGAAGGAATGTTTAAAAAGTGATATAAAAAAGCAAAGAATAATAAGAAAAATGTTATACTTCCAACTTTTTCAACATAGATCCAGTTATAACATAAAATATACTTGTTTTATTTTAACAAAAGAAAAAGATACAAAACTAAATATATAAAGATACACATATCAAATGATCAAATAACAATAATGTATATATCATTTCTTAATTTAATAAAACATATAACCCATAAATGCATACTTCTATAATAAAAAAATCTATAAATGAACATTCCTTGCTTTCAGATTAGACATATATATATCCCCATAATCAAAAGATATGAAATCCCAATATCAAAATTTCATTTTCATCTTTATTGAGTAAAAATTCCAAAAGTGTTTTCTATGTAGATCAATTGTGAGGTTTCTGTGACTGTAATCATATTTTTTTAAAGTATCTGTATATTCTCCCGGATAAGCCTATCCGTAAATAAGCTGACCCTCAATTTTTTTATACATTTTAATCTTCATAACTGGTTTATCTGTACGTGGCACATTTTTTTCATGGCCTTTTCATTAAAAAATTGAGGATTGGCTTATCTGTGGATGGGTTTATCCATGAGTATACATGGTGTGCTATTTTCCCCCATACTGTTTAGATTACTCTATCATGTACTGCGCTTTGCGCTGAAAGCTTTGAATAATTTTTTTTGCCCCAAATAAATATCAAATGGTGCAATAAAATATATACTTGGCAGAAGTTTCAATGAATACGATGACAAATGTCTAAATAAATATCCATGAGGCTTAGCAGTTAATCACTTCCAAGTTCTTAAGCTTAACATTTGGTATCCTAAATGTATACAAAATATGATTAGGTTTAATTGACAAGAACTTGCCACAATTAAACAGTATATTAACATTTAAAATCATTCAAGTATATCCAAAAAGCTTATTATTTGTTTATAAAAAATAAAGTATGAACAAAAAGAAAGAAAAGAAACCAAAAAGGAGATTAATCATCTAACATAGATTATTGTTAAAAGAGTCAAATGGTTTTTCAGATGTTTGTAGGGAGGGAACATAAATGCCATCCCTAAAGCTGTAAAGAATTTTGTCAATCTGAACTCAAGAGTTATACCAGTGTTAAAGCCATTAGTCATGAGAATGGATGTCCATTTGATAGAGGTGGGATTTATGTGTTGGGAAAAATCTGTTTGAAATATAAGGCTTTCAGTCAAGAATCTTAAAAACAAGTGAGTTGGTTCACCAATGTTAAATGAGTATAGCTTTAAAAGAGAGCCAATATAGTATAGTGGTCATTATACTGGAAAAATCCATCTTTAGCTATGGAAACTCAGAATGATTTTAGACCAATCATTATTTCAAGGCCAGCCTATCTCACAAATACTAATTATATCAGTAGGATTTTTGTACAATAATTTGCTTGCTTATATCCCATCTTTCTTTATACTTCCTTCTTCAATTTTTCCCCAACAAGCTTGTGAACTAGGGGAAGTAATAATTCAGTGAGGATATCAATCTAATTTATCAATGCATATGTTACTGACTTAATCTTAACTGGTTGAGTTGGTAAAGTATCTTAGAAGCCCCAATGGCAAATAACAACAACAACAACAATAATAATAACCAGGAGCCTCATAGCAACTTTTCTAACTAGCTGATTTGCATTAAAAGGTATAACCTTTTGTGAACTACAGCTTAAGTATATAGATGGTCTTTGATTTACAATCATTCTTTTAGCAATTGTTTAAAGTTATAGTGGCACTGAAAAAAGTGACTTATAACCAGTCTTCGTACTTGCATCCTTTGCAGCATCCCCCAGGTCATGTGATCAAAATTTGGGCACTTGATGACCCATATGCACTTATGATGGTTGAATTATAGCCAGGATCACCATTTGTAATCTTCCCAGTTGGTTTACAACAAAGCCAATGGGGAAAAAGGATTCACTTAACAACTGCATGATTTGCCTAACAATTGCAGTGATACACTTTTTGATCATGGCAAAATTGGACTTAACTCACTTGCTTGGCAATGGAAATTCTGATCCCAGTTGTGGTCATAAGCCAAGAACTACTTGTCTCACTTAATAAAAATTGACAGAAAAGTTCTTATCAGACTTCTGATTTTTGGGGGGCCACCATAGACTTACAATTATGCAAGAGACAGAGCTTCAAACATACAGTCTTGGCTCTCCTCTTTTGACTTTTTAAACAACTCCCCCCACCCCCAAACAGATATGCTTAAATCAGGATTTACAATATTTTCCTTTGTCTTGACTTAAATGGTCAACCACACCACTTATTTCTGGCTACTGTGTTTAGAGGTGGACTTAAGGGTTTCATGTATTCTCTCACTACCACTTATCAAGATCTATCAATCAAGTCATTGTGCACATGTTGTTTGAATCTGCCCAATTTAAATTTATTTACAAGCCATGCAGTCCCTGTGGATTTGAAGCCCCGAACTGGTGAAGGACACTTGTCGTTTCCACGTTTCCAAGCTAACAGAACAGGAAGAGAACAGAACAGGAAGCAAGGATAGAACTGCTTATGTACAAATCTCATCATCTTCTGGCACATCTGCAGAAGAGCAAATAGGAGCTTTGAACAAAGATTGAGTTATTTTAGGGATTTGCTTGCCTGCAGCTATAATCATTCACCACCCAGTTTCCTTTTAAGGAGTTTCAGCACCTGAAAGTATCTTTTGCCTAAAAAAAAGAATACATATCTCAAACTGAAACACACTTATTTTTCCTATGTGTTTCTTTCTTTATATACTTTTCACAAACCTAAAACACACGTTTCAAAAAAATTGATGGTATTCTACCAGGAGTTAAGTAGATGTTCAGCACTGCATTGGAAAGGTTGGCCAGACACTCCCATTTTATTTATATGTGCATAAAGTAATGTAGTATAAAGCAGGTTTCTTGTTTTTTAGATTTGTTGATATGTCCAAGCAAGTAAATCTAAGGAGGAAGGTGCCCAGGACACTCAAAAACTGAACACGGCAAAGATACTTGATGTTCTCCAGATGTTTTGGACTACAATTCCTTCTCGCCATTGATTACTGGATTCTTTCAATCTCCCAAATATTGGGAAGATACAGACTACTAGACAGATGTTTGGCGGTAGAACAATGAAAGTGAGGGAGGAAGACAGAGGGGCACTGACTAAACAATATGCCTTTAGGTTTCCTTAGGAATTGGCTGTGTTTGCCCAGAAAACTGATCCCAGACCATGGTTTACATCTGCCAAAAGGATAGTGGACATGTTATGGCTAAGAACTAAGTGTGAGTCGACCCAATGAAGAGTGAAAGCCTCAGCTGAGAAACAAAGGAAAGAAAAACATACAGGCAGTCCTTGACTTACGACAGGTTGCTTAGCAACCATTCAAAATTATGACCAACCTGAAAAGGGGACTTAACAACCCAAATTCAAAGTTCCAATGGTTGAGTCCTCTCTGTGATTGCATGACAAACTTTGGCAATATGACTGTATTCATAGCCATTTGCAGCATCCTGTGGTCACATGAAAACCAGTTTTACAGAGTTTTGGCCAAAATTGGCTCTTCTAGTTTTTGGCAAAACCACGCCCATAGTAAACCATTGGTTTGTTTAACAACCATGGATTCACTTAATTACCATAGATTTGTTTAACGAATACAGTGCTTTGCTTAACTGCAAAAAGGTTGCAAAATCGGGTCAGTCATATGACTGACATACAACGGTAATGGATAGGCTATTGTTAACCTATTAATGATCTGCTACTTTATATGTGATACCCTTTAGTAATAACAGGAAAATTGGAATGCACTTTCCTAATAAATGAACAAGTCCATAACGCCAACGTTTGTCCTATTGATGTGTAAAACTTTCCAGGTAGATAAGCATGAAAATTGTGAAGCCAACTGTAGCATCTGCCTTGTGATGAATTCAGGATTCATATCACAATAGAGAAGCATGAAAATTGTGAAGTCAACAGTAGCATTTGCCCTGGGATGAACTTCCGATTCATGTTGCACTTACAATACACAAAACATAAAAAAAAGAGTGGGCTTGTTTTTTCCTTTAAAAGTTTATAATGTAAATAATAATTCCCCTATGATGTACAAACAATTGGAAAACATATAGTAACAACACTGCGAAGTCATCATGGAGACAGTGGGAAATCTGCAGATTCTCATAGCAAATGAAGAATTTGGCCAATCCTTCCAGATTCTAAAATGGGGAAGGAGGTCTCCTGCAGTTTGTTTATACTTCTCCTATGTTAGGCTCCCCTCCTCTTCCACAACCATGGGTTGCTCCTCCTGCTCTTGTTCCGGGTCTCCAGGAAGCATGCTGGTGACTGTCTGGAGAAGGGATTCAATTTGCTCTTCTGTAAGCCTCTCTTCACTTTCTTCCACAATCTGCAAAGGACAATGATTTAGTATCTTACCAGTATGTCCTGATCACCCTTTTACATGCTAACTTCCAAGTTTAGGATGGACCTAATTCACAGAATTTGCAGCTGGTACAGCAAGAGATTGTCCTAAGACAATAAAGCTGACATTATGCAGTAGATGAACAAAAACCAAACAACTTTAACATTTAGCAAGGCTCAGAAAAACTCGGATAAAATTAAACCAATTACTACGAATCAGAAAACAGTCAACTAATCAGGTATTCTAAGGAACAGGCACAGAGAGGCCTCTCCTTCCCTGGTAAGGAAGGGCATTTCTACAGATAAGACTGTTGGCACTGATAAGAGCTTTCCCCACCTAGGCACTGAATGAATGCATTAGTCAAAGTTAGGTACTGTCAATATCTGGATACACCCTGGACTCAAATCTTATAATTGAACCATTTATCCTAATTTCTGGGCCTGAGCTCTATTGGCAGGAAGGCTGCACTGAACTCATTTGCAAACAATTTGCCCTTGTGGCTCCAGGGAGGTAGAAACTCTCACTCATGTCCTCATACAGTGTCTTTTTATGATGCCCCAAGATGTGCTATGATCTCCCCAGTCATCTCCAAATTTGAAGGTAACACTGACAAAATTTATGTTTATTATTTTTTAAGGGATGCTTGTCCCACACTCACATATCACATACCCTCATCAAGTCTTGCAACTGTGCAAAGCCTTTGATTAAAGATAGCATTTGATTGTCCCTATTGTTTCCCACCCATTAACGAATTGTTATATCAAACGATTTCTCTTTTTTATTGTAAAAGCAGATCAAGGATCATTTAATAAAGGTATTTGATTTGATCCTAATTTTTGGAACTCCTTTGCTTTTCCCCATCTCCTGCTTTTTAATATCCTGCTCAATGGAAAGTTTTAGAGAACTCAGGAACCTCTTTGGCCATTGGACTATTCCAGTTCAGCCTTGCTCCACTTGGGATGCAGCTTGAATGTACAGGGAAGCATTATTTCTTTCATGGAGCCTGGCCTTGTAGTGATGAAACAGCTGACATTTCCTAATGATGTTATAAACTATAGTATATTCCCAGAAACGTCATCCATGACAGGCATGTTAAAGACGAGGGCTCTAACTAAATACAGTCCACTGGAGAAAGAAAGAGCAATCTACTCCAGTGTTCTGTCAAGAAAATCAAGTGGATGTGCACAACCAAGACAGCATCAACACAATTTTGAAGCTTGGAAGGCATGAAACAATCTACTGGGCAAGAGCGAAGAGCAAGGGCACTGGTGCTTATAATGTGTTGAATTGAAGCCAAAGGAAAGCCCAGCTCCTGACTGCCCAGAAGCAAAAGGAAAGGTTGAAGCAGCGAAGATATATCTCCCATTGGTCCATGGAATGTCAGACTATGAATTAAGGCAAAGTTGATGTCAGAACAGAAATGTCAAGAGTGAATATTCACATTCCGGAAATCAGCAAATTGAAGTGGACTGAAATGAGTCCCTTCACATCAGAAAAGCAATAGATCTTCAATTGTGGGTTAAAATCTCATTGAAAAAATGAGGCTAGCTGTTGTTGTTGTTGTTATTGTGTAAGTCAGTGCTTGGATACAACCCTCCCACAAATGAGATGATATTAATCTGAATTGAAGGTAAGCCAGTTATCAAATGACAAATCCAGTATAACAGTTCTATGACAATTTGCAACACCATATCAAAAAAAAGAGCATAATTCTAATTACAGTGTAGAAATCTGAGATACTAAAGCTGCAAATAGAATCTGGGCTGACAGGAAAAATAGGTCACATATGAATGAATGAGACAGATAGTTCTGCTAAGAAAATTAAATGTTTGCAGCACACGCCTTATTCCGAGAAGCTAAAACATAACTCCACAGATGGCCATCATCAGACGGACAAGTCTGAAATCAAACTGACAATATATTCTAAAGGCAAAAATGAAGAAATTCTATACTGTCAGCAAGAAGACGTTGTGGTGCTCACTATGGCTCAGATCACACACTTCTTGTTGCGCAGTTGCATCTTAAACCAAAGAAGACAAATAAAAGATCTGACTGGTATGTCAGTCTATTCATTTTGATACCGTGATGAAGGTAAAGTCTAAATTTAATGGATTAAGGTTTGGTAACTAGAGTGCCTGGAAAAAAATCCATGGCATTATTAATGCTGAAGCAAAAAAAAAAAAACCACACCAAACCAACCCCAGAAATGCAAAAACAGTTGTCTGTTATGCAATGAAAATAACCGAAGGCAAAATTAAACACTACAAAATATCTGAGAATAATTAAATAGGAAAGACAAGAGATATTTACAAAACGCAGAGAATTAAATGTATTTGACAGACAATCCTAGTAAAATGATGTCCACCACAAAGAGTAAAAAGCAACTGAATGACTGAGCAATGTATCACAGTTTTATTTTTTCCTCACCATGCATATCGTTTCACTGAAAACGATAAGAAATTTCTGATGCAAATACTCAGATCTGCCTATTAGATCTGCCTAAGAATAGCAAATGGAAATTCTTAGTCACACCACAAAAGCACATGAAATCCCTTCCTCTTTAAACAAACAGCTTTGGTCACAGCTAATGCTCTTTATGGATCTACTCCTCTTATCGCAGAGAAAAACAAACTTCCTCAAAGGCAGGCCAAGCTTTTGTGATCTTTAGCTTTTTGCATCTAAGCTATCGAAATGACTCAGATATTGGATCCTAGAGGAGGACATTTTACACCATTGGCTTCAGTAGAGTTGTCCTTTCCTACTCTGAAGTCTTCTTGGATTCAAAGCTCCTGCTCAATTAGGAGGTGACAGCTGTGGCCAGGAGGGCCCTTGTACAATACGGATAGTCCTTGAATGACGATCACAATTGAGCCCAAAATTTATGTTGCTAGGCGAGACATTTGCTAAGTGAGTTTTGCCCCATTTTGCAACCTTTCTCACCACAGTTGTTAGGTCAGTGTTTCTCAACCTTGGCGACTTTGAGTCCTGTGGACTTCAACTCCCAGAATCAACTCAACTCCCAGAATTCTGGGAGTTGAGGTCCACAGGACTTAAAGTCGCCAAGGTTGAGAAACACTGTGTTAGGTGAATCACTGCAGTTGTTTAGTTAGTAAAACGGTCGACAAGTGAATCTGGTCTCTCCATTGACTTTGCTTGTCAGAAGGACTCAAAAGGAGATCACATGACTCTGGGATGCAAACTGTCTGGATTTTGATCATATGACCACGGGGATGTTGCACGTGTGAAAAATGATCATGTCACACTTTTTTCAATGATGTTGTACCTTTATGTTGCTGCGAATACAGGTAGTCCTCGACTTACAAAAATTCATTCAGTGACCACTGGAAGTTACAATGGCACTAAAAAAAAGTGTCTTATGACTGTTTTTCATACTTACAACCGTTGCAGCAGCATCCCCATGGTCACCTGATCAACCTCCTGGCAAGCAAAGTCAATGGAGAAGGCAGATTCCCTTAACAAATGTGTTACTAACGTAACTGCAGTGATTCACTTAACAACTGTGGCAAGAAAGTTGGTAAACTGGGGCCAAATTCATTTAACAATGGTCTCACACTCAGCAACAGAAATTTTGGGCACAATTGTGGTTGTATGCTGAGGACTTCCTCTATTGTTGAACAACAATTTCTGGCCTTGGGAAGAACTCAACAGGTGGATAAAAGTCCCAATTTCAATCTAAACATCTGGGTGACTGTACAGCAAATCATAACAGCAATAATAACAAACTCTTCAGTATGGTAAAGATTTGAGCTAAGCTGATAGAAATGATTGTTTTTCCCTACTTAACTTTTAAATACTTGAAAGAGAGCAAAATAGATACAATACGTTAAAAAAAAACTTATGCAGGTGAAGCACATTGCAACATTGAATTATTTTCATCTACTTCAGTTAAAGTCAACAGCCTTGACTGTGTACCTAGGAGCTATTTTGGAATCAAAATATTTTTATGAAGAGGATTAAACCAAGAGTGATCTCTTGTTTTATTTTCCATCTCCTATAAACTAATACACTTCCTTAAATGTGGAATAAAGCAGATGGAGAGCTTGCCTTTTTGCTAAATCAATGACCTAAGAACTCCCACGTCTTCTACGAGAGCAGGCGCCACCTCAGAACATTTGCTTCAGCTATTCATTTTCTTCTGAAATGAACATTTTATTTGCTCAGGGAATCGGAGCAAAGGATGTATCAGTCAATATCCATTTATTATGCAGTTCTCAGAGGTTTGTTAGAAGGGAATGATGCAGCCTGGAGAGGAAGTTGAAGGGGGTGGGAGAGATTGAAAATAAACAGAGAATATTGAGAGAAAGGGACCACATAGTGTTGGAGATCTTGATTAAGGGAAAGGAAATTTATCTAATTGACTGGGTATTTTGAACTTTGCACATTTTAATAATTCAGAATAATGGTAAGTATGAATCCGTGATCAGAGAAACTAATGGGAAAAAGAAATGTATGAAGTTCCTAAAAAAGAAAATATTTAAAAATGGGGATTGCCAGAAAAGCATGAAGTGTCTATTTTCCTCTTCAGAGCTGGTATATGCAAGTTCAGTGTAGAGAAGAGCAATAAAAATGATGAGAGGCTTGGAGGCTAAAGTTTAGGAAGAATAGATAAAGGAATTTGTCATGTTCAGCCTAAGTGAAGATGGAACGACAGGTAACACAGAAACAGCAGAGCTAAAGTCATTTTTTTTTCCTCAACACTTTTTCAATGACCAAAGAACTAGACAACTGTTTTATGACAATCTAAAAGGCCAAGGTTAGAGTGAGACCGTATTTATATTTACTTTGCATGGGTTTAAAGCTTCAGGGATCAGACAAAATGCAGAGCATGAAAGAACTTTCTGATGGCCTGATCCAAGGGTCGGCAAACTGCAGCTCTGGAGGCTCTTTCATCCCTCTGCTGGTCAGCTCCACAACTGATAGGCCTTTCGTTTAGGACAGGTAGAGGAAAAAGGATGCCCGCTAGGAGGAGACTGTGATGGGGAAACAGACTTCTGGTCGGCTCCAGAATTGAATTGGGGGGGGGGAGGGGGGCTTCCGGTTAGGATCTTTGTGGCTCTTTTGAGTGTTTAAGGTTGTCGATCCCTGGCCTGGTCAAATGTTTATGAATTACCTTGAGAAAACCAGAAGAACCAGTGAAATACCAAGAGGATAAAATTCCCATCTTCAAATAAAAGAACAATGGAGGATCTAAGAAATTACAGACCAGGTAGCAGAGCATCAAAACTAGACAGGTTCTAGAGTCAACAATGAATAGATCATTCAGTAGAAATTTTTAAATGTGCTGGCTATCAGAAGATAAAACAGCAGCATCTCATTTTAATCAGACAATTTTCAGAGATGGTAGAGATTACTCTACATATAGTATACCTTGATTTCAACAAAAAATGTGATAAAGCACCTGACAAAATTTGGATTAAGTTAGGAAAGTGTGGACTTGATGACATGTTAATTAATTGAGCATGTAGTGGGTTTAAAAACTGGTTGCCAGAACCAAACTGGCTTCTAGATACATTGCTCTCCATGACGATCTGATTTTATTGTACATATTTCTTTCTGTCATATTTGGACTTCTGTTGTGCATAAAATAGAAATCTCTCCTTACAAAACTGTAGCTATTTTATGTGTGTTGGCACAAAGGTCCAAAAACCACAGTCTGCTCCTGACCATTTTATTTTTACAATTAACCTGGATATAATTACTTTGCTTCAGCATTCTTCTATGGCTTCTTGTTTATTTCTTGATATTTATTTATTTAATTTATATGGCTGCCCAAGTCATTCTCAGTGACTTGGGTAGCTTACATAATATATTTTAAATATAATAACTTACATTACAGTCTTCTAATATATTTCCAGCAGTGGTGAGTTCCGGATCCCGTCACAACCGGTACACTACGACTGGGCCGGGCATCTACCACATGCGCGCGTGCTGCTTATGCTTGCGCACCCACCACCTGTGATCCTCCAGCTGCTCAGTGGAGTAGTGCGCAGACGCCCTACGCTGACTGCGCATGCGCAAATGGCCCGGTTGGGTCAAATACAGCTCAGGAACGCAGGTGGGTGGGTGGGCCCTCTGAAGCACCATACTGGAACTGAGTCTGTTGCTTCCAGCAGGCACCGGTACGCCCGTAGCAGGGCGTACCACCCACAACTCACCACTGATTTCAGGACAATTTACAATACATAATCAAATAATAACAAACTTTTTATAATAAAATGATATAATAAAATTCCAAAATCTAATAGTAACTCCTCCTGGCAGCTCCTTTCCCCACCTTTGCCAGTCCTTCCACTGCATCTGTTCAGGTGCTGCATCACAGCTGCAACCCCTTCACAACCAGAGTAAACAATAAAATAGGCTGAAGAGAAGAACAAAGGCAAGAAAAAGGATACCCAGACTAGAATTATATCAATCCCACTATTGGAAAATTGATAAATCTCCTTGGCTGATTTTCTATGTTCAAAGCAATGTTTTAGAAGGTGGCTTTGTAACTTACCAGCTGGATTTCAACAGCAGTTGCAGGCCTGTGGTTGAGTAGTTGCAGTTTTTCTGCCCTGTACCCAAGCAAAGGACATAAATATATATAATTTAGGGATTCTGGTCACAGGAGTGAGTCCACATCATAACAAAACCTTGTCCACAGAACATCCAATTTACTTCAGGGTCTTACTTACAGCCTGGCCTTAGCAGTCAGAAATGCAATAATGCGAGAGCTTGAAAATTGCCATTCCCACATCTGTAATCCATTGGAATTTACTGGTTTATAGGTTCTAAAGCCCTCAATGACCCTTTGTTCAGGAACATTCACAATCCACTGCTCTTTCTGAACCCAGATTTCAAAAGCTTGTTTCCATAGATCAGGGGTCTCCAACCCTGGCAAGTGTAAGACTTGGGCCAGCTGGCTGAGGAATTCTGGGAGTTGAAGTCCACAAGTCTTAAACTTGCCAAGGTTGGAGACCCCTGCCTTAGATGGCCCCAAAAGGCTGAAAGTGTATTTCAAAATCCTGTGCAGCACAATAAAAGCATTAAGGGTCAGTTTCACATCCTTGGTTACCAAGATAGTCAGAAGACAGAGATGCCCAATTTATTTGGTATCAACAGCTGGGTGAATTTTTATCACTTTTATGTAAAACAATTATTTAAACCAGTTTGTTTTTTTTCAACCATGGATTCCTTATAAAATTAAGTTTTTGTAAACAACATTTAAACTAAATGAAAACATAACCCAGGATACATTTATAATTACTATTACTTGTATATGTCTGGGCTTTTTTAAAGGACAGAAAGAGAGTTTAGGAATTTAAATTATGGTGTAACAACCCACAATAGAAATGAAATAGCAGAAAGAGATGCTTGCAGCACTGCTGGAAAAAGATGAAGAACCTAATCAAACATGGAGAAGAATCTTTATTAAGGTATATATAATAAAAAGGGACAAAATATAATTATTTTCCCCATTTTATTGTGTCCATGGATTGCTTTCTAGGAGCCCTGTACAAAGTGATTCAGTCCCTCTTAGGGAGAGATTGGTCAGAAAATCTTCTGATAGGCTGCTCTGAAGATTATTCAAGTAATCTGTTAAGGGAAATCATTAAAATCCACCTGAGATGAGTTCCAACTAGAATCAATACTAGAATAACAGAGTTGGAAGGGACCTTGGAGTTTTTCTAGTCCAACCCTCTGCTTAGGCAGGAAACCCTACACCACTTCAGACAAATAGTTATCCAACATCTTCTCCAGTCCTCTAATCATCTTTGTTGCTCTTCTCTGCACTCTTTCTAGAGTCTCCACATCTTTTCTACATTGTGGCGACCAAAACTGAATGCAGTATTCCAAGTGTGGCCTTACCAAGGCATTATTAAAGTGGTATTAACACTTCACGTGATCTTGATTCTATCCCTCTGTTTATGCGGCCTAGAACCGTGTTGGCTTTTTTGGCAGCTGCTACACACTGCTGGCTCATATTTAAATGGTTGTCCACTAGGACTCCAAGATCCCTCTCACAGTTACTATTATTGAGCAAGGTACCACCTATACTGTACCTGTGTATTTCGTTCTTCTTGCCTAAATGTAGAACCTTACTGCAACTATGGAGGTCCTATTGAGTTAAGTATTGTCTGGCTTGATCTGAGAGAATTTTTACTTTCTTGGTCCTAAGGAAGCAGAAAGGGTCCTCAGGGTTGTGAAGGAAGTCACATGTATATTAGATTCACATTCTTCTAAATTGATTAAAGTCTGCAGGGAGACAATGAGTGGTTGAATCTAAGAGGTGGTACATTAATTCTTGAGTGAAGCGATAGTTAGGCTTGGGGTTAGGGATACAATGGTACATTTTCTTCTCAAGTACCCATTGTTGAACCAAACAATGCTGGGTAATTTCTGATAAATTTCCAACTTTCCTTTTCTAGGGAGGACATTTGAAACTTTGATTCATAAAACACTGCTGCTATATTAATTGTACAGTTGACTTTTGGATGCAGTTCAAAGTGCTGGCCATCACCTATAAAATCCTTCACTGCATAGGGCAGGGGTATCAAACCTGATTTCATTGAGAGTCACATCAAGGTTATGTTTGATCTCAGGGAGCCAGAATGGGCATGGCCAGCTCAACATCACTCGTGTTGGGCTTGTGGTGCACCTGTGGTGGCCTGAGCACTCTACCAGCAAAAATGAGCTCCTGAGCTCCACTTTTGGCTGTAACGGCCTCCTGCAACACTCTGTCAGTGAAAACCCTCCTGAGCTCCATTTTCATTGGCAGAAGCACCGCGGGCCAGTCCTTCACTGTTTCCAGGGCAGCCCCCAGGCCAGATCTAAACACCCCACGGGCCAGATCTGGCCCATGGGCCTTGAGTTTGAAATCCATGACATAGGGCCTGGGCTGGTCTTCAATGACCTTTTTTCATCAATAACGTTTGATAGGATTGTCATGTTCAGAGTCTCATCATTCAAGCAGTGTTATTTTGTGGGACCCAGGAAATGTGTTCTTTCTATCACTATGCCTGTCTCTGGAACAACATTCCCCCACCGTTCTCCCCCCCTCCCCAATATGAATCTAACCCTGCTTGTCTCTGAAAATACCTCTTCCCTCCACACAGGATTAGGAGATTATCAACTCTTCTCAGTGCAATATGTTTTAATTTTTTAGCTTATTATTTGCTGTTTTTAATTTTTTGTTAGCCAGCCTAAATCGCGTGGCAAGTCGGTGGCCATATATATATAATTTATAAATAATAAAACCACCCCCCTGCTCAGTTCAGGATCTCTTCTAACATCTTTAATAGATGAGCATCCAACCTCTGTTTGAAGACTTCTAGCAAAGGAGAAGTAATCTTCTCACATGGCAGCTGAAATTTAGTCTGAAAATTACATTTTTGTAATTTTATTCTGATGGTTCTGGTCATGCTCTCTGGGGCAATACAGAGTAAATTCATTCCTTTTTTTCCTTCATATATTTTAAGACTGTTACTGAACAATGAAGTATTCTATATTTCTTCTCACTTGTCTTTTCCATAGGCCACACCCACACAGACTTTTTGACTGTGTTTTGTTTCCAAACCTATCTAGGCATCTTCTGAACTCATTGCAATCTGCGTCTACTCTATACAATGCCAAGACGGTGCCAATCGCATGGGATCTGACCAAGGCAACACAGAATGGAAGAGTTATATCTTCTCTTCTGGACCCTATGCTCCTATTATGGTTATCAAAAATAGCTTTTGCTTTTTTAGCAGTTGCCTCACTTTGCTATTTTCTTCTCACTAATATTGTGAATCGGCTTCATTTTTAGCTGCTCCATTTTGGCCATCACTATATAACAAAACTTGAGTCTGTGCAAGGGGCTACTCCTCCTTATATCTGTTTTCTGATTTCTAAGATATTATTAGATGAAAGTGCCAAACCTGTTTTACTCTATATGAACCTGGACACCTGGATTACCTCTGAAATGCTGGAAGTACCTGTAAATATGACATGACAATTAAAGGCACAATGGTCTTTTTTTCTTTTTTCGCTATATCAGCTAACTGTGGGGAAATTATTGATAGAAGAGAATTTTTGTAGCTCAGGTTGCTCTGTGGGATAGTATCATCATATGTTACCTAGTCTGCTAATGACACATCTGCAAAAAAATAGCCAAGCTCAGGAAGCACCAAAAATTACTCACCTACCATGAAGAGTTGCTAAATAATATAAAGCACTATATACATCAACCTTCCCCAATCTGATCTCCTCCAGACGTATAGAAATTGCAATGCCTCACATTGCCAGCCAGGAAATAAAAATTATATTAAAAGATTGTTTTTGTTTTTTTTAAAAAGGAAAACCATATTTTTTTAGAGCTGGCCTTCCTATAACAATTATATTGTCAATGGGCGCCATCTAGAGGTACCAACTACTAATGTATGCTCTATACAGAACCTGGATGACAGACCTACATGTATAACTGAGCATTGTAAACACAGATGGAGAATTTTCAGTCTCCAGATGTGATTCTCTGTAGCTCTTACTATCACTCAGCATTAGCAAAGCAAGCTGGGGCTTCTGAGAATTTTTGTTTTAGCAACACAAGTAGAACCATGGATATCTAACTTGGTAAACATTAAGATATAACATGAAATGTTCTTCCATAGCACAGAATGCAAATCGAGAGCCCCCAACTTCAGCCATACGTTTTCTGGATGCCTTTATGCAGACTCCTCTATTTGCTGGAGAGGTCAGAAGGATAACCTTGTAATATCTGATTTATTCTTCAGAGGATTTTTAAAAGCGAGTGTGTATGTTTGTACATACATACATGTCATAAAAACATATTGTTTACAAGGCTGTAGCTAATTTATTCATTTTTCTAAACTTGAATTCTGTTTAAAAAAAAAAAATTAGAAGGAGCCAAGGTGGCGCAGTGGTTAAATACAGCACTGCAGGCTGACTGCTAGATCAGCAGTTCAGCGGTTCAAATCTCACCGGCTCAGGGTTGACTCAGCCTTCCATCCTTCCGAGGTGGGTAAAATGAGGACCCGGATTGTTGTTGGGGGCAATATGCTGACTCTGTAAACCGCTTAGAGAGGGCTGAAATCCCTATGAAGCGGTATATAAGTCTACTGTTATTGCTATTGCTATTATAACAAATGGCAATGAGTGTGATGATATAATCATGCAAATATCATGATTACTTATAAAAATCAAGATCTCTGGGGCAGGTACTGAATCACAGCATTAATGTGATTATATCAAACTACTAGCTGAATACCCATGCTTCACTACGAAACCATGTGATTGGGCTAGCCTGCAGGCTGGATGATTCATGCGCTGGCCATGCTGATATAGGCCAACTGGCAGTTGGAACAGACTTCCTTTCAGGTGGGGAGGGGAAGTAGAAGTCTAACTCCTTAGCATCGATGCATGTTAATATAATACTGTATAAGGAATAGTGATAATCTGATGGTCATTTCGAAAAACTCCTTTCTTAATGAGCACCTAGAAGCCAAGAGGAACATAAGTATTGAATTTCAAATTTGTAGGCTCTATATTTCTGGAGATTTCGTGATGATGCATGAGTGGTATTTTGCTTTTATATATATATAAGATATATTATTTTTTATTACTGTTGTCATTTTGGTGTCGTCACAATTTGCTGCAGACATCATTGTGGAAAATGGTAATAAGGTTTATCAAAAACAATTACACAGATCAAGTGAATGCTCAGAAAGACAATATTGTTCACCATTGGAAAACTACTGTGACAATTCTTACAATTCTCTTCACAGCTGTTTATTTTGTTATAATATTTTTAGGCCAAAACAATTACAATCAAACTAAATTGACCACAAATAGTCCTTGCCTAATTAACCAGTCACTTGGCAACTGTTCAAAAGTTACGATGAACTCCCTGAAAGGTACCTAACAACCCAGATTGAAGTTCCAATGTCCGTGATAACGTCAGCAACCCTCCTGCAGTGATGGCTGTTTGCAGTGTCCTGGGGTCATGTGACTGCATTTTATAACTTTTTTTTGCCAGAAACTTTATATCCGTTTTCTAGCAGAAAACGCCCACTTCAAACAATGAGTTTGTTTAACGATTGCGGCTTAATCACAGTCGGAAGGCCCAACCACTTAATGATCACATAAAAATGTGGTAAAATCTGACTGATCACATGATGACTTATTAATGACCAGCACAACTTACGATGTTAATACAGGCTCAATTATGGTCATAAATCAAGGACTAGCTATTTTCTGAAGGATTTATGACAGAAATTGACTATTTTAAAGGATTTGGGAATAGAAAACAAATCTGAGAGAGAATTATTACATATTGAAGGGAGTTTTGCAGAGAGAAGTGCCAATGAGAAGTTTCCAGATCCATACAAACAGTCTAAATCAGGGGTGTCAAATTCAAGGACTGAGGGCCACATCTGGCCAGCAGGGTACTTAGATCTGGCCCGCAGGTCCCTCATGAACTCCATTTTTGCTCTGGCAGAGGGCTGGAGCAGGCTATCGCAGCTGAAAATGGAGCTTGGAGGGCCACGCACAGCCATCCCAAACTCCGTTTTTGCTGGCAGAGGGCGGGAGCAAGCCATTGAGTGACATGAAGCTGGCCATGCCTCCCAGCCCCACCCCCAGATCAAACACACCCCTGATGCCCCAGCCAAGGTGGCGCAGTGGTTAAATGCAGCACTGCAGGCTACTGCTAGATCAGCAGTTCAGCGGTTCAAATCTCACCGGCTCAGGGTTGACTCAGCCTTCCATCCTTCCGAGGTGGGTAAAATGAGGACCCAGATTGTTGGGGGCAATATGCTGACTCTCTGTAAACCGCTTAGAGAGGGCTGAAAGCCCTATGAAGCGGTATATAAGTCTACTGCTATTGCTATGCTGCCCTCCACGAAATTGAGTTTGATACCCCTGGTTTAAATGCTTGTCTGGTATTTCCGCTACTTGCCCAAGTAATGAGATAACATTTTCCTCAGCTTTTAAAATGTAAATTTCTGAATGTTTATTTGTTTAATTAAAAAAAGGCTGTTGGGCATGTAGTGCCCCTGCTAGTCAGAAGAAGATAGATATTCCTGATAATGTGCAGACTGCCAACATTCCCAATGCACATTCTCTTAAAGGAGAAATGTTCTTTATTATATATGCAAAGATAGATAACCCCAGTCCCTCTTTCTATTGCTAATCTGTAATATTAATTTAAACCAATCAATTTTGTTTATAACCAGAAGGCCCAAAATCAAATTACAAGCATTAATTAAACTTGATGTTGGATAAAAGTTTAACAAGCAAAATATTTAATAAACATTATATAGTAGACTTAAATCCCCAGTTCCCTTATTAAGTACACTTAGTCCTTGATTTACAACAGTTTGTTCAGTGACGGTTCAAAGTTACAACAGCACTGAAAAAGTGATCATTTTTCATAGTTATGACCTTTGCAGCATCCCCATTATCATGTGATCAAAATTCAGAAGCTTGGCAAGTGGTTCATATTTAGGATCTTTGCTATGTCCTAAGATCATGTGATCAGATTTTCTGACCGTCTGACAAGCAAAATCAGTGGGAAAGACAGATTCACTTAACAAACAGGTTACTAACTTATCAACTGTAATGATTCATTTAACAACTGTGGCAAGAAAAGTTGTAAAATGGACCAAAACTCACTTAACAAATGTCTCATATAACAACAGAAATCTTGGGCTCAATTGCGATAAGTCAAGGACTACCTGTAATTTAATAAATATTTCCATTGCTAAGTGATGAAGTCATAAAGTGTGACTGCTTCACTTAGCGATGGCAATCCTGTCATTAACTGAATCCACAATCTTGACAAATTGATTTTAGGTTCCTTCATACAAGTCTTTTCAGATACAGCAATTATTACTTTTGCCACAGTTAACTAACTAATAAGAACTTATACTGTCTCATATTTGAAAGTACTGAGTATTTACTTAGGCTCTTTGAATTTAATCTTCAACTTAGATATAATACATTTTTGTATCATTAAATACAGTTTTACCTCAAATATTATTACAGTAAACTGTTACTTGGGATTTCCCATAAATAAGTAATTTATCACATTTATATGGCCGCCTATTTCACAAAAAGTGACTTTATGTGGGCCCTGGGCAGCATATAATAACATCTACTATTAAAACATACTACAAAGGCAATAAAAACAGAAAACATGAATAAAAACAAAATCACAAATGGGAGAATATCACACATATTACAGCTGACTTTCTTGCTCCCTACCACCAGGGGATCTCCTGGTGTGAGTTGAAAGCATTTTTATGAACACCAATAATTCAACATTATTATGAACAGTTGGGATATATTTAATCCAATGCAAACATTTCTAATCCATTGTTGCATGGTGTAAATTTTAACTTACTTTGTTAGCTTGTGATTTTTCAGTGCTATGAGGAAATCTCTTACAATCTCAGGACTCTGGAACTTGCATGGTGTCTTTGATATGTATTTCAGTGTCTAAAAGGGCAGAAAAAGAATTTTCCATATTATTCCCGCTGCAATGGAGCAGGCCATCTTCAGTTGGGAGTTATTTTTTTCCTGGTTTCAAATGCTGCAAATAATATTATTACTGTGGATGTCTAAAGTCAAAATGTTTTGCTTTGAGTTTTTTTTTCAGCGAGAGCAATGAGCTTGTGAAAACTGTTATTTATTTCATTTTAGTGGTCATGAACAGTTTTAGGATGGCAAAATAATCCACATCTGATAATACACTGGAGTAAGACAAGAAAAAATATGAGAGAATATGATACTAAGGCTTAAGAAATGAAATGTTGTGATAGACGGATGTAATAGAACTATAGGAGATTATTATGGCTCATCGTAGAGTCACTCAATATTCAGACTGGATTTGATTTTTTTATCCATTTATTAAGTCATTACAGGTAGTCCTTGTCTTATAACCATTCATTTAATGACCATTCAAACTTACAAAGGCACTGAAAAAAGTGACTTATGACCATTTTTCACATGACTGTTGCAGTATATAATTAAAATTTGGATGCTTGGCAATTGTATTTATGAAAGTTGCATGTCCCGAGGTCATGTCATCACCATTTGCAACCTTCTGACAAGCAAAGTCAGTGTGGAAGCTAGATTCATTTAACGACTGTGTTACTAACTTAACAACTGCAGTGATTCACTAAACAATTGTAGCAGGAAAGGTCAAACTCACTTAACAAATCTCTGTTAACAACAGAAATGTTGGGCTGAATTGTAGAAATAAGTCGAGGATTACCTGTATTATTATTATTTTGCTAGCTATAGTATTCCAGTAGTATTATAGAGATATTTTGGTTTTAAAAATATGAAAAATATTTCACTTATATATCCTGTTTTCAAGGATATATTTTATTTATGTATCCCACCTTTATTTAATTTAAAAAACTAAAGCAAGGCAGTGAACACATCCACCATGTCTTCCTCCTCCTATTTTCCTCAGAATAAAAACCATGTGAAGTGAGCTGGGCTGAGAGAGAGTTACTGGCCCAAAATCATCCAGTTGGCTTTCATGCTGTATAAGAACATGAATTGGGCTACTTCTTTGAATTTTTCTTTTAGTAAATAGCAGGGTGGATTTGATTTAAATCAAGTCAATTTAAATCAAGATTTAAAATCACTAGTAAAAAGGCTTGATTTAAATCATCTCGATTTAAATCATAATTTTCAAAGAGCAACTGTCATAGCTGTCCCGCAGCAGCTTTCCTCCGACCTGCTGTTGACTCAAAGTCCCACTATTGCAGAATATACAGTGTCGTACTACATAACTAAGCTCCATTTCATGCTGAATAAACTAAATTATTAATGTATCTTAAATAGAAAACTCTTTGGAATTTTTCTCCAAAAACATTTTATTAAAATAAATTTGATAAAAAGAAAAAAAAATCCAATTTAAATTTTAAAAAATCTGATTTTTTTACTTTAAAAAAAATATATTATTGATTTTTACCCACTCTGGTAGATAGCAGAATTACAAAAGATTCCTCTTCATGAAAGTAGGCAAGTGGGATGGAGAAAGAAAATGCAACAAAGCACGAGATTTTTCCTCATGTCTTGTCTTAACTTACTTCATACGTGATTGTGTTCAGATTCTGCTGGGCAACACTCTGCTTGCTCTTCCCAGGCTCTTTGCACTGCTGCTTCAGATCGGTCAACAATTTGTAGACCTGGGAAGGAGGGAATAGCTTTAAACATCTCCAGAACTTTGCAGTAAATATGTGGCAGAAAACCACTTTAAAGTAGCAATATGGTAAAAGGCCATCTCGAGGACTAAAGTACCCTCCTCCATGAAATATTTTTTATTTATATATTAAATATGTATACTACCTATCTCACCTGAGTGGCTCTGGGTGACTTCCATTAAAAATGCTCAATATCACATATTCCTACCCATCTAGCCAGGGGTGCGATACTACCGGTTTATAAACCGGTTCGCCAAGCACACCTAACGTGCCTGATGCGCACTGCGTGCATGTGCACAGTTCACGGGAAAACAACTGAGGCGTGGCAATCCACTCTGCCGTGCCTATCAGCTGGGCTAAAAAAACAAGGAAATATAGGTGAGTATAGCCCAAGGGGGGCCCACCTGAAGGGTGGAGCGAACTGGCTCACTCTCAGCTGATCTTCGGAGCTACCGGTTCGCCCGAACTGGGCCAAACCAATAGAATCCCACCTTTGCATAGAGCCTTCTGAAAGGCCTTAAATAAATGTCTCTTTACCCAAATGTTGGGCTAAAGTGAATCTGGAGCCCAATATATGTGGATGCACAGATTGTGGGTGACTTTTGTTTTCTGGGGCCTGGAGTTATTTTTATGTTGGTTTTGTGGTTATTTTGTGTTTTATTATGTCCCTGTGAATCACCCAGGGTATTATTAGCCTTGCCAGGTAGTCAAGGCAAGAAGGAAGTCCAGAAGTTCTAACTTTATGGTAAAATTATATTAACAAAATCTTGCAAGCCTGAAAGAATATCTCTTCTCCCTCATCTTTAAAATCCAAGAAACCTAGAAGGGTCTGAAATGTATGGCATACCCTCATTCCTCCTGCTGCCTCTTATCTGACAGTTGTCAAGTCTGGGGCTCTTCCTCCTGTCTCTCAAGATCATTCCTAAATACTATTACATAGTATCATTGTATATAAGATGGGCATATACAGTACTTTTTGGATTATAAGACATACTTTTCCTTCCCTAAAAGAGGGTGAAAATGTCTGTCTGTCTTATACATCGAATATGAACATTTTTGGCTTGCCAAGTCTCATTTTTGCCAAAAATGGGCCCGTTTTTTGCAGAAACAGGGTGCACATAAGGTTTGGGAGGCCTGCCCTGTGGAGGGCAAAAACTATTTTTTTTCTTGTTTTCCTCTTCAAAATCTTGGTGCGTCTTACATTCTTATAGTCCAAAAATATGGTATGTTTTTTCATATATATTAAATACCTATAAATAAATATTACGAGACATTGGAAAATCCTTTCCAATAAGCCAATTAGTTTCCAAACATTTAAACTCAAATTACCCCAGGCTTTAGACTAGTGAAATCTATTTTAGGTACATTCACTATAAATCAGTTAAATGCATCCTGAATAGCTCCTCAAGAAAATGGGCAGAAAAACTAAGGAAAAAGAAGCCTCCAACAATGTATTCCGCTCAAGATTTTCTTTCAGTAGTATAATTGGAGCTTGCATTTGCTACAAATATTCTTAAGCGTTCGTGATTTCAGCTAATTTGAAGGAGCTTTTTTGTTACCGCTATTAAACAAAGGAAATTAGCAACTCTTTGCTGATCTGTAATTCATCTGGCACAATCTAACAACCCTCCATTATGGCTACATTTTAAATTATGGCCACCCTCTTTTATGGCTACCCTTTAAATCAATTATTTATTACTGGAGATGGATACATTTTGAATGTCCTATTTTAACATTACGAAAGTTTAACATTTTATTGACAGGATCTATTTTCATTCAAGAGTAGGTTTCCCAAGGCGTGTTATAATTCCCATTGTGTAACAGTAACTCTATGATTTCTGTTTTTGCAATTATTAAATACAGAGAGAGATGCCAGTCTTTTAAGAAGGAAATAAATGAGGAGACACCAATTAAGGTGTGATAAAACAAATATAAAAACACAAACATAAAATGATTGGCCAGTCCAGAACACTTACATTACTACCCTAGGCTCCATCATGAAGGAGGTGGTGTATTCCTGCCCATTATATTGCAGCCTCAGATAATGGTGGCTGAGGGACATAGATCAAGTTCAGATCTACTGAATTACAATACTGTCATGAAAACAAAATTCACCCTATGAGTAACTTTTCAGAACACTACAAATCACATTACCTCATAATTGCTGAGAAGGGCTGCATTTCCATCTTTCCTATGGAAAAAAAATCCAAAGAGATTGTAAGTACAGTGATACTTTAACAGGACAAGTATGGAGAAGCCACCTTAAAAATCCATAACTTTCTTCTAAAAGTTGAAAGGAAGATGGGCACAGAGCTAAGCTTAATTAGAGGAAGGATTTTACTTATAAATCAGTTTTAAAATTGCATTTAATCTGAAACTAAGAATAAGTGTACCATAACTTGCAAAGACTATTGAAACCAAATCTGTTTACGGACTTGCCGGAGACCTGCCTGCTCTTGTTTTTTATTGAACTGCATTCCAATTAACAGCCAATAAACTCATTTTATTTTCAGAAAATGAGTAAAAAAAATCAAGATTCCTTTTTTAAAAAAAAATCACATTCACTAATCACAAATTAGCTACACAGCCTCGGGACAATGAGTACAGCTGGTTAGATAGGCAGCAGAAAATATCACTAGCATTTACAACGGAAGGGAATGACACTGTTTTCAGGTCCCCCGTTGCAACATACTTAAAAAATACAATGCATTATGTCAAGCACAGCCGACTGTTTGAATAGAACCACCACACTCATCACTTTCAAACAAGTTCAACAACTTTTCCACAAACTTCCATAGGCTCTAATGTTGTCTTTACAATGTACTGGTTGAGTGGACAAGAAAAGGGAGCCCCTTCTGAAAATATGCTGAGTTCGAGTTCTCATTGCATTGTGTGGATACAAGAAAAGCTACAGCAATTATGTTCATACATAATCACGGACACAATCATTTCATGGAAAGTGTTTTTGTTGTTGTTGACGGACGTATATTCTCTTTTGTTGGTGGCGTTATTTAATTCTTTTGAAGGTCTTTGCATTCCATATGCATCTGGAGAAATCAGAGTCCCCGTGCCCAACTGCTATTGTAAGAAAAAATAATCAAAAAGAGTAATAGATCCACAGAAAATTATTCTCAATTGACCCAAAACATAGGAGATGAGTGAATTGGCTCACTTTAGAACAAATGTTGCATGGTTTCAGAGGATTTGAGGGGGTAATTTGGCCCATGTCCTTGTCTGCTGGGTAGAACCACTGCCCACATGAATTTTTAAAAATGTTTTGCCATCTTTATCACTGCATCGACACTCAGCATGATGCTAGCTGATATTTTCCTCTCTTTGGCCACAATGCAAAATACTAGGGAAATGAACAAAGAATTGTGGGATTTCTAAAGAAATAAGGATACTTCGGTCTGTAAGAAATAGTAGTTCCTCTCCATTTGTACCTTAGATCCCATTCTTTTCACTACAGCGATATGATGGGGAGTTTTAGCTTTAGGATAATTAAAATTAATATTCCCAAACATGCCCAATACATCTTTCAAATTAAATAGATATAATTTATTTATTTTTAAGCATTATATTTAGAGAGAAGGCTATGGAAATTTATAACACTGACATCAACTCTAAGACCAGCTGCAACATCAAGGGCTCATTCCAAGAGAGGTGTCTAGGGCAGTGTTTCTCAACCTTGGCGACTTTAAGTCCTGTGGACTTAAAGTCGCCAAGGTTGAGAAACACTGGTCTAGGGCATCAGTGGCTATGTGGAATCCAGCACCATCACTAGGGCCAGGAACACAGTCAATTAGCACACAGGATGAAGGCCCTCCTCATCTAAACGGGGATGGGAGCATTGAGCCCTGAGGCACACACACATTAGCGGCCTCAGCCACAATCTCTTTCCCCAAATCAGCACTGACTGGAATGGCCCCAGGGAAAGAATGGTGCCTTCATTGGTGGACCAGAAGGATACTATGAATCAAATATTATGACATCAAAAGGCAGCTGAGAGATCAACCAGGATGATATATACCTTGTCTCTAGAAGTAGAGTGAACACTGTTGTCTAAACTCTAATTGAAAAGGCTTCACATAATCGTGGGCCCCTTGGAGCTGCAATTCCATTTTTCAGCAATCTTCCCAAAAAAGGATGATTAAAGTGTGCCTAACTTGTTTAAAATCACTATGTCCAGCAATGTCTTTGAAAACTGGCAGATGGCCCCTTTCCCTCAAGGAGGATGACATGATCACATAGACCTAAGAACAGGTCACTTCCTAAGTAGCCTTCACAAGCCAGGAAGGTCTTCTCAAAGACCATGTCCACTTCCTTGGAGTCACAAGCTTGTTTCATCTAAATCCACAAGACAATGCCTCAGGCACCTCAAAAGTCAGAATCCAACTCCAAGCAAAACAAGTGACTTTATATATCAGATAGCTAGATTATTTGTCACAACGGCCTTGGTCCAGCAGCTTGTCTTTCCCCCAGCAGGAAATAATCCTTTAAACAGGGTTGCCAGGAGGGCTATACAGACATAAGAACAGAGAAATAAAGTTTTGCCATTCTTAATGCCACAATATAACCCCCAACATATTGATGCTACCTAGTCTGGGTAATGTGCCTTAGATGGATGCCCTATTCTAGGAACAACTGCCCAAACCAAATCCATATTTTATTTATTTTTTACTCCTGCTAATTAATTAGAAATAATCAAATAAAACAACAGTAACATATTTAACTTCCTGCTTGCTTGATCACAATAATGTCTATAAATTGCTTATGGGTAACTATCAATCAGAACATTCTTCTCAAAACTGCACTGAAATCCTATGAATATTTATTTTTTTATTAGATCTTGTTCTCCCAGAAGCTTGGCCTATCAATACGATGCTGCAAGGAAGCAAGCAACCACCACTAAATTAACTGGGATTTACTTTTGGATATATAGTAATTACTTTTTAATGTGTTAACTGCATACTATTGCAAGTTTTTTTTTAATTTTGTCATATGTATGTGTATTTTCATTAATGTACAGAAGAGCAATGTGTACCTATTTAAATATACAAATATGATTGTACGTACAGAAAACTGTTTTCCTCCTATACAGCTTCTCAAACTTCTCAAAAAGTGGCAAAATAGATCACAAGTCTGGATTCAGAGATGGTGCCAAAAAAAGCCATGCAGAAATAAATATAGTTGTTACGTGTATTCCCAGCAAGAGAATCTCCACCACAGCAGGTGGAAGTAAGCAACTGAATTTGGCCAATGCCAAAAAATGTAAGTAGAGCCAAACCTGGATTTGGATTGGAGACCCTAGGAAATGTTAGGGTTGTAGGCAACACCAAGAAGTAATAATAAAAAGGTTAGAAAGCCATGACAATCTATCTACCCTGCTGTTGCCAAATCCTCTCTGGAGCTGTCTCCAGAGTGCTAGAATGCCCGGAGATGGATAGACTAACAATGGAAATAAAAGAAAGAGGAGAAACTGAATACCATTTGATTTGGGAACACATGGTATAATTGGTTAGAGAATAGAAGTAAAGATTAAGAATGTAAAAGTAAATTAAGAGGAGACAAAAAAGGTTAAATATATAGTGACGTAACAATAATAATGGCATATTGTATAAAATAGATAGGTACATGGAAGGAAAGGAAGAAAAATGTAAATAACTTGTATGTACCTATGAGATCTACTGATATCGGAGCCTTGCAAAGATTGAAATTGTGATATAAAATGAAGAAAAATGTTTAATAAAAACTATTTGGAAAAGAAAAAGTAATGATAAAAAGGTTAGAAAGCCTGTTTGCCAAACCCTTTCTGCAGGTGTCTCCATGAAGTCATCAGCACTGAGGCTCGACTCAAGCCTTTAATTTACTCCACCTTCTCGTAATATTGAAGGACTTGCTAGTCATTAATATACATTAATCTGGTTCCCTAACCGTATCATTTCCAGGACTTGCACAAGGAAGCTGAATCCTGAACTAACTAGCGGGCTACATTCGCACAACCCGCTGAACCGCTTGTTTGTTTTTTTTTTAAATAAAAACCAAGCCAAGAGGAGGAGCCACGTCTGCAGAAGGCCGAAGCAACCGCGAGGGCTTTAAACGAGCCGGGGAAACGCGTGTGTGTGCATGACCGGAAAGCAACGACGGTTCAGACCCGCGCCCGGTGCTTCTCTTTCCTCCCTGCTTTTGAGTGAAATCCCGCCTTTCTCTTGTTTTTAACCCTTCAGTGGCGGGGAGGGGGGATGCAAGTCTTGGTGGCCTAAATAAGCCCAGTTCGCTCGCCATCTTACACTTCCATGTTGCCCTTGCAGTCCACGGGCAAGTCCGCACCGCCGTCAGCACCTCCGCCTCCACGGCGCCCTCCTTGCGCACCAAGAGGCCGCCCGGGTCCGCCCCTTCCTTCTCAGGCGCAGCAGCTCCTCCTCCGTGGGAAGGCTCCGTTTGGGGACTGGCGCCTTCCAGATGTTCATGTCAACTCACTTGAGGGAGTGGGGAGAGAACCCTCTTTCTAGCAAGAATGGAAGCTATATACAACTATATACTACACACACACACACACACACACACACACACACATATATATACATACACAAAACACACACATATACACATACATACACACAGAGAGAGAGTATACACACAGTATATACACAGTGTGTGTGTGTGTGTATATATATACAAAGTCTGTTGCCTTTGTTACAAATATATGTTGTATTTGTGCTGATAAATAAATAAAGGGAGACTAGTATAGATCTATTTCAAGCTATTTAGCTCTCATCAGCTAGCCATACCCTTACTGGGATTCGAACCTGATGAGAGCTAAATAGCTTGAAATAGATCTATACTAGTCTCCCTTTATTTATTTATCAGCACAAATACAACACAAATGTAAAAAGGCAACAGTAAAATATTGGGCTTTCTGTCTGGATGGTCTCTTGTGACAAGCCGATGGACAGAGAATGGAAGCAGTTAGCTTCCTCCCATAATTGGGGCATACCAGGGGTTGTGACTTTAAATATATACCTTTCCCCCTGGCTCAGCTGATAACGATCACAGCCTGTGGCTTAGTGGTTAATATATCTGCCTAATAGGCAATACAGCCCAGGTTCGAATCCCAGTAAGGGATGGCTAGCTGATGAGAGCTAAATAGCTTGAAATAGATCTATACTAGTCTCCCTTTATTTATTTATCAGCACAAATACTACACAAATGTAACAAAGGCAACAGTAAAATATTGGGCTTTCTGTCTGGATGGTCTCTTGTGACGAGCCGATGGACAGAGAAAGGAAGCAGTTAGCTTCCTCCCATAATTGGGGCATACCAGGGGTTGTGACTTTATATATATATATATATATATATATATATATATGTATGTATGTATGTATGTATGTATGTATGTATGTGCGTGCGTGCATATATATATATATATATATATATATATATATATATATATATATATATATATATATACACACGCACGCACGCACACACACACATACATGCATACATACAGACATGTATTGTGTCACAACCCCTGGTATGCCCAAATATGGGAGGAAGCTAGCTGCTTCCTTTCTCTGTCTATCGGCTGGTCACAAGAGACCATCCAGACAGAAAGCCATTATTTTTACTGTTGCCTTTGATACATTTGTGTTGCATTTGTGCTGATAAATTATTATTTATCAGCACAAATGCAACACACACACACACACACACACACATATATATATACACAGTATATATACACATTATGTATACACATTATGTATACAGTATGTGTGTGTGTGTATATGTATATGTGTATACATATATATATATATATAAATTGTAAATGTATGTTATATATGTCGCATCTTAGTATTTGAAATGGAAAGTGCTGCTCCCCAAAAGTGGTGCCTCATAGATCCTTTTCCTTGGCTTAGTAGTTTACGCAATGTTATCTTTTTTTTAAATAATCTTTCTAGCAAAAATTGAAGCTTTAAAAATATGTAGATGTGAGCGTATGTTTCGCATCTGAATATTGGAAATGGAAAGTGCTGCTCCCAAAGAAGTGGTGCCTCATAGATCCTTTTCCTTGCCTTAGTTTAGTCAATTTTATCTTTTTTAAAATAATGGCTTAGAGGGGTGTATATAATATGAAGTAACATAACGTACAGTAATAATGTAATAGTTTACTATTTTATATAATTATTTCACTTATAATAAATTATGATGTAAGGTAATTTAATATAATAATGTTACACTACATTACATTGTGAGGGACGCGGTGGCTCAGTGGCTAAGACGCTGAGCTTGTCGATCACAAAAGTCGGCAGTTCAGCGGTTCGAATCCCTAGCACCGCATAATGGAGTGAGTTTCTGCTACTTGTCCCAGCTTCTGCCAACCTAGCAGTTTGAAAGCATGTAAAAATGCAAGTAGAAAACTAGGAACCTCCTTTAGTGGGAAGGCATTCTGTGCACCTTAGGCGTTTAGTCATGACAGCCACATGACCACGGAGACGTCTTCGGACAGTGCTGGCTCTTTGGCTTTGAAACCAAGCTGAGCACCGTCCCCCTAGAGTCGGGAATGACTAGCACATATGTGTGAGGGGAACCTTCACCTTTACCTTATGTTACATTATTCATCAAATTGGTATAGCTGCCCATCTCATAAAAAGGGTCTGTGTACCCTTCTTATGACAATCACAATAATTATATAAGTACAATCATAAAAAATATTAAACAATTGTTATTTAAAATTAGAACATTAAAAACTAAAATAAAAAAAACTACAGGGATGAAAAGAGTAATTGCAGATAGACCTCCACTGATCACCACAATTGAGCCCAAAAGCGAGACATCTGTTAAGTGAATTTTGTCGCATTTTATGACCTCTCTTGCCACAGTTCTTAAGCAAATCACTGCAATTTTTAAGTTAGTAACACAGTTGTTAAGTGAATCCGGCTTCCCTATTGACTTTGTTTCTAACAAGACACTGCAACCGTCATAAATATGAGTCAGTTGCCAAGTGTCTGGATTTTGATCATGTGACCATGGAGATGCTGCAATGGTTGTAAGTGTGTTAAATGGTCATAAGTCACTTTTTTCAGTGCCGTAACTTCAAATGGTCACTAAATGAACTATTATAAGTCAAGAACTACATAATAGGTGGTCCAATACCACTTTAATTTGAGCAATACTAAATCTGATTCAAGACTGATGATTAAAGGGAGATGTGCTGTCCGTTTTTTCAATATCTCAAGGATTGTCACACAGAAGATGCAGCAGAGGGTAAGAAATGAAATTTACAAAGAAGCAAACTTTAGCAGAACATCAGTAACCATTGTTGGACAATGTTGGCCATCTTTCTGCTGCTGGATGTGTTAGAGAAGGAGTGATATTGTTGCATCCTGCTCCATAAATCATGTCCTTTTCAACTCTTGCATTCTGTGTTTGTTTATCTCAGTTTCTCATCTCTACATTAAGATAATACTCATCCAGGCTTTGAAAACACAAGATAATTTATTTGACAATTGTAACTGGTCACTATGGAGAAATTAATGAAAGACAACTAGAATATCAATCTCCCCCCCCCCTTTCACGTAAATTTAAGCATCTAATGCATTCTAGGACATACAGTTAGGTCATATCAACAATTGCAACCATCCCCATGCTACTGAATGATCTTGCCTAGCAATTTCATGGAGATGTTAAGAGGAGCAGTGAGTGATCCAAACCCTGAGGCACCCCACACAAGGGGGGCCTAGTGTTCAACCTCTCCCCTGCTACTAACACCAACTGTAACTGATCACAGAGGAAGGAGGAGAACCACTGCAAAACGATGCCCCCAATACCCAAACACCCACATTGATCCTGAAGGATAACATGGTGGATGATATATCAGAAGCCACTAGCATATCCAGAAAGGCCAGGATAATTACACTATCCCAGTCCGGAGCCGTTCCACAGATCATCCACAAATGCAACCAATGTCATTTTGCTACTGTAATCCAGCATGAAACCAGACTCCAGATAATCTTCATCTTGGGCCTTCTACACCGTAGTGCCCACCACAGCCTACAACCTTCCTAGAAAGGGAAGGCTGGTGACTGGATGAAAGTTGTCTAACATTTCTGGGTTCAAGGGCCTCTTGAGAAGAGGGTACAGCATTTCCTCCTTCAAGTTAAGTAGCATTATCCCCACACAATGAGACATTAACTGCACAGTCCCTAACAAATCAGGAGGATTCTGTCCACTTCTTCCATATCAACTACAAGTAGTCCTCAACGTACAACCACAACTGAACCTAAAGTTTCTGCTTTTAAGTGTAGACATTTGTTAAGTCAGTTTTGCTCCATTTTACGACATTTGTTGCCACAGTTGTCAAGTGAATCACTGTAGGTGAAAAGTTAGTAACAGTTGTTAAGTGAATCTGGCTTCCCCATTGACTTTGCTTATCAGAAGGTCACAAAAAGCGATCACATGACCGTGGGACACAACAGCGGTCGTAAGTATGAACCAGTTGTCAAGCATCTGAATTTTGATTACATGATGCTACAAAGATCGTAAGTGTGAAAAATGGTTAAAAGTCACTTTTTTTTCAGTGCTGTTGTAACTTTGAATGATCACTAAATGAACTGTTGTAAGTTGAGGACTAGTTGCAGTTCAAACTCTTTCCTGATAAATTAATTTGGATGAGCCCTGGGCCCTTCCATAGGAATTTAACTCCAAATGAAACTGAACTACATTATTTGACAGATACTGAAGTTATTCTTCACAGCAGTCTACAAAAGCTCCCCAACATCTTACTCAAGAGAGGCCTATTCACCCAAAGCAGGGCTGCTGACCCCAGTGCAGCCAATACGCTGCGCGTGGGGCCAGGCGTCCTAGACGGGCATGCGCACTCTGCGTGCATGCGCACGCCACCGCCCTGCGACACCCAGCTGCCTGGCGGAGGTCATGCAGGTGCTGCATGCTGTGCACACGTGCGCAATGGGCCGGTCGCAGTATTAAACGCCCATAGAATGTGGGCAGGCGGGTGGGCCAAACAAGCCACCCTATCGGTACGGAGTCTATGGCTCCCCGCTACTCCTGCTACGGCCATACCGGGCCATACCGCAGAACCCACCACTGTTCCAGATGTAATAAAAGCAGAGAAGTCAGCTCACTTCACCCTTGACACAAACTAATACAGGTAGCCTTTGACTTATGATCACATTGGGCATCAGAATTTTAAGCAAGGCAGTTAAGTGAGTTATGTCTGGTTTTATGATGTTTTTGCCATGGTGGTTTAGCGAATCACTGAAGTTGTTAAGTTAATCATGCAGTCAATAAGCAAATCTAACTTTATCTTTATCTATGTTTATTTTGGGCTCGCAGCCAGCTTGAGCCGGGACTGATAAAGATATTTCCTTTGAAGTTCTGTCTGGCTGTCGTTTGTGAACGAGCGAAGAGGGGGGTCAGAACACGTATGTATGTATGTAGGTATGTAGGTATGTATGTATATAAACCATTCAGAGACCTTAGTGATTGTTCCGCAGATTACAAAAAAGACAATATAGGTGGAGTGGGTACTGACCAGAAACATAGCATACTAAGTTATTGTTCATCTCCCGGACCACTATATTAAAATTTTAGCTATTACAATTTGTCCCAAAAAGTTTGCTGACTGGTAAAAATAATTACCAGAAATATCCAAGAAAGGAACTTCACAAAGAGTCAAGGCATAGATGGAAGAGTAAAAGAGATTCAACCCCTCCAGTAATGAGGAAGCAGAAGTAGAGGAGAAAGAGCATGATAAATCAACCATGGACATGTTTAGATAATTTGACAATAGAAAATTAGCATTCAAGGGTATATTCTATAGCAAGGGTGTCAAACTCAAGGCCTGCAGGCCGGATCCGGCCTGCAGGGTGCTTAAATCTGGCAGATGGGGCCAATCTGGAAACAGTGAAGGACTGGCCTGCAGTACCTCTGAGCTCATGAGGGCTCAGGACGGTGGCAGGAGGCTATCACAGCTGAAAATGGAGCTTGGGGGCCCGTTTTTACTGGCAGAGTGCTTGGTCCACCCTCTGACAAGAGTGATGTCAAGCTGGCCATGCCACCCCTGCCCTCTGAGGTAAAACACAACCCTGATGCGGCCCTCAATGAAATCGAGTTTGACAACTCTGTTCTATAGCTTTCAGCAAAAGCAATCATGGGTAGAATTCAAAATGTAAATATGCAGAAGGCCAAATCAGAATTTTATCAAATTTTGAATCATAAGGTACTATATAGCCGTAAAGTCTAACTAATGTGGTATCTATTTTGATGGCTGCAAATTTGTAATGTGATTGGACTGCGTTTTTCCCTGCAAGGGATATTATTGACGAAAGTGCAGAATCCAGTTTTCAAAAAGTGCGAAACAAATCTGCTCCCTAATTCAGATAAAAATTGGAGATCACCCCACTCTAAAAAAGATCCCTATTGCCAGGCAGACAAACAATATATTTTTTTTCTATCTGAATTCAGAGTTAGTTTAAACCAGTCTTTTGCTCCTTGCCTATTGTATCATGTTAGTGTTTAATTCCTTGGTATTTGGTTATCTTCTCAAAGTTGCTACTGTTATAAATGGACAGTAGCAATATGTGTGCATCCATATAAAAACATCTTGTGCACAGTAGCTTCCACAGTATGTTCTTAATTATGAAGATATATTGTATTCCGATAATGTCTTCAAGGAATCGGATCCATCGCTTACTGACTTTTAAAGCAATAAAAGATGGATTGTTAGATGGCAAGATAGGAAGCGTTAGGGAGAAGATGGATCTGGATCAAGTGATAGATTAGTGGAAACTAGGTTTTTGTTATATAATCATTCTGCCTTGTTCATTGAATTTAACAAGAGATCCAAATAACATTTTCTCTTCTGTGCTTTCTCATTTTTTATCTTTTTCTTGTCTTTTGCTTAACAGAAATAGGAAGATGGAATCAATACTATACAATGTTCTTTTTATTGGCAGAATCAATCTGGAGCTACTCTTCTTGATTTGCAGTCGATCAGAAGATTTGGCAACTTTCTGAAGTTTTGCAGTCTTGATTTATTTATTGGTTAGCTTTATATATTACTTTTTCTCTCAGAGCACAAGAAGATGTATAAAATAATCGTTTCACATTTTCTTCTAAACAACACCCTTGAGAAAATTAGTAATGACTGATTTGAAATCATTTAGTAAACAGTTAGAGCCAAAGGTAGACTTAATCCAGTCCCCTAATACTACTGCCAAATCGTAACCCGTTTTTAGTAGACACTTGAAGTTCAGACAATTGTAGTTAATGATACAGTTAAATAATTTAAGACTTTGGACTCTTGTTTGCAAGACATGGGTTATGGGATGATGTTCCCTTTTAGTGACAGAAATACCTATTACTTTGCTTATGTCAGAATGTGGTAAATTAAAAATGTTACGTTCAGGCAAGCTGGGCATTCATCTTGCTTCTGCCAAATGGCATCTCAAAATCTTGCTCTTTACTGATAGCAATAAGAAAAATACATTTCTGAGGCAAACCCAAACATTCACTTGCAGATAACCTTCTGCATGCTGAAATTAAGAGGCTTGGGGGGAATCAGAGGTGATTTGTGTAGGAAGAGATGAAAATCTTGGTTTATGGAACTAGGCTATGAGAATGCTGAATCCCTGAAAAATAAGGAATGCTGTTCCCTATTTTTAATTCTGTATTTTTCTTTCACGCTCCAGCAATTGTTTTGCATCTCGTAATAAAACAAACAAGTTTGCCGAAGTTGAAGGCTGTCCACTCTGAACTACATCAAATGAGGAAGCAATTTCTGCCCTGCATTCATGACAAAAAAAGGTGGAGCCGGGCCAGTGATCCTTGGCAGGAGAACAGGGGCATTTTACTATGCAACATTGGAGCCTGTGCCATCTTGGCCATACCCTGCAATTTTGCCAATGTTGGAAGTGTAGCTTCTGTATTTGCACCATAGCAATAGAGAATGTTGGCTTAAAGCTGCATTTGAGAAATCCTGATTGGTAGAAAATGCATTTTCTTGCCAGTTCTCAATACAGCCACAAGAACAAAAACCCACTGTTCATTCTTCCCCCCTCCAGCAAAAAAAACAGTATGCTCAGCATAGTAACATTTTGACTGAAAATGCAAAGGGGCCAGGGTTGCTGTGTGCATGTTGGTATTGACTATTGAAAGCAGAGGGGCCTAGGCAGTGCCATTGTGAAGAGAATTGCTGTGTGCTTGGATTCTTTGTCAGGGAAGGTATTTACTATGCTTAACGTTTTGCTGATTACTTCAAAGTGTCTTTTTTTTAAAAAAAAGAAAAACTCATAGACATTCCCCATTCATTAACAAGGATGTTTTAAAATACATAAACATTTCTACAATTTTCCAAATCAATTCAAACTTCTTTAACAGATTCAGGTCATATGCATAATTCTTGCTTCCTTTTCTTCTTTTCTTTTCTTTTTTCCTTCTTTCCTTCCTTTCTTCCTCCCTCCCTGGTAAAAGATGGGTATCTGCAGCAAAGGAAAGTTGTGACAAACTTTATCTGCAGAAATGTCACCTCACAAGCCTTTTTTATCATCATTTGCCTGTGATATAAGGTTTACAACATGGAGCTTGAGTAAGTTGACATCCTTGCATATGCTCAAATGGCACAAAAACATATCTTGATTCTTGCATGCCAACAAAAAACAGGCTGGATGCCCTAGAGGGCTCGTTTTTTGCCATGTAATGGCTAAGAGCAGATTAGATGCAGCCTGCTGATATGTTTTTATGCTGGCAAGAATTAACAAAGGATTGTGGGGTTTTTTTGCCCTCTGCTTGAATTAAAAAAAAATAGTCTGAGAATCAAGTTGTATCAATAGACATCACTGACGGAGAAAATAAACTATTTCTTCTTTGGTTTATATTATTGTCTCTGCACCTTTTAAAAGGAGGGTTATTTTCTTTGAATTAAAGAAAAAGCAGGTTCCCAGGTTTTTCTATCTGAATTCAATACAATAGAGAGAAAACATGTCCTAGAAAACTTCTTTTATTTATCCAGTTATTAGAGAGAGTCAGTTTGGTCTAGTGGCTAAGGCTAGAAAGTGGGAGACCCATGAGTTCAAGTCCTGCGTTAGCCATGAAAGTCAGCTGGGTGATTTTGGGCTAGTCACTTTCTGTCAGCCCGACCCACCTCACAGGGTTGTTGTTGTGGGGAAAATAAGAGGAGGAAGATGTGTTGGGTATGTTCTCCTCCTTGAGTTATTTGGAAACATAATAAACAAAATAAATCCTTAAAAACTAACATATTTGTGAAATAGTTTTCATACCTTTTAAAAATACAATATCTCTATAATACTGCCTCAATACTATAGCTAGCAGTGTAGAAGTTTCAGGAAGTAAGCAGATAAGCTTTTCCACTTCTTTCCTTTTTAATGTTTTTTAAGCTTTTAATGTTATTTTATACTTTTCCTTATTTATTCAATCTATGTGCACTATGTATTGAGGGAAGCTGGTTTGAAAGAGAACAAAGATGGTTTTTTATACTAGGCACTACGGTGATGACAATACTCTGACAAAGTAAATCATCTATAAGCTTTGCTAATAAAAGTCAAGGAACACAGTGAAAAAATGACACTAAAATTAAATACAAAGAAGACCAACTAATCAAAATGGTAGAACAACCAGCCTTAGAATTGACCATGAAAACACTGAAAGGGTGAATAACTTCTTCCTTTTATGAACAATAAAGGAGCAAGCAAGAAATATGCCATTTTCTAGCTGTTGGTAGGGTGGCACTGAAAAAATGGGGAGGGATATTTTAGATGCTGGGATGTGTCTATTTCCATAAAGATCAGAATCATGCAGGGAATGTTTTTCCCTGCGACTCTATGGAAGCAAAAGTTGTACTTTGGAGATAAGACAGGATAAGTATTTGCACTTTTAAACTTTGGTGTCAGAGGCAACTGTTAGAAATACAGATAGTCCTTGACTTATGTTCACAATTGGAGCCACTGTGACTTTGAACAGTCACTAAGCAGATGGTTGTAAGTTGAGGACTGCCTGTATTAGGGATAGCCAAGAAAATGGATCATCAAACAAATCGACTTGACAACTCACTCTTGTTGAGTGAGGCTCAATAAGGCTCAAGGTATCATACTTTGGACACATAATATGAAGACCTAGCTCTTTGGAGAAGTCTTTACTATGGCCATGTCATGTGGGGGAATTCACCAGAGGAAGCAATTTGGAAGAATTAGTGGTAAAATGAGACCAGACCATCAATGAACACGGAGGCTGGACACTATCAGGGCATAGAAAAATCCAAAGAATTAGTACAAGATTGAAGGGTGTGGAAAGACCCATAGAAATGTCAGAGTTGGACTGAATGGATAACATCATCCTCATCATCATATTGGGGAAGGAAAAAGATGAGAATGACCAGCAGCAAAATGGATGGTTTTAGTTATAACAGCAGTGACTGCACCATGGAAGACTTGAGAAACTGTAATGGGACCTAGGAATAACATTGACAAACAGGAGGAAGACAGTCAGATAAAAAGATATGAATGGGGTATAAATATAATTTGACAAAGTGCCTTAAACATGACCCTCCCTAGTTCTCATTAGGATATAGGGAGGGAAGAAGAGGCACGTTCAAATCTGTAAGATTTTGCTAGTCCCAAGTTTGGTCTACCAGAGAGGACAGGTATCAATCTTGCAAGTACGAATGTGGTCAATTTTTCTATCATGATTTATTTATTCATGGTATTTATGTAGTGCCAGACATTTAAAGACTCATCCGTAAAATATAACCAAATAAAATCAATACAACAACCCTAGTAGCACTCAAAAAACCAGAGATATCAACACACAGTGTCTGCTTTTGTACTCACAAGCTTCTTGGAAGCCACTGTAGCCCCCCACAAGATTGGTGTCATTGGCTGTAAGTGATTTCATTCTTCAACAGGCAAGCTGCAGCATTCTGTACCAATTGCAGCTTTCAAACAATCTTCAATCAATGCACGGAATCCATTACTTTAAAAGTGGTTACCTAAATGCTGCCTCCAAAATTTTTGCCTGTATATTCTTTTGCTTTCGGGAACTGTGTGCAACCTCTTCCCTTCATTGTTTCACTGGGACCATAAAGCAAAAAGTTAGCCAAGGTTTCCAAATAGATGCAGAAGTGCCCATTTTCGGTGCCCGAATTGTAATTCTAGGACAGGTGTGAAATATCCAGGGTCCCCCCCTCTAATGTTTCATTGCAACACCTGTCAACAACCTTAATTGTTGTGAGGATGTTAAAAATGGAACCCAGAGTGGTATGCAAAAATATGAATGCAAAAGATTGGATCCTGCAAGAAAAAGTATGCATTAGCATCTTTAAAATTATATCTCATGAAATAAGCAAAACAGTCCAAATACTTAATTGATCATGAATTGTATTTAAAAGGCACTCTGTGGGCACTATAAACTCAACAAGCAAATCTTCAGTTTCTTTAAAAAAAAATAACTAGCAGCCAAATGAAAACGATAAGCTGGAATGTTACCGTCTGTTGCCCTCTTGTGTCCTGCATTGTAGAAATCTGGCCGGACAAAACTATCCAAAATATGTTACTTTTTCCGATTTCTAATGTGTGCAAAATACCCACATACACAGCACTTTTTTGCTATTATTCTACGAAAACTCAGCATCCTCTGAATCTGGAACTTAAGTAATTTCTTAGGATGGGGAGAATATGAAAAATAAGCAATTGGGTGTCCTCTGTGGGTCATTGTTAGGGGATAGAGTCCCGCTTAAGGGGTAAGGGTGGGGGGTGGGGACAAAAGAAGGGCAGGTGGGCAGGACATCCCAGCTGGAAGCAAACCCCGCCTTGGGGGGCGTGGCCTATTGGCAGCGATCCCTTGAAAAGGAGACCCTTCACAGGCTGATTTACAGGAGTTCGGATAGCTGGTGGTTGCACACCCGGGAGGTGAGTTGATTAAGCCTGCAACGGCTGATCGGGTCGCAGTGTGGTGAGTCGGTCGTCTCTACGGATCTTGCACGAGTCACTGGCAGGGACCTCTTTGGAGTGAGCGAGCGAGCGGCTGTCTATGTGTGTCTGCCTGCCTGTCTCTCTCCGTGGGTCAGACTAACTGTCCGCTTGTATGCAATGATCGCTTCCTTCTATCTGACAGGTTCTCCACGTTCTTCGCGAAAACCAGAAAGAAAATCCACAATCGTCCGTCATGGCAGCTGAGGTGAGTGGGGCATCTGGAAACTTTCTCCCCTCATGTCTCTCTGAGCGAGGAAACGACCTCTGCTTATCTCCTTTCCTGGCCCCCAAGAGATCTGCGTGGGGTGGGATGGGGTGGGGGGGAAAACGAGGGTAGAGAACTGTTTCAGAGATTGGGCAGGTTCCGATGGGGCTGCATGAAGTTAAGTGGTGGAGTTGATTGATTGTGAACCCTTGCAAGGTTTGTTAAGGGCAGCAGAGCACATATCTGATTATGCCCCTCTCCCACTTTGGAGCTATTTCATACAGTTACATTAGCTGAGGAAAAGTGCCATGGTATAAAACATTGCATTTCTACCCTCAAAAAGCAAATAGGATGCAGCCGTTCTTACTTGCGGTATCCATATGCTCCTAGGGAGATCTGCTGTTCTCTTTCAGAGGCGAGAACTAGATAGATTTGATCCAGTCCAACTAGAGTTTTTTTTTTTAGTTGCTCTTATTTGTAGAGTAGGGAAGATCCTGTTTTTTGAGATTATATCTAGAACATTTTTCTCTAACTTGCTATATGGGGCTTGAGTTACACCATCTCCCCTACTAACTGAGTTATTAACAACTGAAGGGCATCTGATGGAGGGAAAAACCTAATTAGGTAGGCAGGCTAACTAACTAGTATGTGAAATGCACTTTAAACAAAAGTCCAAGGCTGAATCATAAATATTTTGCAACCCCATTCTTCAGCAGTGAAGAAAGGTGCTTTATTATACAGCAGAGAGGATAAGAAATACCTTGAAATCTCTGGCCCTAAGGAGCTTTCATTCTAAAGATTAGAATGATTAAAACTCATTCAAAATTAGATATAAATGAAGACTGTATATTTGGGAGTTTATTGTAAGTAATGAAGAAATACCTGGGGAGGTAATTGCACTAATTCATGTTGAAAAATTTAGAGTTTTGAGAACATTGTTGAAGGAAACAGATGCTTTCCAGATGATTTGCACAACTTGTATTTGAGGCATAAAAAGTAGTAAAAGAAAAGAGCAGAACGCAGTTTAAGAGAGGATGGTAGAATGAATGACTGTCAAAGAAGAATGATGGTCAAACAGGAATATATGGCAGTTAGGGCACCAGTTGTCTGATGATTAGTTAAAACACATTTTTCACAGCCATGGAAGCATGGCTTTGTTAGGAATTCTGGGAGTTGTAGTCCAGCACATCTAGAGAGTTGCTAAGTTGATACTGTAAAAGTTGGCATAAAGCATCAGTTCATACATTATATTGGAGGGGCAATAGCTCAGAGATCAAGAATAAGCTCTGCCACCAGAAAGTTTCCAATATTCTTCCCTCAATTTTAAAAGATTAGTTAGCACAACTAGTTAGAGAATTGCTGGGCTGGAGTGTACCAGCAGTCTTATTCTGTGGGGCTGTAGTTATACAATTTAACTTACTCCATACATTCTTATTCTGCATTCACACATACATTCAAGCATATACTAATCAAAAAAGTTGGCTTGCATATCAAACATGGCACCAAAAGCCAACTGCGGAAATATTAGCCAAGTTGCATATGGTGCAAATATAGCTACGCTGAACCTTTAAGCTTCCTGTGTCATGCACATCCATTCAGCGGTTCCATATAATGTATTCCCAGAGTTGTAGAAGACGAGGGATATGAACTAGGGCTTTGGATTCTAGCACCCAATAATTTGGGAACTGAAGATTGCAAATCAGATGGCCAAGATCATCTCGAAATGCATCACTGTAAATTAAGGGAACAGTTAATCTGAATGGAAAAGACAGCAAGATCATGAAATCCAGGTGGAGAAATCTGAACTGCTTCATTCCTAAATTCCATCCTATTTTCATAAAAGAACAAATGGTCCAATCTATCAAAAGCCATACAATGAGGGAGAAGAGAAGCGTAGGCCAAAATAGGTAAGGAAAGTGGGTGTTTGAGAAAGTGATTAGATTAATAGAGCAAAGTAATACTCCGGATGTAATGTACTTAGATTTCAGAAGATGATGCATAGCATTTTTCTTTTAAAACAGAACTTTTTTATTTTTCTTTAAAAAAAAAACACAAATATGTCATCATTTGTCAATCATTAAGACATTGAAGTACATTTTTTTTTTGTTGTGTGTACCCCTCCCTCCCTCCACCCCCCACCCCCCCTCCTCCTCCCCCCCCCGACTTCCCAGAACCCGTACGCGGTATGGATTTTTAACTAACACAGTCTAAAATCTATTGAGAAAAAAGAAATAAAGAAATTAATGACATTCTAGATTGACCTTAGCTTCTTCTTACTGAACTGACTTTTAACAGTTTAAATCATTTCTGATCTTAAGCATAGGCTAACTGGAATTTCTTAGTCCCGTATTTATTTTGTATATAGTCAATCCATTTTTTCCAGTCTCGTTTATATATCTCATTTGAATGATCTTTGAGATATGCCGATATTTTAGCCATTTCGGCTAAGTTTGTTACTTTCAATGTCCATTCTTGGATTGTAGGCAAGTCTTCCTTCTTCCAATATTGCGCCACCAACAGTCTTGCTGCAGTTATCAGGTGCAGAATCAAATTGGTCTCTACCACTGTAAAGTCAGTACATATACCTAGTAAAAATAACTGAGGAATAAACTTTATCCTTCTTTTAAAAACATTTTGCATGACCCACCATATTTTTATCCAAAATGCCTTAACCTTTTGGCAGGTCCACCATATATGATAATATGTAGCGTCGAGAGAACCACACCTCCAACATTTAGGCTGTACATTCGGATACATAGAAGCCAACTTTTTAGGATCTAAATGCCATCTATAGAACATCTTGTAAAAATTTTCTCTCAGATTTTGAGCTTGTGTAAATTTCACATTTCTTACCCAGATTCTTTCCCATGTATCCAACATTATTGGTTCCTCAATATTTTGAGCCCATTTTATCATACAATCTTTAACTAATTCTGTTTCCGAATCCATCTCTATTAATACATTATATATCCTCTTTATATGCATTAAGCTTTGATCTCTTATTTGTTTAAACAGATTATCCTCAACTTGGATAAAACCAATTTTTTGGTCTATTTTCCACCTAGCCTGTAATTGCCCATACTGGAACCATGTTTGAACTACCTTCTCCTCTTTTAATACCTCTAAAGATTTTAATTGTAATACCCCCCTTTCCGAGGTAAGAAGCTGTCTGTAAGTAATTCTGTCCTGTTTTTGTGCTGTATTCATATTTTCAATTGCGTGTCTAGGAATTGCCCACATGGGTATCTTGTCATTTAATTTATATTGGTATTTCTTCCAAACCCGCAATAAAGCATTTCTTAAAATATGACTTTTAAAATTCTTATCCAATTTTTTGTTGAATAACAGGTAAGCATGCCAACCAAATACCAGATCGTGTCCCTCAATATTCAATATTCTATCATTGGTTAAATGAGTCCAATCACTAATTACAGATAATGCCACTGCATCATAATATAGTTTTAAATTAGGTAGTTTCAATCCTCCTCTCTCACGTACATCTTGCATTATTTTCATCTTTACCCTCGGCTTCTTTCCTGCCCACACAAATTTGTTGATACCCTTCTGCCATTCTAAAAGGTTCGCATCTTTTTTAAGTATAGGTAACATTTGGAAAAGAAATAAAAATTTTGGTAAAATGTTCATTTTCACTGCCGCTATCCTACCCAGCAAAGATAAGTGCAATTTCTCCCATTTTTTCATCTCTGTCTGTATGCTATGCCAAAGTGGTTCATAATTATGCTTATATAATTTCCCATTTGAAGTTAAAATGTTAACTCCAAGATATTTGACTTTTTTAACTACCTCACATCCTAGCATCACTCCTAATTCTTCCTTTTGTTTAATATTCATATTTATAGCTAATATTTTGGTTTTTCCTAAGTTTATTTTAAAGCCCGACACTTGACCATATTGATTAATCGTATTCATTAAAACCATACTGGATTCCTGCGGTTGTTCCAATATTATGACCAAATCATCCGCAAAAGCGCGGACTCTATATTCTTGCTGCCTAATCTTGATCCCTTTTAAACCATCCAAGCCCCGTATTTTATTCAACAATACTTCCAAAGTTATAATAAACAATAATGGGGACAAAGGACAGCCCTGTCTTGTACCTTTTCCAATTTGAAAAGAGTCTGTTAAACTTCCATTGACTATGATTTGTGCTGTTTGCTGTTGGTATATTGCTTTAATTGACTGTAAAAAATTATCTCCTATCTGCATTTTTTGCAGTATCTTCAGCAGAAATTGCCAGTTAACTCGATCAAAGGCCTTCTCAGCATCCAAAAATATAAACGCAGCAGGGATCTGGTTGTTCTTTCCCAAATATTCTAATGCATTAATAATTAATCTAACATTACTTTCATCTGTCTCCCTTGTATAAAACCTGTTTGGTCCGTATGTATCAATTGTTGAATGACCAACATTAACCTGTTTGCTAATATTTTAGTAAAAATTTTATAATCTACATTCAGTAATGAAATAGGTCTATAATTTTTGGGTTGAGTAGTATCTTGATCTTCTTTGGGTATCAAAGATATAAATGCTGTCTTCCAAGATGGAGGGACTTTACCTTCCGTTTGAATCATATTAAATAATTCTCTAAGAGGTTCTACCATTTCTAACTGTAAGTTTTTATAGTAAACCGCTGTCAAGCCATCTGTACCTGGTGCTTTCCCTGACTTTAATTGCTTAATTACCTGCAGGATTTCCCCCGAGGTTATTGGTTGATTCAATTTTTGCCTGTGTTCTTCTCTAACTGAAGGTATTTTCTCTTTGTCTAAATATTTGTCTATGTCTAAACCATTAATTTTATCCCCTTTATACAGTTCTGTAAAAAATTCCCAGAAAGCCTTTTGAATCTCTTCCTGTTGAAACACCTCCTTCCCTCTGTAAATCAGTTTAGATATATTTCGAGTTTTCCTTTTTTTCCTAATCTGATAAGCTAACCATCTGCCAGGTTTGTTTGCATTACAAAAAGTATTGTGTTTTGCATATAATAAATTAGTAGCTACCTGGTCAGAGATCAACATGTCAAATTGAGATTTTAATATGTTAATAGCTTCCTTAACCTTTGTATCGTCTGGGTTCATTGTTAACTCCAGCTCTTTTCTCTTAATTTCCTCTTCCAGTTCTGTTCGTTTTAACCCTTGCTTATTTCTATGTGTTTTATTTATATTCATCAAAACTCCTCTCATATACGCTTTGCTTGCGTCCCATACAAATTCCATAGATGTACCCTTATTCATATTCAAAACAAAATATTCAGATAGTAATTTTTTACAATCATTAATATACTTTTCATATCTAAATAAGTTTTCATTCAATCTCCAAGACCTTCTTGCCTGCACTACCCTTCCCAACTCCATCCAAACTGGGTTATGGTCCGAAAGGACCCTAGCTGCAATCTTTGTTTTCTTGACCCTAGAAAGCAAATCATTAGTGGTTAGAATAAAATCAATCCTTGAGAGGGATTGATGCCTGTCCGAGAAGAAAGTGAAGTCATATTCCTCTGCATTTCTTTCTCGCCAAATATCTCTCAATTCAAAATCATCCATAATGTCAAAGAAAGATTTGGGTAACTTTGCTCGCATCTTGGTATTTAGGCGGGAAATCTTCTTATCTCTCTTAGTGTCTATCACTCCATTCCAGTCACCCAATAGTATACAGGAACTATAGTCCCACTGTACTAATTTAGCATGAAGATTTCTATAGAATCTATCTTGCTGTTGATTGGGAGCATAAATTCCCAAAAGTAATGTCTTTTTCCCTTCTAAGATTAAGTCTAAAGCAATATATCTTCCGAAGGGATCTGCTTCTATTAATTCAGCTTTCATATCTTTTCTTAAGTATACAACTATACCATTCTTCTTTTCCATAGCAGAAGCTGCAAAATGTTGACCAAGTTTTGAGTTGATCAAATATTTTGATCAGTTGACTTGATATGAGTTTCTTGCAAACAAATTACATCGTTCTTAAACTGTTTGAGATAATGAAATATTTTCTTCCTCTTCTGTGGAGAGTTCAGTCCGTTGACATTCCATGTTAAAATCTTAGTTGTCATCTTTGGTTGGTTGAAGCATTTTTAGAGCTTCCTGCACGGCCTGTTTAACCTTAGGTCTAGCTCCTCCCACTGCTTCCAGATTTGTTATTGTAGTTCCTTGATCGATGGCCGATGATTGTTGATGCTGTTGCTTTTTAGCTTGTTTCTCCATACGTCTAGTAGTCATGCGGCTAGGTCTTGGTTCCATAGCACCTTGCACTTCTAGAGAAGAGAGATGCTCCATCTTGTCTGGTGGTTGTGTAGTTTGCTGTCTATCCTGTCCTTCTTGTGGTCTTTCTCTAGGTCCAGATGGTGCAGGGTGTCCGGCCTTCAATATATTATAATAAAAATCTCGGGCTTTCCATACAGAGTTGAGGCGGTACCTTTGCTTATCAAATGTAAATATGATGCCAAATGGTGCATCCCATCTATACTGTATCTGACGATTTCTGAGTTCTTCAACCAAAAAAGCGTAGTCTCTCCTGGCTCTTAACATTTGAGGTGGTATCTCTTTCAAAACAGCCAGGTCTTGACCGCCAATTTGAAGCTTAGTGTTATAAGACGCTTGCAGTACCATATTTCTAAGCTCTCTTGTAGTAAAATATATAACGATGTCTCGAGGAAGCTGCTTCTGCTTTGCCAGCCAGGAGTTAACGCGGTAAGCTTTGTCAATTTGCCAGTCTTGGTTGGTCCCTGGTCTTCCCATCAGGTGGTCAAAAGCTTCCGATAGGATCTGTTTCAGGTTCTCCTGTTTCTCCTCACGCAGCCCCCTTACTCTTAAAGCGAACTCCATTTGTCGGTACTGTATCATAATAATTTCTTTTTCAGCATTTTCCACTTTTTGTTCCACCACCTCTGTTTTCAATGTCAAGTTAGCATTGGCATCATTAAGAACCTCTAGAGTATCTTCCACTCCAGAAATATGTTCTGTTAATACAGTTACAAGACTCAGCATGTCGTCTCTAATTTTATCAACCTTAGCCTCAAATTTCTCATACAGCTCCTGTTTAAGTCCTTTTATTTCACTTTTAATTTCTTCTTTCATTTCTTTTATTTCCTCTTTTCTCTCCTCTCTATTATCTCTAAATTTATCTTCCATTTTAATTGTCTGTGCATTAAGAGCCTCGCTTAGATTACTCAGAAAAAATTCTTTCGTTAACACATCCCCAGCAGGGGGCGTAGGAAGCGGAGGCTGCAGCTTTGTGCCAGGCCCTGAGGATGTGCCCCTGGAAGTAGAGGGTGACGACTTCAAGTTAATATTTGGTTTTGAGGCCATTTCAAAATTTATCTGCCTGCAGTTAATAAAACTCTATTGCCTGAATATGCAGCTTTAAGTAAAGAGGCTTTTATTTTGAAGTTTAAGGCTTGGCAAAACTTTCAGTGAGTAAACATTGTAACAAGACCGTTCAGCAGATTCATCACCATTTAACTTCCAGATAAGCAAGGTTAATGAAGGAGTAAAATTCTTCTATTGTGAAACCAAAACATATGATAAGCAATCTCTTTTGTTTTGAATTCTTGTGAGGATTAGCAAAAAGTGTTCGTTATTACCGGAGAAACCAGCCTGCTCGGCGCCATTTTAAAAGCCTCTAAGTAAATAATTTTTCGGATGAGAAAAAGAAAAGAAGCTAAAATGTTGATAAACAATTATTGTCCACGCAGTAAACGGATTCAGCTCGTGATAAGATTAAATCAAACAAAACTTTGAGCAGAGTGGGGGAGACCTACTTTGTCCTGCACAAGGCAGTTTGAAGTTCCCAGCACGGACAGCCGTTCTGCCTTGGGCTAGCCCCCCTTTCCTTGCAAGCACAAAGCTGCAAAAATCGAAGAGCATTTGCCAGCAAAACAGTTTCTTCTTTCCTTCTTGCCTGAAGGATAAGAAAACCTGATAAGACGTCAGATGGAAGATCCTCTAAACAGGTACGTAGCCAGGAATTCGGAGGCAGCTGATTTTTTGCTGCCACCACCAGCAGGCTCCTCCCAGGAAGTCCGCATAGCATTTTTCTTAGTGTCGATAGTTCCTATACTCAGATGATTGAACCCAATGCTTGGTCCTTAATAATATACCTACCTTATATTACACCAATCCATTAAGTGGGATCTCAGGGTGCTATCCTGAGCACAATGCTCTTCAAACATTTTCATAAAAGATTAAGATAAGGAGGTAGGAGGAATTTGCACTCAGTACAATACTGCGGGATTCAGTCAATATAGACCAGAGGTCAAAGGTTCAGAAGGATATTTTAGATTTGAACATATCTAACAAAATGAATTCAGTGTTTAAAAAAATGTAGATAAATAGGTTTAGATGGGGAAAATGGATACACGTACAAAAAAAAGGAATTGTCTTGACTGAAGTTTTGTACTCTCAGAGCTTGGTTGTTTTCTCGCAAACTTTTCATTACCCAACCTAGGTAACATTATTAGTACAAGTACTAGCTCCTAGTGCTAGCTCCCTACTAGCACTGAGAGCACCAAGGACACCTCATTTGTAAGAAGGATCTGGGTGTCATGTTAGATCATAGATTGCTCATAAGCCAACATGTGCTACACCTGGCAAAAGAGCTAACGCAACAGAGGTATGATAAGATTGTGGGGAATGATAGTTTTTACATTATGTTGCACTGGTTAGATTTCACTTGGAATATAGTATTGCATTTGCTTCTAGTCAACCTCAACGTAAGAAGGGTGCTGATGAGCTGGAAAGGAGTACAAGTAAAAGCAGCAAAGATAGTGAGAAGCTTGGAAGCTAAATATTATGAAGAATGTTTGAAGTTCAGCCTAAATAACAGAGGCTTAAAGGGAAGATCTGATAGCAGCCTTCCAATTCTTGAAGGGCTATCATAGAGAAGGGATGTGGATTTATTATCCCTAGTATCTTGAATATAGGACAAGAACTGGTGGATGGAAGGTTTACAGAGGGAGACACAAACTTAAAATAAGGAGGGATTTCCTGACTTTGATAACTCTTAAGCAATGGGACAATTTGCCTCCTACAGGAAGTCCTTGACTTACAATCATTTGTTTAGAGATTGTTCAAAGTTACAATGGCACTGAAAAAAGTGACTTATGACCGATTCTTGCACTTATTACCATTGTAGTGTCACTGCAGTCATGTGATCAGTTTAGCTGCTTGGCAACTGGCTCACATTTATGGTGATTACAATTTCCTGGGGTCACATGATTGTAATTTGCAAACTTCCCAGCTGGATTCTGACAAGCAAAGTCAATGGGAAAGCCATTAGGGAAGTTCACAAATTGCAATCATGTGATGTTTCACTTAATGGCTGCACCATTTAATGCCAAGTTTTCCAGTTTCAATTGTGGTTGTAAGTCAAGGACTATCTGTATAGTTTTGGCTGTTAGATAACTGGAGGCTTTCAAGCAAATGTTGGACAATCATTTGCTTGGGATGGCATGAGAATTCTTGCCCAAGATAGGGGGTTGAAGACTTTTGAGGTACTTTGGATTATTGTTATCTCCTTACTTCCCAAAGAAAATATGTATGGCTAATAAGGCCCTACTACAAAAATTAAAGCCCTTATTCCCTGGCAAAGTATAACAGAATAAGGAACAAATGATTCTTTTGGTGGATTTGCCAAGCCTGCAATTTCACAATATCTCTTTACTTAGCTAAAATTAGCGACCGGTATTAAATTGTCTTTGGTCCACTTCCTGTCCTGAGCAGAGAGCATTTAGAAGTGACAAATATCACATTGAAATGGCCTTACTTGAAGAAATACCCTCACCCCACCTCTTAAAACTGCTGGGCGAAGATTTAGCCTTCCTTTGGCCCAGAAACTGTCTCCTCTGACCAGTGAACTTTGACTGGCCCTTAAACATCACATGCTGTCTTCATGTTTACTTTGAGAAAACAGGGCAACAGATGCACCTGAATCATGCTGACAGAAGGCTTTTTGGAAGTGCTGCAGTGTACTGAGCATATCATTCAAAATGAACAAACTGTATGCTGTCAGGTAGCCAAATGAACAAGCTATATGGCGCATAATCGATAAATATCTTGCCAGAGTCCTACATAGAAAGAAAATCTTGAAAGATGTTTGGTGTGTATGTGTCAAATAGTTGGACTCTAGTGATAGAGTTGAATAAATATATTTGAGTGAAAAAAGTTGTGCTGTGGTAGAAAACCTGGTGTTCAAAATTCTGAATCTAATAGGAAGCTTGTCCTATTAGCAGGAAAATCCTAGCTGACTGGCTGAATGAATCTAGTTACTAATTGAACTAATTTTCTGAATTGCATTATACGTGCAGCGATAAATTAACCATATAAGCTCGTTAAACTGCAGAAAATCTAACCAAGGTTAAATTAAACAGACTTACATTGTGTAGTGCAACCACAAGGGCCACAATCAATGAGTTTATGTATATCCACACAAAGGATAAAATAATAATGATTATGCAAGCAGTATTATCGGAGCTATTTGGCAAGTGGGTGGCTTTACAGATTGAATCAATTGAAAATAAACATTTACTTATACTTATTTTTAGGTGCTATTTACATGGTAAAATATGACAAAAGAGGGATTCTGCCTACATGAGTGAAAATAAGAAACAAATCTTCTAAAACAGTATCATGTGTTAGAAATGATAGGATTGTACTGTCTGGTTAATGGGAGGAAGGATTGTTCTTTTTAATAATTTGACCAGCCATATGATTCATTCATCTTTTTTAAATAGTAGAATTTGTGACAATCTTTTTTTTTTTTTTGTTCCCAAGATCTTGACATTAATGTCTAAATGTAGTAAGGGGAGGATTTGTTAATTTTCAGGGTGAAAATGATTAACTAATGGGACAGTAACTACTTTTATGGTAATGGAGGAATGATCAGATCTTCTAAGCTCAATGTTTTCCAAGTCATTATTTCTTTTCTCAGTTTCTGAGAAACCATCATAAAGTTATCAAAGAGAAATCCAACCTAGAACTAAAGCCAGTAATTTCTTGACAGTGAAAACAATTAATCAGTGCAATGGCTTGCCTTCAGAAGTTGTGGGTGCTCCATCCCTGAAGGTTAAGAAGAGATTGGACAGCTATTTGTCCAGAATTGTATAGGGTTTCTTGCTGGAGCAAAGGGTTGGACTAAAAGACATCAAGGTCCCTCCTGACTCTATTGTACTGTTATTGAATCATCACACTGAAACTTTCTGCTTCCTCAAGATGCCAGTCCACATAAGGCCAGTCCTGATATTTGGCAGTATGCAATATGGATGTATAAATACCATATAACTGTGAGCTTCCTAAAATGCCCTTGTAATAAAACATTCCCAGCAAGCTGAACTGACTACGAATGGTGATAGGGGCATGACTTCTATCTCAAAGATAATATAATTAGCATGCTGACCTCTTAGGATGTGACAAATAGTAAGATGATCATCCAGGTGAATCTATCAAGAACATTCCAACAGGTTTAGATGATAGATATTGCCTTCAGTTCTGATGGAGAATGCCAGCTCCCCCCCCCCACCCCCAAAAAAGGCAAATAGTCAATATTTATCCATGGCATGGGTTGAGGGCGCCTACCTTCAGCAGCAGAAAAATTTGGGTAGGCATTGGAAGAAGTTATTATTAACTTTTATGATACATCTTTTTCCCCATCCTAGAGTGACAAACTTTATGGAGGAAGGATAGTGGGAAGTATTGACCCCATCATGGAACAGTTTAACGCTTCGATCGAGATTGACAAGCGCTTGTCGGAATTTGATATCTGCGGAAGCATGGCTTATGCGAAAGCTTTGGAAAAGGCTGGAATTCTGTCGAAAGTTGAGATGGAGAAGATCATCAGTGGATTAGAGAAGGTAAAGCTGTGGTAGAGGTAGAAAGAACTCCCAAGTAAAGGTAGCCTTAAGTACATGGGCATCTCATCTGTAAGTAAAAGGATTTTGCAAAACGGATTTCCATCAGTATTTTATAAACTTAATAAAATAACAACTGATAATCGAAGCATTTCCCCCACACTTTTAAAAGCACGCATCCAAAAAATAGTCTTCGATTTTAACCAAGCACTGTGTAACAAGGTAAATGTCACCTCCAAGCCTGTTGTCAGTCTACGCAGATACACCAACAGGACTTAGGGCTGACATAACGTGAGCCTGAAAAATAGGTAAGAAAAGAAGAGCTAACAGGTTTCACAAAGAGAGTCTGTTATAGGAGGAGAGAGGTTGAAATGAGCGGTTAAGGAGAAACCAAGTTGAAATGAGAAGGAGATAGAAAAAAGGAAAAATGACTTAGAAGCAGTGATGGACTGCAAAAAAAAAAATGAAGAGCAATAGCAATACCACTTAGACTTGTATATCGCTTCATAATGCTTTACAGCCCTCTCTAAGCAGTTTACAGAGTCAGCATATTGTCCCTAACAATCTGGGTCCTTCTTTTACTGACCTCAGAAGGATAAAAGACTGAGCCGGTCAGGATCAAACTCTTAGCAGTAGGTGGAGTTACCCAGCAATAGTAAATTCTAACTACTGTGCCACCATAGATTGTAAGGCTCCAGGATGACTCAAGACCACCGAAGAGCACAAGGATGTGCTAATTATGCAATAAGTAAGGCATAGCATGAGATCTTTTTTCCCTTGGGAGATATTCAAAGGAAGAAAACAATACAGAAACACCAGAAAGAAGGCCCTATGTTTTGCTAACTGTGGAAGGCTGCCAGCTAGCTTCAGCTGAAATCCTTGAAGAAGTAAGAATTAGTTAGAATTGCATTTTAGAATAGGCATGCTGTCATCTTGGTTACTCTCTGAACTGTAGAGAAGTTAGGTCAAAATGTAAAGTAATTTATTAAATTCTATGCAACACAAAACAGAGAAGAGAGCCGCAGGTCTGTTTATATTCATTCACTGACTTCCACAATAACCTGTTGTCTTTCTATTATTGCTGTGCTAAAAATAAAGAAAGCCCAAAACGTTTCACAAGAAAAAACTAATTTTGTTTAGGCAATCTTAATGCACAACAAAGAGGAGGCAATAGAGAGACTGAGAAAATAAATTTATCAGATTCCTGTGAAGGAACTAACATGACACGGTCAAGTAAAAAAAAGTTGAGGCTTTGGAGAAATCTAGAGAATCTTGAAAACCAAAGAACTGGACCCAAGGCCACACATTATGAACCCCAGTAGCTTTATAATTTTTATTTAAAGAGTTTAAACGGATGGGAAGAAACAAAAAATGTATATTGAATTGAATCCCTCTGATACTGGGTCACCAGGCACAAATCCAACACTGCTTGGCTTAATTAACTCTGCATGGAAATGTGCTTTCCATCTTTCATTAATTAGAATGGGAAAAAACTTTAATCTGGTCCAGAATCTGTGAATACAGAGCAAAGAGTTTCAGTTTAGACTGAGAATTATGGGAATTGTAGTCCCAACACATCTGGAAAGTTGCTAAGTGCTGCTACTGTGCTGATGATATCATGGACATAGTCACTCCTTCCAGATCTCTGCCAAGAAGATTTCAGCTAGGACTTCTAAGGACAGGCCTTGCTTATTTAGCTCATGAATGATCCATTAAGCCTCCTTTCCCCCCCCCTGGAAAAACAAGGACATTTTGTGAATTACTAAACAACTTTTTCTTTGACTGGTGCTATTGTAGATTTCTGATGAGTGTTCCAAGGGCAGCTTGATAATCAGCCGAACCGATGAGGACATCCACACTACCGTTGAACGTAGACTCAAGGTTCGTTTGGTTTATCTGTTTGACTGAAATTTTCTGATTTGAAGGATAATGTTTCTACAGTGGCTGTGTTGATTTGGAATATTCATAAATGTTCAAGCTATTCCAGGTAGAGCAATTGGTTGGTAGAGTAGGACAAAAAGGATAACAAGGAGTGGAGCTCTTCCAACCAGGAAAAAGAGTATGAGGGGTGTGTGAGATAAATTTGCTGAACCAGTTAAATGAAGGTGCGGACAAGAAATTAGGGCTACCTGAATTCTAGTTCCCCCTTATGCATGAAAGTCAGCTGGGTGACTGTAGGCCAGTCACTTTCTCTCATCCAATCCACTTCACTGGGTTGTTGTTGTGGGATCAGAAGTAGGAAGAAGGATTGTTGTGTTGTCCAAAGCAAAGGCAGGGTATACATCTATAAATGAATCAATGATCGCACTGAATCTAGAAAAAGAGCAACATTCTGCCCTGCGATGTGAGATTGGCTCCAACCCTCCTATCTTTTCATAAGGGTCTAAAGATATGGCTCTACCAATTGGCTTCCCCCCCCCTCTCCCCAGTGAGGGAACGGTGCAATGGAGGTGATTTTTCAAGTAATAACAAATCCCACTTTCCCCCACTCTGCCCCAGCCCTCCCCATGCGTTCTTAGTTTTAATGTCTGATTTTTATATTCTAATTGCTTATGTAACTGTAAGCCAACCAGAATTACCTTATGGTAAGATAGGCGGCCAATAAAAAAATAATAAATTTATTTATTTATAAATAAGTGAATAAATTGTAAAGTTATAAATAAATTTATTCATTTATTTATTATAAATAAATGAATAAATTGAAAATTCTGAGACATATACATGGTGTCAGGAGGCTAATCTTGGAAATAATCAAATTTTGCAACTACTTATAGGAACCAATGTCTTCGAAATATTGGAGAATGAAACCTTTCTTTTTATTTTCAGGAACTGATTGGTGATGTGGCTGGAAAGCTTCATACTGGACGAAGCCGGAATGATCAAGTAAGAATAATCTGAATGGTTCCAAAATAATTTTAGCTATATTGATATTCCAATGTTTCTCCTCCCCCCTTTCTGTTTTATCTTTCTGGGCAAAGAAATAGGAGATCTTTGGAAGATCTTGAAAATCTAAATTATTACGAAGTGTTAAAGAACATCAAATTAGTTTTCTTTGATTTGAAACAATACCAAAATAGCCCCTAAAGTTTTTTGAACTCCATTATTTTAAAAACGTATGTTGGAAATGAACTAAAATTGCATATGATATAGTTACAGCTATTTGTACTCCTATTTTGGTCAAATATTCATCTGACAGAAAAATGTGATCAAATATGATGAGTTTAACTGGCTTATAAGAGGAGTTTCAAATAAATTCTCCCTTCATATTTTACTTCTTGCAATTAATTAATGATGGCTTGCAGGATGCAGAATTCAGAATTATTTTAGTCCTTGTCCTCCTCCATAATTTATGACAGCCTCTTTGTATTTGTAATGATAGAAGCTTCACTGTATTGGATTTGACAAGCAACAGATAACCTTTTGGTGGCGGTGGTGTCATTTGTATGATAATATCTTCACACAAATGATATAAATGCCCAAGATGTCTTAATCTCTTCATTATCAGACATTCTAGAATAAAGAACGCAGGAATCCATTCAAATGAGGCTCCATTATACTGAGAATGGATACCTGCTAGAATAATTAAGTTTAGCACTGTCTCTAGCTATTCTAAAGGGATGTTTAAATGGTGCCTTCAAACATTACCTACTATCTGAACTCTACTCTCCAAAAAACATGTAGTACTTACAACCAAACTGAACCCAAAATGTATGTTGCTGAGAAATTTGTTAAGTAAGTTTTGCCGCATTTTACCCCATTTGTTAAGTGAATCACTGCAGTTGTTAAAATAGTTGAAGTCCACAAGTGGCAAAGTTGCCATGATTGGTGATCCATTGGATGGTTTCGGTCTCCTTTTTGAAAATCCAAATGTGTGCCTTTCTTACAGATAGTGACTGATCTGAGGTTGTTCATGAAGAGCTCCATGACAATGCTGTCTGTTCACCTTCAACAGCTCATTCGGACCCTGATGGAACGTGCTTCTACGTAAGCCTGGCTCTTTCTTTTAAGTCTAGTGGATTTACAGGCTGTGGTTGAGAGCATCTGCCTGAGCCCAGCTGTCTCTCCCACCATTCCATCGTCCCTCCATTAATAAAATTCCTATTGAAATAACCCAAAATTCACTCTTATTATCCCTGCTTAAAAGCATCAGGAAACATGTGAGAAGTCCCATCCAGCCATCTTATTCCCCCACTGACTGACCAGATGCTTAAACTGTAAGCAAAGCACCAAGTCCTTGAAACTATGTAGGTGCTCAGATATACAATGAATGCTTCATTTAGTTACGAGGACCACCAATACTGTTAGCTTTCTTGTCATGGAATCACCCAGACTAAGAAAGTCCTAAAAGTTGTTCTGGAGTTGGGGAATTGTGAGAATGGCAGTCCACACATTTTAAAGTTGTCAAGGTGGAGAAATATGGCATGACATGGAGGTTCCATTTGATGAACCAAAATCTGTCTGTCTGTCTGTCTGTCTCTCTCTCTCTCTCTGTGCGTGCAATTTTAACCAAACTTGGTACACAGATGATTTACTCTCTGGAAACAAATACTGTGGGCACCCCTAACACCCCTCCCACAGTGTGTGACTGTGTGTTCCAGCATAACTCTGGAATGCCTGGGCTGCTGAAATGAAAAGGAATGAATTATATCTATTATATCACAGTACTTCTGACAGTGATAGTGTGCATTAGTGTGATAGTGTTAGGATACAGCCTGTTGTGCCTTAACATGGCATCTACTGTACAGCACAGCAGAGATGCCCTGGTAAAGGCTTCACAGTACTCTACAAGGGGCCTCCAACCTAATAAAGAATTAGGATAAATAAATACCCGAGCAAAGCCGGGTTATCAGCTAATGACAAAAAAATTCCAAGCATACATATTCTCCATGAATTAGTTTCATCATATCTGAGATACATGCAAAGCTTTTTCAGCTGAAGAAACCACACTGAGCTTTGTGTAGTTGTCAAGGGCTGAGCTTTGTGTAGGGTACAAGTAAGGGACAGGGGGTTTGCCCTATAGCTTCCCTCCAAAGCAGACCGTCGGGGACTGTAAAAGGACGCTGGCCAACTGCATAGGGTTGGTAGCTACTTTCTGACCTGGATCACTAAGATCTAATCACTACCTAGTAAACCTCATTGGTTTTTGAGTCTGACCTGCCATTGATCACAACAAACAATTAATAGGCACATAAGCCTAGTTGCTTTCTCCCAGTAATTGGGAGATTGTTTTGGTTCATAGTAATAGAATGTGACAACTGGTATACATGGATATATTTTTCATCTGTGAATTCCTTCATCCATTACAAAACCATGTTTTTCCTTGTTAATGTGACAGGATGATTAGCTTCATAAATAATTGTTGGGTTCTCCCCCCTCTTCAATTGTCTCCTCGTTGTTAAAATGAAGGGTAAATCTGTAATGTGATCTGCTTGTTCTGTTGTAGTGAAATGGAGGTGATATTTCCTGGTTACACCCACTTGCAAAAAGCTCAACCAATCAGATGGAGCCACTTTTTACTCAGGTAACCAATCCCTTAGCACTTTCTGGAGTTAACTTTTGTCAGTGCTTTGTCAAACAAATTACAGCCACCATCTATAACAACCGCTGGTGTCCCATGAAAATGGAAAATAAAAGGTTGCATCTGACAATAGACCTGCTTTTAGTTTGGAATTGAACTTCCAGATTCAAAACACAGATCCCATCAAATGTTGCTTTTAAAATTTTGAGTTTTTAAATGTTATGTATTTATTTTTCTTGCTTATAATGAATGCTTAGCATGCTATTTCTTCCTTTGTTTGAGAAGGGCTTACATGGCTATGTACACTATTTAAGTTAATACTTTTACATAAAATTCTGCAGTCCATACCAAGAACAATTTTGCTGCTGTAAAGATTTCCTATTATCTGCACCTATTAAAATTCTCTAACAAAGAACTACCCTCTCTCCCTCCCTTTCTTCCTTCCTTCTTTCCCCTTCCTTTTTCTCACAGTTTTGCTGTCGCTCTGGCCAGAGACCATGAGCGCCTGTTTGAGGCCAAAAAAAGGATCAACGTTCTGCCTTTGGGAAGGTAAAAGCAACCCCACCCACCCCAGAAAATGTTTGTGGGCCAGTAGAGGTCAAATTAACTTGCTGTGAACATATCTAAATCAAGACATTTTGATATGGATGAGGAAAATAGAATAATTCCTCCCTCCCAAATGTATTTGCAAACACTCAGTTTAGCCAGTCTGTTATTGTATTCAACTCTGTTTCCAGAAATAGGTCTATGCAATCACATAAAAACGTACATATCACAGATTGACAAGAGAATCATAATTTGGATGCTTTGCCCGAAAGCAGAAGGACAAAGAAGAATGGAGGAGGAGGAGGCATGAATACAGACATCATTTTTGACATTTCTCTGGCTTGTACAATCCTTGGCTAAATTTAATTGAAAAAAGTCACTTCTAATCTTTAAAATATTATTAGATACGAAATATTACATTTCCTATGTGGGCAGTAATTATACAAACTACTTGCAAACTATGATATAATAGGGATAAATAGCTGTTACACTTGATAGCATTTTAATGACATAATCTGCCTTCTGCATCATTATTTTCCTTAATAGTAGGGACTTTAGTTGCAAAGAGCTCTTTCTTCACAAGTCTCCTTTGAATTGTATTATTTTATAGGTTGGGGCATCAGCTCAGACCAAGAAAATATAACACAAAACATTGTTTCCTTGATCTGTTAGCCTTGAGATAATCATGGTGGCAAGGATCATGGATGACATTGGTTTAATACTGGTAGTAAACCTCGACTTATGACCACAATGGAGCCCAACATTTCTGTTGCTAAATTAGACATTTTTAAAGTTTGTTTTGCCCCATTTTATGACCTTTTTGTCACAGTTGCTAAGTGAATCACTGCACTTGTTAAGTGAATCTGGCTTCCCCATTGACCTGGCTTGTCAGAAGGTCGCAAAAGGTGATGACATGATCCTGGGACATTGCAACCCTCATAAATATGAGTCAGTTACCAAGTGGCCAAATTTTGATCACATACTCATGGGGATGCTTCAATGGTCATAAGTGTGGAAATGGTCATAGATTACTTTTTTTCAGTGCTGTTGTAACTTTGAGTGGTCAGTAATGGAACCGTTGTAAGTTGAGAACTACCTGTAATAGGGAGATTGACTAAAAAAAAATAAGGTGAATCACTAGAGAAGGCCTAGATCAGGAGTGTCAAACTGGCAACCCATGGGCTGGATGCATTCACACAGACAGGCCACGCCCACCCCAGCTCCGTGAAGTTACTCTACATAATGTGACATCAACATGGTAGCGAGTTTGACACCCATGGCCTAGGTGCATTATAATTAATAATGAAATACCATTCAAGTGCTTCACCACTTGGTCATTCATACGGAGGAAATGGAATGAAAGTGTGTGCAAAATGAGGAATGCAATTTAAGATTCCTGACTTGGGTTTCCAAAGCTAGACTGGCATCATTGACATTATTGGGGCCAGCAAAGCCAAGACCCTCTGACTTTGTTCCATAGGATGCTACTGAGGGAACTTCCAACACGCGATCACTGTGGAGCACTGCAGGGGATCTAGGGCATGCAATTCGGGCCCACTTTCCTCTGTGAGGTGCCTTTTCCCTTTGTAGATGTTTTAAGGATTCCTTCTGATCTTTCTCTCTGTTGCAGTGGGGCTTTGGCTGGCAACCCATTTGGCCTGGACCGTGAACTGCTCCGCCGAGGTGAGCTTTATCATGTCTCTGCTTGAATAAGCAGTTGAAATGTGTCCAGAAGGCAAAGGGATTAGAATGAGATCAAGGGTTAGGCACAAGTATGTTGAAGTCCCCACACAGAGTGATAAACATAATTCTTGATGTTTCACAGCAGTGGTTTTCAAACCGAGTCCTTGGTCCACCCACGATCATCGGCCAGGTAGATTAGATGGCTATCATCTCAGGGCCACTCATTCTTTTTAACCTTGCTTTAAATACTTCCAAAGCCATTTGGGATTTTGTTCTTAAAACAGTTTGATGGGAGTGAGATTAACATTCCTAACAAGAGAATTTCTGACACTCAAGCATGGAGGCATACAGAGGTATTAGTCCTGGGGACTAATACCTCTGCCACACCTACCCTGCCATGCCCACTATGCCATGCCATGCCCACCAAGCCACACCCACAGAACTGGTAGTAAAAAAAAATGGATTTCACCACTGATACTTATGTTGAATTTCATGACTGTTGAGTCTTACATGCCAGCTTGTAGAACCTTTTGGGGGGGGGGGGAACCCATGGATTTCCTTCTCTAAATTGGGACCCTCCAGAAATGTTGGAATCCTATTCCCAGAATCTCCAGAATTAACTGTACCCTTGTTGTTGTTTTTTTTCTTTTAATCACAGAACTGGACTTTGCCACCATCAGCATCAACAGCATGGATGCAGTGAGCGATCGAGACTTTGCGGGTAGATACACTGCTTTTGTGTTTCTTTTTGGCAGTCCATTGTGGGGAAAGTCGCAAAAGAATATGATTACACACAAAAAAAGGGAGGAGCTGAACAGGGGCATGCTTGTGTGATTCTCTCAAGAGCTATGTTGGCCCATGCATAGTAGGTCAAAAGCTGCAAACCCCAAATACATTAGCCAGAATGCCAGAATGTGGTTCTGATTTTGATGGGTGGGTTGAAGGGTGAAATGAATGTGTTAAGTCTTATAGGGATTGACAGTTTTCATGTCATCTCTTAAAACCCGTCCAATCTCCCCCCAAAAAAGATTAAGCCAAATCACCCACAGTAGAATATAATTCTTTATTGGCCAAGTGTGATTGGACACACAAGGAATTTGTCTTTGGTGCATATGCTCTCAGTATACATAAAAGAAATGATACATTTGTCACGAATCATAAGCTACAACACTTAATGATAGTCATAGGGTACAGATAAGCAAATGATATTAGGAAACAATATCAATATCAATCGTAATGATACAAGCACAAAGTTACAGTCATACAGTCATAAGTGGGAGGAGATGGGTGATAGGAACGATGAGAAGATTAATAGTAATGCAGCCTTAGTGAATGGTTTGACAGTGTTGAGGGAAATTGTTTAGCAGAGTGATGGTGTTGGGGCGGGGGGGAAGCTGTCCTTGTGTCTAGTTGTCTTGGTGTGCAGTGCTCTATAGCGTCATTTTGAGGGTAGGAGTTGAAACAATTTATGTCCAGGAGGCGAGAGGTCTGTAAGTATTTTCACAGCCCTCTTTTTAACTCATGCAGTATACAGGTCCTCAATGGAAGGGAGATTCCAGGTCTCAACAAGGAATGGTTTTAGGGATACTTCTTAATTTTACGTCCCTAGATTATGCAATGATTGTTTTCTAGCCAGGGAGAGCAGCATACTTTGCTTTTCATTCAGAAACAAAATTTAGACTTTTCTCCCCCCTCTTGCTCCCCCTTCTTTCTTTTATCAGTGGAGTTTCTTTACATTGCTTCCATGATCATGGTCCACCTGAGCAGGTTATCTGAAGATCTGATTCTCTATGCCACAAAGGAGTTTGGATTCATCACTCTCTCAGATGCATATTGGTAATTTGGGGGCATCTCTCATACTTTAAAATCATTGTTCTAGCAGTCTCGTTCTAGAGTCCAGTAACTTTGATTATTGCATGGATGGAGACTCTTATCTGGAGCTCCTACAATTATAACCTTTTTTCCCTCCCCAAAATATTGTTCTACTGTCTTTTCACTGAGAAAGCAGGTTGCCGTGCAACATTGAATACAGCGAATCAAATGAGCACTGCGATCGTAAAACTTCAGTAATAAAACCATCCAGGAAGCAGAAGCAATTTGAAAAGTCAAGTTGAAAAGACAATACTGACAATATATTTGCTTATCAAGTGCCTCATTTAGCAACCAATGCAGAAATGAAATTTTAAGTTGTGGTCGCGTGATGTCTTGTTTAATGACTGCACTGATTCACTTAATGATGGAAACAGAAACGAATTCATAATTCTGACGCAATCACGTGACGTTTCAATTACTGACTACAGTACCTAGCGATGGAGTTTCCAACAGTGAACCAGAGATCTGGGCACCAGGGCAGGGGTCTCCAACCTTGGCAAGTTTAAGCCTGGAGGGCTTCAACTCCCGGCTTAAACTTGCCAAGGTTGGAGACCCCTGCACCAGGGCATTTCCTCTATCACCCTCTTCAGTTGGAAAGCAAATAAGTAAATAACCCCACCTCCCCTCTGAACAGAAAATTTGTGAATTCATGCTAATAGTGCAGAATTATATGTTGCTTTAGAAGCTTGAGATATTTGCAGATGCATCATGATATATTTTTTTTTTTTGGTTAAAGCACTGGGAGCAGCCTGATGCCCCAGAAAAGAAATCCCGATAGCCTTGAATTGATCCGCAGCAAGGCTGGCCGAGTGATTGGAAGAGTAAGTGCTCAGGTTTCATTAATACAGAATTTGTTTGTTTGTTTGTTTGCTTGTTTCTTCGTGTCACAAGCATCACAATTAAAAACACTGAGTTGGTGGAAATGCTTTAGTAAGCCAGGAATATGTTTGCAAGGGACGTTGTTAGTCCTGACATATAAACTCCACAGAACTTCAGTCAGAACTAAAGAAGCTTCTTGGATGAGAAGCAAAACATCTTCAAGGAAAAACAAAGTCCAGTTGTCAAGGTGCTATTAGTCACCCATAAAGCCCTGCATGGTAGTGGATCTGGATACTTGAGAGACCGCCTTCTGCCAATTACCTCCCTGCGACCAATTAGATCTCATAGATTAGGCCTCCTCCGTATTCCATCGGCCAGCCAGTGCCGGCTGGCAACTACAAGGAGGAGGGCCTTCTCAGTAGTAGCCCCGACCCTTTGGAACGAACTCCCCGTGGAGATTCGTACCCTCTCCACCGTCCAGGCCTTCCGCACAGCCCTTAAGAACTGGCTAGCCCGTCAGGCCTGGGGACAAGGATAGCCGCCCCTCCCGAATGATGAATGTATGTTGCTTATTATTTTATTATATGTGTCTACGTCATTGTTTGTATTCCCCCTCCCTGATTTTATGTGAGCCGCCCTGAGTCCCCTCAGGGAAAAGGGCGGCCTACAAATGTTAATAAACATCTAAACATCTAAACAGTTGCCTTTTGGAGAGAAAAAAAACACCTTTGGGACGACCCACAGAAGGAAGGAAGATTAGGATGTTACACAATTATAGCTCCTATTTTTAAAAGTTAAATATTCAATGTAAACTGAGGATGGAGTTAAGAGGAACCTGGAAAGAAAGCTAATGCAGGCTTTCTAAGAAAACAAGGATTCATGAAGCTGTGGGGTGGGGTGTGGGCTAGAATATTGATGCACGCACAAAAGACTGTAGCCTTTAAAGTGAGGTGAGGGGATTTACTGCCCTTGATGATGTCATGGCCAAGAACTGGGAATATTAACAGAGCTTTTTGGACCTCTTGCAGGCTACTGGACTCCTTGTGATTCTGAAAGGACTTCCCAGTACCTATAACAAGGATCTGCAGGTAAATGATGGGATTCTTTCCATCTGATCATCAAGGCTTGCTCTAGCTGCTGTTTCTCTGCCTATTCAGCTGGTTTTAGACTATGTAGTTGTGATTCTGTAACTTCCTGCTGCAAGAGGAGAACAATGTTTGAATTCAAGTGGTTTGGGGCTAATTCTTTAGCTAAAGGTAGACTTTGGGCTGATAAGATCCAGAAAGCAGCTGGTGAGCACCTAGGCTAGTTTAGGCTTATGCTTCTTAACCTCTGCAAATTTAACATGTGTGGATTTCAGTTCCCATAATTCTTCAGCCATTCACAATTATCTTGTGCTTTTTGTGAGGTATAAATCAATCTTACTAATTTGATAACATTCCTGCTAACCATTTCCTTGGCTTACTTGCAAATCCAAAATTGTTTTGTTTTGCATAATTCATCCTTACGTCCATTTCTCTTTGTTGTGAAATAATTTTCTTTTTTGGGAATTTACCACTTTCAGAGAATCTTGACTTAGATAGGCTGCCTTCTGCTCCAGTCAGATCCTTTTCAGGCTACTCTAAGCTGACTTAATTAGGTTGTGATCACACAACATACTTAATCGGTTTAAACATCCTAGGGCACCAGTGTCAAACTTGTGACGTCACATTGCTGTTATATGATGTTTCACAGTGTTTTTTCCGTTCGTGGAGCTGGGGTGGCCATGGCCTGTGCGTGACACATCCGGGCTGTTGGCCACCGGCTTGACACCCCTCCCCTAGGAGACATACGTGCATAAGATGCCAAGGTTGACTAATGTTTTGTGTACCTGTGTTATGGCTAACAGGTTAGTGTGTCATGCAATCTAAAGTGCAAATCTAGAAAATAGCTTAATTCAATATCCATATTCAACTTATGAAGTGAATGCAGCCACTGAATGTTGCTTGAAGGTTAGCAAATATAGAATTACATTTCTGACACATGGCCCTTGTGATCATTATTGGGGAGGATCTGTATGTGATTATTATCAGAATCGCCATGTTTGGAAGTGGTTTATCTTTTAGTACTGGAGCTTACTAAGGACCTTGTCATTACTGGAAACTGGCTACTAGGCTGAGGTGACCTTGAGTCTTACCCTTGGAGACAGCCCTTGTAAAAGGTGGAAGTTTTTCCCCATAGTATATTAGCTTCCATATGCACTGAAATACCAGATGTTGGGGGACAGAGGATGTTCTTCCCCTACCAGCCATTATCTTCTTAGGTAACCCTCTTTCAACATTTTTTTTTACAAATAGGAAGATAAGGAAGCTGTGATTGATGTGATGGATACCCTGAGCACTGTGCTTAAAGTTACCACCGGAGTTATCTCCACTCTCCAGGTGAGCAGGATGGGTTATCCTATCAGCTACAGGTAAAGGTAAAGATTCCACTCGCACTTACAGTATATGCTAATCATTTCCGACTCTAGGCATGGAATGCTGTTACCTTCCCACCAAAGGTGGTCCCTATTTTTCTACTTGCATTTTTACATGCTTTCGAACTGCTAGGTTGGCAGGAGTTGGGACAAATAACAGGAGTTCACTCTGTTATGTGGTGCTAGGGATTTGAACCACTGAACTGCTGACCTTTCTGATCGACAAGCTCAGCATCTTAGCCACTGAGCCACCGCATCCCCTTTATCCTATCAGCTTAAATATTTTTTTGCTCCTTTATTCCAGCCTACAACTACTTTTGACACTCAAGGAGCAGAAATCCCAGTATGTTTTTGCCAAGTTGAATGTAACTGCCATGTTTTTTTTAAAATAATGGTTAAAAATGCATCCATTCACTTTGACTAGCTAACATGTGATAATTATTCCTTCTCACCATTCTTTCATTCATTTGTTTAGATCAACAGGGATAACATGGAAAGAGCCCTGACCCCTGAAATGTTGTCTACAGATCTTGCTTACTATTTGGTGCGCAAAGGAGTGAGTATCCAAGCTTTTAGGGGAATAGAATCACTTATATCCATGTGCCAAGACCATAACTCCAATGGCACAGGATGTAGCTGGGCAAGAAATGGGCTGGATATCCTTTCTTACGACCCCGAATAAATATTGGAGAAAACTTTTGAGCCTGAGGAATTGCTGTCTATACTGACAAGTCTGTACCTTCTTCCAGTATCTGTTACTAAATTTAATGGATTTATAGGGCTGCCCAACTCAAAGAATATCCCAGCAGCGATCCAAGAGCCTTCATAAATTATGCTGCCATTGGGTTTTGCATTTCATGTCTGTGTCACATTCTATAGTCCAGAAATAGTTGGAAAAGTCAGCACTGAAATGTCAGCTTCAGAACATTGGAGATCTTTTGAGGATAAAAATTAGACTGAAAAATATTTAAGCCTCCTAATTTTGTTCCCCTTGTGTTCCAGGTGCCGTTCAGACAAGCCCACACTGTTGTGGGGAAGGCAGTCCGTTTAGCCGAGAGCAAAGGAGTGACTCTTAATCATTTATCCATGGATGACCTGAAGGGAATTCAGTATGTATTGGGTTGTGGGAGCTTTTAAAGGCTTTCCTATAGTAGATACTGCTTTTAAGAGCCATGGTGGCTCAGTGGTTGGAAGGCAGTATTACAGGCTAATTCTGCCCACCACCAGTTCGATCCTGACCGCCTCAAGGTTGACTCAGCCTTCCATCCTTCCGAGTTGGGTAAAATGAGGACCCAGATTGTTGGGGGCAATAGGCTGGCTCTATAAACCGCTTGGAGAGGGCTGTAAAATCTATGAAGAGGTTGATAAGTCTGTTATTGCTATTGCTAACTCTTGAAAACAAGGAAGAATATTACTACCTCTAGTAGCAGTTGGATATGGAGATAAGTCACATTTATGGAATGCTAAAGACTTATGCTATTAGTCATCTATTCTGGGACCCCACAATTCCATATCTTTTTTTCCAGGGATGGAAATTATCCCTTGAATAGTACAACATAATAATGTAATGATAAAAACTATTTTATAAGTACAATCATAAAGGGGATAAAGTAAGCAATCTTTTGTAGTCAATGCTAAAGGAATAGAGGGTTAAGATTAAGTACCAGATTCATGTTCAAATCCCTGCCTAAACAGAAAATTCACAGAAAGGCCCATTGTCTATCAGCATAATCTACCTCACAGGGTTGTATTGAGGAGTCACAAATTGTGTTCCAGGCTGAGGGCCACATTTAGCTTTTTAGTTGCATGCTGAGGGTTGCAGTCTAAAACAATAGCAGAACCAGGCCAGAAATCTGACTTTGGTTTCATTTTATTTGCTCTTTATTTACTCTTAGTGATCACATTGGTATGAGCTGAGGAGACTATACCCCAAACCTTGAGAGGCACCACCAAATTCTAAGACAGTGGTTTGTTTGTTTTTAATTTGGCAACTTTCAGATGTGTAGACCTCAACTCCCAGTATTCCCCATCCAGCATGGTGAAAACTCTGTTCTAGAATGTGAAGTTGCATATCTCTAGCCTAGGTAAGCTAGGCTGGGTAGTCCACTTGCCTTGCTAACTATGATTTGTTCATTCTCTAAGGCAGGAGTAGGGAACAATGACCCCTTTATGATCTGTGGACTTTTGACTCCCAGAATCCCATGGCTGGCTCAAGAATTCTGGGAGTTGAAGTCCACAGGTCATAAAGAGGCCATCGTTCCCCACCCCTGCTCTAGGAGGAGCCATTGAAGGTGACAGCTGTTCCTATTTGCAGAGCTTCTGCGTTCTGTTTCTCGGCCAGATAAAATGTGTGAAAAGAGAAGCTTTAGGTTTCAAAGACTTGTCTTTCCGTAATATCTGACTGAAGCTATTTCTTGTTGCTCCTTCCAGCCCCATGATGGGAAGTGATATCTCACAAATCTTCAACCATCAGCATAGCGTGGAGCAGTATACCTCCCCTGGGGGCACCGCCAGGAGCTGCGTGAGTGCCCAGATTGAATATCTGAAGGAGATGCTGAAGAGACAGAAGGAATAAGTTTTGAGTGTGGGGAAATACTGTCCCGTTGCTGCAGGTTTCTGCTTAGCATGTTTAATCACAAGATAATAAATACAGTGGCATATTGGATTTCAGGAAAAACTGTGTATGCTTCTTCTTTTCTGTTTTTTTTTTTCCTGTCATACAGTATGTTTCAACCAGGAAAAAATTACTTAGTTGTTATTTCAAAAGTGTTTCCACTGGGAAAGATTTATGTAGTCACTTATTTTAATCAACTTATATAGCTGCCCATCTCAACCGTGACTCTGGGTACCTAACATAAAATTAAAACTCAATAGAAAACAAATCAATAACAAATATACAGTACATAGAGTGGTAAACAAGAACAATATTTTTTATCATTTTATTGTTTTTATTTACAATAAAAAAGTAGCCCCATGATGAGATAGGTGGCAAATAGTACCAATAATAATAGCTCCTTAGGTGCAATCCCCAAATCATTGGAACACCACTTAAACAGCATTGACAAATTCACCATCAGTCAATTGCAAAAGGCAGCTTTACTTGGAACCGCTGACATCCTGCGACAATATCTGCAATACCATCAAACATCCACATCTGCCTATCCCACGTCCTTGAGAAGAACTTTATAGGCAGACAAAAATGCCAAATCCAGTCTGAACATCTGGCTAAGGCTAATAATAATAATAACAACAACAACAGCAACAACAACAATAGTGGGGAGGGAGATCATGACTATAATGAGCTGGGTTGGCAAAATATGTTAAAATAAATGGAAAAGATACAATAGGAGTCCAATCTTGGCTCATCAAAATACAAAAAAACATACATGGAGCTCAATGCTGAGAACCACCAGTAGCAATATCCTATTGGGCAAAGCTATTGTAGGAAGTTAAAACCCACCACTCTGCTAAAAAAATGAAATATCCTGGGAAATATTAAGAAGGCAGAATATTATATTTCCCTGGATAAGAAATGGAGAAACATGTTTTAGGCAGGAAACAGACTCAGTCTTAATAGCTTCCATCTTTGTCAATGGTCCATTAAAATGCCTGAGCCAGTCTATTCTACATAACAAAGATCTCCCCATTCAGCCCCAGTGTGATGGGATTAAGGCATGAGTATTAGCCCTTTACCCATCTCATCGCAGGTCCTGGGAACACAACCAAGCTTGGGACTCAAAAGAAACACAACCTACAAAGTTAGCTAAGACACCCACCCACCCCAATCCCTGGAGTCTGACAACCAATCAGAATACATTTCTTACCCAGAAACAGGAAACAGAGAGGTGGGGCTGAACAAAGAATATAAAAAAATTCAGGAACTCCCAGCAAGCCCCTTCACTTCTTTTTCTTCACTCAACATCTTCGAAGCATGTGATCCCCTTTTTGCCTAGGACCTCAAGCCATGTGATCCTGTCCACCATTAAAACCATCTTCCCAAGCAGCCTCCATGTTTCCAGGGTCTTTTTCCCCACTTGGAGCCGAACCCAGAAGGACATTTCTTCCAACATTACCCTATTCATAGGAGAGAAAATGTTTATTACAGTGGTCAAAGTTCAAGGGGCAAAGCAGTTGGCGTCTTCAGGGTCGTTTCCAAGAAAGCTTTCACAGTTCAAAGCAAGTCAGCTATGATTCCAAAAAACCAAGAGAGTCTCATGCCAGGTGTTTCCCGACACAACTCCCATTTCTCCATCTTTCTTCCTTGAAATGTCAACCAGCATTCCATATGTTGCTAGTCAGAACTCTGGTTCACGGTTGGTAGTTTTGGATATAGAATCAGTGATGGAGAGTTCCTGATTTTGCCTTTTGTTTGGCAGATGTGTCCAAAAACTTCCATTCCTCCCCCAGACTGCCAATCTGCTCTCCTCCAGACAGCCATTTCAGGAGTAATTCTGTGACTTTTCAGAAGTGAATCCACCAAGCCAAAAGTATAATTGGTGATCTTGACATGGGTCCAGTCCAAAAATTGAGTGGTTTCATCTCTATTTCCCACCTCTCTGTGCCTGAACTACTTGTACTGTTCCTACTCCTTGTATGAAATTGATTGCACACCTCAGGGCACAATAGAAGGAGAGTAATCATTATAACCTGGACAGTTTCCCTGATGGGAAGGGGAATCAAACACTCAACAGCCAACTGAACAGCAATGCATTACTCTATGTAGCGCTGCAGACACTTTAAACATTTCTCATACTGGACTCTTCTCATAGTGCTAAATAGGCTGAGATGTTTATAAGAAGAGAACTCATAAAAGAGAAAATAGATTACTGTTTTTGAAGACTTGAAAGACTGTACATTTACACTTGGTTGTTTCACCATAGCTTGCATAAGCTACAACCGAAGGAGTCCCAAATATTGCAGAATTGGTTCACATCATGCACTATGGCTTATGCAAGCAGCCTGGGGCCTCTCTAAAAGTTGATGTCAATTTATAATATTAACATGACATTAAATACAATGCATTAATCCTAATTAGATGAAATTTAAATCAAACTGTTCACAACAATAGGCAGCATCCAGACAATTTTGGCTACTTAGCAAAAAAGCTAAGCAGAATTAAACCTCAAAAGTATCTGAAATGAGAAACCACCAGGCGCTGTGGAAAAGAAAACCTCCTCCAGAAGACAGTAGCAAAGGACTGCCATATTACTGCTAGGCCAATTAATTACACCTTCACCAGAAGACAAGCTTGAACTACAGGGATTTTACCTTTCTTCAGATCAATTTAATGTTGATCTTAGCTCTACCTATTTCTTTGTCCAGCCCTGGCCTGCTATGCTAGCCCTGATACTCCATTCTCTGCTAATGAGATTTGAAGTTACCTTTTAATATAGCTGCAACATTTATCTATACACGTTCAAATGACCTCGGATGTCAAATGCGCACCCTGAAAAAAAAAAGTGTCCCTTTCTGTACTAAAGTCAGCTGTGATTTATATTAGATTGGTGAATAACAGACAAGTTTGGAAAAAAAATGGAATCCACACTCTATCAAACATTAATACAATCGAGCTAGTCCAGTGGTATTTCACCAGAAGAGACCTCCAGTCCTCTGCTCACAGTAGAATCCCTTAAGCCACCAGGCTTAAAATTTTGGGCTTGGAAAACCTGGAGCTACGCCGATTAAGGTCTGATTTAAGCGTAGTACACAAAATTGTCTGCTACAATGTCCTACCTGTCGATGACTACTTCAGCTTCAACTGCAATAATACACGGGCAAACAAAAGATACAAACTCAAGGTAAACCGCTCCAAACTCAATTGCAGAAAATATGACTTCAGCAACAGAGTGGTCAATGCCTGGAATGCTCTATCTGTTGTTACATCCTCAACCCCCCCAGCCCCGCTAACTTTAACCTTAAGCTGTCTAGCGTGGACCTCACCCCTTTCCTAAGAGGTCTGCAAGCGTGCCTGCCTACCCTCCCTGTCCTATTGTCCCCATTTATTCATACCCATTTCCTGTGTTCATGTCCACGTTTATACTTATACCTGTTATCTCGTGCATGTTTGACAAACTAGCTAAATAAAAACATATCAATAAAATAAAATTATCAGGGGTCCCCAAACTTGGCAACTTTAAGACTTATGGACTTCGACTCCCAGGATAGCATAGCTGCCTGGAGAATCCTGGGAGTTGAAGTCCACAAGTCTTAAAGTTGCCAAGTTTGAAGACCTCTGATATGTAAGTGTCTGAAGGCAACACACGCTGAAAGACTTCTGCCTGCGTTACTTGTAACGGCACCCAGACTTGATTCCAGTTTCTGAACGCTGCAACTTCGGGAGCAGGAAAGCCGGGCCTGCCCTCAACAAAGATGGCGGAGGCTTGTTCTCTCAACGGAGTGACGTATCGCGTTCTTGCCTGACTAAGGACAGGCAACCGATCATCAGCTGATCCTGAGCATCAGCTGACCATCACTCCCGTCTCTGCACAGCGCGGGAGGAGTGCGGGAGCGGCATGAAGTTACTGCTTTGTGCTTGCTGTGTCCTGGCAGGATGGTGTCCGGCTGGCGCCCTGGACAGTGGGATGCTCTACCCGCGGGAGTCGTCCTCCAGGGAGCTGAAGGATCTCAGCGGCCTCTGGAGCTTCAGAGCCGACTGGTCAGAGCGAAGGGATGCAGGGTTCGTGGAGCAGTGGTACAGGCGGCCGCTTCGGCAGGTGTGTGACAGCAAAAGCATAGGGTGGGTTGACCGCTTGCCTGGACAGTGCTAGGATGGAGCTAGCAGTCTAGAACTACTGAGGAAAACTAGGAGTAGGAGAAAGGTAAGGGAAGAAGGAAGGGGAAGGAGAGGAGGAAGGAAGGAAGTAGAGAAGGGAGGGAGAAAAGAAAGTGAAAACACGGAGGTGTTACAAAAGAAGGAAGGGATGGTAAATAAAGCAACCCAAAATGTGCATTATAACTCATTAAATGAAATAATAAATGTATAAGAATGATAAATGTAAAGAAAAATAACAATTATGTGGATGTATACTTAAAATGGTATGTAAGAAAAGAAAAAAAAAGAAAAAAATTAACAATAAATGTGCAGAGCAGCTTAAAGCTAATAGAATAGAATTCTAGAATTCTGTTATTGGCCAAGTGTGATTGGACACACAAGGAATTTGTCTTGGGTGCATATGCTCTCAGTGTACTCTAATGTAATAGTCTAAAGGCGTAAACTTATATAAACTGAATTTAATGCTTGCAACAGTACGTTGCCAATCATGCTTTTGCACATTGGTCATTAAGAGAAACTTTTTTTTTTTTTGCATTTAAGCTCTCTCTGATCTGACATCTCGGTGGATGCATTTGTGTGGAATGGGTGTGTGTATAACCCTTCCTGCGCGTGATGAAAGAAGTGCTATTTTGAGGAAGCATGTGCTGTAATACATTTTCTTAGCTTTCAACGTGGCACTAAATTGCTGATTATGACATTTTATGAATATCCCTCTTTTAACAGGAAGTGTGGACAAGAGGAGTGAGAGAGGAACGTATGCGGTGTCTGGACAAAATTAAAATAAAATCAGAGTTTATAAGGAAAGCTACATACTGGTTAACCATCTTTGTAGATGAAATAATTAGTTAAAACAATAATGAATAGAAAGAATAGCTAGAGGGAAAGAAAGGGGAGAGAATCATAATTTAAAGTGAAATAAAAGTAAAGCTCTTTTCAATAATAGGGCAATTTGAGCTTTTTCTTACTTAAATTTAATTGGTTTATATTTTCTTTTATATTTTATTCTTGTCTAATAAGCCCACCAGAACTTTCCAGTTGGATCAGCATAGTGGCTATCTAGCCCAGCATTCCATCCTCCTTGAATTTTTCTGATTTGATAGCATTACGAACTTAACAAATGGTTATTATGATTTGTCACACTGTTGTAGAAAAAAACAGGACACGCAAGCCAGCTCTTCAGGGAAGGAATAGTTTATTGCGCAGGTCCAGAGACAAAGGCCTGAACCCCGAATGACATCAGGAAATTCCTTTTTATAGTCCTTAGCTTTTAGCTAAGCCACCTGCTAGATTTTGGATACACCCCCAAGATGTGCCCTTGAATTACAGTAAAATCATGTCTACGGGAAGTAATAATACATAGTCAGCTAACAGCCAACATAGCATACATTTGAGGAAGTAAATTGTGTCCTTTCAGACAGTTTTTACAGTCAAGCCAGCAGATATATTAAAATAGAGACTTTTGCTACAGCAGCTTTTATGTGCAGACTTCCTAAAAGCGAACGTTTGCAATTTCTATATATGAACAGCTAAAGCTTAATATCATGAGACCCTAGTTTGGTTCAGGCTTGAGGCCTACTCTGGTTCAGCCTGCTCTCTCAACACAGTCAGCCAGTTGTTTACACTCAATTTTGTTATTTTTATTCACCTATTGCAGGGGTATCAAACTCATGGCCCACAGGCTCGATGCGTCACATGCTGGCCACACCCACCCCTGGTTTAGGGAAGGGGGGAAAAGTTGTGATACATCATGCGACGACGATGTGACGATATGAGTTTGACACCCCTGACCTATTGAGTCCTTCCCCAAAATCTGGGATAGGGAGATATTATTGTCAGATGGTGTTAAAGGTATCCTCGCAGGATATAAGCTGTTGCAGGTAAAGCTGCTTTTTGCAATTGACTAATGGTGATTTTGTCAATGCCAATGGTATTCAAGTGGTGCTGCAATTTTGGAATTGCACCTATTACTATTGATACTATCTTTGCTTTCTTTTCCCCAGTCATTCTGTTTCTCTTTGTAGGTCTTTGTATTTTGCAATCTTCTCCAGTTCTTTCACTTCTGTTCTGCTTCCTTTAGGTACTTCCATACCCACTATCCAGACTTATCCACAGTTGTTAAGTCTGGGGCGTTATGTGGCAGATGCCTATCTGTTTGAATTCTAAAGCCCTAGAGCACTTCAGCTTCTTCATTTTCTATTACAGGTAGTCCTCGATTTACAACAGTTCATTTAGTGTCTGTTCAAAGTTACAACGGCACTGAAAAAGTAACTTATGACTGTTTTTCACAATTATATTTGCAGCATCCCCTTGGTCATGTGATCAAAATTCAGCCACTTGGCAACCGGTTCATATTTATGGCGGTTGCAGTGTTCCATGGCCATGGGGTCAGCTCTTGTGACCTTCTGACAAGCAAAGTCAACAGGGAAGCCAGATTCACTTAACATTATTAATGTAACAGCTACAATGATTCACTTAACAACAGTGGCAAGAAAGGTGGTAAAATGGGGCAAAACTCACTTAACAAATGTTTCACTTAGCAACCTAAATTTTGGGCTCAATTGTGGTCGTAAGTTGAGAACTACCTGTACTTTCTTCATTTTATGATCCCATCAGGCAAATGCTGTTTCTTGCAGATCTTACAATACACCATTTTTGCTCATTTGTCATGCCGTTGCTTTTAGTCAGTCTATGTGATCCTCTTGAAATCAATTAACCACTGTTTCCTCAGCTTATTTACAGAGGCACATTTGCTGTCGTTGTCGTCTCAATTCTGGCCTTGTAGCATTTAGTTTTGAGATTTGGTATTGTGCAGACAGAATTTCTATCCACAACTTTGTTTCTTTCTTCTACTTTTTAATATTATTATTGTTACAATAAAATACAATACAATACAATACAATACAATAGCAGAGTTGGAAGGGACCTTGAAGGTCTTCTAGTCCAACCCCCTGCCTAGGCAGGAAACCCTATACCGTTTCAGACAAATGGTATCCAACATCTTCTTAAAGACTTCCAGTTTTGGGGCATTCACAACTTCTGGAGGCAAGCTGTTCCACTGATTAATTATTCTAACTGTCAGGAAATTTCTCCTCAGTTCTAAGTTGCTTCTCTCCTTGATTAGTTTCCACCCATTGCTTCTTGTTCTACTCTCAGGTGCCTTGGAGAATAGTTTGATTCCCTCTTCTTTGTGGCAACCCCTGTGATATTGGAACACTGCTATCATGTCTCCCCTAGTCCTTCTTTCTATTAAACTAGACATACACAGTTCCTGCAACCATTCTTCCTATGTTTTAGTCTCCAGTCCCCTAATTCTCTTTGTTGCTCTTCTCTGCCCTCTTTCCAGAGTCTCCACATCTTTTCTACATCGTGGTGACCAGAACTGAATGCAGTATTCCAAGTGTAGCCGTACCAAGGCATTATGAAGTGGTATTAACACTTCACGTGATCTTGATTCTATCCCTCTATTTATGCAGCCTAGAGGTTGTTTCAAGGAATGGGAAACTCATAAATAAAAAATGAAAACTGGAATGGTCCTCCCTTGTTTCTTGCCCTGCCAAATGGTATAACTCAGCTTCTCAACATGCGGATTCTATTTCAGTTTTGTCTGACGTTGTAGTAGTTAGTAGAGTTGTCCTCAGTGGATTTGTAAAAATGTATGTTGCAATCTTTGGAGAAGCCAAATGTAGTCCTTGACATGACTGGTTGCTTAGTTATGAAGGACCCTTTAAAAAGGTACTTATGAGCCCAGTTTCGAAGTTCCAATAGCTGGGCTCCCCCTTCCCCCCACAGTCACATCAGTGGTGGGTTCCTACCAGTTCGGCCTAGTTCAGCCAAACCGATAGTGGTATGGCGGCCTGGGTTGCTGGAACCAGCAGCAACCCTGCCCTGCCATGACTTCGAACCAGTTCCCCAGTCTCTTCTGCCATCGCCGGCATGTTTCTGCGCATGCGCAAAACAGTTTTCAGTGAAATGCGCATGTGCATCAACATGTGGCAGATGAGCGAAGTGAGCCGCGCGCATGCAAAACGCCCTCTCACAGAACTGGTAGTAAACTGGTTAGAAACCCACCACTGAATCACATGATCACATTTTGAGTGTTAACAAATTTATGGCCATTTACAGCATCCCGTGATCGTGATTTACATTGGTTTTACTGGAAACCAGCACTTATGTCTGGTTTCAGACAAAAAAACACTCCATAGTGAACGATCGTTTTCTTAACTATCACCATAAAACAGATTATAAAATTGGACCCAGTCACATGATGATCCTTTAAGGACCACATGACTTATGCAGGCTCAATTTCGGCTGTAAAGCTAGGAGTACCTGTATAAAGTAAGCTCTGACTATCAACATCCTCATTTGTGATGGAAAGGAAAGTTCAGATCATCCCAAAATAGCTGGGGTTTCTACATATCATGGGAAGGAAAAAATAGATATTGACATATGAAAGATGATTTTGCTTTTCTTGTAAGCAGGAATCAGCCTTGGAGAGCTATGTTAAGAAAGAAAAAGATCATGAGATCTGGAATTGAAGGAGCTTTGGAAATCTACTCAGACCATGTCTGAAGCTTGCTAAGAAACAGTTATAAAATAAGATTTAATAGGATAAGTGAAAGTAAAATGTGAATCAATGACTGGAGTCATATATCAAACCATCTTATCTGTAAACCCCAAGGAAGGACAAAATAACAAGCCATATAAAATTAAACCATGTAAATTACCGTAAACAGCAGTTTTTCAGTTGTTTAAAGGGGATTTAGCGAATAAGCTACTGTAGGGCCATAGTTCACACTAAGAGGTAAGCCACACTGTGAGAATACCATGACTGGATTCACACAATAGGTTAAAAACAAAATGACACCATGGTTTATTGTGTTGTCTGAACCAAATTTATATTAGGATGACCTGCAAACCATTTTCTTGCTTTAGTTTAGATATAGGCAGAGTTCTGTTGTCTTATTAAGCTAAAACCAGACTGACTATATTATGGCTCAGTACTATGAACAAACCAGTGATGGGTTTCAAATTTTTTAGAAACTCTTCTGTAGGTGTGGCCTGCTTTGTGGGAGTGGCTTGTGACCGGGTGGAAGTGGCTTGCCAGCCATGTGACTGGGTGGGCATGGCCAACTTGTAAAATGTGGTGAAACTCACTTAACAATGCTCTTGCTTAGCAACCAAAATGTTGGCTCAGAAACTGGCATTTGAAGCACGCAAGTCTTAAAGCTGTCAAGTTACAAGACCCTTGCACCCCTAACCCTTTAGAAAAAAAAACCCAGGGGTGTTCAAACTTGACAGCTTTAAGACTTGTGGATTTCAACTCCCAGAATTCCTCCTCTCGCTCTTCGTCTTGATGATGCGCGGACGGGCGGGGGGAGGGAGCTGGAACCGGTTCTAAACGGCCCTGTAGATTTGTGGAACCTCTTCTATAGAAGAGGTTAGAACTGGAAGGGACCCACCCCTGGAACAAACTCAGTCTTGAGTATACTGATGAGAAACAACTATTGACAACTATGTATGAGAGTGTCTATGGAGATTCTCAGTCATCCAGGTCATGGTTGCCTCAAAAGTTCCATTTTCAAAAGGCAAATGGAGTATCTTTTTTTCCTTGAGGAAGAGGACGTTTTGCTTCTCATTCAAGAAACTTCATCAGTTCTGATTGGAGTGTGTGTGTGTGTGTGTGTATTAGTTCTTATTAAAGTTCTTGGCTGAAAAGCAAAACATCTTCCTCAAGGAAAAAGGACCTTTGAGACATGTATGAGAATCCTAAAAAACACTTCTTGGAATTTCCAAAGAATCTCGCTGACTGCTCTGTAATACAGAATATTCATCAGAATGGATTAATTTCTTGGTCAAGCACAAGTTTTTGTATGTTCTCACGGAAATGATACCCCAGCTGGAAAATCTTGACACTCTCTAAAAAAATATTCATTGATTGAAATATCTGAAAAAAGACCTTGCACTCTACCTTTTAAAGACAGATCAATTGTCACATTATTACTCGTCACAATAGTCACACCTTTGAGTATATCTATCCTGATATTTAATATTTTTATGCCAGGAGAAAAAAAAAAGATTGCAATTCTCAAAGTTGCCAAAGTTGAGAATCACTGCACTGGAGTGAGAAAATAAAATTGGCTGAGCTCACCAAAACTGGAAAACAGTCCCACCATAAATGGGTCTCAATCTTTTCAGACAGGGCCAGTGATGGACATGCCAGTCCCTGCCAGCTTCAATGACATAACTCAAGATCCAAAGTTGCGGAGATTTATTGGCTGGGTGTGGTACGAGAAGGAGGTGCTTCCACCAGCTCGCTGGCTCCTGAGAGATACTGGGACTCGTATTGTGCTCCGAATTGGCAGCGCACACTATTACTCTATTGTGGTGAGTATTGAGGACATCTTCTTGTTGTTACCAATTTGGTGGTCAAAATTCTGTGATATGCCACCACTAGGGATCAAGGTAGGAAAAGAACTAAAAAACAAACCAATTTCTGATGAAAGATCCTGGTGAAATGAGGCCTGTCCCAAAGAATCAATGACTAACTTTGTTAAGTTTCAAAAAAAGATAAAAGATAAAGTAACAAAACCAAAAAAGGGGATAAATTTTTTGTAAAGGTGGGATACAAATAAAGAAAAGAAATGACGGGAAAATGACTTCCAACTTTTTTCAGCACAGATAGAAATATGTAATAAAATAACAAAAAGAAGTGATTGAACAACTGAGCAATAATAGCAAAGCCGTATTTTACATCTTCATCTCTTCTATCTTACCAGCTATGGAGATTTTCCTAATACTGTACTATATTGCTTGACAATATCTAAATTGCCTGGGAGCTGAGTCTCTACCGCCACCTAGGGGCTACAAAAGAAAATTACTTTTTGTTCTTTTTCTTGGTCCAGTTTGCTGGAGGAGCACAGTATCTGTACAGGATAGGAATATTATAAATCCAGCTAAAATATCCTTCGTGCATGGCAGGAAATAAAACTTCAAAGCAAGCCCAAAGTTCCATTTTCTTGTTTCACATGCAGCATTAGCAATAGCAATAGCAATAGCAGTTAGACTTATATACCGCTTATATTACTCCCAATTCTGGGAGTTGAAGTCCGGACATCTTCAAGTTGCCAAGGTTGAGAAACACTGCTCTAATAAGAAGAGAGGATCTTTCCAAGGATAGCAATAGCACTTAGACTTCTATTTTTACAGCCCTCTCTAAGCGGTTTACAGAGTCAGCATATCGCCCCCACAGTCTGGGTCCTCATTTTACCCATCTCAGAAGGATGGAAGGCTGAGTCAACCCTGAGCCGGTGAGATTTGAACCGCCAAACTGCAGATAACAGTCAGCTGAAGTGGCTGCAGTACAGCACTCTAACCACTGCGCCACCTCGGCTCTTATTAAATTGCAAGGTAACCAAGCAAGCTGAGGTTATGCAGTATGCTAAAGCATAGAACTCATGGCTAAATGCTGTGTCTCCTGTGCAAACCTGGTTAAGCCTGTTGTGTGAATATAACCACTTAATTAACCGTTCTGAAGCCCTTAGAAGTTCTGCTCTTCTAGACTGATTTAGTAATGCTCTTATGTTCTTCATGTCAACTTCTTTTAAATACCTGTTGGGTTGCAATGTTTTCTGGCAGTGAACTGGGGTAGTGCATCTGTCGGTCTGAGAACATTTAACAAAGAGTATTTTGCACAGTTATCTACCCATTTGCACACTGAATGGATAAAACAACTGGATACACTCCAGATGTGTTAGGCAACAACTTCCATTAGCCTTGGTAATAAGGCTGATAGTCATCCAGAAAAACATCTGGAGAGGACCTAGTTGTCTATCCTGGGTGCAGAGAATACATTGCTACTGGAAAACAGAGCCAGTCTTAATAGAGAAGACCAGGCATTTGCATCACCTGCTGAGCAACATGGAATGGTGACACGAACAAAGCCTGAAATGGTTAAAATCCTGTAACATTGTCAAATCTCACGAAATGTTAGCATGCTTGATATCTCATATTTCCTCTGAAAACTTTGAAAGGTCCATATGGGAAGTGTTAAATCTGTTTAAGATTTTGGGAAACCTATGACATATGGGTCTCATTAAAAATACGTTTGGCCTCCGAAGATTATTTACAGCAGGGGTGTCAAACTCGGATTTCATTGAAGGTTGTGTTTGACCTCAAGGGAGGGGAGGCATGGCCAGGGGGTGTGGCCATCTTGACATCACTCATGTCAGGGGACGCCTATGGTGGCTCGAACGGTCTGCCTGCAAAAATGGGCTCCCAATCTCCGTTTTCGGCTGCAACAGCCTCCTGCAACCATCTGCTAGCAAAAATGGAGCTCAGGAGGGTTGCGTGCAGCCCTCCCAAGCTCCTTTTCATTGCCCGAGGCACCATGGGCTGGTTCTTCACTGTTTCCAGGGCGGCCCGGTAGGCCAGATCTAAGCACCCCATGGGCCAGATCTAAGCACCCCATGGTGCTGGGCCTTTCGGTTTCTTCTTCTTAGTCCTTCCCAGAGCTCTATATTCTCTCTCTTTTGCAGTGGGTGAACGGAGTGGAGGTCACTGAGCACGAAGGAGGACACCTCCCTTTTGAAGTGGAGATCAGTGAGATCTTGCATAGGAGCCCCAAAGAGCCCTGCCGCATCACCATTGCAATCAATAACACTCTGACACCGCACACATTGCCTCCAGGAACAATTCAGTATATGGATGATGAGTCCAGGTAAGTTCAACAGCTCCCTGCGATTCACTGTGGTGTTTCTCAGCTTGAGCAATTTTAAGATGTGTGGACTTTAACTCCCACCTAGCATGTCTGGCTGAGGAATTCTGGGAATTGATGTCTTAAAATTGTCAAGGCTGATACCTTGTTTTGGTGAAAGTTCACACATCTGGGAAGTGAATGCCACACCACTTAAAGTTGCCAAGACTGACACCTTATCCTGGTTGCTGTCCTTAAGTGAATCACCGCAGGTCATTAGGTCAGGACCTTGTGTGTTCACCACTTGCGACTTCCCATGAACTTTGCTTGTTGGAAGGCAGCAAAATAGATGGCCAAAGGTGACTGCATGACAGTGGGGCCCTGTGATGTGGAAATCAAGCCACCTGGATCTCAATCACGTGACCTTGGGGATGCTATCACAGCTAGAACTCTGAGGTCTGGTTGTAAGTACCACTCATTTAGTGCCGTTGCAAGTTATAGCGGTTGCTGAATGAGTAGTCATTAAGCAAGGATAGATACGTGCTGAAAAAAGGTGGCTGGCACCACTATAAAACTTCATTTAATTGAAAGCAAATTTGATGGCGTCCCAGCTGGGTTTCCACACCATGCTAAATCCAAGGAAATAAAATCTACAATGCTGAAACAAAGGCTGTGATTATGGTGTGATGTTTTAGTTCTTACAAAATGCTAATAGCTGGATTCCCAAATACTTCAAATCCCCAATTAACTCATCCCATTTTTGCTTGATCCTTAGATTCAAATATTGTCCGTTGTTTCCAACTGGAAAAAAATACTTTGCAAACAACTTTGGAAGGAAAGGGTTGCAGATGATCCCCGAGCCAAAAGTTGTGCTGTTCTGACTTGAAAGGCAGATAATTACAAGTTGATTCTACCAAGAGTTCCAAGTTCATAGGATTGTTTTTAGGTGGGGGAAATAGGGGGCTTGCCACAGTATATTTTCCCCATGGAATAGCTTGATGGTTGTGGGAACAGGCAAGGAAGTGTCAGGAAAAAAATCAAGATAGCAGCCCAACCAAATGACTCAAACCATCTGTCAGGCCTGCAGTCATATTCCTTTCAGGATCTTTGGCCTGCCACACACGCACTCTCTCTTTCGTTACTATGCTGTTTCATTAATGGGGAATTGGGAGGGGGAATAGTAAGGAACAGAATGTGTTGTTGTCAAAATAAAACATTCCTATCTAGAAGCCCAAGGTCATCCTTTGTCTTTGCACCTCTGCACCTGACCGGAAGTGGATGGGTGGAATTGCCAGCGTGACAGTGGAAGATTGGACCCTGTGATGAACTTCTGGGGTGTGGGGGCAAGGTCTTGAACTTTCAACTGGGTGGAAAACCCAGGAAGCTTTCAGATTCGGGTTTTGCACAGATGTGCCAACATGTCTCTCTTATTAAATTGGAACTTTGAAGAAAGCTCTGCCTTGGACTCTGATTTAATTCTGGGATGATATTTGGAACGCTGACACCGTGCCTCTTTTAAGCCTGGCGCATGACACAAAGGCCAAAAAAGAGTGGGCCTTGGTCATGTGGCTGGGGCTGCTATCTTGAAGCTTTTGACTGCTCCTCATTGTAGATGCCTCCATATAGGAAAGACCTCTGAATGGATTCTCAGGCATTTTCTCTGGCAATTCTTCATTCCTAAAGCACCTTTCCATCTCTTACCCAACCTCCCGTTATCTCCCTTTCTCTCTCCCTCAACCAGGTATCCAAAGGGCTACTTTGTTCAAAACACACGATTTGATTTCTTCAATTACGCTGGAATTCACCGCCCGGTCTTGCTCTACACCACACCTTTGGCCTACATTGATGATATCACAGTAACCACGGCCTTGAAGGGAAATGTTGGTAAGGAGCTGAGGGAGCAAAGCAGGACTCCCCCTTGAGGGAGATCTCCACTTTAGGGAGCTACATCCATTCCCCACTTTTTCTTTCAAATGCAAGCTTTTATCTCTCCTTCTGTGACACAGGCCTGGTTCATTATTTGGTGTCTGTACGAGGAAGCTCAGACTACTTTTTATCCCTGACTTTGTATGACAGTGACCACGTTGCCGTAGCAACAGGAAACGGGTCAGCTGGTGAACTGAAAGTGATGAATCCTCTTCTGTGGTGGCCCTACTTGATGAACGAACATCCTGGATACCTCTACTCCTTGAAGGTATCTTGCATGTCTCCCCTCAGGATTCTCAAATCTGCCTGCTTTCTGGGCAAGATTTGAACACCAGCTCCTGTAAATAAATAAAATAAAAGAATCCAAATAGATTGGCTGACAGAGTTATGGTTCACTACACAGACTCCAGAAAAGGCTTATGACAAGGATGTCTGTAAACTGTATCAAAACATTAAGATGGCAACTATGCAATCAAATCTCCATGCACTTTTCATGTGCAACACAATAAAAAAACAGATAGAGCTTTGATCACATCATTGTGGCCACCATTTTGATTTTTTGACCATATGCTGCAGATACCCCTGTGTCAGTCATGGGCTGCAGGCGGTACGCCCCAGTACGGGCATACCGGATCCTGCCCGGAGCACCGGGTACCGTTCCAGTACGGTGCTCCGGAGGGCCCACCCGGCCGCTGGTGCTCCTTACTTGCTTTAAGGTTTTGCCACTTCCGTGCACGGCGCGTATGGCACCTGTGCAACACTCCGCCGAGAAGCTGGAGCGTCGCAGAGGCTTGCGGAAGCGTCATTTGACACTACAACGCATGCGTGCACTGGGGCCGTTCCAACCGGAAGCCACCACTGCCCTGTGTATAAACAACATACCCTATAAAGGTCTATTTGAACTTTTCATACTTACAGGAAAAATTCTGGGTGTTGAAATACACAGGTCTTAAAGTTGGACACCCCTGGTGTAGCTGAATGAGACTTTGAAAAGTGAAAAATAAGAGTAATTTCCTTCCCCTTGTCCAGTCTCAAAAGTATTTTACATTCATTCATCTCATTCAAACAGAGTGCACGGTAATGGACGATCTTGGATTCATTTAACCAGGACTAGTGATTTATAAGGGAAGCGGTGGCTTAGTGGCTAAGACATTGAGCTTATTGATCAGAAAGGTCGGCAGTTCGAATCCCTAGCGCCGCGTAACAGAGTGAGTTCCCATTACTTGTCCCAGCTTCTGCCAAACTAGCAGCTCGAAAGCATGTAAAAATGCAAGTAGAAAAAATAGGGATCACCTATTGGTGGGAAGGTAACAGTGTTCTGTGCACCTTCGGTGTTTAGTCATGCCAGCCACACGACCCCGGAGACATCTTCAGACAGCGCTGGCTCTTCAGCTTTGAAACGGAGATGACCACTGCCCCCTAGAGGTGGGAAGGACTAACACATATGTGTGAGGGGAACCTTTACCTTTACCTTTAGTGATTTATATGGAAGGTGTCATATTGACTTGTAGTTCAGGAAACTGACCCAGAATGACTTTTTCAAAACACAGATCATGCTCTCTGCTGTTGTGGATGGCTCCATCTCTGAAGACACCTATGTGCAGCCAGTTGGTATCCGAACCATCTTTGTTGCTCGCAACCAGTTTCTTATCAATGGGAAACCATTCTATTTTCACGGGGTCAACAAACATGAAGATGCTGATGTGAGTAAACCTGGATAGAATGGCAAAGCAGATAAGAAAATAAATGTTAATCATGGTCCATCTACCGATTAAATGAAAGCAGGGAGCTGAGTGCATGGCTCACCACCATCTATGATCCACACAGTTACATCTTCTTAACACTCTGTTGAACAAGATTGCCAAGCCTCACAACATTTTGGTATTCTCACATGAGATCTTGCAAGATTTCAAGTGATTAAAAAAAGTTGGGAGAGCACTCAGTGTACAAAGAGGTTCTCAATCTATGTCAGAAAGACTCATACACTGTTATACTGTGTTTCCCCCCAAAATGAGACAGGGTCCTATTTTCTTTTGACCTCCGAAATAAACACTTGGCCTTATTTCCGCGGAGGTCTTATTATTTTTGAGGTGCAGGAGGCAGCGAGCGTGGTCACCTCATGGCTGCTGCTGTGTTGCAATATTTTCAGGGAGGGCTTATTTTCAGGGGAGGGCTTATTTTAGCGCATGTGCTCAGAAGCCTGATTGGGCTTATTATCCGGGGAGGTCTTATTTTCACGGAAACAGGGTAATCACACATGGTTCCCTCTAGATATGCTAAATTGCAAATGCACAATCCAGTCTTTCTCTAGTCATAATTTTGCTAGATCCATACGGAGTTTGTTTCTCAAAAGCTGGTCAAAATAGAGAGAAGACACAGTGACTAGATTGAGCCACTATCTTAATTTATCCAGAATTCTCTAAGAAATGGACACACAGTGATGCTGTTATTAGTTTTAATGTACAGGTAGTTTACAACTTACAAGTATTCTTTAGTGACTGTTCAAAATTACAATGGCACTGAAAAAAGTCAGTTACCACTGGTACTCACACTTACAACCAGTGTTGTAGCGTCCCCACAGTCACATGATTCAGGAGCTTGACAACCGGCATATATTTTCAAAGACTGCAGCATCCTGAAGTCATGTGGTCACCATTTGCGATCTTCCCAGCCAGTTTCTGCCAAGCAAAATCAACGGAGGAAGTCAGATTAGCTTAATGACTGGGAGGGTGGGTGGGTGTTCACTTAGCAACTGTAGTGATTTGCTTAGCAACTGTGGCAAAAAAAAAAGTCATGAAATTGAGCATGACTCACTTACCTGCTTTGCTTAGCAGTGGAAATTCCGGTCTCAATTGTGCTCATAAGTCAAGGCCTGCTTGCATTGTTTAAATCCAAATTTCTAATTATAGTTAAGAGAGAACACTTGATCCCCGATTGTCAACCATGATTTACAGGAGACAAAAAACACAGCGTGTTGCCTGAATCTGGAACAATGGCTTCTGATAGTTAAGAAGTCCAATGACTTCTCCAGAACAACAACATGGATACCGAAGGGTCTGTAAAATGGACCCATACCTGCAGTGAGCTCTTTGCTCATCTAGTAATTTTGTGCCTTATAGGGCCTTGTTTTGAAAACAAGCGTTGGAGCCCAAGGGTATGCGCAGGGGGGAAAATAACAGCAGCTGTGACAGTGTAATTAAAGCCACGGTTGTCTTTTAAATTCATTGGCATATGATGCACATAAACAGGATTGGAACTTTGATTCCATGATTGCAATTGCCATCTTGGCTTTTTGCCATCTGTCTTTCTCCCACACTTATTCTGCAGAGGCCCCTGCGCTCTGCACCCCCTGGGGGCTCTGACCTCAACCAAAGCCTTAAGAGCTGTTTCGTTGTCACTGATCTCTAAAAAGAATAAAATTAAAATGTTAATTGGAAAACAAAATGTCAGCTTGTATAACGTTTGCTATCCCCAAAGAAGAGGAGTTAATAAACCATGTTAAAGTCTTGGCTCAGTTTATTATCTGGGACCTAACTGTGGTTCATGCTAAAATGCCAACACGCCTTTGAAACAGTGTGGGTCTATTTGTGTGTATTTCATTTTAAAATATACATTAGTGGAATAATAAAGACTAGTGATTGTATAGTAAAATGCAATCACACATTATAAAAATTAAATTAAACTGAAGGAGAGAAAAAATAAATTAGGCAAAAGAAAAAATAACGAAGTAGTATGAATTCAGTCATTAAACTACTTATTACCATATTTTTCAGAATATAAAACACACCTTTTTCCCGCAAAAAAGAGGGTGAAAATCTGGGTGCATCTTATACACTGAATACAACATTTTTGGCCTCCTGAAACCCCCCCCCCTTTCCAAAAATGGCCGTGCGTAGTCTTTAGGAGGCTTCCAGAGTGCTCCTGGGGGCTGGGGAGGGCAAAAATGAGCAAAAACCAGATGGTTTTTTGCTCGTTTCCCCCCCCCCCCGCATCCCCCAGGTGCACTCTATATGCATGCCATTTTTTTTTTTTTTAACAAAAAACGGGTCCGGTCTTTTGCTCATTTTGGGGGGCCTCCAGCCCCCAGGAGCACTCTACAAGCCTCCTAAAGGTTATTCATACCCTTTTTCTTTTGACAAAAAATATCTTTGGGAGGTCTGCAGAGTGCAGAAACTTTTTTAAAAAATTTGCTTCTTCAAAATCTTGGTGTGTTTTATACTCCTGTGCAAGGTGGCGCAGTGGTTAAATGCAGCACTGCAGGCTACTTCAGCTGACTGCAGTTCTGCAGTTCGGCTGTTCAGATCTCACCGGCTCAGGGTTGACTCAGCTTTCCATCCTTCCAAGGTGGGTAAAATGAGAATCCGGATTGTTGTTGGGGGCAACATGCTGACTCTGTAAACCGCTTAGAGAGGGCTGAAAGCCCTATGAAGCGATATATAAGTCTAACTGCTATTGCTATTGCTATTATACTCCAAAAAATATGGTAAATCTAGACTATATGGAAATATATTGCTCTTCTTCGCATTTTTAGATACCGGGTGCATATTTCATGTCTCCCATGCTAAGCTGTAACCATGAGGACTGCAAAGCCATTGCTAACAATGTTGTGTTCTGTTGCAGATCCGTGGCAAGGGCCTAGACTGGCCTCTGATCATGAAGGATTTCAACCTTCTGCGCTGGCTAGGAGCCAATTCCTTTCGCACCAGCCATTATCCGTATGCTGAGGAGATCATGGAGCTCTGTGATGCTTATGGCATCGTCGTGATTGATGAGAGCCCAGGAGTGGGCATGCATGACAGGTGAGGTACAGTTGCTCTGCCCATGTCTTATGCCTTCTATCACATAATATACTAAGGCAGAAATGGGCAGTTCTTGTTGTAGCTGGCTGAGCATAACCTTTTTTTAAATGAATGCCCCACAGCAGGTTGGATAGTCTAATAGGAAAATACCTATGGGTGCAGGGCCAGGGACCAGCATATGCCAGAGTTTTCATGAATATGAGGCAGAAACCTAAGAAGTGAATAGTCTACAGAGGTTGCCAAGGGTGGGGAATTTGTGGCCCAGTATGGCTAGAGATCAAGAATGATGAGAACTGGAGGACTGCAGATGTCTCACTGTGGGTTTTAGGCATTGGGTTTCAGCTGGTGGGACTGTGGTCTTTGAGGTCCTTGGTACTCTTGAGCTTGGTGGTTTTCTTGCCGACGTTTCATTACCAAACTAGGTAACATCATCAGTGCTACACATAGCTAGTTTGGTAATGAAACCTCGGCAAGAAAATCACCAAGCTCAGAGAGCGCCAAGAATTCTACAGTTCAACCCTGAGTTATGATTATTCTCTTCTCTCATGACTGTGATCTATCTTAAGATGGCTTGCCTCTTGTATTTGTTTCAAGAAAGAATGAAAAAGTGAATGGGGACCACTGGAGAAAGTAGAGAGATATTTGGAATGCAAAGGGTTTCTATAAAAGCTGAAATATTGCAAACTTTCTCTTAGTCCTGATAAGCCTGACTCGATAAGGATTTTAGAAATTCTTAATTAAAGAATGGGAAATTTAGGAAATATTCAGAAAACCAGATTTACAATTCCTTGGCTTGTCCATCCCCTTATTACAATTCCTGTTCGAAACTTGGAAGTGCTGTTATATCCAGGTTTGCTTTCAAAGGGAGCGTTCCTCGTGATAGCCAAGCCTTACCCAGGTAGCCTCATTTCCCTCTCCTGAATGGGTTTATTTTCCTTTGGTCTCTCTTTGCTTCATTGTTTAGTCTGAACTTTGGAAACCAGTCCCTGCAACACCACCTTCTTGTGATGGAAGAGTTGATCCGGCGGGACAAAAACCGACCCTCCGTTGTGATGTGGTCAGTGGCCAATGAGCCAGCATCAGAGTTGCCTGTGGCTGCTTACTACTTCAAGTGAGTACCTGCCCAGCTGAGAATGCACTGTGAGGTCTGTGGACTGGACATGAGCCTACACAAAAAGTGGAATTTGCAATCATAGGAATAGGGCAGTGATAGTGAACCTTTTAGACACCGAGTGCCCCCACATAACTGCGTTTTCCGACGTTTTTGCTGAAAACTGACATTTACTCATGAACAATTAGTTTCCTTAATGACTGTTGCAAACAAAGTCATAAAATCAGACAGGTCACATGGGTGACCCCACTTTATGGCCATCATAACTTACACCCATAATGGGCTGGCTCCATTACAAGAGGACAATCTATGTTTCCCTTTATGGTCATCCTAAATATAAAGCTGATGAAAGTTTTCAACGTGTTGCCTGACAATGTATCTCAAGAACCGTGGTGGGGCAGTGCTTAGAATGCAATATTGCAGGTTAATTCTGCAACTGCCAGCAGTTCGATTCTCACCGGCTCAAGGTTGACTCAGCCTTCCATTCTTCTGAGGTGGGTAAAAGGAGAATCCAGATTGTTGAAGGCAATATGCTGATTCTTGAAACCGCTTAGAGAGGGCTGTAAAAATAGAAGTCTAAGTCCTATTGCTATCCTTGGAAAGATCCTCTCTTGTTATTAGAGCAGTGTTTCTCAACCTTGGCAACTTGAAGATGTCCGGACTTCAACTCCCAGAATTCCCCAGCCAGCATTCGCTGGCTGGGGAATTCTGGGAGTTCAAGTCCAGACATCTTCAAGTTGCCAAGGTTGAGAAACACTGTATTAGAGGAAAGAATGCTGCAATGAACTGCGCTTGATGTATAGCAGAAAAAAACATTATCCTGATCTTTTGAATTTCATCGTTACCCTGCAGGACAGTGATAGCCCACACCAAAGCTTTGGACCCCACTCGGCCTGTGACATTTGTCTCAAATGCTAATTACCTCCGAGATCAGGGGGTAAGTATTGCATGGCTTAGATGGAGTTTAAGAGGGAGGATTCCTGACTGCCCTTCCTGAAAGCTTGTTCGGCACTCATGGCAAAGAGGAATAGCAGAAGCTTGGATCCCGTGTTGTTGAAAGATCAGTCGAATAACTGAAAAAGAATTCCAGATGAGGTGCTGTAGGGCATAGAAGCGTTCTTTATCCCTTACAAACGGAGGAGTAAAAAGTCAGGCGTTGATGTGGCTGCTTTAAGGAATCTACTTTAAAGTGGTTCCTGAAGTAGCGGATCCTGTTTTTCAGACTCGTGTGAAGTATTGAGGAGGGTTGGGCTGCTTTAGAAGTTGGAACAATTGATCAGTGGAACAGCTTGCCTCCAGAAGTTATGAATGCTCCAACAGTGGAAGTCTTTAAACAAGAGATTGGATGACCATTTGTCTGAAATGGTATAGGGCCATCATGGCAAGCCTGTGGCATGCATGCCAGAGGTGGCACACAAAGCCCTCTCGGTTGGCACTCGTGCCATTGTCAGCTGCTCTTCTGGTTTTTGCAGGTGCCAGACCGCTGGAAAACAGCATGAAAATGTCAAAAAGGGCCATTTTGGGAGCATTTTCCAGGCTGTTTTTAGGTCGTTTTTGGCCCAAAACTGTCATGAAAACAGCCCCCAGAACAGCCAAAAAGCAGGCATGTGTGCATCGGCCAGCTGATCTTCAGGTTTCCAGTGCTCTGGTGCACTCGAAGATCAGCTGGTTGGCATGCATGTGTGTGCCGGAAACCCAAAGACCAGTTGACGGCCATGCGCACTGGCCAGCTGGTCTTCGGGTTTCTGGCACTCCAACGTGTGCATGCGTGCACATACACACACATTCCAGTTTGGGCACTCTTGTGCCGAAAAGGTTCGCCATCCACTTGTATAGGGTTTCCTGCCTAATCAGGGGGTTGGACTAGAAGACCTCCAAGGTCCCTTCCAATTCTGTTATTCTATTACAGTGTTTCTCAACCTTGACAACTTGAAGTCCTGTGGACTTCAACTCCCAGAATTCCCCAGCCAGCTATGCTATGCTGGCTGGGCTATGCTGGCTGGGGGATTCTGGGAGTTGAAGTCCATAGGACTTCAAGTTGTCAAGGTTGAGAAACACTGTTCTATTGTATTTCAATGGAAAGCAAGGAAATGTGCTCATGCAAAGTCTGAAACATTTCCTCCAAGCAATTTTAAAGTGTGTTCAGCAGGAGAGGGCGGGGGTGTGTGTGTCCAGAAATCAAGATGGCAGCTACATCCCCATGATCAAAGCCTTCCATTTTTTTTACATGTGGGCCTTTGATCATATAATTGTGGCTGCCGTCTTAATTTTTTGAACCCCCTGCAGAAACTCCTGGTGTCCTTTTGGATCGAAAATCCATCAAACCCAGCATCTTGCTTCATTTAGCAGTCATCCAAAAACATCTGGAGAAAGCCCATAAGCAGGACAAAATAGCAAGGTCCTTTCTCAATTGTTTGCATATGAACTGGTGTGAAGTAAACTGCTTTTGAATCAGATACTACAGTGTGGCCGTCATGACTAACATATTCTAAGATTCATTCATCATCCTGTAGCAGTTGACAATCCATTTGATGGGATTGGCCATTTTTTCCCTGGTTGGAAGGGAGCTTCTCCTTTTATAACTGCCTATCTTTGGCCGCACAGGATGGCTTTTGAATGTTTGGGGCTTCAGAAGGGGAGGGAGCCCTGTCATCAGGTCCCAGTGCCAAAACAGGTCTAGACTCCAATTCAATTAATTAAAGCATATGTGCAAAATTTATTTCACCCAGAACTTCCTGGATCTGATTAGAGTAACAGCAGCTTGATCATGCTGTGCACAGTCCAGTTCTCTCTATCAAACTCAGGGCTGGCCAGTTATTCATAGCTAAAAAGGCTGCACTGATTTGCTTTTAATTCAGCCTCTGAAGCCTGAAGGGAACGTGGTGGAAGACTATTGATGCCACTGGTTGAGATAGTGAACCAATATGTGACTCATTATGGGGATGGCGGAGACTGGAGGATTTTTCAAGCAAAATAGAAGTACAGAAACCTACCCGAGTCATTTCTGATTTAGTGCTTACTTTTACAAAGGAAAAGACATAATGCTTCCATGTATCAATGATTTCGGTGTTTGTGGAATTGTCTGTCTAGAGAGGTTGTGGGTTTTCCATTTCTGGAGGGTTTAAGAAGAGGCTAGACAGCCACCTCTCAAGGATGACTTAAAATCCTCCATGTTGCAGAAGGTAGACTAGATGATCCTTGTGGTCTCTTCCATTTCCACAGTTTTGCGATTCAGAGTACAGTGTGAAGCAGAACATTTGAACATCTCGGCCATCATGGGTTACCAACTTTCATTTTAACCAAGTAAACAGTCCAAGACAGGGGTCAGCAACCCGCAGCTCTGAAGCCACATGTGGCTCTTGCATCCCTGTGCTGTGGCTCCCTGTTGCCGATCAGCACCACAATTGATAGGGTTTTCGGTTAGAACAGGTAGAGGAAAAAGGATGCTGCGCTAGGAGGAGACTCTATGTGGGGGAACTGGACTTCTGGTCGGCTCCAGAATTGAAGGGGCGGGGCTTCCGTTTGTGGCTCTTTGAGTGTTTAAGATTGCCAATCCCTTGTCCAAGAGAATAGGCCCAGCTACTTCATACAAGGAGGAGTTTTATATTCTCCTGGATCTCCTTCTGAACTAACCTCAGATTCCTGTAGGCACCTTATGTGGATGTCATCTGTGTGAATAGCTACTTCTCCTGGTACCACGATGCAGGACACCTGGAAGTGATCCGGCTGCAGCTGAAGACACAGTTTGAGAACTGGTACACTACTCACCAAAAGCCCATCATTCAGAGCGAATATGGAGCAGACACCATCAGCGGCTTTCATGCTGTGAGTCTTGCGATTCTGAGGGGCAATTGCGGCAGTAGAAAGTGGTTTGCAGGGAGAAGATATAGACAGGACTTTTTCTACATGAAGGGCATCAATTCCTGTTTCTTCCAAGGCTTTTCCAAATGGAATTGGGTCTATAATAGCAATAGCAGTTAGACTTATATACCGCTTCATAGGGCTTTCAGCCCTCTCGAAGCGGTTTACAGAGTCAGCATATTGCCCCCAACAATCCGGGTCCTCATTTTACCCACCTCAGAAGGATGGAAGGCTGAGTCAACCTTGAGCTGGTGAGATTTGAACAGCCGAACTGAAGAACTGCAGTCAGCTGCATTTAACCACTGCGCCACCTCGGCTCTAAGAGCCATGGTGGCACAGTAGTTAGAATGTAGTATTGCAGGCTAATTCTGCTGATTTCCGGCTGCCAGCAATTGGCAATTTGATTCTCACCGGCTCAAGGTTGACTCAGCCTTCCATCCTTCTGAGGTCTATAAAATGAGGACCCAGATTCTTGGGGTCAATATGCTGATTCTGCAAACCACTTAGAGAGGCCTGTAAAAGCACTATGAAGCGGTATATAAATCTTAGTGATATTCCATCTACCATACTCTTACACAAAATACACACATATACAGTTGGATTAATCATAGGAGAGGTTTTATGTGAAATACATTTATATGGAGTTACTTTCCATTGCTGGGGGTGTTTTAACAAAGACTGGAGCATCATTGTCAAGGATATTGTATGTGTATTTTGCATCACAGATCTTGCACTAAGCAAGGGGCAGAGCTAAGTAGTCACACACACTACTTTCACCAGGCCCTAATTAGAGGCACAGCAACTACATTTGCAACAACATTCTAAGCTTGTTTTTTGTGATTTAGGTGTTGTACACATCCAATCCTTGAATTAGTTTAGAGTCCATTGTATGGTTAGAATGTAGTACTGCAGACTACTTCTGCTGACTGCCGATTGCCTGCAATTTGGCAGTTCAAATCCCACCAGGCTCCAGGTTGACTTAGCCTTCCATCTTTCCAAGTCAGCAATATGCTGACTCTGTAAACGGGTTACAGAGGGCTGTTATGCACCGTGCAGCAGTATATAAGTCTTAAGTGCTATTGCTATTGTTCAAATGCAGAAGATGGGAAAATACAGGTATCAGGTTAAGCGTGTTATACTAATGAAGTGGTTTTTATGAATCCTCATAGATTACTCTAGGAGCTGGATCGGGCTCTGTTGCCATTTACTTCAAGAGTATATCTTGAGGATACACATTATTTTGTTGGACTCATGCTCACCCCTCCCTGCTTTTCTGGTGTCTGCAGGACCCCCCTCTCATGTTCTCTGAGGAATACCAGGCAGCTGTGCTCAAGGAGTATCATGCTGTCTTAGACCAAAAGAGGGAGGAGTACGTGATTGGAGAGCTCATCTGGAATTTTGCCGATTTTATGACAGAACAAGGTAAGGGCTTATTAGATAAAAGCTGCCACATTGTCCTGCCAAATGCTTAGGGTTGGATTTATTAAAATGAATGTTTGGGCTGGAACAGAAATACTTATATAAACATTTCAGTGACGAGGCAGGAAAAAACTAATAAATCTCAACCACTTGCAAAGATATTCCCATGATAACTTCCTTATAGTGTCATTGGCAAGACTTTTATCAATTCTGTTAGATACAGTAAGCCTTAGAAGCCCCCAATCCAGTTGCTCCTCAACAGTCATGAAATATTTTGTGCCGCTTCCTAAACATATGACTGTGAAGTGCAATCGTTGTTTATAATGAAGCTTACATTGCTACACTATAATATTGTTTGGTGCTGGTCAGTACATGCATTACACTGGGCCATTTCGTAATTTGTTTTTTACTTAGTGTGATGTGCAGATGAGGTCCATATAGATCCGTGATGGCGAACCTATGGCATGCATGTCAGAGGTGGCACGACGACCCCTCTCTGTGGGCATGCACACAGTTGCCAGCTGCTCTTCTGGTTTCCGGCATGCAGATGTGTTTTCAAGGCTGTTTTTGGGACATTCTTTGGGACATTTTTCAGGCTGTTTTCCAGGCTGTTTTTTTGGAACATATTCAGACAGTTTTTGACGCCCAAATGGCTGAAAAACTACTTCAAAATACCCCGAAAAACAGCCAAAAAAACAAGCATTCGCACCGGCCAGCTATCTTCAGGTTTCCAGAGCTCTGGCGCAGGTGCGCATGCACATACATTCCAGTTTGGGCACTCGGTGCCGAAAAGGTTCGCCATCACTGATTCAGAACTATTGGTTCATTTTATGGCAGCAAATCAGAATTTTTTAAACTGGCATGACTCACTAGCTTTTTTCACGGGCATAATATCTTAAGTGAGTATAACAATATATTTTGTTAGCCCAGCCTCTAAACCAAAGCTGCAATAAGCCAATATCAAGCTATGATTTGAAACTGTGCTTTACCGTTCTATCATCACACTAACTGAAAAGCATATTATGACCTAAGACAGGGGTGTCAAACTCAACATCCATGGGCCTGATCTGGCTCGCAGGGTGCTTAGAGCTGGCCCCTGGGGCCGCCATGGAAACAGCGAAGGACAAGCACATGGTGCCTCTGCCCGTGAAAATGAAGTTCAGGAGGGCCACACACAGCCCTCCCAAGCTCTGTTTATGCTGGGAGAGGGTTGCAGGAGGCCGTCCTGGTTGAAAATGGAGCTCATGAGCTCATTTTTGCTGGCAGAGAGCTCAGGCCAGCACAGCTACCTCCAAGACAAGTGACATCAAGCTGACCACACACCCTCTGGTCATGCTCACCTTGGCCCTTCGGGGTCAAACACAACCATGATGTGGCCCTCAATGAAATCGAATTTGACACCCCTGGCCTAGGCAATGTGTTAAACTTGCCTTAGCGTATATCGTAGTCAACTGCAAACTACTGAACCCCATTTTATTCTAATCCACCATGTTGTGCAAGCTCAACCATTAGGTGTTTGCACAACATGGTAAGCCAGATTACCATATCACACAAACTTGGGATTCAAGTTAAGTAGTAAATGGAAGACATGCCTGAATGACAAACGAATCAAGACTTGCAAGTTAGCTTTCCTTAAGCCTAGTTTATCTGAACCCAAAACTAGCTTATCATTAAGCCCCATTTCTGCAACAGAAAACAAGCTGGGCCTCTACTATTTCTCTTTTGGTTCTGCTCCCCTACACTTCTCCAAAAAAGGTCTGTGGAGAACGTAAGCCTCCCAACACCACCAAATTTCAGATTTTTAAAAAATCAAGCATTGAAAACAGCAGCTCAAAAATGAGCAGGCAACAAAGCATCCATGAACGGATGTTTCTCAGAGAAACGGGGGGATAAAAATGCAGCAGTTTGTTTGCTAAGTCACTTGAGGCACGTTTATGGGGTGAATCCTTTAATCATGATTAATTATAAGCCTGGTTTTTTGAGTCAAGTTGGACACGGGAATGCACAGTTTCTCTGGCTTATTCCTAATGTATTTGTGTACCTCACCAAGTCCTTAAGAGCAGTAAATGGTGAGGGAACGAAACCAGGGACTAAGCTAAGAAACTATGGTGACTGGCCAGTCTGCTATGTTGATTCAGGTTTGTTTGCAGCTAAGCATGATTTGTCTACTATTTCAATAATATCCATTTGCTTTGTGGTGTCCTTTCCCGTCTGTAGGAGTGACCCGCGTCATGGGTAACAAGAAAGGGATTTTCACGCGCCAACGGCAACCGAAAACCGCTGCCTTCCTTTTGAAAGAAAGATACTGGAAGATTGCCAATGAATCCAGATCTCAGATGCCACCAGCCCCGTGCGGTGGTGCCTGCTTGCCCTAAGCACACTTCTCCAAGTGTGCTCAATTTTCATTTCAGGTATTACAAGAGGCTTGTGTTTACAGAGGTTCTACGGCAGGGGCATCAAACTCGCGACGACACATTGTTGTCACGTGACGTATCGCAATATTCCCCCCTTCACTAAACCAGGGATGGGCGTGGCCAGCACGTGATGCATCCAGCTCATGGGCCATGAGTTTAACACCCCTGTTCTACGGCAAGAACATTAAAATACAGGTAACTTTTCTACAATTAAATGTCAAAGAAAAAAATGTACTGAGATCATGAAATCGAATCAACGAAGCCACTAGCACAGTGTTTCTCAACCTTGGCAACTTGAAGATGAATGCTGCCTGGGGAATTCTGGGAGTTGAAGTCAGGACATCTTCAAGTTGCCAAGGTTGAGAGACACTGCACTAGCAGGACTGGTGACAGAATTTGGCAATCATAGGTTTCTTCTACCCTTACAAGGAGCCAGAGAAAAAGATACTGTGTGGACACTTTTCTCTGATTTTGAAAAACATTTGCACATTTCTAAGGATCAAAACATTTCTCAGCCTTATTAAAGTGTTTTACAATCTTTTCATCCCTTCTTGAATACATTTTATTAATTCTGTTTTGTACCGGGAACTAAATTTAGGGTATGCAGGTTTATTAAGTGCACTTTTGAGGAGGGAGAATGTCTGAGAAAAACTTTGCTCAAGATAGTGACACTCCCACGTTGCCTTTCAAGGCTCACTGTCAATTCACCCATAAACATGAACAGAGGTATCCCAGTGGTTTGTAGGAAAGCTGGAAAGCAAGGGCTTGAGCAGAGGGTTCGACTAGAAGACCTCCAAAGTCCCTTCCAATTCTGTTATTCTGGAAAGGGCTAAAGGAAGAGGCTAATTGGCCAATGCAGGAACTTCTAATACAGAAAGAAAGGTAGAAATTTTGGGAAGAAACAGAATGAAGAAATCTTCATCATAGACATGTTTACTGGCTTCAGCTTATATTTAACTAACTTTGCCCCAAAGGACAGACTGTGTGTGCGTGTGTGTGTGTGTGTGTGTATTGTGTTGTGTGCACATGAACACACGTGAAGGAATGAAGGAAACTAATTTGCGAGTTGGGAAGAGAGACCAAGCTCAGAAACGTACACGAGGTCCTAGCATTGGGGTAGCAAAGGGAATGTGGAGGAAAACACTTCAAATTTTCTTTGCATAAAGAACCTATATAAACACGAGTAGGCAGATTTTTAATCCCTGACTGAGCTGACAGGAGTTTGGAGTCTGGAAATCTAGCATTTCCCTGTGAGAGCTGCATGTTTCCATTATGGGTGTTCAAAGACTTAAGAAGGGAACTTCACCTGTCCAGCATTCCACAAGTCTTAAAGTTGCCAAGGTTGGACATCTCTGCTCTCTAAGTCTAGAAACTAGGAACAGGAAGGTGATTTTCAAATAGAGTGATGTCATCACCAAGTAGATGCCACTGCTGGCCATAGCTTTATGTCATTATCTGGAGGGGAAAACATTTGCAAAAGTTTTCTTAGGTCTTCAACTTACAACTGCAATTTAGCCTACAATTATGATTATTCAGTCATGATAGTCTTTAAGTGGGACACCGTGTGACCATTTCTGATTTTATGACTTTTGTTGCTAAGTGAATGTCATGGTCATTAAGTAAACCCACTGTTCACTATGGGACTTTTTTTTTTGCCAGAAACTGGAAGAAAATGCTGCCTTCCCTTGGGGGAAATGTAAATAACTGTCATGTGACTATGGGACACTGCAAGCAGCTGGTTGCCAAGTACCCAATGTGATCATGTGACTGGGGGCCCCAGATGTCAGAATCCAGGTCATCTTTTTGGGGGAGGGGTCATCATAATTTAGAACAGCCATTAAGTGACCAGTCATAAGTTGAGGACTGCCTAAACGGACTAAGCCATGATATGAAGGATTTCTTTTGTACTTTGCTGTGCTCATGAATGCTCTTCTAAATGAATTCCTATTCAAGGAATGTTTGGCTTTCTATAATTTAAAATATAATGGTCTCTTCTCACAGGGAGCCCATTGTGTGATGGAGAAAAACAAGCACTCAAGGACTTGGCTCCAAATATTTATGTGCATATTCTGATTTTAATCTCAAATAAAAGATGTGTGTAGTTTCACACATCTCAGTATTTCTACAGCTTTACAAAATAGATCAATACTGTTGTAACCATACTGCATATTTGAAGGGAGTTGATTGCTTTCAGATCACAAACATTTCAAAGTGTTTTCCCCCCATAAGGGCATTTCCCTCCTTCCTCACAATGAGTACTCAGCCACAAGAAACAGAAGTTTCAAAATAACATGTTTAAATGATTTTGAAAGCATGTAATCAAGACACAAATTAATATTTGCAAACCTACATAGGAATTACACTTATGTAGAATTCCACCTACGTAGGGAAACAAGATTTGGGAGATTAGCAGAAACAGAAACCTCATTGTTCATCCCAAGATTTTGATCTTAGTGGCTGGAGTTTACCATTCCAATTACCCTACTTTTGCGCCAAACACTACAATCAGTACCGCATCCCGCTGCTCTGTGTTGTGCTAGTTTTGCACATCTGGCATCCAGAGCAATTACCAACCACAGAGAGGATCGTTCCAAAGGTGCTTTTTCAGGAGGCAACTGGACATTGTTTTTTTCTTTTGAGGACATTTTGCTTCTCATCCAAGAAGCTTCTTCAGCTCTGACAGGATAGTGGGGAATGGAAGGCTTTGTACTCCTTGCAGACAGCTGGTCATTTGCATCCTTTTAGAGCGTCAAACTCGGGGTGTCAAACTCGATTTCATTGAGGGCCGCATCAGGGTTGTTTGACCTTGGAGACTGTGGCCAAGGTGGGTGTGACCAGCTCGATGTCACTCATCGGGGCTCCGTTTTGGCTGTGATGGCCTCCTGCAGCCCTCTGCCATTGAAAATGGAGTTCAGGATGTGTGTGGCCCATCTGGGCTGTTTTCGGCCGCGATGGCCTCCTGCAGCCCTCTGCAAGTGAAAACGGAGCTTGGGTCATCCTCCCGAGCTGTTTTCACTGGCAGAGGCACCGCAGGCCAGTCCTTTGCTGTTTCCAGGGAGGACCTGTGGGCCAAATCTAAACACCCCATGGACCAGATTCGGTCCCTGGGCCTTGAGTTGAACACCCCCGTTGAAAGAGGGGGGGGTGAACTGCACACAACAGGAACCAGGAGCACTGCTCAGGTGACCTTGAAGACACAGATAAACCTCCAAGTGGCCTCGAGGACTCTCTTAAAGAATTCAAATGACCAGCTGTCTGCAAGGAATATAAATCCTTCCATTCCCCACCATCCTGTCACATCTGAAGATGCTTCTTGGATGAGAAACGAAATGTCCTCATAAGAAAAAGACAAGAAAGTTCAGTTGCCTCCAGAAAAAAACACCTTTGGGACAACCGTGACCTGGATGACTGAGAATCTCTACAGACACAGAGAGGATCAACTATCAGAATTGTCATTATTCCTTATGACTTGGGTTATTCCAAGAAGTTCTGCTGTTCCAAAGAAGCCACGTTACAAGCATGAACTCTCATTTTATCTGAAAGCATAAGAAACCCATCCCTCATTATAAAATATGTTAATGGAGCGACATTAAAGAGTAGAATTATTGCACTTGTTGAAAGTGACATCTGATTCTTCATGCCTAAACAAAAGCCATTCAGGGAGATTCCAAGGTGCCCTGGGATGTGAAGGGATAAGGAATTCTGGAATCCATCATTCCAGTAGGTTTTCTTGCAGTCCATGAGGTTACTTTAGTGGTCATGATAAGGGCCCAAACAGGAACAGCCTAATGACCCTCACAAAGATGACTCTGCAAATTGATGAAGAGTCATCTCCAAGCTAGTTTGAAAGCTGTAAAAAGAGAGTTGAAGAAAGAAGTCTGAATTCCCATCTTCCACTCCACTGAACGTCATCTCAAAGAACTCTCCCTGAACATCTCTGTCCCTTTCGTCACTTGGCTAACAGCAATAAATACTTCTTGGAACATGGTGCTTTGTGTGATTGAGGGAGTGAAAGTGAGGTGCTTATATTGCTAAAATAAAGCTTTTAAAATCAATCAATAGCCTCATATTCAATGTTCAATGACTTTGCTCTAAGTACGTGTAAGGACTCCTAGTTCCTTTGACAAAGGACAAACCACCTGTAACCTAAATTCAGAACATTAGATTTCAGATTTTGCGGCTAAGCTGACCCAAAGACACTGAACCAGTTGGCTTCCGTGGAGGAAATAAAATTGGGCAAGATGGTAATGTTGGCAGCAGGGACGTGCACTCAGGGGAGGCAGAGCCTCACCACTGTCATCATGAAAAGAAAAAAAATGTAAAAGGAAAAAGGCTGAGCTAGTTGCTGCCAGAGTCACAGTGGATGACTCTGCTTAGTGCTTAACTGTTTAAAAAAGCCTCTTAAAAAGTGCCCTCTACAGGAGAACGAGGTGCCTCATCTAGTCTGAGAAGAAAAAGAATGAAGGAAAACTTTTTCGCAAAGGAGAAAAACAAATGCTGTCGCTTTAAATAGGAACTGAGCATGCTTGGCTGTGGAATTCTGGGAGTTGAAGTCCACAAGTCTAAAAATTTTTGAAACCCGTGTCAGTGCCTCACCAGCCATAAACCTCACCGCACGTCACTGGTTGGCAGTGCATAGGCCAAACCCAGCCCTTAATTTCATGCATTGATGCTGCAAAAACATAGAAAGGGTCAGGGCATCCATTGAGCTGCTGTCTCCACCATCTTGACTGTTTTGATCCTACACCAGAGGTGATATTCAACCAGTTCCGACAGGTTCTGGAGAACCGGTAGCAGAAATTTTGACTAGTTGGGAGAACCGGCAAATAGGCTGGCCCCGCCCTGCTGCCTCCCAGCTGATCTTTTGTTGCCCTGAAAGGGAGAACGGAACTGGAAAGCAGGTTAGTGGGGTGGGAAAGGAATGGGGATTTTGCAGTATCCTTCCACTGCCATGACCACCAAGCCACACCATGCCAACCAAGCCACACCCACAGAACCAGTAGTAAAAAAATTTGAATCCCATCACTGCCCTACACACACAGATGATGATACTGCACTAATCACAAACCACAAGTTGTTAAAACTAAGCTACATTTCCAGAGGAAAAGGAATTTGAAAAATAGAACAAGGTCATCCTATATGGAGAATTGGGATTAAAAAAAAAAGGTTGAAATGACATTGGTTGATAAATTTGAAAAGAGGAGATAGCTACAGAATGGGGAGGAAGAAGATTCTGCTTTTCAATTTCCTGGTTGGGTCATCCTGTTGATTCCCACTTTCCCCAAAACACCTTCTCCATCTCAATCTGTCTCTGAAAGATCAATAAAGTATAAATAAACTATGCCATGGATTATAGCATTATCTTACAACTAATATATAAGAAAAAGCTTTCCTCCTGCCCCAATCCGCTCTTTCTCTTTCCTCTTCTTAACACAAGGATATTTCACTTAGCTCTCATTTGATAAACTTGGTAATCATTTACTAAATTGTAGATGCTGAATTCTATGACAGTTTGACGAGTTTTAAGTAGAAGAAACAATATCTTATTTTTTTCCCCCAACATCATTTACTATGGTTTAGGTAAAGAAACAGTAAAGTGATCTGATATTTAAGCCTCAGGCACACATGAAACTCAAATAACACAAACAGGAGTAGCTTACATAATGTGGCATGCCTGATAGCATGGATTGTGTAAGGGCATGAAAAATACCATGAACGCAGGAAATTTTGGCAAAGATACTCCTGACGGTGGAACTGATTGATGGACTCAAACTACTTTGAACTGTGATATAGGCAGCAAATAAATTTGATAACAATAATTTGCCCGCAAGAACTGGTGGAGCCATAAAGTCACAAGAAATGAAGAAGCTAAAGTGCTCTGAAACTTTGGAATTCAAACTGACAGGCAACTGCCACATAACAACCCAGATATCAATTATTGATAAGACAAAAAAGAAATCCCAACAGATGAAAACGTAATTAAAAAGGTATTAGAATGTGCAGAAATGGATAGACTAACACTGACAATTAAGGAAAAAAAGGACACTGAATACTTTTTGACATGGGAACTGTTTTATCAATGGTTGGCTAATGAAAACAGAAGTTAGAAACATGGAAATGTAAGAAAAGGACTAATGTTATAAGGGATATTTGTTTAAGTGGATAAGCAATTATTACTATAGGATTAATATCAATGTAATGACTACTGCTGTAAACATTTTGATTATTTTCTAAAATTAGATGTACCCAGAACAACACACTGTTCAGTTAAAATTGAATTTTTTTCTATCTTTTTTTTTTTTAACCAAAAGACAAAAAAGTCTGGATATGGACTTAGCAGTACCTGGAGGGAGAGCAGAAGAACTGGAAAAGATAATAAAATACAAATACCTACAAATAGTAATAGAACAACTATGGCAAAGGCAAGGAAGGGTAATACTAATAGGCGCCTTGGGTGCAATTCCAAAACAAATGGAGCACCACTTGAACACCATCGGCATTGACAAATTCGTCAGTCAATTGCAAAAGGGAGTTTACCTCCAGCAACAATATCTCCAATATCATCAAACATCAACATTTGCCTATCTCAGGTCCCTGGGAAAGATTCTATTGAACAAAGCAAAATAATAAAAAATGTGAGGGGCATTCCCACAATTAAGGGTTGACTCACTGTAAATGTAGGATAACTGGAAGAGCATTCCTAGAGGGTGGGGACGATTCCTAGAGGGCAGTTTGATTGACTGACCTATTAAGAAATGCAAGAACCTCAGAAGTATGACTCTATTTGCAAGGAACTGACCAGCTTGCCAATCAATACAGAATACCTAGAAAAAGATTTGTGAAAGGCCGATTGGCTAATGGATCCAGTGTGAGTTGGATTAGTGTACTGTAGAAGAAAAAGAGTATGTCTTACATTCCAGGTTCGATATAACACAAATATGAATTTTCACTCTCATGAAAACCTGTGTCTCAATTTAGAAACACGTATATCACAAAGCACTCACCTTCTCATGGTTAATCTCTTAACTCTCCCAGTTCTAGAGGTCATTCTTTCTTCCCTGGGAGGCTCTGTGGGATATGTGTCACCTCCATGTCTTCTTTCAGTGGCAGTAGAGCTCTCTCTCCCCCTCCCTCTCTCTCTCTGTTTTTGTATGTGTGAGAAAAGTCAACAAGGAAGTCCCTGTCAACAATATATTATCCATCTGACAGACCATTATACTGTAGATGCTTAGAAGGGTCAAAAAAGCATCACTCCACACACATATTACCCATAGTCTGTAAATGCACAATGTCTGGGTTGCCATAACACACAAAGCCAAACAAAAACACTCATAACTATGGCTTACAGCCCACTATGAACCCAATATTAAATTGGGGTCTTGTGATAGTTTTCCATTATTTAATGAATATACAATTGTGTATGTTTGTCACAAAATACTGTCACAAATAAGCAAATCACATGTTGCATAAACCTAGTCACTATGATTAATGACCAGTGGTTTATGCCTTAACTTTTATGAATTCAGCCAATTCCTTTAAGGAACAGTCCTTAAAGAAAGCGTGGCTTAACACAATGCTTGAATTCAGCCACTGCAACCCTATGGATTTTTGGTTTAAAAGTGGCACTTTCAATATGAATGCTCTATTTAAAAAAGTGCAAGAAATGGCTGGTGTTTGGTAACTAAAGGTCAAAGAATTTATGATTTCAGTGAAGTCTAGAAACAAATTAGTACAGGAGATTACAAAACATTCTGCAAACACATCCACAGATAATTTCTACGTTTATTTTTATACCAAAAAAGTTATGTGCAACAAATAAACATTCTTACAATATTTACATGGTTTTAATTCCCCTGTTAGCAAAATTGAATTTCAATCTCAGAATATCACAGTCCTATGTTGAACCAAAAAATAAAAAAATAAGAATGGAATGACTCCAATCGAAATGGAGATGTTTTGGAGTTCGAAGCACATCAAAAAGTTGTCAGATCAAACATACGAGACAGAACACACATTGAATATTTAGGCCATGCTTAATACATTTTTTAAAAAAATGGAAACGGAATACTTCATCTTTTTTTTTAACTAGTTTTACTAGGTCATGTTTAATCGGTCTTGAAAGAATCCAAGCAAATGTTTAGTTTGTTTTGACCATTTTTTTTGTTCATACAGATCAGGAGATATTATTTTGCAAAAAGAAAATCATTTTTGACTTTGCTTTGAATCAGAAAATTCAAAGTAATTATTTTCTTAAACTTTCATCTCATTCTGGACTAGAGCCCACTCTGATATTTTCCTTGAAGAGTCACCTAGGTTGAAAAATTCCTCTTCCAAGGGTGTGGATTTCTCTTGCTACTTCTCCTTGATTCCTCCTGAAAATCAAGTGACAGAAACCTTTTCTGGGAATGTATATTGCCTAGATGCAATGGAGCCATCTGCTTCATGGATACATTTTCTGGTATCTCAAGAAAGCTGTCATCCATTCAAAACTGCATTACAAGCACTAAGAACCATACTGACTCCCAGGTATGAAGATTTCTAAGAAATCTTAGAAAAAGGGCTTATCTGACCTATGGAAAACCTTGATTTCTTGGGAAAAGGTGTCAGGGCCCTTTCTTCCTTCTGAACCATCAAGAAGTGGGAGAGATTTGGGGTGGTGGTGGTAGGGAGAATTAAACTGATCTTCAAGAAAATTACCTCCTGGGACACTGTTATTAAAAAACCCCAAACTTTTTGTCACTGAAAAAATTTCCTTCCTTCCTCACTGGCATAAAATTAGAAGCAACTTGGGTGATGAGACAGAGCCAAAGAGCAGGGGCTCCTAGGCTTTCCAAATAAAAAGAAAGGAATTGGGAGCAAAGTAAGAGTGAAAGCTGCACTTGCGAAAAACAGGGACATGCAGCATCTTCCATCATCCATATAGGTTTGGGAGTACGGCCAAGCAACCTAGTAATATTGCCGCCTTAAAGAGAACGAATGACCTTTGTGGAAGAAGAGGGAAGGCAGCAGAGAGTGCACACCTGCAGGGAGATTTGCCCACCACCTGCTTGCTGGAGGGCTTGCAAACATTACAACGCACAAGCAGGGGAAGCTCCGCTCTGTTAAAAAAATATTGGCTTGTCTAATTTGGCCCTCAGCCCAAAGTGTTTCAGCTGCCTAGGAATTCTGGGAGTTGTGAGGGGGGTTCCCAACATGTCTGAAGGGGACCTGATTGAGAACGAGTCATCCAACACAAACTCTGGCTGCATAGACCATTTGAACACCACGGAATACTAATGAAATTGGGAGATGGGGGAAGAGGGGTACAGAAGTCAGGATTTTGCTTCAAAGTACACAAGGTGACCAATACCTTCACACCTCTGTTCTTGAACAAGAAAAAAAAAATAAGAATCAACATTTAAAAGGTGTTGACTTAGAACGAGAAATGAGCAGAACAGGCAACTTTTCAGCAGAGGGAAAAATGGTGTCTGCTTGCACTCCCACCCAAGAAATTGGGGGAGAGGGGAAGTCCTAGGAAGAAAACTACAACTTCCTTGTATCCCCTATAATTGATACTGGTATATAGGCAACTATGCAACTTTATGAGCTGTGGACTTCAACTCCTAGAATTTCAGAGCCTGACTCAGGAATTCTGGGAGTTGAAGTCCACAGGTCGTGAAGTTACCATAGTTGGCCACACCCCGGTATAGATAATGGAAATCTCTACTTAGAAAGATAGAAAAGCCCCATCTCATCTGCAGACATGTAAAAAAATAAAGCCTCACACTATGTTACATTAATGTCTTAAAATAAAATTTTATCAGTGAGGGTATAAACTTGAAAATATTCTCCACATACCAATGTAACAAAAATTGTAAATTATACTCCCCCCCCCCCATCAGCTCTAATTTCAAAATTCAAGACAAGCTTTAACTGTACTCTGGTTAATACAAAATGCATTTCTGAGAAACTTTTTGACAAGGACAACAAGCAGAATTTAGTGTTTTTTTAAAATACATATATACATACATATATATATATATATACCGTAAACACCTGTCTTCTTCCATTAGACTTGCATTCCACCGTAGTTCTGTACATAAACCAACTGGACTGTTCATTTGGCAGGCATTTAAATACTGTCAGACATCCCATATTCAGCACATGTTGCTCCCATTGGAAAATAAAATCCTGCACTTTTACAAAACATTAAGAAGAATTGCATTTATACCTTAATGCTGATTTTCTTTTTAAAGAAAATGACACACAAAAAAAGAGGACCCCTTTAGACGCAGGAGGAGGAAAGGGTTTAAACGCAGACTGGAATTTTAAAAGGGAGCTTTTTCAGGAAGATCACTCTTCTTGGGCATAAGCAGGAGCAAGCATCGATGGTTAGAAAACAACAGGATTCAAGTTTTTGGCAACAATGCTCTTTGTTGTATCCTGGATATATTCTGGCCTGACCCGAACTTTTTAGTTAGCCCGTTACGACCCAAGTGCACGGCAATCTCTGCTATAACAGACACCAAAATTTGGTTTCTACCCTTAATATAAGTCTTCCAAATTTCCATCATGTGAGCAGGAGAACAGTCTTAATGATCTCAGGGAGCCCAACTGGTGAATACGCATCACAAGAAGTTGCTGGCAGATTGCATTTTGTTTCCAAAAGCTGCTTCAATCACTGAGCACTCCTTTTCGATCCTATCAATCCTGTAACTCATTCAGTCTCTGGAAATTTCTGTCACCTTCTTGCACTCCAATGATAAGCAGGCCGCTGCAACAGGTTCCTTGATCTGCCATTGCAGGAAGAAACACGGCAATCTTGCTAAGGAGCAGCTCTTCTGGTTTGCTTGGAACAGCTGTGGCCCAGATGTCATATAAGAAACTGCAACGGTTCTCCAAGGCCTCCTTGTCATATTGAGGCATACTGAGAGACCCCTGGGTAAACTAAGCCCTAAATCTAAGTATAGCAGACAAAATTTTATGTTCTGAGAAAAAGCATCTCTTTTTAAAGAACTCCAGCAGGAAAAGCAGAAGTCAGCATGGACTGCAGAGCTCAAAGCTGTCCTAATCAAGACAGCAGCCTGCCTTCTCAAAAAATACCCCCAACCTCCAGGTATGTCCTACAAGGAACCGTTTGTGATGCCAGAGTGCCTTGGTATAAGAGCAGCCCAAGGGATCACCTTCTACATACTGCAAAGGTCTGATTCATCAAAAAATACCCTTCTGCCTGGCAATTTCAAACACCCCCAATATTTGGTTTGTAAGACAGAAGGCACTTTTTTAATAAATAAAAAAACACTGCATTTTATGATATATGAATGGGAAATTATTTCAAGTTGCTCGTTCAAGTAGAACCATGACTGACTCTTGGGCCAATTTTTTACCATCTATTTCCTTTACCCTAACTGGGGGAGGAAGAGTCAATGGACATCTCCCTAAGCTTTAGCCAAATTTCTACATAGGGATTTGAAACTGCTCTGCCTCTACAGATATAAATCTATTTCTGTCCATAATCTGGGTTTCCTATACGAGCTTCACTAAATGAAGGGGAATTTCTCAGGAACATCAAAGCACCCTCCACTGACATTTCTTTATACACTCCCCCCCCTTCACTTCTGTGGAACCTATGTACAAAAAAAGCTCACAGAGGGACTGCATCCTAATTCTTCAGTGCATTCATTTACCCAGTGGGTTACTGGGATCCAGTGTCAAGTTGTAATTCTATACAGCAGCTAGAAATATTATAATCAAATTGGTTAACACTATTGGGCTGTCTCACATCTTCTGAAGTACACAGCCAATTCTGCCCCTCAAACTCCCATTTGTACAGGCTTCCTACTGATGAGGTCTGGGCAACTCAAGGTGCCCCATTCCCCTTGGTAAGCATCCCTAGACAAAGATTGTTTCCGTCCATGGAAAACAGTTTGGATGTTGCAAGGAAACCCAACTTAGTTCAGGGTCATTTTTTAATGCCATTGAATTCCTTTTCTTTAAACATATCCTGGGGGAAAAGGCATCTTGGCAAAGATCTTTTGTTGCAAATCTTCTCCAGGGAAACAAACTAAAAAAAAACATCTCAATAACACAATGAACCATTCTTCAAAAGTTATGCTTCAAGTCATCACTTGGCTGAGCTGTGCTGACCTTCTTTCTTTGCCAGGACTTTTTCTACCACTATGCACCAAGTTGTGGTAAGTGTTTTAGTTGCATCTATGTGGTCAAATTCCCTTGGCTACCAATAGACATAATGTAAACAAGGGCAATGTTTCCCTATGGTACCTATAAAGTCTAGAATAATCATGATCTCCCAGTTAAAGACTTCGCCCACCTCAATTCACGCTGAGATGGGAGACTTCCTATAGCCCACCTGGAATATTTGGGGAAGGGTAAAGAAGGAGTAAAGAATATGCCTCTGTGGACTCCTTCAAAGTAGAGTTAAAGCTTGTCTCTGATCAGGTTAAGACTTTCACAAACAGCTCCTCAGCATAGCTATTGACTGAGAAGTTACCCAGGGCCCCTATCCTTTGAGTCACTCTAACTGAATTAGCTATGATTCCTGGGGAAAGCAAGTGATATGAATAATAATTTAAAAAAATCTTTTTACTGTTAAATAAAGATAAACGGAAGCCGGGCCTTCAAACTGTCAGTCAAAATTTTGCAAAGCAGTTAATCCTGTTTGGGTGGGAGCTGCCGTTTCCAGGCCTCGTTCAAGTATACTAGTCGTTTGTAGTTGATGATCAAGAGAACGAAGTTCAGCAAGTATGTGATGACACAGACAACGCAGAATTCCTTCAGCACAAAGTACAGAATGTAAGACAGGTACAAAGATCCTATTACTGACACTATCGAGGACATCATGAGGACCAGCGCTGCTACTGCACTTGCGGTCATACCTGGAAGAAGAAGACAAGCAGTTACTGTGGGGGCTTCCTTTTGTTACAAGCAGTTGTCGATCAACAAGAACTCAGGGCAAGGGGCTAGAAGTGCACAATGTGGCCAAACCTGCCTGGTACCATTTCAAAGTCTTGTTAGTTCACTCAAGGAAGAGGTTTCTCCTCAACTGGAAGGCTTAAGAACCAATTAGTAAAACGCTGTTCACTGCATGCTGATGTGAAGGAAACAAGCAAATGCCTTTTTCCACAGAACTATAAAACTGGAAAGGGCCGGAGACCTTGCTTCATGCCAGAATCCAATGTGTGGCATTCCAAACCAATGACTGTCCGGTCTCCACATGAGCACATCCATTGAAAAGGAGCCCACCAGTTCTCCGGGTAGCTGATTCCACTCGCAAAGTATTTCCAAAATGCTGCAAACACCTACAACGTCTAATTTATGGATAATTGTTAAAATACAGCAAAGTTCACTAGCTGAGCAGAATTTATGAGAAATTTAGATACATGCATAAGAAGAGGTTTACCCATTGCTGTTCATAATTCTGATGAAATGGCAATTCCGAATTTGGAGACAGACTGCCTCTACTTTTCTGTTGCTAAAATGGAAAAGAATGGAGTCCTCATGCCCTCATCATGGACTTTCCCAGTCCCATCCAACTGACCACTGTAGAAAACAATCTACTCTCGCTTGGAAGGATCACATGCTTTGGATGAAGCACTTATGGCTGATGGTTAGTATCAGAAATGCCAAGCAAGCAGATATCCATCTCTCCTACCACCCTAATTACACGGTACACGTTCCTTCTTTCAACAGATACATTCCCAATTATTCAGGCGTTTCAAGACTGTACTATAACTTAAGGTTCTCATTAGTTTATATGTTAGCAGACCCATTAAGCACAGTCTACAAGAAAAAGTGCCAGGATTCTGAGGCCACTGATTTTAAGAACTGAAGAAACATACAGCAGCTTGCCGATCTCTTCTGGAACTAAGGTTAATACAATGCTGTGTGGGCATTAAGCACGACCCACAATTAACTGCAATTTCCCAAGTTTATGTTTGAAAAAAAAGGGGGGAGAGAGAGGGGGAAGAGAGAGAGAGAAGAGGTGAATTTGCAGGCTGGAGAAGCAGCACAAAACTGGGAACAGGAGAGGAAGACAACTGCATGAGACTCTGAACAGTTCCACACTCTATTAACTCTCTTCAGGAAATGAAGTAACATTATGACTGGGCTCAGAAAATGTAATTAAGCCATTAAGCCATAAATTAAAATAAAATAAAATATGTAAGCAGTCCAGAGTCACCATATAGGGCAGGTGGGCAGCATAAAAATGTTTTAAATGAAGAAAATTAAATAATAATAATTGTTCTTTTACTGTAATACAGTATGGGAACCCAGTCACTGTGGTATATATAAATACTACAGTGAGTTGATATGTGAGCAATCCACGATAATTAGTCAACAAACAATGGCTTAGCATAAAGTACGAAATCTAGTTTTCATACAAGTTATGAAATACTCTCTTCATTATATTAAATATGCATTTTCATAGCGTCTGCTCAGTTACGAAACATGTCTGCCCCTCTTTGAAAATCCAAAATTTACTTCATAACAGAACTAGAAAACCGGTGAAGAGGCTGAAGCAGAGGATTCTAGGACTCCTTCAGGAAATTCATACACACTCACTGTGGGTACAGGTGCCGTGTCTCAGGTGAAGAAAAAGATGCACAAGTCATCCCTATATTGTTTTACACAGCAACAATGTCATGCAAACAGAGAATGGATCCTGGGCCCACAACCTGAAGTCTTGACAGTAGGGAGAGTAGAAGAGAGGGAGTGGGAGGATGTTAGAGGCAAGGGCAGACAGGGGTGAACAGGGGCAGACACTGTTACACACACCTGCAAACACACTCACAAAAACAGCACTGGATATAATGCATCATGATTTACCTGTGCATAATCATTTAAAATCTAATTATTAAGGTTTGGGGAGAAAGAGATGGGCTTATTTTTATTAGAATTTTCCAATCTGGTTGTTCAGAGGGAATTTTTCTTTGCTGTCATCTAGGAGCAACTAAAACAGTGGCTATTTGCAAAAATCTGGCCTGGATCTAGAGTAGACACACCATGGAGAAGATTGGGAAGGGAATTCTAGCTAACATATATAAGGGAAGGAAGTAAAGAGGAAACTGATTATCAGCCCCACTTCTCCAATGTTTATTCCCCCACCACCACCCTCCCCCAAAAACCTCTGCTTTGAAATCCCTGGGAATTAACAACTTGTTCCAGCTTTGCTTTAGGATCTGCAGGCACTGTTGAGAGGACTGTGAATGTGACTTAGAGATCACATTTGTCAGGCAGGCATGAATTAAATGGGAGATTAGTGAAGCACATGCTACAATTGTTAGGACTCAATACATATTGTACAAGATTTTGATTACTAGACTGAAATAATCACCCACAAAAAAATGTATATCCTGCCTTTTTGCCTAGAGGAGCAAAACATAAGGAAGAGGTAGGTGGGAGTGAGAGATGATAGTCTGCTACTTACCAAGCAACATTTGCAGTATATAGAATACAAGACCGAAAACGCTGTTTGGTTGATTTATTGCACTGTCTTTTCCAAAAATGGAGCCTAGCAGGCCAAATCCTCGACCCCATCTGAAAGAAAACAGCCCATTAAGTCTTAAGTGGTAAGCACTTGCTTTAATAAAAATACAAATCTATACACACAATGCACTTATGTACCCCCCTTCACTATGAACAAGTCAGGTAATAAATATATAGCATTATAGGATGGATGGATGGATGGTATTCCCTTCTAATTTATTGAACATTCAGATTATGCTAAATCTTGATTACAAACTGTGGCTTACCAAACAATATATAATACAAGTAAACAATAAACTATACTTATTAAAGCTACTGTAATAAATGGTTATTAAAGCTGCTAAAACACGCTAATCTAAAACAAGACAGTCGTGCTAGTGTGATGCGTGAGCCCTAATACGTCACAAACAAAATGCTACCCATTATCCAACTAAGCCCTATCTTTAGCAGTGCAGATCCATTTTAAATAATGTGAATCCATCACCACCAATGCAAAGGAGAGGAAAAATCTAGGCAAATTTCACTTCAAATAGCAACTATCACTGTCACCCAGTTGGCTTTGGGTTTAAGGTGGGACTAGAACTCACAGTCTCCCAGTTTCCAGCCGGAGTGCCTTAACCACTACACTAAACTTACTTTCAGTAATGAACAATGGTCCATAAAATTAATTTTAAAATGCCTGGTTGTAGAGTACTTCTCTCTTTTCATCATAACATTTCCTATACCCATGCAGACTCATAATGGGGCTCCATATGTGACTCAGCAGGCACTCCCCTCCCTCCCCCAGCTCAGGAAGCTTAAATCAGAATACAGGTGAAAAGCAATAATCTGCAGAACTGAATACAGAAGTAAATGAATCATCTGCTTATATCAGCCTGAATCCTGTTGAATGTATGACTAACTTCCAGATAGGCTAAGCACTTTTCTACATTTCTGAAACCAAGAGCCAAATGGATGGGGAAGAAGATATGGGTTGAAAGTAGGTGTGCTTGTTTTTAATGCAGAAGGAATCAGGTATTTTAAAAATGTTATCACAATTTTTTAAAAAGAGAAATACAGAAAAATATACAAATTAAAAGAAAAGTGTAAATCCAATGACTGACAGATAAAGAATCCTAAGCATTAATATACTAAATTAATATAAATCACCTAAATAGGATATATATATTAATCATACAATAACATTATATCAAATTATGCAAAGAATTGTGTCCCTTCTTTTATAAGAAGGAATTGGATTTAACTCTTAGTATTTCAACTGAAATAGGGCTTAAGAAATGCTGTGTTTTAGGAGCCTGGGGATCCTTATGTGAAGAGATTTGCCCACTTTTAAGACAGTTGGAGATTTTGTTTATAGAGTTTTTCAATAATTTGGGGAACTACATAGAAAGAGGCTCTAGAGACCATATTATGGTTTAGAGCAAAGTGTCATTTTAGCCTTACAGCTCTTTCACAGATTTGATCTTTGACATATGAAAGGGGGGTCAGGCTTCAAGGCAAGGAGACATTTTCCCTAGAAAGCATGGAGACACAATTCTATTCTTAGTAAAAATGATATTAAGGGACTAAATTGAATACTGAACATTCAGAATCAGTATACAAAAACTATTTGTTCAGAGACCAGAAAAACCAGTTAAATATTTCCAAAACTATGTGCCATCACACCTCTAGATTAAGAAGCAGTACATATCTGATTTTTTTTTTGGGGGGGAGGACGACCAGTTAGACTGGTAGTTTTTAACTAAGCCCTACTGCGGAGTCTGCAGTGTCTCTGTATGCTGGCTTGTGTGTTCTCCAACACAATTCTCACAACGCTTCGCTGAACGTACTCGCTCTCCCAACGGGGAGCTTACCTAACAGTTTTCAATCAATGAAAAGGGGAAACAAGAAAGGCAAATTGATTTAAACACACCAATTTTAAAATATTACTCCAAGAAGTTTGCATTACTGGTTAATTCAGTTATTGCATTCATAGCCTACACTGTGTGAATGAGTCTAAGCCACCTGAACCCTAAAACATGGGGCTTGCGACCCAATTCAATTAACCTTTTTGAGAAATGCACAAATACTGGCAACTTGGCATTAATCATGCACTGGGTGTACAATATATACATACACCTGTGTAAAATAGAGCCCATAGTTCTGAACTTCGTCACACTTTGTGTTTTCCTTGACTGTTGGCATAAGAGTTTGACTGCTCAAGACAACAATGCACAATGCCACATCTTGCTAGGCCCACACTATCTTCGGCTTGAGAACAGAATGTTAAAATTGATTTTTAAATTAGTGCAACTTTTTAGAACAGTTGGGGACAACCATTAGTAAGCAACTGCCAACCATAAAATGTAAGTCAGATTGCTCGTTGGTAAACAGCTTTCACCTGACTAAAAACGTGAACTGCAAAATAACTGTGCCACCCATCTATTCTCTGCTCTCTTCTACCCCATCCTAGGAATTAAAAAGATGCTAGTGAAGTAACACATGTTTTATGTATAAGAGGCACGCTTTGATCCTGGCAACTCCAAGGAGAACAATTGCAGATGGGAGGAATAGATGGTACATTGAATAGGGACACTGTTTAGCTGTGCAGAATTGGTTTCAGTAATGTGGCTAACAAATTCATTAGTAATGGTTTTAGCGTGCTGGCTTAACTTAGCCATCTGGGGCTGATTCAATAAATCATGATTATGGGAGTTTAATACAAAACTTCAGCAGCGGATTTACAGAAGGTTGGACAGAGAATACTGGGTGGAGAGATCCAGTTGCCAAATAGTTTTAGTTTTAGTTTACTTTATTGTACCTTGTGCAACAAAATTAAATATATGATAAGGCAAGTTCTATACTTATATAGTGTATTTATTTGACATATACCGTATTTTTCGGAGTATAAGATGCACCTTTTTCCCTCAAAAAAGAGGCTGAAAATCTGGGTGTGTCTTATACACTGAATACAGCATTTTTTGCCTCCCCAAACCCTGCCCACTTCACCAAAATGGCCGTGCATAGCATTATGGAGGCTTTCAGAGAGCTCCTGGGGGCTGGGAAGGACAGAAATAAATGAAAAACAGGCTGTTTTTCGCTCAATTTTGCCCCCCCCCCCAGCCCCCAGGAGCACTCTATAAGCCTCCTAAAAGCTATGCATGCATTTTTTTTGGCAAAAAACTGGCCATTTTTTGCTCGTTTTTGTCCCCCCACCAGGAGCATTCTACAAGCCTCCTAAAATCTATTCATACCTTTAAAAAAAAAAAAAACACAGGCACATTTTTGCAAAAAACGGGCCATTTTTGGGAGGTCTGCAGAGTGCAAAAACCTTTTTTTTCAATTTGCCTCTTCAAAACCTTGGTGCGTCCTATACTCCGAAAATACAGTATTACATCTTTTCTACATTTGTACATTGCTCGACTCCCAAAAACACTACATAGTTCACAAAGGAAAAAAATACAGCAGTAAAAATAAGGAAAATGATGACAAAAAATGCAATAACAAAGCATACCCATTCCTTGAAAGGGCTTCCTAGCCAAAGGCCTTCTGAAACACAAGCAGTTTGAGGCCCCTAGATGTTTGGGAGAACCTCACTCCAAAGAGAAGGAATTAGATGTGGCCGAATTTATATAATCCAACTATCTTGAGATTGTTCATCAGTCCTACTCAAAGAAAATCCATGGGTACTATTCAAGAGAGCAAATTAATTGCCTTTGGGCCATGTAAGTATAGGGTCTTTTTACAAAACCTTCTGTTCAGGTCAAAGCATACATTTTATGGTATTGATAATAGATTAGTTTAACATCTAAGTGAAATTTTCTCAATGGTTTAGCCACATTAAAATTAAAGTGGTTTGATTTCTGAGTAGGCCTCTGTGATTGAATTGTGAAAGGAGTTATATGCAATGATCTCAACAGCTTTTAATGTCTGTGGTAAAAAAAAATTGGAGTTGAAGTGAAGAATTGTAGTGAAATGTCAACTTCTGGTCCAAAAAACTCACATTATCATCTGAGTCCAATTCTTTTATGCAGACTTCCATGCCACTGCCAATTAATAATGCTTTTCCAGACTTCTGCCTGGATAACTTCAATTAAATTCAGGAATATTAATTATTTCATGAATGTATCCCAATCACTGTTAAAATATTATTTTTCTCCATTTGAATGTATTTTAATAAATGTTTATATTATTTTTAACTGAGTTGAATTACAAGAGAATTTCTAGATTCCTCAGTAAATTTATGGAGAGCAAAAGCATATCCAAAATTTGGAGAAAGGCAGCAGACATGCAGTGAAACAAGGAGAGTACAGAATTAGAAAAAATACTATCTGATGAAAAAAGCAAATGAGCTTCCTAGATTTTTTTTTTTTTGAACAGTCTACTTCAGTGCTGCAACCACCAAATGTGTTTGGACTGCACTGTTCAACATTTCCTAACTGTTCCACTAGAACATTCACAAAGTAGCTGAACAAACTAAACTGTGGCCCAACTCATTAGAAAACGTATATTTGAAACTTTGTAATAGGTATGCAAATAATATATATTTTGTCAATGTTACGAAGATAACATAAACATCAGCCTCACCATAACCTAACAAACAGATAACAGAGGAGGACCATCTGAATATGAATATGATTTTCCCAGTTGCAATTTATGGCTGCGAAAGTTGGACCATAAAGAAGGCTGAGCGCAAAGCATTGTGGCCTTTGAACCATGGTGCTGGAGGAGACTCCTGCAAGTCCCCTGGACTGCAAGGTGATCCAACTGGTCAGTCCCAGAGAAGATCAACACTGACTGCTCTTTAGAAGGCCAGATCCTGAAGATGAAACTCAAGTACTTTGGCCACCAAAGGAAAAGGAAGGACTCAATGGATAAGATGCTGGGAAAGATTGAGGGCAAAAGAAGAAGGGGATGACAGAGAATGAGGTGGCTGGATGGAGTCACCGAAGAAGTAGGCATGAGCTTAAATGGACTCCAGAGGATGGTAGAGGATAGGAAGGCCTGGAGGAATGTTGTACATGTGTTGCAATGGGTCGGACAAGACTTTGCAACTAACAACAACATGAATATGCATCTATTGTTATTATTACTAGTACGCTTGGTCACACAGTCAGCCAGATGTTTAGACTAAACTTGGCATTTTTATCCTCCACTACCTACTGAGTCCTTCCCAATGACCTAGATAGGCAGCTATTATTGTTTAACAATATTAAAGGCACTGTCATAAGATGTAAGCTGTTCCAAGTAAACCTCCTTTTTGCAATTGACTGGTGGTTATTTTGTTAATACCGATGGTGTTCAAATAGTGTTCCAGATGTTTTGGGATCCAAGGAATCCATTACTATTGGTACTATCTTTGTTTTCTTTTGCCATATCCACAATTCATATTTTTTGGTTTTTCTTACCGATAATTGCTAAGTCTCAAGTGTTATGTGGCAGGTGCTTGTTTCAATTGTAAACTCCCAGAGAACTTTAGCGTCATCATTTTCTATTACTTTCTATTATTTTGTGGCCCCACCGGTTCTTGCCTGCAGGCAATATTCCAATGAAGAATTTTTGCTACTTTGTCACACTGTCAGTCTATGCAATTTTTCTGTAGCAACGAATTAGTTCGTCCACTGATTCTTTCACTTTTTATTCTTGTCTTTGAATCAGTGTTGACTCCTGAAGACTGTCTGGAAAATCTCTGCAAATTTTCTTGGCAAAATTTTGGAAGTGGCTTGCCATTGTTTTCTTCCTATGATTGAGAGAAAGGGACTGGCCCAAGGTCATCCAACTGGTTTTGTGCCCAAGGCAGGACTAAAACTCACACTCTCCCAGTTCCTAGAGTGATGGCATAACCACCAACAAAATTACGATTATTCATACTGTCAGAGGGGGGAGATATTACACTCAAGCATTCTTCATCATGCCCAAATACACATTTAACTGAGAGATCCTGCCAACTCCCATCAGCAGCCATGAAATTATGAAAGGAAGCAGCAGCAGCAGCCTTTCCACGTAATTATACCCAATGCTTTCATTACTACATGTGGAACTAGTAACCAAGAGATACACTTATTTTTTTCTTCTGACTTTTTCCCCCTTCTGTATTGTTCCTTTTCTATCATAAGCTGCAGGCAACAACTTTTGGATTTCTGATCATGGTACGAAATACTGGGAAGCTTTTTTTAATTGAACTGTGGGACCATTAGTAATATCTAAACAGTACAACAAATATCCACATGCAAGTGGACTAAAAATCAACAAGGCTGGACAAATGAAACAAGTGGGAAAGGGTTGTTCTTTCCTTTGTCCGACCTTTACTCACCTAAAGATATTGCAGTAGCCCACAAGATTTTCTTTCAGATATACGGTACATATACTTGTTTACTGAGACAGAGATAGACAAATCCTTTTTTGCTTAAATCTAGCCAAAGCTCTATGTCCAATTACTTTTCACAGAAACTAGCATTATTTGAACTGTGCAAACTGATGAATACAGATCTAAATAAAAGTGCATAAGGTTCTGTTACATTATTCTTAGATTACTGTATACAAAAAGATGCAATTTGTTTTCTTGCCTAAGTCGAATTAGCTACAGTTATTTGATACTGGCTCTACCAGTTTCAGTTTAAACCTTTTCAAAATTCAAATCCAGTTTGATCTGTTTGTCATATATCCATAGCAAGAAATCAAACAAAACAAATCCATGGACACAATCTCGGCAAGCTCCCCTTTGTCACTTTCTAAATGCCACACCTTTCCTGCATCATTATTTCAACCACCTCACAATTTTACAGACATTTCCTAATTCTAAACTGAAAACCACTGGAAAATGTTTTTTCCCTGCACACAAGTGTCCTATAACTGTAAAATGTTCAGATGTTACTCAATTTCTGAAAATATGATACTAGTAGAAGATGCCCTCTCTAGCAAGAACTATAACATGCAGGAGATTCAACCCAGAAGAGATACTCTACAAGTGCTGCTGTTGTCAGAAGTCAGTCAACCTCAAATTTAGTAAGAAGCTAAAAATATTCAGCTTGTCACCTATAGGAAGCTAGGCAATCAAAAAGAGGGTGTGTACAATACTTCACATTTTTTAGCTACAAATGGCTAACTTAAAATACAAATGAAGCCAGCTTTACTAACTATTCTGGAATTGCAAGGCTGGCATTATTACTTTCTTTCAAGGCATAGCAAACATGAAAAGTAATTACAGATAATCCTCGACTTACAACAGTTCATTTAGTGACTGTTTGAAATTACAACAGCACTGAAAAAAGTGTTTTATGACCATTTTTCACAGTTATGACCTATGCACCACCCCTATGATCATATGCTCAAAATTCAGATGCTTGGCCTCTGGTTCATATTTATGACCATTGCAGCATGAGTCATATTACCCCGTTTGTGATCTTCTGACAAGCAAAGTCAATAGGGAAAACAGATTCACTCAACAACCAAGTTACTAACTTATCAACTGCAGTGATTCACTTAACAACTTTGGCAAGAAAAATCATAAACTGGGTTAAAACTCATTTAACAAATGTTTCACTTACTTAAACACTGAAATTTTGGGCTCAATTGTGGCCATAAGTCGAGGACCTATTCTATATGCATATGAGATATCTGCAGTTCTATTAAAAATGCAGTGTCTTTGCATGCCACCCAACAAGTTTCAAGGGAACTCAGAACCAAGTATTCTTACTCCCATGAAACTTAATTACACACATCACTTAGAAACTCTTGCAAGTGGTCCACAGATTTGTTTCAGGATTTCTGGACTTATGCAGGGATGCAGGACTAGAAAATAATCAAATCTCTGACATTGAGCAAACAAATTCTTGCCCTGCTCCCTTTTTTCAATGCAAAGAAAGCAAATCCAGTGGCAGAAAAGGAGATGAAACACAGCAAAGAGCTCTTCTTGATTTTACCCACTTTAAACATTCCCCAGATTTATTACTAATCCATGGTCTATAGAAAAATATAGTTCTCCAGCTAAAGTGGTTCACTAGTGCTGTTCTTATACATTTTGTAGTCATCTTATATGATTGACATTCCTTTATGTTACTTAGTTTTTCTGGCTTAGCCCCTAGCCTTAGGTTATTCTGATTTTGAACTGACCCTTTAGATTTGACATCCTACTCTCCAACCAAGATAACTATGATTGCACTCACTAGCTGTCTGTTCATTAAAACTGATGTGTATTAGGTGAGATCCAAACAATGCTTATCCCTCAAACCAGAACAAGGCACAGATTTTCTAAGAGAAAAGTGAAGATAGGTCAGTTTCATTGGGAAATCTTTATTGGCCAACCGGGAATAGGGGTCAAAGACTCTCAGTGTATCTTATTAGGCAATTTACCTCTGAACCCAACTGCAACTGAAAAGATAATATCAACTGAAAAGATATCATATTGTCAGAGGAGCATTGGGGGGGGGAGGATGATAAATCAAACAGCAAGGATTCTGTTACCAAAATGGGTTTAATCTACGTTTTGCACAGTACATATACATTTTGGTTCTGAACTTTAAAAAACAACAACCTCAATATCCAGCACTTAAAGCAGTGGCAAAAATATTTTTCCCAATTTTAAGTCAACAAATGTAAACAATGTAACGTTGAGGCAATTGCTTTGAATTGAAAAAACTAAAAATATGAACTTTTATGTAACGTTGTTTGAAATCTTGCAAGTTTTATAAATCTGGAATCTACAAACTGTTCTCACTAAGCTAAAGTAGACTGAAAAAGTGAACATTACCGGATTAATAAATAGTTGTGTGAATACTGCAAAAATTAAATGATTGCAAGTACACAGTAGTATTGAACACACAAAACAGTAGAACTAAATCTCTCTATTTGCAAAATATTATCCAACCTAAACAGCAGCAAGTCAATCTTCTGGGGGGAAATTACCAATGATACGCTCTAACAAGTTAATTCAATGATATGCAAGAATATTTTGACCCCTATTTTTAATACCAAACTTTGGAAAATTTACCTGCATAAAAATTGAGAACCTCTTTTATTGCTGAGTGTAAACCTAAAAGCTTCACCAAGCAATATCTAACAATGTTGAAGATTGTCAGCAAATGTCCAACTTCAACTTCTTTCAACACTTAAGACACAAAGTACTTATTGTTAAGTGATAAACATTTTTGGAGCAGGAACATCTATTTAGCCATAATAAAATACATGCTTTGATATGTTCTGCACAAATGCACTTCATATGAAAGGAATCTTTTTTACTATTTGCAACAGGACTAGTTCCATAAGAAACCTCTACTCAGCATTTGGCCCCAAATGTTACCACACCAAAACTCTACTGAAATTCTGCTAGTAAGCAATAACATACTCATGCTTTAGAGACACCTACAGGCATGGTTGAATTTAGTCTTCCTCCAGATATCTAACTTTTCTAAATATTTCCTTTCCTTAATTTCTACAAACTACCCACTCAGTTCATTCAGGAGGGTCGGCAGACATCAGATAAAAAATTATCACAAGCTCTTGATTATTGAAGCCTACACAGTATACAGCCAAAGTGAAAATAGTTCAGGTTCACACCCACATCAGTGAATGCAGCCTCACCCCATTCTTTCAATTCTCTGCTTCAGTCCATTCAACAGCCACAAGCACATTCAGGTACTAAGCATACACTAATCAATTTATCAACACTGATTAGCAACCTACCCTGGAGACAACATTTAACAGGCTAGACAAATAATGGAAAGATCCTAATTCAATGTTCTGAGCTTTCATGGAGCTTTTCCATTTAATTCAGTTGTAAAGTGTTGAAGCTCCCTAAAAATTCACTCACAAGATATAAACAGGAAATGATTGGCAATTACAATAAGTTTCACAGATCTGCCATTATCAAATGAGTTTGATAATGGGTTTCTCATTAAAATCAATTTTTGTTAGTAAATTAGTAACTACTACTACTAGTAGTAGTAGTAATGCTAGTAATATTAACACTGCTTAACTAAACCTAGTTGGTATGTTACAGTATTTTGCTCTGTCACTCTTGTTAAATAATTCCCCCAACATTGTCAAACTATTCAATAAGGCTGCATTACTTAGTCTTCTCATCATTCCTATCACCCATCTCCTCCCACTTATGACTGCATGACTGTAACTTGTTGCTTTTATCCTTACAATTTATATTGATATTGTTTCCTGGTTGCTTATTTGTACCTTATGACTACCATTAAGTGTTGTATCTTATGATTCTTGATGAACATATCTTGTCTTTTTATGTACACAGAGCATATGCACCAAAGACACTTGACCAATAAAGAATTCTATTCTATTCGTAATACTAAGCTTTTTCATCTCCTTACTTTTTGTCTCCCTTCTCCCTTTTATTTCCTTTCTTGTTAATTAAAAACAACATTCATCATTCTGATCTGAAGAAAACTGGTCCAGAAAAACAATCAATACTCTTTGCATCTCTTTGGCTGTGATTAACAGCTCTGTAACACAGGCCAACATTATTAACAAGGGAGACTTTAGAGAAAGAAATTAATATTGGGAATGAATTATTTCTGCGATTCTTGAATTAGTAAATAAGTTTTCGATCACGGAGGGGTTTTAGGCAAAGTCTCAGGGCTGAAGAAACACCCCCTCCAAAACTTGAAGGACAAGTGAATTTGAATCAGAATCGTTTTGGAGAAAGGATGAGCAACTCTACAAACACTCAGCAGCTCTCCTAACTTTCGCACAATCACGGCTCGCCAACGGAGCAAATCCCAAACAGTTCCTGGCGGCTTCCGCCTCAACCCCCACCCGTATTCTCCCGCTTGCTTGACCTGGAGGAGATGGCAGAGGAGCACCGGACACGCTCGCTGAGGTCACAGAGTGCCTGATATTGGAGGTCGCGGCCCTTCTCACGCTCCAGGTGGTAGGCGTAGAGCGAAAGAATAATCCCGGCCAGACACACGATGTAGCGGGCCACCCGCTCCCAGCGCGGCACCGAGACTCGCAGCAGGACGGGCGCCGCCATCTTAGCCCAGCCCTCGCTTAGGCGGACCCGGCAGGAGACTCCTCGCCCTTGTGCGCGCGCAGGGCACGCCACACCACGCCGAAATGCGGAGCGCGCGCACCACTCGTTTATTGGCTCGCCGCCGTAAGGAAAACCACGCCCACTTTCTCCTGGCGTCGACCGCTTGCCGGGCCATGGGTGTTTCTCCTCCTCTTTTTCCCCCTGCTCTGAGCAGAACGTGGCGCTTTTCGTCGTAACAGAAGCGAAACCAGCTGACCAATCATTCGCGAGCGCGGGAGGCAACCCCGCCCACCTGTCTCTTAAGAATATAACGACATCGCGAGATTTGCAAAGAGTGCAAAGTGTTGCATTCGTGGTCTGGTTTTGTTTCTGGCTCTCACAAGCTGAGATTTATTGCGTGAACATTTTCCAAGGATTTTGTGACCGTGCATCTAGAATAGCTTGCAAGACACAATAGCTCAGCTGTTCATCTATGGCTTATTTAATAAACTAACTAGCGGAATTCATCCATTAAATGCATTGCAGTAGCTAAAAACTGAATATTTCAAACACCCTTTCCCAGAAGCGCTCTAGCAGTGCACAATTCTAGCCCTGCTTCCGAACTTGGGTGCGATTTTATAGTTTGTAGAGCCTGTAGTTAAAGCACCAGGTTAGAAACTAGGAGACTTATGAGTTCTAGTCCTGCCTTTGGTATGAAAAATCTACTGGGAAACTGAGTCTCTCTCTCAGCCCAAGTGACCACACAGGACTGTTGTAGGGAGAACAGAAGGTGGAAGGATATTTTTTTATAAAAGTTATTTATAAAAATAAAAGGTGGGATGTAAATAAAATACCATTAAATAAAGAGCAGCATACTCATTGTCTCTCAGAATTCTCTTGCACTGTTTTCAAAAATAACCTATCCTGTCTTGCAGAAAGGGATTTGGATACTGTAACTTTTGTTTGTAACCTGGATATACAACTCCCTCATGCACATGGGAATTCCATGTCTGAGATGAGTCAATGCGAATTGAAACTCAGACATGGCTGGGCATCAATGAATGGGGTGAGAGCTTGCCTTTCTGTTTACTACAAGGGGTAAGCAGATAAGCAGACAGCTGGTCAAGTTTGAGGATGATACCAGACTATTTGAGTATGATATGGGTGTAGGAGAAGACTGTGTTCGGTAATAATACACACAAAAAATGTCTTGTGGTTCTTAAACTAAATATGAGCCAGCAATGCAACTACCAAGATGTGAATGCAGTCCTAGGTTGCGCCAGGGGTGGGTTCCTGCCAGTTCTAACCTCTTCTATAGAAGAGGTTCCACAAATCTGCAATGCTATTTAGAACTGGTTGCAGCTCCCTCCTGCCACCTGTCCGCACATCATCAAGATGAAGAATGAGAGGAGGAATTCTGGGAGATGAAGTCCACAAGTCTTAAAGCTGTCAAGTTTGAACACCCCTGGGTTTTTTTTTTCTAAAGGGTTAGTGGTGTAAGCTTAGGTCTTATAACTTGGCAGCTTTAAGACGTGTGTGCTTCAAATGCCAGAGTTTCTGAGGCAACATTTTGGTTGCTAAGCAAGAGCGTTGTTAAGTGAGTTTCACCACATTTTACAAGTTGGCCATGCCCACCCAGTCACATGGCTGGCAAGCCACTCCCACCCAGTCACATGGCTGGCAAGCCACTCCTACCCAGTCACATGGCCAGCAAGCCACTCCCACAAAGCAGGCCACACCTACAGAAGAGGTTTGAAAATAAATTTGAAACCCACCACTGGGCTGCACCCACAAATATTCAGGAGAAGTCATACCTTTCTATTATGTATCAGTCAAATGGCACGTACAATATTGGATCCAATTCAGAGCATTGTTTTAGGAAGTAATGGATGAATTAATCAGTGATGGTGAAACTTTTTGGCACCGAGCACCCAAACAGGAACGTGCAAGCATGTGCATGTGCCAGAAACCCAAAGACCAACTGGGTTGCGCACATGCCTGGGTTTTTTTGGCCATTTCTGTTGCTGTTTTCTGGCCACTTTGGGGCCAAAAACACCCTGAAAACAGCCTGGCAAATGGTCTGATTTTGGGGGTATTTTGGGGGCCGTTTTCAGGCCATTTTCTGGCGCTCCAGTGCCCGTGAAGACCAGCCAGTGATGGCACACATGCCCACAGAAAGGGCTCTGCGTACCACCTCTGGCACATGTGCCATAGGTTCGCCATCACAGAATTAGATCATTACCAGAGGAGAGGTAACCAAGATAATAAGGGGACTAGAAAGGGGGGGGGGAGAAACAGTCAGGAGTTGTTGAATATATTTAGCCTGGAGAAAAAAAATCATTGAGTCCTATCTATGATAACTATGAAAGATGAAAGAGCGGAGAAGCGGAGCCAACTTGTTCTGGTAGGACAAGAAACAAGGGTTTAAATAATAAAATAGATTTTGGTGAGTCATCAGAAAAAAAATCAACAATGGTACAGAGTGCCTTGGGGATACTGGAAGTGTTGAAACAGAGGCTGGTGGCCATCTGTTAAGGATATTGTAGTAGACAATTCCTGCAGTGAGAGCAACATTGGGCTAGATATTTAGATCCCTTGAGTCTTTGAAGATGCAACCCTTAAATTCTATAATTCAATAAAGGAAAATGGTTGGATATGTGGCTGATCCATGGCACAGGTAGTATTTTCTACTAACAGTAATGGAGCTATATAAATAACTTTTGACACATTTTGGAAGTGGAATCTGTCAGGCATTGTAGCAAAACCTCCAGAGAAATTCCCAGACACTGAACATGGTACGGTTACGGTAATACCAAGATTTGAACTCACCTAAAGACTTTTAGGTACATGACATAGCACAATTAGATAAAAAACTTTACTGCATTCCAGCATGAAGCCATATAAGCCAGTTGATTGCCCTCTGTTGAATTCTCTCCTGTGCTCTGCCAGTATAAAATCAGGCATGCTATGAGGAAAGTAGTTTTGCTCCCTCTCGTCAAACACTAGAGCCAAGAATTGCCAAATACAGCTGACTAAACAGAGAACAAAAGAACGTATTTAACAGAATACATAATTATGCTGTGGAATTCATAGTTATTTGTGATGCACAGTGGTGACTAGTTTCAAAGGTAAATCCATGGAGGACAGGTCTCTTAATGGCTTAAGACTCTGTTATCTCTGGGTCAGAGTTAGCCTACCTTCAAATACAAGCTGCTGGAAAGCAGTGGCAGTCTCATCTGCAGAGACACGTGCTTAATTACTTTGAGAAACCAAGTGCTGGTCTCTAGAAAAAGCTTTGATGGCTTCCAGAAAATTTGCTGTTATGGTTTTCTTTCAAATGAAGTCTCACTTCACTTCAGTTCAAAGAAACAAAGAGATTATAGTGCAGGGCTGTCAACCTCCCAGCCCACGGTGTGAGTTTCTAGTGGGTTTCACTGCAGTTTTGAGTATTCTTATTTTGTAGCTGTACCATTGTTCTTTATGTTTTAAGCAGGAGGTAGCTTGTCAACTAATAATGAGGAAACATGGAGATAAAATTTGTGACTAGAACTTGAACAGAGCCTTATTTGTGCCCAGCAAAGATGATTCTGCTGATAATTTCCAGAGCGCCTGGTAAGAAATATCCACCAAGGGCTTCTCTGTATTGTTTTCCCTTGTCTTTATACTATACATTTTTAATGTGCACGATTCTAAAAAAAGTGGGGGGGGAAACAAGGGCTATTTTGTTTTGTTTGACTTTTTTCAATATTTACCTGAAAGTTTTCATTTTAAAAAAAATTAAAAATTCACTTTTCTCATTTGTAATTAATGACTCTCATATAGAATGAAATTTTGAACTGCAATACTTTAAACATAGACTGAAATTAATAGCACAAATCATAAGTATTTCCCTTTTCTTTATACTGTGGAACAAAGTTTCAGAACTTTGGCAAGTTTAAGATGTGTGGACTTCAATTCCCAGAATTCCATATTTAGAAGTTGCTAAAGTTGAGAAACACTACAGGTGGTCCTCAATTCACAGCAGTTGATTTAATGACTGTTCAAAGCTACAACAGTACTGGAAAAAAGTGATTTATGACCATTTTTTGTAGTTATGATCACTGCAGTATCACCCTGGTCCCCGTGATGAAAATTCAGACGCTTGGCAACTGACTCATATTTATGATGGTTGCAGTGCCCTGGGGTCATGTGATCACCTTGTGTTATACCTTCTGACAAGTCAACAGGGATGCCAGATTCACTTAACAACCATGTTAACTATCAACGGCAATGATTCACTTTATAACTATGGCGGAAAGGTCGCAAAACAAGAGGCTAAAATCCCTTAGCAACTGTCACGCTTAGCAACAGAAATTCTGGGGTCAATTGTGGTCCTAAGTCGAGGACTACCTGTATTCGTAGATGATAGATTTGCAGGTCTCCCCGTTTCTAACCTCAGAACTGCGTCACCACGGCAACTCCGAGAGCAGGAGAAAGGTGCAGCATTAAGATCCGGCTCTGTGACGCAGGTGGGAAGGACCCGCCACGGCCGCGTCTTAAGGACTCGTCAAGAAGCGGGAGAGGCAACATTTCGGGGCGGGAGGCGAAGCCCAGGCGCCGCCATGCGAAGCGGACGGAGCGGCACAAGGGCGTCCGTAGTAGCGGCGCTCTCCTCTGGGTCAGAGGACTCCGAGTGGGAGGAGGAGCGCGTGGCGCGGCTAAGGGAGCGGGCGTGGCGCGATGGCCCGCGGGGCCCCGGATCCGGCGGGAAGGGCCGCAGCCGCCGCTCCCGGGAACAGCGCACCAATTGGCGCGTCCCGGCCGGCCACGAACGGAAGATCACCGCCAAGATTCGCGCCAGCTTAGCTAAACGTCGCCTCCAGCAGCGCCCGGGGAGAGGACCCAGATCTGCCCCGCTGCAACCCAGAAAACGCGCAGAGGCTAAGAACGCGAAGGTGCGGGGCTTTGCCGGCGGATCAAACAAGCATCGTCCCGCTCTCAGGGCCTTCCACGATCTGGGTGCCTTTTAGATGGGATAAGCTACAGCAGGTCGTCTCCCAACCTTGGCAAGTTTAAGACTTGTGGACTTCAACTCCCAGAATTTCTCAGGCAGCTGCTGGCTGAGGAATTCTGGGAGTTGAAGTCCACAAGTCTTAAACTTGCCAAGGTGGAAGGCTGAGTTACAGTACCTCCCCACTCCAGGCTGCACGGCTGATAGTCAGGGGGAATAAGGCTGCCCCCCTCCCATACCTGCCCCCTTTATATTCTTTGCCCTCCCCTCCCATTTCAAAGGCAATAGAATTGTAGAATCACTCAAGGCAAGAGCCTTGTATTATCCCAAACAAATAGTTGTCAAGTCTATTTTTGGAAAACCTCCAGTGATGGAGCAATGATTAGGGGAATAATAAGGGACCTTCGACTGTATTTATAATAATAGCTATGCTGCCGGAAGTCCTGTTTTATTTATTTACATGTCAAACGTGTATGAGATAATAGGTATAGGTATAAACATGGACATGAACACAGGTAATGGGTACAAATAAATGGGGACAATAGAACAGGGATGGTAGGCACATTGGTGTACTTACACACGCCCCCTTACAGACCTCTTAGGAAAGGTCCACGCTAGACAGTTTAATGTTAAAGTTATGGGGGTTTGAGGATGTAACAACAGAGTCGGGTAGTGCATTCCAGGCATTGACCAATCTGCTGCTGAAGTCACATTTTCTCATCTGTTGTTCTCATCTTCCCCAGTACTTCCAATCTCTCTCTTCAAAATATACTTTGGGTGTCTAGTTAAGCTTTCCCTTTCCTTTGAGTGACTATACATTCCATTTCAGTCTTAAAGGAACCATCATTAGAGCAGTATTCCATAGCCTTCCCCATAGCTGGTTGGGGAATTCTTGGACCCAAAGTCCATACATCTCAAAGATGCTAAGTTGAGAAATACCGATATGGACTATTTTTCCTTCTCCATATGAGTTCCAACCAGACCTAACTCTCTAGCAGGTGGTTTCCTGGTGAAGTTAGGAAGCTGTTCCTTGATGAATGCATGTGCTCTTCAGTATTTTACAAAATACATTACTACTGTTTAGCTCTTCCTATCAGTATTACTGTTTTGGAGATGTTTTCATTTTCTTGGTCATCTCATTATGATACCATCCAGTAAAAAATGGATAGAGTCCAAAACATCCCTTGTGAACTACACTGCTGGTACAATTGGCTTTCAGGAGTCTTTCATATTGTAAAATCTTTTGAAATAGGAAAACCAGCTTCTTTCCTTGTTTATTCAAGACTAGAATGTTTTCCCAAGTAAATAGGCATATTGCTAATGAATACATCTAATTTTCACGTATAGGAGTAAAATGCCTCCAACAAACATTTTTTAAGTCTCTTTCACAGTGGTGGGTTTCAAAAAATTTTGCAACCTCTTCTGTGGGTGTGGCCTGCTTTCCGGGTCCACTAGTGGAACCTCTTCTAACCGGTTTGGTAGATTTGACGAACCAGTTCTACTGAATAGGTGCGAACTGGTAGGAACCCACCTCTGCTCTTTCACCAAGGCAGTGGACTTTGCTTCCACAGATCTATTGCTGCCAAAACTGGGCAAGGTTGGGCTGCATATTCAAGGCATCTTTTGTTTCTGTTTTTTCCAGACTCCAGAAATGGTCACCTGCTGAGCACCTTTTCCCACAATCTCTGACGGCAGCTGCTTTGTAGTTGAAGAACCTCTCTTCAGGGTATGCTGCTGTGTTTCAGAGTCGCCATCCGCTTCAGTTCCCTGTTGTGTTACTTAGAAACCATTTCTTCTCAATAACATCAAATCTGGGCACTTCTGCTCCACATTTTGCATTATTACATATTTTCCCACTTTTATCTGTGAGATAACAGATTACTCTGGTGTCTCCAGATCACACTTTGAAAATCACTGGTCTAGAAAAAAGAGCCATTCTTGATACACCTGAGTGAAAAATTGAATGAAAAGGACCTTGGATGAATTGTTGCCTTTAAAATGTAGGTATCCAAGTTGGTTTAGAACTGAAAAGAATCTGGTCCCTTAATTTAGGAGAGAGAGACTAATTTTGTAAAGTTACTTCCCCCTCTCTCAGTAAGAACCCCAAGTACTTCAGGCAAAATGAAAAGTTTATAAAGGCAGTGTTGTCAAATGATACATTTGACAGTAAATGTGATGCATCAGAAAGCAGCAAATTAATAAAAAATATTGATTAGATGTGAGAAAAATCAGGCACCTTAAAAAGAGGGGTGGTTTCAAGTCTTTATATAGAGTACAGAAACATATTCAGTAGATGTGATATAACAGAAAGTGATCAGACATTAATTACATGTGAGAATTGAACAATAGAAAACATTGATTCTAGATAACATTCTGCAAATGGCAAATGTATGAGTTACATTACAGCACTCCTTTCCCAGCCACATTTGCTTAAAACTTGCAATATATTCAAGGACCTCCAGAGTACACTCCCTATTGTTTTCAACCTTGCTGAAAAGGGCAGTTTTTGTACCTGAAATGGTCTTGGCTAAAAGCAGAACATGGTTTCCTGAATTTCTAAAGGACGTATGGATGACATGCTAAAATATGAACATTACCTTTATTAAAAAGGTGGTACTACAGTATTTCAGCATGGCATCCATGCCTCCTTTAGAATTAGTAAAAAGCTAATAATAAAGGCTAAAATTCCAGGTAGCTCAGGCAGGCAACAAGGGAAAGAAGAGGCAATCAAAACTACAAGTAGTCCTCAAGTTATGACCATAATTGAGCCCAAAATTTCTGTTGCTAAGACATTTTTAAGTGAGTTTTGCTCCATTTTATGACCACAGTTAAGTGAATCACTGCAGTTACTAAGTTAGTAATGTAGTTGTTAAGAGAAAGTGGCTTCCCCATTAACTTTGCTTGTTGTAAGGTCGTGTTGAAAGAAATGTCCTTCTGGGTTCAGCTCCAAGTGGGGAAAAAGACACTGGAGAAGACACTGCTTGGAAAGATGGTTTAATGGTGGACAGGACCACATGGCTTGAGTCCTGAACAGAAAAGGTGATCACATGCTTCAGTGTTGGTGGAGAAGAAGAGAAGGAAGGGCTGAGATGCTGAAGGTCCCTGGTTTTATGCCCTCTCTGGCCTTTGATCTTGATCTTGTATTCTGATTGGTTGTCACACTCCCATGGGGCCGTGCAGGGGCAACTCTAGGCTGTGTTTTGAATCCAGGTTTGGTTGAGTTTTCAGATGCCATGTGGTGAGTGAGTGAAGGCTAATCATGCCTTAATCCCTTCACCCTGGAGTTGAAGGGGAGCACTCTTTATTATGTAAAGGGATTGCCTTGGGCATCTTAATAGCCCATTGACAAGGGGGGGGGGGCAGGAAGCTGCAGGGAGCTATTCTGTCTTTAAGTTTAAAACATGCTTCTTCCTTTTCACATCCAGGGAAATATTCTGCCTTTTCAATATTTCCTAGGATATTTCATTTTTCTGGGAGAGGGCTGGGTGATAACTTCCTAGTCGCAAAAGGTGATCACATGAACTTGGGACACAGCAATGATCATAAATATAAACCAGTTGTCAAGCATCACATGACCATGGGAATGCTGCAAAGGTTGTAACTGTGAAAAATGGCCATAAGTCACATTTTTTCAGTGCTGTTGTAATTTTGAATGGCCACTAAATAAATGGTTTTTTAGTCAAGGACTACCTGTACATATAGTATGGTATTCATTCCAGTGTACGTCTACAATACTGGGCGAGCAAGGAGGGTGGGGGAAGTCTGCAGCAGCATCCTGACATCTGCAGCCTTCTCTCTGTTGAGGCTCTCCAAATATGCTAAAAGTTAAATACTAAATTGCATCTATCACTGAAGTCTGGTGCATCTGAAGAACACCTAGGAAGAGGGGGGGGCAAGAAGTCTAGAGCAGGGGTCTCCAACCTTGACAATTTTACGACTTGTGGACTTCAACAGCAAAGCTGGCTGAGGAATTCTGGGAGTTGAAGTCCACAAGTTTTAAAAGTTGCCAAGATTGGAGATACCTGCTTTAGAGCCCCTCCAAGGTTCCTTCCGTTATTCTGTTACACTGTTAAAAGGGCTTCTGCGCGGTCTAAGCCTAAAAGAAACGGAGAGGCGCCCTGGACCTCCTATTCAGATTTCCTTGACGTCACTCTCGGGGGCCGCGCCCCATCAGATCACGTGATCCAAACACCGCTTTCCCGCAAATTCGAACCCCTTCCGCCGCGAGGCCGGTGACGTCATCGCGCATGCCCTGTGAGTCGAAGCGGCTTCGGTGACCTTGGGCCTGGAGGAAGTGGTAATTTGGGGCGGAAGTGGAAAAAGAAACATCGCAAAACGCGGAGGACGTCTCGGTGAGGAGAAAAGGGAGGGAGCTGCCGTCGACCAGGAGGAGAAGCCGCTGCGGGGGAAGTAAAGTTGAGCTTTCGTCCGCGAATCAATCATGCCGAGGGGAAGCCGAAGCCGAACGTCCCGGATGGCGCCACCCGCCAGGTAAAGGAGGTAGCATGCAGTCGAGGGGGACCGAATCCGGGCTTGAAAAATCCGGACACGACTGGAGGGCAGCCGAGGGAATGGGGTGACACCCCACCCCCCGAGGGAAGGGGGTGGATTTCGGATGGGAATGCGTTGTAAAGTCGTTGAGAGGGGGAGGGGCAGACGCAGGCTGTCATTTGCCTTATCACGGCTGAGGGGCCACGTGACCCGGAGCGGCGGCGGCGGCTCGTCAGGTAAAGCAGATGAGGCGGCTGCTTTGAGAGGGCTGGGAGGAGCATCCTTGGAGGTTGAGCTCCTCAGAGAGGCTGAGGAAAGAACGTGGCAGGCAGAATTTAAAAAAGGAAAGTGCCGATTGCACGAGGGAGAGTTTTTTAGATTGTTATTATGCTTTATTCATTAAACATGAAACTCCGTCAACTGAACATTCAAAAACATATCACAAATACTATTGCTTGGTGCTAATGGTTGATATGGGTTGCTGCCAGCATCCTAGGTATCAACCATTATTATTATTTATTCATTAAACATGAAACTCAGTCAACTGAACATTCAAAAACGTATCACAAATACCATTGGCTGTGCTAATGGTTGATATGGGTTGCTACCAGCGTCCTAGGTTTCAACCAAATGCCTTCTTAAGATGTACAATCTTCTTAAGATATACAAGTAGCACAGTTTTTTGCAGTTCCACTGGTGTTATTGCAGGAAGCTACAATTTCTTGATGTCTTTTATAAAATTCTTGGGCATAGTACCAAGTGCCCCGATGACAATAGGTATCACTGTTGTTGTTATATAATTTAAGGTGGCAAACATAGTTTATTATTAAATTCCTTTCTAAAATGTATATGCTGATGTCTCATATTTTCCCCAACCCTGAGAGGTAGACTGGGCTGAAAGAGACTGGCCCAAAGTCAGCCAGGCGGCTTTTAAGTCTATGGGAGGCCTAGAACTCGCAGCTTTCTGGTTTCTACCCAAGCATGGCCATCACTACATCAAATTGGCTCTCTCATGTAGTTCAAGGCAACAAACATGCCTCTTCTTCATGAACTTCAGTGCTCTCACATAACAAACTTTTTTTGGGGGGGGTGTTGGTTGACTCACATTTAGTGAGTTGAGGTTTGAGGACTGAAAGTGGAGTCAATTTATTTCATTGGGTACCATGGTATGCAATAGGAATAGTTGGTCAAGAGGAGTGAAATGAACAAAAAACAAAAATGCGAGGCACAGTTAAAAGGAAGAGGTGGGCTGCAAGATAATACCATGGATGTGTATAGAATGGAATTGGAATATGGAAATAAAGACTCAATCATCTAGGCCAAAAGTATCTAAAAAGGTTAAATCATAGTAACTGGATCAAAGTTTATTCAAAGTACCGTATATACTCGAGTATAAGCCGAGTTTTTCAGCCCACTTTTTGGGCTGAAAAAAGCCGACTCGGCTTATACTCGAGTCTACAACTGGATCCGGCAGTGCTGTTGCCTGTTGGAGGAGGAGGGGATTCCTTTCTGCGAGACCCCGTCCAGAAAAATGCGGGGAGCGGCATTTGTGGGAACTCCGGCCGCTGCCCACCCGTGGGGAGAGAGGGAAGAGCCCCGAGCGAGCCGCCTCGGTTTGGCAACCAAACCCATCCAGCCTTTTACCTCCCGTCCCCCCGCCCGCCCGCTCGCAGCCCCCTCCCCGGGCTGGCGCCAACTCCTCCCCGTGCCCGGCCTCCAGCCGAGGCAAGTCGGTGTCTCTTTAAGCTAGAGAGAGGAGGGGAGGGAAGGCAGGGACCAGCCGGCTGACAATGGGCCGGAGCGGCTGAGTTGGAGCAAATTCCGCGGCGGAGGCGGCGTCCCAGCTCCAGCGGCTCCGAGGCGAGCGGCTTGGCCCTTCCGCTGGGCGCTCGGAGATGAAGGCGCGCTGGCGCTGAGTTGAGCGGCGAGCTTGCCGAGCGCGCGGCTCCGGGAAGCCCCCCTTCTCCTCCCTGCTGGAAGCCGAGCGAGCCCCGCCGCCCACGGACTCCCGCGGCCGCCCCAGGGCTCCGGGAGGCAGGACCCGGAGGCAGCCCAGCCCTGCCGCCGCCCCGCGCCCTCCACCCGCTGCGCGAGAGGGGACCCCGCTTTCCCCTTGCCGGATGCGTCCCTGGCGGAGCTGAGCCATGCGGCGGAGGCTCCCGCTCTGGTTCCGGAGCTTGCTGTGCCTCTGGCCGGTCTTGGTGGGACCCGCGGCAGGTAAGAGGCGCCGTCGAGCGCCTCGTACAATGATTTATGTATGAGGTTTAAGTGACTGAGACACACTCCTGGCTACCCAGCAATGTTATTTCTGACTTAGTATACTATGAAATCCCCCAAATCCTCCCCACTCCAGGGGAAGGATACTATGAAATCCCCCAAATCCTCCCCACTCCAGGGGAAGGATACTATGAAATCCCCCAAATCCTCCCCACTCCAGGGGAAGGATACTATGAAATCCCCCAAATCCTCCCCACTCCAGGGGAAGGATACTATGAAATCCCCCAAATCCTCCCCACTCCAGGGGTAGGATACTATGAAATCCCCCAAATCCTCCCCACTCCAGGGGAAGGATACTATGAAATCCCCCAAATCCTCCCCACTCCAGGGGTAGGATACTATGAAATCCCCCAAATCCTCCCCACTCCAGGGGAAGGATACTATGAAATCCCCCAAATCCTCCCCACTCCAGGGGTAGGATACTATGAAATCCACATTCCCTCCCCACTACAGGGGTAGGATACTATGAAATCCCCCAAATCCTCCCCACTCCAGGGGTAGGATACTATGAAATCCCCCAAATCCTCCCCACTCCAGGGGAAGGATACTATGAAATCCCCCAAATCCTCCCCACTCCAGGGGTAGGATACTATGAAATCCCCCAAATCCTCCCCACTCCAGGGGTAGGATACTATGAAATCCACATTCCCTCCCCACTCCAGGGGTAGGATACTATGAAATCCCCCAAATCCTCCCCACTCCAGGGGAAGGATACTATGAAATCCCCCAAATCCTCCCCACTCCAGGGGTAGGATACTATGAAATCCCCCAAATCCTCCCCACTCCAGGGGTAGGATACTATGAAATCCACATTCCCTCCCCACTCCAGGGGTAGGATACTATGAAATCCCCCAAATCCTCCCCACTCCAGGGGAAGGATACTATGAAATCCCCCAAATCCTCCCCACTCCAGGGGTAGGATACTATGAAATCCACATTCCCTCCCCACTACAGGGGTAGGATACTATGAAATCCCCCAAATCCTCCCCACTCCAGGGGTAGGATACTATGAAATCCCCCAAATCCTCCCCACTCCAGGGGTAGGATACTATGAAATCCCCCAAATCCTCCCCACTCCAGGGGAAGGATACTATGAAATCCCCCAAATCCTCCCCACTCCAGGGGTAGGATACTATGAAATCCCCCAAATCCTCCCCACTCCAGGGGAAGGATACTATGAAATCCCCCAAATCCTCCCCACTCCAGGGGTAGGATACTATGAAATCCACATTCCCTCCCCACTCCAGGGGTAGGATACTATGAAATCCACATTCCCTCCCCACTCCAGGGGTAGGATACTATGAAATCCCCCAAATCCTCCCCACTCCAGGGGAAGGATACTATGAAATCCCCCAAATCCTCCCCACTCCAGGGGTAGGATACTATGAAATCCACATTCCCTCCCCACTACAGGGGTAGGATACTATGAAATCCCCCAAATCCTCCCCACTCCAGGGGTAGGATACTATGAAATCCCCCAAATCCTCCCCACTCCAGGGGTAGGATACTATGAAATCCCCCAAATCCTCCCCACTCCAGGGGTAGGATACTATGAAATCCCCCAAATCCTCCCCACTCCAGGGGTAGGATACTATGAAATCCCCCAAATCCTCCCCACTCCAGGGGAAGGATACTATGAAATCCCCAATTCCTCCCCACTCCAGGGGAGGAAATAAATATTCAAAAACATTATTGGTATCTATTTTTATTTTTGAAATTTACCGGTAGCTGCTGCATTTCCCACCCTAGGCTTATACTCGAGTCAATAACTTTTCCAGCTTTTTGGGGTAAAATTAGGTGCCTCGGCTTATATTCGGGTCGGCTTATACTCGAGTATATACGGTAAGTAACGTTTTGTTACTCATCCAAGTAACTTCTTCAGTCAAAATGAAAATTTGGGGTAGGCAAAGGTTGGAATGAATCAAATCTTGCCATACGGACTACAGGAGGTTCTCCCCAAAATGAAAAACAACATGTAAATGAAGGTTCAAATCATTCAACCTAAAAGTATTTAAAAAGGTTAAATCATGGAAACATGGAAATTGAATTGGAAGATACCGGAAAGATAATCTAGTCCAGCCTGCTGCAATGCACAGAAAAACCAATTACCCTTGAGTGCTGGCAAGATCGACATCCCATAAATTCCACGAGTAGATTGTTCTAGCATTGTATAGAACTTACCATCAAAATGTTTTTTCTTGATGTTTAAACAGCATCAAGATAGTCACAACTTAAATCCAATATTTTTGTCCTAGTTTCTGTCATAATAGAAAAGACTTCTTCACTATCTTTATAGCAGCCTTTTTATGTAACTAACCATTAATATGTCTCCTGTCAGTCATCTGTGCTCCAAAGTGAACATCTGCATGACCATAGAGAACATGATCTCAAATCCCCATTTAATTTTTGTTACCTTCCTCTAAACCTCTTGTAATCCATTGATATCCTTTCAGAGATACGATATCCAAAACTGTACAGATATAATTTATGCTTAAACATTCTAGTTGTCTAAAATCTTACTGACTGTAGGTTTATCCTGGGAAGCATGGTCTTCCCTGCATTGATTAGATGTGTCAAATGTCATAATTTAGTTCAAAAGCAGCAGTTCCATGTTTTATAAAAGAGACAATTGTAAATACAAATTATAAAAATGCAGTTGTAAATTGCAATATACATTGTACCTTAAATTGCATCTTCCCACTTTCTATATATGATTCAGAGGGGTTTGTGTGTGGACCTGTTAAATGTAGCTTTTATTTTCTATCATGGTTTTTTATCTCATTAAACAAGCTTTAAAAGACAGACAAAATGACTGTCAGCTAGTTTTGCCAAAGATCAGCCATAACTGTGTTTTTCTGTCTTCTGGGCAGTGTAGATTAGATAAAATATATGTGAATATTTAACTTATCTAGCAGAGTCACAGCTTTGTAATTTGTTATGTTGACAGTTCAGTTAAACGTTACAGTAGGGAAAATCAATGTTCCTTTTCTTTGACAAGAAGAAAATCAGATTCTTCCAACGAGTCAACTCTAACCTTATTCTGTGAACAAGAGGTCTTCATCTTACCTATGAAAAATGTGTCCCTTTTAGTAGATTAGTGTGCCTTAAGATGGTTCAGACAGCATGTCTGAAAACATGTGCCCTATGGGGGCAGGCACATTGTATGACTGATACAAGTAGATTCATCTGAATATAAGGGTAATGGTAACACGTTATATTAAAGTTTAATTTTCATCTGCTCAGGCTTTTTGAGAGAAAGAGAAGCCAAAGCATGAACAAAACAGACATAAATATTCCTGTTTATAGTGCTTCAGAGTCTCTTATATGTTGTAATGGTGCAGGACACCAAGAAGATACAGCGGTATTGTCTGATTCCTCAATTATTTACTTATCTGTTGATAAAGTCTGTGAGAATGTGGTTGGCACTCAGAAAATAATTCCCAATTTCAACTGGAATTTCATTGTACTGTTCCCAAATTTATTATACTGGCTCTGTGTTCTCAGAATGCATTGGCCAACCACAAGTTTGCTTCATTTTGTCCTTTCAGACTGTATGTTCTGAAACATGACCTTTTCCAGCTCAGATTACCTCACAGGGTGGTTGCTGTAGGGAAAAATACTGTATTTTTCGGAGTAAAAATTGCACCTTTTTTCCTCAAAAAAGAGGCTGAAAATCTGGGTGTGTCTTATACATAGAATGCAGCATTTTTTGCCTTCCGAAGCCCCGCCCCTTCACCAAAATGGCCGTGCATACCCTTATGGAGGCTTTCAGAGAGCTCCTGGGGACTGGGGAGAGAAGAAATGAACAGAAAATGGGCCGTTTTTTCCCTCCCGCGCCCCCAGCAGCACTCTATAAGCCTCCATAAGGCTATGAATGCAATTGTTTTGACAAAAAAACGGGCCCGTTTTCTGCAAGCCCCCCCAAAGCTATTCATCCTTTTTTGGGAGGGGGGAACAGGCCCGTTTTCGCGAAAAAATGAACCGTTTTTAGGTGGTTTGTAGAGTGCAAAAACTTTTCTTTCCTTTTGGGAAGCTCTTTAGTTAAAGTGATTGATGAGAATTAGATTGATCAAGTCCTGTGCCAGCAGAAACAAAGTCTTAGGTGCTGCAGATTGTCAGTGATTTCTTTGTCCAGCACATGGATAAATACACCTGGAAACATCTACCTACCTCTCTCTCTCTCCCTATCTATCTACTGCATCTCTCTCTCTCTCCCTCTCCCTACCTCCCTTCCTCCCTCTATCTACCTACCTACCTACTCTCCCTACCTATCTACTGTATTTCTCTCTCCCTTTCTCTCTCCAAACTTATCTACTGTATTTCTCTTTCTATTTCTCTCTCTCTATCCCTCTATCTACCTACCTACTTTTTTAAAAAAAAAGCCTGTTCAAAACCTTGGTGCGTCTTATACTCCGAAAAATACGGTAGCAAAGAGTGGCAAATACAGGTTGTCCTCAGCTTACAACCACAATTGAGCGCAAAAATTTTTTTGTTAAGCAAAGCAGTTTTAAGTAAGTTTTGTCCTATGACTATTGCTACAGTTGTTAAAAGAATCATTGCAGTTGTTAAGTGAATCATGCAGTCAGTTGGCAACTGCCTTGATTTTGATCATGTGACCACATGGATGCTGCAATCATAAGTGTGAAAAACAGTCATGGGTCACTTTTTCAGTGCTATTGTAACTTCGGTCACTAAATGAATGGTTGTAAGACATGGACTACCTGTATGCCTCTTGAGCTCCTGAATTAAAAATGGAATATAAGCAAAAAAAAAAAAAAGTAGGTTGAAATGTGGCAGCAGTTCATGAAAATATACAAGAGATACTGCAGAGAGGTGTCTTCAGTAATCTTCAAAGGTGAAAGAAGCTGGCATTTGGAATTATATAGTATGTGAATTTTAATTCTTTTCTCCCTTTCTTTTCATAGCCGTGCACCAATGCGATCAGCTCCACCCATGGCTGCGCGTGCTCCTGTCCCAGCTCCAGCCCCTGCTTCAGCAGTGGGGTCTCCTGCCCCCAAGCAGCCTGGCCTGATGGCCCAGATGGCTACCACAGCTGCAGGTGTCGCTGTAGGTTCTGCTGTGGGCCATACTCTAGGACATGCCATGACTGGCGGCTTTGGGGGTGGAAGCTCTGAAGCTGCAAGACCTGACATCACTTACCAGGTAAAATATGTTATTCTTTTTTTAAAACATGTTTGTTAAATAAGATTGTGAACCAAATAAGGAGAACAAAAAGGGGAAGATGTGGTGCTTTTAAAAATGATATTTTAACATGAAGTGCTACACTTGTTTGAAGAGTACATTTCATAGTGTTCCACAAGACAAAAGATCTATTATCTCTTTCAGGCTGCTGCTATTAGCATAATGTTACGGAATACTTGAGATATTTTACTTGAAGAAATTGGAGGATAAAGCCTGCTGATTAGGAAAGGAGTTATATGAAATTGTCAGCAGGGCTGAAAATTCCACAAATTATGGAATTCCACAATTTGTGTATGTGAATTTGCCCCATTTTTGCAGTTTGTACAAGAAGAGGTCCTGGTTGGACTTTCTTATCAGGATCTGTTGTTCTCTCTCTTCCAATTGTCAGCCTCATTGCTTGCATTTCCTCTTTAGGAGCCTCAGCCAGCCCAGCCTGCTATGCAGCAGTCCCAATACACGGCTTGCCAGTATGAGATGAAGCAGTTCTTGGAGTGTGCTCAGAACCAGGCTGATCTGAAGCTATGTGAAGGGTTCAGCGAGGTGCTGAAGCAATGCCGATTTGCAAATGGTATGTAACTTCTGTGGCTTCCTTTGGAAATTGGAAGCAGACTTTTTTTTCGAATCATGAGAAAGAGGACAACTCGTTTAGGCATTGTTATGAATCATTGCTGGAGGATTTTTGAGAGTGATAGTTACAATGTTAGGAAAAACATTTAATCTTTTTAACTTTATTCATACAGAACATTAAACATTGCTTACTTACAGTGATAATTGAAATTCACTATTCCATTTAGGATGACAATTTAATACATTTTCTATAATTGCATGCCAGTTTATCTTGAAAACTTAAGGTTTTCATTTTTTGTGTGCCTTCTGGCAAGCGGTTAATTCCAGCTTTGTCAGACATTCCTAACATAGTGCATAATCTAAGCTTCATGATAAGGGGCATTTTGAAGATACCCAGTTATTGGTAGTGGTCTAGTATTGGCTATCGGTTGACCTCATTTTTTCCTGATGAAATGCAAATACATAATGCATTAAAGTAAAGTCATATCTGTGTTTGATCAAGGTAGTACACCACATGAATACACAACTTGGTGGAAATCTGTAGTAAAAATCTTCAGGTGGAATTTAGTATCCAGCTTCTACTAACTCATTTTAGAATTCTGATGAAATAATTAAAAGTAATATTGTACTGGGGTAAAAAGTGGAGGAAAAATGGGGCTATGATAGTACTTAAATGTGGTGGGGAAAGGTCAGGGAACTTAAATGTGATTTTCTGGATCCCGTAGTGAGTTCTTTTTGATTGTTAATACTTATATGTTCTATTTTTTCCTTCAAATCCACAGGTTTATCTTAATTAAACTCTGGAGGATCAAATCTACCTCCATCACTGAGATAAATCGCCAGTAAAATTTTCTTTTAACATCTAAAAGCTCTCCGACATGTCTTTGTAATCAGTTTTCCATCTGACAAGAAAGCATGAAGCATGAAGAATTGTGGCAATAACTTCTTGTGATTGGGAAAGTAGAATGATCATCCAATTTTAGGATTATTTCACTTGTGTTATTTCAGATTGTAATTGTATATGATCCGAGAATAAAAAAATTATGAAACTGGAAAAGAAGTTTTAAATTGCCTGTCAGTCTTTGATAAATAATGATCACTGGTAACACTAGCGGCATGGGATGCATTACTTTATCTGTAACAGTTAAGAATTTGTTCTCTTAATTTATTGTTAAGAATGCAAAATATTACAAAATGCATCATCTACTGACATTTTTCCTGGACAATTGGACTCAATCCACATTTTGCAATATGGGGAGGGAGGATTATTTATTTAGTTCATTTCTGAGGCTGTTCATAAATGGACAGCTAACGGGTTAAAGCAATTTCAAAGATGAAAAACACATCAAGTCTGTCTGAGGAAGTGCTACTATCCAGATCCAAAAGTAGAAAAACTAAACATAGGTTCGGGGTGGTGGTGTCAACCCAGGCACCATACCAACTTTAATGTCACGTGTCAAGATGATCTTTCCCTTCTGTATCAACTGCTAACAGACTCAACTGCAAAATATTTCTTCATATTTCTGTAACATTTCCACAAATATTAACAAGATGTCACAACATTCAATGCTGATCCCCACTTTTCTTACCTTGAGCAAACAAAATCTTTCAGGAATGTTCCATGGTTGAATATATACATTCAGTTGCAATTCTGAAAAAGCAACAAGGGCATTTCAAGTGACTTAAGTCCCACTCCATGAATTCAGTACACAGAGACCCGGTACTGGCAATTGATACAGTACCTGAATTTATATGAAAGGTTACCCTTGTATGGCACACATTCTCCCTTTCAACCTCCCAACCTCACTGCTGGGAATTCTGGGAACTCAAGGCTATATCTGAAAAGTGGCTGTTTTAAAGGAAATGGCAATAAATAATTGACTTTGGGAAACTAATTCAAACGTTTGTCTTATGTAAAATAATAGGCAATAGCATCAACATGAATTAGGATGTCTTTTTCTAAACTGAATTTGCTTGATGGTCAAAAAAGATTAACCGTAGCCACAATCCAAATACTATATTCCAAAATGAATAACTATAATGAAAAAGCATTAAATAAAGTACAAACACATCTACAATATTTCTGTTCATCATTTTGAGTTGAACATAAATTCCAGTGATATGCCTAGGGGGAACAAAACTGGGTAGCTGCAGCGCAATACTTTATGGATATACTGCCTGTTAATCCAGAAAAAAGGTACATTGGGAATAAGAAGCATTCTGGGGACTAAAATGGTCACCAGAAGAGTCCTCATTACCTATCATGGATAAATTCTGTTGCCTTTCATTATGTCTCATTAAATGTCAGTGTTTCAAAACAATACCTTTGACATGAGACCATATGTTCCACCTATTTTTATGTAATGAAGTGACTACCTCTTCATTAATTCACTTCTATAATGCCTTCTCTACTAAATATAATATGAGAAAACTTCAGCCTCAGAAATTTGTTTGTTTGTTTTATTGACATTTATAGGCCGCCCTTTTCCCTGAGGGGACTCAGGGCGGCTTACAATTAATGGGAAGGGAGTGTAAGACAAAACACAAGAAAGAAAAAAATGTGAATAAAAAATAAACCGATAAAACACAACATTCATTCAGCATTCGGGTGGGGCGAAGTTCGGGTCTTATCCCCAGGCCTGACGGGATAGCCAGATCTTGAGGGCTGTGCGGAAGGTCTGGACGGTGGTGAGGGTACGAATCTCCATGGGGAGATCGTTCCAAAGCGTCGGAGCTGCAACTGAGAAGGCTCTCCTCCGCGTAGTCGCCAGTCGGCACTGACTGGCGGATGGAATTCGGAGGAGGCCTACTCTATGCGATCTGATGGGACGAAGGGAGGTAATTGGCAGAAGGCGGTCTCTCAAATAGTCAGATCCACTACCATGGAGGGCTTTATGAATGGTGAGTAGCACCTTGAAGCGCACCCGGAGATCAACAGGTAGCCAGCGCAGCTCACGGAGGATCGGTGTTATGTGGGCGAACCGTGGTGCGCCCACGATCACTTGCGCGGCCGCATTCTGGACTAGCTGAAGTCGCCGGATGCTCTTCAAGGGCAGCCCCATGTAGAGCACATTGCAGTATTCCAGCCTAGAGATCACAAGGGCTCGAGTGACTGTTGTGAGGGCCTCCCGATTCAGGTAGGGCCGCAACTGGCGTACCAGGCGAACCTGGGCAAATGCCCCCCTGGTCACAGCTGACAAATGGTGGTCAAAAGTCAGCTGTGGGTCCAGGAGGACTCCCAAGTTGCGGACCCTGTCTGAGGGGTATAAATTTTGACCCCCCCCAGCCTGAGTGATGGAACGTTGGCCAAATTGTTGGGAGGGAAGCACAACAGCCACTCGGTCTTGTCCGGGTTGAGTACCAGTTTGTTAGCTCTCATCCAGTCCTTAACGGCCTCAAGACCCCGGTTCATCACATCCAAATATGATGAAATATACTGATAATTCTTACATTTTAATTTTAGAACTGGATAAACCAATGTTTTTCAAACTTGGCAATTTTAAGATATATAGACTTTAATTCCCAGCAGGTTAGGGGAATTCTGAGAGCTGGTCCGTATATTTTAAAGTTACCAAGTTTGAAAATTGAGAAGTACTTTCTGTTTCAAATATTAGATAATTTATTATGTAATTGCATAATTCTTATTTGTAAGCCACAGCATACAGAAATAACATGTTAGAGACTTATGATTCATAAACAACAGTCAGCCAGATCTATATAGTCAAAATACTCAATTCATCTGTGGACCATCAATAAACCTTACAGTGGTCAGAAATTTAAATTTTTGTATTTAGGTCAAATCATAATTATTGCATTACAATACTCAGATTTACTTTTATGAAGAAGTGATCTAACAGTGAAAATATGGGGGAGGTAGAATGTTGGACTATCTTTGCACACTTACATTTTCCTTGGAATTGTCAATAATATTCCTATTTGCCAATCTGAGCTTTACTGAATGATATCAGGAACATCTAAATTTTATGAGTTATGTGTACAGGTTTGTCCTTAACTTAACAACCACAGTGGAGCCCAAAATTTCTGTTGCTAAGATATAATTAAGTTAATTTTGCCTCATTTTATGATGCTACACGAATCACTGCAGTTAAGTTAGTGATACAGTTGTTAAATAAATCTGGCTTCCCCATTGACTTTGCTTGTCAGAAGGTGATCACATGATCCTGGGACACTGCAACCATCATAAATATGAATCAGTTGCCAAGCAACTGAATTTTGATCATGCGACCATGAGGATGTAGCAAGTCAGTATGGAAAACAGCATAAGTCACTTTTTTTTAGTGCTGTTTTAACTTTAAACAGTCACTAAACAAACTTGTTGAGGATTGCCTGAATTAAATGTACATGCTTTATCTAAATTTTCACCATACTGCCCTTTTAAACCTTTCATATCTTAGTCTGCTCTTCATAAGTCATCTGGGGAACAGCATGTAAAATATTATAGGTAGTCATTACTGTAGATGATATTTAACAACTCCCCCCCCCTCCCGATTTCTAAAATTTTACTAGGGACCATTAGATACAGCATCCTGAGGTTCTCAAATCAGATGCCATCTACAAAAATGACTGGGCATAACAAGCAAGGCCAGCTGGTGCCCAGAGAAGAAAATGCTGAAGCCAGACAGCTGTGAAAACCTTAAGCAGACACCTTACACTGCAACAGTTTTCCAAAACTTATCACCCAATTGCAATTTTTATTTAATCGATTATGAGCCATCAAATCAACGTTGACTCTTAGCAACCATATAAATTCTCTCCAGGATTAAATTTTTAAACATGGAAAGCTAAATTAATAGGCAAGAAGGAAGTAAATACAATTTATTAGCTGTATTTAAGTACTGTAATCCAGAATTTATCAAACATGGCAACCTTAAGATGTGTATTCAGCTTCCAGAATTCCCCAATCGGTATCTTCAGCTGCAATCTGCAATCAAGCAGCACTGGAGAAATGCTGGGCTGGTTTTACACAACACATTCAGTTCAAGTGGGCTTGGGTAGTTTGTGATTGTATACACAGATGCTTTGGCTATGGCTAATCCATGGCTTAATGTCTTGATTGATGCGGTGACTCTCAACCTCAGCAGTTTTAAGATGTATGGACTTCAACTCTCAGAATAAAGAAGTTGCCAAGTTTGGAGGAAAATACTGAAATAATTCTAGCAAATTTGAATGAAAAAAAAAAGTTTTGGTGTTTGTTCGCTTTCCCCAGCATGAAGACAACCAAGTTGCAGATAAAAGCTTTGCTATGAAAGAGTTTAGTATGTAGGGGAGGGAAGGAAATGCTTGTGTATGTGGATTGGAAGTAAAGCAGCTAGAAAAATATGTTGGAAGAAATTTCCTTCTGGGTTCAGTGGGAGAAAGACACTGATGGTTTTAATGGTGGACAGGATCACATGCCTTGAAGATGTTGAGTGAAGAAGAAAAAATGTGGAGAGATGCTGAGAATGCCTGAGTTTTATACCCTCTCTGGGCTTTTGAATTTGAGCTTGTGTTCTGATTGGTTGTCAGGCTCCCATGGGGCCATGCAGGGGCAACTCAGTAGGCTGTCCTGAGTCCCAGGCTTGGTTGAGCCTTGCTGGGTGATGTAATCTTCTCTGGTGCTATGTGGTGAGATAGGTAGAGGGCAGTGGTGTGTTGCTGCTGGCATTACTGCCAGTTCAGTGCACGCAAAACTTTTGTGCGCGCTCACTCACTTCACATTTGCAAATAAAAGGAAAACATTTTTTTTTTGCAATGAAAATTCTGCGCATGCGCAGAACTGAAAAAGAAGATGGCGCCACTGTAGGATAACCGGTTTGGGGGCGGGGCAGGCCTGGGTCGCTGCCCATTCCAGCAACCTAGGCTGCCAAGCTACTACCTATTTATCTGAACCAGTAGGAACCCGCCTCTAGTAGAGGGCTAATCCTACCTTTGTTGGATTTTGGGTGAGGGCATTTGCCTATGAATAGACCTAGCTATCTCTTTATCTCTTAAGTAAGGACATCTGCTGTGGGGCTATTGAGGATGGAGGAGGCTATTAAGAGTGAGTCTGTTTTCTGCCTAAAAACATGTTTCTCCATTTCTCATCTAGGGAAATATAATATTCTGCCTTTGTAATATTTCCTAGAACAGTGTTTTTCAACCACTGTGCCGTGGCACACTAGTGTGCCGTGACATAGTGTAAGGTGTGCCGTGGGAAAATTACTTTATATATAGTCAATATAGGCACAGAGTTAAATTTTTTAAACATTTTCTAATGGTGGTGTGCCTCGTGATTTTTTTCATGAAAAAAGTGTGCCTTTGCACAAAAAAGGTTGAAAAACACTGTCCTAGAATATTTCATTTTTCTAAGAGAGTGGTGGATGCTAACTTACAGTATGCTTTTCTCTAACCGTACTCACAGGGAGTATTAGTTGGAATAGTAGGAGTAGTAGTGGAGAAGCATGAACAGTGTGTAATAGTATAGGAATATTCTAGGTAATTTATGTGTTGTTTAGGGATCTATGAGGTTGGCTTTTTGTGTGTGTGTGTCTTGTGTCAACCAAACTTGATACAATTTTAAAATATCCATGATAGCTTTTGACTATGAATTTAAACATGCCATTTAGGGCCAACTGCATTCTCAGCTGCCCCCCCAAATGTGCCCCCTTAAGATACAAAGCATTATAGAATTGATTAAGAGGTGATTGCTTCGTTACATAAAAATAGGTGGAACATGTGGTCTCTTGCGTCAAAGGCATTGTTTTGAAGCATGAGACAAACGGAATTTATTCAGGGTAGGTTATCAGTGTTCATACTCTTTAACAAAAGGCAAACTAATGAGGACTCTTCTGGTTTTAAGAATTTAAATATGCCACTTGGGGCCAAGTGCATTCCCAGCCACCCCCAAATGTTCCCTCTTAAAAAGCAAAAATCTATCCTGTTGCACTTCACAGGTCCTGCTTTGTGGGAATCACATTATGCATGCATTCCAGATTAAGTTCCTGGTTCTTGTTTCCTTGGAAAAGAAATCCCTGTTTGTCCTTTCATTCATGGGAGCGCTGTTGGTTGTTGAAGAATTCCTTCACCTCAGAGAGGGTTCACTCCAACCTAAGCAGAGAGGGAGCTGAGCGTGCAAACTGGAGGACCTGGAACAATTCTCGAATTGCACTGCGATTTTTATTTTTGGCAATGCAGCCGCCACAGTGTGAGTGGTGATCCACAACAAATTAAAAGAGAACGCTTGACGCTGACTATGTGGTTTGATTGCTGGTCGTCAAATAAGACGGGGAATTCTTTCTCAAGGTGGGCTTTGGGATTGGATATGCGGGGTTACTCTTGGTTAGAAGACACCGATTGTGCAAATGACGTTTAGGGTAAGTAATCATGTCTTTTTTTCAAGAAATTGGCCGTCTTTAGCAAATTAAATTATGCAACTCTGTAAGGCTATTAGTTGATTTAAATAAGGCTAAGGCTGAGTTTGGGTTTTGCACTATATTAAATATAAGGGTTGTAGAACCTGTAGAACAAGATAGCATTTTCCATTCCTGGGCTATCAAAGTGTATCTTCAAGGTTTTGGAATGCAAGACAAAGATTTTGATCTTACAGTCTGCTTTCCAAGGACACTTCATTCTGAAATTTCTTTAAATTCCCAATTACAGTGAGGGGGGGAAAAGTATTTGATCCCCTGCTGATTTTGTACGTTTGCCCACTGACAAAGAAATGATCAGTCTGTAATTTTAATGGTAGGTTTATTTTAACAGTAAGAGACAGAATAACAACAAAAAATCCAGAAAAAATGCATTTCAAAAAAGTTATAAATTGATTTGCATTTTAATGAGTGCAATAAGTAAATTTTTATTGCTTTCAAAAGTGAATCATTTTTCTACAATTAGCAATCAGAAAGAGGAAAATAATTGGGGTATGCCTCAAACTAATTAATACACACTATACTACATCTGAACTGAATCAAAGTACTGTTCAGATCCAGATTACATTTGTCCTTTATATAAAACAACCTGTCTTAAGTAATAACTAATCTATGTCATGATTTCAAGGGGATCCATGTGTAAAACCAGCTCCCCACAGGGTGTATATACAAATATGTATATACAGTATATAAGGAAATTGCTTTTAGTTCAATAGAACATCCAGATTCAGCCTTATTCTTAACCCCTCTATCTTGGCTTTTCTTCTATGACCATGGAGAAATTAGATTATGGCAGGTCAATATTTTCCACACTGAATCCTCATTATTTGTGGTGTGTTTCAATTTAGACATTTGTTAGACAATGCCTAACAAATTTAGACAAATGTTGACTTGCCACATTTTTTAAAAAGATCTTATTTATACAGCAGTGTAAATACATTTATTTAAGGAAATTGTAAGTTTATAACTCTAGTCTGTGTACATGTGTGAAACACAATTGAACAGAAATAACAAAATATTATAAGAGAAAATAACAACAATCATATCCATTTTCATAATCAATCAGTAGAATGGATTCAATTACTATCATTTTAGGAGGAAATGCCAGGTACTTTAGTTATATGAAAGACTAATAAGAGTTGGGGGAGAGGCTAATTAATTCTGAAGAGCAAACACAACACCAGCTGACATATTTTAAGGAAAGAAGGGTTAATATCTTGGGTAGTTTTGCAGTATAAATGTTGAGATGATGATGGAAACCAGTCAGGAAAACAGAAAGGGCTCTTTTTTGTGGCCAAGTTAAACATGCATTTTAATTTTGCAAAAGTGTTTTGGAGCAGGTGCATTCAAAAGAATGAATAGTGCTAAACCTGTGTTTAAAAGCATCATGAACAATGGCTGACAGGCATAGAGGTATTTGCTGGAGATGAGATGAAGGAAACATTATGAGGATGGAGTAGAAAATAAAAATAAGTTGGTACCATGGTTAGATGCAAATAGGTGGACAACTGAACACATTGTTATCAAGGCTGAATTAGTCGTTTTAATGCCAGTGTATCTACTGATGCCTAAGTCTGAAATTTATGAGTCATGGTTTATTAATCAAATCACAGCAGCAGTACATAAGCCACAATACTTAGATTCTGTACATTTACTTTTAAAAAATAGCAAACTACATCTCAACTAAATGAAATGTGTGAACGCACCAATTGCTGTTTTCATCAAGTATTTTTGACTGTGATTATTTTGACCAAAATTAAGTGAATTGTGATTTATGCAGTTAACACAATTTTATGGATTCACATGACACAAAGAAGCTGGCAAAGCAGGAATTAGTCACAATCCAAAGTTTTGAAAAGGAGAAGAGAAACCACTTAAATTCTGGAGCCAAGGAAAAGAAGCCCACTTGATTTCTGTTCTGAAATAAGCAGAACTTCTGCATAAATAGGATTATTTTTGGTCTACAATAAAACAATAATACAATAAAACTAGTAAAACTAGTTCACCTGAGACTGAATTTGTGGAATGAAAGAATTACCTTCACGCCCCTGTGGAATCTGACAAATGGGCTCTGTTAACATATATTCCAAATAGGTTTTAGGTCTAAAAATATTCTGACAATCATTTCTATAATTCTGCATATCAATCTAGAACAGTATTTCTCAACCTCAGCAACTTTAAGATGTGTGGAATTCAATTCCCAGAATTGGATGCTGGCTGGAGAATTCTGGGAGTTGAAGTCCATACAATTTGAACAGTAGTGGGATTCAAAAAAAATTACTACCAGTTCTGTGGATCTGGCTTGGTGGGTGTGGCAGGGGAAGGTTACTGCAAAATCCCCATTTCCTCCTGATCAGCTGGGACTTGGGAGGCAGAGAATAGATGAGGGCGGCGCCAGTCAGTATTTACCAGTTTTCCAAACTACGGTACTCAAAATTTCTGCTACTGGTTCTCCAGACCTGGTCAGAACCTGCTGAATACCACCTCTGAATTTGAAGCTCCTGAGATTGAGAAACACTGTTCTAGAATTGTACAAAGGAAGCTAACCCTTACAGAATATTTATCACGAGCAGCAACATAATATGAAATTCCTTGCTGTAATTATAACTAGGAGAAAGATTACTTTGAGGGTTTTTTTTCTCTTTCTGTTGTTGCAGCATTTTGTCATCTTAGAATAATCTTTTGGAAGTCTCCTAAAAAAGAAGGCCAAAATGACCAAAACTGAGGAACTGCCTGATAGCCAAACTTCTGAAGAGTTTTATGAAAAATATGAACCTAAGGAAATCTTGGGAAGGTAAATATTTGAAAGTAGGTGCTATCGTAATAGGTAATTGGCTATGTGACTCTTTAAAAATGCATTTGTTCCTTGAATCAACATTCCCAATTTCAACACAATCAATTCAAAACATAGCAAATTAATTTAAATATATTTCAAATAATTTAGTTACAAGAATAGATAATTGAAGATAATGAATTGTGACACTTCAGCTCCCTGAAAAAAGGAGGGTAGGTGTAGTGAAAGCATTTAAGTAAATATTGAAGAAAAGTACTATATTTTAAATCTTTCATAAATATGGTAACAGATGGAGCTGGGTATATTTTTTCCTCAGAAGAGACTTCCAGAAAATCATGGCTACCATTGAACAGAAAGTCTGAAAATACTCTACCTACAACAGTTTGGATTATAATTCCTACAATCTAGATGTAATTTGCTCTTGAGCAGCCTTTAACTATACATGAAGTTGGTAGTCTTCCTGGCTATTCCCTGATACTGGATACATGGGGTGGGATAACTGTATTTCAACCTATAGCCGTGATGGTGAAGCTATGGCACATATGCTACAGGTGCCATAAAGAGCCCTCCCTCCGGATATGCCAGCCATCGCCCCAGCCCAGTTCCAGCGTGCATGCACATGCGATTCCCGCCGGCCAGCTGCTTTTCAGGTCTCTGCCATGCATTCATGGGGGCAGGGACGCATGTGTGTGGGGCACTCACATTACATTTTGAGGGTTTACGCACATGCGCAGGCCCCTCCATGCCCCATTTTGGGCCTGGGAGGCCTCCTGCACCAACCTGGAAGCCAAAAATGGGTGAAGGAGGGGGAGGGGTGCATCGTGGGGGATGCACACACATGTGCAGGGGACACCAACACATGTGTGGGGTGTCAATTTGTAAAGCGTTTCCATGACTACTATCAAGTTGACATAGAAAAAGGGAGAAAAGGGAGGAGAATTCTGTGCATACCTTTGGCCAGAGTCAGGTCTCATATTCCTACAGTTGGCATGTGAAATGCACATGTTCATAGTCTGCCGCAGCACCTTGTTGGTGAATGTGATTTATGACACAGATAGAAGGGAGGGGATATAAGAGTAAAGTTCATATGCCATTAAGCGGTAATCAGTTTCGGCTCCACAGAAGAACATGCCAAAATGTAGATCCTAATAAATGACTGGATTTCTTTTGAACTTTGTCTCGAGACTCGTAAATTAATTAGATCATCTTTTGGAAACTTCACATGGGAGGTGCTTGCATTGAATTTTGGGGCTGTGCACATGTGCACATTCATGCACGTGAGCACTTTGGGCACTTGGCACCAAAATGTTTAGCCATCACTGCCCTTTAGCTTTCACATTTCTGTTAAGATATTTTACTATTTTGTGAAGACAATGCTTACAAGCATTTGTGATGCATTTCCAATAACTACCAATTTTAATAAACCCATTTATCCTTACTACTCCTCTTGTCACTTTGAACATGAGAGAACAAAGTAACATAGCCTTAAAGATCTATGTGTGTGCACGAGTTTGATTCTCTCTCTAATTCTCCCTCTCTCTAAGATTTCTTTTTTGTGGACTGTCTTTTCAGAGGAGTAAGCAGTGTTGTCCGTCGATGCATTCATAAAATCACTCGACAAGAATACGCTGTTAAAATTATAGACATCACAGCTGGAAATCTCTCCCCACAAGAAGTTCAGGAGCTGAGAGAAGCCACTCTGAAAGAAATCAGCATCCTCCAGAAAGTGTGTGGACATCCTAATATTAGTAAGTTAGATTTTGCTTCCAAATCACCCTAGTGGTACCATAGCAATAAACCAGTAAAGACAAACAAATTGAAACTACTATTGGCTGGGTTTGCATGATATGCGTAACCATCCCCTTCTTCCTATATCTTGCAAACATAGTGATTATATGCTATTTAGAACATAGAGCATATGTTCATTGGCTGGAAGGAACTTTGGAGATCTCCAGGTAACCTAGTCCAATTCCCTGCTCAAGCTGTTACCTTTCCGGACAAATGGCTGTTCAATCTCTTCTTGAAAACCTCCAGTGATGGAATATCCACAACTTCTGGAGGCAGTCCACTGATTGATAGTTCTAGCTGTCAGGATTTTTTTTTTCTTAGTTCCAGATTGGATCTTTCTTTGATAAGTTTCCATCTGTTGCTTCTTGTCCTGCCCTCATGTGCTTTGGAGAACAAATTGATCTCTTTTCCGTGTGACAGCCCTTCAAGTATTGGAAGATTGACTATTATGCCACCCCTAGTCCTTCTCTTTGTTAGATTTGACTTGCCTAGTTTCCTCAGGAGTTCATCATATGGTTTAGCCTCTTGATCAGGGGTGTCAAACTCCGCGCCCATGGGCCAGATGCGTCATGTGCTGGCCCCACCCCCGCCTGGTTTAGCGAAAGGCAAAAAAGTCCCAATACATCACGTGACAATGCTGTGATGACACGAATTTAACACTCCTGTTCTAGACTAATTTAATTTAATCAATATTCTTATAAATATATTTCTAATTTTGGTAGCCTCTACTAATTTTTAAACAATGAATCCAAAATCCTTCTGATCAACTACAAAACCACCCAATCTGCTGTCCACTTTTATTGTTTGAAAGTTGTTGATCTTTTCCATTTCAACCAGTGGTCAGATTATCCCCTCTTCCCAGGGGCGGGTTCTTAACTGGTTTACTACCAATTTGCTCAGAGGCCATTTTGCGCGTGCGTTGGCTAAAAACTGTTCTGCACATGGGCAGAAACATGCCAATGACGGCAGAAGAGACCAGGGAATCAGTTCAGGGGCGTGGCAGCCTAGGTTCCAGTGACCCAGGCCCCATACCACTACCAGTTCAGCCAAACCCATCTGAACCAGTAGGACCCATCACTGCCCCCTCCCCTCTTTCCCTTGTACTAGTTGGGATGGTATATTTTGAATTTGCTGATGAATTAGCATTATTATAAGCACAGAATATAATTTCAGGAGAAAGAGTATATGTTTGGAAAAAGAGTTTCCAGTTAATGTTAGCTACAGTATTCCTAAATGTCTATGGAGATTCTCAGTTATCCAGGTCATGGTTGTCCCAAACATGCTTTTGCAAAAGGCAACTGGACTTTTTTGGTTTTTTCCCTTGAAAACGTTTCGCTTCTCATCCAAGAAGAACTGAAGAAACTTCTTGGATGAGAAGTCAAATGCTTTCAAAGAAAAAACCAAGAAAATCCCGTTTTAGATTGAAGTTGAATTTTGGAAAAAATACATTATTGCTACTTTCTAGTACAGAGAACTATGACCAAATTTATCATTCCTGTGCTGTTTGTAAAAAAATCATTGGCATCTTCTGGCATGGAAAGAATCCCAAACGTTCCTACACAGACATAAATGACAACAAGATCATGTTTCTCTCTCTCTTTCTCTCTCTCTCTCTCTCTCTCTCCTTCCCTCTCTCTCTCCCTCCCTCCCTCCCTCTCTCTCTCCTCCCTCTCTCTCATTAATATATCCTACAGAGGATGATTTTTTTGTATTTTGTTCTTTCAATCCAGTTCCATCCTTCCTGGGTTGATCTTTATGTCTACAATGCAAGTTATAGCATTTGTATTTATTACAGCACTAATATTTCTAGCTTGCTCTGCCCCCAAAGGCATAGAGAGGTATACACAGAAAAACCAAAGGTCTAAAATAACAAGAAATAATATACGTATATTATAATGGCATCTCCCCAAATTTAAAATCTCCCCGAGTCAAGTTTTTGTATCATGAAATCATCATCATCATCCTAAATGAATAAAGAATAAATGAATGGGCATTTTGTTCATAGCATGCCCCATGTAATAGTCATCGGAAACTAAGAAAATCTGATTCACTGATGTTGCTACACCCAGTTGATGTTAGGACTGAGGAAAAGCAATCTGGGAAAAAAAATCCCAGGATTTTTAGACTGAACTTGAATGCTTTTATATATATATATATATATATATATATATATATATATATATATATATATATATATATATATATATATATATATATATATATATATATGTTATATTTATGCTGATAAATAAATAAAGGGAGACTAGTATAGATCTATTTCAAGCTATTTAGCTCTCATCAGCTAGCCATACCCAAGTTTTGGGAATCGAACCTGTGCTCTATTGCCTCCCAGGCAGGGAGTTAACCTTTGAGCTACAGAGAACGACTCCTTTATCAGCCAGCCAGGGTGGGAGGTATATACTTAAAGTCACAACCCCTGGTATGCCCATTATTTATTTATCAGCATAAATATAACAAATGTAACAAAAAAGGCAACAGTAAAAAATATTGGGTTTCTGTCTGGATGGTCTCTTGTGACGAGCCTAATGACAGAGAGTGGAAGTGTGACCTTCCTCCCATACTTGGGCATACCAGGGGTTGTGACTTTAAGTATATACCTCCCACCCTGGCTGGCTGATAAAGGAGTCGTTCTCTGTAGCTCAAAGGTTAACTCCCTGCCTGGGAGGCAATAGAGCACAGGTTCGATTCCCAAAACTTGGGTATGGCTAGCTGATGAGAGCTAAATAGCTTGAAATAGATCTATACTAGTCTCCCTTTATTTATTTATCAGCATAAATATAACAAATGTAACAAAAAAGGCAACAGTAAAAAATATTGGGTTTCTGTCTGGATGGTCTCTTGTGACGAGCCTAATGACAGAGAGTGGAAGTGTGACCTTCCTCCCATACTTGGGCATACCAGGGGTTGTGACTTTAAGTATATACCTCCCACCCTGGCTGGCTGATAAAGGAGTCGTTCTCTGTAGCTCAAAGGTTAACTCCCTGCCTGGGAGGCAATAGAGCACAGGTTCGATTCCCAAAACTTGGGTATGGCTAGCTGATGAGAGCTAAATAGCTTGAAATAGATCTATACTAGTCTCCCTTTATTTATTTATCAGCATAAATATAACAAATGTAACAAAAAAGGCAACAGTAAAAAATATTGGGTTTCTGTCTGGATGGTCTCTTGTGACGAGCCTAATGACAGAGAGTGGAAGTGTGACCTTCCTCCCATACTTGGGCATACCAGGGGTTGTGACTTTAAGTATATACCTCCCACCCTGGCTGGCTGATAAAGGAGTCGTTCTCTGTAGCTCAAAGGTTAACTCCCTGCCTGGGAGGCAATAGAGCACAGGTTCGATTCCCAAAACTTGGGTATGGCTAGCTGATGAGAGCTAAATAGCTTGAAATAGATCTATACTAGTCTCCCTTTATTTATTTATCAGCATAAATATAACAAATGTAACAAAAAAGGCAACAGTAAAAAATATTGGGTTTCTGTCTGGATGGTCTCTTGTGACGAGCCTAATGACAGAGAGTGGAAGTGTGACCTTCCTCCCATACTTGGGCATACCAGGGGTTGTGACTTTAAATATATATATATATATATATATATATATATATATATATATATATATATATATATATATATATATATATATATATAAAGAAATCTGCCATTATACCAATTGTGATTGAAGCCCTTCCAACAACACCTGAACATCTTCCTCGGTATTGGTCATTTTGGATATCGGACTTGGATACCCTAACTTTATGCACACAAAAATGGGATTGCCTTTATCCTGCTATCTTAATAATTCTTAGGTTCTTGATTAAGGTAAAGGTAAAGGTTCCCTTCACACATATGTGCTAGTCGTTCCTGACTCTAGGGGACAGTGCTCATCTCCATTTCAGAGCCGAAAAGCCAGCACTGTCTGAAGACATCTCTGTGGTCATGTGGCCAGCATGACTAAATGCCAAAGGCGCACAGAACGCTTTTACCTTCCCACCAAATGTGGTTCCTATTTTTCTACTTGCATTTTTACGTGCTTTCAAACTGCTAGGTTGGCAGAAACTGGGACAAGTAACGGGAGCTCATTCGGTTACGCGGCCCTAGGGATTTGAACCACCAAATTGTTGACCATTCTTGGTTAGAAGTTCAGTTATTAAGTTTTCATCAGTCTTTAACTGTGAATCTAATTGTAGATTACTTGTATAATGATAAATAATCACAAATGTCTTTTCCTCCAATACAGAGAAAATGAGACAGTGACAATTCACAGGGAGATTCTTATGCATGTCTATTGAGCAATAAATCCTCATTGTATTTGCAATGCACCATCCTGATTTAACAATTGCTTGTTGAATAACCTGTCATTGATTGGATCCACCCAACTTCTTAGGCCATAAGCCAAAGAAATCATCATGGCTTGGCAATGCAACATTTTACAAAATCTCAGGTTCAGAGTCTACTGTTTTTCAAAGCCAGTGATTTTAGAAAGCCACTAGTTGTCAAAGTGGAGAATGCTGGGATAGGTGAACTAGTGACCCAGATCACGATAAAGACTATGTGGACAGTCTCAGAGATGCCTAGCTGAAGATCCAGGGCATGCTGGAGGAAAGACAGAACAGTCTGTGGGATTGTGCAATAAAGCCAGGGGTCTGGGCTTCAGTACCTTCCCATTCTTGCTCAGTTTTTAAGAAAATTTGTAATGTTATTTCACATTCCTAAAATATCCCATTTTATTTCCAGTCCAGCTGAAGGACAGCTTTGAATCTCACACCTTTTTCTTCCTGGTGTTTGATCTGTAAGTACCAAAGTTCTTTTTTGGGGGGCCGTTGGGAGGTGGACGTATCAAATATGTCCTCCTAAAAGTGACTTTTTTTAGGATGGATGATTGCCTTGTGCTTTCTATGTTCCTGGGAAGCAGTTTCACAAGTGTAGCTAGGAAAGTGATGTCAACCATCATATGCTGGCCAACTTGACTTGGCAAATGGATCATCTGTGTGGAAATATGCTCCTTGAGGTAGATCAACGTACTGCTTCAGAGGACACTTCTTAATAGAGCACATATTTACAAGTGTGGACTTTTCTATCATCAAATGCAGACTGCTAACTTGAGTGCCTTGAAAGAGGTTAAACAAATTCATTTATTTTTATTATTATGGTTGGTTGCACAGTCAGTCGGCGGTTTAGACTGGATTTGACATTTTTATCCATCTATTAAGTCCTTCCCAAGGATCTGGGATAGACAGAGGTTGTTGTTTCATGGTATTAAAGGTATCATTCAATGATGGTTTGCAAATTTTTTTACTACCGTTTTGGGCATGCGCGGGTGAGTGAAGCCTCCTGCCACTGCTACTACCGGTTTGGCCAATCTGGGCCAAACCAGGAGTAACCCATCTCTGGCATCATTGCAAGACAAAAGCTGTTCCAGGTGAAAGCTGCCTTTTGCAATGGACTGGTGGTGTTTTTGTCAGTACTGACATGGTGTTCAAGTGATGCTCCACACATTTTGGGATTTGTACCCAATGCATCTTATTACCATTGGTACTATCTTTGCTTTCTTTTACCACAATCATTCTAATTTTGTTTGGAGGTATTTGTATTTTGTGATTGTCTTCAATTCTTTTTCTTCTATTCTGCTGCCTCTAGATACTTCCACGCCCACTACCCAAACTTTCTGCCTTTCTTATTGGGGTGTTATGTGGCAGGTGCTTGTCTGTTTGAACTGTTAAGACCTACAGCACTTTAACTTCTTCGTTTTCTATTACTTTGTATACTTTGTGGTGTTACCAGTTCTTGCTTTCAAGCAAATGGTACTTCTTGCAGATATTCCCTTTATTTATTTTTTATTTAAAAGTACCATGACTGTCCTTTTTTCCACCACACAAAATAAGACGATGCCAGTTCACCACGCAATCCTGTTCATGTCTACTCAGGAGTAAATCTTACTGGCTGTGTTTGTACATCATGCTTAATTCACCATTGCTTAGTGAATAAGTCATAATCAACAGGGTTCACACAGCATGTTAAGTTACAGGCAGTCCTCAACTTATGACCACAACTGAGCCTGAAATTTCTGTTGCTAAGTGAGACATTTGTTAAGGAATTTTGCTCCGTTTTAATACCTTTCTTGACATATTTGTTAAGTGAATCCCGGCAGTTGTTAAGTTAGTAACATAGTTATTAAATGAATCAGGTTTCCCCATTGATTTTGCTCGTCAAAAGATCGTGAAAGGTGATCGATCACCTGACTTCAGGACACTGCAATGGTCATAAATATGAACCAGTTGCCAAGCATCTGAATTTTGATCAAGTGACCATTGGGATACTGCAACAGTCGTAAGTGTCATACCTTTTTTCAGTGGTGTTGTAACTTCAAACAGTCACTAAATGAACTCTTGTAAGTCGAGGACCACCTGTATAAAACAAAAACAAAAATGGTAACAGTGTTGGACTAGGATGAGGAGAAGTCCTTGGTTGAGAAACTGGCCTAGGGTATTTCACAGGTTAAGATGGGGGAGAATCATGCACGTCACAGATATGTAGTTTATCCACATTTCATACAGGCAATGTGGTAATATAAATACAGCAAGAAGCCCTCGTGGTTAAGTGAAATGCCCATGTCCAGGAGTAGGCTACCTCTTAGGCAAGTAAGAGGAGATGGTCATGCTTGCCAGCTTCTCAAAGGCCTTGGACTGCTTGATAAAGGCCACAGTGTTTAGAGGCAGGGTGGCGCATGGTGCCTCCAGCAAAGGACTTCTTGTGTTCTTCCCTCCCTCCATATATTGTAATTTGATATCTGTACCAGCTTGTTTAACCGTTTGTGAAGGTCTCTGCTGATCTCAGGGCCATCTGTACCATCCACCAACCCACCCACAAGGGACCGAAGCCGCCTGCAGCTGTCTCATCTTCCTGGTCCCATATCATTAGCCTGCTCAGATTTCCACATAACCTTTGCTAAGGTCTTGACGGTCACAGATCCACACTATTTTTAGGTATCCTAGACTTGTGTAATACTTTCACGGGTGTCTGCTTGAAACCGCTCTACTAGCATTACAGCTTCCAAGGGGGGGGGGGGGGGAGAAAGTCCCAAACTCAAAAAGTTGTTTAAAACAGATTGTTTGAGGACTCTTGCCAATGAAAAACCTGATGGGCTAGAAAGGGATGTAACAACTGCCCTTAACATTAGAGAAGCTTGTAGAACTTTGATTTTTTTTTAAAGCAACTCGCAATGTTGACAATAACAGCATACATGAAATACTGTACTGTATAGAGAAGCTTGTAGAGTAGTGATTTTTTTAAAAAGCAGATTGTAAGGCAGACAATCACAGCATAAATGAAATATTTAAATCACCCTTCCTGATTCAGTGCCCTCCAGATGTGGAGAAGATGTTTGGTGGCACCATTTCAGCTACACATTTTAACAGAATAACAGAGTTGGGAGGGCCCTAGGAGGTCTTCTAATCTCAGGCAGGAAACCCTATAACATTTCAGACACGTGGTTTCCCAATCTCTTCTTACAAACCTCCAGTGTTGGAGCATGTTGTAAGTTCTGGAGGAAAATCGTTCCACTGATTAATTGCTCTAACTGTGAGAAAATTTCTCCTTAGTTCTAAGTTGCTTCTCTCCTTGATTAGTTTCCACCCATTGCTTCTTGTCCTGCTTTGGAGATGCTTTGGAGAATAGTTGGACTCCCTCTTCTTTGTGTCAATGCCTGAGATATTGCTGCTGTCATGTCACCTCCAGTCCTTCTTTTCATTAAACTAACCATACTCAATTCTGGCAACTGTTCTTCATATGATTTAGCCTCCAGTCCCCTAATCATCTTTGTTGCTCTTCTCTGCACCCTTTCTAGAAGCTCATCATCTTTTTTACATCATGGTGACCAAAACGGGATGCAGTATTCCAAGTGTGGCCTTACCAAGGCATTATAAATTATAGGCATTATATTTTATTAAAAGGCATAATCTTTTGGGAGTTACAGCTGACATTTACACATGTACAGAGTGATTAAATTGACACAGGATATCATTTAGGGTGAAGGGTGGGCTGAAAGAGAGGAAGCAAGAAGACAGATGGCTACAGTTTATGTGTGAAGCACATTACAAGTACCTTAGCAGTTAACAAATGTAACACATTAAAAACCTTTTATCTTTGTTTAGATCTTCCAAAATTGTCTGACACCTTTTGATGTATAGGTAGTCCACAACTTGCAACCATTCATTAAGTAACCATTCAAAGTTACAACAGTACTGAAAAAGTGACTTACGACTTTTTTTTCACATTAATAACCATTGCAGGATATCCATCGTCATGTGACCAAAATTCAGCTGCTTGGCATGACCGTTGCATTGTCCAGGGGTCATGTGATTACTGTTTGTAATGTTCCTAGCCAACTTTTGACAAGCAAAGTCAATGGGGGAAGCCAGATTTGTTTAATGGTCACAATTCATTTAACAACTGCAGTGATTTGCCTAACAGCTATGGCCAGAAAGGTTATAAAATGGGGCAAAATTCACTTAACAATTGCCTTTAGCAGTAGAGATTTTGAGCTCAATTGTAGTCTTAAGTCAAGGACCATCTGCATTTAATTAAATTCCACAATCTCTCAGTTTTACAAATCAAGGATCAGATTCCTGATATTTGACTACCATAGATCAGTGCTTCTCAACCTGTGTGGACTTCAACTCCCAGAATTCCCCAGCCAATGTGTTGAAGTTGAAATCCACTGGAAGAGTTGAAGTCCGCACATTTTAAAGTTGCCAAAATCGAGAAACACTGGGATAGACAGCTACATGCAAGATAGAAGCAGACGTGTTGTATTGTGGGTCCATGTTTTATTTTTATGCCTTTCTTTATTTTTAACATATTCTACACGTCTACATTTTTCCCTTGAACAGAATGAAGAAAGGGGAGCTATTTGATTACCTTACAGAGAAGGTGACCTTAAGTGAGAAGGAAACTAGGTGAGCTGTTTCAACCAACCTACCAATTTCGTCATCTGTCAAAACATTGTTTATTTTATTTATTTATTTCATCAAGTATGTATTAGATAACAGATATAAGTATAAACATGATTATGAATACATGAAATGAGAGCCGAGGTGGCACAGTGGTTAGGGTGCAGTACTGCAGCCACTTCAGCTGACTGCTAGTTCTGCAGCTCGGCGGTTCAAATCTCACCGGCTCAGGGTTGACTCAGCCTTCCATCCTTCCATCCTTCCGAGGTGGGTAAAATGAGGACCCAGATTGTGGGGGCAATATGCCGACTCTGTAAACCGCTTAGAGAGGGCTGAAAGCCCTATGAAGCGGTATATAAGTCTAACTGCTATTGCTATTGCTATACGAATTAAATGAAGACAGTAGGACAGGGACAGTAGGCACATTGGTGCCCTTATGCACGCCCCCTTACAGACCTCTTAGGAATGGGGTGAAGTCAACAGTAGACAGTCTAAGGTTAAAGTTGGGGGGTTGGGGGTTGGGGAAGAAACCACAGAATCAGGCATTCCAGGCGTTGACCATTCTGTTGCTGAACTTGTATTTTCTGCAATCAAGTTTGGAGTGCTTTACCTTAAATTTGCATCTATTGTGTGCTGGTGTATTGTTGTGGTTGAAGCTGAAGTAGTCATTGACAAGTAGGACGTTGTAGCAGATAATTTTATGTACTACGCTTAGGTCAGACCAAAGGCAGCGTAGTTCTAAGTTGTTTAAGCCCAAAATTTCAAGTCTGGTGGCATAAGGGATTCTGTTGCGAGCAGAGGAGCAGAGGACTCTTCTCAGGGAACTTCCCACATGGAACTTCCCACCTCTTTCATACGTATAAGGGTCTCCTGCAAGCTAATGAAATACATGGTGTAATTGATTATACAGATTATCTGTGAGTAAAATCTCATTGGTTGATTAAGTTTAGCAATCTTAATGCAGATTCTGTACTGTACTGTATTGTGATTCACCTCAGCCGTAGCTTAGTGTATTTGAAGTACTTTGAGACATGTACAAAATGTTTTATTCTCTCTACTTCAGTGTTTCTCAACCTTGCTAACTTAAAGATCTGTGGACTTCAACCCCCAGAATTCCTCAGCCAGCATAAAGTATTCTTGGAGTGGAAGCCCACCTATCTTAAAATTGGCAAGAATGAGAAACACTGCACTATTTGCTAGCCATAAGCAACTCATTTGCCTTTCCATTTAATACAGGGATTTCAAACATTTACAAGAGGTGCTCAGAGTGAAATTCAGTTTGAGATGCAATACTAATGTATTAGGCAGGGGTTAAACTACCATGTTTCCCCAAAAATAAGACAGCATCTTATTTTCTTTTGATCCCCCAAATAAGTGCTTGGCCTTATTTTCAGGGAGGTCTTACTATTTTTGCCTGCGATTTGGCAGATCGAAACTCAACAGGATCAAGGTTGACTCAGCCTTCCATCCTTCCGAGATGGGTAAAATGAGGACCCAGATTGTTGGGAGCAACGTGCTGACTCTGTAAACCAGAGAGCTGTAAAAGCACTGTAAAGCGATATATAGATCTAAGTGCTATTGCTATTTAACCCACCATATCCTTTTCTCCCTGTAGGAAAATCATGCGTGCTCTTTTGGAAGTGATTCAGTTCCTCCATGCCTTGAACATTGTCCACAGAGATCTCAAGCCAGAGAACATCCTTCTGGATGACGACATGAACATCAGACTCACTGACTTTGGCTTCTCATGTCAGCTGCAGGAAAATGAAAAACTCAAAGGTCGCCTGTCCATCTCGGGCAGAGATTTTAAGGGAGAGGGCTGTGAATTGGTGGTCTGCCTGTGGTCATGAAGCTTAGGAACGTAGCTATCTAAGGAGAGAACTACAATGAATTAGCTGTAGCATGTTATATGAATCAAACTAGCCATAGCATGTTATATGAAGCTCACTATCACAATTTGCTAACCATGGATATTAAAACTTTGCATATTGCAGTGGACATAGACAACTGCAAATCATTAAGTAAGCCATGGAAACTTAGGGTTTAATGCAATGTGTAAATAATTTTATACATTGACTGAAGGGACTTCTTCAGGATTCCACACAAGGTTATGTTTTAGGCAGAAATTGAATTAGGGATATTTTACAGACAGACAATTTGCTCAATTGCTGTTCATAAATTATAGGATCCTATAATGCCCAGTTCCTGAGTTTAATTGGTTTTGGCTCAAGGTTGACTCACCCTTCTATCCTTTCAAGGTCATTAAAATAAGGACCTAGATTATTGGGAGAAATATGCTGACTGTAGATAATGCTGTAAAGCACTATGCAGCAGTGTAGAAGTACTATTGCTAATGCTCTTTTAAACCATAAGGTAGCCAACTGGCTTAGGAATATCTGACATTCCAAACCACCAAGGAAAACTAAGGCTTATACATTGTGTGAATGCAGCTGTGAGTTTTTTATCTTATCTGACTGAGGCTAGCCCTATTTCCTTTAACTCCAGAAATCCAGCAAGACTTGCATCTCCAGAAACAAGGTCACCAAAGTTTCAGTCAACATTTTGTATTGCTTTTCTTGCAGAGATCTGTGGTACTCCTGGCTACTTGGCTCCTGAAATACTAGAATGTTCCATGGATCCAGATCATCCAGGTTATGGGAAGGAAATTGACATGTAAGGATGTTGCCCCTGGGGACGTGGACAAGGCCATGAGAGCTGTGAGTGCCTCCACATGTGTACTGGACCCGTGCCCCTCCTGGCTGGTTGCTAACAGCAGGGAGGTGACACGGGGCTGGATCCAGGCGGTTGTTACTGCCTCCCTTCGGGAGGGGGTCTTTCCCCCCGCACTTAAAGCGGCGGTGGTGAGACCCCTCCTGAAGAAACCATCTTTGGATCCAGCCGTTCTTAACAATTACTGTCCAGTCTCCAACCTCCCCTTTGTGGGGAAGGTTGTTGAGAAGGTGGTGGCCTTTCAGCTCCAGCGGTCCTTGGAGGAAGCTAGCTATCTTGACCCATTCCAGTCTGGCTTCAGGCCTGGCTACAGCACAGAAACCGCTTTGGTCGCATTGACCAATGACCTCTGGAGAGCCAGGGACGGAGGCTACGCCTCCATCCTGGTTCTCCTTGACCTCTCAGCGGCTTTCGATACCATCGACCATGGTATCCTTCTGCGACGACTGCGGGAGGTGGGGGTGGGAGGCACTGTTTTGCGGTGGTTCTCCTCTTACCTCTCGGACAGGTCACAGTCGGTGTTAGTTGGAGGGCAGAGATCGACCCCTAGGCCCCTAACATATGGGGTGCCGCAGGGTTCGGTCCTGTCCCCCCTACTTTTCAACATCTACATGAAACCGCTGGGAGAGATCATCCGTAGGCACGGGATTAGATACCATCAATATGCGGACGATACCCAATTGTATCTGTCCGCCCCGTGCCAACTCAATGAAGCGGCAGACGTGATGAGCCGAGGCCTTGAGGCCGTTATGGACTGGATGAGGGTTAACAAGCTTGTGCTCAACCCAGAAAAGACCGAGTGGCTGTTGTGCTTCCCTCCCAAAGATTCGACCAACATCCCATCACTCAGGCTGGGGGGTCAAATTTTATACCCCTCAGAGAGGGTTCGCAACTTGGGAGTCCTCCTGGATCCACAGCTATCGTTTGACCACCACCTGACGGCTGTGACCAGGGGGGCATTCGCCCAGGTTCGCCTGGTGCGCCAGTTGCGACCCTACCTGAATCGGGAGGCGCTCACAACAGTCACTCGGGCCCTTGTGACCTCTACGCTGGAATACTGCAATGTGCTCTACATGGGGCTGCCCTTGAAGAGCATCCGGCGACTTCAGTTAGTGCAGAACGCGGCCGCGCGAGTGATTGTGGGTGCACCTCGGTTCACCCACATAACACCTATCCTCCGCGAGCTGCGCTGGCTACCTGTCGATCTCCGGATGCGCTTCAAGGTGCTATTAGTCACCCATAAAGCCCTGCATGGTAGTGGATCTGGATACTTGAGAGACCGCCTTCTGCCAATTACCTCCCTGCGACCAATTAGATCTCACAGATTGGGCCTCCTCCGTATTCCATCGGCCAGCCAGTGCCGGCTGGCAACTACAAGGAGGAGGGCCTTCTCAGTAGTAGCCCCGACCCTTTGGAACGAACTCCCCGTGGAGATTCATACCCTCACCACCGTCCAGACCTTCCGCACAGCCCTCAAGAACTGGCTAGCCCGTCAGGCCTGGGGACAAGGATAGCCGCCCCTCCCGAATGATGAATGTATGCTGCTTATTACTTTTATTATATGTGTCTACGTCACTGTTTGTATTCCCCCTCCCTGATTTTATGTGAGCCGCCCTGAGTCCCTTCAGGGAAAAGGGCGGCCTACAAATGTTAATAAACATCTAAACATCTAAACATCTAAACATCTAAACCGCTGGGCGAGATCATTCGGCGGCACGGGATAAAATACCACCAGTATCCGGACGATACCCAGTTGTATCTGTCCGCCCCGTGCCAACTCAATGAAGCGGTGGAAGTGATGAACCAGGGACTTGAAGCTGTTAGTGACTGGATGAGGGCTAACAAACTCGTGCTCAACCCAGATAAGACCGAGTGGCTGTTGTGTTTCCCTCCCACCAATTTGGCTAGTATTCCATCTCTCAGGCTGGGGGGTCAAACACTACGCCCCTCAGACAGGGTCCGCAACTTGGGAGTCCTCCTGGACCCACAGCTGACTTTTGAACATCACTTGTCAGCTGTGACCAGGGGGGCATTTGCCCAGGTTCGCCTGGTTCACCAGTTGCGCCCCTACCTGAACCGGGAGGCTCTCACAACAGTCACTCGTGCCCTTGTGACCTCTAGGCTGGAATACTGCAATGTGCTCTACATGGGGCTGCCCTTGAAGAGTATTCGGCGACTTCAGCTAGTCCAGAATGCGGCCGCGCAAGCGATTGTGGGTGCACCTCGCTTCACCCACATAACACCTATCCTCCGCCAGCTGCACTGGCTACCTGTCGATCTCCGGGTACGCTTCAAGGTGCTACTTGCCACCCATAAAGCCCTCCATGGTAGTGGATCTGGGTACTTGAGAGACCGCCTACTGCCAATTACCTCCACACGACCTATTAGATCTCACCGACTAGGCCTCCTCCGAGTTCCATCTGCCGGTCAATGTCGACTGGCAACTATGCGGAGGAGAGCTTTCTCGGTGGCAGCTCCGACCCTGTGGAACGATCTCCCCGTGGAAATTCATACCCTCACCACCCTCCAGACCTTCCGCACAGCCCTCAGAACTTGGCTATCCCGTCAGGCCTGGGGTTAAGACTACAACCCGCCCGAATAGTATGAATGTTGTGTTTTAATTATGTATTGTCTTATATGTTAAAAGTTTGTCTCCCCCCCCCCTTTTAAGTTGTGAGCCGCCCTGAGTCCCCCCAAGGAAAAGGGCGGCATATAAATAAACTTTAAATCTAAATCTAAAAATGTAAGCATGATTGTGTAGCAAGTTCACTCATTATCCTAAACCATAATTTGGGTTATTTGGGTTTAAGCAAATGGTATATAATTTTGGGATATTCAGATGATGTAGCACAATCAATGATGTGTGAACAGCATATATAATTATTTGTATCCAACAATAACAATATATGGTATAATTGCTGTGTAAATAAAACCATAAGGATCATTAGTCTGCTTAAATCTTTACTACCCTGTTTCCCTGAAAATAAGACCTCCCCGGATAATAAGCCCAATCGGGCTTTTGAGCGCATGCGCTAAAATAAGCCCTCCCCAAAAAATAAGCTCTCCCCCAAAATATTGCAACACAGCAGCAGCCATGAGGTGACCATATTTGCCGCCTCCTGCACCTCAAAAATAATAAGACCTCCCTGAAAATAAGGCCAAGCACTTATTTCGGGGGTCAAAAGAAAATAAGACCCCATTGTATTTTCGGGAAAATGCGGTACCTACTAATGGCTGGAAAAGAAGACAGAAAAATCTCTCTGTCCTGCTGCAATGAAGTTGTTCTCCAACAACCTGTTTGTTCATCTGCAGGGAATCTTTTGAGCTGATCTGGAGAAGGCTGGCACTGTATGGGGTAGCTTAGGAAATAAATTCAGATTTGGTCAGTGAATGTTTTGTTTCCCTGGGTTTAAAATATTCTGTTGCTAAAACAGCGGACAAACACCGGTCTTCAAAAATGTTCATTCTATCCTCCTGATGGTTTCCTTTTTTTTTTAGGTGGAGTGCAGGAGTCATCATGTATACCTTGCTGGCTGGATCTCCTCCTTTCTGGCACCGGAAGCAGATGCTGATGTTAAGAATGATCATGAATGGAGATTACAAATTTGGGTCTCCCGAGTGGGATGACCAATCAGATACAGTCAAAGACTTGGTAGGTAACTTTCACCTGGGTGAATCCAGAAGCTCTTGGAGAAAAATAAAGGAGAAAAATGCCGGGTAGGGAAAGATCAAAGTAATTGGAAGACCTGAGGATTAAGAAATTGACCTTAACACCAAAAATACAGTACTTGGGCCCAATTGGAAAATGGTTCCCCTTTGTTTGCTGGTGTTCATTTTCCTGTGTAATGGGATTGTATGGAGGGTCCTCTGAATAATTAGTACTAACCAGTGGTAGACCCATTGTGTTTTTCCACTGCATTCAGAAAAGCAATGCCTCAGCTTCTCAGATACTACTCTCTTCTTCTGCCTGCAGATTGCCCACTGTTTAGTGGTGAAGCCGCAGAATCGTTTCACTGTGCAGGATGCCCTCACCCACCCCTTCTTCCAGCAGTACATGGTGGAGGAAGTCCGGCACTTCAGCCCCTTCCGGAAATTCCGGGTATCCCTAATTGCAGAGAATTCTGGGAAAGGGGTGGCCGTTTTTCTCATTAATAGCCAAGGATGGGGCAGTGGGAGGGAGATTCAACAAAGTCAAGATGATTACTATTGAAACTGTGCCCTTTTTCCTCTCTGCCATGCATGTAAAATAGATACGGGCTTAGATTGTGCGATTCCTGCCCAACATCTTTACTTTTTTTACCTGCCCCAAGGATGTGCCTGATGCTGACTCTGATCAAGGGTTCTTTTCAAGTGGAAAAGGGGGAGGCTAAGTCAGGGGTTGTTGTGGGACCTGCATGCATCATGCTGCTGAGCTGTGGGTCCTAACCAAACAAGATATGTTCACACAACATGCTCAATCTTTGCAAATTTCCTTAGTTTTGGTTCATGGGATTGTGGAAGTTTGTGATTTATTCAGCACATGAATTAGGCTTGAGTATCTTGCCCAAAATTGGTAAATAGCAATATATTAATATATATTAAACATAATGTACATTAACTGTGTTGCCATATATGAAACAAAGCTCAGTTTAGGGACAGATTGTCACGGTCAAAAATCTATCTCTGTGGTTGCCAAGAGTTAACAGCAACTTGAACAATTTGTATCCATCCATCATTCCACCCCATTCATCCCAGTCATGGGTTTCCTCCCACCAGGTTTCTGTAATGGCAACTATGTCATATCTGCCCTGGTGTACTAGTGCTTCTAGTTCACCCTGTTTGTTCCCCAAGCTTTGAGCATTTGTATATAAGCACTAGCCGATAACCCGGCATTGCCTGGGTATTTATTTATAGGGGGGAAATATCCAGACCAAACATAATTTCTAATGTTGGATTTTCCCCCTTACTAGAGGGAGCCCCCTTTTGGAGTACTGTGAAGCCATTACCATGGCAACTCCACTGCGCTGTATAGTAGAAGCCATTGTACATCAATACAGTAGAATCCATTTTAAGGCACAACAGGCTGTATCTTAATAGAACACCCACTCTGAGGGGTTTTAGGGGTATTCCCCCCCCAATATTTGTTTCCAGAAAGTAAGTCATCTGTGAACCAAGTTTGGTTGAAATTGCTCAAAGTATTCCAGAATTATGCTAGAACATTCACACAGACACACAGAGGCATTTATATATATATAGATTTAAGACCTTTATGCCTGTCCATGGGTGTGTTTCCTAATTGATGTTTGAATTTTTCTTTCTTTTCATCACTCCCTACCCCATGCTTTGATTTTTCTTGGGAATTATGGTTGGTTTTGTGTTCTAGAGGTTCTAAAGATTGGTCACCCTCCCCCTCCAATTTTAGTTTAAAGCTTTTCTTGATGGCGCATAAACAAACTAGGCTCAAATGGGGGTGAGTAATTGTGGACACAGGTTTTATGAAACTCAAACCATTGCTTAGCATGTTTTAGGAATCCAGTTATCACATTCAAAAGCAGTGGTGTTTATTTATTTGAGCATAGCATATTGCGTGAATATACCAGCACTGATACCGTGTTTCCCCGAAAATATGACCTATCCCGAAAGTAAGTCCTAGCTTGATTTTTACACATGTGCCCAATATAATCCATACCCCCCCCCAAAAAATAAACCCTAATTCACCATTCATTCCAAGGTGCATGGGTAAAAATTAAGCTAGGGTGGGGATGAGAGGGGTGGAGCATGTGCCCAATATAATCCATACCTCCCCCCCAAATAATCCCTAATCTACCGCCCATTCCAGGGTGCACGGGTAAAAATTAAGCTAGGGTGGGGATGAGGGGGGGCGGTGGAGCTGTCCTACTACTTACCTTCGGACAGCTAGGCCTCGCACATCCCAACACTTGCCTTGCTGGCCCATTTGTTCTGCAGCTGGCAAGGCTTTCATGAAGGCCTCTGCAGCAGATAACAGAGCTCCAGATCAATAGGGAGCTCTCTTATTGACTGCACAGAGGCCTTCAGGAAAGCCTTGCCAGCCACAGAAGACATTCCTGAAGGCCTCTGACAGCAAGAAAGAGGCCGGGAGTGACCTGGTGCCTTTTTTGGTGGCAAGAAAATATAAGACAAGGTCTTATTTTTGGGAAAACACAGGAAGTTAACTTGAATTTAATATGCTATGTGACCCCTACCACAAACTAAGAGGCGAAGAATTGAACCAAAAGCACTCTGTATATAAAAATAGCCCCTTTTTATTGGCGGTGGCCCATTCCTGGTGAATTAATGCATCCTTTGAAAAGAAAAAAAAAGAATCACAAACTAATCAGATATACTTTAAAGAAGATGCCAGTTCTAACAAGCATCTCTTCCCAGGTCATCTGCCTGACTGTCCTGGCCTCAGTTCGCATCTACCTCACCTACCGTAACATCAAGCCGATTACCCAGGATGTGCTGCAGCGCGACCCGTACGGGCTGAAGCCAGTCCGCAAAATGATTGATGCTTGCGCTTTCCGGATCTATGGCCATTGGGTGAAGAAAGGACAAGCTCAAAACAGAGCTGCCCTCTTTGAAAACACTCCCAAAGCCATCCTGTTCAGCTTGGCTGCCGAAGAGGAACTTCTCTGATTTCCAAAATCTCCAGGAAGAAAGCGGTTCAAACAGCCTTTGGCATCTTCCCAATTGGGCTGAGCAGGGTCCCAACACATGTGCAGACTTCAACCCCCACAATTCTCCAGCCAGCAAAGATGGAAATGAAATAGCAAAGTATAAAAAAAGCCTAATACAGACCAGAATGCCTTTTTATTAAGTGCATTATTATTGTTGTTGTTGTTGCTTGCAGTCAGCCAGATGTTTAGACTGGATCGGGTATTTTTGTTTACTAGGTACAGGTAGCCTTCGACTTATAACCATTCATTTAAGCAACTGTTTGAAGTTACAATAGAACGGGAAAAAGTGGCTTGCAACTGGTCCTGGCACTTACAACCATGATAATATGCCTATACTCAGGTGACCAAAATTCCAGCGCTTGTTTTGTGTTCATTCTAGCCACCCACTTTGGGTAGTGAGATGGGCGGCATATAAATTTAATAAATTAATAAAATTTAATAAATAAATTTATGATGGTTGCAGCAAAAGCCAGGTAACACGATAACCAATTCCAGTTCAGTTTTCAAAAAGTAAACTCAATAGAGGAAGCCCGGTTTGTTTAATTTGCTTAACGATGGCAAAAAAGTAAAACCGGGCATGATTCTCTTAACAACTACGTTGCTTAGCAATGGAAATTCTGGTCTTAATTGTGATCATAAGTTCAGGACTACCTGTATTATTTCTGAAACCTGTGAGATCTAAGGATAAATGTAAAGTTCTGGAATGCGAAATCATAGTGCTAATTCCCATCCGTGAAGGTTTTTATCCCACTCTGAAGAGCTTTTAAAAGTCATGGGATGAAATATTCAACAGAGACCTTTTTCCAATCAGCAAAGGAGTCATCCCTCATCCCAGGACTGTGTGGCTGCTTTGAAAACTTCCCTTAGAAAGAGATTCACAAGCTTTTGTAATTGTTTTGAGATTGCCAAATCCTTCCTTAGATGGCGTTAAAAAAAGAGATGGTCAAAATTTATTATAAATACATGGATCCTCCATGTTCAGCAGTCTATTTTATTTATTTTTTGAAAGGAAACATCGGAGAAAGTGGGGATTTCTGCTTCTGGGCTTCCCTGTTATTAGATTTAGGATGCTAGGTTAGCCTGTCTTAGAACCCAAATATTCCATTCAAAGTATGGAGGATGTATTTGGCCTGATGTCTGAAATGGAACTTCAGTGTTTCAAGCCAGCCTATTTCTGAATGCCAGCTATTATGGATTGCTTGGTGTGTGTGTGTGTGTGCGCGTGTGTGCGTGCTGTCATGCTTCACTGATGTACTGTATGTTGAGCCAGAAGAAGCACTTTTGGTTTAGTTCAGCTGTTTCAGCTGGATTGAAGAGCCGAGGTGGCGCAGTGGTTAAATGCAGTACTGCCGGCTACTGCTAGATCAGCAGTTCAGCGGTTCAAATCTCACCGGCTCAGGGTTGACTCAGCCTTCCATCCTTCCGAGGTGGGTAAAATGAGGACCCGGATTGTTGGGGGCAATATGCTGACTCTCTGTAAACCGCTTAGAGAGGGCTGAAAGCCCTATGAAGCGGTATATAAGTCTACTGCTATTGCTATTGCTATTGGATTCTGGAATGCTGTTGCTACATAAGATCCAGATTGCCATTACTGCAATGAAACATATCCCAATCCAGCAGTAGGCGACAAAGAAAACATCTAACATTAACACATCACTGATTTATGTTGATGAAGATTCTCAGTCATCCAGGTAATTGCCGTAGTCAACTACTACTGGACTTCTTGTTTTGTTGGTTCAAAATGTTTTCTTGCTTCTCCAAGTAATTTCTTCAGTCTGAGCAAGTTGGTTAGGGGGACCATATAAGTCCTCCAAAACACATTCTGGAGGACATGTATGGAGTCACCCTAGCCAACTCTAACTTTAACCTAGAACTAAGGAGAAATTTCTTGAAAGTTAGAACAATTAATCAGTGGAACAAGTTGCCATCAGAAGTTGTGGAAGTTTTTAAGAAGAGATTAGATAACTATTTGTCTGAAGTGGTGTAGGGTTTCCTGCCTAAGCAGAGGGTTGGATTAGAAGACCTCCAAGGTCCCCTTTGTCAGTGTTCCAAATATCATGCAGAATTAAATCAAGAGTCCAAGGCAGAGCTATCCTTAACGTTCCAATTTAATAAGACAGACATGTTGGCGTATCTGTGGAAATCCCAAATCTGAAAACTTCCTGGGATTCCACCCAGTTGAAAGTTCATGATCTTATCCCCACAACCATAAATCCATCACATGGTCCAATCTTCTTCGGCCACACTGGCATCTCCACCCAGCTGGTTCCGGTCAGGTGCAGAGGTGCGGAGACAAAAGATGACCTTGGGCTTCTAGAAAAGAATGACAACACATTCCACAATTCTACTCCTTTCTATTCTCCCCTCCCAACTACTACACTAATGAAACAGCATAATGAAATAAGAGTGTGTGGCAGGCCAAAGATCCTAAAAAGGAATATAACTGCAGGCCTGACACCCTTCCAATTCTGTTATTCTGTTATTTTGTTGTTCTGTTAACTTGCTCAGACTGAAGAAGCTACTTGATAAGCAACCAAATGTTTCAAAACCAACAAAAAAAGAAATCCAGTTGTCATGACTTAAAGTTCACTTAGATGTGTTATGGAATTGTTATTTATTGCACCTGCACACAAAAACATGATTTTAAAAAAATATCTAACACACAATAAATGTGCTTTATTTATTCAAACCAATTGAATTGTAATATGTGGATTCTCAAATTTCATCCAAAGTTTATAGAACCTTATCCCAAATTGTCTATGATCTTCTATCACTTAAAACTACTGCATACTTGTGCTGGAGGGGAGGGAGGGGCGAGTTATAAGCATTTCCTGGAAGGGATCTCAAAATCCAAAGAATTAGTGGATCAATTATGACATAGTGCTAAATCATAATATGATTTGTTTGGTTTTGGTTTATAGTGTTGTGTGAAGAATGCCAACTATGGTTTAAGCCAGTGGTCCCCAATCCCCGGTCCGCGGACCGGTGCCGGGCCGTGGAGTACCTGGCACCGGGCCGCGCAGCGGCCAGGGGCCATGATCGCTGCAGCGGCCGGGGGCCATAATCACTGCAGCGGCCGTGGGACATGATCGCTGCAGCGCAAAGGCTCCTGGGCCGTGCGCAAAAGCTCCTGGGCCGTGCGCAAAGGCTCCAGGGAAGAGAGCCCCGCGCTGGTACGCACGTGATATATAAACAATCAATGTGTCGTCACGAACAACGCTCCTCCACCCCTGCGCGCGCTCAGCGGGCCACGGTAAAATTATCAAAGGCTGACTGGTCCGCGGCGATAAAAAGGTTGGGGACCACTGGTTTAAGCAATATTTCAAAAGAAGGTTGTTGGCAGTGCCAATGATATCACAGCACCCTCCCCATGCCCCTTGCGACTCCTAGGCAAAGTGGGGCCAAAAAGATTAATCATTCTGTCAAACTATGACTTTGTTAGTTTCTTAAATTAATCAACCAACACAACATGTTGGCCACAAGCTATAGCTTGCAAATCTTAACAGATGAGTTTATTGAAAATGCTACACCAGAAACAAATACTGTACGTGGCTTAGAGAAATGAATGAGCCAGGCCAATCTCAGTTTAGGTAACACAATGGTTTCCTGCATAGGATTGTTCCAGAACGAAACCAGTAATCTGAAAATATCAAACAATGAGTATCTGTATTGCAATTACAACCAGTAGAAAAGTTTTGTCCATTTTTAGCTTTCAAGCATTAACATTGCCCTTTATCAAAATCATCAAAAAAAAACAAACCCAAAGTCTGGCCAACAAGGATGCAGGCTGACCCATCTCCACAGGAGAAAAGATCTGGGTCTTTTTAGAGGAGCTTAATGTTGGCTTCAGAGTTCAGCCTTTTTGCCGACAGCTTCCTGCGCTGGCTGCTTGACGAGGCTGGTGGCACATCGGAAACTCAAGTTGTCTGAAGAAGAATCAGGAGTGTTCCCCATCCTGTGGGTTAAGAGGAACAAAGTTTGTCTTAGCAGAAGGTCTCCTAGGTCATCTGCCCCCAAAATCCAGAGCTACTTCAGCCTTCCAAAAAATTTTCTCTTCCCATGTTTTAGGACTATAAACAAAACTCTGCTTGGGAAATTCTGTGGGTTGCAATCTAAATCTGAAAAATGCCAGAGTGGGGAAAGTGGGATTTTAGTTCATTCAATCAGTTTACTCTTGGTGAGTTTAAAAAAAATCCCCACTTAATTAAGCAACGGGAAACATCAATGTTCTTTTAAATGTTATTTAATAGTGATCATAAATTACAAAAAAAGGATGCATTCTTGCTTTTTCAAACTTTTGCCCAGCTGTCTGGAGTTTGTATGGGCAATTAAAGATTTCTCTTTTCTGAGGAATTTCCAGTGGCCGAATTCAGCATCCAGCTGCTGTTTTCATTCGTAATGTCTCCTTTTGCCGGTGGAATGTCAGTTTGCTTTTTTATAACTGGAAATCCTGGCTATTTTTGACAAATGACTAAGCAGCATCATGTTATTATACCAGAAGCTCCACCCTTTTAAAATGCCTATGTGATGTTATGACACACATACAAAAGGGGCAGGACTTGCTACACAACGGTGTGCACTGTTGCTTTTGTCAGACTGATGGCTGCTGCCAATTGCACTTGTCCAATGTACTACAAGTTTTAAATTCTGGAGAAGATACTGATAAGATGTCACCTGCCAGCATACCTGGTTGTAACCTGAGCTTTGTGATTGGCAGAGCCGTCCACTGTATCAATCCAGGATGCTCCTCGCAGGACATGCATCTTTTGGCCCGGCTGGCGGGATGCAGGACCATCTGGACGATACTCTGAGGATGTCCATTCCCAAGTATTTCCTAGCAAATCGTATAAGCCTGTGATACAGCAAAGACAGTAATTCACTTGGGGAAGCCTCCAATCTGCCTGCAGAGAAATATACGAGCCTTGGAAGATCAGAATGGAAAAGAGCAAATAGGTAGAAAAATGTATCTACCAGGTTTCTGAAAAACTGATGCTGGCATATTTTCTAGAATTAAACCCACAATCATACCACAAACTCAATTGTTGGCTGGAACAGAGGTTCCAATCCAGGTAGTCCTTGCACATCCACTACAATATGGACCAGCAGCTCTGTCAATATCATGTAACTATGTCGGATTTATGTCATTTTCATTAAGTTAATCATTTGCTGTTGTTGTAACATCATGTCACCACAACTTGCAATTATACTGCAAAGCTCTCCATTGATTCTGCTTGTCAGAAGTCAGTTTTGAAGCATAAAAATAGTGATCATGTGATCACGGGATACTGAAAAAACCATAAGGGTGAGGACTGGTCACAAAGCTACTTTTTCTTGGGCCATTGTAACTTTGAACAGATATTTAACAGGACAGCCGTTAAGCAAGATCCACCTGCGTCATCCACAGAACTTTGTAACATGCAACTATGTGTTAGGAAGATAATTTAGCTTGCTAGAGAGAGGACTAAAACCTTGAACTTTCAAGAACCTTTATTTAAAATGCTTCCTATTCCACACCAGCATCCGCAGGCTGACCAGTTCCAATGACTAGGACCTGTCATCTTACCATAGTTATTCTGAGGAGGGAAGGCTGCCACTGGGGATGCTCCGCGGAAGCCATCTTCAGCTGTGTCGACTTTGGGGAAGTTACCCTGTGCAGAGGTAAACATGCGAACAACCGAGATAAATAAAAGACAACCAATCCAAACTGGATGCTAAAATTCGTGTGTGTGTGTGTGTGTGTGTGTGTGTGTGTTCAAGAGTAGTCTTGAACAGCCAACAATGAAGTGATATAATTGATTGACTATTTATGTGTCACCAAATTGGTATTAACATTTAGTGACCTGAGATAGAGATAGGTAGGTAGGTAGGTAGGTAGGTAGGTAGGTAGGTAGGTAGGTAGGTAGGTAGGTAGGTAGGTACGGAGAGAGAGAGGGGGGGCAGAGGCAGAGACAGACAGACAGACAGAGAGATATTGATTGAATAAATGTACAGGATGCCCATCTCATATACATGACTTCAGGGCAGCTAACAATTAAAACAGAGCACAAGAAAATAAAAAGCAACCAGAATTAAAAATAACATAAAAAGAGCAAATGAGAACGCTGACAAACAAGCTATGGAAAAGGCTCTCTCAGGATGCCATCAGGATCCCCCAGACTTGATGGCAAATCCAGGCTTCGAGTGCCTTGTGAAAGGCCATCAGGGTCAAGGCAAGTCTAATTTCTAGAGGAATGATGTTCCTGAGGGCGTCCTGCAGATGGATCTTCTCCAGGACTTTCTGTCCCCAACCTCATCCTTTAGCTATTCCAAAAATGTGCCCATTGCCACTACAACAGTCTCCATCCATTTCATTGTTGGTTTTAATTTTGTTCTGCTTTCCTTCTATCTTTCCCAATATTACAGACTTTTCCACAGACCTAGGTCTTCAGATGATGTGTCCAAAAGTTGATAATTTCAGCTTGGTCACTTGAGCCACAAAGTGCACTGTGTAACCAACAGCAAAGTATAAAGGGTTGATCATGCCAATAAAGAAAAGTCTTAGCCAATAAATACATGCACATGGAGAACAAAAGAATCCAAGTCTATGAAATGGTCTACCATAGTGCTTTTCAAACTTGGCAACTTTAAGATGTGTGGACTTCAACTCCCAGAATTCTCCAGCTAGCATGTAGCAAATTTAATAAATGTATAGGCTTTCTTCCTCTTTTACCACTTTGGGCGTCAAGAGAATAAAAGTATAGGCTGCCCATCTTACATACCAATACTTGCTGGCTGGAGAATTCTGGGAATTGAAGTCCATACATCTTAAAGTTACCAAAACTGACAAACACTTGTTTACACACAGGAATAGCCTTGAATTGGGATCAAATGATTCAAAAAGAAAGATTGGGGGTGCTTATAACTCTTAAGAAGAGTTGCAATGTTCTAGGATTGTATGCTTTTATCCAATTTTGCTTCTGGATTTGGTTATGTCATCGCACTTTCTGCAGTGCGGTTATAAATAATTTGGATTTTTTATGGAAATTAAACACAATGTATATCGGTGTTGCAATTTTATTGGAGCCAAGTCACATGAAGGTTATACAGGAGCAATATAATCCCTTTATTTTGGATACTAAATAGGGATATTTCAAAACTATTTATTGTCAAGACTACATATGAATTCATTTACACATACAATCTGTCTCCTATTTATTACTGCCTTTTTTAAAAAAAAGCTTTTCTCTTGCTTTGATTTTCTGTTTAATCATTTTTGTCATTTTCATCATCTCTTTAGCTTTTTATTTTGTAAAAATAAAAATAATCATTTTTTCATTTTGTAAAAATAAAAATTCCAGTTTTGGTCTCTTACCTGCCAGAGGTTTGTGCGGTTGGCTAAGAATTTGTTTCCCCAAGGATACAATCTGTCTACCAAAAAGGGAAAGAAAAAAAAATAGAATGATAATGTCAATCCACACTATCAATTCTAAACGTGCCAATTTCCTCCCTTCAACCATTGACCCTGGAACAGTTTGTCTTTAATATCATACATTAAAAAAGCATGTGGATGATTAAAGTCTAAATCCCTAAATACAGTACTTTGATAGCACACTTAGGGATGTTGGTGCTACTGCATTTTTTTCTATGTATATGCCCATTGTATGCTTGCTTACTCTTTTGTAATCCTTTTCTCTCCAATCCTTCCATTCTGCAAACGGAAGGAAAAGCCTGGCTGGGAAATTCTAAAAGTTGAAGTCACGCATCTTAAAGTTGTTAATAGAGAAACTATAGACTGCCTGCTTGGATTAATAGGGCAAGAGTCTTGATCTACATCCCAAGCCTGGTAAAGTACCCAAAATTGGGTAAAAGTGGCTTTCTTTGGCTAACAACATATAAATCCATTACCCAATTATGACAGAGACATTTAAAGTGACTTAACATTTTACCTACCCTGAGTAAAAAGGGCTTTCTGATAATGGGTTTTGGGTACTGCAGGAAAAAGTTTGGGAAGCAGTGCTCTAGATGCTATGGTGATGGATCTAAGACCACTTTGGTTCCTTGCTTACGTACTCTCCAGGCCTCCCCTAGCAGCGAACTCCCACTCCTCTTCTGTTGGTAGCCTCTTCCCTTTCCATTTGCAAAAAGCCTGAGCATCATTCCAGCTCACATGCAATACTGGATAGTCTAGCCTGTCTTTGATGCTGGATCCAGGACCTGAAGGCTGAAGATAGGAAAGGATTCTAGTTATTTAAGGCACTATTATCCATTTCTCTCTTTGAAAAGGCTCTCAGATTGTCTTGCAAATCTCCGATCTTCCTCATATGCTCAGCCAATCTAATTTCTGTGTATGCCAAGGAGGTTATAATTTTTTTTTTGCACAAACTGGATCAAAACTTAACTGTGATCTGGCCTCTCCACCATAGGCCAAACTAGTTTCTTGGGGTTATCTATCCCCTTGGGGATTTCTGGTTCTCCCAAATCCCTAAATTAAATTTGCATGCCTAAAAAGCTACTGCAAGGCAGAGCCTGCTAACATTTTCAGATGCCAAGTGTTCAAAGACAAATTAATTAATTCAATGCCCAAGACATCCTTGGTCTCATCCTCAAAGACCTTGGGCATACTCAGCTGGAAACACAAATGCCACATAATTTCTTACTAGAAATCTCATTAAAATCTTTTTTAAAAAATCAAATATTCACAAGATGTGGTGAACTCCTGATTTTTTTTTTTATTTATTTATTTTTGCCCTTTAAAAAGGACTAATTTTCAAATGTCATCGGGGGAGCCTGCAGATACCATCTAAGGGCACTCTGGATTTTCTAAAGCTGGCAAAAACATGTTGTGTATTTTCTATTGGCAAGGTACACAGAGGGCTCCAACTAATGTTATTATGCATCTTGGATGTCAGCCCAGTCTATCGTGTATCCAGTACAGTTCACTAATCAACACTTTGGTACAAAAATCATGTATCTGATAACATCTGTATATTCCTCTTGTCCTCTAGCAAAGACTCACCTGTCTCCAAAATGCTTTCTCAATAGGAAGCCACCATGGTGCAGACTAAAGGGAAGAATAAAAGTAGAATGTATCAACAATTAAAAAATCCCAATTATGAACTGTTCTCTTCTTCATCAAAATAACATGTGTTTGTCCCACATTTTTAGAATAACATTGGATGGACAATCCTTTTCAAAGGAAGAAAGATGGTATAAAGTTAACCACAAATCTCAGTTCCTGAAAAAGTCCATTTTTAAAGAAAACAATGGTGCTAGCCCTTATGATTTCAAATACATTAGAAAGTGTTGTAATGTTGGTTGTGAGATCACTAAAGTTGAAATTGTTGCTCAATAATATACAGAACCCCAAGGGCTTGGCATGCCAAACTAGAAGCAATAGAAGATATAAAGGTAAAAGTTCCCTTCACACATATGTGCTAGTCATTCCCGACTCTAGAGGGCGGTGCTCAACTCCGTTTCAAAGTTGAAGAGCCAGCACTTTCTGAAGACATCTCTGTGGTCATGTGGCTGGCATAACTAAATGCCGAAGGTGCACAGAACACATTGTTATCTTCCCAGCAAAGGTGGTTCCTATTTTTCTACTTGCATTTTTACGTGCTTTTGAACTGCTAGGTTGGCAGAAGCTGGGATAAGTAACAGGAGCTCACTCTGTTATGCAGTGCTAGGGATTCAAACTGCTGAACTGCCGACCTTTCTGATTGATACGCTCAGCATCTTAGTCACTAATCAACTGTGTCCCTAACAGAAGATATACGCAATAAGTTATACTTTGCAGTCTGAACATTTCAGATCACAAAATTTTAGGCAGGATGGCTGAAAAGATGTCACTTTCTGCCAAGCTGCAGAAGCTACAGTAGGTGAAATAGATCAATTCACTTCATGACAGTTCAGGTTACAATTAGTTTCCTAGAATGTATTACTTGTAGTTTCTCTTCCTGGGAAATCACCCTCTTAACACTCAAACTATTTCCCAATACTTGACTGACCCATTTACTGATGTAAATTGGTGCTGAGTAATCTATGAACTGTAAGACTTTCTGGAGTTTGGAAGGCAGGCAGGTTGATCAAAACCACCCCTTTCTCCCAAATACTGAAAAGAAGCCCTTTACCTCCAGTTTTTGCGTCACTTTCTTTTTAAGCTCTTCTGGGACAAAATTCTCAAAGACGAAACTCCAGTCGAATTTCTCAGCTTCCGTTTTGTATTTCTGGTCCTTCACAAATACCCTGTGCCCAAAAGATAGAACGGATTTCCAAACCAGCCGTTTTTGGAGATCTCTCAACAATTTTGCGGCTGGGGGCTTCTGCTTTTAAAATTCTGGCAGAAGAAGGGTGCAGGGGATGTGATATGATGATGTGCTGAAATCACCTGGAATGGGGACTGAATTGATGATGCCCTATTTTTTTCATTTGTCACTTTTATACATTTACATAGTGTATGATATGGCTAGTTCTTTCTGTTCCCATAAAACATCAGTGGGAAAGTGCACTGTTGTAATTTGAGTGTTTACAAATACCTTAGGACATAATGTTGAGGTCTCTGAGACGCAGGATTGCAGGAACACGTATGATCTACAACTAGCCACAATGCACTAAGTCAGAGGTCTTCAAACTTGGCAACTTTAAGACTTGTGGACTTCAAATCCCAGAATTCTCCAGCCAGCTATGCTTAATGCCTTAAAGCCAAATTTGAAGACCCCTGCACTAAGCCCTCTCTCATTGAGCATTGGTTTCTTGTGATGGCCTTTGCACACTAATTGTGTGTGTGTGTGTGTGTGTGTGTGTGTGTGTGTGTGTGTGTGTGTGTGCATTCTGAAAATAAAAGCAACCAGAAGTCCAGGGTGTGAAGGAATTTGCACAAAGAGAGAAGGTTGGCACTGAGGATATTATTGTTCTTTCTTACTACTAAATAAATTGCTCCCAAATTGGACTTCGCCACTAAATAGCTGTATCAGAAATTTACCTTACCTAACAGTCCATCAATGCCAAATCTGCACTCTATTTACACCACCCAGCTAAGACAACCCTTCATGCATTTGAAGAAGTGGATTCTTCTAGTCCTCAGAAGTATCCTGCCGTTCTAACCTAGGCTTCCCCAGCATCATGAAGCTGAGTCCTCGTCCCGATAAACCCCTTTTATTAAATTTACAGTGAATTCCTCTCCAGCAAAGTCTTTCCCCTCCCACAGTCTTTCAACATAGTTCACAATTACCCACCTTTATCAAGCTTGGAGAGTGGCCAGGCCAATAGCTTTCAGACACAGCAATACTTGGCAAGAATGCAGGAATGAACTAATTGTCTCCTGGAAACACCCCTCCCTCTTCTCTCCTATTTTATTCCCTATGGGAGGGGGCATTCACGGTCCACCTGTGGCCTTATTCCCAAGTTGACCCCTGTTCCTTAGCTATTCCCTTCATCTGGCAACTCTGAGCATGCACACACTGGGCACAGGCTCCAGCTGTTTATCTGCCTCACTGATGTCTGACTCCGAAGACAGCTGATAACTGGCATACGGCTCTGGCCCCCTCTCTGCCTCCGACACAGAGCCCTCATCAGAGCCTTCCCTAGACTCCAGGACTGGCCCATGTTCCTCCCCCAACCTCCCCACTGTCCGAATCTGCTGCCAGCTCCCAACTCCACTGGCAGGCCACAACACCTGCCATAATCTTTTACTGCAGCATGAAACTTTGAGAAGTTTCTTAACAAAGTAGTGCATAGTCCTGGCCTTCCTGTAAAGTTTGTTTCCTCCTCTGGTCTACGTTGAAGGGCTGACCTGGAATTGTTAGAAAGCTGCAAGTTGTGAATGCCATCTAAAATGGTAGTGAAAATATTTGTATTATTAAGTAAGAGAGAAACTACTGCCCGTCAAAAACTATGTGCAGATAACATAGGATGTGAACTTTACCTGAAGTCTTTGTTGGTGACCGGATACTTGTCCATAACAAATGGTTTGATTGTCCTGAAGGATCTGCCTTCATTTTTACCATCCAATAGGTTGGTTTTAATTTCCAATTTCCCACCAGGCAGCTGTACTGTACCTTCATCTTTCCCGAAAGCTGAAAGAAGAATTAAAATTAGCAGTAAGAATGTTAGGGAATAGCAAAGGATGAAGGCAAATATACGTGTCCCAGGATAATTCTGAAGGATCCAATCTGGATTGGTCACCAGGACCAGAGGTTTAGACTTCCAAGAATTTGCAATACCTTTATACATTATACATCCTGTTTTTGCTTTATCATTATCTATTTGGATACTTCTATTTTACAGACTGTCCTGCATAGATAAAAAGACAGAATATAAATCAAATTATTTATAATAAAAATACTTACGTTACATTATTTATTTTATAACATGGTCAACCTGCATTCTAAAATCATCAGGGCTTTAGGAATGTTAAAGTTTTAACAGGACTCATACTACAAAGCTTCCAAGATTTTGTAGTATGTCATTAAAAAATTTTTCCCCCTAAAGTTATACCTTTGGGTAGAGTCAGAATCAGAAGAGTTGGAAGAGACCTTAGAGGTCTTCTAGTCCAGCCCCCTGCTCAAGCTGGAGATCCTAAACTAGCGATGGTGAATCTTTTTTGGCTTGTGTGCCATAAGCGGGGGCAGCGCAGGAGGGTTGTGCACAGGTGTGCCGCACCCATAATGCAATGCGTGACACACACCCCAGCACGCATGCGCACATGATGGGCTCAACCCCCCATTTTTTGCATGCTGTTTTCGCCCACCCCAAGCTCCAGAGGCTTTATAGGAGCCTGGGGAGGACGGAAACAGCCTCCCCTGCCCCACCAGAGGCCCTCTGGAGGCTTCAGGAGCATCCCTGAAGCCTTCGGAGGGCAAACAAAAATGGCCCTATGGGCAGACCGGAAGTTCAAGAATGGACTTCCGGTTTGCTCATAGGGCCGGTTTAAACCCTCCGGAACCTTCTGGAGGCTTCCCTGAAGGCTCCGGAGGACTAAAAACGCCTCGCATGCCCTGATAAATGGCTCCGCGTGCCACCTGTGGCACACGTGCCATAGGTTCGCCATCCCGGTCCTTCTTCAAAACCTCCAGTGATGAAGCACCCAGAATGTCTGAAGGCAAGCTGTCCCGCTGGTTTATTGTCCTCGCTGTTAGGAAGTTTATCCTTAATTCCAGCTTGCTTTTCTCCTTGATTAGTTTCCATCCATTGTTTCTTATCCAGGCCCTCTGGGACTTTGAATACTGGAGTACTGCTATCTTTGCTTGCATTCAGGGCTGTTTTCCCCATAACAGTACACTAAAAGCTTAAAGCCGTGATAAAAGTATTAATTTTTAGGATTTGTAACGTGTTTGCTATTTTTGCTGCATTTTTACAGTAACAGTCTAAACACCTGGAAATGATGGTATGTTGTGTATTTTCATCTTCCTTCTGATGGCTCCCAATTTAATTCTAATCGGAATTCAACAGGCACAGCCCTAACATTAAAAACATCATCAAAAAAGCACAACAAAGAATGTTCTTTCTGTGCCAACTGAAACTGCTCAAGGAGCTGCTGATACATTTCTACAGAGCAATTATTGAGTCTGTTATCTGCACCTCTATAACTGTTGGGTTTGGTTCTGTAACCCAAGACACAGAATTCAGAAGATAATCAGAACTGCAGAAAAAACAATTACTGCCAACCTGTCTTCCATTGAGGACCTGTATATTGCAGGAGTCAAAAAGAGGGCTGTGAAAATACTTACAGACCCCTTACATCCTGGACATAAATTGTTTCAACTCCTACCCTCAAAACGACACTATAGAGCACTGCACACCAAGACAACTAGACACAAGGACAGCTCCTCCCCACAACACCATCACTCTGCTAAACAAATAATTCCCTCAACACTGTCATACCATTCACTAAGGCTGCATTACTATTACTGTTAGTCTTCTCCTCTTCCTATCATCCATTTCCTCCCACTCTTGACTGCAGGACTGTAACTTTGTTGCTTGTATCCTTACCATTTATATTAATATTGATTGTTTCCTGATTGCTTATTTGTACTTTATGACTATCATTAACTGTTGTACCTTATGATTCTTGTCCAATGTATCTTGCCTTTTATGTACAAGGCAGCATATTCACTAAAGACAAATTCCTTGTGTGTCCAATCACACTTGGCCAATAAATAATTCAATGCAATTCAATTATTCTATTCTCTTCTAATTCTTATACTTATTCTATTCTTGCCTATGTCTGAAGCAAATTCCACTCTATTCTAGGGAATTATTTCTCGACCTCGAGTCTTTCTGGCAAAAACATTCTCGTGGGGGAGTAAAAGTTTAGCGCCCTGCTTGCATACAAGGAGAGAATTTAAGCCAAGCCTCGACCCCCCCCCCCCCCACGCGGGAAAAGAAGAAGAAGCCGCGGCGGGGACTCACCGGGGCGCTCCGAACGGCTCCCGGTCACCGCCCAGGGAGACAACAGGACGGGCAAGACACTCGCCAGCAAAGTGGGGGAGAAGAACATTGACACGGGGACAGGGCGACCCCTTCGCCCCCTTGGCACCAGTTTGCAGCGAAGCAGCTGGCCAGGGCGATTGCTTCCGGGGTCGACGGGAGAGACACACACGTGTCCTGCAGCTGCGAACTTCCTTCGTTTAGCAAACGGGGCGGGTTGGCTTCGCGTCGGATTTTCTATATTTTTTGGGTGGGGGGGAGAGGACTCCTCTCCCTCTTTTTTATGCGAAATAGTTGCTGGTCTTAAACTCGGAGGAAAACTCTTTATTTTGGGATTTATAGCTGTTGGAATCTTTTGTCTCCGAAGGGATATTTGTTTTATTATATGAATATTATGTTTTAAAGAAAACTTTCATTAAAGGTTCTCGTTTGATTAACCAGTTGGAAGAAGCCACTTGACTCAATTCAAAACGGAGCAAACAGCATAATTTTGTGTGCCTCAACTAAGACCTCGTCTCGAGTTAAAGCTGCCTTAATCGTTAGCCAGCTTTTTGCAACATGAATTTCATTAATATATACATTTGGGTTTTTTTCCTTTTGAAAGAGGATTACAGACCAGTAGGTATTTCTGAAGGCCAGCCGTCAGCGTTTAAGTGTTGGTAGCCAGTTATGAAGGATTCAGTCTTGTGTAATTGCCTCCAGTCTGGAGGGGTGGTGTGTGTGTGTGTAGGAAATGTGGCACCATCCAGATTTAGGGAGGGAGGGATTAAGTGATTAGAATCAAAGCATTCCATTTTATTTTATAGCTGCAGTACTTGGCTTCCTTCCAGTGCTTGAAGTAACAAATAGAGCTCATCTGTTTTCTGCCATCCTACTTTAGAAACTTTTTATAAAATCAAAGTGACAAGAGCAACTCATTTTTATTTGCAGTGTAGTAAATCCACAAGCAGAAAACACCTGTTTTATAAAGCTACTGAAGATGGTACAAATTAATAATTACAGTGCAGTCAACAAAGCCTAGTCCTTTTTATAGGCCAAACCAGAGATTTTTCTTTGCAATCTTCCCATTCTCAAATCAGGGGCTATTGAAAAACAATGCCTCCCCTGCTGCAGCTGAGCCAAAGAATATCAGCAAAACTATAGAGTTCTGCAATGTTATGAAAATTGGGGAGTATGGTAAATGCTCTATTTAATATAGTAGTAATGAGCAAGGGTTGAGTAACCTAACGCTAACTCAGTGGTGAGATGCCTCACCTTTGCCGACCCAAAAATCCCAGTATATAGTATACTATACAACACAGTATACACACTGCCTGCCTCCCAAGCTCCTTTCCAGTGCCTCAGCCACCATCCCAGTGCAGCATTTTCTCCATTATACTAGAGCTTTTCAAGAAAAATGGCAAAAATGCATCTTATTCACCAGGCTTTTAATTTCAAACTAATTTAACACCTTAATTTTAATGCTAACAATTAATTGTTTTATATTTGTAATGCACCACCTTGAATGCATATATAAGGTGGTAAGTTTTTTCTGGCAATTATGTGCTATGGAATTTCATACCAACAATGCAGTAGAAAATATGAGTGGCATGGCGACCTACCGGAGATGAGAGTTCAATCCTAGGTAGCAGCCGATGTTTCTCTCCTAGGGCAAGAAGAAACATCTGCTGCGAACTCCCATGTGGTGTCAAGAAAGGCATCAGTAAATGCTCAGCTCTACATAATCACCCTGACTCTACCAGGAAAGGACTACATGGTTATAAAAAGGATAGGTTTTTTTTAATACCATGGAAACTATAGAAAATGATATAAACAATGAATATTATTAAAATAGACAATACTCAAATCTGAAGAGAGGGCAAAACTTTAATGGGTTGAAAGACAGTAACTTCAGATGCATTTGTTCAGTGCATGTAAAAAATAAATAGTAATCGATTCTATAGAAATGAAAGATTTGTGAGTGGCCAAATTCCTGAAGGTAAAATTTTCTTCCTCCTATAATTTTTGAATTACATGTTGGAAAAGGGATGTTGTTAACATGAACTCAGGAAACCATTGGTAGAAATTCCCCACTCAAGAGGTCTTCCAATTCAGCCTTTGAGAGATGACATTCCAGCTCGCATAATTTCATCAACCAAGAGAATGTTGCTAGCAATAACAGTGCTGGAGAAAACAGGAAGAGAAATTTCATTGGTCTCAATTTATCATTCATTTAGTAATAGTACAGTCTCAGCCCTTTTTCTTGTATTCTTTAAGAAGGTTCATATAGCCATTTCTGCTTTTTCTTCCAGCTTTAAAAGCAAAAATTCTGAAATATCAGACCCCATATACTTAGTTACTAACATTAAAAAAATCTGGGAAAACATACCAGCTTATTTATACAAAAATGTACTCGACCACATCTTAATTGTCAAATAAATTCGAGGTCATTTTTTAAAATGGTTAGCTATAAAATGTTACCTGGAATGAAGCAACTGTTTTTTAACACTGTAATTATCCCAGACTCCAGCTGCTCCTGCCACCATTGGTTCACCTGAAAGACATAGGAGGAAGTTCGTTAAAAGGCAACAATAATAATACCTGTTCCATAGTCTTCTGATAAGGTTGCCAGCGTTGTTTTTAGTTTATAAAGGACCCACTGTGCAAACTGGTTTGGAAAACTAAAGGGATGCATAAATATTCTATCCAGTTAAAAATGGTTTACAAACTGGAAAGGAATTGTCTGTTTCCTTTGGGAGCATTCTGCAACTTTCCCAGCCAGTTTCCAATAAGTCAATGAAATCGGATTCACTTCACAATAGTGTGGTTCACTTAACATTTTATCAGTGTTGGCGAACCTATGGCACGCGTGCCACAGGTGACATGCGGAGCCATTTGTCAGGGCACGCAAGGCGCTGCCCTGTCAGCTGAATTCACCCTTTTTTAAAGCCATTTTTTGCCCTCCCCATGCTCCAGAAGCTTTATAGGAGCCTGGGGAGGGCGAGAAGAGCCTCCCCCCGCCCTGGAGGCCTTTGAAGGGTTCATGAGCTTCCCTGAAGCCTCCGGAGCGCAAAAAATTGCCCCTACGGGCAAAATCGGACAGTCGTTTTGACTGCTCCGGAGGCTTCAGGGAAGCCTCCAGAGGGCTTCTGTAGGGGGAGGGGCTGTTTTTGCCCTCCCCAGGCTCCTATAAAGCCTCTGGAGCCTGGGGAGGGCAAAAAAAAAAGCATGCCAAAAAAGGGGTGGATGGGAGTGCCTATAGTGCGCGCATGCACACTGGGGGGATGTTGCACATTGCATTATGGGTGCGGCACGCCTGCCCATGACCCCCCCTGCGCTCCCCCCACTTATGGCACGCGAGCCTAAAAAGGTTCGCCATCGCTGATCTATATGATTCGGTTAATGATTGTGGTAAGAAACTACTGGTGATTTACTTAATGACTGTAGTAAAAATGAGTCATAAAATTGAGTCCAGTCAACTTGCTTAATGACCACATCTCTTAGCAACCTTAATTCCAGTTCCAATTGTGATTTAAGTTTGTATGTTTGTATGTACAACAAATGTTTATAGCCTGCCCTTTCCTGGGTTATTAGGAACATGACAATATTCAGATTTGTAATCTTTTTAGTTAGAAGTTTATGTAACTGCTAAATTGTCACAAATAAAAGTATAACCATTATCACCTGTTCACCTCAATTTATTCTAAATGAGAACATCATCGATAAAGGAGAATGCTTGCAGCTCAGGGTTGAACTGTGGGGTTCTTGCTGCTCTCTGAGCTTGCTTGTTTTCTTGCAGATGTTTCATTACCCAAACTAGGTAATATCACCAGTGCTGATGTTACTTAGTTTACATAATGAAACATCTGCAAGAAAAGCAAGCTCAGAACTTTGTGTTGGTTTAGTGCTACTGTTTTCTGAACAAAAGCTTGCAACTGAACTATTTTATAATAACAGTCATTTTCAGAAATCGTCACCTATCTGCTAGCTTAGTTTGTAAAAGGAAAAACTTTGATGACCATAACATACCCAGCAGTTTGGAATTGCGAAGTAAGCCCCTGTCAATCATACTATTCCCAGCCACTGTTCTGTACTCACCAGAATTTAGGTCCACCCCCACTAGTTGTCCTGACTCAGCATATTCTGTTTGAACTTTAACTAGTGTTTCCTGAGGATCGTAGCCAGCATTCTGAGCAAGTACCTGTAAGAATAAATAAAGGGAAAAATAATTATTTTCTATTGTTCACTCTATCAAAAATGAGCTACTTGGCATTTAGTGATGATAAATGCCCAATATATACTTAAAATTGACTGCCCCCCCCCCCCATTTCAGCTGTATCTCTGAAGACAGTTGGAAAGTCTTGTCGATGGTAACTACAGAGCTCAAGAATCTTTTAGAGGTTTTTGTCCAGAAGCTTCCTACCTTAGGGATGATCAGCAATGCATCAGCAAATGCTTGAACCCCCAGCTGGCTTCTTCCTTTCACACTGGGCTTATGCTTCACAAGGGCATCAGCTATTGCCACCTCCAGGGCTCCAGCACCTGGAACTACGCAGCCTTGAAAATCAAAAATCATTTGTTAACATCAATCCTGCAATAAAATGCAGGACAGACATCCAAGGAAATAGTGTTTAAAGGGTAACCCTGTTTCTTAAATATAAAGCTTTTGGGAGTTCTCAAGTCTTCTCAAAGGAAGTGTTTTATGTCTGGAAATCTTTCAAACTCAATACATGGTATGCCTCTGATGTTTGTACAATCATCTATGTGGTAAAGTCTTATTTTACCTTTATTCCCTCCTCCCACAATACATATATGTACCTTTAGAATAGTTTTAAGTTGAAAGGCAGGACAATAGTAACTATAATTATTTTAAAATATTGAAACTCATTTACCTGAGATTTTATTTCATTATTATGCTTCAGTTTAGGAAAGAAAGGGGGGGGGGATTTGGTAGTAATTGCCTGAGCAGTGTATTGTAAGTTGCAACTCCTAAGTTCATTCAAGATGGCTTCGTTATAATAGTACAGACACTACTAGGAACCAGAGCTGGTGTGGTAGTTCTATTTTATGAGACAATTATATTGTTTTGTTTGCCATCACCATAATCTCAATTATATTGGTACTCATATAGCCAAAACATACAAATCACAAACAAGAGGTAGTACTGGGCTATCTAAATTTAGCAACCCCAAAGTATCCTGAAACAAAAGTGTTTAAAGATTGTTCTTCCTTCCACAAGAAAACCTTGAAATATGAAGGATGCTGAACTTAGTAATTTTAAAAGGTTGCACCACAAAACCGCGGACGACAAAATCGCGGTCGAAGAAAGCGCGTATGTGACGTCATCACAGCGCGACGGAAAAGATCGAAAAATGTAAAAATAAAGCGAAAACCTTACCCTAACCCCCCCAAACCTAACCCTAAACCTAACCCTTAACCTAACGAAAAACGTAACGCTAACCCTTAACCTAACGCTAAACGTAACGCTAATGCTCTAAACCTAACCCTAACCCTCAACCTAACCCTAACCCTTAACCTAACGCTTACCTTTATGTGAATCGGCTTGCTGTAATTTAATTTTTATTTCAATTTTTCGATCTTTTTCGTCGCGTTGTGATGACGTCACAGACGCGATTTCATCGACCGCGCTTTTGTGGAACGCGGTTTTGACGGGTCACGACTTTAAAATACAATTTATTGCAAATACAATTTTCCTTATTTGAGACCCTTCTTAAGCAGCCCCATTCATGAAGTTTTAGATTCTACTGTATTTTCCAAAGTACAATTTGTGAACCAACATATGCAACTGCAAAATGCTAAGATTAAAGACCAGAGAGGTGCAGATTCCAATCCACAAAGAAGTTCTCTAGTCAGTCCAATCTGCCCCCAAACATTGCTTTTGTTGGAAAAACCGGAGAAGTGAGTGCTATATATGCCACTTTGAGCTCCTGGACCTCTTTTCGATAAAAGTGAATTTTCAAAGAGCTAATAACCAAATGTATTAACTGAAATAATATTAAAATAAAATTTGATTTAATCAATTGGGTACCCTGAGGCTACTAAAATAATGAAGTGCTTCTAACCCAGACTCACCATCCTCAATGGCATTTTTGACAGCACGCAGTCCATCTCTTATAGCATCCTTGATCTGTGTCAGTGTGTGCTTATTTGGTCCCTTGATCAACAGAGTCACAGAACGAGGGTTTTCACACTTCTCAATAAAAGTGTATTTTTCTTCACCCTGTGCAAAGAGAACAATTCAGACATTATTTAAGGTTCATAAATGCTAAGTACGTAATACATATTGGATTTTCTATAGTTTTGAACAGTACATTTATTATATCCTTATTATTATGCCTATTTTTTTAAAAAAGCTGGGTTTTATTGAGTAATATCTAAAAATTTCAAAATTAATTTATCATATTTCTAAATCATCTATCTCCCTCAAAGAGGAGCTCTAATTCTATAAAACATTCTTCCACCCATCCATTTACCAACTCAGCTCATGAATAACATTACACTATTAAAGTTAGGTATTAATTATAATGCTTACCACAGAAATCAAATGGAAAAGAATTAAAGACTTTAAAAATCAAACTCACCAAGGTATATTCATAGACAAGACCTGCATGTCCCAGGCAGTCAATGGAGAGGTCATCTACAGAATTCATAGCAATACCTCCACAGGCAAGGGTTAACCTGAACATAAGATAATAAATATGCTTGGATATTTCTGTTATAGTCTGGGTTCTGCGGTTTGCTTGATTTGCCTTGGCACGTTGTGAACCCAGTTGTGATTTATTCAGTAAACCAGGGCTTAGGCTGGTGGTAATACCTGCTCCTCTTTTTAAATGCAACCAAGAATGTTAAGCAGTCCCTCTGTTCTAAAAAAAGGGATAATGTGTGAATATATTTATGTAATACTAACAATTTGAAGTGATTAAAATAGTTAATTTATACCAGTATTCTAAGTTTATTTTGAAGGAATTCTGAAGGAAACATTGTTTATAAATTTCCTAACGTTTTTCAAACATCTAGGACAGTGATGGCGAACCTATGGCATGCATGACACAGGTGGCACGTGGAACCATTTGTCAGGGAATTCGAGACGCTGCCCTGTCAGCTGGCCAGCTAAGTTCACCCTTTTTTAAAGCCATTTTTCACCCTCTCCAGGCTCCAGAGGCTTTATAGGAGCCTGGGGAGGACAAAAAGAGCCTCCCTGGAGGCTTCATGAGCTTCCCTGAAGTCTCCGGAGCGCAAAAACCCAGCCCTACGGGCAAACCAAAAATTTGGGAATGGACTTCCTGTTTGCTCAGAGGGTCATTTTGACTGCTCCAGAGGCTTCAGGGAAGCCCCCTGAAGCCTTCGGAGTGCTTAAAATGATCCTCCAAGCAAACCGGAAGTAACTTCCCGCGGGTAGGGGAGGCTCTATTCGCCCTCCCCAGGCTCCTATAAAGCCTCTGGAGCCTTGGGAGGGCAAAAAAAGCATGTAAAAATGGGGGGTTGCGCCTGTAGTTTGTGCATGCGCGCTGGGTGTGTGTCATGCATTGCATTATGGGTGCGGCACGCCTGCACACGACCCCCACTGCGCTCCCCCCACTTATGGCATGCAAGCCAAAAAAGGTTCGCCATCGTTGATCTAGAATTAGAATTATAACATAAGGGAAGACCACTCCTCTCAAAAGGTTTGGGTGCCACTTTTCTGATTTACAGCAAGATGCTGTATTAGCAGCTAAACATTTTCAAAAGAAGACCAACAGCAGTGTATGTCCAAGGCAGTCCGCAGGTTCTAGCAGAACTGACCTCTCCATATTTCTTCGCTTTGCTCTGCGCAGTGCTACTATCCCTTCTTTTGCAAGAGCATCCAGGGAGAAAGGATCAATCCCCTGAAAATACAGAACACCATGCAATAAGCAGATCTACTCAGGTTTAAATAAAGCTCATACTAAAAAATTAAAGAAAGCATGCTACAATATGATTTAACCAATTACATTGCATTTATTTTGTACAATGACAATAAAGGCTATACTATGATTTAATGGACCACTGGTAGCCAAATGCCTATTAATGCTGAATTTATTATCAGTTTATGTTATTTGCATTAAAGAATGTCATCTGAGACTCTGGATCATTTACACAAGTAACACATTTTCACATATGGCATTTGCACAAATTGCCAATTTCTGATAAAATGGACAAAAAAAATCTGGATGCAAATTTTGTCCAATATATCTAAACTCTGCTAAATAGGAGGCAGGTAAAACAATGTTTCATTATATTTGGTCCATTTTGTGTTGTAGACCCATTTCTTAGGCAACTATCTCAATCAATACCAAGCCTTTCACTTACCTTTTGGTTGATGACAATAAAACCTTTATTTGAATCCCCAACAACTGAGTTTTTCAACTCTATGATTTTATTCACTCTTTCTTCAATGAACTTTCTTTCTGCTTTAACAAGCTTTTCTCTTTCTTCTGCACTCTTATAAAAGAATCCAGAGGTCACCTCTCTGAGGAAAAAAAAATGCTGTCAGAATTTAAGTTACCAGGAAATCATAAAAAGTATCCTAGTCATTGGGTCAAACTTAACTCTCAGTAATTACATGGACAAAACCCAGGCAGTTTTCTTGGCAACTATACAGAAATAGTTTTCCACTGTCACCTTCCAGGATTTTTTCATCTCCCAAATCTAATATATTATGTGATGTCTCCCACTCAAGTACTAAACAGATCTGGCTGATTTGCTTTCAATCCCAATAAACATATAAGTGAAGGTAAGGACAGTCGGAAGCAATTGACACAACAAATAGTGGGTTTCAACCAAGAAGATCCTATAAACCAAACACTAAACTCCACAAATGTAGGATTAAACTAGTTCAGTTTGCAAGTCCCAATTAGAGCTGTAAGTCCTAATGTATACATACGTTTTTTCATATTCTAGTGACACATTGCAAATAAGGATGTAAGCATCTTCAACCCTCTTCTTCATGTCAGGATGACGAGCGCCATGGTCTAGGACAAGTCCTTTTATTAAGCTGTAAAGATATTTAAAACAGCTTTTTAAGAAATTAGTTTCAATTGTTTACTCCTTGTAATCTCATGCATTTCCTGCTAAAATAGGACTCCTAGGAACAACTTTGTCGTGTATCCATTTCAGATCCAAGCATTCTGCTTTAGTACAGCATGTCACTAGATAAATCTGAGGCAAATTTTATTCTTGCATGGTGTCTGACTCCATTAGCCATTGCAAAAGCCAATGCAGAATTCATCCATGCCTTCGGTTATAAGTACTTCAAACTTATGAAACTTCGGCTTCAATCCCTTTAACAGTTCTATGTATAACTATGTATCTTTATTCATCAGACATTATAAAGCTGAAACAGCGTAGTGTATCTTCCACTCTAAGGCCCACACAGTGTTGAATAGTAACTCCCACAATTCTCTGTCATGCTGGCACAGAATTCCACAAGATCCAATATCTGGAAAATACCAATTTAGGAAAAGCTAAGAGAGAATGATGTGGGACAGTGAGGATTTTGCCAGAAGGGAAATGTAAGACTGATACATTTCAAGGCTTTGGGAACAGAGCCCATTTATCTTATACCTACCTTGTGTCTGTTTCAGATTTGTGCTTCATCTCCATTATTTCAACCATATAAAGATCTATTGGCTCGTTTGGTTTTCTGATTGCCAGAATCGAATCAACTACAGCCTTCAAAGAAAAGAGAACAAGCCTCATCAAACAGGACTCCAGAATTTAGCAAGTCAACTATCCCTCCTCCAGGAATCCACTTCACTTTTAATACGGGAATTATATAGAATATATTTTTGGAGAACATAAATCAATGAAACTCACCTCAGTTAAGATGTCAGCAAGCTCAGCATGGACCTTTGTGCGGAGAGAAGTTCTAGCAACATCTAGGAGTATTTCTCTGTCCATTTCCTTTGCTACTTTGACCTGCTCCAGGACCTGAAGAGCTTTTTCTTTTGCAACTTCAAATCCTTCTGTAATTAATCGAGGATGTAACCCCTAATACCAAACAAAGGTGTGTTGTTTTTTTTTAAAACCATGCACATATACAATTCCATACATTGGTTATAGGCAAAAATCAAGGGATCAGTTTCCACAAGTGATTTCTTTTTATAAAGCATGCATACATACTTTAAACCTACTGTCCAGTCCCTGCGAGTTGAATGGCATATTATGACATTATTATTAATGATAAAGTTTGAGAGAAAAGAAAACAATGAAAAATCTGCCTACCCAACAATAAATTCAATCAAGTATTTTCAGGAAAAACTATTTTAACTTTTCTAGATGATCTGAGGCTGCACATGAAGACATTTTGTACTGTCCTTTTGAATACATATAAAAGGAAAAACAGTCCTTTCAATGCAGAGGGTAAAGTACAGTTTATTCTTGCACAGAATTATGCCAAAGGAACTATGGAGCTCATTTGGATGTTCACTGTGCAACAGACTCAGAAATTTCTCACATACTGTGGTCAAAACTCAATAATACACTACCCCTAATCTGAATAAATAAAAGTTCAGAGTCACAGGAAAAATAAAATTAATTTATTAAAAAAGTTCAAAAGATTGACATTTTAATCTAGTTTATGGATATTCACTTTGATTTAGCAAAATAGGGATGGAGCAACTAAGAGTCTTGTTTTAGTAGCAACAACAATAATTTCTCACTCAGCTTTATTTAAATCTGAAAGCAAATTGAAGGTGTTCTCATGCAGATTACATACCTCTGAAATATAGAGATCCGCCTGCTTGAGCAGCTCACCAATTATAAGGACATTAGAAGTAGTCCCATCACCAGTGATGTCATCTTGTGCTGTTGCTACTTTGGCTATCAAGGAAGCTGTTGGATGTTGGATTTGCTGATGGATGCAAAGAGAACAAAAAGAGTATCATCAAAATGCCATTCCTTTGCTTAGTCACCCATGACCTCTTGTCTGGATTACTGCAATATGTTCTATATGGGATTACCCATGAAGTACATTCAAAAACTCAAAGCTTTTATTTGTGTTTATGCTTTATGATGTATACCACTCAAGAGTCACTTGTTGAGATGGGTGGCCATAGAAAGCAAATAAAAGTAGTTAAGTAAAGGGTGTCAGATTTTCAACTGATATAATAATACAGTATTGCTATGTGAGTTGCACTGTTGCCAGTGTGCTTCTGGATGCAATTCAAGGTGCTGATTATCGTATTTAAAAGCCTTCATGGCTTGACACCAAGCTAACTAAGGGACTGTCCTTCCCTAGTCATTTCTACCTATCCAATTTGATGCAGCAGGTTAGGTTGGGCATGTTACAGGACTCACCAGCCAGGGAATGTCATTTCTCTGCCTTAGCCTCTGCCCCCTGGAACATTCTCCCTTCATAGATCAAGATACCTGTCGGCCATTCGTAAGGCCGTGAATACTTGGTTATGTACCTGAGATCACAAATGTGTTAAGGTGTTTCTTAACTATATTAAGACCCATGGCAATAGTTCCACTCAACAACCATATGTACCATATTTCTTTTTATGCTTTATGATGTATACCACCTAGAGTCATTCGTTGAGATGGGTGGCCATAGAAATCAAATAAAAAATGAATACATTCCTCGTCCTTTTACTATTATGCTTTGTTATCAATTTAACCACTTGAAGAAACAATTCACAGTAACACCAGCAATATATATATTCCAATCTTTGATCCATAAAAGCAGAGAAGCTTATGCTTTGACTGACAGATCCTTCAAGACTATTGTTGCACAATTTGAGCAAAACACAGCATTTTGTGTTTAATAAAATATAAAATCACCGGTAATTTTGACATAACATTTACAGTAAAACGTTTGGCCTTGTATCACCAATAGTGTTCACCTATAGTAAGATCCAGCAACATGCTTCTTTTCTATATGTAAAAATAAGTTCTAGAAGGTATTGTATAACTTGATATTATGTTCTAGGAAGGAAAGGGAAAGCTTACCATCTCATGAAGCAGGACATTGCCATCTTTGGTAAGCTTGATATCACCAGCACCAGACACAAGCCTATGGAAAACAAAAAGCAAAGCTTTAGACCACAATCCCAGTTCCTTTTCCAAGTGGGCAAAAGGACTTGACAAATTTAATTTACTAATATCACTATCTTTACTGTATCGTAGTACCAATGATTCAATAGTTTTGCAAAAGGAAAATGACATTTCAAAGCAAATTATGTTTCCTTTTTTGGGCACATCATAACTATCATTAAGGAAAGACCTATTAATAAGTATACATCTTAACTAGACCATGATAATTTGAAATGAAGGATATCATTACAGGTAGTCATCAACTTACAACAGTTTGTTTAGTGATTATTGAAAGCTACAACGGTACTGAAAAAAGTGACTTATGACAGTTTTTCACAAAACCGTTGCAGCGTCCCCATAGTCATGTAATCAAAATTCAGATGCTTGGCAAATGACTTATATTTATGACGTTTGCAGCGTCCCAGTCATGTGATCAACTTTTGCAACCTTCTGACAAGCAAAGTCAATGGGGAAGCCAGATTCATTTAACAACTGGGTTTCTAATTTAACAACTGCAGTGTTTCACTTAATAATTGTAGCAAGAAAAATCACAAACATGTCTCACTTAATAACCACAAATAAATTTTGTGGTTAATTGTGGTAATAAGTCGAGGACTACTTGTAAAAAGAACCTACATTGCCACCCCAATGTGGAGAATCTTCTGATTTTTTGGCATGCATCCCATAGTCCTGACTTTCTCTTTAAAGAAAAAAGAAGATGGGGACTTAGCAAAAGTAGTTGGCCAATAAAATAATCAGTGCGAAAGAAAAACCTATGTAACAAAAATGTTAAACGGGCACCATCACCACCAAAGATCTTTTCCACTTTCAATTCTGGAACTGATTATCCTATTAATCAAAGGAATATTCTTCTAATGCTATCTCCTCCTCCAGCAAGTTACAGCAACCAGATAGAGACGGCATAACAACTTCAGTATTTTGGAGTTGTGTAAGAGAGCTAATTTTGGGAGAGATGCAATTATAAAACTATGACAGTGCCTCAGACTAAGATCTGGCCAATCAAACCTGCCATGCTTTCATTCAGCTGACACCATGCATTGATAATTAAGCCAAGTACATGCTAACAGTTATCCACCTGTAATTGTGAACGAGGAGCAGAAGCTGTAACCCGCACACCCAGGTAAGACAGTTGTATTCTATCAGTAGGTTTCAAATTCTTACTTGTACAAAACAAATTGGCGGGACAATTTTATGCTCAAAGCCTAATTTAGAGAGCCAGTGGGAGTTGGACTAATAAAATACAAGTCCCAGGTCCACTTCCAGCCACAGAAGCTCATGGGCGATTTTGAACCACTTGTGGTCTAAGTCCACTCTAACTCATGGGTTGGCTACCGTGGGGGCAAACAGGAGGAGGGCGGGCTACCCATGACCTCGAACTCCAGTACAAAAGGCAAGATTGAATAAAGAGTCCTAATTAATTGCGTAGACATAAAATGAAATAAGCCTTATTTGTAATCACTCTAAATCGACTGAGGCAGAAAATATAAATGTTGATCGATACCGGTCTGGAAGTTTATCATACCGCCCAATGCTTTTTAACTAATTGCACGCCCTGTAAAAGACATATTCACTGTCTCTCTGCGTGTATTTGTTTGTTTTTTAAATAGATGCCACTACTGGTACTGCCTGATCCTTTCAATTTTTATAAAATAAATTTTCATTGACAAAGTTGAAGAAAAGCTACGTATAAAGGAGCATATCCTTTATGTGTGTTTCGGGATCTTCCAGGCTATTTTGCGCACGCATTCACCACGCCGCTTCCGGCCTCGAGCGCCATGTGGGTGGGTGGGGCTAAGCGTGGCCACGCCCCTCCCCCAACCCTCAGTTCCTACGAGGCCCCCCCCCCCCCCGGCCCGCCTTACATTTTCATAGTTCCTTTGGGCCCGAGATTTGTCCTGAGCACATCTTGGAGGCCCCGCGCCGCGCTGATATTCACCGCCAGGGCTGCTTGGGCCCGTGCTACCTCAGCTTTGGGGTTGAGCGCCTTCACCGCCATCGCTCCCAGCTACTTCTGGAGGAGAAAAAAAGAAAGGAGCGAGTGTACGCACGCTCCCGCCTGACTCGACCCAGGTCTGACGAAACGAGGGGCGGGCCTAGAGACGTCACAGCCGCCTTCATTCTAGAATAGTCCTTATCAAGGCCTGAGCGATCGGGGTGCTATTGGTCCTATGAAAGCCCGCCTTTCATTCCTATTGGTCAAATAGCTGCGTCGCTCAGGAGTCCGCTGTCTGATATAACGGCTAGTGTGGCGGTTGGAGACGGTTGCCATGCAAAATGGTGGTGGGCCTAAGTGTGGTATATTCATAAAACTTTAAAAGATTACTGTATAATCTGATTACGTTACTTGTTTAAAAAACATTTTGCTCTCTGGATTGCTTAAAAATGTTTATGAATGCACACGTGCACCCACACACATGAAATCACTGTTACATTGCTCCCTTAAATCTCAGATTTTGACATTCTTCCCCTGACCTCCACGACTGAGGAACAAAATGAAAAGAATGAACAAATATAGGAGTGTCCTATATTTAAAATAATTCCACTCTTGCTGTCATTTGAAATTTGGCCATTAATATTTTCCTAACAGCTTAATACATATGTGTGGGTAACATTAATTATGCCATGTTCCTCAGAACAAATAGAGATGTCAAAAGTCCTAATATTTGGGTTTTTTATTTAAAATTTTCTTTTTTTAGTTCCAATAAATACACACTCAATACTTGGGGCCAAAGGAACAGGCTAGGGATGGCAATCCTAACATCCTTCCAAATGCTTTTATCAAGCTGCTTGATCTCATGGTGGGGGTGTTGTGGCCTAGATTGCTAGTACAGGTGGTCCTCGATTTAGAACAATTCGTTTTGTCACTTTTCAAAGTTACAACGGCACTGAAAAAAGTGATTTATGACCATTTTTCACACTTATGACCCCACTTACCACTTATGACCCCAGGGTCATGTGATCAAAATCCAGACACTTGGCAACTGGTTCATATTTATGTTTGCTGTGTCCCAAGGTCATGTGATCCCCTTTTGCGACCTTCTGACCAGCAAAGTCAATGGGGAAGCCAGATTCATTTAACAGCTGGGTTACTAACTTATCAACTGCGGTGATTCACTTAACTAGGGCAAGAAAAATTGTAAAATGGTTCAAAACTCATTTAACAAATGTCTCACTTAACAACAGAAATTTCAGGCTCAATTGTGATTGTAAGTTGAGGACTACCTGTACTGGATGATTTCAATCTTCCCTGTCTGAAATCAGAGGCAGCCTAGGGTTTCATGGCTGTCATGACAATCATGGTCCCATAATCCCCATCAGTGGCCTAACTAACATACATGAAAGACCATATTCATCTTGGAGCAGATGTGTTGTGATTTCCTTTGTGGGGAGGCTTTTACATACATCAGTTTATTTTTATGGCAGATCATGCTCTTGTGATCTTTTAAGGTTAACTAGACCTGCCTGGGAAGAGGGGCTTATTTTTCCCAGATATCTGATGGACACAGCAGGTTTATCTAATGACATTTTTGCTTTTGATCAGGACTCTTTTGGCTACCTTGTTGATCTCTGGAACACAGAAGTGCTAGCTAGGGCATTTGATAAGCTTAACCCCGAGCAGCCTTTCCTTGCCTGCCAATTCTATGTAGCCTAATGATTCAGTGAGGAAATGAAATAGCTGAAGAAATGCCTGAAACAATGCGTGGGATAAAATAAGAGGCAAATGTAACCAGACATGAGTTAAAGCTTAGCTTTGAGTTTACTCGGATAATGATAAAGACAATGAAGCATAATTTTACCTCTGCTGAATGAGCAGAATCTATAGAAAGGACAGATTTTTTTTTATCCTGCAGATTCAAAGGAAATGGATACAGTCCTCTGCAATTTTAACTCAGCCAGCTGTAGATCAGATCCTTGCCCTATCTGGCTAGTGATGCAGGATATAGTCAGTGCTTCTTTGAGGAAATGGGAGGTGGTAGAGGCTGGTACATGGCTTCACCTGCTTCTCAGGAAACCTGATTGAATAAAATTGGGCAACTACTGCCTTCTAATTATTTATTCCTGGGGAAGGTTATTGAAAAAATGATGGGGCTACAACCATCAAGGGTTCTGGAGAATACAGATAATCTATACCCCTGGCAATTGGGTTCGGACCTGGTCATGGTGTCAAACTCAATTGTGTCACAGGCCAAATTGTGACGTATCATGATATTTTTTGCCTTTTCAGAGCCAGGGTGGGTGTGGCCTGCACGTGACGTATCTGGCCCACGGGCTGCCAGTTTGACAGGCCTATTCTAGATCCCTTAGCAGCTTTTGATAATATCAACCACAGAATCTTTCTAGATTGCTTGTGGGGGTTGAAAAATAGGGGGAGAGTGTTGCAAATGGGGCCAAATGTTGGTAATTGTGAGAATTTGCTCCAAGAACAGTTACAGAATTACAGAATATGTTTTTTATGGAATGTCTCATGATTAAGTTCTGTATCATATCTTGGAATGGGTAACTTTAGGAATGTTGAGAAAAGTAATCCATCAGTTTGGGATCAAGTACTGTATCATCAATATGCAATACTTATGTGCAATATGGATGTTTGTTACACAGCTCTACCTGGGCCTATTGGGAGAGTCAGTAGAAGACATGACCTGATATCTGGAGGCTATCAGAGGTTGAATGTAAAAAATTAGATTCAACCGAGACAAGATGGAGGGAGTCCTGATTCAGAAACGTATTGATTCTGGACTTGCTCAGTCTTTGAGTTTTGATAGGATTGAACTCCTGTGGAAAGGACAGTCCTGAAATCTGGCAGTCCTCCTGGCCTTAGGTTTCCAATTTGAAGAGCAGGGAGAGACTTTGGTTGGATTTTTGCATAGATGTAACTTGTGTACAAGTTGCTAGAAGAGGATGCACCAAAGACTGTCACTCATGTCCTTGTCATCTCTTAATTAAACTACTGTGGGAGCACTGGTCTGCAGCATGCCAGAAACTGGTCTGTGCAAATAAGCAAAGCCCCATCCACAGGATGCAGGCAGCATGCAAAACCACATCCCCTCTGGACCACGGAAAAACCTATCTCCACAGAACCGGTCCTTGGTGTCCAAAAGGTTGGCGGCTACTGGTTTATAAAGTTTTAGAATTTCTTACATATTGTGAGTAACATATAGTGCAATTTTTTTTGAGAGAGTCACCCAGATTTTCAATTTTCCAGATGTTTGGAACTTAGAACTGCATTGGGCCTCTTCATAATGTGATGTGCTTTAAGAAAAAAGGAAACAGGTAAATGAAGCCTGCATTCTAGCTTAGTTTCCAAATTTCCAAATTTACTACTTTGCATTGTTTCTATTTGCAGACTATGTTTTTTGCATAAAATGTTTTTTATCAGACTCTTGAAAGAAATATTCTTTTTGGTTCTTTTTTAAATTCCAGCATTTATTTAGGTTTACCGGATAAATGCAAAAACAGCCTGAAGGTTGTCCACTGTTCTTATCGCCTCATACTATGTTTTCCTGAAAATAAGATCCACCCCGAAAATAAGCCCAGCCTGACTTTTAGGGCATAATACCCTACTCCAAAATAAGCCCAGGGGAAAGGGCATGGCCAGCACAAGAGGTAGCAAGCACACAGGGACTGACGATGTCCAGCAGCAGCTGCATCCACAGGCTACCGCCCTTGGTGCAGTGCTGATAAGTCTGAGCAGGCAGGCAGAGGCGGGGGCAGGGGGACAGGCAATCTTGACATGCTGCGCAGCAGCCTGGCTCATGGGAGGCTTGTGCAGTGGCACTGGCAGCAGGCAGAGGCAGAGAGTCACGGAGGGAGAGGCAGGCAATCCTGATGCCCTGTGTGGCCACAGGCAAGCCGAGAGACAATGGGACGGAGTGGGCAGCACGTTGGGGATCAGCTGCCTCCCCCCGCCCCAGTTTGTCTGCCTCCGCTTGGGTCCGTTGCACACTTTTTGCCTAGAGGGAGACTGGAAGCTTTGCCTGTTTGCAAATTGGGTGCTTTGAAACAGAGCTAATTGCTCCATTTCAAAGCACCCCATTTGCAAGCAGACGAAGCTTCCAGTCTCTGGCATTTCTCCAAGCAAAAAGGGTGTTTGCCCTGGGAAGCCCTTTAAGCCATGGCAGCACTGGGCGAGCAGTTGATGGGAAGAGCGGCTGGGCAGTCACAAAATAAGACATCTCCAAAAAATAAGTCCTAATGGGTCTTTTGGTTTTATATATATATATATCTTACACGGGAAAAGACCCGAATACAACAAGACCAGCATATCTACATTCATTAAAATCTACATATATATGACAGCAAAGAAAGAGGCTTTTGGCCCCTCCGGCGCTGTGTCCGCCATAGACGCGAGACGCGGGGAGTAGGTCAGGCGGAGGGTGGGTGGGCTGGCTGGCTAGGGAGGGGGGGATCATAGCCGCTCAGGTGGCTCCCGCTGCTGCTGCCAGCAGCTTGGGTGTCCCGGCTTCGTCTGAGCTGCTTCTCGCCGCCACCGCAATCTGCCCCCTTGCCCCCCGCCTCCGACGAACAATCCTCCACTTTCTTCAGCTCGGACGGAGCCGGGACACCCAAGCTGCTGGTGGCGGCGGCGAGGGCCACCTGAGCAGCCATGATCCCCCCTCCCCAGCCAGCCAGCCCACCCACCACCCGCCCAACCTACTCCCCGCCTGGCCGGCTGGCCGGCTCAAGATCTCACCACTCTTCTCCTCCTCCTCCTCTTCCTTGTCCTCCCCGTTCAAGCAGCGGCGAGCTCTGCGGGACAACGGGGTCTCATTCCTCTCCCGACGTGGCGAGCTCCAGCGGGCTAGACGCGGGTGTGAGGGGCCTGGCCCCGTGGTGCCTCCTCGCTCAGTTGCAGCCTGTGAAGAAAGGGGAGAGGAGGAGGAGGAGGAAAGGGGGAGGGGAGCAGGATGGGGCTCCCGGTGGGGGGAGAGGAGAAAGGGAAGGGGGGCACAGCGGGCAAAAGAAAGAAAGCACCAGCCCGCCAGCAGAGGCGGGTAAAAGACCCGCCACTGCTGGCAGGCTGCCCCTCTCTTCTCAAACAAGGCTTTCCCTCTCTTCTCAAACAAACTCTCTCTCAAATTGAGAGAGAGTTTGTTTGAGTGAAGTGAAGAAACAAACACACGCACACAAACACAAATTACTTACAATAAAAAATTACTTACAAATTACATTAATTTTGAACTCCTCCCTCTCCCTCCCACCCACATACCTTTTCCAGCTGTGTCACAATCACAGAGGATTTCAACTCTGCTCTCGTCTGCCATGATGAAAATGTAAAAAATGTAAAAAGAAAAAGGTAAGAGCTGCTGAGGTCAGGCTGGGTTAGCTGCTGCCAGAGTCTCCAATGGATGACTCTGCTTAACTGTTTAAAAAAAGCCTCTAAAAAAGTGCCCTCTACAGGAGGAGGCAAGAGAACCACGTGCCTCATCTACATAAGGAATTTTTCGGCTTTTAATCCTTGCTTAACTCTGCTCAAGTGATCATAAAGAAAGACTAAATGAGGCACCTGGTTTTCGTATCATCCACACAGGATGATACGAAACAGCCGACCAATCTACAAACATCAACTCCATCTACCAATCAGGATGCAACTAGGAGCCAAGGTGGCGCAGTGGTTAAATGCAGCACTGCAGGCTACTGCTAGATCAGCAGGTCAGCGGTTCAAATCTCACCGGCTCAGGGTTGACTCAGCCTTCCATCCTTCCGAGGTGGGTAAAATGAGGACCCAGATTGTTGGGGGCAATATGCTGACTCTCTGTAAACCGCTTAGAGAGGCCTGAAAGGCCTATGAAGCGGTATATAAGTCTACTGCTATTGCTATTGCAACTACACAGCCAATCAACTCACTTATAGCAACAAAGCCAGCACTCCACACACACTCCACCAAGATTTATAGAAAGACAACAGCTCCGACCATGCCTTACTCGCACAAGCACGAAGCCAAAAACACCAGCCTGAAGATGGCGAGTGGGACCTCGCTGAAACGTTGCCAAGACAATCTCAATCTTACACGAGAAAAGTCCCGAATACAACAAGACCAGCATATATACGTATACGTATACCTATATGCACGCGCACGCACACACACACACACACACACACACACATGTATTGTGTCACAACCCCTGGTATAACCAAATATGGGAGGGATATATCCTTGTCTTTTTTTCAGAGAAACATGATATAACCTACAGTAGTATGTCTAAACTAGGTTCACACATGCTGAGTTAGAATTTTCATACAGTAATGATTTTCTGAGTAAGCTATAGTTAGTTGGCTGACATGTCACTCTAAACTGAAACCTCCTTATGGATGGATATGTTAGAATGAGATTTTACATAGGATTAATATCTACCACGTATCCATTGAAATTAATCAAATTTTGCAGAGTCATACAATATACCCAATCACAATACTAAAGTAGGCCAAAATAGCATTTTGGATCTGATTCCAAAAAGGTGCTTCAGAGTATATTGGGATACAAAGAAAGAGTCTGACCTGTAGTTTCTTAAATCAGACACTGGATTTAAGGATTGTAAACAGATGCTATGTTTGCATCTCCAAATCCTCCAAAGGCCAAAGCACCCTTTTACTTTGAAATCTAGAGCATTTCACCATGTTCCCCAGCAATTGAATTCGAACATAGTGTAGTTCAGGCTAGGTTTGGTTAGTTTGTGATGCAGTCTCTTCTATGAATACGACCAGACAACAACTGAATTTAACTCTGAGTAGATATAATAAGTGGATTATTTAAACTGCACCAAAAGGAACATTTTCCAGGGCATACTTTATCCCTATTCTATCAAATTCAGATAGAAAAAGCAGAATCTGGGAAGTTGCTTTTTCTCTAATTCAGAGGAAATATGGCCCCTTTCCAAAACACGCAGGGACAATAAAATGCTTGTAAACCTCTGGAAAAGAAGATAATACATTCTTTTCTGGTTTAAATTCCTAGTTTGAAATCTGTCTGTATCTTGGTTACCGTATTTATTTATACATGGAGCCTTTTATCTTCCTTGAACTATACAGAATCAATCAGAAGAGGGCAGTGCATTCACACTAAATCCAAAACCTTGGCTTCATTTTCTGGCTTGTAGAAAATGTAGACTATTCTCCAGTGAAGTTTCATAAATCAATCCTCAGCTGTTGGATTCTGAAACTGATTGTCTGTCCTCTATTCTATGGCTGAGAGCAATTGAGGTGGGGAAAATGGTATTGGTTGGGATGGAATACATTTTAGATACCACTTACCGGTCGTTTAAACCTGCAGTACTATTTAAAACTATCTCTTCTTTTAATCCTACAAAGGAAAAGAAAGAGTTCTGCTGTGGGAGATCTAATGATGTATTTCCCATATTATGTACAAATCCAGGGTATAGCTGAATCTTGGAACAAGGTGAAATTTTTGAACTTGGATGTCCTTGGGCCAATAGCTCTCTCTCTCAACCCTAGGAATAAAGCAGCAAGGACAAACTACTTCTGAAATCTTGCCAAGAAAACTGCAGAGACTTGTTGCCAGGATTCAAGACTCAAAGGCATACACAAACACACAACATTCCTATGCAACTTCCTCCTCAGACCTTTCCACATAAAGACTTTTATACAAATTCAAATAGTGAAAATAACTGACAATTGAGACAATTATTTTTTATTTTGCTTTTTGTAATAACAAATTCTACAGAGCTTGTGGGGAGATTGTTTTGAATTAGAGGAACAAAGAATATAGAATAATAGGGTTGGAAGAGAACTTGGAGGTCTAGTCCAACTCAAGCAGGAGGAGCTACATTATTCTGGACAAATAGCTGTCCAGTCTCTTCTTGAAACCCTCTAGTGATGGAGAGCACCCACAACTACCTAGACCCCTTCCAGTCAGGCTTCAGACCCGGTTACAGCACAGAAACCGCTTTGGTCGCATTGATTGATGATCTCTGGAGAGCCAGAGATGAAGGACATCCCTCCATCCTGGTCCTCCTTGACCTCTCAGCGGCTTTCGATACCATCGACCATGGTATCCTTCTGCGACGACTGCGGGAGGTGGGAGTGGGAGGCACCGTGTTACGGTGGTTCTCCTCCTACCTCTCGGACAGGTCGCAGTCGGTGTTAGTGGGGGGGCAGAGATCGTCCCCTAGGCCCCTAAATTATGGGGTGCCTCAGGGTTCGGTCTTATCCCCCCTACTATTCAACATCTACATGAAACCGCTGGGAGAGATCATCCGCAGGCACGGGATTAGATACCATCAATATGCGGACGATACCCAACTGTATCTGTCCGCCCCGTGCCAACTCAATGAAGCGGTAGATGTGATGGGCCGGGGCCTTGAAGCCGTTATGGACTGGATGAGGGTTAACAAGCTTGTGCTCAACCCAGAAAAGACCGAGTGGCTGTTGTGTTTTCCTCCCAAAGATTTGACTAATATTCCATCACTCAGGCTGGGGGGTCAAGTTTTATACCCCTCAGAGAGGGTTCGCAACTTGGGAGTCCTCCTGGATCCACAGCTGTCATTTGACCACCACCTAACGGCTGTGACCAGGGGGGCATTCGCCCAGGTTCGCCTGGTGCGCCAGTTGCGACCCTACCTGAATCGGGAGGCTCTCACAACAGTCACTCGGGCCCTTGTGATCTCTAGGCTGGAATACTGCAATGTGCTCTACATGGGGCTGCCCTTGAAGAGCATCCGGCGACTTCAGCTAGTGCAGAACGCAGCCGCGCGAGTGATTGCGGGTGCACCTCGATTCACCCGCATAACACCTATCCTCCGCGAGCTGCGCTGGCTGCCTGTCGATCTCCGGATGCGCTTCAAGGTGCTATTAATCACCCATAAAGCCCTACATGGCAGTGGATCTGGATACTTGAGAGACCGCCTTCTGCCAATTACATCCCTGCGACCAATAAGATCCCATAGACTAGGCCTCCTCCGTATTCCATCGGCCAGCCAGTGTCGGCTGGCAACCACAAGGAGGAGGGCCTTCTCAGCAGTAGCCCCGACCCTTTGGAACGAGCTCCCCGTAGAGATTCGCACCCTCTCCACCGTCCAGGCCTTCCGCATAGCCTTGAAGAACTGGCTCGCCCGTCAGGCCTGGGGATAAGGATAGTTGCCCCTCCCGAATGATGAATGTATGTTGCCTACCATTTTATTATATGTTTCTATCTTGATGTCTGTATTCCCCTTCCCCGGTTTTATGTGAGCCGCCCTGAGTCCCCTCAGGGAAAAGGGCGGCCTACAAATTCTAATAAAAAAAAAAAAAAAAAAACTGTTGGAGGCAAGCTGTTCCATTGATTAATTCTTTTCACGGTCAAGAAATCTTTTGGTGCAACCTAAGATTGCATTAGCTTTTTTGGTAGTTGCTGAACATTGCTGGCTCATACCTAAGTCGTGATCTACTAGGACACCTAGATCTCTCTCATCTTCTCCCTCCTCTACCATCTGAGCTTCAACAGTCTGATTTATATAGAATATTCTGTTGTTGACGTCTGGCAGTCTTATGAAATTTTACAATCCACAAGTGTCTGCTTAATTAATTTTAGTGCCACCAACTAGAAAGTAAGCAGAACTTACTATATCGTCTCAATATCAGTTACTATTCCAGTTCTGAACAACTTTGAGAAAAATGCTTGGATGTAAAGCATCATAATGTCTTCATCAGCATCAGTGGTGGTATTCAGCCGGTTTGGACCGGTTCAGGCAAACTGGTAGTGGCGACCTGCAGGTGGGCCCGCCCATCTGCCCTGGCGCTATGCTGTCCTATTTAGCCACATTTTCTAAGCTGTGCACATGGGGCAAGATGTGTACATGCGCAGAAGGTGCACATGCCCTCACATTTTCAGTATGCGGCAAACCGGTGGTAAAATTATGTGAAACCCCCCTCTGATCAGCATCATAATGTCTGATGAAGACATTATGTCAATGTCACAACACTGAACACTCAACGGAATTTTTAATTCAGGAAGAATTATGATTTGGTAGCCAGGCAGCTTCATCTTATTACCAATGCTCCAAATAATCCAAACAAATCATACAGCATATATTGGAAAAAGTTGTGGAAGGACAATAGCCATTCATTACATTTCCTTTGGTTGTATGATTTTTATTGTTGCTTTAGCAATAGCAACTTGCTTGGAATACTTGTTCACTTACTTTTTGTAAGCTGCTACTGGTCAGCCAGAGGGAGAATGCAGATTGCTTCATTATGTTCTCAACCTTCCAGGAGTGAATAAAGTTGGCAGGTTTGCTTCAAGCTGCTTTTGAGGAATTAAGGAATGGAAATAGTGTTTTATAGACGTGCCCTTTATTTTGCCATAGTTATCTCCATAATATGCATTTCTCTAAATGGGATCTGTTAAAATATATGTATAAGTGTGTAATGTATGTTTAACAGTCCTGATAGATTCACTGACATATAAAGTAATCCATTAAATATAACTATTTATCTTAAACAATATAAGTCATAGATAATGTCCAGATCAGGTTTATCCATTTTCTTTTGGTCTTTGTCATCAAACCTTTAAGAGAAGCTTGTGCAGCCCCTATACCCTTCTTCCTGCTAAACAACTGATCAATTGGATCTATAGTACAGAAGAAAACTGCAATCTGCTTTGAGCTCCTTCACCTGTTCCCAGCAATTATTTGATATGGTGACAAATTTGTGTTGCCTTCCAAATTTCCAAAGTGCTGATGTTCTGACAATTCTGCATTTGGATATCTTTATCTATTCATGCCAATACACTGCTAAAGAGCCAAAACATGCCATTTAGTGAGAGCGCCCTATTGAGTAAAAGCAACTACAGGTAGTCTTTGACTTACGACCACAATTGAGCCCAAAACTTCTGTTTTAAGCGAGACATTTGTTAAGTGAGCGATCTTTTACAACCTTTCTTACCACAGCTGTTAAGTCAGTCATTGCAGTTGATCAGTTAGTAACCTGGTTGTTAGGTGAATCTAAAATCCCTATTGACTTTGCTTGTCAAAAGGTTGCAAAAGGTGATTGCATGACTTTGGGACACAGCAACGGTCAAGTCTGAACCAGTTGCCAAGTGTCTGGATTTTGATCACATGATGCTTCAAAAGTTGTAATTGTCAAAAATGGTCATGTCACTTTTTTCAGTGCCGTTGTAATTTTGAATGGTTACTAAATGAAGTATTGTAAGTCGAGGACTACCTGTATAGAATTTAAATATTATTTGATTGCTTGAAATAGCATTGCAGCACAAGAATACACTAAAATGGCTTATAATTGCAATCACCCCTTAACATCACGTGATCAACAAATAATTAATTTCATCTCACTATTGGGTTTATGTTTTTGCCAGGCAAATTCTAGTGAATATATCTATATCTATATTTATATCTATATCTATTCACTGTAATTTTCCCGGCAAAGAAATAAACCCAGTAGTGAGATGAAATTAATATACATATACGTATACACACACACAAAATTTGTGCAGTATAATTTCAGATATATGTAGAGCCGAGGTGGCGCAGTGGTTAAATGCAGCACTGCAGGCTACTTCAGCTGACTGCAGTTCTGCAGTTCGGCTGTTCAAATCTCACCGGCTCAGGGTTGACTCAGCCTTCCATCCTTCCAAGGTGGGTAAAATGAGGACCCAGATTGTTGTTGGGGGCAATATGCTGACTCTGTAAAACCGCTTAGAGAGGGCTGAAAGCCCTATGAAGCGGTATATAAGTCTAACTGCTATTGCTATGTCTTACCATGAATGTCCACAAGTTCTTACTGTTTTCTTCAAAATTATGACAGTATAATTGCACTCCTTGAGCTGTAGCCAGCCCATGGCTGGATAAAAGCTTATTATAGTACAAACAATATCACAACCCATTAAAAAAGGGAATGGCTTGTGTAATGCTGTTTTCATGCAACCCTCCAGGAATACCACTATAAAACCTATTATAGTCAAATTGAATAGGGTATTGACAGCATACCTACTTGATTTTGAAGGATGTCACATAACAACTTTTGAACTTTTTTGAAGAGGCTGATGTACACAGGAAAGTTTTTTAAATGTTCTCATATATTTGAAAAATTAATGCCTATAGTATATAGGCTGTGTAATTTATAAGACACAATCTAGTTACTGAATTAACTCATTTTCTGTTATTGCACAAAATACTAAATCATAAATATTAAATTGGCACACTATATGCTAACATAAAACAAGAACCAATCTACTTACTGAAATGTGAAATGAGGTGTGACTTTTGCTGTAGTAAAATTTTATTTGGAAAGGCTCAAGAGATGAGACTTCACTAGAGAAATATTGTAGTTTTTTTAAACATAAGGTTATTTACAAATCAGAGGTCCCTTTTGTTTATTTATTTGATGTACGTTTTGTCCCTTTTATGTTAGTTTGTATTTTAATGCATGATGTTGAAACTTTTATTATATTAAAAAAAGGAAAAGGGCTCAAAAGATGGATAGGTAGAAGATGTGGATGTGGGTGTTGGGTAATAGTATCCTGCCCTTAAACAAGGGGCTGAACTGAGCATTTTTGGTCTTTTTCAGCTTCTGGCTTTAAGCTTTCCCTTCATATTATATGACAATACAATATGAGACAATATGTCTCTTAATATAATTCCTGTTTCTACCTCAAATTGAAATGGGGGCGGTTATAATTTTTGATTGATTTTGAGAACACTTTGGAAGTTTACCCATGATTATTTTCCTGGACAGGAAAGATAAGCTTCTGCAAAAGACAGTTTGTTTACTAACTGTTGATTTCAGAGGATTGTGGGGAAGTTTGAAAGTGTATGTTCCCTTTCATGTTCATGAAAACAGCCCCGGAGAGCCCAGCATCGGCTCAGTACTAAGCAACTTTGCTTCACAGTATAATCCAGAATGTATAAGGCACTGACGTTTCATGGCAGGCAAAATTATGCAAAAAGAGATCATTGGGAAAGAAAAGAAAAAGACTGAAAGAGCTGAACTGCTGCAAACAAAATTTGTGCCACAATTTTCTTTTGGGAGAAACAGTTTACACTTTTTTGACTGCTTCAAAACTGCACCATATTAGTTGCTCTGTCAGCTCTTGTCTTGCTCCCCTCGTCTTCTCTGGCCAGTAGCTTTTTCTCCCCGTTCACTTTCCTTCTTCAGGTCGCCTTCCATGCCAGTCCTTCTGGCTCAGCTCCCCATCTCTTAATCTGACTCCTACAGATTTGGCAAGTTCAAGGTGACTTGTTCAAATCAAGACAATTTTCCACCTCCTTCTCCACCCACTTTCTCTCTGCCGGCTTCTCTTCCACCAATCGGGAATCTTGCAGGGCTGGGTTTGAGGGGCTCCTCCCCCCACAAAGTGCAAAATTACACATTTCTTTCCTAAGCCTTTCTGTAAACAACCTGATCCCTTTGCTTTCATGTAAGCAGCAATTTTTTAAAAAAAGGAGGGCCACTGCTTGCTCAGCAGAATTAAGAGGGCTGTTCAGTAAATGTGAGTTCATTTGGTGCTTTTGCATCTTATGTGACTGAAGGACTTCTCTGATCCTTCTCTCGGCTCCACAGTCAGGAGGTAGCTGGCACTGACGTCCAAAATTGCAAAGGACACCACCATACTGTAAGTTGCTGGGAGTTTAAATTCAGGGAACGTATTTCCATTTCCTTTCCTTTCTTCTTTTTTCCCCTCCGATTTTGCAGCTTCTTCAAACTGACAGCTAACACAAAGAATTGGCTTCCAAACCCTCTGCTGGTTGATTCTCTTTTTGCAGTGGTGCTGGGTCCTTTTGCAATGCACAATGAATGAATGATGCAATCCCAAAGAGGGAAAACACCAGCATCTCAAGCTGGAGCAGAAAGTTGTTCTTTTTGTATGTTGCATAACGTATCATTTTGAAGCGCCTTTCCCTCTGGTAAAAGTTTTTTTTTAAACTGTAAGACAAACTATATCCAAATCATCAACACTTGTCTCAGGGGAAATCTTCTTATGAAGAGCTTTGCTGGATTACACTCAAAAGTAAAGCATATCATCTAATCCAGCATCTTGCTTTTTATAATAATTGGTCAGATTCTTCAAGGAAACGGAGGCACAAGTTATGAAACTGATATCTTGTTTACATGCTTAGACAGATTTGCTGTGGAATATGGAGATTCCATTTTTCCCATCAGTAATCATTCCCAGTAGATGTATTTATAATAACTTTGACCACTGTTTTGAAGGCATTTTAAGCTTCTATTTTTAAAGTAGTAATCTTTATTTTTAAAAGTTATTTAAGCCCATGTCACATGGGCTTGTTGAAGAAATGTTTTGTTTTGCCAGAGGAAAATAATGCAGGAATCTGTGGAGATAGAAAACATATCTTCATTTTTATTAAACACAGTATTCAGTGTGGTTATCTGAAAGAAATTGAAACAATGTTCTAATGAAAGGAAATCTTTTGAAAAAGAAAAAGAGAAAGAAAGAAAAGCAGAACTTTTCAAATCCTTTTTGTAAACAGCCTTCAGTTTCTCTGAGCTGCAGTTCTGCTGTCAATTTTATACATGGAAATCCATTGGATTTTGTGGAAAACTGTTTGCAGCATATGTATCAAGCAATTTTCTCACAATTATTAACTTTCTGCAACATTTCCAGTATAGATGCCAGTGTTCTCTACTGATGAACTGTTCAGCAAGAGTGAGAAGGAAAGAAAACCCAGAATCTAGGAGTCACAAACAACACAGAATTCACACATACTGATTATTGAGAGCTTCCAAAGGTCTTGTAATTCACTATTTTTATTAGAGAGAGTCTGCTTGCTGTTGGGACTTTCTTTCACCAGGCCAAGAAACTGGGAGCCTTTTTAAAAAGCAAATACTGAACTGTTTATTGTTCCAGGTAGCAGATTCCACAGATAATGCTCCCAGTCCCTGATGGCATCATATTGTATCCCCATATTTTCTCTCTATTTTGTAAAGGTTGAAGAAAGGAAGACTGAGATTCCAGTGCAGAGGGAAGTTCATATACTTTAAAATGTGTTATCTTCATTGATACACTTAATGAGATAAGTGTTGCTGATTTTTTTAAAATTTTCACTATTATTTTTTCTTTCATTATTCCTACTTTGCCTATCGGCAAAAAATTCTAAAAATTGTAAAGGAAACTGACAAGAAATAGCCACAGATATAAATAATAATAATTTTGACAAAAATGGCTGCTTAAAATTGTTGATTTAAAATGTTTTTAAATATATAAACACAGCTTTCTTTTTCTTTTTTGTGATCAGAGTGAATTGCTTTGCACAAAACAAAACCAAATCAGATTTTGAAACTGCCAGTTCAAATTCTTTGCTTTAAAAAGGATGATTCATCCTTGTCAATATTTTTTTAATCTTTGAAATCTAGGACTGGCCTGTTTAAGAGAGGCTTCCCAGTTATGTTTCCTCAAATCTAGCACACTCTCTTTTGTAAAAAGATATTCTGGACTCACCTGTTACTTGAATGTTATCAGTCAAAGAGCAAACATATAAGTCGTAGGTTGTACATTTTCTCATACTATGGTGCTTGATGTCCCTGAGCAGTGATGCAGCAACAAGACCTTTGTCTCCCCTTGGCATGTCCCAGTTACCTTCTGTTCAGATATGGGGTCTTGCCAATTTCATCTCCAGAAAGTAACTGTTAATAATGGTCAGCCCACTGTGTGCTGAACTAGGCAAAGCATGAATGAGACAGCTCAAAGCAAGAGTTGAGCAAGGAAGATGGCACACTAACAGGATCCATAGAGATATTGGCAGCTTCACATATCCCACTAAATGATTATCAGTTTTACTATGGTTTGTTCACCAAGCCATGGCCAGCTTTGTACAAAATTTTGTCTGACTCTGATTGCTGAATCATAAGATATTTTGAGGAGGAAGCCACTTCAAATTCTCACATTAGGCATGGGTGGATCATGCAGCAGTCTCTATTGCCTTCTGTTGCTCAACTGCTGCCCACAGGCTTTTTATTTTTATTTTTTCCAGTTCCAAAGGTGGAAAGCAAATAGCAATAACAATAGCATTTAGACATATACTGATTTACAGCCCTCTAAGCAGTTCACAAATTTCAGCATATTGCCCACAACAATCTGGGTTCTCATTTTACCAACCTGGGAAGGATGGAAGGCTGAGTCAATCTTGAACGGCTCAGAATCGAACTCCTGGAGTGAGCAGTGAGTTAGTCTGCAGTACTTTATTCTAACCACTGCACCATCACGAGTCTATTACTGTAATTCCTCTTCCCCATGAGAAACTGAGCAAGAGGGGAAAAAGCTTTTTAAATTAAGAAAGCATGAATAGAAGCAATCAAATCATGTGTGTTTCAGGTCAAATGGGATTAAATGCAATTGTGGGAGTACAGATCATCGTTCAAGAGCCAAGGTGGCGCAGTGGTTAAATGCAGCACTGCAGGCTACTGCTAGATCAGCAGTTCAGCGGTTCAAATCTCACCGGCTCAGGGTTGACTCAGCCTTCCATCCTTCCGAGGTGGGTAAAATGAGGACCCAGATTGTTGGGGGCAATATGCTGACTCTCTGTAAACCGCTTAGAGAGGGCTGAAAGCCCTATGAAGCGGTATATAAGTCTACTGCTATTGCTATTGCTATTCAATATCTTTTATATAGCTATAGCAACTCATTATGTCCATCTTCAGAAGCTGTTTATTTCCAGATATATTGTGTTGGAGGTGGAAAATAGGACACGGATTTTCCTTCCTTCGCTTCTAAGTTTATTAGAAGCATTTGGATGGTTACAGTGGAAGCAGAATATGGGCTGAATGGATCTTAGTCAGATCTTATAAGTCATCGATTACATTCTTTATTCATTCATTAGTTCACATTGCTAATATAGGCAGTATTTTTCATTACAATTTATATAAAAACACTAGCCTTATCTCACATAAATTCACCATTAACATTTTGATTGCTGGGAAGAAAACACAGGAAGGAGATTGAATTAGAGCAAAGGGATGCATGAAATGCTATAATATAATGTATTCATATTGATTCATATCCTGTTCTATTGCATTACATCAAAGTGGCACAAACAAGTTTTAAAATATTCAAATAAAAATAATAAGTCCTGCCAATTAAAACACTGGCAAAAAAGGCAATTAAAAAACTGAATAATATTACATATAATAATAATAATAATAATAATAATAATAATAATAATATAGAAATAATAAGAAAATTGATGTGTTGTATTCTTGACCTTGTTTCTGTGTCTGTTGGATTTCCATCCTATGATTGAGTTGTTTTCTTTCATTCCCATCAATAGCTGAAATACAGTGAAGTCACTTCACTGACTGCTGTTCCAAAACTGAAAAGAGAGGAGGGGCTTCTCTTTCATGAGGAGAGAGAGAGAGAGAGAGAAAGAGAGAGAGAGAGAGAGAGAGAGAGAGAGAGAGAGATGTCAACAAAGTCTACTTTTCAGAGAAAAATGGCATTTTCATTGCTTATGATTATGAATGGAATACCGTGAAACAGTCTTTATGCTTTTAGAGCCAGAGTCAAATTATCACTAATTCTTTAAACTTATTTCACTTACGATGATGCCTTTTTTCATTCTGGTTGCCCTTGAACTTTACTAATAGCAACTTGGCAAAAAAACAAAAGTACTTTTCCATTCCCTACTGCTGAGTTTAATCAGTATCCAAATCATCCCACCTTTCCTCTGTTGCCCAATGCTAAAACAGCTATTTATCACGCCCTCAAAGTTCCAGCCTGGTAGGTTCTTCAGCAATCACAAAGTTGGTTCTTCTGCTCCTAGAGCTGACTTCCAATAGAAATGGATAAAAATGCTAATTAAATCACATGCCTGTTTTTTTATTATTTTGGCAATAAATCCCCTCCATGCTATAACTTATTCATTTATCTACAGCCAAAAAGACATCTAGTGCCACTTACACAAAGATATTAATAATTTGACAGCCCATGTCTTCAATGTTCAAAATTTAAAGAACAGAAGATACAAGAAAACAGAGGACTACCCACCTCCTCCAGGGTGGCTTTGCTTTAGCTTCCTTAAATCATGCCTGCAAATATATGTAAAATGCCATACCAGAAAAAAGAATAAATTGAGAAATTGAGCATCACCTGGGTAACCCTAAATGTTGTCTACCGTTTAAGGGTGTTGTTCTAGGTGGCTTGCTTTTTTCGGTTCCATTAAGCAGCAAAATTTAAAATTGGCTGAGTTCCTGAAAAGTAGTAAAGGCACCAGGTTGGAAATGAAAAGGCTGTGAGTTCTAGTCCTGCTTTAGGCATGAAAGCTGGCTGGATGATTTTGGATGACTTGGCAGGGTTGTTGTTGTGGGAAAATAGGTGGAGGAATGAATATTAGATATGTTCGCTTCTATAACGTAATAAAGGATGAACATCTAATAAATAAATTCTGGGTAGCTTTAGGAGTTGGCTGAAGTAGTATTTGGTTAGGGCTAGTGGTTTATAAACTGAAATATACTTAACTTATTGCATATTCAGTAAACCAATTGTACATTATTTAGTGAACAATGGTGAAGCAGACCATGACTTTTCATATTTTATGAACCCAGCTGTTAGCAATTTTTGTAACAAAACTCCAAGCTATGTACGGTATTATGCTATATAACTGCTTAGTTTTTTTTCAAGAGTATCCACTTGAAAGAGTTTTAAACAAAAGCATTAACCTTTTCCGCTACCTTTGAAGCTTGCCATGAAAGGAAGAGTGACAAACTCTACAATTTAAAATGTATATACTCCTTAAAGGCACTCAAACATTAAAGCAGGCAGCGCCATCCACATTACTTGGGATTTATCCCTTCAAGTATAGGTAGGATTGGTGCCCATAGCTACAGTCCTCTTGCACATTTACTTAAATTAAAGAATGTCTAATCCTAGGATTCCTAACATCACTAATCAAAAATATCCTGTAGCTCTCTTTCGTCTTTCCCTCTTTATCAGTTGCTGCTGTTTGTTTGCTTGATTGGTTTATGGAAAAAAATGGCAATAACCCTTGGGAAAATTATGAATGGGATTAATACATTTGGATCTCTTTATAAAAAGATTATATATAATTATAATAAAACAGAAAAGAACAGAGTTGGAAGGGACCTTTGAGGTCTTCTAGGCCAACCCTCTGCTCAAGTAGGAGACCCTATACCATTTCAGACATATGGCTGTTCAGTCTCTTTATCTGAAATCTCTTTCAGTCCCATGAACTTGGTGAGACAGTAGAGTTCTGCATGCCAAATTGTTAGAAAAAATTATTTCTCTTTTTTAACTAGTGTGAACTTGTTGCATTGGATTTATAGGTCTTACATTGCAGCCCTATAAACACCAATACAGAGATGAGCCTAATTGAGTGCACTGCTACTAACTCCAGGTAAATGTGTATATTAGTTTACAATTCTGTTATTAGACACTTTAGTTGCATTTGGCTCATTTTACTTATTTATCTTGAAAATATTTTCAAACATAATAAACCATATGTATTTACATTTCGGGTATCTAAGGCTCTGGAGATCAATTATTTTTTATCCTCTTCAATCGTATCTGCTTATAGAATAACAGAGTTGGAAGGGACCTTGGAGGTCTTCTAGCCCAATCCCCTGCTTAGGCAGGAAACCCTACCTCACTTCAGACAAATGGTTATCCAACATCTTCCTAAAAACTTCCAGTGTTGGAGCATTCACAACTTCTGGAGGCAAGTTGTTCCATTGACTAATTGTTCTGTCAAGAAATTTCTCCTTGATTCTAGGTAACTTCTCTTCTTGATTAATTTATATCCATTGCTTCCTGTCCTGCCTTCAGGTGCTTTGGAAAATAGCTTGACTTCCTCTTCTTTGTGGCAGCCCCTAGCATATTGGAACACTGCTATCATGTCTCCCCTAGTCCTTCTTTTCATTAAACTAGACATACCCATATCTGATTTAATTGATTTAAATTATGGCAAAATCTCAGAAGGAGGGAAGCAGGAGCTTTTTCCAGAGATCAGAACCGAGATATGTAAAGAGCTATTTGCATATCCCGTAGGCAAGCAAACCCAAGAACGAAGAGCTATATTTGCATACATTTTCCTATATAATCAGTACATATGAAAACAACATCATCTCCATTGGTTTGCAATAGAGTGCATCTTTCTAAAATAAGGAGGACTTTGCTTTTAGATTTCTTAAAGTCCCAGCCTCTGTGGTGCAAGATCTTAATCCCTGACTGGGAGATGATCCGAAGAGGCCTAACCCAACCCTGGAGGGGAGCCTGCTTGGAAGCCCCGCTGTGTGCCGCCATCTGCTCAATTATGTAAGACAGAATTGATAAGCAAAAGGAAAGTAGTCCAATTTTTCCTTCTACTGGTGAGGAAAGTCTTCCTACGGTTGCTTGCTCAGTATAATTGTATTATGTCCCTGACAATGTACAGTATATGAACTATGGCTTACGCTAGGGGTAGGTATGCCTCATCGGAAATCCTTTTTTGGGACACTGTAGAGGCCAATCAGGAGTATGCTGCTGAACTTCAGTCTCAAACCACCAAATAAATCCCTGAAATTTTCAATCAGTTTCCTGCAGGGAAATAGATGAGTTATGTATCTGTTAGGTTCATACCTATAAAAAAGTTAACAACCTCCCAACCAAATAAAGTGCGGGGAAACTAACTCCAAATCCTATCCCTCTATAGATAGCATTAAGCACTCCCAGTTTCCCACATGAACTGCTCATACAGGAACAACAACAAGCCAGCACTGGCATGTTTCAAATTTCCACATTTTTGGGTACCCTTGGAAAATTAAATTTCCCCAACTTCAGGTGCGGTTGGACTAAATGTTCTGGCATATTTGTCTGCCATATCTTCCTCTTTCGGAGCCAGCCAAAGCTTTCCCATCCCTAGAGGGTTTGAAAAGCCTCTAATATCCAAAGGGAACCCATCTGGTAGAGAACCCAGCTACCAGGCATCAGCAAATTTCTCATCTTTGGTTTATGGTATCACTGGATAGTCCAGAGGACATACAGCAAACCCATGAAGCTCTGGTGCGGCCCATAAATGCCATCTTGTTTGGCTGCTTAAAATGGGTAGTAATACTGGTTTTCCACAGCAAACCACCTACGGCTGTATTTCAGCAGTAAGCTGTTTTGAAATTTCTGCATAATTGTGGTTAGAAAAAAATGGGCCTGAGAAATAACTATGTTCATATTTTAGCTCAGCATTCAGTACCTTACAAAAACTCTGAAAAAGAAAAAAAAGAGGGGGAAAAAAAGTGGGGAAGTCCTACCTGTTTATGCCAGGTTTTTTGCACATCTTTGTGTGCCAAAATACTCACAGCTCTCTAGATAGCATCTACAGAACTCCAACTCTAAATAAAATGTGTAATATTGAAAATTAAAGATTGTCGGTATAATTTTAAACAATTGCCAGGTTTTGTGCGATTTTGTGTACTTACATGAATTTTGGAGATGTCAAGTAAGCTTGTCAAATTTAGTAATCTCTCAAAATTTCAGCAGTTTTAAAAATCCATTTGAGGTCTTAAAAAGTGACCTAGCCTTTGTTTATTCTTACTAGAGTTTTCATTATATATGTATGTGTATGTATTTATATATAACACAATATAACACAATTAAACACAAATATAACAAAGGCAACAGTAAAAATATTGGGTTTCTGTCGTGATGGACTCTTGTGACGAGCCGATTGACAGAGGATGGAAGCAGTTAGCTTCCTCCCATAATTGGGGCTTACCAGGGGTTGTGACACTATATATATATATATGTATGTATGTATGTATGTATGTATGTATGTATGTATGTATATATGTGTATATATATATATATATATATATATATATATATATATATATATATATATATATATATATATATATATATATATATATATATATATTTAGCTGAAAAGAATTTGACTAGTTTCCCCACTTCCCCACTCAGGTATATGTTTATAAAGCTTCTCCCCAAAGAGCAGTGTGGGCCAGTAAAATATCACTGCATGGCAGGCACATGTTTTCCTTTATCACCAAAAGTCCCTATTGCAATCCAGCTCTGATTAGCAGATATTACATCATGATTCGGAGACAGGGTGACGCAGGCAGCTTGGTGCATGTCCCTGTCAAAGTTGGCCAGGTTACATGAGACTGAGTTCTGGTTGGATGTTTATCCTTTTGTATTGCTGGAAAAAAACAGCTGGATGTACCCCAAAGCTGTGAGCATGTGTCTTTTTCATGGCATTGTGTAACAATGCGTCATGTTGCACGGTGTTCCAACTCTGCCCCAGAGTCAAATCTCTCTCATCTGCCTTCTCTGGCTTAAAACAAACAGAACATTTGGAAGCCATCAGCAAATCAAGGCTGCTAGTGAGCAAATGTGAAGTTCTGCTTTCTCAACACTTTCCCAGATCCTTTCCTTTTATCATAATTGCCTCTTTTCAGATTCTGACCAGATTCTGACCTCAGATTCTGTCTTGCTTAAAGCAAGCAGCCTCAATTGTCACATCCTACTAGGATATACTGGGACTAATAGTCTGTGTCTTCCTAATGTCAGAGTGAAGTTTGTAAGGCTTCTTTATGTTTAGCCATCACCTTTACTAGCATAAAAAGTCTATTCGTAGATTGTAAAATATAATTAGCCCACAGTGAAACAAAAAGCAATGGAAACCTCTAAAAATATTCTTAGGTACAAACTAAGTTTCAACACTTTCTCATGTTCTCCTACTTGGTTGGAAGATGCTTCACTTAACTGTTATTTGAAGACCCCTCCTCATGATGCAGCCTTCTTTTTACCCCAACACATCCATAGGTCATATAACTTTGATCTGATCTGATTTATAAGTGGTATTTCCCATCTTTTCCTCATGTAAGCTTTACTATGTGCACAATTTGCGGCACATTGAGGCAGTTAATGGTGATGACACAGCAGAAGCTATGATCTAGCCAGGATCTCCCTTCCAGTTGCCAAGATCTCCTCTAGACTTAAGAAAGAATACAGAGAAGAGCAACAAAGGTGATTAGAGGGCTAGAGGATGAAACATATTACAAGAACTGGATATGACTAGTCTAACAAAGAGAAGATGGGAACTAGGGATGACATGATAGCAGTCTTCTAATTTTTGAGGGGCTGTCACAAAGAAGAGGTGAACACCCTACTCTCAAGGCACCTGAGGACAAGACAAGAACCTAGAATTAAGAAGAAATTCTCTGACAGTGAGAATAATCGGTGGAATGGTTGCCTTCAGAAGTTGTGGCTGCTCCATCACTGGAGGTTTTTAAGAAGAGATTGGACAGCCATTGGTCCAGAATGATATAGTCTCCTGCTTGAGTTGGGAGTATAAGACCTCCAAGGTCCCCTCCAATTTTGTTATTCTATTATTCCTTCCATTGACACTTTGGCCTGGCCAGCAAGAATGACCAGACATCTGGTTGCCTCAACCAGGATAGTCTTTAAAAACATGTAGAAAATAATAATGTATGTTTAGAACAAAGGAGACAGGGCAATTTTTCATAAGTACGAGACAATGTGATTCACCCAGGTATATGAAGGGTCCCATTGTGCATATATGGAAGCTTGTTCATTCTTCATCCAACAATAAAACCAAGAGATACTTCCAAAATCAGTCGGGTTTTTTACGTTTTTTTCTTAATCACCTTATCTGATGAAAAGTTCTCTTTTTCTCTTCATCTAGGAAACTCTCGCTACATCTGTGGGAGGCTAACTAAGGGGACAATCAGATTTATACTTTGTGCCACTTTCCATATTGGAGCAAAACACATTAAATAAAGGTGTCTGGATTGGCTCCTTGAGCAACTTATTCTGGAGTCCACATATCTTTTTGGGTTCACCGACAAAAGGGCGACCGACAAAAACGCGCCCGACTAAACCGCGGTGACAAAACCGCGAGTTCTAAACCGCGCCGACGAATGAGCGATGAAGCGTGCCAACAACAGGGCGCCAACAGAAGCGCGCTGTAAACCTAACCCTAACCCTAACCCTAAAATTAACCCTGAACCTAACCCTTACCTTAACTTAAATCACGCTTCTGTCAGTGCGCTGTTGTGGGCGCGCTGTTGTGGGCGAGTTGATGACATCGCGGTTTTGGCGACGCGGTTTTGGCGACACGGTTTTGTCGAGCGCGGTTTTATCGGGTCACGGTCTTTTTGTAAGAAGTAAAGGTAGCATACACTATCTGGGCTGTAAAAGTTTGGATCATGACAGAAAAAAATTAAATTTTCCTTTATCATTTTGCTCCCATCCATTGGCTACCCAACTTCTTCACTACATTTTGACACATTAATGACCAGGACTTTCACAGTAGATCCAAAAATGGGAGAGGTGTGAAACAAAAAATTCCCTAAGAAGATCTTGTACAGTTCCTATTCTTGTGACTGAGTGGATCTTCCTGATGCAATCATTTATTATCATTATATAGACAAATGTCCCATTCCAGTTGCTGATGAAAAACTCTTGTTTTTTCCTCATGGTGCTGATTCTCCCCCTTCGCCACAATTATACACTTTAATACTTCCTTTTAATTTTCCTCTTGTTTGTTGGTTAAACTTTAAAGCTCTGGTTTCATTCCCTGGGATATCAAAAATGATTATTTACTTTGCCTTCAATCAATTTAAGATGGATTCTTTTAGTGGTTATTTTTATTCAAGAGGTAAAATTCATTTTGTGGAATTTTTGGGTAACAAAGAGTAAGCTAGACAGCCACTCTAGTGGAAAAATCCTTCTCTTTATTAAATGTTGGGTGCGGTACCTCAGATGGGCTGTGTCAGTGAAAGTTTCGGGAATGGTTAACTCAGTAGGGAGGGCAACCTTGATTGTCTGCCCATATTGCTGCTGCCCCTGAAGCCAGCAAATCAGCAGCTTCCTCTACCCCCCTCCTCTGCTCCCTGTTCTTGCTTAAAAAGGAGCTGCGGCATTAGCTGTCCCCTCTCAACACAGGGCTTTCAGCCACAGATCTGCTTCGAAGATGGCCCAACTGAGGGTACAGGCTGGCAACATCCAGAATGACTTCATCTATCTTTCACATAACAGGAAGGTTCCCAAAAAGATGTCTTCTATCATGGAGATGAAGGAAATCTTCCTCAATGCCGATGCCATTTGCTTCGATGTGGACAGCACAGTCATTAAAGAAGAAGGCATCGATGAACTGGCAAAATTCTGTGGTGTTGGAGATGCGGTGGCAGAAATGTAAGTATGAATTGTGGCTTGCTTGATGCTTTTGAGAAGAGAGAGCAGACATCGAGATACTTCTTCAGTTCTGTTGTCCAGTTCTTCACTTCAGAACTGAAGAAGCTTCTTGGATGAGAAGCGAAACATCTTTAACGAAAAACAAAGAAAGTCCAGGTGTCTTTTGAAAAAGCACCTTTGGGGCACAGAGATGGAAATTTGTTCACCCAAAAGACTGGGTGTTTGACCTGAATCTGAGGAGTCCAAAGCCACTGGGCTGTATGCAATGGCGACTGCTCTTACCAACAAAAAGCTAACAATTTATTTAAATACATTAAATTTATAGGTTTAATGTTTGGGTTTGGTTGCCCATCTAAAGTCCTGGATGAGAATTGCTTAGTTTTATCAGAGCTTAATCAGATCATGTACGAAGCTTCTTGAGCAGATAATTGTGAGCAAGCATCCAACAAGCATATTCAGATCAGGACTATTTCTACTCTGAGAAACCAGTTTTATAGTCAGTTTTGAAACAGATCATAAACACTAAAGTCAAGAAGATGGAAGGCAGGAAAATTAAACAAGGAATATTGCTTCTCTTTGACTGAATCAAACCACTGCTTTAAATATATTGATATGACAACATATATTCATTTTGAGTTCATCTATTATCTCATTAAAGGGACGCTCAGTGGCTAAGATGCTGAGCTTGTCGATCAGAAAGGTCAGCAGTTCAGTGGCTCGAATCCCTAGTGCCGTGTAACCGAGAGCTCCTGTTACTTGTCCCAGCTTCTGCCAACCTAGCAGTTCAAGAAGCATGTAAAAATGCAAGTAGAAAAATTGGTGGGAAGGTAGAAGCATTCCGTGCAGCTTTTGCGTTTAGTCATGCCAGCCACATGACCACCGAGACGTCTTCAGACAGCGCTGGCTCTTTGGCTTTGAAACAGAGATGAGCACTGCCCCCTAGAGTCACAAACAACTAGCACATATGTGCAAGGGGAACCTTTACCTTTTTATTATCTCATTGGAAGCTGGTTCATGGCACAACTGGAACACTACTAACTCCCCCCCCCTCACCCAGTATGGTATCTTAAGTCTTTAGTTATGCAGCCAGCTTTGTCTTTTGCATCTCTTCAATATGACTTACAAAATAACTCCAAAGTTTGCCTGTGCTTTTGCTTGCTTTGGCATTTCACTGAATAATGCAGACAACATTATCAGAGTCTATATGTACAAAGATGAAAAGATAATATGAGGCAGCTCTGTGATGAAAAAAAAAGCTTGTATAATTTTATTATCAGTCCAAGGCCTTTATAATCATATCTTCAGTATAACATTCAGTGTCTGTGTGGATTTGAAACTTTTGTGATAATATATAGTAAATCGTGAGAGATTCAATTAAGCTTTCTGTAAGATTTGTTTCATAATGCCATGCGGATTTTTGAGTATCTCTGGCACAACTTTAATATACAGTTTAGAAATGCATCTATGGTAAACTTTTAGAATAGTTATGTTGTAAAGTATTTTTGTAAAGATACTTTACAAAATAGCTATGTTGTGATCAGTATCTGGCATTTTCAGGACCAGGCCTAAATGCTGAGAGATTCTGTTGGATCTTCTGCTTGCCCAAGCCAGAACACAGTGTGAATTGACAATGGATGTGAAAAGTTCCTGTAGCTGGTCATGTCTGTCCGAAAAGTTGCTGACCACAGCTGCAGTGTTGTTATTGCCTCTAATACTTATGTTTTTTTTTCCCCACTGTCCTCTTGCTACTTCTAGTTAAACCAGCCGTGCAAGTTCCTGGTGTTTTTTGTTTTAATAATGAAAGAGAAATGCCAGCCTGCACTGGGTGTAGTTGAGAAACTATTTAACACTGTTGTGGTACAAGAACACAGGGCATTTACCAAGTATTTACACATAATTACGTTGCATAACAATAAGAACTTTTAATTCTTTTAAAAAACCACTTAAGGATCATACTAGAAATGCCATATGTGCCATTTTTAACACTGAAATAGCAATTACAGGTGATTGGGATTGAGACAACATTCACAGAAATTTATTCATCTAAATCAGGGGTCTCCAAACTTGGGGACTTTAAGACCTGTGGACTGGCTGGCTGGGGAATTGTGGGAGTTGAAGTCCACAAGTCTTAAAGTTCCCAGGTTTGGACATCCCTGATCTAAATTGTTATTTGGCCCAAAAGCAAGCAACAACTTTTCATTGTTTTCCCCATGGGCCAGAAGAATCCAGAGTGGAATGGATCCCATCAAGTGTCTCATTTGAATGTGCTGTCACCAGAGGGGAACAGGGTGGAGAGTTTTGGGGGTTTTTTATATTAGGTTTTTATTCTTTGCAAGCCACCCAAAGTCTCGTGTGTGAGCGACCATATAAATGTTCTAAATAAATGAATAATAAAGAAACTTAGCATTAGTGAACATCAGGTTCCATCTTTTGAACAGCAGCTTGAAAAAGTCAGTATTATCCTCTTTATGGATTCCATAAACATGTATTTGGCCACTATAAGGAATGAACTGCCTACAACAGTATGGTTTGATACAATGGGGAGCCCTTATAATCTTAGATCACAGAATAAATGTTCAGTGGATTTCCACAATACATTTTAGTTTATCACATTTGTGTACTGAAACTCCTCAGGAGAGCCTTCTCCTTTCCTTAAGAGCCTGACATGAATTTCTCTGACTTCTACTTTAGGACTCGCAGAGCAATGGGAGGTTCAGTAACGTTCAAGGCAGCTTTAACTGCGCGACTAGGCCTCATACGACCTTCCTACGAACAAGTGCAGAAATTAATATCAGAGCATCCACCCCAGCTAACGCCAGGAATAAGGTAAGAAATATTAGGAATGGTTATGTTGTGCGGTATTCCCAAAATGTATTTTGCCCATGGAGATTATCATAGGAACTTGCTGTGTGTTCCTAGGATTTTATGAAAGACATAGTACAATAAGGTTGGATTGGAACTTGGATCTTTGAGTTGGATTCCCCCGCCACCCCCGGTTATTAAGGCAATCCATCAAAGCATACAAACTGCTCCTGAATTCAGCCAAGATTATCTTTGCTCCCCCTCCTTTTTCTTGCCCATTGCCAGTTGAGATTAAAATCCATTGCAATAATACTATTTTTTTAATTGTACTCAAACTGCAGCCAAACTTTGCTTTATCGGCTTGTTTTTCAAGCTATGATGTGGAATTTGGATTCTGATCTGGGGATTTTCATCTTTGGTTCTTGTTGCAACTGCATTCCTTGACTCAAAGCTGGTGAACAGTTTGGGTTCCTCCTGGACTCACAGCTCCTATGAAAAACAGGTGACAGCCATATTTTTCAGAGTATAAGACGCACCTTTTTCTCTCAAAAAAGAGGCTGAAAATCTGGGTGTGTCTTATACACTGAATACAGCATTTTTTGCCTCCCAAAACCCTGCCCCTTTACCAAAATGGCCATGCATAGGCTTTAGGAGTCTTGCAGAGTGTTCCTTGGGGCTGGGGAGGGCAGAAATGAGCGGAAACAGGCTGCTTTTTGCTCAGTTGAGCCTCCCCCAGCCCTAGGAGCACTCTATAAGCCCCCTAAAGGCTATCCATGTCCCTTTTTTGACAAAAACAGGCCTGTTTTTGTGAAAAACGGCCTGTTTTTTGCTCATTTTTGCCCCCCCCCCTGCAGAGCACTCTACAAGCCTCCTAAAGGCTATTCATGCCCTTTTAAAAAAAAAAAAACGGGCCTGTTTTTGCGAAAAACGGGCCAATTTTGGGAGGTTTGCAGAGTGCAAAAACTTTTTTTAAAAATTTGCCTCTTCAAATCCTTGGTGCATCTTATACCCCGGTGCGTCTTATACTCTGAAAAATATGGGTATGTCCAGGAAGGCCTTTGCACTACTTTATCTTCTGCCTAAATTGCCCCCATTTCTAGATCAGGAGGCCCTGTTCATTGTCATTCATGCCTTAGTCATCTCCTTGTTGGATTTCTGCAGTGTTCTCTACAAATGACGGCCTTCTAAGATTATCCAGTTGCTGCAACTGGTCCAGAGAGCAGTAGTGCAGACATATTAGTATGTCCATGTAAAACCACTACTGTGTTCTATGCATTGCAACGGCTCCTGATACGCTTCTGGGTATGATTCAAAAGTTAGTTATCATCTATAAATCCCTGCATGGAACAGGGCTGTTATTTTCAGGACCATCTACTTCTTGTTATTTCTGACGGTCCCAAAATTACACACCAAGGTAGACAGTCATTTGCCTGAAATAGCCGTCTAATGAGACCTAGAAGACATGTCTGCTCTGTTGCTTCCCCTGTCTTTTGGAACAATCTCCCCTAAGGTTTGGGTGGCTCTGACCCCTTATTCTTTCCCAGAACTGTGAAGATGCTGAGCTTGTCAATCAGAAAGGTCACCAGTTTGAATCCCTAGCGCCTGTAACAGTGTGAGCTCCCGTTACTTGTCCCAGCTTCTGCCAACCTAGCAGTTCGAAAGCATGTAAAAATACAAGTAGAAAAACAGGGACCAGGTAACAGCGTTCTATGTGCCTTTGGCATTTAGTCATGCTGGCCACAGGACCACAGAGACTTCTTCAGACAATACTGGCTTTTTTGCTTTGAAACGCAGATGAGCACCACCAGAGTTGAGAACTACTGAGCACATATGTGTGAGGGGAACCTTTAATTTTACCTTACTAGACTAAAATGGTAGTTCTTTTGTGAAAATGAGCTTTTACTATTCCCAGACTTGGCTATTTGAGAAGTTTGGTAAGATATTTTTTATTTCTCCTTCATATTAAGAAGTCTACAAGTTTAGAGCTCATTCTGAGTTAACCCTCTTCTAGTTGTTTTTTCCACTCATCTACTCAAAAAAGGAGAAGGGGAGGGAAAATCTCCACAGAACTGCAAATCTGTGAAAATCACACACATTTAGTTCCCATCATAGAGTCATGTGCTACCCAGTCAAGGTCAGTCTCATGATCTTAAAAACAGGGCCAAGAAATCATGGTGCCAGATTTTGATTTTTTAAAAAAACGACCTTCGAGTTATTGCCCTGGTGGTACATTGGTTAAAGTGCAGTATTGCAAGCAAACTCTGTCCACAGCCTGGACTTTGATAGTGTCAGGGCTCAAGGTTGATGCAGACTTTCCTCCTCCTGCAGTGGGTAAAATGAGGACCCAGATTATTGGGGACAATATGCAAATAATACTTCTACTGTACATTGTAAATTGCCCAGAGAGTGCTATAAGGTCGTAAAGGTAAAGGCAAGGGTTCTCCTCACACATATGTGCTAGTTGTTCCCGACTCTAGGGGACGTTGCTCATCTCCGTTTCAAAGCCGAAAAGCCAGCGCTGTCCGAAGACGTCTCCATGGTCATGTGGCCAGCATGACTAAACACCGAAGGCGCATGGAACACTGTTACCTTCCCACCAAAGTGGTCCCTATTTTTCTACTTGTATTTTTACATGCTTTCAAACTGCTAGGATGGCAGAAGCTGGGACAAGTAACGGAAGCTCACTCCATTATGCAGTGCTAGGGATTTGAACCGTCAAACTGCCGACCTTTCTGATTGACAAGCTCAGCGTCTTAGCCACTGAGCCACCCTTGCTTATTAAGTGCTCTGGAGTGATATATAAGTCTGAATGCTATTGCTATTGTTGTTTGTTGGGAGTGTCTGCTCAGAACCTAGCACTGGGTACTGTGGAAATTAGCCACTTTGGGAGCTTTCTCCGCTGCCATTATTAAGGAGCTTGTAGGAAATGTGGGTATCATCTTGTTTTAAGTTAATAATTTAAGTTAGTACTAACAACACTTAAAATATCTTTATTCCCAGGACTGCTCATTGTCTCAGGATCCAAACAAAGTGATTGCCTGGGCACCTGCTCACTGCTCTGATACTTGGCAAAACACTGCCACAGAGTCTTCTCATATATTTCATTCACGCCAGATGCCTTAATTTTCAATTTAAAAATTCACAAATAAATACCATCTTTGTCATCCTGGTTGGGGATTATGTAAGTTGAAATGAAATGTATAGCAAAGGCATTAGAATGGAGACGGTTATCATGTAGTAAGGTCTCCAAGGAACTCTTACTTCTCTGTGCCCAATGTACCTTTTCATTTTTCAAAAGTTTATTGCTGGAGCCTGCTTTGTGAGCCTCAAGATCTCTTTGGACCTCTCTTGCTTATTATGGGTCTACTATGTAGATCAGTGGTAGTCAACCTGGTCCCTACCGCCCACTTGTGGGCGTTCCAGCTTTCATGGTGGGTGGTAGGGGTTTTGTCCGATACTGAAGCACTTTCCTTTTTTAAATTTAATTGACTTCCCTACTTTATAAATCACCATTACTGTGGAACCGGTGGGCAGTTAGAAAATTTTACTACTAACAGAAATACAAAAGTGGGCGGTAGGTATAAAAAGGTTGACTACCCCTGATGCAGATTCTAATAATGCAAACAAAAACAACCTGTTTGAATGCATTCATTCCTTTTGCCTGACTTTAAGGTCTCTTATTTTTTTCTCCCTTAAAGAGAACTCGTCAACCGGCTCCACCAGCGTGGTGTCCAAGTTTTCTTAATTTCTGGAGGGTTTCAGAGCATTGTCGAACATGTCGCCTCACAATTAAACATTCCAATAGCAAATGTCTACGCCAACAGATTGAAATTCTACTTTAATGGTAAAATTTTCCATATGATTGAACTTAGAACTGATAAGGTTGTTGACTTAATAGGGATCAAAGATAATAAGATAATAAGTCCTTCGGGATTGGGCCGCATACAAATCCTATTAATAAATAATAATATCTCTATGATGTGTTAACTGAAACAGAATTACAGAACATCTCAATTCTGTTGCAAAGAAGGATCAAAAACTGTTCAAAGTCTGTTGCTTTAAATAAAATGAAACGTATAAGAACTGTTTGAAGGCTAGCTATGGTAATCAATGAGAAAATTTATTCTATACAAGACTAAATCATTCCTTCCTTCATTGTTGAAATTTACATTCGGTATTTGTTTGTAGTTCTAAGCATAGGGCTTATTCCAGTGGTGGCATTCAGTCAGTTCGCACCTATTCAGGAGAACCAATTGTTAACTTTCTAAGCAGTTCGGAGAACCAGTTGTTGAAAGAAATCTCATTTCGTTTTTTTCCACTTTACAGGGCTAATCCTGTAAGGAAGGCAGGAAGGAAACATTCTGGTGTTGTTTCTAACCTAATCTTTATTGCCCTGCTTACAGAAACTGCCTCTCCCGTTAACCCTTATTACATTGTAACAGCTAAGATGAAGTGCCCATCAACGTGAGTGACATTGAGTTGGCCATGCCCACCCAGTCACATGACCACTGAGCCCTGCCTACCCAGCTGGTCATTAGGGCAGAGAACAAGTTGTTAAATTATTTGAATCTCACCACTGGCTTATTCCCACCCCCACCACCAACCAGCTTGTGAAGTTGGTTGTGTTGAGAAGGCAAGACTGGCCAAATCACCCAGGGAGTTTCTAAAACTGAGAATGAACTAAAATCTGGGTTCCTCCACTTTTACTTTGGTATGTTAACTACTGTACCATATGAGCAGAAAGGCTTTTTAAATTACTTTCTTACTTCAACTTTCTTTCTTGGTTTGGAACTCAGGAAAATAATGGTATTCTAATACATTACTATATGTCCACATGATACATTTCCATTGAAAAATAATAAAGTTGCAGACTGTAAATTTAGATTAGAAGCGGGAACCTGTTTCAGATTGAAGGCTGCAGTATTTTATGGCGTACCCAAGAAAGCAATCCAGGCTCAAAACCAAAATATGTGTCCTACCTACGTGTTAGCACTTCCTTACTGGTAGATCAGTTCCTTTTCCTTGCATGAAGAAAGTAGGTACTTGTTTCTCACACATAATTCAGAAGAATGCCCCTGCACTCTATGCACAGAGGGCCTTTTCTGAGGGAGGGGTAGCTAAATCTTCACTTGGCCTCAGTGGCAGATTAAGGCTCACTGGTGCCTTAAGCACTGACAAATCTTGGTGCCCCCCCTCCTTTGTACATGCCGTACAAACGAAGCCAAGCTTCACTGTTTTTTTTTCTTTCGTTCTCAACTTTGTGGTGCCCGGTTGGCCCTGGTGCCCTAAGCAGGTGCTTAGTCTGCTTAATGGTTAATACACCACTGCTTGGCCTTAACAAGCCAACTGACGAGTCTCATTGCCAATTCATACAATAAGTCAAGGTTTGCTGCACATTTCTTACAGATCTTCTAGTGACTTTTCACACTGCAGGTCACATTTCAGAAATGTGAATAAAGTGTACTGCAAAACTAGTTTGTTGAGCTGTCTGCAAAAAGGATCTTTGGGGTTATAAATATCTGACAGGTTTTACCCTTAGGACACTTAAGCTTCTCAAATTTCTGAGTTGGAAATTATGGGCTTCATTTGCTTTTTTAGAACATAAAGCAGAACTAAAAGTCCATTAGGCCAGCTGTGCCTAACCTGCTCGTGTAGCTGAGAACTCTGGGGATTGTAGTCTGGAGGGCAAAAGAAGGGGGAGACTGGTTTAGTCCAGCTTCCTGCTTCCCAAAGAAGCTAACAAGCCACAAGTTTATCTTGAAGCAGCAGGTCCCTGACCTTCATCTTTTGCTTTCCCATAATCTAGGATTCAGCAGTGTATAGATTTAGAGATTCTCTTCCAAAATCATAGTTAATAATCTGTAAACTACTGTGACCCTTACTAAATCTTCCCTGCTTTCAAAGTGCAGAAATTTTAGCCTGTTCTTGTAGAAAGGATTTTCTACAAGCCTGTTCTCCTCTGGAACATTTTGAATTGTTTAATTGTTTTTAAATTATAGACCCAGTTGTTGCTTAAGTTGACCCTCAGCTGGTAAAACAAGTTGAAGAGAAATCTTTAAACAGTAAATGGTTGCGCTTGAAGAATTAGGCCTTCTAATCCGTTTCCCAATTATGAAACATCAACTGCCCAGGTTATGCAAAACAAGTAATTCCTTCCAAGGGTTGAGATTTGACCCTTTGCTTTGGCACATGGTAAGAGCAAAGAGTGTGTTGCTGAGATCAGCTTGTTTATTGAGCAATCAGCAGGGTCTCTGATAAAATATTAGCTGATAAAACATACAACTTCAAGGTTAAGATAGCCTGCTGGTGATATCCCACAGATATTACAAATTTATAACCAGGCTCAGCTTATTTGGAACATTGCAATAAACAGGGTCACTCAAGTGTGTGGATTTTTTCCACTGTCTGTTCCAACCCTTTTTGCTTCTAGAGAAGGGTAGGAAGCCTGAATATATAGAGAAAGTGAGGAATGGTAATTTCCCCCAAACCTTTAAATGATGGAATCAGAGGCTAATGTGTTTGGGACCTGTTTTCTATTTTCAGGAATTAGTTTTGAAATTAATGGCCTAATAATAGACATTTGAGCCTCTGAGCATGTAAGAAAAAGTTTCTTCCTCTTCAGAGGAAAAGTAAATAGCCAAATTTATGTACTAAGATTATTAAGACAAAATCAGGATGGCATAATAATTAAAAGATCAGAATGGCATTGGGGAGACCCAGATTCTAGACCACCTCAGCCAGGGGTGGGTTCCTGCCAGTTCTAACCTCTTCTATAGAAAAAGTTCCATAAATCCACAGTGCCGTTTAGAACCGGTTCCAGCTCCCTCCCCCCGCCCGTCCACACATCATCAAGATGAAGAAAGAGAGGAGGAATTCTGGGAGTTGAAGTCCACAAGTCTTAAAGCTGTCACGTTTGAACATCCCTGGTTTTTTTTTTCTAAAGGGTTAGGAGTGCAAAGGTCTTGTAACTTGACAGCTTTAAGACTTGCATGCTTCAAATGCCAGAGTTTCTGAGCCAACATTTTGGTTGCTAAGCAAGAGCGTTGTTAAATAAGTTCCACCACATTTTACAAGTTGGCCACACCCACCCAGTCACATGGCTGGCAAGCCACTCCCACCCAATCACATTGCCGGCAAGCCACTCCCACAAAGCAGGCCTACAGAAGAGGTTCTAAAAAAATTTGAAACCCACCACTGACCTTAGCCCTAAAATCTTCCTGGGTGACTCTGAGCCATCCTCATTCCACATTCTTGTAGTGTTATGTACACCACTCTGGTCTTCTGAATGAAAAGGTAAGATATACTGTAAATCCAACATGCAAATAAAACCTAGATTTCTAACCAGAGAATGGATTTCCCAGACTTGGAATATTTTGTATCGGAATTCCGAGGACTAGACCTTCCCACATTCTCTGAGGACATTTTTCTCCCTTTCTCAGACTTCTAACATCTTTGAAATTCTCCCTAATATTTTGAGACAGCCAGTCAAGGATTTCCCTTTGTGTCATTTATTTAGGAGAATACGCCGGTTTTGATGAGGCGCAGCCAACAGCTGAGTCAGGTGGTAAAGGACAAGTCATCAGTTACTTGAAAGAACAGTTTCAATTTAAGAAAGTAGTTATGATTGGTGATGGAGCAACAGACATGGAAGCCTGCCCTCCAGCAGTGAGTATCTAAGATGGACATTATAACCACAATTTAATTTTTATTTACCCTTCTGCCTGTTGGGCTAGAGCAGGGGTATCAAACTTGATTTCATTGAGGGCCACATCAGGGTTGTGTTTCACCTCGGGGGGCGGGGGGCATGGACAGCCCCACATCATTCATTTTTGGTGGCAACCTCCTGCAGCCCTCTGCCAGCGAAAATGGAGCGTGTGTGTGTGTTTGTGTGCGCACATGGCCTGTCAAGGCTCCATTTTCGCTGGCAGAGGCACCATGGGATGGGCCATCCTTTCCTTCTTTCCAGGGCAGCCCCGCAGGCCAGATCTAAGGCCTTGAGTTTGACACCCCTGGTCTTGGGTAGTCTGTGTTGAGTTTCCTGTATTTTTAACTCCTCAGAGATTGGGATAGGCAATGTGTCAGAGATCAAGACTGACCAAAAGCTGGGGAGCTTTTTTGGCTCCCCGTTTAAATGCAATAAATGAGTCAGCATATTTGCCTAGTTAGCATATACTATATAAAAGTGACCTAATCTAGCCTCCTGATAAAACACAGATTCATCTGTCTTCCTTTCAATTTTCTCTCTCCAGAAAGAATTACCGTATTTTTCAGAGTGCAAGAAGCACCTTCCCCCCCCCCAAAAAAGAGTGTGAAAATCTGGGTGCATCTTATATACTGAATACAGAATTTTTGGCCTCCTGAAACTCCACCCTACACATCCCATTTTTTGCAAAAATGGATGCGCAGAGGGTTTGGGAGGCCTATAGGGTGCTTCAGGGGGCTGGGGAGGGCAAAAACGAGTGAAAAGGGGCCCATTTTAAACAAAAACGGAGGTGTTTTTGCCATCCCAAGCCCTCAGGAGCACTCTGCAGGCCTTCCAAACTCTCTGCACACCCCATTTTTTTGCCCTCCCCAGCCCCCAAGAGTACTCTACAGGCCTCCCAAACCCTCTTCACACCCCGCTTTTACGAAAAACGGGCCTGTTTTTCACCTCCCAAATTCTCCACACATCGCGATTTTGCCCTCCCCAGCCCTCAGGAGCACTTTGCAGGTCATGCAGAGGGTTTGGGAGGACTGCAGAGTGCTCCTGGGGGCTGGGGAGGACAAAAACCTTTTAAAAAAATTTACCTCTTCAAAATCTTGGTGCGTCTTATACTCCAGTGCATCTTATAGTCTGAAAAATATGGTACCTGCACTTTCCCAACCTTAGTATTAACAAAAGCAACTTAATTTACACATTACAGTGCAAAAACCCACACACCATTTAGACAAAATGAACCCACAAAGCATGCACAGATGAAAAAGGGGAGCCTTCAAAAAAAATCATTTTTGGTACATTCCTCTCCATAAGGAACCAAGCATGATTCCCATTCCTGGTTAATAATTATCACTCATTGTTAATTATTGTCTTTTACATCTTTTGGTGGAAGAGAGGCAAATCAGAATGAATAGATCATAGAACAACCAGAACATTTAGACTTGGCATTGAGAAGCAAAATCCTTGTGCTGGTCACGGTACTTGGCCAGCTTAACATTTAAAGCAAATATTTCTTCCCTATTAGATCAGTGGATTTAGATTTGGAATTTCGGATGACCAGATAAAGGAGGTGCAAAGCAGTGGCTCCTTGGTAGGAAAGATATGGTGCTAGGCTAGCGAAAAAAAGTTATTTCAGAATCATTTTCTCTAAAAAAAGATTTAACAATAGAAAACACAGCATAAAGCACAGGTTAAGAGATACAGAAAGAAAAGCAAAAAATCAAAAGAATTTGGTAGCACTTTCCTGATTAACACATTTATTAAAAGGCACACACTTTAATAACATTGAGTTGGAACTCACACCCTCTCATTTTTGACCACTGTATAGACTAACACAGCTCTCCTTCTACATTTTCTAATCACAGGAGGCATTAAGACAGAAAGGCAGGAATTCCACAAGTGTTTGAAAAAATTGCCTGACTCTTAATGTCTTTATTTTCTCAAATATCCATGTGCCCAAAGTATTTAATTCTCCTAAGAATAAACAACAATTCATTCTTGCTGTTCATAAGTGTTGCTTTTTCAGTTTACTAGAGGATGAGGACACATTTCCAATTTGTCCATGACCTGTGAATTCTGAAATGGTCTTTTAGGGAGAGGAAGAATAACTCCCACCTTGTTTGTTTTCTGTTTGCCCAGGACTGTTTCATCGGCTTTGGGGGCAACGTTGTACGGAAACAAGTAAAAGAAAAGGCAAAGTGGTACATCACTCATTTTGACGAGTTGCTGAAAGAACTGGAAGAACGATAAATTATTAACTAGACTTATTTTATTAATACTTATTGTAGGTAGATATATAATTATGCAATTAAACATATTGTTATTTGCAAATGGCTTCTGGACTGTTCATATATGGCTCTGCAGGAGGGCATAGCCATCCCTAATTTCATTTTACATGGGTGTTCAGAGGAAAATGATTCTGGCCAGAGGTGGTATTCAGCCAGTTCTGACAGGTTCTGGAGAACCGTTAGCGGAAATTTTGAGAGGGGAGGGAATGGGGATTTTGCAGTATCCTTCCGCTGCCACACCCACAAACCACGCCCACAGAACTGGTAGTAAAAATTTTTGACTCCCACCACTGATTCTGGCCCATGTATGAGGAAATTGCACTTGTATAAAAATCATAGCAAAGCTTTATTTACTATTGACAATGGGAAAATACTAATAATAACAATACATCACCAGTCTCCCAGAAACTGCAAGCAGTTTATAAAATTTAAAAATAAGGGAACAACCATCAAAAGGAAACATTAAAAACAAAAAAGGACAAAAATGGCAGAAATGGTCAAATTGGATAGGAAAACGAGGATTTCAATAAATGAGGTATCTCACAACTAGTATATAATCCACTTAGAAAAATAGTCTGGGGACTCAGACATGAGGGAAAGGGGACTGAGAAAAGGTTAAGAATGAAACAAGAGAAGATAAATTTTGTTCATCAAAGAAGCAGCAGACTGTGATGTGAAGATGGCAGCATCAAAATGAAAGGGAGGAGAAGATAAAGGGAATAAAAATGGAACTGTAAAGAAGAGATTGAAATTCAAAATGTATATCCTGCTTCGATCTTAATTTTTGAGGTGTCATTTGATAAATATAAGAGTATTATCATCAGGAATATCATCAATTCTTCAGCAAACATTTAAAAATCAAAAGAACAAGCCATTTAAAGCAGTATCGAAACAAGGAACATGCTTCCAGCCTCTGTCTCCCGCAGCGTTAAGGCCAATCCTGATTTGTGGAAGTTCATGTAACTTTCTGAGATGGCATTCTCAGTCTGTCTGAGATTCAGTGAAATATGAGTTCACAACTGCCATGTTACAATTCAATATAAGCCAATGACTGGATTCACACATTAAACATAGAGTGATTTATACTACCTGTTTCTAATTCTGCATGTTATGTAATCCTGCAAATGTGGCTTATTCAATAGACCATGGTTCAATCCAACCACAAAATAGGTGATTTCAGAGTACATTGGACGCATACCCCAAGCCAAGAAGGGCTTTAAGAGATCAGAAGTGGAGAACTGCAAGGGAAATGGTATACAGATTACCAAAATATCCAGCTTCCCTTCCCTAACAACCCTCCGCCCCCCTCCCATTCCCAAGCTGGCATTGGCTGAGTTCACAAATTATGCCAAGCCACAGATTACATTTGATTTATTGAACATGCCACAATTGTCTGGGTTCACACTTTCCACCCAGCAATCATAGCAAATGTCTGGATTCAAATTCCATGCTGAACCAAAATTACGCCAAGTCCATGGTAGCTTAGTATGATGTCTATACCTAGACAGTATTTTTCAACAATATCCCAAAGCTTAGCCTGTGCCTGCACAAGGTTTTTCTCAGACACTTCTGCTCTATAAAAGTCTAACATAAATTTGCAGCAACTCCGGTAGGAAAATACTGCCAAGCAGCTTTCCTTCTTACTCTTCAGGCAGGAACAATTGTGGTATTATGCTGGAGTTGAAGAGCTTGACCCATGGCAGGATTTCTCTTGGAGGGATTACAAAAAGAACCCTCGCCCCACCCCCTACCCCTGCTTTTTCTGGCATTTCTTTTATAACGGTAGAGTTTCACATCCAAGTCTTCAATTTGTTAAGCTAAGAGCAGTGATTGATTCAATCTGGGAAAATATATCCTCAAAGCTTTTCCTTCATAATCACTGCCAAGAATAGGGATAGATTAAAACTTCTGGAATTTCTGGATTCTGGGAGTTTTGCAGGCCCTGAACAGAATGCCTGTTGTGAACAATAGAATAATACAATAATACAATAGCAGAGTTGGAAGGGACCTTGGGGGTCTTCTAGTCCAACCCCATGCCTAGGCAGGAAATCCTATATTGTTTCAGACAGATGGCTATCCAACATCTTCTTAAAGACTTGCAGTGTTGGGGCATTCACAACTTCTGGAGGCAAGTTGTTCCACTGATTAATTGTTCTAACTGTCAGGAAATTTCTCCTTAGTTCTAAGTTGCTTCTCTCCTTGATTAGTTTCCACCCATTGCTTCTTGTTCTACCCTATTGGAGAATAGTTTGACCCCCTCTTTTTTGTGGCAACCCCTGAGATATTGGAACACTGCTATCATGTCTCCCCTAGTCCTTCCTTCTCTTAAACTAACATACCCAATTCATGCAACCGTTCTTCATATGTTTTAGTCTCCAGTCCCCTAATCATCTTTGTTGCTCTTTTCTGCACTCTTTCCAGAGTCTCCACATCTTTTCTACATCGTGGCGACCAGAAATGAATGCAGTATTCCAAATGTGGCCTTACCAAGGCATTATAAAGTGGTATTAACACTTCACGTGATCTTGATTCTATCCCTCTATTTATGCAGCCTAGAACTGTGTTGGCTTTTTTGGCAGCTGCTGCACACTGCTGGCTCATATTTAAATGGTTGTCCACTAGGACTCCAAGATCCCTTTCAGAGTTACTACTACTGAGCAAGGTACCACCTATACTGTACCTGTGCATTTTATTTTTGTTGCCTAAATGTAGAACCTTACCCTTTTCACCATTGAATTTCATTTTATTAGATAGTGCCCAATGTTCAAGTTTGTCAAGATCCTTCTGTATCTTGAACCTATCTTCTGGAGTGTTGGCTATTCCTGCCAGCTTGGTATCATCTGCAAATTTGATGAGTTTCCCATTTATTCTCTCATCCAAATCATTGATGAAGATGTTGAAGAGTACTGGGCCTAAAACAGAGCCTTGGGGTATTCCACTGCATACTTCCCTCCATGAAGATGCAGTTCCATTGAGGACTACACGTTGAGTGCGGTTGGTCAGCCAGTTACGAATCCATCTGGTGATGATGCTGTTTAACCCACATTCTTCTACTTTATCTAGTAGTAGGTTATGGTCTACCTTATAAAATGCCTTACTGAAGTCCAAGTAAACTATATCGATGGCACTCCTCTGGTCCACTAATTTTGTCACATTATCAAAGAATGCAATAAGATTAGTCTGGCATGATCTGTTTTTGACAAACCCATGTTGGCTTTTGGCTATTACTTTGTTTGCTTCTAGATGTTCGCTAATTCGTTGCTTGGTTATTTTTTCCAGAATCTTTCCTGGTATTGAGGTCAGGCTGATAGGTGTGTAGTTTCCTGGATCTATTTTTTTTCCTTTTTTGAAGATGGGAACCACATCAGCTCTTTTCCAGTCCTCTGGTAGTTCCCCAGTGTTCCAGGATCTCTGAAAGATATAGTTCTGAGATCTCGTCTGCCAGTTCCTTCAGAACCCTGGGGTGTAATCCATCCGGTCCTTGTGATTTGAACTCGTCTAGGGTAGACAGGTGCTCACTTACCATTTTCTTCCTTATTTCAATTTGTGTTCCTAATCTGATTTTTGTGGTGCTGTTTTTGATAGGTTGGACTGTTTTATCCCTTTGTGTAAAGACAGATGCAAAACATGAGTTAAATAGTTCTGCTTTCTTCCTGTTGCAATAGATAATGCACTGGCTGAGATAGAGAATGGGCATGTTTCTCTTCTAGACGACAACAGTGATTAATGGACATAAGGAAAGATGATCAGGGGACTGGAGGCTAAAACATATGAAGAAGGGTTGCAGGAACTGAGTATGTCCCATTTAATGAAAAGAAGGACTAGGGGAGACATAATAACAGTGTTCCAATATCTCAGGGGTTGCCACAAAGAAGAGGGAGTCAAACTATTCTCCAAAGCACCTAGGGCAGGACAAGAAGCAATGGGTGGAAACTAATCAAGGAGAGAAGCAACCTAGAACTAAGGATAAATTTTCTGACAGTTAGAACAATTAATCAGTGGAATAACTTGCCTCCAGAAGTTGTAAATTCTCCAACACTGGAAGTTTTTAAGAAGATGTTGGATAACCATTTGTCTGAAGTGTCTTTACTTATGTATGAAATTTTTATGCTGCCCATTTCCTCTGAAACAGATAAGCCTCACTTCCTATAATTGGCAATTACTAGCAGATTGCAAAATCTGCAGAAATGCCTTCCCTTCCCTTTCTTTCCCTACCCTACCCTTTCCTCCTCTATGGTGACTCTGGGTGACTGTACTTGACCAATTAAATTCCCAAGCCCTTGAACACCCAAGAGTTCATTCCAGCAAAGATATATCTATAGGGAGCATCTATAGCTCCTGCTTGTATGTTGTTATACAAAGCCTCCTTGCTCTTTCCACACATTTTGTCACATTTATTACAAAGCTGTATCTCTGGCTAGCACCATTTGATTGAATCAAGAAAACATCATTCCAGTGTCACAAGGCCAGCCAGCAAGGAGAAAATACCTAATGGCTGGTTTTGGTCATACAAAGATATAGGTTCCATTCATGTGAACTTCTGCAACCCACTTTCTTTCATCATGGAATACATTGAACCGTAAGCTAATGAAGTGGACTTCACACAGCATGCTAAGATATAGAAAAGTGAGCATGCAAATTTTAGCATGTTAAGCAGATTCATCTGGTTGGTCCTTAACTATTCTGCTTAAGAATGTTCTAGGGATCCACCCAGAAGTCTTTGGGTTAGAAAGCAATTAAGGCCATATTATATAAAACCTGGCATTGTTCTCATGTAAAATTTGATGAATAATGTAGAACTGTATTATGAGTGGAAAAACAATTTCCAGAAAATCATGTGGTATATCAGCAGGCGGACAAACAAATGTCCTTGGACTGTCTTTTGAAGCCAAATTCTGTTTTATATTGGAAGGAGTGACATAGAGGCTCTCAAGTGAAACATCTACAGTAAGCAGAAATTCTCTTTCCAGGGTCTGAAAGAGTATCTGACTTCATCTTTTAGGGCAATTTAGAGGAGGAGGAGGAGGAGGAGGAGGAGGAGGAGGAGGAGGAGGAAACTAAATAACTATATTTTGATAGTCTTTTCTTTTAACCCATTCATTCAATTTACAAAGTTGAAAACAAAGAACTTCATAGGGCTAACAACTATATTATTAAACAAAGATTTGTGCAACAGTATATATGGGCTACAGTCCGCAAGTTTGTTACATATTATTGCATTTTCTTTCTGTCTTTCATTTCCATTAGGCTGGAGATTCTCCACGTGTTTAAGTTTAGTTGGACTGACTTTATTTTTGAAATTTGATAAGTGTACTGGCCTTTCTCCCTTTTGCCTTTTTCTAATGTGCTTGCTTTATACCCAGAGATTGTGGTTACTGTTTTGTAAGATAATTTCTGATTAAAAACTTCCCCACTTTGAAGGCTGTATGGTTACACAGCCATGTCCTGTATTCCAAGACCAACACAAGGTTTATTCTGTTTCTGACTTTAGGGCTTTAGGTAGGAAGAATCAAGCACCTTTAAGGTAATTTTTCAGACATTGGGCTGAAGGGAACAATGCTGGAAAAAATAGTTAAGAATTATCTGCTGCATAGATTAGAGAGCTTGGTGACTTGATCTGACAGTGGATTTACAGTGTCTGCTAAAATAATTTCTGCTCCAGCATGGATGGCAGTTTGCTACAGAGTCTATTACTGTGTGTCATTCTCTCGTCAACTTTTTCTATTAGAACAAAAACAAAGAGTTGAACTGGGGGTGGGGGGAAGTATGGCTGTGCTCACACAACATGCTTAATTACTGAATTTAATTTATTTTCTGGCTTCATATAAGATGTTGAACCAAACACTAGCCAAATAGATGGGCTTGTACAACACACAAAGATAGACAGACACAGACACACAGATACACACAAACTTTAATCAAAGTTAATGCTCATCTGAACACTGCATTTTCTTTGCCATGGATATCCTAATGAATCAAGACATGTTAAAACAACCCATGGTGGTGAATGTCGCATAGAAAAAGAGGTAGGTCTGGAAAAAAAGAGAGCTGAAAATTTTGGAATGAGGATTCGGGATAGGTCAGAGATCACACAAGATTTGTAGAGAGAATTTTGAAATAAGTCAAAGGAAGCACCGCATGAATGTGCACACAGAGCTTCCAGCCATTGTGTCAAGCCAGGGTTTTTTAAACCTAGAGCCGTGATGGCGAACTTATGGCACACGTGCCACAGGTGGCACACAGAGCCCTCCCTGCGGACACACAAGCCATCGCCCCAACCCAGCTCCATTGTGCATGTGCGCCCACCAGCTGGTTTTCGGATGGCTGCCATGCATGCATAGGGGTGGGGCACACGTAGAGGGTTGCACATGCATATACAGGGGTCATGCATGCATGCACAGGGGGTGCATGCATGTGTTGCACACGGACACACATATGCGGGGATCAGGGGTGGGTTCCTGCCAGTTCTAACCTCTTCTATAGAAGAGGTTCCAGAAATCTACAGTGCTGTTTAGAACCGGTTCCAGCTCCCTCCCCCCACCCGTCCACACATCATCAAGATGAAGAAAGAGAGGAGGAATTCTGGGAGTTGAAGTCCACAAGTCTTAAAGCTGTCAAGTTTAGACACCCCTGGGGGTTTTTTTCTAAAGGGTTAGGGGTGCAAGGGTCTTGTAACTTGAGAGCTTTAAGACTTGCGTGCTTCAATGCCAGAGTTCCTGAGCCAACATTTTGGTTGCTAAGCAAGAGTGTTGTTAAGTGAGTTTCACCACATTTTACAAGTTGGCCACGCCCACCCAGTCACATGGCTGGCAAGCCACTCCCACCCAGTCACATGGCTGACAAGCCACTCCCACAAAGCAAGCCACACCTACAGAAGAGGTTAAAAAATTTTTTGAAACCCACCACTGGCGGGGATGGGGAGAGCATGGGGGTCATGCACGCATGAATGGGGGCGGGGCACATGAGAGTCACATGCACATGCATTTGGGGGGGAGTTGTGCACGCATTGCATTATGCTGTTGGCACGTGATGACAAAAAGGTTAGCCATCTCTGACCTGGAGTTTATTGACTACAAATCCTTGAGCTACAACGTTAATGGAGTCTGCCTATCATAATCATAACTCATGACAATCCTAAATTGGAGCACCAATTTTATGACCTCTGCAGCAGTTAAGCAAATGTCGCAGTCATAAAGCGATCACTGTGGTTTTGGCCAAAAACTTGAAGTAAATGTCGGTTTTCTGCAAATCTATTATAAAATGTAGCCATAAAACCGTGAGATGCAGCAAATGGCTATAAATTTGGCCTAGTTGCTGAGCATCTGAATTGCGGGCATGCAACAGCCATGAAGTCCCAACCATTAGAAGTTCAACTCTTGGTCATAAGTCTTCCCCCCCCCCCCCAGGGAGGTCCATCATAACGTCAAATGGTCACAAACAGAATACTAATTTTATGCTATAGCAGCTTGGTTCACATGTTTAGTAGTGTTTAGAAAAAACAGGAACACAACGTGTTAATGCAGGCCACATACGCACATATCTTCTAACCAAACTTTTAACCCTGTCGACAAGAGGATTACATGGCAATTGGCACACTTTTGTTGGCCAGGATAGGCTATTAAGTCACTGATCAGTGAAGTTGGATAGATGCCACTGGCTGGTCAGAAAGTTCAAGGGCTTCCATGAAAAAATTCCACTGTTTGACAGACAAAACAAACAGCTGACATTCAGGCTCAGGGAACAGGCCTGGACACATGTCAGAAGCACTTAGATGAGAAATGATCAGGTGACACAACACCAAACCTTCACCTTTTCAACTGAAGAGCAAAAACAAAAATAGGAAGCCATATTGACAGATACCGCCTAGCACGAATTCCATGTTTGCAGGTTAATTCTAGATTTGAAGGGATTTGCCAGTCCAAAGGATAAAGGCAATGGCATCTTAAGGAAATGGTAAGGTAAAGGTTCCCCTCGCACATATGTGCTAGTCGTTCCCGACTCTAGGGGGGTTTCTGTTTCACAGCCGAAGAGCCAGCGCTGTCCGAAGACATCTCCGTGGTCATATGGCCAACATGATTTCATGGTAGTGGATCTGGGTACTTGAGAGACCGCCTACTGCCAATTACCTCCACGCGACCGATTAGATCCCATAGACTAGGCCTCCTCCGAGTTCCATCTGCCGGTCAATGCCGACTGGCAACTACGCGGAGGAGAGCCTTCTCGGTGGCAGCTCCGACCCTATGGAACGATCTCCCCGTGGGGATTCGTACCCTCACCACCCTCCAGACTTTCCGCACAGCCCTTAAAATCTGGCTATCCCATCAGGCCTGGGGCTAAAGACTGTAACCCACCCGAATGGTATGAATGTTGTGCTTTTAATTATGTATTGTTTTACGTGTTAAATGTTTGTCTCCCCCCCCCTTCGAGTTGTAAGCCGCCCTGAGTCCCCCCAGGGAAAAGGGCGGCATATAAATAAACTTTCATAACTCATAACTCATGATTAAACATCAAAGGCGCACAGAATGCTATTACCTTCCCACCAAATTTTTCTACTTGTATTTTTACATGCTTTCAAATTGCTAGGTTGTCAGAAGCTGGGACAAGTAATGGGAGCTCACTCCGTTACTCGGCGGTAGGGAGTCGAACTGCTGACTGTTCTGATCAGTCTTTTTTTCACCCTCCCCAGGCTCCGGAGGTTTTCCTGAAGCCTGGGGAGGGTGAAAACAACCTCCCCCGGCCCCCAGGAGGCCCTCCGGAAGCCAGAAACAGATCGTTTCCAAACTTCTGGTCATGCGCATGGCGGGGGTTGTGCATACATACATGTGGTGGGGTCGCACGTGCAGGTGGGCGGGATGCATTGACTTGTGGGTGTGGGCATACACGTGTGCACAATAGCGCATGCACACACAATTTTGTCACACTTTTACAAAAAGGTTCAAAATTACTGATCTAGTTTATCCAAAGTATGGAAGTCAGTATATCTCAGCCACTATTAAGCTTTGACTGAATGTGGATCTGCCTGGGCTTGACAAAGGAAAGCAGTGTCTGTCTTGATTGGCAAGGAAAATTCAAGGTTACCTAGAAAGATCAAAGCACCACTTTTTTGAAGATGGAGTAGAGAAGCAGGTAGAGGATCAGCTGTAATCTAGCCCCAGTCTCTGAACCACAAGTGGGAATTCCTTTATCAGCATACTTTGAGGACAGCGATAGTGATAAAGGACCTTTACTGCCACTGCCTTGTCTAGCTCCCATTTGGTAGGCTCTTCTGACAGAATTACTTTTTATTCACATAGGTATACTATCAATGATATTGGTTGCTGATATTTGTAAGAAAGAAATAACTGCTCTGATGATATGTTGCAATTAATTTCAATTTCTTTTCTCTGAGTGCCCTAGAAAATATATTCTAATTCCTCGTTCTAGTTCAATATTCACTTTTTAATTTTGCTTCTTGATTAATTTATTTGGAAGTAATGTATAACAAAGGGGATCTTTTGCCTATGATCGCTAGAGTAGATTAACACCATCTAGTGGTCTGCCATGAACATTGCATGGCTTTTTGTCATTTTGAGTTTTCAGAGATTTCTGGTGACTTTATTTTTAAAAATAAAGTTTGATTTTATCACTTGTGAGATCTTCCAAGGAGGGAAAGGGTTAAAGGATGTCTTCACACTACCAGGTTCATTATATATATTCTTTATTTCCATTAAAAAAAACATTTCATTTGCTACAAAGGCACTACAGGTTGTATACTGTAAGTCTTCTTTTTCTCAAACTAGAATTAGAGGGAAGATGCTGGATAGCAGCAATAATTACCAAACTGCTACACACAGGGCCACATTGTGTAGATTCAATGGGCTTCTAGACAAGAACATTTGAAACCGCCAGCCTCTCACTCACAGGTCCAGGCAATTAACTACACCTTAGTTAGTATTTTGTGGCATGGCATGTTAGTACAGGACGTGGATGGAAAATTACAGAGAGTCCCAGAGTTACAGCAAGATTGTGAAGTCAAAAAGCATGTTGGAAGAAAGCAGTGGGAAACCAGTTCTGTTGCTAAGAAATCAACACAAATATACACATTAAATTACCAGGAGTGGAGCTTGATTTAAGTAGTCCTATTACATCTGGGTTGCAAAAATCCAGTTGATCACTAGAAGTCAGCAAAGCCTAGATATGTAGCACAAAAGTCAAGGGATGATGTATCTTTTTCTGCTAAAACTGATTCACTGTTGACTAGATTAAACATGCTATTTGCCACTTTACTCTTGATAACTGGCAATATTTGATCTATGGATCTCAATCCATGAAATAAAACAAAATCTAGGCTGCAACTAACTTCATGTACCCTAGCCTGCTCTTCAGATTCCTTAGATAAATCCAGATTCCTCCAGCTGAGGTTGGATAGGGGACAGCCAGGCAGGAAGGTTGTTTCAACTAGCTTCAAAGGAGAAAACAGAAATCCCTGAAGTACAAGACAAAATAGTCCTTATATCAAAACTCATGTAAGGGAAGACATCCACATTCCCGACTGGTTCTTGGGATTTGATTTTCCTTCCAAGGTTTCCCCAAAGGTGCTTTTTTCAAGAGGCAACTGGATTTTCTTGTTTATCTTTGAAGACGTTTCGCTTCTCATCCAAGAAGCTTCTTCAACTCAGAAGCAAAACGTCTTGAAAAGAAAACCCAGCTCCGTAAATCAGATTAAAATACCTTATACAAGTAAATTCAATTCAGTAAATTCAGTAAGACTTTATATTCTGTTTCCAAGCAAAAAGAAACAATATCTAATAATAATCAGTAAAGCTCGAACAATGCCCATGATATGAGAAAATCAATAGGATTTTATTATGTTTTGCCAAAAATCGCTGAAATGTTGGATACATCATAGATGATAGATAACAGTGTATTACACTGATTCATCAACTTACAAGATAATCACTTCAATGTATCTACATTATACACACATATTAAAAAATCCATCTATTCTAAAAGAAAATCAAAAACAGACAATTAGACATGGCAGAAACATTAATTTGCCTAATTTAATAGGCAATCTTTTAATTACCTTTTCTGAATTGCCATCTACAAAAGAATCCCACACGATTGAAATGTTTTTGTTTGTTTTTTAAATCTGTCCATATCCTACTTTACTGTGTGAGTCTAGGAGTGTTTGTAAAATATTTTAACATACTGATCCTTCTTTAGCTGATTCTCATGCTATAGATTAGGGAATTCTCTAAATATGTCACACTGAACGCCTTCCCAAAGCTGAAGACATATGGCTTGAACCTCATCTAATTGCACAGCCATCCACAATACATTCTGGGGAACTTTTTGCCACTGACTCTTGACTGAAACAGAGCAATCAGGATGGAGTATTTACAGATGGGATGCCAGGGGATGAATGCCTTTACTTTGCTATTTAAGTTTATAGTTTCCAACAAAAAACAAGAAAGGGAAGGTCTTGAAGAAAAATGAAAAATAGAGGAAGACTTACCGTAATCGTCACTTCTCCCCTATTGACAACAGCTTCACTGTTTTGGGAAATTGGTCTTATTAAACATAATGGGACTTCCTGATGGGTAAAGGCTGACAGATGCAACTTGCAGATAGTTGCAGATCAAACTATATTAAGAAACTTAAGATTTTTTCCCCCTTTTGATATTCTAATTTTGCAGCTACATTCCTAGTGTCTTTAAGTGAACATTGGTGACTTTGTATTGCAGGAAGCCCCTTTGCTCTTAGGAGCAACTGGTAACAAATATCCTTGAGGTGACAGTACACTTTTCCTAGAAAGAAGAAAGCAACCATGCCATTTGCCCTCTACGCAAATCTGGAGAAGTGTAAAAAAGGAGGAAGGCTTTCCCCAGCAATGATTTGTACCATAAGGCCCAATAGGCTGAATAAGCAAGATATGAAGGCGAAAATGCTCAATTGTCTCCCCATAATAAAATGCAGATGTTTGAATGGTTAAAGCTCATGCGACTATCACTGAAGCGTGTGTGCTCCCATCAGTATTTGCTGCCTGTCCAAGTGCTTCTGCATCTGCAGTCCTATGGTTGAAAGCTAAGACTTAAATGGTCACCCTGCAAATCTTCCACATGGATTTCTAAGTGCTCCTGCAGGATCTGAAGAAAACATTTACCAGCCTCGGTATATAATACTTTGGGACGTCAAGGTTTTCACTGCCAAACACATGCCATCAAAATTAACTAAAAAAACAACCAAAAAGTCACTTTATATCAATGCATAGGCATCGGCTGACCAGTAGCTTTATTGAAGTGGAGAAATCTTCAAAGGTATCATAATCCTGGATTCCATTTCCTGAATAAGTGGCACTGAAATAAAAACACATAAGGTGATATATGTGACACATGAAAAATGAATGACTGCTGTAGCCAGAGGAAATACAAGGTGCATTCCTGCAGCCCAAAGAGCCTGTGAAAGTAGCCACCACAACTGTAAATATATATTCAAAAGTGGTTGGAGGCGTTCCAGAAAAAGTTGTAGTCACGCCTAACATCTGTAGGTATGCAGAAAACCAGGTGAGTAGCATCTGCAAGGAGAGGGTAAAAAGAACAGCACCCCAACACAGCAGTTGCAGGTGTACAATTAAAACACCACCCCTTTACACAGGTGTATGATACACTCACAAAAAGAGCAGGGCTTCACTTCTTGCAGTTATGGCCACAATCTTGACCCCTCCCCCCCCCATGCCTCTGCTCTAAGCAGCTTTACATGGACAAAGATGCACTGTGGGGAAAATCCCGATAGGACATGTGATGGCAGCTTTGTTATGCCCAGCATTTGGAAACTCTTCTGAGACTTTAGAAAAAAGAAAGTATGTTGCTCCTGATAAGGGAGAAGAGCAACCCATGAGGCAGAGCCAAGAGTGGGATGAGTTTAAGAAACAGTGATACAAAAAGTGGCAAGAAGAAGATAAAAAAAGGAAAGGGAGACAGAATAATTAGAAATCCTGAGCAAAAGGGCCTCCTTTATCAGAGCAGCATCTGGACACAGCAAAAATTCCCCGGGGAACTTAGCTGGGCTTGGAAGTAGACAAGTCAAGGACAAGGCTCAGATAGGTAATCTGTTTACCCCGTAGCCCTAATATTGCACATCACTGACTACAGAGTCTAAGCAAGCCAATTTTCTACATACAGTATAAGAGCCTGAGGATTTTAATCTTAACAGGTCTTTTTCTTGTTCAGATTTCATGTCGCTCATTTCTCGTTTTGGAAATGGAGAGAAGCCACCCTTTGATTTGATAATAAAATGTGTCTGGTCTCCAACTCTCTGTCTTCAGCCTTGGCAGCTTCAGACCCCATACTCTCAGCCCTGGCTACACAACAAGCTCCACACCTGATGAACATTGTTGCTGACATTGTCCTCAAAAATCCCTAACTTTGCTGATCCCAGCATCTATCTCCAGTAGAAAACATTATTGTTTAATCCTCATCACATTTAAATAAATATAGAAATATAGTCCGAAATGCTTGCTAATCTTATATTCACTTTCCAACCCAAAAACTACCCTGAACTCAAACTTTCCAGTTAGCCATCTGTCAGCCTAGTCTCGAGGATCATGGGTACTGGGAAAAGATAATCTGTATCTAAAGATGGAACAACTAAGAGAGAAAGCTAAAAAGTTTCAGGGCCACAATATCTTACATGAGTATTTATGTATGTATGTATGTATGTATTTATTTATTCATTCATTCATTCACCAAATTTTTACCCTATTGATATCTAATGCCTCTGAGAGGCTTAAACAAAATATAAAGCAAGTTGCAATATGAAAATCCCAAGAGGGGCCATCCAGAATTACACAAGCAAGTGGTAACAACTGATAAGAACAGGGGGGTGGGGGTGTTTATCATATCTGTTTAAGCGAATGCCATCAAAGAGAGTTCCGAGCATAGAATTATTCCAGCAAGGAGACTGTTCTGAAGTGTGACACTGCCATAGAACAGCAGTCCCTTCAGCCTCTCTTCCTAAATCTCTCCGAAATGAGGGATTATGAGCAATTTCTCCCTGAAAGTTCTAATAGGCTGAACTGACACCGGGTGAAACACAGAGTCTCGTAGATACAACATGCTGGGTCAGAAAAGGCTTTATAGGTCTAAATCAGAGCCTCATGTGCACCTAGAAAGCCAATCAGCCATCAGTGCAGGGTCCACAAATTGGAAAAATCTCTCTCATCTCCAGGAGCCAATAAGTATGTGGGCCTCTTCACTCTGGAGCATTTGGGAGTTTCTGGGTAATCTTTAAACGCAATAGCAATAGCCCTTAGACTTATGTACCGCTTTACAGCCCTTAAGCGGTTTACAGAGTCAGCCTATTGTCCCCAACAATCTGGGCCCTCATTTTACCCACTTTGGAAGGATGGAAGGCTGAGTCAACCTTGAGCCTGGTGAGATTTGAACTGCCAAACTGCAGTCAGTTGGCAGTCAGCCGAAGTAGCCTGCAGTACTGCACTCTAACCACTGTGCCACCGCAGCTCAATCTTAAAAGCAGCCTGATACAAGGAATATTGACGCACCCCAGGGTATTTAATATTTGTAAGCTACCCAGAGTTGTCTCTGAGTTACTGTAGCCAGCTTCTCTGTACCATGTCAGGCTGCAAATTGGGGCACCAGCATAGGCACCTCTGGCCATGGCTTCCACATGCTATGCAAGCAGGAGCTGTGAGCTTTAAAGTGTTACCTGTATAATACACGAGCTCATCCCATCCAGGCTTGTGCCAGGCAGAATTCCTTATGTCTTCTCTCGTCTGCAGGTCTTTGTAAGCTGCAAGTATTGGTAGAAAAAAAGATTTGTAGCTTCAGTGATGCGATAGCCAACAATAAGTTTTAATTACAACAAAATGCCATTCAAGGCTTGGCAATGTGACAACTACAAGTTGTCAATGTACCATTTGGCATATATCCTCCTGATACTGGCTGTTCATTTTATTTTTCATTCTTTCAGGATGGCCAAGAGCACTTCAGAGTGATTTAGCTTTTAACAGAAAAGCAAAGCTGACTTCCTAGGCAGATGGCCCAGGACACTCCAACACTTCATGTTGAAGAACTCTTAGCGATCTAGAAAAGAAAAGTAGTGTGGTGCCATGGAGGCCAGGGAATGGCTCAGAATATGGGAGAAGAAAATAATGAGTATCGCCATTTTAACATGAACAACATCCACATTCTCCAAAGGAACATTAAAAGAATACAAATAATAGTTGAATTTGCTCTTATGTTTGGGCTGACAAAGAGGAGGTCAACCTATTCTCCAAAGCACCCGAAGTCAGGACAAGAAACAATGGATGGAAACTAATCAAGGAGAGAAGCAAGCTAGAACTAAGGAAACATTACCTAATAGTGAGGACAATTAATCAGTGGAATGGCTTGCCTTCAGAAGTTGTGGGTGCGCCATAACTGGAGGCTTTTAGGAAGTGACTGGACAGCCACTTCTCTCGAATGATATAGAGTCTCCTGCTTGAGCAGGGGATTGAATTAAAAGTCCTCCAAGGTCCCTTCCAACTCTGTAATTAATCTCTCAAACCACCCCCAAATTAAAACATGTCCACATTGTGGGCCTTGACATGGCCTTTAAGCCAACTGGAATTAGACACACATGACCTAGAGTTGTGATGGCGAACCTATGGCACGTGTGCTGGAAGTGGCACACAGAGCCATCTCTCTGGGCACGCGAGCCATCGTCTGTTCTTCTTCCGGGTTCCGGCACGCTGGCCAGCTGGCCTTAACCCATGCGGGAATGCCGGAAACTGGAAGAATAGCTGCCCTGTGCGCATTTGTGCACTGGGCGGCTGCACGTCCGAATTCCATCTGATGCACATGCACGCATAAAGACCAATTAGCCGGTGTGCATTTGAAAATGGAAGATCGTCTTCCTGGCGTGCGCATGCACACTGGACAGCTGGTCTTCCAGTTTCCAGAGTGTGCATGCACACCGGCCAGCTGTTCTTCACGCATGCATGCCAGAAACTGGAAAAGCAGCTGCCTGGTGCATGCATGTTCTTCCAGTTTCTGCTGCTCTTTTGGTTTCTGGCATGCTCACGCACATGTGCTCCCATTTTGGCACTTGGTGTTGAAAAGGTTCGCCAACACTGGCCTAGAAGATAACAGTGAAGTCAAGTCCTACCCCAAAGATGATGGACCATGTATAACTGCCCAATCTGTGAGAAAAATCCACCAACAGCTTCTTTATCATCCTGCCGGATACGAATAGCCCGGGCCCTGAAAGGAAGGAAGATGATAGTTTACAAACCTAATGCTGCAGTTGACATAAATGCTGCGTCATAGTTCAATCACAGCAATAAGCAACAGATTGCAGAGCCACATGTTGCTATAAATAATATTTAGAGCAATAGAAGTAGCTTGGAAGACCTGAAGCCAACAGCAATGTTTGGATTACAGCACCAAGGAGTAATTCAGCTTTATGTAGGTTACTTATAATATAAAGAGTATCTTGAATCCATTAATGATTTTACAACCATTTTTTATTTATTTAAAACATTTGGAAAGTCACCCATCTTAAATCAAACTCTGGTTGCCTTATTATATAATTTATTAAAACAAATCTGCCCAGGCAATCCCCTTGATTTGTAAAACAGGAACCGGAAACTTTTTTGGGACCCCTTCAGAATTTAAAGGTTTTGAAATTGGGCTTTGCAGACACTAATTCAATTTGCCAAGAGCCAGGATCCAGGAAATGCCCTTTAGATGCTGTCATTATCCGTAGGGCTCAGGATGGTTATTTGTCATTCAACAACTTCTTTATATTCTCCAGTTCTGTCCTCAATCATGTTACTTCATATCAAACTGCCTTATACTAAATTAGACAGTTTTAAACAATACAGTTTATGATGACAAGCCAAAGTTCCTTATTCTCAGGATTCCAGCAGCTGCTTCACACAAAGATTTTCCTTTAATATGTGGTTTTCGATGGAAGTTCTGAGTCTAGGGTTAATTAGCCTGTCCTAAGATAATGGACTTGTCATTTTATATAGAAAGTCAGATAAAAGTGAATTTGCCTAATGATCCATATTAATGTGATCTTGAACTGGAAAAAAATGGAATGAGAGTATGAATGTGTCTTGAATAAATTCTTCCTTTTCTTTTAAATAAAAAAAATTTTTAATGGCCAATACTACTAAAGAGGATGTTATCCAAAATAATTATTCGCTTGATGTGGCAGTGCTACATAACTTATTTTATATATATTTACAATCAATTCAACCAAAGCAAGCTTCTACTCTTCTCATTTTGCAGGGGAGAATCTGAGGCTCAACCTAGTCGTAAAATTCAGCACATCTAAAAATAAAAGATATAAATCGCATTATAAGCATGATTTATACTTGTCAGTATTTATACCAACTATGTTTATGCACAAGTTTTATTCCTAAAAAGCTGGAAAATTCTTCTCTTATTTTCATTTTGTAACATACACCTTTATTTTTCCTAGTAGGGGTTTCTTTACCATAAAGATGCTTGCCCTTCTGGGTTAACAGAGTCAGATAAGGAGGAATGAGCAGGATAAATATATATGAAGGCTCTTGATAGTTCTTTTTTTTTGAGCTATTTACAATAATGAAAGATGCTAAGGTTGAATGGGACAATCATATTCATAATCATCTCAACAGGTATTTGGGAAATAGAATATTGCATTAAATGAGACTAATTAGTCTTGCACTATTATTTATGTTTTTATTAATTTTCTTCCAACCCCTGGAAGCAGCCTATAAATTTATACTGCAACCTACAGCGCCATCTTCAACACAGTATGGCTCTTACCAGTAGTTGCCCCATTCAATCATTGTTCCAGGCTGAAAACAAACAAAATATATCATTAGATCTAAAAATGGCTTCTTCTTATCACCTACAAGCTAAGAATTAATACCCCGGTTTCTAATTACTTTGTTTTAGCCTACCAATTCCAGTTTCAGTTTCTTTTCAAAAGCAACATTAAGAACAATGACATAACGCTGTTAACAGTTGAAGTGCTTACTTCACACACACCCCAAATGACCCTATTGTCAAAAAATAGAATTTTCAGCAGAAAACAAATAAACTTAGGCAATAATGGTACTCTAGTTAGGCATTTCTATCAAGAACCAAATTGCCATTTTTGTCTATCAGTTGTATTATCTGAATAAACTTCCACAAGTATGCAATCTTAAGACATTATTTCTGAGTAATTAACTACTGTTAATCCAATAAGATGCAGGCTAAGTCCTGAGGTTGTACTGAAAGCACCTATGCTTCTTCTTTAAGTGTTTTTAAAAAATAAGTCATGCAAATTTTATACCTGTGGAAAAAAGCCCACTCACACGTAATTGGTAAGACCTTAATTCATAGATGTTGGGTCCTGGCCTGAAAGTAGGCTCATTCCAAAAGCTGAACTCCAAGAGCAACTGATTCTTGCGGGACAGAAGCATGTTTCCTCTTGCTTTGCGAAACTCTGTAAATTCCTAAACAACAACAATAACAACAAATTGGATTCCTTAAGGGTATTGTGAAAAGCCATTATATTTTAAAAAGAATTTATCCAGATTCTCTTTAAATATTCATAATTCAATAATGGAAAAATAGCAAATGCCCCAAACTTGTTGGCTTTTCCCAAAGCTTTAAACATGGCTATGTACCTGGCCTTGGAATGTTTTAAGAGTCTTGTCACTTGGCTTCACCATTAGTTGATTAATCATAATGATTGCTATTTGTATTTTTTTTTGTAGATGCCTTTTTCTTGTTTTAATGTTTGTTAAATTGTTTTATACTTTTAGAACTGTAAGCTAACCAGAGTCACTTGGTGTAGTTGGGTGGCTATAGAAAATGGATGGATGGATGAATATGAGTGATTCCTAATAGATACCGAACTCTAGACCTGTCAATGATAATGTAAATACTATTTGAATAAATCTTACTTTATATAAAATTTGAGGTACTGAATTATTCAAAAATACATAAGCTAATCATGTGAAAGCCAAGAGAGAGAAGGAGAAGTGTGAGAATAAAAAGAGATCTCATATAATTGAAAAATGTTATAGTCTTTAAAGTACCTTTTCCTTACCTGGTGTAATTTAAATGTATTTGGCTTCAGCTCCTAGAATCTCTTGTCAGCACATTCAATAGTGATTCCAGGAACTGAAAGCCAACACATGTAGAGAGCACCAGATTGAATAAGACTGGATTAAAGCATGTAACTTTAATTAAGGCCAAGCAGTAAGACAGACAATTTTATTTCGTTATAAAACTGTGGTATATTAATATAAAAACCACTCATCTTTTTCTTAAATAGTATAAAAGTTGCTGTAACATTAGAAATAAGGAGAGCTCTCCATTTTTGTAAAACTGGATAATGAGGTATAAGGTAAAGGTTCCCCTCGCACATATGTGCTAGTCATTCCCGATTCTAGGTGCGGTGCTCATATCCGTTTCAAAGCCAAAGAGCCAGCGTTGTCCAAAGACATCTCCATGGTCATGTGGCTGGCGTGACTAAATGCCGAAGTGTACAGAACGCTGTTACCTTCCCACCAAAGGTGGTTCCTATTTTTTCTACTTGCATTTTTACATGCTTTCGAACTGCTAGGTTGGCAGAAGCTGGGAGAAGTAACAGGAGCTCACTCCATTACGTAGTGCTAAGGATTCGAAGCGCTGAAATGCCCACCTTTCTGATCAATAAGCTCAGCATCTTAGCCACTGAGCCACCGCATCCCATAATGAGGTATAGCTCCCAACAAAACTGAGCCACTAATATCTGGTGATGAAGCTGCAGAAAACTTTTCTAAAATATAATTCTTCACTAACAATATTATAGCAGCGTCCCAGAGACACAAATTCTTGGAAGAGATAGTCAGCTTACAGAAACATGTCAGAAACTGGTCTATGTCTGATAATGTTACAGTAGACAATTAGAGAACCTTGCAAATAAAAGTACATAAGAGGAGCTGAGTTTTCATGGCAAAGCATCCTGAGAGGACTATATTCCATTAGACTAAGGGACCCTCAAGCAGCTATTTTCAAGCTCGAAGGCCATATGGCCATTTTTTTTCCATATATCATCAATCATAAGCAGCCTTTTTCATTTTTCTCTCTGATATAGCCCTGTTTATTTTTACAGGGATGGGGGCATGGGGACAACGACGGGGGACAAGCCACTGAGCAAAGTCATCTGCAAAATATCCAGACTAAAACAGGAGCAAGATCCTTTCTCTTCATGAGAAGAAAGGAAACTCCAGGCCAGAAGTTACCAAAAATGTTAGAAAGTATTGATAGAAATCACTCAGTTTTACCTTATCATCTCGAAGTTTACTCATGACTTCTGTAAGGGCTGGATAGCCACCCTCATATCGCCAGAGATGTACTGAAATCAAAAGACACATATTTAAGTTCTCTTTTCTTACTGGAGAGACATAGGTTGGTTCCATCTGCTGCATCAGATATAAGTGTTCCAGAGAGCATTTGAATTTTGCTGAGTCAGTATTTTTTCTTTCTTAGACCCCTGCAGGACTTGATCAGCTCTCTGTAATCAGCCCTCTGTTAATCTACTTTGTACAGTAGATTTGTTTTTTCCTCACCCACCCTTTGTAACTTCACATCCAGATTGGAACAAAACATCTCTTGCAAACATTGGAGTAATTTTGCATTCTGCTAAATGTCTTATCTCCTACCAGCCTGATCTTGCTCTCCGTACCACGTGTTCCACGTCCCCACCAATGTACATGGATACTCCTTCCCTTCATGGATCTTTGGCAGAATTTTTTCACTGATTAAAAACAAAAACACAAGGAATGCATATAAGCTGCATGCTATCGACTTCACTTTCCGAAGTATTTATAGTATTGGTGACAGTTGATTGTCACTAACATTTTTATTATCTATCAGTATTCCACACATACAATCTGGACTGAATCCTCCTCAAAATTGCATTTTCATGATGTGGTGAAAAATCACTCTAGAGATTTTAAAGAAGAGATTGGACAACAATTTGTCTGAAATGGTATAGGGCTTTCTGCTGGAGCAGGAGGTTGGACTAGAAGACCTCTGAGATCCCTTCCAAATGTTATTCTGTTAAATTTCTAAGAGATCTCTCCACAGCATCTTCATACAACATCAATACTAAGGATCCTTGTGAAAATTTAGATACTTTAAAATCACTTGACGTTTTCTATATTTGCCTTGGCAAAGGAAAACTTGCACTATTCTTGCTTTTAAGAAGAGAACTTCAAGAGTATTTCTGCATAGTTAATAAGTGGATATTTCTCATATTTAATAGCATAATTATGACTTTTACACATTCAGCAGAATGAAGTGGTACAATGCTGAACAACAGTGTGCAAAAATCTATATGTACAAAAATGCATATGGGGAAAAGGTTCTAGCTCTTTGTTGTACTATTTTTTTGTGTGTGAACTGTTTCAACACAGAGTTCAAATACTATCCATTTTATAACCTGAGATAACTTATACTTGCTCCTTTCAAGTGAGCAGATGAAGTGTTTGCTCAATCATATGTGTGTTTACCTAGAAGTCTTACTGAGTTCATAAAATTGGCTGTAAGTAAATATATTTTAGATTTAGAGTCTGATACATGGAATTGAAAGCATCTAGCTGGATATCAGGACTTACCAAAGTTTGTTGTAGGAGTCTAGACATTCCGGTTTGACATTGTGAACTGAAACATCAAACATTAATGTTAAAAGGTTGAGAGTAAGACACAAACTCTAATAGAAAAATATTAAATATAGAAATAGATGCTCACACTGCAATTTATAAAGGCTGCTAGTCTCCTTTTTGGCTAAGAGGTTGGAGTGAGCATCTTTCCTGGGATCAACCTTGCGGACAAACAGTGATTTCAACCAACTATCTTCTCCAGATTGGTTATGTGATAAGGTAAAGCCCCTGCAGGAAATGGTCAAAGAATAAATATATAAATTATGTTCATAGTTAATTCCCAACATTGCATTTATTTTTGTACAAATGTCTTTTTAAGCAAAAATATATTTATATATATTTAATTGTGGATAAGCTTATATGCATGCAACACAGATAAAAGATACACATTTATTTTTTTAAATGTTTACCACTATATTCTTCTGTTTTTAAATCTTTTATCAATATTCTTTATTTTGGTAAAAAGAGAAAGCACAATTTTAAAGAAATCTTCTGTAATTAATGTGGTGATATTAGACAGATTTTTAATCAAGGCCAGATAGGACAGAGAGAATCTCTGTGGTTACAAAGATTCAAAAATGATTTGATGGCATGTAGTCATAATCAGAACTGCCAACATAAATGATGAAAAAGTATCATTCAGATTTTTTAAAAAACAATTGCAATTTATCAACTATCTACAAGGTAAGTAATATAAGTACAGCCACAAATAGTAATCTCATGTAAGTACCACTCTTGCTTCTTAATTCATGTCACAAATGGTTAAACTTAATTGGGTAGCAGTGAATCATACAATAGAAGTGGATAATACAATAAGAATTCCAGGGCCTCATTGTTTGATTTGCAAGAAAGTCCTGTTTCCTAGGAAACTAGCACATCTCAAGGACGTTTGAATTACCTGTACATCCTTATCAGGCATGCTTTTTAACAAAGTATAAACAATGCATACCAGAGCATCTTTACATAGTGCCTTCTACACTCTGGATTTAGTAGCTCAGTCAGAATATTTTTATCTAGCCTTTGTTACCAAACACTAGCCTCTGTCATTCCTTCAAAGTGTTTACTGCACTCATACGTATATGCTATACATGAGTAACCTGTTCACATTAACCTTACATCGGGGCCTCTAAAAGAGGGGTTTGATGACTCACTCTTTCCAATAAAGAATAGCTTGGATCATCTCGTTGTTTCAGTTACTTCCTTGAGTGCATTCTGAATGATCCCAGTGTGAATTTATTTATTTTTATTTATCAAATTTATATGCTGTCCATCTTGTGGTAAAAGGAGACACTGAACAGCTATGATTAATAGATATGGATAAGGGATTATGTTTCCCTTATTTCTTAAAAGTGAAAATATAGAGAATAAAATAATGTAAAAGTATATATATTTTTACACCTTGGTAACAATTCTCTCTCAAAGCTAAACATTTTTTTGACCGGGATAACATATTTGGGAGAACCAGGTTGGGGAAAACCCTACAGATGGAAAATTAGAAAGATGCACTGAAACAGAAAAGTATCTAGATCCAAAGAGCATAAAAGAGTTGAAACCTACATTTGAAAGAGACTTGGTGTGGATGGCTATGAATTTTAAGGATATGGGATGTAAAGGACAGGGAAGAGTTCTGATATAGATTTTTATTTATTATTTTTATATATCCCCCAAGGTTCTCAGCCATTTGGTTTTTCTCCCCATTTCCCCCCACAACCACCATATGATGCATATTTTATCCATCCATCCATCCATCCATCCATCCATCCATCCATCCATCCATCCATCCATGCCATTTCTATATTGCCCATCTCACCTGAGTGACTCTGGTTAGCTAGTTACAAAATATAAAAGCGTAGATAAGAACAGAACAGAATTAAAAAATAGGATTAATGTCTTAAATGTTAAAAAGATGGAGCACACTCTCATGAAGCCAACAATCTCCAGGGTTGTCTAACACTCTTCGACTCCCAGGCCAATCAGCAGAGCCAGGTTTTAACAATCTTTTTGAAAGCCAGGAGAGTGTGGGCTCAACACACCCTTGGGGATAAGGTTTTCCAAAGGGTGTGTGTGTGAGAGCAATGGCAGAGAACCTGCCAAGTGAAATTCTTCCTGGAACCTACCAGGTGAAACTCTTTAACCACAAGATATCCTCCCTGCCTGACTGGGTGGCACAAAACAATACAATTGGGACAAGATATTGCTTGGGTAACCGGTCCCATGACATAAATGGCTTTAAAAGGGATTTTGGGAAGGAATTGGACCCATATATACTGGGCAATGTTGATTGGATTGGATTGGATTAATATGGTGCCTAATCCAAGACATCCCATAAGCTTCACATGTAGAATTTGCACAAGTTGTCCTAGATTTACAACCATTTGTTTAGTGACCATTGGAAGTTACAATGGCACTGAAATAACTGACTTATGACTGGTTTTCACACTTAGGACTGTTGTAATATTGCCATGGGCACTTGATCAAACTGTGGGCACTTGGCAACCGACATGTATTATGACAGTTGCATCGTCCCAGGGTCATGTGATTTGTAATCTTCTAACTGGTTTCCAACAAACAAAATCAATGGGGGAAGCCAGATTCGCTTAATGACAGCATGACTCACTTAACTACTGCAGTGATTTGCCTAACAACAATGACAAAAAGGTCATAAATCAGGGCAAACTTCACTTAACAACTGCCTTGTTTAATAATAGAAATTTGGGACTCAATTGTGGCCGTACTCTGAGGACCACCTGCATTGTATCGTTCTGGTAAATAAAATTCAGAAAGTATCCAATAGCCCGTGTTTGAAATTGACAATGTTATTTAAATGGTAAGATCTCTTGGGAAAAAGCTCACTTGATCATATGCAAAGTGATATGATTCATGAGGAATTTAAATGCATTGGGTGAGTCAAGAGAGGGGAAGATAAGGAAGTTTTGCAGATGAAAGTTCCATGGTGGGGGTCAATTACATGTACCTTATTAACATCTGCAATGTACTAAAAGCCTTCTTTTTTGCTAAATCCTTCTGAGATATCCTGAAACCTTTCAATGCTCAGCTGTCTCCCACTCAATGAGATCTGTGATGAAATAAACCTGAGAATGTTGTTTTTACTCTGCTCCTGTTTGATAACTCCTTGTGTCCATTATTTTTTTTATTTTTGCACAATGGTGCATTTTTCAAGAGCCAACTGGACTTTCTGGTTTTTCTTTGAAGAGGTTTCATATTCAAGATGTTTCTTCAGCTCCTTTGGGACAATCATGACCTGCATGACTGAGATTCTCCATAGACATTTTGCACAAAGTCTAACCTGTCCGTGCTACATAAAATCCAGGGGGGAGGGGTTGGTGGCATATACCACTGTTAAATAAAGTAATTGGAGAAGAGTCAATTCAAGGGCAGGGAGGTAGTCGATGGGCTTCACACATGAAGTGAAGAGGCAGATAAATGAAGAGGGAATGGCTGATAAAAATTATATTAATATATTTACACCAGGCTTTTGTCTCTTTCTAGTATAGCATACTAGGAAAGAATTAGCCAGTGGATGGCAAGTGAAAGCAGGAAAAAGAAAAGTTTACAGTTGCAAGTTACTTTACATAGCATTTACGGAAGTGACAGGCTTGTCGTATATTATCCAACTACTATTGCTAGACCAGTGTTTTTCAACCACTGTGCCGCGGCACACTAGTGTGCCGTGACATAGTGTAAGGTGTGCCGTGGGAAAATTACTTTATATATAGTCAATATAGGCACAGAGTTAAATTTTTTTAACATTTTCTAATGGTGGTGTGCCTCGTGATTTTTTTCATGAAAAAAGTGTGCCTTTGCACAAAAAGGTTGAAAAACACTGTGCTAGATGATACTTAAAAGGTGAAGGTAAAGGCTCCCCTCACATGTATGTTCTAGTCGTTCCTGACCTAGGGGGTGGTGCTCATCTCCGTTTCAAAGCCGAAGAGCCAGCGCTGTCCGAAGACGTCTCCGTGGTCATGTGGCCGGCATGACTCAACGCCGAAGGCACACGGAACGCTGTTACCTTCCCACCAAAGTTGAAGTCCACAAGTCTTCAAACAGAGGCTGACAGGTGGTTCCTATTTTTCTACTTGCATTTTTACATGCTTTCGATCTGCTAGGTTGACAGAAGTTGGGACAAGTACCTGGAGCTCACTCCGTTACGAGGTGCTAGAGATTTGAACCCCGAACTGCTGACCTTTCTGATCGACAAGCTCAGTGTCTTAGCCACTGAGCCACTTCGTCCCGAGGATACTTAACAACCAATCATAAAGATCTCCAAAGTCACTTACAATTTAATAAGAACACAAATGGACACATTGAAATAAAGAGGAGTGTTCCTATAATATGGGATGCGGCGGGAGTCTCAAAACTTTGTTTGCTGGGGCTTAATTATGGGGATTTTGAGAAGTGACAAACTAGGTTCCATGGGCAGAGGGCATGAACGGGACATCCTTTCACACGATGACTAAATCATCCCATCCTCCTCTACCCTGACCCATAAACTGTCGGGGGTTTACCCAACAACCCCCCCCCCACAAGCCAAACTCTTCCAGTGCGCATGCGTGTTGCAAGAAACCAACCACTGGGACATTATTAGATGTGGGGGGAGCATAATAAGGAATCTGAAAAGGGTTACACAGATCCACCCTGGGCGCTCTATCAAGCCCCGTCCGCGTCCATGGACGCTATTCTCTGCACGGGGCTGGTGCTCTGCTTTTCCCTCCCCCGCAAGTGCCCAGAACGAAGGAAACGGGGAGCTCTTAGAAACCACCTGACTTGCCCGTGACCTTGAGGATGACGGCGGCGGCAGTGGAGAGAGGAGAGAGGTGCGCGCGGGACACGCTTCCCTCCCCTTCCTGCAGCTTCGCTCACCTGAGGTAGAAAAGACGGAAAGGGGCCCCCTGTGCAGGGCAGGGGCCACGGCGGAGGCAGCCCCCGCTCCCCCGCAGCAGCACTCCGGCCGCCATCTTGACCACCTACGCTGGGGAGCCGGGTGGCGAGAGAGGGGCGCGTTGCACCTGGACAGCCACTAGGGGGCCTTAGGGTTGCGAGGAGAGGATAACGAAGGGGATTGGGGGGGGGGGAGTGGGGGAGGCCGGTTTGCCTCGCGCGCGCAATGGGAGACGGGCGGACGCGCGAGGAGTCGCGATTTGCGTCAAGGCGCCGACATGACGTGACTGAAAGGAGGGGTAAATGAGGGAGCAAAAAAAGGTTTGAGGAGAGCATCCCGCGAAATAAATCTCGTTACTGCTCTGTGCGCTACCTGCAAGGCTTCTATAGGTTTAGCCATGTTCAAAAACACAGCTCAGCCAGAGCAGGGGTCTCCAACCTTGGCAACTTTAAGACTCGTGGACTTTAATTCCCAGAATTCCTCAGCCAGCTTTGCTTTCCCCCCCCAATTCTGGGAGTTGAAGTCCACAAGCCTTAAAGTTGCCAAGGTTGGAGACCCCTGATCCAGAGGAAATGCACAAATCTTTAACACGGAACACTCCCGCGCCCCCACGGATGTGGATTTTCCCCTCTCCATCTATTTCGGAGAGTACAGCATTGAGGGACATTTTAGATATAAACACGTACATTACCAAAACAAAATATGTTTCTAGACTAGGAATGTTAGATGTTCCCAAAACACGTGCAGGTTGTGCTCCCCCACAAACAATGTGAAGATTTTGATTTAATGCCAAACCAGCTCTTCAGATTCACTTCCTCCCACGAAATATTTTGATTTTTCTTTAAAATTGGGACATTTTTATAAAATGAATATGCTTTGGCTTTCTAAGTATGTCCAGGTAAACAAATATCACTCAGTCAATCAAAACTGATTCCCCAAAGAACAAGCCAGCATTGGCTGCAGGGGGTTGGACTAGAAGACCCCCAAGGTCCCTTCTAGCTCTATTCTGATTGTTTGCTTGCAGTTAGTAGTCAGAAGGAAATCTGCCAGAAAACCCCAGGGCTATAGATTAGAAGCCAGGGTAAGGCATTTTGATATTGTTGGCAAAAAATAAAAACCTACAAGAGTGACTACAGAGGAGATAGGCTGCATAAAAATTGAATAAAGATGTTCCCATGTAATTGTCACAAGACCCAAATTTGATTACGGAAATTGTGATTGTATATCACAATACAATACAATACAATACAATACACAATACAGTATTACTGTAAGAGATATACTTTTATTAGCAGTGTACTGTGTACTGAGTAGGAGAGTGATGAAAGAAATGTCCTTCTGGGTTCAGCTCCAAGTGGAGAAAAAGACACTGGAGACATGGAGGCTGCTTGGAAAGATGGTTTATTGTTGGACAGGGCCACATGGCTTGAGCCCTGAACAGAAAAGGTGATCACATGCTTCAATGTTGGTGGAGAAGAAGGGAAGGGCCGACAGAGGAGCTTGCTAAGCTTTTTATAACCTGTTTAGTCCCACCTCTCTGTTTCCTGTTCCTGTGTAAGAAATGTATTCTGATTGGTTGTCAGACTCCCATGGGGCCATGCAGAGGCAACTCTCTGGGCTGTGTTTTGAATTCAGGTTTAGTTGAGTTCTCAGATGCCATATGGTGAGTTGGAGCCAATATTATCATGCTTTAATCCCATCCCCCTGGAGCTGCAGTGGAGAAGTCTTTATTATGTAAAGTGGACTAGCTTGGCCTTCTTAATGGCCTATTAACAGTGGGGATGGGCAGGAAGCTACAGGCAACTATTCTGTCTTTTAAAACATGTTTCTTTCTTTTCATATCCAGAGAAATATTCTGCCTTTTCAATATTTCCTAGGATATTTCATTTTTCTGGGAGAGGGCTGGATGATAACTTCCCACAAGAGTATTTAGGGAAATGAAATTCTGGTCAGGAAAGTTTTGGCCAGCTATCAGGCATACTGTACGATGAGAAAAGTTTGATAATGGAAATTGCTATCCAAACTTTTTTTTTAACCAAGCGATCCTCACATTATCTATAAATGGTTAAAAAACTAGTAAACCCTTAAAACAACAGTACTCATGTAGGAAATTATCACCCAGCTCTCTCCCAGAAAAATGAAATATCCTAGGAAATATTGAAAAGGAAGAAACATGTTTTAAAACACAGAATAGCTTCCTGCAGCTTCCTGCCCATCCCCCTTTGTCAATGAGCCATTAAAGCCTGAGCTAGTCCACTTACATAATAAAAGGTTTTCCCCTTCAGCTCCAGAGTGATGGGATTAAGGCATGATAATATTGGCCCTTTTACCCAACTCGCCACATGGCATCTGAGAACTCAACCAAACCTGGATTCAAAACACAGCCTAGAGAGTTGCCCCTGCATGGGCCCATGGGAGTCTGACAACCAATCAGAATACAAGCTCAAGATCAAAGGCCAGAGAGGGCATAAAACCAGGGACTCAGCTTCTCTTCCTTCCTTGCCTTCCCTTCTCTGCTTCTTCACACAACCTTGAAGCATGTGATCACCTTTTCTGTTCAGGAGCTCAAGCCATGTGGTCCTGTCCACCATTAAACCATCTTTCCAAGCAGCCTCCATGTCTCCAGTGTCTTTTCCCCCACTTGGAGCCGAACCCAGAAGGACATTTCTTCTAACACTCATACAAAGCCAAACAACTAAATTGAATAGGCTTCTCCGAAGTTGAATGCCCCATATTTACAGGAAGCAAGTAAGTTTCAGTTCAGAGAAACATCAGAGTAAACAAGTTACTATTTCCAATAAGATACAGTATTTCCTCATCATTTTGTTTGCTTCTTTGGCTTTGATTTGCTTGTTTATTTTATCGGTTGTAACTGAATTCTAGTGCTTTACTAGCACCCACCCTTCTCCTAGAAAAATGAAATATTTTAGGAAATATTAAAAGGGCAGAATATTTCCCCTAAAAAGAGAAGTAGAAATTCAAAATGCAGAAACTCAGCCCCCACCTTTGTTAATGGGCCATTAGGCCTGGGTCAGTCTATTCTATATAACAAAGATCTACCCCATTTCATTGCCCTTCATTGAATCACCCAAGTTTCAACCAAATTTAGCAGACAACCTACAAAACTAGCTATGACCTCTGACAGCAACCAATCAGAATACTCTTCCTGTGCCCTAGGAAGCTTAAAGCCCAGAGAGGGCATAAAACCCAGGGACTTTCATCTCTTCCTTTTTCACCCAGGAGCTCCAAGGCAGTGGTTTTCAACGTTCCTAATGCCGCAACCCTTTAATAGTTCCTCATGTTGTGGTGACCCCCAACCATAAAATTATTTTCATTGCTACTATGTAACACCGGGAGCCACAAAACCTGGGTGGGTGTGGCCAACTCAACATCACTCCTCCCACCCAGTTACATGACACCTCCCCACCCCCAGACATGCCTGCCAGGTTACATGGCTCAGTGTTTTCTGTGAGAATAGGGTCTCTCTTCTCTCCCCCTCCCTCTCATTTCTGTTTTTCTCTATTTTTCCTCTCCCTTTCTCTTCTTCCTTCCTTCCTTTCCTTCCCCTTCCCTCTTTCTTTTTCTTTCTTTCTCATTGAATATGATAGCAAATCCAAAATAAAGTTATTAATTGTAGGAAATTGCTTCTCTATAATCTTTTCATTGTGAACTCTAAGATGATAGAAGCTGGCAAGATTGTACTAACAGCAATAGGATATGTACTTTGATTTCTTTTGAGTTTGATAATATAATACGTTATCCAAAATTATGTTATTTTCAGATGCATTTTTTGCCATCTCTTGTTATTTTCTTTTAAAAAAATCAGACTTGCTTCCAATTTGTGCCTTCTGGCAAACTGCATTTTCTTGGCAAGAGATTTAGCTTGCCATTGCTTTCGTCATAGGTCTGAGAAAGTTAGTTTCTTTCTTTTCTCTTCCTTTCTTTCCCCCCAATTTGTTTCTCTTTTCCCTCTCTCATTCTCTCCCTTTAGCTCTCTTTTGTTTCTTTCTCCCTCTCCCCCTTCTCCCTCTAACTTGTTTCCCTCTATTTTCCCTCCCTTCCATTCTCTCCTTCTCTCTTTCATTTCTCTCTCTCTCTTTCTCCCCTTTTCTCTTTCATCTCTTTCTTGCATGTGCAAGCAAAATACCCTGCACAAGGAGAGCCCTGTGCAGCGCAGGAGAACTGGAGCTCTTCCCTCCCTGCACCCAACCCACTCCTGCTGCTGCTCCCCATTCTCCTCCTTCCTGAGCCAATGCGAAGGGGACCATGGCTTGCGCTGACCTGAGTCTGGCGCTGAGGAGTTTCCTGCGCTGCGTACCCAGTTTCTCACCTTATTGCACAGTGGCGACAGTGGGAGGAGATTCATCCCCTCCGCCTTGATCCTGGTCCAGGAAAGTATTTTGCTTGCGTGTGCACAAGAGATGAGCGCGAGAAAAGGGCTGGAGCCCTTCCTGACACTGAGTTGCCTGCAAAGGACGCGGAATCGCAAAAGCAGGCGAGAGGCTCGTGCCTTCTTAGAGCAGAGAGCAGATTGCACGATTGGGTTAGCAGAGAGCCGCAGGAGGGACCAAAGCCTATTAAGACTGTTACCCATGCTTAGCATGGTCTTAATAGGGAATCTCAATGTACGCGGTTCCCACGTTCTATTATTTTACTTTCTCCGCCTTGTTTTACACCTCAGAAATGGTACCTCTTGGCTTCTGTAGCTCTGCCCATCAACCTCCATTACTCTGAGCCAGCTACTTTCCCAGCATCCTCTGTGCTGCGCGCGTCTCTCTTGTCCCCCTCCTCACCTCCACCCCGGCTCCTACTCCCCCTCCACACCTCTCCTTCTGCCGCACGGGGAACCCAAGCCGCTCCTTCCCTTTGGGGCCAGTTTTTTGCCAGCCTCTCCGCGGGAGGCTCCTCGGCGACCTCTGTGAAAAGGTTGTTCGACCCCAAAAGGGGTCACGACCCACAGGTTGAGAACCGCTGCTCTGAGGCATGTGATCCTGTCTGCCACTAAACCATCTTTCCAAACAGCCTCCATGTTTCCAGTGTCTTTTTCCCCACTTGGAACTGAACCCAGATGGACGTTTCTTCCAACAATTGGAACTATTTAAAATATTCAGTTTGTACATTGCTTTTATGCTCCTTTAGGCAGGAGTGAACATATAATATTTTAAAAACAAATGGTGACATTGCATGTACACACTAGCTTCAGTTTATTATTAATCATGCTTCCTACATAGATCAATAAAACTTTTTCCTTGAGACAGGCAGAGAAGTCCCAAATAATTTTCCAACTTTTCATTTATCTGGAGAAGAAACTGTTAGTTCTTGGAGTTTCTCACTAAGAAAGCTAGTATCTCTGTCAGTCAGATTTTCTGTGTCTGAGACACCTTCCAGGAACTTATGGCCTGCACACGGTTTCCCTGTAATGGGATCAATTACTTTCCCAACCTTGTACACAATCTCAGCAAGCTCATGTTTCACATTCTTGCTTTTTCGTTCAGGCAAAGCTTTCAGAAGGACAATGTCTCCCTCGATGCATTGTTGCTGAGGATCATGAGCAAAGTATGTTTTTCGCTTCTTGTAGAACTGTAGAAGAGGGAAAAGAGTGTGAAGATCAATGGTTGGTAGTTGCATTATTTTGGGAAAGATTAAAATTATGGGTTTACAATCTTTACTGGGCATAAGGATTCTGATATTTAAGAACACCCGAAATTTGAATTGGAAGAAATGCCATAGAAAATTATATTGTTCTTTGTCCTGCTTAGTTCTAGGGTCTACTTGTTTTGTACTATGCTGGCCTAGTTCTTATAGTAAGTTTATTGGCACACAATATGGCAAGGGGTATCGTTTTTCAACTAGCTTGTTGCAGAGCCTGATTTGGGCTGTGAGGGAGTGGCTAGCTCAAGGTCACTCAGCTGGCTTTTGTGCTTGGTAGCGGTCATGGGAAATACCATATAAAATACTTTTACAAATGTGAGGGCTTTGAGTTTAAAGACTGCAAATAAAAAAAAACATAAAAGTTTCTAAGAATTAGTGCAGATACATAGTATGCCTCCATTTACTTTACCCATGTAACAATTATATGTATGTAATTTAGCCTGAAAGAGAACTTACTGGTGCTATCCAGTGAACTTTCTAGATTGCAACAATTACTCCTAATTTCTCTCCTAAATAGGTATTTTATTCACTGGCATTAATATTGATAAACAATACTGGTAGTAACTGAAACAGAGAAAAACAGAATAACAGAACCTTCTAGTCAAGATTCTAGCTCAAGCAGGGAACCCTATACCATTTCAAATAAATGGTTGTCCAATCTCTTCTTCAAAACCTCCAGTGATGGAGCATCCACAACTTCTGGAGACAAAATGTGATATTCTTGTCACAATCAGATTGTACCCAAACATGAGAGAGAAGAGACTGAAATAAAGAAGATCCCCTCAATGATGTTTACCCACCAATATCTGATTATTTAACAGTATTTGTCTGGGCAAGTACAATAGGAAAAGTTTTAAAAAGGTATAATACAATCTTAATCCAAAGCCTACAATTGACATTCCCAACCAGTGCTACTGCAGTGTCACCTTTGTCTCTTTATCTCATGAGAAAAAGGAGACTCTTTTAACAGATCCTCTTTAGTGTTGTAAAAGATGCTAACAGCAGATTTATATATATATATAATGTATATATTATATACATATACATACATACATACATACATACATACATACATACATACATACATCAGACAGACACAACTAATTGAACTCATTTTCAGGGCTACAATTCAATGATATATAAATTTAATATGTACAGAATTAATGTTCTTTACTGTTACCCGTAGCCAATTCAATATATTTGTTTTTTGCTGGGTATCTAGAGATCTGAGAATCAGTTTTTGTTTTAAAAACAACTTAAAAACTCAGGGTTTTTTTGCTTTTTAATTTTAAAACAACATACGTAGATAGAAACTTTACAAAAATACTGTCAGACCAGATAAAATTACCTTGAATTAACTGCATGTTAGCATTAAGATTAGGACCTGGGATCAAGTGGTTGAAGGCCACTTTTTAAGCCACACAGCATCTTATATAATCCTAGCATTGTATTTTTATATTATCTTTTCTCACTAGATCTCATAATAATGATTTTCTCAGTAACTCCATAAATTAGGCAATGGTGAGAAATGATTCTTCAAGCTTACTCTCCTGGCACTGAAGAAATCTTTACCTTTATTAAGTAAGGGTCCAGTACCAGCCTTGTTACTCTCACTTTAGCTGTCTGGTGCATTTTGGTTCCAATTACTTTCCCTATGATCCATCTTGCATGAACAGCAGACATGACTTGATTGCTATCATTCAGCTATCCTGCAAAACAAATGTAAGTATAATTTTAGTAAAGAACTTTCATGCATTGTTGAAGCCAACACAGCTGGAAAACCTTCTGCTAAAATATATTTTTTCCTAATATTTCAACTTTCTTCTCAGGATTAGGAGTGATTATTTATATGTTTAAACAGCTATCCATCTCACACAATTGACCATCAGCAGCTTAACAACCCTGCTAGACAATTCCTTGACGCCTAAGAAAACCCTCCATTCAACCGTAACAACAGTATTGTATTTCTTGATTCAAATACATGGGGGAACAACCAGGTCTTCAATGCTTCAAAAGGCTAACAAGGCTGAAGTAATCTGAATCTCCAGAGAATGCTATTCCACAGGGCAGGTGGAGCCAGGGTTCATAAATACATTATGTAATAGAAGGGACTGGGAACCTACGCTCTCTACTACAGATAGTGAGATGGGCAGAAACAATGGGAGAGAGGTATCCCACAAATAATCTGGCCCTATGGGTCATTATAAATAATGACCAGCACTTTGAATTGCACCCAAAAAACCTACTGGAAGCCAGAACAACTTGTGGAGCAGGATTACAAGGAATACCAAAAACTGTCTGTACCACTGCATTGTGGACCAGCTGCAGCTTTTGAGTGCACTTCAAGGGCAGCCCCATGCACAATATGTTACAGTAATCCAAACAGATGACTAAGGCCTGATTCAACACAAGCAGGCGAACTGCTGGCCCAGGAAGATGTGTCATTGGTGCACAAGGCAAATGTGTGTAAGACACCCCCTCTGGGGAATTCTGGGAGTTGAAGACCACCCACCCTGAAGTTGCTGAAGTTTGAAAAACACTGGTTTCTAGAACGTGTGCAGGAGCAAGGAGCATTAGGCATAAAAGTCTATAGATTCTCAGTCATCCAGGTCATGGTTGTCCCAAAGGTGCTTTTTGAAAGAGAAAAGAAAACCCTAATGGGAGCATTAGGCATTTTACCGCTTTGAGTTATTTATGAAAATAAAAGTGGGATATAAAAATAAATTAGCCATTCTGACATCAACGTTAAAACACTTCACTACCGGTAATCTTAAAAGAGGTGCCGGGCGGGAGATAATACTGGGAATTATCTGCCTCCCAGTACAATTCCCACGAATCCGCCGTTCCCGCTTGGTTCCCAGCCCCACAGAGGGAGGAAGACACCGTTTTCTCCGGGTTACCGGGTTACCCATTTGCGCCCCCTCCCTCCAAGTCATTCGAAGCTCTTACGCTCTTCTGGCTGAAACCGGGAGGTGGGATCCAAAAAAGGAAGGGGCGGAGCCAGAGCCGGAAGGATCGCCGTTTCCGAAATGACGTCTTAGAAAAGCGGGGGTGGCCGGCGCCGAGAGGGCATTCCGGGTTCAAGGATTGGGTGGCTTTGGGCAGAGGTCTTCAAACTTGACCACTTTGAGACTTGTGGACTTCAACTCCCAGAATTCTTCAGCCAGCTGGCTGGAGAATTCTGGGAGTTGAAGTCCACAAATCTTAAAGTGGCCAAGTTTGGGGACCCCCGACTTTGGGTGAAGCTGGCATCGTTAATTGAAAGCGGCATGGTTTTGACAAGCATTTCTTTGATAGCAATGGGGAAAACAAATTCAGTGTAACTGAAGCTTTTTCTAACACGCAGAGGTCTTGTAGACTGGTTTCCTCACACTTTTAATTTTTTTTAATCATCCCGTCTTTATTGTTATAAATAACTCAAGGCATCTAACGTCCTTAAGGCACTCCTTTTCTCCCTCTCATTTTGCTATAACTGTAACGCTGAGATTGACCTGCCTGAAATCACTTGAGACTTTCAAGAAGAGATTGGACTGCCATTGGTCAGAAATGGTGTAGGATCTCTTGCTTGAGGGGGTTGGACTAGATGATCTATATGGTCCCTTTCAACTCCGGTGGCTCTCATGCCTAAAGTGGGACTAGAACTCGCAGTTTCCAAAGGTGCTTTTTTTCAAGAGGCAGCTGGTTTTTCTGGGTTTATTTTGCAGATGTTTCTTTGAAGAAGCATACAGTCAGCTCTGACTGTATGAGAAGCAAACGTCTTCAAAGAAAAACCAGAAAGTCCAGTTGCCTCTTGAAAAAGCACCTTTGGGGCAACCATGACCTGGATGACTGAGAATATAGGCATTTGCAGTTTCCTGGTTTCTAACCTGGTGCCTTAACCACTAGATCAAAGTGGCTTTTGTATGTCATTAAAAGCTGTTTTAGTGGGGGTACTACATTTTTTTAATCCCCTTTCAAATGGTATTTTTTTTCTGGTGTGCTGCTTATACTTTTAACAACTACATGATGATACAAAAACTAATGTCACAGTAGGTGGCAGCACCTGCTCCTCTTTGCATGGTCCTAAGAAAACCTCTAAACGGGATCATAGTTGGTTAATAGTTGCATGAAAGAACAGTGTAGGGTATCACTAGATTGAACACTTAATAACATACTGAAAAAAAGGCAACGGCGAACCATCTATATTGTTGCCAAGAAAATTAATGCCCATGAGAAATGGAAACTGATTTGAGGAGGAGTTTATGAAGCTTTCCTATCATTTGCATACTAGTATTTGGAAAAGGCAGATATATTACATTTCTATCAATATCCTCATGGAAAAAAATGATAGTGATACAATTCAATTTATTATGTGCATGTTTGACAAAGTTCCATTGCTTAAAATTGCTGTTTTTATATTAATACTTCAAATAATGGAATAAAAATAGAATTAATTGCACTATATCATTTTAGAGTTAAATTCAGAAAATGCCTTGAATACTCCAGTTTCTTACAAAAATATACCTAAACACATTCTCAGGCATTGTCTTCATATATTTATTCTGCATTTGTAATCCTTAGTCATCCCTACTTACTGTCACTCGTGCCCTAGTCACTTCCTGATATGAATATTGTAATGTATTTTTAATGTAGTCTTCTGTAATGTAATGTACTCCACTTGGGGTTACCCTTAAAGCTTAGACTTCAGCTGTGCAAAGTGCAGTACCCAGGCAGTTATGTGTGTTTCTAGTAGAATTAACATTACATTCCTGCTCTACAAAATACATTAGTTACCTGTTCTGGCCCGCCCTCGGTCCGGTGAGTAACGCCGACACAAGCTTATTGTTAGCCACGCTTTATTCATAGCCCACACACAACTCACAAGCAAGACGTTGGCAGCAACCCAGACTCCCACAGACAAGAGATACAAAACAAACAAGAGCTTCTCCAGCTTGTTTGAATGGTTGTGTCCTGCAAAAGGTCTCCTCCCAAAGTCTCTTCTTATATACTCTCTTGGGAGGAGCCAAGCCACAACCACCTGGGCTTGATTATCTCTTATGAATCTGTCTCCGTAACTGCTGTCTTCGTTTCTCCGCCCTTCTTTGCCTGGCGTCAGGGACAAACTCCCTTTGATCTTCCCCACTGCTCCATGCCTCAGGTGCCTCCTGATGGCCAACCACCCTCTTTGGTCCCTGCTCGGAGTCTGAATCCTGCCCAGGGTCCTCCACATCTTCCAGAGCCGACTCATAGGGTCCCTTGCTATCAGAGTCCATCGGCAGCTCCAACGGCTCCTGCTGGGCCACAACAGTTACCAATCATTTCCAGTTCCAATTCAAGGTGATAGTTTTGACTTGTAAAGTCCTACGTGGCATGGAGCCAATTTATTTGAGGGACTTCCTCTCCCGGATTTGGTTCCAGTATGTTAGGTTTAGAAGACTTTTTCTGCTGTAGCACTTATGCTCTGATATACATCCCCCCCACCAAGTGAAACCGTCTCCATCAGTTCTGACTTTCTGAAAGTCTCTCAAGACCTGACTGTGCCATCAGACTGGGCAGCCCAGGAGACTGATGAAATAGCTCCTTTATTAACACCCTCCACTATTCCTTTTTTAATTTATTTTTTTTACAATTTTTAAAAATGTTTTGTAATGATTGTTTTGGGTATTATCTATTTAGCATTGTTGTACATTGTCCAGAATAACTTATTCTGTGAAATAGGCAGCTGTACTAATTTGAAAAATGGAAATGTTGCTGTGTCATGTGAGCACAGCAAGGCACAATTTAGCCTTGTGTGTTGTGTAAGCCACACCTAGCTGATGTGGTTAGTTTGATTCAGTGTGTCATGCAATCCAAGAATATGAGTTGAACTGAGTAAGGTCATGATTGCATTATTGTGTCATTTGAACACATTATTTGAAAGCCAAAATGTGAATTATGTTTGGGGATGAAATGAGAAAAATGTTAAGTTTTAAGTAAGTAGATCAATTGATATGGCAGTACTATTCTCTACATAGCAATATGCAGTAATATTTAGGTAGGCTAGTTGGGAATCCTGCATGTTGTGTTTCAGACCTAATCTGTATAATACCAGGTTGGAGAAGACTACACTAAATTTACTTTCAACCTTCTTACCCAAGTTGTATTTTGAAGAACATTTAATATATCTATTTGTACTTAAATGGCCAAGAAAAGATTCAAATAGACTTCGAATATGGCTGTCCAAGATGAAGTCCTTGAAGTAGCTGACTCAGCACAAATCAGCCTTCCAAGTAGAAAAATAATATTGAACAACTTACATGCCTCAACATCTTGTCTACAGCACATTTTAAACAACTAGATTCCACGTTGAGATAATGGGAGGTTCTGTGGAGTTCCATTTGAAGAAAGATTGTACATCTGTGGTGTTGAAGACATCCCACATAACCTGTATAATTGCAAATTATGTTCTACAAAAAGGGCTATTTACTTATATCCTTATTTAAAAACTAAACAAATATTGAGACACCCAGGTGAAACTATACTTCATGAACCTCTATATCACTAGCAAGACAAATATTTACATCAAAGGCTATTTCAAAGAGGATAGACTAAGATAGGTTTTCACTGCAAAAATGATGATTATGAGTACTACTTTCACTATTGATTTTAAAGTTTTTGATATGATTATATGACTAAGGAATAAAAAAAATTACCTTCTTAGATCTGCTTTAAATTTACTTCTTTTCCAACTTGCAACTATGGAACTCATGCATCTGAGACATTCTTCTGAGACATTCTTTTTGCAATAAGGGATGACCAGGCACTTACTGCCTTTTTATTTGATTAAGGGCAATGTTTATCAACCTCAGGAATCTGTAGATGTCTGGACTTCAACTCCCAGAATTCCTCAATCAGCATTAAAAACATGCGATACAGAATGTCCAACATTTCTGTGCAGCTACCTCTTTGGAAGGAGGAAATATGATTGCAACATTTCATAGAGGACTGTCTAACTTCACTCAGGACTTTACTATAAATTTCCAAGAGGCATCAAATGGTCCTGCCTGAATGTCACAAAAAGATGAGGTGTTTATACTTTGTCTTTGGATATTTTGCTTACTTGGAGATGATCATTTGTTTCTACAAGTGCTGGTGTGCTGATTGTTTAAACTTTTACTTGTAGTTTCTCAGGAGCAAGGAAATTTTTGGTTGCATTGATACAAAATATTAGCATTAAATATGGACATCCAGCCTATTAGTGGGTAGCACGAAGATGGTTGATTCTGTTCAACAAACCATGATTCAGTTAACAACAGATCTGCAAACACAGCCTTTATTAAAATTCCAACCCTTCCCTTTTTTTCCTTTTAGCATGTGTTTGTGTGTACAGTTCATGACTTACAACCATTTGTTTAGTGATCGTTCAAAATTATAATGGCACTGAAAAAGTGACATGACCATTTTTCAAACTGATTACCATCAAGTCAAGTAGGTTTTATTGTCATTTCAACAATATACAGTACAGTACACAGTGAAATGAAACGTTGCCCCAGGACCAAGGTGCTACATCAGACAACATAGATAAAAAGAAAAAGAGCAGAACACAGAACTACATATAGCTCTAAATCTAAGAACTTAGAGTGTTGAGGAGTCTGATGGCTTGTGGAAAGAAACTGTTACACAGTCTGTTGCAGTATTGCCATGATCACATGATCAAAATTTGGATGCTTGGCAATTGGCATGTATTTATGAGGATAGTAATGTCCCAGGGTTAGGTGACCATCTTTTGCAACCTTCTGATCCAGTAAAATCAATGGGGAAACCAGGTTTACTTAACCATGTTACAAAGTTAACAATTGCAGTGATTGGCTTAACAACTCTGGCAAGAAAGGTTATAAAATGGGGCAAAACTCCCTTAATAACTGTCTTGCTTAGCAACAGAAATTTTTGGCTCAATTATCCTAAGTCAAGGATGCCTGTATATAAAAACCAAACTAGTTTTTTGTGTGAAAGAAACAAGAAACTGAAAGTACTTAAAGACTAGCAGTTGTACTATGGTGCATATATAAATATCTAAAACATAGATCTAGAAAGAGCTTTTATAGGGGTAGCATTTGGTTTCTGAAATTCCCCTTTTCTACATTTTACAGTTTTATTTTATTTATATTTTGTTTTTCTTAACTGCCATCTCCCTCAAAGGGAGTTGTTTTATATACTTAAAATATAAAAGGTAGTTGACTATATATATAAAGATTTCCCTGTCTAGTTCTGTCCAACTCTAAGGCATGGTGCTCATTTCTTGGCTGACGGAGCCAGCATTGTCCAAACACATTTTCCATGGTCATGTTGCCAGCATGGCTATATACCAATGGTGCATGGAATGCTGTTATGTACCCACTGAAGTGGTACCTATTAATCTACTCGCATTTGCATGCTTTCAAACTGCTAGATGAGCAGGAGCTGAGGCAGGAATGGGCGCTCAACTGGTGTAGCACTGGGGTCTCCGTCAGCTGTTTATCTGCTAAATCTATACCCCCTCACATGCATACATATTTATATGCACGCACACACATGCATGCACACACACACATGTATATTTGGTACTTTTGTTATTTGCAAGCCCTTATGTGAAGCTGTACAACTGAAAAGCAGGATATAAATAGTGCATGGAACAAGAAGCATATAAATGATGATTCGGTGCAAGTTATCTTCTTTGTCCCTGACATGGAGAGAGATGGAGAAATAAAGAAAGAAGACACAATTAGTCATGTTCATCACACTTTAGCCATTACAAATATTGATGCTCTATGGTTAATGATTAATTCCGCTGAACCTAGAAGGAAAGAATGGACTATAATGATGTTAGAAGACCTTGGAGTTTTTCCCCTTGTGGTAAACAGTATTTAAGAACTCATAGTGATGGTAAAGTGGGCGGAGTCTGAAGAGCACCCAGGCAGGAAATGGTTACCCCCCCCCCATCACCTGGGAAAGTAAATTCTTTGATTTCTCCGAAGGCAGTCCAGCTGACATGCTCCAGTTTAGAGCAAACAAAGGAAGGGGAGCCGCTGACACATCAGTCCTTGTATCTTATTTCTCCCCAGCGACGATGCACGTGTGGGCTACCAATTGCAACTTCGGGGACAATTGTTTTTAGATCCTTTGGAAACGGGGGAAGGGATTAAAGACGCCAATTCGACTTCAGGCGTGGAGTTTAAGCGTGCAAAGCACACCGAGCGGTAAGTAAGCAATTGGATCAGGTCTGTCTTTCTCTGCAGTTTTATGGGGAGGGGAGAGATTTCTAGCAACAGCATTATAAAACTAGCACCGTGTTTGTGAAGCGGGAGACAACGCTAGCTTTAGCAAGAGGTTTCTGTTTTTTTTTAAAAAATGTGTTTTAATTTGTAATCTCAGATCCAGGAATGGAAAACAGTGACAGATACAGCTGTGCGAGAAAGACACACACACAGAGAGACACATATATTCTGTGTCTGCAAAATCATGCAGGAATTTCTTTCTGCCCTCTCATTCTTTTTCCCTGTCGGTCTCTTGACATGGACCGCGGTTCATATTGGCGCCTTTACTGTTCACGCGGGGACTTCTGCTCTCTCGCTCCTGCCCGATCCGCCCCACATTTCTCCAGGGAAGCTTTGGGGTGATCTGTCATTTCGCGTGATCACTCAGGCAGAGTAACACTCCCCCCCCCCCCCCAAGAGCCGGCATCCTTTCTTCTTCCACGCTCCGTGCAAAAGAATACGGAGTTTTCTTCTGCGTGGGCTGGTTGTCCAAGGTATTTCACCGTATAATGCAAGATCTGACCTCCCCTCAAATTGTGGGAACCCTAAACCCCCAAGTCCTTGAGTCACTTCCAGTCCTAGCTATGAATTCATACAGCAGAGTTTGCCTATAGTCTCGTTTGCAAAACGGGGAACATGCTTCTGAACTATTTTAAGAGGGAGGCGAGGAAGTAGGATTTACTCCTAGGTCAAGACTTAGGGGTCTCAAGATCTACCTTTGCTTGGCTCTTGGAGACCTTCTTTACATAAACCTATTTTTATGAGTTGTGAACTTCAGGTAGAAATGGGGAGGGGGGCGAGGTGGCAGTGCCCTTCACCCCATTGTTGACTAAGCCAAAAATGCCATCTTATTGCTAATGTTGGCATTATATAATGATATTCAACCTCTGGTCCAGTTGGATTTTGTACTGTTTCTATTATCTATTTGGGACAGCAAAATGGTTTGAACTGGTCATGCCTGATTTGAGAGACTGGCTACCACAAGTCATTCTTGCTGCTGGAACCCAGATTCTGAAATATTTGCCCCAATGTATTGTATTCTGCAGGTGTTAATATTATTCTGTTTCATATGCCAACAGCTTTTCTAAGCCTTTCTGCAGTCTTTTGGAGTTGAATTCTGTTTACATGTTTTTTTAATGAGCTGTTTGGCGTATTTATATTGATTTTAGGTTTGTTTTATTCATTTTTATTCATATTGTGGGCAGTCTGTAAGGGCAATGTTCAGTAGACCAATGGAATGCAAAAGCGTTATTTACCACCCATGAAACATTTCAATTGGGTTGTAATGAGTTGATTAAGTGAATGGATTTAAAAACATTTGCAGTAACTAAAGAAGGTTTCCCGGGTTACACTTAGTCTTTAAAAATGCAGAAATCCAACAGAAGCTGAGACCATCATGTGAACAAATGACTATACTGTAGTGGTATTACTTCTCAGTTGTCAGTCTATCCACTGCCTCTGAATTCTTTTTGCTTGCTGTTCTCTCCACGCCCCTTAAAAACATGCTGTCCCCTCTCCAAAATTCGGATCATTTTTTCGATTCACTCTATGTCTGTTGCATAAACCAGAAAAGATGGGATATTTAATCACCAGCATCTGCATGATTCCCCAAAGCTCTGGGAAAGCTTTGGGCACAGAATTACAGGCAGGAAGAAAGAATCATAGGATTTAATGTAAGTTGTTCAATCAAGTTGTATAGGCATTCAGCTGACTTCATAGGACAGTTACTTTTTTTTTATCTTCCTGGTTTTCACAAACTATTTGCCATCACTAGTAAATCCAGCCTATTTTTAGCCCCACAAATATCCAATACATTTATTGACACTATCCAATTAACACGGCCTTTGGGTTTGGATCCTTTCCATGACGTATTTTTATCTGCTTCCAGAGAGATCTTCCAAATGTCATTTGGGATATTTTTGCCTACAGCCTTCACTTGAAATGAAAATAAACTTGTTCTTAGGCTAAAAGGTGGAGTTTATTTTTGATGAATGTCTGGACTTGTTTCTCCTGTGTTATCTTGGCCTAAAAGTTTATGCTGTATTTTTGGTGCCTAAGGCACCAATAGTTAAAGTTTTGCTGCCTTTTAATTATTAGTCAAATGTGTATAGCCACCCGTCTCACAATAATTTTATTACTAGTTATGATAACTCTTGCTATAACATTGGGATAACCACCACTTTAGATGACTTTCAAGAGAATGGATCAAATTAATGAATGGTTGTTTGCCATGATAGTACACAGAAATATGCTGCTAAATATTACTTACTGAGGAGAAAGATTTGAGGGTTTCCTAAAAACATCTGTCTGGCCTCCAAAGGGAAGAGAAGGTTCTTTGATAGGACTGTTAGAGATAAACCAGAAACTTGCTGATAGGACTTTTTGAGTGATGGTGAGCCATGAATCTATCAGAAGCTAAATTAAACTTCCAGATTCATCCGCATTATATCTGAACCTGTTATTATAAGTAAAAAAAAAAGATTGTTTCTAAGTATATTTACTTTGGAATATGTTGCTAATTATCTCTTCTTTTTTCAGACCATTTCCTCCATTGTGCTGCTCCAGGCAGGCTTAAAACATGTCTATCACGGGACTAAAGAAGAAGCAGCCTAAAATGTTTAAAGTTAAAGTTTCAACAATGGAAGCTGAAATGGAATTCAGTTGTGAGGTATTTTGTTGTTGTGTTGATTTCTAAAGGCCAGAATTTTCATCCAGATATAAGATTTATATACCTGTTTCTCTCTGTCTCTGAATGTAAAAAGCTGACATATCAAGGAAAAGATTACACTGAATGCCTTTTTTTGACATGCTAATTGTTCAATTGCAGGGATTTTTGTGATGTGCATTTTAAAAGGAACCCTTATCACCAGATTCAACTGCTGTAATTGCAGTGATTTTCAGGCTGTTTGCCTCTTACCTGGTTCATGTGCCATTCACTGATCTGTAGTATTTATTTAAGAATATCTGTTCTATCTCTGAGTGCCTGTTAGAACTTTGCCACATCTCTTTCAGTCTCTGCTTATGGCAGATAATTTCTGCTGGGCTATCAATCTCAGAAGAGGCATGGCTGTCTTTTCTTCCAACTGGATTATCTGCTAGATCAGTGACGAATCACAATAATTAGGCACCCTAAATGTACATGGTTTCTAGCTGTAGAAACCAAGTGCTTCTAGTTTAATTCAGTAAAGAAATTTGGGAGAACATTGGTTGATTGAAGTTGCCCAGAATTTAGATCTCTAAAGGAATAGGGGGAGGTAGTAGAACTGGTGTTGTTGAGGCTTGCTTTTGAAGCTATCTTGGCATTATCATATCTCACGTGTGCTAAATTAACAATTTCATTATTTTTATTTTGTACAATGAAAGACTATACTAAGAATTAGAATTTGAAGGTTCTTCCTTCGTCAGCCCACTGAGTTAAATGTGGGGCTTTTATGGGAGAACAATTCATAAATATATTTATATAGACCTTTATATGGGATAGAATCAAGATCACGTAAAGTGTTAATATCACTTTATAACGCCTTGGTAAGGCCACACATGGAATACTGCCTTCAGTTTTGATTGCCACGATGTAGAAAATATGTGGAGACTCTAGAAAGAGTGCAGAGAAGAGCAACAAAGATGATTAGGGGACTGGAGATTAAAACATATGAAGAACGGTTGCAGGAACTGGATATGTCTAGTTTAATGAAAAGAAGGACTAGTGGAGATGTACTTGAAGAACACACAAAAACCACCTAATTTCTACTTTTCTTAAAAGGCAAAATAATGCAATTTTAATTTTGTACTTACCATCAGAGGCTCTGGCATTCCTATTTTTACACAGAGTGAATAGAGATATTTTTTCACACTCAGATGTCCTGATTATCTATCTATTCAAAATTGATTTTGTACCATTGCAATCCACAGATGAAGTGGAAAGGAAAAGACCTGTTTGACCAGGTGTGTCGTGCATTGGGGCTGAGAGAATCCTGGTACTTTGGCCTCTGGTATTCTGTCAAAGGAATGGGCATTTGGTTGAAGATGGATAAAAAGGTTTGGAATCTAAACTTTCATTACAAAACAATACGCATTGAGTTGGAAAGACCTAAAGATATTCTAAAAGTTTTCTTTCGAGATGGTCAGCATTTTTTAAATTTTATTTTTGGCTCAGGGATCTCAGTTTGTTTTGAAGGAGGGACAGAGAGCCTTCAGGAGCCAGGCCAGGCAAAGTAATTGGCTCTTTTGAGAGTATTTAAGTGAATAAAGCAGCTTACCTTTGATGTAAAAAAGAGTAAAATGCACCATTACATTGTAATGGTGAAATTGGGTGTGTGTTTAGTGAAATGAAAGACAAAAGACCTGAAAGCAGAGAGATACCATCTATGCCTATCCTTAATTTACAATGATAATTTTTAAGTGTGAATGGCGGTTAGGCTGAAAAACACATGTGCACATTCATATTCATGTGCATTTTCAAACTACATTCCTTCTACCCCCTTTAGCTAATTGAAGTCCTCTTTGCCTCTAGACTGGAATATGAATGCTTCTCTACCAGTGACTCATCATTTATCTTACATTTTTGGTCCTTTAACTTTCACAGAAACTGGAGAAAAGAAGTACTATAGGGATTACATTAGCACCATTGATAAGATCTTTCTCCTCTTACTATCTCCCAGGACTAAAAAAAAAGGGGGAGGGGGGAAGGGAGGGGAGATATATGTGTGAAATGTATCAGTTCATATGCAAAGGGAGATTGGAAACAATGGGAAAGACTAAGAAATTTACATTTGTAAATCTGAAATGGTTTGGGAGTGGAAAATGCAGGAGAAAGCCTTGCTCAATTTGGTTATTTCTCCTCCCCCCCAACTAAAGGATGAAGATCAGAACATAAAATGCATCCATCTAAATGCATCTAAATATGTGAAAGTTGAAATGCAGTTTTAAATTACAGTAATTTCTTTACCTGGCCATTGATGCTAAGAAGTTGCTACAAGCACATGTGAACTAGCAATGAGTGAGGTGCAAAAAAAAGTCCTAGGGTGACATTGTGAATTCATGGCAAGAAAGAGTGGCTTTGGGCTTCTGCTTTGCCAAACATGCTTTTCCTAATCGGAGGTGTTTAGTTGTTCTGGTTTCTTTTTTCCAAACAGGTTTTAGATCAGGATATTCCCAAAGAAGATCCAGTGAACTTTTGTTTTTTAGTGAAGTTTTACCCTGAGAAGGTTGAAGAGGAGCTTCTGCAGGAGATCACCCAACATCTCTTCTTTCTGCAGGTCAGAAGGTATTTCTTTTATTCAGAATTGGCTTTGAGATGTCATGCTTGTCTTTTGAACATCATCATTATCATCATGTTTAACCATCTATGATCATCCTCTTCCTTGGGGCACTCCTTAGGTTTGTGCCAACTTTAGGGTTTTAGGATTAGTTGAAAGCAAAGGGGTCTTCAGTGGGTCCTCTTTTGGTTTGGGGCTTGTTAGCCGATTTGTTGCTGATCATTTATTTGCCATTTCTTTCTGGGCTCAATCCACCAAGAGGAAGAACACCAAAAGAGAACGATTGGTGCTATTCCCTTGCTTCATCCTTGCATAGAAATTTAGTGAGTGTGGAACCAAGAAACCTTGGGAAATGACACTAATCCCTTCGTTGGATTATACATCATGTCTGATTTTGACAGCACTGACTTCTGATATCAGTCTTGTTTTCTATTTCTTAGAGACTTGCATAAACTGCGAGCCCTCTTCCTTGAATTAATTGTCGCTCATAGATCTTCCAATTCAGGATTCAAAACTGCATCTGTATAATCAACTAATGGAAAGAGGAACTGGAACACACTCAGATACCTTCTGAGTGTGGGCAGCTAATTTTGCTGTATTTAACGAAATAGAGCTAATTGCTATATTTGCTATATTGGGAAGGGTTACATGTCCTGTTACACCAGTACAGAAATTGGAGGATGACCCAAATGAAACAAATCCAGAATTCATGCAGAGGTTCTGTGGGAAGCCCTTTGTGTTAGAGGCTACACTTTGGATCCTTCTTCTTATTCTATTTTATCTTATAAAGCATTGCTTCCCAAACCTTTTCCTTCATTATTCAAAACCATTTGTCAGAAAGTCTTATTAAACTGCAAGGACTAGTTATAAATCCCTTCCTTTAGCATTGTAGTAACTTTGACAGAAATTATCTTTTAAGTTATTTCAAAAATTGCCATGTAGTTTTATCAATTTTGTCTTAATGGGAATACTTTGGGAGATTTTCAAATGCATTTTTAGTACATGTGGCATATTTCAGTCAACTTAAATGTCTTTCTTTATTGGTTTTTGTATCATTACCAAAAGAAAAGCCACTTTTATCCAATTTGGGGTAATTTACCTAGCTTTAGGAAGCACTGTTATAAAGTATATTTACTTTATATATTTATTAAAGTATATTTATAGTTTATGAAGTGTGGTGTTCCTTGATTTGTAGGAAATCAGAAAACATTATTGTAAAGGTAAAGGTTTCCCCTGTCCAGTTGTTTCCAACTCTGCTAGTCCTCCAAACAATTATTGGGAAGTAGATGGAGGTATCAAAAAATATCCTACAGTCCTAAGGGAGTCAATATGTAATGATTTATGATCAAGAAATGGGCTGGAGGATTCTAGAAGTGGAAGTTCACACATTGTAAAGTTGCTAAGGTTGAGAAACGCCACTTATGTGAGATGAAGGTATATGCTTCTGATGAAAGAGATTCTGGCATTCAGCTCTCACCCCCAACCTTAATTTTTTTTAACACCCCTCGCCTTTTAAGCAATCGCCTAACTCTGCTGCAACCAATATGGAAAACTTCAGATTTAGTGAAATCATATTATATAGGTAACAACCGTTCTTAAACACATGTTCAAGAAGCTTTGCATTATTCCCCACTTATGAGTACTTTGATGTAGTTTCAAATTGTAAGGATACTGTTTGCCAAAAGCTGGGCAGAGGGCTCCTTGTCTTTTGTAAAAGTTGCATCTCTTACCTTTATTTGCCAGCCTGAGGAAGTGTGAAAATGCCATGCAGGTGTAAGGAGAAGGCTGTGTGCAGTGTGGGTGGGCAAGATGACCTGGAGGCTACAGGAGGTTGGTGAAGGGGGGGGGGAGTGGATCTAGAAAACATTTATTCATTGATTAAAGTATTTATAGCTCATATAAGGTTCTCGGGAAAAGCTTTAATCCATAAAACAAGCAAAGTGAAGTAAAAATGAGTGATACCTTGAAATTTAAATTTAAATTTAAATTTAAATTTAAAACAAAAATAACCACAATGCCATAATGAAAACAAACAGACTTTTAAAGGGATAAAATGGCATATTTAATCTGTGCTTTGGTAAAAAGCCAGGATTTCATCTGGCATTGAAAAGCAAATATTTTTGTGTGCTGTCTGTTCTGCAGGAAAAGGAATTTTTTAGGGCAGGGGTATCAAACGCGCTTCACTGAGGGCCACATCAGGGTTGTGTTTGACTTCAGGGGGTGGAGGGTCATGGCCAGCATGACATCATTCATGTTGGGAGTGCCTGTGGTGGCCCAAGCGCTCTGTCAGCGAAAATGGGCTCCGGGGCCCCGTTTTCGGCCGGGATGGCCTCCTGCAACCCCTCCTGAGCTCTGTTTTTGCTGGCAGAGGCACCAGAGGCTGGACCTTCACTGTTTCCAGGGAGGCCCCCCACATCAGATCTAAGCAACCTGTGGGCCAGATGCTGAGTTTGACACCCTTGACTTAGGATGCCAAAAAACAGGAGTCCTACCCCTATTACTGCATTTGATCATTATCAACCGGAGTGGGGTGCTGGATTTCAGAAACTAGTTTAATGTAAACAGCTAAAACCCTGAACACATGCTTCGGTTATTACCTTGGAACCAACTTTTCTTTGGAAGAGTTGATCCACTAGATAGAATCAATTTCCTGGCTTTTCTGCTTTTAACCATTGCCTTGACAATTATAATTGTTAATTGTGGGCTGAGCTAGTTGGAAAGAAGTCTGTTTCTCTTTTCCCTTCCTTTTCTTTTCATCTCCCTGAAAGCTACTCATTTTCTTGCAGTTCCTTCAAACCTGCCTTGGCTTGTTCCCCTTGGAGGAATGTAGTTTGGGGAATTTTTTTGCAGTTCCAAAAGAAACATAAAAGTGGAGGCAAAGCAACACGTTTGAACTTGCTGGGTTTCCTAACGTTAAAATTTAGATTTGCAGTATAATTGGGGTAAGAGTGAGAGAATAACCTATGCAAGGATTTGTATACTTAAGAAATCCAACCTGTTAAAATGTATTGAACCATTTGCTTGGTTTAAGAATGCAAAGTTATTATGTACAAGGCAATTCCCCTCATGGCAGGAGGAATGAGAAAGTCACAGTGTTTAGTAGTAGAGATCAGCTACTCCAGTAACTGTCGCCATACCTAAATGAATTTGATTTTTAAAATTGACTTCTTTAGGTTGTCCCCTTTTCAGACTTTAGGATGAGATCTGAGCTTTAATTATTTTAATTGCACTAATAATTATTATCTCTATACTGAAAAAAAGCCCAGTGGGGCTATAAAGAAATAAGTAGAAAAAATTCTAAATAAAAGTAAGAATCCTTAAAACATTAAATTCAGAAATCTATACAGGGATCATTTAAAAAAGCAAAAGAAAAGCAGTAGAACACCCAATCACAACTCAGTTTGATCCTGGCACAGTTATTCCGTAAATGCCCTATTTGATTGCCTTCTAAAATAAAGACAATTTAGAAATCAACTTATCTTTCTAGGCAGAGGTTCTGTGGCTCTATAGCCTTCTATGTTTGGAAGAAAACAAGGGTGCTTTCTCCCATATGTTATATTAAGATAAAGATTCCCCTCGCACAAGTGTGTTAGTCATTCCCAACTCTAGGGGGCGGTGCTCATCTCTGTTTCAAAGCCGAAGAGCCAGTGCTGTCTGAAGACGTCTCTGTGGTCATGTGGCCAGCATGACTTAACGCCGAAGGCTCACGGAATGCTGTTACCTTCCCACCAAAGGTGGTTCCTATTTTTCTACTCGTATTTTACATGGTTTCGAACTGCTAGGTTGGCAGAAGCTGGGACAGGTAATGGGAGCTCACTCCATTACATGGCTGCTAGGGATTCGAACTGCCGACCTTTCTGATCGATCGACAAGATCAGCGTCTTAGCCACTGAGCCACTGTGGCCCTTATGTTATATTAAACCTCCCAATTAAAACAAACAGCTACACATGATGAATGAACAAGGAACAAAGAGAAAAAAACGCAAATTTTATTAAAAAGACAGGAGTCATAAAAGGGAGATAAGATAGGGTGTGAATACATTAAACAGAATTGGGAACTCTAGCCATCTGATCATGTTATTTGATTACAGTTGCCAGAGGAGAGTAATACTGAAGGGGCACAATTTCTACAAGCTTGAAATAAAATTGTCAGTGGCACAAAAGGTATAATGGGAACTCCCCCCTCTCTTTTTCCTCAAATTGCTAGCATTCCAAATAACAAAAAGAAACTTTGCTTGATGGTTCATTCAGGACACACACGAGAAAAGCACAAGATAAATGCAGCATTGTTTTCCCGGAGTTTACCAGGCCATATTTAGGGGACTGAATAGAATGTGTAAGCTTCTCCAAACAACAGTGACCTGAACAGTATTTGAATTAGCCCCTACGTGCAAACACAGTGTTTCTCGGAAAGATAAAAAACAGAAAAGCAAGCACAGGAATTGTTTTCAAGCCTTCTTGTTGGATTTTGAAGAAGCCTTTAGCTGCTCTGGAAAATAGAATGCTGGTTTAGATGAATCTGATTTGCTAGATTTTCCCCCTTATTAATTCCGATACTCTACATTTCTATGGTGGAAAACAAATCATAGTGGAGAATTATAACTTTTCTATTTTGATTGTGGATTTTCTCAGTATCTGGCTGACCACTAACAAAATAGAAGAGTGGACTAAACAATCCCTTACTGATCTGATCTTCCAAATAGAAATTAGATACAGTTTAGAATGTAGTTATTATGCAGCATGCTTTAAAAGCATATGTAACTACTTTGAATATTCTTGGTATTTTTGTGCATGTCTCTACAGCGGCCAACATTTCTTTTATTATTTTTTTTCACTCAAAAACTCAGCTAACGGTTACATTTCAGGTGCCAAAACAAAGTCTGGGTGTCTATTATTTTGTTTTCAAGCTTTGGCTGGGTCTTAGATTTTTCTTCTCTTTTTTTTCCACCTTGTGTCTTAGGTTAAGAAACAAATATTGGATGAAGAAATCTACTGTTCTCCCGAGGCTACAATTTTATTGGCGTCTTATGCAGTTCAAGCCAAGGTGAGGCTTTATAATTGTTAGTTTGTCGCCTTTTATAACACATACGCAGAGTGTTAATTAACACAGAAAATGATCTGCTGAAGCTTAGCTGGAAATAGGAAGTGGTATATTTTTCACCTCATCTGTCTCCATTTTGGGGTGTTTTGCAGATTTGTTTAATGAGTACACCCTGTTTAGATTTCGAGGGAGGTCAGTGAATTAAAACGCAGAGAGGAGATTGACATATCTTCATTTTAAACAAAAAACCACTATGGAACAAAATGCAATTTAGACTGCAGAGGGCATTCTGAGTACAGATTTCTTAGTGAAGTTATGCTGGATCTAGCAAACAATGGGCTTATTTAACTATTGTGGATTTAATTTTATAACCATAGCATTAACTTTATGACCATGGCATAAAATGTTGTAAAATTGAGTCAGTCATGTGGGTGACCCAGTATACGACCATCACAACTTATGATCTATGGCACAGTCATAAGTTAGGGTCTACCTGTAAGGTGATAGTTGTTCTTCCCTACTCCGCCCTTTTTCGTAATTAAAAATAATTCTGCAGCATGCATTTGAGGAATTCCTGCATAATGTCTTGTGGGAAGCCCCCACTTCTAGAATGAAAAATTTGGGGAAATATTAAAAAGGCAGAATGTTATATTTCCCTAAAGGAGAAACATGCTCCTAAAGACAGAAAGCAGAACCAGCCTTTCTTAATAGCCCCGAGCAGATGTTTTGTGCCCATTAAGAAAGATTGGGCCAGTCTATTCAGAAACAAAAGACCTTCACCTCCAGGCATGGGATTAAACATTTTACACTCTCCTCCACCCAAATTCTAAGAACAGGACATGACCATTTAGGATTAACCCACTACCATTTAGCAGAAGACACAGAGCTCATTACCTTGCACAATTTCCTAAGGGCATTTCAGACATTGCAACCCTCCCCATCCTGCATTTCGGGACCTGTATAAAATCCTGGCACTCATCTAGTTAGTTGTTCAGCTGACCCAGAACTGCTGTTGGTTCTGTTCATCATTACATTTTCTTCCCAATCATCCTCCATTTTATTTTATTCCTGACTTGGACCTGAACCGGATGGATTTTCCTTCCGTCTCTTCCTGACCTTTCCTCTTCCCTGAATCATCCTTCAGAAAGTTAAAGGGGGAGGGGGGCAGCTGTAACTGTTTCATTCATCCAGCCTTTCTTAGCACTGAACAGAGAACTGCTTTACCAACCCTTGCTAGTTACTGGCAGAAATCAACCAGCTTTAGTTCAGAACTGAGGCAGATCAAATGAAATGAGTGAACATTTTGCCTTTCATTATCCCTAAATGTCTTTGGGCATATAATATATATAACTATGATAGTGTTGGAAGAAATGTCCTTCTGGGTTTGGCTCCAAGTGGGGAAAAAGACACTGGAGACATGGAGGCTGCTTGGGAAGATGGTTTTAATGGTGGACAGGACCACATGGCTTGAGTCCTGAACAGAAAAGGTGATCACATGCTTCAATATTGGTGGAGAGGAGAAGAGAAGGGAAGGGAAGGCAAGGAAGGAAGAGAAGCTGAGTCCCTGGTTTTATGCCCTCTCTGGCCTTTGATCTTGAGCTTGTATTCTGATTGGTTGTCAGACTCCCATGGGCCCATGCAGGGGCAACTCCCTAGGCTGCGTTTTGAATCCAGGTTTGGTTGAGTTTTCAGATGCCATGTGGTGAGTTGGGTAAGGTGCCAATATTATCATGCCTTAATCCCATTCCCCTGGAGCTAAAGTGGAGAACTCTTTATTATGTAAAGGGACTAGCTTGGCCTTCTTAATGGCCCATTGACAAAGTGGGGATGGGCAGGAAGCTACAGGCAGCTATTCTGTCTTTTAAAACATGTTTCTTTCTTTTCACATCCAGAGAAATATTCTACCTTTTCAATATTCCCTAGGATATTTCATTTTTCTGGGAGAGGGCGGGTGATAACTTCCTACAATAGGATGGCAGCACCCATCGTAGCGAGATTTCATACTTGTCCCACTGTACTGCTAGTGGTAAGGTAGCTATTTGGAGATGACTGGAATTAGATTGTGGGACTCAGTGACACTACATGTTTATTGATTGATTGATGAAATTTATACTCTGTCCCAAAGTGTTAACTCTGGAAGGTTTATGAAATGAATCTATAAACACAAAAATCATCAAATATCTGGAAAATTAAACAGCGATCAATTAAAAAAAAACCCATAAGAACAACACACTCTGCAACCTACTTTGTTATCCATTCTGACCCAGGATCTTGGGACTCAATTTCAATAGGGCTGATGGTTTGGGGCCAAAGCGTATAATGTTTAGAGAAACCTGTGAATTATGATCTGTAAAACTGGTTTAATGATCAAGGTATGGAATACATCCAAAAACCTATACACTATTCAACAGCCATTGTTATAAAAACTAAGGTTTATGGACAATGTGTGAGCCCAGCTTGGATAGTTTGCTTACCAAGCCATACCACTAAACTGTAGTTCTCTCTTTAAGGGGACATTAGGATCTTCTTTTCCTAGTGATTGGTGCTTAAGTTACAGCTGGACCCATTGTAGCTTTACTGCGTTGGCGGAGTTGACAACAAATTCTAAAGGGGATCCATCCAGTTCTGAAGAACCAGTAGTGAAAATTCTTAGTGGTTTGGAGAACTGGTAAATACCACCTCTAACTGGCCCCACCCCCATCTATTGTCTGCCTCCCAAGTCCCAGCTGATCGGGAAGGCATGGGGATTTTGCAGTAAGCTTCCCCTGGAGTGGGGAGGGAATGGAGATTTTACAGTATCCTTCCCCTGCCATGCCCACCAAGCCATGTCATGCCCACCCCGCCCACAAAACCAGTAGTAAACATTTTTGAATCCCACCACTGCACTGGATTCTTCTTGAGCTGTAAACTAGTGTATGTTTGGTACTAGCTGGTTAAACCTCAAGCATATTTTGTCAGAACTAAAGGACAGGAAGGTAAAATTCTCAGGAAAATTATTTCTGACAGGGTCTTTTTTTTTTGCTCCTATGGAATTACAAGGTGTAAATCACACTTCAGATTTCACTTATAAAAATCTTTTAGAGCTTTAGCCATTTTTAGTTGTTATTTTATGATCAAATGATTCCATGTTTTCTCTCTCTTTTAAAAAAGTGTTAATTTAGATCTTATACTATGCTGTCAATTTTTTGTTTACAGTCTTTTCCTGTTGACTCATCTGATACTTTTTTCCCTCACAGTATGGTGACTATGACCCAAATCTGCACAAACCAGGTTTCTTAGCTCCAGAAGAGCTTTTGCCAAAAAGAGTAAGTGTTTTCACACTTTCCTATCCTCCTGATCATGAATAGGAATCCTCAGATACCCAAAATAGCAGAATTAGCCAGATAGGGAGCAACGGATTTGCATGACTCATAAAACAACTTCTTCCCAAAAACCAGTGATTTCTATTCACTCTTTTAGGACAGATTGTTCCTCTTTGTTTTCTAGAGAGTGGGAAATTTTAAAATTCTGACATTCGGTCAATTCTCATGCAACTATTGGAGAATGTGAGAATTCTCCTTCGAGATATCTTCTCCAGGGTCATGAGCTCAAAATGAGTTTATAACCTGACCTTGGTGTTTTTATTCTGGATTAACCTTCTTCCAGATAGACTCCAGATTGCTCTTCACGAAAGGGAAATTTATGACAAAATCAAACCGAAGTTAGGAGTTTTTTATTAAGTTACCAACAAGCTGAAAGGCTTCTGGAAATGGGAGTCAGTTTGCTTCTAATCCTGCAGCATTTTAAGTCATATGTAATTCTGCAGGCCCTTCCAGTTTGTCATACCAGCATGAACAGCCTTCTAGAGGTTTGAAAAGTAAATATTTTTGCCGTTGTTTTCTTTTTTGTTTTTTACTTTTCTAGGTTCTCCGTCAATATCAGATGACCCCTGACATGTGGGAAGAAAGGATTACTGCTTGTTATGCTGGACACCAGGGAATGGCCAGGTACTGCGAGCGCCCTTTGCTTGTGCAACTGTAGTTGCAAAAAAAGGAAAAAAAAGGACTTACATCCATTAACACCTGGTATTGGGGAGAGGGGCAGTGACACACTTTCTGCCCCTTTCCAATTTGTGTGCAACACTGGTGGAAGTTACACTCCTTCCATATTTTTGTGCAACGTCATGATAGAAGGACAAAGGGCAGGTTTTCAGTTTCTAGTGGTTAAGGCATTTGGGGCAGCCACTTTCTCTCAGCCCAGCTCACCTCACAGGGTTGTTGTTTTTGTGGGGAAAATAGGAAGAGAAAGGGGGATTAAGTTTGTTCATAGTGTTGAGTTCTTTATAAAAATAATAAAGGTAGGATAATGAAAAATAAACCAAGATGTCACAATACACATTACACGATTTTGACACTCTGCCCATGTTCATCTATTTTTTTCCCTGGAACCTAGTAGAAGCCAATAAAAATTTAGATGAATTCTAAATTCCCTTGAATTCACTTCTTGATACAAAGTTTGATCAAAACAGATGGGAATTTAGAAACTCATGTTCTCTCACCACTCTGCTTCTGGCTGTTGATCTCACCTCTAGGCAAGATGGGTGGCACACAAATCTAATAGCAATAGCAATAGCAATAGCAGTAGACTTATATACCGCTTCATAGGCCTTTCAGGCCTCTCTAAGCGGTTTACAGAGAGTCAGCATATTGCCCCCAACAATCTGGGTCCTCATTTTACCCACCTCGGAAGGATGGAAGGCTGAGTCAACCCTGAGCCGGTGAGATTTGAACCGCTGACCTGCTGATCTAGCAGTAGCCTGCAGTGCTGCATTTAACCACTGCGCCACCTTGGCTCTTATTTACTAATAAGTAAATAAAAAACTGTATTTTTGTCAACACTTCATTTAAAGTGCTGGTTCCAGGCTTTTTAAGACTAAAAAGAACATATCTGCTTAAGAATAATCTTTTTTGATAATCTGTCCATCACTGTTTGTGGTGTGCTCTGTTCAAAGCCTTTAGTTGTTTTACAGATTGTTCCAAGAGCAGAACTTTTTACATAGCATTACCAGGACTTCAAAATATTCTTCCAGGAAAGGCATTTTTCAATTGGGGGTCATTCAGTTGAATATAAAACTTGTCCCAGAATATTTTGAATTTGTTTGGATATGCCAAGTGAAGCTATTTCTACGTCATGGTTGAATTGACCATCTATTTATGTGATTTTTTAAAATAGAGGCTATAGTGCAATTTGTAAACATCTTTGATTAGCAATGGTAATAAAGCTAGGTAAAAGTATTTCACAGTCAGTAAATACAGCCTAGGGGTGACAGTAATATAGATCAACATGTTTTCTTTATAAAACAAGAACAATCCTTTCCAAGTCTTTTTAAAAAATAAATATTCCATTCTTCTAGATATGAAGCTGAGATGAACTATCTTAAAATAGCACAAGATTTGGAGATGTATGGGGTTAATTATTTTCCAATTGCTGTAAGTATGTGTGATTTTTAATGCATCCGATTCAGATTTTTCTGACAGTCCCAGATATTTGATTGTAAGTCCCTTGTGCCCCAGCAGTATTGCTAGTAAAAAAAAAAACCCAAACCAATGGGGTGGGGGTTATGGGAGTCATTCATAAATTCTCATCAGCATTGCCTGGATCTGGAGCAATTTGCCTGACTTAAAAAGTGTTCTCCATTGTTAAATGCCATGACTCTTAAGCAGATTTCTTGTTCCAGTGGTGGGTTTCAAAATTTTTTAGAACCTCTTCTGCAGGTGTGGCCTGCTTTGTGGGAGTGGATTGCTGGCCATGTGACTGGGTGGGAGTGGCTTGCTGGCCATGTGACCAAGTGGGAGTGGCTTGCCAGCCATGTGACTGGGTGGGCATGGCCAACTTGTAAAATGTGGTGAAACTCACTTAACAATGCTTTTGCTTAGCAACTGAAATGTTGGCTCAGAAACTCTGGCATTGAAGCGTGCAAGTCTTAAAGCTGTCAAGTTACAAGACTCTTGCACCCCTAACCCTTTAGAAACCCCCACCCCAGGGGTGTTCAAACTTGACATCTTTAAAACTTTAAGGTTTAGATAGGACTCTTAGAGGCGGGCGGGGCGATTGGTGAGGAAGCCAATCAGTGAGCGGTGGGCGGGGCAAGCGTGGTGCGGACGGGCGGAGGGAGGGAGCTGGAACTGGTTATAAACGGCACAATAGATTTGTGGAACATCTTCTATAGAAGAGGTTAGAACTGGCAGGAACCCATCCCTGTCTTGTTTTTACATTTTTCAATGTGTATTCATGTTAGCTAACCTAAAGAGAAATTCTAGTTTATAGAACCCTGACGTTTGACTCTTTTATACTGTATGAAGTAATGGGGAAGAAGCTTCCAAGAGGCAAAAGTGCTGGTTATGTACTTTATAGAGAGTAGTTGAGCTGCAGTAAGGATAATTAGGTAAGACAATAAAATTCCCAGTTAAGGCAGGTGTTTATAGATATGGATAGTCCTCAACTTATGACCACAATTGAGCCCAAAATTTACGTGAGAAATTTGTTAAGTGAGTTTTACCCCATTTTAGGACTTTTCTTGCCACATTTGTTAAGCGAATCACTGCGGTTTTAAATTGGTAACATGGCTGTTAAGTGAAACTGGTTTCTCTATTGACTTTGCCTTGTCAGAAGGTCGTAAAAGGGGATCACATGACTCCTAAACCAGGCAACCGTCATAAATATGAATCAGCTCTCCAGCATCCAAATGTAAGTTACGTGACCATGGGGATGCTGCAACGGTCATAAGTGTGAAAAATGATCATGTCACTATTTTCAATGCCGTTGCAACTTTGAACGATCATTAAATGAACTGTTGTAAGTCAAGGACTACCTGTATTCCTCGACTTACAACCATTAATTTACCAATTGTTTGAAGTTAGAACAGCTCTGAAAAAGAGTCACCTAATTGGCAAAATGGGAAAGAAATGAAGGAAGGAAGGAAGGAAGAAAGAAGCAAGGAAGAAGGAAGAAAAAGAAAGCAAAAAGAAAGAAAGAAAGAAGGAAGGAAGGACATGACGAGTTCTTGCACTTACCGTACATAGTGGTGGGATTCAGCCAGTTCGCACCACTTTGGGAGAACCGGTTGTTAACTTTCTGAGCAGTTTGGCGAAAGAAATCATTAGGGCAGAGAACCGGTTGTTAAATTCTTTGAATCCCACCACTGACCATACAGCTGTTGCAGTGTCATGTGATCAAAATTTAGGTGTTTGGCAACTGGCATGTATTTACAATGTCTGCCGTGTCCTGGAGTCAGGGATCACCATTTGCAATCTTCCCAACCAGCTTCCCACAAGCAAAGTCAATGGGGAACTTGGATTCACTTAACGACTATGTAATTCACTTTAACAATTACAGTGATTCCCTTAAGAAACATGGCAAATAAAGTTGTAAAATTGTGAAGTGTGACTCCCTTAACAGCCACCTTGTTTAGCAATAGAAATTCTGGTCCCCGTTGCAGTCATAAGTTGAGGACTACCTGTGCAATACATCTGGAATTGTGAAATGTGCATTTTAGGCCAAAATAAGTTGTAATTGATTGTTGCCAGACAGTGAATATATTAACCAATAAAGGAGAATATTTGTAGCCCAGGGTTGAAATGAGGGATCCTTGGTGCTCCCTGAAGTAGATTGTTTTCTTCCAGATGTCTCATTACCCAAATAAAATAACATCAGCAGGGCTAGTCAGTGCACAAGATGAATATATTGATTTTAACCTTGGACTTCTCCGCAGCAAAAGAAGAATCATACAGACTTCCTGCTTGGGGTCGATGCCAAAGGGATTCATGTCTACAGCATCAATAACCGTTTCTCTCCAAATAAGTCTTTTGAATGGAGCAGCATCCAAAATATTTCTTATTCTGATAAAGAGGTAGGGGGATGTGCCACGGCAGCGGTCCCCAACCTTTCCGCCCTTGCAGACTGGCAGTGCGGTGGCGGCGGGGAAGGGAGAGGGGATGGTTTTTCATTGTATTTTTGCTACATATTTATAAAAAACATAGAACTGTTTTTTCTACTATGTCTGTTTGTCATTGTGTTGTTAGAATGGTTGTTTTTAATGCTATAGAACCGTGATGATGAACCTACCTATGGCACATGTGCCACAGGTAGCACGCGGAGCCCTCTCTGCGGGCATGTGAGCCATCTCCCAGCTCAGCTCCATCACATGCACGTGCCTCGCACCAGCCACCTGATTTTCGGGTCTCTGTTGCACATATGGGAGACGTACGCATATGCGTGGGGGCGGGCAGGCGGGGGATTGTGTGCCCAAGTGTGTGGGGTAGGGTGGGTTGCATGTGCATGTGTGTTGTCGGGAGAGAGTGCAAGCATGTGTGGCATGTTCCCCTGTGCCCCATTTTTGGTCCCAGGAGGCTTTAGGGAGGCCTACTAGGACCAAAATGGGGCACCGGGGGGGGGGTGTTGCGCGCATGTGCGGGGAGGTCACGGGGGATTGCACGCATGCACGGGGGATCGCATGGGGAGCGCACATGCATGGGGAAGCAGAGGGGTCATGCACACATGTGCAGGGAGCGCATTGCATTGTGGGTGTGGGCATGTGCCCACGATTTCGGCATGCGAGGACAAATAGGTTAGCCATCACTGCTATAGGATGTCATACTTTACATCCATGGGTCTCTAGTGGAAACAAATTTTGTACATGGACTTAGTATATAATGATCATTTTTAAAAAAAAAACCACAAGCCTTTTTTCTTTCAGCTTACAATTAAGCCCATTGACAAGAAAGCCGAGGTTTTCAAGTTCTTCTCCTCACAGCCTAAAGTCAATAAACTGGTGAGTGCCTGTGAGATTATCTGTGGAGTCCTTGGTGCTGTCTGACTTGGCTTTCTTCATGTAGACATTTCATTACCTAACTAGGTAACATCATCAGTGTGAGTGAATGTGGGGGAGTGGTTTGCTCCCTGTTTATGTATGGTAGTTTGCCCTGCCAGTGTTGATGTAATTGTGGTTCTCTTCTTTCTGTCCCATTTTTGTCCCATTATAAACATGCCCCATTATAATAATGGCCGAAGACAGTGGCCTGACCTGAATCTATGCTCGGTTGGAACAGAGATCATGTGACACTGAATTGCTCTGATTGCCTAGACCCATGATTGCGAACCTGTGGCATGTGTGCACAGGTGGCACGCGGAGCCGTTGTCAGGGCATGCGAGGCTTGTGCATGCTGCCAGCTGACTTCGGCCTTCTTTTGAGGCCATTTTTCGCCCTTCAGAGACTTCCCTGAAGCCTCCAGAGCATTAAAAACTGGCCCTACAGGAAAACTGGAAGTTCGGGAACAGACTTCTGGTTTGCTCGTAGGGCCGGTTTTAGCCCTCTGGAGCGTTCAAGAGCCCTCAGGAGGCTTCCCTGAATGCTCCGGAGGGCAAAAACAACACGAGCAAACCAGAGGTCACTTCTGGGTTGCTCGTACGGTCGTTTTTTGCCCTCTAGAGACTTCAAGGAAGCCTCCTGAAGGCCCCCGAAGGCTCCAGAGGGCTAAAACCAGACTTCTGGTTCCCGAACTTCCGGTTTGCCCGTAGGACCGGTTTTTCGGGCTCCAGAGACTTCAGGAAAGCTCCTGAAGCCTCCGGAGGTCCTCCGGGGTGGTGTGTGTTTTCGCCCTTCCCAGGCTCCTATAAAGCCTCTCGAGCCTGGGGAGGCCGAAAAAAAGCACGGCAAAAAATTGGAGCGCTGGTCATGCGTGCATGTGTGCTGTGGTCCCAAGCATAGCATTATGGGTGTGGCACGCCCGCCCACGACCCCCTGCGCTCCCCCTGCTTTTGGCACGCGAGCCAAAAAAAGTTTGCCATCACTGGCCTAGGCGTTGCCGAATGATTTTATTTTTAGTAATAACAATTAAAGCCATAAATGATTGTGAGGAAGCAAATGAGGGAGTGGTTTGTTTTTCAGTATATACAATATCTATCTAAACATTAAGATATGCAGGATAAGACTTGCTCCATTTCCCATAGCTAGGAGAGCCAAGTTAGGTGAAGATTTATTTATCTTAAACTTCCTACTTCTATTATACGGATTAAAAACGTGGAGGGAGGGAGGGGGGAAGCAAAATGCACAAGACTGGGAATATCTAATAGTCAAACAAAATAGAATTATTATTCTATTCTATTCTGAGCCAAGGTGGCACAGTGGTTAGAGTGCAGTACTGCAGGCTATTACAGCTGACTGCTAGCTGCAGTTCAGCAGTTCAAATCTCACAACTCAAGGTTGATTCAGACTTCCATCCTTCCGAGGTGGGTAAAATGAGGACCCAGATTGTTGTGGGCAATCTGCTGATTCTGTAAACTGCTTAGAGAGGGCTGTAAAAGCACTATGAAGCAGCATATAAGTCCAAGTGCTATTGCTACTGCTATTATCAATTGGTAGAAGGACCAGTCATTCTCAATTCCTAGGGCGTGTTGGAACAGCTGTGTTTAGAGATTTTCTAAACACCAAAGAGGAAGGATCCATTTGGAAGCCCAGGGAATCTGAAAGGAGGGGGAAGTGATAGAACATGCACATTTCTACCCTTCCATTTATGCTCTGGGTAGTGCTCAGCTATATCCAAGTTCTGTATGTTCCTTCATTAACCTAGAAATGTATCAACTTAAAAATATATGTGTGTAGCTCTCCATTATGCCAGTCCTAAATGAAAACAGTCTTCTAGGTAATGTAAGGTCCAAGACAAATACAGATATGGAGCAGTGGTGGGTTGCCAATTTTTTTTACGACTGGTTCAGGCGCGCTTGCGTGCTCACACTTCTGCACATGCACAGAAGCGTCTGGGTGGGCGGAGCCTCCCGCCACCGCTACTACCGGTTCGCCCGATCCAGGTCAAACCAGAAGCAACCCACTTCTGATATGGAGGTTTTCAGTGGACCTTTTAACAGGAAATAATGAGGATTATCAGAATGGCTGATAATATAGCATTCCTATAGTATCCTGGTTTTTTATATTTTCCTGAGGCATGTAGACAGTAGTTGCTGAAAACCAAATCAATCAGATTAATTTTAGGTTTACCTGGAGAACTAAATTGAGTTTCCCTCCCTTCAGAGACAGATATTACTACATCGCTGAGTATTATGGTGTAATACATGAAGAATTGTGTTTATATTCTGGACTTCCCAAACACATCTGATAGACCACTGAAGGAAACAGAATACTGGAGTTCTCTTGGATAGTTCCAGGAAGATATTTTTCTTTTCTCCTTTCTTGCAGATCATGCAACTCTTCATTGGAAATCACGACTTGTTCATGAGAAGGAGGCGAGTGGATCCCATTGAGATCCAGCAGATGAAAGCTCAAGCCAGAGAGGAGAAAGCAAGAAAGAAGGTGACTCTTAATTAGATACACAAGGAATTTTTCTTCGATGCAGAATCTCAGTGTACATGCAAAGTAAAGAGTAATAATACTCATAATAATGATACCAATAAAATAATCATAATAGCAAAAATAATCATAATAATGATACCAATAGTGGGGAAGGTGAGAAGGATAATTCTACAGTCATACAGAATGGGGGAATATAGAGTACTTAGACATAAAACAATACTGTGAAGATTAGGTACTCAGCAGAGTGATCCCATGAGGGAAAAAACTGCCCCTGTGTCTATTTGTTTTGGTATGTAGTACTCTATAGAGGCATCCCAAGAGAAGGAGTTGAAACAATTTATGTCCAAAATGTGAGGGGTCTGTAGTTATTTTCGCAGGTCTCCTTTTGACTGGCACAATATACAGGTCTTCTATGGAAAGTAGGCTGGCTGGAATTGTTTTTTTCTGCAGTTGTAACTATCCTTTGGAGCGGTATGGCCTGGTACGGCCGTACCAGGAGTATCCGGGAGAAGTGGCCACCGTACCAGTACAGTGGCTCATTGGGCCCACCCGCCCGCCCATATTCCATGGCCGTTTAATACCGCGACCGGCCCATTGTGCAGGCGTGCACAGCGTGCACACCTGCGTGACCTCCACCGAGCAACTGGGTGCCGCAGGACGGTGGTGTGCGCATGCACGCACAGCACGCGTGCCCGTCTAGGACGCCTGGCCCCGTGCAGAGCGTACCGGCTGCACCGGGGTCCAGAACCCACCACTGCTTTGGAGTCTGTGCCTGTTATAGTGCTAACTTCCACGTGTGGCCTAAACATACGTACATATTCAATAAAAGCATTAAAATAAACTGTTTACCCCTGGTGAAGAGAATCTGAAAGGGCAATGCTATGCATTTTTCTTGAGGCAAGGACCTTTTTAAAAAAAGTAGATTTTGATGTATTTTGAATCCCTCTCTATATATAATGGTGAGAAGTTTAATATGTGGGTTTTCTTTCTTTTTTTTAATCAGGAACAAAAAATTCGTATTTCCTTCTTCTCTTTTTTCTGTTGTGCTGTTTGTTGTGCAGATTTGTCTACTCCAAAGAAGTATTTCTGGACAGTAAAAACAAACAAACAACCCACACTAGAAAATAAATATGAAATCAATAACTTAAACCTGCAGTTAATTTTTGGCAGATTGATTTGCAAGATGACGGGATAGGGTTTGCAAAGGATAGGTCCCAGCCCCTAGGAGGTTAGAGTTGAAAAATATGCAATGTAAGAGGGGGACTGGAAAAACCAGAACAAAGTGAGCCTGGCTACATTCCGCTGTGCAGTTCTTGCAGATGTCCAACCTTGCTCATTCCCTCAGATGGAGCACCAGAGGCTGGCCAGGGAGAAGCAGCTGCGGGAGGAAGCCGAGCGAGCCAAAGAAGAACTGGAACGACGCCTCTTTGAGGTGGAAGATGAAGCTCGGCAAGCTAATGAGGCGCTGGTGAGCATTGCTGTGGTAATGAAGCCTAGTGGTCAAGGGCTTCTGGTCAATTGTCTCCATTTTGCACTCACTTAATTTTTTTATGTCATACCTTACTATTTTGTTTTATTGTTTTATCGTTTTACTATTTTGTTTTATTGTTTTATTATTTTGTTATTTTATCATTTTATCATAATTTTATCATTGTCATAATTTTATTATCATTTTGTCATAATTTTGTCATCATTTTGTCATCATTTTATCATCATTTTATCATCATTTTATCATTATCATTATTTTATCATCATTTTATCATTTTGTCATTTTATCATTTTATTTTTTGAATTGATATGCCACCATCTCATTATCTAGAGAGCCTCTGGGCAACTCACCATATGAGATGCTTGTTTTAAAATTCCCCTCCAGCGCCGTTCAGAGGCAGCAGCAGAATTGCTGGCTGAGAAAGCTCAGATCGCGGAGGAGGAAGCCAAGCTGTTGGCTCAGAACGCTGCAGAAGCAGAGCAGGAGCGCCATCGATTAGAGTTGGCGGCCTTGAAAACCAGCGAGGAGAAGCGACTGATGGAGCACAAGATAAGGGAGGCCGAGCTGATTGCCATGAAGCTGGTGAAGGAGTCCGATAGAAGGTGACACTCTGTACTAGAAACTTAGTTGGTCATTCTGCATGTGCTCCCTCGGGTGTTTTTGATGAAAAACACATGTACAGGTAGTCCTTGACTTACATGATTGGTTGCTCAGCAACCATTTGAAGTTACAGCCTACCTGGAAAAAGGGAATTTTGACTCTTCTGATGTTCGAACAGCAGGGTTCTAACCATGTTTTATGATGGTTTTGCTGAAAACCAGAAATTAATCCCAGTTTTTAGCATAACTATGCTATAGCAAACAATGGATTTGCTTAACAACCATGGTATTCGCTTAACAACCACTGCAGAAAAGATCCTTAAATTGGGTCAGTCACATGACTGATCCATTTTATGACTGTCAGGCTCCCTTATGGTCATATGTCAAGGACCTGCATTTCTGCAAGCTGCCTTTTAGCACTGCGGTTAATAAGTCCCAAGGACGCATTGGCTCGGTGGCTAAGATGCTGACCTTGTTGATCAGAAAAGTCAACAGTTTGATGGTTCGAATCCTTACCGCCATGTAACGGAGTGAGCTCCCATTATTTGTCCCAGTTTCTGACAACCTAGCAATTCAAAAGCATGTAAAAATGCAAAAAATTCCCTTTGGTGGAAAGATAACAGCATTCCATGCGCCTTCAGTGTTTAGACATGCTGGCCATATGACCATGGTGGTCTTTGGACAGCGCTGGCTCTTCGGTTTTGAAATGGAGATGAGCACCGCCCCCTAGAGTTGGGAACAACTAGCACATATACGCGAGGGGAACCTTTACCTTCACCTTACAAGTTAGAAACATTTTAATATGTTCCTCATGAACTATAATGGGTATAAATGCTAAGTGCTGGTTTCTGATGGGATCACAAAACAAAAAGTCAGGGCTGGAAAATGAAGGCTTGGGTTTAAAAGTAAGAGACCAATCTTTGGAATTTATTCAGGGATAAATTATACCGTAAAGGGAAATATAACTGTGGGAGAAAGCAGAGGGAAGCCATTTCTCTCTTGCTGCCCAGAAAACTCCATGAATGTGTTTGTGAAGTCATCAAGAATCAGGTTTCTTTAAATTTGTGACACTTTTTTGGACTGTATCCTGCTGGCATTCTGGTTCCTGAATTTTAGAGGGATTTTTTTACAGTATAAACAGCAAAAATGCATGCGTATAAAAAAAGTAATTTTAAAATTATATTTAATGAAGTACTTATAATTGCTTTAAACTGCAGTTATCATTAAATTGCATATTTAAGTTGCATATTACAATTTAAACAATAGTATTTAAATCCACACATTTTAAATAGTTTCTAAATTGCACATGAATGTGAAACACAAGTGAATAATTACCTCTTTTCTACTAATCTCCCAATTATTTTCTTAATATTATGACTAATCTTTCTGTGTATAGAAAAAAAATCAGGAATTAATATGGAGAGATCCTTGATAAACTGAGGCTTAGCAGTTACCATGGTTACCTGATACCATGGATTCTCTTAGGTTCTGCTTTTGAGTCATGAGGAAGCCGCAGAAATTATTAAAGTTGATTGAAGCCAATTGTGCTTTCAAGGCCTTAGTTAAGGACTTTCTTTGAGAAATATGGATTGATTTGCTTATGACGATAATTTGGCTTCTCAGGGTCAAAGAAGCTGAACATTTAAAGCAGGACCTACAGGAAGCCAGAGAAGCCGAAGAGAAAGCAAAGCAAAAGCTTCAAGACGTCAGCAAGTTTAATTCTCCTCCTGTAAGTTTTTTTTTAAAAAAAATACATGATTGCTTTAGAGATAGAATAACAATGATGTAATATATCCTTAGGTAAAGAATAAACCTGCAATAGGTATAGTCTCTCTCTCTTTGGAAGGCAGAGAATCATGGGGAATGTAGTATTCCATTCAAAGTATCTCAGCAACCTTTTCAGCTAGAATTATGGGGCGTCTTTCTTGGAAGGACTGATTAAAAAGGAAAATGTGGAGTACTTGGTGTTCTCTGAGTTTGGTTGTTTGCTTGCAGATGTCTTATTATGCAACTACCATGTTTTCCCGAAAATAAGACTGGGTCTTATCTTATTTTTTGCTCCAAAAGATGCATTAGGGCTTATTTCCTGGTTGGGTCTTATTTTGGGCGAAATACGGTACTAATTGCATGTGTCTGGCTGATTATCTTAATTGGGGCTTATATTACGTGCATCCTGAAAAAATTATGGTAGGGCTTATTTTCTGGTTGTGTCTTATTTTGGTGGAAATACAGTACTAATTGCATGTGTCTGGCTGATTATCTTAATTGGGGATTATTTGGGGGGATTATATTACTTGTATCGTGAAAAACTATGGTAGGGCTTATTTTCTGATTGGGTCTTATTTTTGGGGAAAGATTAAGTTTCATCATTAGTATTGATGTTACTTGCAAGGTAGTTAACTAGTTGGGTAATGAAATATTTGCAAGCAGACAACCACGTTTAGAGAGAAAAAGAAACTCCATCGTTCATTCCTGAGCTACAGATATTATCTTCTATTAAAAAGGGAAATATTTGAAGTTGCCAAACATAGAAAGGTAAAATGATAGGTCCCATTACATTGTGCTTGTAGATGCTTTCAGGGTAGACAATTTGTTTACCTCAGGCCAACAGGCATCTGTTTCTACTAGATTAGAGCCTATCTACACAACTTCCAGTCAGATCTGTGCTTGGCTGTAATTATGCCACCCAGTGGTGTGTGTCTTTCTGTGGCATTTTCTGCATAGCACAATCCTAGGGGTTCAGAACTTATTCCTAAACAATGTAGGATTCAATATCACAGGTTTTTGTTTCTGTGGTCTTTTCTAGCATACTGTTAAGTCTACTTCATTTCCGCCTGTGGACACGAGGGATACCAATGGTGACAAAGGATTTGTAAAGATGGATTTAAGAGACATTGATCTGAAGAGGCTTTCCTTGGAGATAGAGAGAGAGAGGTAGGATTGTCCTCCTGTGGCTGAAATAAGGCCAGGCAGATTCCAGATTCAGAATGTGAATGGATGAAATTTTGTGCCAGAATGGAATTCTTCATGCTTTGTACCTTTATTCAGAACCTTATTTTGGTTCATGTTATATAGTATATTAGGGACGCAATGGCTCAGTAGCTAAGACGCTGCGCTTGTCAATCAGAAAGGTTGGCAGTTTGGCAGTTCGAATCCCTAGCGCTGCGTAACAAAGTGAGCTCCCATTACTTGTCCCAGCTGCCAACCTAGCAGTTCGAAAGCCCGTAAAAATGCAAGTAGAAAAATAGGAACCACCTTTGGTGGGAAGGTAACAGTGCTCCGTGCGCCTTCGGTGTTTAGTCATGCCGGCCACATGATCACGGAGATGTCTTTGGACAGTGCTGGATCTTCGGCTTAGAAACGGAGATGAGCACTGCCCCCTAGAGTTGGGAATGACAAGCACATATGTGCGAGGGGAACTTTTACCTTTACCTATATAGTACATTGGCATTAGGTATTTCTGTTCAGCATAGAAACCATATCCCCAATACTAGAAATATTAGACACCTGACTAGTTTTTGTACATCTATATGAACTCTATGATCTCTTACCATCATAACAGAAGCTTTACTTAAAATAGGCCAAACTCTAAGGTAAAGGAGATCTTTTGAACTTTTTATCTGAAATCTGAGCAAAGGCTACTTCAGAAATAGTAGAATCTCTTTCTTTGCCACATATAGGACAATACATTTGCATAAATTGAGCGCTATGCAGCATAAATCTTCCCCTGTTCAAAGCAAGGGTGGTGTGTCATTTCTGTGATTTGATAATCAGAGGCCATGGACTTTAGTAACGACTGTGAAAACTCAAAATCTGAGTCCAAACAAGGAGTGCAAACACTGCAACTTAGACAGACTTTGTTTGCTAGATTAGGAGTATACAATTTTTTTAAACCTGTAAGAGCCACACAGCTTATCCATCAGTAGTTTGTGACTTTTGAGCACTTCTCATCCCAAATCAGAGTATTCAATTTGGGAATTGTATTTGGTCCCACATGTGGGACCACACGTGTAAGGTACAGCTTAGTTAGGTTGATTCATTAAGATTCTCAGATCCTGAAATCTGTTTTCTTATAGTCCCAGGTACTGTACTAGTTCTGGCTCAGGTACTGGTTTAATTATGTTCACAGCCCATTTGATTATCTCTACTTTATTTACAGTTTTGTTTTGTCTGTGCTTCACAGGTTGGACTACCTAGATAAGAGTAGAAAGTTTGAAGATCGTCTAAAAGAACTCAAGACTGAAATCCATGCTCTCAAAGTTGAAGAGAAACACGGCGGGCTTCTTTCTCATTGGAACATAATCCTTGACTCTTTGGACCATTCATCAGAGAAGGAATATAAGGTTCCCATACAGTCAAGCATTTCTTTATTAAATTTGTAACAAACGCATACATTATTTTAGCACTCTTTCATGAGTCAGCTAGAGGTATCTCCCAGACACTTGCAAGCTTGGTTTAAAAACAATGACTTTTCTTACTAATGTGTCCCTGGATCTATGGCTGAAATATTTAGGATTGTCATAATGATTCCAGCGATTAAGACTGTGGACAATAAAAAATGAGAATAGGAATGGGTTTCACCTTTACTGAATGAAATTAATAAATATAGTCAAATAAACTTCAATACTGACTACATTTTAAAAAGTGTAATAACTGTTGGTATGTAGTGTTGGAAAAAGCTTTCTTTGTTGAGCAATTACCCAGTTTCTGTGAAAAGAAGCCCCCCCCCCCCGATAATAAGCCCAATCGGGCTTTTGAGCACATGTGCTAAAATAAGCCCTCCCCTGAAAATAAGCCGTCCCTTAAAATATTGCAACACAGCAGCTGGCATGAACTGACCATGCTTGTCACCTCCTGTACTTCAAAAATAATAAGTCCTCCCCAAAAATAAGACCAAGCGCTTATTTTTGGGGGGGGTCAAAAGAAAATAAGACCCTGTCTTATTTTTGGGGTACCTCTTTTCTCATATTGAAGGAAGCAAATAATCTTAAAAACAAATTAGCCTTAGTCATATACAGATTAAGGAAGATTTTACCAAGTAACCAAACTGATTTGACATAAAGTACTTTAACTGAGTACATTAGAAGTTGTTTTCCATCAGATTAAACGTTTTGAAATTGTCTCTCTTATTCTGTATTAACCAATTGCAGCTTTTCAGGTTCTGCTGAAGGAGGCTTTCGCAATCCCTGTACCTGATCTTTGAAGCAAGAAAGACCAGGCACTGAACTTGATAGTCTTGTGTTTTTTAACAGGAACACCAATAAAGGATCAAAACAAGACAGAACCTGTATTGTGCACAATCCTCTTTGCATATGCTCCATTCTTTGTCCTTAACCTTAAGCAAAATCCCTTAAGCTCTGGGAGATCCCCACAGGATGTTTTTCTTGTTGTCACCACTAAATTATTTTCTGATTTAGAAATTCTTTTCCTCCTTTGTTTTGATATGTCTAAGGTAATGTGGCTAAGTGAAATGTGGGGAAGACACGGGATAACATTTAAACAGCTCTTGCTGGAATTTTATTACAAAATATTTTAAAATGATTTCTAAATACTACAAGACCCCATCTTCCTGAGTAATGGAGGTTCCCCTACAGTGATGGGAGTCAAAAAATTTTACTACCAGTTCTGTGGGCATGGCTTGGTGGGCGTGATGTGGCTTGGTGGCATGGCAGGAGAAGGACACTGTAAAATCTCCATTCCCTCCCCACTCCAGGAGAAAGTTACTGTAAAATCTCCATTTCCTCCTGATCAGCTGGGACTTGGGAGGCAGAGAATAGATGGGGACGGGGCCAGTCAGAGGTGGTATTTACCGGTTCTCCGAACTACCGTATATACTCAAGTATAAGCCGAGTTTTTCAGCCCACTTTTGGGGCTGAAAAAAGCCGCCTCGGCTTATACTTGAGTCAGTGAAAAATTTGCCCGAAATGGAGGAGAAAAAGGGGCGGGGCCATGCCACTGGGTGATGCTCGTGAATGGCCTGGCGCCCCTGTGTTTCCCCTCCCTCTGTGTCAGTTTGCCGCACAGCGCGCACCGCACCATCCCCCCTCCTCACGTTCTAATGTAATGCAGGGCTGTCTTACGATTCCCCTTCCTCCCCCTCCTGCCGCTCTGCAACGATGTCCCACCTCCTCCTTGTTATGGCAAGCAGCCACATAGCAATGTCCCACCTCCTCTGGTACAGTGATCCAATGATAGGAATCACTGTGCCGTGTGTCATAGGAGGCGGGACATAGCTCCCGCGGCTGCACGGGACATCATTACCGGTAGCTGCTGCATTTCCCACCCTAGGCTTATACTCGAGTCAATAACTTTCCAGTTTTTTGTGGTAAAATTAGGTGCCTCGGCTTATATTCGGGTCGGCCTATACTCAAGTATATACGGTACTCAAAATTTCCGCTACTTGTTCTCCAGAAGTGGTCAGAACCTGCTGAATACCACCTCTGTTCTCCTAGTCTAGGATTCTGAGTCTCTACCATACTTGCCCTTTTATCTAAGCTGCACAAATCCTTCTCCCCGTTTCCTTCTTCTGAAATACACACAGTGGAGCTTGCATTGTCATGTCTTGAATGACAGTTCCATCACCCAATCATCCCAACTTGTGAAATTAATCTTCTACACATTCTTCTCCTGCTCCTGAATCTTTAGGTAACTACCCTTCCTGGGAAAATGACTAATAGTACAGTTGTTTCTGTAGTTCATCCCTATGAAGCTGCTTTTAGAGATGCTTCAACCTGATCATTTTTTGAAGGTGACTCTTCAGAAGAAAAAAAGATCACTTGAGTCTAATAATAGGATTCTTGTAGAATCCTGACTTGATTTTATGTATTATACCAGCCAATACAATATTCCTAATGTTAATCATAGACATTACATATATATTCTACTTAAATCATTAAGACTTCTGGAAATAATAATTTGTGCATTTCACACAAGTGCACTTCAGTCCTTCATAAAGGGACAATTTCCAGACCAACGGAGTTAAATTTGTTTTTTTGGCTTTCAGAATGTTTCATGTTATCCTGAATAAATAAAACCTCAATTAATGGCTAATATACTGCTTTTTAAAAGGCTCCTGTTTGGATGAAAACTCTTGAAGCAGACCTGTTTAATAATCTTCAACCGTCCTTTTCACCATCATGCCTGCTAAACGTGATTGAGAATACCATGCCCAGTGCAGCAACAGAAAACTCTTTTCCAACTCATCCCCTGGTTATTAATAACATGGAAACAGGACACCGAAAGCACATTAAGGTAACCAGCTTTGCATTTCATTTTGTGTATTCCATATCATACAATGTCCTATCTACAAATCTTTTCCTTTGATGATTTGTCTGTATCTCAAGGAAGTATTTACACAACAGTTGGTGCTCAAGATTTAAGTCAGCCACTGATTTGAGCTTCTGCCCTAGAAACTACACAGATGCTTTGGGATACTTGTGACTGGACACAAAGTGCAGTTATTCCTTGTTGCTTATCTTCAATATGCCATTGAATTTGGAAGTACCATTCAGCTCCTGGGTTCAACTGACAGATCTACTCCCTATCAGTCAGTCAGTCAGTCAGTCTATCATCTTTCTCTCGCTAATTTTATATTCCCCTCATCTGTTGATGACTCTTTCTTCAAATGCCTTTTCCCAAAGAAAAATCCAAGAGTAATCAGTACTTCCAAACGAGTATTAAAGAGAAAAGGAAAGGAGAATAGAGTCAATATAATAGCCATGCAATCAGAATTTTTAAGTCGCACAATGAGATTTTTAACTTGATATATGGAGTTATCTTCTCTCTCTGTGAGCTATTGGATGAGGGGAGATTCCATGGAGTGGGGGGAAGGAAGAGAGGGATGGAGGGGTAATTAGATTTGTTTCAATGCCTTCTTCAAATACCAATCATACCTGTCATATGTGATCACTTGATACATTATACAAATGTGATTTAGAAATGTGGTTTCTTCATTTCTTGGCTTTGGGAAGTGGTGAAAGATTCAATTTTACTCCTATTCTAATATAAATTTTTATATTTTACTGCTTCTTTATACAGTTGCCTTTTTTTAAAAAAAATGCATATCATCTTTTATTCTGTGTTTTTAAAATGTTTCAACCCCTCTGCTCTAAGTTTAAGTCTATTTGCCTTATACCAAATATTTTTCTTATACTGGCATCTTAGGTCCAACAGCACAAAACAGATGTGATCTATATCTGAAACAACAGAATGACCAGATTATCCAACTCAAGTTATCCATCCAAAGATTTCTAGACTACTTTCATATTCTGGGGAAAAAAATACACCTGCTGCTTAAAGCTTAAGAATGGAAATATTCCTTTTTCATTCCTAGGAAGTGGTGCTCATATAGGTAATACCAGCCAACCAGAGATCTAAGTTTGCAAGTCTAATACACCTTGTTATTTAATACATCATCTTGACAGTAATTGAACATTTCTATTGGGTTACTTGAAGATTTATCATGCCAATGTACGTTGTAAGAAGAATCTTAAGAAATTCAAGCAGATATATTCTAGTACGTTCCCAAAGTCAGCAATTCTATTAAGTTACTTGGGAGTTAAGAACTGAGTTGTACATTCATTTAAGAATTATGAACAACTTGCTATTAAATTTCACTACAAGCAATGGGATTGTATCACAATTTAACTAGATTAAGGTCCTGTACATTTAGAACTTTTCATAAAAATGTAAATGTAAATTTATGATTGTGAATATTTTTATTTTTGTAAAGTGTTCTACAATTATTTCTTTCTTGTTTTTCTATGATTAAAGAACAAAATTTTAAATGCCCAAATCAGTTTATTAAAACAGAATCCATGAGTATCCTATATATGTCCTTAAGCTAAATCTGGGTTGGGTTTGTTCAGCTCTTTTGCTGAAAATAGAGCCTGATCCTATTCACACACTGTATTCTCAACTGCAACCTATTTATTATTCTGGCACAGACTGCAGCCAGTTTTAATTACTACAACAGGAGTTTCTTCTGAGTACACAAACTTAGGACTGTACTATTATTTAATTTGTATCTCATCCTACGATGAATGAGGGTGGTTGTTTTTTTTAACAAAAATAAACACAGAAATAAGTAAAGGTAACAATAAGCTTATTTTGATGTCAGTATCTAAGTAAAAAATCTGTGTTTTATTTTTGTTAAAATTTAAAGCAACATAAATCAAAAAATTTATTCTCTTTCTGTGAGAAATGAAACGGCAGGAAAATAAGCCAATGAATAAGACTAGAAATAGGTTTAGTTTCCTTTACAAGCTAGCCCAAAACAGAAGTCCGCTGTTGAAACTTTCTTAGCACTGGTGTTCAATTATTTGATTCCAGTTGACATGTCAACTGGTTCCTGATCACAGCTGGCTTGTGTCCTTTTTCTTGCAGCAGCCATGCTTCTGTCTAGCCATCTGACACTTTTCCATGCGCAATATACAAGCGTCAAATGGTTAGACAGAAAACCAGCCATTTTGACATTCAGCACAGCTGCCATTTCTACTATGGAAGTTTGTAGCACCTGACCCAGGAGAATAAAGCCAACTTCTAAACAGAACGCATTTGGTACATGCCTTGTGAGCTGTCCCATTGAAATGGCACTTGGCCTATACTTTTTCAATTCATCTTCTGTTCCAAGGTTAGGTGAGAGGAAGATTGTCTTGTAACAGCTGTCAACAATCTTATATAATTTACCCCAATACTCAGAATTACAACATTGGTTATTTTTAATGTCATTTAAAAATAAATAAATACTGGAATTCAATTCCTGAATTGTGGAGATAATGTGGGAATAGTAACAGTGATGACACTGGAAAAAAGTTGCCGCCTGGATGAGATTTTTAAAAGGGAAAATATTTGTCCATATTGCTTAGTTTCTCATATTCTGCTAACAAAGTTAAAAGCCAGTTGCAGAACTGAGTTAGGTCCTACAGCAAGGACTAAAATTGCTTTCATTGATCTGAAGGTTCTCTAAATTGGTAAATAGTTTCTCCCAGCACTGATAGCCTTGACCATACTGGCTATTAAATTCTAGGAAATGCAGATACATGAAAGTGTACTTGGGCTGGAAAAATGGACTAAATATATGGATAAAAAAAATAAGGCTTCCTGAATTTGAGACCATACTACTTGATGGGGAGGCAAAAAATTATGAGGTTCTGGAAGATAACTCAATTATTTGCTTCTCATCTTTAAGTAAGATAGGAGAAATACAACTCAAAGATGATACTGCTACATAGTGTCTTCTCCTTCACCATTTGCTAACATATAGCGGAGTCATCAAGAAACATAACTTTACATATCCATGCCACATAAGTAAGGCTATATGAAATTACAGTGCTTATCGCCAAAAAAAAATCTGGAAAAAGAGGAAGCAGTAAAGTTTATTCATATTAGGACAAACATTGTGAGTAGAACTCCTTGGAGTTCTTGTTAGTCATGTAGTTGAAAAATTAAATCACTGACACAGAAACTACTGAGCTTTGTGGGCTGGAGATTAGGATGATAGCTGGAAGGTGCATATTGTTAAAAAAAATAAGTCAAGGAAAGGCATCGTGAAACCATCCTCAAACCTATGCTTTGGTATCTTCCTTGGCATATTAATGACAGCTTATAGACTGTAATTGGTATTCATTAGAGAACTCATTTTAAAAATCTAAGAATTTCAAACTTAAATTTGATATTCTATAATAGAAATTATTGTGATGTTGTACATCAATGTTTATAATATATATCTTTAAAGTGTCTGAGGAGGTAAAAAGTGCAGCTTTCCTCAAAGAATCCTCTTATAGTTTGCACTATGAATTCCAAGGATTAAGAAAATGACAAATATCAGGCCATGCATGTTTTGTTCTTTTTGACAGAAGCCCTATTAGTTTACTCTTAAGAAACAAACTCACTTTAGAGTTTTGGGTTGATAATGAACTGGTCTCTGTTCTTTTGGCTCACTCTTAAATATTAAATTAGTATAACAAATAATGCTAAAGTAACACTGGAGCCAAACTAGTTCTTTTACTTGGATTTAAAGGTTGTCTAGTTATAACAAATGTTTTCAAGATTAAGTTATTGTATTTCTTTTTTCCAAAATAAACTTTCTGAACAACTTCTGGTTTCAGTGTCGTCAGTATTTTTACAATTTCCCCTGGAGTAAAGAATTGGATCAATATTAATAAATTCCAAGAGCGACTCTGGAAAGACAGCCACTAAACTCTTCTGATGGTCTGTAAATCACCATCCACAGAATTGAGCTACTGTATAATTAGGACAATACCATTATTGTGCACTTCATTCAAAGCAACCAATGGTTGTCTATCTCATAGTTTACAAATCCTGCTGATAAATCCAGACATTAATCGGCTTGTTTTGAGGGAAACCTGAGTTATTTACTCAGGATGCTAATTCTGCAGTCAATTCCTTCCTTGAAGCCTTTTGCTTTTAAGGAAAGGCATTTTGGCACTTAACATTAAATTGTCACTTTGCAGGTACACTCAAAGCAATCAACATAAGCGTAAACTCTGTAAAGTCCCTTCGTTATCAGGTAATCAGGTAATCGAAGGGCTAAGTGGGTTTATAAGGTACCTTTAGTTGATACCAACCATCAGAGTTTGGGGAAGGAGCAGAGGATACCTATATAAAACCTCAAATGGAAATAACTACATAAACCCTCAAAGGGAAAAGCTCAAAGGTCAATCCTCAATGAAGCAACTCTAGGATGCCTTTTAATACAGTCTTTGCACAGCGACACCATAAGCACCCAATTATTCCAGGCGTTCATCACCTTCTTCCACATCTTTCAGGTTGAGAACTTCAAGGGTTCCTTTGCCTTTGGTTTCACACCTGATCAATTCATCGATCTCCCGGAAGCAGCCTGGATCCACAAGGCAGACCTGCAACATTAGCACTGTGTTAGGTTGGAAAGCTTGTCGCAGCTTCTGCCAACCTGGCAGTTCGAAAGCATGTAAAAATGCAAGAAGAAAAATAGGGGCCACCTTGGTGGGAAGGTAACAGTATTCAGTGCGCCTTTGGCATTTAGCCATGCCAGCCACATGACCATGGAGACATCTTCGGACAGCGCTGGCTCTTCGGCTTTGAAACGGAGATGAGCACCGCCCCCTAGAGTCGGGAATGACTAGCACATATGTTCGAGGGGAACTTTTACCTTTTTAGACTGGAAAGGCCATATCTTACAAAGAACTGTCCTGGTGAATAAGACCAAGGTGGACCCAACATCTTTCTTCCCAAAGTAACTTACAGGTAGTCCTTGACTTATGACAACAATTGGGACTGGAATTTCTGTTGCTAAGTGACACGGTCATAAAGCTGGTTACATCCCTTGGCAATGATAATCCCTGCCATCCCAATTGTTGTCGTTCCCATGGTCATTAGGAAAGGGAACTTCCTTTAAAGAACCAAGTCACTAGGAAAACTGGCAGGAGGTTGCAAGTTCCAAGTGGCTTGGAAGGAGGTTGGTAGGCAGGTAAATGGCTGCTGTCGAGTGGGGAAAGGCAGGAGGAAAGATTGGGGATGGTGCACAAAGGTGTGAGGGAGGCGCAGGGAGGGTATGAGAAGGAGGTATGGCAGAAATCAGGCAGGGGATGTGGGAGGGAAAGTTTATCCTAATGACTTGTGACTTTCCCTACCAGCTTTCCTAATAACCTTCTGGAAAAGCTGGCAGAGAAGGTCACAAATGGCAATCATGCATTCATGGGGTGCTGCAGCTGCCTGAAAGGGCAAGCCCAATGCCAAGCAGTCAGAAGGCAATCAAGTGATTGCTGGGGTTCTGGAATGGTCAGAACCCCCAAGGACCAGTCATAACCACTATTTGTTCAGCACTATCGTAACTTCAGAACAGTTGCTGAACAAATGGTCGTACATCAAGGAATAGTTGTAGCTAGATGCTTGCAAGAACGAGGGTATAAAAATGATAGCCATCCCTCTATTTATTCCCATTACCTCCCTGACCAACCTTCTGCTTTTACTCTCACTACTGTAGTTTGGTGATGTTTGGCTCTAATGGGGCAAAACCATTTAATAATTCTCCCTTCTCTACGAATATGCTAGATCTCCTCTTAAACCCTCTAAATCACTTGTATGGTGATGTCAGTAGTAAGTTATACAAGTAGTCCTTGTTTAGCAACCATTTGCTGTTACAACATTGATGAAAAAGTAATTTTATGGCCAGCCCTTGCATGTATAAGAGCTGTGGTGGCGCAGTGGTTAGAATGCAGCATGTACTGCAGGCTACTTCTGCTGGCTGCTGGCAGCTAGCAGTTCAATTCTCACTAGCAAAAGATTGACTCAGCCTTCAATCCTTCTGAGGTCAGTCAAATGAGGACCCAGATTGTTGGGGGTAATATGCTAACTCTGTTAACAACTTACATGAACACATTTGCGGTTTCAAGTAGTGACTGCTCCACTTAACAACTAAGTGGTTGCTGGTACCATCTGTAGTCACTAAACAAGAACTATTTGCATATTATATAAATTTCCTTGTTTTGAATTTCTTCCTAGTCTCATGTCACTCCAAGTTTTTGCAATGTGAGAATTAGATCATTTCTCACTGTTTTCACCATTCCATGGTTAATTTCATAAAGCTGTTCTCCCCCCACCCCCCAAAAAAGTGTTATAATTCTGAGTGTTTTGATTTGTGCCTTTTAGAGGTTTTACCAGCTCCAGGGTATTTTTTAAATGGAAAGGAGAAAGAACACTAAATTGGACTGGAATGTCTATATATTACACTTCTACCCAACTACGTTAAAAACCCAAAGACTGCAATTCACTGAAAGGCACCAAATTCTCTTGAATTAGAAGAAAAAGGAAATGCAGATGTGTCACAATGGAATCTTTGCAGCATCCCTATCTTTTGCTAAGGTCTTAAATGTTCATATACCAAACTGCCTTATGGCTGCATGGTTATCCCAATGCACTGTAAAACATCTTCTGCAAGAACCGATGAGGTTTCCTTTACGAGCAATCATGCAAATGACTGCAGTGTAAATATCGGTCCTTATTTCTACCCTCCAACACTTCGGGTATAAATCTTCTTGTATAAAACCAAAGGCACAGTAATAGCTTTTTCCCCAAACAAAAAGACTTAGGAAAGGACACTGGGCTGCTTACAATTTCCAGCTGTTCATCAAAATCCTCGCTTTCGATTACTTTGATCAGTGGCTTCAGCTTCTCTTTCAATCTCTTGCCTTCTTTCCGAGGGAGGATGAAGCGTAGCCTCATGTGTGCCCGCTCAATCTGCATCGTCTCTTTCAGCTGCTTGATGACTTCCAAAGCCTGCAGAGGAATCCAAACCAACGCACTGATTTTTACATTTTTATCCCGCTCCCCTTGAAAAAAAACTTGGAAAAACTTAGTCTCACTTCTGATTTCATATTTTTAGCTATATACAACATTTGTTCTGCTGGGCATATTTTTACATCCAAGACTAACCAGTCAAACGGAGCTGGTGAGAAGACCTCTTGCTTTTTCCGAAGAACTGCATTGCAAGCACGAGAAGTACAGCTAACTTGTTAATTTTTAATAGATTAATACAGCACCCAAGCATTGCTATAGTTCATTCAACATGGGGCTGCCCTTTAAGATCATCAAGAAAGTTCAACTGGTCCAAAATGCTGTGGTTTGCTTGCTTGCTTAACTATTGAGGTCCAGCCCTGATCAGAACGAATATATGTGTGGTGATTTTAAATCTGGCTTTATTTTTTTTTCATTATTTCTTTTTTCTCTTTTTTGTAAGCCGCCCAGAGTCCCTCGGGATTGGGCGGCCTATAAATCTTATTAATAAATAAATAAATAAATAAACTGTGGTACAGCTGCATTAGATTGTTGTTACTGGAGCTACACTGGTTACCAGTTTGTTTCCAAGTGCAATTCAAAGTGCTGGACATTCTCTATAAACCTCTATACAGCTTGCAGCCTACATCTGTTCTTCTTAGATTCTGCCTAGTAGAAGTAGATGAATATCCTCTCCAATTATGTAGGGAAGCATTCTTCTTTTGCACCAACATGACTTGTGAGGCAACAGTGAATTCTACTCTTATGTCCTTCTAAAAACTAGGGAGAACTTCCATTTTTAAAAAAGAAATATGGAGATCGAATTGTTGGTGAATCATTGGTGCCAGAATATTACAGTATTTTATTTTACTTTGTCATGTTGTAGAATAGTTTTAGATAATGCCTCCAAATGTGAGTCCACTTGGCCTTAATCCCTATTATGAGACAGGCAAAACAAGTTGGAAATAGATAATGCTCTTTCTTGCAACGATTTCAACTTTATGAAACTCCCTTTCCAGGCCTAACTTACTATCTTGACAGCTGTAGCCGACGAAAGATAGCAATACACAGTTTTGATTTTTAGATGTTGCAGAACTGTCACTGTTTTCTGTGCATTTTCTCCACTATACCTAAATGTTTTTACTTTCTCGTAAGTAAAGACTTAGTTTGTATGAAGGATTTTTTTAAAATATTTTCCAGAATTAATAACAGTATCTTCAGGATTTAAAAATGCTGAGTGTGAAAATATCCATCCATACAACAATTGGCACAATACTGTGTTAAAAAAGAGACATTGCAAGAAATTCTACAAAATTCAATGCCCACCTAATGTTACCAATCTACAGGTTTAAGCATCTTTCAGGCATCTGCAGAAGAAAAAAAGAAGTAACTTTCAAAAAAACCCACCTTCCTCATTTACTTGGTGATAGGTCAACTCAAGCCAGATAATCAGGTATTCCCTGTTACTGCAAAGTAGTATATAGTCCTCAACTTATGATTGCAATTGGGGCTGGATTTCTGGCCATAAGTCATCATGGTCCTAAATAATGTACCCACCTAACCTGCTGTCAAGTGCTTGAAATATGATTGCATAACCATGCATTGAGTATGGGGCATATTTTATGATGGCCAGAAGTATGTTAGAGGCAGTTAAACACCCATTCCAAAAATGTCCTAATTTTCAACTGTTGTCTGAACTGCCATTAAGTGACCAATCATAAGTTGAGGACTATCTGTGAAGGGAAAAGCTACAGTGTCTCCTCATGCTTATAATTTGTAGGCACAAAGTGGCTTCCTTCGGAGATCATCTACCTGCTGCTTGGTACTTTTCCCAGGTTTGACTGAATAGTGTATATCCTTCATAGCTCTTTCAATAAGGATGACTGTGTAGGGTCTCTTGGTTTCTGGATTGACACATTTGTCTGCAACTATGGTTGCAATGTCACGAAACATCTGCTCCAGCTGACTATGCCGTTCTTTATCAGAGACCTGCAATTCCCCTTTGGTTAAGATCTGAAACAAAGAAAAGTTTATTAGGACTTGGCCTTTTTCAAATTCAGAAGATGTTTTATGCATTGTCATTAGAAATCTGATTCCGCTTTCTTTATGAACATTAGAAGAATGGCTGTCCTAAAGAATCTCTACAAATTACAAAGTAGAAATAAAGAGTTCCTCACATTAAGTTTCATCCTTGGTTACTACATGGAGATGTTTTTCTATAGTTTTGGAAGCAGTAATACAGAAGGTCTTGGGCCAGTCATTTTCTTTCAGCCTTATGAAATAGGCAATGGCAAACCACTTTTGAAAAGCCTTGTCAAGAAAACTGCAGGGGCTTTTCCAGGCTTGTCATTATTTCAGAATTTTGTCTTCCCAGTCTACCCTACAATCTGAAACTTCCCATTACTCGCCGATCCAAGTAGGCAACATTTACCATGTTAACATTTGCCAATGATTGAGTAAGCACTGCTATTAACAATAAATTTAAAATGAGCATTGATTGAGCATTGACCATAAGAGCCACTTTGCAGATGGGCGACAAACAGTTTAATTCATAATAAATATCAACAAGGCTATGGAAGACTGAATCTTTGAATCAGAGCATAAACTGCATAACATTTTAACCTTCTCACAGAACAAGCAATATGGGATGAAGCCATGAAAGAATTTTTTTTTGCTTGAGTTAAATTTTTAAAATATTTTAAAAAGAGTCAGTGTAGTATACATTGGACTAGGACTGAAGAGCCAGATGAAGTCCATTCTCTGCCATGAAAACTGATTTTGGGCCAGATCTTATTTTACTCCAGCCCAAATCACCTTAAATAGCTTAGGGATCTCAAGTACCCTAAACTAGTGCCCCCCAACTTTTTCAGCACCAGGAACCGGTTCCGTTGAGAAAGGTTTTTTTGTGGACTGGAGGGGGCATTGTTTTATGTGCTGCCTGCATCCCATGGATGGGCCTTCGTTTGCTTGCATGGCCTGATTGCTGACATGCCACGGCCCGGTGCTGGTCCACAGATCAGGGGTTTGGGACCCCTGCCCTAAACACTGACCCCAGGCTGACCTAAACACATAAAGGAATTATATTTCTACTATCTATTTTTTGTGATATATTGTTTGAGTCACCTATAAAAAATTGGAAAAAAATAAAATTAGACAAAAACATTATTTTTGCACAATTTCAATACCTACTGTTTTGCAGATTTCTGTCTGATCGTCTGTGCCAAAAGCTTTGACGAGGTCTTCCTTCTTTGCCACTTGACCTTTGGAGACATTCACAAACACTGAATGTGTCTGCAAAACTTCATCAAGGTCCTTTTCACTAGAAAATTAATTTTACTTGTTAAGCACATTTTAAATAATGCATGCAAACAACCAAAGTATTTAGATAGTCTTGTTTAATCCATACTGATTACTGCTGTTTAAAACTACCTCTGATTCTATTACTATTGTTAGGAATATAATTCTAATGGTTGGGTTGGCAATATATAAATCATGTAACAATGCTATACCTGTTTCTTTAAAGCATACTGTAAAATGTGATTGGTTGCTGTTTTCCTCAATTGGCCATAAGAGGGAGCCAGAATGACTGTTAGTTCTCTCTCTGTTTTGTTAGATGCTGGGCTGAACTGATCTAAGTGCCGTAAGCTATTGTAAGTTTTGCAACTGTTAGCAAACTTTGAATACTGAACTGATTATATGATACTGGACTATGTTATTTGGATTATCCCTTAACTGAAAGACATTGATGACTGACTGACTTATCCATGTATGACTAGGAATGTTTGAATGGACTCTGATACCTCTATTTCCATGAAAGTAAAAGCCTATTTAAACTGCAGTGTCTCTGTATGCTGATTTGTGTGTTCTCCAACACAACTCTCACAACACTTCGCTGAACTTACTCACTCTCCCAACGGGGAGCTTACCTAACAACTATGGCAGGGGAATCAAATTAAACTGCTACATTCCATAAGCGGGATACTGTAGTGAATAATTGCAGAATTCTATCTCAATTGGCAATGACATATTGTCAAGGAATAAGTTTGTAATTTGGTTAAAAATACACAAATGATTAGGAAACATCTAAATCAGTTAAAAATATTAAAGAAAGCAATACTAGTCCAAACGCAAAGTCCTATCTGCTATTTATCAGTAAAGTGTTAGCCATCCAATAATATTGACTCAATAATTACTTAGTGAGGTTGTCTCTCCGCTGAAAGAGATGATTGTAACTCGCACCTCCTATTCAAGCAGCAGGTAGAACCTCTGGCTTTAGTGGCTTCACCCAAATTTGGTTAAGTGCTGCAGTATCAACACTACTTAAACCAAGATGCCCTGAAGACAGTATCTCATGTTCTAATCATTGGGCTACATGGAGCTACATTGGGAATGAATTCAAAACTGCACATTGTGAGACTTGTCAGTATATCATAACACTCATTTTAAGATCACTGTACTGGTTGCTAATTTCCATTCTAACCACTGAGCTGTAGTGGTGCAGTGGTTAGAATGCAATATTGCAGACTAATTCTGCCGACTGCCAGCATTTTGACCCTGACCGGCTCAAAGTTGACTCAGCCTTTCATTCTTCATGTAAAATGAGGACCCAAATTGTTGGGGGCAATATGCTGACTCTGTGAACTGCATAGAGAGGGCTGTGGAACACAGTGAATGGGTATATAAGTCTAAGTGCTATTGCTATTCCAGACCTAATTCAAAATGTTGGTTATTTCCTTCAAAGCCGTATCAGGCACTGTCTTTTCAAAACCAAATCTACTCATAAAGTTTTCCAAAGAGGACCTCTTAAAAATTCTTGCCCTGGAAGAAGTGCAGGGGAACGGGCTAGATGTTATAAGGCAATAAATACATTGCAAAGATTTATCTTTTTTGGTTTGCAATGCAAACAGGGGAATAGAAACTTAAATAATTTAAACAAAAGTTTACATTATTCTTCACTTGGGAGTGAGTTATGTCATAAAGTTCTTTATCATAAGGATGACAATTTTGAAAAGGGTACATTCACATAACTAAGGCAAATTATATAGAGTTGCATATTGTATAAAACTAGAACAAAACATGGTTAAGGCAAAGCACCTTAATCATATTTTGTTCCCTATGTTAATCATTTATTTATTTTGTTCTGCTTTCCTTGTATCATCTAGCTTTGAAAGAAGCTACTTTGAAATTGTCATTTTCTCCAGTTTCTAGCACATATATGGGGATGTGGGGAAGACATGGGGCAGCGCCAGCTGCTTTGTTCTCTTACGCTCATGGGTACATCTGACTGTGTGGTGAAAGGTCAGAAAGGAAGTGCAGAAGGCTTAAATTTGCCGACACCTTTTGCTCAGTGGTGTTTTATTCTTTACTTTATTTTTATAACACAGTTAAATGAGCAGGATATGTTCACCACTTACTGATAAACAGGAGGCAGTGTATGAGCACTTTATTGTTTGCTGGCAAGTGGTAAAACTCCAAGAATAAATATAATAAATTCTGTCCATTTTGGGCTGAAGGGAGGTTCATGAAACCTCTGTATTGAGGTAATAATATGTAACAACTTGTCTCTCTAGTCTGAGAGCTCAAAATAAGGAAGGTTCATTGTTCATTAAGTGAAATCTGTTCTGAAAGATGATCCATTTGGTGTAACTGGGACAGCCCTTGGTCAGTGCCAAAAGAAATAGAATATAAATTTATCTCAAGCTTTAGACAAATTTTAACTGTCAATGACATGGGCAGCTATAGAAATTGAAATATTTACCCTTGATTTTATTTTATGCTACGCCCTTCTATCTATTTGCTTATCCTTTTATCATACTACCAGGAACTGCGGTTAGTAGACAATACTTATATAAACAAGATGAATATAGAAGTGTAAATATAGTAGTTGATTTATAACAGCAACAAAGTTCAGAGTTTATGCCCTGCGATTTGCACATGCTTCAAAGTAAATATTTTAAATCAACTTGCTAACTTAAGAGAAGTTGCAAAATTGGGGGGTTATTGACTGATTATTTATTTAGGCTAGTCTCGCACTCTGCGTAAACACGGAAACTCTGGCTTTGCCAAATGTCAGCGGACACGAACGGGAGTTTTCTGTTCCTTTCCCTGCGGCTCCCAGCCCCCACTCACGCGCCGCTCCGCCAGCCCATGACTTTGTTCCGGTAACAGGCGATCTCAAAACGCTTCCCCGCCCGTCGGATCCGTACGACGGCCACATTGGTCAGGCGAATCTGGTTAGTCGGCGTGAAGATCGCCATGATACCCCCAAGTATTTGCCGCCGCCGATAGACAGGACACAAGTCAACAGCTGAGCCTCTTCCGCCGCTCCGTTGTGACGACAGAAGTGCCCAAAACCTCGCGAGAACTGTCTCTCCAACAGTCCGTCCTTAACTCACTCGGGTGGGAAACCAATCCCCAGGACTAATGATTCCCCATTAAAAAGTGTCCTCTCGCGGCTTACCAGGAGGGATCGCACAAAAAAAAAACAAGTTTACAAATCTGACTCTTTTATTGCGGAGGTTTGATTAAAAATGCAAGTAGCGCAAATTGTTTTTAAGTTTTTTAAATAAAAAAAATAGCTAGGACGGTTGCTTAGGAAGAATTGTCTTCAAATCCTTGAACTGATGATCTTGGACTTGTCACTGTGCAGGTTCATATAATCGTATCTAAACATGGTTTTGTTTAAACTCTGCAGGATCTGGGTCGGTCACCGGGACTAGAGGCTTAATCTTCCGCTAGAGAGAAGTCCCCTGTGGACGGCCTCCAGCATGAATCCGAGAGCTTGGGAAACGAAACCTCTGGTCGGGGTGATCGACCCAGATTGGATCCTGCAACATTATCCTGGGAAAACGTATATTCACTTTCATTCGAATTTAAATTGTTTCGATGTATTAGCCCGTTGTGGTTTGTTCATACCCTCCAGACCCAGAAAGCTCAGTGGATGGTTGATTGATATTTCACGAGAAGAGTCCTCCACTCCTCTGCTCGCCACAGAATACCTTATGCCACCAGACTTGAAATTTTGGGCTTACGACAATTTAGGTCTTCGCCGTCTTTTGTCTGATCTAGGTGTAGTACATAAAATTATCTGCTACAATGTCCTACCTGTCGATGACTACTTCAGCTTCAACCACAACAACACAGGAGCTCACAATAGATACACTTATGGTAAACCGCTCCAAACTTGATTGCAGAAAATACTTCAGCAACACAGTGATCAATGCCTGGAATGCTCTACCTGACTGTGGTTTCATCCCCAAACCCCAAAAACTTTAACCTTAGACCTCACCCCATTCCTAAGAAGTCTTTAAGGGGCGTGCATAAACGCACCAGCCTGCCTACCATCCCTGTCCTAATGTTCCCTTGTATTTGTAGTCATTTCGTGTATTCATAATCATGTCTATACTTATATTTGTTATCTCATTCATGCTTGAAGAAAACAAACAAACAAACAAACAAAATGTCTTTAAAACCATTGATGAAAGAAATGTCCTTCTGGGTTCCGCTCCAAGTGGGGAAAAAGACACTGGAGACATGGAGGCTGCTTGGAAAGATGATTTATTGGTGGACAGGACTACATGGCTTGAGTCCTGAACAGAAAAGGTGATTACATGCTTCAATGTTGGTGGAGAAATGAGCAGGGCTGACTGAGATGCTGAGTCCCTGGTTTTATGCCCTCTCTGGCCTTTGATCTTGAGCTTGTATTCTGACTGATTGTCAGACTCCCATGGGCCCATGCAGGGGCAACTCTCTAGGCTGCGTTTTGAATCCAGGTTTGGTGGTGTTCTCAGATGCCATGTGGCAGTTGGGTAAAGGGCCAATATTATCATGCCTTAATCCCATCCCCTGGAGCTGAAGGGGAGAACTCTTTATTATGTAAAGTGGACTAGCTTGGCCGCCTTAATGGCCCATTGACAAAGTGGGGATGGGCAGAAAGCTACAGGGAGCTATTCTGTCTTTTAAAACATGTTTCTTCCTTTTCACAGCCAGAGAAATATTCCCCCTTTTCAATATTTCCTAGGATATTTCATTTTTCTGAGAGAGAGCTGGGTGATAACTTCCTACACCATCCATGGCTCAATGTCTCTCTCTCCCCCCCCCCCCCCTATTCTAACGCTAAGCCTTTAGGATCCGTGTTATTTAAATGCATGGATTTTCCACTCTCCTCTCAAACTCTCCGATACACTCGATTCTGGAGACGGAAGAGGCTTCTTTATTTCTTGATGAAAAACACGCACGCTTTGGAGGGAGAGAGTTTTGCAGCGATCACCGGCGCCGGAGGGAGAACTTTCTCTTCAGCCACGGAGAGGTTAATGTCCTCTTCCCAGCATGCCGGGGGTGGAAGGTGCAAAATGGCTGCGCCTGCGAGCTCGTGGGGCGAGTGATGGGGCTGCTGGGGAACGACCCCCGCTCCGATCCCGATAGAACCAGATAAACATCGTTCGGTAGGGTCGGCAATTGCTGCTTGGGAAGGAAGACATGGGTAAGTCCTCGGAGGCGAAAAACCTTACTTAATTGTGCTTAGATGCGGTTTATTCTCCAGAAAGCATGCAAAGGTGGGGTTTTTTTTTGACAAGCGACGGTTTCTTAAACCTTCAGCGTATTTTACGCACACGGAAGTCCTGGAGCTAGCTGAAGATACAGGATCTAAAAAGTTGTATAATTTCCGTAAAAAACAAACACGGTTCAGTTGGAAGCTGGGTTGGGCAAGGGCAGCGGTCGAAAGTTTGCTGGGAAAATAAATAGGACGATTTTGCAAGGTTTACTTAAACATGACCTGACATTTAAGAAAAAGCACTTAGTGACACTTACCCACAAGTATTCATTCGTGATTGCATAGACCTTACACTCCCCATCTCAAAATGTATTTGCTCTTCCTTGATTAGTAAATATTCATTTATAAAAGTTATAGTTTTCTTATTCGTGTAATGGTTCTGATGATTGCTTACAAAAGTACAGTAAAAATAATAGTACAAGTGTAACTAAAAGTATAAAACACAAGAAAACCAAACAAGTATGGTCAAACTTAAGTACATTATGGCAGAGCTTGCTTGATCTCTAGTGGCACTTTATTTCATATTTATGTATTCAATTTATATGTCTGCCTATCTCAAATATATAAAAAATATAATAAAGCAATTAGCACAGCATGAATCCTATCCCCACAAAAGCTGAATTAATTGTTGATGTCAAATATCTAGCAGGGCTCACAATGGATGCTATGATAATTACTTAGGAAACAAAAATGAAAAACTCAAGCCAGATCTTTTGTATGTGCATTTGACATCAGTACTCATAAAAATAATGTGGTTTTGACAAAGCTGCAATCATCGTGCTGCTTTTGATCCCACTGAGGACATAACTTACAGATGATAATGATGGTGGGAAAATATCTGGAAATAGTAATTGATTGCAAATGGAGTATGAGCAAGCAACATGATGTTGCTGACAAGGCACCTGCAATTTTAGGACTGCATCAACAGAAACATAATTTCTAAATCATAGTAAATAATTGTTCCACTCTTTTCTGCTTTGGTCAGATCACTGCTCTAAATACCATAAAGGCTGTGGGTATCACACTTTGAGAAGGATTCAGAGAACTTTGAGCAGGTTCAGAGAAAGTCAAGAAAGATGATCAGGAGACTAGAAATTAAGTCCTGTAAAGAAAGGTTGAAGGAATGGCAATTGATGTTTTACTAACGTATCTGAGATGCTTTAATTTTGGCTCCTGAGTTGAACAGCTTGTTGGATTTGATGTCCTTAATGGTCCCTGCCAAACAGTACAGTTCTAAGATTATACAATGATAGTGCCACTTTTAATTTGGTCTGAAGCATGTTTACCAGAGAACAAATTTCCAATTTATCCTGATATCTGGCTTTTATAAATAGTAACATTTTGTTCTGTTGTGTTTCAGATACTCCTGCAGACACCTGGGACAATCTCCATGCTCACTTAACTTTCCTGTGGTTGAACCGATTTTACCTCTATTCATGTGCAGCTTTTGGAATCAGCCTTTGGTTTTGCTTCCAGTTCCTCAACAAAGCCAAAGAGCAGGTAATGTTATTCTCATTATGTCTAATATTTTCAGTTCTGGTAACTTCAACCTCGATGGAAAGATGATGGAATCTCTGTGGTTGCAGCTTCCTGAGTGCTCAAGCAGTTGAGAGACTAAGAAACATTCAATAGCAATGTTACATAATATCCAGAAGTATTTGCATCCCAAAGGGGGCAAATTCTTCCCATCAAAAATGTACTACTATCTTCTGCAGGTTTATTCAGAAATTAAACCCATTGAGGCAAACTACACAAGTATAGTTGTAGTTTCTTGTTTTTTTCTCCAGGGAATGAAATATATTTATAGAATTGTGTATATATATTATCTGGTACATAGAACATCTGGAATGACATGATTTTGGCAAACATAGAGCCAGGATTAGGGTAAAATACAAATGTTCTGAGGATATTTAATAAGGACAAATTGATATGTTGTCCTCTCGGTATTAGTGGATGATATTTCTTGCCTGGCTACTTAATTTCTCTTGTTCAGGTACAGGATGTATTCCTCTGTAAGAGAAAACTTTCTTAGACAATTCTGTTTTTTTAACTTGTATGTCATCTTCATTGAGGCGTAAATTACTATTTTATGGCACCAGGAAAAAAGAGATAAAGTTTATTTCTGGGATTCTGTTGTTTAAATATTTCCTTTGTAGAACAAAAATCGCCTTGCAAAATTAAACCTTCCTAAAATCACAGCTGCTGAAAAAGAACAGCAAGATCCAAGCCTTCAGAAAGTCCATGTAGCTGGAGTGAAGGTATTCTATGGTTCCCAGACTGGAACAGCAAAGGTAAATAGTTCATTAATCCAGCAAGAGGTGAATTAATTTATCCTGCAGCCATGTCTTTTTTCTCCTTTCATTGAGTAGAGTTAGTTGACCATTTTCAGAAGAAAAAAAGCACACTCAGAGATATTTTTGGTAATTCCTATCTTCAGAGTTTGGCCCTTTTTTATCCTAATTTGAGTCCTGAAAATCTGTTACTTATAAAGAAATAATTTGAATATGAAATTGTTTTGGGGTGTAATAAACTGGTAGTGATAGTGAACAAAAGACATAAGAAAGGGGATTTAAATGCTGTCCAATGTTTCCTTAAGTGGTGCATAGTTATACTCAAAAACTGGATCAAAATTAAAGGCTTCTTGGCTGCTACATCCATAATTCCTGCCTTGAAGTTTCAAGTGTCATGTAGCATTTCCGGTATTAGATTTGCAGTACAGAGATTACAGTTAAAATTCTCATTCAACACTAACACTGTCCAGATAATTTTCAGCCAATAACTCTTTTTTTCATCCAAGCTCACTGGGATTGTAATTGAGGAATAATGTGCCCTTTTGGGCATTTGTAGCAGTTGTCCTGTATCAGATCAGAGAACAGTATCCTCAACTTCAGCAAACCAGCATGGTGATGCACAGAGTTTTCAAGTTCCTGTCGGAGAGCCACATTTCTATCTCTCTCTAGCAAGAGGACAAGGGCTACAGTATAAGATTGATAAGCAAAAGTGTGTGTGGCTGATCATAGATAGTATAGAGAGTAATGGAATCTGAGGATTGGGGAGAGATTGGTGTTTTGTTTTCATTGCGGTAAGCCTATTTTTAGAGGGTACATTGTACTCTTAGAATTTTTCCATTTGGAAGACATTATTGTTGATTTTTTTATAAGGAATTGCAACCAAAGATTTGAGAGGTTGTGTGTGGCAGGTTGCCCATCTCTGCTTTTGTGAGCTCCCACTCCAAGTCCTTCTGAGTCCTATTCAGAGTGGAGATTTTTCCTGCCAGTTTAGATACATTAATGTTTGTGTACGGGCATCTTCCAATCACAAGAGTTGCTGGCATCCTTCCATTTCAGCGTTTTCCCACTGCCAAATACTGGAAGCAGCCTCTAAGGTTTTTGTCGTCTGGGGTTTCTCCTGATGTCTGCAGTTCTTAAATAATGGTGGGGATTATGTGTGAGACCAAGCTGCTGTTTCAGTGCTAAACCTTAGCATCTCCCTGCCTTGCACCCAAGAATCTTTGAAAAATAGCAAGTGATAAAACTGAAGCAATTTCTTCTTCATAGATCAGTCAAAGCATCACCTAGTGTGGCTTTCTTGTATGAAACAGATCTTCACTGGGTTTTTTTTTCTTTCTTTCTCTCTAGCGGTTTGCACTGGTACTTACTGAAGCTGTTGCCTCCATTAATTTGCCAGCAGAAATTATTAACATGGAAGATTACGATCCGGATGACTCTCTCATAGATGAGGTTTGTACTTCATCTCTTCTAGCTGGAATGTCATTTGTGGGTCCTCATGGTTTGATGGCTCCTGCTTTAAGAGCAAGTAAAAACTGTGGCCAGGAGAGCTGTGGGAGGTGCATCACCTGAGGTCTTGCTTGGAGCTGGATGAACTGAGGATGGTTGTTTATGCCTTTATAATCTTTTGATTTGTTCATTTTCAAGTCAATTTTGACTCCTGGCAATTTCCTGGACAAGTCCATGCAGTTTTTTTGGCAATTTTTTCAGAAATGGTTTCCATTGCTTTCTGCTTAAGGTTGAAAAAAAAAGACCACCCAAAGTTATCGCGCTGAGTTTGTGCCTAAGGCAGTATTACAATTCTGAATCTCTTAATTTTTAGCCCAGTGCCTTTAACCAAACTGAGACTCTCTATTAGATTACTGCAATTTGCTCTATGTGAGGCTGCCTTGAAACCACACCAAAATTTCATGTGATCCAGAAGGCATCGGCATACACATTCAGTTACATTATTGGTATATTACACCTCTGTTCTGGGAGCTGTATCATTACCAGTGGATTTCCAGGTACAATTTAAAGTGCTAGTCACTAAAGCTTTATATGAATCTGAGCTTGGGGACTGTTTTTCCATATTAGTTTCTGTCCATACTAGCTGGACATCAAGGGAAGCCTGTTAAGAATTCCCATTTCCCAAGAAACATCATGATGGGCAATAGTGACATTTTCTTTAGCAGTACCCTACCTTTGGTATAACATGGCCCCAAAACAACAATTACCTCCAGCCTTATGGTTTTCCAGATACAGGAGAAAAAAAATAGCTCTTCTAAAGGACCTTTTTGATTAACTGTATACAGTAGAGCCATTTTCCATAGTTCTATAAATGCATCCTTTTATTTCTAGTTGCTGTTTTAATTTTATTCTAAACCTGTATTCTGTTTTTAACTATGTACCGTATTTTTTGGAGTATAAGAGCCACCTTTTTCCTCCCCCGCAAAAAGGGTGAAAATCTGGGTGCGTCTTATACACCGAATAAAGCATTTTTGGCCTCCCGAAAACCCTGTCCTGTTTTTTGCAAAAATGGGCGCGCAGAATGTTTGGGAGGCCTGCAAAGTGCTCCTGGGGGCTGGGGAGGGGAAAAATGAGCCCGTTTTTCATAAAAACGGGAGTTTTTTTGCCCTCCCAAGCCCCCAGGACCACTCTGCAGTCCTTCCAAACTCTCTGCACGCCCTGTTTTTTGCTCATTTTTTGCCCTTCCCAGGAGCACTCTACAGCCTCCCACACCCTCTACACGACCCGCTTTTGCGAAAAAGGGGGCTGTTTTTCTCCTCCCAATCCCCTCCCCCCCAAAGCATTGCATTTTTGCTCCCCCCAGCCTCCAGGAGCACTTTGCAGGCTTCTCAAACTCTTTGCATTCCCCCTTTTCACAAAAAATGGGGCATGCAGACAGTTTGGGAGGCTTACAGAGTGCTCCTGGGGGCCAGGGAGGGCATAAACTTATTTTTAAAAAATTACCTCTTCAAAATCTTGGTGCTTCTTATACTCTGGTGCATTTTATAGTCCGAAAAATACGGTAAATTGCCTAAAGTATGGTTGATTTCAGATGGACAGATTAGACAGTGACAGATGACAGAATCAATGTCCTAATGGTTAACAGCAATATCAAAATAACATTTTAATTGTTTGATTATGTCATCAAGTAAGTATCAACTCTTAGTGACCCGATAGACTTTCTTCAGAATGGTTTGTCTTCCATCAAAAGAGAATAATATTCCAAATAGTGATGTTATTTGGGAGAATTTGAGGAGAAAAAGGCTACAAACATCTCCTTTGCATGAAAAATACCATACTAATAATATATTGAACAGTTAATAGTTTGATATCCTTGAGTGGCATGCAGAATCTGAGAAGGAATGGAGTGAGAAGAATTCTTTTCATCTGAGTTCAAAGATGAGTTATTTTGAATGAAATTTTGGCATTTCTTTTTTTACTATGAACAGTAAAGAACTGTGGTTGATTTAAATGTTATGACAGACAAAAATACCTGTTTTCCTTTAACTGTTCAGATAAGCAGCCAGAATATCTGCGTGTTTTTAGTTGCCACTTACACTGATGGCAAACCAACGGAGAATGCAGCCTGGTTCTGCAAGTGGCTGGAAGAGACGGCCAATGACTTCAGAGTTGGCAAAGCATATCTGAAGGGCTTGCGATACGCTGTCTTCGGTTTGGGAAATTCAGTGTATGCTGACCACTTCAACACTGTGAGTACCGCTTTCCTTTTTAAAAAAAAAAATCCCACATCTCTGCATGTTATAGATACAGTTTGTTCTCAAGTTACAAGCACTGTTGATCTCAGAATTGTAGTTGTAAGTCATTGTGGTCATAAGTCAAACACTATAGGACCAGTGTCAATTTTGTAGAAATGGTTGTAAAGTAAACCAGGTGATATTTTAATATCTTTTCAACAAGTGAAAATATAATCGGTTATATGGAATCAGTAGAAAGTCATGAAATACAATAGTGGAGCATGAACATTATTTTCACTTTAAAGAACTTCTGGTGAATTTGCAAGTTAGAGGGATAGCTGAAAAAAAATTAGGCGGTCAGAAGGGTATTTTTTCTTCACTACTCCGTCACTCTGACTGAGATGTCCAATAGTGACTGTCTTACGTGCTGGAATCTCTAGCATGTATACATTGTTGAAGCAGCAACGTCTACGCTGGCTTGGGCATGTCGTGAGAATGGCCGATGGTTGGATTCCAAAAGATCTACATGGAGAATTAGTGAAGGGAAAGCGCCTCAGAGGTAGACCACAGTTGCGATATAAGGATATCTGCAAGAGGGATCTAAAGGCCTTGGGAATGGACATAAACAGCTGGGGAACCTTGACCTCTGATCGTTCAGCTTGGAAGCTAAAGACGCAGCATGGCATTCTCCAATTCGAAGAGACACTTATTCGGCAGGCTGAGGCAAAGAGGCAGTCCCAGAACCAGCAAAATTTGGGGACTGGGCAGGGGACAGAATGTATCTGCCCTCAGTGTGGAAGGGATTGCCACTCCTGAATTGGCCTTTTTAGCCGTACCAGATGCTGCTTTAAGACCTCTTTCCAGAGAACGATACCATAGTCTTTTGAGACTGAAGGATGCCAGTGAATGAATTACACGTTGGATTAATAGCATCTTTACATTTAAGAGATAGAAAAATGTGTGTATTCTCTTTTATTCTCTAGTACAGTGATGGCTAACCTTTTACGTCACCATGTGCTGACCTGCATGCAGGAAATGGCATGCAAAACCATCCCGCCTGGACCGCACGGCCTCACTGGCCTTCGCGCATGCAGTAGTGCCAAAACCTGGAAGAGTAGCATTCCGGTGCACATGCAGGGCCGGCACCAAAACTTCCGATTTCTGGCGGTGCTCCCGTGTGCGCGAAGGCCAACTGACCAGTGTATGTGTGTGCACAGGAACGCGGAAGAGAAGCCAGCAAGGCCTCACATCTTGCGTGGGATGGTTCTGGGTGCCACTTCTGGCACGCATGCCATAGATTTGCCACCATGGCTCTAGTAATTACTTCCTCTAATATCTTTCCCAAGTTTGCTATATACCGTATTTTTCGGGGTATAAGACAAACCTTTTTCCCTCAAAAAAGAGGCAGAAAATCTGGGAGCGTCTTATACACTGAGTACAGCATTTTTTGCCTCCTGAAATTCCGCCCCTTCACCAAAATGTCCATACATAGCCTTTCGGAGCTTTCAGAGTGCTCCTGTGGGCTGGGGAGGGCAGAAATGAGTGAAAAAAGTTCCGTTTTTTGCCCCCTCAACCTCCAGCAGCACTCTATAAGCTTCCTAAAGGTTACCCATGCCCTTTTTTTGACAAAAATGGACCCATTTTCACAAAAAAATGGACCTTTTTTTGCTCGTTTTTGCCCCCTTCCCCCACCACCCAGGAGCACTCTACAAGCCTCCTAAGGGCTATTCATGCCCTTTTTGAGAAAAAAATGGACCTGTTTTTGCAAAAAAATGGGCCGTTTTTGGGAGGTTTGCAGAGTGCAAAAATGTTTTAAAAATTTTTTCCTCTTCAAAACCTTGTTGCGTCTTATACTCCGGTGCGTCTTATACTCTGAAAAATACGGTAATATGAAGGCTCTTGTGGGTTTAGAGACAAAAGCGTTGATGGAAGTGATACAATGGGAAGAAAAAAGGAGGTGGGACAGACTCTTTTGAATTTGGAACTTTTCAAATATGCCCATTAAATCGTTCACCTGTTATGATCCAAACATTGCCTCTCTGCCTCTTGTTTCCTCTGCAGGTGAGCAGGAACCTTGACAAGTGGCTGTGGATGCTGGGTGCTCGACGCATTCTGTCATGTGCTCTAGGGGACAGCAATGTGGTGAAGAGCCAGCATGGAAGCATTGAGGCTGATTTTGAGGCTTGGAAGGCCAAGTTGCTCACGAGGCTTCAAGCTCTTGCCAAAGGGGACCAGAAGGCCTGTAGTGGGAGATGCAAAAAAGGGCAATGTAGATCCAAATCAAAAGGGAGCCAAGAAGCAAAAGAACAAGAGACCTCAAAACATGGGGGGAAAGAAGTAAGTGGAGAGGACTGGTAGAACTCTATGATTTTGGCTCTCTTGCTTGTTTTGTGTGATGAACCTTATCTATATGTGCCTATATGTATTACAGAACAATCTAGGATCTTTTTTACCCTTCTTTTGAGCTGCATGCATAGTTCCATAACTCTGAGAATTTTCTCCACCTTTTTTTTTGCTGTTCACACCTCCTCCATTTATCTTCTTCATTCACTTGTTCCAATAATTCTATTTCATATTCTTTCCTCATTTTTTTTTGCTGCTGTAGAATCAAACTCATTCTTGGCTCAGTGATTCAGTGACTCAGTGGCTAAGACACTGAACTTGTCAATCAGAAAGTTCAGCAGATCGAATCCCTAGTGCCGCCTAATGGAGTGAGTTCCCGTTACTTGTCCCAGCTTTTGCCAACCTAGCAGTTCGAAAGCATGTAAAAAATGCAAGTAGAAAAATAGAAACCACCCTTGGTGGGAAGGAAACAGTGCCTCTGTGCGCCTTCGGCATTTAGTCATGCTGGCCACATGACCATTGAGATGTCTTTGGACAGTGCTGGCTCTTTGGCTTTGAAACGGAGATGAACACCGCCCCCTAGAGTCGGGAACAACGAGCGCATATGTGCGAGGGGAACCTTTACCTTTAGAATCAAACATCCTAAAAAGGATTGTTTAGGTGCTGATTCCAATCCTGCTCAATATAGGGATCTTGCTGAAAGAGTCTCTAACAGTTTTCTGATATTCTTCTTACTCATTTTACCATCCTTCAGTCTCTCTCCATGTCTTTGTTCCTGTCCCAGTGTCAGCGATTTCTTTACTGCTAGACACTCTATGTTTTTCCTGCCAGTCATATTGATAGTTTGCTTCACTCAAGAAATTGTTCTGTAGCTGGAACCTTTGTAAATGTTTCATTGTAGCTGGGTTTACTACATGCTACAGACTTTGCATGCTAAATCAGAATTGGTTAGGCTCCTATTCATACTAATACAGAAATCATTGTTTACCAACCATTACGATTGATTCGTGCAGTTTTCTAAGCCAAAAATCAAACAAAGCACACTAAACCTTTAAGATCCTTCAAATATTTTTTTAATTTTCTGAGTTTTATAGGTGTAACCCATGGAAAAAGTAGATTTTGAGTTTGTCTCTTCCAGGGCTATGTCTTTATGAGTTGTATTATGCTGGTTATTGCTACACAGACTTCTGACCACTTTCTGGAGAAAGCATCAAAGTGTGTCAGTGCTGGACATAAGGACAACTCAGTTGATAACTCATTAACTAGAGAATGGAAACTTGTGCTTTTTTGTTCCTTGTTTTGCATGTCAGGAGGAAGAGTTCTTTGAAACCACAAGTGAGGAGGAATCAGATACAGAGAATGGTAGAGGTGAAGATAAGGTTGTGGATGTTGAAGATTTGGGCAAAGTGATGGGCCAAATGAAGAAATCTCAGGTAAGGAGAATTTTGCCCTTGATCCAAAGATCTTTCTGCTTGCACATGTGTTTCTTGACTTAACAATCATTCAGTCACCATTCAAAGTTACAACAGTGTGGAATGAATGATAGTTATGACTGGTCCTCAGAGCTCCACATGAGTGTGATCTGGGTGCTTGGCAACCAGCTTGCAATTACAGCCAGTTACAGTGTCCTGTAATCATGTGATTGCCATTGCAACCTTCCCTGCTGGCTTCCCCAGAAAGTCAATGAGGAAGCCGGCAGGAAAGTTTGGAAGTTGCTGGATGAAGTTGTACACCTTCTCCCAGCTCCTTTGTTCTTGCACTATACAGGCCATTTGCCCAAGCCTCGTCAGGCCTCCTTTGCACCCTCTCCCACCCTTCCCATGCTACCCATACATTCTCTCCATCGCTCTCTCACAACATCTTGCACCCCTTCATGCCCTCCCCAAACTGGCAGCAGTCACTTGCCTTTTGGCTTGTTTGTAACCCACTTGAGTTTGCAACTTCCTACTGCCTTCCCCGTTGACTTGGTTGTGGGAACTTGGCAGGAAGTTGTCTTGCCTAATGATAATGGGATTTGGTTAACAAAGGCCACTGGGACTGCAGGAATTTCCATTGCTAAGCAGTAGGGTTATGCTTTACAATCCATTGCTTAGCAACTGAACTTACAGTTGCTTTTTGTAAATTGAGAACTACTTGTATTTCTAGGATGTCCCTATTGTTGCGCTGCTAACTCCTGGCAGCGATAGCAGTAGAAGTCACACTTCTTTCTGCCACTGAATGTCTCAGTTGCTAGTACAATCTTAATTGTCAGCCAGTCCATTGTAAAAATGCCATCCTATGAAGCTGGCCAAAGCTGTAGCAGTTCCATAGCATTTTAATGCAAGGATTTCTCCACCTGTGAAGAACGAAGCAGAACAGATCAGTTCCTTTTTTTAAAAAAATGTTGTTCTTGCACAGAAAGACCATCAGATTAACGGAGAGGTTCCCATTGGAGTTGGAACTCAACATGGCAGAGGGGAGGATGAGAGAAGAGAGATGATCACCCCTGCTCTTCGAGACGCACTCACAAAGCAAGGTGATGGAGTTGCAGTGCAGGGGCAACCTATGTTGATTGTCATTATAATTAGTGTATTTACTGTAGCTATTATTGGTGTTTTAAATGCACTCAATCAATTTTATTTACAGCTAAAAGGCCCCAGCCAAGAGATGCGATGGCTCAGTGGCTTAAGACACTGAGCTTGTCAATCAGAAAGGTCGGCAGTTCGGTGGTTTGAATCCCTAGTGCCGAGTAACGGAGTGAGCTCCTGTTACTTGTCCCAGCTTCTGCCAACATAGCAGTTCAAAAGCATGTAAAAATGCAAGTAGAAAAATAGGGACCACTTTGTTGGGAAGGTAACAGTGCTCTGTGCGTCTTCGGTGTTTAGTCATGCTGGCCACATGACGACAACGACATCTTTGGACAGCACTGGCTCTTTGGCTTTGAAATGGAGATGAGCACCGCCCCCTAGAGTCGGGAACCACTAGCATGTGTGCGAGAGGAACCTTTACCTTTACCTTAAAAGGCCTGAGACAAGTTATATAATCATAATCTAAACTTGGCATTAGATCAAATGGCTATAACAAGTAGAATATTTAAAAACATTACACAATAGATTTAAGACGCCAGCTCATTTAAAAGCCTTTTTTTTTGTAATCATAGTTAAATATCTAGCTCTTTCTGCTGGGATGCTTAGGATTTTCATTTGCAAATGAAAATTTGCATATTCAGAAGAATCTCTTCCTGGTTTAGATTTTAAAATAGCACAAATAACTTCCTTCCAAACTTATAAAATTTACAACGCAACAAAATACAATCCACTCGTTTAGAGTTCCATTAAGGGACAAAATATCTTGAGAGATGGGATTTTTAAAAAATCTACCATATAACATACTTGATGACAACCCATTTAACCTGGTTTTCAAAAAGGCTATTCTGTGTTCAAATATTTAGGGAGTTGGAATGTATCATTCCCAATGTTGCAGGTGAACACAATTTAAATGTTTTAGATTATTGTTAGCCACTCGAGATGTATGTTGAAATGGGTGGCCACGTAAGTCTTTTTAAAGATTTGACAGATAGACTCTAATGTAATCGGGGAAAGGGGCATAACATTTGCAGCCATATTTCCTAAAGAAATGTCTTTGAATATTAGTAGCTTGGGTTGGGATGTTGTTCGTTTGAGCTCCTAGTTTGGCGATTTGGCTGCAAATGTTTCTTCCTCATTCGAGGAGACATCTTTAGTGCGCTTGGGATTGTGCGTATCTGGGGGAGCACTGAAATCAGACCAGGACTGATTTAACTATTTAAGTGCCAGGGCTCCCCCAGACAAGCACAATCCAAAGCGCACTGAAGATGTTTCTTTGATTGTGGACGAAATGTTTGCAACCAAATCGCCAAGCTCGATCGAACTCAAACCAGCAATATTATATTTCATAATATTGTCCAGACTTCTCTTCAAGCTAGCGTTTATTTCTTTATATGTTATGTTCAGAAATTGAGCAGCTACAGGAACACAAGCTTGGATATTGCAAGAATTTTGGGAATTGGTATAGTGATGTAGTTAGAGCTTCTTATAAGGAAACCTGAGGCTCGGGCTCCCACTTTCTATGAAGCTTATTGAATAACTTCGATTCTGAGACTGTTCTTCAGTGGGTAACCCCAACTGGCGTGACAAACTTCTGCATATAATTAGGGAGCAGATCCCATACTCATTTGGACTGAGGATGTTACCTAGTAAGATAAAGACTCTGAGCTTGTTGTCTACAAGCAAACCAGAAGCTCAGACACTATAAAGGCCTCCACTGTTGAACCCTGAGCTACATATGTCCTATTGGAACTCTTCTTTTTCCTGGCCTATTTTGCAGGGCTACTGTGAGGATAAAATGGTTGGGAGAACCATATAGGTCAGTGGTGGCGAACCTTTCTCGCCTCGGGTACCAAATCATGTGCGCGTGCTGTCGCACACGCTCACGTGCCCACCCCGATAATTTAATACCCCCCGTGCCGTGCTCCCTGCACATGCACACATGGAAACCGCCACCACCTGCTTCCCCGCACATGACTTTCTTGGAGTCTGGGGAGGGCAAAAATGGCCGCCCTGGAGGCCCTCCGAAGGCCGGAAACGGCCCATTTTTCAACTCTCAGTGGGCCTGGTCCATTTTTCACCCTTCCCAGGCTCCAGAGGCTTTCTAGCAGCCTGGGGAGGGCGAAAACGGCCTCACCTGCTCCCCTGGAGGCCCGAAATGGCCCATTTTCCAACTTCCGGTTTACGGGAACCTCCGGAGGGAGAAAAATGGCTCAACAGGCAACCCAGAAGTCCATTCCCGAACTTCCGGTTTGAGTGTTGGGCCGTTTTTCGCAGTGCTTCTCAACTTTGCAAACTTTAAGATGTGTGGATTTCCAGAATTCCCCAGCCAGCATCAACACATTTTAAAATTGCCAAGGTTAAGAAACACTGCTTTATTGTAAGAGGAGTCAGTTGGAGACAGAGCAATTAAATGGCTAGGTTTATATTCTTTTGTTTGTTTTGCATGTTCATTTTTGTCTTCAAGTCAGTCTTGACTCTTGACAATTATTTAGTTAAGCCCTGCAGTGTTCTTGGCAGCCCGCTTGGAAGTAATTGCTTTTTCCTTCTTCCTAGGGCCAAGAGTGACTGATGATCCAAGGTTACTTACTTGATTTTGTGCCTAAGGCTGGATTAGAATTCACTCCCCTTTCTAACCCAATGCCTTCACCTTTACTGGTACATCAAAATGGCTCTCTTATATATCATGCTAAGCCATAATTTACTTGACCGTAGTTTATTGAATAAGGCATGCACTGAGACATAAATCATGCTTTTCACAGTATTGAAAGCAATATAATCACATAAAATAGTCAAAACCAAATAAAGCACCTTGTGCTTTACACTGTTCTTAGAATTCAGATACTTACTGGAGCTGACTTTGAACAAAAGTGTTTGCTTGTATTAAAGTGCTTATATTTGATAGCCCACAAGGATCTTTATGACCATTTCTTTCTCCTAGGCGCTGCTTGGAGAGTCCAAGCATGGGTTAACTTGAGCTTGCTGCCCAAGGACTGAGTTTAAAGATTGTGTAGCCACGCCTCCTGCTCCCTTTAGAGGCCAGTTTAAAAAACTCAGTCGCCCTAAAAGGACGCAATTGGGGAGCTCCAGTCCTTGAGCAGCAGGTTGGACTCTCCAAACAGAGCAGAATAGTGTAGCCTTTTATTAATTTTGTATGGAAGTTAGAATAGGTCTTCTAGTTGTAGTTTCAAAGTTTCTCCAACCCCCTCTCTTTTTTTCCCCCATTCAGGTTATAGATTAATTGGGAGCCATTCTGGAGTGAAGCTTTGCCGTTGGACAAAGGTGCTGCTTTTCGAATCAATTTTTAAATTTATTTATTGGTAGAATTTATTGGCCACCCTCTTACCATAGGGCCGTGATGGCGAACCTATGGCACACGTGTCTCGCAAGCCATATTTGGTGGCACGCCAGCCGTCAGACCTGGCACGCATAGACATGCCGGCCAGCTGATTTTTCGCCCTCCCTAGGCTTCAGGAAAGCCTCCGGAGGCTGCGGGGAGGGGGCAAACAATGGCCCCAAAGGGGCAAACCGGAAGTTCATTCCCAAACTTCCGGTTGGCCTGTGGGGACTGTCTCCCCCCTCCCGGCCTCAGGAAAGCCTCCGGAGGCTGGGGATGGGTGAAAAAACGGCCCCAATAGCCCACCGGAAGTTCTGAAACAATCTGTTTCCGGCTTCCGGAGGGCTTCTGGGGGACCGGGGGTGGCCGTTTTTACTCTCCTCAGGCTTCAGGAAAGCCTCTGGAGCCTGGTTAGAGGGTCACGCATGCATGCGTGCGAGGGTGGCGGGGTTGTGTGCACATGCACAAGTGGGTGGGGAGATTGAGTGGGCGCACACAATTTTGACACACCATAAGAAAAAGTTTCGCCATCACTGCGATAGGGTAACTCTGGGCAGCTTATAGTCATCAAAATGTATCTATACATATACAGTTAAAACATAAATAATTAAACTGAAAACCTAAAGGATCTGTTATTACTAAATCAACCACCTCTACTCTGCTGCTCTCCACCACCACCCTACCGGGGCCCCAAGCCAACTGCCAGAACCAAGTTTTTAGGCCCTTACAAAAGAATAGAAGAGTTGGGTCCAATCTCACATGTGGGGGGGGGGGAGATGTTCCAGAGCAGGGGGCCTCCAACTTTGGTAACTTTAAGATTTCTGGGAGTTGAAGTCCACAAGTCTTAAAGTTGTCAAGGTTGGAGACCCCTGTTCCAGAGGGCAGGAGCAGCAGCAGCAGAGAAGGCCCCTCCTGGACCCCACCAGCCAGAATAATTGGGCTGACGGGACCTGCAGCATGCCTTCTCTGCCGGCATGAGGGGATGGGCCAATCCCAGTGGGGTGAGATGGTCCCTCAAGTAAACAGTTATGATGGCGATAACCAATAGCAACTAATACAGTGGTTCTCACCTTCCTAATGCCGCGACCTTTTAATAAAGTTCTCATGTTGTGGTGACCCCCAACCATAAAATTATTGTCCCCTCTCTTCCCCCCTTCTTCTCTCTCTTCTCCTCCCTCTTCAAGTCCTATTTGCAGTCAAGAGTCTCATTACTCTTCTCCTCCCTCTTACCCTCTCTCCTACTCTGATTCCCTCTCTTACTTCCTCTGCTTTACCCTTCTTCTTTCCCTCCTTTCTTCCTCCCCTTCTTTCCCTCTTTCCCCTCCTCTCTCTTCTCTTCTTCTCTCTCCTCTTACTTCCCTCCTTTGCTTCCTCTGCTTTACCCTTTCTTCCTTTCCTCCTCCTTTTTCCTCCCTTCTTCCCCTCTCTTTCCTCCCCTTCTCCTCTCTCCTCCTCTTACCCTTTCTCCTACTCTTGATTCCTCTCCTTTACTCCCTCTGCTTTACCCTTTCTTCCTTTCCATCCTCAACTTTCCTCCTTTCCGTTGTTGTCCTGCCTATTTACTTTATCTTATGGGTTCTCGGGGTGGCATTTCAGGAAACCCAACTTATATTTTCATACATATCATTTTCTCTGTTACATTTTATTTTTAATAATAATTCCACTTGTATTTTAAATTGTTTAGTTGCATTGCATTATTTTTTTTTGCTCTTTTCCTTTGTGCATAGGTTTATGGTACTTTTAGCAAGCAGGTTTTCATTGTGTGAATGGGGCCAATTCGGCTCCTGAGCTTGCTCTTGATGACAGGTCTGGTTGTGGATTTAGATATAGTAAAGTACCTGTCAGCGGCATGGAAAACAGCCGTGCACACACCCCGCACAATTACAGCCCGGAGCAGGACCTAAGCCTCTTCCTCCCTCACAGGAAACACTTTCCCTCCATTACGAAGTCTCCGAGGTTAATGGTACAGGGTGTGCGTGCGCACCTATGGGTTTACGGTGTGGAGCCACGACGATGCTCTGCGCGGCCACTCTGGAGCCCATCCGCGGGGATGTTCAAGGAACGTGAGGTGGAGTCTAAACTTCAGATTCAAGCCGCCTTGGCCTGGATGCTGCCTTTGCCGCCCCGGCCGCCGGTCCTGTCCTGCTGGCTAAACTGAGCTCGTAGGCTTTTTGGCTCCAGGAAAGGCTGGCAGGGGAGGACAGGCCCCGCCCATCCAATCCTTCTATCCTGAGGAATTCCACTCGGGACGAGCATAGCTTCATGTAGCTTAAGCCTCTGTTTAAAAAATCCCATTTAAGGGCAACTTTTTAATCTGTGTTAAAATAGATTGCTCGCACGAATTAACCGCTACGTGCTCCCACGCCTGGTTGTAACGATTCTAAGAAAGAAAGAAAGAAAGGAAGGAAGGAAGGAAGAAAGAAAGAAAGAAAGAAAGAAAGAAAGAAAGAGGAGGAATGGAAAGAAAGAAAAAGAAAAAAAAGAAAGAAAAGGGAGGGAGGGAGGAATGGAAGGAAAAAGAAAAAGAAAGAAAGAAAAGAAAAGGGAGGGAGGGAGGAATGGGAGGAAAAAGAAAAAGAAAGAAAAAGAAAAAAGAAAGAAAGAAAGAAAGAAAAGGGAGGGAGGGGGAATGGAAGGAAAGAAAGAAAGAAAGAAAGAAAGAAAGAAAGAAAGAAGAAAATGGAGGGAGGAATGGAAAGAAAGAAAAAGAAAGAAAACTGGATGGGTGGGTGGGGGGAACATAATGTAAAAAAAAGTAAACTTAATAAAGTGAAACTCATGTAAACCACAAATAGCTGCTGGAGGAGGCAGAGAGGGCGTTTTAATCCTGGAAAATCCCAGCCTGGCTGATCTTCTCCCAAACCAAGATTGGCAGATTAATCACTGTGCTTTAATATGTTCAATTTGTAATAATGAAAATACATCCTGCATATCAGATATTACATTACAATTCATAACAGTAGCAAAATTACAGTTACAAGTGAGCAACGAAAATAATTTTATGGTTGGGGGTCACCACAACATGAGGAACTGTATTAAAGGGTCGCGGCATTGGGAAAGTTGAGAACCACTGATTTAGTGCAATATAAAAAATGCAAATTATTTTTCTCGCGGACCACCAGTGAGTGACTGCTGGTATAAGGTAAATGCTTGTAGTAGCAGCACCTTCTTGAGGCTACCGTTATTTATTTTGTTGTTGTTCACATTTGTCTGATAGTCGATGCTTCGTGGGAGAGGAGGCTGTTACAAGCACACCTTTTACGGCATTGAAAGCCCACCGCTGTATGGAGACCACACCAAGCTTGGCTTGTGCTAATAAATGTGTCTTCTGTTGGAGGTAAAGATCTGGGACTGAATTTTTCTTTAGCAAAAATGTTCAAATGTTTGGCCTCCAAGTCAGTGTAGAAATCTGATGATTGCCCGGACAAGTCCCTGCCGTTTTTTTGGCAAGATTTTGGAAGTGGATTGCCATTGCTTGCTTCCTAGGGCTGAGGGAGCTTGACTGGACCAACATCACCCAATTGGCTTCCCATGCTTAAGGCAGGAATACAAGTCACAATCTCCCGGTTTCTAGCTTGATGCCTTAACCACTACACAAGGATTGCTCTCTGGGATTATTCTACAAGAGACAATGATCAAAAAAGTGCTTGCTTTAATTTTTGAACCAGGGATGTCAAACTCAATTTCATTGAGGGCCGTATCAGCATTGTGTTTGACCTTGGGGGGACCAGCGTGGGCATGGCCCGGATGGGCATGGCCAGCTTGACATTCTTATTGGGCAATTGTGGTGGGCCCAAGAACTCTGCCAGTGAAAACAGGCTCCCGAGCATCATTTTCAGCTGCGACAACTTCCTGCAACCCTCTGCCAGTGAAAACAGAGCGCAAGAGGATAGAATGTGGCCCTCCTGAGCTCCGTTTTCCCTGGCAGACACACCGTGTTTCCGGTCCTTTTGCGTTTTCCAGGGTGACCCTGCAGGCCAAAGCTAAGCACTCCGCAGGCTGGATCTGGCCCCTGGGCCTTGAGTTTAACATCCCTATCATAAACTGTCAGATTAATCTCAGGTGCATAGCATTATTTCTTAATTATACAGTTTTATTTTTCAGACACCACACAAATCCTGTTGGCACAGAGTGGCGATGGAAGATGGACCAGCCAGAGATGATCTTGCAGGAGGCCATTGAGAACCATCAGAATTTGATCAAGCAGTTTAAAGGTAGGTGAGGAACATACTGTATATGTATGATCTTTTTAAAAAGACATTGAATCGTGAATATAGAAATCTCTTAACACTTGAGGGAAGAGAGCCTCTTTTAAGAATGCTTCCGTTATGTCACAGCTTCCAAGTTTTTCATCCTAGGTATATATGATTAAATTGGACCCTAAGCTGTTTTATTTCTGGAAATTATAGTTGCCACACATCTGGAGAATATAATAGCAGCCCATTTGGAGAACATCAGACAGAAAGATACTGTAATAAGAAGAAAACATAAGCTTTTGCTGTTCTTCTTAGTCAAAAGAATCTTGAATGAATGTTAGTTGGGTAAGAAGATTGTTTACGGAAGCTGTTCTGGAAAGAGGAGAAACATTGCTTTAGACTGCCCGGAATTTCCATTGCATATCATGAAGGTCGTAAGTCAAGGTACCCATACGACTGATCCAATTTTACAATGTTTTGCAGCAGTGTAAAGCGAGGGCCATGATCATTAAGCAAACATTGTACCCATTAAACAAACCCATTGCTCTCAATGGGCGGTCTTTTAGGAAACCAGAAGTAGAAACCAATTTCTAAAAAAAAATTGTAAATCATGGTGATATGACTGGCCCTGAATTGATCCTCTCTGCTGCAAACTATTCTCACCAGCCTGGTTGGAAATGACTTCATTCTGTTTTTAGGAGTCCCCGGCGTGAGAGATGACCGCTTCAGAGAAGGGATGGAGGCCAAGCATTGTGCACTGTCTCTTGTTGGGGAGCCAATCATGTATCCCCAGATCAACCAGTTTCTGAAGCTGCTGCACCATCGCAACATTTCAAGTTTTTTGGTTACAAATGCACAGTTTCCAGAGGAAATTAGGTGATAATCCTAAAATGTTGTACTTCTTCCTTCCCATTTGTTGGTGCTGCAAACAGATGGGATAGCCATTTTTCTGAAATCATATCAGGTTTCCTGCCTGAGGAGGGGGTTGGACTAGAACAGACCTCCAAGGTCCCTTCCAACTGTTATTCTGTTACTTCAGCCTACAATTGGGATAATGTGCTGAGGGATTCATTGTGAAAAGTAGGCAGGCCAGAAATACAGTAATGGCTGTAGCTTGGACAATAATTGACTTTGAGTGAACTTGAAATTAAATCAATTCAATACAGTTGATATGATTATTTCCTTAATTAATAATTTCACCCATCTGTCTCTCTGAAAATTGATAGTCATGTTTGGAGAGACTGAGGAGCGCAATAGGGATTTTGGAAAGTACACATGGACTCAAGATTTATGTGTTTAATTTAGTCTCTATCATGCTAGATGCAAAGTTAGATAAGAACTGCTTTCTATATCCACACTATCCCATTTTGGACCTCAGTGTCACACATGTTCTTAGAAGTAATCTGGAATCCAGAGCAGCTGCCATCCAAGATATATTGAGTTCTAACTTCTTTTTCCTAAAAAACCTTAATAGCAGCATTCCACAATTTCACAGCTTTCACTGTTGCCTCACACACAGGAATCTCCAGCCTGTCACACAGCTGTATGTCAGTGTGGATGCCAGCACCAAAGACAGTCTGAAGAAGATTGATCGACCTCTCTTTAAAGACTTTTGGAGGCGGTTTCTAGATAGCTTGCAAGCCTTAGCTGAAAAGGTATGGCATTCAACTTATGATTGGTTCCCCCTTGGCACTTGAAAATAATTGTGGATCTTTTATATCAGTGATGCCTAACCTTTTTGCCATCGTGTGCCAAAAGCGGGAGGAGTGGGAGGGGTCGTGCACACATGTGTGCCCTGCCCTCTCCCCCTGCTTTTGGCGCACGATAGCACGGTGAACCCGTTTTTCGTCCTCCCCAGGCTCCAGAGACTTTCTAGGAGCCCAGGGAGGGTGGAAACGGCCTCCTCCCACGCCCCATCCCCGCACAGGCCCTCCGAAGGCTGGGAACAACCTCTTTTCCGACTTCTGGGTGGCCTGTAGGGCTGTTTTTCGCCCTCTGGAGGTTTCAGGGAAGCCTCCGGAGGCAAAAAAACGGCTGAAAAAGAAGGCCGAAATCAGATGGCTGCGCTGGAGCTGACAACACTTCGCATGCCCTCAGAAATGGCTCCGCATGCCACCTGTGGCACACATGCCATAGGTTTGCCATCACGATTTTATATGATTTATAACATCATCCAAAACTTTATGAATTACATTCTTTGAGTCAAAAGTTCAGATTACAGTGAATTGTCATAGCTAAGATAAATCTTTCTTCAGTGCTCTTTTCAGTTGAAAACTAAATGCTAAATTCGGCACCAGTTATGTCATTTCGGTCTCACACTGTGCATCCAGATGTACAGTCCTGCTCATATCCTTTTATTTGTATTACTATTACATGTTGCCATTGAAAACTGCTCTCTCCCAACTTTTTTTTAGCATCAGCGCACCGTATACAGGTTAACCCTGGTGAAGCTTGGAATGTGGAGGAGCTGAAAGCTTATTCAGACTTGGTGTTTCTTGGGAAGCCGGATTTCATAGAGGTTAAGGTGAGCGTTGATTGTTAGGGTGGGCTCTTCTTGCCTCACCACGCTCGACCTTTTGTGTGAGTTTGTGGTTTTTCAGGCAAATGTTTTATGTATGAGAAATGGCAAATTTGACTGGGCCTGGTTCCAGCTACTTCCACAAACAATTTTAGAGGCACATTTGCGGTTCATGTCTATACCTTGCCCCCTTATTCTACATTCTGTGTGAGTTGAAGCTTTGCTGGCTGGGTAATTCTGGGAGTTGAAGCTTTGATGGCTGGGTAATTCTGGGAGTTGAAGCTTTGCAGGCTGCGGAATTCCTGGGAGTTGAAGCTTTGCTGGCTGCGGAATTCTGGGAGTTGAAGCTTTGCTGGCTGCGGAATTCTGGAGTTGAAGCTTTGCTGGCTGCGGAATTCTGGGAGTTGAAGCTTTGCTGGCTGCGGAATTCTGGGAGTTGAAGCTTTGCTGGCTGCGGAATTCTGGGAGTTGAAGCTTTGCAGGCTGCGGAATTCTGGGAGTTGAAGCTTTGCTGGCTGCGGAATTCTGGGAGTTGAAGCTTTGCTGGCTGCGGAATTCTGGGAGTTGAAGCTTTGCTGGCTGCGGAATTCTGGGAGTTGAAGCTTTGCTGGCTGGGTAATTCTGGGAGTTGAAGCTTTGCTGGCTGGGTAATTCTGGGAGTTGAAGCTTTGCTGGCTGGGTAATTCTGGGAGTTGAAGCTGCTGGCTGGGTAATTCTGGGAGTTGAAGTTTTGCTGGCTGCGGAATTCTGGGAGTTGAAGCTTTGCTGGCTGTGGAATTCTGGGAGTTGAAGCTTTGCTGGCTGGGTAATTCTGGGAGTTGAAGCTTTGCTGGCTGGGTAATTCTGGGAGTTGAAGCTGCTGGCTGGGTAATTCTGGGAGTTGAAGCTTTGCTGGCTGGGTAATTCTGGGAGTTGAAGCTTTGCTGGCTGTGGAATTCTGGGAGTTGAAGCTTTGCTGAAAGCTGAGTTGAAGAAACTTTTTTCTTACTTATCTCTTCAAAATCTTGGTGCATCTTATACACCGGTGCGTCTTACAGTCAGAAAAAATATGGTAATTTGAAACGTTACTCCATTAGGGCTTCCTAGCTCTATGCCAATACATTCTATTGAACAAAAAAATCCAAAAATTGAATGTGAGAGAAGTCTAGGGGGTCTACTCTTAAATAAATGTTTCTTCAACAGGGCGTGACGTACTGTGGGGAAAGTTCAGCCAGCAGCCTCACCATGGCCAACGTCCCTTGGCATGAAGAAGTGAAGCGCTTTGTGCAGGAGCTGGTTGACCTCCTCCCAGACTATGAAATTGCCAGCGAACACGAGCACTCCAACTGCCTCCTCATTGCCCACAAGAAGGTAATTCTAAGCCTCTTTGGGTTTTTTTCCCGAAACTTCTGGTTAGGAAGATTGAAATATGTATTATTGGCATTGTAGACTCTTTTTTTCCGTGACCTGACAAATGCGCGCTCGACTAAAGCGCGCCGACTAAAACATGTCGCCAAAGCCGTAACATCATCAACGCATCCACAACAGCGCGCCGACAGAAACGCGATTTAAGTTAAGGTAAGGGTTAGGTTCAGGGTTAATTTTAGGGTTAGGGTTAGGTTTAGGGTTAGGTTTACAGTGCGCTTCTGTCGGCGCGCTGTTGTCGGCGCGCTTCATCGCTCATTCTTCGGCGCTGTTTAGAATTCGCAGTTTTGTCACTGCGGTTTAGTCGGACGCACTTTTGTTGGTCACCCTTTTGTCGGCAAACCCTTTTTTTCAGCTCAACCAATAGTCTTTGGCTTATAACTACAGGCAAGTCCTGGACTTACGACAGTTCGTTTAGTGACTATTCAAAGTTATGGCACTGAAAAAAAAGTGACTTAGGATCATTTTTCACAGTTACGACTTTTGCAGTGTTCCACATGATCATATATATCACGTGTGTCAAACTCGTGGCATCATGTTGCCGTCATGTGACGTATCACTACATTTCCCCCCTTTGCGGAGCTGGGGTGGGCGTGGCCTGTGCATGGCGCATCCGGCCTGCGGGCTGCCAGTTTGACACCTCTGATATATATGATCAAAATCGAGATGTTTAGCAACTGGTTCACACTTAGGAGCGTTGCTGTGTCCCAAGATCACGTGATCTCCTTTTGAAATCTTCTAACAAGCGAAGTCAACGGGGCAAGCCAGAATCACTTAACAACTAGGTTACTAACTTATCAACTGCAGTGATCCACTTAGCAATGGTGGCAAGAAAGGTTGTAAAATGGGGTAAAATTCACCTAACAAATGTTTCACTTTAACAACAGAAATTTTGGGGCTCAGTTGTGGCCCTAACTAAAGGACTCTCTGTATTTGTTTAGCGACCATTCAAAGTTACAATGCCACTAAAAAAAAGTAACTTATGACCAGTCCTTGCCCTTCATGACCACTGTAGCATCCCCATGATCATGTGATTAAAATTAGGATTCTTGACAACCGGCATGTATTTACAATGTTTGCAGCATCCTTGGGTCATTTGATCATCATTTACAATCTTCCTGGGCAGCTTTCAACAACCACAGTCAATGGGGGGAAGCCAGAATCACTTAACAAAACATGGTTCACTTAATTGACTTCAACTATTTGTTTAACTGTGGCAAGAAAGATCATAAATTCAGGTATGGCTCACTTAACAATTGCCTTGCTTAGCGATGGAAAATCTGACCTCAACTGTGGTCATTAATCGAGGACTACCTGTAATGTTCTTGAAGCTGCTTTATGACAATTATAAACCATTAAAAACCAACATTTTTAAAATAAGGGTGCCAATATTTTTGAGCCAAAGGCCTCTTCTTGATTCAGGCCATGTGATTTGTTGCTGTAAATGGTTGCCATGGCTTTGCCAGTTTGCCAAAGGCTGCCCTGTTTAGTGGGTGCCAATCTCAAAATATCCATTTAACAGAAGGAAATTCTGGTAAGATGGTTCCATATTATTCTTTCTAGTCCTGCAGGATACTTTCTCTATCAGTTCAGCTTTTCCATTTTTTGTCTGGGCAAACAACATATTTGTAAGTGCCAGCATTTTTTTTTAGTGTAAGGAGGCCTGTCAGGTCTGTGATTAATTGCTATTGGAAAATCTAAATCCAAAGTTAAATTGAGGCAAAGAGCCTAGATAATGGTGTCACAGTGACATCTATGGATACTGTGAGGGAGTCCAGCATTCAAGTCACAATAAATTTAACAACGGGACATGCAAAAGTGAGGTAAAAGAGCCATCAAAATAATAGGCACGTTATGGATACTCAAAATCGGAAATCTAATCCAACCAAGGAAAAATGACATCATGCTCCTGTTCTCCAAATGAGAAGAGATGCCCAGCCTTTTGGGCCACTTCTGGAAGTTCTTTGAGGACAATCCATGACAATCAAAAATCTCTGCTTGGTGGAGCAGGCTGTACTCAATAAATTGTAACATCTGAGCGGAGAGCAGGGTTAGGGAACTTGTATATAACTGAGATGCAAAATACTGATCTATGGCAGTAAAAAAAGGTTAGCTTTGATATTAGGATGTCCAAGTGGAGTGAAGGGGGAGAGATTGATGCCTGTGGAGATTCTCAGTCATCCAGGTCATGGCTGTCCCAAAGGTGTTTTTTAAGAAGCAATTGGACTTTGTTTTTCCTTGAAGATGTTTTCACTTCTCATCCAAGAAGCTTAAGCTTCAACTGAACTGAAGGACCTTCTTGGATAAGAAGTGAAACATTTTCAAAGGAAACCAAAGTCCAATTGCCTTTTGAAAAAGCACTTTTGGGGGAGATTGACTCAGTCGAAATCTTAGTACTCATAGCAGTGGTGGGTTTCAATTTTTTTAGAACCTCTTCCGTAGGTGTGGCCTGCTTTGTGGGAGTGGCTTGCCAGCCATGTGACCAGCTGGGAGTGGCTTGCCAGCCATGTGACCGAGTGGGAGTGGCTTGGCAGTCATGTGACTGGGTGGATGTGGCCAACTTGTTAAGTGGTGAAACTCACTTAACAACGCTTTTGCTTAGCAACCAAAATGTTCGCTCAGAAACTCTGGCATTTGAAGCATGCAAGTCTTAAAGCTGTCAAGTGACAAGACCCTTGCACCCCTAACCCTTTAGAAAAAAAAACCCCAGGGGTGTTCAAACTTGACAGCTTTAAGACTTGTGGACTTCAGCTCCCAGAATTCCTCCTATGGCTCTTCATCTTGATGATGTGCGGACGGGCGGGGGGAGGGAGCTGAAACCGGTTCTAAACGGCACTGTAGATTTGTGGAACTTCTTCTATAGAAGAGGTTAGAACTTGCAGGAACCCACCCCTGACTCATACATTGTTTTAAGGTTGTGTATCATACCAAAGATACCTTCAATAAACTTGGCTAGAAATCATACATCAAACTAAAGAAAGATTTGTTTAATTATGGTTTTTTTGAAGAAAAAAAAATGGCCGGGCTCATATAGCACACTAATCCAAACAAGAAACAAGATTATTTTTTCAGTACAGCTTTCTCACTCTTTCTGTCTTCCAGATGGATTTGAGCTCCTAGAATTCTTAGCAATAGTCATGCTAGCTAGGGAATTCTGGGGATTGAAATCTCTACATAGGGAGAGTAACCAGCTTGGAGAAAACTGTGTGTTTTCTCCAAGTGTGTTTTTTCACAGTTTTGTCCGAATCAGTATCTTATAGTAAACATCTTTAGAGTAAGCCTTCTTTTTAAAAACAAAAACAAAAAAACCCCCACACCTCTATTATCATGATCAACTGTCTGCTTTTTTTTTCCAGTTCAAAATCGGAGGGAAATGGCACACCTGGATTGATTATGATCGCTTTCAAGAACTGGTCCATGAATATGAACAGAGTGGAGGAATTAAAACATTCACTTCTGCTGACTATGTAGCACTGACTCCTCCTTGGGCAGTGTTTGGAGCTAAGGAAAGAGGCTTTGACCCAATGGACACAAGATTTCAACGAAAAAACAAAATAAAGGACATCTCCGGATGCTGACAATTTTAACCCGTTTTAGACCATTTTTAAGCTAGAGCTAGGATACAATCAGAGTGTTTGGTTTGTATACTTAATGTCAGAAAGTGTTGCATAAACCTTGAGACTTCTATTTCTCTTGGGGATATCCAAGGTGTTTTTTTTTCTTTTATTCTACTTAAAGGAAAATGGTAATTTATATGCTTTTTAAAATGGAGGTAGATGTTATTAATTTATCCTTCTCATATCTCTCAGTGAGAGAGAGATGCAGGTGGTACTTGACTTATGATCATAATTGAGCCGGGAATTATATCTGTCATAACTTTGAACAGTCGCTAAGCAACTGATTGTTAAATGAGGACTCCTGTAATTTCACTTTCCAACCATATGCATCAGAGGTGGCATTCTGCTGGTTTGCACCGTTTCAGGCAAACTGGTTATGGCGGCGGCGTGAGGCTCCGCCCACCCACCCAGATGTCATCATGGTGCTTCTGCGCATGTGCAGAAGGTTCTGCGCATGCCCAGATACGTGCGCTCCTGCTACCGAACTGGTAGTGAAGAAAAGAGGATACCATTACTGACATGCATCCTCCTTATTTTTCCATTTCTCATTCTAATCCAGAAGTGGACAGCTCAGCTGTGCCCTTGCAGGTCCACAATTTTTGTAGTCTGCACAGCACCCAGAATGGTAATGACCCACATTTTATAACCTATTTTTGCCTATTCATGTGGCATCAGGGGTGGGTTCCTGCCATCTAACCTCTTCTATAGGAGAGGTTCCACAAATCTACCATGCCATTTAGAACCGGTTCCAGCTCCCTCCCCCTGCCCGTCCGCACCACGATTGCCCCGCCCGCCGCTCACTGATTGGCTGGCTCACCAATCACCCCGCCCGCCTCTAAGAGTCCTATCTAAACCTTAAAGTCTTAAAGCTGTCAAGTTTGAACACCCCTGGGGTTTTTTTCCCTAAAGGGCTAGGGGTGCAAGAGTCTTGTAACTTGACAGCTTTAAGACTTGCACACTTCAATGCCAGAGTTCCTCAAGCAACATGACTGGGGGAGGAATTCTGGGAGTTGAAGTCCACAAGTCTTAAAGCTGTCAAGTTTGAACACCCCTGGGGTTTTTTTTCCTAAAGGATGACGGGTGCAAGGGTCTTGTAACTTGACAGCTTTAAGACTTGCACACTTCAATGCCAGAGTTCCTGAGCCAACATTTTGGTTGCTAAGCAAGAACGTTGTTAAGTGAGTTTCACCACATTTTACAAGTTGGCCACGCCCACCCAGTCACATGGCTGGCACGCCACTCCTACCCAGTCACATGGCCAGCAAGCCACTCCCACAAAGTAGGCCACACCACAGAAGAGGTTCTAAAAAAATTTGAAACACACCACTGTGTGGCATGGAGGACCGCACCAGGGTTGTGTTTGAACTCGGAGGGCTGGGTGGTCAGCATGGCCAGCTCAATGTCACTCGTATCAGCACCTGGAGTAGCTCGAACACTCTGCCAGTGAAAATGGAGCTTGGGAGGGCCATTTTCACTGGCAGAGCACCATGGGCCAGTCCTTCACTGTTTCCAGGGTGGCCCTGCGGGCCAGATCTAAGCACCCCCTGGGCTGGATTTCGCATGCGGGCCTTGAGTTTGACACCCCTGCCTTAAACCAAAAATATTTTTTCCCGAGATTGCGGTGTGCAGGGAAGCCATTCAATCCATAGGACCAGCTTGGTCTAGCAGTTAAGGCATTAGACTAGAAACCAGGAGACTCGGACTAAGTTCTAGCAATGCCTTAGGCCTGAAAATTGACTGTGTGTCTGACCAGTCTCTCAGTCTAAGCCATCTCATAAAATGTCATATGTTGAACACAGTTCTTTTCTACCATAAGATTTAATGCTGTTTTGATATTTAACTTTGGAATCACCACAGTTCAGGTTTCTTTTGCACGATGGAAGGGGCGTTATGTTTTTGGCAATGACACCTAATGATTATGGGTGTTATAAACCAATACTTGGGAAGGTCACCAGATGAGGGTACCTGCACTAAGTGCTCACAAATAAGCCTTTGACTCTCTTGATTAACTTTGATGCTCCTGATGTCATCAGGTTTTATGAAAAAATACAAGCCCAATCCAGTAGAATTCATCCTCCCTTATAATTGCCTCCCTTACAACAGCTGGCCATAGAAGGAAATAGAAGGAAATTTTACAAAGAAGGAAATAGAAGGAAATTTTAGCGGCCCTTTTACCTTATGCTTTTTCCTCATTTGGTTTTTGTGATTTTACTATTCAGACCAGTTTGAACTTGTCATTTTAAAGAATTCCCATGAAATATTTTATTTTGCAGTTATCGTAGCATAGTTTAAGATAAGATGGGTTATTGTCACTTTTTTCTGTGAACACGCTGACACATTAAAAATGAAATTCTGATGCTCGGTCTTAAAAAATAAAATAATTTTATTATTAGTAACAAAGGCAACAGTAAAAATATTGGGTTTCTGTCGTGATGGACTCTTGTGACGAGCCGATTGACAGAGAATGGAAGCAGTTAGCTTCCTCCCATAATTGGGGCATACCAGGGGTTGTGACACTAAACACACACATAGATGACACTAAACACACACGGAGGAGAGCCTTTTCAGTAGTAGCTCCGACCCTTTGGAACGATCTCCCCGTGGAGATTCGTACCCTCACCGCCGTCCAGACCTTCCGCACAGCCCTCAAGACCTGGCTAGCCCGTCAGGCCTGGGGATAAAGATAATATGTCCCCACCCGAATGATGAATGAATGTTGTTTACTATTTTACTTTTATGTATTGTTTTGCGTTTATTGTCTTGTACCCTCCCTTCCTTATTTTATGTAAGCCGCCCTGAGTCCCCTCAGGGAAAAGGGCGGCCTATAAATTCTAATAAAATGAAAAAAAAATGAAATAGATAGATAGATAGATAGATAGATAGATAGATAGATAGATAGATAGATAGATAGATAGATAGATAGATTGACTGACTGTTGGAAGAAATGTCCATCTGGGCTCAGTTCCAAGAGGGAAGAAAGACACTGGGAACCTGGAGACTGCTTGGAAAGATGGTTTAATGGTGAACACTACAGGACTATATGGTTTGAGGTCCTGGGCAAAAAAGAGCACATGGGAGAGAGAGGGAGAGAGATTTATACCTTAGAGCTTCCTGTTCCAGTGTAAGAAATGTACTCTGATTGATTGTCAGACTCCCATGGGGCCATGCAGGGGTAACTTGAAGGTTGTCTTGAGTCCCAGGCCTGGTTGAATCTTGCTGGAGGGGCTTTGAGCAATTCCTATTATGGCTTAATGGCTTTGTCCTGATTTGGATCTTGAATGAGGGATAATCTATCATGTCCTGAGGGCCATGTCTTTTGTTTTGTAGATAAGATGACCCAGCCTTTGTCTTGTAGATAAGTTGGCACCAAAACATCTGCTGGGTGGGCAGGGAGCTGGGCTCTGAGCTTATGTCTTTAGAAACATGTTTCTCCTTTAGGGAAAATGTATTATTTTGCCTTTTTAATATTTCCTAGAATATTTCATTTTTTTCTAGGAGAGTGGTGGTGTGGGTGCTAACTTCCTACATATGTACATACATACATACATACATACATACATACATACACACATGCTCTATACACACACACACCACATATGTTAATCAAAAAATAACATCCTATTTTGTGCCTATTTAATTCTTTCTCTAGCTATTATCTTATTTAATCGGGATGTAAGGTATAGTCAAAGATCTTAAAAGTTTTAAAAATGCATTTATTAAATTTCTGCATTTCTCATCTCACCCAAGTGACTTGCCAGTTTACCACATCACTTTGCAATAATATTTCTTTACCAAAGTCAAACTAGAGTGGGTTGGTGCTATATTTCCATATTATGCCTTTGAATATTCCTGTAACAAGAACACTCTGTGAACTTCCTGTTCTATATTAAACATTGCTGAAGTCTTATTGGTCTGATTTTCATTAAAAAGATAGCTTCCTCTTAGAGATGCCTCATTAGGTGGCCTTTACTGCCTTAGAGCCTGCTACATATCATATCCAGCAAGGAAATAATCTCAAAACAAGAACAGTATTGATTTAATATAATAAAACGTGTTTCTCAACATTGGCAACTTTAAGATCTGTGGACTTCAGCTCCCAGAATTCTCCAGCTAATGTGTACATCAGATCAATTAATATTAGTAGTTATTGCCTTGGTTCTATCCATCATTTCTTAGGGCACATTCTAAGCATACAATTGCCTGGAGTCAGATAACTTAGCAAAGTGACACCAACACAAATTTGGAGAGCTATTTTTCGATCCTGGGCCTCAGTTGACACTAAAAGTCTTGCAGAGCCTGAGTGTCTGTTGTTTTCAGAATTTCCATCTTACACAATTAAAGTCCCTCCTATTGGGGTATTCCTGAACGTATTTGATCTGACCCTCCAGCCATTAAGGTGGCTGGGACTAGCAGATTATCCTAAAGCTCCCATTCTGCTTTCCTTTAGAAATTCAGGGGAAAACACTTCACTTTTTTTACAGCACTTTGTGAGAAGGAGTTTTAATGGAGACTGAATTTGTTTTTGTTTATATATTACCAATTATTTTACAGCAATGATCTAACTTATGGATCTAACTTATGGGCTTGACGGAAGCTAGAAAGGTCAAAATTGCAGCTGTGCCCACATAACGTATCTCGTTGGGTCAAAATTTTGCCAGCTACATTTTGCAGCATGATCATTTCTAACTATAGTTATTTTATTGAGAGCCAGTTTGGCATAGTGGTTAAAGGCAACGAGATAAAAACCAGAAGACCAAGAGTGCAGAGAAGAGCAGGGGACTGGAGGCTAAAACATAAAAAACATATAAATGCTTCAGTTTGAAAACATTCTGACTTTATGATCTCAGGTTTATCCAAAGTCCAATATAATAATCATAGTTGATTGTTTTCTTGGAGACATGTCATTAGCATTTGTAACTATGGTGGCATAAGAGGCATACAATCAAAATCACGTGAAGTAGTGTATTAGTACTGCTTTATAAAGCCTTAGTAAGACCACACCTGGAATACTGTATCCAGTTTTAGTCACCACGTTACAAAAAAGATGTTGAGACTTTGGAAAAAGTGCAAAAAGCAACTACGACAATTAATGGCCTGGAGATTAAAACATGAAGAACAATTGCAGGAATTGGGTATGGCTAGTCTAGAGAAAAAAAGGACCAGGGGTGACATGATTGCAGTGTTCCAATATCTGAGGGGCTGCCCGAAAGAAGAAGGAGTCAAAACTATTCTCCAAAGCACCCGAGGGCAGGACAAGAAGAATAGAAACTATTCAAGGAGAGAAGTAATCTAGAATGAAGAAGAAACTTCCTGACAGTTAAAAGAATTAATCAGTGAAACAACTTGCCACCAGAAGTTGTGGGTGCTCCAACACTGGAAGTTTTTAAGAAGAGATTTGTGACATTTGTCGGAAATGATATAGAGTTTTCTGCCTAAGCTGTACTAGAAGACCTCCAAGGTCCCTTCCAACTCTGTTATTCTATTCTGTTCTGTTCTAAGTTGTTTAGAATCTAATGAATCGGGCAGGAGCAATGTCAACTTGTAAGAGTTTTTAAACTGTCCTGCCTAATTTTTGCTACTCCGAAGTCTCCGATAAAGCGTGCTCCTTCCTTGGGCGCACAAGCAAGCATGTAAAAAGCAATGCAGATGGAAATCGGTGGGATAAGATTCCCAGCGGGCTCGGAGCAACGTTCTCCCTTCACATTCAATTGTTTCTTCCTCCCACTCTTTCTCATGCAATCAAGGACGGGAGGGGGAGGGGGAGGAGCGCTAGACGCCAGCCAATCCGGTGGAGGAGAAAGAGCCGGCGCCTCATTTGAAATCTTGCTGGAGAAGGAAGCTGGCCGAAGAAGGCAGGGGTGGCATACGTAAATAGCAAACGGTAAAGGTGAGTTGGAGCAAAGGGAAGGAAGGCGAGATTGGCCGTTTTCCCCGTCCTATTAGCTCCATTATAATTTTAGTAGTGATTAGATTGATTTGTGGTGTTGGAGAAGACTCTTGAGAGTCCTTCGAACTGCAAAGAGATCAAATCAAATCAATCCTAAAGGAAATGAGCCCTGACTGTTTTTGGGAAGGACAGATCCTGAAGCTGAAACTCAGATACTTTGGCCACCAAATGAGAATTGGAAAAGTCCCCGATGTTAGGAAAGATTGAAGGCAAAGGGAGAAGGGGACTGCAGAGGATGAGGCAGTTAGATAGTGTTATCCATGCAATGAACATGAATTGGGGTAAACTCCAGGAGGAAGTGAAGGATGGGTGGGGGGGCTGGATTGCTATGGTCCATGGGGTTGGGAAGAGTTGGACACAATTTAGTGACTGAAGAAGATTAGCCAAGTCCCTGATGATGTTTTATTAGCTGATGGGTGCAGGTTCTGTTTGCTTTTGCACTGCATTTGCCTAATGCTTCACAGTTAAGCTGCCAATACATAATGCCAGGAAGGGGCGTAAGAGTCTGTGTTTTATGAGTCCCAGAACACACCCAATGCTGATTTGGTCCAAGAGAGTGATTTCTCAGCCGATTTCTGTGTCCAAGGAAAAACTAGAATCTGAAGTCTCCCTGTTAGTAATCCAGCACTTAACCAAAACTTCATGCTGCTTCTCAAGTCCACAACAATTTTATTTGATTTATTTATGCCATGCATTAACTGCTTAAGTCCCCAAGGGACTGATGCATTATATCTCCCACTTTGCATTTCTCACCATCAACATCATAAGCCTTTTTGCACAGTCTTCTAATGACCTGTGATGACTTTTTTAGTTTGGCATTCAAAGGGAGGAAACCATAATGAAATATCTTTCTTTCAAATCTTGACTTAATCAGGAAATACCTTAGACAAATAACATATCTGCCACAAATTCCGCACTGGGTGGTGATGGGTGGATAACCTTGACCAGGTATACCCCAGTTGATAAATAACTTTTAACAATAGGAATAAATATCTGGCTCAGGATTGAACTTTGGAGTTTTTGGTGCTGATGGTTTTTTTTGGGGGGTGGGTGGATGTTTCATTACCTAATTAAGTTATCTAGTTGGATCAATTAATAAGAATAGAGCTAGAAAGGACCTTGGAGATCTTCTAATCCAGTGTTTTTCAACCTTTTTTGTGCAAAGGCACACTTTTTTTATGAAAAAAATCACGAGGCACACCACCATTAGAAAATGTTAAAAAAAATTAACTCTGTGCCTATATTGACTATATATAAAGTAATTTTCCCACGGCACACCTTACACTATGTCACGGCACACTAGTGTGCCGCGGCACAGTGGCTGAAAAACACTGTTCTAATCCAACCCTCTGCTCAAGTAGGAGAACCTGTAGCATTTCAGTCTTTTCTGAAAAACCTTCAGTGATGAAGCACCTACAACTTCTGAAGGCAAGCTGTTCCACTGGTTAATTGTCCTTACTGTTAGGGGTTTTTGCCTTTATTCCAGGTTGTTTGTCTTCTTGATTAATTTCCATCCATTGTTTCTTGTCTTGCCTTCTGGTGCTTTGGAAAATAAGTTGACCCCCTGTTCTTTGTGGCAACCCCTCAAATACTGGAATACTGGTGCTATCAGCGGCGGTGGTGAGACCCCTCCTGAAGAAACCATCTTTGGATCCAGCCGTTCTTAACAATTATCGTCCAGTCTCCAACCTCCCTTTTGTGGGGAAGGTTGTTGAGAAGGTGGTGGCCTTCCAGCTCCAGTGGTCCTTGGAGGAAGCTAGTTATCTTGACCCATTCCAGTCCGGCTTCAGGCCTGGCTACAGCACAGAAACCGCTTTGGTCGCATTGACCGATGACCTCTGGAGAGCCAGGGATGGAGGCCACGCCTCCATCCTGGTTCTCCTTGACCTCTCAGCGGCTTTCGATACCATCGACCATGGTATCCTTCTGCGACGACTGCGGGAGGTGGGGGTGGGAGGCACTGTTTTGCAGTGGTTCTCCTCTTACCTCTCGGGCAGGTCGCAGTTGGTGTTAGTTGGAGGGCAGAGATCGACCCCTAGGCCCCTAACATATGGGGTGCCGCAGGGTTCGGTCTTGTCCCCCCTACTTTTCAACATCTACATGAAACCGCTGGGCGAGATCATTCGGCAGCACGGGATAAGATACCACCAGTATGCGGACGATACTCAGTTGTATCTGTCTGCCCCATGCCAACTCAATGAAGCAGTGGACGTGATGAACCAGGGCCTTGAAGCTGTTAGGGACTGGATGAGGACTAACAAGCTTGTGCTCAACCCAGATAAGACCGAGTGGCTGTTGTGTTTCCCTCCCACTAATTTGGCAAGTGTTCCATCTCTCAGGCTGGGGGGGTCAAACACTACACCCCTCAGACAGGGTCCGCAACTTGGGAGTCCTCCTGGACCCACAGCTGACTTTTGACCACCATTTGTCAGCTGTGACCAGGGGGGCATTTGCCCAGGTTCGCCTGGTGCACCAGTTGCGCCCCTACCTGAACCGGGAGGCCCTCACAACAGTCACTCGTGCCCTTGTGACCTCTAGGCTGGAGTACTGCAATGTGCTCTACATGGGGCTGCCCTTGAAGAGTATCCGGCGACTTCAGCTAGTCCAGAATGCGGCAGCGCGAGCGATTGTGGGTGCACCTCGGTTCACCCACATAACACCTATCCTCCGCGAGCTGCACTGGCTACCTGTCGATCTCCGGGTACGCTTCAAGGTGCTACTTGTCACCCATAAAGCCCTTCATGGTAGTGGATCTGGGTACTTGAGAGACCGCCTACTGCCAATTACCTCCACGCGACCAATTAGATCACATAGATTAGGCCTCCTCCGAGTTCCATCTGCCGGTCAGTGTCGACTGGCAACCACGCGGAGGAGAGCCTTCTCGGTAGTAGCTCCGACCCTTTGGAACGATCTCCCCGTGGAGATTCGTACCCTCACCACCCTCCAGACCTTCCGCACAGCCCTTAAAATCTGGCTATCCCGTCAGGCCTGGGGCTAAAGATTGTAACCCACCCGAATGGTATGAATGTTGTGTTTTTTAATTATGTATTGTTCTTATGTGTTAAATGTTTGTTTTCCCCTCCCCTTGAGTTGTAAGCCGCCCTGAGTCCCCCCAGGGAAAAGGGCGGCATATAAATAAACTTTCATAACTCATAACTCATCATGTCCTCCCTAGTCCTTTTTTCTCTAGACTAGCCATACCAAATTCCTGAAATTGTTTTCCATATGTTTTAATCTCCAGGCCCTTAATTGTCATAGTTACTCTTTGCACTTTTTCCAAAGTCTCAACATCTTTTTTGTAATGTGGTGACTAAAACTGGGTGCAGTATTCCAGATGTGATCTTACTAAGGCTTTATTAAGCAGTGCTAATACACTACTTCACGTGATTTTGATTGTATGCCTCTTACGCCACCATAGTTGGAAATGCTAATGACACGTCTCCAAGAAAACAATCAACTATGATTATTATATTGGACTTTGGATAAACCTGAGATCATAAAGTCAGAATGTTTTCAAACTGAAGAATTTAGAACTGGCACATTGAAAAACTGCTGCTTGTGTTAATGATAATTATCTTAATGTTTTGCCCAAGTCAGTGTTTTAAGCCCAACTATTTGCCCTCTGGTCAACAAAGGGCAAATTTTGCAAGTGTCAGCCCTTCACATATTTCAAAGATGCTGAGTTTCTTTTTTTAAAATGTCCTTTAATTTAAAGAAGAGAGAAGTGGGATCTTAGCCTGTTGCAAAAGCAATCCCAGCCTTCAGCATTAACTTTATAAGAATCTCCATCAAGAGCCAGTAGGGTGAAGGTGCTGGGTTAGAAACTAGGAGTCTGTGAGTTCCAAGCCTCCCTTAGGCATGAAAGCTACTGAATGACTTTGGGCCAGTCCCTCTCTCTTGGCCCAAGTCACCTCACAGGGTTTTTGTGTGGGGAAATGGAGGAAGGAATATTATATATATTTATTTCCTTGAGATCACAGGCATGTACGCAAATGCAAAAGATGTGGTAAAATATATGAATGAACCCTAGAGAATTTTTAGGAAAAATAAATCTTGGATGTCCAAGATCTTGGATGAGGTGTTGTGGAATACATTGGAGGATAGTAGATAAAGAGGGTTGTGGAAAGAAATCTCAATCTTTTTCTACTTAATAAGTGACTACTGACTATTCACTCTAAGATAACCGTTTTGCAGGCCTGCCTCTGACAAATTAAATGTCTCTGCTATCAGTCAAGCTGTTATCACAGTTCTTTGTATGGGATTGCCCAGCATCAATTAAATAACGTTAATGACACTAACAACAGGAAGTATTCTTCTCCCCATGTTGTGAACTTACGGACTATAAACTTGAGTGGCCTTTTTCCCCCCCCCCTTTCAAGGCTTTTGAAGAATCCAGCTCTGGGGAAGGATGGCATCTGTGTTCCAAACTGTGGGATCAAGCATTGGCTGGCGGAGCCATCAGATCCTGTCGGACTTTGAGGAGAGTCCTGTGCCAGATCGATTCAGGAAAAGATCTTCTGTGAACATGAATAATGTGCGGATGTCCCTCCGGAAAAGAATGCCTTTAAAAGAAGTAAAAATGAATCTTGATGAGAATCCAACTTGGGAGAGCCTGGAGGCTAAGGAGAAAAGCTCAAACCTCCAGATGCTTACAAGAACAGCCAAAAATGTATTTGGAACAATGTCACAGGTACGGATGTAGTTCGATTCATGAAAAGCTAATGAATTAAGCAGATCTCCATCTATGGCTTAGAAAGTTGATTGAACTTTGTTCCTAAATTATCAGACCTTATTAATTTTCACATGCTCTTCAAGGAATCTTTTGATGGGGAACTTTTTTTTGAACAAAACCAAAATAGAGGTACAACTAACAGGGAGCTCTGAATGGGAAGGCGTTATGGCTTTCTGAATTAAAAGTCACAGCTGGTGCAGATACTCTTCCTAATCTATTCCTCCAGGCCAAGGATATCCACAGGGAGCAAGTCAAAAAAGTCAAGATGGCGGCCGTAATCATGCAACTGAAGCCCTATTCTGGGGAGTAAGTCTCAGGCTTACTCCCCAAAGAGTGTGCATAGCATGATTATAATTTTATTTATAAAACTTATACATTGACCATCTGACTTAAATGATTTTGATAAAATAATTAATGATACTAGGTAATATATTATAGATAGATAGATAGGTAGATAGATAGATAGAATGGTTTTTATGACCTGTGGATACGTTTTGCACATTTTTAAAAACTTCCTTATTTTTATCAAGCTGCTAGGTTGCAATCTGGAGAACATCCCCATTATCTCTCAATGTCAATAAAAACTGCCTTTGTGTTTCAGAAAATGCAAAGGAACTGCCAAGGTCCCTCTCGTGCTATAGCAGCTTCGTTGGCCAAGGACCCCAGAGGAAAGAGCAGAAGTTCCACAAAAACTTCCAACGTCTCTCCTCGGACCCCTCGCCAAAACAAGAAGCTGGCTTCCATCTCAACCCCAACATCCAGCACGAAGATTGTATCCCCATCCAGCAAGAAATCTGGGTCCTGTCAGCGTAAGAAAAGTCTCCTGCCTCTACGGAGATCCATGAGGGCTGCAGCCTTGAAAAGCCCATATGGTTCTCCAGTTTCTCTTGCTGTGAGAAGGTAAGTAGGACATTTGCTAAGCTAAGAGGTAACTTGCATGATTTGCCACTTTCTCCTGCTGAGATGTTTTTTGACTCCCCAGGGCAGTCTAACTTGAGATTATCATTAAGTACCATATTTTTGGACTATAAGACATACCAAACTATAAGATGCACATAAATTTACAGGAGGTAAACAAGAAAAAAATATTTTTTGGCCTCCACACATTGTGCTTTTTCTGTCTGCATGCTGCAGTGCTCCATATGTCCTATTTTTTTTGCCAAAAACAGGCCCGTTTTTGGGCTCCTAAGCTCTCCAAATGTTGCGTTTTCATCCTCCTCAGCCCCCAGACGCACTCTGCAGGCCAAAAGTGAGCACATTTTGGGCAAAAATGGGCCATGCGGATCACTACAGAGTGCTGGGGGCTGGGGACAGCAAAAACACGACAGGCAGAGGGTTTGGGAGGCCAAAAATGTGCCTGTATTCGGTCTATAAGACGCACCTAAATTTCCATCCACTTTTAGGGGGGGGGAAGGTGCGTCTTATGCTTCAAAAATATGGTAGGTCTATCCTTGATTAAACTTTTCTGAGTCAAATCCCAGTGAACACATTTTTGCTACTCTGGCTTCTCAATGTAGATCTTCCAAAATACACTATTTTTGTTTATTTAACCACAAAGGTTCATCTTGCCTGTGGAAATGTATCTTCTCTTTTGTTTATAGTCCCTTTTCCCATCTCAGGCACTCAAGACAACTGACAAGTACACACAAAAGAATCTATTCCAGTTTGAAATCCAGTTTTAAAATGTAAATAAATAACAGCTTTAACTTTTTTTAAAAAAAAAACTGAATCCCTCTAGCAATCCAAAGGCTATACCTGTATTTTGTGGTAATATCGTCCGCAAATGGCATTATTTTGCTGTTCTGAAAAGAAGGGGATTGAACTGGAGACAGAGAAAAGTGCTATTCATTGATAGTCCAATTCACTCTTCACCTTTGCCGATCTCTTTTTGTCCTGGCAGGCAGTTGAGCTGTGACTTGGAGCTGGTCTCAACAGGCATTCGCAAACTGAAGCGCCTCTCTCATGCATTCAACGACATCATTGTTCAGGAGGAGAGGTGAGTTCTAGAAATGGTCTTGCCGTTCTCATCCCTCTGTCCATAACGGTTCCTGCAATCAGGCAGTTGTTGGGGCCTCAGATAACTTTGTGCGTGGATAAGAATGTAGGCTGGAGTCTTTGTTGTGCCACTTCAAAACAGCAGGAAACTTTGTTGTCCATTCCCAAACACAAGGGACTCTAGGGAACAAATGATACCCTGTTTCCCTGAAAATAAGACCTCCCTGGATAATAATCCCAATCGGGCTTTTGAGTGCATGCGCTAAAATAAGACCTCCCCTGAAAATAAGACCTCCCTGAAAATATTGCAACGCAGCAGCAGCCATGAGGTGACCACGCTCATCGCCTCCTGCACCTCAAAAATAATAAGACCTCTCTGAAAATAAGGCCAAGCGCTTATTTCAGGGGTCAAAAGAAAATAAGACCCTGTCTTATTTTCAGGGAAACACGGTAGCTTTGGGCAGGTTGACAACATCCTCTTGCATCTCTTGTAACACAGCCTCGGAAGTCCACATTCCAGTTTCTTATCACTTTGAAATGGGAAAGAGATGAAAACTGTAGTTTAAACCCTAACATAGAGATAATCCTCGACTTACAACCATTTGTTTAATGACCGTTCAAAGTTATAACGACACTGGAAAAAATGTGACTTGTGATTGGTTTTCACACTTACAAATGTTGATTTTGATTCCACAGGAGTCATAGAAAGCAGATTTGGGATGCATTCTGTAAGTTAGCTTATCTGCGGTACCTTGGTTCAAAAGGTTTTAACCTAAGGTGTACCATTTTACCCAGTTAAAGGTTACAGGAATCAGATTTTTTATAATATATAGATGCTCTGGACCCATAGGCCTTTGCTAAATATCCCCAAGTAACACTTATTCTACTTCTGAATATTGATTGCAAACAAGGAGCCATAATCAAAGTTGCTGTATTCTGAGCTGAAAAAAATCTCATAAATTAGAGTGACTCATAGATTAAAGCACAGAAGATACTAATTCTCAGCTGGCATTCACTGCTTTTCCAGATTTTTTTAGACTAAGTATGACAGTCCTACTTACAATGTATTATTTCTTGAAACACACCAATTTTCTGTTAAGAATACCTGACTTCTTTTGGCTATAACAATTTGCTTGAACCACACACCAGAAGTATTTATTGGACACATGCATGATTTTAATGACCTATTTGGAATATTAGCAATAGCAATAGCAGTTAGACTTATATACCGCTTCATAGGGCTTTCAGCCCTCTAAGCGGTTTATAGAGTCAGCATATTGCCCGCACAGTCTGGGTCCTCATTTCACCCACCTTGGAAGGATGGAAGGCTGAGTCAACCTTGAGCCGGTGAGATTTGAACCGCTGAACTGCAGATAACAGTCAGCTGAAGTGGCCTGCAGTACTGCACCCTAACCACTGCGCCACAAGCTTTATGGCTGAACTGGACTTTTTGAGGTCTGTTTTTTTAAAGTGCTTCTCCAGAAGAGCATCTGCACTCTAAATAACTTCTTAAGTATTTATAATTTATTTATTATTATTTTTTAATGGCTATACCATTTTTTTCAAAGTCCACCATTGTACTTCATTCATACCATGTTCATTTTGGCCTCCTGCAAAGATCTGGCATGCAGGACACAATCCATTTCTGTAGACACTCTAGTGAAAGCAAATTTTCTTTATTGCCATCCCTCAACTTTTCTCTTGCAAAAAGTGATCATGTTTCCAAACTGCTACTTATTCCCAAAGGATCAAAGCTAACTCTACAGGTACTCCTAAACTTACAACAGTTTATTTAGTGACTGTTCAAAGTTACAACTGCACTGAAAAAAGTGACTTATGATTGTTTTCCACACTTATGACCATTACAGCATTCCCCATGATCACTTGATCAAAATTCCGATGCTTGGCAAGTGATTAACACTTATGACAGTTGGGATCATGTGAGCAGCTTTTGAGGCCTTCTGACAAGCAAAGTCAATGGGGAAGCCAGATTCACTTAACAATTGTGTTATTAACTTAACAACTGCAGGGATTCACTTAGCAACTGTGGCAAGGAAGATCGTAAAATGGTGCAAAATGCACTTTAACAAATGTCGCACATAGCAACGGAAATTTTGGGCTCAAGTGTGGTTGTAGGCTGAGGACTACCTGTATTTCTCTTCATTCAAGTAGAATTAATATAATTCACAATCTCATCTAGTCTGCAGATCAGAACGAACTGTGTCCTCCTTAGGTCCTACAAAGCACTCATCAGCAACTGGAAATTTCCAGTCCAAATCTGCCTCTTTCATAACCTATTTTGATCCCAGATGCTGAATCTGTAGTGTAAGAGGTATATAAGTAGTCCTCAACTTATGATCACAACTGAGACCAGAATTTCCATTGCTAAATAGGATTAAGTGAGTTGCACCTGATTTTATGACCTTGCTTGCCATAGTTGTTAAGGGAATCACTGCAGTTAAGGGACTCACACGGTCATTAAGCAAATCTGTCTTCTCCCTTTTTACTTTGCTTGTCTGAACCTGGCTGGGAAAATCGCAAATGATGGTCACATGACTGAAGGATAAATCCATATGTTGGCTGCGAAGTGCCAGAATTTTGATCATGTGACCATAGAGATGCAGCAAGGGTCCTAAGTGGGAGGACCAGGTGTAAGTCACTGTTCTCAGGACATTTGTAACTAAATGGTCGCTAAATGAATGAATTGTTGTAAATCAGTTGTAAGTCAAGGACTACCTGCATAAGAGGAGTGTGGTTGGAAGTGTGAATCTTGTTTGAAATGTATTTAACAGAAATAATTGTGAGACGGTATTTCCCAGTCTTATGTTTTCAAGGACAGCTACATGTTAACAGGGACCTGTCAGCTCGGTGGTCCCTTTGAAGTAGTCTGAATGTCATTATCATTTCATCTTATAAATCCTTTATTCCTAATGTTCTTCCCATCTACTAGTGATATGACAGTTGCTCTGATTTGTAACTGAAGATAAAAACCATCAAGGTAAAACTTATCTTGTTTTTTTTTTTGCCTGATCTGCTTGGAGTTCATTAACATTCACAGAGATTGCCTGCATGGAACAACCCAGCTCTTTAACAGGTTAATTAATATGCATGTAAAAGTCGTCTTCTCTCTTGTTTTTTTCTGATAGCAGCATTACAGGAGAAGTAAAATGTGTGCATTGATCAAATTCCTTTGGATTGTGCTGGAAAACAACATAAGGTCTTTACTCATTTAGGGATGCTGGTTGACTTCTTTGCCCATCATTGCATTGCCCACTAAATTGCAAAACGTGGCAGACTCTTGGTTCAATTGTTCCTACTTCTGACTGTTGGCATTTTTTAGGGTTGTGATGGCTACCCTTTATGTCCTTGCGTGCTGAATGTGCAGGCGCGGGCATGACAGCACACGTGTGCGTGTCCACATCCATAATGCAATGTGCGCACAATACCTCCCACACGCGCCCTGCCCCACCTGCACATGCATGCCCACCTCCCCCCCACGTCTCACGCATGCATGTGCGACCCTCCCGCACCCCATTATGGGCTTAGCAGGCCTCCCTGAAGCCTCCTGGGACTAAAAACAAGGTGCAAGGGGTGCATAGCACCCCCCACGCATGCATGCATGACCCTCCACCCCCCGTACATGCATGCGCGGCCCTCGCAGGTGTGGCAGAGACCTGAAAATCAGCTGGCTGGCAGGAGGCATGCGTGCATGCACGGTGGAGCTGAGCTGAAACGACAGCTTGCGTGCTTACAGAGAGGGCTCCATATGCCACCTGTGGCACACATACCATAGGTTTGCTGTCACGGTTCTAGGGTCTCAGGCAGAGAGAAAGAAATACAAATCTTTCCATCTCCCATCCCTTGATCATCTTAAATTTCCCTTATGAACATTGGGCTTTCTCGAAATTGGGACAAGCGTCTCTGTCATTAATGATGTTTACAGGGCAGTCAACCCCAACCTGGTGCCAGATAGATGCCGTATCTGGACTTGACTTACATAATTCTCTAATCAACATAGCTGGAAATTGCCTCTTGGGAATAGCAGGATGGAGAATACCCTTGTAGGTTAATTTTGCATCATATTAAACCATATGTGGTTTGATCTTCCTATAGGAACTGTACCTCCGTGGTGTTATTTGCAAGAATATTATTAAATTGTGGAGAAAATTCAGAATTCTTGCCTAGTGTCTTTTGCTTTGTAATACTTTTGGAGTTTTTAGACACCTTTTAGAGATTTTATGGATGGCCTGATGATGTTAACAACACCAGGTTTGTTAACTAAACTGTTACTGGTGGTTCTGCACAATATACAGCTAAAAGTATATCAGATGCTGGGTTAACACTGGTGAGTATTGGGAGAACCTTTAGTTAGGTTGACTGTTTGAGTGCAGCTTGAAAACTGGATCTCAGCAATCAGTTGTTGTTTTTTCTGACACCCCCGATTTTATCTACTAACTTCACAGTGTCTTGACTAACTTAAAATGAAGAGCATGATATCACTGGTAGTTCTATGCTACCTCTCAGTGTAACACTCTTTTCTATATGTTGTTTTTAAAAAAATGTTATGTCTACTCTGAGTGGAGTTAAATTAAAGTAAATAATATGGTTGATAGGATTTGGTACTTGATGCTAAAAACTGTGATCAGTAATATAGCTAGGTGCTATAGGTAACTAGGTAACTAGCTAGGTGCTTTAATTATTTTAGAAGAAACATTTTCACACATGGAACTCACCTATGGGCACACTTCTGCCTTTAGATTCTACTGTAGGAAGTTGCTCACATTAATTTAAATGGAATGTTAATAACCAGTTTAGATCAGTAAATAAATCTTGGTTCATGCCATTTCTGAATTTCCTGGTAATTTCCACTGATAGAATTCCTATGCAATTGTAATGAATTACTGTTAATAACTTGAGTGCACTTAAATATTTGTCCAAACACAAAATAATGTTGTGAACATTCCTCACACAATTACTTCTCAACATTTGTTTGTAGTAATTCTCAATAAGGGTGGAAATAGCATCCATGCATGGGTTGACACTGTCCGTGCTCTGATTGGACTGAGTCTGATTATTAATTAATCAATGACCTTTATAACCTCCCTTTGTGAGTAACTCCACTCAGTTTTCGACTCAGTCCACTCTGAGACGGGCGTGTTATCCAATCTTAAGTTTAAGTTTTATTTTATTTATATGCTGCCCTATTCCCTAAAAGGGACTCAGGGCGGCGAACAACTTAAACGTGAAGGGGAAACATACAAGTACAAAATAGACATTTAAGATGACCAACAACCACACCTGTCGAGAGGGGAAGGGAGCTCATCAACCCCAGGCCTGCCGACACAGCCAGGTTTTAACGGCTTTTCGGAAAGCAGGGAGAGAGGTGAGGGTCCGAATCTCCGCGGGGAGTTCGTTCCAAAGGGCCGGAGCTGCAACAGAGAAGGCCCTCCCCCGGGTCATAGCCAGATGGCATTGGCTGGTGGATGGAACCCGGAGGAGGCCGACTCTGTGCGATCTAATGGGTCTTTGGGAGGTAATTGGCAGCAGGTGGTCTCTCAAGTACCCAGGTCCAATACCATGAAGGGCTTTATAAGTAATAACTCTTCTCTCCGTGATTGATAATATTTCCCTTGATTTGGACTGAAACATATTGGCGCTGATTCCTCTTGTTAATCATATGTATTGGTCAAGTTGGCCGTGAGTATTTCCAGATCGACTCTTACAGAGGCCCCTACACTAATAGGCCACGGGGCTTCGGCCCCCAGGCCCAAGCACCGTCTCTTTCTTTGTGAAGAGTTCGCAGCACCGTCTGCGAGGCTTGCCAAATCAGGCCACGGAGTTGATGGGCTAGGAGGCACTTGGTTCTTGCAACTGGAAGCCTTGTTGTGGCTGGTGGCCCAGGGTACGTCACAGCGACTCGGAAGCGCAACAACAATAAGGAGAGAGTGGTTGCGTGCTTAGCTCCTCTCGGCGTTCAAGGCGGAATGCGGTGCCTTCGCAAGGAGCGGCGTGAATAGCCAGCCTAGCTACATACCTCTAGCCCACTGCACCACTCTGGGGAATTCTGGGAATGATGTCCACATATTTAAAGTTGCTCTGTTCATTGCTGTTCTACAGCATTATCCTTATCAATTTGTTTTTCTAGTGCCTTTTCATACATGTTTCCTCCAGGCTCTCCAAATTTACACTGTCAGCTTCGTGGACCAGTGACTTAGCCACCACGAGGGTTTTCTGAGGAAGGAGAGGCAATGTATGTCCTTGCATGCTCTCTTGACCAACATTCCTTGGTGGTAACAGTTGTTTCTTCTTGTTTTGCAGAGATCAGGCAATCCTAAATTATTATGAAATCATGGCACAGAATATTCGTGCGGTGCAATTGCAATCCGGAAGCCTGGCTCAGTGTTTTCGGAGGCAGGCAAGGAGAGTACGGTGGACCTGTAGCAGCTGGGCTGATAGTCACTTCAAATAATATTAACCTGGAAACATTTGAAGGATGGACTTTTGAATGAGTTTTAATAAGCTTTTAAAATCCATATTGAATCGACTCCATATAAGCTTGTATTGTAAACTGCTAACTTATAAGAAACCTCATGTGTCCTTTTTATAGACTATGTCAAGGGTGTCAAACTCAAGGCCTGCGGGCCGCATCCAGCCCGTGGGGTGCTTAGATCTGGCCTGCAAGGCTGCCCTGGAAACAGTAAAGGACCGCCTCTGCCAGTGAAAATGGGCTCCCAATCTCCTGAGCTCAGTTTTAGCTGAAAGAGGGTTGCAGGAGACCATCCCAGCCGAAAATGGAGATTAGGAGCCCGTTATCACTGGTAGAGCACTCGGGCCACCACAAGCGCCCCTGATATGAGTCAAGCGGGCCACACCCACCCCAGCCTCCCAAGATCAAACACAACCCTGAGGCGGCCTTCAATGAAATTGAGTTTGACATCCCTGGACTATGTATTCAAGTTTCTACACGGAAATTTGACTCTATTTATAATCTTAAAACAAACTGAGGTTGCATTTTGGACTTTGTTCATTGTTACAGAGTCTTAACAACTTTGTATACTTTTTAATCCATGCCTTCTTTCAGCATCTTATTCTCATTATGTTTTGTTTAATGTGTTGTTGGAACTGTGGACTCTGAAAGAAAAAGTACAACGTGTAGTATGGAATCCAACTTTCTCAGAATATTTGATTGAATTAAAATAAAACACTAACATTCAATTTCTTATATCCAAAGAGATGTCTAGAAGATTATTGATAATATACTGCAATATCTTTGGGTACTGGAAGTGTTGTTCAGATTCAAAACCAACTCCATACAAGTAGTCCTCTACTTATGACAATTGAGCTCCAAATTTCCATTGCTAAGCAAGACAGTTGTTATGTTTGTTTTGTCCCATTTTATGACCTTTCTGGCCACAGTTATTAAGTGAATCACTGCAGTTGATAAGTTAGTAACATGGTTGCTAAATGAAGCTGGCTTCCCCATTGAACTTTGCTTGTCAGAAGTTCACAAAAAGAAACCCCATGATCTGGTGACACTACAACTGTTATAAATACATGCCAGTTGCCAAGTATCCAAATTTTGATCACATGACCATGGGGATGCTTCAACCGTCATGGGGAAAATGGTCAGAAGTCAGCCTTTTCAGTGTCGGCATCACTTCAAACAGTCACTAAACAAGTGGTTGTAAGTTGAGGTCTACCTGTGTACAATTTCTGTGGTCAGCTGTGGATGCCAGTTTTTAAGAAGCCATCGGAGGAAAAGAAACAAATTAGGGTGGATACTCTTTAGGAGGAACATCAGGACACCAAACCAAGAATAAAGAATCATATGATGGCTATTTTTAATATCCAGAAGGAAGTTACAAAGAAAGAAGAGTTTGTTTGTGTTCCTTTCTCCCCTCCCCAGTGATTAGCTGAGGAAAATTCCTCTCCTGAAGTTACTCTTTGCAATTAGACATAAATCACTCCTGGGCACCAATAAATTTCAATTCTTCCATATTAAAGATTTTTTTCAAAAAGGAAGCTTAAAAACTAATACAAAGTAAAAAAAGAAATAAAAGAAAACTAAGTTAAAAAAATTACAAAGAAGTGGCTTCTCACGTGCTTTACAACATTTATAAGTTCAGCTATAAATGTGTCTATGCTTACAGCACGACTTGTCTATATGCTTTCCTGTCTAATCATCAAAAATTAGGAATCATAAGTTCTTTTTTGCCTCACAAAAAGCCTGTAAGGGGTTTCAAGTCAGCAATAAATGTGTCAATTTGGCCATCTTAGCAAATTCCACCATCTTCACTAACAATTCCTCTGTTGTACATATTACCAAAACTTTCCACGATCTCACTGCAATTATCATATACAAAAGCAAAGTTCCATAATTTATTTCCAACTATTTGTACATCAGGCCCAAAAGTAAAATACAGGGTCTTAACTGTATAGTTAAAATACACTCTGAATCAGTGTATAGGTAGTTCTCAACTTACGACTAGAATTGGGACCAGAATTTCTGATACTTTGCAAAGCACTTGTTAAGTGAGATGTGCCTGATTTTATGATCTTTGCCATGGGTGTTAAGTGAAACACTGCAGCTAGGCAAATTGTGTGATTGTTAAAAGCAAATCTGACTTCCCCTATTGACTTTGGTGGGAAGGTCACAATCACATCCTGGATGCTGGGAAGCCACCTGTGGAGGTCACATGGCAATCACACCATCCCATGCTACAACCATCATTGTATGTAAGTTGCTTTTTTTCAGTGGTGTAACTTTTAAACGATCACTAAACAAGTGGCTATAAGTCAAGAACTACCTGTATATTTCTGAATCCAGAATTTTCTAGCTTTTTTACACATCGACCAAATTCTGGTATAATTTCTGTTGAGGACAGGGACATGTCTATGTCTAGTTTAATGAAAAGAAGGACTAGTGGAGACACGATAACAGTGTTCCAACATCTCAGGGGTTGCCACAAAGAAGAAGGAGTCAAACTATTCTCCAAGGCACCTGAGGGTAGAACAAGAAGCAATGAGTGGAAACTAATCAAGGAGAGAAGCAACTTAGAACTGAGGAGAAATTTCCTGACAGTTAGAACAATTAATCAGTGGAACAGCTTGCCTCCAGAAGTTGTGAGTGCCCCAACACTGGAAGTCTTTAAGAAGATGTTGGATAGCCATTTGTCTGAAACAGTATAGGGTTTCCTGCCTATGCAGTGGGTTGGACTAGAAGACCTCCAAGATTCCTTCCAACTCTGCTATTGTATTGTATAAGAGTTCAATCAATCAGAACCGAGCTAGAAGAGATCTTGGAGGTCTTCTAGTCCAGGGGTCCCTAACTCCCCATCTGTGGACTGGTACTGGGCTGCATCATGCCAGAAACTGGGCCGCACAAACAAGCGAAGCCCCATCCATGGGATGCAAGCAGCATGCGAAATCATGGCTCCTCTGGTCTACGGAAAAACCTCTACAAGGAACCACTCCGAGGTGCCCAAAATGTTGGGGACCTCTGTTCTAATCCAACACCCTACTCAAGCAGGTAACCCTATGCCATTTTAGATAGATCTGTGGTTTTGCATTGTGTGTCCAAAAAAAAGCTGCAGTAAATGCAAAGGCCTATTGAGCCAATTGTAGCCTCTCACAGTGACCAAAGTTTCATTTGGACTGAGCTAGGCTAGGTGTACCGAAATTTCTTTTTATTTTTTTCTTTGAATAGAATAACAGAGTTAGAAGGGAACTTGGAGCTCTTCTAGTCCAACCCCAGCCTAGGCAGGAAATCCTAAACCACTTCAGACAAATGGTTATTCAATATTTTCTTAAGAACTTCGGAGTAGTTTCCTAACCAAGGACAAATCAACCACTTCCTTAATGGCTTTGAGACAGATGTCTAAAAGTGAATTATTTCAGGAAATACTCTAGTTAAGTTCATGAACGCCACTAACTTCTTAATTTTATTTATCTGGTTTGGGTTTTTATGTTTGTTTTACAACAAACATGTTTGTTCTGTTATTTTAGAGCTGGACTTTGGTTCTTCTTGTGGCTATGGCTTATTGGCACGAACGTGACTAAACTGAACAATAGAATATTGTTAGTAAGGAATGTGCATATTATGTGAATATAATTAAGGTTAGTTTATAGCTTTCTCTCCATTTTGAAAATGCATAAATAAATGCATGTATGGATTTTAATCCCTGCAATATTAATGCAAAAAAAAAAAACCCAATAAAGAACCTTTGATGAAAGGGCATAGACAATCTGTTAAATCCAGTCAGATTGAAAAGTGTCAACTTCTTCCAAGTGTTACATGTAAGAAGATTGTGATCAGAAAGGTGTCTGGAAGCAGGTCTTTTCAATCATTGCTTCCACACTTTGGAATTCTCTCCCCACAGGAATCCCATCTCCTTTTTCTCTTCTAGTTTTGAGAAGGGAGTTCTCCCTAGGATAAGAGAAAGACATGTTGTGAGCTAAGGCTGGAATGTGGTGGGAACATGACTTTCTACATTTTTCTGTTTATTTTTATTGATTTTTGTCAATTTTGCTTTTGTAAGGGCTTTATATTTACTATTTAGAATTTAGAATTTTAGAATAAGAGTTGGAAGAGACCCTGGAGGCCTTCTAGTTCAAACTAGAAGGCAAAAAACCCTACACCACTTCAGACAAATGGCTATCCAACATCTTCTTAAAAACTTCCAGTGTTGGGGCATTCACAACTTCTGGAGGCAAGTTGTTCCATTGGTTAATTGTTCTAACTGTCAGGAAATCTCTTCTTAGTTCTGAGTTGCTTCTCTCCTTGATTAGTTTCCATCCATTGCTTCTTGAAGAGCTGCGTTTTCTCAGGAGGAGACTATATTGGACTGTAGGGACAGTTGATATGAATGGTAAGTTGCTCTAGAGTGTGAATTGTTTTCTTTTTTCTAGTAGGAAGCTGAAGAATTGAACTGATTATGGTGTGTGTGTGTGTATACACATCAAAAAAGTTAGGTTAGCGGCTTTGATTGCACGAACAAAGCTGTATTTTATTTTATATGGACACTTCCTTGAGCCTGCCATCTTAACTCTTCACTGGGCCCCCTGATTAACTGTTTTGAGAATTAAACTAAGAGCTACCTGTTTGCCACTCTGTTCCGCTCTGCCTTTTCCTTTCCATTTTTCAATTCAATATCTTTTTTTTTATATGGTTAATTACTGGCTAGTCAAGTTTTATAAATTAAGTACATTGACACATTTCCTGATGCATCTTGATGATTCATACCCCATCAGAATTATGTATTCTCTCAAGAGTCCCTCTTTATTATTAGAAAAGAAATAGGTTTATATATTGAAAGAAATCTAAGCTTTTCTTTTGAAGATCCCTGTTTATGAAAGGTTATCCAGGTTAGGCAAAAAATAGCCAGGAACATCATATATATATATGATTCACAAACACACACACATACACACATCTATATAATTTAATCTTTATTGTCACTTTTTTTCTGTGAACACACCGTCACAAATTAAAAAATGAAATTCTGATGCCCACTCTCAAAAGAATGTCTGTATGTGTGTGTATGTATATATCCCCATAATCACACACACACACACACACACACACACACACACATTGTTGTTAGTTGTGAAGACCCATTGCAACCCCATGGACAACGTTCCTCCAGGCCTTCTTGTCCTGTACCATGCCTCAGAGTCCATTTAAAGCTCACGCCTACTGCTTCGGTGACTCCATCCAGCCACCTCATTCTGTGTCGTCCCCTTCTTCTTTTGCCCTCAATCTTTCCCAGCATTAGGCTCCTCATTAGGTTGCCAAAGTAAGAGAGAGAGGGAGAGGGAGAGGGGGAGAGAGAGAGAGAGAGAGAGAGAGAGAGAGAGAGAGAGAGAGAAAGTACATACATACATTTACATACACACAGACAAATATATACGTATGTATGTATGTATGTATGTATGTATGTATGTATGTATGTATTTATTTAAAGTCACAACCCCTGGTATGCCCAAACATGGGAGGAAGTCTACTGCTTCCATTCTCTGTCTATCGGCTTGTCACAAGAGACCATCCAGACAGAAACCCAATATTTTTACTGTTGCCTTTGTTACATTTGTGTTGTATTTGTGCTGATAAATAAATAAAGGGAGACTAGTATAGATCTATTTCAAGCTATTTAGCTCTCATCAGCTAGCCATACCCTTACTGGGATTAGAACCTGTGCTGTATTACATTTTAGGCAGATGTGTTAACCATTAAACTACAAGGTTCTCCTCCTTATCAACTGAGCCAGGGAAATAGGTATGTATTTAAAGTCACAACCCCTGGTATGCCCAAACATGGGAGGAAGTCTACTACTTCCATTCTCTGTATATCGGCTCGTCACAAGAGACCATCCAGACAGAAACCCAATATTTTTACTGTTGCCTTTGTTACATTTGTGTTATATTTGTGCTGATAAATAAATAAAGGGGGACTAGTATAGATCTATTTCTATAGAGAGCTAAATAGCTTGAAATAGATCTATACTAGTCCCCCTTTATTTATTTATCAGCACAAATACAACACACACACACACAAACACACACATATTCCATTTTGAATATATAGTTGGAAAAAGTATTGAGAGTTAACAAGGTTGATGCTATATGGTACAAAGCTGTTATAGAAATGCCATTCATGCTTTGCCACCTGTTAACAATAAACTGTACAATAAAACAGCTTAAAATACACTTTAAACAATTCAAATAAAAACGATTGAAACAGTGGGAACTGAATAGTTCATTGGCCTTTATTATAGCACGAAGATTCAAACCAAACATCAAGTACTTTAGGAAAATGCCGTACAAACATATTGACAGGAAAACGAAGCCTGTTGCCTATGAGGTGGCAGCAGTTTTCTTGGCCATAAAATGGACCTGGTTTACCTTTGGGGTGTTTCTCTCTCCCCACTTAGCCTAATATTGCTTCATTATGGTTGACTGAAGTACTACAATTCAAGTTGGGATTTGCTTAGCTTTACAAGATCAGCCAAGGCCAGATAAATATCACTACTTAGTTCAACTAAAAGGTATTTGCCTATCTCTGAAAGGATCATAAGTAGTGTCAGGTAACTTTTCTGAGGAAGCAATTTCAGGCTAGTGGACTTACTATTAATAGTTACTATTGTTACTATGGGGCCTGCATATTGTGGTTAAAAGTTAGAAACCAGGAGACACAGTTCTCTGTTGGTCTTAAGCAGAAGGAAATTCAAGCCACTTCTGGAAAGTGTTGCCAAGAAAACTACAGCGACTAATCTAGTCGGTTACCAGGAATCGAGACTAACTTGAAAAGGAAGAAGGAAAGGGGGGCTATCAGAATGCCTTGGGAGTTGACTTTTAGATGGAGAAAATAAACACATAATCAAAAGATGTATTATTCAGCCTTAGAAACCAAACATTCGCCCCTAGCTGTTTAGCATTAGGGAGGATTAATACAGACTAACCATGGATGACTGCAATGAATCATGTCTTCAAGTTATCAGAATATTAAAATGAGTTATGAGAATAACTTTGAGGAGCAAGCAAAAGAACTGCAGAGCAGGAATGAAATTTGAGAATAGGTGTCAGACTTCACCCTCCTTAGTTCTCTTTAAACTAAAGGCAGGAATGGGTGGGTGTTTGGTTGGAACGGGGCTGGCGGCGTCCTCGCGCATGCGTGCGGCACGCACGTGCACGCGCGCGGCACACTCATGCGTACTAGCGTCTGTGCGATGCTCCAGCTGCTCCTGGAGGATCGTGCAGGTGCTGTATGCATCCTGCGCATGCGTGGAAGTGCAGAACTCGTCAAAACCGGGTAAGGAGCGCGGGCGCGCGAGTGGGCCCTTCGCCGTTCCCGGAAGTTACTTACTTCCGGGTTCGCCGACCAACCGGTTCGCAGGGACTGCTGCGAACCGGTTGAAACCCACCCCTGGTGGGAGTACATTCAGAGTTGCAAGATTTTGTTACTGCAACCTTATAATAAAAGTTTTAATATTAATAACTTTGGTATTCAGATCTGCTGTACCTCAAAATGTAAATTTAGCGCATTTCTGATTTTCACCCTCCCCAACCCCAATTTTTCTCTTTTATAATTTTGGGCATTCTTTTTTACTTAGATGTTTTTTATTTCATAAAAAGTTTAAAAGATTGCCTTGAAGACACAATATTAGTATATTAGTATTAGTGCTATTATTAATGAGAAGCCCTGTCATCAAATCAAATAGGAACACAAAGAAAGGGCCTGTCAGGCCTGAAGCCATCTTTTCTTTTGGATCTTTGGCCTGCCACACTTTCTATAATTCTACTATGCGTTTCTATTGTGGGAAAATGGGAGGGTGGATTGTAAGGAGTCACATACTATGTAGCCACAACAAAATTCTTTCTAGAAAGCCAAAGTCATCCTTTGTCTTTGCACCTCTGCACCTGACTGGAACTAGATGGGTGGAACTGCCAGCATGGCAGTGGGAGATTGGACCATGGGATGGACTTGTGGGTGTGGGAGACAAGATCTTGAACTTTCAACTGGGTGGGAAAAACCAGGAAGCTTTCAGATTCGGGTTTTCCCAGATGTGCCAACATGGCTCTCTTAATAAATTGGAACTTTGAGCAATATTTTGCCTTGGACTCTGATTTACTTTGGGATGCTATTTGGAACCCTGACATGGCCTTTTATACAGATACTACTTACGAGCCCCAAATTTCTGTTGCTAAGTGAAACATTTGTTAAATATATTTTGCGCCATTTCACAACCTTTCCTGCCACAGTTGTTAAGTGAATCAGTTAAGTTAGTAACATGGTTGTTAAGGGAATCTGGCTTCCCCAATGACTTTGCTTGTCAGAAGTTGGCAAAAGATGATCACATGATCTTGGGACACAACGATCATCATAACTATGAATCAATTGCCAAGTGTCTGAATTTTGAGCATATGCCACGGGGATGCTGCAATGATCATAAGTGTGAAAGACGGTCATAACTCACTTTTACAGTGCTATTGTAACTTTGATCAATCACTAAATGAGCTGTTGTAAATTGGGGGGAAATATCATCATAAAAGCCAGCACAATACCACTGAAAAAGAAAAACAAGAAATTCAAGGAGGAACCAGCAACAGAGATCTCTCTGGTAAACTGAAAGACAAAAAGGATAAGTACAAAAAACATGGAAAAAAGGGATCCAGAATTAAGGCAGGATATCAGCAGATAGCCAGAATCTGCAAAGACGAAGTCAGGAAAGCAAAGGCTCAGAATGAACAAAGGTTTGCAACAAAAGTCACAGATAATAATAAAAAACGGTTCCTTTCAAACATATAATTAACAAGAAACAAGTCAAGGAAACAGTTGTTCCACTAACGAGATAAGATGACAAGGAAGGAAGTAACAGGCAGTAAAGAGAAAGCAGAGCTGCTTAACTCATTCTTTGCATCCGTCTTCACACAAAAAGAACCTATAGCCCAACCTACCAAAAACATAACCGTGAAAGACAGATTAGAAATGAAAATTAAAATAAGAAAGAAAATGGTAAGAGAACACCTGTTTGACCTTGATGAATATAAATCACCGGGACCTGATGGATTACATCCCAGAGTTCTGAAGGAGCTGGCAGATGTTATATCAGAACTATTGTACCATATCTTTCAAAAATCCTGAAGCACCGGAAAACTACTAGAGGATTGGAAAAGAGCTGATGTGGTTCCCATTGTAAAACAAAAACAAAAACGAGACCCAGGAAACTGCAGTTTGCCTTTAGGGGCAGCTGCGGAGAAATGGGGTACAGTCACAGATTTATATAGGGGGTTTATTATTTATTATGTGAACTCAGAAAATAAGTCCAAGGACGAAATGGCAAACTGAAGACAGCGCCATTAAAAGAAAATAGCGTTAGGGAAACAAAAGAAAAAAAATGAAATAAAGAAGGTACGTTAATAGAGAGAAGTAAATATGATTATGTTTAATATTATCATTTTAATATTACAGAATTAATGCTAATGCAATGAATATTGTTGTAAATCTGGATTATCATTTTACAAAGATATTTGTAACCAGAAGACACACTGCTTAATTGAAGATGGAATTTTTTATTATATTAAAAAAGAAAATATATTCAAAAAGAAAAAAAGAAAATAGCCACCATGCTCAAACCATGGTTGGCACTAAGGCTGAGCGGGCACTAGGTTGCATACATCCTTTTCTAATCTATTTTGAAAGTTGCTTGGTTAACTGCTTTTCAGCTTCTAGGGAATCTTTAAATCGATATGTTTTACAGCATCGGGCAAGTTTTCTTCAATCCTTAATGAAAAAAGTATTAAGTACATGTTTAAGAACATTAGAGGGAACCAGAATAGAGGTGGTATTCAGCAGGTTCTGACCAGTTCTGGAGAACCGGTAGCAAAAATTTTGAGTAGTTCGGAGAACTGGTAAATACCACCTCTGACTGGCCCCGCCCCCATCTATTCTCTGCCTCCTGAGTCCCAGCTGATTGGGAGGAAATGGGGATTTTGCAGTAGCCACCCCCTGGAGTGGGGAGGGAATGGAGATTTTACAGTATCCTTCCCCTGCCACGCCCACCATGCCACGCCCACCCAGCCATGCCACGTCCACCAAGCCACGCCCACAGAACCGGTAGTAAAAAAATTGAATCCCACCACTGAACCAGAAGGAACTAAAGATTCAATTAAAGGAGAAAATGGTGCAAACTACTTTAACATTGGACACACTGAAGAATATTTTTGAAAAATGGACCGAGAAGCTAATATTAAGAGTATCTGCCTCTATAGGGATATTGTGTTTAGAAGATGTTATGGAAGAGGGACAAGTTATATCTGAGAAGAATTGAGACTAATCTGAAGATGGATTTAAAAATGACAGCCTGGGAGAATGATATGAAAAAAGATGCTACACTTGGTGTAGTCCAATAAAACTTATCTTAACTAAGAAATATTTATTCCTAGAAGCACAACTGGTTACAGCACGGAAACTGCTTTGGTTGCGCTGATCGATGAACTCTGGCGAGCCAGGGATAGGGGTCACTCCTCTATCCTTGTGCTTCTTGACCTCTCAGCGGCCTTTGATACCATCGACCATGGTATCCTTCTGCGACGGTTGTGGGAGGTGGGAGTGGGAGGCACCGTCCTTCGGTGGTTCTCCTCCTACCTCTCGGACAGGTCGCAGTCGGTGTTGGTCGGAGGGCAGAGATCGACCCCTACCCCCTCAATTGCGGGGTGCCGCAGGGTTCGGTCCTGTCCCCCCTCCTATTTAACATCTACATGCAGCCACTGGGTGAGATTATACGCCGGCACGGGATTAAATATCATCAATACGCGGACAATACACAATTGTATCTGTCTGCCCCATGCCAACTCAGTGAAGCGGTAGAAGTGATGTGCCAGTGCCTGGAGGCTGTCAGGGTCTGGATGGGAATGAACAAGCTTGCGCTCAATCCCGACAAGATCGAGTGGCTATTGATGCTCCCTCCTAAAGATGGTCCAGCTATTCCATCTCTCAGCCTGGGGGGGGGGGGAGCGAAACTATACGCCCCTCAGAGAGGGTTCGCAATTTGGGAGTCCTCCTGGATCCGCAGCTGACTCTAGAACATCATCTGTCGGCTGTGACCAGGGGGGCCTTTGCCCAGGTTCGCCTGGTGCACCAATTGCGACCCTATCTGGACCGGGAGGCCCTTCGGATAGTCACTCACGCCCTCGTCACCTCAAGACTGGACTACTGTAACACGCTCTACATGGGGCTGCCCTTGAAGAGTGTTCGAAGACTTCAGCTTGTCCAGAATGCAGCAGCGCAAGCGATTGTGGGTGCACCTGGGTACACCCACGTTACACCTATCCTCCGCGAGCTGCACTGGCTGTCCATTGGTCTCCGGACACGCTTCAAGGTGCTAGTCGTTACTTTTAAAGCCCTACATGGTATCGGACCTGGTTACTTGAGAGACTGCCTCCTGCCAGTCACCTCCCAAAGACCTATTAGATCCCACAGACTAGGCCTCCTCCAAATTCCATCTGCCGGCCAATGTCGGCTGGCGACTCCCCGTGGGAGAGCCTTCTCTATGGCTGCCCCGGCCCTCCGGAACGATCTCCCCATTGAGATCCGGACCCTTACCACCCTTCCGGCCTTCCGCAAAGCAACTAAGACCTGGCTGTTCCGGCAGGCCTGGGGCTTTTGAACTATCCAGCCCCCCCTGTTGTATTTTAAATTCTTGTTTTGTATTTTTATTTTTGTACCCCCTCCCCTTCTGATTGTTAGCCGCCCTGAGTCTTCCGGGAATAGGGCGGCATACAAGCCAAATAAATCAAATCAAATCAAGATATCTGACTGATATCTTAATTTTTAAAAGGTATAAAGCAAAACAAAATTAAAAAATGATGTGAATAATTTTTCTTATTAATAAAATAAATTTGTTTAGCTTGAAAGAATTTTTCAGCACAGGTAACTCAACATAGGTGACTGGACATTTATAAATTTTTAATTTTCAGAACAAGGCCTAATATTTATTTAATGGTAAATACGTTATCAGGCTAATTGTTCTTGGATTTTAGATTTAGATTTAGATTGCTTTTACTTATAGGCCGCCCTTTTCCCTGAGGGGACTCAGGGCGGCTTACAACCTATAGGGAGGGGATACACGTAATGACATATACAGACAATACACAATTAAAAATAGAAGCAACATTCATTCATCATTCGGGTGGGGACGGATCCCAATCTTTAACCCCAGGCCTGGCGGGATAGCCAGATCTTAAGGGCTGTGCGGAAGGTCTGGAGGGTGGTGAGGGTACGAATCTCCAAGGGGAGGTCGTTCCAAAGGGTCGGAGCTACTACTGAAAAGGCTCTCCTCCGCGTAGTTGCCAGTCGGCACTGGCTGGCAGATGGAACTCGGAGGAGGCCTAATCTGTGTGATCTAATCGGTCGCGACGAGGTAATTGGCAGGAGGCGGTCTCTCAAGTACCCAGATCCACTACCATGAAGGGCTTTATGGGTGGTAAGTAGCACCTTGAAGCGCACCTGGAGATCAACAGGTAGCCAGCGCAGCTCGCGGAGGATAGGTGTTATGTGGGTGAACCGAGGAGCACCCACAATCACTCGCGCGGCCGCATTCTGGACTAGCTGAAGTCGCCGGATGCTCTTCAAGGGCAGCCCCATGTAGAGCACGTTGCAGTATTCCAGCCTAGAGGTCACACTATTTTAAACTATTTTATTTGCTCATATATTTTTATTTGCTCTCCTTTTGTTGAGTTCTATGATCAATCTTCTTGCTAAATTAATAGAAGAGCAATCTAATTAAAACATTCACATTTTGGGGCTTTGAACATGGGCTTTGAACATGAGACTTAAAAAAATAGAAAAGCAGATTATTGTCTAAACTGAGGTCTTGGTAATCACACAAGCAGCTGAAGTAACTATATAGATTATAGAACCACAACATAGTTAAATATTATCATGGGCGTCACCCCAGCAGTGGATAAAGTAATAAAATATGTACAATTAAACTGAAACTACTTGGATTCTGGTTGGGGACCTTTGACTGATTTGCATATTTGGCCACCAGATTTCTGGAAGATGACTTTTTTCATTACTCCGCCCTAAAACTGCCCTGATAGGAAACTCAGCAAATATAGACATAAACTTCCTTCTCAGCAGTGCTGGCCATTCTAGGGTCAAATGTTAACTTTTGATTCAGAATAGAATTCAAGAATGGAGTAAAGATTGTGATTGAGCAAAAAATGATAATTAAAAAATAGCAGTAGCAATTTTGGCATTAAAAAAACTGAAACTATTTAAAATTCAGGAGAGCATGTTGCTAGAAGGATAGAGCAGAGACATCATCTGTGGGCTTCACTTTCACAGAAACTACATAAAGATCATGCAAACCAGGGGTGGGTTCCGGCAGAGAGTACTGCTGCTTTGCTCAGGGGTGCGTCACACACACACGTGCACTTGATGCGCAGAAGCAAAAAACAAGATGGCGGTGCCTACAGCGCAGCCAGGAGAACCGGTTTGGGGGCGTGGCAGGCCTGGGTTGCTGCCGGTTCCAGTGACCCAGTCCACCAAGGTACTACTGGTTTGGCCAACTGGTCCAAACCAGTTGGAACCTACTACTGATGCAAACCCAGAATCATATACACCAATATCCCTTATTAATCAGGATGCTAAGATTTTTACAGCAATATTGGCAAACAGATTGAATATATTTATAGATAATGATATTAAAAATTAAAAGATTCGAAGAGAAAGATAGTGAACAAAATTCGAAATGATTATAAAAGAATGTGAGATGAGTGAAGAATATATAGGTAAAGGAGAATTGGGGAAATATAGCGAATATTAACTGAATTAGAAGAGCAGGCAAAAGGTTTAAAATTAATTTGGGAGTTAGGTTTAGGAGGAATAAATGATAATGATTGGAAAAATATTTGGAATAGAAGAGTATATAAGAATATGTCAGTTAGAGTTAAGGGGCTGCTGCGATGGTTGTAAGTGCACATTGAAAAGTCATTTTTTTCCCAGTGCCATTGTAACTTGAGTTGTCACTAAATGAATGGTGGTAAAGATATGCCCAGTCTTATGAAAAGGACTAGGGGGTGACATGATAACAGTCTTCCAATATCTCAGGGGCTGCCACAAAGAAGAGGAAGTCAAGCTATTCTCCAAACATTTCCTTACAGTTAGAAAAATTAATCAGTGTAACCACTTCCACTTCCTCCAGAAGTTGTAAATGCTCCAACACTGGAAGTTTTCAAGAAGAGATTAGATAACCATTTGTCTTAATATAAGTATAATCTTTATTGTCATTGTACTTAAATACAACAAAATTGGTTATTGTTATATATTTGTTGTTGTTAGTTGCAAAGTTTCAGTTTCAGTTTCAGTTTATTGGGATTTATATGCCGCCCTTTTCCCTGAGGGGACTCAGGGCGGCTTACAACCACAGGGGGGGGGGGAGGGGGGGTGCAAGGTCAAAAACAAAACAATATGTGAACAAAGAAAGATAGTAAAACACAACTTTCATTCAACAATCAAACACTCGGGCGGGTGAATTGGAAGCCTATCCCCAGGCCTGCTGGGAGAGCCAGATCTTGAGGGCTGCGCGGAAGCAAAGTCATGTCCGACCAATCGCAACCCCATGGACAACATTCCTCCAGGCCTTCCTGTCCTCTACCATCCTCCGGAGTCCATTTAAGCTCACGCCAACTGCTTTGGTGATTCCATCCAGCCACCTCATTCTATATCGTCCCCTTCTTCTTTTGCACACAATCTTTCTCATCACTAGGCTCTTCTCCAGTGTGTCTTTCCTTCACATTAGGTGGCCAAAGTATTTGAGTTGCCTAATATTTACTTAGTGGTAAATATGTTATCAGGCTAATTGTTCTTGGATTTTAAACTATTTTATTTGCTCACATATTGCAGAATCTCTCCTTTTGTTGAGTCCTATGATCAATAAAAGCAATCTTCTTGCTAAATTAATAGAAGAGCAATCTAATTTTAAAAAAAACATATTGGGCTTTGAACTGGAGCCTTAAAAAATAGAAAAGCAGATTATTGTCTAAACTGAGATCTTGTTAATCACACAAGCAACTCAAATAACTATATAGAACCACAACATTGTTAAATATTATCAGAGGTGTCACTCCAGCAGTGGATAAAGTAATAAAATATGTATAATTAAACTGATACTACTTGGATTCTGGCCTGGGACCTTTGACTGATTTACCTATTTGGCCACCAGACTTCAGGAAGATCACTTTTTTCATTACTCCACCCTAGAACTGCACTGGTAGGTCCATTGGGGAAATTCCACAAACATAGATATAAACTTCCTTCTCAGCAGTGGTGGCCACTCTAGGATCAAAGGTTAACTTTTGATTCATAATAGAATTCAACAATGGAGTAAAGATTGTGATTTGAGAGAGAGAAAAAAACCTGATAGCAATTTTGGCATTAAAAAAACTGAAACTATTTAAAATTCAGGAGAGCTTGTTGCTAGAGGGATGGAGCAGAGACATCATCTGTGGGCTTCACTTACTTTACTTTTTACTATTAGATTAATGTTTAGAAATGAAAGGGAAACTGGTATGGCTAAAAAAAATATGAACCTGTAATATAGAAGCCTTACAGGTGCATATTGAATGATTCAGTTATTTGATTTTGCATGGGAAAACCCAGCTTCAAGTCCCTGTTCAATCAGGAAGCACACTAGGTAACTTAAGGTTAGTTTGTTTTGTTTCTTTTTATAGGGACAAAAATGCAATGATATCTGACATGTGGGGCAGAGGTGGTTCCGCCTTCTGTTACTGCCGGTTTGCTCAGGGACGCGCTTCGGGCATGCGCACGCTTGATGCGCACCAGGGATGGGTTCCTGCCAGTTCTAACCGCTTCTATAGAAGAGGTTCCACAAATCTATAGTGTCATTTAGAACCGGTTCCAGCTCCCTCCCCCCGCCTGTCCGCACATCATCAAGATGAAGAGCTAGAGGAGGAATTCTGGGAGTTGAAGTCCACAAGTCTTAAAGCTGTCAAGTTTGAACACCCCTGGTTTTTTTTTCTAAAGGGTTAGAGGTGCAAGGGTCTTGTAACTTGACAGCTTTAAGACTTGCCTGCTTCAAATGCCAGTTTCTGAGCCAACATTTTGGTTACTAAGCAAGAGCGTTGTTAAGTGAGTTTCATCACATTTTACAAGTTGGCCATGCCCACCCAGTCACATGGCTGGCAAGCCACTCCCACCCAGTCACATGACTGGCACACCACTCCCACCCGGTCACATGGCCAGCAAGCCACTCCCACAAGGCAGGCCACACCTACAGAAGAGGTTCTAAAAATTTTTGAAACCCACCACTGATGCGCACTATATGTGCATGCACAGTACTAAAGAATTACTTGTACCTGCACAGAAGCAAAAAACAACATGCCATGGGCACCGCTGATAAAACCGGTTCAGGGGTGTGGCCGGCCAAGTTACTACCTATTCGGCCAAACCGGACAAAACCGGTAGGAACCCACCTCTGATATGGGGGTCCTTGGTGCTTTCTAAGCTTGGTAGTTTTCTTGTAGATATTTCATTACTCAAACTAGGTAACAGCATCTGTGATAGTAGGGATAATAGGAAATCGTCACTCCCCAGTGATGGGATTCAAATAATTTAACAACCAGTTCTCTGCCCTAAAGATTTCTCCCAACAACCAGTTCACTAAACTGCTCAGAAAGTTAACAACTGGTTCTCCTGAAGTGGTACGAACTGGCTGAATCCCACTACTGTCACTTCCTACAAGCACCGATGATGTTACCTAGTTTGGGCAATAAAACGTCCCCAAGAAAACAACCCCACTCTGAGAGCACCAGTTACCCTCATTTCAACTTTGAGCTACATATATTCTCCTCTGTATTTGAGATATGTCATCTTGAGACCCCCAAGAATATATGGAATATACATTTAGATCGGAAAAAAAGGCTGAAGCAATACATGATAGCCATATTCAGCTACATTAAAAGAAGGTGTAGAGTAAATAGTCAGCAGCAATTTTTCATGGGCTAAGAAACAAGGACCTAAAATACTATGTATAATTTGCAGCTACTATCATTTCATTTAAAAATAAGGAAAAACTTTCCATCAGTAAATAAGATCTATACCACAGTGGAACAATCTACCTATGCAGATTGTGGTTTCTTCAACTTTGGTCATTCTTAAGAAGCTAAACAACACCTCTCCCTGATATTTTAACTGGTTTTCCTACACAGAGGTTGACTAGATATTGTGCTCTCTTACAACCATAGACCTCTAGGATTCTACAGTGTTGGAAGAAATATCCATCTGGTCCAGTTCCAATATTTCTAAGTGGAGAGAAAGACACTGGAAACATGGAGGTTGATTTGAAAGATGGTTTATTGATGGACAGGACCACATGGGTTTGAAGTCCCAGGCAGCTGACCACATGGAGTGGAGAGTGAGTGTTATTTATACCCTCTCTTGGGCCTTGCCCTTGAGCTTCCTGTTCTTGTGGCAAGGACATCTATTCTATTGGTTGCTGTCAGACTTTGATGGGGCTATGCAGGGGTCCTAACTAATTTTGTAGGCTTTCTGAATCAAGCTTGGTTGAAATGTGGGCTGATACAATGCAGGTCCTATTGTGGCTGAATGGCTTTGCCCTGATGGATAATCCCATCATCCTGAAGCTGAAGCTGTCCTGAAGCTGATCCTGAAGCTGTCTCTTGTAGCTAGGTTGTTCCCAGTCCTGCTGGGGCTATTAAGAAAGGTGTGGGCTACTTTCCAAGATTATATTTCTCTTTTAGGGAAATATATTATTCTGCCATTTATAATATTTCCCAAAATATGTCATTCTTCTAGGAGAGGGGTGGGTGCTATCCTGAGGTAGTATTCTACCGGTTCGGACCGGTTCGCCTCAACCGGTAGCGGAAATTGTGGGTGGCCCCGCCCACTCACTCCGGCTCTACAGCATCCCATTTAGGCCCTTTTTTCACCAAAAGCGCCTGTGCGGAAGGCTGTGCGCACGGGCTCACATTTGCGAACCAGTAGGGAAGGTAAGTGAATACCACCCCTGGTGCTAACTTTCTACAACAGTAAATAAAGAAATGCTTGCATGCATAGGGTGCAGAGGTGGGATCCACTTACCTTCCCTACTGGTTCGCAAATGTGAGCACAAGAGCATGCACAAGAGGTCACACATTATGTCAGAGCAGGTGGGGGGAGCCTCCTGCAGCCGACACTACTGGTTCACCCGAACTGGAGAGAACCAGCTGGATACCACCTCTGATAGGGTGACTACAGCCCAGTGAGTTTGAAGAACTCTTGCTGTCTTGAAGACAAAAGTGATATGATTAGGAACATCCCACAATAGTTGTACAAGAGGGGATTAAAGGTATAAGCATACCAGTTTGCCTTTTCAAAGAGGATTTTGTGACTGGGCATCTCCAATGTTGCATCCATCCATCTTGGGAATGATCTTTTCAGTAAATCCTACGTACTTATTTCCTTAAAACGTTTATATAGCTGACAATATTAAAATCAGACGTTCTTTGACAGAAGAGATGGCTCAGTGGTTAAGACCACTGAACTGAAAAGCTCACTGCCCAGGTTCGAGACCCAAATGCTACAAGATGGGGTGAGCTGCCGTTCTCACCATACTTCCTGCCAACCCAGCAGTTCGAAAATATGCACATGCAAGTGGAAAAATGGGTACCACTTCGGTACCCATTTGGTCTCATTTACTATTAAAGGAAGCAGGATTTTGTTTTTATGATAACTTTGTTTTTATGATAACTTTTCTAACATGGTTGACAATTACCTCCACACGACCTATTAGATCTCACCGATTGGGCCTCCTCCGGGTTCCATCTGCGGGTCAATGCCGACTGGTGACCACGCGGAGGAGGGCCTTCTCGGTGGCAGCTCCGACCCTATGGAATGATCTCCCCGTGGAGATTTGTACCCTCACCACTCTCCAGACCTTCCGCACAGCCACTAGAACCTGGCTATCCCGCCAGGCCTGGGGCTAAGATTGTACCCTCCCGAATGGTATGAATGTTGTGTTTTTTCTTTTAATTATGTGTGGTCGTATATGTAAAAGTCTGTTTCCCCTTTCCCTTTCGGATGTGAGCCGCCCTGAGTCCCCCCAGGGAAAAGGGCGGCATACAAATAAACTCCTGAATCCTGAATCCTGACATTGCTGTGAAACTATTTCAAAGTTCCTGCAGTCCTCTTTGATTCCCTAGAGAAAGGAGTTCCTGCAGAGTTTACTCCGCTAGTCATTGCTGGCTATAGAGAACGGTGCTCATCTCTGTTTTGAGGCCATTGAGCCAGCACTGTTTGAAGATGTTTCTGCAATCATGTGACCAGCATGAAGTCACATAGTTCTGTTACCTTCCCACCGAAGTGGTACTCATTTTTCCACTTGCATGCTTTCAAAATTCTTTCAGTCCTTTATGATTCCCCAGAAAATGCCATTCTTTTCCTTTTCTGAGAAGTTAGTCTAAAACTCCTCCCATACTGCACAAACATTAATCTGCAGGAAATAATGTGGGTTATAGTCCAAAATCATTGGCAAACACAGTGTTAGTTAATGATGTCAGATCTTTTATTTGGTAATCTTAATTAATATGTTTCTGTTTCAAAAACAAGGAAGTGGGCTTGCTATCTTATGCCACTAGATATTTTCTCTTGGTCCAAATCAAACAAAAGGGGTTTTTTTTAGGTCCCATCATATTCACTCACGTCCACACCCATTGATCCAAGGAGTATAAAAGCTTAGATCATCCAGTAAAACAGGGTAGAGAATCATCTGAAGAAGAACAGAGCAGGTGAGGACTGTCCTCCTTAGCACTTACCTTATGGCTGATGGGAAGGCGATGGATTTGCCAATGAGAAACTGATCTCCCTTTATCTTTCTAGTAGATTGTTGATCTTGATCTCCCCTTTCTCTTTCCAGTTGATTGTTGATCTGCTTCTCAACACCATTTTGGGTTCTTTATGGGCTTAGGAAAGTGAAAAATGGTATTTGAACAGAACAGAATAACAGAGTTGGAAGATCTTAGATGTCTTCTAGTACAATCTCCTATTCAACCAGGAGAGCCTATTGCATTTCAGACAAATGGGCGTCCAATCTCTTTTAAAAACCTCCAGTGATGGAACATCCACAACTTCTGGAGGCAAGCTCTTCCATTGCTTAATTGTTCTGTCAGGAAATTTCTCCTTATTTCTAGGTTGGATCTCTCCTTGATGTATTTCCATCCATTGCTTCGGGTGCTTTGGAGAATAGGTTGACTCCTTTTTTTGTGACAGCCCCTTAGATATTGGAAGACTGCTATCATGTCACCCCCACAGCTTTTGGATCATTTAATCTAGAATGATTAACACTGAAACATCTCCCCAAGGACATTTTCATTCTGTTAATTTATTTAATTCACCAATATTGGCTCTCCCATTTAGTCCAGGACAATTTAGTTAAACAAGCTAATAAGGTTTGGATTGAGAATTGTTTTGGGAATAATTCTGAAATTCAGAGGTAGGATGGGGCAGCGCAAACCTGTGTGCTCCAGTGCAGCTGTAATGGTGTCCATAGACTATCTGGGAAAAAACTTTTGCTGATGACCTTCTGACTTTCCCCAAAGGTAGTGGCCCTTTGAGAGCTATATGCAATGAAATTTCATTTTAATGTATGCCGATTAGTGTACATTCAAAGTGACAAATAAAGTTACAGTTTTCTATTTTCTACCTGATAGAGATTTGGCTTTATATGGATAGTCCTCAACTTACAACAGTTCGTTCAGTGAAGTTATAACAGAACTGAAAAAAAGCGACTTATGACTATTTTTCACATGGCCATTGCAGCATCCTCATGGTTATGTGATTAAAATTCAGATGCTTGGCAACTGACTCATATTTATGACGGTTAAAGTATCCCAGAGTCACGTGATTCCCCTTTCTGACCTTCTGACCAGCAAAGTCAATGGGGGAAAACCAGATTCACTTAACAACCATGTTACTAACTTAACAACTGCTGTGATTCGCTTAACAACTGTAGCAAGAACAGTTGTCAAGTAGGGAAAAACTCACTTGACAACAGAAATGCTTAGCAACAAAAATGATGGGCTCACTTGTGGTTGTAAGTCGAGGACTACCTGAACTCAGATTTCTGATCTCTCTATCTCCAGACGGTCCTCTCTGACTGATAACTTCTCTCTAATCTTTCAGGAAGTGAAAGTCCTGAACTCCCTGACTCTAACCTTTGTCTTGTTTTTCTCTGATCCAGGATAACAAATCTGATGTCTTTAATTTTCAAATGAAGCAAATCTTTTCATTTTTAACAGCACTTCCCCATAACCTGGATGTCCTCCAGATATGCGAGGATCATTAAAATCCAAAAAACTAAATCAGTTGGAAGTTCTTGGAACTGGTCCTTGCATCTGGATGACCCTAGCTTGAGAAGTCTGCAGAGTCAGACCACTGGTTCCTTTAACTGCTGCTCAAAGGTCAACAGATAGATATCCTAATCCTGTTAGTTGGGAAACGTTGAACTGAACACAGGGCTTTTTAAAAAAATATTCCTTTACCATGGAGATTTACTTTGTAAAAAAGTTGACGGAGATCCAAAGTGTCAGGAATGCTTCTCGTGGATGTATTTCTGATGTCCCATTGCTTTCTCTTTAATTCAATACTATTTAAAATTTAGACTAGATTAGAGCTGGAAGGGACCTTGGAGGTCTTCTAGTCCAGCTCCCTGCTGAAGCAGGAGAACCTATACCATTTCATATAAGTGACTAGTCTCTTCTTAAAAACCTCGTAGTGCCCACAACTCCTGAAGGCAAGCTGTTCCACTGGTTAATTGTCCTCATTGTTAGGAAGTTTCTCCTTAATTCCAACTAATCATCTCCTTGATTAGTTTATATCCATTGTTTCTTGTCCTGCTCTCTGGTGCTTTGGAAAATAATTTAACCACCTCTTCTTTGTGGCAGCCCCTCAAATACTGCTATCATGTCACATTCTTCTTTTCTTTAGACTAGCCAAACCCAGATCCCGCAGCTGTTCTTCATATGTTTCAGTCTCCAGACCTTTGATCATCTTAGTTCTCTTCTCTGAATTCTTTCCAAAGTCTCAACATCGTTTTTGTAGTATGGTGACTAAATTTTTTTAGATCATATTCTGCATCTTGGGATAGGTTTATAGTATTCACACCTCAATAGCAAATATTGAATTTCTCTTATGACACGAGATGTGGTAATTATGTCCAAGAAAACCAGGAAACAGAATTAGAACAGGATACTCCAACACTGGAGATTTTTAAGAGGAGATTGGACAACCATTTGTCTGAAATGGTATAGGATTTCCTGTTTGAGCAGGGATGGGGGTTGCACTGGAAGACCCCCAAGGTACCTTCCAAATCTGTTATTCTTTTCGAAATTAATTTTAGAAACTACTTTGATGCAAATCTGACACACCAACAACCGTGAGCTAAATTATAAGCCACCCAGAATCAATGGAACTCCTTTGCTTTAAGACGTTCTAAAGGCTCTGCTTTATGTCCTATAAAGGTTACCCCAGGTCCTAATAAACTCATTAAAATGAAGTTTTGGGAACACTAATTGGTTTGGGACAAAATTAGAACATCACAGATAAATTAAAGAGCCAAGGTGGCGCAGTGGTTAAATGCAGCACTGCAGGCTACTTCAGCTGACTGCAGTTCTGCAGTTCGGCTGTTCAAATCTCACCGGCTCAGGATTGACTCAGCCTTCCATCCTTCCGAGGTGGGTAAAATGAGGACCCGGATTGTTGTTGGGGACAATATGCTGACTCTGTAAACCGCTTAGAAAGGGCTGAAAGCCCTATGAAGCGGTATATAAGTCTAACTGCTATTGCTATTAAAGAAAATGCTGAATCTGTGTTTACTTTTGTAGGTTCTAAAAAATATCTCCCTAAATGGATCAATTTGTACCTTCTCTCTCTTCTTTTTCAGAGATGGGGAGAACAGTTGCTTTGCTCAGTCTTTTGGTAACATTAAACCTCTTGATGGTATCTGGATCTTATGTGGAAGGTAAAATTCTAAGTCTTGTTTTGCTTCCTGAAACTTTTTCACCAGCATAATTCTTCCTGGGAGAGAAAAATGCAGCTTTTCATGGCCAGAAATGGAGATCAAGACCTATTAACCTTGATTAACCTTGGCTATTAATCTTGGTGGCCATCTGTTGAGAGACTATAGAATTTGCTTGTGCACTTGGTTAGCCAGTGTGAGAACTGACTGCTGGACTAGATGGGCCAGGAGACTGAACCTGATGAGGACACAGTAACACACCCAACAGAATCAGAACTCCAAGGCAAGAGTATTACTCAAAGAATAGAATAGAATAGAATTCTTTATTGGCCAAGGGTGGACAATTCCTTGGACACACAAGGAATTTGTCTTTGGTGTATATGCTCTCAGTGTACATAAAAGAAAAAATACATTCACCATGAATCATAAAGTGCAACACCTAATCTTATTTGTCCCCTAGTCATAAGGGACAAATAAGCAATCAAATCATACTTGGAAACAATCAATATAAATCGCAAGGATACAAGCAACAAAGTTACAGTCATACAGTCATAAGTGAGAGGAGTTGGGTGATAGGAACGATGAGAAGATTAATAGTAATAGTAATGCAGACTTAGTTTGACAGGGTTGAGGGAATTATTTGTTTAGCAAAGTGATGTCGTTCAGAAAAAGAATATCCTTGTGTCTAGTTGTCTTGGTGTGCAGTGCTCTATAGTGTCATAGGAGTTGAAACAATTTATGTCCAGGATGTGAGGAGTCGGTAAATATTTTCACAGCCCTCTTTTTGTCTTGGGTAGTGTACAGGTCCTCAATGGAAGGCAGGTTGGCAGTAATTGTTTTTTCTGCTGTTCTAATTATCCCATGAAGTCTGTGTTTGTCTTGTTGGTTCCAGAGCCAAACCAAACAGTTATGGAAGTGCAGATGACAGACTCAATAATTCATCTGTAGAACTGAATCTGCAGCTCCTTGAGCAGTTTGAGCTTTCTGAGTTGGCACAGAAAGAACATTCTTCGTCATGCTTTTTTGATGACGTTTTTGATGTTAGGTGTCCACTTTAGGTCTTGATAGTATAGCACAGCACAGCACAGCACAGCACAGCACAGCACAGCACAGCACAGCACAGCACAGCACAGCACAGCACAGTATAGATAGTATAGTAAAGTATAGATTTATTAGGTATGTCATATTGGCACATTTGGGGAAACCCAATTCTAAAGTCCCCTTGGATTTCCCCTTAGTTAAAAATACATTTTTCTTCCCCCTGCCCATGCAGTCCATCCTATGGCCCAATTAGGCCAGAGTCCAAAGTTTGTCTAGACTCATATCCTGCCTCCATGCACCTGGTGGTAACGTCCTTGGCTCTCAGAGGAAATAATTTTATTTTGGTTACAATCCCCTTGCTATCTCTACCTCCGCCCTCCTGTTCCCACAGCTTGCTCAGCCTCCGCTATGGCAGCCCTGAGGATTCCAGGAGGAAACGGCTCCGGGGCTGACACCTGTGTTAAATGGTGGGATTTGAGTAATGAACAAGGGATTTTGCTTAAAAAAATATTTTATAGGGCTAACGGATTATCCTAGGGAAGGTGATGGAAAAAGTAAAGGTAGCCGTTGACTTACAACCATTCATTTAGTGACTGTTCAAAGTAACAACACCACTGAAAAAAGTGACTTATGACCAGTTTTCACACTTATGGCCATTGCAGCATCCCCATGATTACGTGATCAAAATCCGGGCACTTGGCAACTGGCATGGCTTTACGGGAGTTGCACTGTCCTGAGGTCACATGCTCACCATTTGTAGCCTTCCCAGTCAGCTTTTGACCAGCAAAGTCAATGGGGGAGCCAACTTCCTTAATGACCTATGATCGGCTTAACAACGGTGCCCAAAAAGGTCGCAGAATGAGGTGCACCTCGGTAAACAACTGCCTTGCATAGCAATGGAAATTTGGGCTCCACTGTAGTCATAAATTGAGGATTGCCTACAGTTGCATTGCAGCTCTAGAAGGTGCTGGATGAAATGAATTATAGGTAGTCCTTGGTTTAACGACCACAATTGAGTCCACAATTTCTGTTGCTAAGTGAAACATTTGTTAAGTGAGTTTTGCCATTTTACAACCTTACTTGGCACAGTTGTTGAGGGAATGACTGCAGTTGTTAAGCTAGTCACATGGTCATTAAGTGAATCTGGCTTCTGCATTGACTTTGCTTGTCAAAAATTCGCAAAAGGTGATCAGATGACCCCAGGTCCCTGCAGTCGTCATAAATATGAATCAGTTGCCAAGTGAATTTTGATCATGTGGCAGTCATGTCAAAAATGGTCATAAATCACTTTTCCAAGTACTGTTGCAGGGGTGAAATTCAGCAGGTTCTGACAGGTTCTGGAGAACCGGTAGCAGAAATTTTGAGTAGTTCAGAGAACCAGCAAATACTGGCTGACCCCAGAGTGTGGTGGGAATGGGGATTTTGCAGTATCCTTCCCCTGCCACGCCCACCAAGCCACACCCATGGAACCGGTAGTAAAAAAACTTGAATTTCACCACTGTGCCGTTGTAACTTCAAACTGTCACTAAATGAACAGTTGTAAGTTGAGGACTACCTGTATTTGTTTAACTTTCTTGACCAAAAATTAAAATAAAAACTGCAAAAAAAAGTACTTAGTCCTAGATGTACATTGTAGGATGAAAAAATATATGTCAAGGTTCCACCTCGGTTCACCCACGTAACACCTATCCTCCGCGAGCTGCACTGGCTGCCTATTGGTCTTCGGATACGCTTCAAGGCGCTAGTCGTCATTTATAAAGCCCTTCATGGTATTGGACCTGGGTACTTGAGAGACCGCCTGCTGCCAATTACCTCCAATAGACCGATTAGATCCCACAGATTAGGCCTCCTCCGAATTCCATCCGCCAGCCAATGCCGACTGGCGACTACCCGGAGGAGAGCCTTCTCTGTGGCTGCTCCGACCCTCTGGAACGAGCTCCCCGTGGAGGTTCGAACCCTCACCACCCTCCAGGCCTTCCGCAAAGCCCTTAAAACCTGGCTGTTCCGACAGGCCTGGGGCTAAAGAGCTGTTGCCCCCCCCCGTCTCGAATGGTATGACTGCTGTGTGTTTTTAAATTACGTATTGTTATGTTCCGTCTTTTATTTTTTGTCTGTACCCCCCTCCCCTGATTTGAATTGTGAGCCTCCCTGAGTCCCCTTCGGGGGAAAAGGGCAGCATATAAATGTAATCAAATCAAATCAAATCAATCAAATCAAATCAAGGGATGTACTCATAGCAAACAAAACTCCGAGGCAGGTAGACTCCTCAAAGAATAGTTTTTATTGGATATATCATATTGGCACAGATCTGGTAAAAACCGACTCTGAAGATTCCCGTAGTTTTCACCTAATTATAATTAGGGTGGACACTATATTCATTTGCCATCCCTGACAATCTTTCCATTTATGAAAACAGAGCCCCTCCCAACCAAAACCAGAATATACTGTATGATGCTGCAAATAAACTACAGAGTGTTGTAAAAGAGCACTTATAGTTGACATTTGGGCTGAAACTGAAAAAAGCTTGTCTTGTCTTGGGAAAAGCAAATAGCGGAAACTCAATTACAATTAAAATAAATTCTATAGAAATTTACTCTTAACTACACAATGTTGCATTCCAAACTCCACTCATCAGGCATTCTTGCCTCCTTGACATTTTGACATTTGACATTTTCTCCCAGTGGAGTCATACTTCCACCACCAGAACAAACACTTTGACACACATTCACACACACACAGCAAAGGATCAACTTCACTGTAAATATTACTAGCCTTAAACTTCTCAAATGGAAGCTGCCTTGATTGCTGTATCCCATGCTATCAAATAAACCAGCCTCCTTTTCAAGCAGCTTGTCCAGTGCATTTCTTTTGTGACTTTCTCAGAACTGGAGCAGAATTTCTTCTGACAATATAAAATTACACTGTCCAGCCTCAGAAAGACTGTCCCCCCCCCCTGCACAGGAATGTACTGGAGAAAGTTAAAAGGCAAAAGCTTTCAGGATGCAACTGATCAGTTTGTTCCTTGTATGTACAATGAGAGCTAATGCACTGGGGACAAGTTCCTTGTATGTCCAATTTCACTTGGCCATTATTCTATTCTATTCTATTCTATCATGTTTCCCCAAAATAAGACAAAGTCTTATTTTCTTTTGACCCCTGAAATTGCAGTTGGCCTTATTTTTTGGGAGGTCTTATTATTTTTGAGGTGTAGGAGGAGGCGAGCGTGGTCACCGCATGGCCATTGCAATATTTTGGGGAGGTCTTATTTTAGTGCATGTGCTCAAAAGCCCAATTGGGCTTATTATCTTATTTTCAGGAGAATAGTCCTATTCTATTCTATTCTATTCTATTCTATTCCTTTCCTTTCCTTTCCTTTCCACTCCACTCCACTCCACTCCACTCCATCCCACCCCCTCCACTCCATTTTCTGTTTCTATTCTATTCTATTCTATTCTATTCTATTCTATTCTATTCTATTCTATTCTATTCTATTCTATTCTATTCTATTCCTTTCCTTTCCACTCCACTCCACTCCACTCCTCTCCACTCCACTCCATCCCACCCCACCCCACCCCACTCCACTCCATTTTCTGTTTCTATTCTATTCTATTCTATTCTATTCTATTCTATTCTATTCTATCATGTTTCCCCAAAAACAAGACAGTCTTATTTTCTTTTGACCCTTGAAATTGCAGTTGGCCTTATTTTTGGGGAGGTCTTATTATTTTTGAGGTGTAGGAGGAGGCGAGCGTGGTCACCGCATGGCCATTGCAATATTTTGGGGAGGACTTATTTTAGTGCATGTGCTCAAAAGCCCAATTGGGGCTTATTATCTTATTTTCAGGGAAATATTCTATTCTATTCTATTCTATTCTATTCTATTCTATTCTATTCTATTCCTTTCCACTCCACTCCACTCCACTCCACTCCACTCCACCCCACCCCACCCCACTCCATTTTCTGTTTCTGTTTCTGTTTCTGTTTCTGTTTCTGTTTCTGTTTCTGTTTCTGTTCTATTCTATTCTATTCCATTCCATTCCTTTCCTTTCCTTTCCACTCCACCCCACCCCACCCCACCCCACTCCATTTTCTGTTTCTGTTTCTGTTTCTGTTTCTGTTTCTATTCTATTCTATTCCATTCCATTCCATTCCATTCCATTCCTTTCCACTCCACTCCACCCCACCCCACCCCACCCCACTCCATTTTCTGTTTCTGTTTCTGTTTCTGTTTCTGTTTCTGTTTCTGTTTCTGTTTCGTTTCTATTCTATTCCATTCCATTCCATTCCGTAAGGTTTTGTTGCTTTCAGGCAGCAGTTGCCAGCCTCTGAGTTCATAAAAACTAATTAAAGTCTCAGAGGTAGTTTGGGAAGCACTGACCACAAGAAGCTGTTCCAGGAACAAATAGCTTGTAGCTACTCTAAAAGGGCAGTATTTTATTTTCAGGTTATGCCTTAAATATTTGATTTTAAGGCTATGTTTGCAGGCACATGATGACAAAAAGGAGGACCTGTAGTCCTATTGCCAGATGTCTGGTAACCCTAGACATGAGATTAATTTTGAGAAATTATCTTTGGTTTTGTGATAGACAAACTGTTATTCCAGGGTGGGAAGGAAGGGAGGGAGGGAGGAGAAGATCCCTGCTTTATGCAAAGCTTGGCTGGAAGGTTTGAAGAAGCTTGGGACAGCATCTCACTGAGAATCAGCATATGACAAGAACTCACAATTAAAAGTCTTTCTTTCATTTCATTATTTCCCCCCCCCCCCTCCTTCATTTCATCCTAAATCTGCCACAAGTGAGGCAGGCTTAATTTATCCTTAATCTATTGTTGTTAAAGTTGTATTCTCTCCTTTAAGCCAGCAGTGTTCAGCGACAGGCTTGCCATGTGAAATATGTTATGTTTTGTCATCCTGGAGGAAATATAGGGGTGATTTCAGTAATTGGGCAAAGAGTCCATAGAAGCAAGAGAGGGAAGTAAAGTATAGACTCCTGCGGCTGATTAAGAATTTTATCAAAAGGAAGAAGTGAAAGGAGGGAAGAAGGAAGGGAAAAGAGAGGGGGATGGAAGGGAGAGAAAGAGAAGGAGAGATAGTAGGAAAGGAAGTGGAAGAGTGGAGGAGAGGTAAGGGAAGAAGAAAGATATAAGGAAAGGTGGGTGGAAGGGAGAGAAAGAGAAGGAGAGGAGGGAGGAAGGGAGAAAAAGAGGAGAGAGGGTAGGAGAAAAAGAGATGGAGAGAGGATAGGAAGGGGAAGAGAGAAGGTAAGAGTAGGAGAGATGTAAGGGAATAAAGAAGGGGAAGGAGAGGAGGAAGGAAGGAAGTAGAGAAGGAAGGGAGAGAGAAAAGAAAAGTAAGAGAAAATAAGGTGGTGTCATAACAGACTCTTGGGATGGTAAACAATACAATCCAAACTGTACTCTATAATCTCTTAAATGGAATAACAATAGTATAAGATTGGCAAAGAAAAAGAATAACCATGTGAATGTATACCTAGAATTGTATGTAAGAGAATAAATGATAGTAAGAATATATAGCATATTATAGATAAACAATATTTGGTTATAAATAGCTAAGTATAAATAAATATAGAATTATACATAAAAATAGATAACGAATAAAGAGACCATGAATGTAAGATAGAAAGGTATAGAAAGGGAAAACACTAACTGCAAAGAAACCGATACGGAACTGCTGTATGATACATGATGGAACTTTTCGTTCCTATGTTGTCTTAAGTCATGTGTTTGTTCTTATTGATGTGTTTATGTGTGTAAAATAAAAACTAAAAAAAAAAAAGAATTTTATCAAAAGGCCCAAGAAGGCTCTTTTTTAAAAATAACCTAGAATCATATCTGTTCCTTTCTAGTGTGCCACTAATAATTTAATCTAAAGGTCTGTCATTAAAAAAAATGAGTTGGAAGAGATTTATGGAAAGGGGCCCTGTATATTCTTAGTTCAGGACAAGGTCAAAAATGGCAAAATGAAGAGTGCCATTGTCTTGAGTGGTTTCGCACACATGCAATATGGACACCCCTGAGTTAGGGCAGAATGCCATTAAATAGTTGAGTCAGTCTTCATTCCCTACTTCTGGCTAGAGAATCCTGATAGTTGTTGCTGGTAACAATCATTTTTTGCTACTTCTTATTTATTTATTAAGGAAATTTGTATGGCTGCTCAACTCACAGTGACTTGGGGGGCGCTTATAAAAGATGTTACAAAATGTAACATAAATATTGTTTGCTTATTATTCAATTTCTTATTTTACTTCTCAGCCAAGAAGATTTTTAGGTATAAGATTTTAGACTTAAAATGTTTAAATGTAAGTAACAGGGCAGTATTTGACTCCAGGCTTAACAATGTAAATGATATTATAGGCAAGAAATAAAGATGGACAGGGAAGTAGATGCCTGCTCTGCTTTCTTAAAGTGTTTATAGCTACCTGTGATGATGTAGGCAGCCATCCTTTTCATCTCTCCTCTTCCTGGTTAACAGGGAATAAAAGCCAGAATCTTATTTTTCTTCTAACGTTATTTTATTCTTCCAAAGATCATGATGAAGATGATGATGATGATTTCTCTGACGAGCTGACTGGTAAAGATATTTTAAGCAGCATTTTTGAAGCCAAGAAGAAGGTGGATCTGGCATTTAAATTGTCCCGGGATAGGTGAGCTTCTTTTGTGTAAAACTATAGGTAACTGCCTTTGTTACGTTTCATCACAGTCTCTAAGCATCAATTTTTCATGATGAAAGTTTATGCAGAGGTGGTATTCAGCCGGTTCTCTCCGGTTCAGGCGAACAAGTAGCGGTGGCTGCAGGAGGCTCTGCCCACCCACCACGACATAATGTGCGAGTACTGCGCATGCGCAGAAGGCGATATGCATGCACAAATGTGGTGCATGCGAGCTCACATTTGCGAACCAGTAGGGAAGATAAGTGAATCCCACCGATGGAAATATGCCTAGGAAACAGATGGGAGAAAAAAAGTTTAATCTAAATAGCAATAATACACACACACACACACACACACACACAGACCATTGGTGGGTTCCTACCAGTTCGGACTGGTTCAGCCGAACCAGTAGTAGCTTGGTGGCCTGGGTCACTGGACCTGGGTACTTGAAAGACCGCCTACTGCCAATTACCTCCCAAAGACCTATCAGATCCCACAGACTAGGCCTCCTCCGAATTCCATCCGCCGGCCAATGCCGATTGTTGACCACCCAGAGGAGGGCCCTCTCTGTGGCTGCTCTGGTCCTCTGGAACGATCTCCCCGTGGAGATCCGGACCCTCACCACCCTTCAGGCTTTCCGCAAAGCCGTCAAAACCTGGCTGTTCCAACAGGCCTGGGGCTGATGAGTTCCCATCCCCACTCAAATTGTGTGGCTGTTGACTCCTTTTAGATTGTTTCTGTATTTTGTTTGTTTGTTTTTGTTTTTTTGCTTTTTTGTCTGTATTATTCCCTTCCCCTTCAGTTTGTTAGCCGCCCTAGTCCCTCCGGGAATACAAGTGTAATAAACCTTGAAACCTTGAAACCTTGAACTGGCAGCTACTCAGGCCTGCCACAACCCCAAACTGGTTCTCTCGCGGGCGCCGTGGGTGCCACCATCTTGTTTTTTGCTTCTGCAATTTTAGTTGTACTGCGCATGCACACGCAGCGTGCATCAAGTGCGTGTGCATGGGGCATGTCCCTGAGCGAACCGGCAGTAGTCTCTGCCAGAACCCACCCCTGACACACACACAAACAAGCTTGTGTGGCCTGAGACTTCTAGAAGCTTAGAGGGCAAGTTGAGGGGGCCTTAAAATTGTCACTAAATTATAAACTTTATATTGAGGCAGGTAGAAAATTATTAAATAAATGGGGAACAATGATTTTAAATGTAATTAATTAAATGTAAATACATTTAACTTAATTTTTATTCTTTCCATATTTTGGTCCTGTCGTTCCAATTTGAGAGAATGTACCTCTGACAGCATGCCATCAAAACATTAAGGGCAGCTTTTGGGTTGGGAGAAAAAAACATACATCCCTGCCTTACAATCAACTAAATAATTGCAAAAATATCAAAAATAACAACTTGACCTCTAAAGGCAGAGATCCTTTTCACACAGGATGGCTACATCCACACAACATATTTAAACTGGCTGCGCAATAAATCAGTGTTTTGTGTTATAACAATATAGTAAATGATTATAAATAATTCAATGAGCTGAGACATGAACATAAGCTAAATTTGTACGTTGTGCTAAGGCAAGCCTCAAAGTCTTTCATGATCCTGGTTAAAATTGTTTCAGAATCAAGCAATGAATTCCAACAGAAGAGGAAAGAGAAGTGCATAGTGATATGCACTGCAGAATTCCTTTTTTTCTCTTCTCTCTTTTCCCTTTTTCTGTCCCCTTTCCTTATTCTGTTATCTTCTCCTCTCCTTTTTCTTTTCCCTTTCCCTTTCCCTTGCCCCATTCTTTCCTTTCCTCTCCTCCTCTCCTTATTCCATTATCTTCCCCTCCCCTCTACTTCATCTCTTTTTTGTTTTCTTTATTTCTATTTTAATTTATATGGCTGCCCATCTCAGTGTTGTAACTCTCAAGCCCACACCTGTTTACTAAATATCCTCATTCATTCATTCATTTGCTCTGCTGTAACAAAAACGTCTCTCAAACTGACTAGTTAATCCATTATCTCTGAAGAAGCTTGGGTGTCCAGCAACTTACAATCATACAGGAGTCTGAGCATATGCTTCCTGGATATGATATTGTAGAAGGACCCATTTCCCCAAAGAGTTAAATCTAATGAAACATCCAGATGTTTGAGCAATGGCAAAGATAGGAGAGAAGAAGAAAAATGTGCAGATTTATTGTGGCATGGAAAAATAAGAGTTCGGGCTGCATACATTAATCCATGCATGTTGGCTAAACAGGGTACTCTGGTGGAGAAGCAAAATGATTATGTAGAAGAAGATTTTTATAACACTGGCTTGTAGTGGTGAGATTCAGCCGGTTCGCACCAATTCGGGAGAACCGTTTGTTAACTTTCTAAGCAGTTCAGAGAACCGGTTGTTGGAAGAAATCTCCTTCCAACAGTCTTTGGTTTTTTCCACTTTACAGGAAGGTATTCAGACAGAAAGGTTTAGGTTTCTGTTCTGACTCCCCTCCTCCGTCCAGGAACGAAAGCCGAGACAAACGTAAATGAGAATGTTTTTTAATAAGTCCAGACTCTCAGTGGCTGAAAGCCAAATCAACGAAGAGATAAGCACTTTGGCAGCAAGTCCTACAAACCTTGGCAGCAATGCAAACAAACTCTGGCAGCAACCCAGCCTGCCAAGTTTGTTTCTCGTTAGTCCCTAACGTTGACTTCTGCAAGAAGGGCGGGGCACAAGCAGTCCCTTTTATAATCTGGAGAGGAGCTTAATGAGTATCAGCTGAGCATAATTACCTCCTGTAATTACGTAGTTGTTCTTAATGCTGAGTAGCCCTTCGACGGCGTGCATCCCGGAACAACTCACAGGTAGTTTCTGGATCACTCTCTCTTGTCTCCTCCCCACTGATCCAAGGCTCAGGCGCCACCTGGTGGCCAACCAGTCTCTCTGCGCCCTGATCAGAGTTGGAACCCTGTCCAGGGTCCTCCACATCCTCATAAGGCCCCTCACTGTCGGAGTCTGGTGGTAGCTCCAACGGCTCCTGCCGGGCCACAACAGGTTTCCATGATGCCTATGGCTATCATTGATCTTCAGTGTGTATTCCCCCATTTCTAATCTAATGATTAATATTTAGGGCAGCTTTTTGCAAGCAAAGAAGCTATTTGTATTTTTGTACAGGTAATCCTTGCCTTACAACAGTTGATTTAGCGACCATTCGAAGTTGACAATGGCACTGAAAAAAAGTGACGTATGATCGTTTTTCACACTAATGACTGTTGCAGAATCCCCATGGTCTTGAGAGGTCAAGCAAAGTGGAGCACCCCTTGATGTGAGTGGCGTCAAGTTGGCCACACCCACCCAGTCACATGACCACCCAGCCCCACCTACCCTGCTGGTCATTAGAGCAGAGAACCAATTGTTAAATTATTTGAATCCTATCACTGCTGGCTTGGCTATAGTTGATTTTCTACCTAGAAAGAAACGAAATAACATGAAAGAATAAGAATACCTCCGGTCTATTTCTCTGTTTGTGGTGCAACTTCCCTGCTGCTATTTTAAAAAGGGCCACTGTGTAAACACAACTACATTTCTTATGGCATTTTCTATTGTGGTTGCTGTCATCATCTCTACTTCTTTTTCCAGAATAAAAGAAACTTTGAACAAGGATGATCTCCACCCTTCTGATTTTATAAAATATTTAAAAGCACCCGTGGCAGGTACCAGGACTGCAATCCGAGCTGCAAATTATTTGGAAACCGCTTTGGGTATCTTAGAGAAGAAACTAAAATATAAGCATCTGAGACCATTCAACATTACAGGTAGGATGAAAAACCAGAGATACCTATGAGGCTTCATGAAAACGGGACCTGATCCCAGTGCCTTTAGAGAATGTTCCAGCTCTGGAAAGCTCCAGAACTTTTAATTAGATAGGTAATGCAACAGGATGAGAAGTGGACAAGAAATAGAAAATTCCAAATGTTAGGTCAGCTTAGACTCCAGAAAATACTTATTTCCAGAATGCAAGCAGTTAAACACTGCCCTTGGCCTCTAATTTACAATGTTAAAATACAGGTAGTCCTCAACTTATCACCATTTATTTAGCAATTATTCAAAGTTACAAAGTTACAAAGTTACACTGGAAAAAAATGACTTATAACCCCACACTTATGATCTTCACAGCTACCTCACGGATCACGTAGTCCAAATTTGGGTGCTTGGCAACCAAATTGTATTTACAATGGTTGCAGCATCCCAGGATCATGTGATCATCATTTGTGATCTTCCCAGCCAGCTTCCAACAAGCAAAGTCAACGCAATAAGCTGGATTTGCTTAACACCTACATAATTCACTTCACATCTGCAGTGATTCACAACTGTGCAAAAAAGGCAATAAAACTGGATATGACTTATTCAACAACCACCTTGGCTTAGCAATGGAAATTCTAGTCCCAATTGTAGTCGTAAATCAAGGACTACCTATATTGATAATTAGCAATTAAATTAACATTAATTAATATTACATCAATTCCTTGATTGCTAATGGATTTCTTTTCCTGTTTAGATGTATTAAACAGACAGCAGAAAGAGGTACTCTTCAAATCAACTGGTTGCAATTATGTGACACGGCCAATCTATTGTCCACTGAAAAGTCCTTACCGGACCATCACTGGTGAATGCAACAATCGGTATGCAACTCCTGCTTCTTAAGGCTTATCTCTTTAGGATATGGTGATTCTGTGGAATCAGAATTGTTAAGAGGTGAAAAGTTTAGGCTTACTTCCTCTGCAAAGCATTAGAGATGTTGAAGGAGCAAAACTGGTGTCCGGAGCCTTTTAAGGCATCTCTTCTGCAACTTGAAAAGCCCTCTAAAATGCGGGAAAGCTGATTGGAAGGATTTTGATGGGTACAGTGAGAATCCTGAGCATCTTCAAGGTGCAAAACATTCATTTCTCCCTTCTTTACCTCTAGTTGAGTTATCCACTATAGGAAGTTAGCATCCTCTCCTAGGAAAACGAAATATTCTATATTAAAAAGGCAGAATATTATATTTCCCTGGATGAGAAATGGAGAAACATGTTTTTAGGCAGGAAACAGACTCACTCTTAATAGCCCCCACCATCCTCAATAGCCCACAGCAGATGTCCTGCACTTAAGAGATAAAGAGATAGCTAGCTCTATTCATAGGCATATGCCCTCACCCAAGATCCAACAAAGATAGGATTAGCCCTCTACCCATCCCACCACATGGTACCTGGGAAGATCACATCACCCAGCAAGGCTCAACCAAGCCTGGGACTCGGACAGCCTACAGAGTTGCCCTTGCATGGCCCCATGGGAGTCTGGCAACCAATCAATACAAGTTCGATTTCAAAAGCCCAGAAAGGGTATAAAACTCAGGCATTCTCAGCATCTCTCCCCCTTTTTTTTCTTCACCCAACATCTTCAAGTCATGTGATCCTGTCCACCATTAAAACCATCTTTCCAAGCAGCCACCATGTTTCCAGTGTCTTTCTCCCCACTTGGAAGTGAACCCAGATGGACATTTCTTCCAATACCACTTAGGTGGAAATCTGGTCTGATTGGCTGTAAAGCATCTTTGTATGCTGAGCTATTCATCTAAAAAATAAACAGGTTCTATGAGAAAAAATAATAATTTTAGCAGACAGAATAACAGAGTTGGAAGGGACTTTGAAGGTCTTCTAGTCCAACTCAGTGTTCAAACAGGAAACCCTGTGCCACTTGAGTCAAATGACTGTCCAGTCTCTTTTTAAAAGCCCCCAGTTCCACTGGTTTATTGTTCTCACTGTCAGGGAATTTCTCCTTAGTTCCAGATTGCGTCTCTCCTTGATTAGTTTCCATCCATTCCTTCTTATTTTGCCTTCTGGTGCTTTGGCGAATAGGTTGACTCCCTCTTCTTTTTCTGGCAGCCCCTCAAACATGTCGTCCCTAGTATTTATTTTCACTAGATTAGACATACCCAATTCCTGTTCTTCCTGTTTTTTAGCCTCCAGGCTCCTTTTAATTTCCTCTTTTAAAAATAGCAGGCACCACTGGGTCATTGGTGTTCATGGCAATCCGTATCAGAAGCTCTATTTATTTCTAATCCAAATCATTTTAAGTTTTAAGCTTCATTTCATTTCTTAAGGGGGAAGTTTTAAAGCAAGCTTTCAAATAGCACATTTAATCAGTTATAGTTTCTCAAAACGGATATTTACACAGGGACAAGAGTGAGCTGCTGGGGGTTCAGGCACAAGTTCAGGCGATCATCTAGCTAGGATTCTGCCCAGTTCAGCGAACCTCTAAATGCCATCCCTGGCTGGGCACGCCCCCCTCCTGCCCCCTCCTCCCAAGATGTGGCCCGTTCATCATGTCAGGTAAGTGCAGGGTCTGTGTAGAGGCTCCGAGAGGGAGGAAAATGGGCCTACTGGACCCGTTTCCAGCCTCCGGAGAGCCTCCGGAATGGAGGGAAGTAGTTTTCACCCTCCCGGAGGCTCAAGGAAAGTCTCTGGAGCCTGGGGAAGGCAAAAATGACCCCTCCCCCGTGATGCAGGAGGCCGACGAGGCCATGCCTACACCTCCCAGCTTCGGGGCAGCGAACCCGTTGCTGCAATTTTTGAAGCCCACCCCTGCACAGGGGTTTCATTTTGTTCAACATTCAGGGGAGAACAAAACCTGTCCACTAGATAAACTTCAACCTTCAGGGAGGGAAAGGAGGTCATTTTTGTATAGAGATTATTGTTCCAGCATATTTGATTCAGTGATGGAGACCTCCTCAAAAGACCTCCCATGCATGACATTATTTTCCCATTCTAGGGAGAACCCACATTTTGGAGTAGCCAATCATGCCTATGTACGCTGGCTTCCAGCAGAATATGAAGATGGCAAATCCCTTCCAAGAGGACTAATTGCCGGGCAACTTTATCATGGACATACTCTCCCTCTGGTAAGTGATGGGAAGTCAACTACCTGTTTGGGTCGAGCCTATAGTTGGAGAATTATCAGGGGACACTGGTGAAACTGTTAGATCAGGTAAAGGAGGCACAAAAGGCTTTAGTAATCAACGGCTCTTTATTGCAAGTCAAGTAAACATCCGGCTGAGGAATGGTTGGGCAGCATCCCCTTTTAAAGGGATCTGTCAGACCTCTTAGCCAATGAGATTCAATCTCTGTTCCCACTGGAACAGAGGACCTTGCTGGAAACCTCTTGCAGCCTGTCAGCGGGGGCGGGGGGGGGAATATTTAAGAGAAACCATTGCTGGCTTTAGCATAGGATGAGCTGACCCTCGTAGAGCAATACCTATACCAGTCTAAAGTGGCCAACAGCAACTGGCCCAGTTCATCTTCTCGCCCCTCTCCAAATCACCTGACTTTACCACCAATAATATGGTTAATGAAGTGGGTTCGATCATAACCCCACCACCCCGTTGCCGTTGTGTGTTGTTTACCATAGAATAGAATTCCTCAATCTTTGGCTTGAAGATGTGTGGACTTCAGCTCCCAGAATTCCCTAGGCTAGCATGCTGGCTGGGGAATTCTGGGAGTTGAAGTCCACATGCCTTTAAGTTGCCAAGGTTGAAAGACAGTGCCTTAGAGAATGGATTGGGGAGAACTTTACAAGGACACAACAGAAAAAAGAGGTTGTTGTGGCATGTTTGTGCTGAGGTTAGATCAGTGATGGCAAATCTATGACATGGGTGTCAAAGGTGACAAACCACTACGATGTTTTGGGTGACATGCCAGCATTCACTGACACTCGACAATTATTCTCAAAAGCATGCCCCATTTTTGAGTGATTTTGAAGGCTGCAGAAGCCACACGAGAATGGAGGGTGCTTTTGTACAGTTATCAGAGGCCGCAGAGGTCACAGAAGAGCATTCTCTGAAGTTGCTTCAAGAACAAAGGCCTCCTGCGACTTGAAGCTGCTTCTTAAAAAATAAATGAATATGTAAAGAATTGTTTCGCTTTCGTATGTGTATGCGTCCACGCGTGTTTGCGTTTGTGTGACCTGCCATTAGAGTCAAATGAGGCATTTCGCAAATTTTTGACATCCTGAGCCCAAAAGGTTCACCATCCCTGGATTCGATGCAGGTAGAAGAACAGCATCTAAGTTGAACCGAACAGGGGTTGTGCTTCAGATGCTGTCAAGCTACTGGCAATCAAAGCAAGTCATCTGCTGATATGTTTTGATGACTCTACGATCCTCCGCCTTGCTATTTCCAGCTGTGATGCCGTAGCCATTACAGTCATCTCACAGCTGGAGTGTTGTAAGGCACTTTACATGGGGTTTCCCTTGAAGAGCATTCAGAAGCTACAGCTGGTGCAGAGTGTGCAACAGCACAGGTTTTGGGGCCCCAAGAATAACCCCTGCTGCTCCACAAGCTGCATTGGTTACCCGTCTGCTTCTGGGTGCAATTCAAGTTGTTGGTGATCACCGTTAAAACCCTTCAGGTCCAGGTTACTTGGTGGACCATCTCACCAGTGGTGGGATTCAAAAAATTTTACTACTGCTTCCGTAGGCGTGGCTTGGTGGGCGTGGCAGGGGAAGGATACTGTAAAATCTCCATTCCCTTCCCACTCCAGGGGAAGGTTACTGCAAAATTCCCATTTCCTCCTGATGAGCTGGGACTCGGGAGGCAGAGAATAGATGGGAGGTGGGGACAGTCAGAGATGGTATTTACCGGTTCTCCAAGCTACTCAAAATTTCCGCTACCGGTTCTCCAGAACTGGTCAGAACCTGCTGAATAACCACCTCTGAATCTTGCCCTCTGGGATTGGCCCATCCCACTCATGTCGGCAGAGGAGGCATGCTGCGGGTCCCGTCAGCCCAGTTATACTAGTTGGCGGGATTCAGGAGGAGGGCCTATGCTGCTGTTGCTCCTGCCTTCTGGACTCTCCCCCCACCCAAATATTAGATTGGTCCCAACCCTCCTATCTTTTTGTAAGGGCCTAAAGACATGGCTCTTCCAGTCGGCTTGGGGCCCTAGTGGAGGAACAGCACAATGGAGAAGGTTGATTGAGTAATAATAGAACTTACTCACCGCCACTCTGCCCCCATCCTCCACATGTGTCCTTGGTTTTAATGTCTGATTTTAATGTTTCATGTTTTAACTTATAGGTAAGTATAAGCCGCCCAGAGTTACCCTATGGCAGTGTTTCCCAAACTTGGCAACTTGAAGATGTCCGGACTTCAACTCCCAGAATGCTGGCTGGGGAATTCTGGGAGTTGAAGTCCGGACATCTTCAAGTTGCCAAGTTTGGGAAACACTGCCCTATGGTAAGATGGGCAGCCAGTAAATTTTATAAATATGAATAATACTGCAGTTTTAATTCCCTTTGTAGGACTTGGACTCTAAGGAAAGAAAACTTAGGAAAACAAGGGATTTCAGGCAGAATAGAATTGCTTATCTGATCCTCTTTGGGTGTTTCCTTGCAGGTACGGAGAGTGTCTAATGAGATCATCGCAACTTCCAATGAGAACGTGACTCCTGACAGGCAACGCTCTCTTGCATTCATGCATTTTGGGCAATGGCTTGACCATGACTTGGACTTAGGTCCTAACAGCATCAGTAATGACAATTGTGAAAATTGTTGCAATTATGCACCTCCTTCCTTTCCAATTAAGGTAATGAAAACTCTGCTCTGGGGGGGGGGGAGTATAGCATGGAATATCTGCAGATCAATTTTAGCTTTGAGAGATCCTCCTTCTGAGGAGAATTTCTCCCTGGTTTTGATAAGGTAGTAGATGAACATAAAAACAGTGTCTCTTTAAAATAGTATCTTTAAAATACTGTAGTGTCTTTTTAAAATAGTTATGCTTTACAGCCCTCTCTAAGTGGCTTTCAGAGTCAGCATTTTGCCCCCAACAATCTAGGTTCTCATTTTAATGAGCACAAAAAGCCGAGTTATCCTGGAACTGATTACAATCGAACAGTTGACAGCGGGCAGAGATAGCCTGCAATATTGCATTCTAACCATTCTACCATTCCATTAAAATTTTAGAATTATATATATATATATATATATATATATATATAAGATTTTTACAACCCCTGGTAAGCCCCAATTATGGGAGGAAGCTAACTGCTTCCATCATCTGTCCTTCGGCTCGTCACAAGAGTCTATCACGACAGAAACCCAATATTTTTACTGTTGCCTTTGTTATATTTGTGTTTTTTTTATTTATTTATTTATTTATTTATCAGCACAAATAAAAACACACACACACACACACACACATATATATATATATGTGTGTGTGTGTGTGTGTGTTTTATTATATATATATATATATACACACACACACACACACACACACACATGATTTTTCTTCGCTGATAACGGATAAGAGCCTGTGGCCTAATGGCTAAGATTTCTGCCTAGTATGTAATATAGCCCAGGTTCAAATCCCAGTAAGGGTATGGCTAGCTGATGAGAGCTAAATAGCTTGAAATAGATCTATACTAGTCTCCCTTTATTTATTTATCAGCACAAATAAACACACACACACACGCGCACACACACACACACACACACACACACATATATTGATTGATTGTTGTACATAGCCCAGAGTGATGTGTGGCCATATAAATGTGATGATAGAGATAGATAGATAGATAGATAGATAGATAGATAGATAGATAGATAGATAGATAGATAGATAGATAGATGATAGATAGATGTATTTCTGATGATACTGGGCTTACACATTTCACTTCTTCAGTCAATTATCTTATTTACTGGACCCACGTAGTTCATTGACTATAAGTGAATCAAATAAGTTGATTGACAAACTATACTGAAAAATTAAATTTGCAAGGTGTGAAATGCAAGCTTTTTTCACCGACCTGCCAGCGTCTTATTAGACTTGAAATCTCATGAGATTTAAAAAAAATTAAAAACCACTTTAAAAAACACCACTTATGGTATTAAAAATCAACTGAAAAATCAAAGTCTTTAAAAGCATGTTTATTTTTAAATGCCGGAACCTGAAAAATATAGAAACATAGAAAACGGGTAGCAGAAAAAGACCTAGTCGTCCATCAGAACTGTTCCTTTGAGATTTTTGTTATCTTTCCAATGAATGAATGAATGAATTAAACCTCAATCTTTTCACTTTACCAATTTAAAGCCCTGTGCCCGAACTCTTAAAATAAAAACAATGAATTATTTATTTAATTTTTATTTTATTAAGAGTTCAGGTATAATGTTTTAAATTGACAGAATCAAGATCATGTGAAGTGTTAATATCACTTTATAATGCCTTGGTAAGGCCACACTTGGAATACTGCATTCAGTTTTGGTCTCCACGATGTAGAAAAGATGTGGAGACTATAGAAAGAGGGCAGAGAAGAGCAACAAAGATTATTAGGGGACTGGAGGCTAAAACATATGAAGAACGGATGCAGGAACTGGGTATGTCTAGTTTAATAGAAAGAAGGACTAGGGGAGACATGATAGCAGTGTTCCAATATCTCAGGGGTTAGGGTTAGGGTTAGGGTTAAAGAAGAGGGAGTCAAACTATTCCCCAAGGCACCTGAGAGCAGAACAAGAAGCAATGGGTGGAAACTAATCAAGGAGAGAAGCAACTTAGAACTGAGGAGAAATTTCCTGACAGTTAGAACAATTAATCAGTGGATTAATTGTGAATGCCCCAACACTGGAAGCCTTTAAGAAGATGTTGGATAGCCATTTGTCTGAAACGGTATAGGGTTTCCTGCCTATGCAGTGGTTTGGACTAGAAGACCTCCACGGTCCCTTCCAACTCTGCTATTGTATTGTATTGTAAATTGGTAAGGCTATTATTGTATTCTGTACACAACCTAGAGCTGCTACTAAGACCTACCTCATAGCGGTAAGAGCAGCAAAACACTGTTATGTCTCTGCCCTTATTGTGTCCACATACGCCTTGTTTAAGATCACCCAGTCCTGGGACAAAGGGGACTTGGGTGAAAAAATTTGGAAGTCAATGCTTTTTCTCCTCCCCCCCCCCCCCCCGTACCTACACTTTTCTTCCCCCTTTCTCTCTCTGTCCCATTTTCCTATCATCTTTATTTTCGTTTTCATTTAAAATTATGATAACATTAACAGGGGTGGGTTGTTACAAGCATTGCTGCCGGTTTGGCGCACATGTGCAGAATGTTAGAAAGGTGGGGGGGATTACATTTCGGCAATGAAGATTGTTCTGTGCATGCGCAGAACAAAAAACCAATATGGCGCTGCCGAAAATAGAACCGGTTTGGGTCCATGGGCGGCCGAGTTACTACCTACTCGGCCAAACTGGGTCGAACCGGTAGGAACCCACCTCTGAAGGTTAATAAAATTATTTCAAAAAGATGCTGATTAGACTGGGATCAGAAACCTGACTTAGTGATCTTTTTATACAGATCCCCCCTGGAGATCCACGGATTACGACTCCAGGCATCTGCCTGCCATTCATTAGGACAGCTGCGGTGTGCAACCCCACAACATTTGTTCGCGAGCAGCTCAATTCAATCACCTCATTCGTGGATGCCAGTGCTGTGTATGGGAGTCAAGAACCTCTAGCAAGGACTTTGAGGGACCAAACCAACTCACTTGGTCTCATGGCAATCAATCAGAACTTCAGCGATGCCGGACTGGCCCTTATGCCTTTTGAGAACAACTCCAATAGCATCTGTCTTCATACAAATAAAACTGCCAAAATCCCATGTTTTCAAGCAGGTATTTATTTGTTTAATTGATGTATTCAATTTATAAGACCACCCAGCATCAAAGTGACTCTGTGAGAGGTTCAGTAATAAGAATATTACAGGTAGTCCTCGACTTACATCAGTTCATTTAGTGACTGTTCAAAGTTACAATGGCACTGGAAAAAGTGATTTATGATCATTTTTCACAATTATAACCTTTATTGCAGGGGTGTCAAACTCAAGGGCCGAGGTCTGGATCCGGCCTGTGGGGCCACTGTGAAAACAGCAAAGGACTGGCCCGGAGTGCCTCTGCCAGCAAATTTGGAGCTTGGGAGGGCTGTGTGTGGGGCCCACTTGAGCTCCGTTTTCACTGGCAGAACACTTGGGCCACCATAGGCACCACTGACACAAGTGATGTCATGCTGACGATGCCCACCCTGGCCACACCCACCTGCCCCCCCCCCAGGTCAAACACAACGCTGATGTGGCCCTCAGTGAAATCAAGATGGACACCCCTGCCTTATAACCATCCCTATGGTCTTGTGACCAAAATTCAAATGCATGGCAACTGGTTCCTACTTATGACCTTTGCTGTGTCCCAAGGTCATGTGATCACCTTTTGTGAACTTTTTACAAGCAAAGTCATTGGGGTAGTCACTTACCAACTGTGTTACTAACTTAGCAACTGCCGTGATTCGCTTAACAACTCTGGCAAGAAAGGTTGTAAAATGGGGCAAAACTAACTTAACAAAGGACTTACTTAACCACAGAAATTTTGGACTCAGTCATGGTCATAAGTTGAGGACTACCTGTATTAACAAGTACAAATAATAACCTAGGCATTTGGAGAAAGAAGAACCGTTTGTTTTAAAAAGTAACAACCCACAGAATTCGCTGTCCAATCTGACCCAAGGCCTGGGGGAAGAGTCAGATTTTTAAGAACTTTTATAAAACTTTATTTTAAAAACTTAATAAATCAGTCATATTGTGCATTGCGTTCTGGGGCATTGCATGCAAGTTATATGTGAATGGCGGTATGAAATATCCAAAGTACATAACAATGGATACTGTCCCCCAATATCCTGCTTTGGTAAAGATCCATACCCCAGCATGGCCAAGATGTGTTTTTGGGATGCAGAAGTTCAGCTTTAATGTCTAATGTCTAGCTAATTAATCACACTAGGGATATGACCAGGGGTGAGATTCAGCCAGTTCGGGTGAACTGGTAGCTCCAATGATCAGCTGGGGAGCGAACTGGTTCGCTCCGATGATCAGGTTGGCCTCCCTCCCACCCCTGCGCTTTACTTACCTATACCCTCTCAGCTGATTCGCATGGCAGAGTGGATTGCTGCGCCTCAGCTGTGTTACTCCCCAGAAGTAACGAGGAAGGTAAGTTTTGTTAAAACTGCTGACGCGCATGAAGCACGCGATCACCGAACCGGTTGTTAAACTGGCAGGATCCCACCACTGGATATGACCTGAACTGGACACCTTCTTACCATCTGAAATAAGTAACACTCTGATGATATAAGAAGAGGCAGAGAGGAATTAGAGTTTGGATGTATAAGAGTCTGTCTGGCAATCAGAAGACCCCCAGGTTACATCTCCAACAACTTTAGGAGGAACAAGAAAAGGCCGTTTTGAAATTCTGGAAAGCCACTGCTGGACGTTGCACATAAAAAGGAGTGAGGTTTCAGTTGCACAGTTATGGGCCCCAGTTTTTATACCCTTCCCTGTGAACATCCCTGGGACAGATGCCTCCTTCCACAACCAACATTCAACATGTTCCAGCCAAATTCATTTACTTAGGGGTACCAGATTTAGGCTGCAAAAATCCACATAACCTCTAGATTGCGGAGAGTAATCCTGAAAGTGAACATTTTCCAGCTTCCTTTCTGAAATGTTTAGATTATTTATTTTAGATTGTTTGCTTCAATTGCTAAAACCAAACAGAACGTGTCATGGTTTAACTTTGCAGGAGATGGAAGGGCCAATGAAAACCTGGGACTGATAGCTATGCAAACTCTCTTTCTTCGGGAGCATAACCGGATAGCCAAGGAACTGAAGATGTGGAATCCCCATTGGGATGGAGAGAGACTCTATCAAGAAACACGGAAGATCATTGGTGCTTTCAATCAGGTATTGAATGTTCTCATGTTTATCTCACAGCTTTTGCTGCTTTTACATAACTTTTTGTTCACACATCAGTATCCAAAGAGATATTGCAGGACTGAATACTCTGTCCAAAATAGATGGGGTTTTTTTTTAATTAGAAAATAAATGAATAAAGGGGGAAAAAGTCTTGTTCAAACTTTTTTTCTTGCATGGCTTGTTCTTAATATTCAAACGGAACTTTCCACTATTAAGGACAACCTACACACACCTCTTCTGCTGTCAAAGTTAGCACATGTCAGAAAATGGCTCATTAGTCTATATAAATAACGCCTCAAATAACATATGGAATTCTAAAACATAGGGTAAATATATTGAATGCTTTACCTTACTGAAACAAATCCCACTGGGCGATAGATGGTAGTTTAATTTAGAAATAAAGAGTTAGAAGGGACCTAAGAGGTCTTCTTCCTGCTTAGGCAGGAAACCCTACACCACTTCAGACAAATGGTTATCCAACATCTTCTGAAAACTTCCAGTGTTGGAGCATTCACAACTTCTGGAAGCAAGTTGTTCCACTGATTAATTGTTCTAACTGTCAGGAAATTTCTCTTAGTTCTAAGTTGCTTCTCTCCTTGATTAGTTTCCACCCATTGCTTCTTGTCCTACCCTCAGGTGCTTTGGAGAACAGTTTGACTCCCTCTTGTTTGTGGCAACCCCTGAGACATTGGAAGACTGTTATCATGTCTTCCCTAGTCCTTCTTTTCATTAAACTAGACATACCCAATTTCTGTAACCATTCTTATGTTTTAGCCTCCAGTCCTCTAATCATCTTTGTTGCTCTTCTCTGCACTCTTTGTAGCATCTCAAAATGTTTTTTACATCGTAGCGACCAAAACTAGATGCCGTATTCCAAGTGTGGCTTTACCAAGGCATTATAAAGTGGTATTAACACTTCACATCATCTTGATTCTATCCCTGTGTTTATGCAGCCTAGAACTGTGTTGGCTTTTTTGGCAGCTGCTGCACATTGCTGGCTCATATTTAAATAGTTGCCCATTTAATTTTTTTAAAAAGGCATTCCTTTTTCAATGGTTTTAATTGCCAAGAATAGAATATAAGGCCAGAAGATCAGTTCATTTATTAAGGTAATACTATTATTGATTTGGCCAGAGAGGACAAAGTACAAGATAGAAATAAAGACTACCAGTGTCTGAAAATAAGTGTTTACTTTCCCTTAAAGGATTTCACCCACTGTTTCTTGATGCTGATATCTCAAGATGTCAGAATGGTGCTTTTCTCATTGTTCTCTGTTTTACCCTATTCCTCTGACTCATAATTTAGGAGAGGCATTGTCTTACTAGAGCCACTAATTACCACATTGCAGTAGGAAAGGGAGGCTGTTTTGTGCTTTACCTGCGGCTGATTGATGCTATCTATCAAGAGTGAGGAAATTGTCTGGTCTGATTTTTTACCCCCAGGTGAAAACAAAGCAGTGTGATGTAAGAGCGAGAGTTTTTTCCCCTCATCTGTAGGACTGAGTAAATCTCCTGGAGAAGATTTTATAAATAGATAGAATTCTTTATTGGCCAAGTGTGATTGGACAGAAGGAATTTGTCTTTGGTGCCTATGCTCTCAGTGTACATAAAGAGAATAAAATACATTCATCAAGAATAAAAAGATACAACACTTAGTGATAATCAAGGTTACTAATAAGCTATCAAATCGTACTAGTAAATACATAAAACAATATAAATTGAAAGATACAAGCAACATGGTTATAGTCATAAGTGGGAAGAGATAGGTACTAGGAAAGAGATAGGTACTAGGAAGGAAGAGAAGAATAATAGTAAAACAGTCTTAGTAAATTATTTGACAGTGTTGTGGGAATTAGTGGTTAAGCAGAGTGAGGGCATTCGGGAAAAAACATGTCCTTGTGTCTAGTTGTTCTGGTGTGCAGTGCCCTATAGCAGTGATGGCTAACCTTTTTGTTGTTGGGTGCCAAAAATGCAAGCGCAATTACACGATAGCGCATACTTGTGCTGGCACCCATAATGCAAAGCCTCCCCCAGCCCCCCAAGGCTCTCCGGAAGCAGGAAATGAATCATTTCTGAACTGGTAGGCCTGTTGGGCTCCCCCAGATTCCGGAAGCTTTCCTGAAGCTTGGGGAGGGCAAAAATGGCCCCCCTCGGCCCTCCGGAAGGCTGAAAATCAGCTGGCTGGCACGCGCATGCACGCTGGAGCTGATGTCTCATGTGCCAGCTCCACATGCCACCTGTGGCACGCGTGCCATAGGTTCATCATCACGGCCCTATACCATCATTTTGAGGGCAGATGTTGAAACAAATAATTTAAATAAAACCAGTGTTGAGTTAGATGCAGGTTTCTGCAAATTGCTGTTGAGCATTACTTCCTTCACGACTTGTCCCCTAAGTTGTCTGCTGACCAAGACTAGTATGTTGGCTAGGGAATTCTGGGAATTGAAGTACACACGTTTTAAAGATGTTAAAGTAGGAAACACTAGTAGTGTGAACTGTATGGAATTTTGCAAGCCAGATGGCAGGCAGAAAAGTGACTCTTCTAGAGCAGGGCTGTCAAACTTGTGGCCCGCAGGCCAGATGTGTCACATGCTGGCCCACACCCGGTTTAGCGAAATGGAAAAAGGTCACGACACATCATGCGACGATGCCATGATGATGTGAGTTTGACACCCCTGTTCTAGAGGGTAACAAAGGGCACACTTTAAAATAATCTGGATAAGTTGGTGCTTCCTGTACAGCAGTGCCTGCCCTCTACAATGGGGCTCCCTTCAAAAACCCCATTCCCCCCCACCCCAACTAGTATTTCAAAAGTTGTATAGACCTGGCTCTTCACCTGGGCCTTTGGTGAGAATGTTTTACACCTCCTTTTAACGGTGTTTTCCTTTGTTCCCCTTTGGTTTTGTCACAATGCCATCTTTACTCTTCTTTTTGTTTTAGGTTGTTTGTGCTTAATATTTTAAACAATTTGCAAACTACCCAGATTTTCTGGGAGTCAAGCAGGATATAAAACTGGATATTTGGCTACACTATTTCCAAGAAGCAAAAGAATTACACAAGGTTGATGTTGAATCAGTTCAAAAGACAAAACATTGTTTCTTAAATTGGTTTATAATTTGTCCTGACTTTCTGAATGCTCAGAATACTCTTGGTATTAAGTCACCAGATAGGCGTAAATAAAGAAAATAAATAAGCAGGCTGAGGCCTTTGGGTCTTACATTGTCCTTGTGTCATTGCAGATATACACATACAGAGATTACCTACCTCTGCTTCTGGGCAACGAATTCCATAAAAAATTACCTCCGTACAGGGGCTACAATAAGAATGTGAACCCCTCCATTTCAAATGTTTTCACCGCGGCCTTCCGATTTGGGCATGGTTCTGTCCCACCTTTTGTACCCCGCCTGGATGAGAAATTCCAGAACTCGCTTCCCTTTTCCAAGACCCCACTTCATCTCACTTTTCTGGCTCCATGGAGGATTGTGATGGAAGGTAAGTTCATTCTCTGGTTAACCCTCTTAAGATTGGTTTCTCTAAGATCCTGCCCATTTCTTGAGAACTTAAACCGAGCCTGTTCAAAGCGCAGCCTAGAGGGCTGGGAACTATCCAATGCTCCTAGAAACAATCAGTTTTGAAGAACAGGAACGAGCACCTCTAAATCTCAGACTTGATGTTGTTTTACCTAAGTCAGTGTTGGTGAATCTTTTCGCGCCGAATTGGCAGTAATGCCGGTAGCGTTACATATGATAAATTAATATCTACTTCTGGAATGGCTCTGCGTCTCAAAGATTTGGGGAGCTCGCTAGCACCAGGGGGGTCACTGATTATCATCTTTTGATGTGGTCCAGGTTATTGAGTTCTAATCCTGTTTAGTCCTGCCACCGTGGCCAATAGTGACAGGGAAGATTAAAGTTGTAGCCTAAACACAAAGGTGGATATATTTTGACCTTCCATGGGATAAACATTACCAGCTTAATTGTGCCAGTGTAATAATAAATCATAAGGCAGCTTTAAACCTGTTTAATCCTGTATCAAATTTCTCTTTTTACTTCCTCCCTTCCGCCCTCCCTCCCTTCCTTCTTCCTCTCTCTCTCTCTCATTCTTTCTTTCCTTTCCTTTCCTTTCTTTTTTCCCTTTTCTTTCCACTCTGCCCTGCCCTTCCCTCTCCTCTCCTTCCTCCTCTCCTTTCCTTCTTTCCTCTTTCCTTTCTTTCCTTTTTTTCCTTTAAGTCGTTGTTGACTGCTGCATTAGTTTCTGTCCTTTTCTTGGAGATACTTTTAAGAATATTTTTGCTTTCTCCTTCCTAGGGTTGAAAGAGAGTGACCAGCCCAAGGCCACCCAGCTGGCTTTGTACCTACAATAGAATGGAATTAGAACTCACCTGCACCTAACTGACTCTCCTCAAATGAATATACCAGAGAGTTATATGTTGAATTTAAATGTAGAAAGCAAGCTACTCATTAAAAGAAATGCTGAAGCTTTGGAAGCCTTGGTTACAAATTACTTTCCTTTCAGAGATCACTGTTGCTTTTCTCTTCTAGGTGGCATTGATCCCATTGTCCGTGGCTTCATGGCAGACTATCCCAAGCTGATGAGGCAGAACCAGATAATGGTTGATGAGCTTCGGGAACGGCTCTTTGAACAAGTGAAATATATTGCTTTTGATCTATCATCTCTGAATATGCAGAGGGGACGAGACCATGGTTTGCCAGGTAGAGTGACTTATTGTAAAAGCAGATTTATCACTGTCCTTGGAATAGCAATTTAAGAAACGCTGTACAAATTAACAGAATAGCAGAGATGGAATAACAACCTCCAGTGAGGTTAAAAACTCACAAATTTGGAAGGCAAGCTATTCAGCTGTTTAATTGTTTTCATAGTTAGGAAATTTATCCCTAGTTCTAGGTTGGTTCTCTTCTTGATTAGTTTCCATCCATTGTTTCTTGCCTTGCCTTGTGGTGCTTTGGAGAATAGATTGACCCCTCTTCCCTCTCTTCTTTTTGGCAAATATTGGAACACGGCTATCATCTCAACCTTAGTCCCCCCCCTTTTTTTTTTTACTAACTAGACATACCCAATTCCTGCAACTGTTCTTCATATGTTTTAGCCTCTGGTTCCCCTAATCATCTTTGTTGCTCCTTTCAGAATCTCTACACCTTTTTTATAATATGTGACCAAAACTGAATGCAGTATTCTAAGTGTGGCCTTACTAAGGCTTTGTAAAGTGGTACTAATACTTCGGGTGATCTTGATTTTTGTCCCTCTGTTAATCTTGGAGTCTTAGTGGACAAACACTTAAACATGAGCCAGCAGTGTGCAGCGGCACCCAGATAAGCAAATGCAATCCAAGACCCCAGATCCCTTATCTAAATAATTTATGAAAAGGTGCTGAGCCTAAAGCAGAACCTCGGGGTACCTCACTACTTACTTCCCTCCATGTAGATGTAATTCCATTCATGTACACATTCTTGTCTTCTTTCTAACCTAATAGCTTCCAGATCTGGTGGGATCATAACTCCCAGAGCTCCAAGAGAGTTACTGATGAATTCTGGGAATTGCAGTCCCAGCATATCTGAAGTAGGAGAAGACTGTTCTACACTTTATGGCCATTTTTTTCTTTCCTGTTGCCCTGCCCTGCCCAGATCTATTGATATGCATGATTTCACTAGTTTTTAACATAGACCCAAAATGAACCCCAGCCTAACAGAGATATTAAAAATATGCCTATTATATAACACCTGCTTGCAGAGCCTACAGCATTCTAGAAATAATTGTGTGGGAAGTCACTTTTTTCTTTACCTTCTTAAAACATACATCAGATTTGTTTCCTCTTTTAAGCAAATCCAGCAACACAAGTGGGATCAGTTGCAACTGGAGATACTTGGGCAAGGGGAGAAAACTCAAGATGGCAGCTGTGAATATGCAAATGCAACCCCACCTCTTTTTTAAATATGGGAACTTCCCTGTCCGTAATGAAGATTTGTTTCTCCTTGCAGGGTATAATGCCTGGAGACGTTTTTGTGGCCTCTTTGCTCCCAGCAACGAAGCCCAGCTTGCTTCAGTCCTTCGCAATCGGAAACTGGCAAAGGATTTCATTAAACTTTATGGGACGCCCGAAAATATTGACATCTGGATTGGAGCCATAGCCGAGCCCTTTGTCCCAAATGGGAGAGTGGGACCTCTCATGGCCTGTCTCATCGGAACTCAGTTTAAAAACCTCAGAGATGGAGACAGGTGGGTCTTTTTCAAATCCTTTGTATCTCAAGAGAAAACCATATGCCACATCCAGATGTTGCCATTGATTTCATAGCTATAATTGTTTTTTTTATTTTTAAGTGATCGTGTGATATGGTAGTTTTAATTATCATTTATTTTACTTTGGTCATTGTCTTGTACTATTGGATTTTGCAGCCGAAGTTGATGAGGTTTGTCACTTGCTGAGCATCTTTTGACTGAGGTAGAAACATATCTAATATAGACATAGATAAATAACAACCCTCAGTTTTTCGGACTGTCTTGAGGGCTGAGCAACAGTTGTGATTGGCCTGATCGGCATTAGACTTTGGGATATCTTAACACCAACGTTATGTGCTAAGCGGACTTCTGGGGGTTCTTCAGGTGCAATTCCAGTGCTGATATTCACCTTTAAAGCCCTCCATAGCACAGGCCCTGGACTCTGGAGACATAGCAGAGGCCCTGGAGATTTGATAGACACCTATCAACATTGAGGGTTTCTGGTGGTCTTCCATAGAAATACTTCCAGGTACAGCCCAGCTTAGCTTTTTAAGATCAGCCAAGATGATTAGTTGCTTCTCCCTGTTGTGACCAATGTCCAGAGAAGCTCACCAAAAGAAATGGTTTTCTATGATTAACCCTTCGGCTCTTGGCTCACTAAAGTAGTATTTTTACTTCCTCAAGTCAATTTTCTTATTATTTCTATTATGATTCTTATCGTTATTATTCATCTATTGCAACTTTTCATCTTTTAATTTTTGGCAGGTATTGGTGGGAGAATCCCGGAGTCTTTACCCCAGAGCAGCACCGTGCTCTGAGAAGTGATTCACTTTCCCGTCTCATTTGTGACAACACACGCATCAAAGAAGTGCCCAGAGACATTTTCAAAATGAACAGCTATCCAAAAGATTTTGTGACCTGCTGTGAAATCAAGAGTCTGGATTTGTCAGCTTGGAAAGAATAGACTTGAAATCAGAGCAGAAGGAGGAGAGAGGAAGTCTGGGACAGGACCTGGACCTGGGCAACTGTAGCCTCTTTTGCTCATACTCTAAAACATGAAACAATGGTACTAACCAGCTTCCACTGTCAAGGAGAGTTCATTTTAGGTGGAGTACTATAAGCCAGGTGCTGGGAATCGATTAAAATGTGCAATTAACAAATTCTACAAGTAAATGCATAATGAAGTGGAGGCCTCCTTGTACAGTGTTGCCTATTGTTGGAATCCTGACTCACTTCCCCAACTACCACATTTTCCTGAAGTGAAAAAAGTTTGGACCAGTTGTACTGAGTATTTCGAGATGGGAGCATTCATTAGGGGGGTGGGGGGGGTGTGGAAAGGTCAGGATAACCATGTATTCAAAGCCCTGTATTCTTTTTAATGCATCAAGTGTGCAAAATTCTCAGCCCAACTCATCTCACAAGGATGTTGTTATAGGAGGAGGAAGTGTGTTGGATATGTTCACCACCTTGAGTTATTTATAAAAGGAACAAAGGCAGGAAGTTAGATAAATAAAATATGTAAGAAAAGGGGGAGGTTTTGACCACACCGTTGTAGGTGTCCTCTTGACTTTTTTGACCTCCTCCCCCTAGGATGCCCTCTTGGGAGACTCTTGTAGAGAGTTGGTGTCATAACTGAGCACTATTATGGTGTTGCCCATCAACTTTCCCACAGGAGAGGAACCTTCAGCATAAATAAGTTTGTATTGGACAAGTTGATTCAATTTGAAATACATGCTTCATCCTATAGGGTTCTACATATTGAATTGAATTGAATTGAATTTATTTCATTTATATGCCGCCCTTTTCCCCGAAGGGGACTCAGGGTGGCTCACAATCCAAGTCAAGGGAAGGGGTACAGATAAGGAATAAAAAAGACGAACAGAACAATACACAATTTAAAAGCACACAACAACCATACCATTCGAGAGGGGGGGGGGGCAAAAGCTCTTTAGCCCCAGGCCTGTCGGAACAGCCAGGTTTTAAGGGCTTTGCGGAAGGCCTGGAGGGTGGTGAGGGTTCGAATCTCCACGGGGAGCTCGTTCCAGAGGGTCGGAGCAGCCACAGAGAAGGCTCTCCTCCGAGTGGTTGCCAGTCGGCATCGGCCGGCGGATGGAATTCGGAGGAGGCCTAATCTGTGGGATCTAATTGGTCTATTGGAGGTACTTGGCAGCAGGCGGTCTCTCAAGTACCCAGGTCCAATACCATGAAGGGCTTTATAAGTGATGACTAGAGCCTTGAAGCGTATCCGAAGACCAATAGGCAGCCAGTGCAGCTCGTGGAGGATAGGTGTTACGTGGCTGAACTGAGGTGCACCCACGATTGTTCGCGTGGCTGCATTCTGGACAAGCTGAAGTCTCCGAATGCTCTTCAAGGGCTGCCCCATGTAGAGCATATCAAAACTAGCACTTTGATTTGTAGCCAGAACCTATTGGGAACCATTGCAGAATCAGTACTGATGTTATACATGAGTAGTGGCTTTCATCTGCCAACAAATAGGCTACTTCATTTTGCAACAACAGCTGTTTTTGAGTAGTCTTCAATGGTAGCACCATGTAAAGGGCATCCCAGTACTCTAATCACTATCTTGAGCTCCTGCTCCACAAAGCTGTTTTGTTAGCCAACAATGAAAACTCAAAACTTTGGATCAGCTGCATTGTGTTAACTTTGACCTTTAAGAGCAATCTGAATCAGGAGTAGACATTTTCATTCTCTTTAGAATAATGGGGCTCTGAAAAATTTACAGACACGAAGGTGGATTTAAATACTCCTCTACAGTTATGTACACAAAGAACTGGCATTAGTTGAGCATCTTAGCACTGTCACTTATAAACTCTGGGTGTGGATGTTGGTATATAATGTATGTATATGGATTAACAGTCTGTTGCGAAAAATTGTTTTGTATTCTAATAATTGCTTAGGCATAGCTGGGAGAAAGATCTGATTATTTTTAAAGCAAACTGTTGAAAGGATCGCATCATTAATAAAAATGGATGAATCGAAAGAGCTGTGTCAATACTTTTTGCATTTCAGAAATATAAAAAGATAATTATGCCTGTAGGCTGCTGTTTTATGTGGCACAATATTGTCTGGTTTATTCTTCTGGTTTTCTGTGAAATAGAGCTCTCTAAGGCAAAATCAGTATGCATCCACCTTCATTTCTCTCCAGATTCAAGCTTCTAACATTTCTGTAGAAATGTGGAAATGAGCGAATCTTTTTATATATGTTTATATGTAAATTCTAAAGTTTCCTGGGGGGAAATGTCAATCATTTTTTTAATGGGGGTTTATAGTACAGTGGTGGGTTTCCATTTTTTTTACTACCGGTTTGCTCGTGCATATGGGTGTGTAACGCTTCTGAGCATGCGGGGTGGATGGGTGGGCAGAGCCTCCCATCTCTGCCACTACCAGTTCGTCCGATACGGGCCGAACCGGGAGCAACCCACCTCTGTTACAGACTCTTTGCACAGAGCTTTTCCTTTTCACCACTGCTAGCATCCTTGTCTGACTTGGGGTAGACAACAAAGTTGTACATTCCACAAATTCTGTTCTATTCTGTCTCAAGAAGGGAATCACAATAGTATTTCATGCACTCCCCAAATAGAGAACCTTTTATAATTTAATTGCCTTTAATGAGTTGTAAAAGGGGACATCTTGAACATTGCAGAGCGGATATTATAATTTGGCATTCCTTTCTTGTTGCTCCAGAAGATTAAACATAAGCAATGGCTGTGAGGGGAAACAGCTAAAGCAGGTTAAAGAACGCTTTCTCAAAAACAGAAATTCCAGGTTGCTGGCAGAACTTGCTGGGGTGTTCTATAGAGGAGAGAGAGAAAAAATCAGAAAAATAATTATGAACCTATTATAGAAACAAAACAACCAAGCTCAGTAAGACCAAAAGCTACTCTGGCATGTCTTCCAACCACTCTATCTCTTGTATTTCACCAAAATTCTTTCTTCTTTAAAGGAAATGTTGAAAATTATTCTGTTTCATCAAATTAAATAAGAGCGGGCAAAACTGAATTGCTGCTTGCAGAGCAAAATGACAATGGTGCTTTAATTAGATAAACTGAAAAAACTCTGGAGAAGACGATCTCCAAGTGAGGGAGGATGAAGAGGGTATGATAGAATTCTTGGTAAGTTTCCTTTAAAAATCGTGAACAGTAAAGAATTTGAGGTTGGTTTAGGAGCAGGGCACCAAAACTGCACTTGGTGTCAACGCCAACAACACATTAGAAGGCGACTTCTAACAGAATAGGCTTTCCCCATCTACAGAGTACCCATTTCCCAGGCTTCAATCACTTCCCTGGCTGTTTTTGGACCTGTTTGTCCAACAATCTTAATTTTTTCCTGGATCTTCTCAAGGAATCGGATGCGCTCAGAGTTGTCCATATTACAGTATATAGGGAGTCTCAGGTTTCAATCCTTGAATGACAAGATTGCATGTCATTGGGGATTTCCAGTATCACATGTTGTACCATATGTATGAGCTGGATTTGTGCATCATGCTAGACAAGACTAATTTGGATTGGTTGGCTCACAGTTCAGAATGCTACAGGAAACCACATTAAGTTGTAATAGGGTTGTTTGTTTTGTAGGAAGTTAGCACCCCTCCCTCTCCTAGAAGAATGAAATGTTTTAGGAAATATTAAAAAGGCAGAATATTATACCTCCCTGGATGAGAAAAGGAGAAACATGCTCTTGGAAAGCAGCCCCCACATTTGTTAATAGCCCCAGAAAGACTGGGCCATCCTATCTACAAGACAAAAGACTGGGTCATCTTATCTACAAAAGACCTTCAGATCCAGGGTGATAGGATTAGCCCACACTCAAGATCCAAACCAGGACAAAGCCATTACGCTATAATAGGAATTACCCAAAGCCCCTTCATTACATCATTCAGCAAGATTCAATCAAGGTTGACTCAAGACAACTTACAACTGGGATGGTGAACCTACCACAGGGGGCACGCGGAGCCATTTGTAAGGGCACGTGAGGCGTTGCCCTGTCAGCTGGCCAGCATGCATGCGCGCACTAGCCAACTGAGTTTAGCCTTTTATACAGCCATTTTTCGCCCTCCCCTGGCTCCCAAGGCTTTATAGGAGCTTGGGCAGGGCGAAAAGAGCCTCCCCCCCGGAGACCCTCCAGAGGCTTCAGGAGCTTCGGAGCTCCGGAGCACAAAAAAACAACCCTATGGGCAAAACGGAAGTTTGGGAACGGATTTCCGGTTTGCTCGTAGCCTCCGGAGGGCTTAAACCAACCCTACGAACAAACTGGAAGTGAGTTCTGGTTTGCTCGTAGGGTCATTTTTATGACCTTCGGAGACCTTTAAAGCCTCTGGAGCCTGGGGAGGGCGAAAAAAGCATGCAAAAAATGGGGGGGGTGCCTCTCATGCGTGCATGCGCACTGGGGTGTTGCACATTGCATTATGGGTGTGGCATGCCTGTCATGACCCCCCTGCGCTCCCCCCTTATGGCACGCGAGCCAAAAAAGGTTCATCATCGCTGACTTACAAAGTTAGCCCTGCATGGCCCCATGGGAGTCTGACAACCAATCAGAATATATTTCTTACACAGGAACAGGAAGCTCCAAGGCGGGGCCCAAGAGCAGGTATAAATTTCTCTCTCTCTCTCTCCCCCATGTACTTGATTGTCCAGGACCTCAAACCATGTGGTCTTGTCCGCCATAAAACCATCATTCCAAACAGTCTCCAGGTTTCCAGTGTCTTTCTCCCCACTTGGAATTGAACCTAGATGGACATTTCTTCCAACAGTTCGATATTAGAATATTTTGGAAACAGCTGTTGTTATTATAATTTAGCAAGTTGTGTGAAATCAGATTGTGTGTGTGTGTTTGTGTGTATGCATGCACACATATGGCTCTACTTACTTGCCTTTTGCTGGGAATAGTTATAGTGGGGAGGAGACGGCTCAGAAAAGACTGCACCTATCCTCTGCGACACCCACCTACTCTCCCACCCCACTCACTCATACACATGCATGCACTCATGTTTGCATTCTCTTCTGGAGAATATTGTTTTATAACTGCTAAGTGATATCCCAAGGAAAAGTTCATAAATGCAAATTTAAAGATTACAGAGTTGCGTCAGAAACCAATGGCCTCTTACCTTCACCGATCTATTTAGGAACCTTTTTTCCATGGAAAGAGGCTGACCCTTGGGATGGTGCTGCAGTTGACAAAATTACGTGGATACTGGTTGGCTCGGAAAATGAACCGAGGTACCTCACGGATGTGGGTATTGTCACAGATGATGCGTGGCAATGAGGCATGGCTAAGAGCCTGTCGCTGGGCTGGGGTGAACACACCAGGGTTCTCCCACCAGAACCTGGGGGGTGGGGGGGTGGAGAAACACAGAAAAATTGTCACACGAAGAGCAGCCCCCCAAATTTACAGAAACTTTCTTACTGGAATGAAGCAGTAGAGAATAAAAGAGTTGGAAGGGACCTTAGAGGCCTTCGTCCAACCCCCCGCTCAGGCAGATACCCTATACCCATGATGGCGAACCTATGGCACGCATACCACAGGTGGCACGCGGAGCCATTTGTTAGGGCGTGTGAGGCATTGCCCTGTCAACTCCTGCGTGCATGCATGCTGGATTTCTTTTTTGGCCATTCCCTGAAGCCTCCGGAGGGCGAAAAACAACCCAACATGCAAACTGGAAGTTGAGGAACGGACTTCCGGTTTGCACGTTGGGCTGTTTTTCATGCTCCAGAGGCTTCAGGGAAGCCTTCTGAAGTCTTTGGAGGGCCTCCGAAGGGGCAGGGGAGGCTGTTTTCATCCTCCCCAGGCTCTGGAGGCTGGGGCGGGCAAAAAACAGGTACATCACGCCCCAAAAGTGTAAGGGGTCGCACACATAGCATTATGTGTGTGGGCATGCCTATGCACGACCCCCCTGCACTCCCCCAGATTTTGGCCTGTGATGGGAAAAAGGTTAGCCATCACTGCCTTATACTATTTCAGACAAATGGTTGACCAATCTCTTCTTTAAAACTTCCAGTGTTGGAGCACCCACAACCCATAAGCCATTCCACTGGTTAATTGTTCTGTCGGAAAACCTTTCCTTAGACTAGGTTGGTTTTCTCCTTGATTATTTTCCATCCATTGCTGAAGCCATTAATTTATTTCAGAAAACTGTCCTTTATTTTTCAAAAAACCACTTGTCCTTAATTTAGGCCATTGAACTTTTAACGTACAAACGGAATCCCTTAATGCAGTCTTTTAAAAAAAAAAGGATTAAAAAAGCCATTTAAAATGGCTTTTAAAAATAAATAAATAAATGGATTTTCCTTGCAATTTTTGCTTGAAGATGTTTTGCTTCTCATGCAAGAAGCTTGTTGAATGGGAAATGAAACGTCTTCAAGGAAAAACAAAGTCCAGTTGCCTTTTGCAAAAGCACCTTTGGGACAACCATGGCCTGGAGGAACGAGAATCTCCACAGACACAAGACTCCTACTTTGAATAGGGGGTTGGCCTTGAAGACTCCAAGCTCAGTTCCAACCCTATGATTCTATTTCTCTTTTTAAATGTTTACATTCATTTCAATCAGTAATTATTTATTGAGGGGGTGACTACAGGGTGGGGCGAACTCCAGGGATAGTTTCAGCTGGAGTTGGTAACTCTAAGTTGATATAATGAGAAACAAAAACAGATTTTTGTCTGTGTTTATTGTGTATACCGTGTTTATCGGAAAATAACACAGAGTCCTTTTTTTGACCTCTGAAATAAGCGCTTGGCCTTATTTTTGGGGAGGTCTTATTATTTTTGAGGTGCAGAAGGCAGCGAGTGTGGTCATCTCATGGCTGCATTGTGTTGCAATATTTTTGGGAAGGGCTTATTTTGGGGGAGGGCTAATTTTAGTGCATGCACTTAAAAGCCCGATTGGGCTTATTATCCAGGGTGGTCTTATTTTTGAGGAAACAGGGTATAGTTTTTTTAAGGAATCATTTTCCTTTGAGGTTAGTGTTTGGGAATGCTAGGAACCGAATCTCATTCATTCAAAGCATGTCTTCTATCCCTGAGTAGCAGCACAACTTTCTATTTTTCTTTTCTATAGTGAAACAAATTTACCATATTTTTTGGAGCATAAGACACATCTTCCCCCCCTCCCCTAAAAGAGCATGGAAATGTTGGTGTGTCCTATACACCGAATTTTTGGCCTCCCGAAGTCCCGCCCCCACATCCCATTTTTGTGAAAAACGGGCCGTTTTTCACAAATACCGAAGCATTTTTGCCTTCTCTCAGCTCCCAGCAGCACTCTGCAGGCTTCAGCAGGACTGGGGTAAGGCAAAAATGCCCCCGGTTTTGTGAAAAATGGGCAATAAATGGAGGCGTTTTTGCCTTACCCCAGCCCTGCTGAAACCTGCAGAGTGCTGCTTGGGGCTGAGGGAAGGCAAGCCCTTTTCTTTCTTAACTACCTCTTCGAAATCTTGGTGCGTCTTATACACCGCTGTGTCTTATAGTCTGAAAAATATGGTAGGTTCATTTGCATTGTAGTAGATCAAGAGGCCACAATAAAATAGCAGGTTTCATGTGCTCACCTGTCCCCATCACGAAGATTTTGGAACTGTTTCCGAAAGATGCATGCCAGTAGAGGCCCAACTCTGGCATTTCGGATAAAGGGCTCAGCCACTCCTCCAATCCAGAGATCAATGTTCCTGGGCGTCTTATAAACTTGAATGAACTTCTTGGCCAGCTCAGAATTCTGGAGGACCCGGTCCAGCTCAATTTCATTGCTAGGTTGTGAGAGGCCACATAATTGTCTCCAGGCGTTGTAAGCTATAGAACAAGAATAGTGGTCAAAAGTTCTGCTCATTTGAAAAATGATGTTCTCTCTAGCATCATTCTATGTTGCAATCTCAAAACATGCTTAAGCTGCAATTTTCTACATTGTTTTTGGTTATATGGCAGCAATCCACAATCTCTGATGTTTCCTGCAAAATGGAAAGACTCTACTCTTGTTACCTGCTAGACCGTGATCTCGGCCACGCTGCATGTTCAATGCTGGCAAATCCAGCCCAAATCTTGCAACTTGTTGGAAGAGTTGGTCTCGGAGACCCTCTACTACTAGCTGATCTTGTCTCAGCTGTTTGGATGGTGTACCCATTTGGCCTCGTAGAATAGGATCAATGCCTCCTGGAAGAGAGAGGAAATAACTTTCAAAACACAGTGTCCATCTGTAGATCTCAACCAAACATAAGGATAAATCTCAGCAATTGAACGCGTAGCCTTAGAGGTCTTCACAGCTGAGCTGAAAAACTCTCCTGACAGTTCTTGAGCCAGCAGAAAACTCAATAGGTATAAAATTTGCTGATTTCCGGGTAACTCCAATCTTTATGGTATAGGGCAGGGGTGTCAAATTCAAGGCACGGGCCAGATGGAGCTGCCCTGGAAACAGCAAAAGATCAGCCTGTGGTGACTCTGCCAGCAAAAATGGGCTCCTGAGCTCCATTTTTGGCTGTGATGGCCGCCTACAACTCTCTGCCAGGAAAAATGGAGGTTGAGCTCCGTTTTCGCTGGCAGAGAGTTGTAAGAGGCAATCGCAGCAGAAAACAGAGCTTAGGGGCCCTTTTGCTGGCAGAGCTTTTGGGCCACCACAGGAACCCCTGACACGAGTGATGTTGAGCTGGCCATGCCCACCCTGACAACACCCACCCTGGCCCTGCGAGATCAAACACAACCCTGATGCGGCCTTCAATGAAATCAAGTTTGACACCTCTGATATAGGGCATATTAAGGACAAAAATTGGTGGATTCCCCTGGATTTCTTACTTCTCCCGTCAAACATTACTGGTTAGTGGGAAACACCCACTAAATACTGTCCTTATTGTGGTGTGAAACTGAGATGAGAAAGCTATAGGTAGATTTTGACAGCTAGACCAGCTGATTTAGCTATCAATCAAGACTCAGTCAAATTTTCATACATTTTGTGTAGCTGCATTGAAGCAGAGACCTCTTTATTATTCCCAGTTATTTTTTTAACCTTATTTAAGTTTAAACATTATTTATTCTTAGAGTATTGATTTATTAATTTATACGTCCACCCATCTCATAGATATGACTCTAGGTAGTTAACAAAAATAACTACAAAATAAACAGTAAAACACCCAGATTTGAAAAACAACAATGATAGCGTAAAAGAGCAGCTGAGAACATTTACAACACCCCACATTCAAATAAACCACAAAGCCAATTCACCCATAGTATAGTAAAGTATAAGTTTATTTATAGGCCGCCCTTTTCCCTGAGGGGACTCAGGGCGGCTTACAACTTATATAGGAGGGGATACATACAATGACGTATAGAACAATACATAATTAAAAAAATAGAGCAACATTCATCATTCGGGCGGGGACGGATTGTAATCTTTAACCCCAGGCCTGGCGGGATAGCCAGATCTTGAGGGCTGTGCAGAAGGTCTGGAGGGTGGTGAGGGTACGAATTTCCACGGGGAGATCATTCCAAAGGGTCGGAGCTACTACTGAAAAGGCTCTCCTCCGCGTAGTTGCCAGTCGACACTGACTGGCAGATGGAACTCGGAGGAGGCCCAATCTGTGAGATCTGATAGGTCGCAAGGAGGTAATTGGCAGGAGGCGGTCTCTCAAGTACCCAGATCCACTACCATGAAGGGCTTTATGGGTGGTAAGTAGCACCTTGAAGCGCACCCGGAGATCAACAGGTAGCCAGCGCAGCTCGCGGAGGATAGGTGTTATGTGGGCGAACCGAGGTGCACCCACAATCACTCGCGTGGCCGCATTCTGGACTAGCTGAAGTCGCCGAATGCTCTTCAAGGGCAGCCCCATGTAGAGCACGTTGCAGTATTCCAGCCTAGAGGTCACAAGGACACGAGTGACTGTTGTGAGAGCCTCCCGGTTCAGGTAGGGTCGCAACTGGCGCACCAGGCGAACCTGGGCAAATGCCCCCCTGGTCACAGCCGACAGATGGTAATCAAAGGTCAGCTGTGGGTCCAGAAGGACTCCCAAGTTGCGAACCCTGTCTGAGGGGTATAATATTTGGCCCCCCAGCCTGAGTGATGGAACACTGGCCAAATTATTGGGAGGAAAACACAACAGCCACTCGGTCTTTTCCGGGTTGAGTACAAGCTTGTTAGCCCTCATCCAGTCCCTAACGGCTTCGAGACCCTGGTTCATCACGTCCACCGCTTCATTGAGTTGGCACAGGGCGGACAGATACAACTGCGTATCGTCCGCGTATTGGTGGTATCTTATCCCATGCCTCCGAATGATCTCGCCCAGCGGTTTCATGTAGATGTTAAATAGTAGGGGGGACAGGACCGACCCCTGCGGCACCCCATATGTTAGGGGCCTAGGGGTCGATCTCTGCCCCCCAACCAACATCGACTGCGACCTGTCCGAGAGGTAGGAGGAGAACCACTGCAGAACAGTGCCTCCCACTCCCACCTCCCGCAGTCGTCGCAGAAGGATACCATGGTCGATGGTATCGAAAGCCGCCGAGAGGTCAAGGAGAACCAAGATGGAGGCATGGCCTCCATCCCTGGCTCTCCAGAGATCATCGGTCAATGCGACCAAAGCGGTTTCTGTGCTGTAACCAGGCCTGAAGCCGGACTGGAATGGGTCAAGGTAACTGGCTTCCTCCAAGGACCGCTGAAGCTGGGAGGCCACCACCTTCTCAACAACCTTCCCAACAAAGGGGAGGTTGGAGACTGGACGGTAATTGTTAAGGATGGCTGGATCCAAAGATGGTTTCTTCAGGAGGGGTCTCACCACCGCCGCTTTAAGTGCGGCGGGGAAGTGCCCCTCCCGAAGGGAGGCGGTAACAACCGCCTGGATCCAGCCCCGTGTCACCTCTCTGCTGTTGGCAACCAGCCAGGAGGGACACGGGTCCAGTACACAAGTGGAGGCACTCACAGCTCTCATGGCCTTGTCCACGTCCCCGGGGGCAACATCCTGAAACTCAACCCAGTGATGGTCTGCCAAATTATCTGCCTGTGCCTCGGCTGGATCTGCAAAGGTGGAATCCAAATCCGACCGAAACCGAGCAACTTTGTCCGCTAAGAACTGGACATAGTCTTCAGCCCTACCCTGCAAGGGGTCCCCCGTATCCCTCCTATTTAGGAGGGAACGGGTTATCCTAAACAGGGCGGCTGGGCGAGACTCAGCGGACGCAACCAAGGTGGCAATATACGATCTTTTTGCTGTCCTAAGTGCCCTGATGTACTCCTTGGTGCAAGTTGTTAAGAGTGCTCGGTTCGATTCGGATTTATCGGACCTCCATAGGTGCTCTAGGCGTCTCCTCCGGCGCTTCCTCTCCCGGAGCTCCTCGGTGAACCAAGGAGGCCTCCGGGATCTGCCACCTCGGAGTGGCCATAGTGGCGCAATCCGGTCAAGGGACTCCGATGCTGCCAAGTGCCAGGCAGCAACCAGAGTCTCCACCAGACTGTGGGCGAGAGTATCAGGAATAACCCTAAGCTCCGTCTGGAACCTCAAGGGGTCCATAAGTCGCCTGGGGCGGAACCACCTGGTCGGTTCCTCCTCCCTACAGTGGGGGTTTGGTCTCCGGAAGTCAAGCCTCAGTAGGCAGTGGTCTGACCACGACAGGGGTATAATCTCGTTACCCCTCAGACCAAGATCACAAGTCCACTGCTCCGAGAGGAATACGAGGTCGAGCATGTGACCCGCAGAGTGGGTTGGGCCCCGAATTACCTGGGTCAAGCCCATGGCTGTCATGGAAGCCATGAACTCCTGCGCCCCATCAGAGTGTTCACCGAGCGAAGGCAAATTGAAATCCCCCAGGACCATAAGCCTGGGGAACTCAATTGCCAGCTCGGCTACCGACTCGAGGAGCGAGGGGAGGGCTGCTGCAACGCTGTTGGGAGGCAGATACGTTAACAGCAAACCCACTTGACCCTTGAGGTCCAACTTCACCAGCAGGGACTCACACCCGACAAGCTCCGGAGCAGGGATCCTACGAGGTGCTAAAGACTCCCGGATAACAATAGCCACACCCCCACCCCTTCCCTGAGCTCTCAGCTGATGAAGCACTTGAAATCCTTCTGGGCACATCTCTACAAGGGGGACTCCTCCCTCCGGGCCCAGCCAGGTTTCAGTAATACATGCCAGGTCTGCCCCCTCGTCTAAAATTAAGTCCCGGACGAGGGGAGCCTTGTGAACTACAGACCTGGCATTTAGCGACAACAGCCGGAGACCAGGGTCCTGATTACTCGCGCCATCTGGCCTCGGAGTGGGACTCATAGGGCCGGAAGGAGGGATCTCTGTGACGTAGCGAGCCCTCCTTCCCCGGTAATGGCCAGCCCTAAAGTCCCCGCCATATCTGCCCCTCCCCGTTACGACCGTAATGCTCCGGCCCACTCCCGTGTCCGTGGTCCCCCCAACCACACCTATAGCTCCCGCATTCCCTGGCAGGCCCTCCGAATCAAACACACTCATTCGTTCACTCAGACAATCCCCACGTGATAGTTAAAAACACATAAAAATACAGCAAAATAGGGCAATAAAAGTGGGCACATTCACACAATCACACGCGTATCTCATACATATCCCATACAAAAGGAAGAAAGAAGACAAGAAGAGAAAAAAGAATAGAAAGAAAAATTGCGCAGATATTAAAGTGCGAAATCAGGCAAGGCCAAATGGCTCTTAACATTCAGGGTGACTGAAGTCCAGCTATGGTCCGGGCGGGGTGTACAGGGGAGTGAATCGTATCCTCCTCTTGCAGGCCTGAGAAGTCCGGGACAGTTGGAAGCAGCCGGGGGCCTTCTTTCATAAGTGCTGTCCCAAATAAAGCCCCAAAGGCAATGACGGATAGTGATGGTAGTAGCAGTCAATGTCAGGTGGGGCTGTGTCAGCAGGCCAAAAAGTCCAAAGGCCGCAGTTGAAGGAGGCCAGATGATAAAGTACCACAATAGGGGGGTGCCAGGTATCAGGCGAAGGAGCACCAGGGGAGAGACAGATGGTAAAGATGGCAAAAAAAAGGGAAATAATCTCCAGTCGTTAGAGTAGTATAAGGGAGGGGTGGGCGCCAGGGGGGGCGTAACAGCGACACCAAGGCCTGCCAAACGATCCCCTCTGATGGCATCCAAGGCAGCTACCCCCTCCCTGACACGACAATTCCCAATTCAGTTCCCAGTTCAGTTCAATCCATAAAGGGGCTATTTGGTCTCTCACCCGAGGGATAAAGTTATAAAACACCGGCCTCGTTAACACTGCCGGGCACAGACAAGCTGGTAAGAAATCCAGGGGCTCCTTCGGGCTCCTCTCGGTTGTGGAAAGCAAAACCAAATGCTTGGAAAAGGCCAGGAAAAGGCCAGGAGGTATCCAAATCGTTGCCAGCTGATAAAGCGATGGGGGGGGGATCCGGGCGGAACGCAGCGGCGGCAGGCAAGGCAAGCAAAGCCAACCGCCAGGTCCCCTCAGTGCCACCCGAGATCAGCCACCCCCTCTCCGGCACAACAGCCCGCCGAAAATCCAAGTTCGGGGCTTCCCCCGGTCGGGAAATCCGCAGCGAGGTCGAAAAACGCTGGGAACGTTGAAAACCGCCGGGGAACAGCGCATGCCGCCATTTCCTCTACCGCTGGAAGGTCGGAGGGCTATCGAGGGCGGTCGCAGAGCCTGGGAGCCGTTCGAAGAACTGCAGCCCTCCAACAGCCGCCCATTCGTGTCCCCTGGGTCACCCTCTACCTTTGGAGCTCCTTCCCGCATCGATTCTGACTAGGTTCGGTGGTGTTTATGATGTTTTTTCGCCTACCTAGTCGGAGCGAGGAAGAAGCAGCAGCCATCCGCAGTTCGCACATGCGCCAGCAGTATGCACCAGTAAAGCCAAGCTTTTAATGTCTGATGAAAGACCAGCAGAGTCAGGGCAAGTCTACTCTCAGGGGGGATGATATTCCAGAGGATCGGCACAATGGCAGAAAAGGCTGTATTTCTGTGTCAGATGAAACTGTTCTGTAGATGGGACCTAGAGGATGCTATTCTTGCTGGGTGTAACAAGATGGGTACTAGACACCAGTGGAGGGAGTTAGTAATCCAGCTTTTAAGTTATGAAGGGCTTTAAAGGTAGCCACTAACACCTTACATTGACCCAGAAGCATTCACTTCTTCTTATAGCAATAGCAATAGCAGTTAGACTTATATACCGCTTCATAGGGCTTTCAGCCCTCTCTAAGCGGTTTTACAGAGTCAGCATATTGCCTCCAACAACAATCCGGGTCCTCATTTTACCCACCTCGGAAGGCTGGAAGGCTGAGTCAACCCTGAGCCGGTGAGATTTGAATAGCCGAACTGCAGAACTGCAGTCAGCTGAAGTAGCCTGCAGTGCTGCATTTAACCACTGCGCCACCTCGGCCACCTCGGCTCTTGTACCATATCCGTCATCGGACATTGGCGATCATGTTGGCAATCCTATTTTTATCAATAGTCACATGAAAAAGTGCTGCTTAGTTTTGTCCAAACCATTCCCTTAGATTTTGAAGCCATGCTGTTCTTCTTGTCCCTGCACCTCTTTTGCCTTCAGTCTTTCCTTGGAGGATTAAGTGAAGCATGGGGTACTTTTCCAGGTGTTGCATCACATGTCCAAAATATTCTAATTTTCGCTTTTTTATGGTTTTGATGATTTCCCTTGGCTTTCCCATGCGGCTTATCGCCTCCTCATTTCTGATTTTGTCAACCCAACTTATACATAACAGTCACCTGTAAATCCACATTTCAAATGCTTCTAGACTCTTCAAGTCAGAGACCAACCCTCCACTCCATAGAGCAGGATAGCATATCAGTAGCTAATGCAGCTCCCAAAGCAATTATGTCGCACATGCCAAACAATTAGCATCCACAATTGTCTCTGTCATTGCAATTTGGGCAGCCCCATACAGAGCATGCTGCAGTAATCCAAACAAGAGATGATTAAGGCATGAGTTATTGTGAGTTGGGCCTCCTAGTCCAGGAATGTACACAACCAATGTACAACACAAAACACAAAACTATGCAAAGGCCCTTGGGGACAGAGCTACCATCTACTCCGAGCAGCACCTGTGTATTCAGGAGAACTGCTGTTCAAGAACTAACCAGGTCCATTCCAGCTTAATTGTATGAGATCAGCCAAAATTGGCCGCTTGCTGGGACTTACCTTGAAAGATAACTCTCCATGTTGCAAAGAACTCAGTTTCTAAGGGTGTTTGACTCAGAACCTGGTAACGGTTGTCTAAGCGAGGCACAGTGGGCCGCACCAAAGTATGCCCAAAACGGAAAGCATTGGTAAAGGAGCTGGAAATCCGGGGATCCACAGAGTCATTGTAGCCCCTGTAACGAGGCAGAGCACTAGACTCCCCCAGCAGGGCAGGTATATATTCTGTATAGGTGATTTTCTGGAGCAAAAGGACAAAAAGAAGAATCATGGGCTTATTGGAAGAAAGCAATTAATTCAGGCTAATGACTACTGAATATTAGAGGCAGACGACCAATCTTCCTCAACATGATGCTATGAAGTTTGTTCTTAAATATACATGTTTTGTATATACCTATTTGGCTTCTGTCTCTTTTGCAGGCTTACAACAAGACAGAATACATATAGTCCTTGACCTACAACTGTTTGTTTAGCGACTGTTTGAAGTTACAATGGCACTGAAAAAAGTGACTTATGACCTTTTTTCACACTTATAACAATCGCAACATCCCCATGGTTACATGATCAAAATTCAGATTCATATTTATGGCGGTTGCAGTGTCCCGGGGTAAAGGGATGACCTTTTGCGACCGTCTAACAAGCAAAGTCAGTAAGGAAGTCAGATTCTCTTAACGATCGTGTTACTGACTTAACAACTGCAGGGATTCACTTAACAAACATGGCAAGAAAGGACATAAAATGGAGCAAGCTCATTTAATAAATGTCTCAAGTAGCTGCAGAAATGTTGGACTCAATTGTGATTGTAAGTTGAGGACTACCTGTACTTTAAACTGAGTGCATGGATATTATGTCAGCAAATATAGTATGTGTTAGATTTTAAAGTAACGTGACTGCCCTTGTATACTGTTGCTCTATAATTCCACTGTAAAAATAGGATAAGCTGAATATATTAATAGATAGTAGAAATACACCGAAGGGAGGAGTAGAGGGATAGAAGAAAGAGGGGTAGAGAGGGTGGGAGAGAGGACTGGAGGGAGGGTGAGAAGGAAGGGAGGGAGTGTACTGGGAGAGGGGAGTCGTAGAGGGGGAGGGGAAGTAGGATAGAGGGGAAGGATGGAGGGAAGATGGAAAGTTGGAGGGGGGCGAAAGAAAGGGTGTATGGAGGGTCGAAGAGGTACATTGGGTCTTTATTTTGGGGGGTTTTGTTGACAAGAGGAATGGCTGTGTTTATTGTTTAATGTTATATGACCCCGGTTATGCACAGTATATATGTGACTGTACGAAAATGAAAATGGAAAATAAAAAAACACATTTACAAAAAAAAAAAAAAAATATTTAAAAAAAAGGACATAAAATGGAGCAAGCTCATTTAATAAATGTCTCACGTAGCCGGAGAAATGTTGGACTCAATTGTGATTGTAAGTTGAGGACTACCTGTACTTTAAACTGAGTGCATGGATATTATGTCAGCAAATATTTAAGACCCTTTTCCTAAATCATGGAGCTGGGCTCATTGGGGGAGGAATTATTATCAGACCTAAACTGGTATTAACCAGATTTTTGAAATTGCACAATGCATAAACCTTGTTTGCTTTATAGGAATGCCGACACTAAGTCCCCAGTGATTGTGCACCTTCTGTACCGATGCACTACAACTCCCAATGATCAAACCATGGCAAGGCAAGCTGCTACTGAAGCTTTCTTCTTTTTGGTAACTCCTTTTCCACAAATGTTAGCTGGGAAAGCCTCATTCAGACCTACAAGGAGTGGGAAGCAGGGGTGGGCTCCAGCCTCCATTACTACCGGTTTGGTGCCCAAATTTTTTTGCTCTGCGCGCATGCACATTTGCACTTAATGTGATCTGTGCATGCGCACAACACTAAAAAGGGAATAAAAATTTACATTTTTTCAATGAAGATTGTTCTGTGCATGTGCAGAACAAAAAATCAAGATGGCGCCGCCAAGGATAGAACTGGTATGGCCCTGTGTCTGCCAGAGTTATTATCTATTCAGCCAAACCAGACCGAATAGGTAGGAACCCACCTCTGGTGGGAAACATGCATTAAATCAAAGACTGCTTGAGAACATCTTCTTCACAGTTAAGGTTAGGCCTAACATTGGATGGCTGAAGGCCACCCATAGGGCACCATGTTGGCAAAGACAGTTTTAAAGCAAAGGTTCTCAATCTCGGCAATTTTAAGATGTATTTCAACTTCACAGAGTTGTTGTTGGGGAGAGGGCACATCACGGAGAGAGCATTATGTATGTTATCTCGAGCTCCCAGGGGAAAGATGAGATAAAAATTTAAGGGACGAATACAGATAGTTCTTGACTTATAACCAATTGTTTACCGACAGTCCAAAGTTCACTGAAGAAAGTGACTTCTTATTGGTCCTCACACTTATAACCATTGCAGCATCTGTGATCAAATTGAGAGGCTTGCTTTATAATAATTGCAACATCCCGGGGTCATGTGATCCCCATTTGCAACCTTCCCCACCAGCTTCTGACAAGCCAAGTCAATGGGGGAAGTCAAGATTTGCTTAACAATCATGTGAACTGCAGTAATTTACTTAACAATGGTAGCAGAACAGGTCACTTAACCACCTTATTAGCAACATAAATTCTGATTATAACTGTAAGTCAAAAACTTCCTGTAGATAAATAACTAAATTTAGATGGTAGGTGTCATGCTCAAGTCATTCAGTGTTCCACCCTAATGGTCTTACCCTATAGAAAGAGTGGGGAGCATGGCTGGCTCAGGAATTCTGGGAGTTGAAGTCCACAGGTCACAAAGGGGCCATAGTTCCCCAACCCTACTCTATAGCAGTGTTTCTCAACCTTGGCAACTTGAAGATGTCTGGACTTCAACTCCCAGAATTCCCCAGCCAGCGTTCGCTGGCTGGGGAATTCTGGGAGTTGAAGTCCAGACATCTTCAAGTTGCCAAGGTTGAGAAACACTGCTCTATAGGACTGATTACTCTAGGCTGCACATTTTTAGACATTTTTAGACATTTTATTAAGATTTATTTATTTATGTCACCTGCACGAAGCGGATAAGCCACTTAAACAGAACTGTGCCTTCATTTTATGTTAAAGAATCATGGAACTATTCATCCCCCCACCTGCATCATCGCTCCCACAATTTTCCGGGCCTCCTGATAGAGTTCTTCCCCACTCATTTGTGGGTTCATCCTCTTCAGCTCAGTGGCTATACGGTTGTGCTCCCGCATGAAAAGTGTTTGCAAGGCCATCAACCCTGACATTTCATTAACTCGATTGTCACCTGTAAAAGTCAGCATAAGAAAGCATCATTGCAACAGAGATGTCTTGTTCCAGGTGAGTAGTTCGAACAAGAAGCAGATATTTGTATTCACCAAAAAAGGTACCTTGTGTAAATCTTCTGTAGTGATATGGTTAAGTGAGTGAAGGGAAAGGGTTAATATGTCATACAAATAATCCCAGCCAGCATGCAATTTAGAGGAAGTTAATTTTAGATTCTGCAAGGCTATGTGAAGTTAAGCTAATTCTCAGCAGATCATCCACATTGTCTAGACCAGTGTTCCTCAACTCTAGCAACTTTAACATGTATGAATGTCAACTCCCAGAATTCTCCCACCAATAAGGCTGGCTGAAGGAGCTGATGTTCTTAAAACACTGGTCTAAATGGGAGGAATAGGAAGAATCATTCTCTTGGACTATGGCAGAGATGATGCTATTGGCCACACTAAATTAGGACTTCTCTAGGCTCCCTGACTCCATTTTACTATTACATCCCCACCCAGAGAGAAGAGACACAGAATGTGAAGCAGATGAAGTCACTTCCGGTTTGCTTGTAGGGCCAGTTTAAGCCCTCCGGAGGCTTCAGGGAGGCCTCTGGAGGGCCTCCTGGGGGGGGGGGGGAAGGGGCGGGGGAGGCTGCTTTCGCCCTACCCGGGCTCCTATATAGCCTCTGGAGCCTGGGGAGGGCGAAAAAAGCGTGAAAAAAATGGGGGGAACAACACTCATGCATGCATTATGGGTGCGGCACACCCACGCATGACCCCCCTGCGCTCCCTCCTTATGGCACGCGAGCAGAAAAGGTTCGCCGTCGCTGGCCCATAGCAATCCCTGCAGCCTGAAAAAGCTGATGATTGGGAGGCGCACTTAAACTAAAAGTGAAACTTGCTGTTTGCTCCACAAGGCAAATTTCTGAGAGGCAGATTTTTTTTTCTTGTGCTAATCAGGGTATTTGCTGTTTGCTGCAAGAAGGTAAGTCAATAACTATAAATGCCTATAGAATGTTCAAATTATTAGACTTATTTTTTAAAGACTGCTTTATTATTGTTCTAGACAGCTTAACAAAATGAAGAAGCTTTTTAAAATTAATGCTTGATCTGAAGAGGCCCAATGCTATTATATCTTCTTTTAAATAACAGAGAATAACTATACTTCCAGAAAGCACATCAATTTTAACAGCATCTGTACAAGTATAGTCTGAAATGTAACACTACAAACAGTGTCAATTGTCTGTACTGTTTGCTGTTTGTTGTAAGGAGGCAAATTACTGGGAGGCAGAAGCAGATATTTTCCCCTTGTTTTCCTCCCCAAAAGCTAGGTGTGTTTTATACTTCGGAGTGTCTTACACTCTGAAAAATATGGTAGCTTAGGTTGGTTTTCTCTTTGATTAATTTCCATCTGTTGCTTCTACTCATGTGCTTTGGAGACTAGATTGACACCCTTTTCTTTGTGGCAGCCCCTGAGATACTGGCATACTGCTATCATGTCATCCCTAGTCCTTCTTTTCATTAAACTGAACAATTCCAGCAACCTTTCTTTATATATTAGTCCCCTAATCATCTTTGCTGCAGCCATCTATTCCTTTATCTCTTCCTGCTATCCCTTTCACTAGGTGTGATTTCAGTTTGCAAGAGCAGCCCCAAAGAAACGGTGCACCTTTCAAATAACTTACCTGCCAAAAAACAGGGGATTCTGGCGGTTCTATTTGTTATATTGCAATTTTCCGGAAAGCCTTGGGGAGTGCCAAAGGGGAGAAGGTCAAGGCCTCGATCTTTGAACCTGTTATTCACAGACAGCAGTCCTAGGTTGTTTGTCAAATTCCGTAGCTGCCTTGCCCACGCGTCTTCACTGGCATATACCATACTGGCATCAACAAAGGATGTGAGTGCATTGATCTGGTTGCGAATAGCATAGCCACCGTTGCACGCAGGAGCTGCCCGGGTAAAGGGGATGCACTGAAACTGCTTTTTTGTAGGATCATTGGGTGGGATCTAGAACAAAAAGATGAAGACAAGTTTAAATTCCCAGGTTCAAAAAAACCCCCCCATATTTCTTTTATTCCGTCAAGCAGAGGAATATCCAACGCCCTGCAGTTTTACACAAGTGGGAAACATCGTCATGTTTTTCCCCTTTCTCCCATTAATGTTTAAAAAGAACATACGACACAACAGAGGCATGCTTGGAAAATGTATAAATATGATCCAATTCTGGAATGAATGGGTGATGGGTTGGTGATGGGTTTTGGAATTCAACCCCTATCAGCCCGAGTAAACATAGCCACATAAGTGAACATCTGAAGACCTTTAAGTCCGATCAGAGGTTAGATCTACTAAGCATGCTGGCTCAGCAATGCTGTCTTTTTTATATTTATTTATTAAGAAAATGTGTATGGCTGTCCAACTCATTCACATTGGATTTTGGGGGGGGGGGCTTATAAAGGTAAAATCCCAGTACAAAAACCAATAAGCACCCATGCACGTAATGACAAAAATCAGACCAGCCACTTGATGGGCTACATATGACTATGGGGTCATATGCACACAGAACAATTTACATTGAACAGCGCAGACATGCGTTGCACATGGGTTGCAAACCAGTAGTAAAATCTGCAGCAACCCCCCCCCCCCCTGCCCAAATCCTTATGAATATCACTGTTAATTTAATCATGCTTTCCCCTGGATCTAGTCTTTGAAACAGAGAAGAAAGTGCTGGACTGTTCTACCTCTTCACTTACACGTGCTTAGAATAGACACCAAGGAAGTGGACAGGGAGATTGAGATGAAGATGGAAAAGCAGTACTAGGAAACATTGGAAAGATGAAGAACAGAGGCGGACAAATTTAAGTGAAGATTCAGGAGTCCCCTGCTGATGAGCTTTCCACTTATCCCAAATGTCTATTGAGATTCTCAATCATCCAGGTTACGGTTGTCCCAAAGGGTTTTTTTCAAGAGAGAACTGGATGTTCTTGGTTTTTGAAGACATTTCGCTTCTCATTCAAGATGCTTCTTCCATTCTGACTGAAAGATAGAGAATGGGAAGATTTATATTCCTTGCAGTCATCTGGTCGTTAGCACTCCCTCTGAGAGTCGTTGAGGACATTTGAAGGTTTATGAGTCAGAACAGAAGAAACTTCTTGGAGAAGCGAAAGGTCTTCAAGGAAAAACAAAGAAAATCCAGTTGCCTCTTGAAAAAGCACCATTGGGACACTTGTCCTGAATGTCTCTTGGTAATTGCAAATCCATGCAGAATTAGATACAGAATTTCTCATACCCGGATTGGAAAACATGGCGGCCCTTTCACACAGCTCTCAATACAGTTTATTCCTTTCATGAAGGTGAGGGTCGCCGTTGTGGAAGGTCCAAAATCCAAATCGTGATCGAGCAACTGCCCCCACTGCATAAACATGACTGAGCGGAAAGGATCATCAGTGACGTTCACATTAGGAAAGAAGACGATGTCATTGGATACAGCCCGTGCCTGTTAACCAAGAAATTATGATCAAGAGTGGCAGAGGCAGAAGGAAAGGAAAGGGGTTTGTGAAACCACACCTGGAAACAACTACAAATTGCTACAAGCTAATTTGGGAGAAAGAATTCAAAGATCTACTTGCACAAAGTGCCAATGAAATCATCTAGGCCAATGGTTCCCAATCTAGGACCTGTGGTCCACAGACCCCTGTGGGGCTGCGAGCTCCCCCATGAAGGCTTGATGAAATGTTATGATTTAATTCTTGAGTTAAGCCTTGGGAGTCTGTGCAGTGGTGGGATTCAATTTTTTTTACTACAGGTTCTGTGGGTGTCGCTTGATGCACAAGGCGTGGCTTGGTGGGCATTGCAGGAGAAGGATACTGCAAAATCCCCATTCCCTCCCCACTCCAGGGAAAGAATACTGCAAAATCCCCATTCCCTCCCCCCTCCAGGGGTAGGATACTGCAAATTCCCCAATCCCTCCCCGCTCCAGGGGAAGGATACTGTAAAATCTCCATTCCCTCCCCGCTCCAGGGGAAGGATACTGCAAAATCCCCATTCCCTCCCCACTCTAGGGGAAGGATACTGTAAAATCTCCATTCCCTCCCCTCTCCAGGGGAGGGATACTGCAAAATCCCCATCCCTCCCCGCTCCAGGGGAAGGATACTGTAAAATCTCCATTCCCTCCCCTCTCCAGGGGAGGGATACTGCAAAATCCCCATCCCTCCCCGCTCCAGGGGAAGGATACTGTAAAATCCCCATCCCTCCCTGCTCCAGGGGAAGGATAATGTAAAATCCCCATTCCCTCCCCGTCCAGGGGAGGGATACTGCAAAATCCCCACTTCTTCCCAATCAGCTGGGATTCGGGAGGCATAGATGGGGGCAGAGCCAGTCAGAGGTGGTATTTACCAGTTCTCTGAACTACTCAAAATTTCTGCTACCGGTTCTCCAGAACTGGCCAGAGCCTGCTGAATACCACCTCTGGGTCTATGGCCACAAAAGGTACTTAAAGGGGTCCGTGGTGAAGAAAATCTGAGAACCACTGCTCTAGGAATCTCCTTCTTGATGAAACAAAAAAGAGAGGAATGATTTCACAAAGTCTTCAGGCTGAAGAATTAAATACAAATGGCTGGCATTCTGGAACTTCCTTAAAAGCAGTTAACTAAAAGGATTAAAGAAAAAGGTTTACCTAATTATATATTATCTAACCTTATTGTATTTTATTTTATTAGTATATCAAATATATTGTGTGCTAATTATTGTGTGCTAATTATTACTTTAGCTATTAGAATTTCAGAGGCCTGCAATAGAACATTTCAATCTGAAGTCCTTCTGCTCAGCATCCAGTCAAATAGTCAAGTCTTATTCCAGGGTTCTTTCAATCTGTTTTGAGAAAGCTTCAGTAGCCTGCAGATCGGGGTGAAATGCTACCAGTGCGCCCGAACCAGTAGTAGAAAATGCTACTGGTTTGCCCAAACCAGTAGTAAAAAAATGGCATGGCACAGCTGATTGTCACACAACTGATCACTGGAGCTACCAGTTTGTTTGAACTGGTAGCATTTTTTAACGTTCCGATGATCATCTGTGTGACGATCAGCTGTGCTGCGCGAATCACGCGGCACAGCTGATTGTCCCACAGCTGATTTTTGGAAGTACAGGTTCGCCTAAACCGGTAGCATTTTTTTTACATTCCGACAATCAGCTGTGCGACAATCAGCTGTGCCGCACAATGCACTTTTGGTGCGCATGCATGTGCGAAGCGAACCGGTAGCAGACTTCAGAGCATTTCACCCCTGCTGCAGATGCTGAACAGATGAAATCATCATGAGATTGTCTGGATGCTTATTTCTGCCCTCTTGTTTATTTTTCCCTTAACTGTATTGTTTCTCTCCTAAGGCTTACAAAATATGTTTATGGGCCAGTGCCAACAATGTATTCAACCCCCAGATCTCTACTCTTATGCCGGATTAGCAATTCAGTTGACAAGCACCTGAATTTTGATCATATGACCATGGGATGCTGCAACGGTCATAAGTGTTGTAAGCCAGTGGTCCCCAACCTTTTTATCGCCGCAGACCAGTCAGCCTTTGATAATTTTACCGTGGCCCGCTGAGCGCGCGCAGGGGTAGGGGGGCGTTGTTCTGCAGCGATCATGGCCCCCAGCCATTAATGTCTAAACTGCTGCAAGATATACTTAAATATTGATAAAATGTGAGGGGGTGTACTCACTTCTGTGATATCTATCCATCCATGTCTGTCTCTGTCTCTGTCTCTGTCTCTGTCTCTCTCTCTGTGTATGTATGTGTGTATGCGTGTATGTGTATATATCCTCTATCTATCTATCATCTATCTATCTATCTATTTATCTATTTATCCATCCATCCATCCATCCCTCTCTATCTATCAATCACCTATCCACCATCTATCTATCTATTCTAGCTGGCTGGGCAATTTGGGGAGTTGAAGTCCAAAAGTGTTAAAGTTGCTGAGATTGAGAAATGAGGACGAAACAAAAGGGAAGAGAATGAAACAAGGTCGTAGAGAGAGATTGCAAAATGAAAGGGCAACTTCTCTTTTTATTTCCTTCCACCCCCACCACTCCCACCACCCCCACCGTGCCTCTCTGGCAATTGGCTGCCCAGGAGGTGGGGAGGGGAAGATGTTTCACAGACAGCTGCCACCCGCCCATCTCTCTCTCTCTCTCTCTCTGCCTCCCCATCTGACCTCGGCTGCTCCACGGCAGAGACCCCAGAAGGCAAGCAAAAAAAAAAAAAAAAAGGGCTCAGGAGTGGGGGAAGAAAACAAACCCCATCACGTTCCTATCTGTGAAAGCTCCCCGCTCCCTTCCTGGGCAGCCAATTGCCAGAGAGGCAGTGTGTGTACGTGTGTGTGTGGGGGGGGGTTGGCAGCCCGCGGCGCGCCTAGTCCGCTGTGGAACGCGCTGCCACCCGCCCAGCGCTCTCTCTCTCTCCCCCCCCTCCAATCTCCCGCTTCTGCTTCGACCGGCCAGCAACTTGTCCCCGCTTGCCCAGGGACTGGCCTCTGATTGGCTGGCGGGGAGAAAGCCTCGCCAGGGAAGGAGGCGAGGACTCCGCGGTGACGTCATGGGAACGGCGCCCCCAGGTAGCGGCGAACCGAACGCCCTCCGTCTCCACGGGCTACCAAGGCGGCCGGGCGGGCGGCCGGGGTGGGAGTGGGGTTTGGACCGGAGAGGCGGCTCTCGGGTTCGAGTCCTGGGGTTGATCTCAGGCTGCGCGTGTGGGTGAAGAGGCAGCAGGGATCATGGCCCCCGGCCGCTGCAGCGATCATGGCCCCCGGCTGCTGCGCGGCCCGGTGCCAGGTACTCCACGGCCCGGCACCGGTCCGCGGACCGGGGGTTGGGGACCACTGTTGTAAGCAGTCAATATATGAATGATGGTCAGTTGAAGATTAACTGCATTTCAAAGACAACACAGCTAGCATCCTGACCTAGTAGGAAGTGATCATAATAAAGTTATCCAGATTGGTTTTTCAAAGAACATACCAACGCCATGCTATAAATGACACTGTGTCTCCTTCTTAATTGGTCTTGTCTTTAAAATATAATAAATAGACCAAAGGCCTAAATTGTGGTTGTGATTTTGTTCAGGGCTGCTCAACAAGTTGGGAGCCTGGTGTTTGCATCCTTGATATATTTAAGTTATATCTCTAAAGTTTATTTAAGCGAGTCAGGATTTGACCCACAACAAAGTCTTTATCTTTTCATTCGCAAAAGTATAAGATACGATTCTTGCCAGTTTCATGAAAATCCCACTCTATTCCTGTTTTCTATTGCTGTAGCTAGTGTACAAAAGCACCAGATCATTTATAGGCCTTAAACTCTACCTGGATTACTTCTGCTCTGGCAGACAAATTTAGGAGTCCTTAGTTCATTTCTGGCTACAATACTTCAGTTACATTAATTATTCCATTTCTCTAATCTCCTTGCCTCAACTCTTGGTTTCTCTCCTCCCCTTCCAGTTGTTTTTCTCCCTTAAAATCCTGGATCCTTTCCTCTGTTCAAACTACACATGTCCTGGAATTAGAGAGAAATAAGGACTATATCTTACTGAGGGCAGAGGAAATCCAAAATACAGCTTCGTTTCTGTCCAGCCACGGGGGAGATCGATGCCATCTTCATATTCTTGAGGCAGCCACCTGACATATGGACGGTTGCTAGCCCCCAAAGTAGGAATTCTCCTGCAATATTTCATTAAACCCCAAAGTTCATTTAGAAGAGAGTTTTTAAAAGCAAATAAGACTTGGTTTACACACAGTACTGACCCTTAAAATCCAGCAATAAAGCTCAATTGCATTCACACACGTTGCGGCAAATACAGCATCCATATCCTGATTAAATGTTGAGATTTAGTTCCAGAAGAAAGTCCAATACAGGTAAGTCCTCGACTTATGACCACAGTTGAATCCAACATTTCTGTTGCTAGGTAATAAATTTGTTAGGCGAGTTTTACCTCATTTTAGGACCTTTCTTGCCACCCTTGTTAAGTGAATCACTGCGGTTGTTAAGTGAATCTGGCTTCCCCATTGGCTTTCCTCGTCAGGAGGTCACCAAATGTAAATTACATGACCTGGGACACTGCGACAGTCATAAATATGAATTGGTTGCCAAACATCTGAATTTTAGTCACGTGACCATGGTGTGTGTGTGTGTGCTGCAATGGCTGTAAATGTGAACAATGGTCATAAGTCACTTTTTTTCAGGGCCATAACTTTGAATGGCCACTAAACAAACTGTTGTAAGTTGAGGACTACCTGCATTTGGATTCTTATATGTTGAATTACAAACCGAGAGAGAAAAGATGCCGGGGTAATCAGCTTCTTCCTGAGCATGGTTATACTAGCAGACCTCTTGGGTAGGGTTTCCTGCCTAAGCAGGGGGTTGGACTAGAAGACTTTCCAACTCCAACTTGGTTCCTTCCAACTCTGTTATTCTATATATTCTATATCTTGGCAATGGGCATGATTTGGCTCTCACTTTCCAGGAAGCTTCTTGAACTTTGTTGTCTAGACCAGTGTTTCTCAACGTTGGTGACTTAGTCCACAGGACTTCAACTCTCAGAATCCCCCAGCCAGCACAGCTGGCTGGGGGATTCTGGGAGTTGAAGTCCACAAGACTTAAAGTCGCCAACGTTGAGAAACACTGGTCTAGACAACTACCCTCTATTCTATCCTAAATAGTCCAAAGTCACCCAAAATTGGCAGGTGTTGACTTCTATTGCCAACTCCATTCTACTGTAAACCTAACTGAACAATAATAGCTGTTCTGTAGGGAAGAAGGCTGATCATGGAGAGCCAACTAGACCAGGGGCGTCAAACTCAAGGCCCGCAGGCCGAATCAGACCCACGGGGTTCTTAGAACTGGCCCACAGAGCCCCCCTGAGAACAGCAAAGGACCAGACCAAAGATGCCTCTGCCAGTGAAAATGGAGCTCAGGAGGGCTGCGTGCGAACCTCCCAAGCTCTGTTTTTGCCAGCAGAGGGTTGCAGGAGCTGTCCCAGATGAAAACGGAGCTTGTGAGCCTGTTTTTGCTGACAGAGCGCTTGGGCCAACATAGGCGCCGCTGATATGAGTGATGTCAAGCTGGCCACACCCACCTTGCCCCACCTCCCAAGGTCAAACACAACCCTGAGGTAACCCTCCATGAAATTGAGTTTGACACCCTTGAGCGAGACTGACACTCCACGCCTGAAGAGAGTTTGTCCCTGATTCAGTAGCTGATTTTATTCATCATGCTCAGCTTTAGTTTATTTAACCTTAGTTTGTGGGATAAAATTCAACTGGTTGAGTTGGCAGAACACATCTAGTTTGTAAGTGCCAACTTCAGAGATCGCACATTCTGGAGAATTTCGCAATGTTTTATTCTTTGCCAGACCATACCATTCTCATCAGTTGAGGGCAGCCCTAATGTCTTCCAGGACTAAATCTCCCAGCAAAAAGAAGTGGTTCATGCCATTCTAGATATGGTCAAGTCCCAATGACCTCACTGTTGGAGTGCAAGCTTCCATGGGGCAGCCTGGTGACTTTCCTATGCCTTCCCATCATATCCTCTTCAGCACAATAGGTTAGGACCAAACCAGTAAGTTTCAAAATGCAGAGCATATACTCTTGCACGTGCAATAGACCACGGGTCTCAAACTCGCCACATATTGTTGCTGTCACATGATGTTTTTCCCCTTTGCGGAGCTGGGGTGGGCCTTCACGCAATGCATCTGGCCTGCAGGCCGCGCATTTGATACCCTGTAATAGATTCTATTGAAAGTGCAGGAAGATAACCTGTGAAGCAGGCAGCTTTTGAAACCTCTTATCACCAACAATACACCAGCACACAATAGATACAAACTCAAGGTAAACTGCTTCTAACTCCATTGCAGAAAATACGACTTCAGCAACAGAGTGGTTAATGCCTGGATTGCTCTACCTGACTCTGTCGTTACATCCTCAAATCCCCATAACTTTAACCTTAAGCTGTCTACCGTGGACCTCACCCCATTCCTAAGAGGAATGTAAGGGGGCGTGCATAAGCACACCAGCGTGCCTAACTTCCCTGCTCTACTCTCCGCATTTATTTGTACCCATTTCCTGTATTCTTATTCATGTTTATTCCCATTCCCGTTATCTTGTACATGTGTGACAAATTAAATAAATAAAATAAATGCTTGGTCATTGGTCAGAAACTGATGCTACATTTTCTGACTGTTTTGAGATGAATAACGGATGAAAACTAATGTAAATCTTAAACGAAACATCACTAACCCTAAACCTAACCCCTAATAGTGTCTCTAAAACTTAAGATATGATCCTGTTCACTTTGCAGCCATTAGCACTTAAAATCAATTAGACTAGGATCTTAGCCATCAAAACATTGTCCGTTTCTATTCTAGAATCATACAGGTTATTGCATTCGCCTGTAATGGTCCGGTAAGGGCTCTTCTCATCACATTGCTTTGGAGGGGTCTCTTGGGAAGCACATCCGCTTGCCTTGTAGATAGTTTGCATCTGGGAAGGGGAGAGCACATCTGTAGGAAAACAAAAGGATTTAGACTTCAGGGCTGCAAAAACAACAGAAGAATGCAAGACTAGAGTCACTTTCCTTCTAAATTATACCTTAAAAACCGAAAGCAGGATTTCTGTTTTGTAAGGATGAGGGAATCCAGAAGGTGAAAGTCTATGGAAATTCCCAGTCATCCATGTCATGATTGTCCCAAAGGTGCTTTTTCAAAAGGTAACTGGACTTTGTTTTTTCTTGAAGACGTTTTACTTCTCATCCAAGGTGCTTCTTCACTTCTGAAGAACTGAAGAACAGAAGTGAAGAAGCTTCTTGGATGAGAAGCAAAATATCTTGAAAAAAAACCCCAATGTCCAGTTGCATTTTGAAAAAAAAAAAGCACCTTTGGGTCAAAAGGTGAAACATTTTCCTTTTTTCAGAGACGTTGGATAGATATTAAATACCATTCATAGCAGCTCCAACCAATCGCTCTACAGTAATCAGTAACTTAGTGGTTGCATTTCTAAAACATGCAAAGCTTGGTTAATTTTAACTGGTTCATTTTTTTGGTCTGTGCTTAGCAGGTTATGTGGCTTCTTTAGGAGTCAAGGTATTATGCAAATTCAGAAAATGGGTTATGCATTCAGTAGCCAAGTTAAGCATACTGTTCAACAGCAGCCATCTTGAAGTCTTCAAGTCAATCTGTTGCTCAAGGTAGGATCTGCAAAGCAGAATACAAGTATAGCATCTCTGAAGCATGCCTGCTTGGGTGGTCCTTTAAATGACTTTAAGGTAGAAGAGCCCACCACTTCCCATCACATGATCTTCCATTGATAAGCAGCTCTTCCAGGGTTGGATTGTTTTGAGTTTTTTTTTTGTTTTTTTGTTTAGTCCCCAATCTCTTTCTTTTTAATTTCCATCCATTGATCTGAGTTCTACCTTAGAAACAATTAAGAACACCCTAATCTAGCTTCTACTACTAATTTGAAGATCTTCTTCTCTCTAAATTTAAAGATACCCACCCCCTTTGTGTAATGTTGATAAATAGAAGTTAATTTCTAACTTCCCACCATTTTAACTATTCTTCTCTGGATCATCTCCAGTTTCCCAATGTTTTTCTTAATATGTAATTCTCTTGTATGCTTTGATAAAGGATTATAAAGGTAATCTTGATATAATTATAGGTATATCAACATTAAGGTTTCTTTCTGCCATACCTTCCACATATTTGTTTATTTGTTTGTTTATATTTCATATTTCTAAACTGCCCATCTCCCTCAAAGAGGGCTCTGGGTAGCTTTTTAATTGAGTCTTATGTATTATTATGCAACTGAATCTATTTAACATCATAAAACTATTGAAAATGATGAAAAAAAAGGGTCTTCCTGTTTCATGGGAGGAGATTTGAGAAAAACAACAACAATCAAAGCATTCTCTGAAAAGATTTCCCATGAAATTCTCATGAAGACAGATGCTTCCATAAAAAATATTAGCTTCACACAAACAATCATTATCCACATCTTTTTCGGTTACCCCACCCAACCATCAACTGACATCTAACATAAAATGATTAAATTCTTAGATTAAAAAAGCATTTCTCTTTTGCTTCCTCTTTGAAAATGATTGGACATGAACTCTGCGGTCAAAATGAATGAGTAAAACTGTCAATTCAGTTTCTTCTCAGTTCCTCATATTTAGTTTATCATGCTTCTACAAGTTTGATATTTTTTTAAAAAAATAGATTGCAGGCATCTTTTAACGTATTTTTCTGCACATTTCCCCAAACCATAGTTTTTATCTATAATTTTGACAAATGCACATTGTTTTTGCAAAACTTCTCTTAATAAATCTGTATCTATCTTTCTGAGAGTGAGTGTATTTTCCTGCAGAGTATCCCTTCATATACGTAGGTTTGTTTTCCACTAGGGAAACTGTATTGCAACAAGAAGAGAAGGGTAAATGTTAAAGCATACCGTAACCTAGTTTTCGTGAGGTGGTAATGCGTGAGGCTGCATGCTTTTGAGCACCATTTGATATTTTAAAAGCTTATACTATAAACATTGGGGTTGGAGTTTTCAAATTGAAACACTCAGCATTAGCATTAGTTTTGATCTGTCTATGATAAGCTAAGTTATTGCAGAGGTTATGTTGGTGCAAATAGCAAAGAATGTAAATTAAGCATGGAAGAAAACCCAGCATTTTATTTCCCCTACTTTTGGTTACTTTTTGGTTACTTTTGGTTACTTTTTCCTGCCCACCTAAACAGTTCAAAAGCATGCAAATGCAAGTAGATTAATAGGTATCACTCCGTCTGCCTTTGATGTATAGCTATGCTGGCCACATGACCACAGAAAATGCCTTCAGACTATGCTGGCTCCCTTGGCCAAGAAACGGAGATGAGCATTGTGCCCTAGAACGGACATAGCAATAGCAATAGCAGTTAGACTTATATACTGCTTCATAGGGCTTTCAGCCCTCTCTAAGCGGTTTACAGAGTCAGCATATTGCCCCCACAGTCTGGGTCCTCATTTCACCCACCTCGGAAGGATGGAAGGCTGAGTCAACCTTGAGCCGGTGAGATTTGAACCGCCGAACTGCAGATAGCAGTCAGCTGAAGTGGCCTGCAGTACTGCACTCTAACCACTGCGCCACCTCGACTCGACATGACCAACAAGGAAAAAATTGCCTTTACTTTTGGTTAGTGTGTTAGTTCAAAGTATGCAAAATACCTGTGATATTGAATTCCTGAGGAAATACATCCTGCAGCTTCTCTTTCAAGAGGTCCAAGGTCACCAGCCTATAATGAGCAGCTTTCACATGCAACCGAGTTTTTCCTATAGGTTGTTTGAAAGAGACTAGGATTTCTGAAGGGCGCACTGTCTCTTTCTTTAGTTTTTCTGCTAACCTGGTGAATCGGAAAATGCCTATATCAAGATCGCAGAATAAAAGTTTTTCCAACCCGCAAGGTGTGTGTATTTGTATTTCCCTTTATTTGTATGCCGCCCTTTTCCCTGGGGGGACTCAGGGCGGCTCACAGTTCAAAAAAAGGGGGGGGGAAGGACAAACAATTTCTAACATACAGACAATACATCATTATTAAAAACGCAACAGTCACACAATTCGAGTGGGGTTAGAATCTTAACCCCAGGCCAGCTGGGACAGCCAGATCTTTAGAGCGGCGCGGAAGGACTGGAGGGTGGTGAGGGTCCGAATCTCCACGGGGAGTTCGTTCCAGAGGGTCGGAGCAGCCACCGAGAAGGCTCTCCTCCGGGTAGTTGCCAGTCTGCACTGGCTAGATGATGGAATTCGGAGGAGGCCTAATCTATGCGATCGTATCGGTCTAGTGGAGGTAATTGGCAGTAGGCGGTCTCTCAAGTGTTACAATTACCAAGCCAAGGATGCTAACTTGAGAGGCAGAGATTGTTTTGTATTATCTAATGAAATCTAGGGATGAACTAGGGCTCCATAATCCTAATCTAATACTTTACAGTTCTTCGTGTTAATCATTCGCCCTTTGATTTCATCCCATTGGCTAAAATGAATATTGTCATCTTGCTTTTGCAAGGCTTCTGTGCCTTTAATGACACACAGGTATGCCTCTTTGTATTTTTTATTCCAATTGTATACTGCCAAATCAATGCCATACCATGACATTTTCCATCACAATGAAAAATAAAAAATAAAATTCAAAAGCTGCAGCGAAACATGCACAGTAAAGATATGAGATGAAAACACGAATAGGCAAACTACTGAATTAGTTTGTACGTGGCAGAAATATCCATGTTTTCCAAATGAAACAACAGGACACACTGCCTGAACTTTTGTCTGTACATTCACACAGAGAAGTCATCCAGCAAACAATGCAGTAAATCTTCACCAAGCAGAGCAGACTGAAAAAGGCAAAAATAAACCTGGCTTCTGGAACCTTTACGCAAATTCTTACCATTTTTGGGTGTATTCATAGGCAGCATCAACTAATTTCTTGGCTTCTTCCACATTCTGCAGAAGGATTCGAGTATCCAGTTTCTTTGCAGTGTCTAAAAGAGATGCTTGGTTTGGATTTTGTTGAAGGAGACACTTCAATCAAATCCCACAAAAACAAACTAATGAGAATATAGCTTCCCTAACCTGGTCCCTAATCTGAATTCCAACAGTTGTATTCCAGCATATCAAGAAGCCACCAGCTTGGAGAAGCCTGATGTAATACTAGTATTATATTTCATTAAGTACCGTAATCATCTATTAAAACTGACTCTGTGTTCACACAGTATTTTAAACCTTGTCAGTAACTAATGTTATGGATGGGTACCTGAGATCTACCAGGAAAAGCTTAAACAGGTCATGCCTGTGTAAGAGGTTCTTTAGGCAGGGATCTCCAACCTTGGTAACTTTAAGCCTGGAGGACTTCAATTCCCAGAAGCTGGCTGGGGAATTCAGGGAGTTGAATCCACCAGGCTTAAAGTTGCCAAGGTTGGAAACCCCTGGTTTAGGGTGCATATCTCTTGGTGGCCCTTCTCTATACTGTTGTTGTCCCCAATTCGGGTCTGAGCCTGGTGCCGAAGCCAATGATGGACTCCAGACACGAGGTGCAGGTTTTCTGATTGCTTTTTATAGGAGTACTCCAAGGAAAAGGGTTCCTAGTCAAAAGGCCAAGAACCAAGAGCAAAGGGTTAAGAAAGCTTTATACATTTTCACTAAAGGAGAAAGCGGGACAAGGTGAAATAATAAGAAATATCCTCTAATAAACATTTTAGCAATAATTCTACAATTTGTTCTATTGGTCTATGGCTGTCCCTTTCCTAAGCCTTGGCTAATGAATGCCCCAGGAGTTAACTAATAGACATTTCATTTGCTGCCGACCATCTCCATTGCTAACTTTTGGCTGAGGACTGCAAGTTGTCTAATTCTTGTTACTTTTATCAACTTTCTAACTACCCATAATTGCTACATGCATATTTCCTGTTGATAAACATTCTTTGTTCTTGTCAGACGGACACACACATCCCAATTACAGTCTTCCTGATTTACTTTCAAGTGTGTGCCATGACCTTGCTTTAGCATCCAGCCCATCACTGTGGTACCACCAAAGATTTGGAATAGCCTCTAAACATGAGTGTCGGTGGAGGGAACGTGTGATGGCCCATGTGTCGTATGCTTTCATGCCAGTGATGCAAATTATATGCATTTTTTCACGTGATATGGCATGTATCAAAGCCGTCATTTCCACAGAAGTGCTCTTATGCACAGACATCATCTTGGCAACTATTAGAAATGTCTGCTTCCAATGAGAGTTGTCTGTAAGGGAGATCAAAATAATCAAGATAACAGCCACACAATTGAGAGTTGAAATCTACAGGTGTTACAGCCACCTATCAGAAGGCAGCCATCAGAAATACTGCCTTAAGGATATTTGGCAGGCTTGTGAATGTCCACCAAGAAAGGAAATACAGACTGAATTTTTGCATCCATTCAAATGTTAGCAAATTATCCTTAAATGACCATGGGTTGTTTTTTTTCCTGCTGTAGTGAGTTGTTGCAATCAAACCACTTGGGAAATTGCATTTGTTCCGGCAGCTTGTTCTTAAATGATGAAATATTTAGGCTACAAGTGAGGAAACATGCAGACCTCGATTTTAAAAAAGTAGTTCTGAAGTGAAAGACCTTACCTTTTAGAGAAAGGTTATCTGCTTCTTGAGGCTTTACTGCTGTTAGAATACCCAGAAGAACAAAGACAAGCCTCAGGCCTTGAAGAAAGCAGAGGGTTGATGTGAGTTACTTGCAAATCATTTGGGAAAGTAATCTTCAATTGTCCAACTGAATTTTAATACGAATTTAGATGGTCAGAAGCCAGTTACTCCAGATCAGGGATGTCAAACTTGATTTCATTGAGAGCAGCATCAGGATTGTGTTTGACCTCAGGGGGGACGGGACATGGTGGGTGTGACCAACTAAATATTACCTATGTCTGGGGCGCCTTTGGTCGCCCAAGTGATCTGCCAGTGAAAACGGAGCTCAGGAGCCCGTTTTCACTGGGAGAAGCACTGCGGGGCGGTCCTTTGCTGTTTCCAGGGCAGCCCCACCACCCAGATCTAAGTACCCTGTGGGCTGGATCCGGCCCCAGGGCCTTGAGTTTGACACCCCTGCTCTAGATCCACAAACTTGGACAGGACAATGTCTGGGTATAAAAATGCTTGTCCTAGATCTGGAATTTTCTTTCCTTCCACCATTCTAATTTTTTCCCCTTCTGCTAGGAAAAATCTGGATCATCCATGGGTGATAGCAAATGGGGTGGTCACCTATTTTCTCCAGCCCAGATAGTGTAATTATATCCCTCTTGAAAAATAGAAATTGATATAAAAATCCCAATCCCCCTTTATAAAAACACAAACAACAGAATTGTATTATATAGGGTTTTCTTGATCCATTTCCGCCTTTCTTTCCATCTCTCTCCATTGTTTCTTCATTCAATAGCAAGGGGGAAAATCAATTTATGTACATTAAAGTGCATGTTTGATTTACTCTATTTCTCCTTCCTCTTTGTCCCCAGACATATGAAAGAGAAAATACCCAAAGTTGTTGAAATCATTGCCACGGGAACTAAACTTTGAATGACCATGAAACAGATCACAGGAACTGAAAATGAGGAGGAAAATCCTAGGGCTGGTGGATGTTTAGGGCCCTAAAGAATTCAGAGTAAATGCATTTGGCAAAATAGAGCAGTGGTTCCCAAACTTGGCAACTGGCTGGAGAATTCTGGGAGTTGAAGTTGCCAAGTTTGGGAACCACTGAAATAGAGGAAAGCTCTGTGAGAGAGTCATTTTGGGGACAGCAGCTGTCAATCACAATCACAGTCACATCCAGAAGAGCACGCTGTATATGCAATTTATTCATTCTAGATAATTTTTGCATTAATGGGGTAGAACAGGGGTGTCAAACTCATGGCATCACATTGTCATCACATGATGTATCGTGAATCCCCCCCCCCCTTTGCTTGAACAGCTTGCCTCCAGAAGTTGTGAATGCCCCAACACTGGAAGTCTTTGAGAAGATGTTGGATAGCCATCTGTCTGAAATGGTATAGGGTTTCCTGCCTAGGCAGGGGGTTGGACTAGCAGACCTCCAAGGTCACTTCCAACTCTGCTATTGTATTGTATTGCTAAAACAGGGGTGACTGTGGCCAACATGTGATGCATTTGGGCTGTGGGCCAGGGGGGTCTACACTCCTGGTGTAGAACATCCTCATAGGCTCACCCAGCCATGGTTGAAGTCAAGTAAAGCTCTGACCACAGTTACAATTATTGTGAACCAATTATGATAGGGTGATGGTAGGAGGAGCCTCCTGGAATGACTTTGTAGAGGGAAATGGACAGCTTAAAAATTTAATAAATAGAACAAATAACTGCAGCTCGCTCTATAAATTGCTATTAGACAAAAGAGTGAGTCATGTTATTTAGCCATAAAAATATCAAGGAAGGTTACATTGTTCCTCAAAAACCGAATGCAAAGTTCCCAAGCCTATAAAATTATAATAAATAATTTTATTTGGTAATTGTAATTGTGCCAAAGGAAAAGTTAAATATAGACTTTTTGTTGTTATACACTAGAAAACTCACTCCAGAAATATTTAAAATATTAACACTTTGTACCTATGATCATCTGATAAATATTCACAAAAGCTTGAAATACAAGGTAGTTTAGCCTTAGTGGCATGTAGATACTTTGTTTCTATCCCATTTGTGAAACTTATGTAAAACTCAAAAGCCTGCAATCAGCCCTGATTGAGCAAAGCTGATGCAGTGGGAAAAAAGACTTCTTTTTATACTGTCACTTAAAGATGCAATGGTTCTGTTTCCCACTGTAGTTTTCCTAGTCAAAACAGAATGACTTCATCCAACGTGATGCTCTCCAGATACATTGAATTACAATATGCACTCTTTCTTATCTATCAGAATAGGAGCTGTAATGTAACATATCTGATGACCCTCCAGTTGAGGAAGGCTAAAATAGGGAATTTTACTAGTTAAGGAGATCTAATATAAAATGGAAGGAATGGAGAACATTCAAGTCTATAAGATAGTTTCTGAGCAATGCACTAAGATAATTAATTTTAAGAAGCATTTCAAAATCACTTACTTGCCATCTTCTCCAGTTGTGACCTTAGATGCCTGGAAATCAACTATTTTCTGGAAGATGGGAGGAGCCATTTACAACAGAAAAGTCCCACCCCTTTTCTTTTCCCCTCCTTTTTAAGACACGTCCTACTGCTAAAACATATGAAGAGGGGTTGCAGGAACTGGGCATGTCTAGTTTAATAAAAAGAAGAATTAGGGGAGACATGATAGCAGTGTTCCAATATCTCAGGGGTTGCCACAAAGAAGAGGCAGTCAAGCTATTCTACAAAGCACCTGAGGGTGGGACAAGAAGCAATGGATGAAAACTAATGAAGAAGAGAAGCAAGTTAGAACTAAGGAGAAATTTCCTGACAGAACAATTAGTCAATGGAACAACTTGCCTCCAGAGGTGGTGAATGCTCCAACACTGGATGTTTTTAAGATGTTGAATAATCATTTCTCTGTAGTGGTATAGGGTTTCCTGCCTAAGCAGGGGGTTGGACTAGAAGACCTCCAAGGTCCCTTCCAATTCATTAAAAATCTAGAGGACTAGTGGAAGAAATCAATTTCTCTATCTCTGCCTTTCTGCTATTACAATGGTCAGAATTTTGCAGGCCAGATTTGGTGGCCTATTTTCCCCCAACCTGGCATGTTTTTGATGCACTGCAACCCAAATGCTTCTGCAAAGTATCTGGTAGGCTTTGGGGGAACAGAGCAACAACTCCATTCAACTCAAGATACTTTGTCTTGAAGAGCAACCAGAACCTGTTTGAGAATCTATGGGAGAGACAGGACCAAGTCACAGCACAGCGTGGGAGACATTGGGAAGTTGGGCTTGAGCTATCAAAAGCAAAAATCAATTGTTCTGCACAGTGATGGGATTCAGCTGGTTCGCGCCAGTTCGGGCGAACCGGTTGTTAAATTGCTGGCTGGCCCCGCTCCTTCCTGCCCTACCCCTTCTAGGAATCCCCACATGCCCTGTTTTGGCTCCCACGTAAGTGCAGGGAGGCCTACTAGGCCCAAAACGGGGCATGGGGGGGTTGCAGACCTCCCCGCGGCCCATTTTTGCTCCCAGGGGAGTGCAGGGAGCCAAATGTTGCCTGTCACAACTCCTGGCCATGCCCACCATGGCCACGCCCACCCAGCAGGTCATTAGGGCAGAGAAACAGTTGTTAAATTATTTGAATCCTGATTCGGCAAGGTCAGCAGAAGGCTGCTGTGTGCACTTCCTTTGCTGGAGGAACTCCGACAAGAACATTCAGAAAAGAAAACAAGCTTTAAATGTGTAACACAATATTTTATGTTTAAAAATACATTGATTCTTCCATACTTGTCACATTAATCCCTTTTGGGAGAGCAATTTTATGCAAATCTTAGAAAAAGAGTAAGATATAACGGTCAAATAAAATAAAGGTAGGAGATGAAAGAAATGGAACCTAAATCTAGTTCATGCCAACACCATTCACTATTCTTCTTCAAATCTTTCTATCATAGTGTCCACCCATTTCTATACACCACTCCCCACATGTCTATTCCAGTGGTGGGTTTCAAAAATTTTTTGAACCTCTTCTGTAGGTGTGGCCTGCTTTGTGGGAGTGGCTTGCCAGCCATGTGATGGTGGGAGTGGCTTTCCGGCCATGTGACTGGGTGGGAATGGCCAACTTGTAAAATGTGGTGAAACTCACTTAACAACGCTCTTGCTCAGCAACCAAAATGTTGGCTCAGAAACTCTGGCATTTGAAGCACGCAAGTCTTAAAGCTGTCAAGTTACAAGACCCTTGCATCCCTAACCCTTTAGGGAAAAAAACCCAGGGGTGTTCAAACTTGACAGCTTTAAGACTTGTGAACTTCAACTCCCAGAATTCCTCATCTCTTTCTTCATCTTGATGATATGTGGACGGGCGGGGGGAGGGAGCTGGAACCGGTTCTAAATGGCACTGTAGATTTGTGGAACCTCCTCTATAGAAGAGGTTAGAACTGGCAGGAACCCACCCCTGATCTATTCTTTAAACATCTCACCTCTTTTTCAGCATCAGGTCCATCACACGGAACCATGTTCTTCCTTTTGCTCTCAACCCATTTCCTCTTTCTTCATATATTGCTTTTACATTTTGATCCTTATTAACCTCTTTCTGACCAAGACATCTCAATGTAAAATATTTCCTTTTTTTGTATTCTACTCACATTTATTTATCAACCGTACATTCTAATGTTGACCCTACCTCTTCTTGCTCTATCACACATATTTTTGGAGTATTTATTCAAGTTACCATTATGTTTCTTTTGACATGTCTAACTTTCACTTACTTGTGACAAAATGGGCAAAAGGACACAGTTATGCCCAGCTCCACAATGCATTCTTTGCAATGGACCCATTATGGTTCTGCCGACATTTGCATGTCATAGCACTTCTCCATCTATTTCTTTTTTATTTTTCCAGTCAACCGTGGTCTTTGATACATTAACTTTCAGATCCATATTCCTTGTTGCATGCTTGATATTTGCAGCAAATAATTCAGATTCTCAGTCAACAATGCAGCTTAACCTGCATATAAAAGTACACATCCCCAACCAAAGTTATTGCAAACATTCCCCCTTCTCCATAAATATATAAAATAACAAAGGAACATCTTACATATCTAGTTTATTCCCTGTTATTCCACTCTTATTCCATTCCATTTATACTCACACATGCTTTATTTTCACTAGATCAGGGTGTCAAACTCGATTTCACTGAGGACCGCATCAGGGTTGTGCTTCATCTCAGGGGGCCAAGGTGGGCGTGGCCAGCTTGACAACATTCATGTCAGGAGGGGCACCTGTGGTGGCCTGAGCACTCTGCAGACAAACACAGGCTCCCGAGCTCCATTATTGGCCATGATAGCCTTCTGCAGTCCTCTGCCAGTGAAAACAGAGCTCGGAGTGTGCACACCAGTGATGGGATTCAAATAATTTAACAACCGGTTCTCTGACCTAATGACCAGCTAGGTAGGTGGAGCTTGGTAGTCATGTGACTGGGTGGGTGTGGCAAATTCAACATCACTCAGGTAGATGGGCTTCGCCTTAGCTGTTACAATGTAATAAGGGTTAACGGAAGAGGCAGTTTCTGTAAGCAGGGCAACAAAGATTAGGTTAGAAACAACACCAGAATATTTCCTTCCTTATAGGATTAGCTCTGCAAAGTGGAAAAAAACCAAAATGAGATTTCTTCCAACAACCGGTTCTCTGAACTGCTTACAAAGTTAACAACCGGTTCTCCCAAATAGGTGCGAACTGGCTGAATCCCACCACTGGTGCACATGTTGCGCATGGGTTGCGAACTGGTAATAAAACTGGCAGCAACATGCCCCTGCTCTAGATCACAATTATTCAGAATGCTGAACTGTGTTGTGCTCAAAAGTCAGCCTTCTTTATTTCAGCATCAACATTCCCTGAAATGTAACATGCAGCTATCTTCAAGCTACAAATTATTGATTTCGTATGTACCCACATGTCCAAGTATAACATGAGACATCATGTACCTCCTGACTGGTGAGTAGTTTGAAGCCAAAAAGATGTTTTGGGGTTGGGCTGGGCATGCACGCCATCGTGGTCTTCTCCCAGGCTTGCACAGGAAAAAAAAATGCACATTTTTCCTTCAAACGTAAGGAGCCATAGCAGGGGTGAAATCCAGCAGGTTCTGACAGGTTCTGGAGAACAGGTAGTGGAAATTTTGAGTAGTTCAGAGAACAGTCAAATACCACCTCTGGCTGGCCCCAGGAGTGGGGAGGGAATGAAGGTTTTGCAGTATCCTTCCCCTGGAGTGGGAAGAGAATGGAGATTTTGCAGTATCCTTCCCCTGGAGTGGGGAGGGAATGCAGATTTTGCAGTATCCTTCCCCTGGAGTGGGGTGGGAATGGAGATTTTGCAGTATCCTTCCCCTGGAGTGGGGAGGGAATGCAGATTTTGCAGTATCCTTCCCCTGGAGTGGGGTGGGAATGGAGATTTTGCAGTATACTTCCCCTGGAGTGGGGAGGGAACGGAGATTTTGCAGTATCCTTCCCCTGGAGTGGGGAGAGAATGCAGATTTTGCAGTATACTTCCCCTGGAGTGGGGAGGGAACGGAGATTTTGCAGTATCCTTCCCCTACCACGCCCGCCAAGTCACACCCACAGAACTGGTAGTAAAAATGTTTGAATTTCACCACTGAGCCATAGGCATTGCACCTGTGCCTGATCTCAAAAGTCTTGTTTCACATGGTGAGTGTCCTCTCAAGATATACAACATTCCTCTGGAATAAAATCAACCAATTTCTTTCCTCATAGATTGTAAAGAAAACGTCTTTTATTCTGTACTTGAGCACCAGATATTTCATTCACTAGTTGCAATTTGTTTCTACGACCTAGCCATGAAATTTTATCTGTGCCCAGGTATAAAGAAATAATCTCAGTGTGAAAGAAATGATTGTCACTTTCCATAGAGATGCTGGGCAAATCCCACCAGCCCTCATTATTTTGGATTAGTCCTTGATTTACAACAGTTAATTTAGTGACCGCGGCGGACATAGAGGCGGGCAAAAAAAAGCGAGCTGGTGGGCTGGCGCTTTCTTTCGCCTGCCTGTCAGAGCTCAGGCAGGCGAAAGAAAGCTCTTTAAACAGTGGGATGTCGGGGGAGAGGACTACCTTACCAGCCATAAACCTTTACCGCAAGTCACTGGTCTCGATCCAGTCACTGCACCTGTTTCCCGCGTACTGGATTTTCTACAAGGGGGCCTAGACAAGGGTCTCGCCCCCAAAACCCTTCGTTGTCAGGTGGAGGCACGATCCACTGTCTGGTAGGGCGATCTGACCCAACCCCTCAGCAAGATCTCAAGGGTCCACTGTTTCCTTAAGGGCACCTCTAACTTACGTCCTCTGGTGGTTCACCGCTATCCCACCTGGCAGTTATCGGTGGTCCTACAGGCTCTTACCTCTCCGCCCTTTGAGCCTCTACGTATGACGTCTCTTCGCCACCTCACTTTAAAGACTGCTTTTCTTGTCGCAATAACATCTGCGAGTTGCATTTTGGAACTGGCGGCTTTATCGGTCCGGGAGAATCTTTGTGTCATCCACCCGGACAGGCTTGTACTGCATCTGGACCCTGCCTTCATCCCGAAGGTCAACACCTGGTTCCTGCCTAACTTCTGCATGTGTCCCAACCACCCAAGGGAACGTGTTTGGCACAAGTTGGATGTCAGAAGGGCCCTGCATCAGACCAGTGGTGGGTTTCAAAAATTGTTCGAACCTACTCTGTGGGTGTGGCCTCCTTTGTGGGAGTGGCTTGCCACCCATGTGACCGGATATGAAGATGCTGACAACACTTGTCAGAACCACCTTAAATTACCTCACACACAGCACTGGCATCCATAAGAATATGATGTAAACATGTTTTTTAAAAGGCATCTTTGGTTTGCGTTAAACAACTTCAACACACGCAATGTTCTGATTGCACCACAAACGCAGTAGTCATCCTTACCTTTCACAGAGGCACTGAGTTTTATAAATATGAGCATGATAGTGTAGAATAATCATATCCAAGGACCAGTGGTGGGTTTCGAAAAAATTTGGAACCTCTTCTGTAGGTGTGGCCTGCTGTCCGGGTCCACTGGTGGAACCTCTTCTAACCGGTTCAGTAGATTTGACAAATAGGTCACCGAATAGGTGCGAACTGATAGGAATCCACCTCTGCATCAGACGTTCTGCAGACTTCCGCAGGTCAGAGGCCCTCTTTGTATCATTCCAGCCTGGCTCCTTGGGTAAGAAGGTGACATCTTCCACGGTCGGTACGTGGTTGAGAGCATGCATTGCAGCTGCATACGAACACCAGTCCAGGACAGTACCTCGACATATTACCGCTCACTTCACAAGGAGTGCCGCCACTACCACAGCCTGGGCCACGCAGGCTACCATTGACGACATCTGCAGAGTGACTACTTGGTTTAAGGTTTAAGGTTTATTAAAATTTGTATGCCGCCCACTCCCATTGGGACTCTGGTCTTCACCATTGCCCTTTGTCAGGAACTATAAACTTGACATGTATGCTTCGGCCAAAGCATCGTTCAGCAGACAGGTTCTACAGGCAGTTTTTTCCATGACTGAATCCAGGGACTGTCCTCCTGCCCGCCCTAGTGACATATAACTTGGGTGTCAGCGTTCCAAATATCATGCAGAATTAAATCAGAGGCCAAGGCAGAGCTATCCTTAAAGTTCCAATTTAATAAGACAGACATGTTGGCAACGAACTGTGGAAATCCCAAATCTGAAAACTTCCTGGGATTCCACTCATTTGAAAGTTCATGATCTTATCCCCGCACCCATAAATCCATCACATGGTCCAATCTTCTTCGGCCACACTGGCATCTCCACCCAGCTGGTTCCGGTCAGATGCAGAGATGTGGAGACAAAAGATGACCTTGGGCTTCTAGAAAGGAACGACAACAACATATTCCACAATTGTACTCCTTTCTATTCCCCCTCCCAACTACTACACTAATGAAACAGCATAGAAAAATAATAGAGAATGTGGCAGGCCAAAAATCCCAAAAGGAATATAATTGCAGGCCTGACATTGGGTATGTCCTGTTGCTTGGACTCTCCAAGCGGTGCATAGGAAAATGACCATTGGCTTACCTTTTCTGTGCACTGTAGGAGAGTCCAACCCACCATGGCTTCTCCGTCCAGGGATTCATGACCATCGTGTCAACTTAGACTTTCTTTTACTGCTTCATCATGCTTTCAGCCTTCACGGTTCCAGACCTTATTAAAATTCTGGTGCCAAGTAACACCAGGAGGCATGGCCAAGGAAAAAGATTCCTCAGTCCCAGGGCAACTAGACTGATTTTACCCGTTGCTTGGACTCTCCTGCGGTGCACAGAAAAGGACCCTTCAGGTAAGCAATGGTCATTTAAAAAATGGCACAATCCAAATCAGGAACAAAAAATGTTATTTCTCTATCAGACCAGATCATGCAACGCCTTGCAGCATGTGCTATTTCTATTGCATGGAAGTTTGTTGGTGGGGGATTTTCGCAAGCTGAGAGCTGCCTCATGCAGTTACTAATATTAGCTTTTAACAAGTCAGGGATCTCCATGTGACCAGCTAGAGTGACTGGCTGGCAGTTGGTGGTCAGTGCATAATCCAAGTTTTTTAAAAAAAGTCAAGATACATATTTTTCAAAAGTGGAGCACTTAGAGCTGCCACCTGGGCCATTCTGGCCATATCCTGAGGTTATCCTTGGAAAGCAGGACTTGGATGTTATTTATGTGCCAAATATGTTTCACTTAGTAGGATGTGAACCAGGGGTGGGTTCCTGCCAGTTCTAACCTCTTCTATAGAAGAGGTTCCACAAATCTACATTGCCATTTAGAACCAGTTCCAGCTCCCTCCCCCCGCCCGTCCGCACATCATCAAGATGAAGAGTGAGAGGAGGGATTCTGGGAGTTGAAGTCCACAAATCTTAAAGCTGCCAAGTTTGAACACCCCTGGGTTTTTTTTCTAAAGGGTTAGGGGTGCAAGGGTCTTGCAACTTGACAGCTTTAAGTCTTGCGTGCTTCAAATGCCAGAGTTTCTGAGTCAACATTTTGGTTGCTGAGCAAGAGCGTTGTTAAGTGAGTTTCACCACATTTTACAAGTTGGTCACGCCCACCCAGTCACATGGCTGGCAAGCCACTCCCACAAAGCAGGCCACACCTACAGAAGAGGTTCAAAAAAATTTTGAAACCCACCTCTGAAGTGAACGCAAAGGTTCACTGTTCAGATGAGGGCCATGTCTGGACCTAATTGAGGTGATGGCAGTCACTGAAAAGTTCTAGAAGGCTTAGGCCGGATTATATGCAGGAGTGCCTGTCCCAGTTATTTATACCTGTGTCATGAGGTGTGACAGAGTGGTCATACTCCAGGTCCCTTCTCTGGAAGAGTACCATCTAATGGGAGCCAGTATATCTGCTTTCTCAGTCACATTCCACCTTATAGAATAGCATCTCCCTTAAGGTGCAGATCACCTTGTTCATTTTCTGGAAAGCCTTGGCTTTTTGCATAGGCCCAGCCTCACCTATATGAGTTTCATTAAATTTTAGGATTCTCAGGTTTGTTGCAATGCTGTTGTTGTTGTTTTTTTAATTGATTTCTTAAAACCAATTCTCATATTGTAAGCCACTCAGAATCACTACATTGAGTTTGGTGGCTATATATATTGGTAGTCTTCAACGTACGACCACAATTGAGCCCCAAATTTATGTTGCTAAGTGAAACCTTTGTTAAGTGGCTATGGAGAGTCTCAGTCATCCAGGTCATGATTGTCCCAAAGGTGCTTTTATTCAAGAGGCAACCGGACTTCCTTGTTTTTCTTTGAAAACACTTAGCTTTTCATCCAAGAAAGCTGAAGAATCAGAGCTGAAGAAACTTCTTGGATGAGAAGCGAAACGTTGTCAAAGGAAAACAAGAAAGTCCAGTTGCCTCTTGAAAAAATACCTTTGGGATTTGTTAAGTGAGTTTTGCCCCGTTTTACAAATTTCTTGTCCCAGTTGTTAAGTGGCTCATTGCAGTGGTTAAGTTAGTAACATGGTTGTTAAGTGAACCTGATTTCCCCATTGAATTTGCTTGTCAGAAAGTCACAAAAGCTGAGCGTATGACCCCAGGACACTGCAACCGTCTTAAATATGAACCAAGTTACCTGAATTTTGATTGTATGATCATGGGGATGCTGCAACAGTCGTAAGTGTGAAAAATGGTCATAAGTCACTTTTTCACTGTTGTTGTAACTTTGAAATAGTCACTAAATGGATTGTTGTAAGACGAGGGCTACCTGTAAATTCTATAAGCAAACAAATGTTTTGTTCACAGATCGCTTGTTTGTGCATTAATTTTTCCAAATTCATCTTCGTCTCATCTCAGATGCAATTGGGAAATATCCCTGCTTGAAATTCTGGATGTCTGCAGCTGGGTTAGATGAACTTAAGAGTCCATTTGGGGCAATTAAAAAGATGAACATTCAAAGCAATTACAACACATTTCCTTTGAAAGCAACGGTTAATATGGCCATGTCGGTTTCATCGCAGCTTCAGTTAAAAATGCTGCAATGCAACTTCCCCCCGTCTATACAAGAAGAGCTTTAACCACAATAAATGTGTCACTGAACTTTTGAGCGATTGATCCTCAGCCCATCTCTAGGTTTGCACAATCCATTGAAATGGATGTAAAATGCACCCGTTTTTGAGATTTGTGAAATACATTTGATTACAAATTAATGAAATGGGCCAGGTTCATATAAGGTATTTAACTACACAAAAATAAGTAAGCAACTGCCAACCACAACGTGCTGTATGAATGTAGTTATTGGGATCGCAGTTGTCCTTCGGTATCTGCATGTATTTCTGAATTAGTGAGATGCAGGCAAGAGTTTCTAAGTTAAGGATCTCAGTCTGCAAACCCAGAAAATTGGTAAGTTCAGAATTAAATTCAATGTAATTACACAATAGAACCAGGGGTGGGTTCCTGTACTGATTGGTACTGGTTTGCTGTGCATACACACACAACCACTACACATTGCTTGTGCATGCGCAGTTGACTGAAAATTGTTCTGTGCATGCGCAGAAACATACCAGCAACGGCAGAAGAGACCAGAGAACTGGTTCGGGGGCATGGCCAGTCTGAGTCGCTGCCAGTTCTGCGACCCAGGCCAAATCACTCCTACCAAAGCAGGCCAAACCGGGAGCAACCCACCTCTGAATAGAATAGAAGGCAAAGGCACAGACTAGAAGGCATTTGTTGAATTTTGGATATTGTGCCCCAATTGTCCAGTATTAATACCATTAGCAAGGAATGCTGCAAGTAACATGGGCACAATTAAGGTTGGTAATTAAGGGGTCATCAGGCCACTCCCCTCTGGAACACTACTCCGGATCTATTCTGATGGTAATCTTTGCTTTTCTTTTTTCTGATTTCTATTCAGGTGATGCTTTCTGACTTTTGCTGACATAAGCAGCCCTACGTGGTCTTCTGTAGCACTTTATCTCCTTGTAGCTACAGTAATGTCCCACAACAGTTGGCTAGTGAAGGCAGCCAGCTCTAGTCATTGTAGCTACCTTCCCCAATGGTTTCATCCTGGGCTTCTGGGCTGTCTACCACCCTTCAGAAAGATTTTTCCCCACATAAAGCCTCTCTCTATTCTGCCCTGTGAAGCAAATATCACTAGGAAAGAAAGGCATAGAGAAATTGCAGGCTATATTTGTTTCTCTGTTTGAGATGCAGAGAGCACAGACTCATCCCCAACCCCCTGCATTTGTGTTCAACAATAAAGGGACACAGGGCAAAAAACATCCTATAGAAAGCACAGCTCCAAATTCTCAAGGACTCAGATGATCCTGAGGACAGAGATGAACCTCCAAGTAGCCTCAGTGACCCTCTAAAAGGATGCAAACGACCAGCTATTTGCAAGGAACACAAATCCTTCCATTCCCCACCATCCAGTCAGAGCTGAGGAAGCTTCTTGGATGAGTAGCAAAACATCTTCAAGCATATAAACAAGAAAATCCAGTTGCCTCTTGAAGAAAAAGCACCTTTGGGACGGCAGTGTGTCCTGCACAGGTAGTTCTTGACTTACAACCCAAATTTAGCAGTTGTAAGTTGCAGCATCACATGACCGGATTCAAAGTTACAACCGTTTTTACAAGGCTCCTTAAACAAACCTTGCAGTCCTTAAGCAAATGTGGTGGTCACTAAATGAATCCATTTTCTCCAATGGGCGGGGTTGGGTTTTTTTTTTTTTTTGCCAGAAACCAGAAGTAGATGTTGGATGCTGATGAAACATATTGCAAATTGTGGTCAAGTAACTGCAGGATGCTGCAATGCCATAAAGGTGGGCTTGTTGCCAAATGCTCAAGATGCAATCACGTGAGCATGGGATGCGTATAATGTTTGGCTGCTATAATTCTGAAAACGGGTTGTAAGTAGCTCTGGGAAGGTCTTGTCATGTAAGTAGACAACTACCAGTATGGGAAAGATGACCAGCATACTACTAAGTAGCTGAAGAATTTCAGCCTGTGTGAATGGAGAAAGTGGCAATCGCTTCAAACCTGCTTATCCTTGTTGGTGTCCCCCAGAGGAATATGCCATGTAAATGTCACGAGGCACTGCCAATTCTCCTATATTACACTCCATAGGACCGTGATGGTGAACCTGTGGCACGTGTGCCAGAGGTGGCCTGCAGAGCCCTTTCTGTGGGCATGCCCGCCATCGCCAGCTGCTCTTCTGGTTTCCAGCTGGTCTTCACGCACGTCGGAATGCTGAAAACCCAAAGACCAGCTAGCTGGTGCACATGTGCGCGGTGGAAACCAGAAGAGCAGCTGGTGACGACGCGGATGCCCACAGAGAGGGCTCTGCATGCCACTTCTGGCATGCATGCCATGGGCTCACCCCAGGCCAGATGGTCTTCAGATTTTTGGTGCTCTGTCACATGCACACGCATGCACGCATTTCGGTTTGGGCACTCGGTGCCAAAAAGATTCACCATCACTGCCATAGGATATTTCCAGACCCCGTTACCACTTTCTGCCAGTATTTTCTCATAGCACTTAAGGATTTAAGGTATTTGGAAGCTGCAAAGAAATGTAAAATGGTTGTTTTGGTTTCCTCTTCTAACCCAAGTGTCCAAAGACTGTAAAGCTGCCCACCAAACTGGTGAGGAATTCTGGGAGTTGAAGTCCCGTAAAGTCGCCAAGGTTGGGGACCCCAGTCCTAGAGGAAAGACAGGATGTAAATCTACCGCCACCATCAAGGTAACTGAGTATTTTCATTCAGCCCCCATCAAGAGGTGAGGTGGCGCAGTGGTTAGGGTGCAGTACTGCAGGTCACTTTAGCTGACTGTGATCTGCAGTTCAGCGGTTCAAATCTCACCAGCTCAAGGTTGACTCAGCCTTCCATCCTTCCGAGGTGGGTGAAATGAGGACCCAGACTGTGGGAGCAAGTTGCTGACTCAATTTGCTAAAAAAAATTGTAAACCGCTTAGAGAGGGCTGAAAGCCCTATGAAGCGGTATATAAGTCTAATAAATAAATATATAAATCAACCTTCCAAAAAAAGAAGCAAATTTCCAATAGGAACACTTGATTTTTTGTGAAAATAGACTTTAATATAATAAATTATTATTTTTAAATAAAAACATAGCTCATCCAACACCCCCTCTCAGTAATCCATACTGAACAAGAATGATTCCTTCTCCCAACAAACATGCAGAGCTACATTGGCTGCAAGAATGGGGGACACATTTATTAAAACACACACACACACAAATCTCTCAATCATAAAATAGCGGTCACCTCTGAATAAGGGGCACCCCTTCCCACAGGCTAGGCACACAGACTGGCACAGTGCCCACTGATCCTCACCATTAGAGCTGCTTAGTTCAGCAGCTGGAAATCTTACAAAAGGCAGACCACAGGAGAAGGACACTGGTCGAGTCTGGGCTGCCTTCTTAGTTTAGAATGCCAGTAACCAGGGACAAAGGATAAACTCTCATACTTGTACCTATTATCAACTTAATCCAACTTAGCCATTCTCTCCCCCCACCCTTTCTCTCTCCCCCCCTCTCTCTGTTTCTTCAGTAGTGGACATTCGCCTCAGAATTTCACTTCATGAAAACATGGTTCCAACTTTAGGTCCAACTTTGATCCTGGCAAAGAAGTCTTCTACCAAGAAAAGAATCACAATGCCATTCAGAGCTATTTTAAAGAAAGTGTTAGGTTTCCATAATACAGTGCAGTCTGCATTTTGATATATTCTTGGGCATAGGCGAAGGGTGAGTTGAACATCTTTTATGAAATGAAGTAAATGCAACCCAATTGATGGCCCATTTAAGCTAAGTCGAAGTCAACTGGCAATCTCAATGTCAATAATAGGCAGTGGTCAAGAATTGTTCTAGGCAACTGTGAAGCAGGAACTCCGGAGGATTATAAATTATACCGGGGGCGTAGAAGAGAAAGAGCAGCTTTCCATAAAATAGATACTTTCCAGAGTTGTTGGGATTGCAATTCTTAGGATTTTCACCCACAATGTTCAAGTTGGGAATGGAAGCTGTAGTCCAAATGAATCTGGAAGTTGGCGAATTAGTGAATTAGTCTTTTGTTCCAAACTCAAAATGGAAATCCAACAGTGCTGTTGACAGAGATTCAGGACAGAGACCTTCTCAAAATACATAATTTATACATAATTTATATTGCACAATGTGTTAATGATCATAGGCTTAGATGGTATTAAAGGAGAAACTAGTTAACTTCATGGAACAGAAATAAGAGATCCTTTGAGATTAGATGAAATGAAACCTCTCCCTTTCAGGTGTAATGTACCTGTGAACACCAATAACTGAAGGCAATAGCCAAGGAGACCTATTATCAAGGGTGAAATGCTACTGGTTCGGACTGGTTCACCCAAACCGGTAGTAAAAATGCTACTGATTCACCCGAACCGGTAGTAAAAAAAATGAAACCGGTTCAGGCGAACTGGTTTTTCTGATGATCACCTGTGATGCATGATTTATTTCCTGCTTTCTAGTTAATCTAAATCACATGGTACAGTGGATTCCCCCCCTTTCCACCTCGCTGTTCACTATTCAGTAGCAGGCTCCGCTCACCCGCCCGGACGTCATCACGTCTGTTTTTGACGCTTTGCGTGCACGCTCACATTGCTACCGAACCGATAGCAAAGGTAAGTGGATTTCACCCCTGCTTATTACCTTTACACTCTGAGTAGAGAGTCTAACTATGGAAAACAGAAAGCTTACTCAGTCGCATATCTAGCACAGACGTTCTAAATGGGCTGTTAGCACTTTTCTCGAGCTGCATACATTCTACAAATCTGTAGCCAGAAATCTATCTATCTAAAGCATCTCCATGCTTTACTAAATGGTAGCATTTGGGGGGGATTTTTTTGCCCATGTACCAGGTAAATGTTATGATCTTGAGTCTGAACATGTTACAACTATTTGGAGGATGAGAGTAGTCCCTCACTGTGGGTGAGCCTGACTTTCTGATTCTCTCACCTTTAGCCGGTAACGATCTGTGGACCAAAAGACAGTGAGCATATCAAACCCTCTCTAATAAAAACGCAAAAATTGGAAGCAGGGATGTAGGGGGGGGGGGGAATCTCCTTCCTATAAGATCTTGAGCTGGATAATTTGGATGCTTATGAGATGCTGCCCCCACATCTCAGCTGGCATTGTGGGAGCTCCCATGACATACAGTATCTGAAGCAGAAGTGATGTTTTCCCCATGCATGGTACGTTATAGGATGACACAACCTATTAATGAGATTTTATATTCAGAGGTTTCAAACTGTTTGAATGTAATCCAGGAAAAAATGAGAAAGGTAAGAATAGATAAGTAAAATTCCATCATTGGCAATCATGATGATGATGATATTGATGATGATGATGATGATATTATCCATTCAACTGTGCCCAAATCTTAGTAAGTCTATCGGCCAGGCCTCTCCACATCTTCCAATCCTGCACAACTTCTTTAAGTTTTCCTATGCTCTGGTTGGTGTTAGCGCCGATCGTATCCAGCCATCATGTTCTTCGGTGGCCTGCTTTCCTTTTATCACTAACTCCAAACATAATTGCTTTCTCCAGTGAATTCCCCCACATTCCCCCAAATGAGGCACAATTTTGTGATTTTTTTTCCCTTCCAGTGACATGTCTGGTATTATGCACTCCACTAATGCTTGTTGGTCACATTTGATGTCCAAGGAATGATTAGCGGCATTATTACAGTAAATTATTTATCATGGTACTGTACAGAGTTATGTACCTGAAGGCAATCAATGTCCTTAACTTACCATCAAATGGTAAATGCCCTGATTTCTACTCAGGGGACAGAAATGTGCAGTTTAGCATTAGAGTACCACAAAAAGAGAAGTTGCTGTATCAAAACAAGACTCCACACGAAGATGGTTGTGTGAGTCTTCCACTGGCAAACATGAAGGTTCTTGAGCAGGAACTCCCAGATAATATATAGTCAACAACCCTTCAGCCACACCCAGCCAAATTAGATCCTTGTCCGATTCTTTCTGAGAAGGACAATGTCCAAGTTGAGACCGGTTGAGAAAAGGCGATAAAAGAAAGTTGTGGATCGAGAGAAGTGATATGCTGAGAGAAAAGGCCTAAGAAAGCAGCTTTGATTTCCAAAACAAGGGACATACTTTCTGGAAGTAAAATAGGGAACATCCACTGAACTACATTACAGACTGGAGAAGAGATTGTGAGCAACGTGTCTCTACAGAACTCCCTTTCTGGAGCTCATACTTGCTTCCCAAACCACTTGACACATCTTGCAATCTATAGAAATAAAATGCCATTGCGAATTACATCGTGATTCCTTCCTTTTTTACTGCAACGCTTTATGGCAGCTGAGCTCAGCACCATTCCTCTTGCTCAACCTGGGGTGAATTTTCTCTCTTTTCAGGAATATGTTCTTCTTCTTGTCCTGAAGGGCAGGCCTCAGGATTGAGATGCCCAAGAGACACCCAACTGTGAGACTCTGAGGCAGTGGACGGTCCAGGTGCTAAGCAAAAATGGAAAGTGTATCAGACGATCTACTGGATACCACTGTGGGAGGGGGGAGAAAAGATAGCGAATATGAGAAACGAAATATTGCATTCATCTCACTGTTTCACACCTCAACCACAAATAATTCAATATCCAAAATAATTTCAAACTTTACAAATAAATATCCACGTTAAGTTTTAACTAGAAACTGTTCCTGGACTATAACAATTCATAGGTTTGCATCATTCAAATTTAGGGGGGGGGGGGTGCACCCACACAGAAAATTGTTCACCTAGCAACTCCAGGAAAACATATTACAGTAGATCTGATTTTACAATAACAACTCTTGCATTACAGAAGGAAGGTTATGGTGGGTGATCACACAGGTACCAAATTGATTTGGGAGTAGCACAAATGCTGTACGCTGAGGGCTCCTGCTCATTACTGTATGTACTTGGCAAACGGAGAGGAGTTCTTTCTGAAGAAAAGCAGATAGTTCATTTACAAGCTGGAACACCTAGATTCCTGTATTTGCTGACATAACTGATACTTTCTGGAAGGCAATAATTGTTGTAGAATTCAGCTAGGTAACCTGTGATCCAGTATTCATGTCAGAGATATTTCCTTGCCTAAACAGTGGGTAAAAAAAACAGTGGGAGTGACTTCCAACTTCCTACCATCATCCCTATTGACTTTCTTTGTAGGAAACTGGCAGGGAGCGTTGGAATTGATAATTATGGTTGATAACTTGGTATAAAGAGCCAACTTTATACTAAGTTCACACCAGCTGTAGGCAAGCACTGGCTTTGGTGGATGACAATAATTGGGGGGAAATTCAAAGGATGTGGTGGCTCAGTGGCTAAGATGCTGAGCTTGTCGATCAGAAAGGTTGGCAGTTTGACAGTTCGAATCCCTAGTGCCATGAAGCAGAGTGCGCTCCTGTTACTTGTCCCAGCTTCTGCCAACCTAGCAGTTCGAAAGCATGTAAAAATGCAAGTAGAAAAATAAGAACCACATTTGGTGGGAAGGTAATAGTGTTCTGTGCACCTTCGGCGTTTAGTCATGACGGCCACATGACCACGGAGATGTCTTCGGACAGCGCTGGCTCTTCAAGAACCCAAGGTGGCGCAGTGGTTAAATGCAGCACTGCAGGCTACTGCTAGATCAGCAGGTCAGCGGTTCAAATCTCACCGGCTCAGGGTTGACTCAGCCTTCCATCCTTCCGAGGTGGGTAAAATGAGGACCCAGATTGTTGGGGGCAATATGCTGACTCTCTGTAAACCGCTTAGAGAGGCCTGAAAGGCCTATGAAGCGGTATATAAGTCTACTGCTATTCAGCTTTGAAACGGAGATGGGCACTGTCCACTAATGTCGGGAATGACTAGCACATATGTGCGAGGGGAACCTTTACAGTTACCTTTCAACTCAAAGGATCTACCTTGACATTCTTAAGCATCTGTTTGAAGTAGTCCCCTTGATTTGCAGAATGGAAAATTTTGTTTCTGCCCTCATCCTGATGCCAATACGTCCAGAGATATAAAATATTTACTAACTGGCAAAAAGCATTCTGGAAGGATTTGACCTGGGACTTACGTGATTGTTCTCTGCCTTTCTCTCTTCCTCTTGACTGTCTCACATGCATCACTGGATTCTTCTTTTCCTCACTCGCTGAGGGATGCCACGAGGATACAAGAATAGAAAAACAAAGATAACTCAATTATCTGAGCTGGTGGAATACAAGGTTGGAGGAAAAGACACCGATTTGCTGGCATCCCAGTTCTGTGATAAAAACCCATTTTCACATCTGGATCCCAATCAGGCAACATGTCTCCCTCACCTGCCTTCCAAGGCTTGGCTCACTTGCCAGTGCTCCGTCTGATGGCAAAGCTTCCAGGAAATTAGATGGAACAAGACCTTTCTGTCCATTTACCTCCCCCTGCAGATAAAGAAGGGAAATGTTTAGTTGGAGATCTCTTGATGATTCAAAACCAATCAGAGAAAGGGACGTCCTTCCTTTTTTCCTACCATCAATCTCTTGTGCATGTTCTATTTCTTTTTTAAAAATATTTTATTTTTATTTTTATATAAACAATCCATCTTTCATTAACCAGTGTGTTGTCTGGGTACAAATATTTTGTGCCAATATTAAAATATACAATCTTATTCATTATTTAATGAACTCCCCGTGGAGATTCGAACCCTCACCACCCTCCAGGCCTTCCGCAAAGCCCTTAAAACCTGGCTATTCCGCCAGGCCTGGGGCTAAAGAACTTCTGCCCCCCCTTCTCGAATGGTATGGTTGTGGTGTGTTTTAAATTGTGTATTGTTTGTTTGTCTTTTTTATCCCCTGTTTGTACCTCCTTTTCCCTTGACTGAGTTGTGAGCCGCCCTGAGTCCCCTTCGGGGAAAAGGGCAGCATATAAATGAAATAAATCCTAATCCTAATCCTTAATCTCATCTTGGCTTAATTTCCAATATCTTAAGTATCTAATATAACAACAATCCCATTGTGATTTATTTAACTCTGTTAATTATATTAATTATTACCTACATTTTCTATACTTTAGATAACTTCTTTTACTATTAATTCTTATGTCTATTCTCTAACCACCAGGAAAAAAATTCCCAAATTGTATAATAATCAGTTTGTTCTTTCTCTTTGATAGCCAGTGTCAATTTATTCATTTCTGAGCATTCTAATATTCTCCTAATCACATTTTCCTCTGTAGGGTTCTCTTCACTTTTCCAATTTTGTGCAAATACAATCCTAGCTGCTGTTATAACATGAATAATCAAATATACATTTTCTTTACTATAATGCATGTCCTATTTCCAAGCAAAATGATGGACTAATGATATATCTCCATCATCTTAGATCTCTGCCTATTACTCTATGTCTGGGACGGTGAACCTATGGCACACCTGCCACAGGTGGCACGGGGAGGCGCTTGTCAGGGCACGCGAGATGTTGCCCTGTCAGTTGGCCAGCGCTGGCCAGCTGAGTTCAGCCTTTTTTAAAGCCATTTTTCGCCCTCCCCAGGCTCCAGAGGCTTTTGTGACTTCCGGTTTGCTCATAGGGTCATTTTTCTTCCTCTGGAGCCTTCCAGGAAGCCTCCTGAAGGCCCCTGAAGGCTCCTGAGGGCTTAAATCGGCCCTACAAGCAAACTGGAAGTCCGTTCCCTAACTTCTGGTTTGCCTGTAGGGGCGGTTTTTTGCACTTCGGAGGCTCCAGGGAAGCTCCTGAAGCCTCCGGAGGGCCTCTGGGGGGGGGGGGCGGGGAAGGCTCTTTTCGCCCTCCCCAGGCTCCTATAAAGTCTCTTGAGCCTGTGAAGGGTGAAAAAAGCATGCAAAAAATGGAGGTCGCACCTGTCATGTGTGCAATGTGCGCTGGGGGTGGGGTCACACATTGCATTATGGATACGGCACGCCCGCGCACGCCCCCCCTGCGCTTCCCCCGCTTTTGGCACGCGAGCCAAAAAAGGTTCGCCATCACTGCTCTATGATCAGAAGACCTTTCAGAAGAAAAGCAGAAGCTTTCATTTCCAAACTGGAACACTCACATCCCTCACTTTTGCTGATATCAGAAACACTTCCTGGAAGGCAATAATTACTGTAGAATTCAGCCAAGCAACCTGTGACCTGTTGGATTGTCATTTCAGGAATATTTCCTTACTTAAACAGAGGCCAAAAAGGCAGTGGGAATGACTTTCAATTTGCTACTGGCTTCCCCAGCATGACAGCATTCAAATGGCCACAATTTTGCCAAAATTCCAGTCTCATGGGAATCATGGATCCCATATTTTGGATGCATTCTGTAAATAAGCCCATTTGAGATTCTTTTATTCAAAAATTGTTGCCCTGTGATGCATCATTTCACCCAACTGAAAGTTACCATGAAACAGACACGAGACTTTAGATATATACCGTATATTCCACAAACTCTTAAAATAAAAACAATCCCACCCCCATATCTATGGAGATTCTCGGTCATTCATGGTTGTTCCAGAGCTGAAGAAGCTTCTTGGATGAGAAGCGAAACATATTCAAAGATAAACCACAAAGTCCAATTGCCTCTTGAAAAAGCACCTTTGGGACAATCACACCCCCAGTTCCATACAGAGCAATGCTGGCCTCTGATTTACCAGATCACCGTTTGAACCATTTGAATTTTAAAAAAAAGAAAGGCATGATACGTACATAGTAGAACCCATCATCATCCATGGAACTGAGCACAGTCACAATGTCCCCAGCACAAAATCTGAGCTCAACCTAGAGAAACACATTAAGAACAATAGTAGAAAATCACTGAAAAGAAGATGGTTTATGGATTTGCTTATAGATAAGAGATGGGATATAGGATGAAGAGATGTTTGTGACTTTAGAGAAGATAAAGAATTACTAAATTTGTGTATACTTTTGATGAAGATTGGAAGGTTCTCCCTCCCTCTCCCTCCCTCCCCCCTCTCTCCCCCCCCCCATATACACACCAGGAGTGGGTTTCAACTAGTTCGCGGCGGTCCCTGCGAACCGGTTGGTCGCCGAACCTGGAAGTAAGTAACTTCCGGGAACGGTGAAGGGCGCGCCCGCCCGCCCGCAGTCCTTACCCAGTTTTGACAAGTTCTGCGCTTCCACGCATGCGCAGGACGCATACAGCGCCTGCACGATCGTCCAGGAGCAGCTGGAGCGTCGCGCAGACGCTAGTACACATGCGTGCACCGCGCGCGTGCACGAGGACGCTGCTGGCCCCGTTCCAACCGAACCGGTTGGAATGGGGCGAGAAACCCACCCCTGATACACACACATATATAAACTTTATACGCCACCCATCTCATCATTCAGAGCAACTCTATATTCTTTCTTTACTATATTATTACTTTAGCCTTTCTTCTGATTTTCTTTTTTCCTTAAATTCATGCACATAGTAGAAAATCAGTATAGAAGCAATGGAGAAGGAAGGGATTACTTCCATTTTCAGTTTATATACTGAAACTAGCACTGAAACAAGATAATCTCCAGGATTTATTGGGCCCATGGCAATTCCTTAACTGATACCCAAAGCTAAACAGTTCATACCTCTACCCTCTAACAGTGCTGCAAAGGTTAAGCTAAGAGCAGCCTCATCTTACCTCGGTGTCTGGATTAGGAGAATTCTCTTGGGGATTGTAGTCAAAAATGGCCACCATTGTTCTTACAGGGTCCTCAGAACTCGGATTTTGCTTTCCAGGTGCTTCTAAATCAGAAAGGGAATGTACAATTAGCAGATCAGAATGAGAAGTTGCATTTAATACAATACAATACAATAGCAGAGTTGGAAGGGACCTTGGAGGTCTTCTAGTCCAACCCCCTGACTAGGCAGGAAACCCTATACTGTTTCAGACAAATGGCTATCCAAAATCTTCTTAAAGACTTCCAGCGTTGGGGCATTCACAACCTCTGGATGCAAGCTATTCCACTGATAAATTGTTTTAACTGTCAGGAAATTTCTCCTCAGTTCTAAGTTGCTTTTCTCCTTGATTAGTTTCCACCCATTGCTTCTGGTTCTACCCTCAGGTGCCTTGGAGAATAGTTTGGCTCCCTCTTCTTTGTGGCAACCCCTGAGATATTGGAACACTGCTATCATGTCTCCCCTAGTCCTTCTTTTCATTAAACTAGACATACCCAGTTCCTGCAACCGTTCTTCATATGTTTTAGTCTCCAGTCCCCTAATCATCTTCGTTGCTCTTCTCTGCACTCTTTCTAGAGTCTTCACATCTTTTCTACATCGTGGCGACCAAAACTGAATGCAGTATTCCAGGTGTGGCCTTACCAAGGCATTATAAAGTGGTATTAACACTTCACATGTTCTTGATTCTATCCCTGTTTATGTAGCCTAGAACTGTGTTGGCTTTTTTGGCAGCTGCTGCACACTGCTGGCTCATATTTCAATGGTTGTCCACTAGGACTCCAAGATCCCTCTCACAGTTACTACTATTGAGCAAGGTACAACCTAAACTGTAACTGTGCATTTCGTTTTACTTGCCTAAATGTAGAACCTTACCCTTTTCACCATTGAATTTGTTCCTTTAAAGCAGAGTCTCTATTAATGGTTTATATAACAAAACTCTTATCTGTTCATTAGGATCTAGTTATGAACTTATGATCTTCCATGCCCAAAAGCCAATACAACCTTCTACCAAGAAAAAAAACCTTCTCTGCCAGACATAAATTTCAGACATTTTCAAAACATTGACAAAATTTATATGAAATGTTTTTTTTTATTTCATTTATGCTGCAAGTTTCAAAATGCACTCCATAATTTATTCTGGATTTGCTAGATATAAGAAAGGTCCAGATGGTTTATAGACTTTGGCTGCTGGAAATCCAGTTTCCCTACTCTGAATTCTGAGACTGAGACAATATGGATTCTATGTCTTCAAATGCTAGCAAGGATCATTTCCTATTCAGACAGGAAACAAAAAACAAATGCACAGGACAGGAAATAGGAATGAGAGCATTACTATGACAGGACTACAAAGAGAGGGATTCAGTTTAAGCAGGGATCTCCAACCATGGCAACTTTAAGCCTGGAGGATTTCAACATCCAGAATTCCCCAGCCAGAATTCCCTAGCCAGCAGGGCTCTCCAACCTTGGTAACTTTAAGCCTGGAGGACTTCAACTCCCAGAATTCCCCAGTTGAAGTCTGCCAGGCTTAAAGTTGCCAAGGTTGGAGACCCCTGCTCTGGAGAACACTGGGAAAGGTGGAAGGAAAGAGAAGATAATGACCAACAACCAGGTTGATAAACTCAGTTAGGGTGTTTATGGATGCACTGTTGCAAGATCAGGTGAAGGATAGATCATCATTGAGGAAATCTTGTGGTCACTGAGTAGACAATAGCAATAGCAGTTCGACTTATATACCGCTTCATAGGGCTTTCAGCCCTCTCTAAGTGGTTTACAGAGTCAGCATATCGCCCCCACAGTCTGGGTTCTCATTTCACCCACCTTGGAAGGATGGAAGGCTGAGTCAACCTTGAGCCGGTGAGATTAGAACCGCTGAACTGCAGATAACAGTCAGCTGAAGTGGCCTGCAGTACTGCACCCTAACCACTGCGCCACCTCGGCTCTTGATGGCACATAATCAGTCAATCAATTATGCATCAGTCACAGCCCACTTTGACTATTGTGCCATGTTTTAAATAAGATTCAGAACAGGTTCAAAGAAAGCAGTGAGGATGATTGCACTAAGTTCGGTTTCTAAGTATTGAATACGTTTAACCTTGAGAAACAAATGACTCAAGGGAGTCATCTACCCAAAAAAAATTCACATAAAGGAACAGAATGTGTTATCTTTCATTCTAGAGGGCAGGACATAGAATTATGAACTTAAGGCACAAGAACACAGGTTCTGATTAAATACTTTAAAAAACTTGACTTCTTAACAATAACAACATGTTGCTAGCGGAACCAATTACCCAGATGGGAAATGGGTTCTTCTTTACTGAATATGAATGAATATCCTTCATTCAGTGACTGTTCAAAGTTACAATCAAGGGTGGGATTGAAAATTTTTTGCAACCGGTTCTCTGCCCGGTTGCTGGGTAGGTGTGGCCATAGGGGGCGTGGTCTCCTGCGCCTCCTGCACCACAAGGTGGGAGGCGTTTTTGCCCTCCCCAGGCTCCAGAGGCTTTCCTCGAGCCTCTGGGAGGGCAAGAATGGAGACTCTCTGGAGGCCGCAAACAGGCCCGTTTCCCGACTTCTGAAACTTCCAGGAGGCCCATTTTCCCCCCTCCCAGAGCCTCCACGCAAGCCTTGCACTTACCTGGCATGATGAATGGGCTGTGTGGAGGCTCCTGGGAAGGGAGGGGCAGGGGGGGCAAGCCAGTCCTTCCAATTACTGGTTCAGTGAACTGGATGCAAAATTAGTCCGAACTGGCTGAATCCCACTCCTAGTTACCATGTCACAGAAAAAAGTGACATGACCATTTTTCACACTTACAGCCACTGCATCATCCTCATGGTCATGTGACCAAAATTTGGATGCTTGGCAACTGGTTCATATTTATGATAGTTTGCAGTGTCCCAAGTAATGTGATCAGCTTTTGTAACCTTTTGGCCAGCAAAGTCAACAGGAAAGTCAGATTCACTTAACAACCAGATTAGTAACTTAACAACTGCAATAAATTCACTGAACAGCTATGGCAAGAAAATGGGGCCACAATTTTGAGAGGAGCTTCCAGTGGGGGAGAGGGGGGAGAAGCACAGTGTGCCAGGAGAAGACTCTATGGCAAGGGGAGGGTTTTCCAGTTGTCTCCACAATTGATAGGGCTTTCAGTTATGACAGGTAGAGGAAAAAATATGCCACGCTAGGAGGAGACTCTATGGTGAGGGAACTGAACTTCCGGTCAGCTCCAGAATTGAACAGGGAGCTTCTGGTTAGGACCTTTGTGGCTCCCGGTATTTTCTTTTCTGTGGGAAATGGGTCCAAATGGCTCTTTGAGTGTTTAAGTTTGCCGACCCCTGGACTAGATGACCTCCAGATCCCTTCCAGTCCTGGATTGCTGTTGTTTTGCAAGGTATCCTCTGAAGCTAGTGCCAGGTTTGTGGTCCTTCCTCCCTCTCCTTTTTCCCGCTGCCCCCCCCCTCTCTCTTTCTTTCTTTCACAAGCCCCCCCCCACTTTTTAAAACATCTTTTCCCCCACCTATTCACCTCAGCCTACTGCTGAGCTATGCAATCCTCGGAAACTTTTTTTTACTACCCGTTTGAAGAACTGAGGACAATCGTCCCTACCAGTTCAGCCAAACTGGGCCAAACTGGGAGGATTTCACCCCTGCCCCTGACCTAGGAGTACCAAGAAAAACTTACCTAAATCAGGAACCTGATCTTCCACCCTGATTGATTCTGCTGGGGAGACAAAAGGTATTATGAGTGAGCTATGTTTGTTTGCTTGCCAGTGTGTCTTAAGCAAGGCAGTAGCCAAGAAGAAGGTTTATATTGGTAAGTGGTAGAATGATCTGGCTAAATACAAATGCTTACACAAGTCCTATGAAAATATACAGTTCCAGCCAACTTATGGACATGCAGAATTCACATAAAAGATGACCCTCTAGTCCCTTAATTCGGGGTAGAGTCAGGATGACTAAATGCAGCTGAGCATTTATTGGCCAAATGCCTTTCTATTCTCTTCCATGCAGAGTTCATAGCAGATATTTTTTCTTTATGCCCTAGGGGGAGAAACATCTGCTGCTACCTAGGATTGAACTCTCAACCTTCCGACTGGGAGGTGAGCCTCTTCACCACTAAGCCACAATGCTGCTCACCCAGTTAGCACTATTGTTGAAGATTGGAAACCTTTTATGGACTTTTTGCTAAAAATGAAAAATACATAAACAGATGTTTTATGGATTTACTGATTTAAAAAGGTCGAATACGAGTGGAATGATGATATAATGTTAAGGAGGGAGGTGAGAGGATAGGTTTGTGTCTGCCTGATAAAAGATTGGAAATGGTTTTTCTTTTCTTTTTTCTCTCTCCACATTTCACATTATTTCTTCTTTTTCTTTTCTTTAATCTTATTTTAGATTACCTTTTCGTCTTTGATCTCTTTGCAAACCTTTAATAAATATTATATATAAATACATACATACATACAAATTATAAAAAGAAAGACAATCCTTTTATCCTGATCAATACAAGATATCAACATTATGAAATACTGTACTGACCTTTCTTAGATCGCCGAGGCTTTGAAGGGCGATTTAATGGGTGCGATGGAGGGGGAGAAAATGCACCATTCCCTTTCAATAAAAAAAACAAAACACAACTAAATTAACAGGCAGTACAAATCAATAACTTAGTAAATTATTCTCTAAAGCCCATTCTCCTGTATTTCTTAATAAGCCACTAGGATTATTTAATATGATGTAGACAATGGATTGGGAGATCCATCACTATTCATGACTATGACTCAAAACTATATATATACAGTGTATGTATGTATGTATGTATGTATGTATGTATGTATGTACGTACGTACGTATGTGGGGTGGGATTCAAATAATTTAACAACCAGTTCTCTGCCATAATGACCAGCTGGGTAGACATAGCTCGGTGGTCATGTGACAATGTGGCTGTGGCCAACTCACGTTGATGGGTGCTTAGCCTTAGCTGTTACAATGTAATAAAGGTTAACCAGAGAGGCAGTTTATGTAAGCAGGGCAATAAAGATGAGGCTAGAAACAACACCAGAATTTTTCCTTCCTGCCTTCCTTACAGGATTAGCCCTGCAAAGTGGGAAAAAAATAAAATAAGATTTCTTCCAACAACCGGTTCTCCGAACTGCTTAGAAAGTTATGAACCGGTTCTCCCGAATAGGTGCGAACCAGCTGAATCCCATCACTGGTATGTATGTATGTATGTATGTATGTATGTATGTATGTATGTATGTACGTACATACATACATACATACATACATATATATATATTTATTTATTTATACAAATATATATATATATATATATATATATATATATATATATATATATATATATATATATATATATATATATATATATATATGTTTTCTGAGGTTTTCGCGGGTGTTAGTATGTAGGTCTCTAGTTGTTCGGGTTTTCTCCAGCGTAGAATTGGAGATGTCTTGGCGACGTTTCGACGAAGTCACATTCGTCATCTTCAGGCTGCTGCTGACTACTTCAGGTTTGGTGTTTCCAGGAGTAGTTTCCAGGAGTAGTAGTAACTACACCAAACCTGAAGTAGTCTGAAGCAGCCTGAAGATGACGAATGAGACTTCGTCGAAACGTCGCCAAGACATCTCCAATTCTACGCGGGAGAAAACCCGAACAACTAGAGACCTACATACTAACACCCGCGAAAACCTCAGAAAAAAAAAATATATACATTTATATATATAACGTTTTAAAGGTATGGCTAGCTGATGAGAGCTAAATAGCTTGAAATAGATCTATACTAGTCTCCCTTTATTTATTTATCAGCACAAATACAACAAAATGTAACAAAAAGGCAACAGTAAAAATATTGGGTTTCTGCCTGGATGGTCTCTTGTGACGAGCCGAAGGACAGAGAATGGAAGTAGTGATCTTCCTCCCATATTTGGGCATACCGGGGGTTGTAAAAATCTAATAGACACCTTTCACCCTGGCTTCGCTGATAACGGATAAGAGCCTGTGGCCTAATGGCTAAGATGTCTGCCTAGTATGTAATATAGCCCAGGTTCAAATCCCAGTAAGGGTATGGCTAGCTGATGAGAGCTAAATAGCTTGAAATAGATCTATACTAGTCTCCTTTATTTATTTATCAGCACAAATAAAAAAACATATATATGTTACACATACATACACATACATACACACACACACACACACACACACACACACACACACCATATCAATATAATATATAGGGTTCATTGTTGGGGAACTTGATGAACCATAGAATATAAACGTTCCAGGTATCACTAGGTGTCCAAAACCTCTCTCCAAATTTTGGAATATTATATCATTCTGCTAACTGGCAGAAGCACATGGTATAAAGCCGCTACAATGGAAGATTCTGAGCTGAAAAGTCCTACAATGTTATTCTCAAATGTAAGCAGAATCTGTTGTTTTGCTGTCTGATTCCACCATTTTGTACGTAGAATTTTCTTCTTCTAAGGATCTAGATTTTGTCCTGGCATTTTACTGTTCAGTATTTAATTCATTATGTGGGCACCTTTGAGACAGAGAAACAACAAGGCTCAAGCAAATTAACTATACATTCTTTAACAGGTAAGTGGACACTTATAAGCCATGAATTATATGCAACCCTTGACTGCTACTATAGAATAGTCTACACTTTTACTCATAGAGATCTGAGAAAGTGTCTGGTTCAGCAAGGCCCAACTGTTCAATCATCAGACTGATGTTTTCTTGAGCAAGATCCTTGCTAACTCAAGTTTTAATTTGCCTTCCCTGACAAATCCCAGTGATATGGGTGTACATGAGATAATTTGTGAATAGTTTTGCATATGTATCTGAGAGAGTTGTGTTATCATAACCTCATCCATTACTTTTTTTTACAGGAACATAGCAACCAGCATGATTTCCCATTCAAAAAGGTTCCCAAATCTAGCTTGGCAAAGTTCAAGATGATAAATAAATTTGGGCAGAGTACCTAGATTTTCCATCAGCATATCAGTAGAAATGTGGCCTTCTTCTAACAGCTGTTTTCTTGCACTGTCACTGTCCACCCGGAGTTCAGACACCATGTTGCAGGGTATGAACCCTGTTCTTCCTGCACATTCCCCTCTGTAGAAACCATCTGCGTCTTTGTGACCATAGACCTGTGAAAGGGAGAGGCAGAGAATCAATCGCAATAGTACCAAAATAATATTTGCTTATGTCCATTTACTTCTTTCAACCCATTGCTAAATTCATCCCCAAGAGGCTTACAATAATGGGATCTTCCAATGTTTCTCAATCTTGGTGTCTTGAAGATGTGGACTTCCTCCCAGAATTCCCCAGCCAGCCAAGCTAACCCATTATTGCAGTCCCAAAACTTGAAGATGGCTGGGGAATTCTGAAAGTTGAAGTCCACATATCTTCAAGACACCAAGGTTGAGAAACATTGGGATATACAAATGTGTAGAATATTCCATTCCAATTCCAATTATCTATCAACCCCAAGAAAAGAGATCTCATGGTCATGATATGGAGCTCAATATGACAACCAGGAGAAAATATGAAACCAAAGCTAGAGGTTGTTATGAGCTGAAGATAATATGTGGGAATTCTTTATAAATCAGTAGCACGTTGGGAATTTTGCATAGCCAGTAGGAGGTAGTGGTTAACAGTGGTCTAAGGCTTAGAAAAGGGACCTTAGGATTCAAATTTCTACTCAACCATGATGCTTCCTCTGGTGGCCTTGGGAAAGTCATATTAATGTTTCTTAAATATTTGGAAAATATCATCATAGAGATGAAACAACCATTACCTTGCCACAGCATGGGCAGGGAAAATTTTAAGACAGGCTGCATCTGTGTTTGGTTAAAGCATCCACAACGCTCTATTTAATCAGAGATCTGCACACTACAAGTAGCCTTTGGTTGTTTAACAACTTTAACAACGTTGTGACAGACTTTAAAAAAGCTACTTACCATCTGAGCTCAAAGTTATGACCATCACCGCCAACCCACCCCCATGGTCACAGGATCACACTTTGGGCATACGGCAGGTGAATCACACCAGTTGCAATGTCCCAAGGTCACATGATTGTGATTCACAACATTTTTTTGTCATTCCTCAGCACTAAATATGTTGCATTTGCTTAACGACCAGATGGTCCATTTATTTAACAACCACCTAATTTACTTAAAGAGACCATACTGACTCAGATTGTCATGAAAATGATCATCAAATTGAATCAGATCACATGGTGACCCGCTTAAAGACTATAACAACCTACAACCAAAACTCTGGGATCAATTGTGGTCATAAGTTGAGGACTCCCTGTCACTGCACTGGAAATATGACATGACAGCCTCTTTTCAAACCTTCTGGTTCAGCCCAGGAAGATCCAGCAATTATTATTGTTTCCTTCTTTAACGACATCTGCTGAAAACCTGAAGAGGACAATTCTTTCAACCTCATCTGTTTTGAGAACAAAGCCACAATTGGGTTAAGTGGCCTGTGATATGGGAAACAATAAGAAAGAAAACACCTCAAGATTGTTGTGTGGGGAGATAGACTCAGTAGGTATCTCTCCCACCCTCCACTGCCCTCTCTGTAGTAAAAATAAAGGTAGATGATAAATAAATAAATAAACTGAAGCTCACTTTTTGCATGTATTCTCTAGCTTTCTGTGCTCCCAAGTTTGATTAACCATCTTGGAGAACTTCTCCAGTTATTTGTAGTTATTCCAATAAAATTATTTCTGAGCAGAACACTTTGCAGCTGAACCATTGGCCACAGTCATGCATTCTGCCAAGCTGTAAACTTTTTAAAAATAAATAAATAAATAAATACATCAGAGAGTTCTAGATTCACGCACTCTGTGAGAATTGAGCCCTGCCAATAAGCGTCTTCTTGGTGTCGCTCATACCTTCAGAATCTGGCCCTCTTGAAATGGGAGCTCCTCTTCGGCAGCATCCCGATTAGGGGACATCGAAACAGGGTCATAGTCAAAAAGAGCCACAAACAGACGTGCTGAGCCCTTGTCGTCTGCTGATTCAATGGAAGGACTCCTCCAAGTTCCTAACCAGGACACAAAAGCAAACCACAATTGGACCGAGCCTGTGCATCAGGACAGAATTCCTAGCCCTGGTGTTGTGCCTGCAAATTTGGAAGGATGGGCTTGATGCTGCAATTTTAACTCCTTCGCGCACCTGATCTTGTAAGGAGGTTTGGAGCCATCCTTGTTCAACTCTTGCTAAAACTGTCCCCCTCCCCCGCTTTAAAACAGCCCTAATGGAAACTGCACCTAACTCACCAATAGTTCCACTGAGAGGTGGGGTCCCTTCTTGGCTTTTTCTCGGAGACCTTCTGCCTCTCTGGACAGGAGACTGGTAAGATGTTGAGTCCAACAACCCAGGATTACCTGTCACCTGAAAGAGAACCCTTGGCAGAATCAGTCCCGTGTTTATTCGCTGACATTTCGGCTACACCCTGCAGCAACAGCACAAAATGCAAAGGGCTAGAATGCAGCATTCCTCTTTTGCGTATGTTTCCAGAAAACACTGACCAAAAGCAAAGCAAATTCCATAGGCTCAGTTTTGCGGTTAAACTGAATCTGTCATTTCCCCCCATTCATTGTGAGATCTGCCGTTTGCCGTGGAACTGAGAAATTCTCATTTCCCTTTGAGTTTTCTATACCTTGAGGGCCACTGGATCTTATCAATGAAGGTTACATGGATATAAATTATTCCTAGACCATACTGATCAGATGGCAGCCTCTTTCTGGAAGGCTTTGCAAATAAAAAGAATGTGAATTTGAGATTTAGAATAAAGGTTATTTAAGTTTGCAGACTTTCTCTAAAAATTAACAGGGAAAAGGAATACTGCATTGGATATTTTCAGCCAGTGATGTCTGATTGATAGCCAATCCCAAAGCAAAATATGACAAAAGCCAATAAGGAGTATCACACAAATGGGCTGTAAGTTTCAAATAAAAACAGAAGCCTCTATTTTGTAAAGCATCAACACAATAAGCAGAATGCAAGCAAGCATAGGAGCAAAGGGTCAAAAGCACAGTCAGAATTGTGGCAAGCTGCTTTAATGACACCAGCTGATGAAGGAAGTGTCTCACAGACCCATGTTTGCACAAGTGGGCCCTCCTTCCAAGCCTGCTCTGGCCTGGCTCCCAAGACAGAAGGACTTTTCTCCCAAGTCCTGTTCCATTCTTCTGGGGCACCATTGGCCTTCTTCCTCCATCCGCAATGTCCAGATGAACGGCTGGGAGATGTGCTCCAATCCGTGCTCTCTCCCTCCCAACTATTGGATCGCTTCAGTTCTCGTCGCCCACTGGATTGGACTGATCCTGACCGGCTGGAGCAGTCACTCCATTCCTCCTCACAATCTGTGGGTGATCCATCAGCCCTCCCATCCGAACTCAACAGGCTCACTGGTGTGGAAGTGATGGTTAAATCCTCTTCCTCGTTTGAATCATATTCAATGTCAATCTCCAAATTCTCTGGCCTGAGGCAGCGAGGGAGGCTTTGCACAGCTTTCTCCCTTTTCTCTTGGGGCATCATTCTCCTTGGAGGAACTTGATCCAGCCTTTGTCCTGCCCAGCTGCAGAGCTTCAAATCATCCTCCATCTCAAGGCTGGTGATCACATTCAAATTCTCTGTGAGGCTCTGCACTCTGTAAAGACCACCTCCGGTGTAGTAGGAATTGCTCCGCAGAGAAACACTGGGCTCGCGGATGTCTCCTTTTCGCTTCCTATGTCCCTGGGATTGGACACGTGTCTTCTCCTTGCAATGACTGGATTTTCTCCATTCCAAAAGAGGAGATCTTGATGGTTTCTTTCGATCATCCCACTGATAGGTTATATCTTCACCATCCCATCTTCCAGAGCAACTGGACGTTTCATTCATACACTCCCCTCTCAACGTCTGTAGAAGGGTCTTTTCAGGTAAGATCAGCTCTGAAAGATTGTGGTTTCTTCTAGACCAAGAACAGGGAGGATCTTGTGCTCTTCTGGTATGATTAGGAAGCTTACTCTGGAAACTTTCCACAGTCTTCTTTTCCAGAGGGATGGAAATAGGTTGGTTTAGGACTGGGTCCCAGCCTTCTTCTTCTTCATCATCATCATCATCAACCTCATCATCATCATCATCTTCCTGTTCTTGCTCCTCCTCCTCTTCAGTCACTTCAGGAATACTAAACAGAGCCTTGCTGCGATTTTTTTGCAATGGCATTTCCAGAATCCGTTCCAAGATTTCTTCATCGCTGTCAGTATCACCAAGATCCAACTGTGCTCCAGACCCAGAAACCAGACCATCAAGGAAGAAGCAAAGAGAGAAAGAGGAATTAGGCATTAAAAGGTGGGTAAACAACACTTACCATCACTCCTGTAGATGGCATTAAATAAGGACTAGACAAATTCACAAAGTTAAAAGTCAATCAATGGCGATGAATGAAGGTAATTAAATAGAAGAGCGATACTCAGAGGAAGATCAATTCTTCAAATTTATTGCTGAACCACAGGTTTTGATTCCATAATTGTGGGCTTCCCTATTGAAAGCAAGATTCTAGTTTTGATAAATCTATTTTCATCTGGCTCCAACGGGGTTCTTTCAATGTGTTGAACCCTGTTAGAATCCATTGCAAAGACCTATGTTGCTAAGCTAAAGAAGCCATTCCTTTACATAGAAAAAAATGTGGGAAAATGGAAATGGGCAAATAAATGGTTGAGCTTCCAGCTGTACATCTGGAACTGGGGTATCTCTTGGTGTTATTACATATCACATGGCTACTCCAATCTACCTGAAATATATTATGCTATTTCCTAGTGTTCCTATCACACACTAAGCTCCATTAACCATTTAAACCCCTTTAAAATCTGAACCATAAGCTATTACTTTTTGGAATTCATCTCCATCAGCTATGGTACCGGAATTATATCTGACAGATTTAAAAGGGGATTAAAGCAAGGGTTGTATCACCAATAGAAAATAGCTGTGAAAGGTAAATGGAACTGCTCATCTTTGAGTACAATATTGGTAATATAGCAGTTTTTGCCCTACTTATGTGTTTTCTAAAGACATCTGGTTGTAGTTGGTGTGAAGAGCATCCTTGATTCAGCCTTCCACATTTTGGTGTTCTCCAGATATGTTGAGGCCGTGATGGCTGGGATAACTGGAAGCTGCAATCTGGATGTATCTAGAAGGCACCAGTTTGACAAAGGCTGAAATATAATCTGAAGGAAGGAGATTTTAGGGAACACCATGAATGCTTTTTGAGAACCCTATGAAAGCTAACTTGACTGATGCAATGAAAGAAAAAGTCCATACATATGTAGAGAAGAATATATGCAATCTTTTCAGATAGAGGTCTATGAGGCCTGGACAAAAACAAAATATTATTGTAGTCTAATTTAATTTAAAAGTATGTTATTTTAATTCAATTAATGAAATGCAGTTAATATAACTGCTCCCTGTGTTCCCTCATTTTATCTCCTCTCTATATTAGTAATAGCACTTAGACTTATATACCGCTTAACGGTGCTTTACAGCCCTCTCTAAGCAGTTTACAGAGTGAGCGTATTTTCCCCAACAACCTGGGTCATTTTACCCACCTCGGATGGAAGGAAGAGTCAACCTTGAGCCTGGTGAGATTCGAACTGCCAAATTGCAGGCAGCCGGAAGTCAGCAGAAGTAGCCTGCAGTACTGCACTCTAACCACTGCGCCACCGTGGCTCTTTAATATTATTTTTATTCAATATTAAATATTTTATTAATATTTGCAGCAATCTTTGGAGATGCCCTGGGTTTGGGGAGTATCAAGAATAAGCAAATGATCTCATGAAGATGTTTGAAGGAGTTGAGCAAATCTGCAACTCCTCCTTAAGAGCATCATAAAGACAGCAAAAATAAGATTACCTTGTCTCCATTCTCTCTGCCGCCATATTCACTTGGATTCCATTTCATTTCCCCTGGTCTACCAGAAACTGGCTTCTCTTCTTCCTCCTCCTTCTCGTCCTCTTCCTCCTCTTCCTCCGTAATATCAGAAAGGTCAGAACCACGATTGTGGTCAGTTAGAAGATTTAATGTCCGATTTCCTGGATCTGATCTTTTCTCTGCTTGCTAGAGAAATTCAAGAGGAAAGGCTTATTAGTGGGGAGGAAAACAAATGTATAATTGGAATGAATAACTGAACTCATTCCCAAATCACAACTTTCATACTGAATGTATATCTTCAAATATGAAATTGCATTTATACTTTAGGTAAAGGTAAGGTTCCCCTCACACATATGTGCTAGTTGTTCCTGACTCTAGGGGGCGGTGCTCATCTCCGTTTCAAAGCTGAAGAACCAGCGCTGTCCCAAGGCGTCTCTCCGTGGACATGTGGCTGGCATGACTCAATGCCAAAAGGTGAGTCCTATTTTCCTATTTGCATTTTTACATGCTTTTGAACTGCTAGGTTGGCAGAAGCTGGGACAAATAATGGGAGCTCACTCCGTTAACACGGCACTAGAGATTCGAACCACTGAACTGCTGACCTTTCTGATTGACAAGCTCAGCATCTTGGTCACTGAGCCACTGCGTTATACTTTGGGTGATGTTAATTTTAAAACTGATCTGGGTGTTTTCAGAGGTATCTGCAAGGTATGGTAAAAAAAAAAAAAAAAAAGCCAAGATGGTAGCTGTAATAGCACAAGAGAGTTTTGGCCACATTTTGACTTTTTTTTCAATGTAGCCCAGTATAGCCTCCGGGTATAGCCTTTGATGTTTTGGAATGTATTATTTAAAGCAATTTTATTTTGTTTTTTAGCCAAAAGTTTCCCCAGAAGTCAGAAAAGGGCTTAAATCCTGGCTGATTTAGTTTTTAGCAGGCCTCAGACAGGAAATATTACAAACTGTTAATATAAACAATCATTATGTCTGCACATTCACTCCCTTGCACGAAGACCAAAGGGCTTTGCGGTTTGTAAGAAGTTACGGATCATTAGGTTTTCTAAACCAAAGAGGCCTTTGATCAATGAATACCGACCTCTCTTCTGATCCTGGGCACCAGCTGAGAAGAGTCATCTCTGGAGCCTTCTTTCAACGGCTTCATCCTCCCTGAATCAACTAAAGATTCTGGAGTTTGTCCTTCACTTTGGCCCACCTCCCCAGTGGCGCTGTCTTCTTCCTTGGAAGGTCTGTCCATGGGGGGTTCCAGGGAACTCTGGCTGTTATCTGGCTCTCTTTCTGGTGGGGCATTTGTCCCCTGTTCTGCCGAGCAGCTTTCAAAGGTCTCCAGGCTATTAGCACCACTGTCTGAAATGCGTGGCTCCTGTTTTGTCACAGTGAGCAGCAGTTCCTGGGAGTACATTGTTGCAGAGAGATGTTATATTAATATAACTTAATTATTAATATCTCTTAATATTATAATAATATTGTCAGGTTTCCGAAAGATGCCCTAATTGATTCATGAGTCTCGAGCAAAATTTCAAAAGAAAAACTAGTCATTTATTAGGGGCAAGATCTTTTTGCAGTCAGGTCTTAGCCTTAGTTGAATTATAGCTGAACTTTACTCCTGTTCCTTCCCTTCCCTCAGTCTGTGTCATAAATCACATTCCCCAATGAGGTGCCCCCCTCCCAAGCCTGCTGCGGTAATCTGAGATCCAACTCTAGCTGAAAGGATGCATGGAATGCGCTTCCCCCTTTCCTCACTGTGGCAACTCTATGAGTTGACAAATATCTCTTAATTATTAATATCTTAATATTATAATAATAGCTCTTAATTATTAATATCTCTTAATATTATGATCATACAGATATTAAATGTAAAATTAACAGTTGTGTTCTTTTTCTAATTAGGAAGGAGAAATATATGAGTTATAAGAGAACATATCTCATCTAGGGATTGGTAAAAGTTGATGCTGCACTATTGCTTGGCTTTTAGAGTTTAATAAACTATGCTTATTAAAACATAGTGTGAATGAAAATAGTATCACAAAGGCGCACTTTTTTTTCAAGAGGGAAACTGGCTTTCTGCAAGGACTATACATCCTTCCATTCCCCACCATCCAGTGAGAGCTGAAGAAGCTTCTTGGATGAGAAGTGAAACATCTTCAAAGAAAAAAACAGAAAGTCCAGTTGGCGCTTGAAAAAAAGCATCTTTGAGACAACCAAAGACTGAGAATCTCCATAGACGATCACAATTGTGCATAAAATCCTCTAAAATTCATACTAATAGACCTTTGGGTGTCTTCTGCTTAACTGTGGTTTTGCGGAAGAAGTTAAACTGATTGCTGTTGCTTCATGATATACATTATCGATTGTGACTTCAATAGGTGTTGGTGAAACAAGATACCTAGCTTTATTGCTCTGTTCAATACAAGACATATTCAAGAAAAGGGGCTGCATTTAAAAAAAAAAATCCTAACAAATGAGGTAATATATAAAGGCAGCTTAGGCGGACACCTGCCTGAGTCACGGGAATATAAGAAAGAGAATACAGCACAATCACATTTGTATGATTTCACTATTATAACTGATCTTAAAACAAATAGTTTAAGCCTTCTAGTGGATCGGGTTTCCTGATCTGGTTTATCTAAGTGGGACTAACAGTTGGTTAGTTGAAAAAAGCTGGGTTCATATATGACTGTAAACTATGTTTGGGTTTATTATTATTTATTTAAACGTATTGATCACCCAACTGCAACAGACCTGGAGTGGCATGCAAAACTAGGGGGGGGGGACCACTGAAACAGCTCAAAAAATAAATCCCTTGCTTTGGGGAACCAGATCTTGACTTCTAAATCATGTTTTTCTGCTTTGTAAATTATGGTTTATGTGGGTTAAGAGAAATCACGATGAAATTGAGGCTTAATGCAATCTTTAAACTGAGCTAAACTAATTCCTCACCAACTTCATGGCTGAAGAAAACTTAATTTCAGACATTCCCTTTCAAAACCCAATGCTTTGTCCATTACTGGTAGTACAGTAGATATTATAGCACAGGTGTCAAACTTGCAGCATCACGTTGCTGTTGCACGATATTTCGCAACATTTTCCCCCTTTGCAGAGCTGGAGTGGGTGTGGCTTATGCATGAGGCATCTGGCCTGCGGGCCACCTGTTTGACACCCCTGTATTATAGCAAGAAGTTTATTTCAGCGTTCATGAATTCCTCCCCATTCTCCAATCCGACCTACTGTATCTACTAAGAAGGAAGGAATCAAACATTTACCTGGATGTCTTCTCCAGATTCCTCCTCCTTGAGCACAGTCAGGTCTCCCTTCACCACACTGCCTGCAGAAGCCAGAAGATAATTCTCTTCGTCTCTTGGAAGAGTTCCAAGTTCTGGCGACGCAGCCTGCACCATTGGTGTCAAGGGATCCTTGACACTGGAGGATGTCTCTGAATGCACATGATCCCCAGATTTTTCACTGGTAATAGTGGACTGCACGGTGAGTTTGGCAACTGAGTTCTTAGTGGCAGAAGGCAGTTCTTCCCCTGGAACCTGAGACGTTCGTGTGACAACAAGAGCCTGTGCTTCCCCACCCAGAAGCCGGGAGGGGTGACAGTGAAATTGAGATTCAGAAGAGCAGTCTACTTGTTCCAACAACGCCGAGGGGATCTGAGCTGGCACAGAATCCACCGATTCTCCATAAAGAGACACAGTTCTTACAGTCACTTCCTGACAGAGCTGGAGGATCTGCAGCTGGGAAATCTCAATTAGGACACTACCAGCTGTTGGAGAGGTAACTTCCATCACCTGAAATAAGAGTAATTAACTTGAATAAGTAGGAAGATAGATAGCATCTTCTGCAAAAGAAAGGAGGGTAGGTATTGTGGCCTGCCTGTGGCCAGTATAGTTGGCAGCAGTCGGACAGTGAGGAGGTTGGGGCCAGTCCTGGAGGCCAGACGTGGGGGCTGAGGAAAGCTCAGACGAGGGTTCTGTATCAGAGGCAGAGAGGGAGCTAAGACAGCAGTGAGACAGAGGAACAGCTGGAGGCTGTTCCCAGTATGCTCATGCACAGAGCTGCCAGAAGACAAAAACAACTAAGAAAGCAGGGTCGACTTGGGAGTAAAGCCACACCTTGGAGGTGATTTGCCCCTCCTATAGGAAACAAAAGAGGAGCGAATGGGGAGTGGGCCTTTGCAGGAAACAATTCACTCCTTTGGTCGTTTCAAGAGTGGAAAGCTGTTTGTGACCATAAGAAACTCTGTGCTAAGTGTTGCCTTGCCCTGCATTGGGAAACTAGTTATCTGGCAGCTCTCCAAGTGAGATAAGGTTCCTGTTGATAAATATTCCTCTGAAAAAGGCTGTTTGCCAAGCCCTGCTGTCTGTGAATGAAAGTAATTCACGGTCATGTAAATAAAAGGGCTTTTGCCAGGACCAAGACTCTGCTTCATGCTTTTTAAGGAAGCCTGGGTCAGAACAATAGGATTGTTCATTCTTAGTGATGAACAAGCAAGGAGGATCTCTTTAAGTACCGTAGAAAGATGGGGGATGGTAAAATGGCAGTGTGTAAATGGACGCATGCAATGAAAATGAGGATGGTTTATAAGGATAGAAGACTGGAGAGATATAGCCAGTGGTATTGGTGTAAACTAAAATTAAACTTTTTTTTTAAACTCCTGTCTTTAATTATTTCTGTTCACTACTTCTCTGGGTGTTTTGTACTTTACATGATTTCTCTAACCCCCAAAAGCAACAGTACAAAGATCTTTAAGCGAAACGGTGAGCCTTTTAATAAAGCATTAGTGTATAAGACAAACCATCAGAGCTATCTATTCTGTGGGCTAAAAGAATGTACAACGAAGAACTCTATGAACAGTCCTTGACTTACAACCATTCATTTAGTGACCGTTTGAAGTTATGACTCAGCGGAAAAAAGTGATTTACAACCAGTCCCCACACAGCCAATACAGCACCTCCACAATCACAACTGCAAAACAGGCATGGATAGAAGCATGTATTAGGATTCTTGCAGCCTCCCAGGGTCACGTGATCCCTTCCAGCTCCATTCTGATTGATTGATTGATTGATTGATTGATTGATTCTGATTGACTGTCATTTGTGATCTTCCCAGACCACTTATGACAAGCAAAGTCAACTGGGGCAGCCACTTAACAACCATGAGATTCTCTTAACAACCGTGGGAGAAAAGGTCATAAAAGCAGTCACGTGATGATTCACTTAATGACTGTCTTGATTAGCGATGGGAGTTTTGGTTCCAATTGTGGTTGTAAGTTAAGGACTACCTATATTCAGAATCAAATTGAATAGATAAAGAATGATGGATTGAAGTGTAAGGTGGGAAGATACATGTTTTAAATCTTACAGCATAAAAAGAATATCAAACTGAGTGCTGGAGAAAATCCTGCCGCTATTAGATTCTATTACCTCCATGCTCAGTTTATTTCTCCATGTCTTATCATGGGTAAAAATGATACTGTCCTAATTTTCTTTCAGCCACGCCCAAAAAGAACTTGGTACCTTTTGTCCATCAGCATACACTGCGTAGCCGGTGACGCGCACTCCATTGGATGATCCTTCAGCATCAATGGTGACTGGCAACCAGCTGATGACCAGAATACCAGATGTGGGGCCGGGATCCACTCGGACATCCAGCGGAGCATCTGGAGACCCTGAGAAAGAGTCATTGGCTATTTCTTCTGCAAAAACAGCAGAATGGCAAAATCGATTTGGTTCAAAAAGATTATAGGAAGCTTGACCCAAAGTCCCTAAGACTACAGAAAAGAATAGCTCTCGGGGTAACAGAATAACAAAATTGGAAGGGACTTGGATGTCTTCTAGTCCAACCCCCTGCTCAAGCAGAGGTCCCTGTGAAAGGAGGGGAAAAGGAGGCTAAAGAAAAGGAGCTTATAGGGAGGATATTGAAGGGATGGAAACAAGAGTGTTTTTAGTAGTCTTTCAAGTAATGGACTTCAGCCCCCGAAGCAGCTTTTAGAGCTTTAAACAAAATATTTCCATCTAATCACTTGCCAATTGCAATTAGTGCCTGGATCTCAGGAATCATTACTTCAAAGCAATGAACATGATAAACATGTTCAAGGTTTGATCCTCAGTATCCTTATAGCAGAAGCCATAAACAGGATTATAGTTACAGCCAGAAATTTAGCAGCAAGCAGATTTACAAATCTGCAAATCAATAGAACACAAGAAAACTGCTCAATCTATGAATAGCACAAAACTGAGGTCATCAACGGGGTGCTTTTATGGGTCCCCTCCTTTAGAATTGTGTTGTTGTTGTTAGTCCAACCTACCAAAAGCAACTCCATGGGAGACGAAGCCGGAATGCAGATCAAAATAGGCAAGAAACTGATGAGAGAGCCTCTATCCAATCAAGATGAGTTCAAATTGCCAGGATTAGATGGTTTACATCATAGGAGTCTGAAGGAGAGCTGGCAGATGTGATCTCAGAACCATTGAACAGTGATAATGCCACTTTATACTCAGGGTGGGCTTCAAAAATTTCAGCAATGGTTTCTCTGCCCGGTTGCTGGGTGGGCGTGGCCTAGTCGGTCTCTGCACTACAGCGGGGGGGGGGGGGGTCTTTTCAACTTCCCCAGGCTTTGGAGGCTTTCCTCAAACCTCCAGGAGTGCGAAAACTGCCTCCCTCATAAGTCTGTTTCTGGCCTTCCAGAACTTCTGGCAGGCCCGTTTTCCCCCTCCCCAAGCCTCCACATGTGCCCTGCACTTACCTCACATCTAAAACCGGCCGTGTTGAGGCTCCTGAAAGGGGAGGGGCAGGTTGGATGGTGGGCAGGGACAGCCAGGGGTGGGATTTGGAGGGTCTCCGAATTGGCTGTAACATTAGCTATGGGTTCTCCCGAACACGGGGGAACCCATAGCAGCCCACCCCTGCTTATACTGCATTAGTGAGGCCACAGTTGGAATACTGTGTCCAGTTTTCCAGAATCTCTAAAAGCTTCACTTACCTGCTGAAGATGTCGTGAACTGGATCTCTGTGGACAAGACCTGCTCTTCCACCTCTGGAAACGTTTTCCAGAAAGTCTGTTGAGGCTGGATTTCGACTGTGGCAATGTAGGAAGTGTTTGGATTCAGATTGTGAAAAGTGTACCAATATATTCCAGCCTTCACTATATCACATGCTCCCCCATTGAGGTATATGGTATGTGGGAAGTTGCTGTTGCTTGACATCCAGGAGAGCTCCACGGAAGTGGCCTTGACACTCCGCACTTGGAGCTGGCTTGGAGCTAAGACAAAACCACATCCCACCAGGAACGTGCACTGCAGTCTGTCTGAGCTCCCCTTCTCAGAAACACTCTGTATGGAGACACGATAGGCTTTTGTTTTCAAGTCCAGTCTGTCGATCATGGCCTTCATCTGGGAACTGGCCTTCACATTTTCCCGGAGTTCAGCATCTACAAACACATTGTAGCTCTGGACATCCAAGCAGCTTCCACTAGGCACCAGTGGTGGATCCCATGTCACCAAGAGGCTAGAGGCAAACTGTTTGATTAGAGTCACCTTTCTGGGATAAGGCACTGCAATGGAAATACCTCCTTCTCCTTGGTCCCCTTCTAGCCTAGAGGGAGCTGTGCTGGCATTGAGCTCCTCCAGTGAATAATCACTTCTCTCTCCACTGCTGATGCTTATGCTGAGAAAACTCCGCTCAAGAGGGGAGCTTTGGGAGAGATCATGGAGTTCCTGAGGCAAGAAAGTAACCAGGTCATCATCTGCAAGTCGCTCCACAAAGTTGGAAGGGACAAGGCCTCTCCGGCCATCCATCAGCTCCCCTGAAGATGAATTTAACAACACGAGAGATCAGAAGACCTGTGGCCTCAGATGAAATCACTCTAACCCCCCAGCATCCTTTTATGTAGTGTATACATAACTATGTGGTATATTTAGAGGTGGTGAACTTTTAAAAGTGGAATGCAATGACATTTCATTTTAATGTATGACAATTAGTGTACATTCAAATGACAATAAAGTTCTATTCTGTTCTGTCCTGTCCTATCCTATCCTACCCTACCCAATCCTCCCTATCCTACTCTACTGTACACTACCCTATCCTACCCTACTGTACCCTACCCTACTGTATTCTATTCTATTCAACACAGACCATTTAAAATATATTTCCAAAACATTTATCCTGATTTAGAGATGTCTCCCCTCTGCAAGATATTGTTTATGATTGGAAAAACAGGAAGACTGGATCTTTAAGGTGATCTAACCAGACTTTAAGTTCTTATATTTCTGGTTGTTGAAGAATATCCATAAATTACAGCCCAGCATATAGAGATATTAAAAATATATGATTGGTAAATACCGTAGGACTAGGATTGACAGGCCCAAAGTTATCCCGTGACTTCCATGACTGTAGTTGGACTACAGTGTGGATCTCCCTACTCCAAGTGACATCTTAATCACTATACCACATCAGGTCTCTTTCATTGTGCTGATTTTATTACTGTAAGCAGCTCAGATGCAGCTGAGGCTTACAGTAAGTAAAACTGATATTTAAAATTTTTCCTTACAGTATGATTAATTAAAAAAATTAATAGTAACATTGAATTGAACTGAAAAACTAATCTGAAAAGGAAAATAGAATAATTTTAACTGTAAAATCTTTGAAAAGTCAGTTTTCTTACTTTTTTACATTCAAGGTTTCTACAGGGTATAAGAAAACCATTGGTTATATGATCATCTCCTATTCTTCGGATTAGCCCATCTCCTGCTGATGGCTGAATTCCTGTTAAAAACACCTGACCTCCCAGTTTTTTATTAGCAATAATAATATTAACAAAATTTAAATCTATGAAAGACTTCCACTCCCATATACAAGACTATTTTGATATGTTGTTCTATACTTTACAACTCCATTTTTTCATGCATCTTACAGCATACCTTCAAAAAAGCCATCTTCATCCATTTCTCCATAAACGTAAATATACTCGCCAGCTGTAAGTGGTAATTCAGCCTCAGGATTCTCATTGGGGCCATCAAAAGGATTGTAACTGAAATGAATGTAAGAACAACTTTTTGAAATCTGATAGGCCAAGAAGAGATTTGTCCACCATCTGAATCTGCTTTTTAAGTAAGGATGGCAGGGAAATTGTCTGCAAAGGTATACAGAGGCAAATAGGACATGCAAAATTCAATACCAAAGATGAAGAGTTTTTTTCCATATGATCCTGCAGTATTGCTTTGGGGTTTCCATTCTATGCAATCTCTCTTGTAATTGTCTATGGAGATTCTCAGGCATCTGGGTCATGGTTGTCCCAAAGGGGCTTTTTCAAAAGGCAACTGGACTGTCTCTGTTTTTGCTTGAAGAACTGAAGAAGAACTGAAGAAGTTTCTTGGATGAGAAGTGAAACGTCTTCAAGCAAAAACAAAGAAAGTCCAGTTGCCTTTTGAAAAAGCACCTCTGGGTCTCTCTTGTAATGTTCATTTTAAATTAAGGGAATATCTAACATTAATTTCAAAAATGAGAGTTTGTGCAGATTGCTTTACAGTTCCATTGCAACTCATTTGTATTTTTTTCTCCTTTCACAATTACTTCTGTACAGCTATATATTTAAAAAATCCTAAACCTAAATTAAAAGCGCAGACTTGGTGGACCTATATACAGTATATGGGTTCCTGAGATTATTTTTGTGCAGGATTTAATAATTGAAGTGTATATGTTTGTGCAGTGATAAAAATATTACAGGTTAGGAATCTAGGCTGGTTTATCGTGCTATGTTACTGATGAGAATTGTGATTCTGAAAAGAGGAGAAAACACTAAGTGACAAAACTGAAATTTAAGACAAACTCTGCATGGAAGAGTTTTGCACAAAATGTGAAAATGAAAATGGAGACAAAAGGAGAATTCCAAACACACCTTCAGAAAGAAGGTTAGATTTCCAAAAATTTGACAACCTTATGATTGCCAGATTAATACCTAAACCAAATTCCTATAAATGTGTTGTGAGTTAGAGAGCAGCAGATATGAAAATTTCTTCTGAAGCATTTTCTGGTCTGTCGTCCCTCTTTATTATTCACAGAGTGGCCACAGTGCTCCAGCTCAAAACAAAACAACAAAGATCTAAGTGAAGAATGAAAAAAAGCAGCTATTCTCTGCTGCATGAGAATACGTAAATCTTATCCGCTAATCTCCTACATATTTCAGTTTCTACAATCCAAGATGAAGTCTGCCAATATGAATCTGCAGATCAAATACCTCCGATGTCATTAGAACGTAAACTGAATGATATTTTGAACTGAATGGATGACATTCCCATAATCATTGACCAATATGATCTGGATGACATTCATTCCTGCTTTGAAATAAACCTGGTGAATAGGAAAAACTTGAGAAAAAACAAGCATGCATATCCCTTCCTCCATGTTAACTTCTTTAAGGGTAAAACATTACACATAATAGAGATGATAGATAGATAGATAGATAGATAGATAGATAGATAGATAGATAGATAATAAATAAATAAGAAGCTAAAGAGAGGAGGTAAGAGGAAAGGAAGCCTAATTAAAGCTATAATATAACATTTACGTCACATTCCTATGCTTTTTTTCTATTTTGCAAACCATTCTTGTCTCCATCATTTCCATATATTTCTTTTTTCTTATAATTCTGTCATCTTTCTGTTTTTGAGGATTTCATCAATTCCATCAACAGTGACATCATCCACTTCCCATTCTTCACTTTCTTCATCTATTTTGTAATTCACTCTTCATTCTCTTGATATGACTAAGCCACCTCAATATATAACATCATTTCATATTAGACGCTCATTTTTATATTCAGTCCATACTGATTCAACAGCTATTTGAACTCTGTGCTTGTTTTATCAATTCTTAATTAACACATTTTCTCCATCCATTTTTGAAGACATTCTATCAAGATACACAAATTCATCCACTTAGTCTTATTCTTAGCATAGCCAGAGTCTCTCTTCCCATGTATAACTTGCAATGTTCATTTCCTTTCCTTACCAAATGCAACTCCAACAGTCTCTAGATGCAATAATTTTCCCGTTACATCAATAAAATCTAACATTTGCTACATGTCATTTTCATTCTTAATAGCTAATGTATCAGTTGGTTTCTTTGTACAACCCTACCTATATCGAGCCAAGAAGACCTGAAGTTTTACTGGATCATGGTTTTCCTGCTCAGGTACCAATGAGATGCTGTCAACGTCCAATTCCTCCATTTCACTGGCTGTATCCACCTAAGGAGACGTAGAAAATGATGAAATGGCTGTAATTGCAGAAGGCAAATAAAGGCTTAACGGCAAACTTCATTTTAAACTTGAACTGTTCGTTTTAACGATTCAACATGTTGTAAAAACTCAACCCACTCGGTTATTTTACAGCTCAGTGTATTATGCAAACCTAGAATACAGTCAAGTAATTTCATTTCTGATATTTTTCTGCCAGTAAGCAAAATCTTTCTTATCCAAACCTCTCTTCTCTAGAGATATGCTGCTGAGTTGGGTGATAGTTTTTTTTTAAAAAAACCCAATAATAATTGTGTTTTAATTAGGCTGTAAATTTTTAAATTTGCTTTTTAATTAGACCTTTTGTTTTTTATTTATTTTAATTTATTTGATTCAGGTGCTGCCCAATTCCAAAACAACTCTAGGTGGCTCACAACAATTTTTGTCATTATTGCTGAAGATACTATTTATTATGTTGGTACGGTAGACCACATAGATGGAATAAATACACAATAAATAGATACATTATAATAAATTGATCCAACCCCTGCCATATTTTCTCCAGTTTAATATAACTCTCAGAATATTCCAGTTGGACCCTTATTGTTTATTTGCTAACTCACTGCTCCCTTAATTATTTTCCCTTTCCAGAGAAACAAGCACTTGGTTAATAATGTTAGTAGCTGAAAGAACACTCCTGATTTTGGTGAAAGTTGAGCCCCTGGTGATCATTGTGATCTGGGCTTGCAACTCTGCTGTTTCCATGGATGGGGAATTTCCATTTCCTAGCAGATGTTCTCTCCAAAATAGAGGAGCCATGGGGGAGCAGCAGGGAGATGAACAATTAAGCACTGAGGTTTTGTATGTCCCGCAAAAGAGGAGGGCTTTACAGGTAGTCCTTACTCACTTAGTGACCATTTGACATTATGATAACCCACCCACCCCCCTTAAATGTACTGATGACCCGGTTCTGGAGTTCTAATGGTCGTGCGCCCCCCTGTGGTCACATAGCCACATTTCAGACACTTGGCTACTGGCTCATCTTTACAACACATTGCAGCATCTTGGGGTCACCCAGCCTGATTTATGATATTTCCAGCAAAAAAATGCCAAATTGACTTGCTTAATGACCACGGCATTGTCAACCACTGCAAAAAAGGGCATAAAATCAGGTCAGTCACATGGGTGAGTCAACTTACAACTGTCACAATTTACCACAGAAATACCGGACTCCATTACTTTCATAAGTTGAGGCCTTCATATATTTGTTGAGATCATTGTTTTTCAATCCTGGGCACTTGAAGATATGTGGACTTCAATTCCCAGAATTCTAGAAGTTCAAGTCCACTCATCTTAAAGTCGCCAAGATGAGAGTCACTGATCTAGTCACTATCTCTTTGAGTAAAAGTGCAAAAGGACAAAGCACCGACAATGGGGAAAATACATCCAAGGGTTTGACAGTTTGCTATGTCAATTCATCCCCTTCAGAAGAGAATGGAGATTTTTCTCTCTAATCTGCTCAGAAGGAAACAGAAGGTTAGAGCTTGTTGTTAATTATTTTTGTCTAGGTTTTCTCTTATTCATTTATCTGGGCTTATATGCTGGGATATAGAATAGAATAGAATAGAATAGAATAGAATAGAATAGAATAGAATAGAGGAGTGGAGTAGAGTAGAGTAGAGTAAAGTTGGAAGGGACCTTGGAGGTCTTCTAGTCCAGCCCACTGCTTAGGCAGGAAACCCCACTTCAGACAAATGGTTATGTAACATTTTCTTAAAAACCTAGATAGGATATAGGTTTGCAAATGGTCAAAACACCACAGATCAACCTCATGTGTCTTTTGTAAAAGGGTTGAGAGATGGCTCAACCACCTCTTGTGTTCAAAAATCAAAAGCTGGCCATTCCTCACACATCCATTACTGACCTCGGGAGTGGGGCAGGATTTGGGGCTGTTGTTGTGCATGGACTCAGATCTGGAAGAGCTGGACTGGGCTTCCAATTTCTTGATTGCTTTTTTTGAGGCAACTGGGGGACTGCTTGTGTCTGGACTTCGGGCCACAGGAGACACCACAGGCCGAAGTGCCACTGGGGAGAACCTTTCCACCTCTTCATCTTGAACTTTTCTACTGCTCCGTGGAGAAACAGGAACAATTTCTGGATCTAAAACCAAACATAGTACATCACGCTAGGCAGGGAGGAGAAGCGAAGCTGTAGAGTTGACAGAACATTCAGGTTTCATTACAGAAAAGAACCATAATGCTAATATACAACAGCAACTTTCCCTTTTTGAAATACAGGTAGTCCTTGACTTACAAGCATTTCTTTAGTGGCCTTTCAAAGTTACAACAGCACTGAAAAAAGTGGTTTCTGACTATTTCTCACATGACCCTTGCACCATCCCCATAATCAAGGGATCAAAATTTGGACACTTGGCAACTGGCATGTATTTACGATAGTTGCAATGTCCTAGACCTCGGGTCATGTGATCACTTGTTTTGACTTTGTGACAAGCAAGGGAAATTCACTTAACAATTGTGTGACCAACTTAACAATTGCGGTGATTTGCTTAACACCTATGGCAGGAAAGGTCATAAAATGGCCTTTCTTGCTTAGCAGTGGAAATGTTGGGCTCCATTGTGGTCATAAGTCAAGGACTACCTGAATAAAATTTGAATAAACCTTTCTTTCTCCCCTCACCCTTCTCAACGCACACACACAGTATACACACCTTTTTATTCCTCTTCAGAAGTTTCTATCTAAAAAGAACCTTAAATTGACTGCATGGATTTAAGTCTACTGTATAGACACAGAGGCGGCTGGATGTTTTGAAAAATGTAGACTCTCCAATTTATCCAGACCATCCTTAATAAACAATCCAAGGACTTCATGGCTACTAAAATTTTTGGTTAAGAAAAGTCAATCCCATGACCTTTAAAATACTGCAGTCCTTGAGTGAGAAATTACCAGCGTGGGGTAAACACAGAGAAAACGTTCACGGTGGAACAAGAAACAAATGAAGCTATTTAAAGCTCCACTTGAGTCCATATGAAATGCCTTTAGCAAAGATCTCCTGTTCCGTGTCCGAATGAGTCACAGTTCTGGGTGTTTTTCCTTCCAAGCAGCTTCCACTGGGTGGAGGTGTTCCAATGCTGGAGAGGGAACAAACCACACTCACTGCCAAGACGAAGCAGCATTTAGGCGTTCTGCCAATGACCTGGGTTGTCCCCCTTTTCCCATCAGTCTCCATCAGGTTGGGAAAAACAATCTGAAGCAAGCTGGGTTCATAGGGAAACAGTCTCCTTTAGAGGAGGCGGCCTCTTGTCTTTCTGCAGTCCTCACACAGAAGAAAACTATTTGTTACTGTGGATTTTTTTTCTTTACCCAATTTTTTTCCCTCCAAATCAACACCAGTGCCAGGCTTGCATAACCCCATTATGCTATAGGCCTTTCAGGGCTTTTCATACTGAAATTAATTGCTTCGGCTGCTTGTTTGGTGCAAAGGAAATAAAGAGAACTGTGCTGAGTTTCATTCAAGCGGCCCAGAGTTGCTGGATATGAGATGGGCAGTAAATAGTAATGCAGTAAAGGCTGCATTACTATTACTATTAGTCTTCTCATCATTCCTATCACCCATATCCTGCCACTCATGACTGTAAGGTTGTTGCTTGTATCCTTACAATTTATAATGATATTGATTGTTTCCCGGTTGCTTCTTTGTACCCTGTGACTATCATTAAGTCTTGTACCTTAGGATTCTTGACGAATGTATCTTGTCTTTTGATGTACACCGAGAGCATAGGCACCAAAGACAAATTCCTTGTGTATCCGATCACACTTGGCCAATAAAGAATTCTATATTCTATACAAATAAATTTTAACCAATCAATAATTTCACAGCTCCTGGCAGTGTTTATGTACTGGGAGGAACTCCTAGGCTTCTGGATTTTTTCAAGTTGCATCATGACTCATCCCTGGTTTTGGGTTGGTATTTTTTTAATTTGTTAATTGCTTTCTGGCTGCTCTCAGGGATACTTTTGCTGCATTCTCAACAGAGTCCCCTCCCCCATTTTGTTCCTTGCCACAGAGAAGCAAACATGCCGAAGAAAGAACGGAGAGGGGGTTGGAGTATCAAGTCTGCCAGTTTTTATTATTCTCCCTCTGGCTGCTTGGGCGGGAACACTGATTTAAGACAGTCATGGAGCACTGCAGAGCACTGAAAATATGCTGATGGTTTGGCAAGGGCAAAGCTGGTGGCCGTAATTGGATCACTGGCCATTCTAGTTCTCTACCATCTAAGCTGACCAGCAGTAACTCCTCAGTTTTAAGACAAGATCTTTTCTTGAGTCTATTTAGAGACGTCGTAGTTTGAATGGAGGATCTTTTGTCTACAACACCGTGGTTCAGTATGAGCTGCAGCTTCTACTTCGGGTTATGACTGTGATCATCCTAAAATAATGAAAATGTCCTTCCTAGTACGGGACCCTGACTATAACTCCCAGGATTATACCTTCTTGATAAGAAATTCTGAGAATCACAATCCAACACATTTAGAAGACACCAGGGAGAGAAAAGCAAGCATTACATCAGGCACCCTATTAAATACCAGATAGTCCTTGACGTACGACCACAGTTGAGCCCAAAATTTCTGTTGCTAAGTGAGATACGAGCTCCCCGTGGAGATCCGGACCGTTACTACCCTCCCGGCCTTCCGTAAGGCCACTAAGTCCTGTCTGCTCCGGCAGGCCGGGGGCTGTTGAAGTATCCAGCCCCACAGTAACTATGTATGTTGTTGTATTTTAAATTGTTGTTTTGTCTTATTTATCCCCTTCCCCTTCTTATTGTAAGCCGCCCAGAGTCCTCCGGGAGTGGGCGGCATACAAGACCAATAAACTCAACTCAACTCAAGATATTTATTAAGTGGGCAAAAGATTTATACGATCTGAAGAGAAACCAGAGTATATTTTACCCCCATTTTACAACCTTTCTTGCCACAGTTGTTAAATGAATCGCTGCCGTTGTTAAGTCACTAACACGGTTGTTAAGTGAATTTGGCTTCCCCATTGACTTTGCCTGTCAGAAAGTCGCAAAGGGTGATCCCGTGACCACGGGACACTGCAACCGTCATAAATATGAGCCCGTTGACAAGCATCCACATTTTGATTAATGTGACGGTGGGGATGCTGCAACAGTCATAAGTGTGAAAAATGATCATAAGCCACCTTTTCGCTGCTGTTGTAATTTCAAACGGTCACTAAGTGAACTGTTGTAAGTCGAGGACTACCTGTATATGGTTTGAGGTCTATGTTGAACATTTTTAGATGACTTGGTGCTTCCCTTTCTGAATTGTTCTGTTGTCAACAAGAACCTCAAAGAAACATGCAAGAGTTCCCTTGTATACGGTCACCTTTCTGCTTGAAGCCATTGGGGAGCTGCGGAGAACTCTTGCAAGTAGCAAAGACAATCTCTGAAGTCAGCAGGGAAGAACAGAAGGAGGGAGTTGATGGAAGACCTAATTTCCCAGTTTGGAGGCAAAATCGATTAAGTTCCTGAGAGAGGAAGTTAAACTGTTCTGTGTGACTGTGACATTGGTTTTCCAACTCCCTCACACGGGCCTGCATCGCAAAGAAGGGAAAAAAACATTAGCTGCAGCTGAAGGCAGATCTTAGGAACAGAAAGAGATTTTGAGGGAGCAAAGGAAGATGGTCCATCTTGCAGGTTAGTATACCCAGACACACATTGACTACCCTAAGTCCACTATGGTCCCCTGGCAAAAAAATGCCTTAAGTGGGCTTCAACCAGAACTCTCAGCATTATTCATTATTCTGCCTGGGTAACTATGGAAGTTGCAATCGCATGGCTGGAAACTGCCAAGATGGAAGAACTTGGCTTAGGGTTCACACAAGGACATTGATTGATTGATTAATTGATTGATTGATTGATTGATTTGTTGTTTCTGGGTACTGTATTTTGGGTGGATTACATTATCATTTCCTAGCAGGTAGATCCTAGATCTTTGAAAGGTTTAATTTCATGATGCATCCTCTTGGAACAACATAGCAAAATTATATTAGAGCTCCTGCAAAAGTGGGCATTAGTTTGTTTGTTTGTTTGTTTTGAGGTGCAGTTTAAAGTGTGGATGGTATCTCAGCAACTATTCCCTTCTTATATGAGCTTGCCTGCTTGTCAAAATCAATGGAGAGACCGTCTCCATTTCCCAGCAGTGGCACAGATGGGAAGGGTGGAACATGTCAAAGGGCTTTCTCTGGGGTCGGATCTAAATTCTGGAATTTGCATCTTCAGGAAATCTGGTTGACACCTTCTCTGATAGTGAGTACCTTCCTTTTGGGACAAGGCATTCTTTCATAAGCAACATAAACTTTAGAAGGTGCTGCTTTCTCACTATGTATCCTACGCTCCGACCCTATGGAACGAACTCCCCGTGGAGATTCGTACCCTCACCACCCTCCAGACCTTCCGCATAGCCCTTAAAACCTGGCTGTCTCGACAGGCCTGGGGTTAAAGACTTCAACCCCACCCGAATAGTATGACTGTTGTGCTTTTTAACGATGTATTGTCTTCATGTGTGTACTTGTCTCGTCCTTCCCTCCCCCTGAATTGTGAGCCGCCCTGAGTCCCCTCAGGGAAAAGGGCGGCATACAAATAAAGTATATTCTATATTCTATTCTACATACTGTATTTTTATTACCGTGTTTCCCCGAAAATAAGACAGGGGGGTCTTGGCCTTATTTTTGGGGAGGTCTTATTATTTTTGAGGTGCAGGAGGCCCCTTAACCTTAGCCCACGGTTCGCGGATCAGTTGATCCAGAGAGAGACAGAAGTTCTGCCTCTGTTTCTGGCACATTCTTGCCAGCCCTAGCATTGCTGGGCCTGCTACTCCTTTTGTGGCCACAACTAAGAGAAGGGGTGCGGTACCTAGGGTTTGCAGGAGTGGCCTCCGTGAGGCCGTTTTGCGTGGATGGCAGGTGCACGTGGGGCATATAGAGCATGTCCCCCCTCCCAGGGGCCACAACCAGGGGCTGGTTGCACATGTGGTTAAATATTTTAGGGGAGGGCTTATTTTCAGGGGGGGCTTCTTTTAGTGCATGTGCTCAAAAGCCCAATTGGGCTTATTATCCAGGGAGGTCTTATTTTCTGGAAAACAGGGTAATATGTTGTAATTGTTTTTGTAAAGGTTTTCAGCACTACCTTTGGTAGAGGAAATCTTGCAGTAATTTTGGGGGAGAATAAAGGAATCGGTTTTAAAAGGCAGCCCTGTGCTGAACTGTGGGATAAACCTTTATGTGCAAAGATCAGCCATTGCAGCTCATGACAAGAGGAAACAATGTGAAATGTTAGAACCCTGACGGAGGGGGAATAATTGTGCCTGCAAAGAGACTAGAATGGGAGGGGAAAGTCCCTAATTTTTCTTTCCTTTCTGGAAAAAGCCTCTGAAAGAATGAAAGAACATCAGTAAAAAGAGGTTGGGTGGATTATTACTTTTAACATAGGAAACCAATTGCAGACCGAACATGTTATTAATGACAATGGATAGAAGACACACACCATCATACATATGCCCCCCAATGCTTCTATGTTAACCACATCTACTTTACTAGTTATCCTACAGAACAATACATGCACATCATCTCCTCCTCTGTATGCCACAAAGAACAAGGGCAAGGAATCCTCTTCCAGCCAAATATTTATGGCTAATTAACAGATACAGCGTAAGAAATGTTAAATAAAGGTTTCCCTTGCACATATGTGCTAGTCGTTCCCGATTCTAGGGGGTGGTGCTCATCTCCATTTCAAAGCTGAAGAGCCAGTGCTGTCCGAAGATGTCTCTATGGTCATGTGGCCGGCATGATTAAATGCCGAAGGTGTACGTAATGCTGTTACCTTCCCACCAAAGGTGGTTCCTATTTTTCTACTTGCATTTTTTACATGCTTTCGAACAGCTAGGTTGGCAGAATGGGAGCTCACTCCATTATGCGGATTTGAACCACCAAACTGCCAACCTTATGATCGACAAGCTCAGCATCTTAGCCACTGAGCCACTGCGTCCCAGATAAGTAATGTACATGAACTCAATTTAAGGATTATTGTGTGTGGGGACCATCAAGGCAAGTGAAACAGGAGACAAACCCATTTTCTGATTTCAAAGGAACAACAAGTTCTTCTCGTTAGCTAACTTTTTAGCAAGAGTCCCTTCAGACTAAAGAAATTCCACCAGTGGATCTTAACCACTTAGGATGGGAAGATGATAGCCCAGTAACAAAGAAGAGTAAGGTCTGAAGAATCAGCAATTTATAGTCAGGTTTGATTAGTGTATTGAGTGGGAAGGGGTGACTTGAGTTCAACTCCCCAAATCTGGGCACTTTGCCATGTATTTATGATGATTGTATTGTCCCAGGGTCATGTAATCACCAACAAGCAAAGTGAGTGGGGGAAGTGGGATTTGCTTAACCACATGATTCACTTAAGAACTGCAGCAATTTACTTTCAATAACTGTGGCAAAAAAGTTCATAAAATCAGGCGCAACGCACTAAACAACTGCCTTGCTTAACAATGGAAATTCTGGTTTCAATTGCCGTTATAAGTTAAGGACTATTTGTAGTGAAGGGGACGCGGTGGCTCAGTAGCTAAGACGCTGAGCTTGTCGATCAGACAGGTTGGCAGTTTGAATCCCTAGTGCCGCATAACGGAGTGAGCTCCTGTTACTTGTCCCAGCTTCTGCCAACCTAGCAGTTTGAAAGCACATAAAAAATGCAAGTAGAAAAATAGGAACCAACTTTGGTGGGAAGGTACAGTGTTCCGTGCAGCCACATGACCATGTAGAGATCTTCGAACAGCACTGGCTCTTTGAAGCCAGTGCTTTGAAATGGAGATGAGCACTGCCCCCTAGAGTCGAGAACGACTAGCATGTGTGTGCGAGGGGAACCTTTACCTTTACCTATTTGTAGTGAAGGACACATTAAGAGTGTCAAATTTATATATTTTCCAATGCACCCATTACTGCTTGGACATTTCTTCCCTTCTTCTGACAGTCATCAGAAAGAACAGCCTTGTGCAATGGAAACCTTGCTCTTGTTCTGCTGGGCTCATATAGATGCAGCAATTATATGCAAGTTTGGAAATGATAAATATACATTATTGCTTCTCCAATACAGTTCAATTTTTCTCCAATTCTTTCATTGGCTGATCTCCATAATGCATATAAAACATAGTATTTCTCTGTTCCAAATGCCTCTGAAACAATCAAGATTTGTTGGGGAAACAGGGGAAATACAGGACATTTTCAGCACATCTGAAACCATTAGTACCTGCATAGAATCCAAGGAATTCTGACAAGACAAGAAAAAACAGAAGAAGAAAAAGTTTTTAACTGCACATCACCATCTTCCTTAAGTACAAATCTGGTGATTGATTGCAGGACTGGATAAATCAATTGAAAACCGACATCTGGAAGTGTAATGGATTGTGAGATTAACCTTGGGAGACAGGAGAAAGAGCTGTAACTAGGACAACACCAGATCAGAGATATCTCAGACCCTCTTTCTCCTGTCTTCCAAGGTTATTCTCACAGCCCATTACGGAATGAGACATTGCCTTCGAAACAATGAACTGCAATGGGAAATCTCTTAAGTATCTTCCACGGTGACAAATTTAATTGGGCCTTCTTCTCTAAAGACAAGCACATGCTCCACATAGAGCTGGCAGTGTTCAATGTGAAAAGTTCTTGTTTATTTTAAATAAACTAAATTATACCTTACTGTTTTGTTAAGGTAATGAGGATTTAATAACTGACCAGCTGCAGTAAAGCTGTAAACCAAGATGATGCAATGAGAATGAGCCAGCAAGGTTATCACTTTAAGAGGCTGTCTATATAAGAGAGGCCCTGTGAGGGCGGTTTCTCTCTGAGTGTGTGCTTCTGTATTATAAAGATTGATTGATTACCTGGTTTTGTCTTATGTGTGTGTGTATGTGTATGTATTCATGTATGCATGTATGTATGTATATATATGCCTTGTAGATAAACCATTGTTTAAAAGACAAAACCTCTGTGTACTGTAATTTGCTCCTGGGTTGCCTCAAAATAGTAGTCACACTGTGCACACTCTGACATGTATCTTAAATGGGTTTTTTTCCCTTGGTTTTTACCTCCCCTTCTTTTATTTTCTCCTCTCCTTACCTCTAAAAGCTGCACTGCTCCTTCATGTTCTTTCCTAGCTTCAGCCTGAGCCTAAATCCAAGAGAAAAGAAAGGTTAAGGGGACTGGTTATCCCAGGAACATTTCTCTTCACTGACACAGAAGTGGGTGATTTGCTTGTAGACCTGATTGAACTGACAAATTCTGCCTAGCCAGTATGTATTTGCATTTGGTGTACTGATTAGATTTATGTTAAACCGTGGTTTATAACAGGTGAATGCACATAATAATGTAAACCATAATCAAGCTATATTGTAATGGGTAAATTTGGTCTATTCTTTTAAAAAATGCTTTGCATGACCAACAATATCTCGGTATTCTGGAAATGTGGAATTTAGTCCAGGGAGATATACTTGGGTTGACAAATGCTACAATGTGAGAAGAAGTGGGGGTACTTGACACTGTTGCACCCCAATCATGGAACAGCCCTCCAGTTGATACTGAATTGGCCTCCACATTATGGCCCATCTGGATTCTATTAGATATTTCAGAAGGCTTACCACAGTGGAGTGATGCCAGTGAATGAAAGACCATTTTGTATTCATTGATGTAGAGGTGGATTTCTACCAGTTCACACCTATTCGGTAGAACCGGTTCATCAAATCTACCGAACCGGTTACAAGAGGTTCCACCAGTAGACCCGGAAAGCAGGCCTCACCTACAGAAGAGGTTCCAAACTTTTTTGAAACCCACCACTGGTCCTTGGATATGATTATTCTACACTATCATGCTCATATTTATAAAACTCAGTGCCTCTGTGAAAGGTAAGGATGACTACTGCATTTGGGTGCAATCAGAACATTGCGTGTGTTGAAGTTGTTTTAACACAAACCAAAGATGCCTTTTAAAAAACAAGTTTACATCATATTCTTATGCATGCCAGTGCTGTGTGTGAGGTAATTTAAGGTGGTTCTCACAAGGGTCGGTGGCATCTTCATATCCGGTCACATGGGCGGCAAGCACTCCCATCCGGTCACATGGGCAGCAAGCCACTCCTACAAAGGAGGCCACACCCACAGAGTAGGTTCGAACAATTTTTGAAACCCACCACTGCATTGATGCACGTTTAAATTTTATTTTTTCTTACTACAGTTATTTTATTATACAATTGTATGTCATTTGCAGACTGTTTGATAGAACCAAAGAGTTGGAAGGGACTTTGGAGGTTTTCCAATCCAATCCCCTGCTCAGACAGGAAACCCTATACTACTTCAACAAATGGTTGTCCATTCTCTTCTTAAAAACCTCCACTATTGGAGCACCTACAACTTCTGGAGGTAAGTTGTTCCACTGATGAATTGTTCTCACTGTCAGGAAATATCTCCTTAGTTCTAGGTTGGTTTTCTCCTTCATTAGGTTCCATTCGTTGCTTCTTGTCCTATCTCCGGGTGCTTTGGCTAATAGGTTGATTCCCTCTTTGTGGCAGCCCCTCAAATATTGGAACACTGCAATCATGTCACCCCTAGTCCTTCTTTTCATTAAACCACTATTAAACCCCAACTCAATTCGCAGGATGTTGACCATCCTGCTACCCAAGATGGGGACAGACTGGAGTTTGGAGTTTGGAGTTTATTCAATTTGTAGGCCGCCCTATTCCCCGAAGGGACTCAGGGCGGCTGAACAAAAGCCAAGGGAGGGGAAATTACAAAAAGTAAGACAAAAACAATCGGACAATACGAACAATTTAAAAGCACAACAGACACAGCAAATTCGAGTAGGGGGGAGGACTCAACCCCAGGCTTGCTGGGACAGCCAGGTCTTCATAGCCGTCCGGAAGACCCGAAGGGTGGAGAGGGTCCGAATCTCCACGGGGAGCTCGTTCCAAAGGGCCAGGGCAGCCACAGAGAAGGCCCTCCTCTGAGTAGTCGCCAGCCGACATTGGCCGGCAGATGGAATACGGAGGAGGCCTAGTCTGTGGGATCGAATGGGTCTGTGGGAGGTAATCGGCAGAAGGCGGACTGAATAAATGAATGATTGATAAATAAAATGTGTTAAGTATCAATAGAGTAGAATCGATTTGTTGGTTGAGGAAAGCATGAGCCATTTCACCTTGCCCAATGGGTAGGGAGGTGTTTCCCCATCCATCGGCAGACTGCATCTGTTCAATGCAGCACCAGGCATTACTACAGGCTGAATGACCTGAATGAGTAAAAACACCACCACTAGAATTTTTCCTTAACCTCCAAAGCAAGCCAGTTCTTGCCAATGGGGTCATATGTGAGCCTTCAGCTAATGGAAGAATCAGGCTTGTATGAATAAACCTGGAAGAAAGAAGCCTCCTTTTGACAGAAGTCACCTGCTGCAGCTGTCGGACTTCATCTTTTTTCTTCTGCAAGGCCTGCAAGGCCTTCTCGTGCTGATGTTCCAGCTGCTGCCTTCGTTCTGCAACATCTCTCATGTGCTGGAAAATTAGAAGATCAGGAAGAGTCCATGGAGGCTGGTAATTCATTTTAGCAAGTGAATAGATTCTAAACATAAGAAAGCCAAGTGATTCTCTCCCAGTGCCATTTTTTCACCCTGAGCTATGCAAATCAGGACATTCATAGAACCTGGCTGGTGTTAACATCTGATCAATAATATCAACAATGTCCATAATGATGCTTTCTTCTATGCTTCTAAAGATAGACTTTTGTCTAAAAGAGAAAATGGCAGGATCAAAATATTCATTTGATTTGATTAAATGTGCATTTAGCACATTTCCAAGCTCTTGATTCAGAGGAGGTATTCAGCAGGTTCTGACCAGTTCTGGAGAACTGATAGCAGAAATTTTGAGCAGTTCAGAGAACCGGTAAACACCACCTCTAACTGACCCCGCCCCCATCTATTCTCTGCCTCCCGAGTCAAAATGCTGATTGGGAGGAAATGGGGATTTTGCAGTAACCTTCCCCTGGAATGAAGTGGGAATAGAGATTTTACAGTATCTCTGCCACGCCCATCAAGCCAAACCCACCAAGCTATGCCACGCCCACCAAGCCACACCCACAGAACCAGTAGTAAAAAAAATTGAATCTCACCATTGTCTTGATTTATCATAGTATGAATAACACAAATAAAGAAGTGACATTTGTATTTATCCACATCCTGAAAATCAACTTTTAATCAGAAAACCTGGAGTCTATTACAACCTAATTCTAAATTTGCCATTTCTGCTGGTCAGTTTTCCAAAATGAAGGATATCAACAGAAAGTAGCTATTCTGGAACAGCCTTTTACTACAAACCTTGAGTGCCTGCCCGAGACTCTCCAGCCTGTCCTGGAGTTCCTGGGTTTTCTGAAGAGCTGAATCCCGTTCCTCCGTCACTACAGAAACTTGCAGCCTTAAGTCAGCATTTTCAGATTCAACCTGCAATAGGAGATACAGTTAGTTAACAGGAGGAGGAAGAGGAGGAGGAGGAGGGGAAGGGGAAGGAAAAGCTCTCTCTGATACAAGAAGCATTACAATCCCTTCTGCTTTATGGTCTGATTAATATGTATGACTGTGAAAGTTGGACCATAAGAAAGGCTGAGCGCCAAAGAATTGAGGCCTTTGAACTATGGTGCTGGAGAAGATTCTTGCGAGTCCCTTGGACTGCAAGATGATCAAACCAGTCAGTCCTAGAGGAGATCAATGCAATACAATACAATAGCAGAGTTGGAAGGACCTTGGAGGTCTTCTAGTCCAACCCCATGCCTAGGCAGGAAACCCTACACCAGATCAACCCTGACTGCTCTTTAGAAGGCCAGATCCTGAAGATGAAACTCAAATACTTTGGCCACCTAATGAGAAGAAATGACTCACTTGAGAGTCTGATGCAGGGGAAGATTGAGGGCAAAAGAAGAACGGGAGGACAGAGAATAAGGTGGCTAGATGGAGTCACCGAAACAGTAGGCATGAGCTTAAATAGACTCGAGAGGATGGTAGACAACAGGAAGGCCTGGAGGAACGTTGTCCATGGGGTCATGATGAGTTGAACATGACTGTGCAGCCAATAATAATATGTTCTTTTTTTTTTTAATCTATTTTATTCATTTTCACATTCCATTTTACAATCACTTATATACAGGTATTTGCTATAAAAGAAAAAATATATTTAAAAAAATATAAAAAAAAATAAAAAAGAAAACACAACTCATCATTCACAACCCCACCTGACACTTCCATCCTCCATACACCCCATCTACCCCCTCCAACTTTCCTTTCCTCCCTCTAACGCTCCCCTCCTACTTCCCTTTCCCCTCAAACCTTCCTTCTCCCCTTACTCCCAACACGCCCTCCTTGCATTCCCCTTACTCCTTCCTTACTCCTCCCTCCTCTTTCCCTCTACCTCCCTCCTTGGTGTATTCCTTTATTCAAGTGTTGTTTATTATAATCTGATAAAAAGTAAAATAAACCAAGGGAAAAAAAATATAAAGAAAGAAAAGAGAAAAAAAGGGGGGAAAAAAGAACAACCGTATATAAGTGCATTCTTGTTCTTATTGCGACTATGTTAACACCCACCCACCCACCCCCCATAAATCCCCGTCCCTACTCCTCCCGACTTCCCAGGGCCCACACCTGGCACTGCCTTCTATCTAAAGTATCTTATGTTCGTATGGATTAAAAATAAAAGTAATATATTAAAGGGAAAAAAAACCAAAAAAAAAAAAAAGAAAAAAAAGAAAAGAACAAAGAAAAAAGAAAAAAAAGAAACTCTTTGTGTTAAGCTCAGCCCCACATCTTTATCTATGCTTAAATAGTATAAGTCATTCTATCTATATTTTATTCTCGTCTCTTGCTTCTTTGTTATTTACCCCGACCTCCTGTAGACTCTCCCATTCCTCTTCCTTAACCTTGTATTCAGATAAACATTTATCCAAATTTGTATAGACATCAATATACAATCTAACTCAAACATAATCCCTTCTAGTAAAATTTAAGCAGCGTGGATCATTCCACATATTCAAATATTACTTTACAGAAGAATAATCAAACTTTCCCTTTCTTAACCTTAATTTCAAACAATAATTCAAAATAATCTGACCAAACTTTCCCTTCTTAGTAAAATTTAAGCAGCGTGGATCAAGTATTACTTTACACAAAAATCAGTTTATCAGTTTTTCTATCTTGAAATGATCCGGACCAGCTTTCCCTTCTAATAGGATTTAAACAACGTAAATCATTCAGTATATACATTCAGTATCACCCCACCAATATACGTAAATCATTCCCCATGCATTTTACCCTCATCCCTTGCTTCTCAAATATTTGCCACTATCAAATTTATGCAAACATTAGTTTAAAATCTAGCTCAAAATAATTTCACCAAGCTTTCCCTTCTAATAAAAATTAAATAGCATAGATCATTCCACATATTCAAATAATAGTTTCAGCAAGAATCAGTTTACCTTCTATTTTAAAATAATCTCTTCAAACTTTCCCTTCTAACAAGATTTAAACAGCGTAAATCATTCTGCATGCATTTTACATATATACATTCAATATCACCCCACCAATAAATTCCGCTTTTTCTGCCGGAGAGAGGTCGCAAACCCCCATTCAATCCACAACTTTAGTGAATATTTTAGAATGTCTAAATCCTCAAACTCCGCTTTTCTGCTTCTCCGAGGGAGGGGGAGCTACCCCCTCCATCTTGCAGCCATGTGGTCTGTTGCTTGCCTTCTCCTTCGGCTTGTCTCTCCTCTTTTCCAAGTGAATCAGGAAGTCCCGCCTTCAAAGTCTTGTAATAGAAATCTCGAGCCTCCGAAACAGAGTTGAGACGAAGTCTTTGATTCTCAAATGTGACCGTAATGCCGGCTGGGGCCTCCCATCTATATTGAATCTGTTGATTTCTAAGCTCTTTAGTTAAAAAGGTATAGTCCCTTCTTGCCTTTAACATCTGGAAAGGTATTTCTTTGAAGACAATCAAGTTCTGGCCATCAACTCTCAAACTATTATTGTAAAATTTTTGCATGATCGCGTTTCTGGATTCTTTTGTGGAGAAATATATAATTATGTCCCTCGGGAGCTGTCGCTGTTCCGCTACCAACGAATTCTGGCGATAAATTTTCCGAATCTGCCAATCAAAGTTAAGTCCCGGGCTTCCCACCGCATGGCTGAGGGCTTCAACAAAGGTCTGTTTCAGATTCTCTCGCTCCTTTTCGCGGAATCCTCTGACTCTTATTGCGAATGCCTTCTTATTAAAGTTTATCATAACGAGCTGTTCTTGAGTGTCTCTAATTTTTTGTTGTAATATTTGAATATTAGTAGTCAAATTAGAATTAGTCTCTTCCAAACTTTCTAATTTATTCTCTATTTCAGCGGTATAATCTGACAGGGCAGACACGGCTGCAAACGTATTCGCCTTCATTTGGTCAATTTTAGACTTTAAATCACCATATAGCTCCAATACAAATTCCTTAATTTCTTGTTTAAAATCATTAAACATTTGAAAAAAAAATTCCTGTGTTAAGAATTCTCCAGTAGAGGGCGTAGGAGACAAGGGCTGTGATGCCAGTGTAAATTCTTTAAGTTCCTTCATTGATTCTTTAGGCACATTTGTAGAGAGACGCTTCGATTTTGACCTGGGTGCCATTATAAATAAACAAATAAACAGCGCTTTCGCTCCCCTCTGTTTCCAAAAAAAATAAAAAAATTTATTTTGTTAAGGAGCAGTCTGCAGGAAGGTAAAACCGGCTACGTACATCCCCTATCAGTCACCAACGGAGAGAAATCGCCATTTTAAAGTCCGTTTAAACAAAGAAGCCTCTAAGACAAATGGTGCTGGTATTTACGATAGTAATAAAAGCATAAATCTCACAGGAGTGGGACCCGCCCGTATTAATCTTAGCTTCAAACAACTTTGCTTTGTCCTGGGGGGGGGGATCGCCTGTCTAGGGCTGCAAAAAAAAGGCAGCTAAGAAGAACTGGCTGGAGATAAAAGCTCCGCTCACGCTGGATCTAATCTCTGTCCACAGCCAAAAAAAAAGAGAAAGGCTGTGAATTACGAATAGACCCTAGCACACAGAGCTACGCCCTGCCCCTTTATGCCAAAAAGGGGTGATATCTATGATCTTATTTAGATATACAGACCAGATCTCTGAGAGGAGCTCGGTTGAGCCCTCCTCGGCGACAGGCTCCTCCCCCCGGATCCCCAACAATATGTTCCATACAAAATAAATTTGATGGAATTCATAACTGGCATTGGGTCTTTCTACAGAAATATATGTCTTTGTGTATTGATATTCCACAGCCAACACATCAGAAAGATGGACTTGTTGGACTTCCTGGGAGGAGCCTACTGGTGGTGGCAGCAAAAAATCAGCTGCCTCCGAATTCCTGGCTACGTACCTGTTTAGAGGATCTTCCATCTGACGTCTTATCAGGTTTTCTTATCCTTCAGGCAAGAAGGAAAGAAGAAACTGTTTTGCTGGCAAATGCTCTTCGATTTTTGCAGCTTTTGTGCTTGCAAGGAAAGGGGGGCTAGCCCAAGGCAGAACGGCTGTCCGTGCTGGGAACTTCAAACTGCCTTGTGCAGGACAAAGTAGGTCTCCCCACTCTGCTCAAAGTTTTGTTTGATTTAATCTTATCACGAGCTGAATCCGTTTACTGCGTGGACAATAATTGCTTATCAACATTTTAGCTTCTTTTCTTTTTCTCCTCCGAAAAATTATTTACTCAGAGGCTTTTAAAATGGCGCCGAGCAGGCTGGTTTCTCCGGTAATAACGAACACTTTTTGCTAATCCTCACAAGAATTCAAAACAAAAGAGATTGCTTATCATATGTTTTGGTTTCACAATAGAAGAATTTTACTCCTTCATTAACCTTGCTTATCTGGAAGTTAAATGGTGATGAATCTGCTGAACGGTCTTGTTACAATGTTTACTCACTGAAAGTTTTGCCAAGCCTTAAACTTCAAAATAAAAGCCTCTTTACTTAAAGCTGCATATTCAGGCAATAGAGTTTTATTAACTGCAGGCAGATAAATTTTGAAATGGCCTCAAAACCAAATATTAACTTGAAGTCGTCACCCTCTACTTCCAGGGGCACATCCTCAGTGCCTGGCACAAAGCTGCAGCCTCCGCTTCCTACGCCCCCTGCTGGGGATGTGTTAACGAAAGAATTTTTCCTGAGTAATCTAAGCGAGGCTCTTAATGCACAGACAATTAAAATGGAAGATAAATTTAGAGATAATAGAGAGGAGAGAAAAGAGGAAATAAAAGAAATGAAAGAAGAAATTAAAAGTGAAATAAAAGGACTTAAACAGGAGCTGTATGAGAAATTTGAGGCTAAGGTTGATAAAATTAGAGACGATATGCTGAGTCTTGTAACTGTATTAACAGAACATATTTCTGGAGTGGAAGATACTCTAGAGGTTCTTAATGATGCCAATGCTAACTTGACATTGAAAACAGAGGTGGTGGAACAAAAAGTGGAAAATGCTGAAAAAGAAATTATTATGATACAGTACCGACAAATGGAGTTCGCATTAAGAGTAAGGGGGCTGCGTGAGGAGAAACAGGAGAACCTGAAACAGATCCTATCGGAAGCTTTTGACCGCCTGATGGGAAGACCAGGGACCAACCAAGACTGGCAAATTGACAAAGCTTACCGCGTTAACTCCTGGCTGGCAAAGCAGAAGCAGCTTCCTCGAGACATCGGTATATATTTTACTACAAGAGAGCTTAGAAATATGGTACTGCAAGCGTCTTATAACACTAAGCTTCAAATTGGCGGTCAAGACCTGGCTGTTTTGAAAGAGATACCACCTCAAATGTTAAGAGCCAGGAGAGACTACGCTTTTTTGGTCGAAGAACTCAGAAATCATCAGATACAGTATAGATGGGATGCACCATTCGGCATCATATTTACATTTGATAAGCAAAGGTACCGCCTCAACTCTGTATGGAAAGCCCGAGATTTTTATTATAATATATTGAAGGCCGGACACCCTGCACCATCTGGACCTAGAGAAAGACCACAAGAAGGACAGGATAGACAGCAAACTACACAACCACCAGACAAGATGGAGCATCTCTCTTCTCTAGAAGTGCAAGGTGCTATGGAACCAAGACCTAGCCGCATGACTACTAGACGTATGGAGAAACAAGCTAAAAAGCAACAGCATCAACAATCATCGGCCATCGATCAAGGAACTACAATAACAAATCTGGAAGCAGTGGGAGGAGCTAGACCTAAGGTTAAACAGGCCGTGCAGGAAGCTCTAAAAATGCTTCAACCAACCAAAGATGACAACTAAGATTTTAACATGGAATGTCAACGGACTGAACTCTCCACAGAAGAGGAAGAAAATATTTCATTATCTCAAACAGTTTAAGAACGATGTAATTTGTTTGCAAGAAACTCATATCAAGTCAACTGATCAAAAATATTTGATCAACTCAAAACTTGGTCAACATTTTGCAGCTTCTGCTATGGAAAAGAAGAATGGTATAGTTGTATACTTAAGAAAAGATATGAAAGCTGAATTAATAGAAGCAGATCCCTTCGGAAGATATATTGCTTTAGACTTAATCTTAGAAGGGAAAAAGACATTACTTTTGGGAATTTATGCTCCCAATCAACAGCAAGATAGATTCTATAGAAATCTTCATGCTAAATTAGTACAGTGGGACTATAGTTCCTGTATACTATTGGGTGACTGGAATGGAGTGATAGACACTAAGAGAGATAAGAAGATTTCCCGCCTAAATACCAAGATGCGAGCAAAGTTACCCAAATCTTTCTTTGACATTATGGATGATTTTGAATTGAGAGATATTTGGCGAGAAAGAAATGCAGAGGAATATGACTTCACTTTCTTCTCGGACAGGCATCAATCCCTCTCAAGGATTGATTTTATTCTAACCACTAATGATTTGCTTTCTAGGGTCAAGAAAACAAAGATTGCAGCTAGGGTCCTTTCGGACCATAACCCAGTTTGGATGGAGTTGGGAAGGGTAGTGCAGGCAAGAAGGTCTTGGAGATTGAATGAAAACTTATTTAGATATGAAAAGTATATTAATGATTGTAAAAAATTACTATCTGAATATTTTGTTTTGAATATGAATAAGGGTACATCTATGGAATTTGTATGGGACGCAAGCAAAGCGTATATGAGAGGAGTTTTGATGAATATAAATAAAACACATAGAAATAAGCAAGGGTTAAAACGAACAGAACTGGAAGAGGAAATTAAGAGAAAAGAGCTGGAGTTAACAATGAACCCAGACGATACAAAGGTTAAGGAAGCTATTAACATATTAAAATCTCAATTTGACATGTTGATCTCTGACCAGGTAGCTACTAATTTATTATATGCAAAACACAATACTTTTTGTAATGCAAACAAACCTGGCAGATGGTTAGCTTATCAGATTAGGAAAAAAAGGAAAACTCGAAATATATCTAAACTGATTTACAGAGGGAAGGAGGTGTTTCAACAGGAAGAGATTCAAAAGGCTTTCTGGGAATTTTTTACAGAACTGTATAAAGGGGATAAAATTAATGGTTTAGACATAGACAAATATTTAGACAAAGAGAAAATACCTTCAGTTAGAGAAGAACACAGGCAAAAATTGAATCAACCAATAACCTCGGGGGAAATCCTGCAGGTAATTAAGCAATTAAAGTCAGGGAAAGCACCAGGTACAGATGGCTTGACAGCGGTTTACTATAAAAACTTACAGTTAGAAATGGTAGAACCTCTTAGAGAATTATTTAATATGATTCAAACGGAAGGTAAAGTCCCTCCATCTTGGAAGACAGCGTTTATATCTTTGATACCCAAAGAAGATCAAGATACTACTCAACCCAAAAATTATAGACCTATTTCATTACTGAATGTAGATTATAAAATTTTTACTAAAATATTAGCAAATAGGTTAATGTTGGTCACTCAACAATTGATACATACGGACCAAACAGGTTTTATACAAGGGAGACAGATGAAAAGTAATGTTAGATTAATTATTAATGCATTAGAATATTTGGGAAAGAACAACCAGATCCCTGCTGCGTTTATATTTTTGGATGCTGAAAAGGCCTTTGATCGAGTTAACTGGCAATTTCTGTTGAAGATACTGCAAAAAATGCAGATAGGAGATAATTTTTTACAGTCAATTAAAGCAATATACCAACAGCAAACAGCACAAATCATAGTCAATGGAAGTTTAACAGACTCTTTTCAAATTGGAAAAGGTACAAGACAGGGCTGTCCTTTGTCCCCATTATTGTTTATTATAACTTTGGAAGTATTGTTGAATAAAATACGGGGCTTGGATGGTTTAAAAGGGATCAAGATTAGGCAGCAAGAATATAGAGTCCGCGCTTTTGCGGATGATTTGGTCATAATATTGGAACAACCGCAGGAATCCAGTATGGTTTTAATGAATACGATTAATCAATATGGTCAAGTGTCGGGCTTTAAAATAAACTTAGGAAAAACCAAAATATTAGCTATAAATATGAATATTAAACAAAAGGAAGAATTAGGAGTGATGCTAGGATGTGAGGTAGTTAAAAAAGTCAAATATCTTGGAGTTAACATTTTAACTTCAAATGGGAAATTATATAAGCATAATTATGAACCACTTTGGCATAGCATACAGACAGAGATGAAAAAATGGGAGAAATTGCACTTATCTTTGCTGGGTAGGATAGCGGCAGTGAAAATGAACATTTTACCAAAATTTTTATTTCTTTTCCAAATGTTACCTATACTTAAAAAAGATGCGAACCTTTTAGAATGGCAGAAGGGTATCAACAAATTTGTGTGGGCAGGAAAGAAGCCGAGGGTAAAGATGAAAATAATGCAAGATGTACGTGAGAGAGGAGGATTGAAACTACCTAATTTAAAACTATATTATGATGCAGTGGCATTATCTGTAATTAGTGATTGGATTCATTTAACCAATGATAGAATATTGAATATTGAGGGACACGATCTGGTATTTGGTTGGCATGCTTATCTGTTATTCAACAAAAAATTGGATAAGAATTTTAAAAGTCATATTTTAAGAAATGCTTTATTGCGGGTTTGGAAGAAATACCAATATAAATTAAATGACAAGATACCCATGTGGGCAATTCCTAGACACGCAATTGAAAATATGAATACAGCACAAAAACAGGACAGAATTACTTACAGACAGCTTCTTACCTCGGAAAGGGGGGTATTACAATTAAAATCTTTAGAGGTATTAAAAGAGGAGAAGGTAGTTCAAACATGGTTCCAGTATGGGCAATTACAGGCTAGGTGGAAAATAGATCAAAAAATTGGTTTTATTCAAGTTGAGGATAATCTGTTTAAACAAATAAGAGATCAAAGCTTAATGCATATAAAGAGGATATATAATGTATTAATACAGATGGATTCAGAAACAGAATTAGTTAAAGATTGTATGATAAAATGGGCTCAAAATATTGAGGAACCAATAATGTTGGATACATGGGAAAGAATCTGGGTAAGAAATGTGAAATTTACACAAGCTCAAAATCTGAGAGAAAATTTTTACAAGATGTTCTATAGATGGCATTTAGATCCTAAAAAGCTGGCTTCTATGTATCCGAATGTACAGCCTAAATGTTGGAGGTGTGGTTCTCTCGATGCTACATATTATCATATATGGTGGACCTGCCAAAAGGTTAAGGCATTTTGGATAAAAATATGGTGGGTCATGCAAAATGTTTTTAAAAGAAGGATAAAGTTTAGTCCTCAGTTATTTTTACTAGGTATATGTACTGACTTTACAGTGGTAGAGACCAATTTGATTCTGCACCTGATAACTGCAGCAAGACTGTTGGTGGCGCAATATTGGAAGAAGGAAGACTTGCCTACAATCCAAGAATGGACATTGAAAGTAACAAACTTAGCTGAAATGGCTAAAATATCGGCATATCTCAAAGATCATTCAAATGAGATATATAAACGAGACTGGAAAAAATGGATTGACTATATACAAAATAAATACGGGACTAAGAAATTCCAGTTAGCCTATGCTTAAGATCAGAAATGATTTAAACTGTTAAAAGTCAGTTCAGTAAGAAGAAGCTAAGGTCAATCTAGAATGTCATTAATTTCTTTATTTCTTTTTTCTCAATAGATTTTAGACTGTGTTAGTTAAAAATCCATACCGTGTACGGGTTCTGGGAAGTCGGGGGGGGGAGGAGGAGGGGGGTGGGGGTGGAGGGAGGGAGGGGTACACACAACAAAAAAAAATTGTACTTCAATGTCTTAATGATTGACAAATGATGACATATTTGTGTTTTTTTTTTAAAGAAAAATAAAAAAGTTCTGTTCATAAAGAAAGATGGACTTGTTTTACAATGAAATAATATTTATCCCCCAGGAAAAGCCCCTTGTGGACACCATGATCTACAGTCACCAACTAACGCTACTTTAGATGTGGGAGGGATATAAAAGAAGGTCTCATGGTTACCTTCTCTGTCCACTCGACTTGCCCCTGTAACACGGCGTTCTCCTCAGAGAGTCGGGCATTATCGCTCCGCACTTCCTGCAGTTCGATCTCCTGTGTGAGGGAAAAGCAAACATGGGTTTTCTGGGAATAAAGGAATCTCTCCCCACTATGACAAATGGGTTCAGGGGTTCAGAAAGGACTTTTTTTTTAGAAAAGTGCAACCGGGTATAAATATGCAACTCTAAGGCAAAAAAAAGTGTAGTTTCTGAAAAATATTTGTGTAGACTATCTATGAAAATACAAAAACATGATATTAAAAAAAAAGCATTGTGAAGGGAAAAAAATGGAACCAATTGTTGAAATAATCAACAGCTGTTCCTCCTGCTAGAAGCTCTTCATGTTGCTACCTAGAAAAAGCAGTTGGAAAGAAGGATGCCATTTGAGAACTCAGGATGCCTTCCCTGATAAATCCTGTTGATGATAATGCACAATGGTTTAGGTTTGACTTTGACTGCAGTTTATTTCACAATATTTGTCATTGCCTCTCTACTAAATAAAAAATAGACACATATCTGATTCATTCATTCATTCATTCATTCATTCATTCAATTTCTATGCTGCCCATCTCCCCTACAAGGTGGCTATGGGAGGCTTACAAATTAAATTGGGCTCCATTCACTGGCAGTGCTTCTCCCCAGCCCTTTGTCTTGAAAACACATGCACACAATCATGCAGAAACAGATTTACATAGAGGAAGATGGGAAAAAGTGTGTAAGATTCTACTGTGTGGCTAGTTCTGCATCCCATCTCATTTCTCTGAAGAAGAAATGACTTTTGTCAGCCATTAATGCATACTTGGAATGCATGCTTTTAAACTGCAATTAAGGGACTCCTAATCCACAACTTTACCAATATTCTGGATTTAAATAACGAGCTAAACTATGGGCATTATGAGGCCATGTCTAAATCTGCAATACATCAGGTGCAATGCCATGATTGAAGCTCTACCTACTTTGCACATATATGTACAAAGGAAATATGAAATAGATCACAAAAGAATGTGTAGCCACAGTCATCTTGCATGCTTTACCATATGGATGTCATACACCCATGGATGTCACTTAGGTAACTCTTACCGAAGTATAGCATTGCCTGCTGTCTGAATCACTTTAAAATTGTGATACATGCAGGGACGCCATTTACTTCCAATAAAACATTTTTAATAGGGACATTTGGAGGCGGGGGAACCAGATGAAATATTAGCTTCTGAATGTATTTATGCAACACAGAACTTAAGGGCCTTTAAAATTAAGTTTGGGAGTTTTAAAACAGTGAAATGAGTACTTTAAGCACCTGCAAAGCTTAAAATACTAAGTGTACTCTGTAGAGTCTTCCTCAAATTCCAGACATACTGAAAGGGAAAAAAATTCTTGGCTCCACTGACTCTGTACTCTGGTCATGACATAAGGGTCCTGATAGGCACTATGTGATTCCCTGGGCTGTCCTTTCTGCACTCTTGGATTTAGGCATAAAACCCAGCAGTTCTGAGAAAGCTCACTTCCATGTCAATTCCAACAGCAATGAAGCAGAGATGGTATTCAGCAGGTTCAGACCAGTTCTGGAGAACCGGTAGCAGAAATTTTGAGTAATTCAGAGAACCGGTAAATACCACCTCTGACTGGTCCCACCCTCCATCTATTCTCTGCCTCCCGAGTCCCAGATGATGGGGAGGGAATGGAGATTTTGCAGTAACCTTCCCCTGGAGTGGGGAGGGAATGGAGATTTTACAGTATCCTTCACCTGCCACGCCCACCAAGCCACATGCACAGAACCGGTGGTACAACATTTTTGAACCCCACCATTGCAATGAAGATATTTCATTCCACTCTAAACATTTCACCTTAATGCTTGTTTAAGATCTTAAAAACCTGCAGAAGAGACTGTAAGTAACAGAAAGCTTTCTCTCTGAAGGATCCGGTGACATATTTAACATGTATGTAGACAAAGAAACTCATTTTTTTTTTTCTGAACAGAAAACTCAAACATTACCAATGCTAGGTTTCCTAATGGCGCATCCATGGTGTATAAGTATGTTTTGTTTTTAAAAAAGTAAAATGATGGCTCTGGCTATGTAACTTTAATAAAACCATTTTTAATATACAAAAATATCACAACACACGAAAAAAAAGAGGCAGGACATCAATCACACAACCACAGTTACCATCTTGAATTTTTTGATTTCTCCTCCACACCCAGCAGATGCTGTTCTTAATGTGTAACTTAGGGGAAAAAACTGCTAGCTTTTGTATCAGCTATTGCTGTCTTTGTAATCCCTAGTTCTTGCATCAGTGATTTGCTCTTATTAGCCAGTTATTGCTATTGAACCTTCCATTCCTAGGGAGTTTGTAGGCATCCCTCTTCTGTCTGTTGAAAGTAGCACTAGGAGTCTGCAGGCAGGCAAGCAGCACAGTGCCAACAATGGGGGTGGGGACTCACTTACAAGCTCTGCACATCGCTTGTGCTTCTTCTTCACTTCATACTCCAGATGTTCACATTGCTTCCTCTTTTTTGTGAGCTCAGAGTCCTACCAGGAGGAGAAAGGAGACAATCAAACTGAAAGGCAAATGACCAAATGATGCTTACCTATTTCAAACGAGGTGGCATAATTTTAGGGATGCTGAGAAGCCTGAGCTGGCCTAGATTTAGCAGCTTGGCTCTCTCAGGTTTTCTTTTCCAGAACTACGTTGCAAAAGCATATAAGTAGTTCTCGACTTATGATCACAATTAAGCCCAAAATTTCTGTTGTTAAGTGAGAAACTTGTTAAGTGAATTTTGTCCCATTTTATGACCTTTCCTGCCACTTTTGTTACGTGAATGCCTGCAGTTGTTAAGTTACTAATGTGGTTGTTAAGTGAATCTGGATTCCCCATTAACTTTGCTTGTCAGAAGGCCACAAAAGGTGATCACATGCTCCTGGGACATTGCCACTGTCATAAATATGAGTCAGACGCCAAGCATCCGAATTTTGATCATGTGATTGTGAGGATGCTGCAATGGTCATAAGTCACTTTTTTCAGTGCCATTGTAATTTCAAATGCTCATTAAACAAGTTATATAGTTACTTTTGAGGATAATGTTTCCACAAGGTAAAGATCAAGACTCCCTAAAGATGTGTACAGATCATAGAGTAATTTTTGCCATCGACTTTTGGAAATTTAATTCAGCACCCCCATCTAGTGAATAGTTCTAGAATTTCCTGTTAATGTTCCATCCGAGGACTAACTAGGGAACCCTCCTTAGCGGTGCTAGATGTTGTCATATGCAAAAAAAAAACCTCACCAAATGCTTCACGTGCTTTTTGACTTCAGGGGCAGAAAACAATGGTTCTTCTCTTCTTTGCACTCTCCCGAAAGGAAACACTCCCGTCTCTGACTGCAAAAGAGAACAAATTTCAGCCAAATTGAAGAGCAACTGGCTCCTGTTCATTTTGTGATCCACAATCTTTCTTTACTGATAGGAGTTAGCAAGTTGACTAAAATAGGATAGAATAGAATAATAGAGTTGGAAGGGACCTTGGAGGTCTTCTAGTCCAACCCCCTGCTTAGGCAGGGAACCCTACACCACTTCAGACAAATGATTATCCAACACCTTCTTAAAAACTTCCAGCATTGGAGCATTCACAACTTCTGCAGGCAAGTTGTTCCATTGATTAATTGTTCTAATTGACTTAATTTATTAATTTATTAAATTTCTACTTGCCCATCTTCCCTAAGTGATGGTTTACAACACTGGGCAGTTTACAACACCCAGTCTTAAGACCAAGTTCCTGTCCTGAAAATATGTTTGCTGCTGTGAACTGCTCTGGGTGTAGGATGCCATCTCTGAGGTTAGGCAGGAATGCAGACTTCGGTATGGCTGAATTCAAACAATAAGCTAGACCAGGCTAAAATAAAGTTTTGTGGCTTTGTTATTCAGCACACCATGAGGACCAGGCAAATTATAGGGGCCAGGCTATCACATTAAACTATCATATGATTTATTTAGGCATAACGTATAATCAGAACACAGCACTGCTGTCAGGCCAAAACCAAGAATTACAAAGTAGAGATTCTTCCCAGCTGAGTTCTTTACTGTTTTCACATCTATAGACAAAAATCTTGCCAGACTGTGGTTTCTATCTGCATCTACAATATACACTGTAAACAATAGCAATAGCAGTTAGACTTATATACCGCTTCATAGGGCTTTCAGCCCTCTCTAAGCAGTTTACAGAGTCAGCGTATCGCCCCCAACAACAATCCAGGTCCTCATTTTACCCACCTCGGAAGGATGGAAGGCTGAGTCAACCCTGAGCTGGTGAGATTTGAACAGCCAAACTGCAGAACTGCAGTCAGCTGAAGTAGCCTGCAGTGCTGCATTTAACCACAGCGCCACCTCGGCTCCATAAACTACCAAGGAAGGGTTGTCTTCACCTTTTTACCTTCACACGTAACATCCAGAACGAATTCTCTTACTTCTTTGCAATGTATCCCATCCCTCCACCTTCCATCACAACTGCTTATGGTATGCTGGGGTGAGTGGATTCAACTTGTAAATGGCATCTAATAAAGAACTCCTTATATTTTTACATACAAGAATTATTATTCAGTAGGTCCAGGTTCAAATTTCATGTCTATCACGCGTGAAGAATCAAGACCACATGTTAGGTTCCTGTTAAGCTGGTGTATTCTTCTTGTTTATACACAAGAATGTGGTCAACTGTCAATACTAATAGGGTGCTAGATAAGAGTTAACAGAATTCAAAAGTGGTTGAATTTAGACCACTTGTGAGAATGTAATGCGTCTAGGTCCATGATGGCGAACCTATAGCACACGTGCCACAGGTGGCAACCGGACTCATTTCTGAGAGCATGCGAGGCGTTGCCCTATCAGCCCCAATGCACATGCGCATGCACCTTTTAAGTAGCAGGATTCATCCCCTATCATCCCCAGCCAGGAAAATCAAAACTACGGCTAACCTGGGATTATAGAAAATATGTCTAAGATAGCTGGGTGTGGAGCTGTTCTGTTCTAAGTATACATTAATGTTTATGATTGTAATCCTTACTAATCTGGCAGTACCTGAAAAACTGTGGGAGGAAAATTTGTCTAATATTATATGTTTCAGTTGATTAAAATCCTCTTCTGTCATTAAGGAAACTGCCTCCTCCCGAGTTGCAACAGTTCTATTTTCCTATAATTGAGACATTCTGAGTAGCTCTGTGAGTTGGGTGGTCTCTAAATTTGATATTTTTTTAAAAAATTAAACAAGTAAATTATAGATACTCCTGAATAGATAGAAGGTTTATGTTCTGATCATGGGGTGGCTCTTTCCACTGTAACACTGAATGAGGAAATGGAAACTGCCTTGTGTGAAACAAGATCTGAGCCAGTATTTCTATTTTGGATTGAAATGGTTCTTCAAAATCCACCTTTCACTGTCCCGAAATGAAGGATGGTTTCAGCTGGTGGTTTCAGGAACTGCCCTGGAAAAGGTAATGGGCCTATAAGGTGAAATAGATTGGCCACTTCTTTGTTCTAGGAGGGAAATACTAAAAAACAAACAAACCTGGCTCTGTTAGGGAACTGATAGAAGAAGCTAAAGCCCGTATTAACAGCTTCTCAGATGTAGATTTTTATTCTACCATCTTTACATTATTTGGAGATCATGTTCCTGAAATATCCTCTCTCCAACCTCCAGCTTCCTAAGATGATCTACACTCTTAAGGAACAAGAATTGCATACATATTCAGGAATACTTTGTAATGCACTCAATAGGGGACTAAAACCTACCCCTCTTGGCTAAATTTATGGAACTCTGATATGGAGCCCAAAGCAGGCCACACAACATTAGGTATCTCACCAATGCAACGCCAGGAAAGCTGGTTCAACCTTCCGATCCTCTTTTCAGCCAAACTTTCCTCCACCTACCTAGACTCTTTTCCACCCAAAGGCGACGCGGCCTGTACAAAATCCGTCTGGCCGGCGCTTTCCTATCCGCCCGGCTGCGCCTTCCGCTTCAGCACCAGGGACAGCTCCGCGCTGGCAAAGCTCCAGCCCGGTGGATTGTCCGGTGGGCTGAACCACTTTGCCGTCCGGAAGAGGGAGGGATATACGCAGCTCCCCGCACGGGGCAGGGAAAAGCTCCAAGCTGCGGCCCGAGGAAGGAACCCTTCAGTGCATAGTGGGAACTCCCAGACTTGACCACCCAAACTTCCAGGATCTGAACTAGGATCCGGAAGAGGTACAAACAAGGCGCAGATCCAAATCTCTCCCGTTCTCCATTCAGTCAACATTTTCGAGGAAGGTTCAAGTGTGATAAAGTATTTTTGTTTGTTTGTTTGCATGTAAGGAATAGAGAGCAGGAAGAAAGAAGAGCACTGACTCATTATTGCTATACCTATGTATTTTTAGCTCGGGTGAGATTTAAGTCGGGAATTCCTGATCTGGTACAGCTGTCAATCAGAGTATTATACCTATTGGCACTATAATTTAATGAGTCAATGGGGCAGGGGAAAGAGGCAACAATATGGTCTAGTGATGAGAGAAATGCAGCAGCCCGTGAGAGACAGGCTCAAATCGCTGAGCCTGTTACTGGAATCAAAAAGCTTATCTCCCAACAATCCTGGCCACATGCTAAAATAAAAACTCTCTTGAGTTCAGCTCAACTTTGGTGATATATTCACGTCCCTGTAGTTCCCTTGACAACAGTGCATGATTTGTCACACTTTTTCTGGGATGTTTCCCCCACTTTCCAGTACATCCCACAGCGTTAGCCTTTGATCTTCCAAGCATTACCAGGACTGATCAAGATATAAATCTCATCTGTCATCTCGTGCCACTTCCCTTTCCTTGAATCTCTTCTTCAGTCCCACACGATGTTGGGGGTTGTTCTGTACTTTCCACAGAAACTCAAGCACTTTTAGCAGTGCTATAAAATCTATTTTTTTTAAAAACCCACTTATAGGTGATGCTACAAAGTCAAAATCAGAAAAAATTCTCTATGGTTTTTGTTCATTTCAGCCTTTTTAGCCTATTTCCCCTTGTTCTCCACCCCACATCATCTGAACAGAGTGCTTATGTAGACATGAAGTAACATCATTTGCTCAGGAAGTCTACAAAAGACATATTAGTAAACAGATGGTGTCTAATATACCCAGGGACAGCTCAGTTCTTTTCTTTGTGCAAATTGTTCAGTTCCACCCAGACCTGAAACTGCTCCTCTTCTTCCTCCTTCAGCAGCATTCTGAGGACCCATTTTTAAGCTGTTCCACCTGGACAACGAATAGAGGAACAAGAGAGATGTGGGGCTATTCCCAGCAGCATCTCCGGTGGCGTGGGGGGGAGGGGGGAGAGATCAGAATCAGCAATGATGGATGGGGCATGCAGGTGATATTGACAGATGTACAAAAGAGGTGAGCCTTGTGTTGCACTCCAACCGCCCTCTTGATGCTGAAGATGCTGGTGGCTCTTCACCCCTGTTAGCAACTGCAAAGAACCTTTGACTCTCCAAAAGGTTATCTACACAGCAGGCATTCCATCATGTTGCCTAATCTCTTTTCAATCCAAGCAGGCATGATTAACAGTTGTTCATTTTAAGAACTTGTACCTGTGCTTGACTTCTCCCCTTTCCCTTTGTTGGTCAGCATGTTTAATCTAATCAGATGAAAGCCTAGCAGCTACTTCTGTACAACAAACTAAAGTACTGAGTATTTTTTTTTAACTGTCCAAAGCATTGTGTGAACCCAATTCACTAGATGTGAGCACCAGAAGAATAGCATAATTCTGTAGCTGGTTAGGCATGTTCTCTGAATACAGAATGTATATGTCAAATTTTTAGGATCTCCTCAGTAATATATGTAAGCCACACTGGAGGTCTTTTTAGCTGAACAGTGAGATGAAGTGTTATAAATAAATATAATGTTTATGGCAATGCTTTTAAGCTTCACTTGATTCTTTTTCTTTGCTTTCAACCTGGATGAAACAAACAGTAGATAAAAAAAAACAGGAAATGCAGACCATTACATAAGAGAATGACATATTTGTCATTCCTCCTGCAGTTCTTTTCTCAAATATGCCCCACTTCCAGTTGAATGTTTTTACTATTTCAGAACTGTAGCAGACCAATGGAATAGTAAAACAGCAAACTCCGTATCCCATGTGAGATAGCACAGGTGGATTTAGCAATCTGGTAGTTTAAGAATGGTGGATTTTGTTCTGGATTGTCCAGCGTGTGGATAATTAAAAAGTAGACAAGATGCATGATTATAAACTGGAAGGAGTTCAAAGGATTTACCTGGCTGGTCTCCTCCACTGCTATGCACAGTTCCTCCCATGGCTGTGATACCCTTGTAGGAGAAAAACCATTTGAGCAGGTAGTATTGGCTGATGTGGTGAGCCCCAAGTCCACTGTAAAATCTACAGCAATGTCTCCTGATCCCTGGCCAGAGGGCTCCAGGGCTGCCTTAAAATTCTTCAAAGCAATCTGTCTCTGTAACCGCAGCACTTCCTTCTGAGATTCTCGGAGTAAATGCTGGAAATCTAGAAGAGGCAGGCATGGAGGACCTTCCTAGAAAAACAGAAATTATCACTTACCAGATTAAATAAATTTTAGGTGGCTTAAAAACCAGAGATAACTGCTTATATTTGTATATGAGAAATACATTACACAGTAAATGACCAACTACTGTTTGTTTCATCTTAAATGGTAAATGTCTATGCCATTGTGTCTTCAAGCAACATCTTAGAAGAGTGATTTATCTTCTCCCACCTAGAAGATAGAATCCCTCTTCTCAGATCACACCTGTCACCTGCACTTGAACAAAAGCTTTTAAAAAGAAAATACCTATGTTGATAAAATTCTGTTATTAACCAAAAATGCCTTTTCAACGACAAATCTAATCCAGATTTCACCAAGCTGTTGCTCTCCAGAATTGTGAGACTTCGACTCTCTTTAACTGTGCTGGCTGGGGATTATGAGAACTGAAGCCCAATAACTCTGAAGGGCAGCAGTGGGAAGTCTGAGTTATTTAACTTGATTAACACAGCATCCTTAATAATATTAATAGTGAAAAGGGGCATATTTCAGATTTCAAGCACATTTCATAACATTCTAGTAGTCTGAAAAGAAAAATTAACAGACATGAAAACCTGCAGCACAAAGTTAAGCTGGCTCATTCAAACCAGCCAGTGACCTGGGCCTCACTTTGTCTCTTTGATCTTCCTACTTCTTAGATTCCTACATCCTCTCTTTCACCTTCAAACATCTCTCCTTGACAACCTTAAGACAGGTGGACTTCAACTCCTAGAATTCCTCCAGCCAGCCTGTTGAAGTCCAACTGGGAAACACTGGTCCAGAGCATGAAGTCCAGCTTCCTTTAGTTCTTGATAAGATTTTCCCCACCTTTTACATGTCAACAGCATCTTCTTCTGGTTGTTCTTACAAACCTTGTTTCCCAATCTTTTGTTTGGTTTATGGACACCAATTCATAATTATCTGTTCCGGCACTTAATTGCTCCTCCTACCTACCTCTCCCTCCACAACTGCACTGCCTATTGGCAGTGAATATTTTTTCTTTATCCCAAAATTCTGAATAGGTTTTTCCCAAACTATAGAATGTTGGGAAAACATTATCAGAGAATGATGTAGCAATATTTGTTATCTGGAAAAAAAATCCCCTAAAAGTTGGAATATTAAATGGAAATTCTTTGATATCAGAGATACTCAGCCAGTGCTCTGACTGAAGATGGCCTTCTGGTCACAGTAACTAAAATCCATGAGGCTTTTCTGAGCATGATGATAAAGAGACAACTTTTCTGTACTGACACACTTGGAAGTGTAGGAGCAGAGACAGAAAAATGTGATAATCCTGGTCCAGATGGGCCTGGATCCAAATCCTAGTGCTCACTCACAATGGATGGAGGTTTACCACATCTGGACAACATCAGCCTGAGTGTATTCAGTGGTAAACATTCACCTTTCCACCCATGATTTTAGCTTGAAGTTCTTGACATTCCCTCTGCAGAGCATTGATCTGTTTGTCTTTCATCAGGAGTGCATTGGCTTGTTCTTGGAGATCTGTGGCCCTTTGGCGTGCCAGCGCTCTTTTGCACAGTCCTGCACAGGAGCTCTTCACATTTATTGGTGCATTCACCTACAGCAAGAAAAGACTGACAGTTGTCTAACAGGCCAATCTTTGGGGCAAATAAATAAATGACTAAGAAGGTAAGCTGACTTAAGAGACAAACTATTGGTCTGTCTGGCTCCATTCTATCTAACTTGACTAAAAGCCTATTTCTAAGGCAAGGGCAGGCAATGTAAGCTCTACCAGGTGTCAATGGACTGTGATTCCCATCATGCCTTACTATTGATCATGCTGATTAAGGTTGATGGGAGTTACAGTTTATTTCTTCTCTAAAGTTTCTGTTTGGGATTTTCCTAACCACATTTGGCCACTCCAGAGATTGAATTGGAATTTTCGTGCAAACCAAGCATGATTTCTACAGATTCTTCCATACAAAAATGACAACACATTTGAGGAACGACCATTAATAAGCTACAAAGAATATGTGGGCATACGCATATGAAAGGCGAAAGGGGGTGAAAGATGAGAACCCTAAATCAATCAGTAATTATCAGTTGACCAAGAGATCAGAATTCAATCCAATTCAATTCAACCTTTATTGTTAGTGTACAATGAGATTGGCTGAGCCTCCCTTAGTCCACTACCCCCCCCCCAAAATAAATACATATCACAGTAAAAGAAAGAAATCCCTAACCCAATAAATCATACTAACAACACACAATCCTCTATACATAATGTGAGTAACATTACATTATAATATGTTGCACCAATATGAGCATGTTGCACCGGCCCTACAAGTCTATCGTACTACATACTTAGGATGTTACATTGCACTCAGGAGTCTGACAGCCCACAAATAAAAGCTGTTCTTCAGCCTGTTCGTTTGACTTGCTATGCTTCTATATCTCCTACCCGATGGTAGGAGAGTAAAGAAGTGCTGACCAGGGTGTGAGTCAGTCTCTGGAGGCTAGTTATAACAGACTTAATGTATGGCTTCATAATTCTGATAGTCAAGAAAAAGTATTCATTGCTTTTGAAAAAAAGTTTGCTTTTTAATATCGAAAAGATTGTAGTAAACTGTCACTTTGATCACCTTTGTGGAGTGTCAAGCCTAACAATATGGGCAGCTCGACTGGGCTCGTCTGCCACCCAGAGTTGGCTCACTTACCACTCTGAGGTTGGCCTCTTGCAGCTTCCTGGCCCTCTCCTCCAGACGTTTTGCAATGACCGCCAGCTCTGCATTCTTTCTCTTCAAATGCCTCACCTTCTCCTGAGTCTCTGGGAAGCAGGTCCTACACTGGAAAACAAAAAAACAAGAGAGAAAGACCTGAGCTGCCTTTTTGACCCAATTTTACTTTTGGAGAGCGACCCAATTTGCGAAAACAAGTTCATTCAGCAAGGAGGGCAGTATAGCCACCTTTTTCTCCCCCAGGTATGGTATGATATGGTCCGTCGATGATTGCTTAAGTTAGAACATGAGTCATAACCTGTGATGAAGGCAATCTCATTGGACAGAAAGCAGCTTGGATGATGCATTTTAGGTTAGAATTTAAAATCTTCCAGCTGTTTATTAAGCTTAAAGCAACTTCAGAAATTCCACTCCAGATTTATTTATTAAATGTTTACACTGCCCATTCTATCTAAGTGACTCCGCTTATAAACATACGAGTAAAAGCACAAATTGAAAATAGAATTAAGAACAAAGTTCTTAAGAGCCTACAGGATAAAAGTGAAATTCAAAAGGCTAAAAGATTGCCAAGGCAGGAGGAATATTCTTAAGCCATCAGCCATCCCCAGGGTTACATCTTAGATCCCATGCTAATTGGCAAAGACAGGTCTTTATACTCTTCCAGAAAGCCAGAAGGGTGGGATCTCACTTCACCTCTGAGTGAGGGTAAGATGTTCGAAAGGGTGGGGGCAGCAGCACAGAAGACCCTCCTGCTAGATCCTGCCAGCTGAAATTCCTTGACTGATGGGATATGCAGAACATCCTCCCTGCTTGATCAGGTGGGATGGGTCAATGTAATTTGAATGGGGCAGTTCTTAATGTATCTTGAGATTGCTGTCGGTTGATCAAGGAGGTGGGCATATGCTCAATCTGGATTACGGTCACCCCAAGAACAGATTGGCTGTTTCTATGCTTCTTGTCACTCCCATCCAAGAAGGAAAGTCAAGCCTTACTGGCTTGCTTCTACCTATCAGTGCCTGCCTTTTTCTTTTAGGAATTGTTCTCTCTCCTCAATTGTCCTTGTATCCTGCCTTTGTTTTCTCAGATATTTATATACATAGATTTCTTCTTTATGGTATCTTCAGAGCAATAGCAATAGCACTTAGACTTATATACCACTTTGCAGTGCTTTACAGCCCTCTCTAAGCAGTTGACAGAGTCAGCCTATTGCCCTCAACAATCTGGGTCCTCATTTTACCCACCTCGGAAGTATGGATGGTTGAGTCAACCTTGAGCCGGTAAAGCTCAAACTACTGGACTGTTGGCAACTGGCAGTCAGCAGAAGTAGTCTGCAATACTGCATTCTAACCACTGTGCCACCATGGCTCTTGAGGCTATACATCTGGGAATGGGCAATGGGAAAACAAGATAGCATGTTTCACCCAGCCTGAGCAGAAACTGAAAGGGTTAACACCAGGAGATACACAGATGATGTAAAGGTTGAATGGAGCATGAGCTTCTAGAGTGGAGGATGGTTCATTGATTCAATAGGTCATTTTGGATCAACTGCAAGATTATTAAAAATAAACAAACCAACAGCTGACCCAGCAGAGAACCCTATACTCTGACAGCCTAGCTTGAAATGGGTAGCAACTAATCGCTGGAGGGGAAAAGAGGTATATCAGGCACTGCAGCCAATGGGAGCTGGAACTGCTACTAAACCTGAACAAAGCAGTGGAGACCATCTACTCTGAAGGGTTTAAGATATCTCAGGTCAAAAAGCAGCAGTTTTGAATTGCAACTGGGAAACACCTAAGTGGGATGCACTTGCAATGGACTGAGAGTTGGATGGAGGATGGCATTATGTATTCCTGCATACAGAAAGCAGTGGATTCAGAAAGCCCATACTGGTACACAAAGGGTCACAAAAATTCCTGAAATGAAAAATTCCCTAGGCAGGAAACCCTACACCACTTCAAATAAATGGTTGCCCAACCTCTTAAAAACTTCCAGGGTTGGAGCATTCACAACTTCTGGAGGCAAGTTGTTGCATTGATTAATTGTTCTAACTATCAGGAAATCTCTCCTTAATTCTTTCTTAGTTCTTACTTCTTTCATTGTCTGAGATCTTGGAGAAAGTTTTCAAGTCAAAGCAGACAACTTCAGCCTTGTCCATTGTGATGATCTCCAGATAAATGGGATTGCATTGCAACTGCCATCTTCCCTAGTTGCAGTAGAGACCTCTGGAGGGGCAGCAGGTTGGAGAATTTTGCATTAGATAGAGCAGGCATGTACGTAGAATCTGAGGCCTCAGGGTCTCATGTGCTCACCTTAAGTCTTAGGAGCAGCCTACAGAACCCTTCCAAAAATACTGCTTAATGAATTGTATTAATTTAAAAAGAGTTTCCTTGTTCCATTGGCCTCATCCATTTCTTCACCCTGACCCTATCTATGATTTGTCGCTTGGTTCCCCATCATTTCAATCAGCAGATGGGTTCAGCCCTCCAGCCTCAACAGCCTCGCTTAAGATAAGACAGCTGCTTACAGTACAAGGTTCATCAGCATCAGGCAATGCGGTACTTTAAAAAAAATTAAGATTGATGGAGAAACGGGAGAAAGATCTGAACCAAGCAGCCAGCAAGGAATTCTAACTGCAATTATAAAGCTATGGAAATCTTGCCCTTTCACTCAGTGGAACTTTGGCAGGACAAAAGCTTGCTAAGTAGTACCCTGTTTTAATTAGCAGAAGTGTAGCATGGCTTAGATATTCTATTTCAAGTGCCAAAACAGTTTGTTCAGCCCTGTGCTGAAAGCATTGGTCTGCATCCTTTGGAACTAAGAGTTTCAAGCACTTTTTATTCCTCAAATGTCATTGCAAAGGAACATCTTCGAAATTAAATAAACCATTCTTGCTGCCCAGTACAGTAACTCAGGATTGTCAATTACAGATCTCCAGATAGTGTTGCACTTCAATTTCCATCACCATCAGCCTTGGCTAATGACCAAGGTTGATAGGCCATGAAAGCCAACAACATCCAGAGAGCCATAGACTGGTCAATCCTGCCTAGCTAAACAACATTTGGATACAGTGTATTCAGCTCTTGCATGCCCCTTACCAGCAGACTGTTTTCCTTCTTCAGGCTGGCACAGCGCATCTGCAACTCCTCTAGGGCTGTCAGAAGCACTTGGTTTTGACGCAGAAGACAAGGATAACTCACACCATACTGTAAAGCAGAAGGAGGAGTTAAAGAAAACACAGAAAAAGGAAGAAGGTGGGAGGATATTACTAGTGGTAGCTCATTCTTTACTAATAACACCATTCATTCCAAACGTTCCAGGAAGATTTTCCTATTCCATTTTCATTTAGATGTGTTAACAATAGCTCCCAGCATTTATAAGCTTGAACACTAATTCATCTTGATTGGATTAGGATGGAAAGGGCTATGCTTACTAGGTGTGTAGAATGGAACCAACTTCTTAATAGTTATCATGGGAAAATAACAACATACAACACTAAGTCAATCTCATGCTGGTAGATTTTCTCCTCTTTCAGAGAATGGCTCCCACTGCCTGCCATGAAGAAATGTGTGATGTTCTTCCTTTCCTAAGTGGTACAATCTTCCTAGGAGGTAGTAAGGATAGCTTCCCTGGAAAGAATCTTATTCAGAATTTAAAAAAAAATTTGATCCAAGGCTTCTTACCAGAATCATTATACAGGATAAAGAGGAGCCCCTCTCTGATGGAGATGGGTGCTTAAGAAGTGTGAAATACAACAAATAAGAAAATACAGATGGTGATGGTGGTGGTGGTGGTGGTGGTGGTGGTGATGATAGCAATAGCAATGGCACTTAGACTTATATACTGCTTCATAGTTCTTTTACAGGTCTCTCTAAGCGGTTTACAGAGTCAGCCCTTGCCCCCAACAATCTGGGTCCTCATTTTACTCACCTCGGAAGGATGGAAGGCTGAGTCAACCTTGAGCCGGTGAGATTTGAACTGCAGCTAGCAGTCAGCTGAAGTAGCTTCCAGTAGTGCACTCTAACCACTGTGCCACCTCAGCTCAGTGATGATGATGATGATCATGATGATGGAATTTTTTTTTTTATAGCAATAGCAGTAGACTTATATACCGCTTCATAGGCCTTTCAGGCCTCTCTAAGCGGTTTACAGAGAGTCAGCATATTGCCCCCAACAATCTGGGTCCTCATTTTACCCACCTCGGAAGGATGGAAGGCTGAGTCAACCCTGAGCCGGTGAGATTTGAACCGCTGACCTGCTGATCTAGCAGTAGCCTGCAGTGCTGCATTTAACCACTGCGCCACCTTGGCTCTTATTCTATCTCGAATTCTATGATATGGAATCCTAAGCCACTTTCTTTCAACATTTTTAACCTGGTTATCCCTAATCTATTGAACAACAAACCAAAGAAGCAGGAAGAATTAATACAAAAGGCTAAGCCAAAAATAGTCTAAAGAAAATTAACTCTGAACAGGCATTTAGGCAGTCTTACATCTGCTGGGTCTCTAACTGACATGGTTAGACCAGTTGCGTGAACAAGTAATTGTGGCAGAGATAGAGATCTAGCTTAATATCAGACAAAGCTCCTAATAGCAACAGTAGTTTGTCAACAGAGCCAATGACCCAAAGAGAGAGTGGATCTCCTTTCACACAATGTGTCCAAGCACAGGCTGAACAGCCCATCTGTCTAGGGTGCTTTAATTTGGAGAGCTATACACAGCAGAGGTAGGCCTTACAATTCCATGGTTGACAGAACATATTCAGTAGGTCCATTAGATTGGGAGGATCCAATAACATTGTCAAGGAAGTTGTGTGAATGCAAGCTAGGCTTTCATATATATGTATCATCTTCATCATGTCTCAGTAGCAGCCACGTGCAGTGAAAAATCCTGTTCCGGCAAATACTGTCTCCTTTGCTCTTGATTTTCCACATCATTATATTACAACTGGTTATCATGTCTTTGGAGTAATAGACAAATCCTTTTTCAGAAACATTATTCAAACATCTTCTGGCTTTCCCCCCACCCCTTAGGGAAAGGGAGATTTGGGAACTTTTGGCTCTCCCCCAAAACGACAGTAGTTAATTTAGCTGCGTCTTCACACCTCTGAGTTTTCACTGATGATGGCAGACACACTGAAGGTATGCAATAACTTCCAGGCATCTACAAAATATACTCCCACAGAGCTTTTTGTCCTTCCTTCCCAGTCTTACAGCTGCAGGGCTCAGTAAATAAAACATATAAAAATCAAAGGCAAAATAATAGTAAAAAAAAAAATCTTAGATGCATTCTTCTTAATACTGCAAAGAGTGATAGATCTCCCCAAGGTGGAAGAATCGTGTTTTTAAACTTTCTTTTGCTGTTAAATAAAGCAAGCCTTTGAGGCACGTGCTGAGTGTCTTTCCCTGAGAAATAGCAACCTCATGCCAACCTTTTAGAAGAAAGCAGCAGCTATCCCCCCCCCCCACTTCACTAGATCCCATCCCCATGACTGAGCACAAGCAGAAGTGGTATTCTGACAGTTCAGACCGGTTCACTCGAACTGGCAGTGGAAATCGCAGGTGGGCCTGCCCACCCACCCTGGCTCTATGCCACCCCATTTAAGCATGTTTTGAAGCCAAAGCACATGCACAGAAGATTGAGCGCATGCACGGAAATGTAAGATGCGCAAGCTCACATTTGTGAATCAGTAGGGAAGGTAAGTGAATATCACCCCTGAGCGCAAGGCACTGTATGCGTGAAATGTTCGAAAATCTCAGACTAACAGCATTTCCCCTTCATTTTTAGAAGTATAAATAAAGCAACATTGTCTCAGTTTGTTCCCTGCAGGGATGTGGGACTTTACCTCTTATAATGCTTATAATGCGTATAATACCTCTTGTAATGCTCCAGCAAGCAGGTTAAGGAGATTGACAGCTGCCCAATTTAGAGGAGGTAGCTCTTAAATGGAATGTTGCACCGCCACTCTTACCCGTGGGATGTATTCACAGTCACTCCTACCAGTTCATGCCAACCTTCTCACCTATCAGCCTGAACACTCAAATCCAGAAGCCCCCCACTGGCACTTGCACAACATCTGCCCAAGAACTTTAACATCAATTCCCAATGGAGAGCTAAATGGGTCGCTGACTGTTCAGTTATAGGAAAACATATAAATGACCTTCACAAAAACTTTTATGGAGAATCTCAGTCATCCAAGTCATGGTTGTCCCAAAGGTGCTTTTTTCAAGAGACAACTGAACTATCTGGCTTTTTTTTTTTTTGAAGAAGTTTCGCTTCTCATCCAAGAAGCTTCTTCAGCAGAGCTGAAATGAAACATCTTCAAAGAAAGTTGCTTCTTGAAAAAGGATCTTTGGGACCCCACAAAAAAGGTGCCAGGCTTTGAACTACCATGTCAGCAATGGACAATATAAATGGGATTCATATCTCACATGGTGTCTGCTGGGACTCTGTATAAATGGGGCATAGCAACTTCCCCTCAGTGTGATTGCTGGGTGCCATGTCAAACGGTAGATCACATCATGACCAGCTGTAAACTGGGGGCATATATCTGACTTTTTAATATAAACAATGCTGCGCTCCAATGGTTAGATGGCCTAGACATTGGTATTTGAACATAGATCTTTTTGACATTTATATTTTATTGGGTTCTACTAATCTAGTTGAAATGTTAATTTGTACTGCTAGTCCGCGTATGATATGCCATACACTAAATAAATAATAACCAGGTCAGATCAAGACTTAGCAAGTGTATTCTCAAAGCATTCTAATCTTGCTTGTCACTAATCAGCTAGTTTAATTTATAGCTTAGCATCTTATGCTAAGCCCAGACAACATATAAAGTTATGATTCCATATATTATGAAAGTGCATTAATTAACTCAATAGCCAGTTTATGCTTGTTGTGTAAACAGAACTGTAATATTCATGGTGTGCAAACACCATGTATGATTGACATGTATGGTTTTTATTCTTTCAGTAGGAGGCATAGGTTGAGAGAAGAAAAGGAGCATCTGGGCTAGGGATACATGTAGGGGTAAAAGATATACATAAGTTTCTTGGAGGTCATAAGCAGCCCTCAGGCTCTGGGTTGTGCTTCTCTGCCCTAGGCAATCTCTCTGATTCAGCAGCATACCAAATACTATCACTTTGTAGCCTAGCAGGAATTACCCCTTGCAAAATCTTTGAAGAACTCAGATATAATTAAATTCATGCCGTTCCAGCAAAGCGTGGTGCACTTAAGGCAGCCAGTTGTGTTTTCAATCCTCCCTTAGCCACCCGTCTGTTTCAATTCTTTTTCTATGAGCAACGAATGTTCCTTTCAAACCGACTAAGGGCTTTAAAAAACTGCTATGCATTCAAGGTTGTATCTCGCAGAATGAGAAGTAATTGGCTTCTCTGAGAGGATAGGTCATTTGATTCTGGAAAGTGGTGACATCCCAAAGAAAATGAATCAAGCTGACATATTAAGACTACAAATCTGGGGCACATAGCCGAGCAGCCTCTTTTATCATATGGCAGATCTGTGCAGGATGCAAACGATGATGCATTGTAGATCCTTCACCTTTGCCTTCAGATTTATGGAGGGTTGCTGCTCCTTGAGATAAGCCTGGGACCCAGAAGTTTCTCTACCTGCTGCATGAGGTCCCCCCATCTAACTCCTCACCTGGGATTCTAAAACATTTCACCAAGTCTTTCCTTTTTTTTTCATCTCCTCAACAATATGCATATGTCTTTAAGCATTTCTTCATTACTGCCGAATGAAGGTGAATATACGTGTTCCAGGATACTCTTGCAAGATCTAATCTGGGTCAATCAGCGGGACCAGAGGCTTTGTCTTCTGAGCTTTCAAACCTGTGCTGGAGGCCATCCTCAGGGCGCTTCTCTGTTTACTATGGGCTGTTTTGTGGCCAAAGGTTACCATAAGGGGCCAAATTATACACTGTAAAGATTGCATGGAAGTGGGAGATACTTCCAATGTTATCTGTCAGATCCCCAGATTGCCTTTGTGACTATGTAGGACAGACAGGGAGGAAGCAAACCACCAGATTACAAGAACACAAGCACGTGGTTAGATGAGGAGACTCAAACTCATTGGTAGCCTCACATTGAAATAAGCAAGGACATACATTCAATTTTGCAGTGGCTAAGATTGTTGGACAAGCAAGCATAAAAACAGCGACGGGGGTGATTGAAGCCTGGGAAATGGTTAATCAACAGGAGTGTTGATTTACCACCAGTTTATCAAGTACTTAGGAGGAGAGGGCTGGGCAGCATAAGGAAATAACAGCCAACCACTTAATAGTCAGCAATCAACACCCCAACCTACATCTAAAAAGCTACACATCACATAAATATCACACACACAGAGAATATCTCAAAGACCACAGAGAAATATGTGAAGGTGGGCTCCAACACAATTCCAAAAGCTCAGAAAAGAAAACCTCTGGTCCCGGTGATCAACCCAGATTGGATCCTGCAACTCCTTTCCTGAGACTTCAATCTCATCTCCCCCTTTATTATTGAGCTGGGATCATCCCTCACTATTGGCATGCAGCCTCCAATATTTATGCCTGGGAAAATGTGAGGGAAAACAGATTGTCCAGAGCTGTATCAATCTGTGGAATCAATAATCACAAATTGCTGTACTGATAAAATTATACTATATTGTAAAAAGATTATTAGATATTGTAAGAGAAGAAATATATCAATGGATATTGAGTTGGACCACAGGCTCACTCCCACATTAAAGATCTTTAAGTTCCCCTCTTCTACATAAATCAACATCAGAGTCATGATATTATTGGATCGGTTCCAAAGTTCTGCTGGTTTGGGATCTGGCACTGCCCCAAAGCAAGTAAAAAGAAGTTACTGAGAAAGCAACAAATGGGCCTATCACATGCTTCCAGATGTGTAATTCCCAGTCAGGGTTTGGCCATACTAGCTGATATGCATGGGAGTTTAATTCCAATACATATTTTGTAAGAGCAACATTCATTGTTTTTTTCTCCACAGCTCATACTGCTCATACTCCAAGCAATATTGGATTTTTACTGGGAAAGATAAGCCTATTGGAATCAGAGAATAATCAAACATCAGTTTGAACAGGACATTGGAAATCATCCATTACAACTTCTTACCCAGGGCAGGAATCCATTACTATTGTATTCCTCTAGATGACCATTGAACCTCTGTTTAAGCCGTTGTTTCTTGACTTTAGCAGCTGAGGTTGAAAAACACTGGTTTAAATGCTCCAGGGGTGGACTCGGGTCCATAGATTGTTCTTCCAAAGTCTGAAAGGCTGACTCACTATTTTTCATTATTGAGATCATCAACAAGGTAGTCATTAAGTATCTGAACATCTCATTAGTGAAATTATTAAGCTCAACTTCCTTTTGTCCTCATTGCATAAGATCATATTGAATACACAGGCAGCACTCACATCCTACAATTAATTTGGTTATTGGAACAATGCTTTTTTTCTGGTTTTATCTAATATAGATAATTCTTTAGGTTTGAAGACAACACTGCTTTGCCATTCATCTTTGACATGGAGGTGAACTATAATTCCAGTGTGGAAGCACAGAATCTATCACGATGGGGGATGCTGGAAGATCATTGTTATAACTATGGATGTTATTTTGTGACACTGCTCCGTTTTTCACCGTGCCTCTCTTGCTGCCAATCAATACACATTTTGTAGCACAAGGAACTGAGTACAGTTTAAACAGCAAAAACATAAACAAGATGAGCAATTAATATGAGAAAAACATGTCTCTCAGCCACTCCTTGTGAACTTCCAAAGCCACCTTGCTGATCACAAGAAGAAAGAGATAATTTGGCCATCTTCAACTTTGTTGTATACATGATAGCTGAAAATAGATTCTCTACATTCAAAAATGGCCCATGTAAAGGTAAAGGGAACATCTTAAAAAGAAGTTACTATTTCACTGTTCAGTTTTTTTCAGTACTCCTGTTAGACCTCCTTCTTCCATCAGAAAACAATTAAGAGAGTCAGTTTGGTATCATGGTGAAGGCATCACCAGACTAGAAACCTGTGAGCCGGTGAGGTCTAGTCCTGTTTTAGGCATGCAATTTCACCTAGATCTTTGGGTCAGTCACTCTTTCAGCCCAACCCACCTCACAGGGTTGGTGTTGTGGGGAAAATAGGAGGAGAAAAGAGTATTAGATATGTTTTCTGCCTTCTTCTTCTTCTTCTTCTTCTTCTTCTTCTTCTTCTTCTTCTTCTTCTTCTTCTTCTTCTTCTTCTTCTTCTTCTTCTTCTTCCATATCCGTCATCGGACGTTGCCAATCATGCTGGCGATCCTATTTTTATCAACACCTGCATGAAAAAGTGCTTTTGAGTTTTGTCCAAACCAGTCCCTTAGATTTTGAAGCCATGATGTTCTTCTTCTCCCTGGACCTCGTTTGCCTTCGATCTTTCATTGGAGGATTAAGTGAAGTATGCTGTATTTTTCCAGGTGTCTCATCGTATCTCCAAAATATTATATCTTTCACTTTTTATGGTTTTGATGGTCTCCCTTGGCTTTCCCAGGCAGTTTATCACCTCCTCATTTCTGATTTTGTCAACCCAACCTATACGCAAAAGCCACCTGTAAATCCACATTTCAAATGCTTCTCATTTTCTGCCTTAAGTTGTTTATAAAAATAATAAAGGTGGGATTAAAAAAATGTCTTAAGTTTTAAGGGCACAGTGATACACAGCACATGTTCACAACCTGGGCTTCTCCCAAAGCTTGGTATGACCCTGATAACTCCTCCCAAAATTGCCAATGATTCATACTTTGACAAGAAAAATCAGTAAACATGTGCAGAGCAAACATCTTTTTAATTAAGCTTACATTTTATATGAGCTAGCTTTTGTCCTGGTCTCTTTTTGAATTGACCTAGGAAGAAGGAGGACAAAAGCCTTGTCCCATCATGTTTTTCACATAATGGGACCACTCCATCAAAGCCGATCCACGATCAAGATGCTCTGTTCAATTTGGTCCATCCAATGACTTGACTGCAGCAACCTGAGTTATGTTTTAGTGCTCAAACCCTTTCTTTGTTTGTGGCACATATTTGCATGCATGAATGGGCAAAGTCACACTTGAACAGATCAGATAAACACCCAGCAACACCATCCATTAAAAATGTTAAACTCAGTTACTTTGGAAGTTGGTTTGGTTTTGTGACTCGGTGGTTTGTTCAAATGTAGAAAATGGGAGACTTCAATATCCAGCTTAAGCATGTTGTGTAAATAACCCTAAATAGCCTCAATCATCTTCTCCCAAGCTGTTCACACAACATGCTAACACAATGGCTGGATCTCCATAAAATACCGAACTACAAATTATATTTTAACCTAGCACAAATCAAACCATAACTTCAAAGCAAAAGTTATGCCTTGGATTTACAATCCTTCCATATTTTCCCACCCCTTTTTATTCTTTGTAATCAGAAAATAAAGCATTTAAGAGAAAAAAAGCAAAACTCTCTCAGCCCAACCCACCTCACAGGATTTCTGCTGTGGCAAAATTGGGAGGAGGAAGGAGCATTACATAGGTTCGTCACCTTAAATTACTATAAAATTAATACAGGTGGGATTAAAGTGGTGAGCCAGTTTGGGCGCCAGATTAGAAAGCAGGACCAAATCCCATTTTAGCAATAAAAGCCAACTGGGTGACCTTAACCAATCACTCAATTCATCACACAGTGTTGTTGTGGTGGTGGTGAAAATAGGAGGGAGGTATGTTGGATGTGTTCGCTGCCTTCAGTTATTTATTAAAATAATAAATGTGGGGTTCAAATAAGTAAATAATTTTTAAAAAAACAAATATTAAGAGAAGCAATTAAAAAACTCAGTTTCAGAATGCATTCTAATCTGTAGAGTTGGACCTTTCAAAAGCAGAGTTGAGAAATCAAAATGCAAAGCAAGTTGACCTGACCCACCCCCATGGACACAGCCACAATGCCACCTTTAGCATCCAGTTCTCTAATCCCAATGAGCTGCTTTTCATGCAGAAACGTCTCCCATTGTAGCATCTATGAATTCAAAGGAAGCTTCTCTAAAACCTGTTCAAAGGGAGACTATGATGCACCTGTAAGAACAGGGTTTCTGTTGCCCTCGAGCACCACTAAGTATCTCTTTCATTCCTTCTCTTCTGGGCTGCTAAATAAAAGTATCTGATGGCTTCTTAGCTTGGAAACAAACTTCGCTCTCGCATTGAAGCCAGAATACTGTATACAATATAGTGAAAAACTGAAATCCAGAGATTTTTATTTTATTTTATTCAATCACTATGGTTGCCCATAGGGGACACGGTGGCTCAGTGGCTAAGACACTGAACTTGTCAATCAGAAATGTCGGCAATTCGGCGGTTCTAATCCCTAGTGCCCATGTAACGGAATGAGCTCCTGTTACTTGTCCCAGCTTCTGCCAACCTAGCAGTTCAAAAGTAAAAAATGCAAGTAAAAAAAAAAAAGGGAACCACCTTTGATGGAAAGGTAATAGTGCTCCCTGTACCTTTGGCATTTAGTCATGCAGTCCACATGACCACAGAGATGTCTTTGGACAGTGCTGGCTCTTTGGCTTTGAAACAGAGATAAGCATCGCTCCCTAGAGTCGGGAACGACTAGCACATACGTGCGAGGGAAACCTTTACCTTTATGACTGCCCATATATCTAAAGGTAGTTAACAACATTAAAAATGGCCAAAAAAAATCCAGAAACACTACACACACACACACACACACACAATAAGAGACTCCATAGCACAGGATCAAAATTCACATAAACATGAACATCACTGGCTCACACAATATTAAGAGCTTTTAAAGGTCAGCCAGCTCAGGACCATACAGATTTTGGGGGTGAAGGTGGAGATGTTGCTCCACAGGGCACGAACAGTGACCCAAAGGGCCAGCTTCCCAGGTCTGGCCAGCTCAACTCTCTGACGGCTTCCCGTATATGTGTGAGAGATGGGTGGGGTATCAGCTTGATCAATTGGTAAGCACCATGCAACATGTTACTTGATCTAAAATGTGCAGTACTAGATGTTGAAGGAATCATGAATGATAACACAGATCAGAAAGTCCCTATTTCAGGAATCTAAAGTAAAATTCTCCCTTATTTATCATTTTTCATTGTGCTAGATTTCTAAAACTAAAGATGTTAGGGACTGAAATCCTATCAGGAAATTATACCCAACTATATACCCTCAGTATGCAACCACTTTCTAGAAGACCAAGGAAGCATTCTCAGCAATTAAAAATAATGCCTTGATTTATAGAACAGCATGGAGCTAAATTAAAATCAAGGGATAAGGGGCTCATTAAAAACCAGGGTGCTTTGATCCAATGCAGGGATCACTCAAGGGCCCCGCCTCTTTTGTGTGTCACCATTGTAATTGCAAGGAATCTAGACTATTCCCCACCCCAATTAAACAGCATCCAATGCAGTAAGCTTCTCGGGAACATAAAAATAGCTTTTGCTCTCCTCATAACAGTCCAAATCACATAAATAGCATAACAAGTTGCATTTTGGGGTGGATCCAGATCATCATTTTTACAAAAGGGTTGGAGCTAAATTCAAGATGCTTCTGCTTAGAAAGTTCTTCCTGTAACTGAGACCCTGAAGTAGAGCCACTCCCAAAAGTAGGCAGTATAAGCACAGATGTGTGCAAAATGTTTTAGATCCATTGGGTTTGTTGAGTTTTGCTTTGTGGTTTCTGATTCAGAAGGGGGGGGGATAAGCAGGAGATCTGATTTAGGACTCTGAAATTCACCCTTCTTTCTCCCAGTCACCTTAAAGCAAACATAGCTCCCACTCCCACCCACCAATAAGTGGGATAACATAATGACTAAGGAGAAGCCCTGATTTCATCTAGCCATTCTTCACCAAGCTTTGATGCACCTAGATACCTTGTGTAATAGTAACAACAGCTTACTAAAGGGTATTTTGAAACAACTGAGATAATAAAAAGAACACTTTTGAAGGTAGATTTGCATATATACCTTACAAAATTTTACTAGTCCTTACAACATACACATATATTCAAATGCTACATATCAAATGAGGTTTTGCATTTATATCCTCCCTTTCTTCCAGGAGTCTCAGTGGAATACATAGCATATTTTCTGCCTATTTTTCTCCAGAACAACAATCCTGTGAGGTAGGTTGGGCTGAGGCACCCTCCCACACCTTCATTTCAGCATGTAGAAGATAGGAGTAGATGGAAACAGCCCTATCCATTTTACTAATCTCATTCACTTGAAATGGATCGTTCATAGGTGTTTCTGGTTAGTCTGCTGGTGGAGCAGATAAAAGCAAAATATGACTAGCACAGAAGAATATAAGAGGAACTTGGCTGCATCCGATCAAAATGATTATTTCTTCATCTGATCCAGCTACTCATTTCTCAATAGCTGAGTCTGTACAAATTAGATTAAAATCGGAGAGGGGGGCTTATAGATTGGGGTTCAGCATGTTGAATGAATTAAATTCATTATATTAAACTGTAATGTGATGTAATGTGATGTATTGGGTATCGCAGAGAAAATACAGAAAAAATGGCATGTTGTTAACCTGGCTTTTGGGTTTAGCATGCTAAATAATACTAGCAGTTCAAAGCAAACTGCCCTGACTGTTCACATGCTAACCAGTCATATGTTCGACATTTTCCTAATTGACATTTAAAACCCTAAACAGTTTAAGAACCCACTATTAAGAGGGAGAATCTATCCCAGTATATGCAAGCCTAAAAATTAAGACCTTTAGGGTGGTTCCCCCTTGGCACCTCAAGGTTAGAAAAAGTGGGGGCAGAGAAAAGGACCTCTTCTGTTGTGCAACCCCAGAACAAACGCCCCTTCTTGGAGACCAGGCTAATAGCCACTTTGCTTACATTTCTATGACAAATAAAGACTTTTCACTCCATCATTTGGAACTTAATAACCTCAGTCTGGTAAATGCCCTGTTGATTCTTGTCAACATCTCTGCCTCTTGATTATGTTAGTAAGGTCATTGCTGTGTTTTACCGCACTTATTTTATGGATTGCATCCTACCCCATCCAAAGGACAATGTGCTAGCTATAAATATTTATACATAAAATAATAAACCCAACCAGGTGTAGCCCCTGGATGCTTGCAAAGAGTCTTACCAGCAAAGCATCAAGCTCAGATTCTCCTTCCTACTGCTGCTTTCCCATCCATTAAGTACATCGTTTCTGAACAAGTCAACTGCATGTAGCCATAATAGTTAATGGGCACTGCTGCATCTTTGCCATGCTTTAGCTTCTCCAGAAAATAAAGGGGCTTCTTCTAGCCTTGGAAGGTCCTTCCTATGGGGTTTTTAAATGGCAAGGGTGCTGCAGCTGGTGTGCCATGTGGGAAATATGGTTCCTCCTTAATGTCTGCCTAGAAGGTTTGCCACCTCCTTCCTTGCAGCCATGGATTTGTAACAAGAAGACACCCCACTGCCCATGAAAAAGAAGATGGTTATCATTTTGCATTGGTTACCAAGGGCACAAAATCCAGAGTAAACCTAGGAGCAACCTAGGAGGAGCTACACAGGATCAGACGAAAGGGTCCATCTATTCCATCCGCACCATTCCGTTTCCAGCAGCAACCAACAGCAATCCTTCACCTCCTACTCCTAGTAAGATCCAAAGGCTTCCAGGTCCTATTTTTGGCTTCAGCACTTGCAATTAAAATAAATTACCTTGAGAGACAGAGAGGCAATCAGTGAACCAATCCTCTCTATACGCTCTAAAAAATAATAATAACGAACTTTTGCATCTCATACATCGCAAAAGATGCTCTAAATTACCTGCCACCATCACCCGTTAACGTTGTAAGGCATTTCCCAGCTATCAGCCGGAGCCGGGACTATCTTGCCCAGATAAGACAGGAAGGCAGGAAAACTCCGCAGGCAGAAACAAACCTACCGCTTCCTATCTGAAGACCAAACCAAGCGCTTCTGAAATGTCACAAGTCTGGCATCCCTCTACACTTTCAGGGATAGACTGCCTTTGAACATGGAAGATCTTCCTCGGGACATCGCACACCAACCGTTGCTTTCCCGTGACGGAGCCCCCACAAGCACTAGACGACCCACCTCCTTACCTGCACCGGTGCCTCCCCCGGACAGCCTTCTAACCCTTCGGCACGATACACCTCTTCCGTGGTGCCGGGCATTTGCTCCGAGCACGGAGAGCTTCCCCGAGACGGGACTTCCAACTCCAGGGCTGTCTGGGTCCCTTCGGCTCCGCCAGGGCTCCCGGCACTTTCCGGCATAGCTGCTCCCACCGAGATGTGCCCTCCGCGCTCAGCCGCGCCGTCGCCGGGCTTGCTCCGCGCCCAATCCTGGAGGAGCTGCGCATTGGGCTTCCCCCAGCCCTGCCTCTTCTTCATCTCTCGGCGCGGAGCAGCGGGGGCGACGTTCCCTTCGGACTCGGCTTGGAAGAGGAGGAGGAGGAGGAGGAGGCGGGAGCAGCGGTTACCGCAGCGAGACCGGAGGCGGGCTTGGGGGCGCGCGGGCTGACGCTGCCACGGGACTCGGGGACCCGCGCTGGCATCCCAGCGCCCCAGCCCAGGCAGCGTTTGGAGGGGAAAGAGCGGAGCTGCCGCAGCGGCTTCCCCGCCGGAGTGGAAGGACCTGGCGGCGGCTCCTCGGCGAGAGGGGCTCGGCTCGCGCGTCCTTCGCCTGCTGAGCTGTCACTGGTTTGGCAGCAGGAGGAGGAGGAGGAGGAGGAGGAGCCGGCGGCGGCAGCGTCCCTCGCGTTCCGCTATATACAAAAGGTCCAGGGCTCCAGCCCGCTTATGTCCTCGCTGGCGGCGGCTCCTCGGCATCCAGGCGCCTTTTGCCGGCACACTTTCGCTCCTTGAGCTCCGGGCAGCCTCCTCCTCCTCCTCCTCCTCCTCCTCCTCGTTCTCCTGTGTGCTGCTGTCTTGCTACGGAGGTTTCGTCCGGCCGGACGGCTGCCTCATGCTCAGTCGCACCCCCCTCCCCCTCCGGGGACCGGCTTCGGGACCAACCGGGCGCCTTGGCTCCCCAACCGGCTGGAGAGGAATTTCCTCAGCGCTTGGAAACGAGAAGCCGCCGCCGAGCCAGGAGCGCCCGGCCCGGGTTCTTGCGAGCCCTCCAATAAGAAGTGGCTCAGGCGGTTTCCATGGAAATAGTGGCGGAATGGGGGGCGCGCGCACGGGTTGGTTATTGATTCGAGGTTCCGGGACTGCATCAAAGCGCCGCCGCCGGCCGAGGAGGGAACCTTGGGGGGGGGGGGACGAAAGCGGGAGGCTTTGACCCAAAGCGGCCCTCCTCTCCCATCTCAGGGTGGCGGAAAGCCCTTTGCGACTCAGGCCACGGTCCCTTGGCTGGGCTCTGTCTTGTCCCTCGTTACACCGGCCTTGTCTTTGGTCTTGGCCTAAAGGGAAGTGAAGGGCCGCTTTGCACCACAAAGTAGCCTCTGGTGCATTTGTCTGTCTGTCTGTCTGTCTGTCTGTCTGTCTGTCTGTCTGTCTCTATCTATCTATCTATCTATCTATCTATCTATCTATCTATCTATCTATCTATCTATCTATCTATTTATTTAGGTTTGTCAAGCTTGTATGAGAAAACAAGTATAGGTATGAATGTAATATATAAGTATAAGCAGGGATACATATATACATAAGAAATGAGTACAAATAAATGGGAACAGTAGGACAGGGACGGTGTGCTTACAGGCCTCTTACAGCCCTCTTAGGAAGGGGATGAGGTCCACAATAGACAGTTTAAGGTTAACATTTTGGGGGTTTGAGGATGTAACAACAGAGTTGGGTAGTGCATTCCAGGCATTGATATCTCTCTCTCTCTCTCTCTCTCTCTCTCTCTCTCTCTCTCTCTCTCTCTCTCTCTCTCTCTCTCTCTCTCTCGCTGTGTGTGTGTGTGTGTGTGTGTGTACGTGTACATACATACATACACATACACATATACATTACTTGGAGAAAACAGTCTAATTAGTTGGAGAAAGGCTAGGATGGGCATGAGCTTCTGGGCAAATCATGAGCGTAATGTTGTAAGCGATCCAGAGGGTGGCAAACAAATTTAATAGATAATAATTATTTGACCCAAGTGTAACCAGATGATTATAAGGCATTATAAGGCATGTATTTTCAGGATTCTGGATACTGGCTCAGGCAGTTGGCTGCCCTTGACAGTGGGATGTTATGAAAATCTCCCCCCTCCCTTCCTTTCTCCCTCCTCCCCACCTCCCTACCTCCCTCCCCACCCCTCTCTCTCTCCCTCTCTCTCTCTCTCTCTCTCTCTCTCTCTCTCTCACACACACACACGTATAACCACAAACCACAAAAGGACAGTTTAATCCTACAACCAAAATAAGCTGCCATACCTTAAGGTTCTTAAGGCCAGTCTCTGTTGTTGTGAGGAAAACAATAGAGGATTGTGTGCATTGTCTTGGTCAATATGAACTTCGGGGTATATATCTAATAAATAAAATTGAAATACACTGCAAATCCATTGTGGACAATATTGTTGACTGTTGGCAGCTTTCAAGAGGGTGTCTCCCGTCCCCTACAATATGGTTGTGTTTTGTTTGTTTAATTGTTCTCTTTTTATTGGAGGCTTGAGGATTTGAACCGTGGGATTTCTCCTATGAACAGTCCCTTTCTAAACTGAGCATTCATGTCACTGCTCAGCATTCATCTTTCCCAATCTGTTGTCAGGTTTGGTTAAATGGTTAAGGCATCAGGCTAGAAATTAGGAGACTGAGTTCTAGTCATGCCTTAGATATGAAAACTGGTTGGGTGACTTTGGGCCAGTAACTCTGTCTCACCCACAATGATGTCAGACTTGGGTGAAAACCCCTTCAGTTAATTCCTGTTGCAACCAATGGATCCATATTCAGTTGATTAAAAAAAAAACCTTTTAAAAGCAAACCCTGCACTTACAAGAAAATGCTAGGAAAGAAAAAAATACTGGTGTCCTTCAGTTGGGTTCAACTAAAAAGGTAAAGGTAAAAGTTCCCCTCGCACATATGTTCTAGTCATTCCCGACTCTAGGGGGCGGTGCTCATCTTCATGCTAGGTTGGCAGAAGCTTAAACAAGTAACGGGAGCTCACTCCGTTACGTGATGCTAGGAATTCAAACCGCCAAACTGTCGAGACCTTTCGATCAACAAGCTCAGTGTCTTAGCCACTGAGCCACTACGTCCCTATTGGGTTCAGCTACAACAGTCCAAATCTGATGCCAATTTGATTCTCATATGCTGAACCATAATGGGGTTTTGATTTAGTTTAGTGGGTTGTTTGTAAGTTATTTACCATGGTTAATAAACAGTAACTTAACTGATCATGTACTACAATGTGCAAATCTAACCATTTGTTACTCAGGTAAACCATGACACCATGTGATGTACAAACAGCCAGTAGTAATTGATCAATAAACTGAAAAGTGGCTATCTCTTAAGCGTGTGTGAATTCAGCCACTAGATCTGAAATTGAACTCCATATATTTATATTCTCAGTATGACTGTATCAGAATGTATGGCTGTGAAAGTTGGACCATAAGAAAGGCTGAGCACCAAAGAATTGGGGCCTTTGAACTATGGTGCTGGAGAAGACTCCTGCAAGTCCCTTGGACTGCAAAGCAATCAAACCGGTCACTCCTAGAGGAGATCAACCCTGACTGCTCTTTAGAAAGCCAGATCCTGAAGATGAAACTCAAATACCTTGGCCACCTAATGAGAAGGAAGGACTCACTGGAGAAGAGGCTAATGCTGGGAAATATTGAGGGCAAAAGAAGGGGACGACAGAGAATGAGGTGGCTGGATGGAATCACCGAAGCAGTAGGCGTGAGCTTAAATGGACTGCAGAGGATGATAGAGGACAGGAAGGCCTGGAGGAACATTGTCCATGGAGTCAGAACTCATGGAGACCACTTTGCAACTAACAACAACAAATATTCATATATATGAATACATTTATTATCTTGGTATGTGATATGAACCAGGCCATTGTCATAAGACATATATAGTTTTGGCATAAAACACAGCAATTATATTTTGACAGCCCAAGTTTAATGTTTAGGATGTACCCAGCCCTTGAGAATGAAAGAATTTTCATAGTCATTTGGGGAAAATTTGTGAGCATTTCAGGTTATGTGTCTTAACTACAGGAAATCCCAGGCAGAAGCATAGCTCCTTAAAGTTTCACACATATATCACCTATAATATTTCATGGATCACAAGCCATCAGGTGTATAGGTTATACTGAAAGAGAGAGATAACTGGACCACTCTTGACTCATTGTGTCATTGCTTCAGAGATATTTATCAGATTCCTCAATGCTTTCAACAATGGCAGAGTTTCCAAAGCACTGGTATACCTTCAGAGATGTGGCTCCTTGAAAATACGCCATGTTGACATGTATAGCACAGTGAAACATCAGCAAAGGAAATGTTTTATGGCATCCTGTATTCTGTCATAAACAGTTTTATGATAATTTTCATGTCATAAAATGTTTTATAAAATTTGCCAAATTTCAATTCTACAGGAATTATGGGCCCCAGATTTTGGATGCATTCTGCAAGGTAGCCCATTTGAGTACCTTGGTTCAAAGCTGTTGCCCTAGGATTCACTGTTTCATCCGGTTGCACCTGTAACTCACAGCTGCACCTGTAAATCATAGTTAGAGGTTATGGGAACACAATTGTTAGTAGTACGTAGAAATGTGGACATACAAAGGTTATACTTCAGTTCCTTTTCTGAATTATACTATTCTGTCAATGGTCCAGTTATTTATTAAAAGTTAATTCGCCAAATCAGAAATTTGTGATGTTCAAGATGGTATTCCAGATGAGACAAGTCTGTTTCAGAATGGGCACCACTCCCTGTATACCACAAACTGTTTCCAGTTCAGAAGATTAACTCCTGGAAAAATGCCAGACCACCCTAGAGCAACAGGATCAAAGGGAAGTTCTATTCTCCATGTAGTATGCTTTGCTTACGCTGAGGTCATACCATTGGAAAGGGGACAAATTAAACTCAAAGTCTTTAATTTGGGGTCCATGGATCTCTTGGGGGGCTGTTTTTAGGTGATCTGTGAACATGGATTTGAAAAATATAACAATTCATTTTCCTTAACCTCTAACTGAAATTTAGCTTTTAATACAATAATGTATGTTGGCAAAATGATTTATGGTCTGCAGGCTCCAAAAGCGTATGTTAATTTTAAGCTATCTCACTATCAAAAATCCTTATGTCCTTAAAATAGTATATATTGTCTTTTTTATTGATTTAAGAGATGAGTAAAAAAGCACACATTACTATACATTTGTTGTTTTTTTTTAACATTTTTATAACCATATTTGACCAGTATAGTTTCCTTTCTAATACAACCCATATCTGTGCATTTTTGGATGGCATATTATCCATTTAAATTTATTTCTTCTGAGATTTCCCCAAACTTTCAGGGTACAAAAAAAAAAAACAACCTTGTTTTAGAGCAAGAAGCAGTCTAAAGGAAGTGATTATTTATGTAGCATATGGCAAAAATGTTAAAAAGCATTTGTTTATTGAGAATTACATTCTCAATAAACAAATACGAAACTATTTACTCTATTTACAAATGCAAAGGCAGACTATTTCTACAGTCAATACGTGATGGAGTTACATACAATAAGTCTCAGAAAGTCTCTGGGGTTTCCCTGATATGTGCTCGGAGGGCACTACTCCACATCACAACTACTATTCCGAAGGGGAGAGCTTTCCCCATTTATGGATGAGGCTAGTGCATCTGCCATGTTGAGTCCTAATCCTATTGAGGATTGACTAGGTTTTACGAGATAGATTGAATCTTTTTGATTCAGCTGTAAAGCAGGGAATGTTGGGACACACTGGAGGAGCAATAAAGGATCATTCCTGCATCCAAGCGTGAAGCAGATTAAAGTTGTTATCCAGTCAGTTTCTGACAGTCCTAATAGGTGGATAGCATCATTGATATCTGCATTGATTGGAAGGTGAATATTACTTTTTTTTTATACTCTTGCAATATAGTGTTTTCCTTTCATAGGTGTGGTGGAGGAATATGGCTCAAAACTGGCAACCAGAAACGGAGGGTAGATCTTATTGTGCCCTATACGATGTTCATAGTGTGATTCAGCGGTGTATTGGTCAGTTGGTTATGGCTGCTATTCATCCAGACTGAGGAACTCTGCTGTTGAAAAGACAAGGCCAAGAACTGAAAATCTGGGGGAGGTAGTATACTGGAGATGCTCATAATAAAAATTACTTCCTTTAAATTGTGGCTATTAACAAAACAATTGCTGAATGTCATACTAATTGATGAACCAATTAGGCATTGTTGAATGACTTAACAGCATTAATGGCATCAACAGTACTACACATAGCATATGTAGTGTTGAGGTTAAGCTATTTGGACTGGTGAAATTCAGATTCAAATCTCCAGTGGACACAGAATTCACGAGATGAGTTGAGCCCAGCCTCTCTCTTTTTCTCAGTCCACTTACCTATCGATTTCTCATGATCCTATCTTAAAAGTCATTCTTAGATGAAGAAGAGCACCAGGAGAAGACATCTCAACAGCCAAATACCATTTTTGCAAGCTTTAGCAACTACGTTGAGCCAGCAAAAGATCCCACCATCTTTGCTTGGACCGAGGACCTGATCTAGATCATGCAGAGATCTAGCCTGTTCTGAAGGCACTTTCATCTTCTAAAGACATAAAAGCACAAGATGGAAAGCTGTAGAATCCTCACCTTTATTGATGATCAGTTGAATTGAATAATGCCCTTCCATATTATCCTGCCAAGTATAACTAGTCTTGATCACGGTTAGCAGTGAGATCAGATACTTCTGATAATTGGAGAGCAACTTGGGCATGACAAAGCAACTGGAACAAAACTGATCTGTGAAGGTCATCCTTGCTGTAAAAATATCCCTTGCATTTGACATCAGCCTAACTTGTAATTTCCTTGCTCATTCACATGCTGATCCTCTCAACAGAATTATTTTGCATTCTGAACTTGATTTAGAACTACAAGATTATCTTGAAGGATTTATCATAAAAATCAGGAGGCCAGGACACTATCGATTGTGACATTAAAAATATTTCGCTTTGGCTAACCTATTCTATGCAATTGTAAGTTCCAACTCACCTGTTTCATGATGAAATCAGTCTTTGTCTGCAGTTCCTTTATTCTTTCCTACAGGCCAATGTGAGGTCATTGCCAGAGAACTGTAATGTTCACTTACTGATGTTTGGCCTTTTATAGAAGCTTTGGATGACATCATCTATAAATTCTAGCTGTGAGTAATAGATTTGCTGCTTTTTGCATTGCAGTTTCTGTACTCCAAAGACTAGAACATTAAATGGGAGATCTGAACATTCAGCCTCTAAATCACAACAACCCAACAACACTCTGACTGCATTGATAAAAAAACTGGAGGGGATTGGCAATTCACCCGAAATCTCTCTGATGAAAAACAATGATAGGCCCATAACAGCAAGTTTCATTTTAAGAGGGCAGAGTGCTCAAGTCTTCCCCACAATAAGCTGCCAGAAGATTCTTCTCTGCCAGATGTGTGACTTGGCTTTGCAACAACAGCTCCTGCCTAACTGAATGCTAATTGTCCTCCTGCTTGGTTAACAACAGAATGAAATCTATACACAATTTGTGAAATGTAAGGCTGCAATGCAAGGATGCTTGCAGTTAGATTAGATTAACAGAGTTGGAAGGGATCCTGTAGGTCATCTAGTTCAACCCCCCCACCCAAACAAGAGACCCTACACCATTTCTGACAAATGGCAGTTCAATCTCTTCTTGAAAGCCTCCAGTGATGAAGCTCCCACAACCTCCGAAGGCTAACTGTTCCATTGGTTGATTGCTCACACTGTCAGAAAATTTCTCCTTATTTCTAAGTTGAATCTCTCCTTGATCAATTCCCATCTATTATTCCTTGTCTGGCCTTGGAAAGTAGCTTGACCCCTTCCTCACTGTGGCAGCCCTCAAATATTGGAAGATTGCTATCATGTCTCTCCTGGTCCTTCTCTTCACTAGACTAGCCACGCCCAGTTCCTGTAACTGTTCTTCATACATTTTAGTCTCCAGTCCCCTAATCATCCTGGTTGCTCTTCTCTGCACTTTTTCTAGAATCTCAACATCTCTGCACTTTTTCTAGAATCTCAACATCTCTGCACTTTTTCTAGAATCTCAACATCTTTTTATAGTGTGGTGAGCAAAACTGGATGCAGTCTTCTAGGTGTGGTCTTACTAAGGCTTTAGTACCTCATTAATACCTTTAGTACCTTACTAATTAGTACTTTTTAGTACTTCACTAATACCTCATTAGTTGCATACTGTACATGGACATTGAAAAACCATATCCATATCTGTTTAGAAACAGAGATGTTTGAATAATGATAATCATTCTTCCCTTACTTAACAAATGGGAGCACCAAGGATAAGCAGGCATAAATAGAGTCAATAATATCCTGTCAACATTTTTCTTTAGGCCTATTCCTAAGGCATCAGGCTAGAAACCAGAAGACCATAAGTTCTAGTCCCACCTTAGCCATGAAAACCGAATGAGTGACTTTGGGCCAGTCTGTCTCTCTCAACTCACCTCACCTCAGAGGATTGTTGTTGTGGGGAAAATAGGAGGAGGAAAGTGTGTGTCAAGCCAGCCTCCCTCAGCAACCAAGAAAGAAACCACTTAACTCAATTTCGCAGAATTAAGAGTACTTTTACTGGTTATGAAAAGATAGCAGCTAAGCAAAGCAAGATCTGAGGCAAAAGCGTGCAAAATCATAGATATCAATATATGACCCAACCCCCTCCTCCTGGTAACCCCATCCCAAGTCCAATCTGCAAATCCCTTAGGTGTCATGTGAGTTCCATCTTCAAAAAGCATCATCAGGTTGGTATGCAGGACAGTTGGCCTTGGCGGTTCCAATCACTATCTCCAGTATGCGCAGTAGATGGTGAGAACAAAACTCCCTTTACACAATCCCTCCTGTACTTAGAACTTCCCTTCCCAAATACCAGGCCTCCCCCTCCCTGTTTCAATGGCAGCCGAAAGCAAGTAGCGAAACAAAGGCTGTGTTGGATATGTTTTCCGCCTTGAATTATTTGTAAAAATAATAATGGTAGGAAATAACAAACAACCTTTAACAGCTGTCTGGTATAGAAATCTTAATACTTCAAGGATGTCCATGGAGCAGAGGGGTGATAAAATAAAACCCTCAAGGTGGCAGCCGCAAGCCAATAATTAAAGCCTTATCCTTTTTTACATGCCATGTAAGCACACACATTAAAAGGGGGGGGGGGTGGAACTACACTTCAGTTGTGTAGTTGCCATGTTGACTGTTTTGATACCCCACCCCTCATCTGCATGTCCATTTTTTCATTTCCTTCTAACATAGAGACAAGAGCGATGAGAATTTTTTATCTGCTAAATGGTGGGATAGTTAGTGGTTTACTTGGTGCAACCATTTTAAAATATTGACTGCTTTCCTTTTCCCACAACTCCTTAAGTATGCATGAATGTTGGCTGCAATGGAAGAGAAAACAGTTTTCACATGTTCAGTGGGACAATGTTCAGAGCTTTATAAAACTCTAGTAAGGGAGATGAGAGCTGATGTCGTGACGGCACGATGTGCGATCTTGGTGGTCTGCGATTAGAGTCGAATTTCTGCCGCTGGACAGGACCTAAACCATCCTGCAGAGACGGTGATTGAGAAGGGCACCTCCTGTTGATCTCAGGGACACTGCAAAGTCCCTGAAAGATCCAAGAATAGCCTTTTTTTCTGGTGACAAAAATGCAGCTAATGGGAAGGAGGAGCCATGTTGCGATGTTACAACGTGTGGTCTCGATACTTCAAGACCGCCGTTGACACTTTTGCCACTGGATGGTCCATTGAGACCTAAACCGTCCTGTAGAGATGGTGATCAGGAAGACAAAGCCTTGCTGGTCTCAGGGATATTGAAAAATCCCTGATAGACCCAAGGGAAGTGCTTCAAACAGGCGGTAAACAGGCAGCCCCTAGGTTGATGAAATCAGGATGCTGCGGAAAGAAGGAAGTGAAAAGAGAAAGTGAGTCCATCTGGTGAGGTATTTTTCTATTTTGCTAAAGACTGCCCAAAGAAATGTTTCTTTAAAGCTAAATTAGATCCTTAAGCAAAAGAACTGAGTGGTGAAAATAATCCTAATTGGATCGCTGTGGAAAGTTTTTTTTCTTTGTAACTATTTTTTGTGGATTGAAGTTCTCGTAATGTTTTTCATCTCTCCTCTTAAAGTGAATGGATTGATTTTTTCTTCTGCTTCTTATTGCTTTATTTTTTGACTTCTGGATTAAAACCTTCCTTCTTATTTTAACAATTCTTCCTACTACGTGTTATTAAATCACACTAAAAGAAATCTAAAGAACTTTGTTCCCTATAAGCCAGAGATAAATAAAAACAGGTGAAAATTAACTGCCACTCAGAGACATTTTTGACATTTTTTTTTGACATTTTATTGGGATTTATAGGCCGCCCTTTTCCCTGAGGGGACTTAGGGCGGCTTACAATCGTAGGGAAGGGGGTGCAATACAAAAACAAACAATATGTGAACAAAATAAAATGATAAGACACAACTTGCATTCAACAGTCAACACTCGGGCGGGTAAATTGGGAACCTATCCCCAGGCCTGATGGGATAGCCAGGTCTTAAGGGGCTATGCGGAAGGTCTGGACGATGGTGAGGGTGCGGATCTCGACGGGGAGGTCGTTCCACAGGGTCGGAGCTGCAACAGAAAAGGCTCTCCTCCGTGTAGTCGCCAGTCGGCATTGACTGGCAGATGGGATTCGGAGGAGGCCCAGTCTGTGCGATCTAATCGGTCGGAGGGAGGTAATCGGCAGAAGGCGGTCTCTCAAGTACCCAGATCCACTACCATGGAGTGCTTTGAAGGTGGTCATCAATACCCTGAAGCGCACCCGGAGATCAACAGGTAGCCAGTGCAGCTCGCGGAGGATGGGTGTTTTGTTGGCGAACCGCGGTGCGCCCGCTATCACTCACGCGGCTGCATTCTGAACTAACTGCAGTCGCCGGATGCACTTCAAGGGCAACCCCATGTAGAGCACATTGCAGTATTCCAGCCTAGAGATCACAAGGGCTCGAGTGACTGTTGCGAGAGCCTCCCGGTTCAGGTAGGGCCGTAACTGACGGACCAGGCGAACCTGGGCAAATGCCCCCCTGGTCACAGCCGACAAATGGTGGTCAAAAGTCAGCTGTGGGTCCAGGAGGACTCCTAAGTTACGGACCCTATCTGAGGGGTATAAAATTTGACCCCCCAGCCTGAGTGATGGAACATTGGCCAAATTTTTGGGAGGGAAACACAACAGCCACTCGGTCTTGTCCGGGTTGAGTACCAGTTTGTTAGCGCTCATCCAGTTCTTAACGGCCTCAAGACCCTGGTTCATCACGTCCACCGCTTCATTGAGTTGGCACGGGGCGGACAGATACAGTTGCGTATCGTCCGCATATTGGTGGTATTTTATCCCGTGTCTCCGAATGATCTCGCCCAGCGGTTTCATGTATATGTTAAATAGTAGGGGAGATAAGACCGAACCCTGCGGCACCCCATATGTTAGGGGCCTCAGGGATGATCTCTGCCCCCCGACCAACACCGACTGCGACCTGTCCGAGAGGTAGGAGGAGAACCACTGCAAAACAGTGCCTCCCACCCCCACCTCCCGCAGTCGTCGCAGAAGGATACCATGGTCGATGGTATCGAAAGCCGCTGAGAGGTCAAGGAGAACCAGGATGGACGCATGGCCTCCATCTCTGGCCCTCCAGAGATCATCGGTCAATGCGACCAAAGCGGTTTCTGTGCTGTAACCAGGTCTGAAGCCGGACTGGAAGGGGTCAAGATAACTAGCTTCCTCCAAGGCCCGTTGAAGCTGGAAGGCCACCACCTTCTCAACAACCTTCCCAACAAAGGGGAGGTTGGAGACAGGACGATAGTTGTTTAAAATGGCTGGATCCAAGGATGGTTTCTTCAGGAGGGGTCTCACCACCGCCGTTTTAAGTGCAGCGGGGAAGTGCCCCTCTCGAAGGGAGGCGGTCACGACCGCCTGGATCCAGCCATGTGTCACCTCACTGCTGTTGGCAACCAGCCAGGAGGGACACGGGTCCAGAATACAGGTGGAGGCGCTCACAGCTCGAATGGCCTTGTCCACATCCCCAGAGGCAACATCCTGAAACTCAACCCAGAGATGGTTTGCCAAGTAATCCTCCTGTGTCCCGGCTGGATCTACAGCGGTGGAGTCCAAGTCCGACCGAAACCGAGCGACTTTGTCCGCCAAGAACTGGGCATAGTCCTCAGCCCTACCCTGTAAGGGGTCTCCTACGTCCCTCCTATTAAGGAGGGACCGGGTAATCCTAAACAGGGCGGCTGGGCGTGACTCGGCGGACGCTACCAAGGCGGAGATATGCGTTCTTTTGGCAGCTCTCAGTGCCCGGATGTAATCCTTGGTGCAGGTAGTCAGAAGTGCTCGGTTCGCCTCGGACTTATCGGACCTCCACAAGTGCTCTAGGCGTCTCCTCCGGCGTTTCTTCTCCCGGAGCTCCTCGGTGAACCAGGGAGGTCTCCGGGATCCGCCGGCCCGGAGGGGCCGTAGTGGCGCAATCCGGTCAAGAGACTCCGATGCCGCCGAATACCAGGCGGCAACCAGAGTCTCCGCCGAACTGTGGGCGAGAGTATCAGGAATAACCCCAAGCTCCGTCTGGAACCTCAAGGGGTCCATAAGTCGCCTGGGGCGGAACCACCTGGTCGGTTCCTCCTCCCTACGGTGGGGGTTTGGCCTCCGGAAGTCAAGCCTCAGTAGGCAGTGGTCTGACCACGACAGGGGTATGGTCTCATTACCCCTCAGACCAAGATCACACATCCACTGCTCCGAGAGGAATACGAGGTCGAACATGTGACCCGCTGTGTGAGTTGGGCCCCGAATTACCTGGGTCAAGCCCATGGCTGTCATGGAGGCCATGAACTCCTGCGCTCCGTCAGAGTGTTCGCCGAGCGATGGCAAATTAAAGTCCCCCAGAACCATAAGCCTGGGGAACTCAACTGCCAGCTCGGCTACTGACTCGAGGAGCGAGGGGAGGGATGCTGCAACGCAGTTGGGAGGCAGGTACGTTAGCAGCAGACCCACTTGACCCTTGAGGTCCAACTTTACCAGCAGGGACTCACACCCAACAAGCTCCGGAGCAGGGACCCTACGAGGTAACAGAGACTCCCGGATAACAATAGCCACACCGCCACCCCTTCCCTGGGCTCTCGGCTGATGAAGCACCTGAAATCCCTCTGGGCACATCTCTACGAGGGGGACTCCTCCTTCTGTGCCCAGCCAGGTTTCAGTAATACATGCCAGGTCTGCCCTCTCGTCGATAATTAAGTCCCGGACGAGGGGAGCCTTGTAAACAACAGACCTGGCATTTAGCAACAACAGCCTGAGACCAGGGTCCTGACTACTCGCACCATCTGGCCTTGGAGTGGGGCTCATAGGGCCGGAAGGAGGGATCTCTGTAATGTAGCGAACCCTCCTTCCCCGGTAATGGCCAGCCCTAAAGTCCCCGCCATATCTGCCCCTCCCTGTAATGACCGCAATGCTCCGACCCACTCCAGTAGCAGTAGTCCTCCCAACCCCCCCGCTGACCCCCGCATTCCCCAGCAGGCCCTCCGAGTCAAACATACTCATTTATCCACCCTAGCAGTTCCCACGTAATATTTAAAAAACATATAAAAATACAATAGTAATAGAATAATAAAAGTGGGCCATTCATTCAATTCCAGGCAACTCCCATACACTCGCCATACTATTTTAAAATTGCGCAATTATAATGTGTAGTAATGTGGAAAGGGTGGAGGGAGCGGTGATCCGCTCCTCTCCCTTCTTATGTCCTGGGGAGACGTCCTTGGCCACCAAGTCAAAAGTGCGTGATATATAAGGTGGCCATATACAAGCAGGATTGGGTATAAAAGAGGTCAGAGGCTGGGGTTTTTGAAACAATGTATCACTTTTCTTTCCTTATTTGACTTCACTAACTTTGTAGCTGAAGGGTTTGCAACTTGTTTACAGAAACTGATAAAGAACCAAGGGCCTGAATTGTTTTCACAGGTGCCTCTGAGAATTATTTGGGCAGGGAAAGAAAGAAAGGGGGGGGACAGAACCCTTCTCCTTTGAAGAGCATAAAAGAACTTGTGTTCAAGTCAATTTAAAATAAAAAATAAGAGTGGCCTGGAAGGCTAGAGTGGCAGTCGCTATTAGCTTTTTTTCCTTTTTCTTTCTTTCTTCTGTTTTGGAAACATGGATCAATACTTAGATGAAGAAACCTTAAAATTCCAAAATATCTTGGCTGGAATTCAAAATCTATTGGAAGGATATGGGAGAATTGAGAAGATATTGGAAATACTAGTCTTCCTCACAGCAAAAGATGATGGGGTTGGACCCCCAAAAATTAAAGGGGATAATGAAGATATAGAAGATAAAGATAAGACAATAGATGAATTTATTAATGGAGCAAATGTGGATGAAAGTGGAAAGAAGGGAATATGGAAAAGGGAATTCGATGAATTGGAGCTCTACCCCAGATCCCAGGACACAGAAGAAAAAAATACTAATGATGATAGACATAAGAAGAGAATTTTTTTCAGAAGCAAGATTGACAACCAAAGACAAGCTAATTTTAGTAGCAACTGGTGGGCAACGAGATTATCTGAGAGACTCTTCAAGCAACGAAGTGCAGCGAGACATCTATAAAAACCTTATAAAGGAGATAAAAAGAAGACTGACACCACAATTGGCAAGAGTGATAAGACTGTTTTGTTACTGGAAAGATATAAGTTGATAATGAAAGTTGATAATAAAAAATCAGTTGATTTTGGTGATTAATAAGTAGGAATTCTGTAACTCTTGGATTGTTTTAGATTGTTATCAAATGTTTACTCGCTAACAATTAATTAACTATAATAACAATAAGGAAACGATCATGGATACAGCTTAATGATATATACATGTATGGTAATCTAGCAAAAGAAATTTGGATATAAATTGAAAATTGGGAAAAAGACCTATAATATTTTATTAACAAATTTTTATTTAGATATTGTTATAAAGGCATAAGGTTTTTTCTCTTTTGGGGGGGGGGGTCTGACGAGAGGAGATGGGGCATAAATAGTAAATGATTTTTAGCCAATTATAATAACAAGGAAATGTTAATGGTCATTGTTTAACAATATATACATGCTATGGTATTGGCAAAAGTAACTTGGATATAAATTTTAATCAGTGAGTTGGAAAAAAAAGCGGGGAAAAGGCTTAGAAACTTTATTAATTGACTTTTACTTAAAAGATGCTATAAAGGTGTAATGTTATTGGATGATTTTTTGAAATAGCTAATGGATGCCATTATGTGGTTGTGTCTTTAAGTATGAATGATTTTAGGTAAAAGCATGTTCAAATGATTGTAGTCAAATGAGAATTGTGGTACATTGATAGTAAGATATACAAAGATTTTTGACTTAAAGTGCATAATCTAATATGAACTATAAGTAATGACTGTGGAAGAAATGCACAAAAGTTATCTGTAACCAATCGACACGCTTTCTACAAGATGTAGTGAAGGATGATTCTTTTTTTGTGTTTTTGTGCAATTAAAATAAAAAAAAATTCAAAAAAAAAAAAAAAAGAAAGAAAGAAACTGCTGAAGTTGGGACAGTTCCAGAATGGGAAGAAAGTGGAAAGAGAAAGTGTGTTGAATTGGTGAGGAAATTTTATTATTAGAGGAAGAGACTAACCAAGAAAAAAATTTAAGTTAAGTTAAGATCGAAGACAAAAGACTGTAGGTAGCGAGATTGATCTGCATAGAACTTAGTATGTTATCCAGTTTCTAATTTCTTTTTTTTTTCCATGGATGGAACTTTTGCAGGGGCTCCCTATTTTTTAAATTGAATGGATTAATTCTTTCTTCTTCTTTTTTCACTTTTGCTTATACCTATGGATTAAAATTCTCCTTTTTTTATAATGCTTGATTGGATTGATTGGATTGTTTTTGATCTCCATTTAAGTTTTTTTTTTCTTTCTTAAGCTTGGAATATAAAGAAGAAAATAAGGATTATAAAGAGGGTTGTAACAACAGGAGGAAAAGCAGTTACACTGCCACTTAGAGGCTGGAGGCTGGATACATTGTTTTTTCTTTGATCACTTGAGATTCAAGGTTGATCTCTTTGATCACTTGAGATTCAAGGTTCTTTCAGCTTGTTTACTGACAGTGATAGTAGGAAGAGCACAAGTTGTTTATACAGGTGCCTTTTGGAAGTTCTATCACTAGCTATTGGAGAGAAGACAACATTTTGACTTGAAAGATAATAAATGAATCTGTTTGAAGTTTATTAAAATAGCCTTGAACTCCATAGTGGCAGTATCTGCAAAATTGAAAGAATGGCCCAGCAGGAAAAAGAAACTGTAACATTGCAAATGATTATGTTTGAAATTCAAAATCTATTAGTTGTGATAGAGAGAATTGAAAAGAGATTGGAGAATATGGAATACAAAACAGGAAAATCTGATGGAGAAACTGAAGATGTTTACCAAATTAAGAAAATGAGCAAAAAGATAAGAAAACTGTGGATTCTGACAACAAAGTGAGTGTGGTTGGCAATGGCAAGAGCGGAATATGGAAAGGGGAGATGGATGGATTGGAACTCTAGCCCAGACCTCAAAGCACAGAAGAAGAAAAGAGAGAAAAAATGACAGAGATAAAGAGAGAAATCTTGATAGAAGCACTAGCGATAACCAAAGATAAGCTGATGGAAAGAGCAGATGTTGGCTTTCAAGCTTTTGTGAGATGCAAAAGGAACAGCATGTTGCCAAGGAAGGTTTAGACAAGATTTATTAAGAAAGTAACTTGAACATTAATGCTACAAATGGCAAGAGATATAAGACCGTACTATTGCTGGAGGGATACAGGTTGATGCAATGAAAATGTATAATAAAAAATAAGCTAAATTTAGTTTATTAGTAGTATGTATAAAAGAAGCGACAATAGCTATAGTTAAATAATGAATAATTGTGATAACAATACATACAGATATATTAGTTTGATAATATGAAATTTTATATAAACAATATATGAAGATTATGAGAGGAGGTTTAAAAGCTTTATTTAGAATATGTTATAAAGATGTATTGTTATTGGATGATTTTAGGATGATTTAATGGAATGTTATCATATAAATCTATTCTAGATTTTGAATATTATATATAAAAGGATGTAAAAACAATTATAGTCAAATTAAGGTTGAGATATAATAATTGTGATATACATGAATGTAGGTGAATTTAATATATGCAATTTGATATGAAAAGCAGGTGGTGACTATGGAAGAGATGCATGGAAATACTGTAACCAACTGACACACTTTCTACAATTTGTAATGGAAGATGGGTTTATTTTTATGTTTATGTTTATGTTTGTTTGTCCTTGTTTAAAAAACAAATGAAATTGTTTAAATTAAAAAAAACTCTAGTAAGACCACACCTGGATTACTGCAACCAATTTTGTTCACCATACTACAAAAAGATGTTGAAACTTTGGAAAAAGTTCAGAGAAGAACAACTAAGATGATCCAAGGCCTAGAGACTAAAACATATGGAGAATGGCTGCGGGATTTGGGTTTAGCTAGTCTAAGAAAAGAAGAATTAGGGGTGACATGATAGCAGTATTCCAGTATTTGAGGGGCTGCCACAAAGAGGGAGTCAAATTATTCTCCAAAGCACCAGAGGGCAGGATAAGAAACAAAGGTTGGAAACTAATCAAAGAGAGAAGCTACCTGGAATGAAGGAGAAACTTCCTAACAGGACAATTAACTAGTGGAACTGCTTGCCTCCAGAAATCATGGGCACTTCATCACTGGATGTTTTTAGAAGAGTCTAGACCAGGGGTGTCAAACTGGCAGCTGCAGGCTGGATGCATCACGCGTAGGCCACGCCAACCCCATCTCTGCGAAGGCAAAATATGTTGAGATACGACACATAATATCAACGTGACGTACCGAGTTTGACACCCATGGTCAAAACAGTCACTTATCTGAAATAGAATAGGTTGTCCTGCTTGAGCAGGGGGCTGGACTAGAAGATTTTCAAGGTCCCTTCCAGTTTATTCTTTCATTCTAAATCTTAAAACAGCAACTTGGAAATGCTTAAGAGTTAAGCTGCAAATATTACCAGGCCAAGCAGAAATGCCTGTGGTTCAACATTGCACTTAAAATAGGTCAGTACTATTTCCAAATACATAGGCAGAGGAGGCGCATTTAAAGTGTCACACTTCCTTACCTCACTCCTATTCAAGGTTCAGAGTGGGGGGAAGGATACATTTTAATCCCAAATGCGGCATGCTATGGATTTAGTATCGTTGCTGTCAAAAGGAGAGCACTCATACCCTCAATACAAAGATTGCATTAATATAAAGAGGACAACATGCACATTATTTTGACAACAGAGCAAGAGCCATCAGACAAGATGAATCATGCCTCTGAAATTCAGCATACAAAGGAGTGCCAGCAAATCTGAAAGAAGATGAGAAAGGCTGGGGCTGCACAAGAGGGGGAAAAAATCCAGGACTTAATTTAGGCCTATCAAACTCCTACCACATGTCTGACAGTATTAACAAGACTTAACATTATTTGGTTCCATTTTATAACCAATTTCTGCAGCAAAATAGGCTCTCTGACCTCGTGTGTTCTAAAATATGGAAGGCAGTGCACAGGCAGAATTAAGCCCCCCAAATATCAAGTGAAATAAATATGTGGATGTGCCTCAGTTATAGTGGCCACAAATACAGCATTGGAGAACCTGAAGGGCCAGTTTTGAGATGGTTTGTTCTGCTAGAGCAGGGGTCGGCAAACTTAAACACTCAAAGAGCCACAAAGGTTGTAATCAGAAGCCACCCTTTCAATTTTGGAGGCAATCAGAGTCTCCTCCTAGCATGGCATCCTTTTTCCTCTACTTGTCCTAACCAAAAGCCCTATCAATTGTGGAGCCAACGGCAACAGGGAGCTGCAGCAGAGGGATGAAAGAGCCACATGCGGCTCCAGAGCCATGAGTTGCTGACTCCTGTGCTAAAGCATGGTGTCAAACTCGCAGTGTCATGTGACGTTTAGTGACATTTTCCCCCTTTGTGGAATTGGGGTGGATGTGGACTGTATGTGATGCATCCAGCCCATGGGCTGCCAATTTGACACCCCTGTGCTAGAGCTAAGTTCTCTGAGGATGGGCTCCAGCACAAATCCGAAAGCTTGAAAGACAAAACCTCCAGTCCCAATGACTGAACCAGATTGGATCTTGCAACATTATCCTGGGACACCTATATTTGCCTTCATTCTTGGTTCATCATAGAGAAAACACCCATTTATATGCCATTGACATGATAGACAAGATCAACCCACAAAGTCTAAAAGGTATTTAGTAACTGATTTGACTGCTGACCTGCTCTTACTGTAAAGAAATGTCTCCTAAATTAGGAAGTTGTTCAGCACCCCTAATGTCTCTGCTTTTCAGAAACCTAAATCCATTATTACACGTCTTGAGCTCTGAATTCACAGAAACCAGAGCTTCTGATTGATATCCTTTCAAAGTATGACATGAATGCCGTCTTATCCTCCCTCTGTTTTAACAAGACCTGCATTCCCATTGCTTCAATCTCTCTTCCTAAAAGTTTCTGGTCTGTCCTGCCCTTCTCTGAACTTCTACTTTCTCCAAATCCTTTGTAAAGAAACAAGAACCATAATCATTAAATAAATGTGCTATGCCACTGCTCTGATTAAAGACTTTAAAAAATCCTAAAAAATAATTTAGGATAATGACTAAGAGTTAGAGAAAAACCTCTTCAGTTCCAAGTTCTGAAACTGGATAATTTAGTTTTGCACTGTTCACATGTGTACACTTGTACATATTAGAAGATGTGTTAAATGTTTAAGGGCATAGATCATCATTATAGAGTCTGAGGTATAATCTAAGTCTCAAAAAGGGAGTGTTGGCAACAGAGGGATAAAGGCCTTATCCATGTTTTTGACAATCCTCAACATCTCTATTTTAAAAAGAAGAATTAAAAGAGAAGATTTAAAACCCTAGGTAACAGGAAACAGTCAAAGTCCCCGATCAACTAAGGACTTTAGAATTCTTTATATAGAATAGAATTCTTTATTGCCCAAGTGTGATTGAACAAACAAGGAATTTGTTTTTGGTGCATATGCTCCAGTGGTGGGTTTCAAAAATTGTTTGAACCTACTCTGTGGGTGTGGCCTCCTTTGTGGGAGTGGCTTGCTGCCCATGTGACCGGATATGAAGATGCCGACGACACTTGTCAGAACCACCTTAAAATTACCTCACACACAGTACTGGCATGCATAAGAATATGATGTAAACTTGTTTTTTAAAAGGCATCTTTGGTTTGCATTAAAACAACTTCAACACACGCAATGTTCTGATTGCACCACAAACGCAGTAGTCATCCTTACCTTTCACAGAGGCACTGAGTTTTATAAATATGAGCATGATAGTGTAGAATAATCATATCCAAGGACCAGTGGTGGGTTTCAAAAAAATTTTGGAACCTCTTCTGTAGGTGTGGCCTGCTTTCCGGGTCCACTGGTGGAACCTCTTCTAACCAGTTCGGTAGATTTGATGAATAGGTGCGAACTGGTAGGAACCCACCTCTGATATGCTCTCAGTGTACACAAGGAGAATAAAATACATTCATCAAGAATAAAAAGATACAACACTTAATGATAGTCAAGGTTACTAATAAGCTATCAAATCATACTAGGAAACAAATAAAAACAATATAAATTGAAAGATATAAGCAACATGGCTATAGTCATAAGTGGGGAGAGATAGATACTCTCTATCTAGAGATAGATAGAGAAGAATAAGAGTAATACAGTCTTAGTAAATAGTTTGACTGGGAAAATTAGTTGTTAACCAGAGTGATGGCATTCGGGGGGAAACTGTCCTTGTGTCTACTTGTTCTTGTGTGTAGTGCCCTATAGCATCGTTTTGAGGGTAGAAGTTGAAACAATTTATGTCCAGGATGTGAGGGGTCTGTAGATATTTTCACAGCATTCTTTTCGACTCGTGCAGTATACAGGTCCTCAGCGGAAGGCAGATTGGTAGCAATTGTTTTTTCTGCAGATCTAATTATCCTCTGAAGTCTTTGTCTGTCTTGTTTGGTTGTAGAGCCAAACCAGAGAGTTATGGAGGTGCCGATGACAGACTCAATAATTCCTCTGTAGAACTGATTCAGCAGCTCTTTGGGCAGTTTGAGCTTCCTGAGTTGGCGCAGATCATGCTGACCTACCTGCCACCTTTTCCTAATTAGAAAGTCCTGATTTTTTTCAGCTCAAGCCATCACCCAGAGAGCTTCAACAAATTAAGATCTGGAAGTCAAAAAGTCAAATGTGAATTGACACCCGGGGAGCAGACATGAGCCCAGCGTGAAAGCGTGAAAGCGCCAACGTGACAGATCCCCTAAGGCAGGCCTTGTCAGAGGGGAAAAGGGTTAAAACAGAAGCGCAGCGGTTCAGAGGCAAACCCTTCTCCTACACTGCAAATTAAAAGACACTCTCTGCCCCAGAAAGAAAAAGTAGACCCAGTAATTACATTTCCCCCCATGTCATCTCAAAGGAAAGGGAGGGGGCAACAAAGCAAGGAGGAGCGGGGCAAGATAACTCCCACTGTGAGCAAAAATAACTCCATTAAAGGAAGCACAGATGAGCCAAAAATCCACATTCTGAAGAGGCTGAGCCCTGTTATTAGCAACGACATAAAACTGTGCAGCCCAACTTTGCTTTATGATACACTCATGAAAACCAAGCGGTTTCCTTCTCCCCCTTCTGAAAAATGAGGAAGCATCTTCTTGTGCCAGCCTCTCCCCCAGCATCAGATATGGTCCCATTCTGTCTATTTCTCAAAGAGTTATTCTGCAGACAGTCTGAATCCTAAGTTCCTTTATGTAATTTCCCTCCACATTGTGCCAGTTTGGAAAGGATTTTTTTTTTAAAAAGGTGTTGCTATTTATACTGCATTTGTTCTTGGTAACTACCTAGCTAATGATTAAAATCCTGACTGTGGAGGAAACCTGCTCCCTAGATTTCTGGCCTGTTAGCTGGATGGCAAGAAGAGACGTCTTTAATTTAATATTTTGTTTTTCCACTATGGCTAGTGCTTCAGGCAGCCCACAATAATTCAGCATAAAATAATCAAGTTGCATAGAGAGATGTTCACAACGGTATCAGAATAAATATAACATTTGTTGTTTGCATGCATATAATGTGTTAGCGTTCCAAGTATCATGTAGAATTAAATCAGAGTCCAAGGCAAAACAATCCTTAAAGTTCCAATTTAATAAATCAGACATCTTAGCACATCTGTGGAATCCCAATTCTAAAGAACTTCCTGGGATTCCACCCAGTTAAAAGTTCATGATCTTGTCCCCGCACCCACAAATCCATCACATGGTCCAATCGTCTTCCTCCACGCTGGTAGGTGCGGAGACAAAAGATGATCTTGGTCTTCTAGAAAAGAATGACAACAACACATTCCACAATCCTACTCCTTTCTATTCCCCCCTCACAACTACTACACTAATGAAACAGCATAATGAAATAAGAGAAAGTGTGGCAGGCCAAAGATCCTAAAAGGGATATAATTGCATGCCTGACATAATGCTCACAGCTGCAAGTAAACACAGAATTGACAGTTCAAAGGATTTTTAATTCAAAATCATATTTCCTGTGTACAGGTAAGTCCTCAATTTACAACCGTTCATTTAGTGACCATTCAGAGTTACAAATGACACTGAAAAATGTGACTTCTGACCATTTTTCACATTTAGGACCATTGCAGCATCCCCATGGTCATATGATAAAAATTAAAACACTTGGCAACTGATCCATATTTATGACAGGTGCAGTGTCCCGGGGTCATGTGATTACATTTTGCAACCCTCTGTCAAGCAAAGTCAATGGGAAAGCCAGATTGACTTTACAACCGTATTGCTAACTTAATAACTATAGGAATTCACTTAACAACTGTGGCAAGCAAGGTCATTAAATGGGACAAAATCACTTAACAACTGTCTCATTAACAGAATAAGAGAATTGGAAGAGACCTTGGAGGTCATCTAATCCACCCTCTGCTCAAGCAGGAGACTCTTATCTTTTGGCAACAAAAATATTGGGTTCAATTGTCATCATAAATTAAGGTCTATGGGTATACTCCAGAATGTATCCCCAATTTATATTCATTTTAAGCAGAAATAAGAACTTGTGTGGAAGGTAAATTAATCATCTGATCTTTAGAATAAATCTGACACATTTCAAAAACTGAGTCCCACACACTTTCTTCTTTTAATGTTTTCTTCTACAAAGATTGGTGCCCAACAATGCTGTAGGTTCTTTTGATGATTCTCTCCAACGTAAAATCATTGCCTTTCTGTCAAAACACAAACATGTTTTTTCAGCAGGGATGTGTGTTGTTTCTTTCTCCCACACACGTTCTACATTTTCCTTGAATTTTTCCTTGTATAATTAACTGTAGTTGATGTTTCTTCTTGGATAGCATGTGTCATAAGTATTCTAATTTCCTTTTCTTGTTGGTATTCACAAGAAGGATATTCTTTCTCTCATTTCAACCCATGATATTTCAAGTATTCTGTGAATCTGCATTTCAAAGGCATCTATACTACTAATTGTCATTTGAGTCATTTACTCATCTTCCATTCCACATGAAAGAATTTGCTGTACATGACAACAACAACTTCTGACTAGCGAAGCTCCAGTCTTAATGTCCCAGAGCAAACAGGTTTACTCATTCTTGAAAAGCTATCCCCACCTGTTCATCCTGCTCTTTCTCTCCATGCTACAATCCCATCTATCATTCAATATGCAGCCCAGGTATGTATGTCGTTGTATCTTCTGCACCTGCCTTCCCAGAGGCATAATATTTGTTAATAGAACAGTGTTCACAATTATTTATTATTACACCATCAATATTTATACTTTCTTGGCATTTTTCTAAAAAATATTTGAAAATAACTTCAGAATATATAATAAATAAAAGGAGGAATAATACATATGATAACGGACAGAAAAGATCTCCTTTCCAATCCCCTATCCCCCAAATAATCAAAGTCCTAACAAAATCAATGAGGATGAAGGAGCCTCAGTGGCGCAGTGGTTAGAGTGCAGTACTGCAGGCTACTTCTGCTGCCTGCTGGCTGCCTGCAATTTGGCAGTTCAAATCTCAGCAGGCTCAAGGTTGACTCATCCTTCTAAGGTGGACAAAATGAGGACCCAGATTATTGGGGGCAATAGGCTGACTGTGTAAACTGCTTAGAGAGGGCTGTAAAAGCACTAAGTGCTATTGCGATTGCTATAAAAGATGCTTTTCTGATGCAATGTTGCAATATTGCCCTGCACATTGTAGTCCCTTCCTCGCCCAATAAACCCCATAGTGTGTGTGTGAGTGTGTGCAAGGCAACACTCTCTCCCCCCCTCTCTCTTCCTTCCTCCCTCCCTCCCTCCCTCTCCCTCCCTCTATGATACAGTATATGGTCTTTGCTATGGCTTTCTGTTAGATTCTGGAAAAAATAGCTGTCCCAGTGATCTCCAACAGAGATATCACATAGATGGCCAGTCGTACATCACTTTTAGAAATTAGGGCAAGTTGTAGAAATCAGTATATCTCATTGATTTACAGTAAGAAGACTGGAACAGTCTCTTGGAGACATGCAGTTAGAAAACTATGCAAAAAAAAAAAAAGCAGGCTGGCACTGCCTCCAAGTGGCAGAAAAAAAATCTAAAGGGAATCAGCAATCTATAAGTCCCATAATTGTTACATCTCTGTTCCCATTAATTGCTACTATTCATGCATCTATTCCACTGTCCCTAAACATTATTTTTCCATATTCAAAATGGAGAGATTAAGCCGATTTGTTGACAATGCCTTTGTATACCATGTGATAATATGAGCACCAAAAGAAGGCAGGGATTTTTATATTTGATATCTTATTTCTAAAAATAATAAAGGCCGAATATAAATAAATAAATATGGATTGAAACCAAAAGGGACCAACAAACAACTGTGAAAGGCTTACTGTATGTTAAGGTGGTTTGATCATATAATGAAAACGGAAAGAAAAATGAAAGCAAAGAAGATAGAAGAAGTGTCTGAATGGAAGTGGTTAAGATAATAAAAAAGATGTTTACAGAGGGAAAAAAGAAGTGTATGGAAATGGTGAATGTGAGGGCTTGCAGATAGAAAAATAGGAAGAGGTACAGTAAATGTTCATTTGATTTGTATCCCATTTTTATAATTTTTACAAATATCTCAGGGTGACAAACATATCCAACAGGCCTTTCTCCTCCTGTTTCCCCCCACAATAACCTTGTGAGGTAGGTTGGGTTCAGAGTCACCCAGATGGCTGTCATGGCTAAAGCGGGACTTGAACTCACAGTCTCCCACTTTCTAGCCTGGTGTCTTACCAGACCAAACTTATCTCGGACCTTCAGTTTTGGGGGTTACTGTTCTTACTCTGTCTCTGTGTTTTATAATGTTAAAGGTAAAGGTTCCCCTCACACATATGTGCTAGACGTTCCCGACTCTAGGGGGCAGTGCTCATATCTGTTTCAAAGCCGAACAGCCAATGCTGTCCGAAGAAGTCTCCGTGGTCATATAGCTGGCATGATTAAATGCCTAAGGTGCATGGAACGCTGTTACCTTCCCACCAAAGGCGGCTCCTATTTTTCTACTTGCATTTTTATATGCTTTCGAACTGCTAGGTTGGCAGAAGCTGGGACAAGTAACAGGAGCTCACTCCGTTACACGGCGCTAGGGATTCAAACTGCCAAACTGCCGACCTTTCTGATCGACAAGCTCAGCATCTTAACCATTGAGCCACCGCATCCCTTAGAAAGTTGCTGATTCCCAAAAGAATTAGGATGTTGGGTGTGAACGTATAAATGTAGAAGAGAAAGACTTGTGGCTTTGAGGCTTTGTCACTCATATCCCCTTGCTGTTGTTCAGTGGCTTCTTCATGACACAATGAACATCATTTTTCCCAGATTGTCGATAGCTGCTTCCCTGAGGCTTTAAGCTCACGCTTGTTTGTCTCTACCAATGATATTAGGCATCTTGTCTCCTGTCAATCGTCTTCAGTTTTTCAAACTGCTGGAGTCTTCTGCAGTGATTTGTGCCTTCATCTCTGAGGGAGCTAAACTTTTGCTTCGTAATTATTTCCAGTGAGCAGTCTGATTCTGATCTAATATAAAATAACATTTTAGTTGATATTCCACATAATATTTGGAGAGGGGATAAGAAAAAAGCAATTAAAAATATTCCATTAATATACACTAGGCAACTTCACCCCTGGAAACTTTCAAGAAGAGAGTGGACTGCCATCTGTCAGAAATGGTGTAGGGTCTCCTGCTTTTGGGGGGGGGGGTTGTTGGACTAGATGACCTACAAGGTCCCTTCCAAATCTGTTTATCTGTTAATCTTATATTTTATTGACTGTGGAAAGTTATCACTATATATTTTAAAAAAACCTATGTCTGGCTGTTGAATAATGTGCCAGTGAGCAAATTTCAAAGAACAAATGAGATAGACACCGAAATGAAGGGCAAAAAAATATTTTTAATTTCATGTAATGCAAATTACATTGCCATTAATTTTATTGCTCCCAATATATTTACTTCTTTCCTTCTTTCACACCAAACATTACAGTTCAATAGCAATTTAGGACTCTGGAGTCAAACTTAAAAGTTTTCAGAGACTGTGTGAACATCTACAAGACGGTTTTACACCCATGTTTTAAGACGTAGTCAAGCAACCTGTAACCCATAACCCTTAGCCCTAGGGCAATGCCCATCATGGAAAATATTACCTTCTTGTATTATTTATCGATTTATTTAATAGGTTTCTAATCCCATCTTTATTACTTTATAAGTAACTCAAGGCGGTGGACATACCTAATACTTCTTCCGCCTCTTTTCCCCATGACGTCCCTGTGATGATTATCATGCCACACAAATGGCAGCGAACATCCTGCAATTTGATCTCTGCTAGTCTGCAGGTCCCCCTGCTGAAGCTGCAGGTGTCCTGCTGCTCAGAGCAACCGGAAACTGATGATTCACAGTGGGATACTAGGAGTAGAACAGGAGAGATATGCTACACGGAAACCTAAGCAGACTCAGCAGATGGACAAATGATCCCCATCAGAAACTCTCCTGACATAATTGTCCCAGCAATAATTGAAGGGGAAAGAGGTTGGGTATGCTAAGATCCCAGTGAACTGGGAGCTGATCCTGAATCTGACCAATATCTGCTGTGTTTACACAGGTCTATTGTGCTTCGTTGCTTCATTGCTCATGCAGCATGTAGATAGACCAATCTTTTAATGGCTTAGTATGTTGACTGAACCCAAGCCATTTGATTAATTTACAGTTCAGTGCATTTAAAAAAAAGAGCCGATTCTTGTGCAAAAAGCTGCCTTAAGCAAAAATATGGCCAAGTGAGGAAAAGATTCTTTAAAAATTTAACTAACATGGAAGTCTTGAATCAAAAATACCACCACATATTCCATGAAAGATAGAGAAAATCTTATTTCTATCTTTCATGGAATATGTAGTACTCCTCTCAGAGAAAATACTACAAATTGAGACCAAGCAGGCTAGAACACCTCACCTATTACAGGAAGACAAAAAAACTTTTTAACAGCAAAAGCCAGAGCACAGGTTCCTGATGCTATGACCAAATTTATTAAAAACAGCTAAGAGAAATCAGAAACGCTTGGGAATTAGTGTCACCACTTCCTTAAGTCTTTCAGGAACCCCCCCCTTTCATATCTAGTTCAAAGCCAGAAGAATGGAGCCACTAGTAGGCTGCCCATTAAAAGTCCTTAATAAAAACCTGATCCATGTACCGATCGTCCTCCATATCTTTAGAATAGTCCATATGGCAGCATTTACAAGAAAAGGAAGCTGGAAAGACATAATATTTGAGGAACAAAATATTCTTAGGTCTTTATGGCTGTATCCCGAGATTTATAGACTACTCCACGGCTCTTCAATTCCCGTACGATGCCTGCAACAACAACAAACATATCTATTAATTTAATGGACTTGGATGAAGTACAGCTAATCCCTGCTTACCATCCATTTGCTCAGGGACCATTCAAAGTTACAATGGTGCTAAAAAAAAGAGCCACGATTGGTCCTTGAGGCTACAGCCCTCGCAGTGTCCTTGGCTCAACAGTAAACTGGGCACAAATTTCTATTTCAGTTGTAGGATTCTTTAGAAATGAGAAAAGATCTCCAAATCCTAGTCCTCCTGAAGAGAATCCTGTAGATAAGGGGTTCCCAACTACTGGGCTGTGGCCTCTTTGGAACCAGACCGCACAAACAGAAGGTCAGTGTACATTGGGTGTGCAGTTTGACCTGTACAAGCTGTAGCCCACACGCTGCTCGATTTGCACAAGTAGTGGGCTGGCACACACTCATACACAGTTCAACTTGTGTGAGTGGTGGGCTGATGAGCACCCTTGCACACATGCTGGTCCACCGCTTATGCAACCCCCCTGGGCTGCCAAGCCATAAATGTTGGTTATCGCTGCTGTAGATTACCTTGGGGGAGACGGCCAGTCACTGACACAGCATACACGCCTGGCTTGAAATTACCTAAGAAAGCAGGAACAAATGTGAATTAGGACTGCTGAGGATTGCAGTGTGAAATAATACTTTTATTTGTTTGTATCCCTCTAATTTTCCTCACAACAACCCTGGGAGGCAGGTTGGGTTATGAGAGTGACTGATCCAAAGTCACCCAGCTGGCTTTCATAATTACAGCAGGACTTGAACTCAGGATCTTCTGCTTAATAATATGGCTTAAATAATATATTTATATATAACATAAGTTCCTTTCAGGAAGGGTGTCCATGCCATGTGCTCACTTTCTACCCCAGTCTGTTATTTTAATCAGTTGCTAGAAAGTTTTTTTTCAATATTTTTTGTGTTATAAAATGCTCTGTATTGTTTTGATACTTGGACAGCCCAGTATTGACTGAAGATAATTAACACTAATGTTTACATTAATGTAGTTGGGCGTGGGGGTGGACATAACTAAGGCAGAATATCAGCAAATAGCCCGAGCATGTAAAGATGAAGTGAGGAAAGCTAAGGCTCACAATGTAGAAAGGCTCGCCACAAAAGTAAAAAATAACTAAAAAAAGCTTCCAACATGTTAAAAACAAGAAAAAAGTTAAGGAAACAATTGGTCCATTGCTGGGAGAAAGTGGCAAGAAGGTGACAAGGGAGAAAGCAGAACTATTTAACTCATGTTTTGCATCTGTCTTTACACAAAGAGATAAAACAGTCCAATCTATCAAAAACAGCACCACAAAAATCAGATTAGGAACACAAGTTGAAATCGGGAAGAAAATGGTAAGTGAACACCTGTCTACCCTATACGAGTTCAAATCACCAGGACCGGATAGATTACACCCCAGGGTTCTGAAGGAACTGGCAGATGTGATCTCAGAACCACTGAACTATATCTTTCAGAGATCCTGGAACACTGGGGAACTGCCAGAGGACTGGAAAAGAGCTGATGTGGTTCCCATCTTCAAAAAAGGGAAAAAAAAAATAGATCCAGGAAACTACAGACCTATCAGCCTGACCTCAATACCAGGAAAGATTCTGGAAAAGATAATCAAGCAATGAATTAGCGAACACCTAGAAGCAAACAAAGTAATAGCCAAAAGCCAACATGGGTTTCTCAAAAACAGATCATGCCAGACTAATCTTATTGCATTCTTTGATAATGTGACAAAATTAGTGGACCAGAGTAATGCCGTCAATATAGTTTACTTGGACATCAGTAAGGCATTTGATAAGGTAGACCATAACCTACTACTAGATAAAGTAGAAGAATGTGGGTTAGACAGCATCACCACCAGATGGATTTATAACTGGTTGACCAACCTCACTCAACATGTAGTCCTCAATGGAACTGCATCTTCATGGAGGGAAGTATGCAGTGGAGTACCCCAAGGCTCTGTTTTGGGCCCTGTATTCTTCAACATCTTCATCAATGATTTGGATGAGGGAATAAATGGGGAACGCATCAAATTTGCAGATGACACCAAGCTGGCAGGAATAGCCAACACCCAGAAGATAGACTAAAGATACAGAAGGATCTTGACAAACTTGAACATTGGACACTAACTAATAAAATGAAATTCAATGGTGAAAAGAGTAAGGTTCTATATTTAGGCAAGAAAAACGAAATGCACAGGTACAGTATAGGTGGTACCTTGCTTAACAATAGTAACTGTGAAAGGGATCTTGGAGTCCTACTGGACAACCATCTAAATATGAGCCAGCAGTGTGCAGCAGCTGCCAAAAAAGCCAGCACAGTTCTAGGCTGCATAAACAGAGGGATAGAATCAAGATCATGTGAAATGTTAATACCATTTTATAATGCCTTGGTAAGGCCACACTTGGAATGCTGCATTCAGTTTTAGTCACCACGATGTAGAAAAGATGTGGAGACTCTGGAAAGAGCAACAAAGATGATTAGGGGACTGGAGACTAAAATATATGAAGAACGGTTGCAGGAACTGGGTATGTCTAGTTTAATAGAAAGAAGGACTGGGGAGACATGATAGCAGTGTTCCAATATCTCAGGGGTTGCCACAAAGAAGAGGGAGTCAAACTATTTTCCAAGGCACCTGAGGGTAGAACAAGAAGCAATGGGTAGAAACTAATCAAGGAGAGAAGCAACTTAGAACTGAGGAGAAATTTCCTGACAATTAGAACAATTAATCAGTGGAACAGCTTGCCTCCAGAAGTTGTGAATGCCCCAACACTGGAAGTCTTTAAGAAGATGTTGGATAGCCATTTGTCTGAAACAGTATAGGGTTTCCTGCCTAGGCAGGGGGTTGGACTAGAAGACCTCCAAGGTCCCTTCCAACTCTGCTATTGAAGTGTATTGAGGATAAAAAAAGAAACATTCCAATACTGATTACAAACTGAAATATCAATATTAATGAACATAAAACTATTTGCCTATTGCATCCAAAATTGTTTATTAACATTTAAAAACTGCTTTAAAACATTCAAAGCATTTGCTGAACAGCAAAATAGTACAAATTTTGGCCTTAAGTTGTTTAGTTAGTATTAAGGTTACCACTGTGTTTCTTACTTAATGTTTTTATGCATGTTGATAAGGAAAAAAGAAAAGCAAGCTTGAAAATGACTGCAATACCAGAATATTAAAAATGAGACTATTCAATATCTAACTTACCTCTTTTTGTGCATCTGCTAATTTACCATATTTGTAAACATTTGGCATTCTTAAAAGTCAGATTACAAATGCTTATACCGTATTTTTCAGAGTATAAGATGCACCTTTTCCCTCAAAAAAGAGGCTGAAAATCTGGGGGTGTCTTATACACTGAATACAGCATATTTGGCCTCCTGAAACCCCGCCCCCTTTGCAAAAATGACCGTGCATAGCCTTTAGGAGGCTCCCAGAGAGCTCCTGGGAGCTGGGGAAGGCAAAATGAGCAAAAAATGGGCTATTTTTTGTTCGTTTTTCCTCCACCAGCCCCCAGGAGCACTCTACAAGCCTCCTAAAGGCTATGCATGCCCTTTTTTTAAACAAAAAACAAGCCCGTTCTCGTGAAAAAAGGGCCATTTTGGGGAGGTCTGCAGAGTGCAAAAACTTTTTTTTTATTTGCCTTTTCAAAATCTTGGTGCGTCTTATATTCCGGTGCATCTTATACTCCAAAAAATACGGCATTTGCCCTGCTGCATGATATATGTATGGAAACCATTTTTGCTCAGATTTGGTTAAACTTCTATTTCGTGTAAAGCTAAAGGTTCCTCTCGCACATATGTGTTAATTGTTCCTGATTCTAGGGGGCGGTGCTCATCTCCGTTTCAAAGCCAAAGAGCCAGCACTGTCCGAAGACGTCTCCGTGGACATGTGGCTGGCATTACTAAATGCCGAAGGTGCATAGAAAAAGTGGCCCCTATTTATCTACTTGCACTTTTTACTTGTTTTCGAGCTGCTAGTTTGGCAGAAGCTGGGACAAGTAACAGGAGCTCATGGAACTAGGGATTCGAACCGCCGACCTTTCTGATCGACAAGCTCAGCGTCTTAGCCACTGAGCCACTGCGTCCCACTCTATTGAGTATACATACTGTTAATTTTGCCACTGTTGTATATTCTCCAAGTTTAAGTTCCCAATCAGCTATTATCGGAATAATATTTTTCTTCAAGTATTGAGCCATATTTATTCTTGCTGTTGTGAGCATGTCATTAAATTACATTCTTTCTATAAAGTTAAATGTTAAATAAAGCCATAAAAAAGTTCAAAATTGAGTTTTGTTAAACCCCCGATTTAATGTTTAATTTAAAAACATTTCAGGATTGTTTCACGTGTAAATACAATTCCAAGAGACTGAAAATAATTATTATCAATTAAAGCTAGTATCTGAATCATCGTGAGTTCCCAAGAACAAACACACATGCAAATAATGTGTCTACTATCTCTTTTTCAAATAATTTTATCACTATATTTCCCGTTGGACATTTAAGCTTCATATGTTCAATTAATCCTTTTAAATGTCAGGCTTTTGAGCTGATAGTGCCAAGTTCAAAGAAATCAATTTGAATAACACTAGCAGTGTCCTTTCAAAAAAAGTAACTAAAAATCTCCCTGGGTTTTGAACTTTTTTCTCACAGGTGAATCATATTCCATGGGCTGATGCTTCACTCCTGGGCCATAATGATGTTTTGTTAATTATTATGTTGTTGTGAAGAAACTCTTACAACACAAAATTGCTAGCAAATTTCAACTCCCGAAGTTTTCATCTCTGCTGTCAGCAAAGGAGGAACTCCTCTTGCAGAAAGCTTCTAATACTGAAAAACATCAGTAATGTGACCTACTTGTTCCTGCAGACAGAAATTTCCCTTTCAGTAATCTACTACTTGTCTTTCATTTATTCATCAATCCTGAATGCAATCATTTGTCTAATACAGCTTAATTATATAATTAAATATAAGGTAGTTGAAAACTTACTGATCCGTTGCCACTTGGAGACCCAACTGTCCTCAGGACTCATCATTGCAATAATGCTGCAAGAAGACAAGGAAAGTCAGAAAATTGAAAAAAGTCTCTCTCTCTCTTTCTCACACACACAGACACACGGAAAAGATTTGCTTAGCCAAAACAGTGGCAATAAGATTTCAACCCCTCTGGGAAATATGGAGTCAGTTCAAAATTTATAAAATAAAAATGCAGGATGGACAACAAAAGATGGAATTTGAAGCACTGTAAGAACTAGAATGAAGGACTGGAAGGGCGAATGGAAGTGACAGGGTGACAGGAGAAATGAAACAAGAGAAAGCAGAACATCCGGGATGCTGGATCAGGACCTCTGACCAATCCCAAGACACTCCTTAGTTAACTGAGGAACTGCTGGAAGGAAATCTCCCAAATAAAGTGGACACAACTGGGTATTGGGGTAAGAATTCGCAACTGAGTTTACAATGAGACTATTGAAGTGACAATTATTCTCTGTACTTATTGTGTCTGTAAATTCCTATATAGCAGACATGTTAAAAATGATCTAGGACCCTTTTAGAGAAAAATGGGTGCAACAGAACACCTGCAAGGATGCAGGAAGAATTAGCCAATCAAATGTCCAGGATTCATGGCAAACAACATCTCTTGTATCTGCTGTCCACTGTAAAAAGCAAAGTAATGTTTTCTGCTGTGATCTTTTGATTCTTTTGATCTTATGGAGTGATGGTTGTGTCTTCTACAGCAGTCTGATCTCTGCCACCTGTCTATTCTCTTGTCCTCTGCCATCCTGTCTGTCCATAGCTAGATAGGGCATGATAGCTGGCTCCATGAGAAAATCAATGATTCTCTGAGAAAGCATGTAGTAATATATGTTTTAAAAGAAGTAGGGGTGCAGTTTCCTACTTTCTATTCCCAGTAAAGATTATAAGGAGGGATTAGGGAAGGAGCTACAAAAGATCCTGGACAAAATCAATTATTTGGAAACTCCTTTATGCGTGGATATCCAGACCACACGCTCTTTCCTGAATTTTGAAGAAGTACAAAATATGCTCTTCCAAAAGGTATATCAGGATGAGTAAAATCGTAGTTTGGTGTACAGTAGTACCTCGCTACCCGACTGCTTCAAAGCTCATAAAATTTGGTACTTGGTGCATTTTGATGCAAAAATATTGTTCCAGTATTCATTGGTTGGTACTAGATATGCTGCAATAGGAAAAGGGGGACGGTTGGGAGAATGGACAGGAAGTCAGCATAGGAAAAGGGACCGACAGGAAGTCCTTCCCAGCTGAAACAAAGGGTCATGTGGTAAGTCACTCGGTTTGTTTGGCACTTGTCATTTTTAATACTTGTCACGTCTCGAGGAACCAATTAATGATGAGTGTCAAGGTACCATTTGTAGTTATTAAGGCATCAGGCTAGAAACAGGAGACTGAGAGTTCTAATCCCACTCTAAGTATAAAGCCACCTTGGGTTAGTTGTGTCTCAGCCCAAGAAAAGAAGGGATGGCAAACTATTTCTTCATACCTTGGCAAGAAAACTGCAGGGACTTATCCAGGAAGCCTCTGAGAATCAGGCACAATTGAAAGGAAGAAGAAGAAATGGGAGTGCATTGGACTGTCTGTTTATACTTATCTTGATTGATGCTTACTCAAATCATTATTGTAAATGGATCAGTCTTCAGGAATTATTGTTTTGCAAAAAGAGCCATCTGATTTATTTTTTAGGGTTTTATTCTTTTCTTATTTTACTGTACTATTGTAAAATTTTATGCTGATTTTACTGCTAGTATGTATATTTGAAACTGATTGATTGCAGTAGGTTTTAATGAAATAAATGTAATATTCATGGTAGTAATAAAAAAAGTAATACAACATATCCAATTATACTATGGAATCCCCAACTCAGTAAATATTAGTAGACATAGCCATATTTAGGGTATATAATAGAATGAGCTAGAAGCAATTGCAATAGCAGAGGAGTTGCCCAAAACAAAGAACAGGAAGGGAAGGGATAAGTGATATGGAGTATAGACTGCTCTAGAATTAGAAACAAAGTTTCTTTGCGCAAATTGTTATCTGATACAATTCCAAAAGAAAAAAAGAAAGGTATACAAATTACTATGTATAATCAGGGACAACTTGATAAATGAACTATTATTTATTCCTAAAAGGGTAAGCAGGAGGTTTATATATATAATCAGTTTGATAAAAGTTCTTGGTAGCATGTAATTTTTGTCTTCTCCTCTAAGAAAACACCTTGTAGCTACAGATCAATAAACCTTCAAAGAATTTGTCATCTATTTCTTATATTCATGGGGAAAGCTTTTTCCTACAATATTCTTTTCCAGTTAGCCGTTTTTCTAGATCTTTGGTAAAGATCACTCAACTTTTTAAACAGATAATTTTTTTTCAAGAGATCCATACCTTTATTAAAATGTATATAACTTTATCAAGGATTTGTTTTCTTATTGGTAACATCATGCTCCATAATGGATGTATTAATTCAAAATCTATGTAAATAATCGCCTCTATTTAATTCTCATGAATCCAGTCATGCTTTTCCTGAAGGCCAAGAGTGGATAACTTACAAACTGCAGACATCACCACTCTTTTTAAGTTATGGACCCCCTCACATAAGATTATGCTGCTGAAATTTGGTGAAAAACTGCCAGTGGTATCATTTTTTGAATTCTTACTTTTTCCAAGTAAGAAGGTATCTAATAATATAGATAGTGTTCATTTACTAACCGACAATTGGAACCAACTTGTTTATTATTATTTCCTCTGTAGATCTGCAAAGGTCATAAAGTTACTTTTTCATCACCATTGTTAACTGTAAGGTAGTTGCTAAATGAAGACTCAGTTATAATAATAAACAAGTAAACAAACTTTTAAAAAATATATCAGTTGCATATTTTTTTGAAAAGGAAAAGTTCTGCTAAAGATTATTATCTCACCAATTTATCAAATGATTATTATAACTAGCAAAAGCAAAAGAATGCTGGATTTCAGGCAGCTATCTCACCCTCAAGTCTAACCTGAAAACAATCCAGACAGTTACATGGGGAACTGACATAAGGTCACTTACCCATCGAAAGAAGAACTGGTACAATCATAAACCATTTCACGGTTCCCCTTCATCTGGAGATAGGCGTCACAGTTGTCACAACCATCAAACTCAAACTGGTCAATAGTCTGGTGAAAAAGAAGAAAGTTATAACAGAAAAATGAGAAGTACTGCTACTAAAGGACAAGCAAATTTAAATTGGGAACATCCCCTAAGGTTCGTGTGTGTGTGTGTGTGTGTGTGTGTGTGTGTGTGTGTATACAAACACACACACAGTTCTAACCGCAATCATGGGAAATACATTTGCTGCAACTAATTGCAAAAATTGCTTTCCACAAAAAAGGTAATTAGAATTCCTTATATTTAAATTAAACCCCAACTTTCTCCTACATTTAATCCTTCAATATGCTTTGCCCATTTTAAAACTGTCAAGAATAAAATAAGTTGCCACAAAGATTTTTCCAGTACAGTTGTTACAGTAAGTAGTAAGTAACTTTCTCCCCTTTTTGTTTTGAATAACAATAGTTGTTGGCAGAGACTAAAAATAATATGACTAGTCTATAGCAAGTAAGTAAACATTTGAAGTCAAAGCTTGTGCTTATTGCAAAAATTTAACGCTTTTTAAAAAGATTTACTATTACAGGATACACATATTAAAATTGGCTTTTAAAATTAAAGATGAGACAAAGAAATTGAAGTTTTCTTCTTCTTCACATTTAATACTGGGACAAGCGATCCACTGAAGTTTGAGATAAACAAGAGGAAATACAGCTTAAAGAGATAAAAATAGCCCATGGAGATAGTGATGTATGACAAGGTTCTTAAACATGGTGCATCTATGAAACCTCAGAAGCAAATTATGTCTGAATAGTACTATTTTGAGTATCCCTACCACTCTTTAACATGTGGTTTATTAATTGATTTACATGTGTCATCCAAGTAGGTAGCAGCACTTAATCAACATTAGCTGAATTAGAAAAGGCTGAAGTTGTTAACATTTGGCTGAGAGACCACTAAAAAACCCTAACATTATAGGCTAGTTTTAAAATGTCTATAAAAAGGCATTGGCAAACCACTTCTACACTGTTGCTAAGGAAAGTTTAACATGGTGAGAGTTACCTTTATCTATTCAGATGCATGTTCAAATTGGCTGAAGAAGGGCAAACTACACTTTCTACATAAATTGCTATAGATTAAAACATTTATTAGAGGAAGGTTTTATGAACACTTCCAAACACAAATCTGGCTTGTTAGGGTGGAACTCAGGGTGCTTTACATACATTATCCCAAATGACACATACCAGTAAAAACATAATTACACATATTTGCAAATAACAAAGAGTAGCAAGAGTAAAGCAATTATGAAACTAAAACGTTCAACAGTGTTCACAGTAAGCAAGCTAAAACTCTAAGCAAATAATTTTAGAAAATATTTATTGAATAGTAGAAAGGGAAGGTGAAAAAGGGAATTTCTGTTTGTCAACCTGTCTGAGAAACAAGGTTTCAAGTGTGGGCAGGCTGTCAAATAGGCCCATACTGGGAAAGGTTGAAGGCAAGAGAAGAGGAAGACCAACAGCAAGGTGGATGGACTCAGTTACAGTGGTGATGGGTGTGCCATTTAATGACCAGGTTAGGGACAGATCATCATGGAGAAAATCTGCTATGGGGTTGTCAAAAGTCAAAACCCACTTGACTGCTGGAACTGAGAGAAAAAGAACAAGAAACACCTGGTCTGTTGGGTGGAATGATTTTCACCACCTATGTCACGCAAGGGACATCCTTCTTCTCACAATCGGATATTTCAAGAGACAACAAAGAGGATTAGGGGACTGGAGACTAAAACATATGAAGAATTGGTTGCAGGAACTGGGTATGTCTAGTTTAATGAAAAGAAGGACTAGCGGAGACATGATAGCAGTGTTCCAATATCTCAGGGGTTGCCACAAAGAAGAGGGAGTCAAACTATTCTCCAAGGCACCTGAGGGTAGAACAAGAAGCAATGGGTGGAAACTAATCAAGGAGAAAAGCAACTTGGAACTGAGGAGAAATTTCTTGACAGTTAGAACAATTAATCAGTGGAACAGCTTATCTCCAAAAGTTGTGAATGCTCCAACACTGGAAGTTTTTAAGAAGATGTTGGATAGCCGTTTGTCTGGAGTGAGGTAGGGTTTCCTGCCTAAGCATGAGGTTGGACTAGAAGACCTCCAAGGTCCCTTCCAACCCTGTTATTGTATTCTAACACCATAGAGACAAACTGGACTAGGAAACCCATCCCCGACACACAACTGGGCGCGGTACTATTCCAACTAGGATTTTTTTTAAGAAAGAGAGGAATTTCCGCTTCGCTAAACGGAAGGCACACCTTGACCAACGAGCACAGCAAGCAAGCCCTCAAGTGCCGCAGATCCTTAGGAACCGTTTCCAACGCCATGACCACCACCAACCGGCAGCATACACCTAAAGGAAGAAAGCGGACAGCCAAACACACGTCACTTCCCTCGCCGAAAGGCTTTCCACTACAGTGCTCTGTGCCTCTCTGGGAGTTCTCTCGTTACACCGCTGAGAGGCGCATGCGCACAACTGTCTGCGAGGAACTGGCGTCATTCAGCAATGGCGCGTTGCCTTATTCCGATGCTGTTTTCTGCGCAAGCGCCTGAATGGCCCATACGCTCCGCCTCTAGAAACCGAGAGATGGTTTTACAGATTGTAGTCACGCGAGGTTTCGAGAAGGGAAAAGATCTTGGCGCCAAAATCGAACTTCCCCTTACAGTTATGTATGGAACAGTCTAATTCTTTTTTGCCTCTGGCGAACCTACACAAGGACCGAATTGTTCTGAACTTGTATAGGTCGTTCTGCTTGAGCAGGGGGCTGAACTGGAAGACCTCCAAGGTCCCGTCCAGCTCTATTCTGTTCTAAATATTTTTAATTCTATTTTGTGTGTCGCTTAAATGATTCAAAATTAACTTTGGTATTAGGTAGCCCGATTTTTCCCCCCTAAAAACATGCGATCCTGGAAAATATTTGATGGCAATTGGTGCTATCAAGATACCTCAAATATCACTTTGCCCTGGTTAAGTCTGTATATCCTGTAAAACAAAATCACAAGAAGCCCTATTGAGAATCCTTCCCCCGAAATGAGAATGATATAGAATTTAGAATAGAATAGAGCTGGAAGGGACCTTGGAGTTCTTCTAGTCCAGCCCCCTGCTCAAGCAGGAGCTCCTATACCATTTCAGAACAATTCAGTCCTTGTATACATTCGCCAGAGGCAAAAAAAGAATCAGACTGTTCATACATAACCATAAGGGTTGAAAAGAAGCTCCAGCCCAAGGCGTACCATCTTGAACAATGTTTATTCAAGTCTTTTCTTTAAAATCTCCAGGGATGGAACAACCATGAGCCCAGGAGGCAAGCTGTCCCATTGCTTAATAGTTCTTATTATCAAAACTGTCCTTATTTCCAGATTGGATCTCCCTCTGATAAGCTTCTAGCCATTGCTTTTTGTCCTACCTTGAGATGCCATGGAGAATAAATTAATGCCCTCTTCCCTGTGGCAGCCCTTCAAATATTGGATGTGGAGCAGCATGTCTTGTACCATGGGTGCAGAGCCATTTTCACATTAGAAATTGTGTCTTTTATTCCTTGCAATATGCACCACTAACTTTTGCACCATTTGCGCATCATTTTACCCCATCCTTAATAAACACTTTGCTGTAATGTTTTTGTTTTTTATATGTGGCTTGTAACTGTTCACTGCATTTCTTTCAATCATCGCTGGGGTAACTTTCTCTGGGATTTATAAAATTGCACAGGTTGCAATAGTAATAGCGATAAGTATATGCTGTGTGCATGTTACATTTACCTCAGGTGTGAGGTAAATTCAACATGCACACAGTATATACAGGTGTGCATGTTACATTTACCTCGTAGGTGGTAAATGTACAGGTATATGCATTCATTGGAATGCATATATTGAAATATCCATGATCCAATAAAACTCATAAAGTAGAAAAAAATTAAAAATGTCAAATCTCAAATGTCCTCAATAAAAGTCCATCGCCCAGAAAGCAGCTAAAATCAGGCTAAATAAGTGGTAGGCCATTCCAGAGAACTGGGACTAATATAAAAAAGAGACATCTCTGTGCTTCATTATCCCTACCTCCCCAAAGTGGCAAACCATCAGTTGTTTTTCATGGTAAGATCAAATAGGTTTGACCAATTCTATTGAATGATTGCATTTGTGAAGAAAAGTTGGTGCCAAATTGCAAGAGTTTAAAGATCATAGAATAACCCAAAGCACATATTCTGGTAGAAAGAAGTTCCCTGAGGATTGGCTCCAGCACATGTCTGAAAGCTGTGGTCCCAGTGACTGCCCCAGATTGGGTCTTGCATAAGAGTGTTGATTAACACCAGCACTCCAAAATCTCCATGAAGCCAGTCCAGGGCTCATAGCACAAGAGTAATGGGCTCCCATTAATGAACATACACAAGCCAATGCAGTTTGGACCAATGTGGCTTTAAAGGCAGCCCCTTTGTAGAGTGCATTTCAGTAGTATAGTACTGGTGCGTAATGTGCAACACTAAATGCTCTCTAGCCATACCTCCCATTTGCTGTTGAAGAACGAGCAGCAACTCCAAATCGTGATGTCAGCCTTTAGGAGTAGTGCTTCTCCACCACGAGACAACATTGAAGCCATCCAGGCATCCTAATGGACAAATAGTAAACACTGTCCTGGTGGAATTCTGCCCCATCCAGACCTTGAGTCTCTAAACTAGACATCAAGGCAAGACTTCAGTAGGCTAGCCAGTTTGGCCCAGTTTGGCCCAGTATGGAGATGTAAAGCTGAATATTATGAACAGATGGATGATACTGCATCCTGAACTAATGTCTCAAAGGTGTTTGTTCAAAAGGCAACCAGACTTTGTTTTTTCTTGAAAATGTTTCATTTCTCATCCAAGATGATCATCCAATGGATGAGAAATGAAACGACTTCAAGAAAAAAAACAAAGAAAGTCCAGTTGCCTTTTGAAAAAGCACCTTTGAGATAACCATGACCTGGATGACTGAGAATCTCCATAGAGATCCTGAGCTGATGGATAACCTCACCCAGTTGTTTCGTAAGTAGAATAGAAAGAACCAACCTATGCAGCACACCTGAAGGCAAAAGGCACTGAGCCAACCATTCTTCTACCACCACCACCTGAAACCCTGAGGAAGAAGCCATCCCAAACTCTTGAGAATCAATCCAGAGTACAATAATCAATGCTATTGGAAAGCGTAAGAAGTCTAAAAGGTTTAAGAGAAGTGATGCCGATGAAGATCATCTGCTAGCAAGATTAAACTTTCTCTTGTCCCATGTCCAGGCTGGAATCCTGATTTAGAAGGCCTAAATAGTCCATTTCATCTATAATATGAAGTACAGTATATGTGCATGCTATTTGTCCCTTTTTTGAAAATATGTTCCCTGTTTTTCTCTGTAGGTATGGTTAAGTTCTTTTATGAGTGCAATAAAGAGGACTGGTGTTCATATTTTCACCAATGAGTTTTAAGGCTACACTTGTTATGATTTTTCTAATGATTACTTTTCTTGAACTCTTTTAGTAAAGGGATAGGTTGTCCACAAAAATACAGTGCTAGATTTACTAAGTTGACTGCCATGTGTTTCATTTTTCCTTCACTGGAGGTACTACAGAAAGCAAGAAATCTTTCTTAAATGAACTTTGCTAGATTCCAGCACTGAGCCAATATCTGGATTACCACAGCTTTAATATTCAATGACTCTATAATTCTCCCCATTAAATCCTGCCAGTCTCCAAGCTTTTAATAAAATAAGAGTTGATCACCAGTGCATTCTCACACAATAACTGTGGAGAAGAAACAAAATGAGAACCTGATTCAGGAAGATGATCAGAGTAATCAATTGATTTTGACCATACCATACAATGTACCGGAAACTTCTTTCATATATACTCTGATGATAGGAATGGGGCAACCTCATGGATTATGCTGTTTTGCTGTAGTCTCCTACTGTCACAAATTTGCTTTTCAAGAAACAAGCATAGGCTAGGACTGTTCCTGTACAATCTAGGAAGTACTAAAGGACACCCATCCAAACCATACTTAAATTTCCTTCCAGTGTTATTTCTCATGTACATTACAAGTTTCACATATAGATATTTAAAAAAAATTTATTTCTGACAAATAAACAGGAAGAGGCATCTCTTGAACATAGGCACCCATGATTTTATACAGAAAAAAAAATAACAGCCACATGAACAGCTTTACACGTGGATAAATATATTAGCAAAATAAATAGATTTGAGCATGTCCCCATATTCAAACAATCTCTCTCTCTCTCTCTTAGACATAAATATTTGGTTTTGCATATGTATGTACATAAACATAATTTTTCCCTTTTGGTTTATAAAAGTACCCAAGTGCCTGAAAAGTAGATTCAAAAAATTAATTACAAAGTATAAAAATAAATTCCTTATTCACATTTCAAAGGGTCTGAGGTTGCCAGGAGGAAGGAGCAGAACAACTGCGGCTGAAGAAATTTGAAGGAGAAGGTGCTGAAAGGAAAAGAACGACTCAACGTGTTCTCACTGACTCACTGTTTCCCTGTGGAGTAAGTTTTTTCATCCTTTCTATGGCTTGTGCTTTGACTCCAACTGAAACAGAACTACAGCCAAACTGGTGCCTAGTCCTCAGATGTTTTCTGACAGGTTTCGGAACATCTAAACGAGTGCTATTTTTGCTCCTGAAACATTTTCCAGTGCTTAAGTCTAAAAATACAGCAAGGTTAATTTCCAGTTTTTCTAGTCTCTCTTATAGTTGCCACTAAATTGCTCCATTTGAGGTACTCCCAGCATACAAGAAATTGTGTATTGACCTGAAAAGACTAGTACTTTCCCCCAAATATGTAACTTTGAAGTGTGAGAGAGGGGTTGGGTCCATGTCTTAAAGTCAGTGAGAATGAGATAATGGGGTTTTTTGTGTGTGTAATTTTCTTGGATTTGGGGTTGGGGGGGGGCTGAGGAAAAAGAATCACTGTGAATGTGGGGTGCTCTTCCTGTTGTCCAATATGATGGAAAACATCCCACTGAACCTTACCAATAAGGCAGTGGTAGCTCCATAGAACACACAACCTGTGACTTGGGCCACCCCTTGATGAAAAGATCTGGTCACTCTGTTCCTGTTCTGTACTCAAGAGGAACATAAATCTCTTCCAAAGCAACATAAGTCTTTATCCTATGATACAATGCTTTCTTACCCGTGGTGCTTTTTAATATATTTGAGGACTGAACTCCCTACTTCGCATAAAATGTTGTTTTCTTGCATTTACAGCTTTGTAACACCTACATGCCATGAACCTTTGTTATCCATGAATTCGTTCCTAAGTTCACATCCAATTTTTGGATGACTAGTCATCAAAGGATGTACAAACCAACCATCAGCAATTTCTATGAATTTCAAGGTTTTTAAAACCTGCATTAATTACTGATCTGTCTCATCAATATCACCTATAATAGTTCCTCAACCTAGGGGTATCAAACTCATTTTCACTGAGGGCCGCATCAGGGTTGTGTTTGACCTCAGGGGAGGGGGGGAGCAGGAGGGAGAAGCTCAATATCACTCATGTCAGGGGCCCCTGTGGCGGCCCGAGTGCTAACGTGGCCCTCCCGAGGTCCGCTTTCACTGGCAAAGGCACTGCAGGTCAATCCACTGTTTCCAGGACAGCTCCTCAAGCTAGATCTAAGCCTTGAGTTTGACACCCCTGGTGCAGGAATATAATAACCAGAATTCCCAGACACATTATCATACTATCAAGCTCAGGTAGCTCAGCAATTCTGAATTAAATCTTGGAAAGCACTATAGATCCGGGACCTTAGCCTGCTCATCCTGGAAATGCTATGATTTGAATTTGCTACTTTTTGCATGCCAAACATGCTCTCTCTTCTCCCTCTTTCTACCTCCAGTTCATGAATATCACATATAGCCTGATCAACACTTTCCTTACGTTATTTTAGCAAATATGAAATGAATAAAAATAATAAATTCCAAGTATATATTTTGCATTTCCATTAATCCTAAAAACATTTTAAAGATACATCTCTGGCCAATGAGGAAAGTGATAGTAATAACTATACAACTCTTGGTTTCCTTGCTCACTTCATAAAAAGCCTGTAATCTGTTTAACTTTTGGCGTTGTTGTTTTTTTACAAAGGAATCATTTTAATCATAAATCATTTTCATTCTACGTCCCATTCAAAATCTTACCCAATAGGTGAATGTCTTTGCAATGCTTCAGGAGTTTATAGTCTTGTATATTCAGGGAGATTCTGAATATATCTAAAGATTTATATCACTCTTTATGCCAATTCAATTGATACAGTTTCTCCCCAGAGAATCCAGGGCTATTTATTTGGTAAGCAAGCTGATTATTCTCAGTCAGATTTAAATCAGTGTCTGGATGCACCTAAAATGTCAGAGTATTTTAAATCAGAAAAATGTCCATCTCTAATTTGCCACATTCACGACAATACCGTATTAGTATCCCAAGGCTTGATGTTTGACTACAGGTTACATTTACCAATAAGTAACTTATCACAGCATTACTATTCAATGATGCCTCAGGATGAGGTTTTTTAGGCGTACCAATTACTAAACCGCTTGCCTGTATTCACTCTGAGCAAAGGGGGGGCGGGGGGAAAGATAACTGAAAATATTCCACAAACTTCAGCTCTTTGTCTTCCACATGTAAAGTGCAGCATGACTGCCTTCAGATTGGAATTGTTATCTATTCACAACTGGATACTGAGGAGGAGGAAGAGAAAATAATATTGTGGGATATATTGTAAAGTAGCAAGAGTGCTGGATGTGAGGATGAACGGGTTTAAATCTTTGACTAGGGCTACACAGAAAAACTGAAATGACAAAGACACCCTATCGTGGCAAAGACACTCAGAAATACTGGGCATCTCTTTTGGAGTTTTGGAGGGGGGGGGGGTAGTTTATTTTTTTGACAATTTTAAGAAGCTAGGCACAGAGATTCTTGGTCCAAATCCAGCCTCTGAAAACACTCTCCCCTCCATATAAGTACCAATCTAGGGCTGAAAGATGTACAGAGAACTGGATTTTGTACTGTAGTTAACAGATTTTGTTAGCTTATGACAGGGATGGTGAACCTTTTTGGCACCGAGTGCTGAAAAGGGAGTGTGCGCACACTCAGGAAGCGAACCGGAAGAGGAGTGGCCCAGTGCACATGCGCTTGCCGGAAACCGAAACTTCAGTTTCCAGTGCATGTATGCACACTCGGCCACTCCTCTTCTAGTTTCTGGTGTGCATGTGTGTGTGACGATCAGCTAGCCGACGTGCACCCGCAGGCCAGAAAACAAGACCATTTTCCGGCACTGTTGTGTGCAAGAAGCTCAGCTGATTGTCATGTGTGCATGCACGCCAGAAGCCAGGAAGAGCAATGGGCGAGGCCACGCATGCCGGGCAGCATGGTTCTGCATGCCACTTCAGGCATGCGGGCCATAGGTTTGCCATCATGGGCTTATGGCATCCTGAAATATTTCTCTCTGCCACGTTTCAACTCAGTTTTCTAAATGGTCAGAAATAAAATAACCATCAATTAGTGCTATTAGGTCTTTTTGCTCCTCAAGGATCAGGCATTTCAGTTAGTGCAGCCAATAGCTGTAATTTACATGAAGCAGATCTGGAGCTGCCCCATGCTATTATCTGATGTAGCAGACAGTATTCGGAAGAGAAGGAGATATGCACTTTCCAGACTTCTTGGCAAATTGAGCAGTAACAACATTCCTATGAGACAGAACCAGAGTGACCTCCAATACCCCCTTTGCTGAGGAGGGGAAGAGTGTTTGAATCTTGCAAACTACATTCATCTTGAACCAAGACTCTTAGGCACATCAGAAGAAAAAAAAAATAGCAGGAAAAGAAATGGAATGATTTCTCTGTCTAATTTCAACCTGCATATCATATATGCTCTTGGAATGGTGTGAAAGTGTAGGGTTGTTCCTGCATTCTATTTTGCAGTTAAAAAACAAATGTAAGTGAACTTTATGGTGGTTCTCCCCTCCCCCTCCCCCTAGAAATTTTGAATGATTTCACTCCACTCTCCTTAAGGAACAATATGAACAGTAAGGATCCTCCATTGCAACAAATGAAAAAGTCTTCAAGATGGCAGCTTCCCAAAACAATGCATGTGACATTGGCAGCTTATAGTTCTGACAGGCAGGTGACCACTTGTGGGTTGAATTGTCTGGACAGAAAATTTAGTAAGATTTTAAGTACTGCAACGCCAACAAAAGAGGCATGAAGAGTTTGTAAGAAAGCCCATTCTCACTGAGTTTCTGGTCTCTTCTCTTAGGCTGTCTGACAGAGTAAAGTTCACCTCACATCAAACTGAATGTTCATACACATTGGGGATATCTTCTGTAGATCCTGTAATTAAAAAAAACCAAGCAACTAAATTGAGAAAATGGATCTTTTTTATATTGATCAACTGCAACCTAAACTGATACTGAGACTTAAACAAAATCTTTAAGTGAGATTACATCTTCATTACGGTACATTTGTTCTTACAAAGAAGTTGCAAAACAGATAAAATGGACACTGAAGACATGGCCTTACAGTAATGCCAAGACTGTTCTCATTTCATAGATAGGAAATTAAACAAAGAGAAAGCATTTATGGCATATTTCAATCCGTTTTCAGGCACATTCGAAGTCATAAACTTTTTGAAACCTGGGAATGTTAAGGTTATTCCTTTTCTTCCAATTGTAAAGCTGTCACCATGATCAGAGGTTAAGTTGGATTCTGAAGAGCAATAAAGTTTGTTTCTCACATTTTCCAAGCTTTAGGGCCATCCCAAGTAATTCAGTTTGAAATCTATCCACCCATTTTTGAGACAGCAGTAAATTATACCCAGCATTTAAACTGCTTTGACAAATTCCTTGTTTCTGAATATCTCTAATTACCATGAAACCACCCACAAATTATAGCACTCTGTCATTGCTTTTGACAGACACTTAGACCTACCAAATGTTGATATTTAAATTTATATTGCATACTGGATATATGTTTTCTTCGTTACATATTTATAACAAACAGGTAATCCTCCCCTTGTGACCACACTTGGGCCCAGAATCTCGGTCATTGAGTGAGGCAGTCATTAAGCAGGGGTCCATGGTGCTCTCTGAGCTTGCTTGTTTTCTTGCAAACATTTCATTGCCCTAACTAAGTAACATCATCAGTGCCAGTGAATAGTTAGGGTAATGAAACGTTGCAAGAAAACAAGCAAGCTGAGAGAGCATTTCAAGCCTGAGCTATAAATATTCTCCTTTATTGGAGTCATTAAGCAAGATGCCATGTGGTCATTTTGCTTAGTGACTGCAATCCCAGCAGTATTTAATCAACTGTGGGAGTTGTTAATCAGAGCCCGATGAGGTAATCTCTCAGCACACTGAAGGAATGGACTCAAATCTGGCAAAAAAGAAAACCCTAGCCAATATCATTGCTCTGAAAGACTCAAAATGCTGACGTTCACTAATATTTTTCCCTCCAGGGGGACAAAGACAATAATATTCAATAAAGCGCTAGAAAACAATATTCTGAAAGGCTCAAAATGCTGGCATTCCTTCTGGAGGGATGGAGACTATGGGGTTTGCTAAAACACTGTCAACGTTCGCAGCTTTTCAGAACATTGACATTCAATAGCGTTTTCACCAGCTTTGAAGTCCATTCATCCAGTGCCCAAATTCTTTTGGCTGGAGGGGGACGGAGCTCAAATCCACCCCTCCCCCTTTGCAATGTTTCCTCCCGGCTTCCCCACTGATGTTCTGAGGAATCTGGCAGAGGAGATTGCAAATAGCAATCACATGATTCCAGGGCCCTTGGCATCAGCTCGTGAATACCAACAGATTGCCAAACGCCCCAAATGATGTCATGTGACAGGGAGGAGGAGGGACATTGCAATGTTTTACAATAGTTGGAAGTTCTGAGTTGTGATTGTGAATGGTAATTAGACCAGTTGTAAGTCAAGGACTACCTCTATTGCAAGCTACTTTATACAAAAAGATAAAGATACAAGATAAATTTTATACGAACAGTAAGTTCACAGTAGGGGCAAAGTTTCAGATAGAATAGCATAATTGAGTCGGAAGCTATTTTGTAAATCATTTAGTCCAATGCTCAACCAATGTAGATGAGTCTCCTATATCCATATCACCAGAGTACGCTTCCTTTATCAAATAATGCTTTAATTTGCAATACTCGAAAGTATTGTCATCAGAGAGGAAGTTTAAGTACTGATTCCTAGAGAGAAGGTGCAAGATGAGTAAAACACATCATGCTTGAGTTCCTATAAGCTGAAGGTGTTGACATCTTTGATCAAAAGCTTCCAGACCCCTCCATATTATGTAGAACACAATCCTCTAAAATCAAGATTGTATCAAAGCTCAGTAACAAACTAACTTCTATTCCCTGAATTCTATGGAGGAAGATTGACATACATTTTAGAGGCAGACGCTACAAGGTTTTCAAAAGTACTGCAGCTACATACTGCAGATGGAAAACAGAGCTGAAAAATGATCCTGGAAAATAAAGATATATGAGACTCTAAAGGTTCAAACTTACCCTGAAGATTTTGCGGAACTCTATTAATGAGGTAAGAGCTTGTGTTGCTTCTTGTTGCATCCAAGTCTGAACATTCTTCTGGAAATGTGTGTTCACAATCCAATTGTCCCAGCATGTTCCTCTTTTCCTGGTTCTCCATGGTAAAACATGGAGTTAGGCATTTTGATATCTCCGGCAATGCTGCAAAATTATGTGCAGGGGGACCCCCTACTAAAAGAGGTTGAATTTCTGGGGGACCCTGGTTTTTAGAAAAACCACCAGGATGGCTAGCAATTCTGCATTCCAGGGTTGTGCTGGAATCCTCAGGTGACGTCTCAAAAGGACACTTCCATCTCCTTCTACCTGGATGGATTTGTGCATGGGGTTTCTGAGTGCCCCACAGTCCAACAGTTCCAGCTTGGCTACTGGCTGTCATGCTAATGTCAGACCCGTCTGCCAAATACAGTTCCGTGTGTCCTTGCCTAGAAAGATCTACCATTTGCATTTTCTCTGTCCTTTTTGGTACTGAGATGTTTTGTGATCCCACCTTTGTCCTGGAATATTTCATCTTGCGTGGATGAGACTCTTGGTTTGGTCTGCCACTTGGACAGCTGGAAGGTTTCTGCCCATAATGGTGATGCCTGTGGTGATGGTGGTGATAGTGGACATGATTACTGGCTAGTTGTGCTCTACTTGTTACCATGGAGTCTACCGACTGAAGCTGTGAGTCCTTCCCAGATGAAGAAGAGTCTTGTTTGCTTTCCGTGGTCAGCTTCTCTGAGCCACAGAAGGTGAACGGATCATAATCACTGCTCAGGGAGCTGTGAAAAGTAGAGCAACTGCCATGGATAGCCTGAAGACTGACGTCAGTGCAATTCAACATGGAGTCACTGGAGCTGCCATGGCAAGGACCTGAACTGGAGTCACTACCGGGGCCATCAGGAAGGTATCCACTGGGTTCTGTAAGGTAACTCTCCCCAGAGCCACTACTGTGGTGGTGGTGATGCCTCCCGTGGCGAATTCCTCGATGTAAAGGAACAGCATGACTTATCTGGGCTGCAAGGGGAGCCCTGAGACCTTGGCAAGAGGGCTGGTGCTGAAGCAGACACAGCCTATGAGAGGGCAGGGCTGGCTCACACACTGGGGGCTCCAGGGGATGCTGAGAACGTAACAGGCTTCTGCTGGGAGGCGCTTGGTGGCCACACCAAGGCTCAAAGCCAATTGGCCTATAGGGCAAGTAATGCATAGTTCCAATATCCAACTGGGAGAGTTCAGGAGAGTGGAGGAAAGGTGTCCACGGAAGCCCACTGAAGAGCAGTTCCTGGAGGGCGTATGAGGGACAGTTCGTGAGATGTGGTACAAGGCACGCCCCGGTCGTTGCCGGAATAAATGAGGCCTCTGTCTAGATCCAGAATTGTGCCGGTCCTCACGAGATTGCCTAGGTAAAGTAGGGGGGATCCGATCTGGAAAAGAAAAAATAATTTTGAGCAGAGACTTCAACCTTTGTGATCATAATCATGCAGTATGGTAATAAAAAAAATCTTCTATAGGACTAGCAGCTATCTTTTATCTAAATGAGTTTGCAATGTCTCGTTTGGAAGTAAAATGATGCTGGGTTCTCTCTGTGTTCTGGTAATGACCAACACCTTCAACTTGGGCAGCCAGATTCTCTTCAGCCAATCTGTTTCTCTGTGAACTAACTATTGCAGCAGTTTGACCGCAACGTGTTTGAAGCCTCCAGCCTGAACTCCACACTATAGCAATGCAAACAAGTGAAAGTTTATACTGAGTCAGACCATTAGGTCATCAATCTTAATATGGTTCTGAGCTGATATGCGGTGCCTCTCACAATTTCAGTCAGGGGGTCTCTCCCAGCCCTACCAGGAAATGCCACAACGCTGTTAATCTGCAGCAATGCCTGAATAAATACCCGATAAAGCCATAGCAGACAAATCAGCAAAGAACAAAACTGCTTCATCAAATGGGGAGCAGTCAATTTTCACTCGTTTCTCAGCTTCCTTTGTGCAAGCTGGATGGCTGTTTCCTTTTTTTTTTTTTACAGATTTAGAAAAGATTTTTTTTTTTTAAATCTGGAGCAGCCCGATTTTATCCTGACCATTTTCTGTTTTCTCTATGCATTTATGAGGGATTCAGAACCCAAACAATAACCAAGATGGTGTAACCAGAGGAAAAGTTTTGCAGAGCCGTGTGCTACTACGATGCTGGTTTTGTATCTAGGGATTGGATCTTATGTTAAACTGACTTCCCAGTTGGTATGGAGAGAATGCCTAAATTTGCACTCTCAATCTTCCACCCTCTTTTGACTGCTTTAATGCTTAATTGGCAAGTGGAAAGCTCTTTTGGCCTTTTTTCAGTGGCTGATGGGTTTGAAATCAAGGCAAAGAAAGCAAGAATTATCCCCAAATCTGAATGGTCAAAGGTCTAGGGCCCAAGTACAGCTAAAGGCCAGAATTATTTCTGACCCACAGAGAGAGAGAGAGCTGGTAAGAAAGTAATAGGAAGCTACATGGAGTGCTATCTATTTAAAAGCCCTTTCTCAGGATTTACCACTTTCAGAAAGACTGAGTATGTGCAGGTAAAAATTGCAGAGGGTGAGGAAACAAGGTTTTTGAGGATAAGACAGAGAATTCTTTATATCAGAAATTAAAAGCCTACATGTTGATTAATACGTAAAAAAAGTAGGCAGTTTTGAGAAATCTGATAAAAACACCACGGCCATTGAAGCAGTATTAAAGTAAATATTCTAGATAACGACCCATTTACAGGGTCTGCTTCATAGAAATAATTGACAGTTTTTAATATAATACCAGTCAATAGTAGGTTTATAGAGAAGTTTACATATAGAGATTAACACTTCTATAATTTAACAGGGTTTTACACCAGGGTTTACACCATAGCTTATACAGTTTTGTAAAAATACTTTGGCTTCAAATAATTTGAATGCTTCTGAGAAATACCATCTTCCTCTGCCATACAAGAAGTCTCTCGCTGGACAGTCATAATGGGTAGAACAATGTGGGTATTGCAAAATGTGGGTGTTTCATTTTCCCTGATGACTGGATTACAAAGCTCAGGAATTTAAAGTAATTCACCTATTCAGTATATATAGTCCAGAATCCAGGGCAACTTTGGGGGGGAGGGGGACAGTTTATAGTCTATGATATGAGGTATATCCTGCCTTTACCTTGGCAAACAGATTTTTGGAATGGTATACAAAGGTACTAATATTTTTGGAACTGCTCCACAAACTCTTCAGGAAACACAGACCGTTTAATACAGCTTGTTTGGCTGCAGGAAAAAAGAAGATGTCTTGTGCATTTACTAAGGATGCTCTTTCAGTCTTTTAGTTAAGACATTAACTAAGTATAGAAGGCCTATTTTTTTTTAAAAAAAGTTTCCTTGCTTTCTGAATGTCAAGCAAGCGGGACAATATTCTACAATTTGAGGGCCAGCCATAGAGGGAAACCTGCTTTTATTTTCTCTTTTTCATATTTGCATTTTTTTTTCTTTCAAACACGTATACTTTATTCTATTCAAAACTTCTAATAAAAGTAAAAAAAGACCTACTTTCTATTGTATGGCTTTCTGCAGGCAGAGACTGCATCTTAAACAGAACTTTCTTCAGAAGTCCTAAGAGTATACATATTTTGCATAATACAGTCCCTAGGATAACCCCACTGCCAAGCACGCAGGGTTTCTAAGTCATGTCCAACACTTTGAATTGGATCCAAACCAATGGTGGGCTGCAGGCGGTAGGTCCCTGAATGGGCGTACTGGAGCCTGCCTGGAGCACCGGATACCATTCCGGTACAGTGCTCCGGATGGGCCCACCTGCCCGCCCCGAGTTCCTTACCAGTCTTTTAAGTCTTTGGCGCTTCCGCACACACGTTCCGCTGAGCAGCTAGAGCGTCGCGGAGGCTCGCAGAAGCGGGTAAGACGCATGCACGCGCTGCACGTCTGTGTGTGCACCAGGGGTGGGTTCCTGCCAGTTCTAACCTCTTCTATAGAAGAGGTTCCACAAATCTATAGTGCCATTTAGAACCGGGTTTCAGCTCCCTTCCCCCACCGTCTGCACGTCATCAAGATGAAGAGCGAGAGGAGGAATTCTGGAAGTTGAAATCCAGAAGTCTTAAAGCTGTCAAGTTTGAACACCCTCAGGTTTTTTTCTCATGTCTAAATGTGTTTTTATTTTTCCATTTCATTTTTGTACAGTCACATATATACTGTGCATAACCGGGGCCATATAACATTAAACAATAACACAGCCATTCCTCTTGTCAACAATACCCCCTAAAATAGAAACCCAATGTACCTCTTCGACCCTCCATACACCCTTTCTTTCGCCCCCCTCCAACTTTCTATCTTCCCTCCATCATTCCCCTCTATCCTATTTCCCCTCCCCCTCTACCACTTGGGTTTTTTTTCTAAAGGGTTAGGGGTGCAAGGGTCTTGTAACTTGACAGCTTTAAGACTTGCGTGCTTCAAATGCCAGAGTTTCTGAGCCAACATTTTGGTTGCTAAGCAAGAGCGTTGTTAAGTGAGTTTCACCACATTTTACAAGTTGGCCAATGCCCACCCAGTCAAATGGCCGGCAAGCCACTCCCACAAAGCAGGCCACATCTACAGAAGGGATTCTAAAAAATTTGAAACCCACTACTGGTGTGCCCGCTGCGCGGGTCCATGTGGACAACGCCGGGCCGTTCCAACCGTACCAGTAGGAACGGGATTCCGGATCCCACCACTGATCCAAACCTGACTATCAATACAGAAATCACATTGGTATTTCTCCCAACAGCAGCCTGACTACTGTATTCTGCGCCAACTGTTGCCTCCAAAATGCTGTAATGGCAGCCCCATTTAGTTTACTGTTATACTTTCTAGTCCAAGAAATTAGATGAGATTCATTCAACCAAATACAGCTGAGTTGTTAATGGCTACAGATCTCTTGTTAAAAAAATCAGAATTTTTATGCTCTTAGGTAGAATACAGGGGTGAATGCTACCGGTTTGGACTGGTTCATCCGAACCAGTAGTAAAAATGCTACCGGTTCACCCGAACCAGTAGTTAAAAAAATGCTACCGGTTCGGGCGAACTGGTTTTCCGACAATTAGCTGTGATGATGATTTATATTAGCTAGAAAGCAGGATCTCCCCCCACTCACTGTTCGCTTACCTTTGCAGGAGTGCTCGGTAGCGGCTCCGGCCACTGATTCGACGCTCTGCGTACACGCACTCACATTGCTACCGAACTGGTAGCAAAGGTAAGTGGATTTCACCCCTGGTAGAATACGTCTGGATTCTGATGCCTGAGTCTTGAAAACAACTGTGAGTATTGTGCCCTTTGTCTGTTTGTGGAATTCCCAGAGGCCTTTGATTGCCAATGGCAGACACTGTGTAGTCTTAGGCCTGATCCAGCATGACTGATTTTAAACGACTAATCTCAGAGATGTTTCTGCTCACTCTTACCAACAATGTTGAACATGCACAATGGACATGTTTGGTGCTGCTGGAGCCAAGGGTCCACACACTGCCGATGGAAACTCGTGGGAACAGGTGATGATCCGTAGTTCCTGTAAAGTAGGAAAAGGCAATGGGATGGGAAGGCAGCGATCCGGATTCAAAGAAAGGAACACTCTTGATTTGGGTGGGTCAGTCTGCTGCTTCTTGTGGCGTATCTCACTGGAAAGGTCTGGTGGGAATGTGGTTAAATCTCTGAGCTTCAAACAAGTAATGAGGTTTAGGAATCAAAGTCTTGTGAACAACATGTCTCTGTCTCTCAAACCTCACTACTCATTTGAGGTTTCGTGTGTTTTTAATCTAGTCTATGGGTAAAAAAAATTATAAAATGATGATTTATAAAGACTAAAATAAGATGATAGAATGATTGGGAAGAATTAAAATAGGCATTAGTTCTTAGTTACAAAGGCTTTTTTGGACATTGCTCCTTCTCCTGTTCACAGATGGGACCAGACTGATCTCAATGGGGAGGAAAGGGTGGTCAGGGTGCTCCAACCAGCCTTAGAGCAAACATCTGCCCTTTTTCTACATGCATCATATCATCATAACTACCCAAAAGGGGACAGAACTTGAGAGTGCGATGCTGTTTTCATCATGTGAAAAATGCACTAAAATGCATTTTAGATTTATTTTCAAATTTATATAACCATCCATACAACAAAACATGACTCTGGGTAGAGTACAATTTTTTAAAAAAATAATAATAATTAGATGCAATACTAGAGCACTCCATAGTGCACACTAAGGGACTCTAGAACAGGGGTGTCAAACCCAAGGCCTGGGGGCCGGATCTGGTGTTGGGGATCACAGGTGCCCTTGACATGAATGATGTCGAACTGGCCACACCCACCCTGACCACATCCACCCGAGGCCTCCAAGGTCAACACAACCCTGATGCGGCCCTCAATGAAATCGAGTTTGACACCCTGCTCTAGAATATAGAATGCACCTGTAAAGAGCCATGTTTTTTTATCACTTCATCCACAGATTGGCTCGACTTGGTTTCACCTTGTTCTAAAAACAGGCATTCCTCTTCTCACTCACCATAATGGACTCTGAAGGGCCTGCTTATTTGATCTGGGAATCTACATGGGGACTCCCAAACCTGGCAGAAATGTATGCTTACCTGCCCCTCGCAAAATTCTTCCAAGCAGATTGCACATATGGGAGGAGAACTGCAGGTGCTAGCAGAGTCCGCCGTTGGCGCATACCGATGGGGGGTTTGATACCTCCGTATGGCCAGCCGGTTGATCGCTTGCATGGTCGTTTCCTGCACATTCGTCTGAGGGAAGGATGAGAAAATAGAGGGAGGGAATCTTCCAAGGCCTTGCCTCCTGCACAGCTGATATGGGCCACAACAGTCAGCATTTCCTTGCAGTTTTAATAGATGACCAAGTTAAAGGGGTTTGGGGCAACCTAGTTCTACCAAACCTCTCTTGCATAATACAGGATTTTTTTTAGGGAGCCATATCTTCCTACAGTGTGCTGCTATGGCAATGGCAACGCACCTATGAGAATTTCAGGAGAATCCTGACAACTCTTGTAGCAGCACAATGTATGGCAGATGTGGTTGGGAAGATGCAGACAAAAAACTCAACACTTTGATCTTTGATCTGCTGCTGGGAAGCTCGGCTGAGTCAGACTAGGAAGAGAATCTAGCTTTCCTTGTACAGTAAATGACTATTGCAGAGTTGCTGGGAGATGGATGGGATATAACTTTATAAATAAACAGCTAAACTCACTAGGCAGCTACTTTTCAAAATCCCCATAAACCCTTCCATAAATCTCTTTATTATATCAAATCAAAATGTAATTGTGTCCATCTGTACCAAAAGCCTGATATTGCTAAAGCGACCTGCTGCTTAGAGCCTCCAGAAAGGGAATGAGTTTACAAGTTTAAGTACAATATTAAATAAAGTACAGCTAGTCCTCACTTACAACTGTTCACTGAGTGACTCTTCGAGGTTACAACGGTAATGAAAAAAGTGACATGACCATTTTTCACAGTTATGACCATTTCAGCATCCCCACATGATTTACATTTGAATGTCTGACAACTGACTCACATTTATGATGGTTGCAGCGACCCAGAGTCAAAGGGTCCCTTTTGTGACCTTCTGACAAGCAATGGGCAAACCAGATTCACTTAACAACTGTGTTTACTAATTTAACACCTGCAGGAGTTCACTTAATTAATGTGGCAAGAAAATTCGTAAAATGCGGCAAAAAATCACTTAACAAATTTATCACTTGGCACCATATATTTGGGGCTCAATGGTGATCATAAGTCTGTACTATTTAGGTTTGGAGTGATATACCGTAATACCCAGTCCTTGTGCTTTGCAAATTTTTGGTGCCATTGTAAAATATGTGTCTGACATCCAAAACCTATAGTTCAAATTCCATAGGGTCTTAAGTTGCATACATTTTAATGGCTCACCAGGAAATATTAAGTAAAATATTAATCATGTTATCCGAGAGAGAAACATTTTCTGGAAGGATTGAGAACACTTGAATATCAATGGAGGAAGGTAACGGTAAAAGTTCCCTTGAACATATGTGCTAGTTGTTCCTGACTCTAGGGGGCGGTGCTCAACTCCGTTTCAAAGCTGAAGAGCCAGTGCTGTCCTGAAGATGTCTCTGTGATCATGGTCATCACCATGACTGGTCATCACCATGACTAAACACTAAAGGTGCACGGAACATTGTTACCTTCCCACGAAAGGTGGTCCCTATTTTTTCACTTTCAAACTGCTAGGTTGGCAGAAGCTGGGACAAGTAACGGGAGCTCACTCCGTTACGTGGCACTAGGCTGCCAACTTTCTGATCGACAAGCTCAGCTTCTTAGCCATTGAGCCACCGCGTCACAATCAGATGGAGTACTACTAAACAATTCTTACCTGATTTCTGCTTGGCTGACAACGAGTGCGAACGAAGAGATTACAACAATGACCAGTACAGTACTCACAACGGTGAGCAGTATCCAAACATCATAATCTGGCTGTTGGGAGACGCAAGAGATTAGAGGTCTGCCATTCATTCCAATAGGCAACCTCATATTATGCCAAAACAAATCGAATAGTGTGGTGATTAAGTATCAATTCAAATCTCTATACAACCATGGCATTCACTGGTTTATATTACATTATCCTATAATTTAGTCAACAATTTGATTAAACCAATATAATTTATCTGAGCAGGAATCAAAACAATATCATGGTAACATGCAGGACAAAAGTAAGAGACATAAATATTGCTTAATGCAAAAGAAGTAAAGGAGAAAAGGTTAGATTAAGCTAGAATAACTCGAAATTCCACGTTAGAATATTAAGTTTCAGATGGTGATGATTAGGCAGAAAATAACAGAAATATGTAGAAATATCAAATATGGGATATGTATAACCAACATAAAAACAATACTTAAATTCCAGATACAGGAAAAGCTACCTGGGAAGGAGATAGTAGATAAAGGGGATTAAGGCTAGAAATATGAGGGATATAAGTGGAGAGGAGAAAGGATAAAGAAGGAGAAATCTGAGTACAAAAGGAACAAATAAGGAAATAGGAATGAAAGCTATTAAGGGCAAATCCTACTTCCAATCAACAGATTTACTATAGGGGGAAAAAATCTGATAATATTATAGCTAACAAGGAATGCAATAAAAGCTCACATATTAACAAAGAAAAGGACTATTAAGATAGGACTGAGTGGTTCTCCAGGGTAAGAAGCTTGAAAGCTAGACTGATAGGCGTCTAAGATGAAAGACATCTAAGACAACAAATGCAAAGAACAGGACATGAGGCAAAAAGATGATTGCAGCAGGTCTGCAACAAATGTTATTGAGCCAGACTGGGAAGGTGGAATTATTACATAAAGTGAAGGAATCGAGGTTTAGGGCTCTAGCTCACCTGAAAGTGCGAAGAAAATTAAGAGGAATTAAAACAAAAGAACCATTTTGTGCTCTTTCATTGCTGATGCAGCAGCAAGGGGAAAAAATCACCACAACTGGGACTGAAAAAAATGTATGATGATAAACAGGTAGTTCTCAACTTACAACAGTTCATTCAGTGCCTGCTTGAAGTTACAACAGCACTGAAAACGTGACTTACGACCATCTGTCACACGACCGTTGCAGCCTCCCCATTTATGTTTGGATGCTTGGCAACTGGTTTCATATTTATGACGGTTGCATGGCGGGATCATCTTTTGCAACATTCTGACAAAAAAAACTCAATGGGGAAGCCAGATTCACTTAACAACTGTGTTACTCATTTAACAAATACCGTCATTCACTTATGTGACAAGAAAGAAGTAAAATGGGACAAAACTCATAGTTGACATATTTCTCACTTAGGAACATAAATTCTGGTTTCAATTATGATCGTAAGCTGAGGGCTACCCACATGTATATCACAGAAGTGAGTACACCCCTCATATTTGTAAATATTTAAGGATATCTTTTCATGTGGCAACATTAATGAAATGACATTAGGCCTACAATTTAGAGTAGTGAGTATACAGCTTGTATAACAATGTAAATGTGCTATTCCTCAAAATAACACAATACACAGCCATTAATGTCTAAACTGCTGGCAAGATATCCTTAAATATTACAAAATGTGAGGAGGTACACTCACTCCTGTGATATACTACAAAAATACTGAGATGTGAGTATTTGACAATAAACTGATTAAGAAAAAACCTAACTAGCATTTCAAGAAAAAGAGCAAGAAACATTTATATTGCTATTTTGCTTCAAAAGTAAATAGCCAAGCAGAGAATAAAGGCATTAAAGAAATGGTTTGAGGAAAATCCAGGACCATTGGCCAAAGAACCAAATAATAGCTGAAAGCAACAGGTAAAAAAGGAGGAAGAATGGATCAAACTCTTTTACAAGGCAAATCTGCACCATGATAGGATTAGTGGCATCTTTTGAGGACTTTGAGGTGAAAACAAAAAAATAGCTTAAGTTGGGAATAACCAAGGTACAGGTAAAGGAAGATAGTAGGTAAATAAAATGAACAGAAACCTCCTTAGAGCAGCTAAATTTAACCAAGGCATGAAGAAAGGATGAATAGAAAAATATGAAAATCAGCACCATAATATCACAAATATGCCTTAGTTACATTTCTCCAGTCAGCAGTTTCTTACATCTAAGATGGCCTGGAGCGGGATTGGTGTTATAGTCAAACACCATGAGAAATGTTGTCCTAGGCCAGGGGTATCAAATTCAATTTCATTGAGGGCCACATCAGGGTTGTGTTTGACCTCAGGGAGCCAGGGGTGAGCATGGCCAGGGTGGGTGTAGCCAGCTTTGACATCACTCGATGGCTCCGTTTTTTGGCTGCACAGGATCCAATTTTGGCCATGATGGCCTCCTGTAGCCCTCTGCCAGTGAAAAAGGAGCCTGGGTGGGCCACACATGGCCTCCCCAAGCTCTGTTTTTGTTGGCAAACGGCTGCAGAAGGCCATCGTGGCCAAAAACGGAGCTCAAGAGGGCTGCACAGAGGCAACGTGGGCAGTCCTTCATGGTTTCCAGGGCGGTCCTGTGGGTCAGATCTAAGCACCCATGGGACAGATGCGGCCCACGGCCTTGAGTTGAACACCCTTGTCCTAGGCTAAAGAGGAGACCAAAAATGCAGCAGAGCTAAAACCATGGCTAATTGCTGTAATTGTCTATGATAAATGGAGAAAACTGTGGCTAGTCAAGTATAGGTACGCAATCAATATTACTGTGATAATGACTTCAGATTTTCAATAAGGATCTAGAGAAGAAAAAACTTATTTACCCAAGCTGGCATTTCCTTCACCTCAATCTTCACATGGGCTTCACGGTTATTGTTCACCACTCTCATGAGAAGTTCAGCATTGTGGCCCCAGATCAGACCAACAGGATGACTCAGCTCTTGAGGCTTCCTCAACTGTGGACAGATGGAATATGAATCAAGCTCTCTGGACCATTCTACAAAACACTCACTTGGCTTTTGGGGGAAAACCTGGAAATCATTTCTTAGCATGTTTCAGCAAAGATTGGATTCAAGTCTCATCTCTACTGGGAAGAAGGCTATCTTAAACATCTCATTGAGTCATATGGTATTGCCCAGAAAGCTGTTTGCTTAGCAGTCAGTTTAGTGATAAGAAGGCAATCTAATGACCAGGTGAGGACCATCAAGCTGCCTTCAAATCCAAACGGTACTCCTTTCTGATTTAGCTAGTGATACACTGAGTTTGTTTAATAAATTTATAAGGCCACCCATCTAGCCAATGAAACTCCCGGCAGCAAACATAAATGCAAAATATCAACAGTTGTAACAAACACACCCACACCCCAGGTCACATTTCCTCATTAATATCTTAGGATATCCATCCTATACATCGACACTGGAGCTTCAGAACTAACAGCCTGGCCCGAATGCCTGAAGGAAGAGTTAGTCAGGTTAGGGGTCATCCATATTTAGGGCAAAGATGTTTCCATATGGCAGGAACCATGACAGAGAAGACATGCTTCCTAGGACCCACCAGGTGAAATTACCTCACTGAGGGGACCAGGAACCATGCCCATTCTACTAGATTTAGTGGCTCAGGCAAAACCGGTTGGGGAGAGGTGGTCTCCCAATTACTCTGGCCCCATGCTATGCATCACATTAAAAAAGATAACTAGCCTGTTGAAGTGCAACCGAAATCCTGCTGGAGTCACTGCAGAGCACATAGCTATGCACTGTGTGGGAGTATCATGGTGCATGCAATTCTGCCCATGCCGCTGCCATTCTGGGCCAACTGGTGCTTCTAAATACTTCTGAAGACAGCTCCATGAAGAATGTGTCGCAACAATCCATGTGTGAGGTGATTAATATGACAATGAGAAGCGCCTCCAATCCAGGAATGGGTGCAACCAGTTGTGGGATTCAGCCGGTTCGCACCACTTCGGGAGAGCAGTTGTTAACTTTCTGAGCAGTTTGGTGAACTGTTGTTGGAAGAAATCATTAGGGCAGAGAACCAGTGGTTAAATTATTGGAATCCCACCACTGTGTGCAAGTGGTGCACAAGAACTTTTTGTGTGAAAGCCCTCCTGGCCATAGGTGCCATCTGCTCCTTAAGTCTAAGCTGCAAGTCCTTGAAGACCCCGAGATTGCAAATCAACCCTGATTGAGGAAATGTAACCCCATTCAGAGTTAGCAGTGGAAAGCTGCCAGGTATGGGGAGCTCTAGAACACACAGCCGCTCAGGGTTGTCAAGGTGGAAATGAAGCTGGCTCTTCCCCATTCAGACCTACATAGCCTCCAGGCCTTGGGAAAACGCAAGCGCTTCAACAGCACCATTTGGACAGCCTGAGGCACAGATGGCACAACTGAGTGGCATCAGCCTACTGATGAAACTCCACCCTATGCCAAAACCATATGCAGTGCTTTCATATAGACATGAATAGGACCAGGGAGCGAGTCAAGCCCTGTGGCAGCTGAAAGACAGGTGACCCTAAGGCTGGACCTTTCCCTCCTACCAACCCCAACTGGAATTGGGGGGAAGCAGAATCATTATTACAGGGCCTTCTACCTCCCAGGATATCACAACCGATGGTATCAAAAGCTACTGAAAGATCAAGAAGCGCCAATGTGGACACATTACCCCCATCCCAAGCCTTCCAGAGGCCAGCTGCAAACATGTTCAATTCCATCTCAGTGCTATATATAGCTTGAACCCCAACTTCAATGAGTCCAGTTCCTCTAAAACTTCCTCCAAAGACATTTGAAGCTGTATCTCTACTACCTCCTCAACAACCTTGATTGGAAGTTGGCCAGAGTTTGTAAGAAGATAGGCAGCTGCTGGTACACAAATATTTTAAACGAATAAACAAACCTTCATCTGTAATGTTTAGAGATTTGATGAAGATTGTCCAGTACAGCTGGTTACAGTGATGCTCTCTTAACGAGCAGACTACTACCTCTTTTAAGGCAGGTGGAACCATTGCCTCTGACAAGGAGATATTGACCATCGCTTGAACACATTACATGTCAATCTCTTAGGAGGCTTTAACCAGCCAGGAGGGGCCATGGATCTAACACACAGATAGCATTCCAGGGATCCTGTCCATTTCTTTGGAAGTAATTGGATCAAACTCAGGCCCGATAACTGGACAGCACAACTGAAAGCAGGACAACTTCAAGCAGATTCAAGCAACTTTATCCATCAGATACTGAATGTAATTCTTACAATGAACCTGCAAAGGATCCCCAACTCCACCTTATCCAAAAAGGATCAAATCACTTAAAAACAGGGTTGCTGGTCAGTAATCTGCAGGCACAATAAAGATGAAGAAATAAGCACATTTCACCCACCCATCCCATTGCCATAAGGCACTCCTTATCTGTGTTCAGTCTTGCTATAAATAGCAAGACTGAATACAAAGCTAAAGATAAAGCTTTCCGTTTTCCTGCACGTATTAATTCTAAAACATGGGTGTTTTTTTGGCCATACCGACCATTGCAATCATTCTTAGTGGAAGTTTCTATCTTTCTATCCCAGTATGAATTAGGGAGACAAGAACAAAAGCAAGTATCATCACAAAATATGTGGATTTAAGATTGTATTTGCTGGTGCAAATATTCAGTCTTCCAAGCTACAAGACAGGGGAAGGAGTTGGACCAGATAATTTCAAAAATCTCTTAAACACTATGATTCTATGACTTAAGGCATTCTCTTCATGGGCCAGGGATGAGATGAAGACAATGTAATCAGGACAATAAAAAGATATTACCATGACATGTTTGTGCCATGTTTTACTCCAAGCAGAGAATAGGTCCTTAGAGACTCGGAAAAAGCAATCAGAAGCCGTACTATTGCTGTGTGCCACCCAGTGCCCTTATAAATTTGATAAATAATTAAATCTGATTAGCTTCACTGTAAAGGCAGGCTATTACTTTTTTGAACAGGATTGCAAAATGTCCTTGCTTATCAACAATTTAGGTCATTTTTAGCTCCGAGATTAGAAGACACATTAAAATCTACACCATCAATGAGGTACCAAAAGAAATCCCTGATTTCTAGTATTCAATGTTAGTGGTGAAATAAAATGAAACAATATTTGTGGATGTGGTGTGATGGAATTAGATTCCAAAGAGTACTTGGGTCACATCCATTATCACTTAAAAAATACTCAAGCATTGCTTAGCTCCACTTTTCCATGTTTCATTATGGCGGAATGCCATGCCTAACATTAGGAAATATGAGGCTACCTGGTCATGATAGGAAAATCTGTATATATCACATGAAAGGGCAGCTACAATATTTTTGTTTTTACAGGTCACCTGACACAGGAGGAAAGGGAGTCAGTCATCTAAAGGCCGAAATAAGGGAATATTAACAGTGCTGTCTTTCTCCCCCAGAAGCTTAGTTGCTCTCTTCTCATATCCATTTCTATGCTGGTGACCAACGTTCTTCGCATGTAGGAAAAGAAATGGACCTGGCAATTTCCTCTGGAAGAAAAACGTAACAGGGGAATATACAGTCTGAGGAAACAGGGCTACCAGGGATGAAGATGCAAGAGAAGCAGGCTGTGCATAGTCAGCTCAAATGAGATTTTGGGATTTCTGACCGCCCATCTACTTATAAACTGTCCCAATTCATGATGGCACTTCTGAAGGTCATTGCTTTTGTCAAGTCCTCTAACTGGCAAATTAATTTAAAAAATCAGAAATATTTAAAAAGAGGGGAATGAGAGAAGGAAGTGCTGGCCTCTCATTTCTTTTTGAAAGCAAATCTGTTAAAACAAGAAAGGAACATTTCCCCTTTTCTTCAGAATCTCCTTACCTGGTCAGCAGCACTCTGGTCATCTGTAATGTCAAAAAGAACAGCCCGAGCTCCCCTCTCCCCGGCTAGTTTTGCCTGCAAAGAGAGAAAAGAATTCAAGAGAATATATGTGAATAAGAGCATCATCGTGACCACATAGCCCCTCTCATTCTTTGTTATCCACCTCAATTACTAGATTGCACATCTATGGAGATTCTCAGTCATCCAAAGGTGCTTTTTCAAGAGGCAACCGGACTTCCTGGTTTTTCTTTGAAGATGTTTTGCTTCTCATCCAAGAAGCTTCTTCAGCTCTGACTGGATGGACAACACAACATACATGCGCACTTCAAACCCCAAAATACCCTAAGGCAGAAGCTTGTCCACCCCAAGGATATAATACCCAGACACAAACTGAGCAACATGGTATATGCAGTACAATGCAGTGAGCCATATGAAGATCTGTACATTGGGGAAACAAAACAACCACTTCATAAAAGTATGGCACAACAAAGGAGAACAAACCCATCAGGACTAGATTTAGCAGTCCAGGTGCATTTAAAAGACAAAGGCTACTCTTTTAAAGACAACAAAGTCCACATTTTGGACAGAGAGGATTGCTGGTTTGAAAGAGGGGTCAAAGAGGCCATCTATGTCAAAATTAAACAGCCCTCTCTCAGCAGAGTGGTAAGGATACGACATCATTTATCTCCAGTCTACAACACAATCCTTTCAACAGTTCCAAGGCGGCTCCACACCGAGTTACACCGCTCAGGTTACCCTGATGACACAGATAAACCTCCAGGTGACCTTAACTACTCTCCAAAAGAATGCAAATGACCAGCTGTCTTCAAGGAGTATAAATCCTTCCATCTTCAGTCAGAGCTGAAGAAGCTTCTTGGATGAGAAGTGAAATGTCTTCAAAGAAAACCAGAAAAATCCAGTTGCCTCTTGAAAAAGCACTTTTGGCACTACTAGATTGCTGTGGTCCCCATCTGTGGGAAAAGAAGGCCTGGTTTGTACTGAGTTACCTGTGTCTTTATAATGGGAAAGCAGGGTATTGGAAGGCAAGCTACTGAACTCGGGAGACCCACACTTCATAAAAAATGGATTCTTCACATCTAAACAATGCATTTATTTATTTACATCTACGTTTACAGAATACAATCCCAGTTTGGGAAAAGGAGGATGCCTAGATTTAGAGCTGTATAATATCACAATTGAAAAGGAAGAAATGGCCAAAAAGGAGTGTGTGATTTGTACTACAGGTAGTCCTTGACTTATGGCCACAATTGAGCCCAAAATTTATGCTGCTAAGTGAGATATTTGTTAAGGGATTTTTGCCCAATTTTACGAATTTCTTGTCACATTTGTTAACTGAATCACCGCAGTTGATATGTTAAGTCACCCGGTTGTTAAGCAAATCTGGCTTCCCCGTTGACTTTGTTTGTCAGAAGGTTGCAAAAAGCAATCACATGACCCTGGGACACTGCAACCGTCATAAATGTGAGTCAGTTGTCAAGCATCCAAATATAAATAACGTCACCATGGGGATACTGCAATGGTCGTAAGTGTGAAAAATGATCACAAATCACCTTTTTCAGTGACCATTTTCAGTGACTTTGAACAGTTGTTAAATGAACTGTTGTAAGTTGAGGACGCCCTGTACCGAGTCGCAGTGAAATTGGGGAGTTCTAAATGTCTTGGGATCCATAAATTTTATTGCCAGCTCAGCTCATTTGTTCAGATATTTAGAACAATCAGAAGCAGCCATCTTCCTCCCTGAGCCTGGAAGATGTTCCCAGTAGATTGTGTCGCCTATAGGCCAAAGCAATGCATTGCCCATCCACCCCTGCCATGCTCACAGGCACTCATAATGGAATTAGACTGGTGTAGCCCACTCCTTATAATATCTGATCTGAATCTTTATAGTCGATGCTCTCTGCTTGAAGGAGTGATCTGTTACTCCAACAAGCTGCAACGAGCCGCAATGGCGCAGTGGTTAGAGTGCAGTACTGCAGGCTACTTCTGCTGATCACCGGCTGCCAGCAGTTTGGCAGATTGAATCTCACCAGGCTCAAGGTTGACTCGGCCTTCCATCCTTCCGAGGTGCGTAAAATGAGGACCCAAATTGTTGAGGGCAACAGGCTGACTCTGTAAACCGCTTAGAGAAGGCTGTAAAGCACTGTGAAGCGGTATACTAGTCTAAGTGCTCTTGCTACAGTGCTATTGCTACTCCGTTTTTTTTTTTAAAAAAAAACAGGCCTCTGTCAACTGTCATACTATATTTTTCTAAGCAGTTGTACAACTTTAAAACAGTTTTTATTTGGCTTAAAAATAGAAACGCACCAATATATTAAAATATAGAAACCACATAAATCAGTGGTCATGAGCAGTGGAGCAATATCATGAGATGCAAATGTCAAAATGAGTCAGCCTTGCTTTCAGAGTTAAGTCCAGACTATAATTAGGACTAGGGATGGGCCACAACACTGGCACATTGAGACCTGCTTTTTGGTTCAATCCTTGGCATCTCCCATTAAAGTCGTTCTTAGACTTTCCTCCGCAGGGAAGAAAGGTCCGTGGCTCTGAAAGGATAGCCCCTCTCCGACCTTTTAATCTATTGCAAAGCCGAGAATTGCATCCAAATTCAAAAGTGATTAAAAAAAAGTAATGTGCGACATGTGTGTATGCCTGAGCGTGTGTAGGTGTGTGCAACCGTCATGCGCACATAGATGCTGAATTGAGCTGGTTTCAGCTCAAAAGAGGACAATGTCGCAGCCGCCAACAAAAGGCAAGGCCCCTCTCTGGGTCGGCAAGGTGTGATCTTACTTCTCTTTGGAAAAACTCAGGAGCCATCCAGGACTTTGACTTTCCATTCCCCTCCTCTCCAGCCCAGCCCAGCCCAGCCCTACTTGGAGGAACAAAGCTCTCCTCTGTTCCTGCCCCACACTGAAAGCAGCCCTGCCACCCAAGCACCGCAATGCACCCGCCTGCTCCCGCTTCTCCCTGGTCTACCTTAAATTCCCCTTCCCCACCCCTTCCGCCCTAACTAGCTGGCTCACCTGCTTCCCTCCCACACATCCTATTGGCACTGGATCCCCGCCAGGCCCAGCAGGCCCCAAAGCCACCCGCTGGCTCTGCTTCAAAGCCTAGGATGTGAACCGCAGCCCTGCCTCACCAAAGCCCGGGGCTGTATGAGCCATTCAGCAGGGGCTTTTCGCCAGTTCTGAGCTTTGAGCTTGAGTGCGGGCAGCCTTCAGGCAGGCACATGAAAAAGGCAAACAAAGGGGGCAGTGGGCACTGCCAGGCTCAGCCTCTCCCTGAAACAGGAATTTGGGAATTAAGTCCCTCAGAAGACCTCACCTGTCCTTTAAGATCTGATAGGTAGAGGTGAGCAAAGGACACAGGTAGACACTTGAAAGCCCTCCGTTTCCTTATCACTCTCAAGATCTAAAGCTGAGCCCTGGCATGTTCTACAATTAACATATCCATGGGGAAAGCAATGCCATCATCGGGGCACTTAGTTTACGGCCACAGACTTCAATGAAGCAGCACAGTTCATGTATGCTCAGAACATAAAGGGGATTGGCATACTCTCCAAGTCCTTGGCGTACGACCACAATTGAGCCCACAATCTCTGTTGCTTAAATGAGGCATTTGTTAAGTGAGCTTTGCCCCATTTCCTGCCACAGTTGCTAAGTGGATCGCTGCAGTTGTTAAGTTAGTAAGTAACCCGGTTGTTAAGTGAATTTTGCTTCCCCATTGACTTTGCTTTGTCAAAAGGCTGCAGAAAGTCACCCCACAACCTCGAGACACAGCAATGGTTATAAGGGCGAACCCGTTCCCAAGCATCTGGATTTTGATCACAGGATGACGGGGATGCTACAAAGGCCGCAATTGTGAAAAATGGTCCTCAATCACTTTTTTCAAAGCCGTTGTAACGGTTACTAAACGAACTGTTGTAAGTTGAGGACTGCCTGTATTTAAGTCAACTGGAGGGTCTAAACAGGGAATGTCTTCTTTAAAGGACGTACAATGACTCTCCTTTTTCTCTTTCCCCCAGTACAGAGACAGAGAAATTTAACACCGCCCTAATGATGGGATGGGTGGGTTTGGGCAGTGAAGCTAAAGCATAGGAGAGTGATGGTGAACCTTTTCTCCACTGAGTGCCCAAACTTAAAAGTGTGCGCACGCAAACTTGTGCATGAGTGGACATGCGCATGCATGCACAGCAAAGACTCAAAGACCAGCTGGCTGGCGGGAGGCGGGGCATCCCAACACCGCCAATGCAGCAAGAGGTAAGATCTTTTTGTGAGCTTCTGTTTCATCGTTTGCAGAGAAACAGCAGCTCACAAAAGAAACGCCACGGAGATCTGACCTGGGGCGACAGCACGCATGCCAGCAGAGATTGCTCTGTGTGCCACTTCTGGCATGCGTGCCACAGGTTCGCCATCACAGGCATAGGAGGTCAGCCCTTTTGTCATGAACTGCTGGCCGAGTGGGCCTCTCCTTAACTAAGCTAAACCAATAGTGACTTCTTGGCTCTTTTTATTTCCTCTTTCCCTTGTCTGTAAATCCATCCCACCCACTCTCATTTATAATTATACACAAACCCTGCAAGAGCAACTTCTTACATATCCGCTGGAGTCAAGATTGCAATATCTTTCCCTCCTTCCTCACCCTAGTCTCAGAAACTGACTGGCTATCAGGATTGATGCAATGCCAGAAAAATGTACCTTTGATGATTTTGCAACCTGTTCCTGTGGAAGGTGACATTTCTCAAGTTGGTATAAAAGCTGTGTCGTATTCAAAATCATGCCTCCAAAAATCCCTTTCAATGTTGCTTAGAATCCAGAGATTGGGCACTTGACAACTGGGGGAGTAAAAATGGTCTCTGCTGCCCTTGATCTTTGCGACCATCTGGCTCCTTACATCACACTAGGAAATGGGTAACCTTTGGGACACAAATGCCCCCAGCCCCCATCTGTGATCCCAAATTCCACAAGACCATTATGCAATGGTCAACCACCAAATCACAGGAGAGCAACGTTTGCTTTGCAAAAACAGGAAATCATCAGAAAGGTGCATTAAGAATCCAATAAGTTCATTGTTATTTTAATAAATCCAGTTCCCAAAATTTAGGAAAATAGGGAGTGAACATTCTAACCCTAGACCAGTGATGGGGAACCTTTTAGGCACAGGGTGCCCAAAATGGAAGGCACATGCACCAGAGTGCCGGAAACATGATGACCAGCTGGCTGGTCTACGGTGATGATGTTGGTGCCCACAGAGAGGGCTCTGTGTGCCACCTCTGGTACGCGTGCCATAGGTTCGCCATCACACCCCTAGACCTTCTGGTGACATTTGTATGTTACTTGCCAATGCCAAGAGCAAAAGCAAAGGCCCCGGCTACAGTCTTAACTGCAACTGCAATCCATTTCTTGGCTTGTTTATATGCTTTGCTTCTGTAATGTACATGAGGATTAAACATGAGGATTACAGGTAGTCCTTGATTTATGATGATAATTGAGCCCAAAATTTATGTTGCCAAGCGAAACAGTTAAGTGAATTGTGCCCCATTATATGATCTTTCTTGCCACCGCTGTTAAGTAAACCGCTGCAGTTGTTAAGCTAGTAAGATGGTTGTTAAGTGAATCGGGCTTCCTCATTGATTTTGCTTGTCAGAAAGTCGCAAAAGGTGATAACATGTCCCCAGGACGCTGCAACCATCACAGTGGGGGGTTTCAAATTTTTTTAGAACCTCTTCTGTAGGTGTGGCCTGCTTTGTGGGAGTGGCTTGCCAGCCATGTGACCAGGTGGGAGTGGGTTGCCGGCCATGTGACTGGGTGGGAGTGGCCAACTTGTAAAATGTGATGAAACTCACTTAACAATGCTCTTGCTTAGCAACCAAAATGTTGGCTTAGAAATTCTGGCATTGAAGTGTGCAAGTCTTAAAGCTGTCAAGTTACAAGACCCTTGCACCCCTAACCCTTTAGGAAAAAAAAACCCAGGGGTGTTCAAACTTGACAGCTTTAAGGCTTGTGGACTTCAACTCCCAGAATTCCTCCTCTCGCTCTTCATCTTGATGATGTGCAGATGGGGGGGGAGGGGGGAGCTAGAACCAGTTCTAAATGGCACTGTAGATTTCTATAGAAGCTAGAACTGGCAGGAACCCACCTCTGAACCATCATCAATATGAGTCAGTTACCACGTGGTTGAATTTTGATCATGTGATTATGGGGCTGCTGCAACAGTTCACAAGTGTGAAAAATGGTCCTAAGTCACTTTTTTCAGTGCTGTTGTAACTTTGGTCACTAAATGAAGTGTTGTAAGTTGAGGAATAGCTATACTATTAGATCTGTAACTGTTCTATTGTTCATCCAATTTAAGAAAACTTTGAACAAGTTCCTAGAATTGATCTGAACATGTTATCAGAACTTTATGATCCCCAGACTTCATATAACCTTCTGAGGCTTTGTATGCTGTTCCTCCAAAATCTATCATTAAATTATATGATAAATATTTGAGCTGCGTATGCTTTAAAAATGATTCAGAGGAAGAGATTCACACCTCACATAAACACACAGTACCTTTCTGCTACTCATTAAAGTGTATCTAATTTTCTTCAGGTTTTCTGAAAGAGGATTTAAGGAGTCAAATCATTAAAGCAATGTGTGTCTAATGAAACTCTCAAAGCAGTGGCATTTTATTTCAGGCTCAGGCCTTGAAAAGAAATGCATGAGCTTTAATGAACAGCAGCGAAGAGCTGCCCTTGCACAAGATCTGAAGCACTTCTGCCAAATTATTTTTGAAGCATACAATGCTAACCCTAAATGTATAGTATGAAATCTAACTAACTAATTCTAATTAAGGTGTATTTAAATTAATTTCAATGCCATTGCTATACTAGTTCTTGTTTTGGAGTGCAAGCACCAGCACACTACTCAAAGGGCAAGATCAAGTTCAGCCCCCCCACCCCTGCACAACCCTGCTATTGATGTACTTTTGGAGTATAACTTTGGACTATTACTGCCCATGTTTGCTCCACTGAAGCAATTGGGTCCTTCTCCCCACCCCCACCGCAAAAGGAAAACTACTAGCAAGAGTCTTCTTTCCCTCAGAATGTGATACTCTGGAGTATGTTGCCTCTGAAGATAGAGTCTCCATTGATAATTCTTAGGGGTAAGAAACCAAATTCTCCTCCTGGATGAGATCATTTAGCCTAGTACTGCTTGGTTAGGATCTCTACAAATTAAGCAGGAAAATTAAAAGTGCCCTCTCCAAAGGCTTGAGGCCAGGGGTGAAATTCATCAGGTTCTGACAAGTTCTGGAAAACCGTAGTGGAAATTTTGAGTAGTTCGGAGAACTGGCAAATACCCCCTCTGGCTGGCCCCAGAGTGTGTGGACTGGGGAGGGAATGGAGATTTTGCAGTGTCCTTCCCCTGCCATGCCCACCAAGCCACGCCCACAGAACCAGTAGTAAATTTTTTTGAATTTCACCACTGCTTGAGAACCTGGGATTGGAAGGGCACAGTCAAGCCTTTGGAATACATCAGTATTCCTCATCCTTGGGAATTTTAAGAGGCCTGGACTTCAACTGGCAGAATTCCTGATGGCTAGGGAATTCTAGGAGTTGGGAGTCCCCCTCTCTTAAAAGTTGCAAAACTGTGGAGCACTGGAGTAGACTATGAGTCCCTTTGAAGGTTGAGGGGGAAGTACTTGCCACTGGCTATTTCTGTAGAGTCCCTAGCACCTCTATCACTGAAGAATCACCGTTGTGGACAATTCTGGCATGGAAATGGTTAACACCTGCCTCTTTTTGGAAGGAAGGAAAAGAGGAAGTCTGATGAGCAAAGTGCAGAGGCTGGAACACTCTCAGCAGCTGCCTTTGATCTCAGCGTCCTTGGAAAGCGTGTGTGAGCAGGTATCCGCCAGAATTGCTCCAGCAGGCTGGCTTCGCAATTGCCAAGCCTGCCTTGAACAGAGAGGTCAGAGGTTAGCAGCACAACTTCTCAGCTGTAAGATCAAAGGCACTGCAGATCTCAGGCTCCAGGATTGCCCTGGGAGGTTGGGAAGGGAGAGAGCTTAAGTTTTGCTGTAAAGGTGCTCTCAAACTGGGAGACTAGTTACACTTTCTTTAAACCTTTCCAGCATTTCATCCCTGGTTTGCACATGTGTGTGCATGTACATTTGGGATGAATTCCTAAATGAATGTATCCTAATAGAATGTGGAAGACAAAAGGATAGAAATCTTAATGTTCAGCAGTGGTCCTGTCTCTTAAAAATTATACTGGGTCTTTTAGCACCTCAGATTCTACAAAGCTTTTCAAGATTTTTTGGTCTGAGACAGTGGTGAAATTCAATTTTTTTTACTACCAGTTCTGTGGGCATGGCTTGGTGGACATGGCAGGGGAAGGATACTGCAAAATCTCTATTCCCTCCCCACTCCTGGGGGAAGAACATTGCAAAATCTCCATCCTCACCCCTCTCTGGGGCCAGCCAGAGGTGGTATTTGCCAGTTCTCTGAACTACTCAAAATTTCCACTACCAGTTCTCCAGAACCTGTCAGAACCTGCTGAATTTCACCACTGGTCTGAGAGATGAATTCACTAAAGGAAACGTAGCTCTCATTTTAAAAGCAAGGAGCATTGTGCAAATTTGCTCATCTCCTGAACATGGAGTCTAAACAATATAGCAGAAATTGTATATGGAATCATGGTCAACAGGGATGACTAGCAAAGAGTCCCATTTATTCCGTTGGAAGTCAGGAAGCAGTTTGAAGCTGAGTTAAAGACACAGGCTGATCAGTATTCCCTCCCCTCTTTAGGAAATCCAGCATTCGCTTGCATCATGCTGAGTATTTTGGGGGAGCAACAACTGAGATAAAAATCACATTTCCACAACCAAATTTAACAATAACATGTTTTTTTTTTTAAAAAAAAATCTGTTCAATTGTGTTCAGTTTTTGGAAACTGTCAGGAAAAGTCCCTGCAAACGCAAGTTTGTGTTCGTGGCAATATTTTTCAGAAGTGGTTTTCCACCGCTTCCTTTCTAGAGCTAAGAGAAAGAGACTAGCCCAAGATCACCCAGCTGGCTTCGTGCCCAGGCAGGACTATAACTCATAATCTCCTGGTTTCTAGTGTGATGCTTTAACCTCTATATACCAAATTGCCTCTCTTTACATTAAGTTAAAATAAGGTAAATGCATTTCTGGCAGATGGATTGATGGATGGATAGGCAAGTAGGTGACAGAAAGCCAGACAGACACATGGAAATCTGACATATGCACACATTTATTATGTGTATGGAATCTTTAAAATACCAGTTCCCAAAGGCTCTGCTCCCCCTTTGCTAATGGAAAGAGGAGGCCCAGCAATACCAGCTCAATTGAAATGATCCGGAATGGTAATTTCTGAAAAGTCTTGTTCGTGCTTCATCTTTCTCAGTGGAAAAGAGTGCAAGGAAGAGAAACTAGAGTGTATGAGAGACTGTAGCTCTGCCCATTTAGTTTGGGTCTTACCTATTTTGAATATATAGATACTCAGGAACTTAATTTGCAATCTAATCAACCAAGGAGCGGATCAAAAAGCTTTCTGAAGGAATTTATGAAGTCTGTTCTCAGCACATATACCTTATTGGCCAATGACAGGCATGGCCGGAGATCCCGCTCAGGCCTTTCCAGTTTGACAATGGAGACAAATCCTGGAACAGTATGTTCATCCTCACTGGTATTACACAAAGACAGGGGGTGGAACTGTGAAGAGAAAGGAAGGGAAAGTTACTACTGATATATCATAAGGACAATTATAAAATCATAGGGCTCGAAGGGATCTCTGAGGTCTTCTAGTCCAATTCACTGGTCAAAGCAGGAGTCTTATACCATCCCAATCAAATGACTGTCCAGTCTGTTCTTGAAAACCTCCAGTGATTGAATACCCACAACCCTGGAGGCAAGCTATTCCATTGATTAATTGCTCTCACTGTCAGAAAATTCCCCCTTTCTTCTAGATTGAATCTCTTTGATAAGGTTCCACCTATTGCTTCTTGTTTTGCCCTCTGGTGTCCTAGAGAATAAGTCAATCTTCTCTTCTTTGTGACAGCCCCTCAAGTACTGGAAGACAGCTATCATGTCCCCCTAATCCTTCTCTTCAATTGGCTAGACATTTCTAGCTCCCTCAGCTGCTTGCCGTACCATTTAGCCTCCAAACCCTTTATCATTTCTGTTGCTCTTCTCTACATGTTTTCCAGTCTCAACGTCTTTTTTGTATTGTGATATAATGATCGTATAATATAATGAGGGAGATATAATGTAATTGGCTTATATTGTAATACAGAAGATAATACACTGCATTATTGAGGAAGGACAGCAGATCAACACTTGATGTGCAACTAACATACAGGGTAAAGTGCTACAGTAAAACACAAAGCCAGTTTAAGACAAACATTTACACTTTTTCATTATCATTGAGCTTAGCCATTCTTCCATTTTTTTAGACACAAGCTTAAGAAAAATGTTAAAATATCTTCTGGATGGCCTCTTTAACTCATAATCTATCATGATTCACAATCTATGCATTACAGCTCAGTTATCATGTTTGTTGGGAATTCTGAGGATCTGTCGACTCAATACACCCAATGAGCACAGATTACAAGGTGCTCTGCAGTGCACAATCAGGTATTTGATCAAGAGGTTAAAAAAAAAGATACCCTGTGCTCTACATACAGTTACCCTTGAGTATCTTTTAGTAGCTGCCACCACTACAAAAATATTGCTGCATTATTTGTTAATATGGTAGAAGGTTTCCAGGAATGCATGGGACTTTTCTTATTTCATTGTACCACTAATCAGTTTGCTTCTTAGTCCAGTTAAAGATTATCTAGCAAAGGTCCCGGCTAAAATTGGGTATGAATTAGTCACTCACAAAGACACTGTCTCTAAATTGTTTGTCTAGGTTTAAATCTTTCATTTAGCAAGTCCCATTTTTAAAGATACCTTCATAATTAATGTCAAAAACTCCAAGGAAAACAAACAGGACTGAAAGAAGGAACCATTCCTGTTTAGAATAGAAAGCTGGCAGCAAGGAAAGGATTATTCTTGCAAGATTACAGTTGCTCCATAAACACAGAGAGGTGTTTCCTTTGAATTCAAAATGCCCTGAAGCTTTGTTCATGCGATCTTGAATCACACAAACATTTATAAATACAACATAGATGCATATAAGAGTAAGAAAAATAATTTACTTTCATTCACAAGGATTTCCTTTTGGAATTTCAATGGATGATTGTTCCATAAAAAACATAAGAGAGCCTTTCTGAATCAAAGCAATGTTCACCAGCATTCCAAGTCATCCAGTGTCTGATTTAGGAAGCATGCAAAATAAGGATACACCCTTTTCCACCTTTTTGGTCCTGTTTTCAGTTCTACAATGCTTTTTGAAGTATGGTAGCTATTTCGCTTGTACTCAGATTGTTATAAACTGGCAAGTTTCTCCACAGAGCCCAAGCTGTTACCATTGTGGATGTCAAATGGAGGAATTGCTTAGAATCTTGCCAGAGAGAGAAAGATAGAGTGCGTTATTGGGAAGTTGCTCCATCTCCAATACCATTTAGTTGCTTCCAAAGGGTATGGTCTACTTAAAAAGAGCCCTGTCTAATGGCTGGGATGGGAATTGGGGTAGAATGTTCCAATCACAAAACTGAGCTTAAAAAATAATAATAAAGGGACTAATTGATCAGTCAACTTCAAGTAATGTGAAATTACTTTAAGAAAACCTTTGCAACTGGATGATAAAGGGCAATTAAACAACAAAAAATGGCCACCTAATGGAGGAGATTGTTCTGTCAACTGGCATAAACCCTTATTCAGTTGGTCAAGGGAAAGGCTTATGGCTAATGTAATGCCTGTTCTTCTGAGGAAAGAATGGCCATCTGCGCTGTTGCATCTGTTGTCTGATAGACCAAAGGTGAGCTCACACCTGCTGGCAGCTTTGGCAAAGGATCAAGGGAGAATTTCATTGAAAGTCTGATAGCATCTCCCCCCCCCCCCCCTTTATACACACTGGTTAAAAGAAAGCTGGCACGCCTATTTTACACAGCAGCTTCTCTGTGTGGGGCCAACAGTATGTCTGATGGATCAAAGGAAGGAGTGTTGCATCTTAAAGATATGGTTCTTCACCTCCTAGCCATCATGGTATGGTTCACTAGTCTTAAAAAACCCAAAATTGCAACCTCTCTGCTGCTGCATTTCCAGAAATCTTCATCCCTGCACATGTCATTCAAATTTCTAGAGAGATTGTGGCTATTTAGAGTTGAGGGACTTGTGGTCCTGCAGATGCAGATGCTGTTGAATTACAACTAGAATTCTTCACCATCGACCATGCAGGTTAGGCTACTAGTAATTCAGAAAAATCTGAAAGGCTATAGATTCCTTCTCTTTTGCTTGCAGTTATTTTAATGTACAGCACACATGTGGACATTACCTCGTCAGAATGCAAAGGGAAATGCCTCTTCTCTCTCAGCACTGGTGCCATACACTATAGATAAAATTAGATTCTGGATTTAATAATCTGATTTAACTAAGCAGACCCTGAATTACTAGTCCAAAATCCTGCCCTAATTGCACACCCATTGCTGATGTACAAGGTTATTATCAGGGAACTAGGGAACTATATGCCACAGAGACCGCCGTTTTTGTGCCCTCACTGTTGCCAAGGTGTATTTTGAACTCCTAATAACCTACTGTGGGACAATGAGACTTTGTAGCCTATATTTAATGAGAAAAACAAACAACATCCTGACTTCTACATTACTGGAAGGCAGGGTAGAAGATTGGGGTTTTTTTAAAAAGATAACTGACTGCAATAGAAAGCAACCAGCAGACAGGAAAGCAGAAAGGACAGAAATGCCAGGAAAAGCATGTGTGATTTCCCCATAATCGGAGACACCTTAGCAGGCTGCCAATAGCAATTACTCCACTGGAACAGAACCTATCTAGTGGAGAAGAGGAAACAATCTGACCAGGTGGAAGACCTGCAAATAGCTGGTAAAGGAAGTTTGGGCAACCTTCCCCAGCTCAGCGCTAATATATTGCAAGCTTGCCCTTGACTTCGCTGGTGAAATACAGCATGGGAGATCTACCATACACTGAATTTCCATCCGAATTTCCAGATGTTTTAGGACTGAGGCGTTCAGAATTTCCAAGCCAGACGCTGTCCCAATTCATCCAGCATGCTTAGCCTGGATGCAGAATAAAATCCATTTTTCTGTGCTTTCCCCAGTACATTGCACCACAAATTGAGCAAACGTTCTGGGCTCCCACAACACACCAAACCCGAATAATGCAGCATAACCAGGATTAGCAAATTGCGGAAACATCGCAGGGTGCGTTTATCTAACCCAAGGGTCCCCAAACTTGCCCCCTTTAAGACTTGTGCACTTCTCCAGCTGGAGAATTCTGGGAATTGAAGTCCACAAGTCTTAAAATGGCCAAGTTTGAAGACCTCTGATCTAACCTTTTTAAGTATATCGTGTGAACACAACCATCGAGGGGGCGCTAGGCTGGAGAAGCCCGCTCCACCCCGCTGGCCTTGAAAGCCAGATAGGCTCCATCGAGCCGTCCGGGCCGGGCAAACCGAGGGGCTGAGAAAGCGGCCACGAAAGACGCGCTCCCGGCGGCGGCGGCGGCGGCCCTCGCGGATTTCGAGCACGTGCGGAGCAAAGGAAACCTCCGTTCGCTCCAGCGCGGTAAGTTTTGAAGGTCAGCCCTTCGCAGCGAAGCCCTTTGTCTGAGCTGGCCGGGCCTGCCCGTGTCCCTTTGCGGCTTGCCTGCAGGCCCTCGTCTCCAACTCTCGCCACAGCCAGCGGGAGCGGCCAGCAGGGCCTGCGAGGCCGCCTGTGGCGCGGCGAGATGAAAGGCAGGCCGCTAATGTAAGAGCCGGTGGCCTCCCCAGTGCCGTTTGAACTGTTTACAGATCGAGTTAACTATTACAGGCCGTGTGTATCTTGGCCGCCTGCCCGAATTCTTCCGCGCCCGTCAGATATTATTAAACAACCCTTTCGATGCTCGCCTGGAGTTCTTCCAACACACCTCAGAGAGTTGCCGACACTCCAGGCGGAGCCTTTGGTTGGCACTCTTGTTCCCGAGGCCCAAACAAGAATCGCGGCCTCGGCCCCGGGGAGGCGGGGAGGGGGGATTTGGCTGGCTCGCGGCGGCGACTCAAAGGGAGAAGAAAACAGGGAGAGTCAGGCTTGGTAGACACGGAAAAAGCCCCAGGGCGGGCACAGAGCCTAAAGAGCACCCCCTCGCCTCAGCTCCCTGGGCAAGGTAAATGCCGTCTTAAACTGCCGGCCCCGCGTCTGCAGGCGACTGTAGAGTTGAATGGGCCGCTAATGTGGCCGGACTATTTCCTGAGGGGGGGGGGGTTCCAACAGGAGAGACACCTATGGAAGCCATGTTGAGGAAAGCCAGCAAATCCCCCTCAGCATTTCGGCTTTATTGCCATCCCCTAGTTATCTGGCGGTGCTTTTCTTAAGAGTGTATCTCTCAAGCTGTGCCTTTTATTAAATAGCGCAACTTATGACAATTATGGCTTATGGTTGAGAGCTTTCCCCCCCCCTCTTTAGGTAACCTGTGGCACAAGTGCTGACTAAATGGCAATTTATCGGTGGCCATAATTGTGAAATAAATCAGAACTGGTTGGATGTAGAGAATTCACTCAGTCGTAAGCCGTGGTTTTTAAGCCACCATAGATGGGTTGGGGAAAACCAATTCAGCCACTCTGTGGCTGAGCCTGTCAAATGCAACTGATAGTTCTTTTGCCCCTGCATTGACCCAAATTAGCTTAATAAAAAAAAAACCTAGTTCAACTATTATTAATGAATTAGGAGAACCAGTGTGATCTAGTGGCTGCGGGGAAAACCCAATCAGTCAGGCCAGTATTATCTCCATTTTGAAGACTAAATGAATTTGAAAGACATTTCTATTGAAACCACCAAGCTCGAGATAGATGAGAGTCGTTTTGTGGTATTTTGGGTGTCACCTCACTTTTCTCCAATGTATTGTGTTTTCAAAGAACTTGTTGGCTTAGTTGAGGAACACAGTCTGCCAATTTGAGCCCTAGATAGTATGAATCAAGACCGAGACTTCTTGGAGTATATACAGAATGTCTTTACTTCAATATAAAGCAAATATATACTCCTCATTGTAATACATCATTTTTGGGGTAAAAGAAACCAGAAGCATTATATTTTTTTAAAGCTAATTAAACCAGTCTAAAAATGTTACATAATGGGCAATTTTGGGTCATTGCTCAGTAGTAACAGAAAAGTTCCTCATCTTAGAGTTGCTCTTTCTCTTTTTGGCTTTGAGTCACCAGTTCATTAATGACCTGCATCTATCAAGATACAGGTAATCCTTGACTTATAACAGTTCATTTAGTGTCTGTTCAACATTACAACAGCACTGAAAAATGTGACTGTCACCATTTTTCACACTTAGAACCGTTGCTGGTCATGTGATCAAAATTCAGATGCTTTGCAACTGATTCATGTTTATGACAGTTGCAGTGTCCTGAGGTCATGTGATCACCTTTTGTATGCTGCTGACAAGCAAAGTCAATGGGGAAAATCACATTCACTTACCAATTGTGTTTCCTTAAACAACTGCAGTGATTCACTTCACCACCATGGCAAGAAAGGTCATAAAATATAGCAATAGCAATAGCAGTTAGACTTATATACCGCTTCATAGGGCTTTCAGCCCTCTCTAAGCGGTTTACAGAGTCAGCATATCGCCCCCACAGTCTGGGTCCTCATTTCACCCACCTCGGAAGGATGGAAGGCTGAGTCAACCTTGAGCCAGTGAGATTAGAACTGCTGAACTGCAGATAACAGTCAGCTGAAGTGGCCTGCAGTACTGCACCCTAACCACTGCGCCATCTATAGCAAAATTCACTTAACAACTGTGGCGTAGCAATAGAAATTTTAGTTCAATTGTGGTTGTAAGTCAAGGACTACCTGTATTCCCAAACCAGGTAGCTGTGTCTTTCTGAAGAGACCGTATTTTATTTATTGTAGATCATTTCAGGGGTTGGTATTTTTTTAACTGTAGTTGTAGTAGCAGAGGTACACTAGGATTGTCATGCTGAGTGCTGTAACATTTTCCCCCAAGGCTCTTTGCTCCCACTACCTCTGAAGGGGCAGACTGCTTTTGGCTGCACTCCATAAATGCAGGCTTGAGAAAGCCAATGTGCTTTGAAGGGCTCACTCCCCCCACATCCAGGCACAGCAGCTGTTTTTTTTTTATCTGTTACCCTTCAGGTGGGTTGAATTTCATTTTTCAGAGTTCCCCAACAAGCCATGGGTTGAAGCCCTACCCATCTACTGTAGAGAGCAAATAATTAGAGCAGCCAGCCAGAGAGACATAATTCAATCATTGTGCCCCAGATCAATTAGCACCATTGTAATGGAATTTTGATACAGTACATTACCTAAATTGTGCTAGAAATCTTAACAACCATGACTGCTCATAAACTGATGCAACTTTCTTTTTGTAGAGTTTCCTTACCACCATTATGTTCAGAATCCCATTTAAATAAAGCACTTCTAGTGTTCATAGCAACTTAAGCAAGATGTTGGCAGATGGGGAGCCTCGGCTCATGCAGAGAAGCCTGAGAGGAGCTGAGTGGGCAGGGAGGTCTGTAAACAAGTGTGCAGCTTGGAACTCTGGGCTGAGTTAATGTGCTCCTGCTGGAAAGCCTGGGAGCTTGCTGTTGGCAGGTTTCGATCTCCCGCATCCCGTGTCACTAGGAGCCATTTGCTGGCTCCTCCAGCTTCCCAGCTTGTTCAGGCAGGCCTGTCCTGCTAAGAGAGGGAGGAATTTGATTCTCACCCCCAGGGGCTTGCTAAGTAACTCTCCTGCACTTCAAAGGAGCTCTTTATTTTGCCTTAGTGATCACACCCTGCAAAAATTTCCCACTGACAAAAGAAATCGTTTTATAGGCAAAGGAGGGATTGGAATGTCTCCTCAACCCTGATGAAGGAAGAAGGGCTCAACACACACCCTGGAAGAGACAAGGCATGGAGTTGTGGTCTCTGCAGTGATAAGTGCTGAGACATAAGATCATCTGAAAGTTGGAAGAATCCTGTTGGATCCCATCCAGCATCCTGTTTCCCAAAGTGATAAACCACATGTCCTCTAAAAGCCTATAAGAAGGGTGAGAAAGCTTACCCCTATACATAGAATTCCAACGTAAAATATTGTCACAGACCTCTGCCATGGATTGTGATCTAAGATTATTATAACAATGTCAATCATAGTCTTCATTCCGGAATTCTATGGCATTAATCCCAAATCTTACTCAATGCAAAGGGAGAGGCACAGGCTTCCATTAGTAATCTTGAGACTGGACCAAATCTAATATATTTTCATTCTTAGATTAAGCTAAAAGGTCACACTACCTTCAACTGAACTCTATCTAGATCTTTGGAACTTCAAGCACCACAGTTACCAAGAATTTTTTGACCTTGCAGGTTTGGGAATAATAAAGGCTGAATGCCAGTAACTCTGAAGGACAATGAGATGTTTTCTGGATACCCAGAGAAAAAAATATTATCAACTAAGAGTACAATCCTGAATAAAATGCCCTGCTCATGCTTTTGTTTAATTTTGTTTAATAGTTGCAATATCTGCTCTCTGACCTGTGTGTAGGTTGCTAGAATTAACTAGATGAAACCCTAGCACTCATGATCCAGGTAGATAGGCAACTAGGCCAAGAAGCTTGAGCAATAATTTGTGCTAGTGAAGCTGCATGCAGTCTGGATAGTGCACTTAGTACTGACATTGCAAATTAACAGAGGATGGGAGATGTGGATATGGTATACATCTGGAATAGGATTAGCTTCTTTTAGACTGTAGCCCCACCTGGGCCAAAATGTCTTCCTTATAGCAATAGCAATAGCAGTTAGACTTATATACCGCTTCATAGGGCTTTCAGCCCTCTCTAAGCGGTTTACAGAGTCAGCATATTGCCCCCAACAACAATCCAGGTCCTCATTTTACCCACCTCGGAAGGATGGAAGGCTGAGTCAACCCTGAGCCGGTGAGATTTGAACAGCCGAACTGCAGAACTTCAGTCAGCTGAAGTAGCCTGCAGTGCTGCATTTAACCACTGCACCACCATGGCTCTTATCTGCCCATAGTACTTACATCTGATATCTGAAAAATCAGATATCACAGAAACTGACATAACTTAAGCCATGGTTGTGTTCACACAGCATGTTTATCCTGGTTAAGTAATGACTTGGCAGGGGCAGCCTTTGTAAAACATTATATGCTTTATTAGTTTTAACCTTGGGTAGGGGTTTTTGTGGCCCAGCATTTTGTAAAATTGGGTTAACCTATGGATCATTATATTTGCAAATCCAGAAAATTAGTTAATTAGTACCCAGGTGAAGTGGGCTGTGTGAATGCTGCCAGTGAGGAATATTAATGGAAATTCTTAAAACTATGTTACCACACAAAAAGTTTACATTTTTTCATTCTCTCTTTTTCCTGCTGACCCTCATCCCAACAATCAGTTACAGGTGATAACTCAGGTTGCAGAAGAATATAGACCAGCTAGCACTCATTGTCAATATATAACAATTGTGGGACTTAAAGCCAGTCTCCCACAAAAATACTTTTGAGCAGGAAAAATAGTTAATCATCTGCTATGGTCTCTTACATATGTATGCTCATTAATGTGAGTTGAAGTCATTTCTGCCCCAGTCCTTAAAAGACAAATATAGTGTAAGATAGTAGACCATGAGGGGAAGTCTGTTCCAAAGTCAGATGCCTCCATAAGACCTAAAAAGAGCTATTTTTTGCAACCAGTTGCCTGAGTGCCATTTTTTCATTGGAAGGGAAACTAGCTATAAATGTATGATGTATGCTATATTGTGCACATCTTTCCAGTAAGTGTTCTTAGGATAATCAGTGTTTTGAACCTCAAGATTAAAGTTTGGAGAGAGAGAGTGAGTGCAGAGCCAGAGGAACTTCATCTCATCATGAACAGAGCCAGGATCTGAGAAGCTTTTCTTTGCAACATGGTATTAACATTGTTTCATACTTTTATATTTTGTGGTTCTTCCTCAAAAGAATTGGAAGTTGTAGATCTGTGTGGCCGCTCAATTACCAACTCAGCATTAGATGAAATAGAGTTTGATCCGTGAAATGTGAGTTTGCAGCTATTCATAAAATCTACAAAAGATCCTCATCTTTAATTTAACCTAGCTCTTTTTCAATTTGGACCTTTAAATGAACTGGACTTGGTGCTGATGAGAATTATGGGAATTAGACACATTTAGTGAGAATCAGGTTGGGGAAAATAATTAATAGTTAATATTTGGCTGAGCACAAGCAGATGCCATTGGTTTATGCAACATCCAGAGTGCAGTCCTAAAACCCAACATTTCAAGTTTTGTTAGACTCAGTGGGGCTTCCTCAAAAAAAAAAAAAAAAAAAAAAGCCATGTGGATCTAGAGATTTCAATTTATATTCCAGCTGTCTAAAATGGTAACTCTTTTCTGTGCCTGAGTGATCTTGTGATTCCAAATATATACCTAGTTTAGAAGCACCCTTAAGTACTTCAAAAGAACATGGAAATCTAACTTAGAGCCCCTGTGCTGGTGTTTAAAGAAATAATTGTTAGGGGGAGAAGAAAAATGTGAGGAATATTAGTGCATGTCTGTTCATGTTTATTCAGAAGCAGCAGCAATGATGCTGTCCTTTTAACACTTGCTGTTCATCCTAGATCAGCATTCCCCAATCCAGTGTTCTTCAGAGAACCTATATGGCTAAGGATTTAAGGAGTTGTAGTTGTCCAGGTGGGGATGCTTCTCAAAAACTTCTCACCCAGTTTTTCTCCTAGTAGGACCTTTTCCAAGGTGGGATTCTGTACAGTTTTGTCTTGTCAAATTTTAAACAGAATACTACATAATCAACATTTGCTGCAGCCTTTCTTTCTGTTTTGCCTTTTCACTTTTTCTATTGCAAAATCTCTGCTATAATATATTTCTCTTGAAGCTAATAAACCTTTTCAATCTCACAATTCAAATTTCAGGGAGGCTAATTCAGAATTTAATACATTTAAGCTTGGAGGAAGAGAGGAATTCTTGTGTTCCCTTATTAATTTCACTGGTCACTCTATGGCTATTGTACAGTGTTTGTATAGCTAAAGCAGTTTTTTGAAGCTGCACTGTGTTAACCCTTTTGATGTAACATCTGATCTAGATCTGTGTCTCAGCATAAGAATGGAGGGTCAGTCTTCACAGCATCCATTTCAAAGGGCTTCACAGACCAATTGTACTTTGTGCCCAAAAGCCCACTTATTGGTTAATCATTACACAAATCAGCACTAAGGAAATGCAGTCAATGGACAAGGGAAGTTAAAGATACCCATTAAAAAGTTTATGACCCATACTGGGTCCAGGACAGTCAAAGGATATTAAATTCAGCTGAAATTACAAGGACAACAACTTTCAAATTATCTGAGGGATCTGGCTACCATTGTGATATTAGACACTTCTTTATAATAATAGAAAATATATGACAGTAATTTCTTTTTTAAAAATAGCCACTAGAATTGCTTAATCAAAAACATATACATTGGTTTCCTCAGAAGTTTACTTTTGATATGAAGAGTTTGCCTTTCTTTAAATCTAAGGTTGAAAATGCCTTCTTTGATGGCCATACGTGTCATGAATATTTCTCTTTATGTTAATTTAAAACATGCACACCTGTAATAAAAAATCTGGACCAGATCTACATAGGCTTTTTATCTTGGCACTATGACATCTATCTTACTCAAGATTCACATGACACATGTCAACTTTATCTCAGCATAGTAGTTTTCTCAGCCTGCCTTTTTAATGAGTCGATGGTGTAATACAGCAATTCGTAGTGCCCAGTAGAATGTTTTTTATATAGGAATATTTAAGGCAGTTTCCAATATGGAAAAATGTTTGCTTTTTGTTAGAAACAGTGAGGAAGTAATGAAGGAAGGAAAAGAAACAACGGTCATAAAGAAATTTAATATAAAATAAATATAAAATAAGTTGATGTGAAGAACAATCCACTGGGCATAAGAGCTTCAAGATATGTCTCCGATGGAGCATCATAACAAGAATTGAGATTTGGCAGCTTCATAAACTAACTATATACCACTATATACCATAATTTGTATTTTATGAGGAGTTACTTCATTCGCTTTGGAAGATGATAGTTGTTCCTGCATCTAACTGGAGTTTTAGAAACCATGGCAGAAAGCAGAAACTAGAACTTCTAATGAAATGTATATACCTCATTTAAAACTTCCAAAGTTTTAGTATCTGAATAGTCCTAGTATTGTGAAAACGCTTCACTGCACCATAGTGCATACATCATTGCATTAATTGCCACATGTCTTTAGATTATTAGTTATAGCAAATATGAAAACCCTGGTTGTCTCATCGCTACAAGGGGCTCTAGTATAAATCCTCATTAGAGACATACAGTAGTAGGATTTACCTTCATTATCAATTCAATTTATGGCAACTAATATATCAGGGATGGGCTAATTAAGGATTATCACCACTAAAATAAAGAGCTCTGGATTGGGAGAATGAGACAAGGGTGCTCAACCCTAAGAATATTTACACCACGTGTTAAAAAAAATGTGGCTAACCATTTGTGGGCAAGACAGATGAATAGAAAGAAACAATTTGAAATGAAAATAATAATTTGCATAACATTTGCAGACCCTTCCCAGTCCAGATTTAGACTTCAGGAAATGGATCTACTTTATTGCTCTGTTGAAATAACTGTGGCTTGCAACCAGACTGGAGAGTCTAGGTGTATCCACTGCAACTTCTAGCTGAGACTCCAAAAAATATTTTAAGTGATGTTGGCCCCCCATGTAATTACTCTGCCAATGTAAGGTAGTCTCTCTCTGATGTTGTTTAACATTAATTAACATTCAAATTCATTTGTATCTTTTGAAATACAACATCTGTTTCCCAAAATTTTAAGAGTCAGATGTGGTCCTCATCCACTCATAGCAACCCCTTTTCCCCCTTTTCACTAAGAAATATGTTAGCAGCCTAATAACAATATTGGGAACCCACCTTTTAGTTAGAAGCATGCTAAATATAGACAAGGGACTATAGCATTAACCAATCCACCCATGTGTGAAGAATTGGGCCAAGTATAAGGGATCTTATCAGATAGTAGGAATCCCAATCCTTCTTACAGGAGGCATCTTAGTAACTATATCAAATGATGCCCATGTATTACAGAATCTTTCTGCACATTAAAGAAAAGCCTCAATTACTCTTCTGTGGCTTTGTACCCTTTGATAGTTATATTAAAAAAATTCAACACACAGCATATTCTATAACATGGAGATGTAGAAGGTTCTCAAATATGAAACTTAAGATGGCACTGTATGAGGATTGTACTGTTTCATTGTACATTTTTGGATCAAACTTTGTTTTACTCACATTATTAAAACAACCTAGCACCATGAGGAAAGCTAGGTATTAAGCATCTTAAAACTACTACCACATTCAAGGACATAGTAATATCCGTGTTCCGTATATTTAATGCATGTAAATGCTGTTGCATGTTTCTTATTGGTAAAAGCAACAATGGGAATTTAGGACAAATGTAATTAAATGCTATCGATAAAACTGGGCCTATGCCTTTTGATTCCTACAAATCAACTTCTTGCCACCAAAAGGAATTTGAAATACCTATAATTCTTCCTCTTTATAGAAATATCTGTGGCTTGCACAGGATGGGAATAGAAAGATGTGTTTTTCCTTTCCCTAGAAATATTATGAAGTTACTGCCAGAACATCCAAATTGTTGTGGTTAGCTAGTTATATGGTATAGCACAACATAGCCTTCTGAAGAGTATGAACTGCTGGGTGAGTAGCAATTCTGTATGCTTTGAATACAGAGCTGAAGAATGAAGAGAGAAAAGCAGGGCTGGGTAGAACACCCCCCTTCCCCCCCCCAAAAAAAACTATAACAGAAAAAATCTGCAGGAAGAACAGGTGAGAGAGAGAGAGAGAGAGATAAGAATGGCACATAAAGAAAATGCGAATTGTATGAGCTACAGCGATAAGGGAAGGGGGGTGTCAAAGAAAGGCTTGGCAATGACAAAATGAAAGTATAAACTGAGATAGGTAAAAAAGCATGAATACATAGAAATGAAAAGGAGGGGGTTAAAACTATGGCAAAACATTTTATATTGTTGCTATAGTGATGAAAATCTTGTGGATTATTATATCTGTTATAAACCAGCCTTTTGATTGTCCAGTTTATATTAGACACTTAGGTTGTCTTGGCATCAGGATGCACACCTCCAATTCTGCAGGTTTATTCCTGGCTAAAAGCTTGCAGTCCAAAGCTACATATGTAGCTTTGGATTGCAAGCTCTCTCTATATATTTTAAATACAAAATTGGAAGAAATTGAATTTTATCCAGTTTCAAGACATACCAACTTCTATGATGCAACACGAATGTAGAGTATAATAAAAAATGATTTATGATATTCTCTCTTCTCTTTTCTCCGAAGACTATTATAACATGGGACTACCACCAGCCTGACTTAAAATGACACTACATATTGTTTTAAACTCCCATTGAGAATTTGGGCTTCAAATTTAGCCTGTTTAAATCCCTACCCCATCCCTTATGCTTCTTTCCTCTCAGCTGTTCCTTTTATTTATCTCAATTCCTTTTCTGTTCTGTACTCCTTTCTACAGATAGCAACACTTGAACTTTCATTCCTTTAATGGTCAGCTACTGATTCTCCTGGGGACCATCTGAATGTTGATTGCATGAAGATGGATAAGCCCCACAGTCCATGTCTATAACTGACTCTTAGCAAGTCTCAGGTTCATGGCCACATTACATTCTGCAGATATTTCTTTTGTCTCCAGATTAGCAAGTGGTGGTGGTGTTATTTCAAAGATATTGCGTTACTGACCTAGAGACTATGAGATATTTTCCCTTATTCTTTTCCCTTTGGTCTTACTCAACTGTCAGTTCACTCCCCTATTGAGCTTTCAACTTCTAGTGGCTGATCACCTACTGGGATCCCTTCTGTTTCTAAATGCACCATAACTTGAACATTTGCCATTCATTCTCACCTTCCACTCTTCTGCCTTTTCCATGAGGAACATCTAACTTAGGAGGAGATAGTCTATTGGTGCCAGTTGCCCAGTGAAATGGTGGACGTCTCTCTTTTTCCTTAGCCACATTGACATTTGCCTTCACACCAAGCTAAACTATTAATTCTCCACACAAGGAGCTGGTCAATATAATAAAATCTCTCAATCTGGCAGTTGTAAACTATCTACCTTCAGCAAGTCAGTTTTCAAACTGTAACAGGGTTTGGTTCCTCAGAAGAAGTGCCTGCATGGCAACTTCTTCCTCTTCTGATACAAAAAGGACACCCCCTGCATCCACCAAATCAATTGCCTTCTCCTCTGGGATAATCTTAAATAATTTAATATCTAACATCCAGGATGCAATATGACAGTGTTTTTAATGAAGCTGCCCCTAAAAGACTTCTCAGAAACTTCACTTAATCTGAAAAATCATAGCTGTTTGCTTTGAAACATCTGGAAATGGAAATCTGTATCTACAAAATAACTGCTCAGCTGGTTCAGCTATTTGTTTCTTCTAGATAAGAGTTCAAGATACTTGCTTTCACTTATGCAATCCAAAATGGTCTTGAGTTACAATCAAATGAATAATGCCACTATCAGCCTATAAAGCAGAATTTTGACAATTGTGGTACAATAGTTCTCCAAAAATAACCCCACTTGAAACTCTTTTTGCCTTTCAATTTTTTTCCCTTTAGGCATTGCAGTTTCCCTTTTTATTAGCTAATACACGAATAGTCATTTTTAGTAATTTTAGGATCCATACATAATCTATCTTCTTTTGGAAACTGCTCTTAAGACATATTAAGTAATAGCCATGATAATTTTTACAATTATTCATGGTAAATTATACAAAGGGCATCACCTCAGTTTGAGGCCATAAATACATCTAAACTGATCAGAGCATTGAATATGGCCCATGTAGCTACCTGAAAACAGATTCAGATTACCTTACAGTTAGGTGGAGCAGACTGTAGAAAACTAACAGACTTTAACTGGCTAAGTTCAGGATGCTGATCTATAGGTATATGAAATTCCTTCCACTTTCTATTACAGTGTTACATCACAAACTGAAGCATTCTCAATATGGGCTTAAAATGTTAAAAAGTTAATTATAATTTTCTCCTTTTTGTATCTTACTGTAACCTAACTCTGTAATTAAACCCAAAAAAATATATTTTGAAAAATTCCGTATTATGTCACTTCCTCTACTTCCTTTTTTTCCTATTTGGGTATGCTGCATGCCTTGGTTAAGCAAGGATGTCCTTGTCCACTCTTTAAATTGCTGTGCACACAGAGGTACTGCTGTTACTATGAAGTGTTATAATTTGAAATGATCTCAAGCTGGTCACTGTTTCAGGCTAACTTTCCTCACAGCTTATAGAGATAAAAGAGAAAAATACTATTTACAATAATAGCATATGGAACACTTGGAAAGAGATTGGATAGAAAAGTATGATATAAAATCATGAATAATTATATTTGTACAGCAATGAAGATGGTCAGAAAATGTCATCTCTATTAATTTTTTGGCTCAAGCCCTTTAAAATTTGAAACGGCATGTACAAGAAAATACACCTTATTCTGACTTCTGGTTTTTGGATGTCCTATTTTAAGATCTGTTAACAGTGTGTTTCTAATTGATAACTTTGGGACCAGAATGATTGTGATTTTCTCAGAATTACCTAGAAAAGGATTTAGGATCAGTACTCATATTGTAGACATCCCTGTCAGCTTGAGGCCACAATGTATACTGCAAATATGAAAGACTACTTTTCCTGACACACACTATGATTATATTTTCAAAAATAGCATATGAGCCTGTTTTATGCGGTGGTAGCAGATTACAAGATCTAAGGCAGAGATTATTCCTTCCTTGTTACTCACATACATTTAATAGGTTTTGTTAGTGAGTAGTTCATACAGTTGTCATCCTAGGAAGAAATCCTGTCATTGAATTATGCCTATTTCAAAAAGGACACATGTTCATATGAACAGAGTTGCTTTATGTAGTCAGAGGATATCCCCAGTTTTTTCAACTGGAGTTTTCTCAGGTGGGAACTCTTTTTCATTTCCAACTGAGATCATTTGAACTAGATATATCAGGAACATGATTGGGGATCGTTTCCTTGCAAACTGGGTGATCTATCAGTGGGCTGTCGTCTTTCCTAAATGATAAGATACAAAGGTAGTGTGCAATATGTATTTGTTTGCCTTGTGATTTGAATTAACTTCACAGAAGAAACCAACCAGAACCTCACAGAAGAAACCAACCAGAACAGTTGCAGTGCCTTGATACAACGTACTCTGACAATTCATCAATCCCTAATAACACTGTCAAGTTCTTTTCTCTCTCCATTCTCCTGCAGAGTATCCTGAAACTGATTGATTCAATCTAACCAATCATTCCAACACCCTTGCTATTTCAACTTCACCCTGAACATTACCACTAGAAGGCATCAGCTACTTAATTATCTGCATTTTCTATAATATGACATTGCTTGAGTTTTGCACCACTCTGCTTGTGAACAATTATTTCAAGTCATGTGAGGACCCTGCAAGGTGAGTCACAGGTTACAAGACAAGATGGCACATGAAGTCAGGCCAGAAACTGCCATCACAATAGATTGAACTTCACAACAGAGAAATTCATTCAGTCTTTCCAGTTGGTTCTTCTTCTCAAACTATGGAAAGTTCCTCCAAGCATCTCTCTCTGATCAAAGTAAGAGAATCCAAGACTGACATTCCTGAGTGATTGTGGGAAAGAAGAGGTTTGGTTGTCACTTGAAGCACTTTCTGAAAGGCATGGTAAGATCAGTAACATGTGGAAATTACTCAATTTGATACATTCCTAAAAGGAACCAAGGGAACAGGATTTTTTATATAAAATAAGCAGAGGTAAAACCAAAATCATGGGTCCAATAAGAGTGCCTCTGATAGTTCATGCCTTTGTATTTCATTCATACAGAACAAAATTAAAATGTCCCTGGGAACAACCATGTGCACCTGCCCATTCATTTATGTTTGCTTAGCTGAAGAATAGCTATAAAAAGGGATACAATGAGGAAAGCTTTGTGAAGCTATAAGGTGGGCTGATGGTTTCTACTTGATGGTTTCAGTTACAAAGCAAAATAAAACCCCACTGTGGCCAGCAGATCTTGCATGGGAGTGAACAAGTGTAACAGAATAAAGATTTGCTTACCTGCAACAGTTTGCCTTCAGCAGGGGTGATCTCTGCAATGCTAGCAAAGACTCCTTCCAGTGTGAGGGGTTCCAGCTTGAAAGGAATTACCCGAATTATTGCCTTCTGGGCCAAAGTCCGCTCAGCTTCCATTGCTGCCACCAGTGCCAGTCCTGAGTAGCCTAGTCGTATCTGCAGCATAGCCATTAGCAGCCAAGGCCAGAGGACTGCCAGCTGTAGCTGGGGGCCAACACTCATGCTCCCAGCTGCAGCAGTGTGCTCTGGCCACACATACTGCTCAGGAATGTGTCCTCACCCCACCAGCAGGTTCCAACAACTGGTAAAATTGTTGAGGATTATAGTCCTCTGTGCAACTGCAGTCAATGGGGCAAACAAGAAGCAAAGGGTAGTTACCTGGAGCTTCTTCCAGGCTCTCCTCTCCCCCTTTTCTCAAAGTTTCTTCATGCCACGTGTTTGTAAAATCCTTGAGCTTCACAAGATTATAAGAACCCCAGATCAGGTCTTCCTCCTCCTCCTCCTCCTCCAGATAAATTCAGACATGGTGATGAGAAAAACCAATGAGGCATGAATAGCATATGGTATGAAGAGCTCTTGGTTTCTTCTTGGAAGACTGCTGTACCTGATTTTAGACAGTTCCCCATGGAAGACAATATCAGCTTCTCAAATCCTTTCAGGCTTTTAGATCCTAGGATGGCAACCAGGACTGAACCTGCTATCAGATGACCTTAGCAGCCCTTGTTGACGCCTGAAAAATGAATTGCTTTTTTCATATATTCTTTTGTCTGTTAATGCCAACTACTTTTGTCTTTTGTTTCTATTTATGCCACACATTAAAGCACAGAGTAACCATGCATGTACTTGCATTTAGGAATTTGAATGCAAACCTGTTTTTTCTTACTCATTGTCATCTGTTTGATCTTTTATTCATATTTGCATGCCTCCAATGCCTGCACCTCACTCACTTTGTTGAATTAAAAAAAATTAAGTTGGAATTTTCCAGCGGTTTGTCATTTTTAATACAGAAAACATAGTCCGTGGCTCCCCAAATTTATGAAATAAAAAAGGCATTTCTCAGATGTTTTCCAGAACTTGGAAGCTAAAAAAACAGGAAAAACAACTATAGATACACCTGTGTTTTATTTCATAGCTGTGCAAAATCTCAGAATGTGTTTCCTTTAAATGCAAATTAACACAATTAAACATTAAAAAGCATGCTTGTGATTATAGCTGTAGAAAAGCCGCAGAAATTTATCAGTTAAACATTTGATCAGAGAAAGAAAAAATAAATTTAAACTGGTATGCAAACCTATTACATAGTTTTGCTTCTAAAAGTCTATGAGAAAAAAAAAACCAGCAGCTTTTTGAAAAATCTTGGACAAAATATTTCATTTATCAAAATGTATTCTGAATCTTACCGACAAATTTCAGGTAAGGAAAGGGAAGTAGGGAAAACTTACAGAAACTCTTTATACAGGTAAATGTGAAATTCCACAGTCTGAATCAGAAAGAAAAATTGACTCCCGGCGGAAGGCTTGTGAGTCAGGCGTGGCTGAAATCTAGTTTCCAAAAACAACTTTAAAATCTTGCTAAAAATCCAGGAAAATTTCTGAGAACTCCTTTTGAATTTGAGTTGTCTCCCCTTCTTTCAGCAAACATAGTAGGCATATCTAAGCAGCACGCAGGATGGCAGTTGCTTGAAACAGCAGATATCCATCAGAAGACTGCATGAAAAACACAATGCAATCATTCTTCAAAGGCAAAACAGGACCTAGTGGGATGAAGTGAACTGGAAAAGTTCTGAAGAGCTCTTGAAAAAGTCTTCTTTCCCGAAAATCACAACTGGCTTAGCTCCTGGAAGGCAAAAGTAGTTTGTAGCTTGTGCTCTTGGCTTCCCTCCCCTAGGACTACAAGCACTTTCTACCTGCTGACACAAAGTGAGGGTGGAGCAGCCAAAGGCAATAACTCCACCCCCTGAATGTGATTTTCAGTGTTCTTAGACTCCCTCTCCTGATTCAGTAGTAAATTGCACTTAACATTTGCCTCCTTTTGACATGAATTGGCTGACTATACGAGCAAGATTCACTTGCTGCATTTTCCAAAGAATTATGGACAGAGAAATGGAAAGGGGAAATATTTGATCAAATGTGTTAAGACAAATCTTGTGTTTCAAGATTTTTAGTAAGACACTTTCAATTACATTGAAATTAGAACTGCAGTAAATTCATCACTGAAGGAAGGATTGATTTATAAATAGAATACTAAAGTATGCAGCTACCATAGCTTTTCTTCAAGTTTTAATTTTGGATGTGTTGTTTTTTCCCCAATAGCCACTGCAAGGAAGATTTTAGGTAATGCTGATTTTTAGAAATCTGGAATTCAACTATTACTGTCTTCTGACATCAGCTGGATGAGTAATACCACAGGCCAGACAGGAAACTTCAAAGCAAGATTACCCATTTGAAGCTGTAATTTAGGATGTGGTATAATTCCATTGGGTACAGCATTCAGGTTACTAGAAAGTCAAGTATTCAGTAATGTACAGAACTCCATGTGAAAACCAGTTTTGCAATAATTTTATTTAGATATGGAGAAAGGCCAATTTTCTTTAAATCAAAGAAGGAAAATATAGATATTTGATGTTTTGATTTGTTCTTTTTATTATAATGAAGATCTCCCATTTCTAGGCTGTTACTGATCTTTTTTCTTTTAAATTGCTTACTATACAGTGTTAAAATGACTATGTGGAGTGTCCTTTCACTTTAGTACTCTTGAGGGTGTAGTACACTTTTGAGGGTGGAGTGTAGTACTTAATTTTATTCAAATGAAAATCAAATATTTTACTCTCCCATAGGACTATTAAGACCTAGGCAGCAAAAATCCAGATAACCACTAGATGACATCATATACAGAAAATTCAACCTATCATTCTGTTGTCTAGCTATTTTCTGGATTTTTGCTAGAAAATCTGGTAGTCTTACTCAAGTATTACTATAGCAAACACTGGACTTATTTTGAGTAATCCTTTTTATTATTTATTAATAGAATACATTTTAGCTGAAAGCTATGAAAGTACTGAGAAGGTTGTTTCAGATAGAGTTATGCTGAGTATTAGCATCAAGCAATATTGTAGAGATTTCTTAAATAGTTTGAATATTATTTTCTCTTTTGCCAGTTTGAATATTCTTTCTTTTCTACAAATGCTTAAGAGTCAAATAACTGAGTCTATAAATATGGTAGGAGATCCAGCTCCTTGGCCTCATTTTCCAGTTAGTTTAGAGACAGATGTAAAGATATAAATATCACCATTTCCAGACTGAGCCTTAAAAATAGAGGCCCATTTAAATGTTCTTTATTAATAATTTTGAATTATTAATAAAGCTATGCTACAATACAATTATTTCCTGTAGTCTGATCAGGTATGATAAAGAATGAGCTTCATTTGCAACATTTATTTGGATCTGCAACATACCTGAACGAAATGCCTATTTTTAATTTAAGTCAGGATTGATATACAAGCACCTCTGACCATTTTTTAAAATTCAGAGACCTTGCTAAGTATTCTCCCTGCTTGTGTAGCATTTTATTCTTCACTTAATTTTCTTATCTTAATATTAGACTGAATGTATATAGATGGACAAATGGAGCCTCTGAAAAATGATTGGAATTATCTCAAAATAATCAGTATATCAAAGCAATGGAAGTTTTGCAAGAAATTATATATTACTATCTTGCAAATCAATATGAGGCTATAGCTGAGTTTGTGTAGTTGACTTTGGTTCATCCTGCCTTTCATTGAGAGATAATGGATGTGAGAAATCTAGGAATTGCAGAAAGTCAATGGAATAAAAGATCTATCTGATCTGAGTTTTTGAGGAATTATATCCTTATGCATTTTTCAGAGTTCTGGGAAATCAGAATAGTCTTAAAACACATTCTCATCATGTTACATCATTTGCATGTATTCTAATTACAACATAAATACATTTGAGTACAAAGTTATTACTCTTTAAAATCTATTGTCAATAAATACAATCATATTGAACAAGTTAAAAAGCTTGCAAAGACATTTAAGATAAGCAATAAAACAACGTATGCCTTAACATTTGTTTTATGTTGGCCCTAGAATGAGAAAATTATTAAAACACAAGAATTTACCATTAACATAAAATATCTAGCAGCTATTAGAGATGGAAAAATGAAGAAAGAAAGAAACTCCTTGTGTAATTAACTAGAAAATGAGATAAACAGTATTCAAATGAAATTTGAACAATCCTACGGGGACATTTATGGCAGCTGTTTGAAATACAGCTTTTTCACTTCTAACAGATTTGGACAAATAAGTTTATTAATTAGATGAAACAGGTTAAAAATAATTTAAAGCTATTAAAGAGGTATTAAAAACAGTGGTGGGATTATTTACAAGTGTGACAAAAAATGAGCAATGGAAGAGAGTTTTATTTGTCATAACAGTCCCCAAAATACTCCTGGAATGAAAGCCACTGCTCTTCCCCAGCTGGCTACTGCTCTGCATTTGTACATACTTTCCACCAACTTCTTACTCCCTTAATTCTTCTTCCTTTGGAAAATGTTCTTGCTTGCAAGCCACATCCACTAGCAAATGTAGATCTAGGGAGAACACAAATGGCAATCCAATATTTATTCTGTAGTTTGGTAATGTACCCCTGTCTGTCTTAACTAATAGAGTTCCAAAACCATATTTGCCAGCTAGAGTTCCCAAGCAGCTGTGGCAGAACAGTGTTTCAGTGAAAAATTAGGCATTTTCTTTCTTGCTACATTGAACAGATACAAATTGGTAGTGGAAGTAATGCACAGATAGCCACTTACAAATCCACAGCTGCAGATAACTATATTGTGTGGTTTCTTTCTATTATGTATATAGGTGAATAGTTAATTATAGTTAAAGAATATAGGATAGGTATATAACATCAAGATACAAGGGAATACAGCAACTGTTAAAGAACACATCTGCATTGGCTTTAACATGTTATCTGTAACACCAAATAAAGGTAGTGAGATGAAATTACACTGTTGTTTATGTCAAGCAGACACCCTTCTCAGAAAGGCAGCAGATAAACGTAACAGACTGAACTTGCAGATGTTATAGTGTTACACTATTATTAATATTTTTATTTAGTTCACATGTATTTAAGTCAGTCCAAGAAGATAAAGAAATCACAGCATACTATGTATTTCAAGAAGAGACACCTGATTAACATAATCAGAATGAGGAAAGTGCTGCCACAATTTTTACTCTCCTGAAACAGGATTTCAAAAGCCAAAGAATTCATGTGTCCAAAGAGAAATGTAATTCCTGGACCAAATAAAGTGCAATCAAGGAAGAAATTATTAAATAACAAGGATCCATTCCTAACCATCATGATGCCAAAATGATTAGACAGACGTTGTGATGTCATGAAATAAGAAAGCTCTACTCTTTAATATTGTATCACAACAGTGATAGAATTTGTACGGTGTTGTCACAATATTTTGTAAACTGCACTCCCACCTTAAAGATGCCTATTGTCCAAGTACCAAAATTTCCTCAGCAAAACAGAAAACTCTCAGAGAGGCAATTACTGTGGTGATTAGAAAAGAAGTGAATGAAAATCACCAGGAATAAAACTTATGATATGGAAGGTAAAGGTGGGGCTTCCTACCAAAGATCTTGATTTTAAAACATTCCAAAAATACTTCACACCCGCCCTAAACCATAAGCACTGCAATTACAACCAAGACATATCATTGCAGAAAAGATGATTTGGCATAACACTTCAAACTTAGTGATAAGAGTTTTTAACATTTAAACAACCTATTTCAGGAGTTATTAGGTTTTCTTTTTGCTAGAGATATGGTATGTATGGCTGTGAAGTTCCATTCTGTCCTGCAAATATTGCACTGAGCTGACCTAAATGATGCCCTAAATCATTTTCAGCTCTTTGACTCTATTTTGATTTTAAGATCAAGAGATCAGATAAAGATCAACAGATTGTACATTTTATTTTCCCTTCAATCTAATGCTCAAATTAAATCATAAATCATAAGTCTTCTAAACATAGGCGGGACTAACCGAGCAGAAAAACACACACACACACACACAGTCACATACATACCCCTGCACATCTCTTCATTCACAGAATCCCATGAAGGTTATTCAATGTTTATTATGAGGGATGATCAATAGTGCATTAGTAATCAGACTTATTAACATGTCCCATACTAATACAGGTAATCCTCAGCTTACAATAGTTCATTTAGTGACTATTCAAAGTTACAATAGTGCTGAAAAAGGGACATGACTATTTTTCACACTTATAACATTGCAGCATCCCAGTAGTCACATGATCAAAATTCAAATGCTTGGCAACTGCTTCATATTTATAACAGTCATAACAGTCCCATGTGATCCCCTTTAGCAACCTTTTGACAAGCAAAGTCAGTGGGGAAACCAGATTCACTTAACAACCATGTTACTAAATTAGCAACTGCAGTTGTTCACTTAACAATTGTGGAAAGAAAGGTTGTAAAATGGGGCAAAATTCACTTAACAAATGTTTCACTTAGCAACATAAATTTTGGGCTCAGTTCTGGTGGTAAATCGAGGACTACCTGTATTTCAATCGTTGTACAAAAGATCAGTGTAATTCACGTTAACTGTCCTTCATGCTGGTGTCTGAGAAATTAGCAGAAACAAAATTGCTCTAAAAATTGAGGGAAAACTGCCTTGAGTATTTCAATATAAATAAATTTATATGAGAAGATACCGAAAGCCTACCATTCTTACCAGGGGATTTGCCCTTCTGTGAACTGCTCCTTCTTTCTCTGCATTTGGTTTGGATGGATGAAACTGAATCTTTGGTGCATTTGTTGAGAGGACCCACCTCTGAAACGAGGAAACCAATTTGTTCTGAGGATGCAACAGTCTCTGATGTATTTGACTCACACTTTATATTAGGATCCTCCTTATAAAGAAGTAAAACACACAAATAAGTAATATATTTATTTCAAAAAATTCAGAAAATGGCACAAATCCTTGAAGCCCTTTCTCCACAATATAATATTTATGTCATTACTATTCCAGGATGGTCTATGTTGTTTCCCACACATGATGCCATAACAAAGACTTAAGAAGGAAACGCTGGAAGCTTATCATCCAAGATTTCTTTTAAAAGGCTACATGTGCAAAAGCTTATTTAGAACCACCAACAAAATGTATGGGCTATTGTGGAAAAGAAGATTATCTTTCAAAGAATGATTAAATTTTACCCTTAAAATTATCCCCAGCATCTTAATTACCCAGTGTCATCCAAATAGGACTCATCACAGCAATAATGGTAAAAATATTTCAGAAACAATTATTTTCAGAACAGTTATTTGGAAGAAATATTTCAAACACAATTATTTTCAGATATTCTCTGTCATTATTTAATGCCTTGAGGCATGACTTAGTTAAGCCTAACCCTAATCCTACTTGCCCCATAAAGTATTAAATTTATAATCTTGAATTAACTAATTTGAGGGGTTTTCCAAGAACTGAACCCTTACAATTGGCAAGGAGTTACTGAGTATAGTTTAGAATGTTTTCTGAACCAAATTAAACCATAGTTTAATGCAACTTGTATACCCAGCCAGGACTGGTTGGTCTAAGGCAGTCAAGTAAAACTTTCATGGTTGAGGATTTGAGTTTAGACTTCCTTAGTTTTAATTTGACCTATGATCATGACAATAATGTTAATATTATGACTGCAATCATGCAATAAACTTAAGCTGCTTTTTAAATTAGGCCATTTTCTGAGTTTACACAATTCAGTCAACAATAACTAATGAAACTGGCTGGGTTCATACAACATGCTGAGTGACAAAAAAGCTAAGCAAAGTTAATATTAACCAAATATTAACCTTAGAAAGTTATGTAAACACAGCTGCTAGTTTTTAACTGACCTGTCAAGTATGTTATATGAACACAGGTGAATTTGCTTTAACAAAACTTTAATAGTGAATATTATATTCAGTTGTGTTAATTATGTACATTTGTATTTTATACAATTATGTACAATATTTGTATTTTTTAATTTTGAAAATCAATGATTTGATAATGCCATGAAATATATTATTTTAATTCTAATTTAAATATTTGCTTACTCCTGAAGAACATGGAGAAGAGATTATCAGACCAGAATATATCATAGTTGTTACACTGTTCCCTACCTGTGGCTGACTGAATGGAAGCTCCTCTTGAACAAATATCATGGGAGACACAGCAGAAGACTGGTTCAGTTGTTCTTTGACTTTTGCTGATGTTTGTGGTGTGACTGTAGGCTGTTGCACTATTTGAGCTGTGGTATTCTCCACAGGTTCTGTGGTATGAATAGCATAGATAAACTCTGGAGATTGTGGCAAGGAGCATGCTATAGCTTGTTCAGACTCTACAACAAAGGATGTGATATCTGAGCCTACAGGGGTTAGAGGTTCTAAGTGGCTGGTTTGACCTGAAGAAGCTGTATCACTATTCCCTGAATTAACTATTAATTGTTGGTTTCGATTTGACTGTGAAGTTGGACATTGGTTCTCCACTGGTTCTACTTTTACCATTTCCAGCTTTGGGGATGAATGCATTTCATCAACAATCTGGAAGACCGCTTCTAGATTGACTTCTGTCTTCTTGTTTTCATCAGAGGTGTTGCAGGACCAATTAGAAGGCAAGAATTCAACTGGATATGAAGATTGCATTGGTGGATTCTAGTGAGACACAGACATTTATTTGTGCATTTTAGCACTGCTGAGTAAAAGAAGACTATATAACCCAATAATACATCTGTCTTTAGCATATGCTGTCTATAATACAGTTACTTTTGAAAAAAAAATACAAATACTCCAAAGTCTTCATTAACAAATTTGAATTCTGGTGTCCTCTAATAGAAAAGGCTATAAGTAAATAAGCAACTAAATATTATTTGAATTTAATATAACAATATTGCTGCAGAAGTTGAATTTGAACTGGGCTTTCTGACATAATTCTTCAGAAATCTTGGGGGAAAGTCTTGTGTGACTTTATTTATATTACTTCAGAGTCAAAGCACTTAATATAGCACATTTAAATATAGATATTTATGATTTTGGGAACTCTTCCTTAAAAAGAAAATACTTAACAGAATTTTGAAAGATTATATATCATTCTACAATGAATGTTTGTTTTTTGTAAACAAGAAATTTCTAATTATTGAAATAATTTACCATGAACAAAAAATTTACGTGTTCAGTCACAGATATAATAAACTTGTGACCAAGGGGAAATCGATTTGATATTTCTTAAATTTACTTTTTAATCTTAATGCCATATACCTAACTACTACAAAAACAAAGTGAATTTTCAAAACTTCACTATGTTATGACATGCCATCAAGGTCAGGATTCAGAAAAGCATACAATATATTGCATTGGACATGCCTTGGATAGGTCACTGGAACTTAGCCAATTCATTCACCTGAAAATAGCTGCAGTGTGTATAGATAGAAGCTGTAGGACTACCACAACCACTTAAGGGATCCATGTGGGTAGGTGGAGAACAACACTGTAATACAGCTAGAAAAAAAAGAAGAAAAATTAAAAGGCAGAAATGATATTCCCAGTTAATTAAAAGGGTTTTCTGAATTGCATATTATAGTTCTCCCAACTGTAATCTAGCAGTGGATTATGGCATAGTATAGGATCAGCAGAGATGGGCTACAGACCCATATAAGAAGCAGAAATTATCTGAGGACTAATCCCTTCCCCTAAGTAAATGATGTATATGTTTTAAACACATTGTTTGAAAATGTTCTTTAAGTATAATAGGAAAACTGAAAATAATTCAACGTTGGGTAAAATATACTAATACATCCCCTCCCCCAAATCAACAGCATGCCTTGAGTCCCAGGGAATGTGTTGATATAGAGCAGCCCAAGCACAAGAAACGTGAAAAAAGACTCTTTAGGGAAATTCTTTATTAATCCAAAATCTGGGAGTACTGTATTTTTTGGAGTATAAGACACTCTGGACTATAAGACGCACATTAGTTTTTAGGGAAGAAAAAGGGAAAAAAATCTGCCTCTGCCTACCAGCATCCATCAGTATTCATCTGGCTAACATTCTTGCAGCAAACAGCCTGGTCAGCTTCAGCATGTTATCACAGTCTCATTCAGCATGAGCAGCTGATTGGCGGTTGGATCAGCCTCCCGGAATACCGCCAATCAGCTGTTCCAGGCTGTGGGGATCGCCACAGCCCATTGCTGCCCCCGTGCATCATGTTTTCTGCCTCCGCATATTCCAGCAATCCCCACCACCTGGAACCAGCCGAAAATGTGATGAACAGAGGCCAAAAATGGATTGTGCGGAGGCCAAAAATGTTACGCGTGGAAGCAGCGATCAGCGGTGATGTGCTGTGGTGATCCCCGCAGCCTGGAAGGGGTCTAAAACAGATTGTGCGGAGGCTGAAAACGCCATGCAGAGGCCAAAAACGGCCAAAGGGTGGAGGCTGCTGGGTGGGCAGGACTTCAGCAACATTTGCTGTATAAGGAATTGTGCTTTCTAGATCATCCTAAAAGCCTAGTCTTAAAGCCTAGGTCTGTGATAAAATTTAGACCCCAGTAAACCTAAAATTTAAACCTGGATTGGTTACTTAGCCTGGTTAGACCAAAACACTTGGGTCTTCAAATAGGCAAATGCAGAAGAATGCATAACAAAGATTATTCTATTTCTCCCACCACTGGGTTGTTAATGTGTTTCACATAAAGCAATTTTTGAGTCCATGAAAACAGAAGTATGTGCATTTTTTCTCAATTACTAAGCCCAATTTATATAGAAAGTCAGCTAGTTATCCACTCAATGATAATTTATTTAGTAAATTTTTAAAGGCAGAGCATCACCAAAGAGTATTTTGGAATTTATGAAGGCAAATACAGGTAGCCCTCAACTTATAACCATTCATTTAGTGACCATTCAAAGTTACAATAGCACTGAAAAAAGTGATTATAACTGCTTTTCACACTTATTATCCATGGTTATGTTATCAAACTTCAAATGCTTGGCAACTGGTTCATATTTATGATAGTTGCAGTGTCCCAGGGTCATGTGATCACCTTTTATGACCCTCTGACAAGCAAAGTCAATGGGGAAGCCCAATTCACTTAACAATCGGGTTACTAAACAACGGTTCACTTAACAACTATGGCAAGGAAGGTCATATAATGTAGCAAAACTCACTTAATTGTTTTGCTTAGCAATGGAAATTTTGGATTCATATGGTCATAAGTCAAGAACTACCTATATTGCATAAGGGAAAGAAAGGATTAGGATTTAGTGATAATATTCAAACTCACTGGATATTGTACAAAAACTAATTTATAGAACCAGTTAAGAACAACTTTTAAAATAAGTTTCAAATGTAAATGATCAGATTGTCATTCAGAAAAATGATTGTGTTGAATAAGTCTTCTCTATTGTTTGACTTTGAACACTTTCCCCTCACAAGGTTATAATCCTACTGCTCAGAAGTCATTTTTAACCAAGTATCTGCTTATGACCTCAGTAGAAGAGCACAGCTTTGACAGCACTGATGTTTAAAATAGAACAGTCTGTCTGAACATTTTGTTTGCTTGTGTTAAGGCAAAACCCCAGGGCTGCTTTAACTAATATGAACAGCAAAAGCTAATATGACAGAGCCATAAGTCCCTGCTAAAACTTCAGTGGGTGCAATGTAAACATTAAATAAATGTATTCCTTTGTATGATGACATATGCTAGAAAAACTGCACAGTTTACGGATCTGCAGCAGGTTTCCAGGATATTTGAAGTTTAAAAAATAGACGTATTGTAAGTACTTCATTAGTCCATGATCAAAGTGTATGATGTGGACTCTGAATACATATGAAATAGCTTTTAGACTTACCAGAAAGTCAAATCAAAACACTGCCGTTTCCTGACATTATTGAAAACAATTGAGTATAGATGTTTGGGGTAGGTCACATCAAATATCAAGTATTTAAGAAGTAGCTGTGTGATTCCATAGTAAATACAATTCTAAAGTATAAACTTAAGTGCAGATTAAACTATAAATTCCAGCCTAGGTTCTTTTTTCTTACATTTCCAGCTAAAAGAATTGTGGGGAGCTGCCATCAGTATTTTAGATGATAGCTTTTGGCTGGATTATTACATTGCTTTGAGACAAATGATTACTACTGCAGAGATAAAAAAAACTATAAATTCATATATTGTTGGACTATTACTGCTTTCTTCTATTAGCTGCAGGTGGCACAGCCAGTGGTCACAAAAAATAGCTGTAACACAATATGTGGCAAGACATAGAAGCCCCAAATATTCCCTACGGCTCTTTTTGTCTAAACAACAAGCAAATTTGCTGTGGTATTTCTATATTACCAGGGATACCTTATCACAATTCCTACAATGAGATAATCTACATACTATACATTATTACAAATTTGCATCTGTATTTTTATATATCAGATATTTTAATAGTTTTGTGGTTGGATGGGAGCCTTGTTGGAGGTTGTTGCTACTGTTAAACACTAGACTTGTAAATTTTTTAAAGCATAAAGTTTTAAACTTTTGATGAAATAAACTAATATTGGAACAGGTTACCTGTTGGATAGTAAGCTTGGGAGTATGGTGCTGAAGCTGCATAACTGGTATATTTCTGGGAAGATGGGGCCATTGTCTGAGGCCCTTGTTGAATATGCACAGATGTAGAGCTGGGCTGCAGAGTATAAGTTACTTCTGTTGGGAACCTCTGCAACACAGGAAATGGAACACCTTTGTCTGAAAAAGCTGATGTCTCCACCTGACCTGGGAGCATTCCAAGGGAGTTCTGCCATGTTCTGGGAGGAAAAGGAGTCCGATCGGAACCTTTCAGTGGAAAAGCATTTTGGTTGTGAGATGATGGTGACAGGTAGGAATAAGGAGATAAACTGTCTCGCCGAAAAGATCGATGAACCTGTTCTAAAGTCAATGGAGCTGAAGATGGAGAGGAAAATGAGAAATTTGATATATTATCAAACATATGTCAGAAATCTCTAATAGTGTATAATCACTGCTAAGCATATTTGCCTAGATTAGTTTTAATCAAATGATATAGCAAACAGTACTCAAAGAAGTAACTTCCTAGTTAGAATTGGAAAACTCTTAATTTGCATCAATTGACATATGTATATGATTCTGGATAGGATTTAAGTGAGTATTAGCCCTGCTTTGGATATCAAATCATTCCTAGGATATTACCATAGGATTAGGAAGAGTCTAGAGTAATAACATAATCTGGACTGATATAGTGATTTGTCACCACCCCTTGATTTCTATTTTTAATTTGATACTAGGAGTATCCATTTCAGAATCAAATACGATAAGAGCCCTTTTTAATAATATAACAGTAGTAATACTATGCTTATAATATGATTTAAATAATAATTTAAATATATTTAAATTAAAAACTACTAATTGAACATCTAAAAATAATCTGGGGTAAATATATATATACCTAAAAAGTGTTCATCTGGGCCAAGGGAATATTAGAGCGTCAGACTATTTCACAAAATGAAGACTTTTTCTCTGTTTGCTAGTTGCCATCTCTGAAAATGAGTTATGGCAAGTAGACAAAGGCCTCAATAATCATCTACAAGTAAATTATGAAAGTGTTCTTCATGTTCAAGTTGTGAAGAATGTGAGATAATAACCAGCAGCCTAAATTAAATTAGAAACGAGCCAGAAATCAGTCCAGTTTTCTGTGCTATTAAGTGTATTCTAAAAATGTGTCAGGTGCAGGCTCCACAGATTTAAAAACAATATTTTTTACAATTTCTGAGCTTCTGTACCTTTTGGGATACATTCATATCAGGTTTTTTAAAAATAATATTTATTTTTGTCACTGACTGTTGTGTGCTGCTCATATAGTGGCCTTTTGTGAGATAGATGGCTATATAAATTTTATAAATAAATAATGCAGTAGTCTAATTTATAGACATATTACTGTGGGTTAGTTCATACAGCTATTCTTAACAATCACACCTCTATCAAATGACACGTACCTTAGGAATACTCTACTTGTATGTTACAGCAATACATTCTATATGAAGCTATCTTTGAAAAGTGCTGAGAAACAACAATTGACACAGAATAGACTCAGGCAATTAAGGAATTGTCACCTATTGGAAGTATGTGATACTCTTATTTTAAAAAATGCATCGGCTTCTCATTTATTCTGGACCAAATATAGGGAACTAGTAATATCCTTTAAAACATTTTGGACCAGAATATCCTGAAGACTACTTTCTGCTGTTTAACAGCCTGAGGAAATTTTCAGCAGAAGTCCTGGTCCTAATATGCTCGTAGTAGTAGTCTTATCTGGAAAGAGAGCTTTTTCAGCAGCAATATTTTTCCTCCCAAATGAGATTTGTCATATTGGTTTAGACTTACATTGGATAGTTCAAATATTCTAAGAGTTACTATTCTCTCGTTGCTTTAACTTGCTAGGTGCTGTTCAGTTAAATTATTTAAAGGATTACCTATAAAGTTGTACCTGTTTACCTGTTATATACCTATTTTTTGCTGTTTTATCAAATCCTCATTTTATTATTTTACAATTATAAGAAGTATTTTGTCAATAGCAATAGCAGTAGCATTCAGACTTATATACCACCCCATAATGCTTTACTGCACTTTCTGAGCGGTTTACAGCGTCAGCCGATTGCCCCCACAATCTGGGTCTTCATTTTACTGAAACTGGTACACGTGTATTTGTTACTTTTTGTGATATATGTGGGATTTTCTTACATGGGTATATTTGTGTAGCAATATTACCTTACGTGAAACAATCCTAATAATGGATGCAATGAAAAATGAAAATTTATAGTTCTTATAAGCTTATAATGGCCATTTATGAAATACTTCTTCCAGCTGTTTGAGAGATTTCTACCTTTTCTACTCTTCTACTGGGTCTAAATGAAAAATAATATACCCTATTAAAAATGGGGAGAATATTATAGTGCTCCAGTGCTCTCCCTCCTGTTCTTTTTGTTTCAATTGTATTCACCTGCTAGTAATCACCAATTGATCTTGATGAATAATTTAATCTATTTTCATCCTGGTCCTATGATTGACAAATATTATTTAATGTTTCTATGTCAAAGCAAAAGGAGGCACATTGGCTCAGCGGTTAAAGATGCTGAGTTTGTCAGTGACAGCTCAGGTTTGAGACCCGACTACCATATGGTGGGCTGAGCTCTTGTTTCTTGCTTCAGCTCCTGCCCATCTAGCAGTTTGAAAGCTTGCAAATGCAAGTAGATGAATAGTTATTACTTTAGTGGGAAGGTAACAGCATTCCATGTGCCTTAGCATTTAACCATGTTTTCTGATAATGCTGGCTCCCTCAGCTAAGAAACGGATGAGCACCGCCCCCTAGAGTTGGACATGATTGAATGGGGAAACCTTTACCTTTACAGCCATAGCAACTAGTAAATTTGGAACACATTTATCAGTGATATGCTCCTGTTTCTTCATATATTACTGGCAACTTGAAAAAAGAGCTGCATTAACTAACAGAATGGGGATAGTATAAAATGCATACAGCACCTATTATTTGAAACAAATACTGAAAAACGTCAAAAAATGAATCACTGTATATCATGTGACCAGGGGGATGTTGCAACGGTTATAAGTGTGAAAAATGGTCAAGTCACTATTTTCAGTGCTGTTGTAACTTCAAATGGTCACTAAACAAACTGTTGTAATTTGAGGACTACCTGTATGCATGGCAGAGTAAAAGACTTTAACCACCAGACTTCAACATAGTAGTGAATGGATTCTGCATTGACATTGGATAACCAAAGATTTGAACCAGGGCCCTTGGGTGATTCATATTGCTTGTTAGTGATTACATGGCTTTATTCACGTAATACTTAACTTTGTTACAGAAAATTCATTTTCTGATTCATATAATACATTGAACAATTGACTAATCAGTGTGGCTTTGAATAACATTCTAGGCCACATAAAAGCTAGCAGAAATTAGTAGCAATCAAGCTTAATATATTGTGTAAACATAACCACTAGAACTTTAATTGATCTGGTTAAATGTGTTTTGTGAACAAAGCCAGTGAGTTATAAGTTTATTTCTATGAGATACTGAAGAGCCAATCATATTTGACTGGATGAATTTTGACTATGTGTTTTGTACCTTAATATGCAAACCCAGAATGCTAGGTTGAGCAAATAGCGGTCCAGCTGGGGTAAAAATGATATACAAATACAGGTAGTCCTTGACTTGCAACCACAATTGAGCCTAGAATTTATGTTGCTAAGTGAGAAGTTTATTGACTTTTGCCCCATTTTACGACATTTCTTGCTACATATCTTAAGTAAATTAGTAACGGTTGTTAAGTGAAATCTGGATTTCCCATTGACTTTGCTTGTCAGAAGGTCTCAAAGGATGATCATATGACCCCTGGACACTGCAACCGTCATAAATATGAACCAGTTGTCAACCATCCAAATGTAAATCATGTGAGCATGGGGATGCTCCAACAGTCATAAGTGTGAAAAACAATCCTAAGTCATTGTATAACTTTGAAAGGACCCTAAACAAACTGTTGTAAGTTGAGGACTACTTGTACAGCTGTAAGGACATAGAGAAAACTCACTATTCTTAAAACTAAAGGCAGTAACTCTTGTTTGTTTAAACAAACATTTAGATGCTCAGGATGAAATGGGAGAGCTTCTGAACATGCTTTCTCATTGAACTGGGCTGAACTCTGGCAGACTGGTTCCTCAGGGTGCACTCTGCAAGTGCGCAGTACCCTGTGCCCAACACTGAACCTTTATTGTTATTTCGATATTGTTGTTATTGTTAGTAACTTTCTCATTGCACAAGGGAGGAGGTGCTGTTCGTGGACGCCCTCCTCTCTCACCGGGCTTATTGTCGTTCTTGGCAGCTACGGCCCCTGCATGTGCCGCCGGGGGATTGTGATGGTGCTGATGTTGCTGGCTGAGAAGGGCCTCCCCACCGTGAAGGGAGGTGCTGAGGAGGCGCTGGAAGCGGTTGGGTGGCCGGCTGGTGACTTCCAGGCCTGCGGCCAGCTTGGCCTTGTTCGCGCTAGTCAGGCGTTTGAGGTGCACCAACAGATCGGGCCGGTCGCGGCGAAAGTGCGGGCTGTGAAAATGGTGCAAGGGGCCGCCGGGGGCCGAGGCAGCGGCTGAGGCGCCTGTGGTGGATCCGCCACCAGACGAAGAGCCCCCGCTGCCTCCCGGCGGGCCTAGCACCACTTTGCGGAAGCCGTACAAATTGAGCTGCCGGATGAAACTAGTGAAATTGGTTGTCTTGAACAGCTCCGGCGAGGAGGACGTGGACGACGACGACGGAGACACTGAAGAGCCGCCGGCGGAGGTGGGGCCGGCGCCATCGCCCCCGGGACCGCCTCCCACCGCCACGGCCATTCCGCTGCCGCCCGCGCCCAGGAGCTCGGCTTCGAACAAGGGCTGGTCGATGAGGAGTCCCTCGCCCCGGGCGTCCCAGCGGATAGAGCGGAAGCGCGGGCTGTTGACCAGGCGCCACAGTTTGGCGGGGAAGTTGTTGGGGTTAATGGGCGCGGCCGAGAGTAGTGGGTCCTCCATCGAGGTGGCTCGGTCTGCGGGGAGCCGCCAGGCTTTCGAGACCGCCTCGCGCCCGTTCGCCTTCTCTCCCTGCCTCCCCCCCTCAGTCCAACGGACGGTGGAAGGCCCGCGTGAGGCCGATCGGCTTTTTTCCAACGGACGCCGCCGTCAATCATCGCCGCCGTCGAGGCAGAGCGGGCTGACCGGGCTGTTTGGCGGCGCGCGCTCCGGCCACCTCCTCCCGCCAAAAGACTTGGGCGAAGAGGCTACACCGGGCGGCTGCCTGGTTTCTGCCTTTCGCTTGAAGGCTGAGGAAATAGTTAAAATCACACCACCCCTCTTGCTGAAACAAATGGTCCACACAACACAACCAGGCCTGATAGTTGCATTTTTTGGTCTTCTCTAGGCAGTGGTCTTGGGAGAGCAAAAGGTTCTCTTGCCCAGTGCTATCCACACTTGGTTTTGATATCCACCCATTTGCCTTTGATAAGAAGAATAACTTTAAGAAAGATGTAAATGATAATAATATATAATTATATTATAATAATGATGATGATGATGATGTACATTTGCAGAAGACAGAACCTTTGCTATCATCAGGCTGGTTCTCATTCAGTATTCTTAGAATGATAGAGAAGGGGCCATTGAAGTTCCCTGCAGGAATCCACATTGAAGCATCCCAACAGATGGCTGCCAGACATCCAGAGCACAGGAGCTCATAGTTCTTGGTACAGGTGGTCCTTGACTTACAATCATTTGTTTTAGTGACCGAAGTTACAGTGGCCAGGAAAAAGTGGCAACTGATTCTTGCACGTATTATACAACTGTTGCAGTATCTCCGGAGTCATGTGTTCAAAATTTGGACATTTGACAACTTGGCACGTATTTGCAACATCCTGGGTTATGTGATCACCCTTTTGAGACCTTCCCAGCCGGCTTCCAAAAATCAATGTCGGTGAGGGAGCCTGGATTTGCTTAATGACTGAATGGTTTACAGTTCATGCCAGATACTTTAAATAAATAATTATCCCAATACAGTAGTTAAGTTTAGGAGCTGTAGTGTTGCAGTGGTTAGAATGCAGTGTTGCAGATTAACCCTGGCCCAGTGCCAGAAGTTTGATCGTGATCTACTCAAGGTTGAGTCAGCCTTCTATCCTTCGGAGGTCAGTTAAACCCAGGTTATACTGACACTAAACCACTTAGAGAGTGCTGTAAAACACTGAAGCAGTATATAAGTCTAGATGCTATTGCTGTTGCTGAGTTTAAGATAAACATTAGGCTATATAAATATTCTAATTGGCACTCCTGAACCATAGCCAAGATCCATAGGTATTCTTTTCTCACTTTCCCTTCTCAAAGGCTGTCTGGAAATGCCAGGTCTTAACAATCTTCCAAAATACTAACAGAAATGAAGAGAAAAATCACTCCAGGCTTCCTGTCACCTTAATATGACTTCTCTGTTGGTTCTTACCAAAGTGGCAGATTCTATTTGGAGCAAATCCTGCTAACAAAGTCTGAAGCCACATAGGACTTTATAGGTAATAGCCACCTTAAATTGCTCCAAGAAGCTAATTGTCATCAGTGTAATTCCTGTGATAATAATGCTAATTATTAATCCAAGCTTGACCATTACTATATGGGCTGTCTCATTTAAATTAGCTTTAGTTTCTAAATGGTCAGCAGGGATAGTCCCATGTGAAACAAAATACAGTAGTCTAGTTGTGACATACAGAAGCCGTATATCTTTTTATACAAAAAGATTGCACATATATTTTAACAAATAGAAAAGAAATGAAGAAGCCTGTCCTATAATTTTAAGAGCTTAAAAATACAATATTTTTTGTCACTGCTTAAAATGTCACAGGATTTGCTGAAAATATGAACAAGCTGCCTCAAAGTATTGGAGATCATCATTTTAACTCTTGCAACCAAAAGGTGAGATAGAAGAGAACATAGGACTGCTCTAAATGGATAAAAAGTGGTTCTAGTCATTTGCATAATTACAGAATTTTAAAAAGTTACAGTAATCCTTTGTGAGAGTGGCAGATAGAACATTCAGTTATGGGGCTGAAAAGCAGTAGGAGCTTCAAAGTCAATTCAAAATAATGATTTTTTTAAAAAAATCAACAATTATGTTTTCTCTGGGTGGGCATGCTACAGAAACCATCCATCCATTATAGAAAAGGGCCTATCCCATGGAAAACAGTAATCTGAGAACTGGGAGATATTGAAACAATCCTCAGGACTGATGCAGTTCACATCTGATGCTTGTACTGTCCCAATGGCTGGAGCTGATAGCTTTTGTGTGCAATGACTGTGTTATAAAATTTATAGACTTGATCTGAATTTAATAGCATGGCATGTAAGCAGTGGCCTGAGAAAAACAAACCCTAAGGAATGTAGCTTTAGACACTGCAAAGACCAATTAACTCTGTTTGAAATAGAGACCAGAATGGAGACAAGTACTAGGTGAAAAATGCACATCAAGTGGCTAGAGATAGGGATTTGGATGAAGAGTATTCTGTGTACATACAACATCTAGATTGTGATCCACTCTCCTCCAGATTCTTCATGTTACTTGCTGGTGTTTTGTGAATCTGTAAAGTTTTATCGGTGTGTGCTGAGGCAAAATCTATATTGTAATTAATAAAGCTAGAGTTTAACAAAGGATTGTATGTGGTCTCATCCATTAGTGTGAATTATTTGCCTGATTACAATCTTGTGGGGAAGGTTGGCATCTCCTTGATAGGTATGGTATGTATATTCCTGGTATAAACTCCTGATTATTGACCAAGGTGATGCTGCAGGACCCCAAACTGATCGGTCCTCTGCTCCTGGTGACCGACCCAGATTGGTTCCTACAACTTGGGACACATGCGTTCACCAATGCTATGTTCCAGTGGATGTTCATATCCAATCATTTCTTAATCATGGAAAATTGCTACTGAGAACTTAGGTGTGGTAATGGATGATGGAAGACTGAACCAGAAGTGGATTTCCAGTAATTTTTCCCCGTTATCAGTGATTGCCTAAAGAGCATATACTCTTAACTATGAAGGAAAGTAAAAGTTGTTGTTAGTGGCACTCACACTACTGGCATTTTTAGCAAAACCCTGTAATTTTAAGATGTTCTTCCCAATTCTGCAAACCATTTCAATGGATTTTTGAAGTATGCCTACCAGAGCAAGCAGGATTAATTCCTATAATTCCTAATTCAAATTATATAATTCATATAATTCAATTCATATAATTCAAATTAGGAATTATATTTGTAATACTGTAGTGTATGTGTATGTAGTGTATGAAGATGGTCACTTTACATAAAGGTAGAAAATACCTATGTGATGCTTACACATACCTCATTCTTTCTTAGATGGATTCTCCCATTCTTCTTAAGCTACCTTCTCATCTGCATTCCGAGTTGCAACTTGTATTTTTGTGTGGCCTGACATAATTCTTAAATATATGTATGCATTCCAATCATATAGTACAGACTATTCATTTTCTTTAAAAAAAATAATAATCTCAAGACACTTCCCCAAATTTCCTGTGTCATAGGATTATTGCTGATTATTCCAGAAAGCAGAACATTCCAATAAGGATCATATAAGTATCAAGAACTTTCAATGGTATGAACTGCTTACCAAAGGCAGATTGCTTTAGGTGATGAACTCGTTAAATATTTGTAGTGACTATAAGTGATGTTACTGAGGCTTCCTGGACTCTGCTCAATGATCATGTAGCCAGGAAGACTTTTGGATATCTTTTCTGGTGTGCCTATTGCACCTTTTCCAGATTAAGAGTTACTTTAGTCACTCATTTCATGGCTCAACTAATGCAATGTAATGTGTATGAGGTTGCCCTTGAAGCTTCACTGATCCAGAATGGAAAGTGATAGGCAGGTCTCGATATGTTCATGTAGCGCCTCTTCTTCATGATTGCCACTGGTTGCCTGTTTGCTTCTGATATGATTCAGAGTGTTGCCATTATCTATAAAAATCCTTCATGACATAGTTACTGAGGGACAACCTATCATCTGTCCTCGTGATTTGATCTGGCAGGGTTCCTTCAATTAAACAATGCCATCTATGGAACCCCAGAGGGCTATCTGAAAACATGGCTCTTTGCCCAGCCTTTGGCAAGGGTGAGTGAAACCACCTGAATTAAATGGTTGTTTTTTTTCCTCTTGTTCCTATCATCTTGTTATATTTTATTGTTGTTCATTGCATTCCCTTCCCCTCACTGGTTTTTTAATATTTTGGGGTGTGAATCACCAAGAGACATTGGGAGGCAGGCAGCATACAAATTTAAATAATAACAAATACAAATAGTAATAAGCCTCTGTACCTACTCTTTTTAGGATTAGCCTGTGCTTCAAAACTGGAGGAAAGGAAAAACCTGTGTTCTTGAAATGGATAGAAGATAGGGCTTTGGAAATTTGGATGCCAAAATTAAATTAAATTAGGTCCAATACTTTGACCAAATGATGGAAAACGGATTGCCGTATATCAGAAAGACTGAGGAGGGATGGATTGTTGTGCAGTATATAATATAACTAAAAGTATATTCTCTTTCGCTGTTCTACTGTTTTTTTATCAAGAACACTGAGGTATACCACCACCTTGCCTGTCAAGCTAATTTCTGTTGCTTAAAAACCACTGTAGATAAAATTAACTGTCTGGAACTACAAAATGATTCAATCATAGATTTCACTGTGAACATTGATTTTATGTAAACTATGAGTTCTACTGAGAAGAGTTACTAAGCATTTTTTTTAAATACTTCTGTTATTAAACATTGGAATAAACCTTTCAAATAAGGGAACTGTTTTCATTGTTATTTCTAAAGTCTCATAAAGTGATATTCTATGAAACCAAAAGCCTAAAAAAAGACCTCTGGTTATCTTAAATTCTCAATTTTAAGAGTTTAGAAGAAATAGAGTAATTCTGCATAATACTGTGTATCTTGGTGGAAGCCAGTACCCAATGGAGAAGAAAAATATTCAGTGAAAATTAAATAATATGGTCCAACAAAGCAGCACTAATATAGAGATTTTATTCAACTGTATTGAATTCTTACAGCACATTGTTTGTCACAAAGCTATTGATCCGATTTTGGAGTTGTTTTGCCTGAAGACAGTGACACAAAATTCATGAGAGCTGAAAGCAGTATTGATTAATCATGGCTAACTCGAAGGGTCTTTTTCTCTCTTTGTTTTCAAATTTTTGTTTTACATCTGTGCAAATGAGCTGAAAAAGGAACCAAACCCGAACTCTCCTACTAATTACATCACTCTGTACAAAGTTCAGTGTATGGCAACATCAGATTTCATCTTTTACCCCTATGAGGTCATGCTGTCTGGAACAGGCCAGAGGGAAATTCAAACAGATCCAGTGTATAAAGATGATGCTGGCTCTAGGGCTTTTGACTCAAAGATGATTGAAAAATGGAAAGTAAGAAATGGTAACTTGAACCATTAATTCTCCCAAAAATTAATCAAGAATGGGTCGCTGGTAAGAATTCAACCCAAGCGCGAAGTCAGTATCTTCCAATTCTTGAGGAAAGAGATATTCATGCACCCATCCTTTGTGACTGCCTAAGGACTGTTGATCTGGCTTGAGTCATCCACCTCAAAATCTTGTTCATTCTCTAGTCCTACATAGATGTACATTTCAAAATAAAATGATTATGAACACTGCTCATAAAGATCTATGGAAATGGTGGTAACGCTTGCCTTTCTAAAACATTTTAGTTCTTGTTTAGATTACGTGAGAGTAGTAGGGTAAAATAACTGCTATACTGCTGCCACAGTGGAGCATCCATAAATCAGAAGAGTCATTTTGAAGGGAAATTTATTGATGTCAGAATGAACAGAAAAACATTCTTGCAGTGATGATGATCACATCTATAGTGGCCCTCACACCTTCTTGGGTGTTGGAGGAAGAATCTCTTGTCAATATTCCCTGTTTTCCATCTATAAAATTGGCACCTTCCCCCAGCCGTTTATACTCCAGATAAATTTTAAGTGCAGAGAAGTAACATTAGCAGCATTTTGGACTGAAACCCTCAAGCACACACAACAGCACATTCCAGGAGGTAAAGAAAACCCACGTAATAGTCTGCCTTGAAGCATCAGGTTTTCGGAATAAAGAGCAACCAGAAATATGGAGATACAAATGCAGCATAAGGGAGAGGGAATACACTGTGATGTGACTCAAGAGGAAATTTAAGCTGTTGTTCCTGTAAAGACTGTTAGGAACCAGCTGTTCAATACCCACAGTGGGCAGGAAGTGCACCAAGCCAAAGTTAATTCTGCTTTCCATACACAACAGCCCAGCTGCTGGGATAAAATCTATTCCCTCAAGGAACACAAGGAAAGTGCAGAGATACACTCTGCCTTATAAGGGATCCCTTCCTGGTACAGTACTAGTGCTGGCCTTGGGCTGGATATCCAAAAAGGTTGGCAAGCTGAATATGACTGAAATATGACTAACACAGCCAAAGAGAGCTCCCGGAGATATCACACTCTGGGCCTGCATTCTTCTTTCTTACTCAATTTAACCTGACTGCTTTCTGACATGGGAAGAAGGGGGTTCTGATTAGGTTCATGCCTTTCTATTGCTTTTGGAAGGCAATTATTTGCACTATATCATTTGCCATCCCTCTGAAGAAAGACACCGTGGTCTCTAACTTGGCCTTATGTCTTGAAACCACAAACAGTACCATAATGTAGGCCGTGTCACTCTCTTTAATCCAAATTCCTCATCTCCAATACACGGGGCACCAAGTGGGGAAAATTGCCGACAGTGCATACAAGGCTTGGTGATCAAGTGCTGCGCTACCGACCTCTTCAGCTGCAGCAGAGGCAGCCTTCTCCTTCCAGTCTGCAAGTGAAAAGGCCAGGCTTCCACAGATTTCCTCTGCTGGTATTCAGCTAGAAGCTGTGGCAATAGGCTTCTTCAGATGCTGGCTCATAAGTTCCCTTGCGCGGGATACCTGGATGTGATCATAACAGGAATTGCAGACAAGGACTGGATCATAAAGCTGCTGATCAGGAATGGGCAGCTTTAGATGGCAGCAGCCGGCACAAAACACATTCCCACAATTCCTGGGTAAAAAATAACACATAAAAACAACAATGATACTGGAGCCAGGGTAGGATGATATATGGAGGATCTTGTTTTCAGTTAACTGAGGAATAAAGCTGACAATGCAATCTGGGATCTTTAGAGAGCCTGCTGTGCTGTGTGTTTTTGTAAAATTTTCCTGAAGCCTAAAGAAAAATACTACATAAAGAGGTATGACACTGAGAATTTAGCACATTTTAACCCAGCTCTTCACATGTATAAGAAGTCTCCCTCTCTCTCCCACCCCACTCCCTCTCTCTATGTAGGCATCTTATAGATATGAATAAAATAATACCAATTTTGAGACAGCAAGGGCAGGGCCAATTAGTCTTGATTCAGAATAACTGAATTTTGAGATACACAAAATAGTACACCACAGAGTTGTTATAGGCAGTGATAGGAACTTTCTGCTACAATTTTGTCTGATATATGGAGGAAGAGACATATGCAGGATTTCCAAGATTCCAGGCAAACCTCACAGATGGGATCCCCAAATAATCAATGAACTCAGGCACTGAGCTTCTCGGCCACAGGAGAAAGACAGTGGCTGTGCTTTCACTGTAAGGCCTAGTTTTTCTTTGTCCTCCTTCCAGATAATCCAGTCTGTTAGAGAAGGTGGGCAGTGGTGGCAGACTGAGGTTATAGTTGTCTCAGGAGCAAAAGTGGAGGAAAATATTATGGCTCCCACCAGGGCCTTAAGACTCCATATTTGTTGAAGGCATTCACAATGCAAATTTCTGTTCTATAAAACTTCAGTCTATTTACATAATATGGCCCATCAACAACAGGGGAGACTGAAGCCAAACTCTCAGGTTTAAGGTTTTTTTTTTAAAGTTTTTTATTCTCTTTTTCTAGAGAATACTTTTTCCAATTGCTTAATTATCACAAAGCCATTTTTTCTTGAAAAAGTATTACATGCTGCCATTTAACATACTATTTCAAAACATAAAGACTATTAAAATCTTAATACTTATACCTCAAGTATGCCATCAAGTGATTGGAAATTGCTAGTTGATAATTATTACTTTTTTGTCAAACTTTGGCTAAAAGTAAATATAATGAACTACCACTTTCCAAGAAGACATTATTCTACTATATTTCATTAACTTGTTATTCCCTTTGCATCGCTCTCAATATTTGCCACATATTCTGCAGACATACTTATTAAAATGAGGGGGAAAAAGAGATAGGAAAATGAGATGTACATTACCTGCAATGGTGTCTGCGTTTCGCCAACCAGAACTCACAGTCACAGTTAAAGCAGTGTGATGCCATGTGGTCTGGAACCCAACGTGTGACCTGTTTAAAAACACAAAGTGTCATGGATGATTTTGCTTCTGTTTCTTACAAATAACATATCTGTAAGGGAAGAAGCTATGTATCGCACACATTTTAACATGTTAAACATATGTTAAGCTTTATTACTTTCAAAACCACTGACTGAAGAATAATTCAAAAGATGAAAAAAGGTTAAAAAGTAAAACAAAATATTGGTTGTTTAGTTAGAGTTTAATGTTTATTAAAAAGTTAAAAGAATCTCAGAGGAAAAAAAGAAGATCGTTGGGAGTAGACAACAAAAGAGGAATTTATCTGTCTGAGAATTTTTTTTTACTAAACGGAATCAGATTATATATATATATATATATATATATATATATATATATATATATATATATATATATATATATATATATATATATATATATACACTTAAAGTCACAACCCCTGGTATGCCCAAGTATGGGAGGAAGGTCACACTTCCACTCTCTGTCATTAGGCTCGTCACAAGAGACCATCCAGACAGAAACCCAATATTTTTTACTGTTTTTTACTGTTGCCTTATTTATTTATCAGCATAAATATAACATATATATATATATATATCTATATCTATATCTATATATATATATATATATATATAGATATAGATAGATAGATAGATAGACAGACAGACAGACAGACAGACAGACAGACACATACACACATATTTCAGTAGAAGACAGCAGAATAGGAAATATAGGGGAGGAAGCAGCAATGGGAATGGTTTCATCTTACATCATAACAAGTTAAAACACATAAACGTGTCTCAAAGCAAACTAGCAAATAAAGAAATGTAACATGCCTCAGTTTCCCTTTTATCAACAGGCTCCCAGCTTGCTTCAGATAGACAGTCTTCACTATGATCAGAGTAAAAATCCTCATTTTCACTGCCATCTGACTCCTTGAGGCAAGTCTGCAAGGAAGACCATGAAAGCCATTACATTACATTACATTACTTCAGAGGTGGAAGGCCTTCCTCTAAATGAACTGAAAATAACCATAAGATCATAGATAATAGCTTCTATCACATCAGGCATTATTCCAACTAGCTCAGTATCATCTACTGTGATTTCAGTTCTTCCATAATTGATATCTGATCTTTTAACAGATGTGCACAAAACCTGGGACTTCTCTGTTTAGTGTGCTATCATGTCCATGCTATTATTATATTCCAACACAGCAGAAATGTAGGAGTTAGCATGGAATGGTAGAATGAAATGTGTGTGCACATATTTACATCTAGACATGTGTCTTCATTAGTATGTTGACACATTTGTAGGGACAGAGTCCCTACAAACATGCTGATGACAGCAGGATCTGTTCATTTTACCTAACTATACATGCCTTCTTGGGGAAAAATTAAGGAAACCACTGAAAAACCTCCACCGGTGTCACTTACAAAGTCATCTTCATAGTCCATCTGTGGCTCAGCTGGAGTTGGATAGCAATGACGGATGTCTAATCTATGCTGAAGTTCCCGCACCTGCCTACGCAACTGCTCGACCTCCTGCTTATAGGTAGCTTCAATCTGCCGCAACCTATGCTGGATTACATCTGTGGGGAAGGGAAGTCCATCATCATCTAGATATAGGGGAGGCACTGGAGAAGGGCTGTTTGGTGGCATGTGTTTGGAGCCAAGTGCCTGCTTCAAATGGCAAGGGAGCCACAGCTTGCTAGACCTCCCAACAAGGCCCGTGCAGTGTGTGCCAGAATGGATGGAGCAGCCAGGAGGCTTCGCACTTTCTTTCAAAGGCCACTGGCCACTGAGGCACAGTCCAGAGGTCCAGAAGTGCCTACTGTTCAGTCTCTTGTTACAACAGCCATAGGACAGGAATCGTCGGGGACCCATATCACCCCCAGGAAGTGATGTCCCCATCCCTTGAAAACTGTCCCAGTTTGCTGCTAGAAGAGAGAATTCGCTCATCTGGCTTTGAGAAACTCCTTTTCGCCACAACTCTGTCTGAATTTTCCCTGTATGGTTGCCCTCCTCTCCATGTTTGACGTTGCCAATTTTCCCATCCAATTCTTCTTTTTGACAACCTGGAGCACTGTATCTTGGAACAGTCAGAGCTGGCTGACCTGAAGTGGGGTGACCTGCTGGAGTCTGGCTGGAGGAGGATTCTGGGTGAGAAGTTTGAACAAGATCCCAAGTGCCATTGGATATCAGGCCAGTGTCTTTGACATGGTTGTAGGATAATTTTTCAAACACTTGTGTTTGTCCAGAATTTGGAGCTGGGATTGTGTCTTCTGTTGCTTCTGAACCCGCTCTGCTTACTGCTTCAACCTCAGAAGGCACAGCACTTAACTGCTGAGACACTTCATGTTTCTGTGGTCTTTGTAGTCGACTGATTCTGTGACTGTCGGTGGCACTGCCAGCACTTTGTAGGGGATGGAATTCCTGCTGCTGTTGAGGTACTTGAAGCAACTCCTCTTCTCTGCTTTCTTTGCTTGTCACTGTCTCTTCAGCATTGGGATGCCTGGATTCCAAACCCACCCTGACATCTTGACAATGGTTGTTCAGATTTGGATCACTTGATGTGCGGGTCAACAAGCTGCTAGGATCACATGCTGAGAGAAGATCATCCATGGATCTTGTCTTTGGTAATCTGAAACCACAAAAGTCAATTCAGGCAACAGGGGATAATGCAAGTATTGCTTACAGATACACTTAAAAGAAGTTGCCCACTGCAGTCGTAGAGGAAAATACACGCATGCAGGTATGTTCTCTCTCTTCCCCATCTCACCCCAACATGCTCGGATTCACGCACTCACACACGTGCACACGTACAGAGCCCTTTACAATTCAAAGATTTTCAATTATTTTTTAGCATTACAGTAAGTAGTCAGAAGCAAGGAAGGAAAAACTCTTTTAGTCAGGGCTGCAAAGTAGTTCTCGTGGTATTTGTCCTGGATATAGTTAGGACAGATCCTTGATATTTTTTTCTAAATCATTTTAAAAACTCATAAATAATCAGCAAGTAAATGGGGAGCATTATTTTCTAATCTATGAAATTAAAACGGTGACATCAAACTATTCTTTTAAAGCAGTGAAAATTTTCAGAGAATACAGATAAAGAGAACCATTAGCACAACCCCCAAATCCAACCCTCTAGAATCTTCTATACAAACTGCATTGTCATTGATCAGGATAAGCAAGGCTCTTATAAATAAACAGAGGTAGCATTAGAAATTCTGAAATGCACAATTCGTAGAACCTTAACTATTTTTCTCCTACCTGTCAAGCGACCGACTGTTGAACTCTTGAGTCTGAGATCCAGAAGGCAAGTAAAGATCCATGCCTTCTTCTCCTAAAGGACGCGGAGATGAAGTTGGAAGATATACAGCTGTCCAGAGATGCAATGCACGCACATGGCATACTGGATGCAGCACCTTGACATCAAAGATGAAGGAAAGCAGATTCAGGAAGAGGAGGAGAAAAACCAGCAAAAGCCAAGAGTCTGGTAGCTCGTGAAGGTGCACCTCTAACTAATAATTTATATGTTCTACAATTGCAGTTGTCTATCTAACTAAAAGATACAGAGGAACCACTGGATCTTCTTCCATTTTCAAAGAAACAATGGGGGGGGGGGGGGGACAAAAGCTTCACAAAGCCCAGCTATGCCAGAAGGAGGCAGAACTCAAAGTGAAGTGGCGCTCGCAGTAAGGACTGTTACAAAATCTTTAATCCTGTATGTGGGAAAAGAAAACTGTATTTGGCCTTCTGTCCCCCATTGTATGAAAAATTTTCCCTCGTCAACCTGCACAAATGGGAATTTTACTTACTTGCTCGTTAGCAGGCATGTAGAGCAGATTGTGGAAATTTTTGTTACCAGCTCTCAAAAGGGACCAAACTGAGCAGGTGCGTTTGGCAATGTTGTGCAGCTCACGTTCACAGGGGCTGTTTCCAAGGAAGGTCCCATAAAGGCAGGAATATGTGTGTTGGACTAACTTTACCTGCAAGTAAAAGAGAAATTAAGGGATTGGAGAGAATTTTCACAAGAGCCCATGTTGGAGGCAGCTTATTGATATAGTGCTGCTTTAACAACAATGCAGTGCACTATGTCAAGCCTTTACAAAGGGTAAGCAGAAGTCCCCAACAATAAAAATATAAAATAATTACAATTTGGATTTGGTTAAATGTTCCCAAAGCCGAGACTCATAGGTTTTTCTCTTAGCTTGGTTAGACACAAAAAGCATTTTAAACAAAACAAAACTCCATAATATACTATTTTTTTCTGGTTTCTTTTACTCTTCACAGTGTGATTAAATGGGTTGTATCTGCTAACTAACAGGTGAAAACCAAGATAGTACAAGGTTATCTGCCTTGCTCTGTATGAAATGTATGCATTTTTATAAACAGCTTTTTCTCTTTATTAGAGAAATAAAGTGCAATATGTTAGCACCCAGATTATAGAACAGCATTTAGTAGCACTTTTAGAAAAATCAATTTTGAATAATAATTCAGTTGAAAGGGAAATGAGTGCTTTTTTCAAAGGCTTCACATTTTATCTTTACAACAGAGATTTATCACAGTAATTCAACTAGAGTGGACAGTCAAAAGGAAAAATGACACCATAAGAACCATAATCACTTTTGCTTTAGAAACATCAAGCTGTCATTGAACACTGATCTATCTTGGTATTGAAATGTATATCCTCTGCTAACACTTGGCCTTACCAAGAAAGCTTCATTAAATTCAAAGAGACAGGGAAACTGCTTGAGCAGCTGGTGAACAGAATCCAGCCACTGTAAAAACACTGGACACTGTTCGTTCTGATCTTCTGCCTTTTCCTGGTGTCCACATCGATCTCCAAATTTATGGCCAAAATCCAGCCAATCTGATTCAACCAGCACCTGGAAACCCTGGCAATAAAAGGAGATAATTTCAGCACTATAGATTTTCTGAGTAGGCTGCAGTTAAAAAAAGGTAATTCCATAGCTGCCAACATTATTCACCTGTTCTCAAATCATTTGTGGATGTATCATAGCATCTTTAGTTCTTCTTCCTTATTTTCCTGCCCTTGCTTTCATGATATTGCCATCTATAGTGTTTTATTCCTCCAGTTCATCAACTAGGCTTCAGTAGGGAAGCTTCTGCCCAGCTTTGGTTACTGCACAGCTGCCACCCTTTCTGGAACAGGATATTTTATTGATAGTAACCTCAACATCTTGCCCCCACCTCCTTGAAATTAAACCAGTACAATGACAGTACTAGTTCGGTGACAGTACAGTACACTCTATTTGGGACTCCCTTTGAAAATTCAACAAAAATGCAGTTACTTGCAGCTGCTTAGTTTCTGGTAAGCCAATGCAGTAACATCATTTTTTGGGGATGGGTATTGTATTGACTTATCATTAGGGTTTGAGGACAGTTCAAATGCTGGTGTTAATTTATAAAGTTTTAAATAGGGTTGGCTATCTGCAACCTTGGAGACTATTTTCTCTGTACTGAATCATAGGGGTTGCTTCAGCTCTCCTCCCACTAAAAGCAGAGAGGAATAGGAGATAACTCTCCTGCCATTATTGAACAGCTCGCCCTCGGACCATAGACATAGAGTACTGTGCAAAAGTTTTAGGCAGGTGTGAAAAAATGCTGTAAACAAAGAATGCTTTCAAAAATGGAAGTGTTAAATATTTATGTTCATAAATGAACAAAATGCAGTGAATGAACAAAAGAGAAATCTAAATCAAATCAATATTTAGTGTGACCACACTTTGCCTTCAAAACAGCAGCAATTCTAGTACACTTGCACACAGGTTTTGAAGGAACTTGGCTGGTAGGTTGTTCCAAACATCTTGGAGAACTAACCACAGATCTTCTGTGGATGTAGGTTTTCTCACATCCTTCTGTCTCTTTATGTAATCCCAGACACACTTGATGATGTTGAGATCAGGGCTCTGTGGGGGCCATGCCATCCCTTCCAGTACTTCTTGTTCTTCTTTACGCTGAAGATAGTTCTTAATGACTTTGGCTGTATGTTTGGGGTCATTGTCCTGCTGCAGAATAAATTTGGGGCCAATCATACGCCTCCTTGATGGTACTGCATGATGGATAAATATCTGCCTGTATTTCTCACATTGAGACCACCATTAATACTGACCAAATCTCCAACTCCCTTTGCAGAAATGCAGCCCCAAACATTTAAGAAACCTCCACCATGCTTCACTGTTGCCTGCAGACACTCATTATTGTACCACTCTCCAGCCCTTTGATGAACACACTGCCTTCTGCTACAGCCAAATATTTCAAAGTTTGACTCATCAGTCCAGAGCACTTGCTGCCATTTTTCTGCACCCCAGTTCCTATGTTTTTGAGCATACTTTAGTCGCTTGGCCTTGTTGGAGGTATGGCTTGTTGGCTGCAACTCTTCCATGAAGATCACTTCTGGCCAGTCTTCTCCGGACAGGAGATGGGCGTACCTGGGTTTCTGCCAGTTCTGAGCTGATGGCACTGCTGGACATCTTCCGATTTCAAAGGGTAATAAGCTTGATGTGTCCTTCATCTGCTGCACTAAGTTTCCTTGGCTGACCACTGCGTCTACGATCCTCAACGTTGCCCATTTCTTTGTGCTTCTTCAAAAGAGCTTGAACAGCACATCTTGAAACCCCAGTCTGCTTTGAAATCTTTGTCTGGGAGAGACCTTGTTGATGCAGTATAACTACCTTGTGTCTTGTTGCTGTGCTCAATCTTGCCATGGCATGAAACTGTCTTTCACAACCTCACCTTGGTAGCAGAGTTTGGCTGTTCCTCACCCAGTTTTACCCCTCCTACACAGCTGTTTCTGTGTCAGTTCATGGCTGGGTGTCAACCTACGTGTGACATTGATGATCATTAGCACCTTTTTGGTATAATTGGTTGATCATACACTTGACTATACTCCTACAAAATCCCTGACTTTGTGCAAGTGTATCTATGAGAATGGATGCTGGTTTGAAGGCAAAAAGATAGTAACACCAAATATTGATTTGATTTAGATTTTTCTTTTGTTTGCTCACTTTGCATTTTGAAAATTGACAAAAATAAACAATCATTATTTATATTTCTGAAAGCATGCTTTGTTTACAGCATTTTTTCACATCTGCCTAAAACTTTTGCACAGTACTGTACTTTGGAAGCCATAACATCTAAATGACACTGGATGCATCATGAATTATGACATACTGTAGGTATATTCTTTTATCAGGATGCATGCAATAGTATTTGCCTCCTCCCTGGCTACTTTGCCCTACCACTGGAGATGCCCAAGTCTTGGGAGGCCTGGATGATTTCCAGACTGTCCATTTTCAAGAATGGATACGTTCCTTTATCTTCCTTTTGTCAATTTAATATCAAGCCATAGGGGGATCTTTTTTGTCAAGAACTAGAATTCCTTATCACTGTCAGGGGATGCATGCCAATGATAGGTGAGTTACATACCAACTGTACCGTAAGAGCTCAAGCCAAAATGTAGTGAGACTTCTCTTTTCAATCCACATTTCTTACTCCCACTAAGTAAACTAAAAAAATCTATTAAATACAGCATTTTCTTTCCATGGTGACATCTAACCATATGTCAATGGGAAGCACATAGGGAGGAGCATAAAGACAATGCTAGTGCTCCAATTTATATTTCCCAGCAGCTGATATCAAAAGACATATGATTTCCATTACCAGCTATCATTAAAGATTAATCGTGGCTAGGTTTTCCAGGACATAACTGTATCTTTACTATGAACAGAACATATACTGATCTCATCTACTGAATTCTAAATTATCTTTGGAATCTTGTATCATTTACCTATTGCATTTGCTAATTGATTTCTTGCAGAAACTTTTAAAATCAGGCTGTGACTGAATGGAATTAGCTTTAAGGCTACAAACTGCCCATTCCTGCTTTTTAAGCTACGACAAACACTATATAAATAACAAAATCATGTGTAAATGTATCCACGTATGGCATGTATTGTTAGTCTTGACTGATTGAATCTTGAAATAAAAACACAGGCTTATCCCAAACCAAAGAAAAAATAAGACAAATGTCTATTGTCTCCCACTGCAGATCAGTCAGACAAAAAGATGAAAAAAGATGCTTTGCTTTAGGCAATTCTGTACAGCATCTCCCATGTAAGTTAAAATTCTCCTAAAAGTTATTTCTTCTTCTGAGCTGCTAACACAACTGAAGCAGAATACCTCCATAGTTCTATAATAGGGATCCAGAAGAATCTTTGCCAAGGCAACAATCTGAGGGGTCCTGTCCCAACCATCAGAGCAGTGAACCAACACAGGGCGTCCTTCTCGGTCAACAGCATTTGAGACCAGCACAGCTGCCTTCAGCATGATGGACAGATGCTGTAGCCACTTGGTGCTCTCTAGTGCTGATAGCCAGCTGAAATGGATCAATGAAAGAAAATGCATAAAGATTATGGCCAATATAAATATTTTTTTAAGTGCTGGAAACAAGAAACCCAAATCCAGCTTGTGCCAGATAGAAAGTTTTCACTGAGAAAAGGGATGTGCAAAATGTTTTAAAGTCAAAATGTTAGTTTACCGATTCTGGAATGTTGCATGTTTAAAACAGCTTTACTTCAAATTCAAAAGTTTCTAAACTATTGAAACATTTAAAACACTTTGCTAACTGTACATTGATGGTGTGCACATAAAAATATTTTTGTTTCACTGTGTTGAACCTGCCCTTAATCAATTTAACTTAGTGATCTAGTGCTGTGAAAGACCAAAGGAAAAAAAGTCCCCCCTGTAGCCAAATTTCCCATATTATTTGCAGTTATACAAATATCTTCGATAATTTTTCTCTATCAGAATAATTATGTATCCCCCACATATAAACCTAAGGAAAAACAAAAGAATTATACAGCAATGAAGAGATCACTCTGCACAGGATAAATCTTCAAAGCATACCTCTTTTCTTTCAGTTCTGGCAGAAAGAAAATCTGTGTTTTATAATCCTTCAGTTAATGGAATTCCACAAAGAACGTAGCTATTTGACAAATGCTACTTGGAACTTACTTGCTAGGATCTGGCATCTGACTGCATACTGCCCTCAGGTACTGGAAGCTATTACGGATGGAATGAATGTTAGCCATACCCATGAACACCACTTCACAGTTAGGGTAATATTCTGAAAAATGTCAAATAGAAGGAAACAATTAGTTGGAAAGTTAAATAAGCCTATCTATCACATAAAATATCTTCACCCATAATCCTCTTTAATGGGAATAATTAATACTGACCTATCCATTAGGAATCACCAGTATGATTATGGTATGTATATTGGAAAGGGTACCTTGTGATTTAAATTCCATACAGACTCAATAACTTTATTGTTTCAAGTGAGTTGTAGTTTCCAATACATCCTGTGGATTTTTATAATTCAATGGCTCCACTTTAGTCAAACGAGCCTTCTAAAAGCTCAAGAAGTTGGGATGGGAGTAAAAGTAGAACCTTGGCGGGGAAGGTGCTCAAAAATAGGTTTTGTTTGCTTATGCACTCTTTGTAAGGAGGATGCAACAGTGAATAGGTTGCCTAAGAAAGCCAGAAGAACATCATGCTTATACCTTCACATTCACAGCCTCCTCCTTTGGCTCTGTTGGCAACCGCTGCAGTGTAGGACCGAGCATCTAAAATCAGCAGTTTCTGAGGTGTTGCTGAATTCTCTACACTTGAACATGCAGTCAATGATGAATCTGCAAAAGGTTAAATAGGAATTTCTCATTTCTTAAACACATAAACAGTTTGATCAACAACACATAATTCAGAATGCTGAGATCAGCTGAGGTCACAAAATCTGGTTACAACATACATTGTGATCCATCCAAAAAGTACAAAAAACTTTCTGTGAAATATACGTATATATGAATGTATTTTATCCAGACTGATAGGCATTACAAATGAGATTTATATTAAGTATTGCCATGAAAAATTCATCAAATTCTGTCGAAGGCAAGGTAGCATTTGTGTAGCAATGGAAATTAGAATTGAAATAGAATTGGCTTACTTACCAAATCCTGCATCGCAGGCCTCATTTCCATCACTAAGCCCAGACGGTGGGGTCCCTCCAGCAAGCCTCTGTCCAGGGTTCAAGGCACAGGCTTTGGCAATGGAAGTTACCAGATATTCATCATCTGCATTGCGCCAACCCCACCAACTGATCTCAGGTTGACTGCAGCGTGCAATCACAGCCCCATTACGCAAATGCCTAAAAAAGAAATTGAGTCTTATTAATCTTAGAATGCGAAGTGTTTCACAAGTCCCAGTTTGACTGAAAAGCCAAATGCTCCTTTCATAATGGAGAAGAAGCACCAAGTATATGCATATAATAATAGATTGAGATGAGGGGTCCTTGGTTGTTTTCTTGCAGACGTTTCTTTAACCAAATTAGGGGGTATGAAATGTCTGCAAGAAAACAACCAGGCTCAAAGAGTACCAAGGACTCCTCATTTCAACCCTGAGCTACATTCTCCTTTATTAGATTAAGGAGAGGCTTGGGGAAATTTTGACTGGAGAGCCAATTTAAGAGAAAGCAATATTCCTGATCCTCAAGAGCTGCTTAAATGTAACTCCTATCATCATCATTGTAATACATCCAGAAGACACAAGTTGAACTAGGAGATTTCAGATACAATAGTAGATGCAATGAGCAAGTATGCATAATATTTTTGGCTAATGAAGGGACATGCAAGAAACGGTGATTTGAAGTCACACACACAAAAAGGATTTTCTTAGCTTAGTAGTACCTGTATAGGAAGGAGGAGTATTAGGTATATTTTCCACCTCTAATTATTTACAAAATATAATAAAGATGAGTGAATGAATGAATGAATAAATAAATAAATAAATAAGTGAAAAATCTCTGAGATAAGTAGGCAGGCACCAAATTGTGCTTTATATAATGTATTATCTGATACATTCTCATTTAAATCTTCATGATCTATCATAAAATGATATTATAGTTTCAATAATGGAATCATTTAATGCAGAAGTGTCAAACTCAAGGCCCGCGTGCCGGATCCAGCCCACAAGGGTGCTTAGATCTGATCTGCGGGCCTGCCCTGGAAACTGCAAAGAATCAGTGAAAAAGGAACTCAGGAGGGCCACATGCTGCAAGAAACCATCACAGCTGAAAACCAAGCCTGGGGTTGTGGTGGAGCCCCCAACATGTGTGACATCAAGCTGGCCACATCCACCGTAGCCATGCCCACCCAGCCCTTAAGGTCAAATGGAATAGTGTCAATAATGGAATCTTAAAGAAGAACTTGGCTACAATTAAACAAAAATTAGAAGAAAGAATACTTTATCACTAGAGTATTAGAAAAAATAACCTAGTGATAAGATTTCAGTTGACACATAAGTCTTTGCACGGCCATCTTACAAGACATGAGTTTTGTACCTATAAACAACCACTGGAATCCTCTTCCAAGATCTAAAAGAAGCTACATTCTCCAGTTCCTTGTCAGTGATCCAAACAGGAACCAAAAGTTTCTGTGGGTAGCTTGTACATAACCTAAGGAGGAAAAACTAATGATCAGAAATTGCTTATGGGGCAGGGGGCAAGAATAAAAAAACAAGATCAAATTCTAGTTCGTATGAATTAACTAATTAATATTTTTGATATTTTCAAGTTTTCTTTCTTTTACATAAATAGATAAGATGACAGATGATCTTAGTTCATCTATAATAGTGTTTCTCAATGCTGGCAATTTGAAGATGGGTTGACTTTAACTCTCAGAATTCCCCAGCCAGCCACTGATCTATAATCATACAAAAGCAACAAATACAATTTTGTACTAATATTAATCTAAACTGCAGATCTGATGTTCTTTTGGATGGACATAGGAAACTTCAAAGTTCACATTATTGGTGACATTATGACTGAAAACTGTTAGAATCTCAATAAACATAATAATGATAAGAGCAACACCAATTTTAATTTGACTCAAGGCGCCAAGGATAGAATGACAAGCAACAATAGATAAGAGTCCCTCCTTTCAGACATGCAATGTGATGAGGGCATGGGAATAAAAAGACGTTCTTGGGATACGTTTGCGAGGTACAAGTGGGAAAAGGGTAATAACATGTAAAATAACAATGAATGCTATTTTTGTTTTCGTAAGATAGATATTTTAAAATTATATTAGCTTGAGCTCCTTTGCATGTTGTCTAGCTATAACATTATACTGTTACATCCTAGCATTTACAAGACAGAGGATATAATTCTGTTGATAACCACCACCACCACCCTTTTCAGTTATCTGGTAAATTTAGAGGCTCACTTGTAGTTGTTGTTGATGTCAGAAACCCTCCACACGTTCTGCAAGTCAAAGCCCATTCGAGCTAGTTCCATTTCAAACCGATATTTCACATGGTCTCCTGCAAAACAAACAGTAGCTAACAATAATCAACAACAATCAATTCTGTCAGAAATTATTACAAAATAACTCAACATATCTCTGTATTACAATATCAGACTAGGAATTGATAGAATTGGTTGCATAACTAACTCTGGACAGTGGCTTTCAAGAGGCTTGGATCTGTAGCTGTAGATGCAACCATATGTCATATCCTGATGTAACTCGTAAAAGCTTACCTGGGCGGCAAAGGTGGGCATGCTGATCTTCCTCATCAGTACAAACTCCTAAGCACCAGGCATGATAAGCAAATGCAAATAGATCTTCTAGTTTGGTGGGGCGTGCAATGGCTCGGCTCAGCCTTTTCAACCATTCCTGGCATTGCTTAAACGTAGAGAAATGGCACCTACATGAACAGAAGTACACATGTATACATTCAGTGCCTAGGAAAGATGGTCTGACAAGGGAATTTCAGGTAAACTCCTGAGGGGAAAGGGAAGGGAAAACAACCTATTGAAAAATAAAAATGCTAGGGACTCCCTGACACAAAGGACTGCAGTGCTACTTAAATCACTTTAAAAACTTAGCAACGATCAGTAACATAAAAATAAAAGACTTTTACAAAGAAGAACTATTAATCGCTATCCACTGTGGCAAAAACGGAGCCTTTGCTTATGTATATTTTCCAAGACTCTTAGCTGTCCACTTCTGGAAAGCAAACAGATTAAAGAACTTTACTTCATGATGGCAGTTTTTATGTTTAGAATGACAGGAACCTGGCAGCATCATGGTTCAGAGCAGAGGTAAAAAAGTTGTGGCATCCCAGTTTGTTGCTGGATTACATTTTCCACCAACAGTTATGATGGCATAGGTTGTCAGAAGCTGAAAATCAAAAACATCTGCAGGCCGCATGTTATCCATCTCTAGTTTGAGCGAATCACATTTACTGACTCTCACCAAACTTTAAGAGTAGGATGTTATTAGACATCTCCTACCTGACTACTTTGGAATCTTTGCAGACAATATGGAGCTGGAACATATCCCGACTCTCCACGCTTTCCATCATTCTCAAAGGCACCTAAAAACAAAGGCAAGGGATGAATGAACAGGTATATAGACACTCAAATAGACAATAAGCTAACCATGTATCTTATCAGGTATTCTAATAGTATTATGGAAACAGCAATATTCAATGTAAGTTATAGTCGGAGAAGGAATAAACTCAATTTGGGCATGTACCAGATTTCCTGAGTAATGCAGGAATAGTTTTGAAGAGACATCAAGGCAATTTCTAACTTTTCATCTTTTTCATATGAACTTTCACTAACAACTAACCATGTCCATCAATTGCACCCTCACCTGGATTGGGAGGTCATTCAGAGTCACAGAGGATTTGCTTAGATGGGCCTGTCCTTAAAAACCACTCAGAAGCACAAAAGTGTCAACTATTCCTAAATGCAACAGCACAGGCAATTATGGGGACAGTTCATAAGAGCCCTTATAACACTTTTGTTCTATAACTGACTAGTTACCAGAAAGCTTCTGGGTACAACTCAATGTGATGATTATTACTTACAAAGCCCATAGCACAGAGAACTGGTTATCTAAAGGACTATCTGCCTTCTGTGGCTTTGATATGGCCTGTATGATTTGGCAGAGTTGACATGTTCCAGGTCCTATCCATTAAGTAGTGTCATGAGGGAGGTAAGGAGGTAAGGGGATAGATTAAATTGTCCAATGTAGGGTAAAAAAAGAAATAGCCAATGAATATCGGAAATGTATGAATCTCAGTGCAATTAGAAACCATGCTTTATGATTGAATATGCACAGCTTACTTCTTTCAAAGCACACAGCAATCTGAAGCTACAGCTTTCCCATAAACAAAGCAAAGATCATGCTAGGAGTTTGCCTTCATGAAGACAATTCTTGCTTAAAGAAATAATTCCTTAACCCAAATTGACAAATATTTTCTTTTAAACATTTTGCAAGGCATGGTGGTATCTCACTTGAGATATCTGAAGCTGTCTGATCAAGAAAGCTAAAGGACAGGGCAGGGATCCCCAACCCCTGGGCCTTAGTCCATTTGAAACTGGGCTGCACAAGAGATGGATGAGTGGCAAGTGCTTGTGCTTGCCCACGCGCATACCACTCACACCAAACCATCCTCCCCCCCCCTCCCAAGTTACGAAGCTGGAAAGGTTGGGGTCCACTGGGACAGGGGACTCTTCAAGTTTGCTTTGCAGCTTAGCAAGAAGATGAGCTACATAATTTCTTTCAAAGAAAAAAAAAGATTAACACAGGAAACTATCAGCTCTGCTAGAAATAATCACAAAATATATTAAGAAGACTTACATTGATTACAGAGTCCTTAAACTTGATATGGAGCCGGTAGTTAGAGATGGCAATGATGGCATCACTTGCATGGCCCAGATATTCCACACCCTCTCCTTGTAGCACAGTAAATGGAACCTAGAAAAGGGAAACTCACACTTTAAAGTAGTTGCCAATTAACCAGTCAAGATTACGGAAATATAGTATATCTCTACATAACCAATGGAATGCTCCGTTCAGAAAGAGATAGGATTACCTGTAAAGGCTACAGTGGGAACCTGAAAAACATCCTAGATGAAGGTTAATGGCAAACAATTTCTCTACTTCTACAAAGACAATTACATGGTGATTTTTATCTGATCCCCAGGACTAGTACTTAAGTTGAGAAATGACTTTAATTTAGGAAATTGGTTTTGCTTTAATGTTTTGTACTTTAATCTTCTCTCTTAGCTCACATTTTTTAGATTATGATTTTGAAATATTTTGTGAACTGTCCTGGGAATGTTTTTATTTTGAAGAAAGATATTGTACCCTATTTATATCATTTAAATAAGTAGCATTTCTGGTCAAAAGCATTGTCACTGGCACCTTATTAGGAAGCATATAGAGAATGACATCATCTATTTGGAAATGACTGGAACAAGTAAGAAATACTATAATAAGAAAATCCTAAGAGATCTATATCATGAAGAATGATTCCAGCTCTATTATGTATTTATAGTGCAAATGGATGCACAGCAGTTAAAACTTGTGATGTATGCACCCTTCATAAAAATAAAATTAAGAAGTAAAGTACTTTCATTTCTCCTGAGTTCTAAAATAATCTATGTGGACATATTCTAAAGTGACATCAATAATTAATTGTTTGAAAGGGCTTTGTTGTTGGTCTGCACTGCATTTGAATTGAACTAAAAAGAAACTTTTTTCCAACTTTAATATTAAAGGGATGTCTTTCCTATTGGTTAAACATGTTTTTATTTGTTTTTTATTGAACAACTAGAAAATTTAACACATCCAGTGTTGAACAGCGGTCAGAATATTCCCGCAAGACTGGAGTGCAATTCAGCCTATGCTGCTTCACAGAAAAATACATCCAGGGAAAAAACAAAAAACCCTCCCAAACAACATTGAGTGCATATATGCATTATATATTCAAACATGTGCTGAGTTACTGAGAAATTATATGTTTAATACATCCAAAAGGAAACAGGGTAGCAACATTTACAAAAACCAGGGCATAGTTTTCATACATCAATTAAAAAAAACTTGTTCTATCTATTTCACCCATGGTCGAATATACAGATCTAATAAAAGACATTATTTAGTTTTTCAGTGTTTTGTGATAATAAAAGTGAAAACGAACTAGAGGAATTGTATCATTTTATATGCTTTAGAAAATAAGCCAATAAAAAAGTTCTTGGGAAAGACTGCTGGGTGATTTTCCTGAATTCTTCATACATTTTTAGACAGAAGGACTGACTTACTGCACAATGTATACTAATTTACTTAAAACTCATCCAAAAAATTTTTTTCCTAGGGTCCAGGGCAAAATTCACGCCCCCCTCCAAATTATCACTGAGAATATATGCTCAATAATGGTAATAATGAAATTCTCCATCTGTTTGAAATTCAATAGTACCATATTTATGCAGAATTCAATTACCGGTATTAGACCATTTTAAAATCAAGGTGGAAAAAACAACAACCAACTCTGTTAAGTGAATTAACATCCTTAAAACATCCTTATAAAACAAAGGAAACCAAGATACAACAGCTACAGTATGTGCAGATTAGCAGTTTGAAAAAGTAATTTAAAGAACAAAAAATATCTGGATATATACTAATCAATCTAGAAAGCTATGTTTCAACACTTGCATCCATCTAAAACACAGAAAATGAAAAGTTGGATTCTAATTTCTTTTAAAATCATTTGGTCAAACTACTGAGGGATTGTTAAACTAATATCTTGGGAAGCCTAAGAGCTCATCCTCCATCACACTTATCAAAGCTTTTCAAGGGACATGTTCTCATGATATTAAGTCACACACATACCCCAGCCTTCTGTGAAGGCAGTCTAGAGTTGCCCTTAGTTATTCGGCTGAAATAGTGCTTTCTCTCTTCTTGCAATCCAAAATTTGCCATATGAACAACCCAAGTTGCCTCAATAATAATATGGTGATAATATAATCAAAGAATGGGATCAGGGGTATCACATGAGGTGGGGCTTCAATTGCAATTGATGCTCTTGACCTCATCCCTATCTCTCCAGTAGATGCTCATGACTGGGATTAGTCCAACTTCTGTTAACCATTTATAGCTGCTGCAAGTATGTCCTCTCTCCATCTGGTTTCTAGGCATGGTTGTCTATATCCATTTTGAATTGGGCTGCAAAAGAGATTTGTGTACCTGGATGACTTCTTTTTCACTGTAATATCAATCACCCAGGAATTTAGTGCTCTTTTGGTGTTTGTGTTCTGTGTGTGTGTGTTTGTTTTCTGGAGATAATGGAGCAGAAAAAGTATCTGTCCCATACTATGCTGCTGCACATATACTTTAATATACTCTGACTTCAAAATCGGAAAACCATGGCGGAGTTTTTAAAATATATAGATCTGCATAAAAAAGACTTGAATGGCATTTGAACAACAATAAGTACTTGCAGTTACTGCTGTAAGCATACAGTGCATTCAGAAAGTACTCGGACCCCCTTCACTTTTGTCAATTTGTTATGCTGCAACCTGATTCTACAGCTGTAGAAATTCTTTTTTTTCTCATTGATCTGCACTCAATGACAAAGTGAAAATAGTATTTTAGAAATGTATGTAAATTCATTAAAAAGAAGTAACTGAAATATCACGTTGGCATTAAGTATTCAGACCCTTTGCAACAACACTTGAAATTTAGCTCCAGTGCCCATTTCTCTTGATCGTTGCTGACATGTTTTTATACCTTGATTGGAGGCAACCTGTGATAAATTAAATTGATTGGACATGATTTGGAAAGGCACACACTTCTCTGTAGAAGGCCTCACACAGCTGAAAATGCATACTGTAGCAGAGTAAAAGCCATGAGGTCAAAGGAACCGCCTGCAATGCTCAGACAGGACTATTGCAAGGCACAGATCTGGGGAAGGCTACAGTTAAATTTCTGCTGCATTGAAGATTCCTAAGAGCACAGTGACTACCATAATTCTCAAGTGGAAGAAGTTTGATACAACCAGGACTCTTCCAAGACCGGGTCGCCTGGTCAAACTGAGCAACTGGGGAGAAGGGCCTTAGTAAGAGAAGTGACCAAGAACCCAATGGTCACTCTGATTGAGTTCCAGAGATCCTGTGTGGAGGTGGGACAGAGTTCCAGAAGGACAACCATCACTGCAGCTCTCCACCGATCTGGGCTTTATAGCAGAGTGACTAGACAGAAGCCTCTCCTCAATGCAAAACACATGAAAGCCCACATGGAATTTGCAAAAAAGCACTGGAGTCTCAGGCTGTGAGGAACAAGATTCTCTAATTTGATGAAACCAAAATTGAACTCTTTGGCCTCAATTCTAAATGTTATGTCTGTCATATGTCATCACATGGCCAATATAATCTCAACAGTGAAGCATGGTGGTGGCGGCGGCAGCATCGTGCTGTGGGGGTATTTTTCAGCAGCAGGGACTGGCAGAGTAGTCAGGGTTGAGGGAAAGCTGAATGGAGCAAAGTACAGGGATATCTTCAATGAAAACCTTTCCCACAGCACTCAGGATCTCAGACTGAGCTGAAGGTTTACTTTCCAACATGACAACAATCCTAAGCATACAGCCAAGCCAGCACAGAAGTGGATTAGGGACAACTCTGAATGTCCTAGAATGGTCCATCCAGAGCCCTGACTTGAATCCTATTGAACATCTCTGGAGGTACCTGAAAATGACTGTCCACTGACAGTTGCCATTCTACCTGACTGAGCTTGAGAGGATTTGCAAGGAAGAATGGCAGAAAATCTTCCAATCCAAGTGTGCAAAGCTTGTCACATCATACCCCAAAAGACTCAAGGCTGTAATTGCTGCCAAAGCTGCTTCAATAAAGTATTAGTGAAGGGTCTGAATACTTATGCCAATGTGATATTTCAGTTTTTTTCTTTTTAATAAATTTATAGACATTTCTAAAATTCTGTTTTCACTTTATCATTACGGGGTACGGAGTGTAGATTAATGAGAAAAAAATGAAACAACTTTAGACTCAGACTGCAGCATAATAAGATTGACAAAAGTGAAGGGGGTCTGGATACTTTTTGAATGCACTGTATATTTTAGTCTCCTCAATTACCAACTGCATGGAAACATATATTTTTTGCATCTTTTGTCCCTACTTCAGACATCTGGTTTTGTTATACACCATTCCTTTGCTAGTGAAACCCAAGTAACTTACCTGTAAAGACTCTTCTTCTTTAATCAGTTCTTTATATGGGAACAAATCCTTAGCTTGGATGTATTCTAGACTGGGGGGGCCTTCTTCACCCTAAAAACCAAACAGAAAAACAAATGCTTAGAGATGCACATGGATCATTACCTGACAAAATATATCAAACATTTACGTATTTCTTTATGAATTCCATCTTTTTACTCAAGGTGTCACATAGTACTGTCTCAGGGAATTTTTGATTCATATATGATACATTGCATTTAGATATAGTGATTGATCAATACAAGTAGCCCTTGACTTACAACAGTTCACTTAGTGACCAGTCAAAGATACAAAGGCATTAAAAAAAGTGACACATGACCACTTTTCACACCTACAACTGCTACAGCAACCCCATGGCCATATGATCAAAATTCAGAGGCTTGGCAACTGACTCATATTTATGATGGTTGCCGTGTCTCAGGGTAATGTGATCCACCTTTTGTGATCTTTTGACAAGCAAAGTCAACAGGGAAGCCAGATTCATTTAACAACTGTGCTATTAATAACTGCTGTGATTCACATAACAACTGTGGCAAGAAAGGTCATAAAATGGGGCAAATTCACTTAACAAATGGTTTACTTAACAACAGAAATGTTGGGCTCTGTTGTGGTCGTAAGTCAAGGACTACCTGTAGTTTCCCAGTAAACTCATATGAATGAGGGTGGATATTAATCAGAATTCTTTATTTTGGGCCCATCTCCTAACCACTGCCCTTGAAGAGTGTCCGAAGACTTCAGTTAGTCCAGAACGCAGCCACGCGAGCGATCGTGGGTGCGCCTAGGTACACCCACGTTACACCTATTCTCCGCGAGCTGCATTGGCTGCCTATTGGTCTCCGGACACGCTTCAAGGTGCTAATTACCTCGTGAGTTATAAAGCCCTTCATGGCATCGGACCTGGGTACCTGAGAGACCGCCTCCTGCCAATTACCTCCCAAAGACCAATTCGATTGCACAGACTAGGCCTTCTCCAGATCCCATCTGCCAGCCAATGTCGGCTGGCGGCCCCCCGGGGGAGAGCCTTCTCTGTTGCAGCTCCGGCCCTCTGGAACGAGCTCCCTGTGGAGATACGGACCCTTACGACCCTCCAGGCCTTCCGTAAAGCTACTAAGTCCTGGCTGCTCTGGCAGGCCGGGCACTGTTGAAGTATCCAGCCCCACGGTAACTATGAATGTTGTTGTATTTTAAATTGTTGTTTGACTTATTTATTCCCTTTCCCCTTTTTATTGTAAGCCTCCCGGAGTCCTTCGGGAGTGGGCGGCATACAAGACTAATAAACATAACATAACAAACATAACACTACATCCCCACTACTCTCATATGCACAACCCACATATAGTGTTGATAAGATGTCTTGTATATATACATTCTCCAAGCACCCAATATCCATAAATACAATTTAATGCTTTTACTAAACATAATGTAGATGTACAATAAACCAGTTTGGGATTAAAGGCAAAAAAATATAATCATTCCTAATCAACAAGCAATTCCAACAATGTCCTTCTAGCTCCTTCTTATAATTAACTGGCCAGGGTTAACTTCACAAACATTCATGATGTACAGAAATGACATAGCGTAGTAATAGTAGCAGCAGCTACAACAGCAGTAACAACAATTTGGAAAAACAGCTAAATTTCTTTAGCTTACAGTGGAACTATTTCTGTATTTCTATTTTACAATTGGAACTTTCGGCCTAACCTCTACTTGGGAATGGGATCTTCTGATATTTTCCTACAAACTTAGGTTTCTGACCTAATCAAAGTCCACTGCAGTCTTCCAGTGATATTCTATTTTTTTAAAAAAAATATTTTTATTATAATTTCAACATCCATGCTTTTATTAACACATTTAAGCGATCCCATTCCAAGGATCTTTCAGAACTAGATTTATCACAAGGAAGTTATTTTAATAATCATAATTATAAGTGGATCCCTCAGGGATTATATTCAAAATGATCATCTAATCCATGTTCTTGTTTCCCATAATAATGAATCAAATACCTCTGAAAAGTCCCCATAGATCCTGAAAGTGAACATTATCAGTACTGTTAACAACAAATCACATTTTATCTGATTGTGAAGGTTTCACAAGGCTATAGAAGAGAGGTTGGTGAGACTAAATGGTTATTAAATGAACTAATTTGTTCTGTGGATAGATCCCATCACTTTTTCCGGTCTGGCAGAAATTTATCATTTTAATTTGTGCAAAGTAGGGATTTTTAAAATTCTAAACAATAAAGTTTCCTAACATTGCTCATATTTGCCCAGGAAAGCCCTTGGGCAGTTTCTTAGGCGAGATTGCATTTTTCTGTTTCAAATCAATTTTTTTCAGTATACGGAAGAAGCTCTTAAGTAAATAAGCTATAGCAGCTTTGCATGATTGGAAAATACCTAAAATTCTCGAACTAGCCCCAGGATTAGCCTGCATATTTTTTACATGATCATGATGGATAAAGATGAAGAATTTCTATGTTGTTAAAACTGTTTGGAAGAAAAAAATAGACTATTAAAGGATAAATATTCACCTCTAAAAAGAATATCAGAGAAATCAAGGCATTACACGTATTTGCAAATCATATTATCTGGATTTTCTTATAATGCCTGGTACCTTTTCTTAGAAAATACTAAGAGGAAAGTGGATTTAATCCTAGCTTTTGTTGATAGGACCAGCACTGAACTTATGCACTACACCAAAGAGACCGAGTTTCAGGGAGGGGGAGACAACAAGGAAAAATGTCTGTGTAAAAATATTGAGGCAGATGGATTATTAGTCTGAGCTGGTATAAAGTAGTTTTGTATGAGACCTTTCATCCTGATATATGTTTTTGTTGTAGATCATGCTGATATAGGTGGTCCAGTAACCTGAAATGTTCCTATATTTGTGTGTGGAACAGGAATGGTATTCCATTTTTCTTCATCTGATATAAGATTTTCATTGCCAGGTATAATCAACTGTTATCACTAAGAGCAGCATTAAGCCAGATATTAAAATAACGTTAAGTGCACAGATTAAAAAATGGTAAAGCTGTTGTGGAGCTAGCATAAAATGTTAGCTCATTATTAGATCCAAACATTTCCATTTGAAACTGGAGACACTATTTTCTGAAGTTGATAACTGAATGTATTTATATTTATTTATCTATCATATCTAATAACTACCCATCTCCCTCACATAGGGACTCTGGACAGTGTACAATAAAATATGAAAAGCATAAAAACAATATATAAAAGTTACAAGAAGAAAGAATGTTAAAATTAATGAAACAGCCCTAGTTATATGCTCCTCTGTGCGTCCCAAGAAAGCATGTGTTTTTATGCCTTTCTTGAAGGCTAGGAGAGTAAAATTAATTAGTGATATGGAGTTGCTTCCTGCTAATCCAATAATCACTTCTGCCCTCAGAAATCAATAAAGTATCAGTTCATCTAAATGTTTTTTTAAAAAAACCTTGAAAATGATACAATCCCTTGAAATTCAAGACTAAAACACCCATGTACATCAATTGTTCTAAATATTTCACAGGTTTCTTAATATTTCACATTAATATTTCACAATATCAATAAATTCACATTTAATTTAAAAAATATTAGCCATTTGAAACTGAGGAAAAAAAAGGACCAAATTAAAAAAATCAGGGAGAAAGCTGCTTTCAGTAACATATAATTAAAATTTAAGAGAGCGGTATATATTAAACAACTGTTATTTCTAGTCAAAAGTTATTTCTCCTATAAATAACTATCCAATATATCTTGCATACTGCTAGTGCAAATATACAACACACAGTATGTCAGGTAGCAATGGATGTGATTCAAGATGTTAGCACCTAACTCATGATAGGAATACTCTTAGCATAATGGATTGTGTATTAGATCTCAACATCTTGGTTGATCCCTAATATACAAATAAATAGATGCAAAGGCTAAGTACTTATTCTTATCATACCAGACTAATCTTATTGCATTCTTTGACAAAGTGACAAAATTAGTGGACCAGAGGAATGCTGTCGATATAGTTTGCTTGGATTTCAGTAAGGCATTTGATAAGGTAGACCATAATCTACCACTAGATAAAGTACAAGAATGTGGGTTGGACAGCATCATCACCAGATGGATTCGTAACTGGCTGACCAACCGCACTCAACGTGTAGTCCTCAATGGAACTGCATCTTCATGGAGGGAAGTATGCCATGGAGTACCCCAAGGTTCTGTTTTAGGCCCAGTACTCTTCAACATCTTCATCAATGATTTGGATGAGGGAATAAATGGGGAACTCATCAAATTTGCAGACGACACCAAGCTGGCAGGAATAGCCAACACTCCAGAAGACAGGCTTAAGATACAGAAGGATCTTGACACCAAGATGCCAAGGTGGCGCAGTGGTTAAATGCAGCACTGCAGGCTACTGCTAGATCAGCAGTTCAGCGGTTCAAATCTCACCGGCTCAGGGTTGACTCAGCCTTCCATCCTTCCGAGGTGGGTAAAATGAGGACCCAGATTGTTGGGGGCAATATGCTGACTCTCTGTAAACCGCTTAGAGAGGGCTGAAAGCCCTATGAAGCGGTATATAAGTCTACTGCTATTGCTATTGCTATTGACACACTTGAACATTGGGCACTATCTAATAAAATGAAATTCAATGGTGAAAAGAGTAAGGTTCTACATTTAGGCAAAAAATCCGAAATGCACAGGTACAGTATAGGTGATACCTTGCTCAATAGTAGTAACTGTGAAAGGGATCTTGGAGTTCTACTGGATAACCATTTAAGTATGAGCCAGCAGTGTGCAGCAGCTGCCAAAAAAGCCAACACAGTTCTAGGCTACATAAACAGAGGGATAGAATCAAGATCACATGAATACCACTTTATAATGCCTTGGTAAGGCCACACTTGGAATACTGCATTCAGTTTTGGTTGCCACAATGTAGAAAAGATGTAGAGTCTCTAGAAAGAGTACAGAGAAGAGCAACAAAGATGATTAGGGGACTGGAGACTAAAACATATGAAGAATGGTTGCAGGAACTATGTCTAGTTTAATGAAAAGAAGGACTAGGGGAAACACGATAGCAGTCTTCCAATATCTCAGGGGTTGCCACAAAGAAGAGGGAGTCAAACTATTCTCCAAGGCACCTGAGGGCAGAACAAGAAGCAATGGGTGGAAACTAATCAAGGAGAGAAACAACTTAGAACTGAGGAGAAATTTCCTGACAGTTAGAACAATTAATCAGTGGAACAGCACTTGCCTCCAAAAGTTGTGAATGCCCCAAAACTGGAAGTCTTTAAGAAGATGTTGGATAGCCATTTGTCTGAAACGGTATAAGGTTTCCTGCCTACGCAGGGGGTTGGACTAGAAGAACTCCAAGGTCCTTTCCAACTCTGCTATTGTATTGCATTACATTGCATTGCATTGTATTGTCATTCCCAATGACGTTACTAATAGGAGTCAGGCAGATATGCTCAGAAACATCCCATCATATAGGATGAAACTGCTAAAACTAATCTTAATCTACAACTATGTGTGTTCACACACACTTTATCATATTGGTCCTGGAAATATAAACATTGTAGGCTATGCCAAAGCTGCTACACAGACACAGATACACCCCTTCATAGATACCTGATGTCATTTTTCTCTCATCTAAATACGTACTCAATATTTTTTCCCATAAATAGCAAAGGTTTTCATATCTTAATTAAATTAACATTTGTCTATTATATTTCTCGATCCTGCTACTTACAGTAAATGAAACTAAACTGGCCTCCCATTTAGGCACTGACCAGATCCAGACCTATAAAGCCTGAGACCACACCTCCAGGGAAATCAGAGGGCACAGATCAGTCTTTTGCATCCATTCCCTTTTATTAACCTGTGTATATAGCACTTTTATTGATTATCGTGCCAATTGGACGGAGTGAATCATACAATGTCTGTCCTGCTTTTAACATTTGCGTCTGCTCTGTCACTGAACAAATGTTTCCCTACGGTTGCCCATTTAAACCTCTTTTCAGACACACTAGCAACGGATAGGTTCTGTGCATCTTGGGCACCGACACAATATCATCAAAGCTAGAATCTGGACAACTTTTCACCTATATGACATTGTAAACAGCTAACTAACCTTGAGAACCCTTATGCCTCCCAGCAAATATTCCCATGACTTCTCCAACAAACTCGTATTTTCAGATAAGTTCTATTCTTATTATGCTTCTTCCTCAAGTTTTTTTCTCAGTGGGTTCATGTCAGAATCCTAGCAGAATGTACTCTGGAGGCCAGAGGTTAGTAGAGCACCATGCTGAGTAACTGTACTGAGACATGCTGCCAAATGCTGCCTACTTTATGAGGCCAGCTTCAATTGGTATGAAGTAGGTATGAAATATGAAGCAGCATACTTTCCATCTTCCCTTATATCACAAAAGGATTTAATACATGCTAGCAAGCACAGTGGGGAATTCTAATAGGACGACCCAGGTCTCAGTAAACCTAAACCACCCCTTTGGCAGCTACATGGCTGTGATTCAATGAAGTACAAAGCAGCCAGAAAGTGGGAATCACAGGTTCTGTAGGTAGAATGTGAACCTGTTCTCAGCAGGCCAACATCAATATACTGGAATACAGTAATGCCCTAGATTATGAAAGCCAAACTTCTCCTTGTACATTTTGCTCAGAGAGTTTTCTTCAGTGAGATCACTGGAATAAATTTGGCAATCCCAACTGGAACGTGTAAGGTGACGATGAGGTATATATTCTGGGAATTATTCAAAAACAGAACAAGGATATCAACAAGAAGCAGGTAAAATGAAGATAAGGAAGAAGAATGGGGAAGAAAAGCCACTCCCCAAGCATTAGGAAGAGTCGTAAAAAGGGCCATATGTCTCCAGGCAGACAGTACGTTTTCTTCCTGGCTCCGCCGCTCCACCCCCATCCCAAAATATCAAATGCAGAGAGAAATGCAGTCTGAGAAGCAGCCTAGCATGCAGTCATTGGAGAGAAGAAAAGGGTGGGAAATGGGAACCTACTTACAAAGCAGTTCAGCATGGAACAGGAGACACGGGCCGGCAGAGTCATGGTCGTTTCCAAAGCAGCTTGCTGTGCCTGGGGCATGCAAGTGGCATTGCTTTCCCCTGTCCCCCTTGGCATCAATGGCTCAGGCAGACAGACTATGAGAAAAGCAACCTCCTAAGCACGGCTAGAGCATCTCTGTCGCCAGAGACGGGAGCAGGTGCGCTGGCTGCTTCAGCAGCTGCCGACAATGGAGGGGAGGGAAAGGCAGGAGAAGGAGGAGGAAGAGAGACTCCACCTCCCTCTGATGAAACCAAGATGAAGCTCTGCCATGCTAGGGGTTCCCTGACAGCAAACACAGAAAATGGAGTCATCACGTCAGCGACAGAGGAGAATTCATGGCTCTGCAATTCTCATTGTCCTCTATCGTGGGGCTACAGCACAAGACTGTTTGGTATGCAGCTTAGCAGCCAGGCAGCATGTGCAGGAATGTCTGGGAACAATAGCAGCCGCCACCTAGCTCAGTATATTACAGTAAGGGAAAGAAACAGTCAGGATTCAGCTTGGTGCTTATATTCCCACAGTAAGGATGGAAATCCTCCTGGCAGAGCTCTGCCAAAGGGACACAGGATCTGCCAGCTCTGCTGCATAGCTAGCTAGGCTGCAATCTCCTCTGGCCATGTGCCAAAAAATATACAGCTGACATCTCAGAAACGTCCCTAGTTCACAGAAAACCTGACACAATCTGAGAACTGTGTACACAAATTGTATATTTTCATTTTCAACATGTTCTCTGACCTATAGCTAAAGCTTTTCTGGGACATATACATTAAATAGACAAAATTAATTTTAAAATACTATAATACTTAAATTTTATTCTAAACTGGCTTTCAAAAGCTATGCCTCTGGTAGCTATAGGGGAAGGGGTTTCTTTGGGTTTGTTACAAAAGGACTACCAAGGTGATCTAAATCAGTCCCCTTATAATACAAAAATCCATCCTTGTACCACACTTGAGGTGTGGTCTGTCTGAAAATTCTAATTAAACAAAAAATACAGGAAGAAGCCCATCATTTTTGAAGACCAAGAGAAACTGCCAGTTTCTACAAACATACATAACCATCACATTATTGCTTTTCAAGGTAAGCAACATTGTATAGACTAGAGCATAGAAAAGGAGGAAGAAATAATAAGCCAAATAATTAAAAATAAATTTACAATTTTTCTATGCCTCCATCCTCCATTCAAGTAGTTTACAGATGTTAAAATAACAATAAAACAAAAATAGAGTTTACTTTTAAACAACGACCAGGCAATAAAAAACAGAAACACACAGACAAATGCACACACATTGGCAAACGTAATATATATGTACATGTATACAATCGGTCCCTCAAACCCTTCTGGAAAAGTCAAGCTTGTACTAGTTAGTTATATGAATCCCATTAGCTACATTTATTTATAGTTTTCATTCCTTTCCTTTGTAGAGTCATTTACTTTTGTATTCAATCCTTATTCTTTCAGCACTCATTCATTCCTGACCATATCTTTTCTTTCTTATCGCATACACTTAAATTTCCCATTGCATACAATTTATTTTGTTTTCTTAACACTCAATATGGGCTACGATATAACGAAATAGGAACTTTGAATTGAGGAAGAATATCCTTACACATAGCCATTTTCACTTATTTAGGCATTTATTCCTTGCAACAGAACACAATTAACTCACTATTTTTCAATCATAGTTTTCATATCTTAATATTCTTTATCCATTTTCCCATCTTATAAACATTTTACCAAAATATTCAAATTCATTCATTTGCTTTACTGTAGATTTTCATCATTTACTGTATATATAAGTTGCAATTACTCCAAGGCTCTGTTTTAGGGCCAGTACTCTTCAACATCTTCAGCAATAATCTGGACAAGGGGATAGATGGGGAACTTATCAAATTTGCAGATGACACCAAGCTGGCAGGAATAGCCAACACTCCAGAAGATAGGCTTAAGATACAGAAGGATCTTGACAGACTTGAACATTGGGCACTATCTAACAAAATGAAATTTAATGGTTCTAAATTACACCATTTTAAAAGTAAGGTTCTACATTTAGGCAAGAAAAACAAAAAGCATAGGTACAGTATATGTGGTAACTTGCTCAATAGTAGTAACTGTGAGAGGGATCTTGGGAGTCCTGGTGGACAATCATTTAGATATGAGCCAGCAGTGTGCAGTAGCTGCCAAGAAAGCCAACACAGTTTTAGGCTGCATACAATGTTCCCTCTAATTTTTTTTCAGTGTGTGCGAAAAAGTATAGTGTTTTAGCGGCACATTTTCATGCCTGAGCACCTGAATTTTTTTCACAGATGTTTCACAGAGCAATTGATTTATAGGATCCAAATTGGAATGGAGAAAAATGGTTTTGTGCATGCGTGCATGTGTGTTTGAGTGAGCGAGGGATCCGGTAAGGGAACTGCGCCTATTTAGAAAAGAAGGTAAATTATTGCAAACATGATCAGTCGAAGATAAGTATGGGGACAGGTTGGGCAGTAGAGGGGGAAGGGGAGAGAGAGAAAGTGATAAAAGAGTGGGAGAGAGGAAGAGACGAAGAAAAAAGAGGGGAGACAGAAAGAGCTAGAGAAGGAGAAAGTGACAGAAGAGTTGGAAAGAAGGAGAGAGAAAGAGAGAGAAATGAGAGAACATCTCATTTCAACCCTGAGGTGCAAGTACTCTCTTTAATTGGTAATTTTATTTGTCCATTTACTATCCAATACTCTCATTTCTCCTTAAGTTCATCAAGAATTCCCTTCTTTTCATTGAATTTATCACAATACCTTGAGAACAACTTTTTCAGCATAGCTTTACAGCTATTTAAAATATATAGTAATTTAGGTCAGGTTTTCAGAACATTACTATTTATGTCACCAAGTGCAAAGAAACAGAATTCAGAAAGTTGGCTTCCCTTTTTGTAATTGCCTACTGCCTGCTTAATTTTCTACCTACATTTTTGATAACTGATATTCACTGTTGACCCAAGAATCCCATCATTGAAAGAAACCCTCCCTATGAACTTTGTTGGGTTTCCATGGAATGAAGTTTGATCTTCTTCTCAACCATACAGTAGCATATTCTTTCTAAGGAGGATCTAATCAAGATAGTCCATAATTGCCTATCAATCTAACAGTATGGCGATTGACAATCTCTTTATATTTCAACTTTAACTCTTTCAGTCTTAAAGGTTTGGTGAGGAGAAATCCAAAAATTATTTTAAAGAGGATAAAAATGCTTGCACAACTGCACCTGTTAGGGATGTTATATATAAGCCATGATTGAAATAATGTAATCTGTCACTTTAAATGCTCAAGTGAGATACGATTGGATGCTGTTGCTTTAATCGGCCATAAGAGGGAGTAGGAACTACTACTGTTTGTTCCTGGTTGTTCCTGTATGTTCTCAGTGCTTGTTATTGGAGTTGAATACTGTATATTGGATGGTGGCTACTCTGTATGTTAATTACCTGTCTACATGGTGAATCGTGAGTTGAGCATCTGTAAACCAACGTGTTGTATCATATAGACTGTGTATATAATTCAAGACTACTTATCGCTTGTTTTGGAGAATGTTTATCCTACTTTATTTTTGTTAACGCAAGTAAAGTTATCCTTGTTTTAACTTCGGCGGCTGTAATTGATAGTGTGACTATTCAGGGGCACATTCCTTGCTACCTTCTGCTACTCAACTCTAGTCTCCAAAAGGAGATATACTTAACAGCACCCATGGAGACATGTATATATACACAACACACAGAGAAACAAACTTAACAAAGTGCTAAGTCTGCCCACCAACTCTCTCCCCCCCCCCCTCTCTCATGAGAGTGAGCGCATGTATCCCTCCTTCCTTCAGCCCAACACTCTTGCTGGCATCCCGGCCAGGCAAGAGGGACTTCAGAGGGTCTCCTGGAGTCTAGGGCAGCGAGTCATTCGATGGGAAAGTTGCCTCTCGGAAGGAATGACCCGGCTTGGCTCCCGCTTTCGATCTGCCGCCCAACGACCAAGCGGGGAAGCGAAGAGGCAGGAGAGACGAGTTCTCATGGCAAATCTGAGCAGCCGCTGCTGGGAGCCCGTCCCATGCCTTCTCCCAACCCCCGCACCCTTCTCTCAGCTACTTTCTGCCTTGTGGACCTAGAACTGATTGGATCGCTGCTGTCTCCGGGCTGGCTCTCCTCTGCTATTATCATGGAAGGCATCTCACAAAAACCACTGTGCGGCAGTTGGAAACTGCTGAGCGGTGTTTTGTTGCCATGTGTGCAGCCCCACAGCTTAGAGGGAACATTGGCTGCATAAATAGAGGGATAGAATCAAGATCCTGTGAAGTGTTAATACCAATTTATAATGCCTTGGTAAGGCCACACTTGGAATACTGAATCTAGTTTTGGTTGCCACCATGTAAAAACGACGTGGAGAGTCTATAAAGAGTGCAGAGAAGAGCAACAAAGAGGATTAGGTGACTGGAGCGTAAAACGTATAAAGAACGGTTGCAGGAACTGGGTATGTCTAGTTTAATAAAAAGAAGGATTAGGGGAGACATGATAGTAGTGTTCCAATATCTCAGGGGCTGCCATAAAGAAGAGGGAGTTAAGCTATTCTTCAAAGCAACTGAAAATAGAACAAGGAGCAATGGGTGGAAACTAATCAAGGAGAGAAGCAACCTCTTGTCAAGTTGCTGCAAGACACATGGCCAACTCACCAACTCACTGCGGGCGGCCAGAGGGAGAGCTAGGCAGATGGGTGGGCAAGCAAGCGAGCGGTGGGCAGAGCGCTTTGGGGCAGGCACTGGGGAGGCAGCGGCAGTCGGGGGCTTCCCATTTTCACACACACCTCCCCATCGCCTACCCCAATGCACTAAGCACGCTGCCCACCTGCTCACCTCTCGCTCCAGCTGCCTGCGAGGTGCTAGAGATGTGTAGGGGATGAGTAATGGTGTGACAAGTTTGGGAAGGGGTGCATGAGAGGTATGGCATGGGGGTATATGAAAACCGTAGTTCAATGCAGAGAGCCTGGGAGATGATGCACAGGTGGGGGAGACTTAGCCCAGGGACTTGCAACCTTTAACCACTGACTTTCTGGGGAAGCCAATAAAGAAGCCTGCAAATGGTGATCATGTCATTGTGGAATGCTGCAACGGGTCATAGGTATGAAGCAGTTGCCAAACACTCAGATCATAACCTTGTGACTGCAGCAATACTGGGATTGCCAGAACCTCAAGGACCATTCATAACCACCATTGATTCAGCATTGTCATTGTTTCAAATATGTCAAGGACTACCTATACGTCATAAGTCTGAGAGCTTAACAGGAAGAATAGCACCAATGTTAAGGCTCTCAATATTCCCAACAGACAATTGAGGTATTTTTTTTCTCTCTTCTGAAATCCAATGATGATTCAGAAAAAGAAAAATGACCTCAAAAGAGATACAGAATGCTTCCAATGCCCCACTTATGCAGTGCTTAAAAGAAAATTACAGGACCAGTAGTTTATATGCACAGTGGAAGAGTAGAGTTTCTATAAAAAATCTTCAGCTTGAGAAAGTTATTGATGTAGGCTTTGTGTAAAACACAAAGATCATGACAAAGAGTTTAAGTTAATGTGCATTTTTATAGAATCATGGTTGGAAGGAACTTTGGCAGTCATCTGGTTCACTTTTTGCTCAAAACAGATTCAGCAATCCAGGATGCTGTAGTACTAGTAGCCCTTTCTCTCTGGCTTAAACATTTACCCTTTCTCTTGGGCACTTGATACCATAGTTCTTTTAATAGCTAAACTCCTCAGAGATAGTTTCCAAATGGAGCATTATCACCCTTTTTGTTTAAGCTGCCACCACCTATTTCAGTTATGGGGTCTCACCACCCGCAGATAAAAATAAATTATCTTTATTTTCTACTATCATATTTGTAAGTAATTTGGACACATTTTTTAGTTATAACTTGCTGCTGCACAGTACTTAAGGACTGGCAATGAAGAAAATAATCAAAGATATAAAAGAATGATTTTACTAAACTGTGACCCTTCAAAACAAAACTACCTATCAGGACACCAAAGATTGGACAACCATTTGAGTGAAATGCTCTAGGGTTTCCTGCTTTAGCAAGAGGGTGGACTAGAGACCTCTAAGGTCCTTCCAACTCTGTTATTCTGGCCACTGATCATTCTCTACAATGATAATTCTTTGACACTAAGGATCTGTGTTTAAAAAACTTTTCCTCAATATGAGTTCAATGTGCTACACTTTTTATCTCATTAATCATCAACTATTCTTCCCCCAACTAATTTCCAATGACTAGAAATTCACCATATTCACAATCTATCTTGTTTCAGCATCCCCATTCTTAATCCTTCCTGGTTAGAAAAAAGAAATGTAAGAAACCTAATTCTTCAAGGGAGTCAGCCACTATATGAGTTTTTATTTTTTATGAGTTTTATTAGAATTTGTAGGCCGCCCTTTTCCCTGAGGGGACTCAGGGCGGCTCACATAAAACTGGGAAGGGGGGAACACAAACATCAAGATAGAACATATAATAAAATGGTAGGCAACATACATTCATCATTCGGGAGGGGCAACTATCCTTATCCCCAGGCCTGACGGGCGAGCCAGTTCTTCAAGGCTATGCGGAAGGCTTGGACGGTGGAGAGGGTACGAATCTCCACGGGGAGATCGTTCCAAAGGGCCGGGGCTACTGCTGAGAAGGCCCTCCTCCTTGTGGTTGCCAGCCGACACTGGCTGGCCGATGGAATACGGAGGAGGCCTAGTCTATGGGATCTTATTGGTCGCAGGGAGGTAATTGGCAGAAGGCGGGCTCTCAAGTATCCAGATCCACTGCCATGTAGGGCTTTATGGGTGATTAATAGCACCTTGAAGCGCATCCGGAGATCGACAGGCAGCCAGCGCAGCTCGCGGAGGATGGGTGTTATGCGGGTGAATCGAGGTGCACCCGCAATCACTCGCGCGGCTGCGTTCTGAACTAGCTGAAGCCGCCGGATGCTCTTCAAGGGCAGCCCCATGTAGAGCACATTGCAGTATTCCAGCCTAGAGATCACAAGGGCCCGAGTGACTGTTGTGAGAGCCTCCCGATTCAGGTAGGGTCGCAACTGGCGCACCAGGCGAACCTGGGCGAATGCCCCCCTGGTCACAGCCGTTAGGTGGTGGTCAAATGACAGCTGTGGATCCAGGAGGACTCCCAAGTTGCGAACCCTCTCTGAGGGGTGCAAAATTTGACCCCCCAGCCTGAGTGTTGGAATATTAGTCAAATCTTTGGGAGGAAAACACAACAGCCACTCGGTCTTTTCTGGGTTGAGCACAAGCTTGTTAACCCTCATCCAGTCCATAACGGCCTCAAGACCCCGGCTCATCACATCTGCCGCTTCATTGAGTTGGCACGGGGCGGACAGATACAATTGAGTATCGTCCGCATATTGATGGTATCTAATCCCGTGCCTGCGGATGATCTCTCCCAGCGGTTTCATGTAGATGTTGAATAGCAGGGGGGATAAGACCGAACCCTGAGGCACCCCATAATTTAGGGGCCTAGGGGACGATCTCTGCCCCCCCACTAACACCGACTGCGACCTGTCCGAGAGGTAGGAGGAGAACCACCGTAGCACGGTGCCTCCCACTCCCACCCCCCGCAGTCGTCGCAGAAGGATACCATGGTCGATGGTATCGAAAGCCGCTGAGAGGTCAAGGAGGACCAGGATGGAGGACCAGGATGGAGGAATGTCCTTCATCTCTGGCTCTCCAGAGATCATCAATCAATGCGAACCACCGTAGCACGGTGCCTCCCACTCCCACCCCCCGCAGTCGTCGCAGAAGGATACCATGGTCGATGGTATCGAAAGCCGCTGAGAGGTCAAGGAGGACCAGGATGGAGGAATGTCCTTCATCTCTGGCTCTCCAGAGATCATCAATCAATGCGACCAAAGCGGTTTCTGTGCTGTAACCGGGTCTGAAGCCTGACTGGAAGGGGTCAAGGTAGTTTGCTTCCTCCAAGGACCGTTGGAGCTGAAAGGCCACCACCTTCTCAACAACCTTCCCCAAAAAGGGAAGGTTGGAGACAGGACAGCTGGATCCAAAGATGGTTTCTTCAGGAGGGGTCTCACCACCGCCGCTTTCAGTGCGGCGGGGAAGTTCCCCTCCCGAAGGGAGGCGGTCACGACCGCCTGGATCCAGCCTCGTGTCACCTCACTGCAGTTCGTAACCAGCCATGAGGGACACGGATCCAGAACACAGGTGGAGGTACTTACAGCTCTCATGGCCTTGTCCACATCCCCGGGGGTAACGTCCTGAAACTCAACCCAGAGCTGTTCTACTTGGTCCCCCCGTGCCTCGGCTGGAACTGCGGGGGTGGAGTCCAAGTCCGACCGAAACCGAGCAATTTTGTCCGCTAAGAATTGGGCATACTCTTCAGCCCTGCCCTGCAAGGGTTCCCCCGCCTCCCTTTTGTTCAATAGGGAGCGGGTTATCCTAAACAGGGCGGCTGGACATTGTAACTATAGCAGTTACAATGTCTCTGACAGAAGCTATAACCTTGGAATTCAGTTCCATTGCCAATTAACTCATCATTAAGAATATCCCAATGTCACTATAATTTCCATGGTTCTGGACTTATACTTCGAAACAACACAGAACAAATTTGTTCTATCCATAACAGGCTTTCTGGCAGTGGTAATAATTTTAACAACCGTTCTCTGCCCCTAATGATTTCTTCCAATAACCAGTTCACTAAACTGCTCAGAAAGTTAACAACTGGTTCTCCTGAACTTGCTGAATCCCACCACTGCTTTCAGACAACACAATTATCATAGTGTTTTTTAATTTGCTCTTTTTCTTAGCATTGACTATTATAAAACTTAGTTTCTGTATCATTCATTATCCAGGCTGCTCTTTTCTGAACATGCTATTACAAGTTGTCCTCAACTTATGACCACAATTGAACCCAAAATTTCTGTTGTTAAGCGAGACAGTTGTTAAGTGAGTTTTGCCCCATTTTATGACCTCTCTTGCCACAGTTGTTAAGTGAATCACTGCAGTTGTTAAGTTAGTAACATTGTGGTTAGTGAATCTGCCTTCGCAACTGACTTTGCTGGTCAGGTGGTCACAAAAGATGATCACATGACCCCAGAATACTGCAACTGTCCTAAATATACCGTATTTTCACGACCAAAAGCCGCACCGGATTATAAGACGCAGTATCAGTTAACGTTAATTTTTCAAACTTTTTCCATATATAAAGCGCACCGGGTTATAAGCCGCACGTTTCCCGACGCTTCTGGACATCTGTTGCAGTCGCGAGGAGCGGAGAAGAGCGCGAAGGTTCTTGGTGCTCCAGGAAGCCGCGAAAGCAGCTGGGAGAGGCGCACGGCTTGTTTATCCTCCCTGGACGTCGCAGCAGCAGCCCCAAGCGCACCGATCTCTGTGTTTTTCGCATCGGGGCATGCTGCAAGAGAGAGTGAGTGAAGACCTTTCCGGATTGCTGGTGGTGGAGGTGCGGGCCCGTCGCCCTGTGCTCAGCAAAAAAAGTCCGGGGGAGTCCTTTGCGCTGGCTGGAAAAGGTCTTCACTCTTCACTCATTCCCTCTTGCAGCACACCCCGATGCGAAAAACACTGAGATCGGTGAGTTTGGGGCTGCTACTGCGACATCCAGGGAGGATAAACCAAACCGCGCGCCTCTCCCGCTTCCCGGAGGGCCAAGAACCTTCGCGCTCTTCTCCACACTCTCCTCGGCTCCTCACAACTGCAATAGACGTCCAGAAGTGGCAGGGGCTATCGAGCTGGAAATCCAATCCCCATTAGCCCCAAAAGCCGCTTCTGGACATCTATTGCAATCCCGAACGCGGAGAAGAGCGTGAAGGTTAGGGTTACTGGGCAACGTGGGGGTGGGGGAGGCTGGAGCAGTTTCGTTCTGAATGGAGGGAGAGGAAAAAAGTTGGGATTCTCCCTGCTGCAGCCTTTAAATGGCAGAGAGAAGCCGAACTCTTTCCCCTCCATTCACAGAGAAGCTGCGGCTCCCTTTATGCCCCTCTGGCTGGCCCCCTCCCTCCCGGGGGGGGGGTCAAAGTACCTGAAAGGGGCATGCAGGCTGCTATAGCTCCACTGAGAAGACATTTCTGAGAAGAGAAAGGGCTCCGGTCAGGCTGCACCCAAGCTGATGGAGTGCTCGCAACCGCCCGCCTATCGCCAGGGAGACAGCCAGTGCAGGTGAGCCGCGCGATTGCTCCGATTGCAAGGGCGCTTCACCAGCTCGGGTGCAGCCAGACCAGAGAACTTTCGGTGGTGCACCGATTCCAGCAGCTGCGTTTTTCCTTGAAATTTGCTGTCCCGGCAACCCGAAGTGGACATTCTCCCAGCGGCGTCTCAGACACTCCCACCCTTAACCAGGACGAAGTGAGGATGGCTGGGCGCAGTTTGGTGCCTCCCGGCTAAGGAGGGAGGGAGAGACCCAAGGGACGTGTGCGTGCCTGCTCGCGGTCATTCGCTTGCGAGTTTCAAGTTTGAGCGTAAAATCGGGAGGGAGAGATTTTCGATCTTTTTCCATATATAAAGCGCACCGGGTTATAAGCCGCACTGCCGGTTTTTGATCAAATTTTAGGATTTTCAGTGCGGCTTATAGTCGTGAAAATACGGTAATTCAGTTGCCAAGTATCTGAATTTTGATCACATGACATAAGGATGGTGCAATGGTCATAAGTCTGAAAAGCGGTCATAAGTCACTTTTTCAGTGCCATTGTAACATTGAACAATCACTAAATGAATTGTTGTAAGTCAAGGACTACATGTATGTGCAAATATTCTTAAAATGCAGCACCTAAAGTTCAATTTAACATTCCTCATAAAGCCTAACACAGAATAATGGATTATTACTTCCTGTAAGCTAAATAGTATTTTTCTGCTAATGCAGTCTGAAAATTATACAAATTTTCAAAAGAGCTGTATTATTCACTGAGGACACAGAATCTTTTTCACATGTTCTGCTTCCAAGGTAGATGCTTCTCATCCTATATCTGCACTTTCAATTTTTGTATGTAAATAAACATTTTCACATTTATTTGTTTTGAAGTTTATCATTTAATTTCAACCATCAACTTTTTGTAAATCTTGATGCATCACTAAAAGTGTATGCAACTGCAAGATTTGTAGATTAGAGATCAGTTTCCACAGAATGTATGTATTTATTTAAATTTATATTTTGCCCGATCAAGCGATTCTAGGCAACTCACAAAATAAAAACAACAATATCAAACATTAAAGTGATAAATATTAACATTAAAAACAACAAAGATAGCTAAGGAAAGAAGTAATATGGGGTGCATGTAGAATCTTTTCTAATCCACTAACCACCTGCAGTATAGAATACCTCCATCAGGACTCCAGACCAATCGGCAGAGCCAAGTTTTAAGGCCCTTCTGGAAGGCCATGATTTGGGGTGGGGGGAATCTCAGCTCTAGGGGCACAATGTTTCAGAGGGTGGGAGCGATGGCGGAAAAGGCTCTCCTCGTGGACCCTGCTAGCACAAATTCCTTGATCAACAGGATCCGCAGCATGCCCCTTCTGTCAGCGAAGGTGGAGCAGGCCAACTCCACTGGGGTGAAACAGTTCCTCACATAAATTGTATGAGTATGCTTGGAATAAAACTAGACCTTGATGCCCTTATGTCATACTGGCCAACTGCTTCAGACCTTCCCACTAGCAGAAAATGCTGCATGAATGGCAGGTAACTGCCATTCTTTAACTTACTAAAAAACATTACGTGAAAATGTCATAATGGGAAGTCAATATTTATGGACCCACACAGTGAAGATCATGGCATATGAAAATTGCAACCTGAAATAAAAAAGGAATATATGGTGTATTAACTAATGAATGAACTGCAAAATAAGTTTGAATGAAGTAGTTTCATTCTGTAGAATAAAATTCATAAATATGTTCAGGGAAGTAAAGGGTAGGTTTTAATTATGAATGAAAACATTAGAATATCAAAAAGTATGAATTTTATTGTGAGTTCATATGAAAGTAGAAATCGATAGGTGGTAATAGTTGCATTAGCTTACACTTCATTGAATGGTGATAATGGAAGAATCAGGAATGAGTTCTGTGAAAAGTTGCAACATTCTAAATCAGGGGTTCAAACTCGCAGTGTCACGTGACATATCACAACTTTTTTTCTCCTTCACTAATCCAGGCGTGGCCAGTGCGTGATGAATCCAGCCCACAGACTGCGAGTTTAACATCCCTGTTCTAAATGCATGAGAATGACATGTGAAATACAGAAAAAGTTACTGGACCATTTGGAAACCCAAGAATGAATAAAAAGTTATTATTTGGTTACCTGCTTAAGAGAAGTGTCTATTTCAAATACACGGATTAAGCATAAATGAATCCATGTATGGAAAATCAATTGGAAAGTGTGGCTGTCTGTATTTTTAAACTGAAAGACTGAACAAATTAGTCAAATGCTATGAAGTGCTATGATGTTCTTGATATGGGACAGGTCATAACTTGGCAGGGTCCCACGTTCCAAGTATTTTTAGATCTTGGGAAAAATGATATGCAAGAAAAGGAAAAATGTGAAAGGAACTAGAGTGACTGTTGGAAGAGCAGAATGGCTGTTGGAAGAGAAATGATACCTCCCATATGCAGAATATAGATTAATTTTCCAACAGAATGAAGAGAAAGCAGAAATAAAGAAATATGATGTAGAAATTGTTTGGAACATAATGAAAGGATGTGGAGTTATGTTAGTAGGAAATATGGATGCTTAATGGAATAATGAGTAGAAACTGTAAACTGAGGTAAAAGACAAAAACTGTTGAAAATGGTAAACGAAATGTATAGTTGCAAAGAATGTGGTCAATTTAATTAGATTTAATTAGAATTAAAAAATATTTTGGAAGAGAAGGAAAAAAACTAAAGGAGCCTCAAGCAAAATGAATGGAATTTAAAATAAATATGATGGGATGATTTAGGATGAAATTAAGCTAATGGAATGCTGGGAGGAATATTTTAGAGAACTGTATGGGAACAATAATTGTATGGCAAAATAGAGAGTTGAAACAAGTCCCAGAAATGTTCATGTCCATGAAAATTATTTAAAATTTTCAAGGAAATTATAAATCCTGAGAGAAAGTTGCAAAATCGCAAGACTGAAGATGTAGACAATTAAACTGAAGAAATGTGGTGGCTTACTGGTAATCACTATAAAGGTCTTCCCCATAGAACTAAATACCTAGAGTAGTTCCTTTTACATTCCTGTGGATGGATGTTCCCCCTGACACCTACCCAATTTCTTTCCATATCCCTGTCTTTATTAGCAGAGTGTAAATTCTTTGAATAGAAACAGCATCCCTTTTATGTTGAATCAACACATCACAGAAAAAATGAACAATAAAAAAGCTAGAAAAACCCTACTCTACCTGAAAAATGCTGTATCTACCCCAGTTCTGCAACACTTGAACTTGGATCAGCTCCATTTTAGCTCTTTCTGTAGCATGTTCTTATCTTTCCTTTACTGTTACAGAAACCAAACATCAAGCAATTATGGAAAAAATCCTCTCCAAGCACTACACTTGCTTTGCCAACACATTCAACAGAATGCAATAGAAATAAAAATCACATTCACCATGGTTTTCTCCGATTCCTGGCCCGCTCTGATTTTTTTCCAGAACTGCTGCTGGAGATCCACCTACTGGGGGGAAAAAAGCAAGATTAGGTAAGATAATGGATGAGCGAAATGCAACCAGAAGCAAAACCAAATCTTCCTTAAAAGATATTTTACAGCACCATTATTTAAAGTATTAAATTATAAGAATATATTACAGCCTATTATGCAAAACTGTAGCCAGAATGAAACTATGAAATTCTCCTAAACAGCAGGAGAAAGTAAATGGTTAAACTCCTCCCTCTCTGAAGCTACAAAGGTGAAAGAACAAAGTACATGAATCTACCACTGTTCCTAAAGCATGTTTCAACAACTGGCTGTAATAAGAAAATAGTTTCTATGTGGGGGGGGGGGGGGGATTAGTTACTAAGCAGAAAATCTAGCAAAACAAAGATTTGGCTTCTGGTTTACTCTCCTGCATTAAATCAATTATTTACAGTTAAATATGAAAATGTGCACTTGTGGTATCTGTGGGAATCTAATTGGGGTGCATATATGTTTATATTTTACATATATGTATAATTGTATATTTCCTCAATTGCAAGACTCTGGAGAGGACATATGTACTATTACATGCAGGTCTGATATTTTTGTGCTGCCTCAGTATACAATGTGTGTGTTTTCACTCTCGAATTGTCCCAAGTTTTCTGCATGGCTGTATTGGCAAGCACAGAGCACGCTGCATACACTCCTTTCTGGTCACGTGACTAGGAGGGAGGGGGGAGGAGCTTAGAATAGAATATTTTGCAGCATATCAAGCTATCTAATTGCCTCTCCCATGGGATACATTCCAGATGTATTTTTCTACAGTGCTTCTTTCCTCAGTCTATCAATGAATCTGGTCCATTTTCCAACTTGATCATTCATTAGCTGACTTTTCCTGCTATACTGAATTTAGTCTTGTGTTCTTTTTTATTAAGTTATGCTGACCTTCTGCTGGGTTGCAAACAAGAAGGTATGGGAAACAAGTCACTTCTGGAACTGTTTCCAATCTTTTTACTGGCAGGGCTCATGGGAGGGATATCTATTTCTTCTTTACAATGAACTAATGTACTGTGCTTCTGCTTTCCTCTCATGTTGTGATTATGTGTACAGTGTTACAAGTTGCTTATGTTTTTTTCTAGGTCCCAGAAAGGGAACTTAGAATGGAATATACATAGTCAACTTACAGCACTGAAACAAATGATTTATCATTGTTTTTCAAACTTACCACTGTTGCAGCATCCCCATGATTACATGATCAAAATGCAGATGGTTGCCAACTTACTTATATTTATGTCAGTAGCAGTATCCCAGGGTCATGTGATCACCTTTTGCAACTGTCTCATAAGCAAAGTCAATGGGGAAGCCAGATTTACTTAACAATTGTGTTACTAATGTAACAACTCCAGTGATTCATTTAACAACGGAGGCAAGGAAGCTTATAAAACAAGGCAAAATTTGCTTAACCAGTGTCTTAGCAACAGAAATTTTGGGCTCAATTGTGGTTGTAAGTCAAGGACTACCTGTATTCGAAGTTGATATCCAACTGCCTATCCCCAGAGGGGTATATTTGGGCAATTTTTTCAGATTTATTTTTTCTTTGCAACCCCTGCACTGCTCTGGCTCATCTTGTACTTCAAATATTCTTTTATCAGCTACACCTTCTTCACCAAATTTAGTCCCATTTTGCTAAATTGAAAAGAATAACTTTGGGTTGAAATAAATATTTAATTGAAATTTCTATTAAATCAAATTGGCTGTATAGATTCTCCATTGTTTTCATTTATATCTCTATCAATAACTGAAGAACAAACAGTGAGGAAGAACATCTAGTTGAGAACTAGATGGTGTAGAAGAGCATGAAGATAACCTTGACAAAGAAATGCAAAAACCATTAAGAAAAAGAAAAAAAAATCAGTCCTGGGAAAGGAGAAGAAAAAAAAATCCACATTGTCTTGTATAAGAGGGGCTAAGGGACCAGATTCTGTTGTTATAGCCTAAAACAATAAAGGAATATTCCAGAAACTCTTCTTCAGTCTGTTTCTTAACCTTCCCTTCTTTGAAGAGTTCACAACTGTTAACAGAAATTGCAATAGATGGAAATCTGATTTGGTTCTGGAGTGGTTCTGTGTGAGAAAACGGGAAAACAAAGGCATACTTCTTTGTTCTGGATTTTGCTGAGCAAACCTATGACATGTATGTCAAAGGTGTATGCCATGATGTTTTGGGTGACACACAAGTGTACACCAACACCTAACAACTATTCTTGAAAAGACTAGTTCTCATGTGATTTTCAGTTGTTGTGGAGGGCATACAAGAGAATGGAATGTGCTCTTGCTTGGTCTCCAGAAATCACATGAGAGGGCTGTCTTCTTTATGGACTCCAGAATCTCCAAAAATCATGCAAGAATTAAGCTGCAAGTTTTTGGAGGCTTCAGAAGCTGAAGAAAAGCATTCTCCTAAACCATTGCAAGAACAAACCCCTTGTGCGACCTGGAAGAACTTCCAGTAGGCTGGAGGGGCCTGTCAACAGTGCCAGAAGATAAGTGGAGTGCAGATCCTAGGGAGCACTGGGTCATGGAGGACAACTGTGCCTTGAATGACACGGAGTAGTCTTTTTAAGTGGCAGTGGTGATACTAGGGCTGTAGTCAAGGCCTGGACCTCTACTTCAGACTCAGTCCAGGGTACCATTCAGAGTTCTCACTTGAGGCACAAATGAGAGACTTAAACTACAAGCAGTCTGAACTTTGTTCAGAAACCATTCAAACTTATGACAGTACTAAACAAATGGTAGTTATGACTGATCCATAACTTTATGGCTATTGGAGCACCTTGCAGTCATATGATCAAAATTCTACTCTTTTGGCCACCCTGTACTCCATCTATCTACTCCTGCCACCCACCTCCCTCCAGCTGACATTTGCCGTCTTCTTCTTCCTCCTGGCCCAGAATCCAGGGACTGGGTGAAGATGTGAATTGGCCATGGCTAGTTTAACGAAAAGAAGAACTAGAAGTGACATGATAGCAGTGTTCCAATATTTCAAGGTCTTCACAAAGAAGAGGGAGTCAAGCTATTCTCCAAAGCCCCTGAAGGCAAGACAAGAAGCAATGGATTGAAACTAATCAAGGAGAGAAGAAACCTAGAACTAAGGAGAAATTTCCTGACACTTAGACCAAGATGAGTGTGGCAGAGCAATGGTGTCTTGTCTGCCGAAGGGACGTTGTTAGGTTTAGATGGTGAGGAAGCAGTGGGATGGAGTTGGTGGAGCAGGTAGGGCAACACTAAATAAGGTCTTCTGAAACTGCCTCCTTTGTCAGGGAAGCCACTGCCTACATCTCCCCTGTCTCTTCCACTAGCTCTGTCCCACTGCCTATTTCCCGTCTGGGCCCAGTGAGCTCCCTTCAGGAGATGAGGCCCTGCCATCCTGCCATGCATATCCTGGATCTGCACCCTGGGTCAGAGCCTGGATCCTGGGCCAGCATCAAGAAGAACGAGATGCCAAAGTTCAGCCAAAGGCAGCAGGGATAGTAGCGGTGAAATGGAGGGCATCCAAAAGCGCAAAAGATGGGAAGGGGAGATAGACAAGTGAAGGGAACTGAAGCAGAAGCAGCTGTGGCAAGGCAATGATACTGAAATAGTATCAGGTGGTATGAATAAGGAGAAAAGTACCAAAAGTAACACTATTCCTATCCCTGCACATCTTCCAACAAATTATAACACTCACACCAGTTTTCCCTGTAAGAATGATTGGCAAATGAGAACTAAGGCAATTCGATATATTAAGTTATCTGGGGTTTTATTTTGATAACATATATCTTAAATAAAACAAAATAGCTGTAACTATATTCCTTCTTAGTATTCCTTAGTGAACTAAGTAAGTCTTACTTGTGGAACAATAATATAATATCTATTCAGAATTAAATCCCTTTTAATTCAATGGGAGTTATTACCCGCTAAGTGGGTTTAGGGCTACAACCTGGAATCCTCTGAGCAGAAAACTGGCTTATGCTTATTTAAAAACGTAGTTATCCTATAGTTCTACTTTGACCAAAATTTAAGCACTCAGTAATTGGACTGTTCATTCAATAAATTGGATTACTCCAGAAGCAGCCGACATGTGTCAGTGAACACGCTAGATCTGGCACTTGGCTGCGCTAGCAGGTAAAGCTAAGCTATATGCAAACACTGATTAATCATTCATTGAACTGCAATCTTATATCTACTTCCCTGAAAGCTAAGACATAGAACTCTAAATTTTGTGCTTTAAGATATTGTCAGCCTTAACATAAAAGGTAATGAATTATGGGTAAAGGCTTAAGGACAACTGCTAATATATTATTGTAGATATAACTGAAATGTATCTCTATTTCTATATTGATATGAAATAAAAGATAAAAAGTTCCGATTTTATCAAAATGGAGTAGGGAAAAAGTGTCATTTACTGAATTTTTTCTTTCTATATAATTACTGCTGGTAAAAGTTTTTCTCCCCTTGAAGCACGGGTCATCTTATGCATTGTTCTTCTGTTGCTCCCCAGCGAATGCACTTTTGCCAAGAAACCAGAATTTATTAAGAAATCTAACACTATAAAGACAGGGTTGACCTAATTTCTGAAAATAGCTACTATTCTTTCAAAGTTAAAGCAATTCTCTTAGGTTCATGTCTCCATTCTTTCGTAACTATCATCAGGTACAATTTTCAAAGCTAAACTCTTTCAATATAGGTTTTTTTTTTCATTTTTGGGAACTTACACCTCCTTTTCCAATGCACTCTACTCACAAACTGTGATGTATCAAAAGTCAGAATCCTACTTCCCTAAGAGATCAGTCAAATAATTTTAGGAACTAATGCATGAAAACAATGGCAACTTTCACATAGCAGACCCGCCTCCAATTATAGTTTCACATAGCCATTAGAGCTACGGTAGTAGTAGATGGACTTTTCCTTCTTAAATCTGTCCAAGCAGCCAACCTATGACATTCAATACCAAAAACAATGTACAGATTATATAGAACATTATAATCATCAGACTAGCCCAACTATCCAAAGGGCATCTGAAGAGAATTCTCCATTTTTCATACTGTCCACAGACCTTGCTTTCTCCTGAAGCAGCAGTACTCTCTATGGTCCGTTCAGAAGTAATCAAAATAAGCTAGTCTCTATCTTCATAAATGTTTTGTCTAGGTGTACTCGCAGGTAATTTTCCTCTGTGCTCCCAGAAAGATTTGAAGGTTTGAAGACAAAACTCTATATATCACATAGAAAGAAGTGTTGTCCCAGCCCTATCTTACCTCGTTTCTTTGTAAGGAGGAGGAGGAGGAGAGGAGGAGGAAGAGGCATATGGTCCTAATCTTCTCTTTTACAAAGAGGGTCCTTTTATCACTGACATGAGAACTGGGAATAATTCTTCACTGCTTCAATATTAGCACAGGAGAACTGGATTACAACAGCAGGGGACAGGGTCTGGAGTTATAGTCTTCCTTTTCAGGAAAGGCTTCACAGAATCTTTCCATATCATCTAGAATGAGTAGGAAGCATTAAAAATTAAACATTTTTAATTTGAGCTAGTTTGAGTTCAAAACACTCTAACTGGATTTAGAACAATTTTCATGTCCAATCCAAGAATGCCCTGCGCTTCAATATGAAAACATCTATTATGAACTTGAAGCTGTTTCAAACCCACATCCCTTCAGAGATAATCCATTGCGACTAAAACAAACATGTCCTTGGGCTAAAGGAGGTTTATAAACTCAGAAAACTTCAAATTCAAACTATCTTGCAAATCCTTAATTTGGACGGCTAGGATTTTGCATGGGATTTTCTGCCTGCTCTATGGTGCAAAATTCTCAAGATGCAACACTGCAGAAGGTCAAATAAATTAGGCAAAGGAAATCAACAGTGCTTCATTTTTTACAAACTGAAGCATGAACCAAACTTCTAGATCACAATTTTCGTTAACACAACTCTGATCTCAAGAAAACTGAGCAAATAGTTTCTAATGCGTCATAGCATTTATCTTCATTAACGAAGATTAATTATGCTTCCCCAGCAAATAAACATAGGTGGTAAAACTAGCTAAACTTGTAAATTTATGGAATGTTTACAAGATTGTTCTGTAAAGATATTTATCATACACACAGTCCGTTAATACTATAAACAATTGTTTCCCTGGAAAATTTTATTAGCTGTGTTGCAGGTTTCTAACAAATTTGGTTTAATTTTTTAAATATTTTAATTATAAGCTACTTTGAGCAGTTAATGTGAACTAGACAAATGTAAATATTGAAATAAAACAAAACATAGAAAACATTATTTTGGAGGTGAAAAGGATTTAAAGGAACTATAAGAAATTATTACCATAAGCACACAAATTCCAGTGGAAATTTAAAAACAGATACATTACAAGACTTATTTGATAGCCACTCCAAAAAATAAATGTTATGTGGCTAGTGATTGGAAACTGCATTAAATTTATGAATATTCATAAAAAGATTTTCCATGTGAGCATTAAAACTGATATTTTCTCTACAAAGCATAAAATAAAAATGATTTTAGAATTTTTTAAAATTTGATAATGTATGACAGTGGTTCCCAAACTTGGCAACTTTAAGACTTGTGGACTTCAACTCCCAGAATTCTCCAGCCAGCTCCAGCTCTGGCTGGAGAATTCTGGGAGTTGAAGTCCACAAGTCTTAAAGTTGCCAAGTTTGAGAACCACTGATGTATGAGAATCTCTATAACAAAAAGATATTGATGGAACCATAGCAGTGCAGTGGTTAGAATGCACTATTGCAGGGTGACTCTGCCAACAACTAGTAATTCAATCTTGGCTGGCTGAAAGATGACTTAGCCTTCCATCCTTCTGAGATTGATAAAATGAGGACCCAGATTGCTAGGAGCAATATACTGACATTTGTAAACTGCTCAACGAGTGATATAGAGCACTATAGAGCAGTATATAAGTCTAAGTGCTATTGCTATCTTAAAAGATATATTTTAGCTTCATATCTCCTGCCGTGATTGAAAGAGTAACAAGGAACACTTTCCTAAATAGGACTGATTAAACAAATAAATGAAAACTACTTGTCTACAACAAATATATCCTCAATTTGGTAATACTAATCAAAATAATAAAAATAATAAACCATAAAACTTCCAGGGAAAAATTGCAAGCTGAAAACAGTGGACCACAACACAATGATCTCCATTGGTTTTAAAGCTGTTTAGAGCTACCTTTACTCAAATAATGGTTTGTGCCAGGGGTGGGTGCTGGATGCTTTTACTTCGTTTGCTCAGGGACACATGCACAGAAGCAAAAAAAACAAGATGGTGCCGCCTGTTTGGGCGCGTCCACGGCCAAATTACTTCCTATTCGGCTGAACCGGGCCAAACTGGGAGGAACCCACCTTTGGTTTGTGCCTTTAAAAGGACTCTTAGGTTCACACATACTTTTCTAATCACTTTTGGAAACTGCACGTTAACTGCTTTTCAACTATTAACCTTTAGACTGACAGGTTTTACAGCACTGGTTGAGCTTCCTTTAATTCTTAGTGAAAGAAGTTTTAAATACAAGTTTAAGAATTTTAAAAAATGGTATAAATAAGAAAGAGTAACTAAAATTTTGATTTGGGAAAGTTACAAACAGACTAAGAGTCCAGATGGATTTGAAATAAGATTTTGGAAATAATTATAAAAAATATTTTCCATGGAACAATGCTTTCATTTTGATTTTTTTAAATGATGAGATGAGACTTTGAAGGCCAAACCTTGGAGAGAATTGAAGAAACAAAACATTACAATTAAAGGAGAGTGCTTAAAATTTGCTTACTAATACAGAATGAAGCAAAATATTTTAACAATGCAAGAGCTGAGGTGGTGCAGTGCTTAGAGTGTAGTACTACAGGCTACTTCAGCTGACTGCTAGCTGCATTTCAGCAGTTCAACTCTCACTGTCTCAAGGTTGACTGAGCCTTCCATCCTTCCGAGGTCGGTAAAATGAGGACCCAGATTGTTGCGGGCAATATGCTAACTCTGTAAACCACTTAGAGAGGGCTGTAAAAACACTATGAAGCTGTATATAAGTCTAAGTGCTATTGCTATGGAAATATTGAAGGATATTGTTGAATAATGGACCCAGAAGTTAAAATTTTAAGAATGATTGCCTATATAAATATACCATGTTCAAAAGATGCTATGGAAGAGTTTTAGTGGACCAGACTGAAAGTGATCTGAAAGTGGATTTTAAAAACGACAGGCTACAAGAATTGTGTGGCAAAAAAATGCTACACTGGACATACAAATGAAACCAGTTGATATCTTAGTAATTAAAAGGGATATACAAATAACGACAAAAGAGCAACATGGGTAACTTTCCTATATTGGATTTACGGAAGAGGCTTGTTTGAAAAATTCTATGAGAAGGGATAAAGAAAAAAAAGAAATCAAGTTGTAGGAGATTATTTGAAGGGAATAAAGAACAAGATTGTTAAAAGTAAAAAAGGAATATAAAGTTGTTTATTTGATCAAGGTTAAAATAGATATATCATCTCTAGTAACCCTTGCTGTATTTTAAGAGGCAATAAGTTACTAAAATTGTTTGCACTTGTGATGGGGGAAGTTTATATATTTCTTTTCTTCTTTACTATATTCTTATTTTTCTTTCTTTCCTAAACTCCATACACAAGCAACCAATATACAAATGATTTAAAGATAGGATCTATGGAAAATCTGCAAACTTCCTCATTTTAAAATTAAGCATAAAGTTTTGCTTACACCCACATATCCTATTTTAGAATCTGTTTTGAATACACCGGAATTGATCTGTAACATATGAAAAGCTCACTATTATAATGAAATGAAATCATCCTTCTGAGAATATGAAGTGATTTTCTGTCATCCATCTGTAAGCAGCGAATCATGTACCAAGCCCCTTCTCTCACATCTCAAAGACTGCAAACATGACAATTTTCTTCTGCTTTTCAGAATTAAGATGTTCTAAATGAATCAATAATTACCCTCTTTATTTAAAGTTATAGCTCATTTCAAAAGGTATTTAATATCAAAGTGAACACAGGGCTACTTCACAACATGTACCACTGCATTCTTCTTATGCATCTACATGAAGGATTTAAGGAGAGAGAGTAATAGAGATATTTCAGTTTGGAAATCTACCCTCATCACGTTTTCAAGCTCTTATGAAGCTACAGTTGAAAAATCATATCTGAGGAGAGCCCATTATTCTATGGAAGAATGCCTTCTATGTAGAAAATCTCAGATTCAGTCCTGCTCTTTTTTATGCTGCTTATTTAATTCAATTCAAAGTGGAAGCAATACAAATAGACAAAAGGTTGTTTCTATCCATCTTATATACAGATGTGAATTTCTATGAAGACTGACTATGTAGCTATTAAAAATATCTACTTGGAGAAAATACATGCAGGTATAATTTTACACATTCCATCCCAGGAAGAGCTAAGTTTAAAGCCCACAATAATTGTTCTTGGTGCCTATCTTGATAGAAAAATAAGCACTTGATACACGCACACACTTAAAAACAGCATAGAAAAAAAAAACTATTTAGTGGATAGTACCACTTTGAAGTAATATATTGTGAACTTACATAGTTAGTATCCTATATGCAAGCACTTACTTTGTTGTAGTACTTGGGAGTGCTAATACAATTCTTTATAAATATAAGGAAAGATAATTTTATGGGAGGGAAGGGAAGTCGCTGAATTCTTCCAAAAATAATAGAATGAAATTTTGAGACAAATGAAGAGCTTGTCACATGGGAAAAAAATAATCAAATGTACAAAAGGTGAGTCAGACAAACTAGAACAGATGCAGAGAAAAGCAGCAAAGATTACCCATCTTATGAGAAGTAACAGGCAAATCTATCTTAGAGAAAAATACAACAGAGGATGACTATGATCCTATTTTTCAAATATAAAATGAATCAATAATACAGATAAAGCCTTGTACTCATTGTGCTGCAGCCAATGAACAGGAAATGGAATAATGCTCTTTAAATACAGAAAGATAGATTCCACTTGAATCTTTAAAAGTTCCTAAGGTAGTAGTAGCTTGTCTACAAGGTAGTTGGTTACCATTCCTTTGCAGAAACTGGACAATCTTCTGTTAATGATTCTTTAATTTGGAGTAGTTGCCTCCACATGGGGGAAGAGGGGGGACTATCTTAAATAGCTACTAATTCTAGAGCAAATTATTATACAATACCTAAACCATCTTAAACACAGCAACATTAGCTTTAAAAAAAAAAAAGCACAAAGCCACCCTGGATAATGTTGCAATTTTTCTGCCATGAAGATGCACAAGAACATCTTGCGCCCACCCTGGCTTACAATCCTAGCACTGGAATCATTTAGATTTGCTTGAATTAAAAAAAATTCTTTGAAAGACACAACTTTATTTTCAGGAAACATATATACATATTAACATAGTAAGACAGGTACACTCTTTTAAAAAAAGCATTCCCTCCTATATAACAGCGAAAGAAAGCAACCGCCACCTTTTTTTTTTAAAGAAAAACATTGTCATATGCACCCCATCCTATATGTATACTTTTTACATAAAGAACCCACACTTTAAAAAGCTAGTGTGTAAAAAGTGCTGTTTACAAAAAAAACAAAAAACAGGGCTTCTCTTCCGAGACAAAAAAAATGTTCAAGACTGAATTTTTATATCTTAATCTATAGCATAAACATAACATTGCTTTTATGTTTAAGAGTAAAGTGTAATCACTTTGAAAGATAAAAATTGTATTGTAACATACAGTAGTGGCCAAAACTGTGGAAACTTTTTTTGGGGGAAAGTGTATTTTTGAGGTTTGATGGCTAATAACACTACTTTTTTGGAGTAGTACCATAAAATTATATATCAATGGAAAGATAATTTAATCAAAAATGTAATGCAATGAAGTTTGTTCAATTATCTGTATTCTATGGAAAGTTATAGGTCAGAAGCAGCCAAGCAATAAAACTCAGTTAATAAAAGCAATAATTCAATCTTGGTTTCACATTATTAACAACTGCAGAACTAAAAGACTTGGTTCACTCCATGGGAAGACTTGCTAAAGGTTACCCAACTATGTATTAACTGACATGGCGATAATTTTTGTATATCTCATTTTTTTCTATATTTTTCACTTTTCTTCTTTATAACTGCTATTCTAATAGCAAATCCTTCATACAAGTCATTGCCTTACATTCTTGATTAAATTATATTTCCATTGATATATAATTTTATGGCACTACTCGAAAAAAAAAGGGGTATTAGCCATCAAACCTCAAAAATACACTTCCCCCCAAAAAAGGTTTCCACAATTTTGGCCACTACGGTATAAAAACCCACAAGTCTTTAATAGAAGCAAAGCACGTCGGTCCAATTTACTACTGGCTTGCGATTTTGACTTTTATGCTAAATAGGCTTGAACAATGGAAGGCATGGTTTTTCAAGGCTCCTCCCACTTATTTTAAGGAACGGCAACTAGAAAGTGGTGGCAGGAGACGAAGACAAGGAAAAAGGAAGCGAGACCTACGTTTTCCCGTATTCGAGAAAACGAAAGCGGGCGAAGTGGGCCCAGTGGAACCGGAGTTCTCCTGAGCATGTCCAAAGCTCGCGCTGAGAACTCGTTGGAACTTTAGAGGGTGTGGCCTGATATGCCCTCAATAGGGCGAGGTTTGTCCTGGCTCCTCCCCTCGCTTTAAAGACTGACAGCAATTAGGGAAAGGCGTCCGGCCTGGGCCTTCGCTTTCTGCACCGCAAAACGAAGCGAGGCCCGGAGACGTGAGGGCCCCACCCACGAAGCCCGCCGCCGCCACCGCAGCATGAGGGGACAAGAGGGGACAAGAGGGCGGCCGGTTGAGCGAGCGCGAAAGGGGTCTCCTCACCTGCGCTCCTCCTCCTCTTGACGGCGTTGCTCCCACCTCAGGCGCCTCGTGCAGCTCCCGCCCACCCGCCTAGCCAGCCACTCCTTCACAGTGCCCGCTGTCAGCCAATCAATGCCCTTCACCGAGATCCAATCCATAAACTGACATCGCGCCTCCTGGAGGAGACGAGTCTACCCTTCTGTTGCTCGGATTGGCCAGCGCTCCCGTCAATCGTTCTGCCCTAACGTGACAAAGGAGGAAGAAAAAGGAGTGGGAGGGAAAGGGGCAGGCCACGATGGCCAATGAGAAATCACAGCGCGTCCTTCACGCCAGCCAGTCAGGAGGAGAGAGAAAAAAGAGGCGCCCACGGCCATTTTCACCTCACTGCTGTCAAAAGAAGGGAGGGAAATGAAATATTCCAGTTGATTGGCTGCGACCAGAGGCACGCCTGAGTGCTGCACCAGTTAGGATATTTCCAGATCAATGTCTGTCTCTCGGCGTTAATCCCACCGCCTATGTTCAATCACATCGCCCCGTCCCTACTACGCCTCCATTTTAGCCCAATCAAAAGACAGGGCGGGACCTTGGGCTTGTGTGGGCCAATTACTGCAGACTATTCCTTTGGTATGCCTTGAAAGGAAGGGGTTGGTGCGCGGGTGAATGAGTGAGTGTGTGTTAGCGCTAGGCGTTTCATGTATCGGCCTCCGAGTGCTTGTATTTTAATAAAATTTATACCTCTGTCAGCTCAGATTGTGTAAAGTAATAATTATACTCTTTGAAGCATGTAAGTGGCATTAATTAAAATTTAACAGTGATTGCCCTGATAATTGGCTGATAATGAGGCAAAGCTTCGGTCGGATGCAGATAGAAAGCGCCCCTTCCTCCTGGTAAAGCAGCCTCGGCTCTCTGCTGGGAAGGACGGGAGAAGGAGGGCTGATGCTGAGATTACGAGCCTAAATTACGGGCAGTCACAATCTTCGGAGTGAAGAGATGTGGATGTATTCTTGAGTCTCAGGGAGAATACACACTACTTTTTTTTTTTTAAAAAAAAAAACCACATTTTTGAACAAAATCTTGTCTTGAAGACAAAAAATTTTAAAAATTGAAAGTGCAAATTAAAAATGCAAACTCGGAAAAAATCTTATATTTTACACTCATCTATAGTCATTGGTTTACCATTGATATGTAATTGAACATAACATTGAACAATTTCTCCATACGTATAGATTGATGTGCCATCCCAAAACATGATGAATCATCATATTATCTCATCAGATCTCTCTCAATTTTTAAAATACCTTCAGCATAAAAAAAGGTGTCCAGACTTTCAAATACATATTTTGAGGAAGTGTAAAACACACTAAATACAATTTTGGATAAATGAACCTTTCCCCCAAATCTATTAACATTTTTAAGGACATGATACATGAGTACAATCATCTTCCATTTGTAACCTGATATTTTACTCTTAATAATATTGGGTTTTGTTGATATTTTAATTTTCTGTATAATCTGTTCAGAGAAATATAATAAACCAGAAATGTAATAAAATAAACTGCTCTTATGATTACTCATTGCTCCATCACAGCTTAACTGTTCCTTCAGTTCCTCTTCTGTTATATTGACTAGCCAATCTACATAATGTAGGGGCCTGCATAAGTGCACCACCGTACCTAATGTTCCTGTCCTAATGTTCCCATTTGTACCCACTTCCTGTGTTTTTGTTCATGTTTATTCTATTCCTGTTATCTTGTACATGAGCAACAAACTATGTTAAATCGGGTAATGGATAGGGACACAAAGGCTACAGTAACAACAGCTCTTTATTGCAAGTAAACAAACATCAAACATTCGGCAGAGATGGGTCAGACAGCAGCCCCTTTTAAAGTGGTCTGTCAGACCCTTTGACCAATGGGATTAAACACCTGTTCCCGCCGGAACAGAGGACCTTGGTGGAAACCATCGTCAGTGGGGGGAATATCTAACAAACTAAATTTAAAAAATAAAAATAATGTTTTAATTAAAAGCATTAAAAGATGTCTGTCTTAGAAGAATCTCCAGTTCTTTACTCCTCTTGTACTAATTTAAATTGTGTATTTGGTTTCCTTTACAGTAGAAGCTACATTGGAAACACTTTGGTAATCTGAAGGATGGGGTAGAAATGTTCTAAATTAAACATTTTTGTATAAATCCAGTTTTATTTCCTTCCCATTAATTTATACATCTGTGTAAAATATGCCTAAAAGAAATCATCAATAGAATATTCTGTAAAATATTTAATCACATTGTAATATTCATTTTGCCCCCATTAATTTTGCCCCCAAAAACTTAATGGCAGTTTTAACCCATCTATTGCATCTATACATTTGATTTCATTATGTGCCATCATGTTAGCGTTGATTAGCATTTTTCCCTCCAAACCCAATTTGCTCTTTCATCTCTTCTAACAGCATGCTCATTGCTGCTGTATAATGCATTCAACTTGCTCTTTTCTTTCTTTCATCTTACCTTTCCTAGCATTAGCACTAGATCTTTGCATACTAATGGTATATCCAAAATAGGGTAATAGACTCTTCCCAGGAATATTCCCTCCCCCACCCCCGCCACATTGAGGCAACATATCAGGACTGTAGACTTAATTATTTCAGTGTAGTGTGATATATCAAGATATGAGCTTATGGGTAAATGGCTACTTGCTTTCTGATGCCATATTTCTCTACTACATCTATCCAGTGTCTTCGGAGGTGAAGGTATCTGCTCTGTACTGTCCTCCAAAGTAGCTCACAAGCACAAGGGGTTGGCTGTAACTTCTCTACATGTAACCAACTGATCTGGCGTCTGATTGATCTGTGGGAAGTTATCATCCAGCCCCCTCCCAGAAAAATGAAATATCCTAGGAAATATTGAAAAGGCAGAATATTTCTCTGGATGTGAAAAGAAACATGTTTTAAAAGACAGAATAGTTGCCTATAGCAGTGTTTTTCAACCACTCTGCCGCGGCACACTAGTGTGCCGTGACATAGTGTAAGGTGAGCCGTGGGAGAATTACTTTATATATAGTCAATATAGGCACAGAGTTAAATTTTTTAACATTTTCTAATGGTGGTGTGCCTCGTGATTTTTTTCATGAAAAAAGTGTGCCTTTGCACAAAAAAGGTTGAAAAACACTGGCCTATAGCATCCCCAGCTAATGGGCCATTAAGATGGCCAGGCTAGGCCACTTTACATAATAAAGACTTCTCCTCACTGCAGCTGTAGGGGGAAGGGATATTACTCAACTCTCCACATGGCATCTGGACTCATCACAGCCTAGAAAGTAGCCCCCTGCATGGCACCATGGGAGTCTGACAACCAGTCAGAATACATTTCTTACACAGGAACAGGAAACAGAGAGGTGGGACTAAACAGGGTATAAAAAGCCTAGCAAGCCCCTTCCTCAGCCCTTCTCTCTTCTTCTCCATCAACATTGAAACATGTGATCACCTTTTCTGTACAGGGCTCAAGCCATGTGGCCCTGTCCAACAATAAACCATCTTTCCAAGCAGCCTCCATGTCTCCAGTGTCTTCTTCCCCACTTGGAGCTGAACCCAAAAGGACATTTCTTTCAACAGATCTTTACAATCAAACTATTCTCTGATTGTCTGCAAGTTAACAACAAAGCTCAGAAGCACCAAGGAACTTTTAAACTATTCTCCAATTGGACTTTTTAAAACTATTCTCTAACTGGATCCCTAGGAAACAAAGAATCAATTTGGTGGCTATGTAGTCATGTGACGGGAGGGTGTGTGTCAAAAGACAGAAACTCACTTTAACAGTGTCCTGCTGGAGCAGGGGGTTGGACTAGATGACCTCCAGGTCCCTTCCAGCCCTGGATTGCTGTGCTCTTTCAAGGTATCCTCTGAAACTGTGTCTAGTGCCAGGTTAGTGGTCCTTCTTCCTGCTCCTTTTCCCCACCCCAGTACCTATGTTTTTGCGCATAGTTGAATTGCTTAGCCTTATTTCCACATCGGAGGTATGGCTTTTTGGCCACAATTCTTCCATGAAGACCACTTCTGACCAGACTTCTCTGAATAGTGGATGGGAGTCATGCTGGTTTCCGCTAGTTCTGTTTCCAGCACTGCTGGGCTACTTCCAATGTTGAAGGGAAGTATGATGTGTCTTTCACCTGCTGCATTAACTTTCCTTGGCTGACTACTGTGTCTACACTCAATGTTGCTCATTTCTTTGTGCTTCTTCAAAACAGCTTGAACAGCAATCTTCTTTCAAATCTTTGCCTGGGGGAGACTTTGCTGATGCAGTATAACAACTTTGCCTTGTTCCTGTTCTCAATTTTGCCATGTGTATGACCTGTGATATGAAGCTGTCTTCCACAAGCTCACCTTAGTGCAGAATTTTGCTTTTCCTCACCCAGTTTTAAGCCTCCTACAAAGCTGTTTCTGTTTATGACTATATTTCAACCTCCATGTGAAACTGATGATCATTAGTACCTGCTTGGTATAATCGTACATTTGACTCTAACCCTACAAAATCCCTTAGTTTGTGCAAGTATAAAAATTGATCCTGTGTGGAAGAGAAAGGCTGGTCAGACCAAACATTGTTTTGATTTGGATTTTTCTTCTGTTCACTTACTTTTCATTTTATTAATTAATAAAAATAATAAACTATTAACACTTCTATTTCTTAAAGCATTCTTAATTTCTAGGACTTTTGCACAACTGCCTCTTTTACACAGTACTGATATTTTTAGTTCATTCTATTTCACTAAATATTGCATTTAAATTGCATTTCACACTTTTCCATAGTTTTTTTTTAAATAAATAGAATTTTGAGTGGTTAATATTACTCCAAAATATTTAACTTCCTTTTCAATTTTAAAAGCCGGGCTTGGCCTTAATTTCTCTTAATCTTGTATACTCATATTGATCAAAACCTTGGTTTTCTGTTTGTTGACCTTAAAAATCAGCTACTTTATTAAAAGTCTATAACTTCTCTGTTTAAAGTCTATTATGTTTTTCTGTCATTTTTTCCAACCATTGTGAATTTTAGCACAGTATCTTTTAGCTTCTGCACACGTCCACCACATATGGTAATATGAACCCGGTATCTGATGACATTTCCAACATTTTTCGGATTTATTCTTAAACATTCCTGCTATTCTCGTTAGGAGTGAGTGCCACCTGTAAAACAACTTATACAAATTTTCTTTATATGATGTTGACATTGTCATTTCATAATTTTGAGACCACAATTTTTGCCATTTCTCTAAGTCAATCCCATGTCCAAAAATTTTCCCCCAAGGAATTATTGTTTCTTCCTCTAGCTTAACCTCTAATAAGTATCCATATAGTTCTTTAATCATCTTTTCATCGGTGCCTGTCAGGATTTTATCTAAATCAGTCAATTTGTCATAAAAGCCTTCTATTTTAACATCTTTATCATATCTAGAATCTATTTGCACATATGAAAACCAATACGTAGACTTTAAACCAGAGATTTTTTTATTGGAGATTATACCGGAAATAAAGTAGAGAATTGAAATATTTGATTGTAAATGTGTTAACAGCGGCTAGAAGTGTATTTGCAAAAATTTGGAAAGAGAAAACACTAACGCAGGAGGAAGTTATTCAGAAAATAATGGAATGTGCTGAAATGAGCAAATTGACATTTGAAATTAGAGAACAAGAAGATAAACAATTTTATAAGATATGGGATTTATTCTATCAATGGTTAAACAAAAAAATATGGAAATGAAATATGCTACAGAATTTTACAATACAAGGATAATGGAATGATACGGAATATAATATAAAGATGTACTACTATTGGATGGCTTTAGAATGGTGTAATCACAATAGAAAATAATTCAAAATTTAGAATATCTCGCATAAAATGAAGTAATAATAGTTATAGTCAAATAAATGATTAACAATGATAATAATGTATACATATATACTAGATTGAAACTATGAGATTTTATATAAATTATAAGTGAGGACTATGGAGAGGATGCACAAAGTTTTTGTAACCAACAAGCACACTGTATGTAACTGGAAGATGGTTTTATGTTTGTTTGTTTGTGTTTGTTTGTCTAAAAATAAAAAAATCGTTAAAAAAAGTCTTTAACTTCTGTATTAATTGTTCTTTACCTTTGGGGGGAGAGGGGAGGAACCATTACGAATGAGTTTTGACTCTTATTTCCATCTTAAACATCACAGTTAAACATTTTTGCTGTGGAAAACAAATACTAATTACACTGTATAAGATTTAGACACAAATCACATTAAATTCCAAAAATGGGTTGGAAATCTACAATGAGGAATAAGGTGGAGAAAGGACAAGGTGTGGTCAATCCATGTTTCTTCCATATATCTGAAAATTATCTGCTTTTGGGCCCAGTAGTTTCTCCTTCACCTGAGAAAAAGAGAAGAAAAAGAATGAGGCACGCGAGCCGTCGCCCCAGCTCAGCTCCTCTACCACAGATGTGCATGTACCTCCTGCCAGCCAGCTGGTTTTCGGGTCTCTTCCATGCATGCATGGGGGGGGGGGCGGATGCGTGCATGAGCAGGGGGATGGGAGGTCATGCATGCATGTGATGGTTGCGCACACATGCGTGATGGTTGCACACGCATGTGGGGGGAGCGCAGGGGGGTTGTGGACCCATTCATAGAGGGCGGGGTGCCTGCGGGGGGGTGTATCATGCATGCATTGCATTATGGGTGCACTTGTGCACATGCACTTTTGGCATGCCATAACAAAAAAGTTAGTCATCACTGGTATAAGGCATATGTTGCTCATATAACTCTGAGTGGCTCACAATACATTAAAACTATACAATATTGCTCCCCCAAAGTATAATACAAGGCCACACTTCCATTCAAACAATGGCAGAGGTATATTTTCAAGTTTATATGGCAAGGGGAAAAAACCAAGCATTATATACAAACAAGTGCAAGATGCTAAGGAAAAAGGGGTTGAGGTTTACCAGATTTGAAACTGTATTTCTATGCTTGTTATTTGGTCTGGCTAAAAGAGTCGGTGAATCTCCGGAACAAGAGGCCACTTGATTTAAAAAGCCATGAATTAAGGTTTAGATGGCATTGTGGTATGACAAATTAAAGTAAATGTTGATTTTAACAACCATTTTGTTAGACATGCCATACCAACAGGGGTGGGTTCCTGCCAGTTCTATAGAAGAGGTTCCACAAATCTACAGTGCCGTTTAGAACCGGTTCCAGCTCCCTCCCCCCGCCCATCCGCAAATCATCAAGATGAAGAGCAAGAGGAGGAATTCTGGGAGTTGAAGTCCACAAGTCTTAAAGCTGTCAAGTTTGAACACCCCTGGGTTTTTTTTTTCTAAAGGGTTAGGGGTGCAAGGGTCTTGTAACTTGACAGCTTTAAGACATGCATGCTTCAAATGCCAGTTTCTGAGCCAACATTTTGGTTGCTAAGCAAGAGCATTGTTAAGTGAGTTTCACCACATTTTACAAGTTGGCCACGCCCACCCAGTCACATGGCTGGCAAGCCACTCCCACAAAGCAGGCCACACCTACAGAAGAGGTTCTAAAAAAATGTGAAATCCACCACTGCATGCCAAGATTTTGGAATAAACACAAAACAAGGTTTTCTACAAAGATGCTTCTTTGGGAGTTGCCCCGGGAAGCCTTTTTCAGAAAAGAAATGGTGGTGAAGCCAGACTGGTGGACTTATGGTAAAAGAATGTTTTAATTTTGGTGACCCCACTCTCGCACTCTGTTTTGGCTTCCAGGTTGGTGCAGGAGGCCTTCCAGACTTATCTAGTATAAACCTTTGCAGTTTGGGGCCTGCAAAGCCTCCTGTACCAACCTGGAAGCCAAAAATGGGCAAGGGGGGGGAGTGCATGCTGGAAGCCAAAACAGGTGTTGCGCACACATGCACGGGAGGCGGGGGGTATCATGCGAGCATTGCATTATCAGTGTGTGCATGCGTGCTTTTAGCACGCAACAACAAAAAGGTTAGTCATCACTGCTCTAAATCATTTTGCCCTACATTTTATAATAAAATCACAGCTTGTGTGAATGATTGTTTTTTTCTAGGGAGTTAATATGTTTGTCTTGATCCAGGTAGATGCAAAATAGAAGTGGTAATCATAAAAAAGGCTAAGTATACCTGTTTGACCTTGTTCCAAAGCTGACTCTTACTGTTGATCTTACTGATCAAGCATATTGCCTGCCTTACAGCAATGTAGGTGAAAGAGGTCTCACAAATATTTTGCAGAGTGCTGGCAATTGTTTGAAGTGATTTGTATGTGCTATCAGTTGTAATCGTTCAATACCTTATAAAGAGGGGGCAGGCAATCTTTTTCCATTGTGGGTGGGTAGGGGGGGTTGTTGCCGGTATCTGGGAAATGTAGTGTACAATGATCAATGTCATCACAGAAGCAGATAGGACTGACTTTTTGGTGGGGGGGCAGGTATTTGGAGTGATTATCCGAAGAGGTGCAAAACTTATGAAAAGATTTCACACACTTTTTATTTCTTTTTCTTCAAAAGAATGCTGTCTTCTCTTTCAGAAATTTGACAAATACATTACTTGGGGAGTAGGAGAGCCTGCATGTGGCTTGTGATTTCCTATTACTGATGTTTAAAAAAGGATTATTTTTCTCCATATTACACAGAGGGAAAGAGGCTGAAGGCCTGACAGTGAATTCATGATAATGTTGAGATCCCTTCTTCATAAGGGATTTCCTTTGTCACAAAGGGGTTTCCGATTCATCCAAAAACTCCAAGAAAAAAATCAGCTGATTCTGTTGTCCCTCATTCTACTGCCCCAAAATATCCCAAAATCCGGTATTACAGCTGCAAGAAGAAACACTTACCTGGCTTCAGTGTCCCGGGAAGAGGTAGAACTTTTTGGTCAAGGTGGTTCTGTCCTTTGAGGGCATCTGACATGGGTTGTTTGCAAAATGCTGCAACACCTGTGATATGGAAGGTACAGAAGCAAAAGCTGGTGACTGCATGTCCAAGAAAGTCAAGTAGCCCCATCTAAAAATTAGTAATATTTTGTCAGCTTATACATGCTCACTTTACTAACTAGACATTGTAGAATAAGGGGGTGACACTTAAGGCCCGTGGGCTGGAACCAACCCATGGGATGCTTAGATCTGGTCTGCGGTGCTGCTCAGGAAACAGCAAAGGATCAGCCTGTGGCGCCTCTCCCAGTGAAAATGGAGCTTGGGATGGCCATCTGCGGCCCTCCCACACTCCGTTTTTAGCTGTGATGGCCTCCGGCAGCCCCTGCCAGTGAAAATGAAGCTCAGGGAGGCTGTGCGCAGCCCAGCTGGGCTCCATTTTTGGCCACAACTGCCTCCTGCAGCCCTCTGCCAGCAAAAACAGAGCTCGGGTAGGCTATGCGAGCGCCCCTGCCCTCCCGCCCAAACACAACCCTGATGCGGCCCTCAATAAAATAGAGTTTGACACCCCTGTTGTAGAAGAATCAGATTAGACTACAGTAGGCAAAATCAGAAAGAATCAATTGAGAACTTTTAAAACTGATTTTATCTTAAGGCATAGCATAATTATTAGTTGATAGGTGTTCGACATGTAATTTTCATCTGTACAACCACCTTTCTTTTGCCCTCATCTCATCCCAATCTATTTAAATTCCACATCAATTTAAGTGACTCCATGAACCTTTTGTAATGTGTTGCAGTTCACAAAAGCTTCTTTCTTAAAATAAAGTTGTTAATCTTAAAAAATTTTACAGGACTCTTATGATGGAATGCTTAATAGACCTTGAAACACAGAGGAAGCAGCAAGATTTTGGTAGGAAATGCATCTGTTACAAAACACATTTTTGAATAGGAAGGAAGCATGAAACAGAACTCAAAGTAACCCCTTGCTAGGAGGTTTACAGAATTAGATATTGCCTCCAACAATCAGGGTCCTCATTTTACTGATCTCTGAAGGATGGAAAGGTGAGTGAACCTTGAACTGGTGAGGATCAACCTCCAGGCAGCAAGCAGAATTAGCCCGCAAAACTGCATTCTAATCACTGCGCCATCACGGCTCCTAATGCCATTCAAAAGTGGGTCTTTAACAAAACCTTCGAAACATGAGGTCCTTGTGTAGAAAGACTTGAGCAGACCTACCTTCCGGAACACCTCTTCCAAATTGCAATCCCAGGCATGTTTCTTGATAGTATCTATTAGTTGCTTGATAAAGAGTGATCCGGTTTCAGGGTGTCTCCAGGATACATGATCTAAACAGAAAACAATGATTAAGCAATAATGATTCTTCACAATGTCAGACTTCATTCTCTACCTAACAAACTTTAAACCTATACAGATAGTCTTCAACCTATGACAGTAATGGAGCCTGGCCATTACCTTCGCAAATGATGATGGCCGTTGAGCGAGATGGCCTCACTTAACCACCATCATCGGCTCTCCCTGATGCAGTCCTATGAACATGTGGATCATTAAACTGAGAAGAGCTTCAGGGGTAGGGAAGGCCCTGAGAGATCTAATACAGACCTCAGCCCACTTGCCTTCAGCCTCCCAAGATTTTCCCTACCCCTAAGATACCTTATGCTCCATTCCTGCTTGCCATCATCCCTACAGGCCTTGGGCCTACTTCCCCCCCTCCACCAGGTACCCATAAATTTTCTCCTGGGTCCCTTGCAGGGCTTGGCCTCTTCCCCACCTCCCATTATCCACTTACCTTTTAAAGATCTCTAAAGGTTTTCTCAGTGCTGTGCAGACCATATTAGGGAAGCAGAACAGAGTGCTCCATTCCCAGAAGCGGCCACCATCTCAGCACAACTTCAAGAAATTGTGGGTGTGCCGAAAATGGCACCTATTTTCCGGAGGCAGCCTAGCAGCCCAGGGAGAGACCTAGGAGAATGGGCCAACCCTCCTTCCCCAATATGAGGTCTGGAGACCATCCAAAGGTAATGGTACAATATTATACAACAAGGTCAGTTCGTACTACATACTCATCTTTGTTCGTGCTGATCAGTTTTCTGGTAGCTTAACTTATTGGGCAGACCCAATCTCTTTGGGTGGGATATGGTTCAATATGTATTGTCCAGTCCCCAAATATAGCTACCTCACAGGTTGTTGTGGTTGTGAAAAAGAAGAGGAGTAAGGAGCATTACTATGTTCCTCACCGTGAGTTACTTACAAAATAATAAAGGTGGGATAAAAGTCTTATGAATGACTGACTGACTAGGCCTTTTGCAGTGAGCATGCCCAAGAATTTCTGATACTTAGAAAAGAGGTCCAGACAGTGGTGAAATTCAGAAATTTCCCCCTACCGGTCCTGTGGGTGTGGCTTGGTGGGTGTGGCTTGGTGGTCGTGACTGGGTGGCCATGGCCAACCCCCCCCCCCCTTAGGTATTTTTTAACTACCGGTTCTCCCGCTATTCTTCCATCAAGTGAGCATCTCCCTCATCTTCCTTCATTTAATTGCTTGGTTAGGGTTATTTGTGAAATAATTGCAGTTTAATTATCTGCAGGGGGGAAAAATCCCAACAAACATATTTGAAAAGTGGTAGCTTGAAAGGAATCATTTGATCGGAAGGAAAAATACACCTGCAGGCAGAGCTGATTCTAGTCTCAAGCCAAGCAATCAAGCTGAAGTATTAAGGCTGATTTTGTTAAGGATCTCAATCAGAGCAACTCTGGGATTGGGGACTCCCCCAGCTGCAAGACTACAATCCCAAATCAGAGGGGCCAAAACTGAGGGTGTCGGTCCCCAAACCTTACCACAATGGGAAGGTGTCCTTCCAATAGTCATAACACTATTCTTAGGCATATCTAATATACATTGTTCAAAATCTAGTCTTAACCTCTAACATTCACTTTAGATATTATACAAAATCATGTATAACTATATTCCTCCTAATTCTATTTTTTAAATCTCTTTAATGTATTCTAATTCTAAGTATAGCTGCTATTATTATGTGGTTAATCTTTGGTGAGATTCACAGCTTCTGGGGCTGGTTGGTAGCTCAACAGCTCGAGTCCTAACCAAGGACCTAGGAGCTGTTAAGGTAACGTCGGAGGATATAAGCTGTTCCAAGTAGGGTGGTTTTTTGTAGTTCAAGTCTGATAAATTTAAAATTTCCATATAGCGAGGTAGCCCTTTAGGTATTGCTCCAAGGGCTCCAATTACAATCGGGACAACACACGATTTCTTTTTCCACATTCGCTCAACTTCAATTTGCAAGTCCCAGTACTTTGTGATTTTTTCTTGCTGTTTATCTTGAATTTGTGCATTTCCAGGTATTGCAGTGTCAATGAAGCATACTTTTTTTCTTTTCAACTATTGTTATGTCAGGTGCGTTGTGGGCCAAGTGCCTGTCAGTCTGCATTCTGATGTCCTACAAGATCTTGACTTTCTCATTCTCTAAAACCTTCTCAACCTGATGATTTTTGCTGTACTCAAATCCAAACTTTTGGCACAATTTCCAGTGAATGATCTTAGCAACGCGGTCATGGCATTGTAGGTAGTCAGTTTGTGAAATTTTGCTGCACCCACTGATCAAGTGGTCGACTATCTCATCTTTCTCATTACAGAGGCGAAATTTGCTGTTGGTGATAACATGTTGAATTTTTGCCTTCATGCAGTTTGTGGCTAAGGCTTGTTCTTGAGCTGCCAAAATAAAGCCTTCTGATTCTTTTTTCAGTGCTCTTGATCTTAACCAGTTCCAAGTTAGCTTTTGGCCAGCTTTGCCTTCAATGCTTTTCAAGTATTGGCTATGCATAGCATTATTATTATTATTCGCAACAACAGAATTGTATCACAGCGGCCAGTTGTTTCACCAGATTTGACATTGATTACTAGTCAGGCCCCACCCAGGGGCCTAGGACGTCATAATGTATTTTCGTAATATGCGTGCAGATCCAAGCAGTGCGGCTTTTTGCATTTGACTGACGGTGATTTTGTCAATTTTTAACTGTTTTAAATGTAATTCCAGTGCTTTTGGAATAGCACCCAGTGTGCCGATTACCACTGGAATTACCACTGCTGGTTTGTGCCATAATCATTGAATTTCAATTTTTAAGTCCTGGTATTTCGTGATTTTTTTCATATTCCTTCTCGTCGACCCTGCTATCACCTGGTATTGCGATGTCTATGATTGTAACCTTATTTTTCTCGACCATTGTGATGTCTGGTGTATTATGCGTCAGTATTTTGTCCGTTTGTATGCAAAAATCCCACAAGATCTTGACCATCTGATTTTCGGTGACTTTTTCAGGCTTATGTTCCCACCAGTTTGTTGCTGTTTTAATATTATAATTTTTGCACAAATTCCAATGGATCATTTGTGCTACTGAATTGTGCCACAATTTTTAATCAGTCTGCGCAATTTTTTTACAGCAGCTGAGTATGTGATCAACAGTTTCATCAGCTTCTTTGTAAAGTCTGCATTTGGCATCATCAGAGGATTTTTCGATTTTGGCCTTAATGGCATTTGTGCGGATAGCTTGTTCTTGCGCAGCCAGGATTAGTGACTCTGTTTCTTTTTTTAATGTACCTGCTGTTAACCATAACCAAGTTTTTTCACTGTCCACTTTATCTTTTATTTTTTCCAGAAATTGGCCATGCAATGCTTTGTTCTGTCAACTCTCCATTCTTGATTTTATCACATCTTTTCTGTATTCTTGTTTCGTCTGTTGGACCTTCAATAGATTTTTGTTCTTTACTTCGATTAATAGGTGTTGTTGTTGTTGTTGTTGTTGTTATTATTATTATACAATTGTATCACAGCGGCCAGTTGTTTCGCCGGATTTGGCATTGGTTACTAGTCGGGCCCCACCCAGGGGCCTAGGACATCGTAACATATTTTTGTAATATGCATGCAGATCCAAGCAGTGCGGCTTTTTGCATTTGACTGATGGTGATTTTGTCAATTTTTAACTGTTTCAAATGTAATTCCAATGCTTTTGGAATAGCACCCAATGTGCCAATTACCACTGGAATTACCACTGCTGGTTTGTGCCATAGTCGTAGAATTTTGATTTTTAAGTCCTGGTATTTTGCGATTTTTTCATGTTCCTTCTCGGCGACACTGCTATCACCTGGTATTGCGATGTCTATGATTGTGACCTTATTTTTCTCAACCAGTGTGATGTCTGGTGTATTATGCGCCAGTATTTTGTCCGTTTGTATACGGAAATCCCACAAGATCTTGACTATCTGATTTTTGGTGACTTTTTCAGGCTGATGTTCCCACCAGTTTGTTGCTGTTTTAATATTATAATTTTTGCACAAATTCCAATGGATCATTTGTGCTACTGAATTGTGCCGCAATTTATAATCAGTCTGCGTGATTTTTTTACAGCAGCTGAGTATGTGATCAACAGTTTCATTATTATTATTGTTGTTGTTGTTGTTGTTGTTATTGATCCTTTTTATCCCTCTTTTATCCAACACTCTCTATATCCCTGGGATAAAGCTGCTGAAAAAGTCTAAGCTGAAAAACTCTTTGCTACCATCCAGTGGCCAAAAAGAAAACAAAGTCACCACACAGCTGATTGTCTCTGGGCTGGCGGTCAGAACATTATTTTTTTACTTTTTAAAGCATCTTTAAACTACCTTTCTCCCCAGTTGGTAATTAAAAATACTAAAAAATAGTTTTTAAAAAGTTCCAAATCAACTGTGTGACAATCAGCTGTGCCATATCTGGAAACTTTTTAAAAACTTTTTACAGCATTTTTTTACTATGAGTTTGGGCAAACCAGTAACATTTTTACTACCGGTTCGGGCGGTACCATTTCACCTCTGGATCCAGATCTAGTTTTGCTAACTGATTAGTTGCCAATCTTTGACAGGCAGTTTTGTGAACTAAATGCCTGTATTGCTAAGGCAGAAATTCTTTTCATTTCTATCCCTACTGAGCAATTTCATTTTAACAGTCTCTTACCAGGGGTGGTGGAATATAGGCAGATGAAGTCACTCTCCACATGTACTTTCTTAATGGCATCAGTTTGCAATTGCATGGTGATGTGTGAATCAGACTGGAGAGAGGCACCAGCAGATGCAGCTGAGTCTTCCACGTTTTCCACCATGTACCCTCGTTGCTCTGGAGAAACAAAATGGGAGACTCAACAATCATTATCAAAACCCTGTGACAGAACAGAGATTATTCACACAAGGCTTTATGATCATCATAAAAGTACAGCACAGCCTTTGGTTCCTGACAGGTTTCAATGAGGCAAACTGCCAAGGTTTAAGAGAAGGTTCAAAATTAGTGTTTCCCAACTGTTGCATTGCCATTTATGGAAAGTCATTATTCCAACACACCTGAAGATCACAGGTCTTAAGAAGATAAATACAATCAGCAATAAATATTTACAAATCAGTTTGCCAAAAGCAGATGTCCTAGAGCAGAAGTGGGAAACTAGGGCCCCTTTATGACTTGTGGACTTCAACTCCCAGGATTCCTTATAGTTCCCCACCCCCTGATATAGAGTTTGCTTGGTCTAGTTAAGACTATGTGCAAGAGACTATATGTTCCTCCCAAACACTCAGCTGCCTCCCCCCACATCCCCGTCGCCCCAGAAGGTCTCAACTTCAGCAACCTACCCCCACGACATGCTTGAATAATGACCACCTTGGGCTTTCGCCTCAAAGCTTGGCAATTTTTGTTGTTGAAGATGGAGAAGACAGTATGGATGGAGAATATGTCAGAGTGTTCGCCTTTTGAATGGACTCCACAAATGACGTCCTGGAGGCCATGAGACATCAGTACCACAAACATCCCATCTGAAGCCTTGTGCTCTTCTCGAGCTGCAAAATTCTTCAAGCAAGTGGTGATATCCTGAAAGCAATGAAAAAGAAAGGCGGGTCAGGAGTGGAAATGGAGTTTCTAACTAACTCTGCACTCACTATTAGAATTGAGAAGAAGAATGGGGGTAGCCTTCTTGCAATGGTACTATCATGTGTCCTGGAAAATAAGACAGGGTCATATTTTCTTTTAACCCTTGAAATAAGCGTTTGGCCTTATTTTCGGGGAGGTCTTATTATTTTTGGGGTGCAGGTAGCAACGAGCACGGTTACCTCATGGCCACTGGTGTATTGCAATTTTTTCAGGTTGGGCTTATTTTGGGAGGGTGGCTTCTTTTAGCGCATGTGCTCAAAAGCCTGATTGGGCTTATTATCCGTGGAGGTCTTATTTTCAGGGAAACAGGGTATATCTATATTATTATTCAAGCTTAGTAAAAATTCAATGCAGAAACAATTACCAGTTTTTTTCTCTCTAGATTTGAATGGGAGGACTGTGCAGCAAATCTCCATATCTAAGAATTGTGAACACAAATCTCCAATATGGGGATGGGTCCTATCTTCACAGCTGAAGAGTAGAATTAATTTCATCATGCTCTCCAGAAGGGTGAAAAAACCTATCCTGGCAAGTATAGTCGTATATTCTCACTGGAAAGCTAGCTCCTCAACTAAGTTTTTGGAGAAAGAATTATGGGAGATGAAAAAGAAGCAATATGTTGGCATTTGAAATTTTATAAAGGTAGTCCAATTTGAGAGAAGTTCAATTACCAATTTAGGCACATTTTTTCTTATACTAAATTAGGTATAAACAACTTGGTAACCTACAGTTCTTTGGAGTAGAAATCCCATCAACTGCAATCAGCATGGCCATGAGCCAGGCCTTCCTGGGTTTATAATTTAAAACATCCACATGGTATTAGATTATCTACGTCTGTGTTAAATGTTATTATATAAGTAGTTTAACAAGACTGCCATGCTTTATTCAATTTTGAAGCTGCCTAGGTCCAACTAACTCAATCAAAATCAAAACTTCCACACCCATTCTTTGAATGTTTAGGTTTCAATTAAAGTTGCTAGACTTTTTTCCTTGAGTAACACATTGAATTTTACTCTGTAAGCTTAATATTTTTTTTACCTCTGAGCTCAAATTGCGCTCTATTTTCACATTGTATCCCAGATCTTCTAGGAGAAGCTTCATCTGTTCCAAGTCTACTTCAGCCCCCTGCCTATAAGCCAAGTGATTGAATTTGATATTGCAGATTATCAAGGCCAGGCGCGTACGAGTCTTGGGATCATTGATGGGGTAGATCTGCATGGGGAAACAAAAGTGATTCTTATCCTGAACTATAGTCACGCCATGCAAGCATCCATCTAGTTTAAGTCTCTCCCAGATCTTATCAATCTTAGCCAGTGGTAGGGGATCCTGGAAACTAGTTTGGTAACAAATTTAATCATCTTGACGGCACTGTAAAATCTACAAATAAGGCTGGTACAATGGTTTTGCTATTACTCAGAATTTAATGTTCAGAGAGTATTTGAATCTGAATATTTGTTCCACATAACCATAAAAATAAAATTATTGAATCAGCCCCAAAATAGTAGACTTCTTGTTTGCCATAGTGGGTGGCTAGGCACTTGAGGAAACCCACAAGCCTTTCCTTCCCCTTCCTGTAACCAGCAGCAAATATTCAGAGAGCATGGCAATTCTGTGAAGCCACAGAGTCCATGAGTTGTCTACTTTTAAAGCCATTGAAGGCATTGTGGTCACATAGCATTTAAAGCCCCCTTAATTTCATGTTGCCTGTTTTATTTGTGTTACATATGGAACAACAGAGGATTCTCAGCTCATTTTTTTTGCTTTACAAATAAAGCAAGGTAATATTTCTAAAAGCCAGGATGAGGAGAATTTAAAATATATTAAAAATTTCTGCTGTGGTTACCTTTACAGCAGCTGCTGCATGCATTAAAGTGCAGCATTCAAGCTCAAGTCTTGGAGACATCTAATTTAGGTCTGGCAACTCACCTCAGTGCCTTCACTAGTCTGTATTTGCTGAAATAGATTCTGAGGACAAAGCTTGATCCCATTTTTAGATTCCTCTTCCACTGAGATTTTAACTTCTGTTGACTGGCCAACTGGAGATGGGAGGAAAGTTGAACGCCAGATTTAGCTTTTTTACCACAGCAAAATATTAAATATTACATGAGTCAGATTCGGACCTTTTAAATAGCTATAGTCCCTAGCAGCCGGTCAGAAGGGCATTGGGAATTATAGTTATGTCACAGATGCTTGTTTTGTCAGCTCCAACATGAACAAAAACCGGTTAGCAATTAGCAAATCTGGGCCCTGAGAAAGAACATGTCCTCCAGTGTATTGTTTCCACTGCCATAGCAGATCTAAAAAACATGCAGAGAATTACAGAACATGAACAGAGCTGCTGGCAAAGGATAGCTGTGGAGACTTTGGCCTTTCCTCCACATTGCTGATCTCCTAGAAAGCCTACATGATACTAACTAGAAACCTACCAGATAACATAACATCCAGACTAAAGCCTACCAATCTTTCTGATTCTTTTAGCTAACTTCCGACCTATCCCTTCAAATTATTTATTCATTGAAGAAAATGTACATGTATGGCTGCCCAACCGAGACTCAATTGAAATGAGCAATTGAGAAAAAAAAGCAGCAGACCTGTTTCTTGTCCATACTACCATCTAGTCTGGTGATAGGGAAACTATGACATGTGTCACACGTGACACACCCTGTCATTTTTGGTGACACGCCTAGGGGCCTCATGAGAATATTTTGTACTCTTGCACCACCTCTGGAACTCCTGGGAGTTGTTGAGAGGGCGCTGCTCATGTGCAACCTCTGGACCTCCCTGAAAATCATGTGAGAATGTTCTTGCATGATTTTTGGAGGTTCCAATGGCCCTGTAAGACTAAGACCCTCTCACATGACTTCTAGTGGGTCCATAAGCTGCATAAGAGCACACCACAATCTCATGTGGCCTCTGCAGCCTCCAAAAAGCATGGGAAGTTCTCACATGGTTCCAGAAGCTCCAGATGCCACAGAAGAATGTGGTATGCTCTCACACGGGCTCTGGGCCCTCTGTAATCAAGCAAAACGGCTCTGCTCTCACACAGCCTCTGGAGCCTTAAAGAAGGGTACATGAAAGTGACATGCTTTTCTGTTCTTTTCAGAGCAGGCCACGCAAGATCATTCTCCAAAGTTTCCAGGTCTCATGCAACCTCAGATAGAGAGACAATGACAATTATATGAGTTTTATTTATTTTATTACATTTATATGCGGCCCATCCCAAACAACACTTTGTTAAGAATTGTTTTTTTCTTTGTCCAAGTGGCAGCAGAGTCAAGTTAGGCTTTTTCTGAATTTTTGACACGCTGAGCCCAAAAGGTTCAACATTACTGTCCTAGTCAAAAAAAGAAATTAAAGGAGAATTTTTATTAAAAAGAGATCGTTTATGCGATATGATGAAGCAAATTAAAAATTGAAATGTACTCAAATTTCATGTACCTATATCTCAATATATAGACGCATTCTTAAGAATGTGCTCCTAAAAAACAGGGGAATATCATCTTATGATAAAGTTTCCTTTCAAAATGATCTTTTACACCAATATGGCCAAATCTAATCAGCCCAAAGAGTTTGGGGCACAATCATTTGCATGATTCTGGGCCACAGTAACTAAATTAGGGAGAGAGGCCAATAATTTTGGGCCAAAGCTGGATGATATGTTATAAGATCACAAGTACCAGCAGTGAAAGCTTGGAGATCCAATTGTTCAGCTAAGAAAGCATTTCGGTCCAGGAGGAAGACAATAAAGCGGCGGCTAGCTTCAGGCCCCTTCTTCCTCACATTATCGATCAAAATTCTTGCTTGATCCTGTGTCTTATCTGTCACATTCACTTCTTCCACCTCTTCATCACTCATGATTCCCACACAGAGCAGCTCATCCAAGAGTTGCTTGATGATGGTTTTGTTAACACGCTTTATAAATTCGGTGCGCACTTCTCCCAACTTCTTGTCTGTAAGGAAAACAAATGCATTTTTCCAAATTTATCACTCTGACCCGAAGAATTACAACTTTAGTGAGATACAGATAGTCCTTGATTTATACTCTTTTCATGTGAATTCAAAGTTACTATGGCCTTGGAACAATTGGCTTATGACCTGCATTCTGTAGAAAGTTAGCACCCACCCCTCTCCTAGAAGAATGACATATATTGAGAAATATTAAAAAGGCAGAATATTATATTTCCCTGGGTGAGAAAAGGAGAAACATGCTCTTGGAAAGCAGCCCCACCTTCCTTAATAACCCACAGCAGATGTCAGCACTTAAGAGATAAAGAGATAACTAGCTCTATTCATAAGCAAATTCTCTGCAGCAAGGTTTGAACAAAGGTAGGATTAGTCCTCACCTACAATAGGAATTGCCCTACAAGCCCCTTCATTACACCAGCCAAACTTCAACCAAACCTGGGAGCTGAGACAACGTACAGAGCCAGCTCTGACACCTACAACAGCCAATAGAATACATGTTCTTGCACAGGAACAGGAAGCTCAAGTTCAAACCCAAGAGAAGGTTTAAAAACCCCTCAATCTGCTTCATCATTAAACCATCTTTCCAATCAGCAACCATGTTTCCAATGTTTTTTTCCTGGCTTGGAAGTGAACCAGATGGATATTTCTTCCAACAGTTCACATTTAGAATTGTTGAATAACTTCTGCACCGATGTGATTGCAGTTCGGGCAATTGGCAACATGCTTGTATTTACAATTGGTTGAAGCATCCTGCAGTCAAACGGTACTTTTTTTTTGCTAACTTCTGGCAAAAAAAATGGCCATTGGGGAAGCTGGATTACTTAGCTGGCTTTTCTGCCCCGAAAACCCTTAACTGGGTAAGTCTGACCAATGGCTGGATTTTATGTATTATTAAATTAACATAGGATTCTTGCGAAAGTGAATAAAGTGATGTTGGACTCTTTATCTAATTACAACCCCTTACAGATACACAGACACACATGCTCAGATATTGTTTCTACAACACATTAAACAAATCAAAGCACCAGTAGCTGATTTGTGCAACAGGTTAAGCTTGTCTAATGTCAATGTGAGTTTGCTTTTTAAACTTAGGATGTAAAAGCTGTACATTTTGATTAGTTTATATTTTATTTTATATAAGCAGACATATTTCTGGGTTCGCAGGGGTTCGGGAGAACCTCTAGCTAAAATTCTGTGCAGTTCAGAGAACCCCCAAATCCCACTCCTGGCTGGCCCTGCCCATCCCACCCCAGAGTCCCCACATGGCCCGTTTTGGATGCAGGTTAGTGCAGGGCACACACGGAGGCTTGGGGAGGGCAAAAAATGGGCCTAACCGAAGTTTGGGAAAACCTCTGGAGCCAGGAGAGGGCTTGTCCCTCCCATCTTGTCCTAAAATTCCTGGAAAGCTACACAAATAGCCACATAAGGTTATAAGATTAATTGTATTTATATGCCGCCCTATTCCCGGAGGGACTCAGGGCGGCTAACAAACCCAAGGGGGGGGGGGTAAACAAGAAGGGAATACAACAAACAAGGTACAAAGAGAATTTAAAAAGACAGTCAACAGTCACACAATTCGAGGGGGGAAGGGAACTCATCAACCCTAGGCCTGCCGGCACAGCCAGGTTTTAACGGCTTTGCGGAAAGCCTGGAGAGAGGTGAGGGTCCGAATCTCTGCGGGGAGTTCGTTCCAAAGGGCCGGAGCAGCCACAGAGAAGGCCCTCCTCCGGGTAGTAGCCAGATGACATTGGCCAGTAGATGGAACCCGGAGGAGGCCTAATCTGTGGGATCTAATGGGCCTTTGGGAGGTAATTGGCAGCAAGCGGTCTCTCAAGTACCCAGGTCCAATACCATGAAGGGCTTTATAAGTGACGACTAGCACCTTGAAGCGTATCCAGAGACCAATCGGTAGCCAGTGCAGCTCGCGGAGGATAGGTCAAGGAACTCATACCAAGCCAGTAGTTGATTCAAGGATAATTCTCTTTGTTGCCAATAAATTAGCTAGAAAGTTTTGAATGAATAATTATCAGGTGGGATAGAAGAATGAGGGCTGTAATATTTTAGTAATGAACCCAACTTCTGGGAGGGCCATCCTCTACCAGGAGCTGTGAATAAAGATAATCCTTGACTTACAACAGTTCAGTGACCATTCAAAGTTACAATGGCACCAAAGAAAGAGACAAATTACCATTTTTCACACTTGTGACCATTGCAGCTTCTCTTATGAGCATTTTTCACACTTGTGACCATTGCAGCTTCTCCATGATCATGCAATTTACATTTAGATGCTAGCCAGCTGGTCCATATTTATGATGGTTGCCGTGTCCCGGGGTCATGTGACTATCTTTTTTGCGACCCTCTGACAAGCAAAGTCAATGGGAAATCTAGATTCACTTAACAACCGTGTTGCTAATTTAACAACTGCAGAGATTCGCTTAACGAATGTGGCAAGAAAAGTGGTAAAATGGGGCAAAACTGATTTAACAGCGGTCTTGCTTAGCCACAGCAACGTTGGGCTCAGTGGTGATCATAAGTCAAGGACTACCTGTGCTTTGTTGCTTGTTGCCTACTGCTTGCTAACGATCCGTGTCCCTTTGTTTTCTGAAAGGGTATAAAAACTATGCTAATTTGCATATATATCTCTATTTGTGCTGTAGTCCAGAGACCAAAGTTATTTGCACTCCATTTAAATCAGTGTTTCTCAACCTTGGCAACTTGAAGATGTCCGGACTTCAACTCCCAGAATTCCCCAGCCTGGGGAATTCTGGGAGTTGAAGTCCAGACATCTTCAAGTTGCCAAGGTTGAGAAACACTGATTTAAATAGTGAAAGTGAATCCAACTGAAGGCCACGTAGAGGGGAGACCGTGTTAATCTATATCTGAGGAAGCAATTGTGTTTGCCTACTCATCCACAGCTTATTTATTTATGTATTTACTTTATTTGAATGACCAGCCAACTTAAGCAACACCTGAAGTCCAAGTAACCTTTTTCTTCACAATTTACGCCCCTTCAGACATCAGGCCTCATTTTAATGAACATGTGTGCTAATATGGGATGCAGATGTGTAACATGTTTGACTAGGTATAACTGATTTCCTATGCAAAGGAATTGTCCTGTCCAATCCACTTTCCTCCTACCTTTTTCTTTGTTATGTTAACTATAAAAGGGGATGTAAATTGAGGATCAGGGTTCCTTCAACAATACACTATTAATTGATTGATTGATTGATTGATTGATTTGCATGACCAAACAACTTAAGCAACTCTGGAAGCCTTACAACGGCAATAAAACTAGTAATTATGAAACAATCTCAAAACAATAAAATGAAAAATCCCTGCTCCTTAATCACCCCCTTGAGATGCCTGGCAACCAGCTCCTGTTGCTCTCCTTCGGTATCTATATACGATCCTGCCAGCGTCTTGATTTAAAATCCTGATCTTGGCAGCCAAAGCAACCCGGTTTAGGAATAAAGTTCCCTTTTTTGCACGTTGCAAGAAGCAGAGTGGGTGGAAAAAGGAAGGGGCCCTCCTCGCATGGTACGTGTAAAAAATGCAAGGCAAGAGAGCGATAAGGAATCAGTCAAAGCGCCACTCCTGCTCTTTTAGGATTTCAGGTTTCAAGAAGAAAAGAAAAAGGTGAGAGAGGGGTAGAGAAGTATTTATGATCTTACCTGCCATGATCCCTCAGCTAATGCCGCCGGGAAGGAAAAAGCTCAAAAGACAGCAGCAGTTCCAGCTTTGGGCAATTGTGAAAGTGAAAGAAATCGCACCCATTGTTTCCTTTCCCGCCCAAGAATTGAACAGGAAGAAAGAGCTGGCCCCGAGCGCCGTGAGAGTATCCTAGAAACAGAGGCAGATGGCGCAATCGTCTCTTTCATATGCAGCCACGTTGACAGGCAAGGTATCTTTTGCCCTTCAGAATTATGGATCGCTTTGAATGTTTATGTGCCATCAAAACGGTTTCCTACTCTTAATGATCACATCGATAAGATTTTTTCCAAGTTGAACATTCATTAAAAATGGCTCAGGCTCCTGTTTTCTGTGTTTGAAATGTTCAGCTCAGTGGATTCTTTATTTGGTAGCATTTGTCCTGCCAAGCTTCAGGAAAGGAAACAGAAAGCTTTTTTACAGGCACTGCTGTAAAATCAGCCTTTTCCCCCCAGTTCTTTTCCGATTTCTGTCAGTTGACATCATAAGAATGCCTTGCTCTCAGCCAGAAATGGATGTTTGTGGTCTCCTTCCCTTGTTTCCCACCTCCTTTTATGCTAATCTTAAGTGTAACCAAAGAAGTAGATATAAAAATCTTCAAACAAAGGAACAGAACTGAGGAAGCTTCTTGGATGAGAGGCGAAACGTTTTTAAGGAAAAACAAAGTCTAGTTGCCTTTTGAAAAAGCACCTTTGGGACAACCATGACCTGAATGACTGAGGATCTCCACACACACTCAAACAAAAGAATTCTCTCTCAAAGTGGTGAACAAATTTTCTTTTTTAAACAATGAATTGTAGGAAGTTACCACCCAGCCCTCTCCCAGAAAAATGAAATACCCTAGGAAATATTGAAAAGGCAGAATATTTATCTGGATGTGAAAAGAAAGAAACATGTTTTAAAAGACAGAATAGCTGCCTGTAGCTTCCTGCCCATCCCCACTTTGTCAATGGGCCATTAAGAAGGCCAAGCTAGTCCACTTTATATAATAAAGAGTTCTCCCCTTCAGCTCTAGGGGATTGGATTAAAGCATGATAATATTGGCCCTTTACCCAACTCGCCACATAGCATCTGAGAACTCAACCAAACCTGGATTCAAAATGCAGCCTAGCAGTGACGTGCAGTGAGGTTTATGGCTGGTGTGGTACTGACATAGTGGTGGGTTTCAATTTTTTTTAGACTTGTGGACTTCAACTCCCAGAATTCCACAACCAGGCATGCTCAGTTCTGATTTAAAGCGACAGAATTTGTTTTTCTCCTTTGCAAAAAAGTTTCCTTCATTCTTTTTCTTCTCCCTCCCCCTCCTTCCTCCCTCTCTCCCTCCCTTCCCCCTCTATCAAATAGACACACGCACCCACACAGAGAAGTTGGATTGGACTATCTCTCCTACGCCCTTCCCTCACTCACTCTCTCTTAAACAAACACAAACACAGAAGTTGGATTGGATGTATTTTCCAATGGCTTGAAAGCAGATCCTCTGCCATACCCCCCCCATTTCCCCTGCTGCCTTCCCCAAACACAGAGAAGAGGCAGAGAAGCCGGAGGGGAGCCGATCCGAGCCTTTGATTGCAAGTAGAGCCAAGTTTGAATTCCTCCCCCTCCCTCCAATCCACATGTACCTTTTCCAGCTGTTTCAGAGAGGATTTCAACTCTGCTCTTGCCTGTCATCATGAAAAGAAAAAAAATGTAAAAGGAAAAAGGCAAGAGCCGAGGTCAGGCTGAGCTAGTTGCTGCTAGAGCCACCGTGGATGACTCTGCTTAACTGTTTTAAAAAGCCTCTAAAAAAAACGCCCTCTACAGGAGGAGGCAGGAGAACGATGTGCCTCACCTACGTCAGGAATTTTCAGGCTTTTAACCCTTGCTTAACTCTGCTCGAGTGATCATAAAACACCTAAAGTCAGATTAGATGAGGCACTTCATTATCCTGCCTCCTCCTGTAGAGGGCGCTTTTTAAAACAGTTAAGCACTAAGCAGAGTCATCCACTGCACCATAGAGAGTAAGTATTTTAACTTTCTGCACCTGTGTATGGTTTGCCAATTGCACAGTGGCAGATAGGACAGCACTCCAGAGGGTTAACATCATTGCCCAGAGGATCATTGGTTGCCCTCTCCCCTCTTTGGAAGAGCTTTATAGCTCCCACGGCTTTGAAAGTTCAAAACATTCTTAAAGATCCAACTTATCCTGGGCACCCTTTTTTTGAACTATTACCATCTGGCAGATAGTACAGGATAATAAAAACAAGAACAAATAGGCTGAAAAACAGCTTCTACTCTAGGGCAGTAACTATATCGAATTCTATGGTATAGTGCAATATTAATGCAATATCAGCTTTGCAATTACCATTATATAGAACTGTGATGGTGAGCCTATGGCATACATGCCACAGGTGGCACATGGAGCCATGTTTGCTGGAATGCCAGGCCTCAGCTCCAGCACATGCAGGCCATTTTGCCCTCCCCAGGCTTCAGGAAAGCCTCCAGAGCCTGGGGAGGACAAAAAACAGGCTGAATGGGCCAATCGTAAGTTCGTTCCTGAACTTCCGGTTGGCCCATTGTTCACCTTCCTCAGGCTTTCCTGAAGCCTGGGGAGGGCAAAAACTCCCCCCTCCATGTGTGTGGAGGTGGTCGCAAGCATGCGCAGGTGGGGGGGGGCGCATTCTATTGTGAGTCTGGGCACACAAACAATTTTGGCACACCTTTACAAAAAGGTTAGCCATCACTGATATAGAATGCGAAGGATGTGTGTTTGTGTTTTTATTGTTATGGTTATAATGTACACTGAAGATTGTGATTAATTTCATTGTATGATGTGCAATGACAATAGCGTAAACTAAACTAAACTGACGCTCCCTTTTTCTCACATCTCTCTTTTCCTGCAGTTTCGGCGGGAGGGGCTACAACAGGGTTTGTCACAGCCTGATTGGTCCAGAGACTGAGGGATTTTTCTTAAATATCCTCCTTTCCCTCTTGGCTCCCAGTTTCCCTCAGTCTTTCGATCCAAGCACCAGCTGTGGCTCCAGTGAGGTTTCATTGTGTTTAAATTTAAATTGGATTTTAAATTGGATATTTAAAATTTATTTTAAATTTATTAATTGGCACTTGGCTGGATTCAGGGAGGTTCAGGTCTCCTGAGAGATCGAGGCTTTGCCTCGTGGCTCCGCAGCCTCCGGAGAGCAGTCAATTCCCTCCGCGCTCAGTGGGGACCGTTTTCCAGCTAAACTGGAACAGCGGCTTGAATGCGGCACCCAGTGGCCCCTTTATTGAAGCACAGTTGGCCGCTTGCTTCTTTAAATGCCGTCTGTTGCCGCTGGCTTCCCACGTGGCCCGAAGAATTGCCGCAGCTTCAGAAGAGCATGCGCTGCCTCCGTAATTGGCTGGCTGAAGGCAAAATGGCCCCAGGGGAAGAGAAGCAGGCGCGAAGGCTCCACTAAAGGCAGAGTGGCCCCAGAACAACCAGGGGCCGACGTGAGGATCTCAGGACCTGGCTCGTTGCGAGGCTAACCCCTCAGAGCCACGTGCGCTTACAAAGGGCCCAATCCTTACACACGAGACGTGGCAGCCATTGGTGCGACCTGATGGGCAGCGGCCTCATTCCATGCCTACGGCAGCACCCAAATCAAGCAGAGGCCTCAGGACAAGAACAACAGAATCCAGAGCCATCTAAAGATGTGAGTGAGGCATGGCCTCAACAACTTCTGATATGGCCCAAGGGGATCTTGCAGAGGAGGGCCAGGGCAGGCTTAGAGCAGCGGTCTCCAGGCCTCCAGCCGACCAGTGCCCCTCCAGAGCTGCGGCCAGAGATGAATCTAGAAGACAAAAAGCCCTGGAAAAACAGGTGGCCAGAGCAGAGAGGCTGGCTCAGACGACTAGGCCTGAATCCCCCAGCAGATCCAGATCCTCCATTGGGGCCAGTTCTCAAACATGTAGTTCACCTATCAGGGGGTTCAGTCCTTCCTCTCCCTCCATCTCTCTGGCCAGGAACCGCAGGGGGGTGACTTCTCCTTCTCCTCCCATATCTCCTAGAGGATATAGGGGAAGGGTGGAGGACCCGGGGAAAGGGGGATCCTGAGACTACCTACCAGCAGCCCAACTTGCCCCCGAGGTCCCCCCATCACGAGGCCCTTCCGATGAGGATTTAGAGGATTTGGATCAGTTGCCAGATAGCATCAGGAGCCTCATCTCCGCTGCAATATCTAAGGGTATTTCCTTGGGCCTAGACCAGAGGGATAATTCTTCCCAAGGGGTGTCTAGGCCTCCAGCAGCTTCCAGGCGGAGGTCTCCCTCTTCTTCCAGAGGGCACAAGATTTCTAGGCCGCCTTCCCCTTCAGTGGTGAGCCTTCCCCTTGAGTGGCCATCTTGGGGGAGGCTACACACCCAGACCCAGGATTCTCAGAGGACGAAGATGCAGCTCCCTCGGAAGCCCGAGCCTTTCTGGGGCTTCCCCCCCACACCTTTAAGCCTATGTTATGCAAGGCCAAAAAGACTACTCAGATAGGCACAGAGGCCTCTCCGGTGTCTCAGCACAGGGATCTGAATTTGGCCATATTTATAAATCCCAATACGGATAAGGAGGAAGTTCCAGCTCCTCCTCTCTTCCTCGAGGTAGTACAGAACCAGTGGGCAAGGCCTTTTTCCTTGCCCAACCCAGGGGGCAATGATAAACATGGAACAAGCCTTTTCCCAGGCCTTGCAACTCCCCATGGTGGATGCCCCAGTCGCCCTTTTGGCCAATGCCTCTACTGTAGTCTCAGGTGACGTGGCCGACAAACTGAAGCCAGAGGACAAGCGTGTGGAGCTTACCCTTCGTAAGAACTTCAACGCATCTGCCTGGGCCATTAAGGTGGCTGCGGCAGCGTCCTATTTCAACCACACAACATTCTCCAGTGTGCTGCTTGGAGAGTCCAAGCGTGCGTTAACACAGCCTATCTGCCCTTGGACTGAGTGACATTTTTCTTGACCACGCCTCCCTTTGCCTCCCTATATTCAGTTTCAAAACTCAGTCTAAGGTGGGGAGGGACCCAGGACCCCAGAGATATCCGCAAATCTCTGCGGGGGGGGGTATTAACTCCTCGTGCCAATTCCTTTTTGGATTAGCTGCGTGCTAACTGAAACTGCAGGTTGCCCCTAAGAATGGAAGAAGTGATGTCATCTGGTAAGCTGATTTTATTATCCAAGAGAGACTGTTCGTGTTAAAAAATTAAGCTAACTGAATCCAAAGAACAGGAAGATTTAGCGGCGAATTGGCTCTTTCTAATGGATTTATGACTGGTGGTTACTTTACTTCTTAAATGCTTCAAGAAACTCCGCGACATCCTCCCCCCTCTGAATCTCCCTAAGTGGATCGTAAAACTTATCTCCTACTAATTAGCCCGTCACGATTCGACATTTTTATTACTTTACTACCTAGTTCTGTTTACAACTAGATAAGATTGACAGCCTGTAAGAGACTAAAAAAAAAATGCTTTGAAGCCTGTGGGGAAAAAAAAAAGAGAGCTTCTAATTTTTAACTACGACACATCATGGCGTCCCAAAATACCTCTAAGATTTCATTTCAGACTCTTTTCTCTGCGTGTAGAGGACTCTTTGATTCTTACCAAAAACTGGAAAGAAAACTGGATCAACTGATTCTAAAATATGAAGTTAAAACTGAGATCGTTGAATGCTTAAATGTTCCTGAAACACAAATGGAAAATGTGAGAAATGGTGTCTGGTCTATCTCAGAGGAAGAAAGGAGGGGGGAAGCTATAAAGACGACTCATTTAAAGAGACAGTGTGCAGGAGGAATGGAGAATCCACCCTTGAGAATTAAAGTTAATTTGGGAAATTTTATAAGCCTAGGACAACATTATTATTTCATCACCGACATTCAGAATCCAAAGGTGCCGAAATATTTTTGTTTGGATTTGCTTATGGAAACATTTGGTAAATTTATCCAACGAATGGCTATTGGACGGAGGAAATCTCGTTGTTGGAGGGACACAGGCTGACAGATGGGACAATACAACCTAAAATTAGCTAGATCGGATTACTTCAATTTGTAATAGATATAGCTGAATAATGACTGATATGGATAGCAATATATATAATTTGGAACTGGCTGATAGATTGATGAATACAATTGAAAACTAGTTAAACCTAATTGCTTTTTCTTGTAACAGATATTGCTGAATAATAATTGATATTGATAGTAATGTATATAATGTGGAGTTGATATGATAACTAACAATTGGATATGAGAAAACACCTTTAGATTATACATAAAGAGTATTAACTATAATAATTAGCACTATTAAAAACCTAAATAAAATCCATACAATCAAATGTTAATCAATACTGGGAAAATGTTATGATATATGATATAATTGAATATTATGGATGTTTAGCTAAAATAGGATATGAGGATTTGATGATAATAGAGGATTTTACAAATAAGTAAATGAACTGCCAGCATGTGTTATGGACTAATTCCTTAGCATAGCTAAGGATGAAGGATGTTTAAATAACCATAATAATTAAAACTGGAGGTATAATGATGTTGATATGGTAAATATTTGAGTTAAGATATCTGAATTAATATGAGCTAACGGAAGAGAAGCACCAAAACATGTTGTAACCAGTTGATATACTTCTTTTTTTTTTCATAATAGACACCTGTGTTTTGTTTTGTTTTCCTGATTGTCGTTTTTGTCTTTTTTTGTATTATCTACTATCCTTTATTTTAATTTTTAATTTCTATTTGTCCTTTTTTCTTTTTTCTTTTTATTTTTTTATTTTTCTCCCTTCCCATCGGTGTGGGTAGGTATTGTTTAAGATTATTACTCCTACCAATATTTCTAAATAATAATTACAGTTAAATGAAAATGGATATATAATAATGCTTGAGTTAATATGAGTTATGTAGGTTGACTGTGGAGGAGATGTACCAAAACTTATCTGTAATTGATTGATATATTAAGAAAGATGCTGTACCCGTTTTAAACTAAAACTAAAAAACATTTAATTAAAAAAAAACAAAAAAAAACCTCAGTCTGCCCGTGAGGACTGTTTTGGGAGTTCTCCAGTCCAAGAGCAAATAGACTGGCCTCCCCAATTATAATTTGACCACTTGAAGTTTCTAAAGAAAAAATCTGGATAAGTGTGACTTAGGATGTTTGATTGCTGAGAGGTTTCCAGGCCACTTTCTCCCCCACTGGTTGCAAGCGGGGCGGAACGCACGAGTTGTTTGCCCAGTGGCTGCTGGCGAGCGAGGGGGGGCGGGAGGCTTGCCGGCTCCGTATTTCCCCCGATCGCTGAATTCCTCTAGCCACGCCAACGAGCGCGATCTCAGTGGCATCTGCGGTGCTCTTGTTTTGCCCAGCAACGGCGGCAACCATTTTCAGTCAGATTCACACGCCTTCTACCCATTGGCTGACGGTTTTGACAGGTGGTGGCTGCGTGCGCAGCGGCCACCATTTTCTTCACTCCGACTGGTGAGCAGCCCTATGTGGAGGCATTTGGAGCCAGGGAGAGAGCAAAGATCATGAGCATTACCTCTCATCTGCAGATTACCGCCGGGAGCTGTGGGGTCTAGTCCAGGGCGCCGGCTAGCCCTGCTCTCTATCTATTGACACTCGGGGACCTGAGGGTGGTTGGGGGACGGGATCTGTCCATCAGGCGGCCCTCTCGTCCCTTGAAGATCTGTGGGCGCGCTTGAGCCAGCTGGCCAGCATCTGGTGCCCACCTACTGCGAGTCCAGTCAAGAGCCCAAGACTTCCTACCATCCGAGGCCTACGGGCAGCATGGCTGACGACTGTATGGAGGCACAGGGGGAGCAGGCAGGGCCCTCCAACAAACGCAGTAGGATAGATCCTCCACCTAAAGGGGGAAAAAGGAGCAGGGGCACCAATAGAAAGTCCTTTACGGGGCCCTCGGTGTCCATTGATAAGGCCAGAGGGGGTTCCTGGCAGCATAAGCCTGCGGAGGCAAAGGCCCCGCATTCCCATAGATCCCGTTCTCCTACGGATCAAGGAGATATTTCACCTGGGGCCCCATCTATCAAAAGCAGGGGTGGAGAATTCCCCCTCCATTCAGAACAGTGGGTCCCAATCCATGGGGGAAGGAGATTCCAGGGATCCATCTCCGGATGCCTCTTGGGGATACTCAGAGTCACCCAGCTCTTCTCTTCGAGAAGAAATGGAGCCATTCCAGGGCATTCTGCCTGTGGAGGAGGTGGCCACCTCAGGCAGGCACAAAAGTCGTCTTCCTTCCAGCAGGCATCGTCCAAGGTAGGATAAAGTTCCTGCGTTATCCGCAGAGATGAGGGAGGTAATCTCCCTAGCCATCTCCCAGGGCATAGCGGTGGGCATTAAACAGAGGGGGTTCCACAAGTCTAGTTCCTCCAAGGCCAAGCAGTCTCCTGCGGCCACTGCTAACACTGCTAACAAGGCCCCGGCCTCACCTGCCACCTCGGCAACCACGGAAGATTCTGTTTCAGAGGAGGAGGAGGCTGAGGGGTTCGAATTGTCAGAGGACGAAGATCTCCCTCCAGACAAGCCGGCTTTTACCGATCTATTTAAGCCGTCCTTGTTTAAATCCATACTTCACAAGGCCAAGACGGCTACCGAACTAGGTTCTACCCCCAAACTCAATTCAGCTCCAGTTTCTTCCTCCAAGGATCCCAAGGAGGGGCTATTCAAGGAAACGTCTCCTGCGATTTCTCCGCGGGTGGTTCATGAAGCCAATGAGGAAAGAAGACTCGGACATGAATTTCCTTCGGGACGAAACCGACCCAGAACGGAGTCCGGGGGTCCTTTTTTATTGAGCATACACAAGGGAGGGGTGGATTCACATAGCCAATGGGGACCAATCATGATTGTGCAAGCTTACAGTATATGGTAACTCATTTACTTCCATGTAGACTCGAAGAACACTCATAGTCAATAAACCTTTTATCATCATGCAAACATCCAATGCTTAATTAATGTTTGAGAGTTAAACAGTTGTAACCCCTGATTTAATCAACGCTTAGTTACAAGTCTGTGGTTGCTGATCTGCTTAGTGTTAAGGGTACTGATTTAATCAACGCTTGGAGTTGGACAGTTTGTCTTACTGATCTAATCATATGGCCAATTATTGCTTTTAGTTTACTGATTTAATCATATGATTAATTATTGCTTCTGTTCTATACGTGTTACAGTATGGCAGATGCATACCTGCACGTATATCGCAACATCTCCTCCTTTTGTTTTAAATTTTGAGGAGTCGGAAGGGAGTATCGTTTTTCTCTGGGTCTTCATCAGAGAATACTGTCAGTAGGGCTTTGTGTTGCGAATCAAAGATTGCTGTGTTAATGTTTTTGCCCTGTGTCATACTTTCTACTGTGGATTGAATGATGATTCGGATCACTGGGATTAAGCAGGGCAAAAGGAGAAACCCTAGGAGCGCCATGCCTGCCATGAAGGCGGCTTGTTTCCAATTGCGAAAAATTCCTCCCAGGAAGCCTGCATCATCCATTAATCCTGTCCACTTTTGCATGGGTACGTGAACCAATTTCCGCAAATCCGCGGTGAGATCGGCCACTACCTTGCCAGTTTCATCAATTTGAAAACAGCAATTTGTAAGATTAAATTTCCCACATACCCCCTTCCTTTTGTTTTTTCTTCAAAACATGTGAGTGGAATGCACATGTGTTTGACAAAAGATTAAAATTGGTCAGATCAGGGAGATTTAATTCTCCTGATGAAAAAGCATTGAGAGAGACAATAGAGTATCTCTTCAGTGGCTCCCAGATAGCTTTCAACCATGAAGGTCTAGCAACCTGGGCACAAATTTCTGGAAAGAAATTTACAGTATCCAATTTTCCATGCCAATTAGTATCAGATATCACCTTATATGAGCTTTCAGACAGGTTTTAAATAAGCAGAAATAAGTTACAGGCTGCCCATTTTAAAAGAGATGGTTCTTGAACCTGCCCTGGCTTTTATTTTAGTGAGGCCAAATTGAGTTTAGCTAATGTGCAAAAACTGTGTGTGGAGGAGATAGTTTCAATCTAATTCTGAATGGGCTCTTCTCTCTCTCTCTCTTCTTGGTGTGTGTGTGTGTGTAGCTGCTTTTACAATACAAAAAATACAGACATTTTGGCCAAACTCTCCCTCCCACTAGACAGAAATCTAAGGTGTTCAAAATTGCTGTACTAGCCATTCTCAAAATACAATTCTTACATGAATACATTAAGCTGATTACAATATAAATGAGACAAGAAAGAAACCTTACAATGAATTTCTGTGAAGAAAGCAAAGAAAGAAAACTTTAGGATCAATTTTCACCCTCCCCTATAGTCTTTACAGGGATAGAAGAAACTCTTCTGGTCTTTACTTCTCCATCTCAGAGTCCATTCTTTCATATCTGCTGGATGGCATTAAGCTTAGCTTGCTGATAAGAGTGGTCAGTCAGGTTGGTAGTCAGTTCCAGACTTGGCTAAGTTTTTTCTCCTCATGTCAGGTTTTATCAGGATGCAATCACCAGCAGCCAATTCAAGAGTTAGCAGTCCTTTGTGTCTTAGGTGAAGAAAAAGAGAGGCCAAATATACAGTTCTTTACAGACATATCTTTAGTCCCATGTTGTGGAATCTCACCCATTCTGTCCAAATGTGGAAATCCAAACATTATTCCAGAAGGCAGACGATGTAAATGATGTAAATTTCATGGAACAGGACATTCCCACTGCTTCTATGATTGAAACACTTTTGCAGTAAGATGAGTAAATTTTCAAAAGAGACAACAACTTGTGTTGCAAACAAACAAACAAAATATCATAGGGTAGAGTACCTTGACTCACAAGCTTTTACAAATGCACTCAGGTGTAAAAGAGAAAGGGAAGAAAAACAGCTTTTTTTTAAAAAATGCAATTAAAAAAAGAGGTACTTTGAGGCAACACTCCAAAATATTAGATTCCATTCAGATGGAAGCAAATCCTCATCAAGTATGTTAAAACATTTACAAATGTAAGCAAAATATCTCAAAATCATTTCTGTTTATAGGTTTAATTAAGCATTTTAAACCTCAAAAATTTCCAGAAGGAAAAGAGAAAAACCAAAATTGCATTCAGAGCAGAAAAGGAAATGTAATTGCATAACTTTTATAGATGAAAAGATAACAGTAAAAGGTAAGGGTGAAGGAGTAAGTCACCCATTTACTCCAAATTTCTCAGAAGAGAGAGGAAATAAATACTGTTTAAAATGAGCAGAAAACTTCAGCCCCCCTTCAATGACCCAAAAAGAATGAGGGAAAAAAGGGGGGGGGATGCAGAGGCATTCACAGGTATCTACACACGCTCACTGAAAAAATGAGCAGACACACACTCTCCCCATTTCTCTTGCTTCCCTCCAAAGAATGACCCAGAGGGAAAAGGGGGGGGGTGTGTTTCACGCAGGCAATCACAGGTCTTTGGATCTCTTCAGTTATCACTTTCGGGGACATATACATTCATACTGCAATCATGCTTGCTCATGCCAACCAATCATAACACACAAGCATACACACACATACCATTAAACAACCTTGCAACTTACTGTTTCTTTATATGAAAGGAATTAAAGTAGATTCATACCAACTTTTACCATCGACATACATTTGCACTGCAATCAGACTGCTTGTGTAAATTAATTTCACACACAAAAATATCCCATTTCATTCATTCTTCCATGCAAAGCAATCATTACAATTATTTCAGGGAGCTGTACATAAGCCAATGAGCTCCATTTTCTATTATTAAGAGATCTCGACTTCCCTCCAGGTCTGAAAATGATTACACACACACACATACACACATATCATGAAACAAAACTTTCAGGCCTGGGGGAGGTTCTGTCACTTTAAATCTTCAAATTTCTTTCCTTGGAGAACTTATGGCTCATTCTCCAAGCAGTGGGGAAACTCAGAGAGCAGCTTAAATCCTAACTACTCTTCCCTCCCCCACAGCTTCAAGCCCAAGCTTATTTATTTATTTAGCTAGCTGATCAGACATATCACCATCAATTCAATTCAATTCTACATGTTATTAGATGCACACCTAAGAATTTTTTTAACAGACATTACATCAAAGTAATCAAGTCCAATTACCTAGGTCTTCCCATTCAGTCAGGCTTTACCTCGTTACCTGCTAAATTTCTTACTTTTGCTCGAAGTTATGCCCATTCTATCTCCTTAAGCACTAGATTGTTAATATCTGTCTCTCCCTGGGATGTTCCATTTCTATCTTGATCTCCCAGCAGCGCTGGCATATTTTTAAAGGTCAAGATTTATAGAGATAATGTATAGAGATGTTTGTCCACATTATTTGCATTGGCCAGGGTTCCAGCTTGGTCCTCCCAGCTGAGCGCTGGCATAGTTTTAAAGGTCCAAACTCTTAGCTCTCCAAGCAGAACGCTGGCATAGTTTTAAAGAGCAAGATATATAGATATATCTTGCTCTTTAAAACTTCGATACCATCGACCATGGTATCCTTCTGCGACGACTGCGGGAGGTGGGGGTGGGCGGCACTGTTTTACAGTGGTTCTCCTCCTACCTCTCGGACAGGTCGCAGTCGGTGTTGGTGGGGAGGGAGAGATCGTCCCCGAGGCCCCTAACCCATGGGGTGCCGCAGGGCTCGGTCCTGTCCCCCCTGCTATTTAACATATACATGAAACCGCTGGGCAAGATCATTCGGAGGCACGGGATTAAGTACCACCAATATGCGGACGATACACAGCTGTATCTGTCCGCCCCGTGCCAACTCAATGAAGCGGTGGACGTGATGAACCGGGGCCTTGAGGCTGTTAAAGACTGGATGAGAGCTAACAAACTGGTGCTCAACCCGGAAAAGACCGAGTGGCTGTTGTGTTTTCCTCCCAAAAATTCGGCTAACGTTCCATCAATCAGGCTGGGGGGGCAAAATTTATACCCCTCAGACAGGGTCCGCAACTTGGGAGTCCTCCTGGATCCACAGCTGAGTTTTGGCCACCATTTGTCGGCTGTGACCAGGGGGGCATTTGCCCAGGTTCGCCTGGTGCGGCAGTTGCGGCCCTACCTGCACCGGGAGGCTGTCACAACAGTCACTCGAGCCCTTGTGACCTCTAGGCTGGAATACTGCAATGTGCTCTACATGGGGCTGCCCTTGAAGAGCATCCGGCGACTTCAGCTAGTTCAGAACGCGGCCGCGCGAGTGATCATGGGTGCACCATGGTTCGCCCACATAATACCGATCCTCCGTGAGCTGCGCTGGCTACCTGTTGATCGTCGGGTGCACTTCAAGGTCTTACTTACCACCTATAAAGCGCTCCATGGTAGTGGATCTGGCTATCTGAGAGACCGCCTCCTGCCAATTACCTCCCTGCGTCCCATCAGATCGCACAGGGTAGGCCTCCTCCGAATTCCATTCACCAGTCAGTGCCGACTGGCAACTACGCAGAGAAGAGCCTTCTCAGTTGCAGCTCCGACGCTATGGAACAACCTCCCCGTGGAGATCCGTACCCTCACCACCGTCCAGGCCTTCTGCACAGCCCTCAAGATCTGGCTATCCCGTCAGGCCTGGGGATAGGATTTATTCTCACCCCGCCCGAATGTTGAGTGAATGTTGTGTTTTTATGGTTAATTTTCTTTATTCACATTTTTTCTTTTTTTTTCTTTTAAGTCTTGTCTTGCACTCCCTTCCCCCCATTGTTGTAAGCCGCCCTGAGTCCCCTCAGGGAAAAGGGCGGCATATAAATGCTCATTAAAATCTAAAAATCTAATCTAAATATTTTATTAACACATCATTTGCATCTGGGTGGGGCTCGAGCTCTGCTTTTCTTTTAAAAGACAACTATTAATAGCTTTCTAACATATCCCTGTGGACTTCTTAATCGCTTTCGGGGAAGAAACTCAGGTGGAACTTCTCTTCAGTTCATTTGATGATGGCCAGAAAATCAGCAAACTTGTTATAAAATCTAAATCAAAACTGTCTTTTAGAGGCCAGGTTTCGAGTAGGTTGACCAGATAGATGTGCAGAGGATTTTTACTCAGGGTTGAAGGCAAACCTTTAGTAGGAATTTCCTTCATCTTACATGCACACACAAGGCAACACTCTCCTCCTTCCCCCAAAAGGAAAAAATCTTTACTCACCTGAAGAGTAAATCTTCCAGGCCTGAAAAACATGAAAACAAGGTTCCCTCCCCCACAGAAAAGGCATTGTTGGGGGATTAAGGGTAAGGGAGGGGCTTGGGGCTGGGTGGGTAGAAAGCTTGCAGGCAGAGTAAAAAAAAAAAGGTAAAATCATCAGTTACTAAACAGATAAACTGGTAACATTATGGGGATATCACAGATGCAAAGTGGGGTTTGGATTCACATGCTTCAGGAAGGAAATAAACAGGTAAAATCATTTAAACACACGATAGAAGCAAGGATGAAACTTTTCCTGTAAATGAACTTAAAACATTTCCTGGGTTGTTACTTTAAGGCAAAGGGAAGGAAGGAAGGAAAAAAAACACTTCTCTGTACTCTTTTTTTGGGGGGGGGGAAACAAACTGAGCGAAGGCAATTTCTGCCAGTTTACTCTTTTCTTTCTTTGAACACTTTAAAATCCCTGTCTTTTGGATTGAAGACATCTTACACAAGAACAAGGAGAAAATAAGAAGGGAAAAAACAGAACTCTCAGGTTTTCACCTAAAGACCCCCTTTTCCAGGTAGATTGGTCAATGATTTTAGACATAAATCAATAAGTCAATTAAATGCTTTCAAGGGGAAAACGGGAAGCGACTTGCCCATCGCTTGAATAATTACACCAGAAAATTTAGAGATATCCCGAAGTTGCGTTCCTTCGAGAAGCCCGACCTCATACTCACGAAATGGGAGAGTGCTCTGTTCGCTGACGGCCGGCCCTGGGTGCGAGGCTTTTCCCGGCCGGGGGTGAGATGAGACGGGCAGCACAGATCATCACGTCGGGGTCACCAGATGCGATTTCTCCGCGGGTGGTTCATGAAGCCAATGAGGAAAGAAGACTCGGACACGAATTTCCTTCGGGACGAAACCAACCCAGAACAGAGTCCGGGGGTCCTTTTTTATTGAGCATACACAAGGGAGGGGTGGATTCACATACCAATGGGGACCAATCATGATTGTGCAAGCTTACAGTATATGGTAACTCATTTACTTCCATGTAGACTCGAAGAACACTCATAGTCAATTAACCTTTTATCATCATGCAAACATCCAATGCTTAATTAATGTTTGAGAGTTAAACAGTTGTAACCCCTGATTTAATCAACGCTTAGTTACAAGTCTGTGGTTGCTGATCTGCTTAGTGTTAAGGGTACTGATTTAATCAACGCTTGGAGTTGGACAGTTTGTCTTACTGATCTAATCATATGGCCAATTATTGCTTTTAGTTTACTGATTTAATCATATGGTTAATTATTGCTTCTGTTCTATACGTGTTACAGTATGGCAGATGCATACCTGCACGTATATCGCAACAGTCTCCTACTCAGGAACTTATTCCCGTTCCAGATCTCTTTATGGACGTTGTCCAAAGACAATGGGTTCAGCCCGGTACCTTGACCAATCTGCTACCCCAGAACAGGCACGGTGAGATGTACAGATGACCATTCAGATGCTGCAGCAGCATGGCTTCTCGGTCAATCTGGAAAACAGCCATCTCCGGCCAACCGTATGCATTCAGCAACTGGGCACCATCATCGACTCGACCTCCTGTCAGGTGTTCCTGTCTCCGGATCGACTGGCCAACCTCAAGAGCAGGGTACACCAATGTCGTCAACCCAGGTCGGTGCCGATCATCAAATTGTCCCAACTCTTGGGGCTCATGATTTCCTGTCTGAAGGTAGTTCTCTGGGCGCGCCTCCATGCCAGGGAACTACAATTGTTCCTTCTCTCGATGCAAAGGGCGAAAACCAGCAACTCCCCCAGGCGAGTGCGGCTTCCACAGAAAGTAATTCGGTCTCTAGCCTGGTGGAAGACCATGGCGGTCGTAAAAGGGTGTCTGTTCAAAGAACCCGAATGGATTGTAGTGACCATGGATGCCAGTCTTCTGGGATGGGGTGCCCACTGCCAAGGCCAGCTCACCCAGGGCCAGTGGTCTCTGAGGGAGGCCGCGCACAGCATAAACTGGCTGGAACTGAGGGCAGCCCGCCTCGCTCTGCGACAATTTGCATCTCTGATAAAAGGCAGGCATGTACTGTTGTTGACAGACAATGTGGCAACAAAAGCACACATAAACAGACAGGGCGGCACCCATTCCAGGGGACTCATGGTCAAGACATGTAATGTTCTGTAATTCTTCTGTCAGGAAATTTCTTCATAGTTCTATGCTGCTTCTCTCCTTGATTAGTTTCCATCCATTGCTTCTCATCCTGCCTTCAGGTGCTTTGGAAAATAGCTTGACTCCCTCTTCTTTGTGACAGGCCCCTAGATATTTGAACATTGCTAAGTGTTGTCATGTTCCCTCATATTTTTCCCTTAGTCAATTCTTCATTTCTTCTGTGCAGATATCTGCTATGACTTTTTTGGGGTCCCTGGCTTGGCTACAACCATTTGTCTGAAGCATTTGGACAACCATTAAACATGGAAGCAAAGGACTACAGGAAACATGATGGCTTTACTGCGACCTGGTCATAAAGATGTTTGCAGCTTAGAGAGGATGGCCTATTCTGCACCATAAGAGCTATTGAAGACATTGGAAAGGATTGGCATCTAACTATACTATTTCCTGCAGCTTTTGTTCATGGGATTGGAGGGGAAAATCCTAGGTTCTTTCAAAATCACTTGACCATATTTTATAAGCTGACTGGTAAGCAATCATAGCCAAACACTTTTTTTATTTAGCTGTTTTATTATAGCTTTCAAATATCTGAAAAAAAGGTGGCTTGTAGGTGCAAATGATGACAATAGGTTGATGGGGAACGGAAAAAAAATATTATAGTAGTAATGGGGTTGTGCTTATATTTAATCTATTGTTTGTATGATTGCTGATGTGCATTAAGATTTACACCATATTCCAAATGCTTATTGTTCTTTTAACAACGATATACCACATGCAATAGTACATTTTGCATATTTATATGATAAACTATTTGTCCATTTGAGGAAAAACAAAATAGGGAAAACAAGATTTGGCTAACTTTCTTTTCCCTTGCTTAGAGTTTCTTCTTCCTTTTCTGCCTATCCTGAAAAAGAATTGCGTGGTGTGTATGTCGGTTCAGAAACCAAGTGAACAAAGACTAATAATGTTTTCAGCATTTCGTTGCAATACACCTTTCAAACCTTCAATATTCTTTATAGAATAGGAGGAAGAAAATAATTGATGTGTTATAAGAACGGGGAATCCCCTCTGAACCCCAGGAAATAGGGGGGGGATTAATGATATGGTTTGATGTAAGGCAGCTTTAGATAATTTTTTTTTGGGGGGGGCGGGATCACAGGTAATTAGGAAAACACCTGCGTAGCAGTCAGAAAACCCTGGTGCAATCAATCCCAGCTGAAGAAAACAAACTGGTGCTACGCAACGTTGGAAATACTGAATTAGATGCCAGAAGAATCTGATTACTTGCAATCCAACATCCGGGTTTCCACAGCTTAGTGAAGCATTTGGGAAGATGAGACACACGAACCCTTCTGAATCATGCACAAAGGTTCCCATCTACCAGGAGGAGATACATCAGAAATGTATTTCCCTCGCACACGCTACTCAGGGACTGTCGGGCTAGAGAGTTCAGAAGTCTGGCTGTCCTTGCTCGAAGGCCAAGAGGTGACAGGGTGATCAGTAACTCTGAGCAACTCTCTGAGGGCACAGGCCCTCTCCCTAGGAAATCCATTTGTGTACATCGATGCCCTCAATGTGGGAGTTATCAAAGATACGGGTTATCAACAAGTTACCAGAAAAACTGGCTTCTCCGCATAGCTGGGGGAGGCTGGTGAGTAAGTTGTGTTAAGTAGCGTCCTTAATCCACTTCTGATCGCTGCTGGGAAGTTGCCTAGACTGTGGCTTAGTTTTCACCTGAACCTGAACTCCAGCCTCCCCACAACCAGCTGGAGCATCGCAGGGCAGTGGATGCGCACACATGCACAGTGTGCGTGCCGGTGGTAGACGCCCACCCCCCTTGCAGTGTACCGGTTGCGACGGGATCCAGAACCCATCACTGGTGAAGATCTGTTCCTGACTTCTTGCTAAGTAATTGCTGCTACAGCATGGCATTTGGAAGATATCGGTCTGGCAACTCTCCAAGCCTGATATAGGTCTGTAGTTGTGAAATCTCATGAAAGACTGTTTGCCGGGACTTTGCTGGAGTGGAATTCCCTTTACCTAAATAAAAGAAGTTTTATCAGGATGAGGAGTCTGCTTCATGCTCTTGGAAAACCTAGGTCAGAACAGTTAGGTTCATGTGACACACTGAGCTACCAAAAAGCAAACCAATGTTAATTAAATTTAGCATATCAGAAAGCAGCTACTCAGTCTCCGCTGGCTTGGTTAAGGGTATTATACTTACAATGAATCTCTACTTCTTTAAGCTATTCATGATCACACTTTTTCTTCACATTTATAATATTTATTCAATCAGTCAGTTTCTATAGCCTCCCATCTCAATCCAATTGGGTGATGAACAATTTCACAGTACTGTATCACAGTATTCTGAGCCCCGGTGGCGCAGTGGTTAGAGTGCAGTACTGCAGGCTGCTTCTGCTGACTGCCGGCTGACTGCAATTTGGCAGTTTGAATCTCACCAGGCTCAAGATTGACTCAACCTTCCATCCTTCCGAGGTCGGTAAAATGAGGGCCGAGATTGGAGGTTGGAGCAATAGGCTGACTTTGTAAACCACTTAGAGAGGGCTGTAAAGCACTGTAAAGTAGTATATAAATCTAAGTACTGTTGCTATCACAGTAACTGTACTACTGCAAACTTTGAGAAATAGTGCAAAACATAGCCTAAAATGTATTTATTAAAATAAATAGTATAATAAACGTATGTTTCCTGCCCAGCTATAATCATAATTAAATCACTACTTTCCTTCATGGTGAGGAAGTCACTTTGTTAGTCAGGGTAACCTTGACCTTCAGAAGCCTGTAGTTCTCAAGAAGTACTCATGGTGCTGCATATTTTTCGGTAAACTCTCTCAGCTCTATGCTAAAATACGCCTGTGTATTTGCATGTATGTCTGTGAGTGTTTGCACATTACTATTTCTCTTAAATCTCCTCTCACAAATGTATTCCCTTCCCTTGGTTTTGTGATTGGTCTTTCAAACCACCGTTCCATCTGTGGTCTGCAAAGCTTCTCAGCCATCTCAGGACTTTCAATTTTGGGATGCTGGCCGCATATACTCAAATAATCAGTCAATCAAATACAGGTAGTCCTCGATTTACGACCACAACGGAGCCCAGTGGCTAAGTGAGAAATTTGTTAAGTGAGTTTTGCCCCATTTTATGACTTTCACTGCAGTTGTTAAATTAGTTATACGGTTGTTAAGCGAATCTGGCTTTCCCATTGACCTTATTTGTCGGAAGATCACAAAAGGTGATCACATGACCCCAGGACACTGCAACCATCATAAATGTGAACCAGTTGTTAAGCATCCAAATGTAAATCACATGGCCATGGGAATGCTGCCATGATCAGAAGTGAAAAATGGCCGTGAGTCACTTTTTTCAGTATCGTAATTTTGAATGGTCATTAAATGAACTTTTGTCAAGGACTACCTCTACTGGAAGGGGTGAAAAGCACCCTTCCCTTTGATCCATTCATTCTCAAAAGTTTTTATACCAACATTTTTCGGATTTATTCTTAAACATTCCTGCTATTCTTGTTGGGGGTAAGTGCCACCTGTAAAACAACTTATACAAATTTTCTTTATATGCTGTTGACATTGTCATTTCATAATTTTGAGACCACAATTTTTGCCATTTCTCTAAGTCAATCCCATGTCCAAAAATTTCCCCCCAAGGAATTATTGTTTCTTTAACTTGTTCTTCTTGTAGCTTAACCTCTAATTAGTATCCATATAGTTTTTTAATCATCTTTTCATTGGTACCTGTCAGGATTTTATCTAAATCAGTCAATTTGTCATAAAAGCCTTCTATTTTAACATCTTTATCATATCTAGAATCTATTTGCACATATGAAAACCAATACGTAGACTTTAAACCAGAGATTTTTTTATTGGAGATTATACCGGAAATAAAGTAGAGAATTGAAATATTTGATTGTAAATGTGTTAACAGCGGCTAGGTTCAAGGTTCAAGGTTCATTTTATTTATATGCCGCCCTATTCCCAGCGGACTCAGGGCGGCACACAAACCCAAAGGAGGGGAAGGGAAACACAAGAATTACAACAAAAAATACAGGGCATGTAAAACAACCAACAGCCACACGCTTTGAGAGGGGAAGGGAAACTCATTGACCCCAGGCCTGCCAACACAGCCAGGTTTTAACGGCTTTTCGGAAGGCCTGGAGAGCGCTGAGGGTCCGAATCTCTGTGGGGAGCTCGTTCCAAAGTCTTTAACTTCTGTATTAATTGTTCTTTACCATTGGGGGGAGAGGGGAGGAACCATTATGAATACGTTTTGACTCTTATTTCCATTTTAAACATCACAGTTAAACATTTTTGCTGTTGAAAACAAATACTAATCACGCTATATAAGATTTAGACACAAATCACAATAAATTCCAAAAACGACTTGATGGAAATTTGCAATGAGGAATAAGGTGGAGAAAGGACAAGGTGTGGTCAATCCATGTTTCTTCCATATATCTGAAAATTATCTGCTTTTGGGCCCAGTAGTTTCTCCTTCACCTGAGAAAAAGAGAAGAAAAAGAATGAGGCACGCGAGCTGTCGCAAGTTGGTCATGCCCACCCAGTCATATGGCTGGCAAGCCACTCCCACAAAGCAGGCCACACCTACAGAAGAGGTTCTAAAAAAATTTGAAACCCACCACTGCATGCCAAGATTTTGGAATAAACACAAAACAAGGTTTTCTACAAAGATGCTTCTTTGGGAGTTGCCCCAGGAAGCCTTTTTCAGAAAAGAAATGATGGCGAAGCCAGACTGGTGGACTTATGGTAAAATAATGTTTTAATTTTGGTGACCCCACTCTCGCACTTTGTTTTGGCTTCCAGGTTGGTGCAGGAGGCCTTCCAGATTTATCTAGTATAAACCTTTGCATTTTGGGGCCTGCAAAGCCTCCTGTACCAACCAGGAAGCCAAAAATGGGCAAGGGGGGGCGGAGCGCATGCTGGGAGGGGTGTCGCACACACATGCACAGGAGGCGGGGGGTATCACGCGCGCATTGCATTATCAGTGTGTGCATGCGTGCTTTTAGCACGCAACAACAAAAAGGTTAGTCATCACTGCTCTAAATCATTTTGCCCTACATTTTATAATAAAATCACAGCTTGTGTGAATGATTGTTTTTTTCTAGGGAGTTAATATGTTTGTCTTGATCCACGTAGATGCAAAATAGAAGTGGTAATCATAAAAAAGGCTAAGTATACCTGTTTGACCTGGTTCCAAAGCTGACTCTTACTGTTGATCTTACTGATCAAGCATATTGCCTGCCTTACAGCAATGTAGGTGAAAGAGGTATCACAAATATTTTGCAGAGTGCTGGCAATTGTTTGAAATGATTTATATGTGCTATCAGTTGTAATCGTTCAATACCTTATAAAGAGGGGGCAGGCAATCTTTTTCCATTGTGGGTGGGTAGGGGGGTTATTGCCGGTATCTGGGAAATGTAGTGTACAATGATCAATGTCATCACAGAAGCAGATAGGACTGACTTTTTGGTGGGGGGGGGGGCAGGTATTTGGAGTGATTATCCGAAGAGGTGCAAAACTTATGAAAAGATTTCACAAACTTTTTATTTCTTTTTCTTCAAAAGAATGCTGTCTTCTCTTTCAGAAATTTGTCAAATACATTACTTGGGGACAGTGGTGGGTTGCTAATCCCGTTCCAACCGGTTCGGTTGGAACGGGACCGGCGGCGTCCTCGTGCACGTGCGCAGTTTACGCATGCGTCTTCGCGCCTGCGCGATGCTCCAGCTGCTCACGGAGAATCGCGCAGGCGCTGTATGTGCCATGCGCCTGCGTGGAAGTGCAGAAGCCTTCAAAGACCGGTAAGAAGCGCGGGCGGGCGGGTGGGGCCTTCTCCGTTCCCGGAAGTTACTTACTTCCGGGTTCGCCAACCAACCGGTTCGCGGGGACTGTCGCAAACCGGTTGAAACCCACTCCTGCTTGGGGAGTAGGAGAGCCTGCATGTGGCTTGTGATTTCCTATTACTGATGTTTAAAAAAGGATTATTTTTCTCCATATTACACAGAGGGAAAGAGGCTGAAGGCCTGACAGTGAATTCATGATAATGTAGAGATCCCTTCTTCATAAGGGATTTCCTTTGTCACATAGGAGTTTCCGATTCATCCAAAAACTCCAAGAAAAAAATCAGCTGATTCTGTTGTCGCTCATTCTACTGCCCCAAAATATCCCAAAATCCGGTATTACAGCTGCAAGAAGAAACACTTACCTGGCTTCAGTGTCCCGGGAAGAGGTAGAACTTTTTGGTCAAGGTGGTTCTGTCCTTTGAGGGCATCTGACATGGGTTGTTTGCAAAATGCTGCATCACCTGTGATATGGAAGGTACAGAAGCAAAAGCCGGTGAGTGCATGTCCAAGAAAGTCAACTAGCCCCATCTAAAAATTAGTAATATTTTGTCAGCTTATACATGCTCAGTTTACTAACTAGACATTGTAGAATAGGGGGGCCAAACTTAAGGCCCGTGGGCTGGAACCAACCCATGGGATGCTTAGATCTGGTCCGCGGTGCTGCTCAGGAAACAGCAAAGGATCAGCCTGTGGCGCCTCTCCCAGTGAAAATGGAGCTTGGGATGGCCATCTGCGGCCCTCCCACACACCGTTTTTAGCTGTGATGGCCTCCGGCAGCCCCTGCCAGTGAAAATGAAGCTCAGGGAGGCTGTGCGCAACCCAGCTGGGCTCCATTTTTGGCCACAACTGCCTCCTGCAGCCCTCTGCCAGCAAAAACAGAGCTCGGGAAGGCTATGCGAGCGCCCCTGCCCTCCCGCCCAAACACAATCCTGATGCGGCCCTCAATAAAATAGAGTTTGACACCCCTGTTATAGAAGAATCAAATTAGACTACAGTAGGCAAAATCAGAAAGAATCAATTGAGAACTTTTAAAACTGATTTTATCTTAAGGCATAGCGTAATTGGTTCCACCACAAAACCGCGATGCCCTTATCCGCGCCGACATAAGTGCGGAGGCAAATCCGCGGCATCCGAAGCGCTAAGAAAAAAACGACCCTACCGCCGCGACAACAGCGCGGCGACAGAAGGGCGTTCTACATGCTTCGTTCTTTGCCTCCAAAGGTAGCCCTCCTCCTCCAGCTGACAGCGGCAGCAGGCCCGGGGCAAAGCGGGCTGCCCAGCAGCAGCAGCCCGCGGGAAGTGCCCAGCTCGGCCGCGGGGGGCAGCAGGAAGCCCACGGGGGGCCCGAGCGGGGCCGCCAATGCCGGCGGCGGCGGAGGACGTGGCAGCGGCTGAGGCTCTCCCGGGGCCGGCGAAGCGGGCTTGCCCAGCGGCGGCGGCCGCCCGTCCAAGGAGATGCTGTTGAGGAAGAAGAGGGCGGCCTGCCTCCGCCGGGCAAGCCCGCTTCGCCGGCCCCGAGAGAGCCTCAGCCGTCACTCAGGCCCCCCACGGGCTTCCTGCTGCCCCCCGCGGCTGTGCTGAATCGTTCCCGCGGGCTGCTGCTGCTGGGCAGCCCGCTTTGCCCCGTGCCCGCTGCTGCTGTCAGCTGGAGGAGGAGGGCTACCTTTGGAGGCAAAGAATGAAGCATGTAGAACGCCCTTCTGTCGCCGCGCTGTTGTTGCGGCGGTGATGACGCGCGGTGATGACGTCGCCGCTTTAGCGACTCGATTTAATCTCCGCTATTTTGCGTAGCGCGGTTTTGTCATGCCACGAGCATAATTATTAGTTGATAGGTGTTCGACATGTAATTTTCATCTGTATAACCACCTTTCTTTTGCCCTCATCTCATCCCAATCTATTTAAATTCCACATCAATTTAAGTGACTCCATGAACCTTTTGTAATGTGTTGTAGTTCACAAAAGCTTCTTTCTTAAAATAAAGTTGTTAATCTTAAAAAATTTTACAGGACTCTTATGATGGAATGCTTAATAGACCTTGAAACACAGAGGAAGCAGCAAGATTTCGGTAGGAAATGCATCTGTTACAAAACACATTTTTGAATAGGAAGGAAGCATGAGAAACAGACTCAAAGTAACCCCTTGCTAGGAGGTTTACAGAATTAGATATTGCCTCCAACAATCAGGGTCCTCATTTTACTGATCTCTGAAGGATGGAAAGGTGAGTGAACCTTGAACTGGTGAGGATCAACCTCCAGGCAGCAAGCAGAATTAGCCCGCAAAACTGCATTCTAATCACTGCGCCATCACGGCTCCTAATGCCATTCAAAAGTGGGTCTTTAACAAAACCTTCGAAACATGAGGTCCTTGTGTAGAAAGACTTGAGCAGACCTACCTTCCGGAACACCTCTTCCAAATTGCAATTCCAGGCATGTTTCTTGATAGTATCTATTAGTTGCTTGATAAAGAGTGATCCGGTTTCAGGGTGTCTCAAGGATACACGATCTAAAGAGAAACAATGATTAAGCAATAATGATTCTTCACCATGTCAGACTTCATTCTCTACCTAACAAACTTTAAACCTATACAGATAGTCTTCAACCTATGACAGTAATGGAGCCTGGCCATTACCTTCGCAAATGATGATGGCCGTTGAGCGAGATGGCCTCACTTAACCACCATCATCCTCTGCTCTCCCTGATGCAGTCCTATGAACATGTGGATCATTAAACTGAGAAGAGCTTCAGGGGTAGGGAAGGCCCTGAGAGATCTAATACAGACCCCAGCCCACTTGCCTTCAGCCTCCCAAGATTTTCCCTACCCCTAAGATACCTTATGCTCCATTCCTGCTCCCCATCATCCCTACAGGCCTTGGGCCTACTTCCCCCCCTCCACCAGGTACTCATAGATTTTCTCTTGGGTCCCTTGCAGGGCTTGGCCTCTTCCCCACCTCTCATTATCCACTTACCTTTTAAAGATCTCTAAAGGTTTTCTCAGTGCTGTGCAGACCATATTAGGGAAGCAGAACAGAGTGCTCCATTCCCAGAAGCGGCTACCATCTCAGCACAACTTCAAGAAATTGTGGGTGTGCCGAAAATGGCACCTATTTTCCGGAGGCAGCCTAGCAGCCCAGGGAGAGACCTAGGAGAATGGGCCAACCCTCCTTCCCCAATATGAGGTCTGGAGACCATCCAAAGGTAATGGTACAATATTATACAACAAGGTCAGTTTGTACTACATACTCATCTTTGTTCGTGCTGATCAGTTTTCTGGTAGCTTAACTTATTGGGCAGACCCAATCTCTTTGGGTGGGATATGGTTCAATATGTATTGTCCAGTCCCCAAATATAGCTACCTCACAGGTTGTTGTGGTTGTGAAAAAGAAGAGGAGTAAGGAGCATTACTATGTTCCTGACCGTGAGTTACTTACAAAATAATAAAGGTGGGATAAAAGTCTTATGAATGACTGACTGACTAGGCCTTTTGCAGTGAGCATGCCCAAGAATTTCTGATACTTAGAAAAGAGGTCCAGACAGTGGTGAAATTCAGAATTTTTCCCTACCGGTCCTGTGGGTGTGGCTTGGTGGTGGTGTCAGGTGACTCGGTGGCCGTGGCCAACCCCCCTCCCCTTTTAGGTATTTTTTAACTACCGGTTCTCCCGCTATTCTTCCATCAAGTGAGCATCTCCCTCATCTTCCTTCATTTAATTGCTTGGTTAGGGTTATTTGTGAAGTAATTGCAGTTTAATTATCTGCAGGGGGGAAAAATCCCAACAAACATATTTGAAAAGTGGTAGCTTGAAATGAATCATTTGATCTGAAGGAAAAATACACCTGCAGGCAGAGCTGATTCCTGTCCCAAGCCAAGCAATCAAGCTGAAGTATTAAGGCTGATTTTGTTAAGCATCTCAATCAGAGCAACTCTGGGATTGGGGACTCCCCCAGCTGCAAGACTACAATCCCAAATCAGAGGGGCCAAAACTGAGGGTGTCGGTCCCCAAGCCTTACCACAATGGGAAGGTGTCCTTCCAATAGTCATAACACTATTCTTAGGCATATCTAATATACATTTTTCAAAATCTAATCTTAACCTCTAACATTCACTTTAGATATTATACAAAATCATGTATAACTATATTCCCCCTAATTCTATTTTTTAAATCTCTTTAATGTATTCTAATTCTAAGTATAGCTGCTATTATTATGTGGTTAATCTTTGGTGAGATTCACAGCCTTTGGGGCTGGTTGGTAGCTCAACAGCTCGAGTCCTAACCAAGGACCTAGGAGCTGTTAAGGTAATGTCGGAGGATATAAGCTGTTCCAAGTAGGGTGGTTTTTTGTAGTTCAAGTCTGATAAATTTAAAATTTCCATATAGCGAGGTAGCCCTTTAGGTATTGCTCCAAGGGCTCCAATTACAATCGGGACAACACAAAATTTCTTTTTCCACATTCGCTCAACTTCAATTTGCAAGTCCCGGTACTTTGTGATTTTTTCTTGCTGTTTATCTTGAATTCGTGCATTTCCAGGTATTGCAATGTCAATGAAGCATACTTTTTTTCTTTTCAACTATTGTTATGTCAGGTGCGTTGTGGGCCAAGTGCCTGTCAGTCTGGATTCTGAAGTCCCACAAGATCTTGACTTTCTCATTCTCTAAAACCTTCTCAACCTGATGGTCCCAGTGGTTTTTGCTGTAATCAAATCCAAACTTTTGGCACAATTTCCAGTGAATGATCTTAGCAACGCGGTCATGGCATTGTAGGTAGTCAGTTTGTGAAATTTTGCTGCACCCACTGATCAAGTGGTTGATTATCTCATCTTTCTCATTACAGAGGCGAAATTTGCTGTTGGTGATAACATGTTGAATTTTTGCCTTCATGCAGTTTGTGGCTAAGGCTTGTTCTTGAGCTGCCAAAATAAAGCCTTCTGTTTCTTTTTTCAGTGCTCTTGATCTTAACCAGTTCCGAGTTAGCTTTTGGCCAGCTTTGCCTTCAATGCTTTTCAAGTATTGGCTCTGCATAGCATTTATTATACAATTGTATCACAGCGGCCAGTTGTTTCGCCTGATTTGGCATTGGTTACTAGTCAGGCCCCACCCAGGGGCCTAGGACGTCATAATGTATTTTTGTAATATGCATGCAGATCCAAGCAGTGTGGCTTTTTGCATTTGACTGACGGTGATTTTGTCAATTTTTAACTGTTTTAAATGTAATTCCAGTGCTTTTGGAATAGCACCCAGTGTGCCGATTACCACTGGAATTACCGCAGCTGGTTTGTGCCATAATCGTTGTATTTCAATTTTTAAGTCCTGGTATTTCGTGATTTTTTCATATTCCTTCTCGTCGACCCTGCTATCACCTGGTATTGCGATGTCTATGATTGTAACCTCATTTTTCTCGACCAGTGTGATGTCTGGTGTATTATGCGCCAGTATTTTGTCCATTTGTATGCAAAAATCCCACAAGATCTTGACCATCTGATTTTCAGTGACTTTTTCAGGCTTATGTTCCCACCAGTTTGTTGCTGTTTTAATATTATAATTTTTGCACAAATTCCAATGGATTATTTGTGATACTGAATTGTGCCACAATTTTTAATTAATCTGCGCAATTTTTTTACAGCAGCTGAGTATGTGATCAACAGTTTCATCAGCTTCTTTGTAAAGTCTGCATTTGGCATCATCAGAGGCTTTTCGATTTTGGCCTTAATGGCATTTGTGCGGATAGCTTGTTCTTGCGCAGCCAGGATTAGTGACTCTGTTTCTTTTTTTAATGTACCTGCTGTTAACCATAACCAAGTTTTTTCACTGTCCACTTTATCTTTTATTTTTTCCAGAAATTGGCCATGCAATGCTTTGTTCTGTCAACTCTCCATTCTTGATTTTATCACATCTTTTCTGTATTCTTGTTTCGTCTGTTGGACCTTCAATAGATTTTTGTTCTTTACTTCAATTAATAGGTGCTGCTGCTGTTGTTGTTGTTGTTATTATTATTATACAATTGTATCACAGCGGCCAGTTGTTTCGCTGGATTTGGCATTGGTTACTAGTCGGGCTCCACCCAGGGGCCTAGGACGTCATAACGTATTTTTGTAATATGCATGCAGATCCAAGCAGTGTGGCTTTTTGCATTTGACTGATGGTGATTTTGTCAATTTTTAACTGTTTTAAATGTAATTCCAGTGCTTTTGGAATAGCAGCCAGTGTGCCAATTACCACTGGAATTACCACTGCTGGTTTGTGCCATAGTAGTTGAATTTCGATTTTTAAGTCCTGGTATTTCGTGATTTTTTCATGTTCCTTCTCAGCGACACTGCTATCATCTGGTATTGCGATGTCTATGATTGTGACCTTATTTTTCTCAACCAGTGTGATGTCTGGTGTATTATGCGCCAGTATTTTGTCCGTTTGTATATGGAAATCCCACAAGATCTTGACCATCTGATTTTCGGTGACTTTTTCAGGCTGATGTTCGCACCAGTTTGTTGCTGTTTTAATATTATAATTTTTGCACAAATTCCAATGGATCATTTGTGCTACTGAATTGTGCCGCAATTTATAATCAGTCTGCACGATTTTTTTACAGCAGCTGAGTATGTGAACAACAGTTTCATCAGCTTCTTTGCAAAGTCTGCATTTGGCACCATCAGAGAATTTTTCGATTTTGGCCTTAATGGCATGTGTGCGGATAGCTTGTTCTTGCGCAGCCAGGATTAGTGACTCTGTTTCTTTCTTTAATGTACCTGCTGTTAACCATAACCAAGTTTGTTCACTGTCCACTTTATCTTTTGTTTTTTCCAGAAATTGGCCATGCAGTGCTTTGTTCTGCCAACTCTCCATTCTTGATTTTATCACATCTTTTCTATATTCTTGTTTCGTCTGTTGGACCTTCAATTGATTTTTGTTCTTTACTTCGATTAATAGATATTGTTGTTGTTGTTGTTGTTGTTGTTGTTGTTATTGAGCCTTTTTATCCCTCTTTTATCCAACACTCTCTATATCCCTGGGATAAAGCTGCTGAAAAAGTCTAAGCTGAAAAACTTTGCTATCATCTAGTGGCCAAAAAGAAAAAAAAAGTCACCACACAGCTGATTGTCTCTGGGATGGCAGTCAGAACATTATTTTTTTACTTTTTAAAGCATCTTTAAACTACCTTTCTCTCCAGTTGGTAGTTAAAAATGTTTTTAAAAAGTTTTTAAAAACTTCCGAATCAACTGTGTTACCATCAGCTGTGCCACATCTGGAAATTTTTAAAAAACGTTTTACAGCATTTTTTTACTATAAGTTTGGGCAAACCAGTAACATTTTTACTACTGGTTCGGGCAGTACCATTTCACCTCTGGATCCAGATCTAGTTTTGCTAACTGATTAGTTGCCAATCTTTGACAGGCAGTTTTGTGAACTAAATGCCTGTATTGCTAAGGCAGAAATTCTTTTCATTTCTATCCCTACTGAGCAATTTCATTTTAACAGTCTCTTACCAGGGGTGGTGGAATATAGGCAGATGAAGTCACTCTCCACATTTACTTTCTTAATGTCATCAGTTTGCAATTGCATGGTGATGTGTGAATCAGACTGGAGAGAGGCAGCAGCAGATGCAACTGAGTCTTCCACGTTTTCCACCATGTACCCTCGTTGCGCTGGAGAGACAAAATGGGAGACTCAATAGCAATAGCAATAGCAGTAGACTTATATACCGCTTCATAGGCCTTTCAGGCCTCTCTAAGCGGTTTACAGAGAGTCAGCATATTGCCCCCAACAATCTGGGTCCTCATTTTACCCACCTCGGAAGGATGGAAGGCTGAGTCAACCCTGAGCCGGTGAGATTTGAACCGCTGACCTGCTGATCTAGCAGTAGCCTGCAGTGCTGCATTTAACCACTGCGCCACCTTGGCTCAACAATCATTATCAAAACCCTGTGACAGAACAGAGATTATTCACACAAGGCTTTATGATCATCATAAAAGTACAGCACAGCCTTTGGTTCCTGACAGGTTTCAATGAGGCAAACTGCCAAGGTTTAAGAGAAGGTTCAAAATTAGTGTTTCCCAACTGTTGCATTGCCATTTATGGAAAGTCATTATTCCAACACACCTGAAGATCACAGGTCTTAAGAAGATAAATACAATCAGCAATAAATATTTACAAATCAGTTTGCCAAAAGCAGATGTTCTAGAGCAGAAGTGGGAAACTAGGGCCCCTTTATGACTTGTGGACTTCAACTCCCAGGATTCTTCATAGTTCCCCACCCCCTGATATAGAGTTTGCTTGGTCTAGTTAAGACTATGTGCAAGAGACTATATGTTCCTCCCAAACACTCAGCTGCCTCCCCTCACATCCCCGCCGCCCCAGAAGGTCTCAACTTCAGCAACCTACCCCCACGACATGCTTGAATAATGACCACCTTGGGCTTTCCCCTCAAAGCTTGGCAATTTTTGTTGTTGAAGATGGAGAAGACAGTATCGATGGAGAATATGTCAGAGTGTTCGTCTTCTGAGTGGACTCCACAAATGACGTCCCGGAGGCCATGAGACATCAGTACCACAAACATCCCATCTGAAGCCTTGTGCTCTTCTCGAGCTGCAAAATTCTTCAAGCAAGTGGTGATATCCTGAAAGCAATGAAAAAGGAAGGCGGGTCAGGAGTGGAAATGGAGTTTCTAACTAACTCTACACTCACTATTAGAATTGAAAAGAAGAATGGGGGTAGCCTTCTTGCAATGGTACTATCATGTGTCCTGGAAAATAAGACAGGGTCATATTTTCTTTTAACCCTTGAAATAAACGTTTGGCCTTATTTTCGGGGAGGTCTTATTATTTTTGGGGTGCAGGTGGCAACGAGCATGGTTACCTCATGGCCACTGGTGTATTGCAATTTTTTCAGGTTGGGCTTATTTTGGGAGGGTGGCTTCTTTTAGCGCATGTGCTCAAAAGCCTGATTGGGCTTATTATCCGTGGAGGTCTTATTTTCAGGGAAACAGGGTATATTTAAATTATTATTCAAGCTTAGTAAAAATTCAATGCAGAAACAATTACCAGTTTTTTTCTCTCTAGATTTGAATGGGAGGACTGTGCAGCAAATCTCCATATCTGAGAATTGTGAACACCGTCACAAATCTCCAATATGGGTCCTATCTTCAGTTCAGTTTATTATTACATTTATATGCCGCCCTTTTCCCCCCAAAGGGGACTATCTTGGAAGGCTGACCTCATCATGCTCTCCAGAAGGGTGAAAAAACCTATCCTGGCAAATATAGTCATATATTCTCACTGAAAAGCTAGCCTCCTCAACTATGTTTTTGGAGAAACAATTATGGGAGATGAAAAAGAAGCAATATGTTGGCATTTGAAATTTTAAAAAGGTAGTCCAATTTGAGAGAAGTTCAATTACCAATTTAGGCACATTTTTTCTTATACTAAATTAGGTATAAACAACTTGGTAACCTACAGTTCTTTGGAGTAGAAAGGCCTTCCTGGGTTTATAATTTAAAACATCCACATGGTATTAGATTATCTACGTCTGTGTTAAATGTTATTATATAAGTAGTTTAACAAGACTGCCATGCTTTATTCAATTTTGAAGCTGCCTAGGTCCAACTAACTCAATCAAAATCAAAACTTCCACACCCATTCTTTGAATGTTTAGGTTTCAATTAAAGTTGCTAGACTTTTTTCCTTGAGTAACACATTGAATTTTACTCTGTAAGCTTAATATTTTTTTTACCTCTGAGCTCAAATTGCGCTCTATTTTCACATTGTATCCCAGATCTTCTAGGAGAAGCTTCATCTGTTCCAAGTCTACCTCAGCCCCCTGCCTATAATCCAAGTGATTGAATTTGATATTGCAGATTATCAAGGCCAGGCGCGTACGAGTCTTGGGATCATTGATGGGGTAGATCTGCATGGGGAAACAAAAGTGATTCTTATCCTGAACTATAGTCACGCCATGCAAGCATCCATCTAGTTTAAGTCTCTCCCAGATCTTATCAATCTTAGCCAGTGGTAGGGGATCCTGGAAACTAGTTTGGTAACAAATTTAATCATCTTGACGGCACTGTAAAATCTACAAATAAGGCTGGTACAATGGTTTTGCTATTACTCAGAATTTAATGTTCAGAGATTATTTGAATTTGAATATTTGTTCCACATAACCATAAAAATAAAATTGTTAAATCAGCCCCAAAGTAGTATGACTTCTTGTTTGCCATAGTGGGTCGCTAGGCACAAGGCTTTCCTTCCCCTTCCTGTAACCAGCAGCAAATATTCAGAGAGCATGGCAATTCTGTGAAGCCACAGAGTCCATGAGTTGTCTACTTTTAAAGCCAATGAAGGCATTGTGGTCACATAGCATTTAAAGCCCCCTTAATTTCATGTTGCCTGTTTTATTTGTGTTACATATGGAACAACAGAGGATTCTCAGCTCATTTTTTTGCTTTACAAATAAAGCAAGGTAATATTTCTAAAAGCCAGGATGAGGAGAATTTAAAATATATTAAAAATTTCTGCTGTGGTTACCTTTACAGCAGCTGCTGCATGCAATAAAGTGCAGCATTCAAGCTCAAGTCTTGGAGACATCTAATTTAGGTCTGGCAACTCACCTCAGTGCCTTCACTAGTCTGTATTTGCTGAAATAGATTCTGAGGACAAAGCTTGATCCCATTTTTAGATTCCTCTTCCACTGAGATTTTAACTTCTGTTGACTGGCCAACTGGAGATGGGAGGAAAGTTGAACGCCAGATTTAGCTTTTTTACCACAGCAAAATATTAAATATTACATGAGTCAGAATCAGACCTTTTAAATAGCTATAGTCCCTAGCAGCCAATCAGAAGGGCATTGGGAATTGTAGTACATCACAGGGACACTGGGTTTTTTTGTCAGCTCCAACAGGAACTAAAACGGGTCAGCAATTAGCAAATCTGGGCCCTGAGAAAGAACATGTCCTCCAGCTTATTGTCTCCACTGCCATAGCAGATTTAAAAAACATGCAGAGAATTAAGGAACATGAACAGAACTGCTGGCAAATGTCTGCTACTTGTCCTTCTAAACTGGTCTGAACTGGTAGGGTTTCACCTCTGCCTCAAGTGATGAAAAAGGAGGCCCAGAGGCCCACGTTCTTCCTTCTGGGCCTCTTTTCTCTCCAGAGAACTGCTTGATGAGATCTCTGGTAATGAAACAGGAGGCCCAGAGGGCTGGACGCAGCCACATTTTTTGTCACCGGAGACCTCATCAAGCAAGAAAGGAGGCTGCTGGCAAAGAAAAAGGCTGTAGAGGAGACAGATCTTCAAAAGATAAGTCACCCTGGGCAGCAGGATATGGAGGAAGCTATTGTGGGGACATCCCAGAGGAGGGAGAATGAAGTAACTGTAGGTTGGGGGACACTTTGAGTGCTCTTCAGCAGGTGGCTTCTTCCATCACTAGGCTCCTGCATGGCCTTCCCCACCGTGAGATGCCTCATGTGCACTTAACAAACTGTACATGCTATTATTGAATGCATGCGTGAAAGCAGAGAGTGATCTTGTTCAAGATAGGAGATTCACTCCCACCAATCCTCAGATTACGAATGGAATAGGCAGGCTCCATTACAGGACTACATATACATTTTCCCCTGTTTTTGGAGCTGCAGCCCATCCCTTGCCAAGAGTCCTTCATATAGGTAATGTAGTCCATGATCCAGGAAACCAAAGTTCTCTTGCTGACACCAACTGTTTAGCCTGAAGTTTATTTCTAGAATTCTTTTTCCCTCAATGGGTGTTGACCTTTCATTGGGAGTATTGATGAGAACACCACTTGTGCTCCCAGCTCCTTACCTTTTTTGCCTGGGTGCTGATAATATTTCAATATTGTGTTCAGATTCTTTGTTGTGTCATTCATCCCTATGTGAAGGAGGAGAAAGGGGTAGTTATCTGTTGGCCTAATTCTTTTGGTAAGGTTCTCAGCCACATCTTTGATTTTTGCTCCAGGGAGACAACATACCTCTCTAGATTGAATGTCTGGTCTGCAGACAGCTGGCTGGGTTCATCTGAGAATATAATCCGCTATCATCAGCACTCATCTACCTTTCTTGGTAGAGGTAGTCTGGGGTACTTTTCTGTTTATCACAGATGTGTTTGATAATGTGACTTTTCAAGGGATATTTGATTATGTCTTTTTTCTAGGTGTCTGCATGTGTTTGAGGAAAAGGTTGTGAGTCTGCATGTTTTTAATCTAGGGGAGAAATCGAATGCTCAGTTGTAATGGGGCTACATTGAGATTGGTAAGATTGGGTAGTAGGGATTTGTTACATGTATGCTGCTTCTTTCTTTGATTGTCATGTTTCCTTCTGTGTGTGACATGCCTCCATTTACCTTCCTCCACAGGGTCAATTCCTCTAGGAGCTTTTGTTCATTATTTGGTTCAATTTGAATATAATCTAGTTGCATAAATTGGAGTTTGGCTAGAGTTGCCTCTAGATCATTTGCTTTTTCTTCTAGTAGTTCATGTAGTTTACATTTAATACATTTATAATTTGTGTATTCTTTGGGCATAAGCACACACATTGAATATATATTGCATACCACAATAATGTCAGTCATCTGTTCAACGAGTTTGTTTCTTTTTTGCTGGATGCTTTAAGGGTTAAATATATACAGTTTATAAAAGTAGGAGATTTTTGTCTCAATATATATTTGAAGAAAAATATAATTTAAAAATGTTTCATTTTGGTAATTCATTGAAGGAATTAAGAAAATGCTACCTTTTTTTGTTCTCTGACTCTACCCACCATAACATGCCCTGTTCTCTTCCCTAGTAGCAACAGTAGCATCATAACCTATAAGATACTTTAATACTGTATTATGTCAGGAAGCATGCTGGAAAAAAGGATGGATTAAATTAAACTTTTAAAAATCTCTCTTGAATTTAGATCAGTGGACTAACATCTTTGGCTTGAACTTGGCCTATCCATTTAGTTTAACAGTGACAAGAAAATGTCAAGCTGAGTGATAATGCAGATGTTCCCTTAGATTTGATTTAAAGCTCAAGACCTGAAATGTCAGACTGGGATAAAAGTTCCACTCTGAAATGCCAGGGAGCCACTGCTGATCCTAACCACCACCAACAAATTGGTGAGCAAGATTCAGTGGCAAAGAAATGATAATGGATCTTTATTGCCATTTGATCTTAAGGGGAGAGAACATTTCTATAATATGTTGGGTTTGCCTACCTTTCTGTCCAGTTTCTTCAAGTTTTTTTGCAAGATCATTTCTGTTGCATTTTCGAAGGACATCAATGCACACCTCTAGAGCGTCTTCTCCATAATGTTGAATCAGGAGATCTACAACGTCTTGTGCATCTGCTTTCTCCAGTGAAGCTATAGAAATTTTTGCCCTTCCATTATAATCAATAAAATGTAGCCTCCATTTAAATTCTTTTAATTGTTTCTCAATGAGTTCATTCAATGCATTGTAAAGTTCTTCTTTCACAGAGTTATTCATGTCAGTTATGATGGATTATATCTAAAATTAAAATTAGAGAATTAAACTAATATGGAAAATGAGATTTGAAGACAACAGTATTCAAGTTAAACTAGTTAGCTCATTCACAAAGGCACAGCAGTTTATTTATCATTTCATTCATATTGGTTTCTATATGTCACCCATTCCTTACATTCTAGGCAGGCTATATTCCTAAAAGGTAGACAGCACTCATCTGGACCTGAGATGGCAAGCTATAACCAAGAAGCCCGTCCTTCAGGTTTACACCTGTGTTTTCCAAAGATGTAAACCCAGAGCTTTCCTCTTGGCTTTAAAATAATGGGCAGACAGATTCCCCTTGAAGTAGCATATCCCTGTTTGGAGCCACACTATTCAGAAGGTGCAAAAACACAGTAAAATGTTCCTTCTGGATTGTCAGAAAAAATGCCATGGAAATGTAGAGGGTGTTTTCTCACTATCTAATCCCATTTAGGTCATTTATAAGAACAAACACTGTAACTTCCATCCCTGAACTCAGATCAGAAGAGATGCAGATTCAGAAGTTGGAGATGGAATGATAACTATTCAAATGATCAATGTTCCCTCTAATTTTTTTTCAGTGTGAGCGGAAAAGTATAGTGTTTGAGCGGCACATTTTCATGCCTGAGCACCTGAATTTTTTTCACAGATGTCACCGAAGACAACAACGAAATCAGTATTATTTGAAACTCAAAGTTATGTTTATTCAAGGTACCTGCTTAATTAAAAGTGTTATATAATATCAGTATCACTTAACAACGGTCCTGTTTAGCAACCAAAATGTTGGCTCAGAAACTCTGGCATTGAAGCATGCAAGTCTTAAAGCTGTCAAGTTACAAGACCTTTGCACCCCAACCCTTTAGGGAAAAAAAACCCCAGGGGTCTTCAAACGTGACAGCTTTAAGCCTTGTGGACTTCAACTCCCAGAATTCCTCCTCCAGTCATGTTGCAGCAACGTCATCTGCGTGGATCTGCTCCATCTTCGGTTTTTTTCACAGGAGGCAGGGCTGCTGCTGAAGATGCCAACGAGCCCCCACCGCCACTAGAATATGCATTTGTTTAGCATGACATAGAATAGTCTTTCAACCAGAAGTATGGAATAAAAGAGAGACTGATAAATATTTAAAAAAAATAAAACCAAAAAGCAGCTATTTATTTGAGTTCTAGTTAAACATTTAGTTCAGATTTAATAGTGTTTCAGAGATGTGGCTGTCAGCTATTTGTGTATGTATGTTATTATTATGGAAGGTTAGATGAGATTTCACCAACATTATTCACCCCTGATTAATGCATTCATTCTAATAATCGAGTCTGACTCTGAATTACAAATCTATGTCTGAAGAATCTGGGTTAAGTTTTGGATTGGAAATTTGGGGAACATGAAAGTTTATGCATAATTTTTGTAATTTTTTCATTGGGTCTTAATAATGATTTTATTCATTTGGGATTTGGGGGTCTTTTTTCATAGGCTTAACACAGCTCTAATTTTGTCATTAGGAGCAATGTAACATTGGCCACTAATGTATTGTATACAGGTTGCCTTAGAAGGTAATACCTTTTGTATAGTAGGAACTTAAGATAGGCAGACTTCATACAGATAAACAATTGAGAAATATTGTTCCTTTTAAAAAGCAGTGTTAATTGCTGCACCTTTCTCATATTAAATATATTAGCTCAAGTTCATGTTAGGAAAAACTTTCAGTCTTAAAGGTTTGGTGAGGAGAAATCCAAAAATTCTTTTAAAGAATTTAAATTAAATTTGAGGCTACCTCTGCTTTCGCTCTCCCTCCCTCAGTTGTGCAGCAGTGGCAGCGGCAGCGGCAGCTCTCAGCCTACGGCGGCAGCATCATGCAGGCTGTGGAAGGAGGAGGAGGAGGAGGAAACCAAAGAGAGGCTTTTACCGGGCGTGCGCCCCACAGCCAGGACCGTCCTTGCGCCTCAAGCCGCGTTTCTTCCTGCAAAGCCCTTCGGGCAACCCGAGAGTTCCGCCTGACGCCCGAAGGGCTTTGCAGGAAGAAACGCGGCTTGAGACGCAAGGACGGTCCTGGCTGTGGGGCGCACGCCTGGTAAAAGCCTCTCTTTGGTTCCCTCCTCCTCCCCCTCCTTCCACAGCCTGCGTGACGCTTCTGCCATAGGCTGAGAGCTGCCGCTGCTGCTGCTGCACAGCTGAGGGAGGGAGAGCGCGAAAGCAGAGGCAGGGCGCCAAGCTTTGGTTAAGGCAGGCAAGGGAAACCGCGAGCCGAAAGGAAGTCTTGCTGGGAAGACGCGGCAGCAGGGCTTTAAAGGGCTCCCCCCTCCCCAGCCAGCCAACCCACCAAGCCCATTCTTCCCCCGCCACAACTGTATCCAACAGGCCAAGTTGCTGGGAGGACAAAGTTTGGGCTGCAGGACATGAGATTCCTCTGGGGAGGTCCTTTGCGGGCAGAAGTCATTTGCGGGCTAGAAGTGGCCGCCCGCAAAGGACTTCCCCACGTTTGCTTTGAAAGAAATCTCTGTGCGGCAGTTAGAAACTCCTGCGCGGGGTTTTCTTGCCATGTGCGCGGCTGCGCAGCCGCGCACCTTAGAGGGAACAGTGATGAGGAAGATGAAGGAGAACAGCTGGGAGTAAGGATGCAAGGACTCAGGGCACAGTTAAGAAGAGAAAATGAACTAGTAGAGACAAGAAAAGAAAAAGAAGTTTTAGAAAAAAAAGGGGAAGAACCAAAATAAGTGAGAGAGATAAGGGCAACAAGAAGCACACGACCTAAATACACATAGAATCATGTCGGGAGAAATCAAGATTCTATCACTGAATATCAATGGTCTAAACTTACCCCAGAAAAGGAAAACCACCTTTAATAAACTAAAACATTTGAATTATGATATAATTGCAATGCATGAGGTCCATATAACTAAACGACAGATCCAGATCTTGGAATATCCTAGATTGGGTAATCTTTACATGGCATTAGCTGATCAAAAGAAAAGAAGAATAGCACTATATGTTAAAGACACAATCCAGACTAAACTAATTTATCATGATGAGGAAGGGAGAATATTAATTGTATAAATAATGTTAAACCAAAAAAAGGTTTCACTGGTTGTAATATATGCACCTAATGAAGGTCAGGAAAATTTTTATTATATACTACATAGCATTATTTGAGAGATGGGAAATGAAAATGTCTGTTTAATGGGTGATTTCAATACTGTAGTTGACCAGAAATGGGACTATAAAAGTGGAAAGAAGAGAAAAGGAGGTAGGAGAATTTTGCCCAGGTGATTCTTCCAAATAGCTGAAGAATTAAATATCTATGATGTATGGCGAGAAAGATGTCCAGAGGGAAAGCAATATACCTTCTACTCGAATAGACATGAATCCTGGTCAAGGATAGATATGGTCTGGATGTCAATGGAGTTAATTTCGGAAGTGAAGGTGATAGACATATAACCCAATTTATGGGCCGACCACAATCCCATGAGGATTATATGGAAAAAACAAAAGGGCAGTTATTGTTGGTTATTCAGTGGAACAATCCTAAAGGATCAGGAATATATTAAAAGAGTTAAGCAGGAATTAAGATTTTTCTTCAAAAAAAACTGGCCAGGAGACACATCCATACAAAACCTATGGGATACAACTAAGGCATTTATAAGAGGGGTCACAATATTGTCTACAGCTAGGAAGAAAAAAAATTGTGAATCAAAAAATAAGAGAGTTGAAAGAAAGGTATAGAAATTTAGAGAGTAAACTTCAAAAGAAACCACAAAATAGAAGTATAAAAGGAAGTATGGAATTGATTAAACATGAATTGGCTATATTTGAAAAAGCAAAATTGACAGAGTCTATAAAAAAAGCAAAACAAAATTTCTTTGAGAATGCAAATAAACCGGGGCGGTGGCTATCCTATAGGCTGAGGAAGCAGAAGCAAGAGAATTGGATCAATAAATTACAAGATGAAAAAGGTGAGATCTGCTATCAACTAGAGGAAAAGAAAGGATTACCCAAGAGTTCTATGAACAATTATATAGAGAAAACCGAGACTATACAAATGAAGGAATATTACAATATCTGGAAAAGTCAGATCTGCCAAAGATACCAGAGGAAATAAAAGATATGCTCAATGAAGAAATTAAAACATCAGAGATAATTGAGGCCATACAAAGACAAAAGAACAATAAAGCTGCAGGGCCGGAAGGACTGCCAGCGGAAATATATAAAGAATTCCAGGATATGCTTGTTCCAATGCTGTTGGAAGTTTATAATGCTGTGTTGAAAGAGGCGAAGACACCGTTATCATGGACAGAGGCGAATATTGCATTATTACCTAAGGTGGACACAGACCAGATGTTTATACAAAATTACAGACCAATCTCACTGCTTAAATGCAGACTACAAAATTTTTGCTCTAATAATAGCAGAACGGTTGAAAAAATTCCTTACATCATTCATCCGCACAGATCAAAATGGATTCCTCCTCAGAAGACAAATTAAAAACAATATGAGAATTATGCTGAACATTCTCAAATATTATGAAGTGCATAACGAAAAACAGGTTGCACTATTTTTTCTCGATGCCTAAAAGGCATTTGATAATGTGAACTGGGAATTTTTGCATCAACAATTGGAACACATGCAATTTGGGGATAAATTTATAAACATGATTAGAGCAATATATACAAATAAAAAACCAAAGTAATAATTAATGGTGAATTAACGCAAAGTATAGCAATCCAGAAAGGTGCAAGACAAGATTGTCCCCTATCCCCACTGCTGTTTATATTAACCTTAGAAGTTTTAGCCAGGAATGTATGTAAAGAGAAACAGATAAAGGGAGTAGAAATTAAAAAGGAACAATTTAAGTTACAGGCTTTTGCGGATGATCGAGTGTTTGTTTGTTTACCAGATTTTATAGTCTGGTATGAAACTTATTGAGGAATTGAGAGAGTATGGGAAAGTAGCGGGTTTAAAGATAAATATGACAAAGACTAAAATGCTGGTTAAAAATATGACATCAAATGCGAAAGAGGAGTTAATGAAGAAATTGGGTATCCAAACTGTCAAAAAAGTCATATATCTAGGTATACATTTATCTGCGAGATGTGTGTCCATCAAAGAAAATAACTATACTAATTTGATCAATAAAACTAAGAAAGACCTAGAAAGGTGGAAAAACCTACAACTATCCCTGATGGGTAGGATCGCAGTCATAAAAATGAATGTATTACCAAAAATTTTTTTCCTATTTCAGAATATTCCCATTAAATTAGAAAAAGGTTTTTTTTAAGGATTTGAATCAATTGGTTTTGAAATTTATTTGGCAGGGAAGAAAACCAAGAATAAAACTCAAGGCTATGCAAGACACTAAGGAAAAAGGAGGATTTGGCGTACCAGATTGGGAACTTTATTATACTGCAGCCAGTCTAACATGGTTAAAAGAATGGATAATGTTGAGGAATAAAAGATTACTCAAATTGAAAGGTCCTGACCTCCAAGCAGGATGGCATGCCTTCCTATGGTATGAAAAAGGATCTGCACATAAATATTTCAATAGACATTACATCAGACAGTCCCTGTTCTTAATATGGAACAAAATTAAACACGACCGCTATACCGAAACACCCATTCGGCTATCTACGATGGAAGCATACATACACCCAAATTTAATTAATATGGAAAATATAGTTACATATAAAGTTATTGAACAGACAGGGGGAGATCAAAACTAGATTAGAATTGGCATCACAAGGGGTACAAGTAGAATGGTGGTCCTACTTTCAGATACAATCAAGGTTTGCACAGGATAGGAAGAAGGAAGGTATTGCCAAAGATTACATAATATTAGATAAACATTTGATACAGACAGAAAACAGGCTGATCAAAGTGTTGTATAGATTTTTGTTGGAATATAAGCTAGAAGAGGAACATGTCAAAGAAACTATGGTCGTCTGGGTGAAAAATTTTGGTTATAGTATGCAATTGACTAAGTGGAAAAAACTTTGGATACTTAATCAGAAACTAACAATGGCTACGGCATATAAAGAAAATCTTTATGTTCTACAGATGGCAGCACGGCTCTCCAAAATGTTTAAAAATCTGGCCCCAAATTGTTGGAAGTGTAAAAAAACACCAGGCACTTTTTATCATAAGCGTGGACGTGCAATGAGGCAAAAAAATATTGGAAAATGATTCAATCATGGTTAGAATAAATGATGGGAGACCAAATCTTGTTTAAACCAGAAACTTTTCTCCTAGGCATAATACCGGAGGGGTTTAAGAAAGATGTACTTTATCTAATTATACATATACTAACTGCGGCGCGCATAACTAATGCACAATATTGGAAAAAATAAAATACACCATCAGAGCTAGATATAATCAGAAAAGTGTTGGCCTGTGCAAAAGCAGATAGGCTCACTCTTAAACTTAAAAATAAAGGGGAATCAGAATATTTTGAAGTCTGGAACAGATTTTATGATGGGTATAAGGCAAGGTGAGAAGACTGGAACAAACTGTATATATTGTGATTGGACAGAAGGATAGACAATGTATTAAGTAGGCTAATTGTTAATGGTTGTGACTAGCTGTATATAATGTGAATGTATGGTCACTTCGACTTCACGGTACTGCATTGTTTTAAATGTAAAAATAATAAAAATATATTTTTAAAAAATCAGAAAAGCCCGAGCTGACCTGAAACATCAGTGCACTGAACCCGGTGACTATGAGTACGATTTACTTATTGGGGGGGGGGGTGTCCCTGGGTGGTCTATTTCCTTTCTTGAATGTTTGACTGTGATGTGTGCTTGGAGCTTTCCTCTGCGGTTTAGCTACAAAGCTAGAGGCTAAGCAATGATTCAAAAAGCTAATGTAACTTTAGATGGTTGGGTAAATATGGGGCCCCAATTTGGAACATTTGTTAAGGGTCCTGGGAAATATGCAGATGGAAATATAAGGAAATTCCTTCAATGGCTCTCCTATACCCCTTGTCATTTAGATGGATGGAGTTCTGCACTGGGTAGTAATCAGGGGTGGGTTTAAATTTTTTTTACTATCTATTCTGTGGGCATGGTCTATGTTGTGGGCATGGCTTGGTGATCATGTGACTGGGTGGGCGTGGCCAACTTGTAAAATGTGGTGAAACTTACTTAACAACACTCTTGCTTAGCAACCAAAATGTTGGCTTAGGAACTCTGGTATTTGAAGTGTGCAAGTCTTAAAGTTGTCAAATTACAACACTTGACACCCTTGTATCCTTAACGCTTTACAAAAAAAAACCCCAGGGATGTTCAAACTTGATAGCTTTAAAACTTGTGGACTTCAACTCCCTGAATTCCTCTTCCAGTCATGTTGGCTCAGGAACTCTGGCATTTGAAGTGTGCAAGTCTTAAAGCTGTCAAGTTACAATACACTTGCACCCCTAACCTTTTAGAAAAAAAAACCCAGGGATGGTCAAACTTGATAGCTTTAAAACTTGTGGACTTCAACTCCCAGAATTCCTCCTCCAGTCATGTTGGCTCAGGAATTCTGGCATTTGAAGTGTGTGAGTCTTAAAGCTGTCAAGTTACAATACACTTGCACCCCTAACCCAGGGGTGGGTTTCAAAAATTGTTCAAACCTACTCTGTGGGCGTGGCCTCCTTTGTGGGCATGGCTTGCTACCCATGTGACCGGATGGGAGTGGCTTGTGAACGCCACCACCGCTGCTACCGCCGCCACTACCGCCGTCGCTACCGCCGCCCCCACCTGCCTTCAGCCGCGTAGTGCGTGCGAGCCCGCAGCTTTTGCAAGGGAAGGCCTGGAGGCCTTCCGTCGTGAAAGCTAAGCTGCCACCCTCCCCACTTCAGCCGCTACCGCCGCCGCCACTACCACCGCCGCCAACGCCAACGCCGCTAACGCCGCCGCCGCTAACACCGCCGCTGCTAAGACCGCCGCCGCTAACGCCACCGCCGCTGACGCTTTAGCCGCTACCGCCGCCGCCACTAGTGCCGCCGCTAACGCCGCCCCCCACCCAGCTTCGGCCGCGTAGTGCATGCAAGCCTAGCTTGCGAAAGCTAGGCTGCCGCCCCCCCACTTCAGCTGCTACCCCTGCCGCTGCTAATGCCGCCGCCGCCACTAACACTGCTGCCGCCGCTACCACCCCCCCCCACCCAGCTTCGGCCACGTAGTGCACGCGAGCCTGCAGCTTTCGTGAGCGAAGGCCTGGAGGCCTTCCCTCACGAAAGCTGGGCCGCCGCCACCCACCTGAAGCCTCCCGAGTCCCGCCGCTGGGGCTTTGTTGCTTACCTGAGGGGGAAGCAGCAAGCGAATGCCGAAGGGAATTTTCAAATGGAGGTCAAGCACGAAAAAAGCTTCGCTTCGCCTCCAGCCCGCTCACAGATTGGCTGGACTCCAGCCAATCAGTGAGCGGCAGGCTGGCCTTATTGTGGACGGGCGGGGGAACGAGGGAGCGAGCTGTGGATGGGTGGGGGAATGAGCAAGTGAGCTGCAACGCGCCGGCAAAAGGGTGCTTTGCAGCGACAGGGGCCAGGACCGGTACCAGCGTTCCCGGAAGTTAATTACTTCCGGGTTCACCGACGAACCAGTTCGTGTGAACCGGTGCGAACCGGGAGGAACCCACCCCTGCCCTAACCCTTTACAACCCGCCCAAAAAAGAGCTAAAACATAAAGCATTTTGCACCCAGGGAAAGTCAGAGCAAGGCATACCAGCCACACACCACCTCCACTGACTTTGAAGTCTTTCTCTCATGCTGCCAAAGCCCCATGTTTACCTGTGGTCACCCTTTCAATCTTCCACTTGTGGAGGATGCGTGGTGATCCTCTTGGAGGGGCAGCTGAAGGACACTTTCCCCCACCCCCAAATAGCAGGTAGGCTGAGAAAAATGAGAGGGGAGATGCTCCTTTCTCCGCAGGGCAGAAAAGGCAAGGTAGTCTCAGGTCCCATCCGGGGACAGCCCTTCAGAGGCATCACTTTTCAGCCTGAAACAAAGCGGCAGGGAGGAAGGAGTCTCTGGTGGCTGCAGCAGCAGCAACAGCGGTGGCGACAGCTGAAACACAATCCTGGGCAGTCAGTTCTGCTCTCCTTTCCCCAAGCATGTCCCATTGCTGCTGGCGTCACTTTTGGTGAATCCGGCTGGGCAGGTGGGCTTTTGCCATCACTGAGAGCATCACTGGCAACTGCTTCTTGCCATTGCTGCCGAGCCAGATTCCCCAAAAGCAGCGCCAGAAGCAAATGGGACATGCTCGGGGAAGGGAGAGTCAACTGACTGCCCTGGGTTGTGCTTCAGCCGCTGTTATGAAAATTTCTGTTTTGCCAGCTTGGAGGCTGGCAAAGAAGCCTCCATTTCCCTGCCACTGCCGAATGGTCACGATGCCCTCCCCCTATGGATTGACGCCAATGGAAGAAAGAAGCCGGTCTTGGGAGGGATCTACCCTCCCCCTCCAGAGAGCCCATGCTGGGAGAGAGGAGGCAGGCTAGTTTTAACCTGGGCGGGTGGTTTGGGGCCAGTACCTCCTTCGCTCATTGGGCAGGTGGAGAAAGAAAGGAAGCATGTCATAAAGCACCCCTACCACCAATGGCGAAGGGGAGTGCCTTCGTCCTCGGCTATCACGCACCTCCTTTCTTTCTCCACCCACACGAATTTTAATGGAGTCAAACTACAGATGGTATAGTCCAGAGATGGCGAACCTTTTTTGGCTTGCGTGCCATAAGTGGGGGGAGCACAGGGGGGTCTTGTGCAAGCATGCCACACCCATAATGCAATGCAGTAACTTCCGGTTTGCTCGGAGGGTCATTTTAAGTGCTCCAAAGTGCTCCAAAGGCTTCAGGGAAGCATCCTGAAGGTCCATGAAGCCTCCGGAGGGCGTCGGGGGGGGGGAGGGAGAGGCTGTTTTTTCCCTCCCCAAGCTCCTATAAAGCCTCTGGCCAGCTCACAGGGCAGCGCCTCACGTGCCCTGACACAAATGGCTCTGTGTGCCACCTGTGGCACGCGTGCCATAGGTTCGCAATCACTGGTATAGTCTTTATTAGATAAGTGCCTAGAGCATATCCAGAGAGGAGATGGGTAGTCCAGTGCTTTAAGGAATAGAACAATAGTTTTGAATAACCAGGCTAGAGGCTCAGTAACGGTTTCTAAGGATTTATTAAACGCAGGTCTGGTAACTTGGAGGATTCAGAATGTGGACAGCTCCCGGCCAACTGACAGCTCTTTATATACTGGAGCTGTCAGTTGGCCAGCCAATAGACGCCCGCTGCGTCTTTCTCCAGCTGGTGGGTGCGCCGCAGCCAATCAGCTCGCGGCTGCTCCGGCCCCTCCCGTCGGCTGGCACGGGAGGACTCAAAAAACAGGGGTAACTTTAAGGAGTTCATTAAGGTGATTAGGAAATAATTAGAGATTGGGAAGAAGTCGAACCTGCCTAAATGAGAATTAGCTGTTTTTTTAATAATGTGATGTGATTGTTGTTAACTGTTTTTATGATGCATATTTATACTTTAAGTGATAAATGTTATGTGTGGTCTGCTGGCAGATGACAAATTAAGTACATTTCTTGGCTTGAGCTTGAAACTGTGGGAAAACAGGGGTGGTTCGGGCCCAAGATCATATCTTCGATTAAAAAACATGCCTGAAAGTTTCTCATTGCTTGAAGAATGAGCCATAGGATGCCGGTGTTGCTGGCTTGTTGGAAATAGTTTTATATGTTAGTTTATATAAAAGGATTGATTGCAGTACACAGGAGAAGTGATCCTGAGACCTGTGAATGCCTGTGTGTAGGGAGTCTCCTTTTGTATAAAGAAATAGTAAGTTGGAAGGTTTGTTGTTGATGCTGTGACAGCAATAGTGTTTGAAAGAAAAAGGAAATGAGAAAGATCTCATGAAAGTGGGAGATGTCTGTGAGTTAAAAGGTTATTTGTGAGTTCCTTTGCTGGAAGGATTTTGTTGGAAGGATTAAGGGTTTTTCTCCTCTCTTTGTTTTCCTCTTCTTTTGCTTGGAAGCAGAAGGAGGGGGTGAGAGAGGGAAGGTGTGGCTTGCTTTCTCTTTTACACATTTTTCCTCTCTTTGCTGAGTCTGTCTGAAAGAGAGAGGAGGGGCGAATGGGTGACTTGCTTCTGCAAAATAGCTGGAGCAAATGATAGCTATGCAGGATTGCTCTGAATTGCGATTTTAATTTTATTATTTCTGGAATTTTTTTAAGTGTTTAAATACGCTTATAAAACAGAGAAGTTGACGTTAAAGTTTCAGCTAAATATATTTCAGAGCAGAGACCCAAACTACCTCATTTAATTTTCCCCCCTTTTTTCTGAGGGCATTATTTTTTAATACCCTCTTTTATGTTTTTATGTCTGTGCATTTTGAATGCTGAGGAGTTATTTGTAAACAAGCAGAGGCAAATTAGGATTTATAATATTTTAGTGTGATAGATTTGACAGATGCTTTTTGGACCTGCCTGTAGGGCAGAGGAATCAAGGGATATTTTTGCCTTTGAATGGTCTGACCAGGATACAAATGGTAATCAGCAGTACAGGTGGTGTGTTCTACCCCAGGGATTTTCAGAAAGGCTGGATTTATTTTGACAACCGTTGGAGCAGGTGTTGGAAGTTTAAACAGTCCAGAGGTATACAGTTGTTACAGTATGAAGATGATTTGTTGTTGTCTAGAGAAAAGAAAGCAGACATTGAAGATAGTACAAATGAGTTTTTGAATTTTTTAGGTAGTCAGGGGTTGAGCGTGTCAAAGGGATAGTCACAACCCTTACCTAAGGATAAGAAGGAAGTTGTTAGGTTTGATTGATGGAATATTGTAGGTTGTGGATAGATGTCTGTATGATAAGTTGTTGGATGGAGAGCCTTGGGATGTTTTGTGGAAGCAAGGTGATGAAGAAAGGTTTGAAGGATTGAAGTAAGCGATGATACAAGCTCCTGTTTGGAGCTTGCTAGATTTAGGAAGCCCTTTCACTTGTTTGTAGCAATGGAAGAGAGTATTGCTAAGGGAGTATTTAGCTCAAACCTGGTCTGGGAAAAAGAAACCTGTGGAGTTTTCTCAAAATTGATCCGGTAGTGTGAAGTTGGTTTTTGGCTTTTGTGTGGAATGGTGTAGTGGTGAGTAGTCCGTATCAGATGAAAACAATCCTGATGCCAACTCTAAAGTATGAGAGGATTTGGAAGATTGTCCTATATAGGTATTAACTTATTTATTTATACATTGTATATGGATAAATAAACAGATTATGAGGCAACAAGTAGCTGGGGGAAGATGGATGGGTTGAAGCCTTTCTATGTGCAAGAGCGAAGGCACAGATGATGGTGAAAATTATATTGGAGCAGATAATACCTAGATATGGGTTGGTTGAAACCATCGATAGTGATAAAGGTACACAATTGAGAATTGATTGGCAATAGAACAAAGTAAAACATGTTTTGTTCAGTGGAAGAAAAACTCCAGGTTCTATGGATGAAATGTTTGCCTTTATCTCTTTTATGTCTCTAAAAAAAAAAAAGATGTTTCATTATATAAAATGAAGGTTGGGTTACAACACTTGGAGATTCCACAATATGGCACATATGATGTTTTTGTAAAAGAACTGTATACTTGGGTTGTCCTATTTTTAAATCCTATCTCAGGAAAGAAGGTCTGCTGTTTCTTGAGATGACCTCTCGAAATTGCTGTCCATAAACAGAAACCTAGTGATTGAATCCTGATAACAAGCCTAGCCTGGGACTGGTCCTGCTAAATCCTGATGGGGACAAAAACTCATCCTTCAGATTTACAGTGAAGCAAGGTTCATCAAACTCTCTTACACTAACTTTTCCTCCTCTCAAATCACCTTATTGCAACAAGGCAAAGATTGAAGCTTTGCCCAACAGGGAAGCCAGTGCTAGTAACTTCTGTCCTCATTATATATGTAGCATTGGAATAAAATCACGCCAGGATGGAGTATCTCTGCCTACCCTCAACGAATGAGATAACACAGGCTTCATGAAAGCCTAGTGGCAGTTATAAAAGTGGTGACTGGGTCTTGATCAAAGGACAATCAAATTCACAGTGATGGTAGTGATTGCCTTGTTGGATGTCTTACCACATGTGCAAGTAGGGATGGAACCTTTTGACATGTTGCCAAGTTATCCTATAAAGTGGCATCAACTGAATTTCCATACTGAATATTATGTGGAATTATAGCAATGGCTAAATTGTCCTATGTGTGGAAGGGTAGTTGTGCAATAGGATATGTTAAAGTTCTACCACACATAAAACAAAAGAGACAAGTGGTTGGACAGTCAAGACCTGGACCTAATAAACAAGTCAGTGATCCAAATAAAAAGGAGGGAAAGGTTTTTTTGGATTTAATGAAGGTAGCTTTGAATAGTTCATCTTTTTGTGTGAAAGGAGAGACAACAGTCTCCGATATCATGTTAACATGTTTTGCAGGAGTGCCTGTCCCTGGAAAGTTTTTTATTTGATGAAGCGAAAATCACCATAGACCTTAATAATTATAATCTTTCCCAAGTAATTATGCTTTTTGGAAGTTCACCTAAAGCTAATAAATGGACTAACCAAAAAGAATTAGTGATAGAATTAAAAACAGTATTGCCTGCTTATGATTGTGTATATTACAAAGATCCAGGAAAAAAACAGGAAAAGGTGATATTTGTGCAGGTGCCTATTGATATGTATTTACTTGTTCTGAGGTGGAAGAGGTAGAACCTGCAGGACCGGTATTATATTTACCTAAGGTTGGTTTCTGTTTTGTAGCTTACATGCTTATCAATATGTACCTTCTAATGCAATAGGAGGCCCTTGTACTATTGGACGTTTAACTACCTTTATGGCAGTAAAACATTTTAAGAAAATTAACCAGCAAACAGAGTTTTCTATGAAATGATGAATCAGAGTCTCTATCATAGTAACAGTGCCACAAAAGGTGGTTTCAGAGGATGCTACACACGATGCTACTGAAGATAACTTATGCAAAATTTAATCTAAATAAATGATTTTTAACTGTTCATGGTCTCCTTGCTCTCGTTCCTTTACAAGATAGAGATTTATTTTTCTCACAATCTTATTAATACAAAAATACATCAACAAGATTTTAGAATGCTGGAAACTCAGGAAAATTTCTCAAAGTGATAAGAATAGGCTTTGTGGACTAGATCAAGGTCCAGCCCAAGATTTCATACCCAGCAAGAATTCCTAGAAATGGAAATGGACATAGAAACGGCCCTTTAATTAAGGTGACCAGACGTCCTGATTTTCGCGGGACAGTCACGATTTTGCACAATTTGTCCCGCGTCCCGGGTCCTTCTTAAAAAGTCCCGATTTTGTGACCGGACCCAGAAGTAAGCCTGCCCCGCCCTCAGTCCTGTATACTCATCCTGGCTGGCCGGTATTTTGTCCCTTCTGTCTCCCCGTTGCTCAGAAAAACAACTTCGTGAAGGTCCTTTGCTAGCAGGCAGGTTCTAGGACGCCTGCCGCCACCAAAGGACCTTCCCAGACTTATTTTTCTGAGCAACGGGGAGACAGAAGGGACGCAATCTCCTTTCATTCTCCCTCTGCCTCATTCACTTGTTCGGGCAGCAGAGAAGAAAAGAAAATCGCATAGCCGAGGACAAAGGAGCCTGCAGCCTCCTTCATTCAAACGTTCAGGCAGCGGGGATGGGGGTGCTTTCTTGTATGCCTTCTTTCTCTGAAGCCGCACCGGATTCAGCAAACCAGGCAGCGAGTTCCCTTGGGATTGTGCAACACCCGAAGAACAGGAGGCGAGAATTCAGGTGCTGCACAAGGCCACGGGCACGCCCTACCCTCTTTTCTCTGATAGCTGCCTGGTTAAAAAGGAGGAGGAGGCTCCACTGGTCCGGAGCCCATCTGGGAAGACAAGGAACGCAAGGGGGATCCCTCCCCCCGCAGATGGGCTCCGGACCAGTGGAGCCTCCTCCTCCTTTTTAACCAGGCGGCTATCAGAGAGAAGAGGGCAGCGCGTGCCCATGGGTTTATGCAGCAGCCAAAGATCACCTTAAAAAGATTGCTTGGTTAAAAAGATCACCTGGTTGAAAAGGACAGAGAAAATCCCCTTTGCCGAAGCTTGAGAGGCAAGCACTGCCTCCGCCTGCCAGAATCTCTGGAGAGAACTTTGCAACTAGCTGAGGAGCGACGAGCAGCGGACTTGAGCGTTTGCATGCATTCAGCCATGGTCCTGCTGAACCCCGTTACTTTGGACGACCCGATGGATTTTACGATGGATGTGCACCCCCGGGAGGTGTTGAAGAAGGACAGGCAGCTCAGCCTGATCCAGGACAACAGCGCAACAGCGGCTTACAGACAGAGACAGAGAGACACACACACAGAATGGGAAACACACACACACACACACATAGAGGGAGGGAGGGAGGAGAGACAGAGAGAGAGAGACAGAGAGAGACAGACACACAGAGAGAATGACAGAGAGAGAAACAGGGAGGGAGATAGAGGCAAAGAGTCACACAGAGAGTGAGAGACACAGAGAGAGAGAGAGGCGCTGAAGGAGTGTTTATGCACAGAAGGGGGATTTTAAAAATTTCGGAGTGAATCCAGGAAGAGGGAAGAGATGGAGGACTGGCTTTTCGCTCCAATTTCTGAGCCCCCAGCTGGTAGTGACGGAGGAGGAGGAGGACGAAGGAAGGGGTTGCATTTTGTCAGTCTGACAGCACATTCTGTGGCGTTTTTAAAAAGTCCCCTTTTTTTGAAGCATGAAAGGAAAAATCTGCAAAAAGTCACGGGGAGCCCCTGGGATTGTTCCTCGCAAAGCATCATGGTCGCAGAGAATGCAAATGAAGGTGCTTATCTCCCTGCCCGGCTCTGTGTCCTTGTATTCAAATTGGAGTCATGCTGAGTCCCATTCAGAGGGCAGAGGGACGCTGTGCTTTTTTGTTTTGTTTTACCTATATTCTCACAACCATGCAAAGGTAGGTTTTGTGCTACAAGGATCTTTCTTTCTTTCTTTCTCTGTCTGCGGTTCCGATTGCAGTCATCCTTTGCTGCCTCCCTCCCAAGACAGAATCAAGACAGTTCACATTAATAAGGAGTACAATGGCTCACATAGTTAGGATGCTGGATGCCACATTTGAGACCTGAGTTACATGGTGGTGTGAGCTCCCGTCATTCAGTCCAGCTCCATGACAGAGACAAGAAAAAGCCCCCATGGCATCCTTCAAGCAATGAAGACATCACCAGTTATTCCTTTCAATCCGGAAGCCCCTTAAAAGGTGCCTCTGACATGAACAGGACGGGAGTTCCCATTTAATCAAACCCCAGCCCAGCTATCAAGGCACAGCAACCAGACAGATCTGCACTGTAATATCTGAAACGCCTCCAGGTCCTCACATCCTCAGCCAGCTATTGGGGTTTGCTTATTTATTTATTTATTTATTTATTTGTTTGTTTGTTTGTTTGTTTGTTTATTTATTAGGCTTATATACCGCTTCATAGGGCTTTCAGCCCTCTCTAAGCGGTTTACAATTTTTTTTAGCAAATTGAGTCAGCAACTTGCCCCCACAGTCCGGGTCCTCATGGTTGCTCTACTAGGCAAGGGCTTTTCTAGAGTTACGTTTCTGCCCAGGATGACTTGTGTGAAATTGCTGCTTGCTAAAATAAAGTACAGGGAAGTACAATGCCAAAATAAAGTACAGAGAAATACATTCCTCTAGGCTGGCTTTTGCTACACGAACACTCTGGATGCCTCTGATAACTAGAAGTGTCTGAATGTGCCTATTCACAAGCATCTCATGCAGGCATCTACCCAGAAAAACAATCGACCCATGTTGAACAATAAAGTGTTTAGACTTACCACTCTGTGGTGAACACGTACAGGCATAATCCGATGCTGCTAAGTGGATGAAAAGGTCTGTTTACTGGATTTTTATACCGGATGTAAAGAGTTGTTTCACTTTTAAAAGCACATGTGTTGCTCCAACCCTCTTCCTGCTTGTATTTCCTGCCTGCTTGTTTTTCTGTTTTTACTGTTAATGGTTAACATTAAAAGGCAGAAAACATTCTCCACTTCAGTACAGTAAGGTGACCAGATTTTCAGATTGGTAAAGAGGGACACCATTGACCGGGGGGGGGACGGGACGCTTGATTAAAAAATTTATATTTTGTCAAACATGACCCCAGGACACTGAAACCATCATAAATACGAATCTGTTGCCAAACATCAAAATTTTGATCACGTGACCATGAGGATGCTGCAACGGTCGCTAAGTGTGAAAATGGTCGCTAAGTATGAAAATGGTCATCAGACACTTTTTTCAATGCCATTGTAACTTTGGTCACTAAATGAACTGTTTGAAAGCTAAGGCTAGCTTGCATTATAATGCCTTATGCTAGCTTACATTTTCAAGAGAGAGAAGCTAAACTCCTTGTTAGAATTGAAATAGAAATGAATAGAGTAGAGTAAAATAGAATAGAATAGTTTATTAGCCAAGTGTGATTGGACAGACAAGGAATTTGTCTTTGGTGAATATGCTCTCAGTGTACATAAAGAAAAATAAAATAGTAAGATAGTGGGATCCTTGCTGCACCAAGCTCAGAAACCAGCGATCCCACGATCTGCCCCACACCTCCTCTTTCCGAAACTTTCATCAAAAACAGTAAAAATCAATCATGCTTTTTTATTTCTATTTATTATTTTGCTATGGCCACATATGAATATATATGCACATTCCAAACAGTTTTTCTTACTAAACAGCCACCATTCTCATCCATAGGCCACTAAATGCCTCACCAACCTTTTCTGTATTCTTTCATTTCCATCCATCCATTTTATTTATTTAACATAGAGTAGATTAGGCTGTCAGTCTTAGTCATTCTTCTAACATGACAACAATTCTTACCAACAAGGACGGTATTGGCACATTTTAGCTAATGCAATCTAAATATAACCAAAGCCTATTTCACTTCAAGTATGCTAACTTTATTCTATGCAAGCTGCAATCTCTAATCTAAAGACCACTTTTCAAGCCAACATGCTGTTAACTACAATTTACTAACCAAACTGCTGATAATATTTATTCCCTTTTGAAAGGGGATCCAAATGGTTACCTCTGATCTTCTACTCCCCCCCCCCCCTAATAGAGGTCGAGTTCACCTTTTTAAAATCTTCACATAAGGAGCCTTTCTAAAATTTTGCAAGTAAATTTTGCAAGAATCTTGCCAGGAAAATATGGTCCTGTTGTTTTTTTTATGTTAGGTCTTGAGCCTCACACTTTCTTCACCAGCCCAACCACACATCTTGGAAATAACCTACTCCCAAATCTCATTCAATTATACCATTAAAATGAAGAACAAAATGGTTTAGTTTATTAAGGCTCAAATGCAGGCAGTAGTTGTGGCTGGGTGGGCTTTTGCACCGCTTCATGTTTACACCGGTTGCGCCTGTATTGGGCCTGTGAGACCCTCCTGCGCATAGTCACTCCTGCCTTGATAGCCTCTCAGTTAGATTGCTGCAATGTGCTCTGCATGAGGCTATGCTTGAAGATTATTCAGAAGCTACAGCCAGTGCAGAATGCAGCAGCGCAGAGAGTTCTGGGGGCGCCCTAGGGTGGCACATTTAAGATTGCTGTTACATTAGGTGCATATGTGCCAGTTTGCTTCTGGGTCCAATTCAAGGTATTACATTTAAGACCCTATAATGGCATACATCCAAGGTGTCTGTGGAATTATCTCATCCTAGTGGACCTAGCTTGCCCCACTAGCTCCAGTGGAAGGGGCCATTGGCAGATGCCATCTGCTAAGGAATTCTGATGGGTGGGATCAAGAAGAGCCTTTTCCACTGTGATCCAGAGGTGCAACTACTCCCACCCTTCTGGCTCCCTGCTAGAGGATGGGGTTAGAAGAATTAAAATCAGTACAATATCTGAAAACACAAGGAACAAATATGGTGGCCCTATCTACATATTACGTTGGGTAAGAATTTGACAAAATGAAATTAATTATATAGTGTCAACTCTTAACCCTATACGACAGGGCATAATTAGAGTAAGAATCCTCCCTCATACCATAATGGATTAATGCCATTAGGTAGACACTAATTAATTTTATTGTTTTAGAAAAAGAATGAGAAAATATAATATAATAATGGCTTTTTAATATTAATCACATGCAAAGCAATCAGGGGACAGAGAACTATCAAAATCACATTATCTCAAATGAATATCCAATGGGAAAAATGAAGAATGTGCCAGCAATATATAGATAGTGTAGTAATTAGGAGCTGTTTCCTTTAAGAACCTATCTCCTGGGAAATGTAGGCAGAGATTGCCTTATGGGAAATGTAGTTCCATGACATGTGATCATATCTGATGTGATCATATCTGTGTTTCTGATTGGCCACTGGGGCATTCTGCCTGTGTGCAGAATGAGCCAGTCATTTTAAATGCTATTGTGAAACAGAGAAGCAACGCATGTACTTCCTCTCAACAGGGGAGCCAATTCATCATCTTTTTACACCACACAATGGGACAAATTTAAGGTGACCAGATTTTCATATTGGTAAAGAGGGACACCTGTTCTGCCCCCCCCCTTGCACGGCTCGTTAACAAACGCAGGCAAAACTTAAAAAGGCTTTTCTTTATCAGTTTTCAGTTCAAACTGGCTTCGAGCCCAGAAAATAACATAAACACAACACTCCAATAAGAATTCCAAAACAAAAGCTCTTACAAACTCGGCAGTTCTTTCGCAGTCTTCACAGATCAGATTTACATGAAAACACCAAAGCATTTATCCAAATGTAACAGGCATAATCACGAATAACAAGCAATATTGTACCAGACATGGAACACACAAAGAAACGAAGGAACATATGTTGACTCCAGCAACTGGGGCATGGCAGCCTCTCTCCTTTTATCTCCAAACTTGCTTCTAACCACTCCCAGCTGCCTAATAAATTTTGATCCGAAAGAACTTGCAGCAAAACTGCTGAGTCACAACACTATCCCCCACCGCAGGGCCCTTTCCCTGGGTTCCGATGGTCGGGATGACGTGTCCCCAAGATCCCCGCAGTAAAAACACAACCCCTCTGCACGTCTTCTGTCCATCTCAGTCCGTGACACCCAAGGTCGGACAGCACCCAACTCCATGGGCTCCTCACAGTCCACTGCAGTCTCTTGCTGAACTGGCATGCTGGTGGTTTCCTGGAATACCTGGCGAGGCCTTCGCCTCTGCAGCTGGGCGTCTATCTGGAGACACAGGTGGACCAACGCGTCCAATGTCGGTGGCCTGTCCACCCTTGACAGTTCATCCTGCAAGGCCTCAGACAATCCATCCTGGAACGTGTCCATTAAAGCAGGTTCATTCCATGTGGAATTTTGGCTACGTAGCCTGAATTCAGACACAAATTCTTGCAATGACCCAGTATCCTGCTGCAAGGATTTCAAACTTCTAGCAGCTGTTTCCCCTTTGATCGGATCTTAACACTGAATCCGATGCGGCTTCAGAGAAAGAAGGCATGCGAGAAAGCCCCCCCCCCCCATCCCTGCTGCCTGAACGTTTGAATGAAGGAGGCTGCAGGTTCCTTTGTCCTTGGCTATGCAATTTTCTTTCTTTCTCTGCTGCCCGAACGAGTGAATGAGGCAGAGGGAGAATGAAAGGAGATTGTGTCCCTTCTGTCTCCCCGTTGCTCAGAAAAGCAACTCTGGGAAGGTCCTTTGGTGATGGCAGGCGTCCTAGAACCTGCCTGCTAGCAAAGGATCTTCCCAGAGTTGCTTTTCTGAGCAGCAAGGAGACAGAAGGGACAAAATACCAGCTGGCTGGGACGGGTATACAGGGCTGGGGGCGGGGCAGGCTTACTTCCAGGTCCGGTCACAAAAATCGGGACTTTTTAAGAACACCCCGAGACATGGGACAAATTGTGTGAAAGGGTGACTGTCCCGTGAAAATCGGGATGTCTGGTCACCTTAGACAAATTATGGAAAGTCAGAAGTATCTTAACACTGAACACTGAATAACAAAGTTTTGTTATTAAGTGCACAATTCCAAAGTCATCACAGGACCTGACCTCACCAACAGTCTGCTCAGCACGCTCATCTGCTTCAGAAAGGAAGCCATAACCATCATAGGCATCATCCAGCAATGTTCTACTCATTCGTTGTCAAGGAAGATCATTGCAACTACCTACGCTTCTTGTGGTTCAGCAATGAACAGCACAACCAACAGATAACGGAATACAGAATGCAAGTGCATGTCTTTGGAAACGGCTCTTTCCCATCCATTGGCAACTATGGCCTGCAACACACTGCTCATGTGGGCGAAGCAAAATACAGTGCAGATGCCAAACAATTTGTAAAATGGGACTTCTATGTTGACGATGGCATAAAATCCATGCCCACCCCAGCAGTAGTCCACAGACCTATTAAAAAGGACATGCCAGATGCTAGGGACAGCCAAACATAAGATGCATAAAATCACATCTAACAGTGAGGAAATGCAAGCAACGGTCAATCCTGAAGACCACGCTAAGGAATTACAGGAACTTGACTTTGGCATGGACATCGCTTTCATCCAACATGGTCTCTGTTGGGACTTGAAGAAGGACATCTTCACCGTCAGAGCCCCAGCCCAGAAGACCACTTTCACAAGAAGAGGAGTCCTGTCTATGGTGAACAGCTTGTTCGACCCACCTAGGTTTTGCCATACCTGCAGGGGAGGCTCATTCTGCGCATCTCTCCGAAACACAAAAGTTTGGGACAAGCTGCTTCCGCCAGAGCAGAAACAAGAATGGGAGACATGGCGAGCCTCCCTGAGTCATCTCCAAAGTGTTCATGTGCAGCACATGTACATTCCCATCTCACCCACCGACGCACTGAAGAAAGAACTGCATGACTTCTCAGATGCGTCAACAAAGGCAATAGCAGCCATAGGACACATCAGGGTCTACAGTGGGGAGAACGACATTCACGTTGGTTTCATCATGAGAAACACGAAACTAGCACCACAACAAGGTCATACCGTGCCACGTTTGGAACTCTGTGGCTCCATATTGGCCATGGAGCTCGCAGACCTGAAAACAAAGATGATAGACCTTGGGGGTGGGACCAGCTGTCAGACCGAGTGGGTGTGTGAATGGGCAGCTCCGCAGCACACAGCCAATTTCCGGCGGTCTGGTGGGCTTTCGTAGCCGAAAGCAGGTTTTGGAGGGACAACTGAAAAGTGGATGTTCTGCTGATTGTGTACGGACGGCAGAAAGTGGAGACTCGGAGCTTGAAGCAAGAGAAAACTCCTAGAGATCAGTCAGGGAGAAGATGACCAGTAATGACCAACATGAGGGGCTGACAACTGGACAAAGTAAGTGAGAAATAAGCAGAACAACGGTGGACTGTTTCTGACCTTAATTAGTTCCAATCATTGAAGTTAAAAGAGGTCCTTTGGTGGAGTTTCCCTAATGGAAAAAATAATCATAACTGAGAGGAGGGGTGGAGGCAACTTCACTTGCTCAAGGATAGAATAGCAAGAGATGGTGGTGTAAAGATAAGAGAACAAGGGAGGATAAAATGGATTGGCTTGAACAACAAGAACACTCTGGGGGGATTTCTCTTCTTTTTCTTCTTCATTTTACCAATTTGATTAGGCAAATGGATATTATCTGATTTAATGTAAGATTAGAGAAGAAGATTGGAGCAACACCAACAGGAGAGCTCAACAATGTGAAAGTTTGGTGATTAATGGCTTCTTTCTGAAACTGTGAGAGTGCTTCTTTCAGAACAGAAACAGGAAATATAGGAAAGGAGAAGATGGAAGAAGGGACTACTTTTGAGTTTTGAAGTACTATTGACTATTAATTGATAAAAAATTGAACATCTAAGCCACGCAGAGAGACTTACTCACCGTAACAGACTTTAGCTGAACCTGTTGGCAATAACATTGTGAGAAATTGGAATGATTACTGAATGATTCTATGTACATAATATGTTTACTAAGTACCAAGTATTAAGTTATAATTATTAATATTAGCAGTAAATATCATAACTATTAAGAATATTAAGATTATCAATGATAATATGGTGGTAGTAATTAGTGAAATAGAAAGAGCATGATTGACACAAGTTTTATGGTTGTTTCCAATATTGACTTAAAATTGTGATACTTAACCCTGATATATCCCAATATACCCACCATAGTCTCATATAAGAGATAATTGTTTATGTTTTATAATTGCCTATATAGGATAACAAAATAGAATATTAAGAGCTTACAATAGCTGGAGAGGTGGAGGCTTATATTGGTGGGAAGAAAAAGTGGGAGAACTTAATAAAAGCTGATTTTGTGACGTTGTTAAAAATGATGAGTGTTACAAATTTAAAGAAGATAGGGAGAGGGAGAAAACAAGGTACTCAACTAAGAGGGGTAGCCCTGAGCCCTTCCAGCCAATGATCTATGGAGGAAATAGTTCAGAGGGAGAGGTCAAATTCATTTAAAGATCTACAGGTCATCTACAGTCGATGAAAAGAAATCATGAGGAACTGCGAAAAGAGATTGGAGAAGTAAGAAATGATACAGGAGAACTAAAGGAGAAAATGTAGACAATGGATGAGACATTTGAATCCTTTCAACAACAAATCATGAAAAATGAGCAAAAATTACAAGAAATGTATGTGAGGATGAAGAAAGAAGAAAAAAGAATAGATGTAATTAGCAAAAAATTAATACCGGTCAACAGGGAGCTCAAAAATACAGTCATTTCTCAGAATTCAAAAAAATTGGTGCATTATCTATGCTTCCAAAATGTAAGAGAGGAAAGAGGAGAAGACCTCATGGTCCTCTCCTGCTCCCTGGCTGCCAAAGTGGGGTTGGAACCAGCAGGCTCTGGGGCTTCGACCTCCCCTCCAGGGGCTGTGCTAGTGCGAATGCGTAGCCACCCCTCCCTCCAGTTAATGCGAGGGTTCCATTTAAGAAGCCAGGGGAGTCCTAAAATAAGGGGCCAGTCCATCTCAGGTGCCACAATAAAAGAGATTAACTCCTGATGGGTTCCCATCTCCATTTCCAATGGTTCAGTAGAAAAATGGGCAGGGCCCCCACTCGCAATGGAACCATCAATTTGGCAAAAAACAATAGGGGTCTTCAAAGTCCTCAACTTCAACCCCAGTTTTTCCACCATCGCTGGACTAATCATACATCGAGAACAGCTGGAGTCCAGCAGAGCTGAAAGCTTTTCAGTCTCGCCAGCAGATGGCACCCTTAATTCAGTAGGGATCAACATGGGACCTTTGTTTGAACTCACCCAATGATGCGAGGGGTCATCATCTGATTCATCAGATGAGCTGGCAGTAACGTCCCCCTCCTCCTCCTCTGGCTGGAAATGCTGGGGGACATTTTCAGAAGCGCACGCAGCCTCTCTCTTCTTCCCCGGGGCCTTGCCTGCCCTCCCCTCCCTTCTGGGAGGGGGTGGAGCAGTCGGAGCCAGTTTAACACGGCAATTCATGGCACGATGGCCCTCCTTCCTGCAACGGAAACACGTGAAAGGCTTGGTCTTCCCGGCGGAGCTTCCCTTCCCGTCACTTCTGATGCGAGCCGGGGCTTTTGGGGCTGATGGGGGGGGGCAATCTGTCTGCTTCTCCCTCCTTCCCGCGTTGAAGTCTGGCCAAATCTAACTCAACATCTGCTGCATTTTCATACCAAGCAGCAACTCGGCGGGGCAGGTGTCTGTTAACACACTGTTGGTAAATATCTTCCTTCAATCCCAAGGAGAACTGATCTAATAAGGCGTCCTCTGACCATCCCTCATATAGGCTGACAGTTGTTGAAAATCCTGAATATATCCAGCCACCGGTCTATTTTCCTGCTTTAGGGCCATAAATTTCACCTTCCCGCGTTTCTCAATCAGCGGGTCATCAAACCTCCTTTTCATTGCAGCCATAAAGTCATTAAAATTCCTCAGGAGAGGGGAATTGCATTGGTGTAAGCTCACTATCCAGTCGGCCGCTTTGTCTTCCAATGAGAGTAAGACCATTCTTACTTTCATCTCATCCGTTTCTAAATCCGGACCATAAATTTCCATATAATTCCAAATCTGTATGACAAACAACCCTAACCTTTTAGAATCGCCATTATATTGCACTGTTAAGGGAGGGACTTTTGCCATTCGGCGTCGCCTGCCCCCCCCTACTCTTGCAGCAGCCCTGGCTGGGGGCGGGAGGCTGGTTCTGGGTTTCCTTGCTCCCAACCTCCCTCGGCCTCTTCAACCTCCCTTAATCTATGCATGGAGTACCTTTGTTCAAATTCTTCCACTTGCTCTCTTTCCATTAGTCTCCCACGAGTCTTGCGCTCAGACATAGCTTTCTCAAGGAGCCGCTTTGCCTGGGACAATTTGTAATCTTCGTCCCCAGCATCACCCCATTCGGCTGATTTCTTTCTCGTGACTCCTGCATCCAACTCCTCAAATTTCTCTTTTTGCCCGACACCCAAAATCCATCGGGGGCGAACAGTAGGCTCTTCCGCTCTTAGGCCAGCCAGCCTTTCAGTTAAAGATGGTTCTACTGCTGCTGCCCCTTCAATCTCCTCTTCATCACTCACATGCAAAGGCATTCTTTTTCTTCTTGTGAGAACACCCCCCTCGGTAGTTTTTAACTCCTGGTGGGGTGGAGGTTGAGACTTCGCTTAATTGTCAGCACTCCTTCATTCGATAATCAGGAAAGAAGACCACAGGACTCCATTGATAGAAATCAAGTGTACTTTTATTAATTATAAATGAACAGAAGCGAAACAAAGCGAAGTCTGATTATTTAGGCATGAAAGCGAATAATATATTGTATAATTCATTCCCCTCCCCTTGGCATCCCATGCACAGTCCAATCATAATTCTCCCAAGTGTCAGGTGTGAGATAACTTCGAAAGGCATCACCAGGATGGAATGCTGGTGCCGTTGGCCTTGGCGGGAACCCCCCTCCTCATGTGCAGTAAGGTGGACAGTTCAAACTCCAGAATCTTCCTCCAGCTCAACAGTCAGTCCCCTCCCAAATACCATGCCCCCCTCCCCATTTCAATGGCAGCCGAAGCAGCAGCAAAGCGGAGGCTGACATCTTTAACAAATTAAAGAAGTTAAATTTGGACATAATAGCAATACAAGAAGTCCATATAAAACAAAAACAACTGTTAGAATATCCCAAACTACGGATTGTATGCACTTCATTAGCACAACAACAAAAAGTGGAGTAGTCCTATATATTAAAGAGGCAATTTCAGTCAAACACATTTACAAGGATGATGAAGGAAGGAATTTGATGGTTGAGATAGAAATAAACCAGAAGAAAATGTTATTAGTAGATATTTATGCTCCGAATGAAGGACAAGAACAATTTTACAGGAAATTACACATTATTTGTGATATATCGCATGATAACATTTGTATCCTGGGAGATTACAATGTAATAATTGATAAAAAGATTATAAAAGCGACAAAAAGAAAAAAGGGAAAAGAAGAACATTACCCAAAACCTTTTTCAAAATGGTGGAGGAATTGAAAATAAAAGATATTTGGAGAGAGAGAAACCAGGCCAATATACACATTACTCAAACAGACATCAATCATGGTCCAGAATCGATATGGTTTGGACTTCAACAGAATTGCAATCAGAGGTGAAGGAAGTTGAAATTGACACGAATCTCTGGTCGGATTACAACCCCATGAAAATAAGTTTCATAGGGAAAAAGAGGATGACAAGATGGACACTGAAAAGATCGATTTTAAAGGACAAGGAATTTAAATTAATAATTGCACATCTTCTTTAAAGAAAACAAAAAAAGATACATCTCTACAAAATTTATGGGATACGGCAAAGGCATACATGAGGGGAGTTGCTATGTCTTATATGGCAAAAGAAAATAAATTAAAAAAAAAACAAAAAGAGAACTCTTTGGAAAAAGAATACAAAAGATTGGAAGAGAAACTTCAAGATAAGCCGCAAGAAAGAAATATAAAACAACAAATGGACTTAATTAGACCTAAATTGAATATACTTGAAAAGAAGGACCTGGCACAACACATAAAAAAGATTACCCAAAATATTTTTGAGAACACTAACAAGCCAGGGAGATGGCTAGCATACCAATTGAAAAAAGAAACAGAGATGGATTAACAAATTACAAGATGAGGAGGGGAATATATGTTACCAAAATAAGGAGAAGAAAAAGATAGCCCAGAGGTTTTATGAGAAATTATATAAAGAAACCGATTGCCAGGTAGAAGGAGAAATAATACAATGTCTTGAGAAAGCGGAATTGCCAAAATTCCCAGAAGAAATCAAGAATATGCTAAATGAATTGGATGGTTTGTCAGTTGAAATCTATAAAACCTTTTTGGAAATCTTAGGACAAGAGTTGATAATAATATTTAATGCTGTCTTGACGGATTCTATCGCACCAAAATCGTGGGCTGAGGCCTATATAACCCTTTTGCCTAAAGCTGGAGCTGATCGTACCCAAATCAAAAACTATAGGCCCATTTCACTTTTGAATGTGGATTACAAAATCTTTGCAGCTATACTGGCAGATAGACTTAAATTCTTCCTTAGCAAATTTATACATCCTGATCAGAACGGCTTCCTGCCGTTGAGGCATTTGAAAGAATTATTTTGGATGCCTTCGAATATTATGAAGCCCAGCTGGACAAACAAGTGGCCTTTATGTTTCTCGACGCACAAAAGGCTTTTGATCAGGTAAATTGGAAGTTTATGTTGTCACAATTAGAAAATATGAAGTTTGGAGAAAACTTCTTAAACGCAGTTCGGGCAATTTATATTTATTTATTTATTTATTTATTATTAGTTTTGTATGCCGCCCAATCTCGGAAGACTCACAGCGGCTTACAATAAAAAGGGAGGGGGGATATAAAAAAGAAATAAAACAACAATTTAAAATTACAGCAACATTCATAACTTAAAGTGGGGCTGGATAATTCAACAGCCCCAGGCCTTCCGGAACAGCCAGGTCTTAGTTGCTTTACGGAAGGCCGGAAGGGTAGTAAGGGTCCGGATCTCAATGGGGAGATCGTTCCAGAGGGCCGGAGCTGCAACAGAGAAGGCCCTCCCTCGGGGAGTCGCCAGCTGACATTGGCTGGCAGATGGAATCCAGAGGAGGCCTAGTCTGTGCGATCTAATAGGTCTTTGGGAGGTAATTGGCAGGACAAATTGCAACATTATTGGTAAATGGAGAAGAGGCGGGTGATATTGAGATTGGTAAAAGCACAAGACAAGGATGCCCGTTATCCCCCCTACTGTTTATCCTTACATTAGAACCCCTTCTTAGAATAGTGAGGAGTGATATACAAATTAAAGGGTTCCGAGCTAAAGCTCAGGAATTTAAGGTCCAGGCTTTTGCCGACGACCTTGTTTTTATTTTGGTGGATCCTATGGCTTCTGGGATACAGCTTTTACGTCAAATAAAGGAGTATGGTATGATAGCGGGGTTACGTATAAATAAAGAGAAGACAAAACTGTTAATTAAGAATATGACTTTGAACCAGAAAAGGGAAGTACAAAGCCTGTTAGGGATTAACATGGCCCAGAAAGTATAATACTTGGGAATTTGGCTTACGGAGAGATGTTCCTCTATCAAGGTAGATAATTATATGAAATTATTACAACAGGTATCTAAGGATGTGACTAACTGGAGTGGTAAAGAACTGTCTTTGATGGACAGGATAGTGACAGTTAAGACACATGTACTACCGAAATTTTTGTTTTTGTTTCAAACAGCACCGACTAAATTGGACAATTTTTTTAAAAATCCTTGGAGACAATAGTGGCTTGATTTATATGGCAAGGCAAGAAAGCATGAATTAAAGCCCAAACGTTGCAAAAACGTAAAGAACTGGGAGGCTTCGGAGTATCCAACTGGGAAGCATATTCTAATGCAGCAATTATGACATGGGTGAAGGATTGGGTGATGTTGAGTAGAAGGCGCCTATTGGCTATAGAGGGACATGACCTCCCTCAGGGATGGCATACCTCCCTCTGGCAAGAAAGAGTCACCCCCCATAGGTACTTCATGGGACATTATATTCGGAAGATTTTGATGGGGGTCTGGGAAAAAATGAGGAAAAAATACTATCTTAGGGTTCCGTGCTGGTTGGCACCGTTAGAGGCCTTAACACATCCCAGTGTATTTAATTGAACAAGAAACATAACATATAAAGACATCATGACAGAAGATGGCAACATGAAAACAAAGATGGAATTAGAGCAGCAGGGCAGGAATCTGGAATGGTTATTTACAGGTTAGAAACAGGTTTAAAAGCGATAAGGTACGGTTTGGGATCTACCCAAACCCTCAGGGGCTAGATAAGATTTTGTTTGGCGGAGACAAGAAAATGTTATCGAAGATTTATCAATTTTTGACCTGCCAAGATGCTAATGAAGAGATGGACAAAAGCCTTCTAATAGCATGGGAGAGAAACTTTGGCTATGAGATTGAAATGGGCAAATGGTGGGATCTATGAAGTAAGACCATTAAACTTACAATATCTACAGCATTCAAAGAAAACATATACAAGATGGTTTATAGGTGGCACTTCCCCCCAACGAGGTTAGCCAAAATGTTTCCTGGGTTATCTCCATTGTGTTGGAAATGTGGAAGAAAGGATGGCACATTCTACCATATTTTGTGGTCCTGTACTGAGGCCATGAAATACTGGAAAAGGATTAAAAAATGGCTAAAAGAGGTTACCGGGGCAAGCATGGAATGGAGACCCGAGAACCTTCTACTAAGCATTAAACCAGAAAACATGAGCAATTCAATATGGCATTTGAGCCTACATATAATTGTGGCCGCAAGAATAACTTATGCACAATTTTGGAAATCTACTACCATACCATCGGAAGATGCTATAATTAAAAAGATCTATGAATGTGCAGAAATGGACAGAATGACGGGTTGGCTGAGGGACAAAGGAGAAACGGAACATTACCTTAGCTGGAACTTATGGTATATGTGGGCGACAAGGAGAACAGCAGGGACTTAAAATGGGGAAAGTTAAAAGTGAACATGGGTATTTTTTTTAAAAAAATATAGTTTTTATTAAACATTATTACTTTTAAAAACAGAAAAAAAATACAACAACATAAGAAAAGACAAAACATACATAACAATACAAAGTAAATATACAGCCTTTTGTATCGGCATTCATTAGTTATACATTTTTTTTAAGCGTAGAACATACAGATACAAATACAATTTTAAACATACAACCCCCCCTTCCCTCCCCCGCCCGCGGTGACAGTCATTCACAGCCCAACTTTTTTCTTTCCTTCCTCATTGTTAGGTCTCTAAGCCACATCTTCTCATTACAAAGTTCAGGGATCTATTACAATACCCATGTTCACTTTTAACTTTCCCCATTTTAAGTCCCTGCTGTTCTCCTTGTCGCCCACATATACCATAAGTGAACATGGGTATTGTTTAAAATTGTATTTGTATTTGTATGTTTTACTCTTGAAAAAATGTATAACTAATAAAGATTACTTTAAAAAAAACCAGACACACGCACACAGAGAAGTTGGATTGGACTATCTCTCCTACGCCCTTCCCTCACTCACTCTCTCTTAAACAAACACAAACACAGAAGTTGGATTGAATGTATTTTCCAATGGCTTGAAAGCAGATCCTCTGCCATACCCCCCCCCCCGCATTCCCCTGCTGCCTTCCCCAAACACAGAAGAGGCAGAGAAGCCGGAGGGGAGCCGAGCCGAACCTTTGATTGCAAGCGGAGCCACATTGCCTTTTCAAACTTGTAATCAGTGAAGTTGGGCTTATATAGTTTTATCCGTATGTGTGTGTTTGAAAAGGCAACGTGGCTCTGCCTGCAATCAAACTACACTCGGGGAGGTATCTACACTGAGGATGAAGTTTGAATTCCTCCCCCTCCCTCCAATCCACATGTACCTTTTCCAGCTGTTTCAGAGAGGATTTCAACTCTGCTCTTGCCTGTCATCATGAAAAGAAAAAAAATGTAAAAGGAAAAAGGCAAGAGCCGAGGTCAGGCTGAGCTAGTTGCTGCTAGAGTCACCGTGGATGACTCTGCTTAACTGTTTAAAAAAGCCTATAAAAAGTGCCCTCTACAGGAAGAGGCAGGAGAACGACGTGCCTCACCTACGTCAGGAATTTTTAGGCTTTTAATCCTTGCTTAACTCTGCTCGAGTGATCATAAAATGCCTAAAGTCAGACTAGATGAGGCACATCATTATCCTGCCTCCTCCTGTAGAGGGCACTTTTTTAGAGGCTTTTAAAACAGTTAAGCACTAAGCAGAGTCATCCACAGTGACTCTGGCAGCAACTAGCTCAGCCTGACCTCAGCTCTTGCTTTTTTTCCTTTTACATCTTTTTTTGTTTTCATGATGACAGTGGTGAGGCTCTGCCTCCCCGACTGCACGTCCTTGCAGCCTAGAGAGTTGCCCCTGCATGGCCCCATGGGTGTCTGACAACCAATCAGAATACAAGCTCAAGATCAAAGGCCAGAGTGGGCATAAAACCAGGGACTCAGCATCTCAGTCCTTCCTTCTCTTTTCTCCACCAACATTGAAGCATGTGATCACCTTTTCTGTTCAGGACTCAAGCCATGTGCTCCTGTCCACCTATAAACCATCTTTCCAAGCAGCCTCCATGTCTCCAGTGTCTTTTTCCCCACTTGGAGCCGAACTCAGAAGGACATTTCTTTCATCAGTGGTGAACAAATTTTCTTTTTTAAACAATGAATAAAACTACACATCACAGAGAAAACAGTTAGGATATTAACAGTTGATTATTTAATTGGTTGCTCAACAAATACTGTACTCTGTTACAAAATGATAAAAGGTTTGTTGCAGTGGGGCCAGATGGCCTTTGGGAACATTTTATTCCACAACTGCTACATCAAGATGAAAAATATTCTTCCCTGTACCACACTCCTCCTCCTCTTCTTCAGTGGAGTAACATAGGATTCTGATCCCAAACTCTTTAGGCTTTTTAAAATAGTTAAAAATGCAATGACTTTTCAAATATATGAGTCATATTCAGAACAAGGTAATGTAAAGTTTGGCAATACGCTTAAGTCAACAATGAGCCAAAAGAAGAATTTAAGCAAAGGCTTGAGAAATAATCAGTGTTTATTTTGATGACAGCAAAAGGCTGGGTAGACCATTCCATGAACACAGAGAAAAGGTGCATGTAAGGAAGGCCACACCTTGGGTGAGTATGGCGTCCTTTTATACCTTCAGAGACATCAGCTTAGTACCCAATTCTGCCCCCCGCCCTCGCCCTCCTTGTAGCCCTGCCTTCGCTGTGCAGCAAGGAACAGGGGGGCTGGGTGCTTAGGAACATAGGTATTTGTCCGATGTAACTCTGCCAAGTTGTGACATACCCTGCTTCTTGTTTCAGATATGTTATCAGGCTCCAAGTTATACAAAAAAACAAGATGGCAGGAGTTAGATCACTGGTAGAAGCAAATGGCAGAGGCAATTCTAATTCTTACAGGAGCAAAGCAATTCTTACAGAGGCGAAATAGCAAGTTATTATTATGTCCCAGTAATTCTACCTATTCTACTATTATTATGTCCCTTCAGTAGCAATCAGGAAAAATTCTATTTCTAGTATTTTGATATGTTCTGGGGGACTGAACTCATACAAGTACTTCTTAAAGAGAGTGATACTGCCTAAACAAGATGTTTATTTGTTTATACTCTTCCCTCAAATGGAATAGGACTTTGCTTTCTTCTTGCTGAGGTCTAAAGGGATCACTGTTTGCAAAGAATGGTGGGATTCACTTCACTGGACAGAGATTTTGCACTATGCCAGTTTGGTATATTGAAGGTGCTGGGCTAGAACCCAGAACACTGTGGGTCCTAAGCCTCTCTTGGGCATGAAAAGCACCTGGGTGACTTTGGGTTGGTCACGCTCGTCAGCCCAGCCACCTCACAGGGTTCTTGGGGAAAATAGGTGGCAGGAATATTGTATAGGTAGTCCTCTGTTTATGACCATAATTGAACCCATAACTTCAGTTGTAAGGTTTGGCTGAATCCAATTTTATGATCTTTTTTGAGGCAGCCATTAAGTTAATGTGGGAGTCGTTAAGCAAATCCATTGTTCACTATACATGTTTTGTTTGGAAAGTTGATGTATTGCAGGCTTGTGGGGAAAACATCATAAAGTGCAGTCATGCAACCATGGAAAGCTGCCAAAAGTTGTAAATGGGGGCCAACTGCTCAGTGTTCAAAATATGGTCTTGTGACTGCAGGGGGCATGTCAGAATTTCCAAACCAGGTTTTCAGGATCTCTTGTAATTTTGAATGGTCACTAATCTAAGGCCATAAACTGTGGAGCACCTGTATTATCTACATTTGCCACATTGAGTTATATGTAAAAATACAGGAAAAAGATTTAGTGATAACAACATTAGTAATAATTCCGCAAAATGCATGAAGCCATTTAAACACAATCCTGCTGGTTGCCAAGACTGAGATGGGAAACATTTTTTAACCTTACATTGGTTTAAATTCTACTAAAAAAGCTGGGCAATCTGCAAATTGCTGGAAAAGACTACAGGAGATGGGTACAATTGAGCACAGGAGACGGCAGGAGTCATGCTGTAACAGAATAACAATTCACGAATATCACAAATACTGTCACACGTTATCAAATATTGTATCACAAATACTGAGCATGCCAAATGCTCACAACCTCCTTGCCATGGATTAATTTAGATATCTCCTTTTAAAACTGGCATTCAATTACAACTAGCACAAAAATAGGCATTAAGTAAATAACTCATTTAAATACTAAATAATCCAAATGATAGCAATATATATATATATAGCTGAAACTGATCCGTTTTCTTTCCTTCACCTTCAAGGACCATCAGCAACTTAAAGAGTTGATAACGACTGGGTAGTTAGTACTTTGGATCCATCACTTTTTAAAGTACTTTGGATCCATCACTTTTTAAAGTACAAGACAACCTCTGATCCCACTGGGGGTCATCCTTTCAGAGATATTTTCATTGCAAATTCATTGCGTCTTCAACAATGACGAAGCTTCTAATATTCTGTCTTCCCTGGAAAGGTTGGGATACTTTCAGAGATGTATCTGCCTTTGGAATAGTCCACGTTGAACTCTATAGTATGGTCAAACCGCAGCACAGGAGATGTTTAATGACATGTTGCATTACAGGTAGTCCTTGAAATACGTCCACAATTGAGCCTAAAATTTATGTTGCTAAGCAAGACAGTTGAGCTTTGCTCCATTTTACAATCTTTCCGGCCTCAGTTGTTAAATGAACCACTGCTGTTGTTAAGTTAGTAATACACTTGTAAAGTAAATCTGGCTTCCCCATTGGCTTTACTTGTCAGAAAGTCGCAAAAAGTAATCACATGACCCCGGGACACTGCAACTGTCATAAATATGAGTCAGTTGCCAAGCGTCCAAATTTTGATTATGTGGCCATGGGAATGCTGCAACAGTTCTAATTGTGAAAATTGTTTTTTTATTTATTTTTTATTTTTTATTAACAAACATGTAAAATACACACACACAAAACTTAGACGTACACCATATTTATACAATACGAACAGGAGCTTCCTGTTCTTTCTAATAACAATCATCAATTGATACCGCTCACCTTATATTATTTCCCCTTCTATTGTATTTCATTTGGATTTCACCATTTTTAACCCTCTTATTTTACTCATAACTATTATTTTTTTGAGTTTTGTTATATTCCTTCATTGATTCTTGTTTCTTTCCTCCATCCACCTATACCATTTATCCCATATCTGATAGAATGCTGATTCTTCTTTTCCCTGGATTTCTTTAGTTAGTTTATCCATTTCAGCATAATCCATAACCTTTCTTATTATTTCATCATTGCTTGGAATTAATTTGTTTTTCCATTTCTGGGCAAAGGCAATCCTTGCCACCGTAATTATATGTAGTATTAAATACTGGATTTCTTTTTTGTCATTTTTAAGTTTGTTCCCCCAAAATGTTCCCATTTGTGAAAATGGTTATAAGCCATTTTTTCAGCAATATTGTAATTTTGAACCGTCACTAAATGATTTTAAGTAAAGGACTACCTATATCAGTGATGGCGAACCTATGGCACGCGTGCCACAAGTGGCACGCGGAACCATTAGTCAGGGCATGCCTGCGCGTGCTGGCCAGCTGAGTTCACCCTTTTTGAAACCCATTTTTCACCCTCCCCAGGCTCCAGAGGCTTTATAGGAGCCTGGGGAGGGCAAAAACAGCCTCCATGCTCCCCCCCGGAGGCCCTCCGGAGACTTCAGGAGCTTCCCTGAAGCCTCTGAAGCGCAAAAAACCCGGTCCTACGGACAAACTGGAAGTTCAGGAACTGACTTCCGGTTTGCTCAGAGAGTCATTTTGACTGCTCAGGAGGCTTCAGGGAAGCCTCCTTAAGGTCCCTGAAGCCTCCAGAGGGCTTCCGGCGGGGCGGGGGGAGGCTGTTTTCGCCCTTCCCAGGCTCCCTAAAGCCTCTGGAGCCTAGGGAGGGCAAAAAAAGCATGCAAAATGGGGGGGGGGAGTGCCTGTAGTGCGCGCATGCGCACTGGGGGATCACACATTGCATTATGGGTGCGGCACGCCTGCACACAACCCCCCCTGCGCTCCCCCCACTTATGGCACGTAAGCCAAAAAAGGTTTCCCATTGCTGACCTATATAATTTTAATCATAATTTGTTTTATAAAATTTACCATGTTTCAATTCCATGGGAGTCATAGATCCTGGATTTTGCATTAAGTCTGCAAGTTAGCCCCATTTGGGTTTCTTGGTTCAAAAACAGCTGCTCATTTTTTACTATGTAAATTGTCTAAGGAAGCATTGTGTCCTGGATTATAGGTCTGGTGTCATCAAGAATTATAGATTGGGGGCTGGCTGAACAATTAAGAAACACTGGAGGTGAAATCTATTTCTCATCTCAACAATGAATTGTCAACATGATGCTTACCAATATATTTTTTTGTAAGGTTATTAAATAAATAAACATATATATATACATAGACCAGAGTTCCCTGTTAACCACAAGTAAATTATCTTATTTATCGTATGCTATCTAGTTGAATAAATGGGTAAGATTCCGAGTGTCTGAATATCTATCTGCTCATTGAGGTCAGAAGTGGGAAACCTGAGAGCATATTCCATTAGGGCTACGTTCTTGGAGTCTGCATTGAATGACTGGCATAACTGGAGCAAACGTTCTGGTTGAGCCGGAGATGAAAGTGAATAAGACTCCTCAGTTTTGCTTTCTGACGCTCCTTTTTTCTAACATCTCTCTTCTCTCTCATTCTCTAACTCCCACTTCTAACTCTTCCAAGCAGCAGATCACCAGGGAAGGGACTGACAATTTGACCAAAACTCTGAATGGATCACTTGCATGGAGCTTTTGAAATCAGTCCACGAGCCACATAACAACACTAAGTCCAACGAGAAAACTTCCAACCTTGATAGGGTAGTTTGTGTGGATCTGTTCAGAAATCCTAGAGTGGATGGAGTTCAATGAAGTCACAAATGGCAGTGATGAATTCTTGGGGTTGATCTGCATGAACCCAGTGCCCTGCATCAGGAATATGTTGGACTTCAGCATCAGGAAACAGCCGTTTGATCTCAGGGTAATTATTGGAACTGCAGAAAAGGGAAGGAAATAGGAAAAATTGCAGTAAGAACTTTATGGAGTATATAAATTATGTCAATCAATATAATATAATAATAAAATGACTTGTTTGTACTATATAAAATAAAGGTAACTAGTTGTTTATGAAGGAGAGAAACTAAAAAGCAGTAAAAAAAAACCTCAGTGAAAAAGTTTTAGTTTAGTTTAGTTTAGTTTAGTTTTAGTTTTATTGGTTTTGTATGCCGCCCACTCCCGAAGGACTCCGGGTGGCTTACAATAAAACAGGGAGAGGGGATAAATAAGACAGTACAAGACAATACAACAATTTAAAAATACAGCAACATTCACAATTGAAGTGGGGCCGGATACGTCAACAGCCCCCAGCCTGCCGGAACAGCCAGGACTTAGTAGCTTTACGGAAGGCCGGGAGGGTAGTAAGGGTCCGGATCTCCACAGGGAGCTCGTTCCAGAGGGTTGGAGCAGCAACAGAGAAGGCCCTCCCCCAGGGGGGTCGCCAGCCAACATTGGCTGGCAGATGGAATCTGGAGAAGGCCAAGCCTGTGCGATCGAATCGGTCTTTGGGAGGTAATTGGCAGGAGGTGGTCTCTCAGGTACCCAGGTCCGATGCAATGCAGGGCTTTATAAGTAACGACTAGCACCTTGAAGCGTGTCTGGAGACCAATGGGCAGCCAGTGCAGCTCGCGGAGGATAGGTGTAACGTGTGTGTACCTAGGTGCACCGACAATCGCTCGCGTGGCTGTATTCTGGACTAGCTGAAGTCTTTGAACACTCTTCAAGGGCAGCCCCATGTAGAGTGCATTACAATAATCCAGTCTTGAGGTGACGAGGGCGCGAGTGACTATCTGAAGTGCCTCCCGGTCCAGGTAGGGTCGCAATTGGTACACCAGGCGAACCTGGGCAAAGACCCCCCTGGTCACAGCCAACAAATGATGTTCTAGCGTCAGCTGTGGATCCAGGAGGACTCCCAAATTGTGGGCCCTCTCTGAGGGGCGTATAATTTCACCCCCCAGCCTGAGAGATGGAATAGTTAGCCAATCTTTGGGAGGGAGCATCAATAGCCACTCAGTCTTGTCGGGATTGAGCGCAAGCTTGTTCGTTCCCATCCAGACCCTGACAGCCTCCAGGCACTGGCACATCACTTCTACCGCTTCACTGAGTTGGCACAGGGCGGACAGATACAATTGTGTATCGTCCACATATTGATGGTATTTAATCCCGTGCTGGCGTATGATCTCACCCAGCGGCTTCATGTAGATGTTAAATAGGAGGGGGGACAGGACCGAGCCCTGCGGCACCCCATAATTGAGGGGCCTAGGGGTCGACCTCTGCCCTCCAACCAACACCGACTGCGACCTGTCCGAGAGGTAGGAGGAGAACCACCGAAGGATTTCAGTTAGCTCTAAAAAGCAAGGAGAAATGGTAGACCATTCTGAAAGCCAAAGCTAAATAGCAAGACTACGGTAGAAACATCTACCAGATCTAAACTTCCAAATATATTTGGTCTAGCTGTACAAAATACAATTCAGAATAAATCATGCCTATGGTCAAAAGCATCCCCTGCAGACACTCACCAAGAGAAATTTACCATTTGGGAGATGTAGATTACAGCCTACTGTTTACTGGAAATTGTTTGATATGCAATATAAAAAGACTTCAGGCTGCCACTCTGCAGATATTATTTTTAAATGATGCTCCAAGTCTCTTACCTAATATAACCAGATTTGGAACCCCCAAGAAAGAGAGCAGGCCCTAGATAAGATGTCTGGGAGTCAGGAAAACTCATGAGGTCATTCAGATGCTGTGAAATGGCCTCCAGATTCACACGCCATACAAATTGGTCCTCAGCATTCACTAGGTTGGTAAGTAGAAAATAGAGGATGGTTGGCTCCTGCGCAGAAAAAAAAATAAAGTAAAAGTACTGGGATGATGGCTTAAATGTGAAAATAATCTTTGGGCATGTAATTTTGTGTGAGCACATCCACATAAAGCTGAATCTGGTAAACCAATTTACGTTTTTTCCTTTTAATATGATCAGACTGCAATACATGTCCAGCTCTGAAGAATGATATATTCTATTTTTTTTAAAAAAATACCACACTGTTTCTTGTCCCACACTTTTGCACGCCTCACTTAGAGAGTTGAAGTAGTTTGGATCTGAAATACGTAACTTGTGCTCTTTGATAGAAACGCTTTACCTGAATAGTCGGGCGCAGTTGTTCTTCGGCCATACGGCGTGCAGTGGAACGGGGAATACCTTTAGGGATATCCACTGCTTTCATAGCAGCAATGAAATTCTGAAAGCCACTGATATCTTTTGTTTGGCTAGGACTGATGTCAACACACACTAAGCGCTCCACCAGTTCTGGCTGCAAAGGAACAGATTGGGGATGGGGTGAGTGGGAAGAAAGTCACAGGAATCAATGGCTGAAAGAGCTGTCACACTAATCCTTAGCCTAGACTCTAAAAAGGATTCTAAGCCAGGGACAGATTCAGTGTTTCAGACAAGAATTGTTATTCTCTTTCAGTTTCCATCACAGACATTGTAAGAAGACGACAATTGTGTTTCCGGGGAAAAAAAAGAGATTTAAAACCTTATCTGTGACTACAATTTATGTCCTCTATCCCCTCTTCCACAGGAGAATGGGTCCTATTTTGTATCGTGCTCTTCAAACTAAGTGTAGGGACTAAAAAAGTAAATGTGAAAAACTACTTAAAAATTGTAAAACTGGCTACAAGTCTGTTATGAATTCACAGTTGTTTCAAATTTTATAATACTGTTACCTTCACCATCCCAGAAAATTAGATGTTGGCTGTCCTTGTTAATTTGAAATACAGTATGTACATTTTGAGGTACTTCAGTTCTTGTCGGTTTGTGTGTCCTGAACTTGTACAACTGTTTAAGCCTGGGATTTTGTAGCTAATTAAAAAAAAAAAAAGAATAGAGGAAATGTTTTTTAAAGCTCCTTTTGTGTGCTGTGTCTTGAGACAAAATAGACACAGAGAGAGAACTGTAAAACCATAAATTATGCAAAATGAGATAATATATCATTTGTCTCCAAACTGGCCCTTCAGGTTTTCCAATGGTTTCCAATGTCATCATCTTCCTTTTCTTCTCACCTTTCTCAGTATTATAGACTTGTCTAGAGCGCTAGTTCTTCAGAGTGTTGGGAATATGATAATCTGAATCTGCAGATTTGTGTTTTAAGTGGCAACTCCAGATCAATTTGTTCTATCAATTTGTTTTTATATTAGCTAGCCATAGAAATTATAAACTGTTATATTTCTGTTCACAATACTGTATGACAGGATTCCCTAAAGCGCCATCCATCCATCCACTCACCACTCCTCCATCTATCATCTATCAATGTTATTGTCAGCCTCTGCTTTGCTGCTTGCTTTCGGCTGCCATTGAAACGGAGAGGGGAGGGCATGGTATTTGGGTGGGGAAGTATTCATTGCAGGAGTGACTGTTAAAAGGGAGTTGTTCTCACCATCTACTGCGCATGCTGCAGATAGAGGATTTGCCGCCAAGGCCAACTGTCCGGCACACCAACCTGATGATGCTTTTTGAAGATGCCTCCCACATGACACCTGTGGGATGTGCGGATTGGACTATGGGATGGGGTTACCAGGGGGAGGGGGTTGGGTCACATATTGATATCTATGATTACGTGCGCTTTTGCCTTAGATCTTGCTTTGCCTAGCTGCTATCTATTCATGACCAGTAAAAGTACTCTTAATTCTGCAAAATGGGGTTGAGTGGTTTCTTTCTTGGTTACTGAGGGAGGCCGCCTTGACAGTTATCTATTATGTACAAATCTTTTAATTGCAATGGATGCAAACTTTATGTTCCCCCTTCATTCCCATACACAAATTTCTAGTAATAAAGTATTTCTACGTCCTATGCATCTACTTTTCCTGCTCTCTCAATAATCAACTCCCCTTTTGTCTAAAAGGCTATAGCACTCCAATGTCAGCAGTAAAATACCAGAAGAAAAAACTAGTCAGAGGTGCTCACCCATTGTAGTGCGAATACCATAGCTGTCTTGCCGCCCATGCTGTGGCCAATTAACACACACCTACTGAGATGCAGCTGGTTCAGAAAGAGATGGATGTCAGCACTCATTGCTTCATAGGTCATGATGGGGCTGTGGGAACTATCCCCATGGTTGCGGGCATCTACTGTTAGAGCCTATCTGGGCAAGAGAAGAGGGAAGCCAGCAGGTTGGCAAAGATAAGACCTTACTTAATGACCAGAACTATATTTCAAACAGACACGATGAAATTATGATGATCTACCAAGGAACAGTCTAGCTGTTGAATTTTCCAGTAACCTGGAGATTCTTCAAAGGTAGCCTCATTTAGTGCACAGTTGTGCAATCTAGTAGTTTAAACACAATGTCACAATTGCATAGATGATTATTACCAGGTCTGACCAGCTCAGAAATTGTTGCAATACATACATTTGACTAAGATGCAGAAAAGCTTAATTATTATTTCCATCCCATAGAGATTCAGGAAAAGCTCTGGATCAAAGAAGTTCTTCAAATCTGCAAACCAGGCCTTGTAGGGGGAATTTAGCTCCTTTTAATAGGTTGATTTTCTAATAGGTTTAATAGGTTTGCTTTTCTTCTCTATTTCTCTTGCATAGTTTATATATACAATTATATTATATAATTAATATATTTATATTAAAACTATGCAAGACACAGAGAGAGACAAAAACCAACCAAGATTTAAAAAAAGCAATTAATTTAGAGCTTTGGGCTTTAATTCCAGCCCAATCTGAATTCATTTTGAATCATGGGAAAAGATATATCTTAGCTAAATTTGCAGACTTCAGGAAAAAAAAAGCATTGCATAAGATTTGTATTAAGGGCACCAAATTAAACAAATCAGCAGAATAACCTGCAGATTCAGTGTTGTAAAAAGCAGAACAAATTGAAAATTTTTAAAAAGTTGCATTTCTTCTGTTTTATTCATTTTTATTTCTTTATTAAATTTATACGCCACTCATTTTGCTAGCCAGAAAGATTCAGTTTTGATGCATTATACACTATTGTAATCTTTCTGATATTATCCACAAAACTCACATTTTTGTACCCACTGTCTCAGAGCATGAAATCTAATGAGAGAAATCTAGAGGACTCTTAGTTCAGATAAGACCAATTCTACTTTCTCATTTAGCTAATGACTTGTGGTTCAACACCTTGTTTTTGATTAACGTCCTCCTTCTCTTATATACATGTACTCCCCTTGTTCTTCTTTGCAACACTATCTTAATCCTGTCTGAATGTTTTGAGGTTGTTTATGAGACAGTAGAGATGATGAAGCTGCAGCAAGAGATAGTAGAAAGAACAAAGACTCTCTGTTGTATTGAGTGTAGAGCTGCATAAAAAACATAAAAATCTATGGCTCACCTGAGACAGACTGAAAAATATTTCAGAACATTCTGTTCAGTTATACAAAATCCTGCAAAAGAACTTCTGACTACAGTATTCAACATAAAAACGGCTCATTTTTGGCAGCAACTGACTTGCAAATCAGTAGCAACTCCTTTCTGGCTGACCATACACCTTTTACCCACCTTTCGACCAGTTTGGAGCACTAGCTTTTTTGCAAGGGATGAAAAATTGGATTTGCTTCCAAACAGCCCGTGCAGGAAAACAAGTGGAGGTTCTGATGAGGGTCCATCAAAAATGGCATAGGATAGAGGCACTGGCCTATAAATGAAACAAAATTCATGATCAAGTTGATGGTTAGGCTAGCAGGCCCGGACTGCAAAAATGTGGATGACCACAAAGTGGCAGATAGTAACAGAGATATGTAGAAACCCTCCTTGTTGCAATCCCATGGACATAATTTTTTCATGGTAGCAAGATTTGCAAGGTTTTGTAGGAAGTTATCACCCAGCCCTCTCCCAGAAAAATGAAATATCCTAGGAAATATTGAAAAGGCAGAATATTTCTCTGGATGTGAAAAGAAAGAAACATGTTTTAAAAGACAGAATAGCTGCCTGTAGCTTCCTGCCCATCCCCACCTTGTCAATGGGCCATTAAGAAGGCCAAGCTAGTCCCTTTACATAATAAAGACCTCCACTTCAGCTCCAGGGGGAAGGGATTAAGGCAGGATAATATTGGCCCTTTACCCAACTCCCCACATGGCATCTGAGAACTCAACCAAACCTGGATTCAAAACACAGCCTAGAGAGTTGCCCCTGCATGGCCCCATGGGAGTCTGACAACCAATCAGAATACAAGCTCAAGATCAAACCAGGGATTCAGCATCTCAGTCCTTCCTTCTCTTTTCTTCACCAACATTGAAGCATGTGATCACCTTTTCTGTTCAGGACTCAAGCCATGTGGTCCTGTCCACCAATAAACCATCTTTCCAAGCAGCCTCCATGTCTCTAGTGTCTTTTTCCCCACTTGGAGCCGAACCCAGAAGGACATTTCTTTCATCAGTTTATAAACACAAATTAATGTAAGGACAGATTTATGAATGACTATTAGCTAAAAAGAATCTCCAGGAAGGTTCTTCACCTTCTTCATCTTCACCTTCTCCACCTTCTCTTGTTAAAAAAAAAAAGTCATTTTACTTGTTCCCTGCTTGTGGGTTTCTTTGCAAAATTAAAAGTTTCTATAAGGACCAGTAAGATAGAATAAGTAAACCATAAACAAGATTTTGGTTACTGATGCTCTCAGGAGTCTCTGAGGCAGCTTACTATCAACATAAATCCATTTCAAAGGAATCAATAAATAGCATTTTAAAAACAGAATCTTCTGAAAATATTCTGCATCTGTATGCTGCCATCTACCGGTAGTGATTTTATAGGTTTTTACAACCAAATTGATAACCATTATACAGGTATTTCAGACAGGAAACAGCGGGGCATTGCACAAATTCCAGGTAAAAGGGCACCAAATTTCATTTTAAGGAACAATCTCTAAAAGCCTCCCTAAAAGTATAAGGAGACTCTAGGATCAAACAAAAGCAGTTATAAAAGATGCATCGCTTTCTCCTGTTGACACAGATCAGACATCATCATATTGAACTGTCAAACTATTATATGTAAGAACAATAGAAGAAAATAACTATAACTAAACACCAATGTTTGTAATAACAGCAATATGGCATTGTTAGTAAATCTTAAAAATGTTGTTTATACTAATTGTATTCATATATCCACTTCCATGTCTAACTTTTCCTTGAGATGCCATTTGAAGCTGACCTGCTTTAAATATTAGGTTGATACGAAACACTGTTTTACAACTGGAAACGAAAATATGCTGACTTGTTAACTGTGGCGTAGGATTAGTTTACAGGACTCCAACAAGCCACCTTTATCCAAAACCAGCATCCCCCTTTGCTCCGATGCGGGGACCAGGATATGAGGGGGCTTATGGCAATAATATGGGGTGCTCTTTTCTCCTTTGCCTAGGTCAGGCTTGGCCTGACTTTCAAGGAGACCATTTCTGCTGCCCCATCACAGCTGACAGCCGAAAAAGGGAAGACTATTGGGATGCCATCATTTTAATGTATAATTACAGCAGTATTTCTCAACCTTGGCAACTTGAAGATGTCTGGACTTCAATTCCCAGAATTCCCCAGCCAGCATTCTGGGGGTTGAAATCCGGACATCTTCAAGTTGCCAAGGTTGGAAAACACTGGTCTACAGCCTGTCTTTTCTACCTCTATGATGACTACATCCGGTCCATGATCCTGACATAACCGGAAACAGAAAAGCTTCATGCACCTGCCAGGCTTTTCCAGGAGGTTCGCTCTCCCCTTTGCAAGTTCCCTTCCCTTCCCGAGCTCTTACATGGTGGCGCGGCTGGCGAAACCCCTTCTTTCCCGGGCTGTGATACTGAGGCGACATCGGAGTGTTTGGGCTCGCGGCCAGCGAAAAGGAGAAGGCGGAAAGCCAAGAGCGCGAAGCATCATTGGCCGGGCGTAGCGGTCACCAAGGTGACAAAGAGACTAAAATTAGTGAAGGGACATAGCCACAGATCTACTTCCGGGTCGGTTGCTAAGGTACCGATGCCATAGAACGGGTGAGTTCCATGCTGGCTCAGGAATTCTGGGAGTTGAAGTCCACAAGTCGTAAAAGGGCCCTACCGTTCCTCACCTCCGCCATAGAAGAAAGTAATACTTTTCCCTTCCGGCTTTGTGGGACACGCCCACTGCCGTTTATCTGTCAGCAGAGGGAGCCACGAATATCCCTTTTCGTGTTTAGTTGCTAATACTGTAAAGCCAAGTTTCGGAATTGCACAAAACATTTTTTTCAAATAAAACTTGTAAGATACATATAAAATATCCCAGAAAACGTTATGATGGATAGCAAAAATGATTCCCCACAAGTCAGATGAAGCCTATAGGAAACATCCCTGCCTATTGATTGCAGGCAAATATATCCGCGGTCCTGACGTGCGATGCCATTGCTCTGTTCCGCAAGATACTCAATTTCCCAATCTCATGTTTATCCCCAGTAGTTCTCAAAAGTCTCTTATGAAAATACAAATGACCAAATAATTCAGGCAAAAACAACAAACAAACAAACAAACATCTATGGGGGAGGGGTTATCAAACCTTTTTATGGGGTATAAAATGTGCCAGAAAGCAACAAATCAAATAGTAAGATATTTATTAAACCTCAGAATTAAACAATAAAAAACTGTGATCCTATAAAATATTCCTCAAATAGCAAATTAATAGGTTTTGTCACCCTCTTCCAGTCCAATTAGTATGTTTCTTAATATAGTTACATGTATACACAGTTAAGTCTCACTTAATGTTTGATGAGTGCATGTCAGACGGGTCAGTTTTATGACTGTTTGTGGCATGGTCATGTGAACACAATTTGTGGTGGTTTTTTTGTCAGTTTCCTGCAAAATATGCCCATTTAGATGAAACCAGCATGTTTGTTTACCAATTGCAATGTTTACTTAATGTCCAACATGTTCCTCATGTACCCATGAGCGTTTGGGCACTCAGTGCCTAAAAGAATCGCCATCCCTGCTCTAGATCCTGGTTACAGGAAAATTACTTCCAGTCATGATGACTTACAACTATAGTGACTTAATCTTATTCCTTACAGTTGTAAGTTGAGAAGTGGCTGTATTCAAAGATCTCCAAATTATGCTCCCTATTGTTTAGTTGCTGAAAAAGAAATAACTTCAGTTAAAAGGAAAACATGTTTTCCTGAACTTCAAAAAGGAATTTGGATGCCATGCTAAAATGCTAATATCATCTTTATTAAAAGGCGAATAATGAAGTCTAAAATTCCATTTAATGCTAACACTAAGACCAAAATGTTTGAGAACCACTGTTCTAGGAAAATACCCCCCCCCAAAAATCAAATGTGATTGTTCAAAGCTCTTCCCTTAGCCCTTTCATTCACCATTATCTCTAGAAGATGTTCTAGTAAAGGAAATCATTTGAGTATTGACTGTTTTGTTCAGCATTGCAAGACCAATCCATATTCATAAAAATGAATGCAGGCTTTAAGATGTCTGTGATGCTATTTACTGTGTATTTAATATACATAAAATATAAAAATGTTTTTACTAACTCTTAGTTCACCCAGAGGATTTTAATTATTGACTGGATTAGTAGTATAATAAATATTAATAGCTTTCAGGCAAGCCAGAGGCCACTTTATTTTAATCATTAGTCATTTCCTGCATGAGGGAAAAACCAGAAAATTCTTCCTGCTTCTGCCTTTCTATACACAAAGCGGTTGACAATAATATATGGAATTAAACTGACTTTCTTTCTCAAAGAAAGAAATAGCTAATAGATAGTAGCTAATGCCACTTATTTCACAAATAAAACATATTGTCAAAGTAGCAGGATTCTCTGTGTTACCATTTTCATGTAGCACTTACAATATAAATCAGAGGTACAATTTTATACTCTTTAAGGGTGTGGTAATCCTAATTTTCATTTCTATTTCCCTCTTTTTAATTCAGGAGGGAGTTATAAACAGGATACTAAGAGCTTTTCTCAGCAGGTGGCAGCACACATCCAATTATTGCCTGAGCTAAGCAAGATGGGATTTGATTAGTATAAGAATTTGAGACCACCAGAAAATCTTAAAAGTGTAGACTAGACTGGGAAATCAATCTTAGAACAAGAAAAGTGGAAAACTGCTTCAAAAACTGTAAAAACATAGGGATTTGTCCATCAGTACCTTACTTGGAATGGAACTACTTGTGCAGTGAGAATGCACAGTATTTGGAATGGTCATTATTATTTGCAAGTTTATTGGAAGGATTTGGCTGACTTATAAACATTGTAAGGACTGCATTAAAATGGTTAGATCTCTGTCTAATCCAGGTATGGAGTTACCTCCCTCAGTAGTCTGAAACTCATACATTACATGTAGGCACCTTGCTTTTTTTGGCTTTATGACCTCCCATGATTGCAGCAATCAACCATCAGAATTCAATGGTACAGATTGAACTAAGCTTCTATTGAGTTTAATACCTCCTTTTATTTATATGTATAATGGAATGCCTTCTGCAGTCTTTGGAGTCTGAAAATATGAGAAAGAATAAACACACATTTCTTCTCCTGTCCTATAGAATTATTATTTGCTCATTTTCATAAATCAGCTGTTTTGCTGTACATTATATTTTCACACATTTTACTGGCCCAATTTATATTGTGGTGCTGTGGAAGCTGATTGATAAGAGTGTGTAATATTTTTTTAGTCTCTCTGTAACTTATCAGCTCCTTCCACAGCAAAGCTTTAAAATTTCCTCCCTAAATCATTTTTCTGTGGAAAGCTTACAGAACCTGCCTGGTTCATACAACCTGCTAAAGTAGGTTAAAATTAAATTAGATAATTTACAGGTCAGTGTTTTGTGGACATTCAGCCACTGCCTTAGCATGTTATGTTAGCCAAGCAATCCTGTTGAACCTTAAGTGGTTTGCCTCATGTGCCATGTGAATGCAGCACTTACAGTTTGTTAATCTGATTTTTGTGTGTGGTGTGAACTTAATTAGATAATAGTGATAATAGAGTTGCCTCTGAACATGTGAATGTGACTTCTGAAACCACATCTATTCTGTGCAACCAAGAGATTCCATAATAGCATACATGTTTTCCCCAATTCATATACCCATTTTATTTTTTACCACAGGACTGTGACATTAACAAATAATAAGTAATAATAAATATCTGGAACTCCAACAACTACTATACATGACTGCAGAACTACTGATCATTAATCTTCAGACTCATTCTGTTCTTGTTTAGTTGCTATCTGATTCACAGGTCAAAAAAGAAAAGCCACCCACAACCTGGAAAATAGCTCTTTGCTCTTTGGTATGATGAAGATCCTGTCACAAACTTCAACAGAAGATAGTGACGAAAACATGGAAGACCTTCCTCATCCAAGAGATCCAGAGACCTGTGTTCCTTCCCAGTCCTCACACACCATTGTTCCTTATTAGAACTGCTGCCTTTGAAGACTGGTGAAGAGTTAAACTACAGCCAGGCGGCAAGTTGGCTTGAGGCCAAGTATCTTCCATCTGTCCTGGTATCGGTCATGTGCTCCAACCGAGTGTGGCAATCACAAACGTATTCTTTGTGCTGAAGTGAGCTGTATAGAACAGTCAGTTGTCCTGGTGAGGACAGACTCCACCACTTCTAACTGGTTGCCACCTATCCTTTCTTAAGTGCAATTAGCAACTGAACAGAGTTACGTGCCCCAGAACAGGTTCCTCCTGGCTCAACTGATAGCTGATCCTCCCATTTATTGGCTCTTGATAACCAGCATTTTTCACCCCCCTAAAAAGCAATAAATTGGGCAAGAGTGTACAGTACTAGGAATTTTGTAGGTTGTAATCTGAATGTATCTGGAAAGCATTAGGTTGGGGGGAAAAACTTGAAAGTCTTAGAGCACGTTCTATGTGCTACATCTAAGCAGAAAGTGAACTCCCAAAATTAGCCATCTAGTTTGTGGTGCTTTTGAAACCACACTATCAAAAACATTTCATGGAAAATTACCTTGTGAGAAAATTCAACTGTTAATGCATACATTATTATGAAAGAAGGACATCCAAGGTAAAGTTATCCTTGAGTTGAACTGCGCTTCTGATCATGTCATAGACCTGTCAAATAAAATATCATATTTTTTTTTATTATGGTCCTTAACCAGTCATTACAAAAAAAGAACATAGTAAAAATGAGAAAGAGTTTAACACAGCAATTTGTCATTGGGAAAGGGTCATGGACATGTCCACACAGGATTTGGAGATTCAGAGGGAGAGGGTAAAATCCAGAATGGTTTATTTGTACCTTTTGAGAAATTAGTAAACTTGTAGTTGGAAGCCCGTTGCTGTTCTTCTTTAATCCTAGATATATTGGGGCAGCTCCACATTACCACCTGAAATCACTTCAGTGATTCTATTCCGTAGATAGTCTGCAGACAGGGACAGGAAGAGGCTATTTCACAGAATACTCTCCAGGAAGTATTGAAAATAGTATTTTTAGGGAAATTCTCAGAAAATAATTTTCAGAGAGAGGTCATCTCATTGGTATCCTAATCCCAGAGTTAAGTATAACCACAATAAATTTGCATGCCTCATTAAGTGGAACGTAAGTTGCCAGTAATCATAGAAGCTCTCTGCTCAACCTTGCTGTTTCTTTGACATCATTCTCTCTTTTTCTGCTGCCTCCTCCTATCCCACCCCGCCATCCCCTTTTGTTCCAGAAGACGTGGGAGCCATCATTGTACTCTGTCCATCTACGCCAGGAGTGTCAAACCGGCCCAAGGGGTATTTAGATCTGGCCTAGAGGGCCACCCTGGAAACAGTGAAGGACTGGCTCGCAGTACCTCTGCTAGTGAAAACGGAGTTCAGGAGAGCCCTCCCGAGCTCCGGCTTCGCTGGCAGAGGGTTGCAGGAGGCTGTTGCAGCTGAAAACTGAGCTTGGGTTTTCTCTGACAGAGCTCTCAGGCCACCACAGGCATCCCCAACACAAGTGACATTAAGCTGGCCACGCCCTCTCTAGCCACGCCCACTCCGCCCCTCAAGGTCAAACACAGTCTTGATGCGGCCCTCAATGAAATCAAGTTTGACACCACTGATCTAAGCTTGTTTCTGCACATGGAAAGGTTTGAAGTTTCTGTTTTTGCTTTGTTTTGGATCTTTAAGAAAACTCTTCGGTTGGAACCGCAATTGATGCCTTTTTTAATTGGCTTTAGTTGCTGATGTTAACTGTAGATAAAACATTTTATGACAAAGGTGGGGCCTTTTAGAACAATGTTTGATATGAGAGCAAATAAAACGTTTTATAGTAAGCAGAAGAATTTCCCTAACATTTCTCTTCCCCTTTCTGCAATTCCTGTGACCTGCCAAAGTGTTTGAAACTTGGGAAGGATGCAGATTTGGGAATCCCTTACAAACAAGGAACAAATACATCAGTATTAAATCAACTTTGGTTTTGATTCTTCTGTAAAGATATTAAAAATGTAAGCAGGATCTAGAGCAGGGATGGCGAATCTTTAGGCACTGAGTGCCCAAACGCTCATGGGTACATGCCCAAACTAAAAGGTTTGTGCGCATGCGCGAACATGCATGTACGTGGATATGTGCAAATGTGCGCATCCACGGACATGCGCAACAGAGAACACCTGAAGACCAGCTGGCCGGCAGGAGGCGGGGCATCTCAACCCCGACAGTGCAGCAAGAGGTAAGATCTTTTTCTTTCGTGAGTTTCTGTTTCGTTGTTTGCAGAAAAACAAGCTCATGAAAGCAACACCACTGACCTGGGGTGATGGTGTGTGTGCCAGGAGAGAGGGCTCTGCCAGGGGTGGGTTCCTGCCAGTTCTAACCTCTTCTATAGAAGAGGTTTCACAAATCTACAGTGGCGTTTAGAACCGGTTCCAGCTCCCTCCCCCCGCCCGTCCGCACATCATCAAGGTGAAGAGCGAGAGGAGGAATTTTGGGAGTTGAAGTCCACAAGCCTTAAAGCTGTCAAGTTTGAACATCCCTGGTTTTTTTTCTAAAGGGTTAGGGGTGCAAGGGTCTTGTAACTTGACAGCTTTAAGACTTGCACACTTCAATGCCAGAGTTTCTGAGCCAACATTTGGGTTGCTAAGCGCCAAGCCACTCCCACTCGGTCACATGGCTGGCAAGCCACTCCCACCCAGTCACATGGCTGACAAGCCACTCCCACAGGGCAGGCCACACCTATAGAAGAGGTTCTAAAAAATATTGAAAACCACTGGGCTCTGCATGCCTCAGGTTCACCATCATGCCTCATCAAGTATCTTTATAAGAATCTTTAATAATCCATCAACTACAATAACGCTACTAACACACAATATGTGGGTGAACAGGCTGAATGATAGACTTGCCCAAGTCTCATCCAAGAAAATTTCTTAAGCATAACTCCATCCTTTATATTGGTAATCCCAAAATACAATTTAAAAACTCAAGATGATGATTGCAACAATGTGAACAAATATCTACATTTTTTTTAATGCCCTAGTGATGTCCTAAAAAACTGCTGGAGCTTCAATCTCATTAGCAATAGCAGCAGCAGTTAGACTTATATACCGCTTCATAGGGCTTTCAGCCTTCTCTAAGCGGTTTTACAGAGTCAGCATATCGCCCCCAACAACAATCCGGGTCCTCATTTTACCCACCTCGGAAGGATGGAAGGCTGAGTCAACCCTGAGCCGGTGAGATTTGAACTGCAGAACTGCAATCAGCTGAAGTAGCCTGCAGTGCTGCATTTAACCACTGCACCACCTCGGCTCTGCAGCCCCCATCTTGTTACCCTGCTGGCAAGGAGGTTGCAATTTGAAAGAATGCAGATTATTTTGCATAGGGTGGGAAGCTTCTTTAAAAACAAAATCTATCGTTATGACGCTACCTCTTTGATGGATGGATTATTTATGTTTAATGTTACTGTATATACTCGAGTATAAGCCTAGTTTTTCAGCCCACTTTTTGGGCTGAAAAAAGCCGCCTCGGCTTATACTCGAGTCAGTGAAAAATTTGCCCGAAATGGAGGAGAAAAAGGGGCGGGGCCATGCCGCTGGGTGACACTCGTGAATGGCCCAGTGCCCCTGTGAGTTTCCCCTCCCTCTGTGTCAGTTTGCCGCGCAGCGCGCACCGCACCATCCCCCCTCCTCACGTTCTAATGTATGCAGGGCTGTCTTAACGATTCCCCTTCCTCCCCCTCCTGCCGCTCTGCAACGATGTCCCACCTCCTCCTTGTTATGGCAAGCAGCCACATAGCGATGTCCCACCTCCTCTGGTACAGTGATCCAATGATAGGAATCACTGTGCCGTGTGTCATAGGAGGCGGGACATCGCTCCCGCGGCTGCATGGACATCATCATCACAGCGGGACATCAGCATCATGAGGTGAGTGAAGTATTTCATTGAATACACCGCTAGTTTACTGTTTTCTTTGAAATAAATATTCAAAACATTATTGGTATCTATTTTTATTTTTGAAATTTACCGGTAGCTGCTGCATTTCCCACCCTAGGCTTATACTCGAGTCAATAACTTTTCCAGTTTTTTGTGGTAAAATTAGGTGCCTCGGCTTATATTCGGGTCGCCTATACTCGAGTATATACGGTAATTTATTTATTATTTATGTCCTTTCTTCCCCTTTTTGCACACATTTTTTTTCTTTTTTGTTGTTAGGGTTGGATGTATGGTCTTTTGTTGTTGTTCTGCATTTTATTCTTGTTGATAAAACAAACAAATATATATTATAATAAATGATTTAATGTTTTTTTTAAACCTTTAATAAATTGGCTTCCAGATATTGCAAACAGAATACCCATCAGAAGTGTAAGGGGCTACAGAAAAAAGGCAAATGAATGTATGATTTCCATATCCCAGAAAGCAATATTTTAGCTTCTTTTGATATTAAACAGTTTCTCCTATTGCCACCTTCAAATAATTTGTTAATTTTGGGCAGGATACTCTAAGAAGGATTAAGAGGCTGGCAGCAACGATGGCCAGGCACTAAAAGCTAAAGCTTACTGCAAGAAATTGAAGAAGCTTTCTTGTAACAATAAGGAAAGACTGAGGTTGGATATATTGCTCTACAAATAATTGGAAATAATTGTACAAATAAGTACAAATAAAACGAATGCCACATAGAAGAAAGTCAAGACCTGTTCTCTGTTATTCCAGAATGTAGGGTGCATAATAATGGATTCACAGTAAAGGTAGTCCTCAACTTACAACAGACTCCCCAAAAGATACTCATGACCCATATTCAAAATTCCAATGGCTGGGGCCTGCATTTGTGTCTGTTTGCAGCATCCCACCATCATATGAGCCGAGATGGCACAGTGGTTAGAGTGCAGTACTGCAGGCCACTTCAGCTGACTGTTAGCTGCAGTTCGGCGGTTCAAATCTTACCGGCTCAGGGTTGACTCAGCCTTCCATCCTTCCGAGGTGGGTGAAATGAGGACCCAGACTGTGGGGGCGATATGCTCACTCTGTAAACCGCTTAGAGAGGGCTGAAAGCCCTATGAAGCGGTATATAAGTCGAACTGCTATTGCTATTGCTATTGCTATATAACTGTGATTTAGAATTTATTTGCTGATAAGTAGCATTTACTTCTGTTTCTGGTGAAGAATGCTCATTGCAAACACTAGGTTCACTTTATGACTGCAGTGTACACTTTATAATCATGACTTTTGCTTAATGACTTCTGCAAAAAAAAGGTTGTACATTTGGGTGTGGTATGGCATGACTTACAACTGTAATTCTGTAGTAGTAAGTCAAGAACTACCTGTAGTAAGTCAAGGACTACCTGTAGTAAGGCAAGGACTACCTGGAAAGTACAAAAAGGCAGGTTCCAATTTTAGAACAAAATGGAAGACATCAAATTAGGGTATCCTATTATTCTTGCTTGATTTGGATGAGGGGATAGATGGGGAACTCATCAAATTTGCAGGCGACAGCAAGCTAGCAGAAATAGTCCACACTCCAAAGGATCCAGAAAGGTCTTGGCAGACTTGAACATTGGGCACTATTTAACAAAATGAAATTCAATGGTGAAAAAGTAAGATTCTACATTTAGGCAAGAAAAAAATCAAATAGACAGGTAGAGTATAGGTGATACCTGGCTCAATAGTAATAACTGTGAGAGGGACCTTGGAATCCTAGTGGACAATCACTTAAATATGAACCAGCAATGTGCTGCAGCTACCAAAAAAACCCCCCAAGGACTGATTAACAGAAGGATAGAATCAAGATCATGTGAAGTGTTAATACCACTTTATAATGCCTTAGTAAGGCCAACTTGGAATACTGCGCCCAGCTTTGGTTGCCACGATGTAGAAAAGATGTGGAGATTTTAGAAAGAGTGCAGAGAAGAGCAACAAAGATTATTAGGCGACTGGAGGCTAAAACATACAAAGAACGGTTGCTGAAATTGGTCTTGTTTAATGAAAAGAAGGGCCGGGGTGACCTGATACCAGGGTTCCAATGCCTTACTGAAGGCAGGACAAGAAGCAATGGATGGAAACTAATTAAGGAGAGAAGTAACCTAGAACTATGGAGAAATTTCCTGACAGAACAATTAATCAGTGGAACAACTTGCCTTCAGAAGTTGTGAATGCTCCAACACTGGAAGTTTTAAAGAAGAGATTGGTCAACTATTTGTCTCAAACGGTATAGGGTTTCCTGCCTAGGCAGCGGGTTGGACTAGAAGACCTCCAAGGTCCTTGAGATTGGGACAGAGATCCCTTCCAATTCTCATATTCTGTATTGCTTAACACGTTCATACAGAATACACATATCAAAGAGCCAGTGCTGGTGAGATAGACTATAATCCTGTGCACAGCAGAGGATAAAAGAACCAGTCCGGTCTTCATTTCTAAAAATGAAGTGGGAATGTTGAGATGCAAATGAGCTGAATATATGCCAAGATCTTGCTTCAAAAATAACATGAAATCAATTCTTTATGTAGTGCTAAGCATTTATTTATCGTGTTTGCTTGTTGCTATCCACGAAATGGTAGATAATAAAAGTGATTAAAGTTTGGCTTAGTACCAAAGGAAAGATTGGAAGCATTTAATTAAGAGGGGATGGTGGTGGAAGACACTGCTAAAATGGTAACTGGGAATCTCAGTGCCAATATGTCTGGACTGGAGCAACCAGATTTGGGAATGCTATTCCAAGATAATGGGGGCAAAACAATTCCACCAAGTGTATTGGGATAAGAAAGACGTTTTCTTCTGCTGCCTTTCCTGTGGTAATCTTGCCCTCTGAAACGTCTCTATTTCTTCCCCAGCCTCTGCAGTTTGCAGTGTTTGTTTCATTCTTCATCTACAGCCGGTAAACCCAGCCAAGCAGAAGGGTGTGGATTGTGTGTTACTCTCTCTAAAACCAGGAACAGGAGAAAATAAACAGAAGCTTGCTCAATCCAATCCTGCCTGAGAACAAGCAAGTGAGAAGCCGCTGGAGATCTAAACTTTTCTCATGAGGGAATGAAAGAAAACAGGTTTGAGCCACTCTCTGCAGGTTAAGAAGAAACCAAAACCCCGTTCACGCCTGAGTTGAAAACACTGGTCACTTGCTCTTGGGAGCGTTCTCAGCAGAGCAAATGGCCCTTGTAAAGTAACTATACATTGAAGAACGCTTCTGAGCATGCCAAGGTTATCGAGAACCATGCCTCTCCTACAGGTAGTTCTCGACTTACAGCAATTCGGCTTGAAGTTACCCCTGCACTAAAAATGGTGACCTATGACCATTTTTCACACTTATGACCTCGGCGGTATCCCCATGGTCACGTGATCAGAATTGAAACGCTTGGCAATTGACTCATATTTATGATATGAGCACCCCAGCGTCACGGGACCACCTTTTGCAACTTTCCTGACCAGCAGAGTCAATGGGGAAACCAGATTCCCTTAACAACCGTGTTACTAACTTAACAACTGCAGTGATTCACTTAACGAACGTGGCAAGGAAAGTCGTAAAAAGGGGCAAAAGTCACTTAACAAATTTCTCACTTAGCAACATAAATTCCAGGCTCAATTGTGGTCATACGTTGAGGATTATCTGTATTACATCCACCCGGTTTGCTAGGATGGGAAGGCAATATACGTTACGGGTCCCATTGATTAGGAATGTACTGTATATCTAGTGGGACATATACGAAAAACAGCCTTCTTAGTGGTGACTCTTTCTCTGTGGCACATCATCCCTCCCTCGAAGGCATGGTTAATCTCCACCCTGTTGCTTTGCCAAAAGCCCCCTAAAACATGGATTTGTTAGGAAGCTTGGGGACACAAATGGAGAAGGAGCTGATCAAGGACTGAGTTGATCATGTACTTGCTGCTAGGTGAGGTGAGGTGAGATTTTTTAAAATCAGTTTTTATTATGTGGTGGATTTTTTAAATATTGTCAATCGCCCAGTGTGAAATGGGCAGTGATATAAATTTATTTCATAAATAAATAAACAACGCAAGCAGCTTATAAATTGCGAGATGGGAGATAGGTTTCCAATCCAAACATAAGAACAATTCTTATGCCTTGGAACCTTTTCTTAATAAGCAATAAAGTTCTGGATTAAATTTCATAAGGTACTGTAGTTTGGATTTGTTTGCTTGTTTGTTTTTTAAATATAGTATAAGAAAGTCCTGGAATGAATATGATGTAAATCAGTGGTTCTTAAACTGGGGAATAATTATCCTGGAGAGGTGGGAGCAATTCAAGCATATCCTGAGGGTAATGGAGCACTTTACAATTGCTTATTTGTGAGTTGAGAATCCAGTTTGTGATTGCTGATACAGAGATACTTGTATAAATTAAAACAATGTTGGGTGTTTTTATTGAGGGGGGGGGTAATGATGTTGTTTGAGTACAAAAAAAAATGGGTAATTGGATCAAACAGTTGAAGAGCCACTGCCTTAGAAAGGAGAGGACTACGTATGTGTTTCTACCCCACATAGGTAGAACAGAAGTTCTCATTCAGAGATGAAATCCAAACCATCAGCTCAGTGATTGTGTGTGTGTGTGTTTGTGTGTGTGTGTGTGTGTGTGTGTGTGTCTGTCTGTCTGTTATATTTGTCTCCCATTTTGCTTTCCTGCCTAATGTAGCCAGTTTTCCTGCTCGCTTCTGATCATACTTCAGTAACAAGTGATATGGTTTGACCTGGGGTGAGGGATTCTTCTGACTCAGGTCACCCCACTGGGTGCAAAGGCCAAAGGGAGGGGAGATGTTTCTTTGGAACTCAGATGCTTGTGTGAAGGTCAAAGAGCTTATACACATTGTAAGAGAATAACCTGAGCTGAAGCTTGTGATAAATCCAAGTGCCTTCTCCATATACGGGCATTTTAGTCTACATCAGGGGTGTCCAACCTTAGCAACTTTAAGACTTGTGGACTTCACCTCCCAGAATTTCCCACCCAACCATGACTGGACACCCCTCATCTACATTCAGGCATCGTCAACCAAGACAACTTTAAGATAGGTGGACATCAATCCCCAGAATCCCAGCTATGTTGGCTGGGGAATTCTGGGAGTTGCAGGCGACATATCTTAAAGTTACTAAGATTAAGAAATGCTGGTCTAATTGAATATATTATTTCTGAATCTCATTAAATAACTGCTTTTAGAAGAATATATTTGGCCTGATTAGACAAAACTGGCCTCATTTAATTAAATGTATTTAAGCACCAGAGGGCAGGACAAGAAACAATGGTTGGGAACTAATCAAAGAGAGAAGCAACCTGAAATTAAGGAGAAACTTCCTAACAGTGAGGACAATTAATCAATGGAACAGCTTCAGAAATCATGAGTACTCCATCACTGGAGGTTTTTAAGAAGAGTCAAGACAGTCACCTATCTAAAATGATATAGGTTCTCCTGCTTGAGCCGGGGACTGGACTAGAAGACCTCCAAGGTCCCTTCTAGCTCATTCTATTCTAAATGCACTTGTGAGCTGGGCCATGATGGCTTTTTTTAACTGGTGTCTGCTTCCACTATTTTAGATAGCCAGTTTGCTCTGTGCCTGGATTTAACTTTCATGGACAATGCTCGCTTTTCATTCTCCATGCTTTATCAAGCCTTTGTTAAAGTCATTTTGCTGGCCATCTCTGGATCTTGTGGCAGTGGGTCAGGTTTGGGTTGCTGCCGACATTACTGGCAGTTCAGTGCATGCAAAAAAATTGTGTGCCTACGCACGCTTCACTCACACACATGTTAGACGTGAGCTGCGCAGGCACATTTGCACATAAATAGGTCTGTGCATGCGCACAATGTTTAAAAATGAAAAAAAATTACATTTCTGCAATGAAAATTGTTATGCGCATGTACAGGACTGAAAGTTAAGATGGCGGCACTGTAGGAGAACCGATTCAGGGGCATAGCAGGCCTGATTCACTGCCGGTTCCAGCGACCCAAGCCGCCAAACCACTACCGGTTCGGCTGAACCGGTAGGAACCCGCCACTGCAGTGGGTTCTGCAGATTAATTTACATTTTTGGTGTGAAACGGACTTTCCTTGTCACTTACCAACTGAACTAACTAACTGGCATATTAATATAATCTTCTATCCAATGTTTCCATTGTATTTCCACACAATTTTTAGAGCGACTTGAAATAAGAGAAGCAAATCCCCTACGGCTATTCTATTCCATTATCTTTACTACTTAATCTCCCCGTTTTACCTTATTCATCAGTCTCTTGTGGAGTACTTTCAGTCTGGTACAGACTAATGTTACGAAAATCAATTTCTAGCAGTTTGTGCAGACCGTACACTGATTTTTCTCCCCATTCCAGAATGTTCACGACCGTTGCTGTTGGCCACGTTCAGAGTTGAGCTCATATTTTTAAACAAAAACTTGGCTTCCGTCAAGCCCCCAATGGTCTCTTGACTCTTGGCAGGGTTGTGCTCATAAAACAAGCAAAGCATTGTTTATGTTGCCGGGGCGAGGGGGGAGGAGAGAACATTGGAGGAAAGATAATAATGACAAAACTAACTTGTGGAGCAAAGGGAACAAAATGTTCACCAGCAGAGAAAGATGGATCTCTATGGGACTCGATAGTACAGCTCACTGTTCCCAGGAGAATGGAATTTGCCAACTCCCAAATAATTAAGTATGCAAGATTTGGTTGGTTTTTCAAACAGTTTTATTGGGGGGAACAAAGAAGGAAACACACTGTAACTTACTATATATACAAAATAAAAGAGGAAATCATGCTTACCCTCAGCTATGTACAATAAAATCCCACCCACCCATAGCCCGTTGCCAGCAAGTGCCATCTTGCTGTATCATCTTGGAAAGGAAGATGGGGAAATGATGTTTAAGGACAATGGTGTCTGGAGATGAAATTTTTATAGCAATAGCAATAGCAGTAGACTTATATACCGCTTCATAGGCCTTTCAGGCCTCTCTAAGCGGTTTACAGAGAGTCAGCATATTGCCCCCAACAATCTGGGTCCTCATTTTACCCACCTCGGAAGGATGGAAGGCTGAGTCAACCCTGAGCCGGTGAGATTTGAACCGCTGACCTGCTGATCTAGCAGTAGCCTGCAGTGCTGCATTTAACCACTGCGCCACCTTGGCTCAATTTGGCTGGAGGGGCCACTGGCAGTTCTTTACCTCTCTCCCTTCCACCAGTTGCTGTCAACGTGCAGTTCAAGGAGGAGTACCTTCATGGCTGGCTGTTCTTTAGGATGGGAAGAGGGGGCCTTGCCCTCATTCTAAAAGGCTCAGAATGAGAAGAAGAAAGGCATAAGCCTTCTTGATTCCTCATCCACACAAATTCCCGTGGTCGGATGCTCAAAGGTGGCTGACAAATTTCCTCAGACAGCTGTTTCCCCCCCCCCATCTCAAATACACGACTTGTTGTTCAATGTGGAAAAGGCTCACTGGTCATGTCCTCCCAACACATTTCACTTGGGTACTGAATCAAACCAGGCTCAAATAGGCATTGAATCATAAATTAAGCAATTGGGTTGGGTTGGTGCAACACAATAGCCTCCAAAACTAACCGTGATTCAAGCTAAGCACTCTTAGTATGCTGTATAAAACGTTAGGGAAAGAACAGTCTCTGCCACTTGCCACCCATGTCCCAGGAATATTCAACAATTGTCCAGCTGCCCCAAGTGCTGATGTTGTTCTCGTCCCCATGTCAAGCAAATGATCATACTCTTCCCCCATTGCTTGAAGGCTTCCCTTTCAGAAACCACATATGGTTAGAAAACACAGGTGTCCAAAGTTGGGAGCCAAGCGGCAGGGGGGTAAGGGGTGGGGGAATCCAACAGCACAGAAACCATCATTCAAAGAAACAATCCACTTGATCCTTCCAGGTTTATACTAACCGTCTGCAGTCACTTTGACTCCTGAAGGGAGGCCTGAAGGCCAAGCTTCAGCAATTGGGATGGGGTCTCACCAGTTAAGTGTTCGATGAAAGTCTGAGAATGTTTTATATCAGAGGCAAACAAAGAAAAATGGGGCCAGGCAAGTTCCTTTCCGTTCTTAGGAAATCAATGAGAAGGGAGCCATACAGACGATCGCTGTACAAATTCTCACTGAACATGAGAAAAAATCTTGGTGGAAGTTTTTTCTTCTTCTTGAACAAGCAAAGGTGAATTTAACCCATCCTTGTAGGCATGTAACACTTACAACCATGAGGGTGTTCCCGCCACTTCATACGTAATTCTTCTTGTCGTAGCTCATCGCAGTAGACCTGGGTGCAGAGTAGGCCATGGTTGTGGGTCTGTACTTCTCCTCCTTGGGGGGGCAGGAACAGCAGAGCAAGCTTCCTCCGAAAAGGAAAAGGGCTGCTGCTGCCCAACCAATGTAGAGTGAAGGTCCTATTTCACGTTTCAGGTAATCTGGGACTGCTACATTGTAGAAATCGCGGATAATTTGATTGGCAGACCAGCAGACGGGGATGAGAGTCAGGAGGCCTGCCAGCAGGAAGATGACCCCAGAAGTGATGGTGACCTTGGCCTTTGTAGATTCATCTTCAATGCAGCGAGTGCACTGTGCTCCCATCAGGAAAATGAGGATCCCCATCACCCCAAGGACAATGGCAATGACGATTAAGGCCCGAGCAGCCTGTAGGTCTGGTGCCAATGCCAGCATGGAATCATAGACCTTGCATTGCATCTGGCCGGTACTCTGAGCCACACAGTTCATCCATAGCCCTTCCCCGGTGAACTGCGCAGTGACGATGTTGTAGCCGATGAAAGCAGTCACTTTCCACATAGGCAACCCGCAACACAAGATGGTGCCTATCACGCCTATGACAGACAGGGATACGCCGCCAATCTCCAAACCCATCGACATCTTGGCGCCGACAAATCAGCCACTGCCTTCCCAACTGCAATGCAAATCTGCTGCTTTCTAGTCGCGAGGTTCTGAGCAAAGCAGGTGAAGCACCCAAAGCTCTGAGCTGATTTATAAACTGTCCTGTCACCTGGGCGGGCTCTATAGCTCAAGCATGGGTGGGGCGTCACCAACGGACTCTCAACCTGCCCTACCCTTGTACCATCCTCTCTTTCTCTCTCTCTTTTTCTTTGTTTGAGATGGCATTTATGAGAAATGGAAATTTTCTGCAGAGGGCAAACGGGAAATTACCCTTGAACTGAATTCCAGCTGGTTGCTTGGCGTGACACTCAGTTTCAGAGCAAACTGGCAGACAAAGATTGGTAGCAAAAAGCAAAAAATGCCTTGTAAGGAGGCTCTTGATTCACCGGGCTTCCTTTGTTGCATTTCAACGTTGGGCTGGGTCTCTCAAGTCCAAATCAAGCATGACTGCTGATAGTCAACAAACTGCCTTTAAATCATAAACCTCAGATATACATCGGAATTTCTTGATAATTCATCATTTTTTACTGATTTATTGAAGACAGGCATAGTTTCGGCTAACATCCTATAATAAGCATGGGGTGCACTTAATTAGCTAAGCTCTCCACTTCTGGGTGTTTTTTAACAAGCTCATGATGAACCTTTTACCTCCAAACCGTTTCGTGACATTCTTTCGCACAGTTTAAACAAAGCTATCAGAGGGATCGTCCCTTGCCGGTCACATCTACCTGACCCACTAGAGTGGGGAGGCAAGGAATGATCTGGCACAGGGATGGGATTCTGCCGGTTCGCACAGGTTCAGGTGAACTGGATGTTAATTTTACATCTGGTTAGCCGAACTGGTAGCTGGAAGCACTGGCTGGCCCTGCCCATCCCTCCCAGGAGTCTCCACGCGGCCCATTCATCGTGCCAGGTAAGTGCAGAGCCTGTGCGGAGGCCCTGGGAGGGCAAAAAATGGGCCTACTGGAAGTAGGCCTACCAGAAGTACTGTACAGGGGTGGTGGAAAAGAAACCTTAGCTTTAATCGAACACAAAATAGAAGCAAATATTGTAACATGGATATATCAGGCTCTGAAGAGAAGAGCAGCAAGGGTAGAAACAGTTTCTACCTATATATATTCCTGTATATAGAATACTAAATAACAGAGTTGAAAGGGGCCTTGGAGGTTTTCTAGTCCAGCCCCTTACTCGAACAGAAGACCCTAAACCAGCCAATGCCCAACCTAACCCAACCAATGTTCAACCTTGGCAGCTTCAAGATTTGTGGACTTCAGCTCCCAGAATTCTCCAACCAGTCATGTTAGCTGGGGGAATTCTGGGAGTTGAAGTCCACAAGTCTTAAAGTGGCCAAGGTTGGACACCCCTGCCCTATACCATTCTAGACAAATAGCTGTTCAATCTCTTCTATAAAAGCTCCAGTGATAGAGCGTTCACAACTTCTGGAGACAAGCCCTTCCACTGATTAATTGTTCTCACTGATAGGAAATGTCTCAATTCTTGGTTGGATTTCACTTTAGTAAGTTTCCATTCATTATGTCTTGTCTTGCCCTCAGGTGCTTTGGAAAATAGGTTGTCCCCCTCTTCTTTGTGTCAGCCATTCAAATATTGGATGAGTGCTATCATGTTACCTTTAGTCCTCCTCTTCATTAGACTGAACATACCCAGTTCCTGAAAGCATGAAAGAATTCACTATATGCTTTAGTCTTTTATAGTAGGGGTAATAGGCCCAAGACAGACCCAATATCCCCTGAAATCCCTAGGACCCGCTACCAGCAAAATACTTGGTTCGATGGGTACAACTCGGGGTAGAGCCACATTTCCAGTTCACTTCAGCATCTCCTGAGAGGAGAACATTGGATGATGTCATTCAGAAACCATCTCCAGCCAGCAACTAACAACACTTTGCCTGTATTTTCTGACTCTGCATCACAAATAGCTCTGACTCAAGCCATGGTGAAAAACTGGGCTTTTTTTTTTCCTTTTAAAGTTCAGTGATAGAATAAGTGAAACAATGTTTTTCAGATTTTAACTAAGTACAAAGGAATCCTCCAGGGCTGATCTGTCTTTGGTTTGACTGGGTGAAATTGACAGGAATTCTGCGACTTTCCCTTTTAGCCCCAGTGAAAGGAAAAATAGTAAAATATTATTTTTTTTCTTTTTCCACTCATAAAGGGATTTCTCAGGCCACCTTCCTTTGTAGTTGGTTTGCACACAGCAAACAAGCAGCCAATAATACAGTTTAGTAAAGGTATTAATCGACAAAGTAGTTTTGTACTAAAGTTGTCTGACAATATTGGAGGCAGCAAGTTGAACCAGATGACGTTTAGCTGAATCCTTTGAGCAGTCCTCGACAAACCTCTCTTTTCTGCTTTCTGTTCTGGAGTTTATTTAAGGCTTCGTGACCTTTGAGCCAAGCTTGTTGGAGTAAGATAAACTATCTTAAAGTCAGTTTGTTTGAACTTGTATTTATCCCACCCTTGAATACACACTCCCAAATAGCTCCTGATCCACAATCTAATTTGCACACAATGCTTCCCAATTTGTTTATCTCTAAATATGACAAACTGCCCAGAATGGCAGATTAGCGGCCAGGTTGAAAATGTACCTTATTCCCTGTCACAGCACAAATAGCAAACCAAGAAACAATCTAGCCATCTCCTGAAGAAGAAATGATGGCCAAGAATTACGCACATTAGTGCCAAATTAGTGCCAAAAAAAATCTGTTACTGTATCCATAGAACTAATGGGATCAGAGCTTTCCTGATGAGGTAAGAGATCCTGAATGAACAGTAAACAGTTCAATTAAGGTGTCAACACTGTGTACAACCATTGTAAAAAAAAAGACCAACAGCTTGATAGGGATAATAAGAAATGGAGTTGAAAATAAAAAAGTCAGTTTCACAATCTCTTATATAAATCAATGGTATGACCACACCTGGAATATTGTGTGCAATTCTGCGCTTAAAAAGGCAGCTCAGACAATCAAGGGGGCTGGAGCTGCTTCTCTAGGAGAAAAGTGAATGTTGTCTAGAAGAGTGAATGTTGAGTTTTACTGTCTAATTTACTTTGTGCACATCTCTTTTTGGTATTGTCCTACACTCCCCTTCCCTTTTTTGATTGTAAGCTGCCCTGAGTCCCCTCAGGGAAAAGGGCGGCCTATAAATAAACAAATCAAATCAAAAGATTGTGACATTTGGGCCTTTTTTCATCTACAAAGCATGCAAATGAGAAAGGACATTTGTATTTGTATTTTATTATTTGTATGCCGCCCTTCTCCGGGAGGACTCAAGGCAGCGAACAATTCAAAGGGGATAAGGGGGAACATAAAAGACAAAATACAAATAATAAAAGTCGACAACAATCACACAACCATACATGTCGAGAGGGGAGGGAACTCATCACCCCCAGGCCTACCGGCAAAGCCAGGTTTTGACGGCTTTTCGGAAGGCCTGGAGAGAGGTGAGGGTCCGAATCCCTACAGGGAGTTAATTCCAGAGGGCCGGAGCTGCCACAGAGAAGGCCCTCCCCCTGGTAATAGCCAGGTGGCATTGGCTGGTAGATGGCACCCGGAGGAGGCCAACCCTATGAGATCTAATGGGTCTGTGGGAGGTAATTGGCAGCAGGCGGTCTCTCAAGTACCCAGATCCAATACCATGAAGGGCTTTATAAGTTACGACTAGCACCTTGAAGCGTATCCGGAGACTGATCGGTAACCAGTGCAGCTCGCGGAGGATAGGTGTAACGTGGGTGTACCGAGGTGCACCCACGATCGCTTGCGCATGAGGAAGATGTACAAAATGTTGCATTGTTGTTGTTAGTTGTGAAGTCGTGTCCGACCCATCGTGACCCCATGGACAAAGTTCCTCCAGGCCTTCCTTTCTTCTACCATCCTCTGGAGTCCATTTAAGCTCACACCTACTGCTTCGGTGACTCCATCCAGCTCCCTCATTCTCTGTCGTCCTGTTCTTCTTTTGCCTTCAATCTCTCCCAGCATCAGGCTCTTCTCCAGTGAATGTTGCATAGTGTGGACAAAAAGAAGCTCTTTTCCCTTTCCCAAAATATTAGAACCAGAGGTCACTTAGTGAAATTGAATCAAGGAAGAATCATGGAAGAATCATGAATTGAATAATGGAAGACAGAAGGAAATAACTTTGTACACAACATATAATTCAACTTTGGAATTCGCTACCCAGAGAAGTGGCCTCAAAAAAAGGGTTGGATCAATTCATGAAAGTCATGGAGATCAATGGCTATTAGCCTTGGTGGTAGTGGAGCTGCCTTTGAAAGCCAGTTGCTGGGAAATTAGGGAAATTTCTTTTGAGATTGGCCACTGTGAAAACAGACAGTTGACTACATGGGCCAGGAGTCTGACCCACGGGGGTGGGGGCATAACTTATGTTCTTATGCTTATGTTCTTATATTAAATTTATGGAATGCCAACTGGAGCATGATGAAAAACACCCATATATACCTTACAAAAAAAATCTTTCCAGCTTCCCAGCACCAGTAGAACCAAGAGATCCGGACTACCATTACATGACAGTAGTGTGATACAGAAAATTAAGCCTTTGTCTGGAGTTTTTCAGCCTGGACTTGGTAGTCTAATCATTGGTCCCAAACATCTTTGTTGCCTGACAGTCTAGTAAAGATCCCTTTCCTTACATGGCCAAAAGCTAATCATGTTGTTTTGGCCTATTGGCCACTGGCCTCTCCAGCAGACGAATCAGAGGAGGAGGAGGCGTGGGAGTCAGGATCAGCATCAAGGCAACCTGAGAGAGGGGAAAGAGGGAATGGAGCTGTCAGAGAGAGAGAGAGAGACAGAAGCAGCACCTGGGATGTCTTACAGCCCTCAGATGGAGAGTCAACAGCCCCCAATCTGGAGGTGGCTAATGAGGAAGAGGAGGAACAGCTGGGTCCAGTGCCTGGCGCGCGGATACACAGAAAGCAGAGGAGAGGAGAGCAGTGGAAATCCGTGGGCCGATCCTCAGGATGGAAGAGCCACTGCTGCTAGCGAAGCTCCACCCTAGCTTTGGGGATAAAAGGCAGGGGGTGGAGATGGTTTGGTTTATGGTTTATTAAACTTCTATGCCGCCCTATTCCCCGGGGGGACTCAGGGCGGCTAACAAACTCATAGGGGAGGGGGTAATACAAAAAACAAACAAGACAAAACAGAATAGGTTTGGCAGACAATTATTCATTCTCCTGCTGGACAGACTTGCTAGCCCACTGTAAGAGAGAGACTTTTTGCCGGGGCTGCTGGCATTCCTAATAAAGGAAGCGTTGATTGATTACAGAGGGTTTGTCATGTTTGGGGAGCTGGGTCAGAACACATGTTATCAGCAGAATCTAATTTTAACAGTAGTGGAGGAACAGACTGAGACAATTTAAAAGGAGCAGGACTCTCATCCCAATGGCTTACCACCAGCCCTTTCCCTACATCAGTGTTTTTCAACCACTGTGTCGCAGCACACTAGTGTGCCGTGACATAGTGTAAGGTGTGCCGTGGGAAAAACACTTTATATATAGTCAATATAGGAAGAGTTAAATTTTTTAAACATTTTCTAATGGTGGTGTGCCTCGTGATTTTTTTCATGAAAAAAAGTGTGCCTTTGCACAAAAAAGGTTGAAAAACACTGCCCTACATTATGCCCAAAGACAGGATGACCCCTTTGTGTGAATTCTTCTTTCTTTGAAGATTCGGCTTTCATTTAGAACAGGAGTGGACAAATGCTTTGGCAGTTAGGGTTGTATTTTTCCCTTTCCCTTTTCTTTTTCTTTTCTTTTCCCCAGGAGTCAAGAGCTGTATTGGATTGGATGGTGACATAATGATGACACTATAGAGATGGGATTTATGATTCCCCAAATTTCTGTTTTTGTTTTGAATGCTTTTCTTTGCATGTAAACTGTATCTGATGCTTATTACTCATTGAAAATTAGTGAGCAGCTGTGCTGGTATTTAGTGACACAATTTGGCTAAGGCAGTACTGTTCCCAGGGGGATGGCCAAAACAGGTGACACGCGGTTAATAGGCAAACTTTTCCTTTTTGTAGGTGCATGGTATGGATGTACCAAAGAGGAAGTTGCACCGTGATGCCACACCTGCCATCTTGCTGCTTTGACCGCATCCCCTCTGGTTCTGGCAGAATCCAGGTGCCTCCTGAGAGGAACTGGAATCATGAACTTCCTGAATTAACCCACAGTCTGGATTTGCACAATAAATTGAATCATCAACTCATCAAATGAGCTGGGTTTAACAACAGACACAAAAACATCATCCAGGATTAGTATGTTTGCGAATGCATCTGCTTTCCTGGCTTTGCGTGCTGTATGAACCCTGCCAGTATATTACTTTATTACTTTATTTTCTTTCTTTTATGGTATTCTAAACTGGGCTTGGACCAAGATGGCTGGGCTGTTGGAGTCTGGCCACATCTGATATCTCACTCTGCCCTGTTGATATATGGTTTCACTTTGTTGTTTTTCAGTCTGAGTTATTGAGAAATCTCTATCTCTCTTTTTGTTTATGTCTCTCCTGTTTCCTCATATTTGAGACGTGACTTCAGAAATGTATGATTCTTGCTTTCTGGGTTTCAGGTTTCCTCAGAACTTCGTGGGGATTTACAAATGTAAATGCTGTGTTTGCTATGTTTTCATTAAGATGCTAATTTCTTGGAACTGAGGCTTGGAACTATGATGAAGCTGTGGCAGAAACTCTCTCTCTCCCCCCCCCTCTCGCTCCCGCGCTCTCTCCCTCTCTCTCTCCCTCTCTCTCTCTCTCTCGCCCACACTCTCTCTCTCTCTCTCTCTGTGTGTGTGTGACAGAAAGAGAGAGAGAGAGAGAAAGACAGACAAACAGAGAGAATGGTACAGTGATATATGTTATAAACTTTAGGACAGGCAATTTAATACTATTTCTTAACACCCAAACCTTTTTATTCTTTCTCTCAAACTCTCTGAAGTGTATGTATTAGACGGGGCAGTAATTAATATAGTTTCCCACCAAATCGAGCCCACAAAAACTATATTGTAAGCCTTAAAATAGGCTTATTTTTTTATAAAACCAGAAAATCGCATCCCTGCTTGCAATGTGCTTCCATCCATTCGATTCCTGCCCTGTTCATTGTAGCTCAGCCGCTCCTCACAGTAAGAGCACCAAAGAATTGCCCACCTACTGTACAATGCAAACCTAGCTGCTTTGGGTAGGGTTAGGGTTAGAAATATGATCTGTAAGATCAAGGTTATCCTCAGGGAGCCTTTAAAAAAAAATCAAGCAAAGACTTGATTGCCCTATCATGACTGCCATCTCAACATTTTTGACCATAGTCAAAATGTGCACTTTTGTATATGATCTATTCTAGGCAAACAAGCACGTGATCTTGGCTGTAGAGAAACCACGCGTCACAAATGGGCTGTATCAAGGTATGTCTGGAAGGCAGTGGATCAGTGGTGGGTTCCAGATCCCATCGCAACCAGTACGCTGCGAGGGGGCCGAGAGTCCACCATGTGCATGCCCGCTGTGCACACATGTGCACCACCGTCCTGCGACGCTCCAGTTACTTGGCAGGGAGTCGTGCAGGCGCCATATACTGCATGCGCATGCGCAAATGGCCCGGTTGGGTCAAACATAGGTAAGGAGGGCGGGTGGGCCCTCCGAAGCATCGTACCAGAATGGTGCCGTTTAACTAATGATACTTTCTCCCTTTAATACAGTGTCTCTCAACCAAGGGTGGGCTGCTACAGGTTCACCTGGGTTCGGGAGAACCCGTCGCTAACATTATGGCCAGTTCAGAGAACTTCCAAATCCCACTTCTAGCTGGCCCCGCCCACCCCGCCCCACTCTGCTCTGCCCCTTCTGGGAGTCGCCACGCAGTCCGTTTTGGATGCAAGTGCAGAACCCACACGGAGGCTTGTGGAGGGGGGGAAATGGGCCTCCTGGAAGTTGTGGTGGATGTTTTCTGCCTCCGGAGGACCTCTGGAGCCTGGGGAAGGCAAAAACGCCCCCGCCATGGTGCAGGAGACTGACCAGGCCACGGCCACCATAGCCACAGCCACTGAGCAAAGGGGCAGAGAACCCGTTGCTGAAATTTTTGAAGCCCACCCCTGCTTGACCACCTGAAGATGTATGGACTTCAGTTGCTAGAATTCACCAGCATGGTGGCCAAGTTTGAGAAATACACACTGATTTATGTACGTAGATTCCTGTTACTTAGAACCATTGCAGGAGAAAGAGGGCAAGCATTTCTCTCAGGTGCAAAGATGTCAGGTGAGGCATAAGTTTTGACTGCCTTCTCAGGGCTACTCTGTATCAGGTGGCAGAACCATTAAATATGAGAGTGCTCAACACTCAGTGCCATTCTAGACCAGGCGTGTCAAACTCGCGTTGTCATGGCACCATCACTTGACATAGCACAACTTTCCCCCCCCCCCTTCGCATGACGCATCTGGCCTGTGGGCCGTGAGTTGGACTAGACCTTTCCCCACTGCTGAATTGTTCGGACACAGCCAGCCAGCCACATTCAGATGCTTCTCTCCAAGCTCTAGCCCAGCATCAACTATGCTGACATGCTGGACGCCTGTAGTTATCACTGAATAACAAGTCCAGCAATCAGGGCTGTCCTTGCCCTTTTCACCAGGGACAAGGAAAGGAAAGGGATGGGTATTTCCCTGCCTCCGTTTTTCCTCCTACTGAGTGAAAGCAATACAATCACTCTCCCTAATCAATGAGAGTACATACGTGGTGGGTTTGAATGGCAGGTTTAGCCAGCTGTCGACTGACTAAGAGGCCACAGGTGAGTGCCAAATACATATTGATAAGTCGACCTGGCAGAAAAATCTGCAGCATCATCTACTCTAAACAAAACCAGCCTGGCCCGATTGATCTGATTCAACACTGAAACAATTTCCTGATTGAGATCAGGCTGCTGATATTCAGGGTTGGCATTGAATTTCGTGATACTGATATTGATATTCGGCCTTTCCCTGATTTTAATCAACTTCTGTTTTTATTGTTTGCCTTTTTATGCTTGGAGGTTGATTGTTTCTATTATTTGTTAGGTGTTTTATATCATGTTCAATTGGTTTTATTTGATTTGATTTGATTTGATTTTAACTTTATTTGTATGCCGCCCTTTTCCCTGGGGGGACTCAGGGCGGCTCACAATTCAAGGGGAGGGGAAGTACAAAACAAGTTATACACATAAAGACAATACATCGTTAAAAAACACAACAGTCGTATTATTCGGGTGGGGTTGAAGTCTTTAGCCCCAGGCCTGTCGGGACAGCCAGGTTTTAAGGGCTACGCGGAAGGTCTGAAGGGTGGTGTGGGTACGAATCTCCACGGGGAGTTTGTTCCATAGGGTCGGAGCAGCCACCGAGAAGGCTCTCCTCCGGGTAGTTGCCAGTCGACATTGACCGGATGATGGAATTCGGAGGAGGCCTAATCTATGGGATCTTATTGGCCTAGTGGAGGTAATTGGCAGTAGGCGGTCTCTCAAGTACCCAGATCATATTCTGTGTGAGCCTCTGAGACTCTTTTCAATCCATCCATCCATCCATCCATCCATCCATCCATCGGAATAGAGCTGGAAGGGACCTTCAAGGTCTTCGAGTCCAACCCCCTGCTCAAGCAGGAGTCTCTATACCATTTTAGGCAAATAGCTATCCAGTCTCTTCTTAAAAACCTCCAGCGATGAAGCACCCACAACTTCTGAAGGCAACTTCTGTTCCACTGGTGAACCGTCCTCACTGTTAGGAAGTTTCCCCTTAATTCCAGGTTGCTTCTCTCCCTGATCAGTTTCCATCCATTGCATGTTGCCTTCTGATGCTTTGGAAAATAAGTTGACCCCCTTCTTCTTTGTGGCACTGCAAATTTTGATTGCAGTGGGGTAGAAATGGGCAAAAATGAATTGCAGATGCAGAGGAAGTGCAGAGGAATGGGGTGAACTGGGAGAGAACTTCCCTGTCAGCATATTGGGAGAGTTCCCCCCTACTTCATCCCCTGGCCCTTCTCTGGTTCTGGGACCTCTCAGCCAGGCTAACGGAAGGGCGTGGGGCAATGAAGTGGGAAGGAAGAATCAATAATGAGCAAGCACTGTTTTCCACTGTTTGTCCAAGGGCTGGTTGGGAGAGTTTTGTGGCCAATGGCTCCTGGAATGGGTGGTTCCACCACAAAACCGCGGTAGACAAAAGCACGCTCGACGAAAGTGCGTACGTGACGTCATCACAGTGCAACGAAAACATCGCGCTGTGAGCGGTAAATTTAGAATTAAAGCGAAAACCTTACCCTAACCCCCCCAAACCTAACCCTAAACCTAACCCTAAACCTAACCCTAAACCTAACCCTTAACCTAACCCTAACCCTAACCCTAACCCTAACCCTTAACCTAACGCTAAACCTAACGCTAACCCTTAACCTAACGCTAAACCTAACCCTAACGCTTAACGTAACCCTAACCCTAACCCTTAACCTAACCCTAACCCTAACCCTAACCCTAAACCTAACCCTTACCTTTATGTGAATCGGCTTGCTTTAATTTTATTTTAATTTCAATTTAATTTATTTTTAATTTTTTTCGTCGCGCTGCTGATGACGTCAGGTACGCGCTTTCGTCGAGTGCGGTTTTGTCTACCGCGGTTTTGACGGGTCACGGGAATGGGTAAAACAGCATCTCCACAAATAATAAAAACAGAAAACAAAGACACCCCCCCACACACACACACCCCTTTTCCAACAGAAACATAATGTACCACATCAAATTAGTAACACACAGAGGTGACTCTTTTTCAGGAATGTCTGTGGGAAGTGAGGGTCAAAAAAGTCTAAAGGGCAGCTAAAACCATGCAATCAAAACCTTCTCCTTTTTTTTTACATGTGTGGACAAGCAAGCCTATGTCGTTTAATAAAAATCCCTTGGGCTGCCAGATTCTTTCTGACTATTTGCTTCCGCGGACCAGTGTTTTTCAAACTTTTCAAATTTGATACGTGTGAACTTCAACCCCCAGAATCCCCTGCTTTTATGACCGTAATTGAGCCTAGAATTATGGTCCTGAGTCAAGCCAGTCATTAAGAAGATCACCATGTTGCCACGGCTGATTTTGCAACTTTTTAAGGCAGTCGTTAAGCAAACACTGTGGTCGTTAAGTAAACCCATTGTACCCAATGGCTATTTTGCTTTTTTGGGCTGGAAACCAAAGTAAATACCAGTTTCAGAAAAAAACACACACAACAAATTGCAGTTGTGTGATCACGGGGCAGTTCAAATAGCCATAAATCCATTTGCAAAGTAGCCCAAATGTGATCATGGGACTGTGGTGGTGGTGGTGGTGGTGGGGGCATTGGAACTTTGAAATTGGGTTGTAAGTGGCTATGGGGAGGTTTGTCATAACTTCAAACGGTCATTAAGTGACTAACTGTAATTCGAGGACTGCAACAGGCTCCTTCTTTATAATGCTTGCTGATTAGAACTGGTGTCCTGTGTGCAGTGGAGGGCTGTTCTTTCACAAACAGGGGTAAACTTTTTTCAATCAAGTCACCCATCTAGGACAAGGAGAAGCACCTCAAAACAATCTTGCAGAAGTTCAGTGTCCAGTTTTTCTTATGGCTTAAAGATCAAAGCCCAGTAAACAATAACCAGGATGAGCCATGGGTTTCCAGTAGCCCAAAGTGACCCATAGGAGCTGAACAAACCCCAGATCATGTTATCACTCACACTGTGGATGAAATGCAATAATTTAATTTCAGGTATTAGATGTATATGGCTGCTCACTTCATAAGACTGTATGAAAATATCTCAGGAGAACTCACGGTGCTCCCTGAGCTTGGTTGTTTGCTTGCAGACATTTGTTTAGCCAACTATGTATCATCATCAGTGTGACAGTGTTGCGCTGATGATGTTACCCAGTCAGGTAATGGAATGTCTGCAAGCAGCAACCTGTTCTAGGCTTCACAAAATCACGAAGCAGACTCCTTGTCCTGACAAAATCCCTTTTTATTAAGCTAATGCGAATTCCTCTCATTCACATCCAGCAAAGTCCCAGCAAACAGTCTTTCAAGGGTGAATTTACAACCACAGACATTATCAGACTTGGAGAGCTGCCAGGCCAATATCTTCCAAATACAATGCTGTACAAGAAAATACTTGGCAAGGAATGTCTGAGAGTCACAAACAGATCTTCACACTAATTAAGCGAACTAATTGTCTCCTGCATACTCCGCTCTCCTTTCGCTCCTCTTTACTCCCCATGGGAGGGGCCATTCACCATCCACCTGTGCCTTTACTCCTGAGTCAGCCCTTGTTCCTTAATTGTTCCCTTCTCCTGGCAGCTCTGCGCATGCACACATTGGGAACGGGTTCCAGCTGTTTTTCTGGCCCACTGATATCTGATTACGAAGGCTGCAGATAATTGTCAGACGGCCCTGGCCCCATCTCTGCCTCCAATGCAGAGCCCACATCAGAGCCTTTCCCAGACTCCAGGACTGGCCCATGTTGCTCCCCAACCTCCTCACTGTCTGAGTCTGCCCCCAGCTCTGCTGGCTGCTGGCAGGTCACAACATTACCAACCTGAGAGAGCATCAAGAATGTCACAGATCCTTCCTGAGCTACAGATATTTTCTTCTATTGGACATCACAAGGGACCCACTGATACATCGATAAACCCATTAATTGCAAACCTGGGAGCAAAGCCAGGGATTAAGAGCTTTCTGAATTTCCAGAAATATGAGTGCCCTCCATATCTCGGGGGTGGGAGGGGGAAATGCTGTTCCAGAGAGCAGGGATCTTAGCAGAGAGGGAATTTTATTTGATTCCACAAGACGCCAGTATATAATTGAAAGGACCTGGAGTTCACTCTGACTGCTTAAATGTACTGGGCAAACAGAAACAATTGGAGAATAGTATCAGAAGAACAGGTAATTACTACTTTAAAAATAGACTTATAAAGTTGAAGGTCTAATCTGGATCAGTCACCAAGACCAGATTTGATCTTACATTATCCTGGGACACGTATATTTGCCTTCATTTGTAATAAAGTTGGCTTTAAACTGCCTTAGCCGTGGGTTGCTGTAAGACACAATAAGGGTGAGTTATCAACACTTATTATATTATCTGAAATTGAGAATTAATTCAATAGAAAATTGAACCAGAGTGAAATTTGCTGTCCTCATTGCTGGTCTCAATCCTGCCTGTATTACCCCTGCCTGTTCCAAATCACTGCATTCCTCCAAGGTTATGAGTGACAGAGCCTAACTGATTTTACAACAGATTTGTGCTCAGAAGAGAGGAAACATGATAGCAGATGAACGTAACAACATGAGAAGGGATGTGATGTAAAAAACAGGTTGCTGGATTAAGCTTGTGTCATGATTAGGTGCAAGTGGTAAATCCTGTTTAGTTTTGGAATCAGGCAAAATGGGCTAGGCGCTGCCATTACCCAGGGTAATTTATCTGATAAGAGAGAATCAAAGAAAAGATTATATCATTGGTTATTAACCTTTCTGTATAGGGCCAGTCTATTTCTGATTAGAGTGAAAGGCTGGAGAGAAAATTATAGAGGTCAGTAATTACTTTCTGATCCAGTTGCGGGGGTTGCAAACCTGATGATAAAACCTGCATTCCACTTTCAATGAATCTTGGTTTTTAATGCAGATTAGCAAGAAAAACAACAAGAGGAGCTGTAATTTATACAGAATTCAGCTTTGCTTGCTAGCAAAGGAAAGGTATCTCAGGATTGCTGCCAGTTTCAAAGTACTTGGAGATCAGTGTTGTGATGGCAGAATTGTCTACGTATGCCAGAATGGGCATATCACAAGATTAACCATTGGCGTGCTGAACAGGAGGAGAATCAAAGGAGGAGATTATTTTTAATTGTCCATGTACCTGAACGCACAAGCATTACCTCTTACAGATTTGGTGGTCCTACCATATCTAACTAGACCCCCAAAGCCCCTTCTAACATCCTTTTTGTTTTCATGTCTGTCTTATACACCTGGCCTTGATCTCTGCAGCTTTCTACAATGTCTTCCCCGCCTCCTCTGGCCACCTGCCTGGTCCAGCCTTCCCTCTCAAGGAACTTGTCTTGTGACTTTATTTGATGCACAGGGACCCCTGACAACTCCCCCATTCCTTCTTCCTTCGCTCTGCCATCTCCTTGGATGGCTCAATTGCTCGCTGGCAGGCGCACAGTTTCCGCAGGTGAGTGAGTCTCCCCTTTCTTTGCCCCCAGCTCCCCAGCTAAGCAGAGGCCGGCTCAACATTCCAGATATTCCCCAGATAAAGTCCCCTCTTTGGGCCCAATTAAGCTGCTCCAAATTGCAGCAGTAGGGGCATATCTCAGAGTCCCTTGTGGGTCAAATGCAGTTCCCAAGAAGTAAGCTGGGATCCCACTTGTAAGGAACATATACATGCCTTTAGTGATTTAATCCTAGTTCCCCCAGTTCAATATTTCCCTGCCTGTGGGTTGGTTTTTTTTTTTTTTTTTGCTCTTTAAGTCTGTCAGACCTGAGCTGTACCGTAAATCCATTTTCTTGCCTATCATAGGATTTTTCAAAAAGCTGCCAAACTGAAGCAGCTTTCTTTATAAGGAGTTATTTATTAGTGGACTTCTTTGATTGCTTGCAAAGAGTAATGCAATGGATTCTTCTGAGTGGCAGCTGATTAACAGCCGAGGTCTAAAGTTTTGCCCTTTTCAGAATACAGAGTATGTTCTTTATATATTCAACCGATGTATTCTGTGAAAGTGCATTCTTCTAATTCACTGCATATGTACAAAATGGAGGAATTGGCTGATTTGGGAGAATGCCAAAGTTTACAGATTAAGTAATGTTCTAGATGGGAGACTTCAAGCAAGGACTGAGCAGAGAGAAAGGGAGAGAGGGAGAGGGAGGGAGGGAGGGAGAGAGAGAGAGAGAGAGAGAGAGAGAAATGTATCAGTGTGTGTGTGAGAGAGAGAGAGAGAAAGAGAGAGAGAGAGAAATGTATCAGTGTGTGTGTGTGTGTGTGTGTGTGTGTGTGTGAGAGAGAGAGAGAGAGAGAGAGAGAATGCATTTTGGAAAAGGCCACACCTTAGAACACTGAGCAGTAAATTTACCATATTTTTCAGAGTATAAGACGCACCCCCCCAAAAAAGAACATGGAAATGTTGGTGCGTCTTATACACCCAATACAGCCATTTTTGGCCTCCAGAAGCCCTGCCCCCTCATCCCATTTTTGTGAAAAACAAGCCATTTCTTGCAAAAACGGAGGCGTTTTTCCCTTCGTCCAGCCCCCAAAAGCACTCTGCAGGCTTCAGCAGGGCTGGGGGGAAGGGAAACATGCCCCCGTTTTTCAAAAAAACAGCCCATTTGCCAACTGTTTTTTGCAAAAACGGGCATTTTTGCCTTCCCCCAGGCCTGCTGAAGCCTGCAGAGTGCTCCTGGGGGCCAGGGAGAACAAATACTTTTTTTTCCTTACTTACCTCTTCAAAATCTTGGTGCGTCTTATACACCGGTGTGTCTTATAGTCCGAAAATCTATATTCCTAAAAGATGGTTATGGAAAACCAGTTTGGAGTATTAGCTTACTTGTAGGGAAACCCAGAGCTTTCAAAAAGCCGGTCGGGGTGGGGGTGGGGGGTGGAATAATCCAGTGCTATCATCTTTTAAGAGACAATCATCATCAACAACATTAGGACTATTTTATGAGAACTGAGTACGCTCAGAGAAGAAGCAATGGACTATTATTAGAAAAGATGGACCATTTAACAAATGAATTTGTCTGATGTTTTGTTGCAAAACACACTTCTTGAACAGAATACTATATACTTTTTAGCAAGAGATTGTTTTCAGTAGAGAAATAGTAATACACTCTTGCAATGCACACATGGGGAATTGTTACAGGCCGCTACTAGAATTTGCCATTGTCCAAATTCAATCTCACAAGTATTAAATCAGTGAATTTCCCTTACACACCCACCAGAGGTGGGTTGCTGCTGGTTCAGCCCAGTTTGGCCAACCGGTAGTGGAATTCAGGCCTGGGTTGCAGAACCGGCAGTGACCGAGGCCTGTCGGGCTCCCGAACCGGTTCCCTCACTGCCGCTTGGCTCCCGCCATTTTGGATTTTAGTGACTGTGTATACGCAGTTCACTGTAAATTGTTCCACGCATGTGCGTGGAACAATTTACATTGAACAGCATGCATCTGGCACATGGGTTGCACACCAGCAGTAACGCCGGCAGCAACCAACCCCTGACACCCACCCATTCTGTTGCGTGTGTGAGCCACCCAACTATATGAAAATGGGTGAGATGTTCCTGGCTGCTACCTTGAAATCCTCCTCCTTTTGCATGTGAGAAAGAACTTTATGTCTCTCGTGGCAGGAGTATGATCCTCCTGTTATGCTGATTAATTCTCTGACGATTGTGTGGCACACATTTCAGCAGAAACTGAGAGCCTATCTCATTGCCAGCTCATGTTGCATATGGGTTTGAAGTTTGAATTTCACTGCTAGCGAAGTATCTTAACACCCAGTGAAACTCTTAAATGAGTGAGTCAACAAGTGAGTCAGAGGGCGATTATCTCCCTGCCTTTACTTTCTGAATCTGTCCCTATCTAAATTTGGTATGGGAGTACACATGATACTTTGAATGTAAACATGAAACTTTACAGCTCCTGTACAAATGCTGTATATGATTTATACAAGATTCATACAAGAACACCACAAGTGTCAAGGTACCAAGTAACACCCCCAACGAAATCAAAACTCCAAGGCTGGCATTTTCCTCCAAGCTTGAGTTTATTACAGTTTATTGACACTTCTGGGAGAAACCAAATCTGAAAACTCCCCCCTCCCCGGTTTTCTCCACCTAAAGTAAAGTCAAAGTTCCTTCCCCTGCATCCACATGGGTGTCACATGGTCCAATAGGGTCGCTGTCCCAATTGGAGTTGACACCCAGTCACGCCTCTCCAGCTTCAGGCTGAACGTCCTTGTCTCCCATGTAGTTGTGGGTTTCGAAATTTTTTAGAACCTCTTCTGTAGGTGTGGCCTGCTTTGTGGGAGTGGCTTGCTGGCCATGTGACCAGGTGGGAGAGGCTTGCTGGCCATGTGACCGGGTGGGCATGGCCAACTTGTAAAATGTGGTGAAACTCACTTAACAGCGCTCTTGCTTAGCAACCAAAATGTTGGCTCAGGAACTCTGGCATTTGAAGCATGCAAGTCTTAAAGCTGTCAAGTTATAAGACCCTCACACCCCTAACCCTTTAGAAAAAAAACCCCAGGTGTGTTCAAACTTGACAGTTTTAAGACTTGTGGACTTCAACTCCCATAATTCCTCCTCTCGCTCTTCATCTTGATGATGTGTGGATAGGCAGGGGGAGGGAGCTGGAACCGGTTCTAAATGGCACTGTAGATTTGTGGAACCTCTTCTATAGAAGAGGTTAGAACTGGCAGGAACCCACCCCTGCTCCCATGGGAAAATATATTGTTATGGCTATACACCCCTCACTGTTGCCACCCCTTCCCTTTCCCACACCTTGCCCATCCACTGCTGTGACAGCCCTGAAGTGCCAAATAAAGATGGCTGCAGGGCTGACCACAAGCCTAACTCAGATTTTAACCAATAATGGTAGATTAACATTGTCTGAGCAGAATTACACTGTACAAGTAGCCTACAATTTATGATCATTCGTTTAATGACTTCTTGAAGTCACAACAGTGCTGGAAAAAGCATCCTCACACTTACAAATCACTGCAGTGTTCCTACAGCCACATGATCCAAATTTGAGCTCTTGGCAGCTGGCATGTATTTACCACCATTGCAGTGATAACCATTTGCAAACTTCCCACTGCAATTCTGATACGCAAAATCAATGGGGGAAGCAGCATTCACTTAATGACCATTGGAAAAAAGGTCAGAAAATCAGTCCTGACCAGTGGTGGGTTGCAGGTGGTACGCCCCGGTACAGGCGTACCGGAGCCTGCCCAGAGCACCGGGTACCGTTCTGGTACGGTGCTCCAGAGGGCCCACCCACTTGCCCGCGCGCCTTACCTGTTCTTTAAAGCCTTCAGTGCTTCCGCGCATGCGCATGGTGCATACAAAGCCTGCATGATGCTCCGCCAAGCAGCTGGAGCATCACGGTGGCTTCCGGAGGCGTCGCTGGAAGGTAAGATGCATACACGCGCTGTGCGTTTGTGCGCGCACTGCATGCGTTTATGTGGAGGATGCCCGGTCCCATTGCAACCATACCGGTTGCAACAGGATCTGGAACCCACCACTAGTCCTGATCCCCTTTATCATTGCTTAATGATGGAAGTTCAAATCCCAGCTGTGGTTGTAATCTAGGACAGTGGTTTCCAACGTGGGGCAATTTGATTTTTAACGGAGGCAAGTAGTACCTTGTTTAAAGCATGTTAATGGCCTTTTACGCTTCCTCTGCCTGAGTAGAGCTCACTTTTTGAGTAAAGTAAGAATTATATGTCACGGGGGGCGGGGGGGGGGGGCGGGAGGGATCAGGATTTTAAAGATGCTTAGGTGGGGCATGGCCAAAAAAAGGTTGGGAACCACTGGTCTAAGATTACCTGTGTTAGCTCTTAGATGGGAAATTAGTAAGGAATATTGTTGGGCCAAAAGTGAAGCATTTTTATACTATTGCCCGGAAATTAAATTAATGTGTGTGTGTGCAGCTCAATTTGACATTAAAAAAATGTTTACATTTCTTTTGTGAACAACAGAATTACAGGGTTTGAAGCAGGGGTGAAATGCTACCAGTTCGGGCCGGTTTGCCCAAACCAGTAGTAAAAAAGCTACTGGTTCGCAGAACCGGTAATAAAAAATTATGAAAAAAGTTTTTTAAAAAGTTCCGACAATTGCATTTTGCACAACCAAAAATAGGGAATGGGGGCTCCATTTATGCTCCCAGCAGGCTTCCCTTAAGCCTGCTAGGTCAAAAACGGGGGTGGGGGGTGGTTTGGGTGGAGGTTCGTGTTTGCTCCCAGCAAGTTTCCTGAAGCATGCTAGGCCAAAAATGGGGGGGGGGATGGGGGCTGCTGAGAAAGAAAGGAAAGAAAGAAAGAAAGTGACAGAGAGACAGAGACAGAGAGAGAAAGAAAGAAGGGTAAAAGAAAGAGAAAGAAAGAAAAAGAAAGGGAGGGAGGGAAAAAGGAGAGGAAGGAAGGACTGCAAACCTGGCACTAGACACAGCTTCAGAGGATAATCCAGGGTGGGAAGGGACCTGGAGGTCATCTAGTCCAACCCTGCTCTAGCAGGACATTGTTAAAGTGAGTTTCTGTCTTTTGATCCCCCAGTTACATGACTACATAGTCACAAAACCCCACCAAGCCATGCCCCCCAAGCCACGCCCACAGAAGCGGTAATAATTTTTTTTAGATTTCACTACTGGTTGGAAGGGACCTTGGAGGTCTTCTAGTCCAACCCCCGGCTCCAGCAGGAAACCCTGTTTCAGACAAATGGTTGTCCATTGAGTCTTGATGAAACCTGAAATGCTAAATATACTAAATATAGGTGGGAATATAAAATCATTGTTATTTATAGAGCACCATTAACTTAAAAGGTATACCATAATATATGATCTGAGGAAAATACAATCACAGGTGGGAATAAATGTAAAAATAAAATAAAAGGGATAAAATTAAATAAAAATAAACCATTGAAGGTAGCAGTGGGAAGCGTTTTGGGGTTAGAGAGAAAACCTTAGCAGAGGAAAAATAGTGTAGTACTACCGTATTAGGAGGTGTACCCAATCCATTTTTAAAAATCACATAGAACTTAGAAAGCTGCAATACTTGGCAACCATAAATAAAACTCCTTCCTTTGCAATGCAGCTTATTCTTCAACTTATGTGCAAGCACAATCAAATTGCCAGGCACATAGCAAAACTTCATGATATTGGTAAATACCTTTTTAAAAAAAACTTTCCTGTGCCCAAAGGAAGTTTTCAAACACATACAGTATCAGATGTTTTCAACAGAAGGTAAAAAGTAATAAACTTGTTTGGGTTTTCCCAAGAAGAGGCATACTGTTCCAATAACATGGAAAGCTAATTTACTTGATCTCTCTGCCTTTGATAAGCTATGATCAATGTGCTGTGACTTCTCTTTTCCCAGCCAGAGCTCCTCCCTCAAAAGATGACACCCTCTACTTCCTTATCTTGATGATTGTGAAACTATTATTCAATAGTTTGTACTCCTTACGTTATGATGTAATGTGAGGGAACCTATATGATATCTCTATTGCCCTAACATAGAATCATAAAAAGTTAGAAGTGGCCTAAGAGATTCAATTGCATGCAGGCCACATGATTCACTGATGACTATCCAGCCCAGTGATGGAGAACCTATGACGCACATGTCAAAGGTGATGCATCACAAAATTTTGGGTAATGCACCAGCATTCACCAACCCCTGAGGACAACTATTCTCAAAAGCCTGCCATGATCTTGTGCAATTTTTAGAGACCGCATAGTGAGAATGTGGTGTGCCCTGACATAGCCTCCAGTAATTGCACGAGAGAGCCGTGTTCTCGTGTGACCTCTGGAGCTTCCAAAAATTGTGCAAGAATGGGTGTGTGTTTGTGTGACTTTTGTAGACTGCAGAGGTTGCAGAAGAGTCCTTGCAGATATAACAATGCCTATGAATATACGTTGCTTTCTTTTCAGTGGCCTGATCTACTTATCAGACTTAGCAGCTAAACCATTTTTGTTTCACCAGGTTTTGAATCAGAGACGGGTTGCCAATTTTTCTACTACCAGTTCGGGTGCTCCTGCGACATTTCTGTACATGTGCAGAAGTGTCCGGGCAGGTGGGTGGAGCCTCCTCCCACTGTTACTACTGGTTTGCCCGATCCGGACCAAACCGGGAGCAACTCACCTCTGTTTTGAATACTGTAAACCAAATATGGCATACAATGCTGTAACCCAGAGGTGTCACGTGACGTATTGGGACTTTCCCGCCTTCGCTAAAGCGGCGGGGGTGGGACTAGCATGTGACGCATCCGGCCTGCGGGTCACAAGTTTGACACCCTTCTCTAACCTAACCAACTGGCAGCCTGCAAACCATATAAGTATAATCTTTATTGCCACTGTACTTAAATACAACGAAATTGATTGTATATACAAGTTTTGAATATACAAGTTTCATGAACTCTAAAGCAACATTTTTCAAGCTTGGCAATTCTAAGATGTGTATGCGCTTCATCTCCCAAAATACTGGCTGGGGAATTCTGGTTCACACAGTGTAAAGTTGCCAGATTTGAAAAACACCGATATAAGGCCCTTGTTGCTCCCCAGGAACGAACAGGGCGAAAATACTCAGAACTGTGTTTGTTTGTTTTTAAAACTGAGTGGCAATGGTCATTTTTTGAGGGATCAATAATATTATTGCAGATGCCATCTTGACTTTTTTCACACCACCAGACACTCCCCAACATAGCTGTGACCTGTCTATGCTCACTTTGGGGTGCAGCTGGAGCAGGCTGCACAAAACCTGAATTGTTGGAACTTTTCCAACAGTAAAAATATTCCCTATTTTTACTGTTGGAAAAGCCTAGCTAAAATATGAAGCCAGAGTCACCCTGAAGTGCTGCTTAGGGTGAATGCCAAATAAACTTATGAGTGCGTTGAAGGGCACTCCTTCTGAAATTCCACATTCTCACTGCTAAGCATCAAATTGCTGTTGTAATCATCATTTGGAAACTTATCATGCGTTTCGGTCTTGACAAGGATGCTCAAAGTAGCTAGCACCAAAAGAGCACTCAGACTAGTGCAATTAAAGTAATTATACAAACACAAAGTAAATAAAGTCCATATTGAATGTGTTAAATTTTGTTTTGTTTTTCCTATTTTTATGCATGCACGTAACTTGCTCATTGGGACTTTCTAGAATGAATGATAAAGCCCGCCCTATGTTAGGACATCAGCGAGAGGACAAGGGTAGATTTTTTTTTCCAGGTTAAAACAAATCTACGTGGATATGGTAGCATAAAAGGGAAAAAAAGTGGAGAGGTGAAAACAAGGCTGGGAAAGTGCAACCGCTCAATTTCAGAGAAGCCCGTTAACCATCACCCACGGATGTGAACAGGGACCTCCAAACTTGGCAACTTAAGATTTGTGGACTTCAATTTTTAGAATTCCTCAGCTAGCATGCTTGATTGGCAATGGCCTGTGCCAATCTTTCCTGGCATTTAGATAAACGATAAAGAGGAACCAGCCCTTTTCTGCCTTTCCCTGCTTGGGAGGTGGAAGGGATGGGCATTGGGCAAGTCACCTGCTTGTACTTCACATTCCTATCCTGAAGTCTGATGCTTATCATGCCAGAAACAACTTCAACTCTACGTTCCTAAAATGAATGAATGCAGCATATTTGCTATTTCAGATAAGGGTCCCAAACAGGCAGCTGGTTTTGTCCGGTTTCCATTAAGGTAAAATGCTCATTTTATTTTGGCTCATGGTAGGGCCGTAGTCGATAGCTTAAATTGGGACTCCTATGCTTCGTCTTTTAACTTTGTCTAATGATCTCGGATCAGACTTTTTTTGATCTTGACAACTCTAAGGAGGGTAGCCAATGGGGCAGCTGGACTCACGTAATGAGTCAAAAAGGTCATAAAACCAGGTCCAACTCACATAATGACCACATTGCTTGGCAACAGAAGATTTGGTCCCAATTATGATCATTAAGTCAAGGACTACCTGTATGTCCACCAGCTCTTTTAGTCATTGATTCCACTTTCAAACTGCTTTTGCCATTAGAATCAAATTGAATCGAATCGAATCGAAACGAATAGAATAGGAGAGAGAGGAATGAAGAGGAGAGGAGAGGGGAGGGGAGGAGAGGAGAAGATGGAATGGAATGAAATGGAATGGAATGATATAGAATGGAATGGAACGGAATGGAATAGAATTACAGAGTTGGAAGGGACCTTGGAGGTCTTCTAGTCCAACCCTCTGCTTAGGCAGGACACCGTATACCAGTGGTTACCCTTTTCAGCACCGAGTGTCGAAACTGGAGCACACGTGTGCGGTGGCCAGCTGCTCTTCCAGGTTTTGTCGTGTGCATACACACTGGCCTTCTGCTCTCTTCTGGGTTCCGGTGTGCACATGCAAAGAAGAGCTGGCCGGCGTTCATGTGCGCACCGGAACCCAGAAGAGAGCAGCTGGATGGTGCGCATGCAGGTGACGAATCCCGGAAGAGCAGCTGGCCACCGTGTGTGTGCCCACAGAGAGGGCTCTGCCATAGGTTCACCATCATGGCCTAATACCCTTTCAGACAAATGGTTATCCAACCTCTTCTTAAAACTTCCAGATTTTTCTAGGGTTGAGAAGTGCCTTGATTTCCAAATTTCTTGATACCCAAATCTGGGGAGTCTTGCCCTGTATGGGGAATTTCACTAAAACACCTCTAAAGTCCCTTTCAAGCCTATGCTTGAACCTATGATAAGAGCTTTGGATCTGTTTTAAAAGAAGAATGTGGTCTTCCAGCTTCCTCTTCAGTTTAGTCATCCTTGGGGTCAAAGATTAGGGATGATTCCCACCCCCCAGCAACAACATATTGCTGTGTTCTGATTCTGAACAAGCAGATGAGAGATAAAGATTGCCTAAAGATTGCTCAATTCTGCATGATGGCCATAAGGCAGTGATGGTGAACCTTTTTTGGCTCCCATGCCAAAAGCTTCCCTAAAGGCTCCGGAGGGTGAAACATAGACCTACGTAGGGCCGGTTTTTGCCCTCCGGAGCCTTCAGGGAAGCCTCCTGAAGGCCCCTGAAAGCTCCGGAGGGCAAAAACTGCCCTAAGAGCAAACCAGAAGTTCAGGATTTGTGACTTCCAGTTTGTCTGTAGGGCCAGGTTTTGCCCTCCGGAGCCTTCAGGGAAGCCTCCTGAAGGTCCCTGAAGGCTGTGGAGGGCAAAAAATGGCCCTACTGCCAAACCGGAAGTCCATTCCAGAACTTCCGGTTTGGCAGTAGGGCCGCTTTTTCACACTCTGGAGGCTTCAAGGAATGCGTGCTGGCCAGCTGACAGGGCAACGCCTCAGGTGCTCTGACAAATGGCTCTGCATGCCATAGATTCGCCATCACGGCCATAAGGTTTTCTTGGCAACATGCACACAAGTGGAGCATATGCAAGTTTCTAAATGTTGCAGAATTATAATCAGGGGTGGACTTCATGTCAGGGGGGGGGGGGGGCATTTTCAACTTCCCCAGCCTCCGGAGGCTTTCCTCAAGCCTCTGGAAGGGTGAAAACTGCATGCCCCGGGCTCCAGAGACCTTCGGGAGGCCAGAAACCCATTTTCCACCCCTCCGTGAACCTCCGAGCAGGCTCTGCACTTATCTCGCATCCACAATGGGCCGCATGGAGACTCCTGGGAGAGGAGGGGAGGAGTGCACGGGGCAAGCCAGGGGTGGGATTTGGAAGTTCTCTGAACCGGCCATAACATTAGCGGTTCTCCCGAACCCGGTTGAACCTGTAGCAGCCCAACCCTGATAACCCCAGGCAACCTGGCTTATGGTAAGGGGGTCAGCTGGAGAGAAACATCTGAAGGGCTGCAACATGGCTTATTAGTTTTGCAGGGCCAGAATGGCTCGACCATAAGTTTTCCAGGAAATCAAGCTGGGCTGCCTAATTAGTTGCTAAGCAGAGCTGCACCTGCAGCAAACAAAGCTTAAGCTTTGTTTGCCCTCTCTGATGTGCAGATGGGGGGGAGGGTTGGATAATAAAGAAGCTGAGAGAACAGTTAGCCTTTTCCTAGCACAGACAACCGGAGCCTTCTCATAGTTGCAGATTGGGCTTGCTGCAGATCTCATCAGCCAAACAATGCCAGCTGGCAGGGACTAGAACAGAGGTGGGTTGCTGCTGATTTAGCCCCGATCAGGTGAACTGGTAGCAGCGGGGGGGGGGGGGGGGCAGGAGGCTCTGCCCACCCACCCAGAATGCTTCTGTGCATGTGTAGAAGTGTCGTGCGCACGCCTGAACAAGTAGTAAGAAAATCAGCAACCCTCCACTGGACTAAATGACAGGCCTTTTCTGCCCCCTGCTCTGCGGAATATCCTGCCATAGAAGATTAGAATGGCCCCAAATCTATTGGCTTTTCCCAAGACTTAAATTTATTTATTTATTTATTTATTTATTTATTTATTTATTTATTTATTTATTTCTACGATTTATAGGCCGCCCAATCCTGGATATCTTGGCTGTGTACTTGAGCTTGGGATGTTGAATGTGTTAAGGGCCCCAATTCTTGGTTTTAACTAGCTATCTGGCTGCATATACTGTATTTTGGTTTTTAAAATTGTTTTAATTGTTTTTATAGTTTGGTATTGTAAGCTGGCCAGAGTCATTGTTGAGATGAGTGGCTATAGAAATTGAATAAGTATTTACAGTAAAATTGCATTGATATAGAACCCTAATTTTCAAGCTTGGCAGCTTTAAGAGGTATGTATGGACTTCAATTCCTAGAATTCCCCAGCCAGGATATTCGCTTATAACACCCCTGCAAACTCATAACTGAACTTAAATTGGCAACTCCTCCGCTCCCTAGTCTGAGCTATTAATTGCTACCTCATGCCATGCGTAAGGACTCGAATTTCCTTCCTAGCTGCCTCTCAACTCTTGGGCTCTTCTGAATGGCTGCATTTGGTGGAGAAGAATGAAGAGGACTCAAGCCATTGTGGTCCTCTATTATTTACATCTGAGAACATTGATGATCCAAGAGCCCAACTCTTCTCACTGTGTTTAAGGATGCTTAGTTATCTAGATCAGCGTTTCTCAAACTCAGCAACTTTAGCACTTTGGACTTCAACTCCCAGAATTTTTCAGCCGGCATGTTGGTTGAGAAATTCTGGGAGCTGAAATCCATGTAGTTTAAGTTGCTGAGGTTGAGATACCCTGGCCTAGATCCTTGGTAGAAGTTACGACGGTCAAGCTCTTCACATAAATGATGTAAAGATGCATTTGACCTTAGTCATCCTCTGCTCATCCTTACCTGTAAAATGTCATGTTTATTTTGGGACTCCAGGCTATAAAGTTGAAAGAATGGTTTAAGTTGGAGTAGGCAATTTTCTTGAATAGGAAGACACACTTCAAATTTTGACAGCAGTTGCACTCTGCTTTATAAAAGCTGAGAGGGTGACTGAGAGGCTTGCTTGGTTACAAGAATAACATCCATTAAGGGGAAAACAGTCACTTGGGAAGTTGCAAACTCTCAGCCTGCAACACGTTTAACCTATTTATGGCATAACTCACGGGGATGGGTTCAGGTACGGAATTTCCCTAAACACTGATGTCTCATTTAATTGTAATTAAATAATCAGCTATATTTTGCTTTTTTAAACTGGAGAGCAGCAAGTCTGGCAGTAGATTTTGTTTGTGGGCATCTTGTCAGGTACTCTTGGTTAAACTTACTTTCACCCATTAGTTTGATAACACAAAAGGGCTTGGTATATCACTTCTTGCTCTTTTGGCTAAAATCAAAGATTTGTAGAAAGAAAGATTGGAAAAGACCATGATGTTCATCCCTGATTGCAGGAGAAGACTGGAAGCTGAAGATCAAACTACAAGTTACGTCTGAGAAGAAACGTCTGCTGATTTTCTGATGTTATAACTCATCAACAATATTAAATACAGCCTCAAAATCTGACTGGGAGACCAATCTTGGTGTATGGGATAGTCAATATCTGCCTTCCAGCACCCCCAACCCTGTGCCACTTATTTACTTTACCTAAGTTGATTCCTAAGCTATTATTTTTTCCCATGGAACATCATAATTCTACACTCTACAGATTTCCCACTATTGTAGTAATTACTTTGGCTCTAAGATAATCTGAAGTTATTCCTGGCCCAAGGAAATGCAGGTCCTGATAGCCCCATAACTATGTAAACAATATTATCCAATTTTAAAATGACTGAGTGTTTCAGCAAAAGGGGCAGATTCCTTTTTAGTACCACATAGAAGCAAACTGGTCTCTTTAAAGCTCTTATTTGGATAACACAGAGATGTCTGCAAGGTGGAATTAAAAAAAACCTCAAGAGGATGATTATGACAATGCTATAGAAGCCTACTTGTTTTATTTGTGCCTTACAAATGACATACAGCATGTAAAAAAAAAAGCAGAGGGCTTGGTAGATGGCTACATCATAGGATCCTATCAGTTTAGTCGCCACACTCTTCCCCCCCCCCCCCGAGATAAAATGCCCGAAGCACATGTGGACAAAAGAACAGCAACGTTATATCAGCTCGATCAGTTCTTGCTGAAATTTTCCATGCACGCTGTTGAGAAATCTGTTCCTTTCACCTTGTTTGTACTATTCACAAGTAATGATACTGTGTCTATGTTCATTTTGTGAAATCTGATTGGAAACATAGAATAACAGAGTTGGAAGGGACCTTGGAGGTCTTCTAGTCCAACCCTCTGCTCAAGGAAACCCTATACCATTTCAGACAAATGGTTGTCCAATCTCTTCTTAAAAACCTCCAGTGACTCTTGCACTGCACCAAAGTTGGAGTTAATTCCCACAAACGGTTTCTTACAAAGACTCTGACTATCGCCCTGACATACCATATTTATGAGAGACGAGATGTTGTGGTGCACTGAAACTTGCCTGTAGTTTCTTTCCCCTCTATTTCCATAAGACTTGGGATGTTGCAACCTTTGGCTGCTCACACCAGTTTGGTGCTCCCAGGGGTGTAGCCCAGCTGCCTGTGGTCATCACATCCTCTGAGGGTGAGGTGATCATCTATGATGCCCTCACAGCAATTGGACTAGAAGCAGGGCCTGGAGTGGGACAGTTCCTATCTGAATTGCAAAGGAGGGTGTGGGAAAGGAAGAATGCTTCCATGCAGAACAACATTATACTGGGTGGGGACTAGAGAGTAATTCTCTACTTGGAGAGCTCTAAAGGCAAACACCAGGGTGACAGATGCTAGGCATGAATTAAGGAGAACTGAGTAACCTCTGGCTGGACCATAAAGATCATGAAGCGTCACTGAGTCAGTGCCACCCATTCCAATCTACCTCAAAAAGTTATCGTGGGGAAATTTATTTGTGAATAGCCTTGTGCTCCTAGAGAAAGGCGAGCAAATCCTCCTCCTGGCTACAGTTTGTGATAGTGTGATCTGTAGCAGAAGCACTATTTGCAAAGAGAACTGATATTGATGACGACTACGTAAACATAAAGGTTCCCCTCGCACATACGTGCTAGTTGTTCCTGACTCTAGGGAACGGTGCTCAGCTCCATTTCTAAGCCAAAGAGCCAGCGCTGTCCAAAGACGTCTCCGGGGTCATGTAGCCGGCATGACTAAATGCCAAAGGCGCACGGAACGCTGTTACCTCCCCACCAAAGGCGGTTCCTATTTTTCTACTTGCATTTTTACATGCTTTCGAACTGCTAGGTTGGCAGAAACAGGGACAAGTAATGGAAGCTCACTCCGTTTCACGGCACTAGGGATTCAAACCGCCGAACTGCCGACCTTTCTGATCAACAAGCTGTCAGCCACTGAGCCATGGTGCCCCCTGATGACTACTAGGTTAGGATAATTGGCTGGAATCTCTTTAGGCAGAAGTAATGGACCCTTCAATGTCATCAATGCAAGACTTCCTTCTGCACCCCCTGAAGCATCTGAATGATCACCGATGGAAGCAGGACATTGAGATAGAAGGAACGTTAGATCAAACTTGCTATACAATTTCTATGCTCTTAGGAGGAATGAAACATGTACGTCAGCCTGCAAAGATATCAGCAAAAAACGAGGTGGGGAAACCTTCTGTTCTGACCCTTTGCTTCTCATCTCGTGCTATATCTTCCTTTTGGGGCTGGGATTTATTGGTGAGTCAGGCTTGGAGGAACCTGCTTCTGCTAGGATAACAACCCCTCTTTGAAGAAGAGGAGAGGAGGAGGAGGAGAAGGAATCCCGGGGAACAGGTTTGAGTTTCTCTGTCTGTTCAGACTGGATGGCTTCTGTAAAACTCCACCCATCACCGCAGCCTATAAGTTCCCCAAATTTGTCACCCGCATTTCAGTATTATTGCACCGTCTCTTCTTGTAGTTTTCCAGTTTGGGGTTTTTTAAATACATTTTTTTTGCCTCCTTGGCTGTAGCTGCTCCAAGAAGCAGGAGGAGAACGCCATGGCTTCCATGGGGATGCAAGTCTTGGGAATTGCCTTGTCGGTGATCGGCTGGCTAGGTAGCATCCTCTGTTGTGGGTTGCCGATGTGGAGGGTGACAGCCTTTATAGGCAATAACATTGTGGTGGCCCAAATTATTTGGGAGGGCCTATGGATGGACTGTGTAGTCCAGAGCACGGGTCAGATGCAATGCAAGATCTACGATTCTATGTTGGCACTGGCGCAGGACATGCAAGCTGCTCGGGCTCTGGTAGTCATTGCCATCGTGCTGGCCATCATTGGCATCTTCTTCTCCATCACTGGGGGAAAGTGCACCAGCTGCGTGGAAGAGGAAGCTACCAAAGCCAAGGTGATGATCTTCTCTGGAGTCCTCTTCATCATCTCCAGCATCGTGCTTCTGATTCCACTCTGCTGGACAGCAAACAACATCATACGAGATTTCTACAACCCCATGATCCCAGAGAGCCTAAAGCGGGACTTGGGGACTTCTCTCTATATTGGCTGGGCTGCCTGTGGCCTGCTGCTCATCGGAGGAGCGCTACTGTGTTGCAACTGCCCCCCCAGGCATGAGAAACCCTATTCGACAAAGTACACAGCATCTCAAGCAGTGCCAACCAGCAACTACGTCTAAGCCATTCTTCCTCCCTCATCGGTCTTGGGGACTTTGCACCATGGAGGGACTAAGTGGAGCAGTGTGAGGAGGGACCATCCTTTTACATCCTTTGGATTCGGTGTAGCAGCAGGGAAGCCTGGCATATTTCATCCAGATTTGGAAAGCAGGGATTCATTTCTTGCATTCACCTGTTTGAACAAATATCTCTCAAGGACCAGAGTCTGACAGATGCTCCTAACAAAACTGTACTGAAAACTGAATTCTGTGAGATTAATGGAAGACTAGTCACCTTCAAACTCACCAGGATCTTAGCTAGCTCAGCAGCAGCAACAACAGGGAAGCTTGAAGTAGGGTGGATGCTTGCTGGACTTCCAGACGCCCTTTGACACTTGTCTAGAAGCATTTGATGGTGGATATAGACCTGGTGTGTAATAGTGGCAAGAACAGTCACTGGTGGGGGTGGAGAGCAAGGGTATAAGCCCCCTCTAATTGCTGGCTGTTACTTTGTATTTGGAAATCTGGGTAGGAAAGAGTGTCCATCAAGTTTGGTTTCTGGCTCTCTTTCCATAACTGTATGTTCCATTATTTGCAACCACTCTTGTAGTTATTTTGATACTTTCTGAAAACCGGAAGCTCTCTGGGAAGGCCCCCGTTCACTTACCTTTCTTAAATTACTGCAAACTCTTTAAAAGGATGCAATGATTAAGCAGAACTATATCTAGGTTTGCAGGTTGTGGAGGTTTAGGAGGAGGAAGCTCAAACTGTGGGATAATTAGTTTCTGGGCTGTCAGACAATGAGTTGAGAAAGGAGAAGTAGACCCGGTTTATTTGAGATCTTCAGAGATATGATAGGAAGTTTGAATTCTGCAACATAGGGAAGAGATTGAATAACAACAATGTGCCTTTTTAATGTCTTGCATGGATTAATTTAAACCCAGAGTTAAACCAGTTTTGAATGCTTGAATACAGGTGTAAATCTAATCTGAGGGAGGGATAATCTTAAAAAAAGACACTTTGAGACTGGCTACTGGGATGGTATTTCTGTTCATTTATAAAGTACTGTCTCAATTCTGTTGAGACTGAACTGAGTGTCTCCAATGCCAATTGGCAATTTGGGAATGATGGACTAGTGTTAAATAGGACCAAGTATATTTAAAAAGAGATATTTCCACCTTTCTTCCATTCAGGGCTGGATTTGAAGCAGACTCTTTGGAAGATTATCCTCAGCTAATTTTGAATACCAGGAGGCTTGTGAAATAAAGGAAAATGTCTCTGGGCATAGGCAGAAGTCAGGTTTTATTATCATTCTTATTATTTAATGGAGAGTCAGACCATCATTTAGAATGAATTGCTCTCCAGAATAAGATTTTGTCAAATTTTCCAAATGGGTGTGTAGCTCTCCTTTGACAAATGCACTATTTGCAGAGCCCAGAGGTGTTACACACTTGTTCCTCCCTTGCAGAGATGCTGAAGAAGGAAAGAAAAGTCAATTCTTACATTAGAACTGGTTTTTTTTCATATTTTATGTGTGAGATTTTATTGTTTATCATTTGCTTTGAGTGTGTGTAAAAGCAGTCTACAAATATTTTAATTATAAGCACAAAAAAACCCCCTTGGCGTTTTTCATGTGTGTCTCTCTTGTCTTTCCTTGAATTCAAAACAGTACAGTGCACTTTTATTTTACACCTGTTCTTTGTTATCATTTATGGACAGTTTACTATGCATTTGGTTAGTGAAATTATCAGATGCTTAGTTCATGTGGCTGAAACATTGGGCTGTTAATTATGCATCAGAGGAGGAAGGGAATCATCTGTCCTCTCAGCTGATTAATTTTTTTTACTACTGCCCATTACTGATTCCTGATTTGAAATGAATTTCTGCTGGGTGAAAAATTGCCTGAATGATATGTAAAAAAACACCCCAAAACTAGTCATGTTGCTTAAAGCTGTTTGCTGGATCAGAGAAAAAGACTATTGGGCCAGTCAGAGTGTCAGAGTTCCAAATAGCATCCCAAAAAATTGAGACCTAAATTCTTAGGTCCATTCCCAATAGTGAAAGTAATTAATCCAGTGGCAGTTCATCTTAATCTCCCCAGAATTCTAGGGGAAATACATCCTGTGTTTCATTGTAGTCTATTAAAACCAGCCCTGGGATCTAGGTCAGTGGTTCCCAAACTTGGCAACTTTAAGACTTGTGGACTTCAACTCCTAGAATTCTCCAGCTGGCTGGAGTTGAAGTCCACAAGTCTTAAAGTTGCCAAGTTTGGGAACCACTGATCTAGGTTAAGGCCTCAGACCCAGGCACCATCTCCTCCTATAGTAGTGAAAGGGGAAACCCATTATGAAGTGAGAACGATTCTAGAGTCTAGAATCTAGACTGCAGGTTGTATTACAATTACAATACTTAGTTCACTGGAAAGGGTACTCTTAGTCAGAAGGTACATGGATAAAAAGCTGGAATGTGAAGGCAGAGAGACTAATTAAACAATTGCATGACAAATGCCCTGATAAACCAAAGCCCCCCCTCCCCGAGGTGGTGGGGGATAACACAGCACAGAAACTCCAAAGCAGATCAACACTTTCCAACAAGAACTCTCCACCATCCATAATTTAGAACTGACTTCCTCAACAACCAGATAATCTTTTTTGATATCTTGGTTAATTGCCACTGATAACTTCATCCTGGCCTTTTGATGATTTGTCTTTATAAAACTAGAAAAACAGGCTAACCAAAATTCGGACTCCAAAATTGATTTGGAGCAACAAGCTATCATCTAGTGGTCTGTCCAGATGTTTGTAAATCAGATCTGATGGCCATTATTTCTAGTAGAAATGAAATCCACACACAATTTATGCATAATGTACAGTAACCATCTGCAGCTGTCCAGCTGGAAATTTGTCAGTCACTTTTTTTACAGTTTATAGGTTTCTAACATGCTATCTGTCCATCTACAATTAAAGGAATAATTGTACACCTTAGATCAGTTTGCACAACATTCTAGATGATCTAAAATAGGAAAAGTAATTTGTTATTAAATATGATATGGGGCAACTCTTCATTACTTTAGTATGTTATATAAACCACTCCACCAAATTAAAACATAAAATGCATTATGGGTTGAAATGTATCATGCTATATTGTCAATAATAATTGTGTTTTATTAACTTGGGTGAGGTGTATTATCTGGCTAATTAACTCAGAGGGACTTACCGGCACTTCCAGATAAATATGTCTAGACTGGACTTTCAGTTTGGGGTGATTCACATTACATACTTGTTTAATCCAACCAGTCAAAAATGGAAACCATGGGTGTTCAACATTTTGGCTTGCCTGGGCCATATTGACTGAAGAGGAATTGTCCTGGATTGCATATAAATATATACAATATAGTTTTATGATATAAAATCACATAATAATGTTAAAAGTTTACAATCTTGTGAGGCCACATTACTAGCAGTCGAGGGTCACATGTGGCCCATGGGCCGTGGGTTGGGCCGTGGGTTTGCAAAGCTTGCTTATTATCCTTGATGAATTTTAAGCTTGCTTAGTATTCGTGATGGGTTAGCAAGTTGTACGAACCGAGCCTCCTTGGCTAGTTTATACCAGAATTAATTAAGCATATTGTGAAAACACAGTTATTGTTTTGTACAAAACTCCAAATGCTAATTGGTATTCTGTACCTTAGAAAGAGGTGAGTCATCGTATTCTGCAGTAATGGCTACAGCAGAGGGAGCAACTGTTTGAACTTTGCAAACTGAGGAGAATAATAAATTGACTTGTTTAAAATACTTATGCATGCCATGGCACGTACCTCTAGGCAGCATACTATTTTTAATATATATTTAGATACCAAAACAAAATAGTAAAATAGTAAAAAAACAATAAAGAATAGCAAAGCATATAAGATGATACAACAATACTGTATACTTTGGGACAGTTCCCAACATTCTGAGGGAAAAGCTGGTTGGGTGTTCTTAAAATCTTGTAGTCTTTGCCACTGGTGAGATTCAAATAATTTAACAACTGGTTCTCTGCCCTACTGATCAGCTGGGTAGATGTGGCTCAGTGGTCATGTGACTGGGTGGGCATGGCCAACTCAATGTCACTCACGTCGATGGGCGCTTTACCTTAGCTGTTACAATGTAATAAGGGTTAATTGGAGAGGCAATTTCTGTAAGCAGGACAATAAAGATTAGGCTACAAACACCAGAATGTTTCCTTCCTGCCTTCCTTACAGGATTAGCCCTGTAAGGTGGAAAAAAACAAAGGAAGTTTCTTCTAACAACTGGTTCTCCGAATTGCTTAGAAAGTTAACAACCAGTTCTGCCGAATTGGTGTGAACTGGCTGAATCCTACCACTGCAGAGGTGGTATGCTGCCGTTTTGCACCGGTTCAGGCAACTGGTAGTGATGGTGGTGCGAGGCTCCGCCCACCCACCCAGACATCATCAGAAGGTCCTGAGCATGCCCAGATGTGTGCTCCCGCTACTGAACTGGTTATGAAGAAAATAGGATACCATTACTGCACCACTGGCCTTAGCACATATTGATGGTTCCAGTGACATTGGTATATACAACACAGGCCCACACTCCAAAGGGTGTTTGAACACAGAGGAAAAAACCCACAAAACTGAGCTCCAAAATGAAGCGTGAGGCCAGTCTTTTCACCCCAGTAATGGAGGTGGAGGGCTAGAATGAGGAGAGTTTACCTGCCCAGGGATTGTCTTCAAAATGCACAGCAGAGAAATCTGCAGCTCAGATTCTAAATGGGGAACAAAGTAGGCAGGGTGGGGGTGATTATTATTTTTTCCATTCTGGTTGCAGGAGCTTCACAACATTGAAGGTGTGTCGGATAAGAAAACATCTCCATCGTAGTATGGAGGCGATGGAAAGGGAGACATAGCAGCTGGGCAGGTGGGGCCACTGGAAAAACAGGCTTCTGATTTCCTGGTCAGTGTTTACACAGCATCCCGGAGCTAAACAGTAAACAGGAAGCAAATTAACTGGCTTTGTTGAGTTGTTCCACCACCCCCTCAGCATCCTGAAATGTTGCACTGAATTAAATTTAATGGAAGATCCTCTAGAGGTAGTTACGTTCTACCTGGTTCTGCATTTTCTGCACTGAGTCTTGTTTTGAGGTAAAAGTCAGAGGCTTCTCCAATGGGTTAGCAAACAATTGAATGGGGGTTATGTAAATTGCCTACTTGGCCTCCAGCCCTATTCCCCCCTGCAGATACTTTGCTCTGCACCCACAAGGTCCTCTGGTTACCTGTGATTTGTTATCTTATTATTTTATATGTCATTTTATTCCATATTTTTGTTATGTGGTGTTTTGACCCAGCTCCCAAACACAACAAACCCTCTGTAGTTAAATCAATGATTCCTCTAGTAGGAGCGCCAGCAGCCCCGGCAAAAAGTCTCTCCCTCTCTCTCTTTTTCACAGCAGGCTAACAAGTCTGTCCGGCAAGGAGATGAATAGTTTTCTGCCAAACCTATTCATCTATGTCCCCTGCCTTTTATCCCCAGAGCTAGAGTGGGGTTTTGCTAGCAGCAGGGGCTCTTCCTTCCCAAGGATCGGCCCATAGATTTCCACTGCTCTCCTCTCTTTGTTGTGGCCTGCCAGCGGCCAGTGAAGCTGGCAGCAGATTCAGACAGTGAGGAGATTGGGGAGGAACATGGGCCAGTCCTGGAGTCTGGAGAAGCTCTGTGTCGGAGGCAGAGATGGGGTCAGAACCGTATGCCAGTTATCCGCTGCCTTCAGAGGCAGACATCAGTGAGGCAGACAAACAGCTGGAGCCTGTTCCCAGTGTTCACACGCGCAGAATTGCCAGACAAAGGGAACAGCTAAAGAACAGGAGTTGACTTGGGAGTAAGGCCACAGGTAGACGATGAATGGCCCCTCCCAGAGGAAATAAAAGAGGAGCGAAAGAGGAGTGGAGTTGCAGGAGACAATTAGTTCATTTAATTGGCCTGTGATTCTCTGAGACTCCTTGCCAAGTTTGCAGATATTGGCCTGGCAGCTCTTTATGCCAGATAAGGTCTGTGACTGTAAATCCTCCCTTGAAACACTTTGCTGGATGTGAATGAGCAGAATTCACAGTAAATTGATAAAAGGGGCTTTTGTTGGGACCAGGAGTTTGCTTCATGCTCTTGGGAAGCCTCGGTCAGAACAGCCTTGTGCGCATCCAGCTGAACCCAATTGTTCCTCCTCTTCCTCATCATCCATCTCCAGACTTGAGGGCTGATGACTCTCCATCTGTTGGGAGTGTGTGTCTCCATCTGAGGGCTGATGGACAACCCAGGCTCCACCCCTATCTCTATCTCTGACAGCTCCATTCCCTCTCCCCTCTCGGAGGTTTTAGGCTGCCTTGAGAACCCGGATTGTTGTTGGGGGCAATATGCTGACTCTGTAAACCGCTTAGAGAGGGCTGAAAGCCCTATGAAGCGGCATATAAGTCTAACTGCTATTGCTATTGCTAAACTGACCCTGACTCTGATGCCTCCTCCGCATCTGATCTGGTTGCTGAAGGGCATGGCGGCCGACAGGCCACGGCACGTGGGCATCAGTTCTGTAAAGAATGGCTCCCTAGTCAACTGTATTCCTTAGTGACTGCTTTTGAAGGGGGCAGGAAGGTAGATGTGAGTCCAGCATTTTATTCTGTCCCATTTGCTGTTACCCCACCGCCAAAGATGAATCCGCTCCTCCATTTTCTCAGTAAGAGAGAGACTTTAGGGCAGGGGTGGGTTTCAACCGGTTCGCGGCGGTCCCCGCGAACCGGTTGGTCGGCGAACCCGGAAGTAAGTAACTTCCGGGAACGGCGAAGGGCCCACCCGCCCGCCTGCGCTCCTTACCGGTCTTTGAAGGCTTCTGCGTTTCCACGCAGGCGCAAGGCACATACAGCGCCTGCGCGATTCTCCGCGAGCAGCTGGATGGCACATACAGTGCCTGCGCAAGTCTCCGCGAGCAGCTGGAGCATCGCGCAGGCACTAAGATGCATGCGTGAACTGCGCGCGTGCACGAGGACGCCGCCGGCCCCATTCCAACCGAACCTCTCTCTAAGAGGTTGAGTAAGATTAGATGGATTGATAGAGTGGGCAAAAAAAGTAGACACTGCCAGGATGTCTGCAGGGGATGTTTAAAAATGTCAGGATGTCAAGTTGCCAAAATTGAGTGGGGGAAGGGGGGAACCACCAGAGAGAAGAAGGCAAGGGAAAATCGGAGTGAGTAGGTGTAGATTCTATTGAACAGAGTGGAATAGAGCAGGGGTCTCCAACTTTGGCAACTTTAAGACTCGTGGACTTCAACTCCCAGAATTCCCCAGCCAGGCTGGGGAATTCTGGGAGTTGAAGTCCACGAGTCTTAAAGTTGCCGAGGTTGGAGACCCCTGGAATAGAGTCTATCGGAAGCCCTTATCTATCAGTGAAGTCTGGAAAGCATAGCTAAATGGAGGGAGAAGGAATCAGAAGGTATTTGGAATGGCTTGTCTGTGTTGCGAGTGTGTATGAGAGGATCTTTTTCTTTCTTTCAGGTTTTTCTTGAAAGAGAAGAATGAGTAACTGGAGTGAGTTAATCTTGCCTGCTGGGAGCATAAGGCACGAGAAAGGTCTGGGGAAATTTCTGAATGAGCAAGTAACACTTGTGTGCTGGGCTGGGTTGTGGGGGGGAGGGGGGTTAGGGGTTGGTTCCATGTACCTTATGATTCTTGACTAATGTATCTTGTCTTTTTATGTATACTAAGAGCATATGCACCAAAGACAAATTCCTTGTGTGTCCAATCACACTTGGCCAATAAAGAAGTCCTATTCTATTCTATTCTATTCTTTCAATAAAGAATTCTATTCTATTCTATTCTATTCTACTTTCCTGTCTTTGTATAAGACTAAGATCCTTTTTGTGGGATACCTGAATATATACCTAGCTCAGAGGTTAGCAACCTGGAGCCGCATGTGGCTCTTTCATCTGCTGTGATTCCCTTTTGTTGATTGGCTCCACAATTGATAGGGCTTTCAATTAGGATATGCAGAGGAAAAAGGATGCCACACTAGGAGAAGACTCTATGGTGGGAGAACCGGACTTCCGTTCAGCAGAGGGAAAAGGATGCCACACTAGGAGGAGACTCTATGGTGGGGGAACCAGACTTCCAGTCGGCTCCAGAATTGAATGGGAGGCTCCCGATTAGAACCTTTGTGGCTCTTTGAGTGTTTAAGGTTGCTGACCCCTGGGTCTAGCTAACTGGTGCTGCTTTCATCCTAATCAATCAGGGTTCTGTTTCCAGCAGGTGGGAGCATGATGGCAGCCCTGGCACTGCAGCTGGTTGGGCTGGCACTGTCTATCTTGGGCTGGCTGGGCTCTATTTTGGCCTGTGCCCTGCCCATGTGGAAGGTGACGGCTTTCATCGGATCCAACATCATTGTGGCACAGGTCTTCTGGGAGGGGCTGTGGATGAACTGTGTTTACGAAAGCACTGGCCAGATGCAGTGTAAGGTCTATGACTCCCTACTTGACCTACCAGCAGACCTACAAACCAGCCGCGCCTTGGTGGTGGTCTCCATCGCCATGTCTTTCCTGGCTCTCCTGATTGCCATCTCTGGAGCAAGGTGCACCCGCTTTGTAGAAGACCCAAAGACCAAGGCTAAAGTTTTGATGATAGCTGGTGTGGTGTTCATCCTAGCTGGAGTGGCGCTCCTCTTTCCTGTCTCCTGGTCAGCAAGGAACATTGTCAGCAACTTCTATAATCCACTCGTTCCTGAGGCCCTGAAGAGAGAACTGGGTATCTCACTTTACATAGGTTGGGCAGCTAGTGCTTTCCTGATCCTTGGTGGAGGCACCTTCTGTTGCTTCCTTCCTCCAAAGGAGGACAATAAATCCTATCCAATGAGATACTGGACAGGAAGACACCCTTCTGCCAGCAGCTATGCCCGCAAAGTCTATGTATGACCCTTCTTGGAAAAGCTACCTCTCCTCCCCCCTTACTCCAAGCCTTGAGAAAGAAGGATTGGCTGGCAAAAAGGACTCATCCGATGCAATGATGTAACAGAATATAAATCTTGCGATGCCAATTGCCTGTCAGGCCTGTCTACATGGAGCACACATTGACATGACATGTGACGCCAAGAGAAAGTTCACCCCGACTGTTTGTAACATTTTTATTTGACAAAGAAGTATTATTTCGTGGTACGTGACAGTTTCCTCAAAGGAGTGCTGTGGTTTGATGATATGCCAAGAATTGTATCAGAAAGATGAATTAACTCTGGCTGTGGCAACATTTTTTCTTGGGTCCAGTAGACGTAAATTGTTGGGGGCTGAGTGGCATACAAATTGGATATAGATAGATAATAGATAGATGAGAGATGATAAAAGATAGATAAGGCTGCCACGGTGGATGTGAGTAGTCATCAGATGCCTTTTTCTTAACACCTCAACATTTCTTCCTGCATTTTTGTCTGTGTATGTGGACTCATTTCCACAGAAAACACTGGGGAACAGACATCCACTGTTTTTGTTTTCCAAGAATATTACAGCATCTTTCTAAGACTGAGAGATATTCTGAAGAAGGGGAGAGAAAAAGCCAGAAGTTAGTACCTGATTTTGCAGCTTCCAGTATAGGCTCTATTGGGTGGGGTGGGCTGCTTGGGGTTCACAGGGGTTTAGGAAGACCTCAAGCTAAGATTCTGTGCAGTTTGGAGAACCCCCAAATCCCCTTCCTGGCAGGCCACACCCACCCCACTCCTGCCAGAAGTCCCCACGTGGCCCTTTTTGGGTGCAAATATGTGCAGGGCACATCTGGAGGCTTGGGGAGGGCGAAAAACAGGCCTACCGGAAGTTTGGGAAGGCTTCTGGAGCCTGGGGAGGCCATTTCACCCTCCCAGAGGCTCGAGGAAAGTCTCCAGAGGACTTTTCAGCAACCTGCGGCCAGCCGCCGGCCTCTTTTGGGAGCTAAGATGCAAAGAGGTAGTGCAAGCAAGCGGTGACTGGATAGGCAGGGTGAGCAACCATGACAGGGGTACCAGTCGGCCATCGCTACCGGTTCACCAAACTGGGCAAAATGTCTGCCACCGGTTCAGGCGAATACCACCTCTGAATCCCATCCCCTGGGATGAGGATTCTGCTTGATGCCAAGCAATTCCTCTTTGGCTTGGCCTTTTTAAAGCAAGAGCTGTTCTGAGCCCTTCAGGTATGTTGCTCTCCATACAAATTAGGGCCTTTCCCCACTGCTGAAGCTTCCAATCTGAGTCAGCAGAAACCTACACCAGCATAACATTTGCTGGCTTAATGTGAATCCATCTTCTGCATCCAAAGCCAATTGATGCCAAGTGAAGGTTGTCTTTGACTTATAACCACAATTGAGCCCAAAATTTCAGTTGTTAAATGAGACATTTGTTAAGTTTTACGACCTTTCTTGCTACAGTTGTTGAATGAATCACTGCAGCTGATGTTAGTAACCTGGTTGTTAAGTGAATCTGGCCTCCCCATCGATTTTGTTTGTCAGAAGATTGCAAAAGGTGATCATATGATCTTGAGATACAGCGATGCTCATAAATATGAACCAGTTGCCAAGCATCTGAATTTTGATCATATGATCATGGAGATGCTGGAAAGGTCGTTAACTGTGAAAAACAGTCATAAGTCACTTTTTCCGGTGCTGTTGTAACTTTGAATGCTCACTAAATGAACTGTTGTAAGTCAAGGACTACCTGTAGTAAGGTCCCGATTGATCATAAGCACAGAATATTAACGAATGGGATTGGTGCTTTCCTTTGACTTTCTTCCCTTCCCCTCTCACCAAACATCTGGAATAAAGTCCACCAGCCATTCTCCTTAATGTGAGATGGGGAAGAGACTTCAGGACAGAGGGAGTTTTGATGGATGACAAAATTGAGGGATTTAGTTCTCAGTCAAAAAACGTTCCTAGTTTTGCACAAATGTTGATTTTTTGTCAAAATCAACCTAATAGCTGAAAGGAGGCTGTGTACATTTTGAAGTTGGAAGGGGCACACAGACAGCTATTCTGCTTGGTCATACAGTGCCGCCTCATCTCTTTGTTCAGTTGTTGGTTGGTTGTTCAGTTGTTAGTTGGGCTTTCTATGAAGAAGCACTCAGCCAGCTCCTAACTCCCTCCAACAGATGTGATGTTGGAGAGACATTTTTAGAACTGGCAACCCTCTCCCAATAGATAATATAGGATCTTCAAAATCGGCACCCCAAAGGGTGCAAAATGGAGAACCTCATTTGAAATAACTGGAATGACTCGCTGTCCAAATTGGGGTTAAAAAGCACCAAAGACGTGAAGGGAAGGAGTATGCCCACAGCAGTCTAAAATGGCTGATCCCATCTCTTAGGGGGGTCACCGGACTGTAACAAAATGGTTAGTGAAGCAAAGCAGATTGCACCTACAAGTAGTCCCCAGTTTACAACAATTGCTAAACGGTGCTAAAAAAAGAAATGTACAACCAGTTCTCCCAATTATGATTGTTGCAGCATCTCTGATGTCACCTAATCAAAATTCAAGCACGTGTATTTATGCAGTTGCAGCATCCCAAGGTCACGTGATCACCTTTTGCAACCTTTTGCCAGGGGGTTCCTGGCAAGCAAAGTCAACAGGGAAGTCAGATTCACTTAAAGACTGCAGCACATGAAATCACGAAATTGGGTGTGACTCATTTTACAGCTGCCTCAGCAGTGGAAATTCTGGCCCTGACTGGGATCATAAAAGGAGGATTACCTGTATCAAAACAGCCACAGGTTGCTGCCTGATTAAGAGGAAAAGCACTACTACATGGGGACAGCAGTGTAGGATCTCCTGCTTGGGCAGGGGGTTGGACTAGATGATCTACAAGGTCCCTTCCAACTCTGTTAATCTGTTAAATCCGTTAAAAGGGAATTTAAAGCTGCCTCAGGTATGGTTTGGGGATGAGATGAAGGTAATATTGTGAGATAATGTCAGAAAAAGGGGTATATTTTCCCCATGGGTTAGATGTGAATAGAAAAAGATCTCACAATGGAAAAAGCTGTTCAAGTGTAAAAAAAAAAAAATCTAGTGGGAAAAGTATGTAATTGAAAAGCGTTATTGGACAGACCAAAGGTCTATTTATCTAGGAGAGCATCTCTTTTCCTTTAAAACAAATACGACTAATCAAATAATTTCTTGTGAGGGCAACCCATCCCAGAATCTCCCATCCTGGTAATCCTTCTATTCTCCTTTTCTTGTGTATTTTGCTTCAAATCTTCCTTCTGATCAGGCATTGGTGTTTTGCAGACATCCCCTTAACTGTCAAGAGTCCAACAAGATTTGCATAAAATCTGTTTCTTGGCCTCTTCTCAGTTAGGTTCACTGTGCACTAACCTTGCACACCTTGGTATTTTAAAACAAACAGTTACAAATTGGAAAGAACAAGCACATAAGTTTAAATGCCTCATAAACTAGGTGCGAACTGAAGCAAGAATGACGGTTACATTTTAAACGAAACCGTGTCGTAGTAATATTGTCTCAAGAGGAGGAAGTGGTTTCTAGATGGGAGTTCAACTGACTAGGAACTTCCTGAAAGGAATTTTCATTCAGTTGCACAAGCAATTCTAATTGTTTGTCTAAGAAAGGCAATATTTATCAAGATCTTCAGAAAACAGGACACCTGTACTGTACATAAGGGGTGTGTGCCTTTATGAGACTGAAACCCTTGGCCTGTAAGCAGAATTTGCAGGAAAGGAAGGAACACGGCGAAACAAGGGAAAGGTCAGGACAAAAATAAAAATAAAATTATATTGAATGTTAATTAAAGAAATTGTACTTTCCTTGTATTAAATACTCTGTTCCCACGCACTTTGCAACAACTAAGGTTGCAGTGCCTTAAATTTGTATAGTAGACTGTTCACTAAAATTTTTTTTTTATCTTGATTACTGAATTAACCCATTATCTGAAATCTGTACACTACGAAAACTCTCAACTTTAACTGGGTGAATGGACGCATCATGGGGCAAAACCTTTTGAACCACAGGTCCCTCCAATGGAGTAACTTACAGGATGCATCCAAATTCTGGGATCCGTGACTTCCATGGAATTAAAACTTGGCAAGTTTTATAAAACATTTGATGACATAAAGCATTTTATGACACAATACAAAATATTATAAAACTCCTCTGTGGTCCACTTTTGGTGCTTGACTATAGCAGAGTCAACATGGAATCCTTTCAAGGTAAGTACAGCTCAACTTACAATGGTTCTTACAATGGACTTTTCGAAGTTACAGGCACTGAAAAAGTGACTTTATACTGTTTTTCTCTTATGACCATTGCGGTGTTCCCGTGGACACGCAATCAAAATTCAGACGCTTGGCAACGGAGTCATATTTATGACAGTTGCAGTAACCAGGGTCATGTCATCATTCCCTTTGGCGACCTTCTGACAAGTATACTCAATGGGGAAGCCAGATTCACTTAACAACTATGTTACTAACTTAACAATTGTAGAGATTCACTTAACAAATGTGAGAAGCATCATAAAATGGGGAAAAATTAACTTAACATTTGTCTTGCTTAGTAACAGAAATGTGGGGCTGAGTTGTGGTCTTAAGTTGAGGACTACCTGTACATCTTTACCCTGATATTTTTTTTAAAAAAACTACTCCACTACACTAGAAACTCTGCCATTATTGAAGGCGTTGAGGAATTGGATACGGAAATTCCTTTAAAAGGATGACCCAACAGGTGACCCAGCATGTCTCATGCTACAATATGATGGATCACAAACTACCAGATGATTCACACAAAATTCTAACCCTTTAAAACAGGGGTCCCTCCCAGGCTGCAGACCCTTTGGAACCATGGAGCTCCATTTGTGAGAATGAGGGGGGCTCATGCTCACTCGTGAAGCTCCATTTGTGCAAGTGGCGATCACGCGCATAGAACCATTATCTTCCCCACTCCCGCTGGGCTGCCAAGCCGGAAAGGTTGGGGTTCTAAAAAAAAACCTCCCAAACCTAAAGTTAACTTGCGCCAACTTTGCCCAAATGTGTGATTGCCTGAATGCACCTGGCGTAAACCGAGTTGCAACTTCTGCATGAACAAGCTTGTAGGTATATCAATCTAAACCTCCATGATTACTTTGATGATCCTTTGTCCACAAGTCCAAACTTTTTATGGAAGGCAGCTCAGCGCTCAAGCCATCTTTTCCTTCCTCTCCTATCCTCCCTATAAATTCTTTGGCCTCCTGGAGGGAGAAACCAGCCTGGCAACTCAGAACTCTCCAGGTTTCAAAGACAGCAAAACCATTTTTGACAAGCACTCTCAATTTTCATGGACCTGGTTTCAACTTGTTTAGTGGGGAGGGGGCAACCCCAAATTTTCTGCCCTAATAACGTTTACTTTTGGATTCTTTTCCATTCCATGATGATCTTCTGCTGCAAAAATTATACAGGTAGTCCTCAATGTATGACCGCAATGGAGCCCAAACTTCCTGTTGTTAAGCAAGACAATTATTAAGTGAATTGTGCTCCATTTTATGGCCATTTTGCACAGTTCTTAAGCGACTAACTGCATTAAGTGAATCGTGCAGTCATTAAGCAAAACTGGCTCCCTCCATGGACTTTGCCTGTCGAAAGCTGGCTGGGAAGGTCACACATGGTGATCACAGGGACCCAAGACAATTCCACTGTCATAAATAGGTGTCAGTTGTCAAGGTGCCCAAATTTTGATCACGTGGCCACAGAGATGTTACAATGATGTTAAGTGTGAAAACTGACCACAAGTCACTTTTTTCAGTGCCATTGTGGCTTTGAATGGTCATTAAACTCAGGGGTGGGCTTCAAAATTTTTAGCAGGGGGTTCTCTGCCTGGTTGCTAGATGGGCGTGGCCTAGTTGGCCTCCTACACTGGTGGTGGTGGTGTTTGCCCTCCCTGGGCTCTGGAGGCTTTCCTCGAGCCTCTGGGAGGGTGAAAATGGTTTCCCCATGCTCCGGAAGCCCTCTGGAAGCCAAAAATGGGCCCTTTTCCAGCCTTCCTGAATTTCCCGTAAGCCCATTTCCCACCCTCCCTGAGCTTTGGCATGCGCCATGCATACAAAACAAGCTGCATGGGGACCCCTGGGAGAGTAGGGGCAGATGGGTGGGGCCAGCCCGGAGTGGGTTTTGGGGGTTCTCCGAACTGCACAGAATCTTAGCTAGAGGTTCTCCCGAACTCCCGCAAACCCCCAGCAGCCCATCCCTGATTAAACTAATGGATGGAAGTCAAGGACTATCTATACTACTATTGCTACAGTACTATACAACATTGGTCTCCAGCCTTTCTGGCTTGGTGGACTTGTCACAGGTGGAGTGGAGTGAGAAGGGATGATTTTGTGTGCGTGCATGCTGCTTTCACAAATGCAGCTTTTGTGTGTGTGCATATGTGTGTGTGCGCGCGCGCACGTTCACACGTGTGCACATTCACCCACAACTTCTCCAACCCAGCTCCAAATGGGCTGGAGCCTGGCAATGGGCTGCGACCTGCAGGTTGGAGACCCTTGCTATACAACTACTCTTGAAGAATCAAAGACCCCCTTCAAATGATGCTGCCAAATTGAGGCCAGCTGTAAGTATTTAAAGCTGCCCCCCCCCCAATGTCCACACATCCCCATCAACATAGCTTTTGTGGAACAAGCAGAGATGTTAAACCATTCAGAGCCCTGGATCTCTTTCAAAGAGGAAATACTGACATTCAAGGCAGCCTGCACAGTGTAGTCAACAGGTAAACAGCCTAAGCCCTGTGTGGTTTCCTAAAGCAGAGGTCTTCCAACTTGGCAACTTTAAGATTTGTGGACTTCAACTCCCAGAATTCTCCAGCCAGCATAGCTAACATAACAAGTCTTAAAGTTGCCAAGTTTCGGTACCCTTGACCTAAAGGCTCCAGACCTCCTCCCAGAGACACAGTGCAATTGTAATTTTTAGTGAGACAGAGGATGGAAATTATTAACTATATGGGGAGTATTCACCACAACAGCATTTAATTGCTTTAACATCATTTAAATTTAAACAGTTCGGTCCTTACGTGCTTCTTTGTCCTGGCCTTGCCCACTTCTATGAATATGGCCCCTGGAACGCCTCTCAAAGGAATGTGTCCAAACCACTCATTCCAGTTGAGGTGTAAATATAAGTACCCAGCAGTCTGAAAAGGTGTAGGCCAGCATCCTGATTCCAGCAGTGACCATCTTCTTCCCTTGGAATTCCTGCAAATGACACCAAAAAGCAGACTTTGTCTCAACAGTGAGATTCCATATTGTTTTAATTGCTAGGTGTTACTTGTCACATGCATTTCCTCTTCCTCTAAGTCTTCTTTAAAGCCATCCTAGCATTGGCCATTGCTGCTGCTAGTATTTTTGGCCCCCAAGAAATATAAATTGTCTGATTGTCTCTAGCGCCGTCTGTCTTGCACACACTGCTGATTGATTCCCATGAACAAATTGAAGACCTGTGTTCAGAATTCCAAGAATTCTCATTTCTGCTTTTTTTTTTTTTTAAATATGTCTCTTCCCTGTTCTCCCTGCCTTATCTTATCTTCTGCTTGGTACTTGGAACCTTGGTACTCTCCAGTTCTCTTTGTTTTTACCCGCCATATACAGCCTCTTCAGTTTGGGGTGTGGCTTGGTGGGGTGGGCATGGCAGCGGAAGGATACTGCAAAATCCCCATTCCCTCCCCACCCCTCTAATCTGCTTTCCAGCTCCATTCTCCTGTGCAGGATAACAGAAGAAGACCCAGCCAATCAGCTGGGACTCAGGGGGCAGCAAATAGATGGGGGTGGAGGCAGCCAGAGTTGGTATTTACCAGTTCTCTGAACTACTCAACATGTCCGCTACTGGTTCGCCAGAACCAGGGCCGGATTTAGATGAAAAGAGGCCCTAGGCTATTCCACTTATGAGGCCCTTTCACCTCTCATTTTTAAGTTTGTAAATTACATGAGAGACAATAAAATACATCATTACTGTGATATATTCAATATATATCAATATATATAGCTGGCCTCCCGACGGAGGGTGGCTCTGCTCTGCGGCAAAGGCAGCGAGGCCAGCCGCCTCACCTGCTGCACTCAGCTGCCCCGCTCGGCCGCCTCGCCCTCACCTGCCTGGCCACTGGTGGGCTCCGCGTCGACGGGGTGGCTACTGGGAGCGGCCGCGCCTCTCACCCGACCGCCGGTGCCGGGAATGTGGGCAGGCTCCCCAACTGCTGCAGCGTTGGAACAATCTTAACCAATACATTTTTCTGTTTGTTTATTAGTCATATGCGTAGAATTTCTCTTTATTTTCGGTTCAGTGTTTTAGTGTTCACTGTTTTTAGAATAGTGTAATTTTAATTTTGCTAACAATTTGAATGTAGGCCCCTCTTGATCTTGAGGCCCTAGGCTGAAGCCTAGTTAGCCTGTAGGAAAATCCGGCCCTGGCCAGAACTGATCAGAACTGGCTGAATACCACCTCTGAGTCCCATCTCTGGAGAGGCACTGACTTGGAGGGCGCAAAAAAAAGAGAAGGCAGGCAATGTTCCCTCTAATTTTTTTTCAGTGTGTGCGGAAAAGTATAGTATTTGAGCGGCACATTTTCATGCTTGAGCACCTCAATTTTTTAGCCATAATTGCCATCAGAGTAGATGTTGGGGAGGGGACAAGGAGGAAAAGGGTCCCCTCCCTCTCCCTCAGACCCCCCAGGAAGGAAGGAAGGGGAGGAGGAGGGAAAGAAAATGGGAAAGAAGAAAAGGAAAAAGGAAATGGGAAAGAAGAAAGGAAAGGAAAAATAAAAGGAAATGGAAAAAGAAAGGAAAAAGGAAAGGAAATGGGAAAGAAGAAAGGAAAGGATGAAGAAGGGGGGAAAGGGAAGGGAAAAGAAAAAAGGGAAAAGGAAATAAGGAAAGGAAAAGAGAAAGGAAAGGATGAAGAAGGGAGGGAAAGGGAAGGGAAAAGAAAAGAGGGAAAAGGAAATAAGGAAAGGGGAAAGTAAAAGGAAAGGAAAAGAAAAAGGAAAGGAAAAAGGAAAGGAAATGGAAAAGAAGGAAAGGAAAAAGGAAAGGAAAAGAGAAAGGGAAGGAAATGGAAAAGAAGTAAAGGAAAAGGAAAGGAAAAGAGAAAGGAAATGGAAAAGATGGAAAGGAAAAAGGAAAGGAGAAAGGAAAGGAAAAGAGAAAGGAAATGGAAAAGGAAAAGGAAAGGAAAGGAAAAGGAAAAGGAAAGGAAAAGAGAAAGGAAAGGAAAAAGAAAAGGAAGATAGAAGAAGGACAGAAAGAGAAAGGAAAGAGTGGAAAGGATTGGTACTGCTCAAAAATCAAGTCTCAAGATCCCGTGGACCCCTTTGGCTCAGGCAGTCCAATTCCACGCTGGTTCCCTCTCTCCCCAAAGTGAAGGGATCGCAGTGAATCACGTTTACCCAGGAACCGACGAAGCCTCCCTTCTGCAGCGTCATCGGTCTCAGGGAAGAGTCTTCCTTGATTTCACCAATCACTAGATGGAGGAGAGAGTTCGGTGCAGAGAGAGAAGGGAGGGAGAGGGGATATTTTCAGTCACATTTAAAGAAACGCTGTGCTGCAGTTTGAAACTTCTGCACGGTGTTTTCTTGTTATGTGTGCGGCCGCGCAGGCCCGCAGCTTAAAGGGAACATTGAAGGCAGACATTTGGAGATTCTGCTTACTTCCTTGAAATTCTCTTCACCCTCTTAGGAATTTTCATAAACTTTCAGGTATCTGCAAAGGTTCAACCCACAAGCAGCAGCCATATTCCCTATGCTGGCGTTTCCCTACCTGGGCCTTTTGATGAACTATAAGCACCATAATTCCCAGCTAGCTGTGCTGGCTGGGAATTACAAGAAGGTTAGTCTCCTGCGTCAGGAGAGTGACTGGCGGGGGGAGATAGCCACAAAGCAACAAACACAATATGTACTGTGTTGCAAATATTAAGTAGTGTTGACTGCTAAGATGAAAGAAATGTTATATTAAGAAGTGAAAACCCGAGGGCTTCCAGCTTGATGTCGCTGCGATATAGACAAAGGGAAATGGATTTCCACGTTCCCTATGCTGAATTCTTCCTGTTAGTGGGCTCCAGAGGGAGCCTGAGCCGTCCTGCAGGGGTGGTGAAGCAAAGAGGAGCATCCTGTTGGAGGAGGGGAAGCCAGGAACATTTTTATGCAAACACATGAAATTATGGAAGTGCCAGAATCTAAATCGGTCGGGAACACATTGAATATTTATGGCAGCGCCTTAAGTGGTAAAGAGAAAATACTCTGCAAACAAACCATGGTCCAGTCTACTTTATTACTGCTTCGCATTAAAAAAAAAAAAAAACAACCTACAGATTTTGAAGCTAAGCCTTTCAGGAGGGGCTCCAGAGTCTACCTAGGACAGTGACGGCTAATCATTTTGGTGCTGAGTGTTCAAAGCGTGTGTCCGCGTGAAACTCCAAAATGCAATGCGAGCACCCCCCATGCATGCGCCCTGCCCCTGTGCCCGTTTTGGCTTCCAGGTTGGTGCAGGAGGCCTTCCAGGTCCAAAATGGGGTGCAGGGGGGCGCACAGGTGTGAACCCCCAAAATGCGATGCGAGCAACCCCCCCGCACATGCACGCTTGTTTCCCGTGCGTGCATGCTCATGTCCCCCGCATGTGCCCTCCCCCCACGCATGCACGGCAGAGACCCAAAGACCAGCTGGCCAGCCGGAGGCATATGTGCATAGGTGGTGGAGCTGGGCTAGGACGATGGCTAGCGTGCCCGCAGAGGGGGCTCTGTGTGCCACCTGTGGCACACGTGCCATAGGTTTGCCATCACGGACCTAGGAGGTCTTCCAACATGAAGAGTGTTTAAACCAGACTTTTATTTTTTCCGGTATATGTAGACCACGCCAGATATATAGTCCGAGTCCTGATCGGATTCCTCATGGGATGTTGCTCTCTCCCATTTTTCAACTTCATGTATCCCAACCTTTTCCCACAATCCTTGGTGCTCCAGGTCATTCAGCAACTGCTGCAATTCAATCTTGTATCGTAAGTTGCTTGAGTTGTTTCGTGTGGTCAGACACACAAGGCCACCTGTTGTGCAAGACCACAGCATTTCAATCTAAAACCATTAGGGAAGCCTTGATAAGCCTAAAAACAAGATAAAGGTAAAATCTCCTTCACCCTGAATCTGACTCCTGGGGCAGGTCATAATATGGAAGGAATTTGTAAGAAACAAATAAAAATAAAATAAAGACAGCAACCATAAGCATATAATGTAGGCTATCACATTGATTGTTTTAACCTGTTCCATACAGGTTAAAGCTTGAACCTTAACTTCAAAACCCAGAAAAGGTTAACCACAGAATGCCCCTCTGTGGCAGGAAATCCAGCAATACGGAATCCTTTTTAAGAGAGATGTAGAGATGAAACTGTTTTAGACGCATTAATGTTCTCAATATAGGAGCATTCTCCCTCTTACAATCAGACAATGAAATGAAAATAGGAGAAAGGGAAGGACAAGATGGCAAATCTCCCTCTTCCTGATGAAACTGAATGGGTGAGTTTCCATAAATGCTAGACTAAGATAAAATGTGGTTGAGCAATTTATGGTGGAACGCAGCTATAGCTTAGATTGTGGGAGTCAGGCTATTACATGAAACTGTGGCATGGTTTTATTTGTGCAGGCAACGGCATGCAGATAGTCCTCGACTTATGACTACAATTGAGTCCAACTTTTCTGTTGCTCAGTGAGACATCTGTTAAATGAGTTTTGCCCCATTTTATCACCTTTCTTGCCACATTTATTAAGTGAGTCATTGCAGTTGTAATGTTAGTAACATGGTTGCTAGGTGAAATCTGGCTTCCCCATTTACATGGCTTGTCAGAAAGTTGCAAAAGGTGATCATGTTACCCCGGGACATTGCAACCGTCATAAATACGAGTCAGTTCCAAGTATCCTAATTTTGATTGTGTGACCATGGAGATGCTGCAACGTTTGTAAGTGTGAAAAATACGTCAGTTTTTTTCAATGCCGTTGAAACTTCAAACAGTCACTAAATAAACTGTTGTTAAGTCGAGGACTACCTGTATTCTCCAGATACAGGACTTAGCATTGTTAATACAGGTTAAGATTGAGTATGATGTGTGAACCTCATCCGGGTCACCTAGTAACTTAGAGGGCGGAGGTGAGCAAAAAGCAAGTTTGCGGTGAAGAAGCGGGCAAGGTTTTCTCATCACATCTTCATACAGGGAAGAGAAATTAAATAGCAAATAAAACCATTGCCAAATGCATGTAAGGAGCTCAAAAGGAGGCCAGCGACGAGTAAAACTAAATTCCTGAGAAAGAACGTGTCTGATTCCAGATATTCACATACAGTAGTGGCTAAAATTGTGGAAACCTTTTGGGAAAAGTGTATTTTCTAAAACTAGCTAATAACGCCACTTTTTCTGTAGTAGTAGTACCATAAAATTACATATCAAGGGGGAGATACTTTAATCAGGAATGTAATGCAATAACTCTTATGAAGGATTTGCTATTAGAATAGCATATATAAAGAAGAAAAGTAAAACGATATATACAAAAAGTATCACCATAGAAAAAATGAGATATATAAAAATTATCACCATGTCAATTAATACTTAGTTGTGTAACCTTTAGCATGAATTAGGGCCTTACAACGTCTTCCTACAGAGTGAACCAAGTCTTTTAGTTCTGCAGCTGTTATAATGTGAAACCATGATTGAATGATTGCTTCCCTTAACTGGGTTTTATTGCAGGGTCGCTTCTGACTAACAAGTTTCTTTAGTCGGCTCCATAGATTTTCCATTGGGTTAGGGTCAGGTCTATTCCCAGGCCATTCCAGCAGTGGAATGTGATTATCTTGAAATTCCAAAAAAAAAGTGGTGTTATTAGCCATCAAACCTCAAAAATACACTTTTCCCCAAAGGTTTCCACAATTTTGGCCAATTTTATATTTATATTTAGAAATATAGGCAATCTGAAGAAAGGATACAATCCAACCCATATGGTTCTGCAAGGTTCTGATCAAAACACATTTTAAATGGCATGTCTGTCTTTCAACCCTGCAACACCCAGGAAAGTGTACATTTCTGCTCCATGGTCTGTTTATGACAGTGTTTCTCAACCTTGGCAACTTGAAGTCCACAGGACTTCAAGTTGTCAAGGTTGAGAAACACTGGTTTATGAAGTGTTGGCAAGATAACAGCACCATCTAGTGGTTATGAGTTTTCCATCTAAGCCAGTCCAACATCCTGTGTCCAAAAGGGGCCGATTTAGTCTCTTTGGGAAACCTTCAAGGCATTTAAAAACCCAAAAGGTTTCTCTCATGCTTGCTTACCAGCTGTTTAAAGGTCAACTGCCTCTGAATGTGTGTGTGTGTGTGTGTGTATCCATCTAGCAATCCCCGTTAGATCCCTTTCCCATCTCCACTCCATGTATTTTGTCTGACCTCTTTTTAGAAAGATACCCAACTATCATTGCATCTTGCAACAGGGCATTTCAGAAATTAATTGCACGTTGTGTGACAGTCCTTTCTCTTTCTTGTTTTAATCATTACCCAGTTTCACAAGATCAGCCTGAGATCCAGTTGCCTATACAATTTCTGGAGATGACGTTCTGGAGCCTTGGAGGAAACTCAAGCGAAGGTGCATTCAAATAAACCAGGGGAGTCAAACTCGTATCGTCACATGATGTATCACGACCACTTCCTCCCCTTTGCTAAAATGGGGTTGGGCATGGCCAACGAGTGACACATCCAGCCCATGGACCACGAGTTTGACACCCCTGAAATAAACCATGCATCCCTCTTAAAGTGCACTGGGCCAGTTCTAATGAAAAGCATCACGAATCCAAGCGCCCTAATTTCTGGGGAATAAATTGGCGTCAATTGGGTTGGTTGAAAAAGCAAGAGGGCTGGCATAGTTTTACAATCCAAGTCCCACCTCTTTTGTACTGTATAAAAGGAGTAGAAGTTGTGATCCAACACTGCAGCCCCCATTATGCCCATTTTAATCCCCTAGATGCCAAAGGGGATTCAATTATTATATGTAAGAACTCAGAACAGTCTCACACTAAATCAGATCACCAATCCACCTAGCTTAGAATTAATAACTGCCATAACTGACAGCAGCCTCTTAGATTTGGATCTCTTCCAAATCTGTAATTCCTGAATCACAAGCTATGGTCCTTTCCACCTCCAGATACCCACCTATGTTCTCAGTCTAATACCCGACGAAGTAAATATACACCAACAATGCTTCTAATCCCTAAAATGTCATAAATCAATTTGTTCTCTTAAAGTCCCATAAAACATTAAGCAACATTATATGTGCAATGAACTTCCCACTGGGGACTTACAATGTGAGAACATCCCATTCTCTCTAGTTTCAGCAATGAAAAGTTCAGTTAAAGTGCCACTAATTACAGACAATAATATCTGCTTGACCCATGACCTAATTGCATATGTCCTTGACAAAGAAATTGGTAAACATAGCACTTTCCTTGTTACCCATAAAACTTTGGTCTCAATCAGCGGTTGTTGCTACCTTTGATAAGAATGATTCAGCCCTCATTACAGCATCTGGTTAGGATAATTTTGTCCATATTAGGTACTGTAAGATAAAATCTTACTCTTGTCTCCATTCATAGGGCTGAATTTTCTTTGGAAGATTGGAGGGGAAGTATTTGCTTCATTCATGATGCTTCAGACATTATTTTCAATGATGCTGGCTAAAATCAGCCTGCTCTCATTTCTGCTTGCATCGATTTCTTCACAAATCTTTCCTCTTAAAACTACTGTATAGGATTTTTAATAAAGGCCTGGATTGATCTATTCTAAAGCATTTGGCAGACTTCAGCATTTTGAGTTGATTCTGATCAGCTGAGAGCTGCAGCATAGCACAAAAGGACCAGAGGTGGGTTGCTGCCGGTTCGGCCGAACTGGTAGTGGAATTTAGGCTTGGGTTGTAGAACCGGAAGCGACCCAGGCCTGCCACGCCCCCGAACCGGTTCCCTTGCTGCCGCTTGGCCACCACCATTTTGGATTTTAATGACTGCGCGTGTGCAGTTAACTGTAAATCGTTCTGCGCATACTGTGTGCGGGTTGCGAACCGGCAGTAACGCCGGCAGCAACCCATCCTTGAAAAGGACCCACCTGGGGAGAGTCCTTTTCTCTATCTAGGGCTACAGGGAATCTAACGAAAATTAGATTTCCAGTTCATTGATGTCCTTCAGAGCAATCATGATGGTATTTCCTTACAGGGCGTTTAGTGTGCAATTACCTTGCCTAAGCCACAAAATTTTATGGGGAATGTTAAGCACATGATATAATCTTCCTATATTTTCCCCGCCATTTTGTTGTCTTATCAGAGCAAATCTATTAAGGAAAGCAAGATGGAATAGTTGCACAATACTAGTCAGTTCAGACCCCTTGACCTTCCCTGCCGGATGACTGCTTATTGCACCTCGCCTGCCATAAGCCTACATTACTGTTTTTCAAACTTAGCAACTCTAATCAACGCATGGACTTCAACACCCAGAATCCCCCAGTTTGAAAAACAGTGATCTAGATCGTTTCCCAAATCTTGGGAACTTTAATATGGGTGGCCTTCAACACCCAGAATTCTCCAACCAGCCGTAATTACCAAATGCTAAAATTAGTTTAAAATTAATGAACTAATTAACTATTTTTAAAGGACAGATCTCAGTAATGCTTGATATTCTCACAGGGGAATAAGTAAAGTGTTATGAAATTTGGCAATTTCGGTCAATGTGAATAATTTTTCATTTTCTTTGTTTCACATTCATCGGTGTGATATTACGCGGTGATCAGACACTGGAAAACGTTGCTCACCCCTGTTATAAGTCCTCTGAAACTACATCCGAGTCTTTTTTGCAAAAGCTTACCTGGTTTGGTGACCAGAAGCAGCTGGGGAATGACACCAGAGGGCACTTGTCCCTCACTGAGCGCACCCACAATTATAGTAGCATCGTAGCAGCCTGTAGAGAAGATGAAGGAGTAACAGGTAGCACCAATGAAGGAGATGGGCATCATTCTTGTTGACCTAGGCTTCCCCAAAAAATATGAAGCAGACTCCACAAACTCCACTTGGTCCCCACAAAACCCCTTTTATTAAACGAATGTGAATTCCTCTCATTCACATTCAGCAAAGGCCTGGTAAACAGTCTTTCAAAGGTGAAGTTATGACCACAGACCTTATCGAGCTTGAAAAGCTGCCATGTAAATATTTTCCAAACGCAGTGCTGTGCAAGGAAAGACTGGGCACAGAGTCTCTGAGATTCACGGACAGATCTTCACTCTCTTGAAACAAACTAACGACTGACCAAACAAATTATTTCCTGCAAAAGCCCACTCCCCTTTTGTTTCTCTTTTATTTCCAATGGGAGGGGTCAATCACCGTTCACCTATGACTTTACTCCCAAGTCGGCCCTGACTGCTTAATTGTTCTTTTCTTCTGGCAGCTCTGCCCATGCTCACAGGCTCCAGCTGTTCCTCGGCCTCACTGCTGTGTAGCTCCAAAGGCAGCTGAGAACTGCCAGACGGCCTTGGCCCCCTCTCTGCCTCAACACAGAGCCCTCATCAGAGCCTTCCCCAGCCTCCAGAACTGGCCCATGTTCCTCCCCAAGCTCCTCACTGTCTGACTCTGCTGGCAGGCCACAACACTTCCCTAGAAATCTCCACGCATGCCAGCACATTCCAACTTTTTCCTTTTCTCTAATCTATTCAGTCCATTGCTGAGGATAACTGTTCCCGTTGTTACCTTCAGGAGCTGGTAAAGTTTCCTGGCCCAGCAAGCACAACTTCAAATCCTCGTACAGTCCTTTGTGCCGTGCGTGTTCCAACATCTCCTGGCTGCCATCCAGGCCATGGAGATGGCGAAAACCTTTTGCCTGAAGCTTAGAACACAAAGTGTTAAGTCACAGGAGCCCAGCCAGAAAAACAGTCAGTCCCTATCTACCAACAGTTAAATGAATGCTACAAGCCAAATGGGGTCTGGCCAAGAAAAGAATCAGTAGGCAGAGTGGCAGAGTGACACCTTCAGTGGCAGAGTGACATCTGCTGCCATGGTTCCTCATGGGGGGCACACAAGTGATGACATGTGGATGATGATGATCCTTATGTAATTGGATGCAATGCCACATTACATATAAGGAAAGGCAATATGGCATCATGACACAGTTCAGCATTAATTTAATTTCTTTATTGGAAACATTTATATAGCTGCCCATCTTCTAGCTAACTCTGGCTGCTCCCAATTTGGGATCCCAGCAGTTAGCTGGGGATGCCAATGCCTGGCACTGGCACTTTATGTTCTTATGCCAGGAAACAGGCTCTGCAATGCTTACAATGCTTTTGTGCATGAGCATACATAATCAGTCATTTGCATGACGATGTCACAGTGTGCATGTCATTATTTTGGTGTCCTTGTAGCTTGTATCAGATGACTGTTCTGATGAGATCAAAAGAGTGCTCTCAGTTTCATCCCAGTTATTTTAAAACTATTTACTAACACTATTTTCTGAGGGATCTGAAACAGTCTTGGAAGAGGCATTCTCTTCTTTATTTGTGTCGCACAAGAGGGAAGGCATCTCCTCAGATGGCGCCTACAAGGAAATAATAATGCAATCTGACAAAGGTAAACCTACTTCTTTCCTATCCATTTATTAAGCAACTACTGCTATTACTTGTAATGTCCTAATTATCTTCTAATAAAATAAATCTCGGGGCACCGAAAGCACCAAGTGTTTGAAAACAGAATACATTCATCAAGAAGCATTCCTTCCGCAAAAGAGATTTTTAAAAAGTTTCTTCTTCTCCCATTATGTTCTCTGGAGGTTTTGAACTGCTTCATCCACCCTCAGCAGCATATCCAAGTATCTGTTAGAACCACAATGACAGCAAAATAATGTCGTCATGCCAATGACAGAAATTACATCAAACTATTATTCACACAATGATGTCATGGCATGCATTGTTACTTCTCCCTACATACCAGGGGTGGGTTCCAGCTGGCACTACTGCCAGTTTGCTCATGTGCGTGCTTCACTGCGCGCGCAAATGAAAAACAAGATGGCGCCACCAACAGTGCCAACCGGGGAACCAGTTCGGGGGCATGGCAGGCTGGGTTGCTGCTGGTTCCAGTGACCCAGGCTGCCAAAGCACTACTGGTTCGGCCGTACCGGTAGGAACTCACCACTGCTATATACCCTCACAGTTACAGAAATGAACCATGATGTTCCTGCTTGTGAGCCAAGGCTTCTGCTGAGCCTCAAATAAACAAGAAGGAACCCTCAAATTTCATGTTCTCACTCTGCCATCTCTTGTATGTTGATGTCAATGACGTAGCTAAATATTATATGATATTAATCTGAGTTCTGGATTTGGTTGTTGAGGTTTACATTTTTTTCCCCATCTTATTCTGTTTCTTCATTGATTACATGTCACTTGTAATAATTATTACACAAATTCTTATTAGCACCAGCCTTAAAAGCCATTTGAAGACAATGCTGATGAGAGCAACCCTCTTATTAGCCTTATTTCAAGGAAGGGAAATAGAATGAATAGGGCACTCCAAATGGCAATGGCACAAGGCAAAAACAGGATTAAAGTTGCCTGCATGTGGTCTGTAGGGCAGGCATTAAGAAAACAGAGCTCCCCACAGTGATGAGCTTCCAAATCACATCAGCGGGACAATTATAAGATTATAGTTTTCAAAACCTGATGGAGACCAGCCTAAAGTCTCTGGCTGAAGCACAACTCTGATCTCGGTTACCTCCTGGGCCACAAGCCCTGTGCCACAGGCCACATCCAGCACTAGTGCATTCTCAGCTGAACCCTGGAAAACGGAGGCCAAGAAAGCAGCGGCCAGACTTGGGGCTTGGTATTGCAACACCGCCACATCCTAGAAGAGAAAAGGCTTCTAATCACTACAAGAAGCAGGAAGCTCCAAGGTTTGCATGTTTATCTATTAGGTGGTTAAAATAATTGCATCTAATAAAAAGACAGAATCAGCTCCAGAAAGTAAGACCAAGGTTTGCTGAAGGCATATCCGTAGAATTGTATAACTGTGCAAAGAGTTCAACTTTGTCCTTTGTCCAAACAGAACATTTCGCAGTTTTGTTTTGTGGCTCCCTTCCAGATGTGCTTGGACCACAGTCTTGTTTCTCCCAGGCTCAGAGACCCTCCTCTGGGAAGATAACCTGAAACTTAGCCAGTCTTGGTTAATGCCTGGATGAGAGACTATTAAGAAGTCTCTGAGCTGTGGTGCTTAAGAAATTGGCGAACAGGTAGTCCTCGAGTTATGACCAGTCACTAAGCAATTATTCAAACTTATAACAGACCTCCGCGGGGTTATTTGCACCTGATTTCGAAGTTCTGACAGCCACCCTCCCCTGCAGTCATGTGACTGCATGTCAACTGCTCAGAAATTGGTTGTATTTACATATGTTTGCAGCACCCACCCACCCCGATACGGTAACAGCATTTTATAATGTTTTTATCAAAAACAGCCTCTAGCAATGGGTTCCACTACAAAACCGCGCTCGACTAAACCACGTCGCTGATGTCATCAACAGGGCGACAACAGCGCTGAGACAGAAGCATGCTGTAAACCCTAAACCTAAAATTAACCCCTAAACCTAAACCTAACCCCCCTAAACCTAATCCTAAACCTAACCCTAAACCTAACCCTTAACCTAACCCTAAACCTAACCCTAAACCTAACCCTTAACCTAACCCTAAACCTAATCCTAACCCTTAACCTAACCCTAAAGCTAACCCTAACCCTAACCCTTAACCTAACCCTTAACCTAACCCTAAACCTAACCCTTACTTAAGTTGAATTGGCTTGCTTTCAAAGTGCTATTTAAAGTGTCCTTCTTTCTCCGCGCTGGCTGTTGTCGCCCTGTTGATGACGTCAGCGACGCGGTTTAATCTGGCGCGGCTTAGTCGAGCGCGGTTTTGACGGGTCACGCTAGCAATGTATGGGTCTGCTTTACAAAAGTGATGTTCACTTTACCATCACAGTGTTTGCGTAACGACTCCAGCAAAAAATACTGTAAAATTGGATTGGACATGTGGGTGAGCTCCATTATGGTCGTACGTCGAGGACTACCTGTAGGATTAGAGAGACGGATTTCACATCTACCCTCAATCATGGAAAGCGATGATGTGACTTTGGGCCACTAACCCTTGGAGCCTATGCTATCTCACTGAGTTGTGGAAATAAAATAAAGGGACATCCCCACAGAAGTTGCTTGAAAGTCCCAGAGATAAGGCAGGACATAAGGTACAGGATGCTTCAAGAAAGCTCTTTTGGCATGTTTCAAATTATGGAGAGTAAATTATTCTGATAAGATTAATATTTTTATTGCTTAATACTTATTATTAGTGCAGATCAGCTACTTGTTTATAGATTAACCTTTGGCTGATTTAGGAACCGAGGAGGGAGGCCTAGATCTCTTAAAGACACTTTTTTGGGCCCATTACACTGTGGAAAAGAGATACACAGCTCTAATATTTATACCAATATAGAAATACTCTGCCAATTCAATATATCTAGCTATTAAAGTGGCTCACTGCTTCAGGCTTGGTATAGGTATTATAGTAGGAAAGCTAGGAAATCCTCAACTTCCTTCCTTTTAAACCCTCAGTTACCCACACTTCTACCTGCCAGGCAAGCCGGTATCACGAAGACAACAGTTGAATCCTGCCAGCAGTTTACAGCAGGGTAAACACGCTCTGCACATGCTTGGAAGGGTAAAACACTTTAAGGCACCAGCACTGATGACGTTACCTAGTTTAGGTAATACAATACAATATAATAGCAGAGTTGGAAGGGACCTTGGAGGTCTTCTAGTCCAACCCCATGCCTAAGCAGGAAACCCTATAATGTTTCAGACAAATGGTTATTCAACATCTTCTTAAAGACTTTCAGTTTGGGGGGATTCACGACTTCTGGAGGGATTCACAACTTCTGGAGGCAAGCTGTTCCACTGTTTAAGTGTTCTAACTGTCGGGAAATTTGTCCTCAGCTCTAAGTTGCTTCTCTCCTTGAAATGTCTGCAAGAAAACAAGCTCATTCGAGAGCACCAAGGACCCCTCATTTCAGAACAACAGAATTGGAAGGGACCTTGGAGGTCTTCTAGTGCAGGGGTCTCCAACCGTGGCAACTTTAACCCTGGTGGACTTCAACTCCCAGAATTCCCAGGCTTAAAGTGACCAAGGTTGGAGACCCCTTCTTCTAGTGCAACCCCTGCTCAGGCAGGAAACCCTATTTCAATCCTGAGCTACACAGATTCTCCTTTACAAGCGCTCCTTCCGGATGCAGGAAGCGACGCGGGGGGGGGGGGGGAAGGATGGGGAGCGGCACCTGGTCATAGTCTTCGGCCCAGCCGTTGTAGAACCGCAGCTGCTGCTGCAGGTCGTCTTGGTGGTGGACCTCGGCCACGCGGCGCTGCACTTCGGCTAGGCGGCGGCTGGAGAGAGCAGCCATGGCCAGCTGGACAGCAGGCGGGGCCTTCCCTCCCATTGGCCGCCCGGCTCCTGTCCGCCCGCTTTTGACGCTGCCTCCCCTCGGCGCTTTTGCTAGCGGCAGCTCTTGTTCTTTTTTTCGGGGAACCGCTGCAATAGATTGACTACAAGGGAAAAATAGGCGACTCCTCCCGTTGCTTCAACAAAACAAAGGGAGCTGCTGCGGGTGGGGTTTGGGACACTCCCATGAAGTGGACTTGGCTCCAGATAGCTTTTTTGCATGTGTAGATAACAAGGATGTTATTAAGGAGACAAGGAAACAATATCTAAAGGGCAGGTGTGATTGCTGCGTTGTATGAACCTGCCCTACTGCTGCCTTTTATCAGTCCGGATGCTGGGGAAGTAATGAGTTCAGGCTAAGGTAAACGAAGTTCAAGGACACTCAATAATTAATCCTTGGAGATTATATATATATATATTTAAAGTCACAACCCCTGGTATGCCCAAATATGGCTAGCTGATGAGAGCTAAATAGCTTGAAGTAGATCTATACTAGTCTCCCTTTATTTATTTATCAGCACAAATATAACATACATACATACATACATACATACATATGTATATGTATATGTATATGTATATGTATAGTGTATTTGTGCTGATAAATAAATAAAGGGAGACACACAAAATGTAACAAAAAGGCAACAGTAAAAATATTGGGTTTCTGCCTGGATGGTCTCTTGTGACAAGCCGAAGGACAGAGAATGGAAGTAGTGACCTTCCTCCCATATTTGGGCATACCGGGGGTTGTAAAAGAAATCTAACATTATATATATATATATATATATATATATATATATATATATATATATATATATATATATATATATATATATATATATATATAATATTTTTTTATAACCCTCGGTATGCCCAAATATGGGAGGAAGATCACATATATATCTATTAGATTTTACATACATACATACATACATACATACATACATACATACATACATATATATATATATACACACACACACACACACACACACACACACACACATACATACATATATATGTTGTATTTGTGCTGATAAATAACTAAAGGGAGACTAGTATAGATCTATCTCAAGCTATTTAGCTCTCATCAGCTAGCCATACCCTTAGTGGGATTCGAACCTGTGCTGTATTACATCTTAGGCAGATCTCAAGGCCCGGATCTGAGGCATACACACACACACACACACATACCACAAACACACATCTTAAAGTGGAAGTATATATCTATATCTATATATCTGTATCTATATATCTATATCTATCTATCTATCTATCTATCTATCTATCTATCTATCTATCTATCTATCTATCTATCTATCTCTATCTATCTCTATCTATCTATCTAATCTACCTCAACTTTAAGTTATCTTTGTGGGAGCAGCAATTAGGGCCTTGCACCGAGAGACCCAAACGTGGGATATTCCAACCCAATTTCACTTGGTTGTCTCTCCGTGTCCAGGAACCTGTGGATTGGGAGAGGGTTTTAAAGCAACGTTTCGCCACCGCAGCAACTTTAAGATGTGTGGACTTCAATTCCCAAGATTATCCAGCCACCTGTGCTGGCTGGGCAATTCTGTGAGTTGGAAGTCCACGCACCTTAAAAGTTGCTGAGGTTGATCAACGCTCTTCAAAATAAACAATCCTCTTAACCTTGCGCGTGGCATCCTTTGAGGCAGAGACATGCTGCAGGGTTTGGGTGAGACGATGACAGGGGTTTTGGATCCAGTGTGAGCTCCTTCAATGGAACTATCAAAAGCTTTTGAAAAAGTAATATTTTCCTGAGCCTGTGCAGTTTAGTGCAAGCTTAGGAAAAGGCACAGTTCTATTTTCAGGGAGGGGAAGCAAAGAGTGCTGCTTATTCTTCTCAAGGTTTAACACAGCATGCTCTCTCAGTTTTTAAATCAATCAGAATAGAGCTGGAAGGGGACCTTGGAGGTCTTCTAGTCCAACCCCCTGCTCAAGCAGGAAATCCTATACCATTTCAGACAAGTAGCTGTCCGATCTCTTCTTAAAAACCTCCAGTGATGAAACACCCACGACTTCTGATGGCAAGCTGTTGAACTGGTTAATTGTCCCCTCTGTTAGGAAGTTCCTCCTTAATTCCAGGTTGCTTCTCTCCTTGATTAGTTTCCATCCATTGCTTCTTGTCCTACCCTCTGGTGGTTTGGAAAAATAAATTGACCCCCCTCCTTTTTGTGGCAGCCTCTCAAGTACTGGAATACTGCTATCGTGTCTCACCTAATCCCTTTTTTCCTCTAGATTAGCCAACTCCAAATCCTGCACTTGTTTTAGTCTCCAGGCCTTTAATCATCTCTTCTTTGCATTTTTTCCAACATCTTTTTTGTAATGTGACCAAGAGTGTTCCAGGTGTGGTCTTGCTAAGGCTTTATGAAGCAGTTCTAATACTTCACATAATTTTGATTCACATAATTTTGATTCTATGCCTCTTTATTCCAAGGATTGTATTACCTTTTTTGGCTGCTGTAGCACACTGCTGGCTCGTGTTTAAGTTAACTGAACCTTGCTAACCATAATTGCCAAGCATAATATGTTATCCTGAGTCCAACAACATGATCTATGCCAGGGGTCTCCAACCTTGGCAACTTTAACACTTGTGGACTTCAACTCCCAGAATTCCTCAGCCAGCAAAGCTGGTTGTTGAAGTCCACCAGTCTTAAATGTTGCCAAGGTTGGAGACTTCTGATCTACGCAACCCCGGGGACTGAAAGTTTGTGGTTCAGTATACTGTGCAATCTCAGCCATTGCAGTACCATATTGTGTGAAACAGTAATATAACTTCATTTTGCAAAGTGAACGTAGTGCTTGTGGTGTATTTCTGGGTATAAGGGTACAGTGCATTGTGTAAAGCCAGTCCTGGTGTATGGTCACAGGGGGGTCAGTCTTCAGGATTTCACACTGAGTAACCTCTGCTGTGACATCACTGTCATGTCACAAAGCTGAAAGCCAAGGTATTTAACTGGAACCTGCTTTACAGCTGCTTGAGAGTGGAGCAAAAGGGAAGAAGTTGTGGACAAATCATTGCCTCTTTGAAAATTCTCAGGACCTTGAAACTGTAGGTATCTACTCCGTGTTTCCCCAAAAATAAGTCAAGGTCTTATTTTCTTTTGACCCTCAAAATAAGCGCTTGGCCTTATTTTTGGGGAGGTCTTATTATTTTTGAGGTACAGGAGGAGGCGAGTGTAGTCCCCTCATGGCTGCTGTGGTGCTGCAATATTTTCAGGGAGGGCATATTTTACCACATGCGTTCAAAAACCCGATTGGTCTTATTATCCAGGGAGATCTTATTTTCAGGGAAACAGGGTACCTGTTGATAGGGAAATCTGATTTCTGACAGTGAGAACAATCAACCAATGCAGCTTCATTGCTTGAGACTTTCAAGAAAAGATTGCACTGCCATTTGTCAGAAATGGTATAAGGGTCTCCTGCTTGAGTGGGGGTGGGGTTGGACTAGATGACCTATAAGGTCCCTTCCAACTCTGTTAATCTGTTAGAATCTGCTCTTTCCCAAGTGCAGAGAGTGAAAGGGAGACTGCTCCAAGGGGCCACCCTCTTCCCACCTGAGAAGAAATCATTCCAGAGAAAAGATGATGAATTGGGGGGGTGGGGGGACGGGACAAGATGATTGAGGAATCTGTTCTTAATGAATTCTTAATATTCAACACAAGGCACTTAACAGAAGGTAGCAAAGAAATGGAGATGAACACTGGTGATTGGGGTTAATATAGGTGTCCAGTTCATGGATTGGATTTATTGACAGGAATGGATGAGAGGAAGCATTCCAGAGGTGGTATTCAGCAGGCGTGACCAGTCAAAACTGCGGTCCACTAAAGTGCGCCCGATTAAAGCGCGTACCTGACGTCATCAGCAGCGCGACAAATAAAATTAAAAATAAATTAAATTAAAATTAAATTAAAGCAAGCTGATTCACATAAAGGTAAGGGTTAGGGTTAGGGTTAGGGTTAGGTTAAGGGTTAGGGTTAGGTTAAGGGTTAGGTTTAGGGTTAGGTTTAGGGTTAGGTTTAGGGTTAGGTTAAGGGTTAGGCTTAGGGTTAGGTTTGGGGGGGTTAGGGTAAGGTTTTCGCGTTAATTTTAAATTTACCGCTCACAGCGTGCTGTTTTCGTCGCGCTGTGATGACGTCACGTACGCACTTTCGTCGAGCGCGCTTTGGTCTACCGCAGTTTTGTGGTGGAAACTTCAGCAGGTTCTGGAGAACTGGTAGCGGAAATTTTAAGTAGTTTGGAGAACTGGTAAATACCACCTCTAACCGTCCCCGCCCCCATCTATTCTCTGCCTCCCGAGTCCCAGCTGATCAGGAGGGAATGGGAATTTTTCAGCATCCTCCCCCTGAACTGGGGAGGGCATGGAGATTTTACAGTATCTGCCACGCCCACCAAGCCATGCCCACTAAGCCATACCATGCCCACAGAACCGGTAGTAAAAAAAAATGAATCCCACCAAAGGAGTATTCCAGGGATTACAAGTGAAAATATGCCAGTGAAAATTTATAAATGGGAGCTAGAAGAGAAAGCGACAGCTTCCCAGCGGCCAAAGGCTGCTTGCAAGCTGAAATGATTGAAATGATTCAAGGGGTTCAGTTGGGCAAACACAGCTTATATGCTTTATGCATATAATTCAATCAAATTAATGAAAGATTTTGTGGCAGAAAAGGCAGGTTATGCTTGATTAATTTTGTGGCTTAACATGTTGCATATTGTAACTTGTTTGGTTCATTTATGTATACCCGTATAATATTTAGTTTACAAATGTGAATTTGGTCAATGTTAATGTGTTTTGCAGTTTAGTATGTTTAGTAGCTGTTTTCAAATTATTTAGCCTTTTTCTTTAAGCAATTTTACAGGATTGTTGTGTTAAGGCAGGGTGTCAAACTCGATTTCATTGAGGGCCTCATCAGGGTAGTGTTTGACCTCGAGGGGGGCGGGGTTGCCAGCTTGACATCACTCATATGGTGGCCCAAGTGCTCTGCTAGCGGAACGGGCTCCCGAGCTCCACTTTCAGCTGTGACAGCGTCCTGCAACCCACTGACAGAGGCAGCCATGGGCCAGTACTTCGCTATTTCCAGGGTGGCCTTGTGGGCCAGATCCAAGCACCCCGCAGGCCGGATTCGGCCCATGGGCCTTGAGTTTGATTCCCCTATGCCAGTGGTTCCCAAACTTGGCAACTTTAAGACTTGTGGACTTCAACTCCCAGAATTCTCCAGCCAGCTCTGCTGCTCTGCTGGCTGGAGAATTCTGGGAGTTGAAGTCCACAAGTCTTAAAGTTGCCAAGTTTGGGAACCACTGCCCTATGCTAAGGGGAGGAAGGAATAAATGCTTAGTTGATAGATTAAACAGTATAGCAAAAAGAACAAAGGGGTATTTAGTTTAGCATAGCATTTATCTTGGTTAAGAGGAAGAACCTGACAGTATGTGGCTGTCTTCCTTCACAGATCTCTGAAGAGTGTTGTGTGCTCTCAGTGCCATCTCTTGTCAAGCAGTGCTTCCCCATGGAGCCCAAGACACGTCCTTCTAGCAAATTTCCTGAGCCAGGATCCTCGCTTCCAACTCTGGGGAAAAACCTACAGGGTGCAGTTCGAGGGGGGCTGAGAACTCTGTACCTGCACCTTGTCTCACTGCAAGAGGGGATTCTGAGTTGGTATTTATGTCTGAAGCAGATTCAGTGGGATCTTCTGTGCTGGATCCAGGCTTCCTTGGAGCTAACTATAGACTTCTTCTTCTGTTGGGCACAAAATGTCCTCCTAGCCTCCATGATGCTCCTGCTGTTGGCCTGGCAAATTCACAGTGGAGCCAAGGAATACGGCTGGAGATCATTTCTGCGAAGGCTGGTGAGAAATACAGAGTGATAAAAGTCCTTCTGATAGGGCGCAGAAGCAATCAAAAGCTGGAAAGTGCAGATTTGGGCACAGTGTCAAGCCTGATAGCACTTAGACTTACGTATATACCTCTTCACAGTGCTTTTACAGCCCTCTCTAAGCGGTTTACAGAGAGTCAGCCTATTGCCCCCAACAATCTGGGTCCTCATTTTCCCCACCTTGGAAGGATGGAAGGCTGAGTCAAGCCTTGAGCCTGGTGAGATTTGAACTGCCCAAATTGCAGGCAGCTGGCAGTCAGCAGAAGTAGCCTGCAGTACTGCACTCTAACCACTGTGCCCCTGTGGCTCATAATGATAGGCTTCAATTTACCTGCCCTCCATCAATGTATTGAGTCACTTTTGAAAGCTATTCAAGGGGAAGAAGATTGTCTGAACCCAGCTAATGGAGTCCCCTAGGGTGATGGGGTAATGTGGAGTGGTGGTGCGGAGAGTCGTTGGGCCTTTCCCCTTTCCAAAACTCCACCATTCAAGCCATTCCTCCCAACCCTCCTGACATGTTCTTGCCTGTTTTTGCTTGCCAGGTCCTGGAAAAGCAGCTTACCCAGAGGATTTCACTACTGAAAAGCTGCTACTGGAATCTGGAGAACATCCTGATTCAGATAACGTGGACCTCCGTTTGTTGCTTCATCTGGGTTGTGTCCTGCATTGTTCAGGCCCTGGAAGCCAGCTACAAGCAGGCTGCCCAGATGGCCAGAGACCAGACGGAAGAAGACAGAAAGGAAACAGAAAGGCCACTCATGATGACCCCTCATTCAGCTCTTCTCTCAAGGCAGGAATTGCTGACCTAGCTGGCATTAACTAAACATTGCTGGAGGAGATCTTACTTAAGAGCACCGTGCATTTTTTTTCCTGAGATCAGAGTGAGATGGAGTGGGTCAGGGGTGTCGAACTCAAGGACCGGATCTGACCCGTGGGGTGCTTAGATCTGACCCGTGGGGCTGCCCTGGAGACAGCAAAGGACCGGCCCACAGGGCCTTTGCCAGAGCTCCGTTTTTGCTGGCAGGGGGTTGCAGGAGGCCTTCACATCCGGAAACAGAGCTTGGGAGCCTGTTTTCACTGGCAGAGCATTTGGGCTTCCACGGGCGCCCAGAGGCACATTGGTACCTTCTATTCTGGAAGGTACCAACTGGTGGCAACCCATCCAATTGTAGCATTGTTATGACTGGTGGGTAGGTTTGACAGATGACTAATGGGATTAGCCATTGGTGAAAAGTTGATACTTCCTAAGCCATTGAACAATTCTCTAGGGAACACTTACATAGAAATGTCCCCGAGCCCACTCAACTGGCAGACCTGCTTTGAGTAAATTTAGCACTCTTGACAGAGTGCTAGACTTGCACTCTGAGCAAGCTTCTCAAAAATTGATTCCACCACTCAGCACTCAAAACAAGTCTTCTCAACAGATGGCAAAGAAGTCCTACAGACGAGCCAAATTAATTAGGTGGCTTGCAGCCACAGAAATGCAGCTGGTAGCTGTGCCCCATTTTTCTTCCCCCCAAAAGTGGCCTGGACTTGAAGAAAGGAAACACACATGAAGTACCAGCCTTCAGTAACCAACAAATGACAGGCTTCTTTTGACCGACTCAAAGACTGACCGATCTGTGGCACCACCAACATGGGAAAAGAAATATGGGAGACTTTTTACCCCGAAAGTACCATCAGTTGGTGTCACTTTAACACCAATGCAGCTATGGGTGGCTTAAGGTTATTTCATATGTAGTGTCATCTTCATATGAGTATATGTCATACTCAGGTATTGAAGTCCCATTTTTTTTAAAAAATAAAAAGGGTCTTTACCAAATTCTAAAGTGGAAGCAGGCTGATGTATCTCCAAGCTGGCTAGGGAATTCTGGGGACTGAAGTCCAAGCATCTTAAATGTTATTAGAATCATGGAATGTGGTAGCACAAAGCAATCAACAAGGACTAGAGGATGTTTATACTGGGATTAGGTCAGATGAGGGATCCAATTTTTTTTACTACCGGTTCCGTGGGTGTGGCTTGGTGGGCATAGCAGGGGAAGGTTACTGCAAAATCCCCATTCCCTCCCAATCATCTGGGACTCGGGAGGCAGAGAATAGATGGGAGTTGGGGCCAGTCAGAGGTGGTATTTACCAGTTCTCCGAATTACTCAAAATTTCCACTACCGGTTCTCCAGAACTGGTCAGAACCTGCTGAATGCCACCTCTGGATTAGGTGCAAGTGGGGAAAGTCCAGTTGATGTCCTGAATCCTACTACCAACTTGGTACAGGCATCTAAAAAAAAAAGTCATGGGTGGATGGATGGCTTGCCTCAGCTTGAAAGTATTCATTGAAAGAAAGTTCTTTCTTAACAATTTGTTCCACTGTCAATCACTTCTAATTCTCAGGAGGTTTTCCTAACAGTCATCCAGATTCTTCTGGAATATTAAGATGATTTTCTAACATCCTGGATTCTGGGTGAGAGAAGAACTGGCTTTAACATTTATCCCCTATATCAGGGGTCTCCAACCTTGACAACTTTATGACTTGTGCACTTCAACTCCCAGAATTCCTCAGCCAGCGCATGCTGGCTGAGGAATTCTGGGAGTTGAAGTGCACAAGTCATAAAGTTGTCAAGGTTGGAGACCCCTGCCCTATATGATACCTTTTCAGATACTTGGTGAATACTATGATACTACATCTCAGGCTTCTGGCACAGTTCTCTTGGTTTCTTCATAAGCCTTAGTTTTCCATCTTCTGGCCATCAGCATTGGTTTGCCTGCATGCTTCTAAAAATGTGATGCTCAGAATTAATACTCAAGGTGTGGTCTAATCAATTCAGTGTATAGAGAACTAGCATTTTATTTATTGCAATTATTTATATATCACCAAGACTCCAGGTGACTCACAGCTTCACATAACAATTCTAAAATCAAATTAACATGGACACATCCATAAAACTAATTCCCAATAAAATCAGATAAAATCATAGCAACTCGCAGCTGTTGCCACCACAAAACTCAACTATTGAATAGCAATATAGCAATAGCAGTAGACTTATATACCGCTTCACAGGCCTTTCAGGCCTCTCTAAGCGGTTTACAGAGAGTCAGCATATTGCCCCCAACAATCTGGGTCCTCATTTTACCCACCTCGGAAGGATGGAAGGCTGAGTCAACCCTGAGCCGGTGAGATTTGAACCGCTGACCTGCTGATCTAGCAGTAGCCTGCAGTGCTGTATTTAACCACTGCGCCACCTTGGCTCTTTTTAAGTCCCTTAAAAAAAAAAAGGTCTTTACTAAAATCTAATAGGGAAAACAGCTGGTGTACCGGTTCCACCACAAAATCGCGGAGGACAAAATCGCGCTCGACGAAAGCACGCATTTGACGTCATCACAGTGCGACGAAAACATCGCGCTGTGATCGAAAAATGTAAAAATAAAGCTAAAACCTTACCCTAACCCCCCCAAACCTAACCCTAAACCTAACCCTAACCCTTAACCTAACCCTAAATCTAACCCTAAACCTAACCGTTAACGTAACGCTAAACCTAACGCTAACCCTTAACCTAACGCTAAACCTAACGCTAACGCTCTAAACCTAACCCTAACCCTTAACCTAACCCTAACCCTAACCCTTACCTTTATGTGAATCGGCTTGCTTTAATTTTAATTTTATTTCAATTTTTAATTTTTTTCGTCGCGCTGTGATGACGTCACATGTGTGCTTTCGTCGAGCATGATTTTGTCCTCCGCGCTTTTGACGGGTCACGGGTGTACCTCCATGCTGTCAGGGGAATTCTGGGGGCTGAAGTCCATACATCTTAACGTTCCCAAAATTACCAAAAACATTGCTTCAGATGGAAGGGGCCATCACAGAAAAGGGCTGCTTTCGGCCTCTTGCCCATTTCATTTCTCAATAGAGCAGGATCCTGAGCATAGCTTGCCTACAGAATTTCACAATATGGAGGTGATCCCTAAAACAACCCAGAGCTGTGTGTATAGTGAAGATATTTTGAATCGTATTCAGAAGCTTCTTGGCAACCAGTGTGATAACATTATTGATCTTATGATGTGGCATCAAGTTTATTTCCAGTGTTTGCCTGGCTGCTGTGTCCTCTGCCAGCTGTAGTTCATGAATTGCCTTCAAGGGTGGCATCACATGGAGTGTGTGGCAGTGGTCAGCTGAACTGCAGTTGCCCAGTTCTCTTTGTTCAGGGAAGGCTATATCCAATCCATGTCAACCTCCTAGGCTGCATTAATAGAGAGAGAGAGAAAATCAAGATCACATGAAGTTCTAGTACCACTTTTCAAAGCTTTAGTAAGACCACCCTTGGAATACTCCATCCAGTTCTGATCATCACCATATAAAAAAGATATTAGAACTCTGCAAAGAGTACAGAGAAGAGCAACAAGAATGACTGGGGGCTGAAGGCTAAAACATACAAAGAACAGTTACAGGAATTGGGTATGCTTAGTCTAATGAAAAGAAGGACTAGGGGAAATATGATAGTTGTGCTCCAATATTTGAGGGACTCTTACAAACACAAGGGGGATCATCCAATTTTCCAAAGCACCAAAACACAAGATGAGAAACAATAGATGGAAAGTAACCATGGAGGGGAGCAACTTAAAACTAAGGAGAAATCTCTTAACAGTGACAGCAATGAACCAATGGGACAGGAAGCTTTGAAAAAGAGACTGGAGAACCATTTATCTGAAATGGTATAAGGTCTCCTGCTCAAGTAGGGGGTTGCACTAGAAGACCTCCAAGGTACCTATTATTATTCTCTGTTCTTCTTCAAAGCATTTTGAAAAAAATTGTTTTAGGTGCCAACACTATTCTGGTATTGTGGTTATCACATGTTTGAGCATATCTTTTCTGTGCTATTTATTAACATTTTTACTGCTTTTACTTTTTATTTTTCACCTTTGTTACTACCGTACTAATTTTGCAATCTGCCAAGGCTGTTAGACAAGATAAGAAATATGATAATTATGCACTATAATTGATAGCCCATGTTCTGCCACTGTGTCACCTCCAATAGCCCTTTGCAAAAAATATCCAATTTCTTCTAAGGACAGACAATCCCCACTTCACTCTTTCTGAAAGTTTCCTTTTCCAGCAGATCTTTACGGAGAAATGGTGTTACCTGCTCCACTTTGGAATTAATTTACATTGCTGTCTGCCACATTGCCCTTCAAAATCTTTAAGGGCCTTTCAAGATGTTCTAGATCAATGATGGATAACCTTTTTGTCATCATGTAGCAAAAGTGTGTGCGCGACAGCGCGCAGCACGTGCACGAACCCATAATGCAATGTGTGTGTGACAACCCCCATGCTCCGACCCCCACGCATGCATGCAACACCCCTCCTGTGCCTGTTTTGGGCCCAGTAGGCCTTCCCGCAGCCTCTTGAGAGCAAATGGGCTAGGGAGGCTGCTCTGTTCCCCCGCGCTCTCCCCCGCCCCTCGCAGGCTTGTATGACCCATCCCAGCCGCCTGCGCATGCCCCCGCCCTCCACACATGCAGAGCAGAAACCTGAAAGTCAGCTGGCTGGCAGGAGGCACGCAGGCATTCACAGTGCAGCTGAGCTGGGATGATGGCTTGTTGTGCCCACATAGCGGGCTCTGCCTGCTACCTGTAACACATGTGCCATAGGTTTGCCATCACAGTTCTGGATTATGGAGATGCCACTTGATTACAATTCCAGGAAGCATGGCCAAAGATGAAGGATTTTAGGGGAGAGGGCTGTAATTCAGTAAAACTACCCTGTGCTGAAGGTGAAAGCTAGTTGTAACCAGTTCTGGGTTTCAATTTTTTTTAGAACCTCTTCTGTAGGTGTGGCCTGCTTTGTGGGAGTTGCTTGCTGGCCATGTGACTGGGTGGGAGTGGCTTGGCAGCCATGTGACTGGGTGGGCGTGGCTTGGCAGCCATGTGACTGGGTGGGCGTGGCCAACTTGTAAAATGTGGCAAAACTCACTTAATAACGCTTTTGCTTAGCAACCAAAATGTTGGCTCAGAAATTCTGGCATTTGAAGCACGCAAGTCTGAAAGCTGTCAAGTTACAAGACCCTTGCACCCCTAACCCTTTAGGAAAAAAAACCTCAGGGGTGTTCAAACTTGACAGTTTTAAGACTTGTGGACTTCAACTCCCAGAATTCATCCTCTCGCTCTTCATCTTGATGATGTGCGGACAGGTGGGGGGAGGGAGCTGGAACCGGTTCTAAACGGCACTGTAGATTTGTGGAACCTCTTCTATAGAAGAGGTTAAAACTGGCAGGAACCCACCCCTGGTTGTAACCTACTACTGAAACTAGTACTTTCACATAGTGGAGCATCATTTGATGGTGTGACAAGCCACCAGGCATTCTGAACCAAAACTGCTGCTGAGTTTTTTGTTTTTTGTTTAAATCGGTTGATCTATTCTAGCAATTCCATTCCCCAAAGGAGTGCTGCCTCAGAGAACACAGTCTGCTTGGTGACCATAAGGGGGCACCCTTCTCCACCAATTCCAGATAACTTTAGAAGTTCCTCCTTTCAGTAAACCATTCAGAATCATCATTCCCCCATTGGCCTTCCCTCTACAGTACTATATATTACAGATATGTATAATATGTACCCCGAATTCCTTTTGTGTTCCGTAACAAACTTCAAATAGACCAAGAACAGGGTCCCCAAGAGAGCAGGGAGGAGTTCAGCCCTCTTGGCCCTCCTGAGAGTTGCTTTTTCCGAAGATCAAGCAAGCACGCAATGGGTATGTGGAGATCAAAACCATATTGGGCGGTTCCGAGGGAGTCAGGACCAAGCCAGACTCAACAATATGATATGAAGCAACTGGCAGCCGTACAATTCACAAAGGATTCTGGATCTATTCTAAGACACTCGGTTGCTGATAATAACAATTTAATAATGTTTGAATTCCCAAGGTTTGGAAGGCTGTTTTGAACATTCCAAATGTGACCGACCTCAAATCAAGGCACGATAAGTATGCCATAAATGATAAGAGCAGCCCATTTTGGGATTGGAATATTTCATGGAGAACATTTTGCACAGGCTTACTGGTGGGATACATGGACTAAGTCTTTGGGGACCTCATTTTTGTTCTGTTTGATAGGCCATGTATCTTCTGGTCAAATAAGGCCCATATGTTCTTGTTACTCCAGATCAGTGTTTTTCTCAGCCTCTGCAGCTTTAGGAAGTGTGGACTGCAACTCCCAGAATCCCCCAGCCTGCATGCTGTGCTCCATGCCCCTTAATGTAGCTAAAGTTGAAAGACTCCGGTCCAAATCACGATGAGTAGAACCTCCTTGTTCTGAGCAAGGCTACCTCAGTTTCTGGGGTCAAACCTTAGAAATGAACTGTACTTATAGGTTTTCTGGAGGGTCTGTGATATTAGCCAGGATGGTGGAAAATAGGATGCTGAGATAGACAAACTGTGAGAGGATGCAACCACGGGTCCCAGCTGGAACTAACGAGACTCAAAACATTGATGTAGAAAGACACCTTTTACATAAAAGTCTGCAACCAGGTCCTTTTAGTGACTGAACATATCCAATTTACAAAATGTATGTTTTGCTCACAAGAAAGCAGATGGAGATTCTGCCACTGCGGCAAAATGCCACAATCACAAAATATCTGAAGAATATTTAGCCAATGCTATTAAAGTATATATTATTATGTGGTCATAAGTTGAGGACCTTCTATTCCATTTTAACCCCCCCCCCCGCCCACAGAACTGTGTGTCCGATCACACTTGGCCAATAAAGAATTGAATTCCATTCTCCCTTCTCTCCTCTCCTCTCTCTTCATTCCATTCCATCCCATCCTATGCTATGCTACATTGAGATATTTAAAGAAGCACAGCTCCCCCTTGTGGCCTATGTATATCTTTGCCTATTTTGAAGTATGCTCTTTTCTATGGAAAAGAGACACTACTGCTCTCTACTCCAGAAGCGTGTTAGTGATGGAGCTTTTTACAGGCTGCAGCTCCCACATCACTTTAGCAGCTGGCAGAGAGATAAAAAAGAGCCCTTCTTCCCCACCCCGCTGCTAGGCTCTGCCGGGTTTCCAGCCCTGTCTTGGATCATGCTGAAATGTGCAATCATCCTCCGGGCCAAAAACTCAGCTGCGTTCTAAAACCATTTCTTTAATAGCCTGTTTCACACGTTTCACTTTGTTTCCATTGCTAACCAAGGCCGCAAGTCCTCTTGCGGTACAAACACAGCAGGGAGCAGGCCATCTTAACCCAACCCTTCTGCATCTGTCACTTTACTGGACCGGCCTGGCCTCTTGGCTCAGCTCCCAAGCAGACATTCCTGGACTGGCCCCTCTGACAGGCTGGGTCTTTGCAGAGAAATTCTCAAATTAGCTGGTGCTTTCCTAGACACCATGTTCCCAGGGGCTGGCGCTCAGCTCAGGCAGCCACAGCTGTGCAAACAACTCCACTTGGCTCCGTTGTGCCATTTGGCTGGGGATTCGGTCAGCGCTGGGAGGGGAGCTGGAAGCAAAGCTAAGCTGAAGTCTCAGATGCCCCCGTGAGGTGCCGGCGGGGTTCACTTGTTCCATTCGCAGCACCTGTGAACCCTGGCTCATTGCCTGTCAGGTACAGGACACAGGAAGGGGTAGCTGCCAAGCAAATTTCTCTGGGATGGGTGCATTGCGAACTGGTTGGGAGCGACTGGGATGGCCCAGTCAAACATGGTCTTCCCAAGAGTGTTGGGATCAAAGTTATCCTAAATATAATGAGCATCTTTTTTCAGATACATTGTCTGTCTTTGGACAACGCATCTTACTTGGCTTCGGAATTTATAACCATATATTAACTAAATGGCCTGAGTTCCTCAACATACTAAACTATGCACAACCTCAAACAAACCAAGATTACATGTTGTGTAAATGCAAGTCTTAGAATCTTAAGGTTGAATTTTAAAGTGTTTTATTTTATTATATTTCTATCCCGCTTTGCTTTCAAGGTGAGGATGGGCAACCTTTTTTCATGGAAGCAATCTTATAGCCAATCTGGTGAGCAAGGCTAAAGCAAATAATGTAGCAGTCAGTGCCACAGCCCAAAGTGAATGGGAACCTGTCCTTCTTCTTTCTCAAACTGTAATTTCTTGTTTTTATTCTGTCCCATTGTTTTTGACATTTGCTTCATTTCTTTCCCAAACAGCAGACTACATAGAAGGAAGTCATAGGCTTTCCTGAATCAATCTTTGGCCAAGTCTGTGTAGATATTCCAAGTAGAATTTTATATCGTTAAGGTGTTGGATGTGGATCAGGGGTGAAATGCTCTGAAGTCTGCTACCGGTTCACTTTGCTACCGGTTTGCTTCATGCGCTCATGTACACTTTATGCACATCACATGCGCTGATCATCAGAACTACCAGTTCTCCAGAATTGGTAGTAAAAAATGCTACCGGTTCGCCCAAACTGGTAGTAAAAAATGCTACCGGTTCGCCCGAATTGGTAGTAAAAATGCTACTGGTTCACGCGAATTGGTAGTAAAAATGCTACCGGTTTGCCTGAAATGGTAGTAAAAAATGTTACCGGTTTGCCAGAACTGGTAGTAAAAAATGCTACCGGTTTGCCCGAACTAGTAGTAAAAAATGCTACTGGTTCACCTCAACTGGTAGTAAAAAATGCTACCGGTTTGCCCAAACTGGTAGTAAAAATGCTACTGGTTCGGGCGAACCAGTAGTTCTGACAATTAGCTGTGCAACAATCGCGACAATCGCATGGCACAGCTGATCATCGAAACTACCAGTTCGCCCGAACCGGTAGCATTTTTTACTACTGGTTTGGGCGAACTGGTAGCAGTTTTTACTACTGGTTCAGGCGAACCAGTCCAATCCGGTAGCATTTCACCCCTGCTGTGGATGGAGAACCAAATATAAGTCCCCGGTCTGCTATGGAGCTCAAAGGTCAGTCACTCTTTTTCACCCCAATCTACCTCACAGATGCAGTCTGAGGAGAAAATAGAGAGGGCCTGTTTAAGCTGCCAGGAAAAAAAAAGGATATAAAAATGCAACCGAACAATCAAGTGGAACTTTACATTAAAGTAATCACAGCCCGCGACTGTTGGACGCGGTGGTTCAGTAGCTAAGATGTTGAGCTTGTCGATCAGAAGGTCGGCAGTTCAGCGGTTTGAATCCCTAGCACTGCGTAATGGAATGAGCTCCTGTTACTGGTCCCAGCTTCTGCAAGCCTAGCATGTAAAAATGCAAATATAAAAATAGGAACCACCTTTGGTGAGAAGGTAACAGTTCTGTGTGCCTTCGGTGTTTAGTCATGCCAGCCACATGGCCAAGGAGATGTCTTCGACAGTGCTGGCTCTTCGGCTTTGAAACGGAGATGAGCACTTCCCCCTAGAGCCGGGAACGACAAGCACATATGTGCGGGGGCAACCTTTACCTTTAATCGCAGCCTATCTTAGCCCTAAAAATTCAAATTTACATTTATATCCTTCCCATTTTATCCCCAGAACAAGCCTGTCAGGTGAATAAACCTAAAAAAATAGTGACAATGTTCACAGAACACTCTTGTTTATTGAATTAACCCATTTTCGGGATTCAGAAAATACACTGGTACTTAATGTAACGAAGTGGCTGGAAAGTACACAAGATGCTAAAAACCTAAACCATGGTTAGTACTAATCAAACACAATGCGCTTCACAAATGCAGCTGTTAGATCTTTAACTGATTTAATTAAGCATGTTGTATGAACATAGTAAAAAAATCCTAGTCCCCCATTGAACTCCATGACTAAATGAGAGATTGCAGCCTAGGTCTTCCTGTCCTGGTGGAATATACTGACAATGCCAAATTGAAAGACCAATTATGAGATCTAGACTTAACCATTATTAAGCCAACTGAAGGTGGCTCAGGGGCTAAGATGCTGAGCTTGTCGATCAGAAAGGTCAGCAGTTCAGCGGTTCGAATCCCTAGCACCGTGTAATGGGGTGAAGTCCTGTTACTTGTCCCAGCTTCTGCCAACCTAGTAGTTTGAAAGCATGTGAAAATGCAAGTAGAAAAATAGGGACCACCTTTGGTGGGAAGCAGTGGTGGGTTTCAAAAATTGTTCGAACCTACTCTGTGGGTGTGGCCTCCTTTGTGGGAGTGGCTTGCACCCATGTGACCGGATATGAAGATGCCGACGACACTTGTCAGAACCACCTTAAATTACCTCACACACAGCACTGGCATGCATAAGAATATGATGTAAACTTGTTTTTTAAAAGGCATCTTTGGTTTGCGTTAAAACATCTTCAACACACGCAATGTTCTGATTGCACCACAAACGCAGTAGTCATCCTTACCTTTCACAGAGGCACTGAGTTTTATAAATATGAGCATGATAGTGTAGAATAATCATATCCAAGGACCAGTGGTGGGTTTCAAAAATTTTTGGAACCTCTTCTGTAGGTGTGGTCTGATTTCCGTGTCCACTGGTGGAATCTCTTCTAACTGGTTCGGTAGATTTGACGAACCGGTTCTACCGAATAGGTGCGAACTGGTAGGAACCCACCTCTGGTGGGAAGGTAACAGCGTTCCACGCTCCTTTGGCATTTAGTCATGCTGGCCACATGACCACAGAGACGTCTTCGGACAGCACTGGCTCTTCAGCTTTGAAATGGAGATAAGCACCACTCTCTAGAGTTGGGAACGAGTAGCACGTATGTGGAAGGATCAATTGACTCAGTTTTCTGTTTTCAAAAATCCCTGAATAACAAAATGCTGTTCTGTATGGAATAGCATGACACACTCGCCCAATGTAGTTATTTAGTTTGTGGCTCCATGGCTGAGTTCATACAACATGTTAAATCCTAACCTTGGATTAAAACGATACAATTGCTGTGTGGAGATACCATTCGAGGCTCAAGTAGACAAATCTCATCCATCAAAGAGGGATGGTGTTTCTTGTCCCTATTCATGTTGCTAACAAAAGAAGAGCACACGCTGCAGAAAATAGGGACATTTTGGGGGAGCTGCTGAAGCCTGTTTAAGCGGAGAGAAGATCTGCAGATCTAAGGCTGAGAGATTGAAAGCTTTGGTTGCAACTATTCCTCCCATTTCCATTCTGATAGCAGATGGTTGTATCATGTCTGCAATCCATTGGATTAATAGGAATGATAGCAATAGTAATAGCAGTTAGACTTATATACCACTTCATAGGGCTTTCAGCCCTCTCTAACCGGTTTACAGAGTCAGCATATTGCCCCCAACAACAATCTGGGTCCTCATTTTACCCACCTCAGAAGGATGGAAGGCTGAGTCAAACCTGAGCCGGTGAGATTTGAACAGCCGAACTGCAGAACTGCAGTCAGCTGAAGTAGCCTGCAGTGCTGCATTTAACCACTGCACCACCTCGGCTCTTGTGATGAGAGGTATGTTTGCCTGAGCAAACCATAAGAAACAACACAGCTCTAAAACTGCTTCCCATCCTTTTTGCCCTTAGCTTGTCTTCAGCTGAGGGAGCCTCTGGATTGCAAACATCAATAATGATTTGGTGAAAAGTCTCCAGACGGGAGCTCTGGGTTACTAACAGAATCTCTGAGGACTTTTTGTTTTATCCAAAAGGCATCTCTTGGCTCAAATCTTTATAGCTCCAAGGAGACTTGTATAGGGGGAAAAATGCCATATAAATTCCATACGATTGGAATGATCTCATGTTCTTCCAGCCCCAGAAATAGCTCTCAGCAGCATTCTGCAGTATGATGATCTAGAGTCTTATCAGATGCCTTGGAGAAGAAACTTGATTGGGGAGAAGAATTTGCTTAGGGTCCTGATTTACCAGGAAAAGTAAATCAGGACCCGACCAAATCAGTCTGGAGGTGGACAAGAGCAAAGAGGTTGAACTCCAGGGAAGGAGGCTTACTATCAGACATTTCCTCCACCTTGTTCATGGGGAGGCTAGAAAAGGAACATGAAAAATGTTAAAGGTAAAGGGACATGGGACGGACACAAGTTCATTGATAGCTTATTTCGTACGTGGCATCTCAGTCCAAGCTGCAAAAAGTCCAGAAAGAAGAAATTCAAAACATTCACATAAATACCTCAATCAGTGATGGCAAACCTTTTAGCAACTAAGTGCCCAAACTGGGCGCGCATGCATGCCCAAACTGAAAGGCATGCGTGCAAACATGCACATTTGCAAACATGCATGGACATATACACATGCGTAGCAGAGACCCAAAGGCCAGCTGGGTGGCAGGAGGAGGGCATCCCAACACGGGCAGCATGGCAAGAGGTGAGATCTTTTTTCTTTTGCGAGCTTCTTTTTCATCCTTTGCAGGGAAACAGAAGGTCACGAAAGAAACGCCACAGAGATCTGACCTGGGGCGATGGCGCCTGTGCCAGCAGAGAGGGCTCTGCGTGCCACCATCACACACCTGAATGAACTTATGAATAAACAAAGGCTGGAAATCTCTATTGCTAACTGTGGGATGGAGGAGAGCCGACTCCCATTTGCCCAAACTTTGGCAAGGAGAGGCTCTTCCAGCTGAACGAAGATCCAGGAGAAAGAGCCTCTCCTTGCCAAAGTTTGGGCAAATGGGAGTCGTCGCCCCATTCCCCCCACCCCAATCCCACAGTTAGGAGTGGAAGAAGTGTTGCTGCTGCTGGATCATGCTGTGAATGAGTTGTGTTTGTGTGGTAAAAAGAAAATCCTAAGAAGGGGGCCGGAATGCTGCAAGGCAATTCAATGCCATCGCTCTTTGTATTTAATGGTGCAGACAATATGCCCCCACGATTTGTCCTAGACACCTGTCCTAGGTGTCTGCAGGGTGTGAGCAAAAAAGTCAAGATTAGTCACGACAGTGTGGCCAAAGCTTACTTTGATGAGTGAGCCTTTTGTAAAAATTCAAGGCTTTTATGCGCAATGCACATAGAAAAATGGGCAGAGCTTTGATGACACCTGCTTATCACTTTCCGAGATTCTCTAATTCACACCATTATTGCATTAGGAACACCTTATTCAAGTCTGTGCATACCTGTGTCCAGGTGTAAGGGGCTAAATGTCTGCCCCTCTTGCAGATCCCATCTTCTCAATCTACCCTGACTCCCTCACCTACAGTACATGAAAAGGATGGAGCAACAGCTTGATGTAGATTTATTCCCCCCAAAATATGCAGTGGTGATTTTCAGTTGTGTTAGCACTCCGGCTGCTAACCTCTACTGTTCAAGCTATTTACCCAACTATTGTCCACGAGACTCCAATGTAAGCAGAGAGAGATCAGATGACCCAGAAAGACCTTTTATGATTTATATAGGAAATGTGAATTGAGGACAGGCATGCATGTTATATGACAGATTTCTTCTGTATTATGTCATGTGCATTTATTAATTGTTATTTATTAGTTCAGCTTATATACTCCCTTTCCACATGTGAGTCTGGGTACTGTCCACAATTAAAATCAAGCAAATATAACCCCCATACACACACACACACACACACACACCCAAACATACTGCGACAAAGCCTTTCTGAAAAACTAGAAGTAATCTTGAAGCCTCCTGACAGTATGTGGTGGAAAGAGTTGGGGACATCTGACTCTGGGGTGGAGCGCTATTCCATAAGGCATAACATTGCTTGAATGATGGGGCCATGATCATGGGAACTCTCTTAGATCTTATTGGATAGGCAGACGTAATCAGAGGTAGGTGCTCTTAGAACCGTGGATTGCACTCAGAACCCACTAACAATCAATGCAGCTCACAAAATATCACTGTTACATGGGGTATAGTGCTGCATTCACAATTACTTGTGCCATTGCATTCTGGACCAGCTATAGCTTCTAAGTGGCCTTCAAGGGCAATCCCATATAGTAATCCAGACCAAGGCATGAATGATATGATTAGGGACTGCCAAGAGAAACGACCCAACAATCCTCACTTTTGTGCCCTTTTGGTGACCAGCAAATTCGCTGGTCAGAGAGGAGGGAGTCAAGCTATTTTCCGAAACACCTGGAGGCCAGACAAGGAATAATGGATGGAAGCTGATCAAGGAGAGATTCAACCTAGAAATAAGGAGAAATTTTCTGACAGTGAGAACCATCAACCAATGGAACAGAAGTTGCCTTCAGAAGTTATGGGAGCTTCATCACTGGAGGCTTTCAAGAAGAGACTGGACCGCCATCTGTCCGAAATGGTGTAGGGTCTCCTGCTTGGGAGGAGGGTTGGACTAGATGACCTACAAGGTCACTTCTAACTCTGTTAATCTGTTAATCTGTTACAATTGGCACATAAGATTTCAGAATTACAGTTGCTCCTCAGGTGGAATTTAGGAGAATCCCCAAATTGCACACCAGGTATGTTGGGACAATGTGACCCCCTCCAGAACCAAAACTGGAAAGTCTTCAGGTCCAGGGAGCCTTAAAATCTATAGTTAATCTTGATAAAGTTGAGCCTGAACCCTTTTTTTCTGTTTAGAACTCCACATACTATAAATATGGAAACAACCTCAGTAGAATTGCTTGGCTAGCCAGTCAAAAATTGAAATATATAACCAGCCAGGTATCATCAGCATATTGATAATATTAAACACATGTTGATGGATGACTTCATCCAATGGCCTCATGTAGAATTTGAACAGGACTGAGGAGGGAATTGAGCCCTGAAGCATCAACACGACTGGAATTGGCTCTGGCAGAAGGAGAAAAGGCAGCGTGAACTGGGCCTCCCACTTCTAACCTCCTGAGTTGGTCCAGAAAGATACCAATGAATCTGAAGACTGCCAAGATAAATGCATTTCTCCTATTCTGGTCCCGCATAGGTCATCAACAAGCATGGCCCTTATTATCTCAGTATTCTTTGCCCAAGCTTGAAATCTGACTGGAAGGGAGCCAAATAATCCTTTCCCTGCAGGGTTCTCTGAAACTGTAGCCTGATACTTTCTCAACAAATTTCCCTAGAAGGGAAGATTGGAGGTAGTCAGGAATTGTCCAACGCCATTGGGTCTAGTAATAGCTTCTTGTAAAGGAGGCAGGCCACTGCCTCATTCAGCTCAGGCAAAACACCTCTCTCAAGGATATAGTCACAATTATTTAGACTTAATCCCTTGTCCCATCCCAGAAAGTGTTAACCGAGGGATATGGATCTGAATAACAGATGTCAGCACTCACACCTCAGATCTCCAAACATGTTCACATTATCAGAATGTACTGTATATATCAGGTCCTCCAGAAATTTATCAAGCATCCTATGAAATCCAGTGGGCTCTGTAAGAACCTGGGTTGGAATCTCTGAAATGGTCCTTTCTTCTTGGGGTTGGGAGAAAGAATCTCAAAGCAAAGAGCAATCTGCTCTGTCAGGCAGAGAGTTGTTATTATTAGTTGTGAAGTTGTGTCTGACCTATTGCAACCCCATGGACAATGTTCCTCCAGGAACAGGAACTCCTTCCTGTTCTCTACCATCCTCTGGAGTCCATTTAAGCTCACGCCTACTGCTTCAGTGGCTTCATCCAGCCTCCTACCTCATTCTCTGTCGTCCCCTTCTTCTTTTGTTCTCAATCTTTCCCAGCATTAGGCTCTTCTCCAGTGAGTCCTTCCTTCTTATTAGGTGACCAAAGTATTTGCGTTTCATCTTCAGGATCTGGCCTTCTAAAGAGAAGTCAGGGTTGATCTCCTCTAGGACTGACCAGTTTGATCATCGTGCAATCCAACCAAGAGACTCTCAGGAGTCTTCTCCAGCACCCTAGTTCAAAGGCCCCCATTCTTTGGCGCTCAGCCTTTCTTAATGGTCACAGTCATCCATTGCAACTGGGAAAACCATAGCCTTGACTATATGCAATTTAATTCAGGGTGATGTCTCTGCTTTTTAATGTGCTGTCTAGATTTGCCATAGCTTTCCTCCCCAGGAGCAAATGTCTTTTAATTTCTTGGCTGTAATCCCTATCTGTGGTGATCTTGGAGCCCAGGAGACCGAAAGTAACATTTCCCAACTCCAGATCATATTGCCACTGCTCTGAGACAAAAACTCACACCTAATATGCAACCCCCACTGTTGTCAGTCCCTTGACGACTTACGTCGGGTCCATGATCACCGTGGTGGATATGGATTCCTAAACTGCTTCAGAGTTCAATTTGGTGCCTAAGGAAGACGGTTTGCGGGCTCCCAGTCCAATAGGTCTGAGGAATGTCACTCTGTCAACCAAGCCATGGCATTCAGCAGTTCAGGAGGAGAAGCTGCTGTGCTAATTTCCCTTCTGCACAGCATTCCAATTCCTTCCCTACTTCCCAAAGAGAGTTTCATGGTCTTTGCAGAGCAGCATCTTTGAAAGTCACAATTGTCTCCATGTGCCAAAAGCTACACCCAAGCCCTATCCTAGTCCTAGCTGATGCCACATTCAAATATTAGTGAACACATTTCTGTAGAAAGCAAGGACGTTGACCTTGATGGAAATAGGCAGGAATCACTACCTAAGGAAAAGGTGCTGAAACATGAAGTCCAGAACTACAAGATAACATTCCAAAGTGGATTGAGCAGACATTCCTCTTTTACTTAAGCATAAGGGGGAGATACAGAACAATCGGATATCCAAGATTCTCTTATAGACAATCTCAATAAAAGTAGTATTAGGCTTCAAGTGGAATTGATTTCCTGGTCTGGTTTACTTAGTGGGACCAATAGGTACCCCACCTATTCAGTGCCCATCCAGATCTTAGCAATACACTCCAGGTTGGTTCTGTTATCATGCTAAGGAACTCCAGGCTGACCTGGCCTAAGCAGCAACAACCTGAAACCAAAGCTACTGGGGATTTGATGGCCAGGATTTAGAACTGGAGGCTGAAAGATGGAATTGATACAAGGTACTGGGTATGCCTTCTCCCTCTGCCCAACACCACCAAGATGTTACCACCTGACCCTTCCCTGACCCTCCCTCATTAAATCAATCTGTCTGACGCTACCATTTATCCTCCAACTACAAGGATGCCATTCAGTTCCCAGGTGTAATCTAGACACTCTCTAGTTAACTAACTTTGCAGAATCAGCTGGCTTTTCATGGACTGAAAATGGTTACTTGCAACATTTGCAAGAAATTGCAACAAACGGTACCTTTAGTTTAAACTCGGTGATTAGTCATCAATTCCCCTTTTTTCCCTTGCGCGCTTAGAAAAAAAGTAAGGCATTCTTTTTTGATCAGGATTCGCCACTACATGAAAATCAGGAAGCAGTGACTTCATTTATATACTGTATAAACGTGTATGCTGCAGAGTTCCTAAATGCTGGGATTTGGGGGAAGGAGAATGCATAGAAGGAAATAGCACCTAGGCTACAATTAAAGGTAAAGATTCGCCTTGCATGTTTGTGCTAGTCATTTCCGACTCTAGGGGGCAGGGCTCATCTCATTTCAAAGCCAAAGAGCCAGCACTGTCCAAAGATGTCTCCGTGGTCATGTGACTGGCATGATTAAACACCAAAGGTTCACGGAACGCTATTACCTTCCCACCAAAGGTGGTTCCTATTTTTCTACTTGCATTTTCACATGTTTTTGAATGGCTAGGTTGGCAGAAGCTGGGACAAGTAACGGGAGCTCACTCCATTCTGCGCCACTAGGGATTCGAACTGCCAAACTGCCGACTTTTCTGATCGACAAGCTCAGCGTCTTAGCCACTTAGCCACCGTGTCCCTCAGGCTACAATTAGGCAAGGTAATTACTATGAACAGGGTAACAAACAAGTGGAAAGAAAGCAGATTTTCAGGGAACGTTTTGTCTCTCCACCAGCGCATTTTTTTCTCTCTCTTATTTGTTGGCAAACAGTCTGCATAGCCATTTGGACATCAGTACAAGCACATGGATACCTGCTTCCATTGTATTTAATGGTTCTTACTCTCAGATAAGCCCCCTGAAGATTGCAGCTCAAATCAGGATTGCACATAATAGCCCAGAAGTCATCCAAAAATCCTCATCCCAATCTCTTGGGCAGCCTGCTAGTGGATGAACGAGGACCCAACCGATGTCACTATGTGACTTTAGAGGACACTCTCTGCTACGGCGGTGGAGTTGGGAGGAAGCTGTACGTAGGAATGCACCCCTGGAGTGTCTGGTACTCGATGGAGTTTGGATTGCCTGAGAATGCAAGGCTTTTTCATCTGATGAACTGCCAGAACTTCTCTAGTTTGGGCTGATTTACTGCCGATTTGCTTGCTACCTGGTCGAGAGCCATGGGTTTGCAGGGCCAGTGTGAATGCCTTAGTGACAGCTGAGCTGGCTGAAGCCATGGGCAGAAATGTCTAGATTTATGAGCTGGGAAAGTGGGCAGCTGTCCAGGCCTCTCCAGGGGCTCATGGTGCTGAGTGGAGCTTCAGGGCAGCGTATTACAGGGCCGTTCTGTTGTCCCTTTGCCAGAAAGTCCTTAAGCTCTGCTCCCATGGATTGGGTGACTACTCTGCATGAAAAAAGCCTCCTGCACGGTGAGTTCTGTCCAGGACCAGGAAAGAATTCAAACCCTCTACATCTCAGCCAAAGTCTCTAAGTGTCAAGAAAACAAGCACAATGTTAATTATTCACCATAAAAACCATTATTTCTTCAAAATTGTTGGCTCTTTGGAGTAGCTCTTCCTCTTTCCATTGTCTGAGTGAGGTCCAACAGCCCTCAGGAAAGATTTACCCACGCAGTGATGATCTTATGCCGTAAAAGTTGACACATCACAAGATGAACAGCATAAGGGCATCGGGAGAAGAAGACGGCAAACACTTTCTATCTGTTGCTGCCTGGCAAAGAGCTGTTGTCCTGCTGAACTTCTTTGATGTCCTAATCTGAACAGACTTGCAAATATAATCCAGTTAAATAAGGTATAGCTCTACCTTCTTTTCCAATTTGGGCCAAGTGCTGGACCATCTAGCTTTCCAATCTTATACTGTGTGAAAAACACTTGTGAAACATTTGGATACAGACAGTTTTTAGAAGGAAAAACACCCCACTCATTCATAGAGGATGGTGTCTACTGTGACTCGGTATAAATTGTACCATTTTGAACTCTTCCTTCTTCTACTCCATGTTTCATTTGATGAGTGTAGGTAGGGGAAGAATCTCCATGTTGCTATTATGCCCCTGATAAGGTATGACATAGAATTATCACTGAAGATTGTCTATTGGCCTCTGTATGAGTTAATGTTCTGGGCTTCACGTCTATGGAGATTCTCAGTCATACAGGTCATGATTGTCCCAAAGGTGCTTTTTTTCAAGAGGCAACTGGACTTTCTGGTTTTTCTTTGAAGACATTTCAGTTCTCATCCAAGAAAGCTGAAGAAGCTTTTTGGATGAGAAGCGAAGCGTCTTCAAAGAAAAACCAGAAACTCCAGTTGCCTCTTGAAAAAAAGCACCTTCGGTCTCTGGGCTTCCCTCCTTGAACTCACACTGCATGATGCATTAATGAGTTATGAGAAGATACTGGAAACAGGTCTAAAGGTTTCTGATCTGTAGATGTTCTACAAACATATGAAAACTTAACCCTATGTCCCAGTATTGCTCCAACTTCAGTGTGAAGATATCCTGGACACGGACTTCAGTAATGATGATGATGATCTTATCTATTCAGTCGTGTCTGATTCTTGGTGATTCTATGGGCCAGCTCTTCATCTTGCACTACTTCTTTGAGTTGTTCTGTGCTCTGGCTAGTGTCAGCTTTGATGGTGTCCAGCCACCTTATTCTTTGGCAGCCTGATTTCCTTTTAATACGAACTGTTCCAGACTTCAGTAAGAAGCTCCATAACCAGGGTGAAATTCAGCAAGTTCTGACAGGTTCTGGAGAACCGGTAGTGGAAATTTTGGGTAGTTCGGATAACTGGCAAATACCACCTTCTGGTTGTCCCAGAGTGGGGTGGGAATGGGGATTTTACAGTATCCTTCTCCTGGAGGGGGGTGGGAATGGAAATTTTGCAGTATCCTTTCCCTGCCACGCCCACTAAGCCATGCCCACCAAGCCACACCATGCCCACCAAGCCACAGCCACAGAACCGGTACTAAAAGAAAATGAATTTCACCACTGTCCATAACTATATACTTTCCATGCAGAATCCACCTCTTGATAATATCTGCCTGGTACTATTTCCTACCAACATGTTTCTAATGCTTTGGGATTCTCCAATTCCACAAGGCACAGCCTCTCCTGTAGCAGGAAAGAATTGCCCATCTGAACAATATAATACCAATAAAGGACAATATTTGTAGCTCAGAGTTGAAATGAGGCTCTGATGATGTTACCTAGTTTGGCTAATGAAACATCTGCAAGAAAACAACCAAGCTCAGACAGTACCGTGAATAATATGAGCCAGATGTTTCTTTTTTTAAAAAAAAATCTTGCACTGGGCTTTATTCTTGGAGTATTGCATACAGGCTACACAAGGACAGAAAGAATCGCATTTGCTAGGAGAGGATGACCAGGGCATTGCATTCAGTAATGAGGTGCTTAAGGCCTAAAAGAGATTGCGCAATCAGCTGGGGATCCAGAGGTGGTGGCACATTGCCCTAACACCATTCCCAAGCCTTGGAGAGACTTGGAGCATTCTTGGCCCGAATCCCATCTGTATATGTCTGGTTCTTGGCCCTGTTTGGCTCCTTGGGCAGGTATGTAAGTATTCTAACCATTTCCTTTTGTACAGAAAGAAGGGGCTGGCTATAAATATCTCTCCCAGTCACAGAAACAACATTGTAGACAGATTGCGTCCATGGTAGCACCGGCCAGCGCCCCACACTTGTTCCCATTCTGGCAGGCCAAGTGGCTATCCATTCCACAGCAACAGCCCAAAGGCACAATCCCAGGCCAGCTCTGTCCCATATTTGCTGATGATAGATTGATTCTCTCTGCCTGACACTAAGCGGGCCAAGTCTGCTGATCCCGCACTCGGGGGTGGGGGTGGGGGGCAGATAAAGAGGTTGGGAAAGACAGCTTGGGTGGGATCCAAGGTACTATTGGCACCCCAATACATCTGTGGCTCATAATTGCTAGGATGTAGGGCTGGATCCGAGTTTTATTTGTTTTAGACTAAGAACTTCATGACTGTTTGCAAATTTAATTGCTTCACCCTCAGGCCAAAATTTGAATGGTTTTCTTTTAAAAATAAAAATAAATAAATGTAGGTACAAATGTAGGCAGAAGGTTTGGAATATTTTGCTTATCAAAATTTGGGCTTGAGTTCCGTATTGCAAGCAGGTTGTCTTAGCGCTATGAAAATTCCCACCTTGTTTTCTTTATCTCTCTCTCAAGATGTCTCATTTGTAGATGTTTCAAGACAAGACAGATATAACACGATCCTCCCTATTTGACAACTGGCACACATTTTTATTCAGTTCTGCAGTAAACAGGGGAGAGTTTCCTACAATTCTTAAAAGAAAAACCAATAGCTTACCCAAACCTACCAACTTCAGCAGAAATGAAACAAAAAATTTAAGCAGATGCAAGGGAACAATACCGACATCCACCCATGAAGTTTAAAATGGAAAAGGTGGCATCAGATATGTGGATCTGGCAGGGCCGCTGCATAGCTGCAGGGGGCTCTCTCCATCTGCTGTGAACTTTAAATGTTTTGCTCCAAAAGAAATCTCAGGATGTTATCCTAAAAGGCTGTGGCACAGGCTGGTTCTCGTGTTTGCTTATTCATGGGAACTGAAGACTGGATAAGATCCAACCTCTTCCACCTCTATAGATCCCAGAGCTTCAGTGATTGATTCTGAATCAGCTTTCCAGCTATATGCACCAGAGTGTGCAGAAACAAAATATGACCCTTGTGGGTGCAGGTTTCTGGTAAAAAAAAAAAGTTTCCGTAAAGGCATTAAAGTAATGCATGCAATCCTTGACATAACTATTCGTTTAATGATCGTTTGAAATTACAATGGTTCTGAAGAAAATGACTTACAAGTCCTCCCACTTATAATTGTCCTTATTTTCATGTGACCAAAATGTAGGTGCTTGGCAACCTGCATGTATTTACAAAGGTTGCAGCACAGAGGTGAGTTGCTAATTTCTTTTGCTACCGGTTCGGGCACATTCCTGCATGCAAGTGCGCAATGCTTCTGCTCATGCACAGAGCCTCCCACCACCACTACTACCAGTTTGTCTGATCTGGGCCAAACCAGCAGCAACCCACCCCTGTTGCAGCATCCCGGAGTCACATGATCATCATCTGGAACCTTTCCAGGTGTCTTTCAACAAGCAAAGTCGATGCAGGAAGCTAGATATACTTAACAGCCAGGTGATTCACTTAACAATCATAATGATTCAGTTAATAACTGGGTGATTTATTTAACAATCATGCTCTTTTGCTTAACAGCTGCAGCAATAAAGGTTGTAGAATTGGGTGTGATTCACTTAACACACATCTTGCTAAGCAATGTAAGTTTCGGTCACAATTGTGGTTGCAAATTGAGAATGCAGTTTTGTTCGCAAATTAAGTTGACACATCATGAGCCAAGGTGGCGCAGTGGTTAAATGCAGCACTGCAGGCTACTGCTAGATCAGCAGGTCAGCGGTTCAAATCTCACCGGCTCAGGGTTGACTCAGCCTTCCATCCTTCCGAGGTGGGTAAAATGAGGACCCAGATTGTTGGGGGCAATATGCTGACTCTCTGTAAACCGCTTAGAGAGGCCTGAAAGGCCTATGAAGCGGTATATAAGTCTACTGCTATTGCTATTGCTATCACAAGATGAGCACAGCATATGGGATGGTGTAGCATTGGAAGAAGAAGATAGTAAATGCTATCTGTTTATTGAATTTATTGACTTAACCCATTTGTTAGGTTTGTGCAGTATAGTGACTCATAAATGCTAAATTTGCACAACATACTATGCCATAAGAAAACAAATTACATTAAAATTGTATAGACTAGACTAGAATAAAATAGAATAGAATACCGAGTTGGAAGGGACCTTGGAGATCTTCTAGTCCAACCCCCTGCTCAGAGAGGAAACCCCATACAATTTCAATCCAATCTCTGGTTATCCAATCTGTTAAATATTCATGAGCCATGTAAAACAGGCTCAGATAGTTAATATTGCTTCAGCACTTTCTTGGAGGCCAGCAACAGCCTCCTGCATCCTGATTGGCCAGGACGCAGCAGGAGGCTGTTGCCAGCCGAAAGTTACCTTTAATTGGACCAGGGACTTGACAGCAGTTGCTGGCCAAGTCCCGGGTTCCTATTGGTTGTCGAGTTAGTATATATACCGTGGCGCGCACCACGGCCATTTGAATCGCTGTCATAAGTTGCCTGTTAATAAAAGAAGTTGTTGTTCACCCTGTTGTCGCGTCCCTCCTTCCAGACTTCAAAACTGGCGACGAGGATGGGATCGGCGATTCCGTGACACTAGGGAAAAAGAGAGAGAGAGGCAGTTAGCTGCCGCCGAGTAAGACCGGCAACGAACACTGCTTGGAAGAAGAAAAGAATTTTTTTTTCCCCTTTTCTCTCCCTTCATCCATCTCTGTCAAGATGACTTCTGCGCTTCCTCCATTCGCCCCCTTTGGTTCGGCCGGAGAATCCTGGGAGGGGTTCATGGAGAGGTTTGAATGCTACTTGATAGCTTCAAAAAATCAGGCACAAACCGAGGAAGAAAAGTGCAGCTTCTTCCTCTCCTGCTGCGAACCCACAATGTTCGCTTCTGCTAGAGCCCTGGCCGCCCCGAGGCCAGCGTACAAGCTGGGACGAACTTATGGCAAGACTAAAAAATCACTACGCTCCCACCCCATCAGTCATCGCACGCCGTTTTGCTTTTCGCCGCCGGGTCCAGAAGAAAAACGAATCTATAAGTCAATTCCTAGAGGCATTGCGCATGGTGGCCGCTCAGTGTGACTTTTCTAATTTAGAAGAGAATCTGGTGGAACAGTTTGTGTGCGGGGTCCGCGACGTCAACCTGCGGAGCCGCATGTTCCGAAACCACCAGATCACCTTACTCCAGGCCGTGGAGACTGCTAGAGCAGCCGAGCTCTCGGAGCAGTCCACGGCCGATATTGAGCGGCTACAGCTTGCTGCGCCGGAACAGCCACCTCCGGAGCCACCAACGCAAACCCATATGATTGAGGACGAGCTGACTTTTGATGACCAGGAGGAAGACGTTGTGGGACAAATGAGGGCACAGCCTAAACGGAAGCCCAAGCCACAGTCCACAGCGCAAACCGCAGCGCAAAATGTGCCCTGCCGCGGGTGTGGAGGCCGTCACACCCGCACGGCCTGCCCTTTCCGCAATGCTATTTGCCTCAGATGCAAGGGGGAAGGCCACCTGGCTAAAGTCTGCAGGGCCCTCCTGCCGGCACCGTCGTTCCTGCAACCTTCGAGCCGATCCCAGGCGCAACCGCGCCGCCAGCAGCCGCGGCCCGCGCGGCGGGCTGAAGACTGTTATTCCACCTGTCAGCCGCCTGTTCCTGACTGTGTAGCTAACCAAGCCGCTGCAGGAGCCCGGAAGGTCGCAGCCTCCGTCCAGCTGGAAGGTCAGCCTTGCTGGATGGAGGTGGACTCCGGCTCTTCCCGGTCTCTCCTGCCCTGGTCCCTTTTCTCCCGTCTCTGTCCAAAAGTTCCCCAGAGCCAGTTGTTGCCCTCTGAGGTTTCCCTGAGGGATTATCAAGGGAAATTAATTCCCACTCTAGGCTCCTTCTCTATATCAGTTTGCTATGGGCCGTTCCAAGGTAAACTGCCCATCCTAATTGTTAGGGACGACCTACCGGCCCTCTTGGGCCTGGATTGGTTCCCAGCCCTAGGGTTGTCCATTGGGGGGGTGCATCGGGTTGTCCCCTCTTCCATCGAAGACATATTAAAGGAATTTGCTGATGTCTTCGATGGCCAGCTCGGCTGCTATAAAGGCACCCCCATCTCTTTAAGCCTAGATCCTCAGGTTGCTCCCATTAGGCTGAAAGCCCGCAGGGTGCCCTTTGCCTTGAGGGCCAAGGTTGACGCTGAACTGGATAAATTGTTGGCGCAGGGAGTCATCGAACCCGTGGACCATTCTCGTTGGGAGACACCCATTGTCCTCCCAATCAAGCCAGATGGGTCGGTGAGGATCTGCGCCGACTACAAGTCGACGATCAACTTGGCCCTTCAGGCAAACCCCTATCCAGTCCCTGTAGTGCAACACCTGCTCCACTCCCTGGGGCAGGGTTGCACATTCGCCAAACTGGATATGGCGCAGGCCTATCAACAGCTCCCGGTGGATGACGATGCAGCGGCTGCCCAGACCATCGTCACCCATCGTGGGGCTTTCCGTTGTCGCCGCCTTCAATTCGGCGTTTCCGTAGCCCCGGGGATCTTCCAGAGCCTCATGGAGCGGCTGCTCCATGGGCTACCGGGCGTTGTACCGTATTTCGATGACGTTCTGATCGCTGCTTCCAGCCGCTCAGAACTCATCGAAATACTCAGGAAGGTCCTCAGTCGTTTCAGGGGCCTAAAACTTAAACGCAGCAAATGCTCGTTTGCTGTCCCTAAGGTGGAATTCTTGGGCTTCATGATTGATGCCCAAGGCATCCACCCCACGCCGTCAAAGGTTGCAGCCATTAGGAACGCCCCGGCACCCACCTCCAAGGCGGAGCTGCAGGCGTTCCTAGGGCTCCTGAATTTCTACGCCCCCTTCATACCTCACAAGGCGTCACTAGCCGAGCCGCTTCATCGGTTGCTCGACCGATCTGCGGCCTGGCGCTGGGGGAGCCGCGAAGCGCATGCGTTCGCGGCTGTCAAAGAAACTCTGACGTCAGCGGCAGTCCTGATTCAATACAATGACAGGATGCCCCTGACGTTAGCGTGTGACGCCTCCCCCTACGGGGTCGGGGCGGTCCTGAGCCATGTCCTCCCGAATGGCTCGGAGGCCCCCGTGGCCTTTTATTCCCGGACACTCTCCTCGGCGGAGCGAAATTACAGCCAGATCGACAAGGAGGCTCTGGCTGCAGTGTCCGGAATTAAGAGGTTCCACGATTACCTCTATGGTCGGCCTTTCACTCTTGTCACCGACCATAAGCCACTCCTTGGGCTTCTGGCGGGTGACAAGCCGACCCCCCCCATCCTCTCCCCCCGCATGACTCGATGGACGGAGTTCCTCGCAGCGTACTCGTATACGCTGCAGTACCGTCCGGGCAAGCAGCTTGGGCACGCTGATGCCCTGAGCCGCTGCCCCTTGCCGGAGACCGATACTGCCCCCGTGCCCTGCCTCTCAATCCTCACCATCGCGTCTTCCGGCCTCCCCATCTCTGCCGCGGATGTCGCGGCCTACACTAAGACCGATCCAATCCTCTCCCTGGTCGCTTCCTGGGTCTTGAGGGGATGGCCCACAGACAAGGTGGCAGAGGGCTTCCGGCCCTTTAAATCTAGACAAGCGGAGCTCTCCCTCCACGGGGGGTGCCTCGTTTGGGGGGATCGAGTAGTGATCCCCGAAGCACTTTGGCCACAAGTTCTGTCTCTGCTCCATAAGGATCACCCCGGCATAGCACGGATGAAGGCATTGGCCCGTAGCTATGTCTGGTGGCCCTTGCTGGACTCAGAGATAGCGGCCTATGTAGGCCGCTGCACCCCATGTCAACAGTCCAGGCCCAACCACCCCGCCGGGCCTGCTCGCGAGTGGGAGGCTCCGAGAGGCCCATGGTCACGCCTCCACATCGACTTCGCTGGTCCTTTCCACGGCCAGAATTTCTTGATTGTGGTAGACGCCTACTCCCACTGGGTGGAGCTGGTCTTGATGCCCTCCACCACGGCCGAGAGGACGGTCCGGGCCTTGAGAAGGCTCTTCGCAACCCACGGGTTGCCAGACCTAGTAGTTTCGGACAATGGGCCCCAATTTATGTCCACCACATTTCAAGAGTTCCTGGCCGAGCAAGGGATCCGGCATGCGCCCATAGCCCCGTACCACCCGGCCAGCAATGGCCGGGCGGAGCGGGCGGTCCGCTCAGCGAAGGAGGCCCTGGGCCGCATGGACCGGGGCGACTGGCAGGCGAGAGTGGCGGCTTACCTGCTAAGCCAGCATTCCACTCCCTGCCCAATGACCAACCGAAGCCCCGCGGAGCTCTTGATGGGCCGGCGTCTGCGGACTCCCCTGGATAGGCTTCACCCGCTCTATTCAGGGGATCAGCCGAGCAACCTGGGGGTTCTCCCTCCCCGTTCGTTTAAACTGGGGGACGCAGTCTGGGCCCGTGCATTCTCAGGGGCTACTCAATGGGTTCCGGCCACCGTAACCGCCCTGACAGGCCCCTGTTCTTTTAGGGTCGGACTGGCTGACGGATCCCAATGGAGGCGCCACCTGGATCAATTAAGGAGGCGCCTCCCGCCACCGGCCGGCAACCCGGACTCTGCCGAAGACAACACCGCCCTTCCGGGGTTGCCAATTGAGGCCTTCGCCAGACCAGGCCTCGCCTCTCAATTGCCTGGAGCTCAAACCGAAGAAGTGCAATTTCGGGCCTTCACCACACCAGGCCCGGCCTACCCGAGCTTCCCCTGCAGGGAGCTCCAACAGAACACTCAAGCCGCCGCAGAAAAGGGCCCACCTAGTGCTCCAGCCTTTCCCAGTGACTCTCCTCCCATGCCTAACTCTGTTGTTATGGACGCGCCACCTCGCCCCTGCTCACCAGCATTGTTGAGCCCGCCTTCTGGGCCTTCTCGAGAGGGCGTGCCTTGGAGCTACACCCCCTTCCGGGAGGAGCTACTACAAGGAGGTCCACCTCCGCCGACGACTCCTGTGGAACTGCGAAGGTCGGGGCGGGTCCGGTGCCGCCCCGCCTATTTACAGGACTACGCATGCTCCACCTGGGGAGCATGCGCGGAACTGGGGGGAAGGGGTGTTAAATATTCATGAGCCATGTAAAACAGGCTCAGATAGTTAATATTGCTTCAGCACTTTCTTGGAGGCCAGCAACAGCCTCCTGCGTCCTGATTGGCCAGGACGCAGCAGGAGGCTGTTGCCAGCCGAAAGTTACCTTTAATTGGACCAGGGACTTGACAGCAGTTGCTGGCCAAGTCCCGGGTTCCTATTGGTTGTCGAGTTAGTATATATACCGTGGCGCGCACCACGGCCATTTGAATCGCTGTCATAAGTTGCCTGTTAATAAAAGAAGTTGTTGTTCACCCTGTTGTCGCGTCCCTCCTTCCAGACTTCAAAACAATCTCTTCTTAAAAGCTTCCAGTGTTGGAGCATAGACACCTTGCCTGTCCCTCATATCGGTGTGTTCAGTATTTGATTACTCTGTGTTTTGCGAGACCGCCTACTGCCACATACCTCTCAAAGGCCGATAAGATCCCACAGGGTGGGCCTCCTTAGGACGCCGTCAGCCGGACAGTGTCGGCTGGTGGGGCCTCGGAGGAGGGCCTTCTCTGTGGCTGCTCCGACCCTGTGGAATCAGCTACCCCCAGAGGTCCGGACCTCACCCACCCTCATGGCCTTCAGAAAAGCTGTTAAGACCTGGCTGTTCCAGCAGGCCTGCGGCTGTTGACCTTATTATGTAGGGTCCAGCCCCAATCAGAACGTATGCGTGTTGGAGAATTTTTAATATTTATTTTTTATTTTTATTTTGTTTGTTTTCTTGTTCTGTGTAAGCCGCCCGGAGTCTTCCAGGATTGGGAGGCCTATAAATCTAATAAATTGAATTGAATTGTATTATTGATAATGCTTTTACTGTTTTGTTTCTGCTGACATATTACTATGATTGTCTCAAGAAAGCCAATCATAGCTTGTCAAATTGTATTTCAGACTGTCCATATCCTCTTTGAAAAGGACGGAGCTTCAAGGGAAAGTTAGTTTGGAGAAGAGGCTCGTGCTGCTATGAGAGCGCATATTTTGACATATTTTACATCAAAATAAAGACAAGCCAAACTGCCATTTTATATTTTCAAAGGTAAATAAGAAAACCCTCTGACGTTAAATAGACCAGAAAATTTATGTCCGGTTATTTTATTAAACATCTGGACATAGAACTGCTTTAGGAGACCAGCTGCTAGCACAAGGAGGATTAGCATAAATGGAAAAGGAAGACGCTCACTTACTGATAAGAGAAGCTGTGAGGAAATATCACCATGTATTATTATTCTTTTAACCTTCATCAAGATTTTCTCTCGTCCATTTTAAATTCAAAATCTAGGAGCAGTTTTGAACTCAAGGAAATGTATCAAATCACAAGCCTTGCTGAATCATGCCTCATTTTTCAAATCAGAATCTGGTTCGGTTGTACATCATTTGCTTCATTGTTCCGCAAACACATTGGGTGATATAAGGCAGGAGTTTCAGATCACTCAGACTAGGTGTGTCAAACTCAAGGCCTGGGAGCTGGAGCTGGCCCATGGAATGGTTAGTTCTGGCCCACGGGGCCGCCCTGGAAACAGTAAAGGACCGGCCCGTGGTGCCTCTGTCAGTGAAAATGGAGCTCGGGAGGGCCATGGGCAGAGGGTTGCAGGAGGACGTTGCAGCTGAAAACGGAGCTTAGGAGAGCCACCCTTACTGGGATTAGAACCTGTGCTGTATTGCATCTTAGGCAGATGTGTTAACCAGCTGATAAGGAGAAGAACCTTGTGGCTTAATGGTTAACACATCTGCCTAAGATGCAATACAGCACAGGTTCTAATCCCAGTAAGGGTATGGCTAGCTGATGAGAGCTAAATAGCTTGAAATAGATCTATACTAGTCTCCCTTTATTTATTTATCAGCACAAATACAACACAAATGTAACAAAGGCAACAATAAAAATATTGGGTTTCTGTCTGGATGGTCTCTTGTGACGAGCCGATGGACAGAGAATGGAAGCAGTAGACTTCCTCCCATGTTTGGGCATACCAGGGGTTGTGACTTTAAATACATGTATATGTATATGTATATGTATATGTATATGTATATGTATATGTATATGTATATGTATATGTATATGTATATGTATATGTATATGTATATGTATATGTATATGTATATGTATATGTATACGTATACGTATACGTATATGTATATGTATATATCTTTCTATCTATCTCTCTCTCTCTGTCTGTCTATCTATCTATCTATCTATCTATCTATCTATCTATCTATCTATCTATCTATCTAAAGGCGGGAGGGAAGCACATTCAGAATGACAACATTTTGTTACTATAATTCTATAATAAAAAGTTAGATTAGTTTGCATGCTTTGCTTAGTGGGATTCTACCGATTTGTACCAGTTGAGGCGAACCGGTAGCTCCAACTGTCAGCTGGGAGCGAATTGCTCTGACTTTGAAGTGGGCCTGCCGGCCCGCCTGCTATACTCACTTATATTTCCTTTTCTGAAGCCCAGCTGATTGGCATGGCAGAATGGATTGTTGTGCCTCAGGTGTTCTCGCCGCCAGCAGTCATGCGGAAGGTGAGTTTTCTGTAAACTCTGCATGCGAAGCGTACGCTCAGCAAACCGGTTGTTAAACCGGTAGGATCCCACACCTGCCTAATTTGGTTTGGCACATAACAACTGGCACATAAAAAATAGGTGGAACTTTAATGGTACTATCATAGCTGACATCTTGATTTTTTTCAACCAGGCTCTATTAACCCTCCTGGTCAAGTCAAACATTAGCTTTCAATGATGGTCTGGGGCTTATCTCAGCATCAGCCAGAATAAAATGGCTTAGATTAGGAAGAAGGCTTGTGTTTCTCTCAGCTTCTGGAAGAGTTGGCTGCCTCTGTTCCTGCCCTTCCTTTCTCACCTACAGTATCTGCCATGGACTACTATTACTATTCCTTTAGGCAGGATTGTGTGGCAGAAGTATTGCAACGCGTTTATAGTGGCATTTTAAAGTTTAATTGCACTTGAAATAGTAAATATATTACCCCAGCAATATAGTATAGCAGAATATTCTTTGAGCCCATATTTCCCACAGTAAGTATGCTTTGTATGGGAAATCACACTTAATTCCTACAGTAGAGGAAATGGGAACTTAAACTATGGAGTCTACAACAATATCAAAATTAACTTTATAAATGAAAACAAGTCTGATGTTCATTTAACCCACTCACTGATGTTCATTTAACCCACTCACTGAAGCTACTCTTGTATGGCACCAAGAGCCAAGGTGGCGCAGTGGTTAAATGCAGCACTGCAGGCTACTGCTAGATCAGCAGTTCAGCGGTTCAAATCTCACCGGCTCAAGGTTGACTCAGCCTTCCATCCTTCCGAGGTGGGTAAAATGAGGACCCAGATTGTTGGGGGCAATATGCTGACTCTCTGTAAACCGCTTAGAGAGGGCTGAAAGCCCTATGAAGCGGTATATAAGTCTACTGCTATTGCTATTGCTATTTCAGCTAGAGCTGTAAAATTGTACAGGGAGTACAATTCTGTACATAATTTGCTATTTGAATTACTTTTGTATTTGTATTATTTTAAAAGAAAGCATTTTAAAATGCTCACATTTAAATTTTTTAATTGTGATCATTTAATATAGTATAATTTAATTATTAAATGATCATTATAAATACAAATCTCTCAGATAATCCAATCATTCATTTAAATAATAAAAAAATATTGGTTTTGCAAGTAGTGAACATTCATGAAGCCACCTTTTTATTCGTTCAATCCAACTGAGATATGGGGGTAAAAAGGGAATATCTTTTCCAGTGGAATTATTTCTATTTTCTCTTAATTTCTTCTATATTAGTCTGCAAACATTTCCAACCAATATTTGTAATTTCTATATATACTATGTTTCCCTGAAAATAAGACAGGGTCTTATTAACCCCCGAAATAAGCACCTGGCCTTATTTTCAGGTTGATCTTATTATTTTTGAGGTGCAGGAGACGGTGAGCGTGGTCACCTCATGGCTGCTGCTGTGTTGCAATATTTTCAGGGAGGGCTTATTTTAGCGCATGCGCTCAAAAGTCTGATTGGGCTTATTATCCAGGGAGGTCTTATTTTCGGGAAAACAGGGTATATATTTCTTGAAAGAAGAGAAAGAAATGAAAGTGACCGAAAACAAAGAGCATGAGAAAGAGAGAGGGATTTGGAAACTTTTGAAGTGATGCTGCTAACTGCTAACAGAACAGGAGAAAAAATTCCATAAGAAGGTGAGAGAAGGAGACAAAAATAATTAGCCTGGGGAAATCCTAAGCCTTGCCTAAAAAATTCAGTAGGGCCCTGCTGGACTAGACCCCCTAGTTCATACATTCTAATTCAGCAGTCTGTTCTCAATATAGTCAACCCATTTCACAAGGAAGCTTCCTTGTTTCCCAGCAGATCTAATAGCCATTCATCCCTAGGATTTCATGAATTGGTCCAATCCTTTATTTAAAGACAGCACCACATCCTGATGTCTCCAGGCCATCTGGGAGAGCAGGAGCAAAGATGAAGAGCAAGAGCTGTTAGCACTATGGCTTCTCTATCTCTGAAAAATTGAGATTGTTCTGTACCAGACAGACTTTGTTTGGCTGTTCCTGCCAAAAAAAATTGAGCAGTGACATCCTTTATACCATTCTCCATGGATTTGTATAATCCCATCTTAAGCAGCCATCACCACTTCTGCAGCGCATTTCTTTTTATTTAATGTGCTTTTCTGGAAATGCCTCATAAGGACAAGGTCTGCTCTTTTCCAAATTGACCTCCACAATAGCATTTTTGATTTTTCCATGCAGAGATTGATGCAGCAGTTCTATGATGCCAGTGGTATCTGCATGGAGTAGGTCAAAAAAGTCAAGATGGTGCCCCTTGCTATACTACCAAAAAAAAAAAAAAGGCAAAGCTTTAATTATATGCTTGTAGGCACTATCTTGGGGTTTTTTTTTAACCCACTCACTGAAGCTACTCTTGTATGGCACCAAAATCTGAGTAGGCCCCAATGCTTTGCTGAAATGTAACTAGCGTAAGAGATTGTATTGCATGAGCCCCAGAAGTAAAGGCCATCCCTCCTGGCCCCAAGTTTCATGCCTTTGGTATGGCTTGCTTCTTCCACACAGCACCCAGAACCCCTTTGCTAGCCTAGCTCTTCCACAGGCTGCAGGGTCTCTGAGCCTTCCAGTCCCCCACATCTCTTCACTCTCTTCTCAGCCTGGCCCAGCCCTGTGGGCAAAGGCCCAGCTTGGCACGCTGCCTTGCCTTTCCACAGAAGCAGGCGGCAGCTGCCATTTCTATGGTTATTGAGTGCGACCCCTCATTGTGCAGAGGAAATGGCTGCTCCTCACACCCAAAGAGGTTGTAGCAGGGAGCTGCTGGGGGTGGCCTTGGCCATGGTCCATTGCTGGAAACAAGCCCCATGGTTTTTTGCTTTTTTTTTTTTCAAACTACAGCCACTGGCTTGAGGAACAAATGAGGCCCCTGGCGCTATTCCTGGCAGGGTTGAGATGTGCTAATGAAAGGCAGCTGACATCTCCTGTCCTCAAAGCTGCTTAGGAAATGGGATCGCTTTGTGTCAGCACGAGCTGTGCCACACACCTGGCTCAGTTGACACACCTACACCCACACACCCACACCACCATGGTGAGATTGGGAAGCCTGGCATCTTGGCTACTGGCTCAGGCCCAGAATAGTGCTAAGCTATGGCGGCTACCAAAGCTAGGCCAAGGTCCTGTACTGAATGCAGAATATGGCCTGGAGTTCATTTTTCAGAGCTGCTTCAGGTAAGAAGCAGAAAGCATATGTTGCCTTACAAAACCCAATAAGCATTGTCCCCAATGGACATCTTCCCATTGAAGCAAGGGGACATTAAGATGTCCTGTTCTATATCCCAGTATTTGCTGAAGTTTGACAGGGCCTTCTCAGGAGTGGCCCTTTTGCATTCGAACAAACATAAAGACAGAAGGGGATGTCCAATTGTCCCGTTCTTTAGTGGATCGAGGGTAGAGAAGACGCGAGAGCCAGGACTTCAACAAACACAGGCTTTATTCTCTAGAAGTTTGACAGCGATTCAAAAGTATCTTTTCCGCGCCAAGGTATTTATACAAGCTGTTAGAATAGATGGACCAATGGGTGCTTTAGGAGTGTCTGGCAACTGCTGACGCAGCACCCTGTCCAATCGGTAGGCTCGGCCGGCTAGCAACAGGCTATGCTGCGCCTCAGCCAATCAGGGTGCAGCCTGGTCTGTTGCTGGCCTCCCGGTCATAACTCGAGGACTTTATGAGTCCTCAACACGTTCCCTATTTGTTTTGGCTGTCTGGTGAAAGCAGTATTGTTTCCATACATATTTATCATTAGCAATAAACGAAGGATGGTCCAAGTTTTGTTCTAGCTCTGAAACAACTTTTCCAATTAATAATACTCAATATAGGGCTGTCCCTGCAGGGGATTTAGAAGCTGCAACTGATATAAAATGCAATGGCTAAACTGTGATGGGGCAATACCTATTTTGAAATAATTCATTGCCATTATCTTCCAGAACAAATTCATAGTGTTGGTAATCACCTTTAAAGTGCTTTTCAGTTAAGCACAAGGATACATTAGGCAACCAAATTTACCAAAATCTGCCTATTTGCAGATTTTGTCTCTTCTTTTATCCTTGTTGGATTTGAGCTGATATCAGCTTGGTGCTACCAAATCAGTCAATCAATATTGTAAAATATAAAAAGAGTAAAAAAGGAATAAATACATAAATAAATAAATGTAACCTCTCTTCTCTACTTGTGTCTTGTTCTGTGAGCCAATTGGTGGCAATCTGAATATCAGGTTGAAGTGTTTTCTGCAGAATAATGCCCTCTCTGTAGAATGCCACATCCCAATGCCTTTTGGCATTTGATGGTGGCTTTGCCAAACATTTCTCTTTCAATGAATTTTTATCCTGATTTCTACTCTATTTTGAAATATTTTATGGTTTGTAAACCCCTTTGGAATTCATTATAGTGAGAAACACTATATAAATACACGCAAGTACATATGTAAAGAACATCCTATTCCATTCCAGGATAAACAGTGTTAGTGTACGAAAACAATTGCATACTTTGGCCCCAAAATGGGGGAGGAGCAGGAAATAAATAAAGGGAGATATAAATCTAGTTTACATAAACAGTATTCACTAAATCTCACTGTAGTTTTTGATCTTTGCAAAGCATTCTTATGCTCATCATATAGTGGCTGTCCTATACAATTCTTATTTTTTTCTGTGTTTGAGGATTTAATCAACTCCATCTAATAGCAACCCTCTCAGTCTTCCCATTCACTCTATTTCAATTCACACTCATTCTGTCAAGATGATTAAATCATTCCAATATTTTTATTTCATACTGGTCTCTCTTATTTGTGTTCAATCTATATTCATGCAGCATCCATTCATTCTTGAGCCTATCACTTATTATGTCTCTCCTTAATGATCCTATTTTTACCACATTCAATTGTGCTTCACCTGCCATACCTGACTCACATCTATATAACAAAGGAAGAAGGAGCATGCATAAGGCCACGTTTTGCTTCTTTCACCAAACATCCAATAAACAATAACTGTTCTTGCTAGTACAATGTGTTGATGGCTAATGATGGCCTTGCCATTCAACTGAGATGGGTTTTGCACTCAGTCACCCATCTTTCCAAGGAGCACAAAGAATTCACTCATCTAAAATGTTGATGAATTGTTCTGCCAAAGTTCTTCAGTCTTCTGCTCTTCACCTGTGATGGAGGAAGAGAATGAGAACATGAAGCTCTCCTGATTTTCTCCTTGGAATGATCTGATCTGTGATCTTATTTTACTTGAAAGGCCAAGACTGCAGCCATCATCCGGCTCATTCTTGGAGCAGAACTCTGGAAGCAAATTGTTGGAAAAGATTCTACCCAGCTCACTTGGGCGCCAGCTTTAGAGTTAGGGTGAAATTTTAATGCCATTTTCAAGACAAGCCAAACATTCTGATCTCTTGGCTCCTGGTCAGAAAAAGCTAAGGGAGGAGAACAGAAATAACTTATGAGAGCACAAGGGCAGAAGTGAGAGAAAAATGTCAGCTCGGGACACTGTTGAGCGGACATTCCTCAGCAAATGGCCACTTCGGTCAATGGCAAACTTCTGTACATGCTTGCAATTTGTCTTCTCCTGGGAGGATAACAAACTGGATTTCTTTAGCCTTTAGACCAAATGGGAGTATAAAAGCATGTCAAACATCTGAATTGTCACCCTGATGCAAGTCAAGATCTGTTTTCTATCATTCCAGATTGCCAAACCTGGAGTAATAGTTTGCGCCTTGTAGGAAAGCAGATTCTTCTGACTGAACATTAGGAAAAACCTCTTCATAGTAAGATCCGTTCACGAATGGAATAAGTTACCAAGAGAGGTGATGAGTTCTTCTTCATTTGTTCAAATGTTGGGCAGTCATCTGCAATTTAGATTCCTACACAGACTAGAGTTGGACTGAAAGGTCTAAAGGGCCCATCCAACTTTATGGTTCTATGACTTCCTGCCACTAACAAGGCAGAAAGTGTTTTCAGATGTATTTTGGGTATAAAGACTATCTTGGGTGTAAATAAAGTGAAAACACTTGCTGAGTAGGAGAATAATATGGTCCATGTGCATTTAACTAGAAAACCAGTTATTTTTCTTTTCTTATGAAAAGTTTTTATTTTTCCCTTTCAAATTCATTCATAGATATACATTCTTACAATTGCTATTTAACATTTGTCTGTTCATCATAGTCTCTATATTCATTTTTACACACACATATATAATACAGTTTTGGGTCACTTTCTTGCCACCCCATGACTCCATCTTGTTTTGCAACAACCTTACTCCTTCCATCTTCTCAACCTCCCTTCTCTACCTTCTTCCTTCCTCCTCTCCTTCCTTCTTTCTTCTTCCCCTCTCTTTCCCCAATCCTCTTCTCTTCTCCGCTCTCTTACCCTCTCTCCTACTCAATTCCCCACCCTTACTTTCTCTGTTTTATTCTTTCTTCTTTTCCCTCCTCATCCCCTCTCCTTTTTTGCTGTTGCCCTTGCTTATTTATTTTCTCTGATGGGTTCTCAGGATGGCGTTTCAGCAATCCCAACTTTATCTTTTCATATAAATAATGTTCTCTGTTTACATTGTATTTCTAATATTAGTTCCACTTATATCATTTTTCCGCTTGTATATTTACATTTTAATATCTAGGAAACCAGTTCTGAGAGCCCCTATCCCCTATAACCAAACTCACCTGGAGAGACCTCCGTTTGCCCATGAGGTTGTCTTAATTTTGAAAAAAAAAAAAAGCACCATCCTTCTCTGGATCCCAGCTCTATTATTTTCTTTCAAATAGCTAGAATAATGTCTTTGAAACGCTGTGAGAAATTCAGGAAAGCAGGGATTCGTGTAGCGGAGAAAATTCTGCTCTCTACTTAGAGATGCTAAGAAGAGCCCCAAGGCTGGAAAGGACCACAAGTTGATCTTGCTTAGCATCTGGTTTTCATCAGTGGCCAGCCAGATGTATCAAACAAAATCACAAGTGAATGCAGCAGCTGACGTTGAGTGTTTTACTGCTCCTGAATATTTAGATATTAGGGTCATCATGAACCATTTTTTCTGTTCCTCCATGAAATAAGAAAATAAGCAAAAAAAAAAAATAACATGACTTCTCAGTAGTAAGAAAAGCATAGAAACAAATATTCTGTAGTTATTTAAAATGGCATGCAGACGTTGGGAAGAATTTATAGTATTACTTGCTTTATAATAAATAATTGTTCAATATATATGGATGTAGAATTAGAATTAGAATTAGAATAAGTTTATTTATAGGCCGCCCTTTTCCCTGAGGGGACTCAGGGCGGCTAACAACTTATATGGGAGGGGATACATACAATAACATATAATATAACACGTAATTAAAAGAATAAACAACATTCATTCAGCATTCGGGTGGGGGCGAATTATAATCTTTACCCCCAGGCCTGACGGGATAGCCAGGTCTTGAGGGCTGCGCGGAAGGACTGAAGGGTGGTGAGGGTACGAATCTCCACGGGGAGATCGTTCCAAAGGGTCGGAGCTGCTACTGAAAAGGCTCTCCTCCGCGTAGTGGCCAGCCGGCACTGGCTGGCAGATGGCACTCGGAGGAGGCCTAATCTGTGAGATCTTATAGGTCTCGAGGAGGTAATTGGCAGGAGGCGGTCTCTCAAGTACCCAGATCCACTACCATGAAGGGCTTTGTGGGTGGTAAGAAGCACCTTGAAGCGCACACGGAGATCAACAGGTAGCCAGCGCAGCTCGCGGAGGATAGGTGTTATGTGGGCCAACCGAGGTGCACCCACAATCACTCGCGCGGCCGCATTCTGGACTAGCTGAAGCCGCCGGATGCTCTTCAAGGGCAGCCCCATGTAGAGCACGTTGCAGTATTCCAGCCTAGAGGTCACGAGGGCACGAGTGACTGTTGTGAGAGCCTCCCGGTTCAGGTAGGGTCGCAACTGGCGCACCAGGCGAACCTGGGCAAATGCCCCCCTGGTCACAGCCGACAGGTGGTAATCAAAGGTCAGCTGTGGGTCCAGGAGGACTCCCAAGTTGCGAACCCTGTCTGAGGGGTGTAAAATTTGGCCCCCCAGCCTGAGCGATGGAACACTAACCAAATTATTGGGAGGAAAACACAACAGCCACTCGGTCTTTTCCGGGTTGAGTACAAGCTTGTTAGCCCTCATCCAGTCCCTAACGGCCTCAAGACCCCGGTTCATCACGTCCACCGCTTCATTGAGTTGGCACGGGGCGGACAGATACAGCTGCGTATCGTCCGCATATTGATGGTATCTTATCCCGTGCCTCCGAATGATCTCGCCCAGCGGTTTCATGTAGATGTTAAATAGTACGGGGGACAGGACCGACCCCTCCGGCACCCCATATGTTAGGGGCCTCGTGGTCGATCTCTGTCCCCCAACCAACACCGACTGCGACCTGTCCGAGAGGTAGGAAGAGAACCATTGCAAAACAGTGCCTCCCACCCCCACCTCCCGCAGTCGTCGCAGAAGGATACCATGGTCGATGGTATCGAAAGCCGCCGAGAGGTCAAGAAGAACCAAGATGGAGGTGTGGCCTCCATCCCTGGCTCTCCAGAGATCATTGGTCAATGCGACCAAAGCGGTTTCTGTGCTGTAACCAGGTCTGAAGCCAGACTGGAAGGGGTCAAGGTAATTGGCTTCCTCCAAGGACCGCTGAAGCTGGTAGGCCACCACCTTCTCAACAACCTTCCCAATAAAGGGGAGGTTGGAGACTGGACGGTAATTGTTAAGTACGGCTGGATCCAAAGATGGTTTCTTCAGGAGGGGTCTCACCACCGCCGTTTTAAGTGCGGCGGGGAAGTGCCCCTCTCGAAGCGAGGCGGTAATAACCGCTTGGATCCAGCCCCGTGTCACCTCCCTGCTGTTAGCAACCAGCCAGGAGGGACACGGGTCCAGTACACAGGTGGAGGCACTCACAGCCCTCATGGTCTTGTCCACGTCCCCGGGGGTAACATCTTGAAACTCAACCCAGCGATGGTCTACCAAATCGTCCACTCGTGCCTCGGCTGGATCTGCAAAAGTGGAGTCCAAATCCGACCGAAACCGAGCAACTTTGTCCGCCAAGAACTGGGCATAGTCTTCAGCCCTACCCTGCAAGGGGTCCCCTGTATCCCTCTTATTTAAGAGGGAACGGGTTATCCTAAACAGGGCAGCTGGACGGGACTCGGCGGACGCAACCAAGGTGGCAATATATGATCTTTTTGTATACATCTATATGATGTATTTTGAGTTTAGGTAGCACATTTGCAGGGTCAAATCGATGCATGGGTAGGACTATGACTCAGATCCCCTCTATTCCTCCTGATTCCTCATCTCATCCTCAGATCTGTTCTTGATTTCTCAAATTCTACATTCTTCAGGTGCTGGATTCAACCTAACTGGAATTCTTCCAGTGCCAAGGTAAAGCCCTGGGGTGCCTCTTAATGGGATTGAATGAGATTTCAATGATTGATGTCTCCTGAATTGGATTTTGCAAGGGAGCCAGCTATATTTTTTTTACTTGAAACTCTCCCTTGTATTTATATATATCCTCTACATTGCCTTTTTCCATCTCCCACTTTTTATTTTGGTAATATGCAGGGGTGAAATGCTATTGGTTTGGACCGGTTCGCCTGAACTGGTAGTAAAAATGCTACTGGTTTGCCTGAACCAGTAGTAAAAAAAAATGCTACCGGTTCGGGGGAAACTGGTATTTCTAACAATCAGCTGTGACGTGCAATTTATATTAGCTAGAATCGTCAGAGTTCCTGCTTTCTAGCTAATCAAAATCGCCTGGCACAGCGGATTCTCCTGTTCTACTTACCTTTACAGGCACGCTCGGTGGCAGGCTCGCCCCATTTCGACGCTCTGCGCATGCCTGGAAGGTCCTGCGTATGTATGGAGGTGGCGTGCGCATGCACTCACATGATCACATTGCTTCTGAACCAGTAGCAAAGGTAAGTTGATTTCACCCCTGGTAATAAGGTAAAGATTCAAAAGCCGCATAGTTTGTTGCGTTCAGAGCCATCTATCTGGATGATTGCCTGGTTCCCTATAATTTGGCTTGTTGAAAGAATTCCTGGAGAGCATAGTCTACCTGATTCTTGGCACTGGGCCTGGTTAGGAGACCTTCCCCGCCTCCCCCCATCCCCGCCGCTTTTCCTTCTGCTGCTTTGCCAAGAGACTTCTTTGGGTTTCAGCCTTCCTGTTCTGTAGACGCCGGAGCCATCACCCAAGTCTTTTGGCTTGTCATAACATTTCCCTCCCCGGGTTGGACTGCTTGGAGCTTAAGGCCTGTTGATGCAGCACAGACCGTCTCGCCTTGCTGGGTGGCTCCCCCTCCCTCCCCAAACATCATCTCCTGCCATCAGAATAATCTCAGAGATTCTGCTTAGAAATGGCTGCTGTTTTAGTGAAGGCTGTGCATGTATGGTATTTGAAAGGATGGGGGTCCCCTGTTTTTTCATCTTCACAAGCACAAATCTTTTTGATTAGACCCAAAGGCAATGTAGCTACTCATTAGATAGCCAAGAGCAGCTAGTTGGGGATGCATATAAGACAACTCACCTTCTCTGTAGCAGTTAGAAGTATAGATGGTACCTACACATGAAGATTCCATTGAATTTTTCCATAAAATCTAAAGCAGCCTTCTCAGATATGATGCTGATAGCCCACTGATTAAGAATTATGGGAATCAAAAGACCTCAGCATCTCAAGGGGGCATCGGGTTGAAAAAGTTTGATCCAAAACCTATGGTCTCACCCACTTCTTCAACTAACAAGTTCCATAAGATCCTTTTGCATGGAATGCATTTCTTATCACCTAGAAAAGAAAATATTGCTAGGGCATTGCACGAGTGATGAATTACTTGCTTCCCTGCTCTAAATAATGTAATAGTCATTAATATCCAGCTACTTTTATCTGGTGTTTGTTTTTCTGAAGTAAAAAGACTGCAAATATTTTTTTTTGTAATGAAATCATTCAGAACCATCTTTCCTAATCGCACATTCCAGATGTGTGGGATCATAATTTTCACCTTTCGGAAGCAAACATCATGGGAGTTTAATGGGCAGGGGGAGGAGAGGTCAGCCCAGTGATTACTCTCTTGCTGGGTGTTGTTCCTTTCTTCTCTCCAATGAGATAAAGTCACTGGGAAAAGTCATCAGTGGCTTGCAATTTGATATAATCAATTTACTGATAACACCCAGCTTCATATCACTCCCCCAGGCTATGTGGTGATGTCCCTGAAATCCTGCCCCAATACCTGGAGGTTATGAAGGTCTGGATGGGAAAGAACAGGGTTAAATTGAACCCTAGCAAGACGTAGTTAAGGCTTGCGCATCAGACTTCTCTGTCTGCTCCAATTGTGTCTTTTGACGAGGTGGCACTACTCTCAAAGGAACAAGCCCATGAGGTGAAGGTCCTTTTGGATCCATGGCTTCTGTTAGAACAGTAGGTAGAGGCCCTTGCCTATCTTCATCTGATGTACCAGTTACAAACCTGTTCTGACCCCCTCCTCCGTCCAGTAACGAATGCCGAGACAAGCTTAATTGCAATGTACTTTAATAGCAAGACACCAAAACCTCGGTGGCTGAAAGCCAAGCAGAACAAACAGATAAGGACCTTGGCAGCAACTCAGACAAACTCAGGCAGCAATAAACACAGATAAGGCTTGGCAGCAATCCAGCCTGCCAAGCTCACAGTAATGTCCTCCGACATTCAATCCTGCGTTGACTTCTGCAAAGAGGGGCATGTGCACAAGTAGCTTTTTATAGTCTGGAGAGGAGCCTAATGACCACCAGCTGAGTACAATCACCTCCTGTAATTGCGTAATTGTTCCTGACGCCTAGTAGCTCTTCGATGGCGTGCATCCAGGAACAACTCACTACTGGCCTCCGGCTCACTCTCCCTTGTCTCCTCCCCACTGGTCCAAGGCTCAGGTGCCTCCTGGTGGCCAACCAGCCTCTCTGCACCCTGCTCGGAGTCGGAACCTTGTCCAGGGTCATCCACATCCTCCAGAGCCAACTCAGAGGGCCCCTCATTGTCAGTGTCTGGTGGCACCTCCAACAGCACCTGCTGGGCCACAACACAAACCTAACTGGGCAGAAGGATCTTACATCAGTGGCTCACATTTTCATCACCTTCTGTATAGATTACTGAGACTTCATGGAATGTCCTTCAAAGGCCACTGAGAAGCTGCAGTTAGTTCAGAGCATACCGGTAGCGGCGTCATTTCTAATTGGTGTTCAATGATGGAAACATGTTACACTAGTGCTGTGGGTCCCATAATTGGTTACCAATAGACTTCTGAGTGCAATTTAAAGTATTGATGCTAATATACAAAGCCTCTATGATTTGATGCCAAGTCTTCTACAACAGTGGTCCCCAACCTTTTTATCGCCGCGGACCAGTCAGCCTTTGATAATTTTACCGTGGCCCGCTGAGCGCGCGCAGGGGGGGGGCATTGTTCGCGACGACACATTGATTGTTTATATATCAGATTGTTTTGATTAAACAACTTTTATTTTATTGTATTTAAACATGCCTTACAAAATAAAATACAAGAGCGCGGAGCGCGCGAATGCCGTGGAGAGAGAGAAAATAAATATATATATAAATATATAACTGTTTGGGAGTAAAAGCGGGGGGGGGCGCACCCGGCAGGGGGGGGAGGGGGAGGAGGAGGAAGGAGGGTGGGAAGGAAGCTGGCAAGCGAAGAACAGAAAGTAATTAGCAAGGATTAAAACGACCTGCCGGAAAAAGGAGAGGGGAAAAAAAAAAACACCAGATCTGACGGCTAGTGTAGCCTCCACCGGAGGGGCTGCAGAAACACACACCGCCAGTCCTGTCCTTCCTTTCCAACCAGTCTCTCTCCGCGCGCGCATACACACACACACCACACAAACACACACCCGCCGGCAGATATGCACGCACACACACTTTTTTTTTTTTGCAATTGGCAGAACTACGGTTTTCTTTCTTTTAAAAAAAAATAATTAAATGGAGGTGGGGGGTGTGTGGAGAGAAAGGGAGAGAAGCGGACACATAAAACCGAGCCGCACTCGCGAACCACAGCATGCATCTGGGTGACAAAATTGCAGGGAGAAAGCAGGAAAAGCCGAGGAGAGAGCAAAAAAAGAAAAGAGCCAGACCAAGCGCGGCAGGGCGGGTAGGAAGGCGATGATGATTGGGGGAGGTTTGAAAAAGCAGATCCAAGCGCAAAAGTTACTGAGTCATTTCAGCGGCGGCCGGAACAGTTTTCTTGACTCCCTCCCTCTCTCCCTCTCTCTCTCCTCTCTCACTCTCTCACTCTCTCTTTCCCTGGCGATGGATCGGTGCGGGAGGGGGGAGAGAGAAGGGAGGAGACGGCGAGGGAGGGAGGGAGAGAGAGCCGAGGGTGGGACCAAAGGGGGGGGAGAGAAATGCATTTAAGAGGAGCGGATTTAAAAGAGCGATCATGGCCCCCGCCGCTGCGCGGCCCGGTGCCAGGTACTCCACGGCCCGGCACCGGTCCGCGGACCGGGGGTTGGGGACCACTGTTCTACAAGACTACATTCTCCCATTGGAATTGATTTGGCCAGTTTGATCAACACAGGGAAAAAGTGATTTCCTACTATAAGTGAAGGTTGGACAAGGCTCAGTGCTGCTGCTTTTTGTGTAGCTGGTCCAGTCTTTCAGAATGGCCTCCCAATAGACTTCTGGTTGGCTCTACCCTCCCTATTTAAAAGTGCAATTCCAGTGGAGAGTATTTGGACTTTGATTCTATTTTGGTCAAGATAGATAGTTTAGCTTGGTTCATTCATTCTATTCTCTGCCTCTATAGCAGCAGTAGACTTATTCTCTGCCTCTAAATTGATGTGGGGATTTTTTTTAATGTGTGTATTGTTATTGCATAATGTTCATTATGTATTTTATTTTGAAAGCTGCTTAGAGTCCCTTGGTATTACAATGTTTCATAAATGTGATTAATAGACAAAATGTGATTAATAAACAAAGCTGGAATTCAATATAGCAAAATGCAGTTAATTCTTCTCCATTTGCAAAATTAGAGGTTGGGGGCCACTTTTGGAAAGATTCCAGAGAAAATAACGAAGAATCTGGGGACCATAAGCAGCTATGAAGCTTCAGTTATGTCCTCTTCCCTAGATAATTTAATTGTTGATTCCCTTTTCTTATTCCATGACTATGTGTATGTTTTTTATCCCCCCCGCCCCCCGGAGATAAAGCAACAAAACTTGCCCACTTTATTTCTAATGCAGTTGGACTTTTGATTTATATTTAATATGATTTAGATCTCCTTCCAATCCTATCCCAGTCTTTCTTATGAGTTTGCTTTTTTTAGGCTTTTACCCCCAGAGTTGTGCGATGTTTTCAGCCATTCCTCTACTTTTTCCTCCTCCCAAAAGGAATGGAAAACAAGGAAGGAGGCCAGCAGCAATAATCAATTGTGGCCTAGAGGAATTATTTTGTCTGCCGCAGGAGGGGAACTCTGCACTTAGTGCTGTCATTTTATTGCTATTTATAATCCCTCGTTGCACCAGTTTGGAAATTTTGAGAACTTGACCCCATCTAAAGTCCCTGGGAGAGCAGTTTAGGACACTTTTCTCAATGTACCACAAAGCAATGCTGTCTACATATGGGTTAGAGATGATGCTGATGAATAACAGAGTTGGAAGGGAATTTGAAGGTCTTCTAGTCCAACCTTTTGCTCAGGCAGAAAACCCTGTGCCATTTCAGACACATGCTTGCCCAATCTCTTCTTAAAAACTTCCAGTGTTAGAGCATCCACAACTTCTGGAGGCAAGTTGTCCCACTGATTTAATTTCTCCTTAGTTCTAAGTTGCTTTCCTCCTTGATTAGTTTCCACCCATTGTTTCTTCTTCTACCCTCAGGTGCTTTGGAGAATAGGTTGACTTATCTTTTCTTTGTGGCAACCTCTTAGATATTGGAACACTGCTGTCACATCACCACTAGTCCTTCTTTTCATTAAACTAGGCATACCCAATTCCAGCAGTCATTCTTTATATGTTTTAACCTCCAGTCCCCTAACCATCTTTGCTGATGACTATTTCAGTGAATAGAAGGGGTTCAAAAAGATTCTTGCACGCTATGATCATTTGGCAGGACATTGAGAGATTTGTTTTCTTGGCTGCAGCCTTCTGCTGCCTGCCAGTTTTTAGAGATGGACACATATAGATACTTGGGAATGGAGTGATATTTTGCTGATGCCACTTTTCTCTCCTGGATGCAGCTTGATGGAGGATAGTTGTTATCACCAAAGCTCTGGAATCTCCTACCTTCACTTTTCGTCATTTGGAGATGGATTGCAAATTAAATGCCAAGAAGTTTTAAAGGATGGTATTTAGGAGTCACGAAATCCAAAATTGCCTCATTGTTTGCTTTCTATGCCTGTTCTGCCTGCATTATTAGACAATTAGTTTGTATTTGCAATAATAAGCCCAACCCAAACTCTAGCCAATCTTAAAATCCTCTGTTTTCACACAGAGATAGATTTGGGGCCTGATGGCTTTTATGTCTTTACAGCTGGGAAAGAAAGTCTTTGCTTTGTCCTCAAATGTGAGGTGAAACTTGACACTAGTTGCAATTCAGATTGATAAATGCATTCTGTCTGAAACACCAGCTGAATCACAGAACATATGACTGTAATACTCAGCCTAAATTTTGCATTTGCTCATTCCTTTCCTGTCTCCTGCTTTTTGTAACAGTCCGATGAAGAGTCATTGAAAACTTGAAAATTCATACTTTAGGATGAATGAAATTAGACTAATTGTGCATATTGGCTCCCCTTGCCCTTCGGATAGACCAAGATCCATTGTTTGTAATGATCTAATTCAATTCAATTCAACCTTTATTTTCAGCGCACAACATGTGTACAATGAGATTGGCTGAGTCTCCCTTAGTGCATCCCCCGCAACATAAATACATATCACAGTGAAAGAAAGAAAATCCTTAACCCAATAAATCATACTAACAACACACAATCTTCTATACATAATGTGCGTAACATTACATGATAATATATTGCGCCAGGGGTGGGTTCCTGCCAGTTCTAACCTCTTCTATAGAAGAGGTTCCACAAATCTACAGTGCCTTTTAGAACCGGTTCCAGCTCCCTTCCCCTGCCCGTCTGCACATCATCACGATGAAGAGCGAGAGGAGGAATTCTGGGAGTTGAAGTCCACAAGTCTTAAAGCTGTCAAGTTTGAACACCTCTGGTTTTTTTTCCCTAAAGGGTTAGGGGTGCAAGGGTCTTGTAACTTGACAGCTTTAAGACTTGCATGCTTCAAATGCCAGAGTTTCTGAGCCAACATTTTGGTTGCTAAGCAAGAGCATTGTTAAGTGAGTTTCACCACATTTTACAAGTTGGCCACGCCCATCCAGTCACATAGCTGGCAAGCCACTCCCACAAAGCAGGCCACACCTACAGAAGAGGTTCTAAATTTTTTTTTGAAACCCTCCACTGTATTGTGCCAATATGAACATGTTGCGCCAGCCCTGCAAGTCTATCGTACTACATACTTATGTTGCACTCAGGAGTCTGACAGCCCACAGATAAAAGCTGTTCTTCAGCCTGTTCGTATGACTTGCTATGCTTCTATATCTTCCACCTGATGATTTCATTTCATTTCATTTTATTATATTTATATGCCGCCCTTTCCCCCCGAAGGGGACTCAGGGCGGCTAACAAATCAAATCAGGGAAGGGGGGGTACAGACAAAAAATAAAAAACGAAACATAACAATACATAATTTAAAAACACACAACAGTCATACCATTCGAGACGGGGGCAACAGCTCTTTTTATGATAGGAGAGTAAAGAAGTGCTGACCAGGGTATGAGTTGTCCCTGAGGATTTTCGTCATTTTTCTAAGACAGCAAGTCCTAGCGATTTCGTCTTGTGATGTCAGGGGACACGATTTTTTAGTGTCGTGCTCATCAGCCTCTGTAATGTCTGCCTATTAAGTTGCCAGGAATTGTTCTATGCTGAGAACATTGTTGAGTGCCTAGTTTTCACCAATGGGTGCCTCCTTTCTGATTTGCTGGACCCACAACCTGATAATTCCAGAATTCCTCAAAGATTACACACTAGGAGAAAAGGAAGAGAAGACCAGGTTGAAGAGGCTACTTTGGAAAGCAAAACAATGTAATGAGACACAATTCTCAATTTCCCCAAGGCAGCAAAACAAAAAGAAAAAAAAACACCCACATTTACAGTAAATATGTGGTTGAAATACAAAATTGTACACATTCCATTATACTTTATTGGCCAGGGATAGGCCTCCTTGTTTCTTAACACTTTGTTCTGTACACTTTGAAAAATTGTAAACCAAGTTCTGAGAGCACCAAGAAACAATAATTCAACCCGGTGCTACATATAGTATATTCTCCACTGCTGGACTCATATGCATTCTGTGTGTGAGAGAGAGAGAGGGAGAGGGAGAGAGAGAAGGAGAGGGAGGGAGAATATTTAGGGAATGCTGACTATACACATACACTGAAGTCTACAGAAGTGGAAGTCATAATCACTTTCCTTCTCTTCTCTCTGTATATAAAAAAGGCTGTATGTATGTATGTATGTTCCAGCATAATTCTGGAGCATCTCAAGCAATTTCAATCAAACCTGGTACATAGATGTCTTACCCTCTGGAAACAAATATTGGGGGGGGGGGAGACACCCCTGGTGTGTGTGTGTGTGTGTGTGTGTGTGATCCAGCTTAACTCTGGAACTTCTGGCCCATTAAGGATAGCGAGTGTGGCATCCTACAGTGGCAACTGTGTGATGTCAGTTCCTTTGCAGGTCCTCTGGAAAGCCAGCTGTGATGTTCACCCTCCAATGGACCAATGGGGAAGCCTCTGATGGATTTGGGGCAATGTGCCAGGATCACAAACAGGGCGGGAAAGAGAAGCGCATGGGAAGGGGGAAGGGACAGGGCAGGGATGATGGGCATGGGTGTAGGGGGAAGAAAGGCCCTTCTCAATGGCTTCCTGTCAGACAGATGCTTCGACGTCTATAAATACCCAGGAAACGCCAGGTGATCCACTAGTTCTTAATAGAAGAAGAAGAAAAAGAGGAGGAAGAGAAGGAATGTTAGAAGGAACCAATGTTAAGTGTTAATGTTAAAGTTGGAGGAGAAAGAAAATGATTCAGGAACTCACAGGTCAGATGTGAAACATATGGAAATGACTGTTCCAAATCAAAACCGGTTTCAAACTTGAATTGTCCCCTCATATCACACAACACCATTTATTTCTCAGGCACTCGAAGCTTGTTTCCTGAGCAAGCCTCACACGCTTCCCTTCTCAGCGCAGACAGTGAAGCCAGAGACAAATTCAACAGTGAGTAAAGCCATGTTTCTACAGATTCTTTTGAAATGTGTAATTGAAAGCTAAATAGGGGGTGGAGGAGAAGGCCGATGGCTTCAGAATAAAGGCTGTGGCTACAAAGACAGAGAAAGGCACGTTCATGGCACGGCAGCCCTTCCCTTTTCCCTATTGGCTACTGGGAAAGCAGAATGCAAGGCTGGAAGGCAGCCCCAGGATAGCATCTGCCTGGGCTTTCGGTTGAAATCCCTTATGCCTTGGAGGAGAGAGAAAGCCAATTTCTCTGTAGATATTAGAAAGGGCTGTACCTGTGCCAAGGGAAGGGGGATGCTTGGGAACAATGTTTCATCTTGATGCATTTAGGAAATGGGGGGTCTTGAGTAGGTGACAAGGCAATTGCAGGTAGAGGTGGCCTGCACAGAAATTGATCTCAGAAAATGAACTGCTCAGCTTTTGAGTCCCACAATCCTTTTTGTTTGGAGGGGGGAAAGTGTTTTCGTTCTGAATGGAATCCTAATCCAAGCGCTCTCACCTAAATTCCTCTCCTGAAGCAATCCAAATTTGGAAAGGCAGAGAAAGAGAATTTCCCTTGGCCTCCTTTAGGTAACAATCAGATTCTCTGAACATCCCCCATACGGACTCCCAGGCTCTGAGATCGACTTTGCTATGGTAGGAATAGGATACTTCATGCCAATATTGTAAAATGTGACTTTTCTCCTGATAATCCAGTAGAGGTTCTCCTCAAGCATTAAAGCCAGGGGTGGCCGGCTGGGGATTTGCAGGGGTTCTGGAGAACCCCTAGCTAAAATTCTGTGCAGTTTGGAGAACCCCCAAATCCCACTCCTGGCTGGCCCCACCCACCCCACCCCTTCCAGGAGTCCTCACATGGCCCGTTTTGGATGCAGGTAAGTGCAGGGCGTGCACGGAGGTTTGGGGAGGGTGAAAAATGGACCTACCAGAAGTTCAGGAAGCCTGGAAACGGACCCATTTTCTGCTTCCAGAGGGCCTCCAGAGAAGGGGGAGGCTGTTTTCACCCTCCCGGAGGCTTTTGGAAAGCCTCTGGAGCCCAGAGAGGTCAAAAACACCCCCCTGCCATGGTGCAGGAGTCCAATTAGGCCACACCCATGAAGGCCATGCCCACCCAGCAACTAGGCAGAGAATCCTTGCTAAAAAATTTGAAGCCCACCCCTAATACAATGAGAAAGAAGTAGTAGTTTCTTCATGGCAATCTGGTGAGGCAAATAAATATCTTTGCTTTGCAGGGGTGGGTTGCTCCCAGCATTACTGCCGGTTCAGTGTGCGCACAATTTTGATGAGCATGTATGGGAGTGAGGACTCCAAGAAGTTGTTGTATTGCATAAATTCGCCTTGGGTTATTTGTAAAGATAATAAAGGCAGGTTACAAATAAATAAACTCAATTCAGCTCAGCGTCGTGGACCAATACACATAAAGTACACATGCATATACTCCCATGTATTCCGTAATTTTCATCTCTAATATATTGTGTTTATTACATTTATGGTGATTCCTACTTAGTAGTGACCAAGTGGCTTGGCTATACCAATGGAAATTCACAACTAAAAAAATGGCAACATGATAATGGAAGATGAATCCTCTGGTGGAATGCATTGAATGATCTATAGGGAAGGAGCAGAAGGCAAATATAAAAGGCACTGATCCTTCTGATATGGCAAAAAGGAAATCGAAGAAATGTCCAACTATTAAAATACTCAGAGGCAAAAGAAAAGTTTTACGCTGCGAACATAGGCATGAAATGTTGCAGTTGAACATTAACATTCAGAACTGGGAAACTTTTAATAGACTGTAATTAGTCATTTCACATCCATTAGATCTATTGCAGAAAAAAATAAGTCATAGAAGAAATGAAGTAGATGTAACTAATAAATACAATTCCTAGTCACTGCTTGGATACAATCCACAGAAATGATAGAATGATCTCAACTGAAAACCAAGGAAAGTCAATCAACATGATGATGATCCAAGTCTATGCTGTAACTACAGATGCTATCAGACGCTTGACCTCTGTCTAAAACAAAAAAGCAATTCTTTTTCCGAGCTTGATATTTGCAAAGTCTCTTTAGCAAGATTTATTAAGGAGAAAGGGATAGGATTACAAAAATGCTAGCAAGTAATCTGTTTCTCACTATAAACAGTTTATTCCTAATAAATATTAGAGTGGAATCTTCCTCCTCCTCCTCCTCCTCCTCCTCCTCCTCCTCCTCCTCCTCCTCCTCCTCATTATTACTATACAATTGTATCACAGGGCCAGTTGTTTCGCCGGATTTGGCATTGGTTACTAGTCGGGCCCCACCCAGGGGCCTAGGACGTCGTAACATATTTTCGTAATATGCGTGCAGATCCAAGCAGTGCGGCTTATTGCATTTGACTGATGGTGATCTTGTCAATTTTTAACTGTTTTAAATGTAATTCCAGTGCTTTTGGAATAGCACCCAGTGTGCCGATTACCACTGGAATTACCACTGCTGGTTTGTGCCATAGTCATTGAATTTCAATTTTTAAGTCCTGGTATTTTGCGATTTTTTCACGTTCCTTCTCAGCGACCCTGCTATCACCTGGTATTGCAATGTCTATGATTGTGACCTTATTTTTCTCAACCAGTGTGATATCTGGTGTATTATGCGCCAGTATTTTGTCCGTTTGTATGCAAAAATCCCACAAGATCTTGACCATCTGATTTTCGGTGACTTTTTCAGGCTGATGTTCCCACCAGTTTGTTGCTGTTTTAATATTATAATTTTTGCACAAATTCCAATGGATCATTTGTGCTACTGAATTGTGCCGCAATTTATAATCAGTCTGCGCAATTTTTTTACAGCAGCTGAGTATGTGATCAACAGTTTCATCAGCTTCTTTGCAAAGTCTGCATTTGGCATCATCAGAGGATTTTTCGATTTTGGCCTTAATGGCATTTGTGCGGATAGCTTGTTCTTGTGCAGCCAGGATTAGTGACTCTGTTTCTTTCTTTAATGTACCTGTTGTTAACCATAACCAAGTTTGTTTACTGTCCACTTTATCTTTTATTTTTTCCAGAAATTGGCCATGCAGTGCTTTGTTCTGCCAACTCTCCATTCTTGATTTTATCAAATCTTTTCTGTATTCTTGTTTCGTCTGTTGGGCCTTCAGTAGATTTTTGTTCTTTACTTCGATTAATAGATTTTTTTGAATTTCTTTTAAATAATCAGCCAGTGCATGTTTTTCTTCCTCAACTATTTGCTTCACTTGTAATAATCCTCTGCCACCTGATTTTCGGGGCAGATATAGTCTATCAGTATCACCACGTGGATGTAAACTATAGTGCATTGTCATTAGTTTCCTGGTTTTTCGGTCCAAAAGGTCCAAATCAGCTTGTGTCCAGTTAACTATACCAGCTGTATATCTTATAACTGGTATTGCCCAGGTATTTATGGCCTTGATTGTATTTCCACCATTCAATTTAGATTTCAAAATTTTCCTAACTCTGTTGGTGTACTCTCGCCTGACAATATTTTTACTTCTCCATGCTTGATGTTATCCAACTGCAGAATGCCTAAGTATTTGTAGGCTTCATTTTCTTTGCATTTAATTAATTGGCCATTGGGCATTTTAATTCCCTCACATGCAGTGATTTTGCCCCTTTTTATGGATACAGTGGCACATTTTTCCATGCCAAACTGCATTGAAATATCGGTGCTGAATACTCGGACTGTGTTTGTCAATGATTGGATTTCTATTTCTGACTTTCCATAGAGTTTCAAATCATCCATATATAGTAAATGTGAATTTTTTTCAGCTTCTTTGGCTGTTTGGTAGCCTAATTTCATTTTTTTTAAGATTACTGATAGTGGGATCATTGCGATGATGAAGAGAAGAGGTGAAAGTGAATCACCCTGGAAAATTCCTCGCTTGATATTAACCATTCCGTAGATCTCATTCCCTACTGCCAACTCAGTTCTCCATTGTTTCATCGCCTTTTCAGTAAAGGATGTAATATTTTTGCTAATGCCAGTTGTTTCTAAGCATTTTATGATCCAACTATGTGGCAGTGAGTCAAATGCCTTTTTGTAATCAATCCAGACCATATTCAAGTTCGTTTTTCTGTTCTTACAATTTTCTAATATCATTTTATCAATTAGGAGCTGATCTTTTGTGCCCCTGCTCCTTCTTTTGTTGCCTTTTTGCTCTACTGGCAAGATGTTTGTCAGCTTCTGCCTTGCTGTTGCTTCAGCTGCCATGAAACGGGGAGGGAGGGCTGGTATTTGGGAGGGGTTAATTGATGTGCTGGAGAAGTCTTCTAGGATGTTCGAGATGCTCGGATGGCGCATGCGTGAGACCTTCCCGCGTAGAATAACGGCCTCGACATTCCATCTTCGTGATGCCTTTTGAAGTTATCTCACATCTGACACTTGAAGGACTCATGATTGGACTGGAGCTATGATCCTAAGGGGTGGGGAATGGGCTATTCTATATAACACTTGCTTTCGCGCCTAATTAAGTAGACTTTGCTTCGCAACTGCTTGCTTACCATTTATAATTAGTAAAAGTACTTTGGATTTCTTCCCATGGAGTCTCTTAGTCTTCCTTTCCTAATTATGTAATGGAGTGATGCTGACAAGAAGCAAAGTCTACTTAAACCCTTTCCAGGAGATTTACGTCTACCGAGAAGGGAGGTAATGTCTTCTCCGATCAGGGAGGAGGAGGGGGCCGTTGGAGGTGCAGATTCCAGCGGAGTAGGACCTCCCGACCTTTCGCTACATGAGCCCGGCCCGCCCGACCTCTCCCTACATGAAGATTTATTTCAACTGCAAATTTCCAGCCAGCCTGAACCTCCCCCACCCCGATGGTCGACTTCGGTGGGACAAAGAGAGGCAGAGACAAGCTGGAATGCTGGAATCACCCAAAGGCAACCCCGACAACCATCGCTGGAGCCGGGAGCCGGGAGAAAACCCCAGACGAGTGAATTCCCTGATTATTGGAGTCAAAGGTACTTTGGGGAAAGAAGGGGGGACGATGAAAGAGACTGGAGAAGCTGGCAACACCAGGGGCCCATGAGAAAACCCCAGAGGAGTGAATTCCCTGATTATTGGGGTCAAAGATACTTTGAGGAAAGAAGGGGGGAGGATGAAAGAGACTGGAGAAGTTGGCAACATTACCCACGCCCGCCGTCTCCCCCTCCCCCTCGGCCTGCTTCACCCCCTGCGGCTAGAGGTTTTGCTGACCAAGGGGGCCCACCCCCCCGAAGACATCGGATGGCTAAAATCCCTCCCTTGCCTGTGCGTTACAATGGTGATTCTGCTGGCCTGGCCTCTTTTCTTATGCAGGTGTTTAATTACATGGAAATTTATGGCCGAGATTTTGAGACTGACATCATGAGGGTCAGAATGGTTCTTTTGTCTTTAGATGGTGAAGCTGCCAAATGGTCAACTGCTTTGCATATGTCTGGCTCTCCCCTCTTGGGGAATTTCAACCGCTTTATAGCAATATAGCAATAGCAGTAGACTTATATACCGCTTCATAGGCCTTTCAGGCCTCTCTAAGCGGTTTACAGAGAGTCAGCATATTGCCCCCAACAATCTGGGTCCTCATTTTACCCACCTCGGAAGGATGGAAGGCTGAGTCAACCCTGAGCCGGTGAGATTTGAACCGCTGACCTGCTGATCTAGCAGTAGCCTGCAGTGCTGCATTTAACCACTGCGCCACCTTGGCTCTTCCGCCAACGTTTTGATGACCCGTTAACGGAGAAGCGGAGCAAATTGAAATTTATAACCTTTGAACAGGACGATAGACCTGTCGCCCAATACATCCAGGAATTTCAGTATCTTTCACAATACATGAGAGGCTGGGGGGAGGACGCCCTACTGGACAAATTTGCTTCGGGGTTAGATGAAGACATTTATCAGCAATGTGTCAATCGTAACCTGCCTAGACGTTTGATCACGTGGTTTGAGCATGCAGCGGACGCTGAACTCGACTTAACCCGGCTCCGTTATGCTAAAGAGGAAAGGAGGAAGTGGAAAGAGAGGGCTGCCAAGTCCCTCCCCCCTCAAGCCACTCAATCGCTCTTCAAACGACGAGGTGAAGGGAGGGGGCCCCCTTCAGGCCTCTCCAGACCTTTAACATGCTTTCGTTGTGGAAAATTAGGGCACACCGCCCCCGAATGCCGTGCTAAATTGCCCCTCTCTGCTCAACTCCCCCCCAAACATGAAGAAAAGTCTGGCAGAGTCGCAGAGAAGAAGAAGAAGGAAACAGCTTTCGCTGTGGACTCCAACCCCCCTCCTTTTGCCCAGCCATTAGAGGGAGACGCGGACGCCAACTCCTCTTCTTCTGAGGACTCCGATGACGACACATCGCCTCACTGGGTGAGTTCAAACAAGGGGCCCCTGCTAATCCCTATTGAGTTAAAAGTTCCTCCTGAGGGGCAACCTGCCACCCTTCAGGCCTTGCTCGATTCAGGCTGTTCCCGATCCATGATCAACCCAGCCATGGTGGAAAAATTGGGCCTCAAATTGCGCACTTTGAAAACCCCAATTGTGTTTTGCCAAATAGATGGATCTATTGCGAGGGGGGGCGCCCATTTTTTTACAGAACCTTTGGAAATGAAGATGGGTACCCATACTGAACTAATTTCCTTTGTGGTCGCACCGGGCATGGACAGGCCACTCATTTTGGGCATCCCGTGGCTCCGGAAGTGGAACCCTCACATAAATTGGCGGGCGGGCCGCTTACGCGTTCGCTCCAAGGTGCCTCCAGTGGGGGAGGGCTCTCCGGGCCAACCTATCACTGACATTCCTGAAGTGGCCGCTAGGGGGCAGGAGAGAATTGCAGGAGAGGAGAAAATTCCGAAAGAGTATTGGGATCTTAAGGAAGTCTTCAGCGAAACATCTTCGGACAATCTGCCCCCCCCCCACAGGCCTACTGATTGCTCCATAGACATTTTACCCGGGGTTAAGCTCCCTAAACCCCAGATTTACTCCATGTCGCCCAGGGAAATGGAGGAAATGCGTTCTTTCATTGACAAAAATTTGAAACGTGGTTTCATTGAGCCGGCTCGACCCAAAGTGGCTGCCCCTGTACTTTTCCGTGAAAAAAAAGATGGTTCTCTTCGTTTATGCTGTAATTTTAAAAACCTTAACGCTATCTCAACTCAGAACCTCTACCCGCTCCCGTTGATGAAAGATTTGTTGGCACAGCTAGGGAAGGGCCGCATCTTTACTAAATTGGACCTCCGGGAAGCTTACTATAGAGTACGCATTAAGGAAGGAGACGAATGGAAGACTGCTTTCAACTGCCCTCTTGGTTGCTTTCAGTTCCGGGTCATGCCTTTTGGCCTACAGGGGGCTCCTGCTGTTTTCATGCAACTTATTAATGACATCTTGCACGATCATCTCTACAAAGGAGTTATCGTATATTTGGACGATATCCTTATCTATACCCGCACCTACGACCACCACGTCGCTCTGGTGCGCACTGTTTTGAAAAAACTCCGTGCCGCTGACCTCTATGCCAAATTGTCTAAGTGTGAGTTTCACCAAACTAAAATTGACTATCTTGGCTATCGCATCTCACCTGATGGCATTGAAATGGACCCTGAGAAGGTGAGGGCGGTCACTGAATGGGACGCGCCCAAAACTCGTAAGCAATTGCAAAAATTTTTGGGTTTCGCTAACTTCTACCGTCAGTAGAAGTTAGTGTACCCTCTTTTGCTAAGATTGCTCTTCCTATTACTAATTTGCTCAAGACGAAAGGCGACCTGAAACCTAAACCTACTAAGCCTTTGGACTGGAACATGGAATGCCAGGCGGCATTCGAGAAACTTAAACGCCTCTTTGCCGCTGAACCAGTACTTAAGCATCCTGACCTCGACCGGCCTTTCGTCGTCCAGGCTGATGCCAGTGATGTCGCCGTAGGGGCCATTCTGCTGCAAGCCAACGACCAAGGTAACCTGCAGCCTTGCGCGTACACCTCCCGAAAGCTCACTGACACGGAGAGGCGTTGGGCAGTTTGGGAAAAGGAGGCTTTCGCGGTCCGGTGGGCCCTGGCTACGTGGCGCCATTTCCTAGAGGGCGCTAAACACCCATTTGAGGTGTGGACTGACCACAAGAACTTGGAAGCGTTGCGGACGCCTCGTCGTCTCTCCCCCAAACAAATTCGATGGGCCCAATATTTCAACCGTTTCAATTTCACTCTAAAGTATATCCCGGGAGGGAAGAACTTCATGGCGGATGCTTTGTCCAGATTACCTCAATATAATTGCTCTAAACTGAGTATCGTCCAACCGCTCCTGGCAGCTCCGGTACTCACGCGTCAACAGACCCAAGCACAGAAGGAGGTGCCTCAAGATCTTCTTTCTGACCTTAAAAAAGCTCTTCCTCACGACGACTGGTTCCTGAACCATCGTGACGAGTGCACCATGAGGGACGATCTACCGTGGATTGGTGCTAAATTATACATCCCCGCGTCCCTACGGCTCGTGGTCCTTCGTCGAGCTCATGACTCCAGATTGGCGGGTCATTTTGGATTCGTAAAAACTTTGCACCTCGTGAAGAGACAATTCTGGTGGCCCTTTTTAAAGAAAGACATTGAACTTTATGTGGCCAGTTGCCCAATTTGCGCTGCCGCCAAAAAACCGCCAGGAAAACCGCAAGGCCTGCTCCAGTCCGTCGCTCGCCCGGTTGCTCCTTGGAAGGAGATTTCTATGGACTTTATTGTTGAGCTTCCCGAAAGCCAGGGGCATACCGTTATATGGGTGGTCACTGATTTGTTTTCCAAGCAAGTTCATTTCGTGCCTTGTCACAAAATTCCTTCCGCCAAGGCATTAGCTAAACTGTTCATTTCCCACATCTACCGTTTGCATGGAGTGCCCGACCGTATTATCTCCGATCGTGGGGTCCAATTTACATCAAATTTCTGGAAGGAATTTCTCAAACGCATTGGCTCCGCCCAGGGCCTTAGCTCCGCCTACCATCCTCAGACTAATGGCAGCTGTGAACATACAAATTCCGTCCTTGAACAATATTTACGTTGTTTCATCAATTATCAACAAGACGATTGGGTAGACTTGTTACCACATGCTGAGGTGGCCTACAACAACTCGGTTCACTCCAGCACGGGTTTCACCCCTTTTCGGGTCGTTTACGGTCAAGATTTTGTCCCCATTCCCGAATTGCCTAGTGCCCAACCACAAGTCCCTTCAATTGCGGACTGGAGTGAGCGTCTCAGTAGAATTTGGCCATTGACCCTCTCCACTTTGGACGCTGCACATAAAGCCCATAAGAAGCAAGCGGATAAAAAACGATCTCAGCCCTATGAATACCGGCCTGGGGATTTGGTATATTTGTCCACGAAATTCCTGCACACTACACAGAAGTCAAAGAAATTGGGACCCAAATATGTTGGCCCTTTCCCTATTGTGAAGGTCATCAATCCTGTTTCTGTTCGTTTACAATTGCCAAAACACCTCAACCGAATCCACCCGGTGTTCCACATTAACCTCATCAAACCTGTTCGGGTTTCCCACTTGCGTCCCCCAGACGAACCTCCACCTGCTCCATTACTAATTGATGGGGAACGTCACTTTGAAGTTCGTGCCATTCTTGATTCCCGCAAGCACCGTAATCGCATCCAATACCTGGTGGCTTGGAAGCACTTTCCTCCCTCACACACTGAATGGGTTGATAAATCCCATGTTCGTGCTCCCCGCCTACTTCAAGAATTTTATGCTGCTTATCCCGACAAGCCTTGACTTTCTTTCCCCCCCCCTCCTTCTTCTTTTTGTGTTTTGTTGTTTGTCTATTTCGTTTTTTTTTTTTTCAGGCCTAACAGCCTTTTTCCGGGGGACGGCCGGATGTCAGCTTCTGCCTTGCTGTTGCTTCAGCTGCCATGAAACGGGGAGGGAGGGCTGGTATTTGGGAGGGGTTAATTGATGTGCTGGAGAAGTCTTCTAGGATGTTCGAGATGCTCGGATGGCGCATGCGTGAGACCTTCCCGCGTAGAATAACGGCCTCGACATTCCATCTTCGTGATGCCTTTTGAAGTTATCTCACACCTGACACTTGAAGGACTTATGATTGGACTGGAGCTATGATCCTAAGGGGTGGGGAATGGGCTATTCTATATAACACTTGCTTTCGCGCCTAATTAAGTAGACTTTGCTTCGCAACTGCTTGCTTACCATTTATAATTAGTAAAAGTACTTTGGATTTCTTCCCATGGAGTCTCTTAGTCTTCCTTTCCTAATTATGTAATGGAGTGATGCTGACAATGTTGTTTGTTTCCAAATAATCCATCATGTTATAAGATATGTTATGTTGTTGTTGTTGTTGTTGTTGTTGTTGTTATTATTATTATTATTTACTATTTTTGCCGGGTCTCTTCACTGATAATAAAGCGTCTCTCAGTTAACAGTTTATCAAATCATCTTCTGAGACCTTTCAGTCTGTGACCTTTTCAGTCTGGAAAAAAGAGGCAGATGTTGAACAGTTCTATGGTGAGTTGCAATGCTATGTCAACATAACACACACAAAAAAAAGATATACTGGATTTCCTGGGAGGAGCTTACTGGTGGAAGCAGCAAAAAATCAGCTGCCTCCGAATTCCTGGCTACGTACCTGATTAGAGGATCTTCCATCTGACGTCTTATCAGGTTTTCTTATCCTTCAGGCAAGAGGGAAAGAAGAAACTGTTTTGCTGGCAAATGCTCTTCGATTTTTGCAGCTTTTGTGCTTGCAAGGAAAGGGGGGCTAGCCCAAGGCAGAACGGCTGTCCGTGCTGGGAACTTCAAACTGCCTTGTGCAGGACAAAGTAGGTCTCTCCCACTCTGCTCTAAGTTTTGTTTGATTTAATCTTATCACGAGCTGAATCCGTTTACTGCGAGGACAATAATTGCTTATCAACATTTTAGCTTCTTCTCTTTTTCTCCTCCGAAAAATTATTTACTCAGAGGCTTTTAAAATGGCGCCGAGCAGGCTGGTTTCTCCGGTAATAACGAACACTTTTTGCTAATTCTCACAAGACTTCAAAAGAATTCAAAACAAAAGAGATAGCTTATCACATGTTTTGGTTTCACAATAGAAGAATTTTACTCCTTCATTAACTTTGCTTATTTGGAAGTTAAATGGTGATGAATCTGTTGAACGGTCTTGTTACAATGTTTACTCACTGAAACTTTTGCCAAGCCTTAAACTTCAAAATAAAAGCCTCTTTACTTAAAGCTGCATATTTAGGCAATAGAGTTTTATTAACTGCAGGCAGACAAATTTTGAAATGGCCTCAAAACCAAATATTAACTTGAAGTCGTCACCCTCTACTTCCAGGGGCACATCCTCAGTGCCTGGTACAAAGCTGCAGCCTCCGCTTCCTACGCCCCCTGCTGGGGATGTGTTAACGAAAGAATTTTTTCTGAGTAATCTAAGCGAGGCTCTTAATGCACAGACAATTAAAATGGAAGATAAATTTAGAGATAATAGAGAGGAGAGAAAAGAGGAAATAAAAGAAATGAAAGAAGAAATTAAAAGTGAAATTAAAAGTGAAATAAAAGGACTTAAACAGGAGTTGTATGAGAAATTTGAGGCTAAGGTTGATAAAATTAGAGACGACATGCTGAGTCTTGTAACTGTATTAACAGAACATATTTCTGGAGTGGAAGATACTCTAGAGGTTCTTAATGATGCCAATGCTAACTTGACATTGAAAACAGAGGTGGTGGAACAAAAAGTGGAAAATGCTGAAAAAGAAATTATTATGATACAGTACCGACAAATGGAGTTCGCATTAAGAGTAAGGGGGCTGCGTGAGGAGAAACAGGAGAACCTGAAACAGATCCTATCGGAAGCTTTTGACCGCCTGATGGGAAGACCAGGGACCAACCAAGGCTGGCAAATTGACAAAGCTTACCGCGTTAACTCCTGGCTGGCAAAGCAGAAGCAGCTTCCTCGAGACATCGTTATATATTTTACTACAAGAGAGTTCAGAAATATGGTACTGCAAGCGTCTTATAACACTAAGCTTCAAATTGGCGGTCAAGACCTGGCTGTTTTGAAAGAGATACCACCTCAAATGTTAAGAGCCAGAAGAGACTACGCTTTTTTGGTCGAAGAACTCAGAAATCGTCAGATACAGTATAGATGGGATGCACCATTTGGCATCATATTTACATTTGATAAGCAAAGGTACCGCCTCAACTCTGTATGGAAAGCCCGAGATTTTTATTATAATATATTGAAGGCCGGACACCCTGCACCATCTGGACCTAGAGAAAGACCACAAGAAGGACAGGATAGACAGCAAACTACACAACCACCAGACAAGATGGAGCATCTCTCTTCTCTAGAAGTGCAAGGTGCTATGGAACCAAGACCTAGCCGCATGACTACTAGACGTATGGAGAAACAAGCTAAGAGGCAACAGCATCAACAATCATCGGCCATCGATCAAGGAACTACAACAACAAATCTGGAAGCAGTGGGAGGAGCTAGACCTAAGGTTAAACAGGCCGTGCAGGAAGCTCTAAAAATGCTTCAACCAACCAAAGATGACAACTAAGATTTTAACATGGAATGTCAACGGACTGAACTCTCCACAGAAGAGGAAGAAAATATTTCATTATCTTAAACAGTTTAAGAACGATGTAATTTGTTTGCAAGAAACTCATATCAAGTCAACTGATCAAAAATATTTGATCAACTCAAAACTTGGTCAACATTTTGCAGCTTCTGCTATGGAAAAGAAGAATGGTATAGTTGTATACTTAAGAAAAGATATGAAAGCTGAATTAATAGAAGCAGATCCCTTCGGAAGATATATTGCTTTAGACTTAATCTTAGAAGGGAAAAAGACATTACTTTTGGGAATTTATGCTCCCAATCAACAGCAAGATAGATTCTATAGAAATCTTCATGCTAAATTAGTACAGTGGGACTATAGTTCCTGTATACTATTGGGTGACTGGAATGGAGTGATAGACACTAAGAGAGATAAGAAGATTTCCCGCCTAAATACCAAGATGCGAGCAAAGTTACCCAAATCTTTCTTTGACATTATGGATGATTTTGAATTGAGAGATATCTGGCGAGAAAGAAATGTAGAGGAATATGACTTCACTTTCTTCTCGGACAGGCATCAATCCCTTTCAAGGATCGATTTTATTCTAACCACTAATGATTTGCTTTCTAGGGTCAAGAAAACAAAGATTGCAGCTAGAGTCCTTTCGGACCATAACCCAGTTTGGATGGAGTTGGGAAGGGTAGTGCAGGCAAGAAGGTTTTGGAGACTGAATGAAAATTTATTTAGATATGAAAACTATATTAATGATTGTAAAAAATTACTATCTGAATATTTTGTTTTGAATATGAATAAGGGTACATCTATGGAATTTGTATGGGATGCAAGCAAAGCGTATATGAGAGGAGTTTTGATGAATATAAATAAAACACATAGAAATAAGCAAGGGCTAAAACGAACAGAACTGGAAGAGGAAATTAAGAGAAAAGAGCTGGAGTTAACAAGGAAACCAGACGATACAAAGGTTAAGGAAGCTATTAACATATTAAAATCTCAATTTGACATGTTGATCTCTGACCAGGTAGCTACTAATTTATTATATGCAAAACACAATACTTTTTGTAATGCAAACAAACCTGGCAGATGGTTAGCTTATCAGATTAGGAAAAAAAGGAAAACTCGAAATATATCTAAACTGATTTACAGAGGGAAGGAGGTGTTCCAACAGGAAGAGATTCAAAAGGCTTTCTGGGAATTTTTTACAGAACTGTATAAAGGGGATAAAATTAATGGTTTAGACATAGACAAATATTTAGACAAGGAGAAAATACCTTCAGTTAGAGAAGAACACAGGCAAAAATTGAATCAACCAATAACCTCGGGGGAAATCCTGCAGGTAATTAAGCAATTAAAGCCAGGGAAAGCACCAGGTACAGATGGCTTGACAGCGGTTTACTACAAAAACTTACAGTTAGAAATGGTAGAACCTCTTAGAGAATTATTTAATATGATTCAAACGGAAGGTAAAGTCCCTCCATCTTGGAAGACAGCGTTTATATCTTTGATACCCAAAGAAGATCAAGATACTACTCAACCCAAAAATTATAGACCCATTTCATTACTGAATGTAGATTATAAAATTTTTACTAAAATATTAGCAAATAGGTTAATGTTGGTCATTCAACAATTGATACATACGGACCAAACAGGTTTTATACAAGGGAGACAGATGAAAAGTAATGTCAGATTAATTATTAATGCATTAGAATATTTGGGAAAGAACAACCAGATCCCTGCTGCGTTTATATTTTTGGATGCTGAGAAGGCCTTTGATCGAGTTAACTGGCAATTTCTGCTGAAGATATTGCAAAAAATGCAGATAGGAGATAATTTTTTACAGTCAATTAAAGCAATATACCAACAGCAAACAGCACAAATCATAGTCAATGGAAGTTTAACAGACTCTTTTCAAATTGGAAAAGGTACAAGACAGGGTTGTCCTTTGTCCCCATTATTGTTTATTATAACTTTGGAAGTATTGTTGAATAAAATACGGGGCTTGGATGGTTTAAAAGGGATCAAGATTAGGCAGCAAGAATATAGAGTCCGCGCTTTTGCGGATGATTTGGTCATAATATTGGAACAACCGCAGGAATCCAGTATGGTTTTAATGAATACGATTAATCAATATGGTCAAGTGTCTGGCTTTAAAATAAACTTAGGAAAAACCAAAATATTAGCTATAAATATGAATATTAAACAAAAGGAAGAATTAGGAGTGATGCTAGGATGTGAGGTAGTTAAAAAAGTCAAATATCTTGGAGTTAACATTTTAACTTCAAATGGGAAATTATATAAGCATAATTATGAACCACTTTGGCATAGCATACAGACAGAGATGAAAAAATGGGAGAAATTGCACTTATCTTTGCTGGGCAGGATAGCGGCAGTGAAAATGAACATTTTACCAAAATTTTTATTTCTTTTCCAAATGTTACCTATACTTAAAAAAGATGCGAACCTTTTAGAATGGCAGAAGGGTATCAACAAATTTGTGTGGGCAGGAAAGAAGCCGAGGGTAAAGATGAAAATAATGCAAGATGTACGCGAGAGAGGAGGATTGAAACTACCTAATTTAAAACTATATTATGATGCAGTGGCATTATCTGTAATTAGTGATTGGATTCATTTAACCAATGATAGAATATTGAACATTGAGGGACACGATCTGGTATTTGGTTGGCATGCTTACCTGTTATTCAACAAAAAATTGGATAAGAACTTTAAAAGTCATATTTTGAGAAATGCTTTATTGCGGGTTTGGAAGAAATACCAATATAAATTAAATGACAAGATACCCATGTGGGCAATTCCTAGACATGCAATTGAAAATATGAATACAGCACAAAAACAGGACAGATTTACTTACAGACAGCTTCTTACCTCGGAAAGGGGGGTATTACAATTAAAATCTTTAGAGGTATTAAAAGAGGAGAAGGTAGTTCAAACATGGTTCCAGTATGGGCAATTACAGGCTAGGTGGAAAATAGATCAAAAAATTGGCTTTATTCAAGTTGAGGATAATCTGTTTAAACAAATAAGAGATCAAAGCTTAATGCATATAAAGAGGATATATAATGTATTAATACAGATGGATTCGGAAACAGAATTAGTTAAAGATTGTATGATAAAATGGGCTCAAAATATTGAGGAACCAATAATGTTGGATACATGGGAAAGAATTTGGGTAAGAAATGTGAAATTTACACAAGCTCAAAATCTGAGAGAAAATTTTTACAAGATGTTTTATAGATGGCATTTAGATCCTAAAAAGTTGGCTTCTATGTATCCGAATGTACAGCCTAAATGTTGGAGGTGTGGTTCTCTCGATGCTACATATTATCATATATGGTGGACCTGCCAAAAGGTTAAGGCATTTTGGATAAAAATATGGTGGGTCATGCAAAATGTTTTTAAAAAAAGGATAAAGTTTATTCCTCAGTTATTTTTACTAGGTATATGTACTGATTTTACAGTGGTAGAGACCAATTTGATTCTGCACCTGATAACTGCAGCAAGACTGTTGGTGGCGCAATATTGGAAGAAGGAAGACTTGCCTACAATCCAAGAATGGACATTGAAAGTAACAAACTTAGCTGAAATGGCTAAAATATCGGCATATCTCAAAGATCATTCAAATGAGAGATATAAACGAGACTGGAAAAAATGGATTGACTATATACAAAATAAATACGGGACTAAGAAATTCCAGTTAGCCTATGCTTAAGATCAGAAATGATTTAAACTGTTAAAAGTTAGTTCAGTAAGAAGAAGCTAAGTTCAATCTAGAATGTCATTAATTTCTTTATTTCTTTTTTCTCAATAGATTTTAGACTGTGTTAGTTAAAAATCCATACCGTGTACGGGTTCTGGGAAGTCGGGGGGGGAAGGAGGAGGGGGGATGGGGGGGTGGAGGGAGGGAGGGGTACACACAACAAAAAAAAATGTATTTCAATGTCTTAATGATTGACAAATGATGACATATTTGTGTTTGTTTTTTTTAAAGAAAAATAAAAAAGTTCTCTTAAAAAAAAAAAAAAAAAAGATATACTAATTATAGAATCTGGAAAATTGGAAGTAAAAGAGTGTCTTGAATAGAAGGAAAATTTGGCCTTGATGTACAAAATGAAGTAGGAAACAGACTAATAGTTCTGCAAAAAAAATTCAATACTTGTATCTTCTTCCAACAACCTAAAAGACAACACTACACATAGATATCACTAGATAGACAACACTCTATTAAGTCAGCAAAATAAAAAACCGATTGAGGCTCAGAATAATATGAACTGTACCTTCCAAAACTATAACTTAAACTTAAGAAAGCAAATAAAGTAACCAGATCATTAACATGCAACCTCAACAATACTCCATAGTATAATATATGGTAAAGATGAAGAATGCATTTAATGTATTCGATTTGATAGTCTCTGTAAACGGAATGCCATGACATCATCAAAGATGAAGCAGACAAAAATAATGCAAAAGGCGAAAAGCTAGAATGTTTACAATATTGACATGTTGAAAATAGGTAAAGAAAGAAGGAAAGCAAGGAAGCCAGAGACATACAAACATTTGCCCAGATAAATGCTGAGCTCCACAGAAGAAGGAGCAAAGGAATTTTCTCTAAATAAGGGATTGGAGATAATACTTGAATGGGGGGAAAGGATTGGCGATTAATTCCAAACATTACTGATATAAGGAGAAACTCTGAAGATAGGCAAGATAAGAGACCAAAATGCAGCAACTGAAGTGGAAGAAAACTGGCTCATCTGCGCAGACCAACAACAGCAAGGAGGTCACACAAGCATGGCACAAATGTGCCATCAGACTCCAGGCGCGAATACTGCAACTCCAGTATAAGGAACTCAGGCATAGCGTCTTACACTTGACAAAGTGATGATGATAGTAATGATTGTGTTTCACCCGCCGTAGGAAAGATTTGGTTAGATTTTGCCCATTCAAAAGGGCATCCACAGGGGAGGGGGGGGTGTCCAAAAAGGAAGTCAAGAGAGCCCCAGCAATAGATCTCTTGCCTACTATTCAAGAATGCACATTAAAAGTAACAAACTTAGCAGAGATGGCTAAAATATCAGCATATCTTAAGGATCACTCAGATGAGAAATATAAACTGGAGTGGAGAAGATGGATTGACTATATTCAAAATAAATACAGGACTAAAAAATTCCAGATAGCTTATGATTGAAAAAGCAAGGGATGATTTAATTTGTTTATAGTTAGCTTAACAAAAGAGGAGTTAAAGCACAAATGAAAGATGTAGCCAAGTTATTTTAGAATATGATTGTTAAAGATTTATTTGCTGTATTTGCTCTGGGAAGTCGGGAGGTGGGGGAGGTGGGGGGGGGAGATGGGCTCGGGTGGGCAGGGTGGGGGAGGGAGGTAAATATTTGTAAAACCTTTTTTAAAATTTTCAATTAAAAAAAAAGATCTCTTGAAGCACAGCCTTTGTTTTACATCCTTTGAGTTTGCCTCACATGTAAAAAACAAACAGCAGGGCTTCAATCATGCCACTGCAGATACCATCTTGACTTTTTTTAAAAAAATATTTCCATTCTGCCCATGGACACATATGCTAAAAGAAAGTTTGAATGGAAGATGTTGTGCCCACTAATTGAAGAAGAGGCAGATAGCATATTTATATGTATTTAGTCAGCTTCCACCAGCAGCTGAAAGAGAAAGCAGGAGGGATTGTCTATGCACCAATGACCATGACGCTGTTCTATTAGAAACCTCCCCTGAAGATGGCAAATATAATAACCCAGGAGCCAAATCTTTGTGCCTTCCTGTACTACTGAAAGGTGGTCCTACTTGTTTTGATCCTGTTGGAAGAAATGTCCTTCTGGGTTCAGCTCCAAGTGGGGAAAAAAGACACTGGAGACATGGAGGCTGCCTTGGAAAGATGGTTTTAATGGTGGACAGGACCACATGGCTTGAGTCCTGTACAGAAAAGGTGATCACATGCTTCAATGTTGGTGGAGAAGAAGAGAAGGGCTGAGGGAGGGGCTTGCTAGGCTTTTTATAACCTGTTCAGTCCCACCTCTCTGTTTCCTGTTCCTGTGTAAGAAATGTATTCTGATTGGTTGTCAGACTCCCATGGGGCCATGCAGGTGCAACTCTCTAGGCTGTGTTTTGAATCCAGGTTTGGTTGAGTTCTTAGATGCCATGTGGCGAGTTGGGTAAAAGGGCCAATATTATAATGCCTTAATCCCATCCCCCTGGAGCTGAAATGGAGAAGTCTTTATTATGTAAAGGGACTGGCTTGGCCTTCTTAATGGCCCATTGACAAAGTGGGGATGGGCAGGAAGCTACAGGCAGCTATTCTGTCTTTTAAAACATGTTTCTTCCTTTTCACATCCAGAGAAATATTCTGCCTTTTCAATATTTCCTAGGATATTTCATTTTTCTGGGAGAGGGCTGAGTGATAACTTCCTACAATCCTAAGCAGGGATGGTATTCACTTATCTTCCCTACTGGTTTGCAAATGTAAGCGTACGCGCATGCGCTTTGCCTAATAACAGAGCCTAAATGCAATGCCGTAGAGCCAGGGTGGGTGGGTAGAGCCACCCGCGACTTCCACTACCAGTTCGGGTGAACCGGTCAGAACCAGCAGAATATCATCTCTGGTCCGAAGTCAAAACAACCTCCAGACAGAATACAACAGCAACCCACTTCCAACAACTTGGAGAGGTGCATGGAATCTCCAGGAGAGGATTTAGTCCTGGAGGAGTCTTTACCTCTGCCAGTCACAACAGGGGCAGCAAATGCTACAATGCGGTATCCATGAAGGATGGCTATCCTGAGATTGGCCCTTCTGTGGCCCTTCTTTCAATCCAAGATAGCCAACTGAATAAAGCCTCTTGTTAAAGCTTGGATAACATGGGAGTGATAATGCCAAGGGAGAAGCTTAAAGTGGCTCAAAATGAACTAGCTATATTATTCACACTGAATAAGTTCTCCAGGTTTTTCTTTTAAAAGAAGAATTTACATCTGCTCTCATCTCTCTTCCAGAACTTTTCCAAAGCTTTGCCTTCAGCCACGCTGTTAAAAAGCAATGTTGTACAAAATTAATGTGTGGACTGACATCAATATTTCCATTGATCCCTCTGCCCCCTTTATCCCCAGCTATGCCACGTTTAGTTGTACCTGTCTTCTGCCCCTCTTGCTTTTGATTTTTTTTTTCTGGACTGAACAATGATGAGCTAGAAAACAATTGAGGGGAAGAGGAAATGCCCTCTTTAGCAATGAATACCTTTTCCACATGCCAAACAGCTTTGAGGCTTCCAAAAGTTGGGGAGCAGGATGTGTTCTACACCATCACCTGCCCTGTCCTAAGTGGGATCACACAGGAATATGATCACTGACACAGGAAAACCACCTGAAGCACACTGGTTTGGCCAGTGGCCTTCGACACCGCAAAGGTGTGGCCACAGAGTTTCCATGAGTCACCGAGGCTGTTGCTTCTGGGAAAGTTTCTGTTGCAAATTCTGGCCCTGGAGGGGTGATTTCAGGGGGCAGAGCAGGCATCACTGAGTGCCCAAGATGACACACACACACACACACACACACACACACACACACACACACACACAAAGACAAAGGGAGTCGTCTGCAAAGCTCTACTCAGATTTTGCAGCTCTACTCCTTTTGTCCTAGGAAAGCTATAGCAGCAGAATACTGGGGGAGAGGAAACTAGGTTTTAGTCCTTGTTCACTCCCCCCACCCCTCCACCCCGGGCTCTTTTCTGTGAGTATTTCCTCATGGGGGGGAAACTTGGGGCCTTAGAAAAGATTTTGTTTTGAATAGATTGCTTTTTAATCATTCCTGTCAGCCGGTGGAAACACAAACCAACTTATAAGAGTAAAAACAAAGGCAGATCTATTGTCTCAAAGAATGCCAACATTAGAGCTTTTGCAAATTCCAATGACCCGCTGGGCTCCTGCAGATTGGGTGGAATAAAAAAAAAAGAATCATTAAAAAAAAAACTTTGACAACTTAAATTGCTATTGATTAGCAACTGATTCAGGAATTTCACTAGAGAATCAAGAGAGTCATTTGGATCCAGTTGACCTATGATTCAACCCAACTTGATCCTGTTTTTTTTTTTAAATTTAAATTTATTTTATTGCGTTTTTCCAAGACTGAAGTTCCACATTGGAAAATAACAGCCCTGCAAGGCTCTTCCAAAGACTGGAGGGGTTCCCCCTCCTCAGCTGAAGCACTCAGTCACTGATATCCTTGACAATCCAGCGAAATCTCAGTTTGAACTCTGGCATAACTGAAGACCTCACCAAGTCCGTCCTAGATGCCAAACTTTAAGCGATTATTTTAACAGATATCATTTCTATAGACATCAACAGGCTTGGAACTGAAGAAAGTTGATTTCTGATTCGCTTTAACTCATGGCTAACAAAACTATGGCTATGATTCCCCACAATGTTAAACCGATTTTTTAAAAAAAAAATCAAACCTTTCCACTATTTTGATTATCTAGGACTGAAAAAGTTACTTCCTTACTGTTGTGTCTCAGGTGACAATCAGCTCAGTATCTGGGCTCTCATTGGTTAAAACGCATGGAGCGTTCCGTCGGGAGAATTACGAGTTCTAATTGGTTGCCGGTTTGACATCTGCCATATAAAAAGCTGTCAAATCGGAGTTGTTCTGTTCTGTTACTTCTGGTTGTCAATAAATACTTCTGGTTGACTTGCCTCCTGCCTCAGCTCGTGATTCCTTGTTCAGGAATACACAAAACTTACTAAGGATAGGCTTACTTACAGTAGACTCGAAATATCTGAGGGGTTATTTATTTATTCTTCAAATTTATATGGCTGCTCATTTTATGAAAAAGTGACTCTGAGCAGCATACAATAAAACTATGAAATAGCATTGCATAAAAACAATTTACAACCAGGAAAATTTAAAAGTTGTAATTAAAGGCACAAGTTGGGCAGCAGAGAGGGTAGCAGTCATGGTCAAGTTAGAGCAGAGTTAATCTACAAGAGCCGAGGTGCCGCAGTGGTTAAATGCAGCACTGCAGGCTACTTCAGCTGTCTGCAGTTCAGCAGTTCAAATCTCAGCGGCTCAAGGTTGACTCATCCTTCCGAGGTGGGTGAAATGAGGACCCAGACTGTCGGGGCAATATGCTGACTCTGTAAACCGCTTAGAGAGGGCTGAAAGCCCTATGAAGCGGTATATAAGTCTAACTGCTATTGCTATTGCTATTAATCTCCAGTGATTCAGAGGGATGGGACCAAAGTCAATAGGGGCAGGGGTGGGCTTCAAAAATCTCAGCAACAGATTCTCTGCCCAGTTGCTGGGTGGGCGTGGCCATGGTGGGCATGGCCTAGTCGGCCTCCTGCACCACAGCGGGTGGGCAGGGGATGTTTTCATCTTCCCTAAGCTCCGGAGGCTTTCCTCCAGCATCTGGGAGGGCGAAAACTGCCTCCCCTGGGCTCTGGAGGCCCTCCGGAGGCTGGAAATGGCCCCATTTTTCCCCTCCCCAAGCCTCCACGCAGGTCCTGCACTTACCTGGCATCTAAAACAGGCCACGTGGAGACTCCCAGGAGGGAAGAGGTGGGGTGGGTGGGGCGGGGCATGGTGGGTGGGGCCAGGTATGAGTGGGATTTGGAAGTTCTCCGAACTGGCCATAATGTTAGCTACAGGTTCTCCCAAGCCCGGGCGAAACCGTAGCAGCCCACCCCTGAATAGGGGCACAATTTCAGAAAATTCAGATGTTGGTTAAATTTAGGAGAAATGTTTTAATCGCAAGAAATGTTTGACAGGAGAGAATAGTCTTGATATCTTTTTCATTGTAGATGAAAAATATCTTTTTCATTGTAGATGTCAAGAGAAAACTAGATGTCTTTCAGTCAGAGACGCTGTAGAGGTAGCTTAAACTGCAGACCAAAACCAAGAATCTAGGGTCAGAATAGATATTCTGTACGGTATCTACAGTATTCAGCTTTATGATTCAACAATCGTGGTAAGAGCCATCATGAATCCCTTAGTCTGATATTTGGAAGGACCATTCTTTTACAGTGAGAGGATTAGAGATGGAGATCTTGAAAATGTCCCAAATATACAGGTTGAGTGAATGTATGCATAGCAGCAATATGCATACATTCAGTACATCATATATATTTGAATTGAGTATTCTAGTATTCTAGGTATGGGGTGGGGGAGAGCCATTGTTAGAACTATTTTCCTCTCCCATAATCAAACTGAAAATATAAACTTTGCAGCTTCTTTCCAGGCAGGTAGAATGTGTGCAGCCTATATTCCAGAGTTGTGAATTAGCCACTGGTTTTCAAACTACACCAGTGATTTGCAACCCGTATTAAGTGCCAAGCTCTGCAAAACAATGAGAGTCAGGACTATTCTTTAATATCCAAAGAGCATGTTTACTATAACATGAATGTGCTTTTCCACTGCTCTATTTTAGAAAAGGGAACATACAGTTACATTTCCCATGTCTTCAAACTTTCTGGAACTTTTGTTAGAAAAGGATAAAAATTGTTGTTGGCTATATTTCCTCATGTCCCAGATTTGCCTGTTAAATCAGTGCTGGCTGAACACCAATATTTCTAGCTCTTCTGGTATAATGGGCTCCCCAGGCCTCACCCACTACAAAACAACCTCCATATTTCCTTTATTCCTCCCATCTCTTTTTCTCCCTTACACATACACAGAATAGGGTCAATGCTTGTTGCTATGAGCCAGCAGTGTGCAACAGCTGCCAAAAAAGCCAACACAGTTCTAGGCTGCATAAACAGAGGGATAGAATCAAGATCACGTGAAGTGTTAATACCATTTTATAATGCCTTGGTAAGGCCACACTTGGAATCCTGCATTCAGTTTTTGTCGCCACGATGTAGAAAAGATATTGAGACTCTAGAAAAAGTGCAGAGAAGAGCAACAAAGATGATTAGGTAACTGGAGACTAAAACATATGAAGAACGGTTGCAGGAACTGGGTATGTCTAGTTTCATGAAAAGAAGGACTAGGGGAGACAATGATAGCAGTGTTCCAATATCTCAGGGGTTGCCACAAAGAAGAGGGAGTCAAACTATTCTCCAAGTCACCTGAATGTAGAACAAGAAGCAATGGGTGGAAACTAATCAAGGAGAGAAGCAATTTAGAACTGAGGAGAAATTTCCTGACAATTAGAACAATTAGTCAGTGGAAGAGTTTGCCTCCAAAAGTTGTGGATGCCCCGACACTGGAAGTCTTTAAGAAGATGTTGGATAGCCATTTGTCTGAAACGGTATAGGGTTTCCTGCCTAGGCAGGGGGTTGGACTAGAAGACCTCCAAGGTACCTTCCAAATTTGCTATTGTATTGTATTCTAAAAGGAAGGCAGATTCTCACCACCATTCATGAACAGAAGAAAAATCTAATTTGAGTGTGAGGTTGGAATGCTGCACTGATGGCTAAATGCAAAAGACAAGGAAACAGATCTTCTTTACACACACACACACACACACACACACACACACACACACACACACACACACATAATATGAAAAGAAAGAGAAAAGTTGCCTTTGGAGAATTGTGGTGGGGTGAAAGGGGTGATGCTCTTCTCATTGGCCTCTGCTCATTCATAATAAAGCAACTCAAATCCCATTAAGCTACCTATTTACCTGATTTACCTATTAATCCATTTACCTAATAATATATCTACTGTTTCCTTATTAGATTTATATCCCACTCAGGAGCTCAGCGTGGCATTCAAGACATTCCCTCCTGTTTTTCTCCACAACCCTCCTATCAGATAGATTGGACTGAAATGAGTGTGACTAGATTGCCCAGCGAATTTCTGCTGGTGGTGGAGTAGAACCTAGATCTTCCTTGTGCCAGGTCCAATACTTTAGCTTCACACTGGCTCTCATGTTTAAATCTACTTGTGATTATCAGATGATAAAGACTGTAAGAAGAACGCTGTCATCTTCATTTTTCTTGCTAGTTTTCTACAGGAATATGGTTTGTAAATATGATGCTAGATGACGAACCTCTTCGGCACCAAGTGCCCAAACCAGAACATATGTGCATGTGCATGTATGTGTGTCTGTGCATCCGCTGGAGCGCTGGAAACCCAAATACCAGCTGACGGGTGCACACATGCCTGTTTTTTGGCCGTTTTGGGGGGCCATTTTCAAGCTGCTTTCTGGGTAATTTCCCACGCCATTTTTGGCTCTGAAATGGCCCAGAAATAGCCCAGAAAAACGGCCTGTTTTTTAATCATTTTCAGGCCATTTTCAGGCCGTTTTCTGGCACTTTGCTCCCATGAAGACCAGCTGGCCAGAAACCAGAAGAGCAGCTGGCGATGACGCGCATGCCCACAGAGAGAGCTTTGCGTGCTACCTCTGGCACGTTTGCCATCATAGTGCTAGATGCATAGATTCATTATACACAAGAAGATTGATGCTTCTTTCCCGCCACGGTTGAGCCCATTTTAACATTAGGGAGAATAATATGATTGTAAAGGAGGAAGTAATTTGATTGTAAAGAAGCTTAGATTTTGCATACTGTTTGTGCCTAAAAGCTAGGCACTGAAAGCCAATGGTGAAGATATGCACTACTATAATGTGTGTGAATATCATTGGAAGGCCCAAAGGTGATTTTTCAAGAGGCAACTGGACTTCCTGTTTTTTCTTTGAAGACGTCTCTCTTCTAATCCAAGAAGCTTCTTCAGTTCTTCAAAGAACAACAAAAACAAAATCCAGTTGCCTCTTGAAAAAGCACATTTGGGACAACCTGGATGGACCTGGATGACTGACATCATTGGAAGACCTAACCAAAGACATTACACATAGAGATTCCACACTTTGGAATGGGAGAACTAATGCAGATTCTCTAAGGTATTAAAACTCCTGGTGGGGTGTGAGTGAGTCTTCGCTTACTGTCAACACTTCTTCATTGAGTAATTAGGAAAGAAAACCCATGAGACTCCATTGATGGAAATCAAGTGTACTTTTACTAATTATAAATGATTAGAAGCATAGCAAAGCGAAGACTGATTATTTAGGCGTGAAAGCGCCTAAATAACCCATTCCCCTCCCCTTGGCATCCCAATTACAGTCCAATCATAATTCCCCCAAGTGTCAGGTGTGAGATAACTTTGAAAGGCATCACCAAGATGGAATGTCGGTGCCGTTGGCCTTGGCGGGAAACCTCCTCCACATGCGCAGTAAGACAGGCAGCATAACTCCAGAATCTTCCTCCAGCACAAGTAGTAAATCCCTCCCAAATACCATGCCCCCCCTTCCCGTTTCAATGGCAGCCGAAGCAGCAGCAAAGCAGAGGCTGACATTGTGAAACTAGACATTTCAAATTTTGGAGATTGAAGGCTTCATGATGGCTTGGTTATAAGTAACAGCTGGGGATTTCTAAATTCCCTATGAAATTCAATAAATGAGAAAAAGAGATTGCTAAAAACACTAATCTGGAAGGACTATGCATCTGGAACAATGTGCAAAATGACGATAGATGTCCCCCATTGCTACAATTTCTATGTTAGTTTTCCCAATCTGGTGTTCTATAGATGCTCTTAGAATTCCCTGCTATCTGGCAAGAGCTTTGGCAAGTTGTGGTCTCAACAAATCTGGAGAGCAATAGATTGGGGAAACTGTTCTACTAATACTGCAGGAAAAGGACCATTGACCTGAGAATCATCTCTTCCCTGCATTGCAGAAGGTAACATCAATCACAGCTTGATGAACATAAGGAACCTCTTCTCCATCTTTGATAAGGACATCCTTCTGAGTGTCCTTCATCTGACAGTAGTCAAATATCAGTGGGTACTAAAACACCCATTCAATTCTCCCCCCCCCCCAAAATTAAAAACCCATCCACAAGACTTTGAGAGTCTCACGTGCCAGATTTTAATGGATTTGGGTGTAATTTTTTTCAGCAGGACACCTAAGGCTATTGCATGAGATCACATCTGTTGTTCTGTAACCATAGACCAAACTTCACATTTTGGGCAGAACACTAAGGATGACAGTATTGTACAATTTATGGGGATCATTTTGTTCTTTGTTTCTATGGTGAGAGTTCTTTGTTGTTAAGTCCTATAATAGGTCAGTTTTCAAGTATTTCAAGACTCAAAGAGGGGCTATCAGTTTTTCAATCAGGATGGTGAGAGGAGTCTCTTATGGCTGGAAAAGAAGGTTGGGGAGCTGCCTATGACCCTGAATCGCTCATCCCTTCCAAAGAAGAAGAGTGGAAGGGCAAAAATGATTGGGGTGGGACTTGGGGAGGTATGGCCCTGCCTTTCAGCAAACAGTGTTCCTAGAGCTACACACCTTCCTTCCAGCATGTAATCAGCACAGCAGGTGCCTCTCTATCCACTTCCTTCTTGGCCAGGCGGCTGCAGGCTGCATAATATATTTGCTTTGGCTGACTGCCCTTCCTACACAAGTTTCTCTGCTAGCTGAAGCCTCCTGCTAAGAGATACCGACTCTATTGGCGTGAAGAGTCTCAGCCTTTATCAGCAGGCCTCAGCTGTAGACATTCAATTCCCAAAGAGCAGAAGAGGAATGCGGAGCAAGATATCGTGAAATAGAATAGCATGAGCTGGAAGGGACCTTGAAGGCCTTCTAGTCCAGTCTCCTGCTCAAGCAGGAGAACCTATACCATTTAAAATAAGTGACTGTCTAGTCCAGTGATGGCGAACCTATGACACGCGTGTCAGTGCTGACACGCGTAGCCATTTGGGGTGACACGCACAGGATTTCATGCGATTCATCCTGCATGGCCGCCGAGGATGAAAGAATCTGTGCTGGAGGAACGGGGGGGGGACGTGTGATCTCCCCCGCCCACACTCACTTACTGTATCACCGCCGCCCCTTTCTGAGTGCAGGGGCTGCTGGTAAGACGTGCGTGCCGTGCGCACACACGTCATCAGCGCGGCGAGGGAGGACCCGCAGGAGAGGAGCGCGGGAACAGTGCGCGCCTCTCTTCAGTCAGGCCGGCACAGTGAGTCTACTCCTGGGACTGTCGGTTACGACCGCACCACAGCAGGGAACAGCGGAGTGCCAACGGGAACTGTGCCCGCCATTAGCAGCAACTATTGGGGTGACATGGACTTGTAATTGCCCACAATAACTGAGATAAGTGAGGGGGAGGTTGTGTTAGCTTGTTAGGCTAGTTAACGTCCTCATCAACATGCCGCTCCGGCCCGCCCCCGCTATGAATATTCATATTCTTCGCCCTCGCGTCACTAGGAATATTCATAGCAGGGGCGGGCTGGAGCGGCATGTTGATGAGGATGTGGAGCTGGAAGCAGCCGACTCCACAGCCCTGGTTCACGGCACCCCAAACAAGTTCAATAATATCAAGGGCAACATACGAAATTGACTGATGAACAAAGAAGTTACTAAGCAGGTATGTTAAATAATTTGTTTTTGGTTTATTAAATACAATTATATATTGCAATTATACATTTTTGTAGTTTAAACTATAAATTGCGCAAAATTATGTTTTTGTCGAAGTGACACACAACGCGAGTTATGCTCGATTTTTTGCCGATTTTTGACACACCACGCCAAAAAGGTTGCCCATCACTGGTCTAGTCTCTTCTTAAAAACCTCCAGTGATGGGAGCACCCATGATTTCTGAAGGCAAGTTGTTCCACGGGTTAATCATCCTCACTGTTAGGAAGTTTCTCCTTAATTCCAGGTTGCTTCTCTCTTTGGTTAGTTTCTAGCCGTTCTTGCTTGTCCTGCTCTCTGGTGCTTTGGAAAACAATTTGATCAAATTTTCTCTTAGTCCTCCAGCTGAGCAGACATGAGTATGAGTTTCTTTGCAACTGCTAAATAATCCATGAGAACACTGCAGGATCCAACCTGGGTGACGGACCCAAGTTCGATTTTGTAACATTATCGTGGGGCACATATATTTGCCTTCATTTGCATGAGAACACTGCTTTTAAAAACTGCTGCATACTGATGAAAGAAATGTCCTTCTGGGTTCGGCTCCAAGTGGGGAAAAAGACACTGGAGACATGGAGGCTGCTTGGAAAGATGGTTTATTGTTGAACAGGACCACATGGCTTGAGTCCTGAACAGAAAAGGTGATCACATGCTTCAATGTTGGTGGAGAAGAAGAGAAGGGCTGAGGGAGGGGCTTGCTAGGCTTTTTATAACCTGTTCAGTCCCACCTCTCTGTTTCCTGTTCCTGTGTAAGAAATGTATTCTGATTGGTTGTCAGACTCCCATGGGGCCATGCAGGGGCAACTCTCTAGGCTGTGTTTTGAATCCAGGTTTGGTTGAGTTCTCAGATGCCATGTGGTGAGTTGGGGCCAATATTATCATGCTTTAATCCCATCCCCCTGGAGCTGAAGTGGAGAACTCTTTATTATGTAAAGTGGACTAGCTTGGCCTTCTTAATGGCCCATTGACAAAGTGGGGATGGGCAGGAAGCTACAGGCAGCTATTCTGTCTTTTAAAACATGTTTCTTTCTTTTCACATCCAGAGAAATATTCTGCCTTTTCAATATTTCCTAGGATATTTCATTTTTCTGGGAGAGGGCTGGGTGATAACTTCCTACAATACAATATAACACAAATCAGCAATTCTGTCTTATTATTCGATGAGGATAGATAAGTAGTGGTGAATTGACAAGGAGCACTGGAATCCTAAATGGTGTCAATCGAGTTCGTTTTCCTAAGCAGATTTAGGATATGAAAGAATGTTTTAGAAAATCAAATGTAATTTAATAACTAAACAACATCAAGTGTCCAATAATTTACTCTGTGCCCTAGAAAGTAAGTCCCTCCTTACCACCTGTTTCCACTTCTCCTAATATATTCCAGTTTCATTATGCTGGAAAATAAGTGAAATAAAAAATAAGTGCCATATGCCCCCCAAGGTATTTTCCCTCAAGAAAGCCTGCTGACAAAATTTTTAATTATAGCTGATCCATTTACTAAACCTCAGCTCTTCATGGGTCCTGGAGGTATACTTCCCCCTGGTTTTGATTCAACAAAATATTAATGTTTTCATGAAACTTATTGCAAGCTTGTTTCCATTGTCTTTGTGTGGTCGGCCTAATTAGACCGTTGTGGCAAATGGGCCCATGATGCTTATTGCAACACTTAGCCATTAAAGGAAATGGGAAATGTCCTGTTTTTTAAACTGTTAACAAGCAAGCCAATAACTGAATTAGTAATTTGTAATGCATAAACTCAGAGACTCACAGTAGGGTCAGAACAGAAGTCCAAACCCAAAGCTAAAGAAGATGATGAGGCACCAGACTACAGTCCAAAATAAAATAAAAAAAATAAAAAAAAATCAGAGGTAGTCTAAGAATCAGATTTTCTGCAAGGTTTCAAGGCATCTCTGCACCTGAACTTTGCACTGGTTCAAAAACATCTCTGAATCTGTGCAATTGCATAGTAATGTTTGGCTTTGAAACCTGGGTAGACTATTTCCCTCACTGTGGTTTACAAGTGCTTCCCAATTCTTCTGCCTTGGTTTTTAAAATGATGAGATGATGCCTCCGACACATTTTGTGGGTAATTTTCTAATAAGAATTCATCAGAAGAGGAGTGACAACACCTTAGCAGGCAGAATGGCTGCATTCACAGAAAATATTTGAGCAGGTCAATTACAAACCTGTTGGCTAGATATGCCCGGGGTGCTGAATTGGTTTAGAGCAGTTAACCTTGGTAACAATTTTTTTAAAAAATAGTTTAGCATGTTATATAAACCCAGCCCAGAGTGAAATGGTTCTCTCTTAGCCAGAAAATGAATTAATGGAATAATTAAATTAAGCAAGCTCTGTGAACACAGCCAATAAATCCTGAATCAATTCACTGCAAGGGGTAATGGTCAACACTTCTTGACATTTTACTAAAATATTTCAATTATCACAATGGTTTGGCTGTGAGTCCAGGGTAACATAGATGCAATTGTTAACCAAAAGTATGTAAACTTTGCTGGGCCAAGGTCCACCCGTGGCTGGCATGCCAAGAAAGCAATAAACTGACAGGGCCACATTAAAAAGGGTAAGGTCAGAAGAAACCTTAAAATTGATTTATTTTAATTTAAATATAATTGAAATAAAATTAAAACACTCGTTTGTTATGCAAATCCAGCCAGTATCTGTCACAGCTAGAAATTGAATTAAATGTTCTTTTAATAATTTTTGAATGAGAATACAAAGTGAATCCAACAAAAGCCATGCTGAACGAGACCCAAAGATCTAGCATCCTGGATTTGACAGGGAACATTTTTGAAGAACACATCAAAAAGGGCTACAAACGGCTGCAGAAAATTAATGGGGTGCTGAACCTCTGTCCTCAGCATCTGGAATTGAGTAGTGAATTGCCTCAATCACAGCGGCTTGACTTAGCTTTTCTACCGTCTTGCCCTGGTGTTAGGGCGATCCTCCTTTCCAGCTGCTTTTCTCAACCTCTCAGCAGGGTGGCCGTAGAGGCTCAATGGGCAGAGTGTTGATTTCTTCTATTTATTAAATTTTACTGAGTACAAACACATGGGTATGGGAAGCAAGCCCATAGCCCAAGTCACATCAGATAAGTCTGTGTAGAGAGACTGATTGCCTGGTGCATTGGGTCATCATGAGGACAGCTGGTTGTGTTCAGGGCCTGAATTCCCCATCGGAGCCGAGGAGTCCCCGTCCCCCACAAAGCTGCTGAATTGCAGCCATGAACCATTCATCCGCAGTCCATTTTTGCCAATATTCTTCCTTTCTTCTCTCCGTAATTTCATTTCTACGGATGTCCAAATTCCAAAGGAAGAGGCACTGCAGATTTCTCATCCAAAAGTCTCCCAATTTGACCAGGTCTCTGACAGTGCCTGAGTGTAATTCACATTCATACAGCATGCTGAAATGACCCCATTTCCTTGGTTTGCACAGAATGTTGGATCATAAAGTAATTACGAGGACCAGGGTTCACTTAACATGTGAACCGGATGAAAACCTGATAAAACTAATCAAGTTTAATATGTCACAAATGCAGCAATTAGATCTTTTACTGGGAATGTGGTGTTGTGTGTTGTCTCAGTGTTGTTCGTAAGTCTTTTTCACTGGCAAAATCAAAGCTGATCCAAGGTAAAGAGTTAGGCTTTCTTTCTACTTTCAGTGTATTAAATAAATAAGTTTAAATAACAATGACATGATAGAATTATACCTGATCTGCAATAGTGGATTTGGAATTTGTACAAGAATGGAACAAAAGCATAAGTAAAAGGACTTCTAATTAAAAAGATTACATTATTATACTTTTATTTATTTAGAATAACAATAATAATAACAACAGAGTTGGAAGGGACCTTGGATAGCTTTTATCTAGTCCAACCTCCTACTCAGACAAATTGTTGTCCAATCTCTTCTTTAAAACTTCCAGTATTAGAGCACCAACAATTCTGGGGTAAGCCATTCCATTGATTAATCATTCTAATTGTCAGGAAATTTCTCCTTAGTTCTAGGTTGCTTCTCTCCTTGATTAGCTTCCATCCATTGCTTCTTGTCTTACCTTCAGGTACTTTGGAGAAAAGGTTGATCCAGGGGTGAAATCTACTTACCTTTGCTACTGGTTCAGTAGCAATGTGAGGGTGCATGTGCACAGAGTGCCAAAATGGGACGAGCCTGCTACTGAGTGCGCCTGCAAAGGTAAGTAGAACAGCCGGTTGGGGGGGGGAGGGGAGATCTGCTGTGCCAGGTGACTTAGATTAGATGGAAAGCAGGAAATTCAACGATTCTAGATAATATAAATCGTGCATCACAGCTGATCATCGGAAATAGTGGTTCTCCCAAAACAATAGCATTTTTTTTTACTACAGGTTCAAGCAAACCAGTAGCATTTCACCCCTGGATTGATCACCTCTTCCTTGTGGCTGCTAGATATTGGAGCACAGCTATCATGTCAGCCCTCATCCTTCTTTTCATTAAAGTACACATACCCAATTCCTGAACTGTTCTTTATATGTTTTAGCCTCCAGGCCCCTAACCAGTGGTGGGTTGCAGGCGGTACGCCCCGCCTGCCCAGAGCACCGGGTACCGTTCTGGTATGGTGCTCCAGAGGGCCCACCCGCCTGCCGGAGCTCCTTACCCATCCTTTAAGCCTTTGGTGCTTCCGCGCACGTGCATGGTACATATGGCACTTACGTGATGCTCTGCCAAGCAACTGGAGCATCGCGGAGGCTTGCTGAAGCGTTGCAGGCAAATATGATGCATGCGCGCACTGCATGCATATGCATGCGCATGTGCGCACATGTGCATGAGGGTGATGCCGTGGCCATTCCAACCGTACGGGTTGGAACGGAATCTGGAACCCACCACTGCCCCTAACCATCTTGGCTGCTCTTCTCTATACTCTTTCTAAAGTCTCAACATCTTTTTTACATCATGGCAATCAAAACTGGATGTAGTATTGGTCTTACCAAAGCACTATAAAGTGATCTTTTATGTGATCTTGACTCTAAATAAATGTATTTATTTAATAGATTTTGTCTTCTGCATTCAGCTGATTTCAATAACGTACAACAGAGGAAGACTACAAAACCAAAACAGAAAGACAATCCTAGAATTAATAAGAACTGGTTAAAAGCATGATGGATTGGAACTATTTTACAAAATGCCGGAAGGCTCTGAATCTCTAGAAACAAGGAATTTTGAAGTATTACTGTTACTTGGTCAGCGTTTCTCTAAACTTTCTCATGATGTTCTTACCAGACAGGCAAATTCAACCTCGGCCAACAGTGCTTGATGCCACCAAGTATTACATTCTAGAATGCTTTGTAGCTCATTAGCAGCCCTTTGAATCGAGCCTGGAAGGACTATAAGGATTTTAGTAGGCTTTATTCTATTATGACACAATTGTCCTATTAAACAATCCAGCCACTACATTTTGGGCCAGCTTCTAGGACATTTCCAAAGATTGCCTCGTGCAGAGCGTATTACAGAAACCAGCCACATGGTGATCAAAATATGAGTTATTGCTGTCCAGGCAGTGTCTAGGAGTCTACTCAACTAAGAGTTAGCACTATTTTGGCGTTAGATAAGAGTCAATGGACTTCAAGAGGTTGGACTTCGTCCATTTACTTCTAGAGATTCTAGGCTGCTTCCTCTTTTGACTCCACCCCAGTTTCTACCACTCCTTCTCATACACTGCTTGCTATTTAAGCACAAGCCCAGGATGACTGTAATATTGCACGTGTATGCAGATGAACTGGGAAGGAAGAAAACATTTTTACAAACTTAAAACAACATCTGAGAATTTGGGGGGTGGCTCTCCATTCCTCAACACTAATGGGTATGGAGTTCTTAATGCTTTCCAAGCCTGGTTGTTTGCTTGAAGACCTTTCACTACCCAGTTAACATTATCAGGGCACTAATGGGTGTACAACTGGTAGTCCTTGATTTACAACCAGTTGCTTAATGGCTATTCAAAGCTACTTATGACCCAGTCTCAAAGTTATGGCTGCTGCAGCACTTCCATGGTAATTCACCCTTATTACCAATCACAGGGAAGCTTCAGTGTCCTCCCCTGCCTATCTTCCTTTATGTCCCCACAGGCCTTCCCTTTCCCCTTTGAGTCCCTGCAGGTCTTTCCACCTCACACTAGGGTGCTAGTGGGCCTTTCCTTCCCCTTGGGTCCCAGCAGGCCTTCCCCTTCTCTACCAAGTTCCTGCAGGCTGTGGGGACTCGTTGGGGAGGTAGCAATAGCAATAGCAGTTAGACTTATATACCGCTTCATAGGGCTTTCAGCCCTCTCTAAGTGGTTTACAGAGTCAGCATATTGCCCCCACAGTCTGGGTCCTCATTTTACCCACCTCGGAAGGATGGAAGGCTGAGTCAACCCTGAGCCGGTGAGATTTGAGCAGCCGAACTGCAGATAACAGTCAGCTGAAGTGGCTGGCAGTACCGCACTCTAACCACTGTGCCACCTCGGCTTGCAGAGATCTGGTGGGAGGGGGGAAAGGCCTGCTGGGACCCAAACAGAGATGGGTTACTCCCAGTTTGACCTGGTTCAGCCGAACTGGTAGTGGAATTCAAGCCTGGGTCGCAGAACCGGCAGCGACCCAGGCCTGACACGCCCCCGAACTGGTTAACTCGCTGCCGCTGGGCCTCCACCATTTTGGTTTTTAGTGACTGTGCATGCGCAGTTCACTGTAAACTGTTCTGCGCATGCGTGAAGAACAATCTGCATTGAACAGTTCATGCATGCACAATGTGCGTCTGGCATGCAGGTGGGTTGCAAACTGGTAGTAAAACCGGCAGCAACCCATCCCTGGACCAAAGGGGTGGAAAGAGAAGCACAGGGGGTAAGGAGGTTTTTGAAGGCCCAGGGTAGGAGGCCGTAGGCTTGCCAAGGCCTCTAAGGGCCTGCTCCACCCTGGAGGCATCCCCTACTCTGCTTAATGACAATTCATTGAATGGCTGCATCAGGGAGAATATGCAGTGGGAATTATTAAACAAGGCCATCTCACACAATGGACATCCTGACAAACAGCCTTAATATGGGCAGTTCTTCAATTATTGTTGCAGGTGGAAGACTACCTGTATCCATTTCTCTAATTTAAATTGTATTAGTTTGGAAATGAAGCAGGCTATTTTTCTATCAATCCAAATTCAAGTCCTACCATACAAATCTGAAAGCCCTTTTGGGTACCCATCTCTGAAAGCCTTCCTTTACTCAATCAATCACAAATATGGTGGGTGCAGATGATTTCCTAGGACCTGTCATTTTTCTAAGGCTTCCCTCAAGGCATGCTATGATTAACCTAGAAATACAAGTCGTAATATCTTCTCTCTCTCTGCCAATATTTTGATCTTGGGAGTCCCTCAGGTCCCATTCCTAGATCAGTGGAGTAAAGCAGCCATAAAGTGAGATTTGGACATTAAGTGTGAAAACTACTGGGTCAGGCTGGACAGCCTCTTAGAACCCCTTTACTTCTATATTAAAAGTCTCATAGACAAGAGTTGAAACTTGCAATAGAATAACAGGGACAGTTAGAAGTTACTTAAAGGAAGTGTCCCCATTCACTAACCACAGGATGTCCTTGCCAACGTCCCTACTTGTGTTAAAAGTCCAAACCACAAAGTTCAATTAAAGTTCGTTAATAACACGTAAGCCATACCTGAAACAAAAGGGGAACTAAGACCCTCATCTCCTTATAAGGCTTTCTCCTCAAGGTAACCACTAAGAAATGTGTTAAGAATTTCCGTGTTGCAATGCTTTTGGGAATGTATAAGAATGCGTGCTTCGATAATTAAGGTTGTTCAGAACTTGCAATGTTAGCCATAGGCTAGCTTTCTGAACCTGGCTGCCAAATAAACTTTTCCTGTATCCTGAGAAGTCTAACGCCTGTCATTTTCTGCAACATGACGGTGTCAGAAGAATAATTTGGGATTCCAACTCGAGCTGGGGCTGTACAAGAATAAATAAAAATGAGATCCAGACAGGTGTGAGGAAAACAAGGAATAGTTATTCCTAAAAGCAAACAGTTTGCCTTTAGGGCAGCTACAGAGAAGTGGAGCACAACAGCAGATTTTTATAGGGGGAGCAGAAGTGTCTACATGCTAATTCTAGGGTGACACTAGAAGTATGTGTGTGTGTGTATTCTTGTAAACATGCAGTTCCGCTGGAAGACTTGCATTAATTAACTCTATTTGTGTTTGCAGACCTTATCCTTTGATATGTGGATTAGGTCTGGGCAACTTATTTGAGGAAGTTTGAGTAAAGGATTTCCACCCATTTGCTATTTTTATTGGATTAATTTAGTTTCAGTTTGACTGTCAATTATCTAGTGGAGACGCTGATTCTCAGACCGTTTTGGATTCTGTAAATGTTTTAAGGGAATATGGAAGGAGTATATAGAACAAAAGATATTTGGATATAAAACTTCTCACAATAGCTAATAGCAAAAACAGTGTTTAAGTCTCTAATTCTATGACTGAGCATAGATAACAGATGTTAAATTTAAGCTGACATTTTTCTCCCTTTCCCATTCTCTCCCTTCTCCTCCCTCCCTTCCCCCCCCCCCCCAGTAGTGGGTTTCAAAAATTTTTAGAACCTCTTCTGTAGGTGTGGCCTGCTTTGTGGGAGTGGCTTGCTGGCCAAGTGGCTGGGTGGGAGTGGCTTGCCGGCCATGTGACCAGGTGGGAGTGGCTTTGCAGTCATGTAATTGGATGGGGGTGGCCAATTTATAAAATATGGTGAAACTCACTTAACAACGCTCTTGCTTAGCAACCAAAATGTTGGCTCAGAAACTCTGGCATTGAAGTGTGCAAGTCTTAAAGCTGTCAAGTTACAAGACCCTTGCACCCCTAACCCTTTAGGAAAAAAAACCTCAGGGGTGTTCAAACTTGACAGCTTTAAGACTTGTGGACTTCAACTCCCAGAATTCCTCCTCTCGCTCTTCATCTTGATGATGTGCAGACGGTGGGAGGGGAGGGAGCTGGAACCGGTTCTAAATGGCACTGTAGATTTGTGGAACCTCTTCTATAGAAGAGGTTAGAACTGGCCGGAACCCACCCCTGCTCCCTTCCCTCTCTCCTTCTCTCCCTCTTATTATAAGCCTAGAATGAGAAGACAAAATGGTCTGGTGAGCAACTGGATCAGACTTCTTTGGTTTCCTTCTCTGATTGCCAAAGGGGCTCAGCATTACTTGACTTCCTCACTCTCCCAAAATAAGCAGCATTGCTTTCATTAAAACCCACGTTCTGTGGTTGGCGGCACAAGTATGAGAGGCCTTTGCATCCAATTTCTGCCCTCATCTCCACCTCCGATCCTAGACGGACCTGCCAAACTTTCTCTGCTTGACATGCTTTGTGGTCCACAACGAGATTACATTGCATGAGACTTGTTCTCCAGCGCTGGTTTGTGGTCAGAGATAATAGTACTCCTTAACTCGCTGTCCACATATTATTGTTTCATCCAAATTCTTGGCTTAATGCCTTTAACGTGATTTCTCTAAAAGCAGACGAGGGCAAATGATGATGATTTGGGGGTGGGATATATGGGGGGGGAAACCCTTTCCTCAACAATTAAAGAGGCTCAATGCCCTATGGCCACGAAGAAAACTGAAGCTACAAACAACTTTCTAAGTTTTCCACTGCTTGTGAAGGGTGTAACCTCCACACCTCACTGAAAACAAACCGAGACACACAATCAGGGCAATTCAAATCTGGGTCTCTGCCATTCTTCTGCTGCAAAGCCATGGAAGCCTATAACTACTGGGAAAACAACCCTCCGAATTTCCAGACCAAATTAAACTGGAGAAGGAGGAATGAGAAGAATGTACTACATAAACCATGATAATTTTTTGGAAAAAGGTATACTGTAGAAGAGAAAGAAATTTCCTTTCAAACGGTAGAACTCCCCGTGTCCCAATTCAAAGTGATTGGCAGGAGATTCAGGATAAATAAATATTTCTTCTTGCCACATAGGTAAAGGTAAAGGTTTCTCTCACACATATGTGCTAGTCGTTCCCAACTCTAGGGGGCGGTGCTCATCTCAGTTTCACAGCCAAAGATCCAGCACTGTCCAAAGACGTCTCCGTGATCATGTGGCCAGCATGATTAAATGCCAAAGGCGCACGGAGCATTGTTACCTTCCCACCAAAGGTGGTTCCTAGTTTTCTACTTGCATTTTTTATGTGCTTTCGAATGACTAGGTTGGCAGAAGCTGGGACAAGTAACGGGAGCTCACTCCATTATGCGGCGCTAGGGATTTGAACTGCCGAACTGCCAACCTTTCTGATCAACAAGCTCAGCTTCTTAGCCTCTGAGCCACTGCGTCCCACTCTTGCAACGTAGATTGTTGCAATGGTCACTATCATCAAAGGTTTTAAAAGGTCTAGCCATAGCAGTGGTGGGTTTCAAATTTTTTTAGAACCTCTTCTGTAGGTGTGGTCTGCTTTGTGGGAGTGGCTTGCTGGCCATGTGACTGGGTGGGAGTGGCTTGCCAGCCATGTGACCGGGTGGGAGTGGCTTGGCAGTCATGTGACTGGGTGGGCATGGCCAACATGTAAAATGTGGTGAAACTCACTTAACAGCACTCTTGCTTAGAAACCAAAATGTTGGGGCAGAAACTCTGGCATTTGAAGCACGCAAATCTTAAAGCTGCCAAGTTACAAGACCCTTGCACCCCTAACCCTTTAGAAAAAAAACCCAGGGGTGTTCAAACTTGGCAGCTTTAAGACTTGTGGACTTCAACTCCCAGAATTTCTCCTCTCGCTCTTTGTCTTGATGATGTGCGGACGGGGGGGGGGGGAGGGAGCTGGAACTGGTTCTAAATGGCACTGTAGATTTGTGGAACCTCTTCTATAGAAAAGGTTAGAGCTGGCAGGAACCCACCCCTGAGCCATAGCTATCTATGTTCACTAAGTAGAGCCTCCAGAATCAGAGGCAACCTATCTCTGGATAAATACTGTAACTGTGCTAGACTAAGGTGACCAGACGTCCCAATTTCAGCGGGACGGTCACGCTTTATAACAATTTGTCCCGTGTCCCGGGCCATTTTTAAAAAGTCCCGATTTTGTGGCTTCATGTTGAAAGCCCAGTGGATTTGCTTAAGAAATCCTAACCGGGGCAAGACAAAAGACACTCTGTCTAATCCCTCTCTCTGTCTCAGTACTTTCATTGAAGATATTAAAACATTAAAGCAACAAAATGGACCCCCCCACGCCCCTTTTACCTCATTTTATAAGAAAAAATGACCAAGAACCATAGAGCTGCAGGAAACACTTGGCTAGAGAGATCGCGAGTGTTACTTCCTGGATTTTCCCGAGGGGAGGGGCACGGAGGTTGGAGGTCTGCTCGTGTAGAAAAAATGGTGGCAAAGTTTCTTTGAAAAATATTTCCCTGACTAATTTCACCATTTCAATTTGCTCAGTTCTTTGTATTAACATCTACATCATTCTGGGTTGACTTGGAGTGCAAGCCTGCTGGTAAGTGAACTGGGTTTTTTTCTTTTATTTTTTTAATGTATTTTAAAATAATATTTTATTTATTGTGCATAGGATTTTTTAAAATTCTGTGTGGATTCTTTTTTTAAATTGTCTTAGACTATTTAAAAAAAGATTCTATCCAAAATAAATTGAAGTGAAAGCATGTTTAAAAATTCTATGCACAATACCTTGGAATATATTGTGCATAGAAAGAATAGTTTGAAATGTTTTACTTCAATTTATTCTGTGTGGATTCTTTTTAAAAATTGTCTTAGGCTATTTAAAAAAAGATTCTATCCAAAATACAAAATACCAGCTGCAGTTATTCACTTAAGAACTGTGTCAAGAAAGGTGGTATGATGGGCTTAGTGACCAAAGTTACAATGGCATTGAAAAAAGTGACTGATGACCATTTTTCACACTTAGCGACCATTTTCACACTTAGCAACCGTTGCAGCATCCTCATGGTCACGCGATCAAAATTTTGATGTTTGGCAACAGATTCATATTTATGATGGTTTCAGTGTCCTGGGGTCATATAATCACCTTTTGACAAAGTCAAATGGGGAAACCAGATTCACTTATGTTACTAACTTATCAGTTGCAGTTATTCACTTAAGAACTGTGGCCAGAAAGGTGGTATAGTGACCAAAGTTATAATGGCATTGAAAAAAGTGACTGATGACCATTTTTCACACTTAGCGACCATTTTCACACTTAGCGACCGTTGCAGCACCCTCATGGTCACGTGATCAAAATTTTGATGTTTGGCAACAGTTACAATTTATATTTGTAAATTGTACTTATGTTGAAATAAAAAAAAATATTACAATACTATTTTTGCGTTGTATGAAAATTTTTGTTGCTCTGTATAAAATTTTTAATAGCCCCCCCTTCCCCCGGTCAAAGGTGTCCCTCTTTACCAATCTGAAAATCTGGTCACCTTATGCTAGGCACTAAAGCTAAAAGAGCTTCCGTAAAAATGTTACATAGCGGATCTTATGGGGAGCAGTTCTGGACACTTTGTTCCCCATAGATTCATAATGAAATATGTATTAGCAATACCACAAGGTAACACGATCAATCCAGGAATTACTTTAAAAGCACAATAGTTACTGAGGACAGCTCTACACATTCAGGGTGTTTTTATTGTCGGGGGGGGGGGAGGAAAAAAAGGTGGGGGGAGACAGAAGTCTCATTCACCGCATACATCACAATAGCAAATTTTCTATTTCATTAACAACCAAGACAGAAATCTGATGGAAGGGAAAATTGCCTTGACAATGGAACATAAAACCAATTTTCACCAATCTACACCAACAATTACTCTCCATTTGTTTGTGCGCACGCATATAAATGGAATCTAACTGCAAGGATGGTGATTTCCTTTTGTAAGTGTGGAACTCTGGAGCATGCTCTATTCTGATAATAATCTGTCGGATTAAACTAGGGCAGTTTAAAGCCTTTTAGGAGCACTGAGTTCCATTAAAAGAGAATTTGATTCAACCTTTGGAGCTAAATTTATTTTTGCAATGTGTTATTGCAAATGTGTCAGCAACTAGGACCAATCCTCTACCACAAAAGTCAATATAAGTGTTCTTCAAGTCAAGCCCAACTTCTGATAATATCACAGACACATTCACAGGGTTTTCTTGGGAATAATACATGGAGTGTTTTCCCTTGTTCTCTTCCAGGATGTTTTTGACTTATCAGTCTAACTTGTAGATGTGATTTCTCCTGAGGGCCCCCATCCAAGGAATAATTTTTCCTAGGTTTTTAATCTATTGGGTGCTGCCATCTGATATAAGGACCATGTAATTTGGTATTTTGTCTTCATTTACTTGGTATATCTTGGAGCACCGGTAAACTGCCAGATCCTGGAGCACCAGGGAACTGCCAGAGGACTGGGAAAGAGCTGATGTAGTTTCCTTCAAAAAAAGGGGGGGAAAAATAGAGCCAGGAAACTACAGACCTATCAGCCTGACCTCAATACCAGGGAAGAGTCTGGAAAAAATAATCCAGGAACGAATCAGCGAACACCTAGAAGTAAACAAAGTAATAACCAAAAGCCATCATGGATTTGTCAAAAACAGATCATGCCAGATTAATCTTATTGCATTCTTTGACAAAGTGACTGAATTAGTGGACCAGAGGAATGCTGAAGTCCAAGTAAATTATATCAAGTAACTTGATATATCAATTTCCTTGGTCTTCACTAAGGCATTTGATAAAGTAGACCATAACCTACTACTAGATAAAGTAGAAAAATGTGGGTTAGAGGGCATCACCACCAGATGGATTCATAGCTGGCTGACCAACCACACTCAACGTGTAGTCCTCAATGGAACTGCATTTACATGGAGGGAAGTATACAGTGGAGTACTCCAAGGTTCCGTTTTAGTCCCAGTACTCATCAACATCTTCATCAATGATTTGGACGAGGGGATAAATGGAGATTTGCAGATGACACCAAGCTGGCAGGAATAGCTAACACTCCAGAAAAATAGGCTTAGGATACAGAAGGATCTTGACAAACTTGAACATTGGGTGCTATGTAACAAAATGAAACTCAATGGTGAAAAAAGTAAGGTTTTACATTTAGGCAAGAAAAACCAAATGGACTGGTACAGTATAAGTGATACCTTGCTCAATCGTAGTAACTGTGAGAGGGATCTTGGAGTCCTAGTGGATAACCATTTAAATATGAGACAGCAGTGTGCAGCAGCTGCCAGAAAGGCCAACACAGTTTTAGGCTGCATAAACAGAGGGATAGAATCAAGATCACATGAAGTGTTAATATCACTTTATAATGCCTTGGTAAGGCCACACTTGGATACTGCATTCAGTTTTGTTCGTCACAATGTAAAAAAGATGTGGAGACTCTAGAAAGAGGGCAGAGAAGAGCAACAAAGATGATTAGGGGACTGGAGGCTAAAACATATGAAGAATGGTTGCAGGAACTGGGTATGTCTAGTTTAATGAAAAGAAAGACTACGGGAGACATGATAGCAGTGTTCCAATATCTCAGAGGTTGCCACAAAGAAGAGGGAGTCAAACTATTCTCCAAGGCACCTGAGGGTAGAACAAGAAGCAATGGGTGGAAACTAATCAAGGAGAGAAGCAACTTAGAACTGAGGAGAAATTTCCTGACAGTTAGAACAATTAATCAATGGAACAACTTGCCTCCAGAAGTTTTGAACACTGGATGTTTTTAAGAAGATGATAGATAACCATTTGTCTGAAGTGGTGTAGGGTTTCCTGCCTAGGCAGGGGGTTGGAGTAGAAGACCTCCAAGGTCCCTTCCAACTCTGTTATTCTATTCTATTTTTGGAAGAATCTTTCTTTGTGAGGATGTTTGAGGACATACTTATAAGTTGGTAGAACACGCTGTCAGCTCCGGAAGCCATCTTTTCCGTTGGAGCTTCAGGGCTACCACATTTACTGCCTGGGAAAACAGGAGGGGTGATTACAAGGAGTGGTGAAGGATTAGCCATAACAACATTCCTTTCTCTGGGAGTCAAGTGCATTCAGCCTGCACTTGGATGGGAGTACTGGGGATTGTCTCCAGTTGGGATGGTGAATTGATTGGACCATGTGATGGACTTGTGGGTGCAGGGAATGGATCTTTGACTTTCTTTTGGGTGGGGAAAACCCGGAACTCTCAGATTCGGGTTGTCCCAGATGTGCCAATATAACATCTCTAATAAAATGGGATTTTGAGGACCTTCAAGCATTGAAGTCTTCTTTCGTTGGAGGTGTTACTTGGAAACCTGACACCAGTGGTGGGATTCAGCCAGTTCGCATCTATTTGGGAGAACTGGTTGGTAACTTTCTAAGTAGTTCAGAGAACCGATTGTTGGAAGAAATCTTATTTTGTTTTTTTCCACTTTACAGGGCTAATCCTGTAAGGAAGGCAGGAAGGAAACATTCTAGTGTTGTTTCTAGCCTAATCTTTATTGACCTGCTTACAGAAACTGCCTCTCCAGTTAACCTTTATTACATTGTAACAGCTAAGGTGAAGCGCCCATCAACGTGAGTGACCTTGAGTTGGCCAAGCCCACCCAGTCACATGATCACTGAGCCCCACCTACCCAGATAGTCATTAGGGCAGAGAACCGGTTGTTAAATTATTTGAATCCCACCACTGCCTGACACTATCTTTGAAGGACACAATTTTCAGATGTGCCCATGGTTCTGGTTTTCTTCTTCTTGTGTGGAACGTAGAAGAATTAATTCCTAATTCAGCATTTGTTTAATTACATTTCCAATGTTAACAGATGTGTCATAGGCTTTTATGAATTCTCAATAGGAATACCCTATGCCTATTGCCCATTTAAATGTATATCAAAGCCTGTGTAGAGAAAAAAGACACTTCAGAGATTGGTTGGTGACTTAATGCACTCTTCAGAGACCCAGATCATTAGTCTGCCTAGACACCTGGTATTTGCTACACACAAAAACTCCAATGATTAAAATAATGTTTTGAAACTAGGACAGTTTCTTTATCTCAGGGGCCAGAAGCAGTCAGACATTTTAAAAAAATGTTTGAGGGAGATTAAATTCATTCTCATCTTTCTTCTTTGAACAACTGGGAAATGTATGAAGAAGGGCCGCTGGGAATAATGGAAGTTGAGGTCAAACATATTTGGAAGGCAGCTGACTAAAGTTTGCAAGAGACCAGAAGTAGAGAATGTAATGAATGGCTTATTTGGATGCAGTGGCCTGAATGACCCTCTCCAGTTTGACGGCCTAGTTCCTACAATACTTTTCATGTCTTGGCCGACACCTGCCGAAGTATTCTTGGTCAGGTGCTTGGCTCTCACGATCGAAGTCTGGAACCTCTGCATTCCATCTTCCCCTTCCCTTCCCCCAGTTCTTTGGCAAGTTGAAAAGTGATAATATTCACAGGAAGCATAAGCGAATTCAATCTTGACACTAGGATCTTAGCCTCTATACCAAACTGATTTTTTCCCATCTATCTTTCCATCTATCCGCTCTCTATTTTGTATTTCAATCATTCCCAAGCAATGGCACACATCTGTTGCATGTGCAGTAACTAAAGTTGGGGAAATTATTCGTATTTTTGTATTCGTATTATATTAAGCATAATATAAGTTGTAATTCAAGTTTTACCATTATAAAACAGAATCACCTTTCATTTCACAGTTCAGGTTAAATGGAGTGTTTTTTCAGTGAAAAGACAGGAACGTCCCCCCCTCCCCAAATCTTAATTCAGTAGGGAGTCTTATTTTCAATATTCTAACATTTAAATATTTTCCTTTTTTAAAAAAAGCTTTTTGCTTCTCCATTACTACTTCGATGCTGTATTTCTTCTTTGTTCTTACAGAGAGGTGAATTAGTGAATCAGGGATCACACACTGGGGGCTAGATGATTCATAACCAATCAGATTAGGGTATAAGGCTGGAGCACAGACATCCACAGCAGAGGGTCAGAAAAGTCAAGATGGCAGCTGGCGTCACATGATCAATGATCTTCCCCCTTTTATAAGTGCAATATGTGCGTATTTCCTGGACTGGAGATAAATGAACTCCGTTTAAGTGATGCAAATGTTTCCTGAATAAACAGTCACCTTTATCATAAGTATTCAAAGATCATGGCTCCTGAGTGTTTTTGCCAAATGCTGTCCAGAAATGCTTGTGCAGAAGCATTTGTGGGACAGGCAGGGTGTGCACCAGAACACTGTGAGCGTTTAGTCTTTTGTGTGTATCAACAAATCACACTTTTGAGGAGGCCAAACAGGATGTCCAAGTGTCAGGAAGATACATTCCAGAATCAAAAGGTGTTTTCCTCTTTCTGTCTGTTAAAGGAAGGGTTTGAATGCTGAATAGCCACAATGTGTGCTCGGAGGGGTGGGGATCTGGAGATGTGTTCAGATGTAGGAGATATGCATTATATGTGTTGTGGATTTATAGTGTGTATCTGGCAGCAGCCTCCAAACGCCTGCCACTCTGGGGGAGTCTAAACATCTCGGGTGATTTATATCTGGGAACGCACACATTTAGTGTGCGCCATTGACAGAGCACTTGCATTTAGGATTTTTGGAAGCAGTGGATGGCAGCAAAGTTTAAAATACCTTTTTGCTGTCTCCTTCTAGTGTTGTCTAGATTGCTGCAACACATATCTAACAGCCCTATGATAGATGAGCTCTGGAGAGACATTGTGTTTGTGGTTGACTTATCAGCACTGGCCTTGCTGAGCTGCAGGCACATGAACCATTGCTGGGAAAATATATGAGTTCTGATAATAAGCTAATGCATAATTTGTCTTCCTGCAGCCCCAGGAAAAATATCATGGTCCTGATTTTTATCTTTCAGAATGTCTATCTAAAAAAATAAAAGTCACGGAAAGTTGTTAGTCTTACAATGTTTCAAGATTTGGCTGCCTCTTTTTGCAAATAGTGTCTAGAAGTTATATAGCTGAATATCAAGGATGCAGTTTAACTACTGTGTAGAGCAGGGCTTCTAATCTGGTCTTTTCTGGCTTGACGACTTTAGGATGGCCACTTCCAGATTTCTCTGCCCCTATAGCTGATGTGGGAGTTTAGAAAGTTGTAATTCAGGAAGGGGATTTACACATACTTTAATCAAGTGCTGCATAGATGCTCTCTACCAATGGTGGGATTCAAAATTTTCTACGACAGGTTCTGTGGGTGTGGCTTGGTGGGCGTGGCATGGCTTGGTGGGCATGACAGGGGAAGGATACTGTAAAATCTCTATTCCCTCCCCACTCCAGCGAAGGTTACTGCAAAATCCCCATTTTCTCCCAATCAGCTGGGACTCGGGAGGCAGAGAATAGATGGGGCCAGTCAGAGGTGGTATTTACTGGTTCTCCAAACTACTCAAGATTTCAACTACCAGTTCTCCAGAACTGGTCAGAACCTGCTGAATACCACCTCTGCTCTGTACTACACAACTTCTACACTATGTGTGCACCAGTTGGGTTTTACATTGGCATTAGCCACAAAATAGTGGGGGACGGAGAAGAACTTTTCATAATAACAGTGCAGAGTTTAGGAAAACTTCGCAATTACCATCTTCCCAAAAATATGCTTAACTGGTTATCCAAAACATGTTAAACAATAAGTAACCAGAAGGGCTGGGTTCATTCAACACAAAAAGCTACGGTATTAACTAATTTCAATACCAATTAATGCTAAATATGTTAAGCAAAGAGAGTTCCAAGATTGTTACTTGCTCTGGATATTTAATTGAGTCAAACAGAAATCTAGATAATTTCTTTCATTATGCTAACTTTGGTAGTGTTTTTCTATGGCTTAAAGCACAGCCACACATTCTGTTTATATTGCTCTATTCCATATACAGTATGTGTATGTGTATGTGTATGTATATGTATATGTATATGTATATGGCTCCCTAGGACACACCATCTACCGGAAAAAAACACACACCAACTGCTACTTAAATGCACAATCCCATCAGCACCTTGCACAGATCAACTCTGTAGCCAAGACCCTCATCTCCAGAATCAAATGCCTAGCCGACAAAGACCACTTGAAAACTGAATTACACACTCTCACAAACTTATTAATTTCCAACAGATTCCAAAGAAAAACAATTACCAACCTAATCCAAAAGGATACTCTCCCCAAAAACCGAGACACAGAACAGGACAACGGCATCGCTCTCCTCCCTTACATCAAAGGCACCACAGATAAAATCAGCAGAATTCTCCACAAACACAATATCAAGACAGCCTTCAACACTGACCAAAAAATAGCCAACATCTTAAGAAACCTCAAAGACAAAATACAGCTAGAAAACCAAGGATTCTACAAAATACCATGCAAAATCTGCCCTGCAACATACATAGGACAAACGAACAGGAGAATAAATGCACGCTTTGCAGAACACAAGAACGCAGTAAGAAAAAAAAGAAAAGACTTCCTCCCTTTTCCAGCACCTTAAAGCTACAGGACATGAAATTAATTTTGAAGGAACCAGGTTAATCTCCAAAACTGAACACTTCAACAAGAGAATAATTAATGAAGCTATCGAAATAGAGAAATACACCTACAACATGAATAAACGTGATGATACCTCCTGCCTACCAGACATCTGGAAACCAGCCCTAGTCAACAAACAAGCCCCACCCAACATCCAGGCCGTTACAACACAAAACAACAATGGACACACAGCCAGATTAGTGAACTATTTGAAAACAAATTGGTACACATATGCATAATACAGTCTAATTTTTAAGTTAGATCATTAGTTCATTTGATTCCAAACTAGAACTGTATTAGACATATACAGTTTATATATTTGTTTTCAGATAGCTTTCAAAGGTTTGTACTTTCTACCTCCAACTTGAAAATGGATGTAATTGTTGGCTTAGTGTTTAAATTATTTTATGGACATGTGTGTCCAATTCATTCTGATATTTCAAAGTTCAAGAGAGATGTTTCATAAGACAAAATATTCAGAGATTCCAGAGAGGTGAATAAAATAGCTATCATTTCTATTCTGCTGAATCTCCATGAATGTGCTCCATGGAGGATCCTAAAGGACATTGCAATATTTAAAGGCTTCATTAAGTATTGGCATATGATGCAATGGCTATCAAGCACTGTTGAGAGCCACTTTTCTTGTTTTCTTCTCAAACACATTTTGAAAAATGCAACTTAAAATATGCCACACTTTTTAAATGCCTAGATTTAATTAAAAAGAAAACCCTAATACACGAACATACAGTCATGGTCAATCAGCATTTTGGAAAATGATTAGACTCCCCAGACCAAGCCTTGGCAGTAAATTTTAGTTCCTGATTTCATGTGACTTAGGTAAATTAGCTGCTAAACTCAGATAAAGCCTCTCAGACATACAACATGGCATCACTAAATACAAATCTTTAGCGCAAAATAAAATATAAGCCACCTTGAACAGTCTCCCAATAGTGTCTCTCAGCTTATTTCTCACAAAAATAATTGCAAAGATATATTCCTATTGATGTCATAGAATTATAGAGTTGGAGAAGATTTTTCTTGTAATCTACTGTAGTCCAGGGTTTCTCAACCTTGGACATTTTAAGATGTGTGGATATCAACTCCCAGAATTCCTTAGCCAGCATACTGGTTGGGAAATCTAGGAGTTGAAGTCCATACATCTTAAAGTTGCTGAGAAACACCGATCTGGGCCACTACTTTGCCTCAAATTGAGAGAGAAAACACATGCAACCTTAGGTTGACCAGCCTGTTGAGAGAGCTAATGAACAGAATAAAATGGAGCTATTATTTCCCATGATTTGGAATATATGAGCCCTTCTACACCATCCTCATTTTCACTTTTCAGCCTGACCAAAGCAGTTCAATACTGGCTTGTGATTGTCACTTCTATTGAAGCCAATCCACAAAGAAATTATTCTATCAATGTGTCATCCGTCAAGCTCCAACAGGTCCTGGCATGGTTTGTTTTTTTAAATCGTCCTTATTAAACAGCTAGCTGAATCCCTCACCCCTCTCCCTTCACTCAGGTGCTATAATGGGAGCCTCTGTAAAATCTACGTGAAGAACGATCGTTTGTAAACTTCAAAGTTGTTTTTCAACCATTCCCGCTGTGTTTCATAAAAGCTTTTGAAGATGAATTTGGAATGTTGCATAGAAAAACGCTGCCTTTGTTCTGGTTTCAAATAAACGGCTGCAGAGCTAGGAAAACAATCAACTCACCTCTCAGAGTTAGCTAAAGTGGAGCCCAGAAGTTGAGTTGACTCTGAAACTTCAAGAAAAGTCTCATGAAGAAGTGCATGAAACCTAAAATCCCAATTGCCCTTTACTGCAGCTATATAACTGTTGACTCAAAATGATTATTTGCACATATTCCCTAACCTAATGCTCCCAGAAATACACACACAAAATAATTGACCAGTGGATATTCCAGTATTGTTTAAAGCAGCTACTCTAGGCAATTTCATGTAAAATAAAGAGCAGCCCCTTCATACTGTATACAGTTAAATATTCTAACCCGAATACTCATTTCTGGTGCCTCTGTCCTATTCTCTACACCTGTTTAACGAAACAGTAGATTATCTGAAACATCCGAAATGTATTTCATGAAAAAAGAATCTTTGATACCTCCTCTTGACCCAAAGGTGCTTTTTCAGGAGGCAACTGGACTTCCTTGTTTTTTCTTTGAAGATGTTTCACTTCTCATCCAAGAAGCTTCTTTTGCTTTGACAAGATAGTGGGGAATGGAAGGATTTATATTCCTTGCAGACAGCTGGTCAGTTGCATCCTTTTAGAGGGCTGTTGAAGCACTTGGAGGTTTATCTGTATCCTCAGGGTCACCTGAGTGGTGCTCCTGGTTCCTGTAGTCTGCAATTTTTCCTCTGGAAATCCATTCCTACTCCCACACTACTCAAGGTGTTCATCCCAAATTGAATAGCTGAAAGAGATTCTCAGTCATTCAGATCATGGTTGTCCCAAAGGTGCTTTTTCAGGAGGCAACTGGACTTTCTTGGGTTTTTTTTTCTTTGAAGATGTTTCACTTCTCATCCAAGAAGCTTCTTCAGCTCTGACTGGATAGTGGAAATGGAAAGGATTTATATTCAAAGAAAAAACAAGGCAGTACAGTTGCCTCCTGAAAAAGCACCTTGGAACAACCATGACCTGGATGACTGAGAATCTCTACAAACTTTTACCTCCTCTTGAGTTGGCAATTAATCATCGATTACAACTAAATTGCTTTTTTAAAAGGAAAAAAACCCACTTTTTTCATTCATTTCTTTTTTTAAAAAAGACAGATATTGTGCTTCTTCTTTTGAATTTCTGTGCAGTTGCATGCTTTTTATGAAGTATAGGTTGTGTTCACACATCATATGTAAACAAGGGAGATAAAAAAAATAGCACCTGCAGCTTCCTGATGCTACACCTGTTTAGTGTGAGTGAGTTAGATGTTTTTGTCTCTAAGCCTGGTGGTACAAATCCAGCCTCTTTAGTTATTTTATGCTGCAGAGCACCCGCTTCCCCCAAATATGTTAGCAATCTCTCCCCAGGTTCAGCATGAGAGCTTTATGTAGCCTTATTATTCCTCCTCCTTTTCCATCTCATCCTTTAAAAAAAAAAAAGCTGTATTTTTTGCTAATTACATTCCAGGGATGGAAAAGTTTCGATAAGGTCAATCAAGTTGAATTTTGCTCCATGTTCAAGATAATTTTTCAAATTCATGTTCCATCCACAACAAAATCCTGTGCTAGTCTACTCCAATTGTGTCTTCTGTTTCTGAGTGGCTTATGGTACGGTTTACTGGGCAACTTTAACGCTTCTCCAGTTTCACAAGTAGCATCCAAGCCCAGAGGCATCTGATTGAGGCACTAAGCAAAAGGGTAGTTGGGAGTGGAAAATCATGGTCAATCCTTGTTTGGACACAGAGGCGGCGATGGTGGGGTGGGGATGATGAGGGGACAGACAGAGGAGAATTGGAATTTGGAATTTATTGCATTTATATGACGCCCTTTTCCCCGAAGGGGACTCAGGGCGGCTCACAATCCAAGTCAGGGAAGGGGGTACAGACAAGGGATAAAAAGACGGTGGATGGTGGTATAGCCAATATTCATTGCACAGGTCAAACCTTCTTAGAAGAAGGGGAAAGTTCATAGGCATAAAGAAAACCAGTGAATAATCACAGTGCAGCAGGATGGAACATGGCAAAATCATTGGTGGCTTAGGCCAACATTTTTTATGAACTAGGTGGAGGATTAAAGTCACTGATTTCTTGATGCAGCCAACACCATTCAGAGAGATGCTCTCCAGATTTTTGAATTCTCAAATTTTGGCGATCCAATTTAGATGAATAATTTCTAGAAGCAATGTTGATCTTTCAAACTGGATCAGTGTTTCATTGCTGGGAATTAGCAGGAAGTGTATTCAACAGCTCTTTTTATGCTTTTATTTATTTATTTGATTTACAACTAGTGAATGTCCGTGGCATGAAATAATCTTATATACAAACTAAAGATGATTATGATTATGAAATATTACAATATCTAGCTATCTATCAAAATCTCGGTGGACTGCCAACATAAGCCTGGCTTATCCCAATTCACAGAATGGATAGGGTGGGGTTGTACTTTGTACCAGTGTTTGAAGTATTGGCCAATTACAACTAGAGCTCAGACAGTATACTGTAATTAATGGTGATGGCAATAGATAAATCTTCTCCACCCAACTGAGCGGGCATTGGCATTGGGATTATACAGCAATCTGGTTGATCCAGAACATTTGCAATTAACAAGAAGCATCCTGCAAATTTGGGTACCTGGTATGTATAGAAACATTCCAAACTGTTTCTGGAATGTAACTCAAAGCATTTTACAGAAATATCAAAATATTTTCAATCATCTCTAAATTGAGTGATTATGTGGCATTTTGGCACATGAATGGATATCCAAGTTAATTTCATAGAATTATAGAGTTCTAAGTCTAATGTTCTCCAGGAATTCAAGGTGAGACATCCAGTTGATGGCTATCTAGGCTTTGCGTGCACACATCCAGTAAATGACAACACATCAACTCATTGTCAAATTGGTTTCCTTCTCAATTGATTGAATAAATTATTATGTGCCATCAAATTGGTGTCAAAGTTTAGTGACCGGACCCCTCAGTCTTGTTCTCCTTTACACTCTCCCAAAGGGCTAAGGATAGAACCCTGAACCAAAAACATCTTTTGAGGACAATGCAAAACCATTTACAGACACCTCTTGAGTTGTAAATTCATCAGATTTATCTCAGTTGTTCAAAGGGATCTTAAGAAAGACCCTATCTCAGTGATGGCGAACCTATGACACGCGTGTCAGTGCTGACACGCGTAGCCATTTGGGGTGACACGCACAGGATTTCATGCGATTCATCCTCGGCTCCTGCACGGCCGCCGAGGATGAAAGAATCTGTGCTGGAGGAACGGGGGGGGGGACGTGTGATCTCCCCCGCCCACACTCACTTACTGTATCTCCGCTGCCCCTTTCTGAGCGCAGGGGCTGCTGGTAAGGCGTGCGTGCCGTGCGCACACACGTCATCAGCGCGGCGAGGGAGGACCCGCAGGAGAGGAGCGCGGGAACAGTGCGTGCCTCTCTCCAGTCAGGCCGGCACAGAGAGTCTACTCCTGGGACTGTCGGTTACGACCGCACCACAGCAGGGAAGTAGTTTAAACTATAAATTGCGCAAAATTATGTTTTTGTCGAAGTGACACACAACGCGAGTTATGCTCGATTTTTTGCCGATTTTTGACACACCACGCCAAAAAGGTTGCCCATCACTGCCCTATCTCATGCTTTACCGAGGCCAAGGTATACTGCACCCACATCATTACTTTGGATTACTAAGGAGTTTTTTTTTTCATTAAAAAGGGACACAACTTATTCTTGACATTTACATTGATAGTTATGGACTCAAATATATGAATTGAAAGAATTTGTGATTGTGCTCTTAACATTCAAAAGAGTCCACAATATTATTGTGGGACAGAGATTCATAAACTTCACACTTCGATCTAGCATTCCTCATACTACAGTTTTCCCCCTTCCATTCAATCATATCCGATTCTGGGAGACTTCCTGGACTGTAGTTTTCTTGGCAAGTTTTTTCAGAAATAGTTTGCCATTGTCTCCTTTCTAGGGATGACAGACAATTACTGGTCCAAGTTGGCTTTGGGCCTAAGAAGTGACTAGAACTCATGGTCTCCTAGTTTTTAGCCTGATGCCTTAATCACTACACCAAACTGGCTCTCCATAGTATGATTATTTTTGTTGGTTATTGTTCTTTTTAAGTTTTTTTAAAATTATTTTTCTTACCAAACAACCTGGAGCCTTGAATAAAAAGAATATCTTTATTTTATTTATTCTTATTTTGCTTATTAATATCCTTTTTTTAAACAGATAATAGAAGGCAGCAAACATAGCCAACACATCTTCCTCCTTTTATTTTCCCACCACAACAACCTTGTGAGATGGGTTGGGCTGAGAGAGAATGATTGGCCCAAAGTCGCCCAGTTGACTTCCATGGCTAAGCCAAGATTTGAACTCACAAATCTCTTGCTTTCTAGCCTGGTGCATTAACCACTAAACCAACTAGCCCTCTTAAAAGCAATGCTCAGTAAAAGTGGTTAGAGAAAACAGTAAACAGCAAAGCTGCCTATTCTAAAATAAGAAAATTATGCAGATACAGATTAACAGAGTTGGAAGGGACCTTGTAGGTTATCTAGTCCAAGCCCCCACACAAGTAGACCCTACACCATTTCTGACAGATGGCAGTCCAGTCTCTTCTTGAAAGCTCCCAGTGATGAAGCTCCCACAACGTCCAAGGACAGGCTGTTCTATTGGTTGATTGTCAGAAAGTTCCTTCTAATTTACAGGTTGAATCTCTCCTTGTTCAGTTTCCATCCATTATTCTTTGTCTGGCCTTCAAGTGCCTTGGAAAATAGCTTGACTCTGTCCTCTCAGTGGCAGCCCCTCAAATAGTGGAACACTGCTATCATGTCTCCTCTGGTCATTCTCTTCACTAGAGTAGCCATGCCCAGTTCCTGCAACCGTTCATCGTATGTTTTAGCCTCCAGTACCCTAATCATCTTGATTTGAAGGGAGCCATTCCATCAGTGAAAATCTAGGCAGTACCTCCAATTTGATATTAGAGAATGGAATGGTATTAGGAGTGATACATATGTTTAAAGTGTTTGATTTCTACATTATTTAGGGCTACTTGTATGTTAATGCTAACATTTAAATACAGGAGGGAAAAATCAACAGTCAGCTTGCCAGTCAGAAGTAACCTTAGCAAAGGGCAGAGAGAAAAGAGATATGATAATGCTATCTACTCCTGCAACAATAGCGCAGGAAATTACCATCCCAGTCACAAAAATAGGGCTTCATAACATCGGTTTATTTTCCAAAACATTATATGCCATCATTTGCCAGGCAAACTCCATTGCATGTTACACAAGGGGAGCAGAGCCATCTCTTTTTTCAATTTTCTCAGTCTCACCTAATAACTTGGAATTTCCTTGTGAGATCTCATCTATATGGGAACCAAGTTATACCCTGCTTAGCTCTTTTTGGGCTCAACCAAGATATAGTAGAGGCCACCGCCTAGCTGGACTCAAAGGTAGTGGCTTTCTACCAAAAAAAGGTGGACTACAACTCATCAAAAGTGTTCATTGCTGTCTCACATACTAGGAACAGGGTAAGGTTTTTTTTTTAATCACAATGCATTTTTAAACAGGAAAGGAAGGCCAGGGTGACCACTCATAACACTCTTATGAATGGCTGCTATTAAAGATCACTGCCTCTTTTTTCTGGAACTCTATACAGTCACTTTTTAATAATAGACTGTAAAAGCAAGGTGCATATATGTTTTCAATTCTGAAAGATACTTCAGGCATGTGAAAAAGGGGGCTGAATTAACGGTTTATGCCATTAATAAGGCTCTGCATACCTGAACAACTAGACACAAGGACAGTTTTTCCCTGAATGCCATCACTCTGCTAAACAACTAATTCCTACAACACTATCAAATTGTTTACTAAGACGGTATTACTATTATTCTCTTCCTTCCTAGTACCTATCTCTTTCCACTTATGACTATAACCATGTTGCTTGTATCTTTACAATTTATATTGTTTTGTTATTGCTTAGTATGATTTGATTGCTTATTAGTATCCAATGACTATCGCTAAGTGTTGTATCTTATGATTCTTGATGAATATATTTTATTTTTTCCTTATGTACACTGAGAGCATAGTATGCACCAAAGACAAATTCCTTGTGCGTCCAATCACACTTGGCCAATCAAAAATTCTATTCTATTAGTTTACTTTTGTACCCCCAGAGGCTTTGCATTTAAAAACAAAAGCCTGAATTCTTCCTAATTCAAACCAAAGCCAGGAAAATAAATCTATTCCCTTACCTGAATTCCACAAAGCCAGATTTATCCATCTGTTTTCCCAGGGAGGTGGGAAATGGATGGTGCATTTTGTTTGTCCAAACGTCTCCCTTCTGTTTGCATTCTAATGCTGCACACCAGACAGAAAGAGAGCGGGGAGAGTTCAGTTGGAAGATTGTGGGTGGAGGATTGAAAGTTTATCTGCGAAGGTGGAAGAGATCAGACCTCATCAGACTTCCAGTCAGGGTCAGGGTCTTTGGGTTCCAAATCAGCGGTGGGTTGCACTTATTTTTACCATGGGTTCGCCACACATGTGCACGCTTGCTTCGCATGTGCACTTTCCGTGCATACACCTGGCCTTCTGCACATGCACTTTGCTTTCTTGTGCACCTTCCACACATGCCCGCAGCCTCAAAAATGTGGCTAAATAGGATGGCATAACACTGGGGGGAGTGGACAGCCCCCCGCTATCTCCGCTACCGGTTTGCCTGAACCAATCCAAGCCGACTGAATATCACCTCTGTTCCAAATGTATTTGCAATGGCTAGGATGCAGGCGGCAATTTCCCAATACTCAAAGAATAGAGTTAGCGTATTCCAACTTAGTCATGGACTACCTGGTGGATAATTGTAGTGAAATGATGTTTGTAAGTCACAAACAGTCAAACATGATTGAACCACCATCCTATCTTGGCTGAGAAAATGTGGATTACTACAAGTGGCGACAAAATACAGTATAGAACTATCCAACTCTTTATTGCCACCTGTGAGTCATCTTTACCTTTGCAGCCCAGTTCCATGTTTTGGGTTAAGTGCTATCAAGTCACTTAATCATCACTCAACTTAATAACTTGCAATTCAGCATCCATATAGATAGGCCTTCTCCAGGATGGTCAAATAATCCAACAATGCACTCATTGCAGAGGTGGGTTCCTACCAGTTCGCACCTATTCGGTAGAACCGGTTCGTCAAATCTACCGAACCGGTTAGAAGAGGTTCCACCAGTGGATACAGAAAGCAGGCCACACCTACAGAAGATGTTCCAAAAAATTTTGAAATCCACCACTGGTCCTTGGATATGATTATTCTACACTATCATGCTCATATTTATAAAACTCAGTGCCTCTGTGAAAGGTAAGGATGACTACTGCATTTGTGGTGCAATCAGAACATTGCGTGTGTTGAAGTTGTTTTAACGCAAACCAAAGATGCCTTTTAAAAAACAAGTTTACATCATATTCTTATGCATGCCAGTGCTGTGTGTGAGGTAATTTAAGGTGGTTCTGACAAGTGTTGTCGGCATCTTCATATCTGGTTACATGGGCGGCAAGCCACTCCCACAAAGGAGGCCACACCCACAGAGTAGGTTCGAACAATTTTTGAAACCCACCACTGATTCATTGCTACTGTAATCAACTCTTTACACACCAATCTATTCTTTTTCTATTTAGACCTCAGTAAATCTGATGGGTCTTTAAAGGATCCCAAGACATCTCATGTTCATTTGGAATATCATAGACTAGATATGATAGCCCTAATACTGTATTTTGCCATCCCCCAAACCCAATCAACTAGGGAAGTGCTGAGACTCATGTAGTCAATCTTCCCCATATTTGATAGAAATGCTATACATATGAGCATGCAATGTATTTTATATCAGGAGCCAAAATTTGAATTTCCTTCAAGATCTCAAATGAATATGCTGTGCACACTTCCTACTTTCTATTATTATTATTTTGTTCTCCAATTAAGAGCATGAAGCTAAACTTGGGGGTTAAATTTAACCTCTCCTTCCAGAAATGGATCTTTTGATATTTATTTATGTGTTTATTTAATGATGATGGGGGAAAAAAACCCTACATGTGCTTAAATTTACTCATACCTGTTACTTCTCAAAGCAGTCTAGCATGTTGTTTTCCCCAATCAGCCAATCAGAAGATGCCAGTCCCTTCCCATCTCATAAAGTTAAAGTCCTAATAACAGACATCCAGTTAGCTTGCTGTTATATAAGGAAGCTCTGTTGTCCTAGTCTTTCCTACAAAAATTTAATTATATTTTTCACCCCAAAGCCAAAGGCTGGCATTTTGTAGAGGAAGGAATAACAGAAGCTGGGCGGGGTGGAGTTAAAAGAGGGATCAGCCTGGAATCTCTACATAGCCACAAGCGCACTAAGTCCAACTCTCATTTTGTTGAGTCCATTAGCAGTTGCTAATGTTAGTTGAGATGATTCCTATCAGAGGTGGGTTCCTACTGGTTCGGACCATTTCGGCCGAGTAGGTAGTAACTCGGCCGCCCACGCCCAAGAACTGGTTCTATCGGCGGCGCCATAGGCAGTGTCATCTTGTTTTTTGCTTCTGTGCATGCACAGAAGTGATTTTTCACTACTGTGCATGCGTGCATGCGTGCCCAAAGTGCATCCCTGAGCTAACCGGCAGTAAAAGAATCCAGAACCCACCCCTGGTTCCTATGTATAGGCATGGGTAGCAATAAATGAATATAATTGGACCTTCATGTGTAGACCTTATCTTTCATGCCTGATACGTTATTAGTGCCATAACTAATTCCTTCTCATGTCCCACAACTGAGTCTCAACAATCCGAATGCATACTGATGCTGCATGAGCTACTGAATTCTTCGTGAAGTTCCATGCTCTTGCCATTCCAGAGTTGCCCCTTTCCTGTTCTCCTGACCCTGGAAACTTGTTGGTCCCCTTCCAGTCTCATTGTGTCTTTATGAAAGCAACAAGTTCCTTCGTTTCATAAACAATGGGAGTCATTTGAGCTGTTATTTCCCCTCGAGCTGGGCTAGAGCCAGATGGAACAAGGCAACTTCATCATACCGCTTACAGCTGGGCCTGAAAGCATTTTTTAAAAAATACTGCTCAGCATTCCCAGCAAGATGAAGAACCAAGCGTTGTGTGCAGGCACCTTGCAATCCATCCCAGGATGGGAGAAGTTGGCTTTGGAGAGGGCAACCTGGGGAGAAAGCAAACCTCAATCCTTAAGCAAAGCAGTTGCTAAGTGAAACAGTGACTGTGCTTAAACCTTACTTCAGCTTCCCTTTGCTTTACAGACCTGTGAAGGTCGCAAATGTAAGGATAGATCGCACACAGGTAAAGCAAAGGAAAGATGAAGTAAGATTGTTAGCTAAACAAAGGACTCTCTGTATAGTTTCCAAGTCAGGGGAGGTAACACTGTCTTTCTTTCTGCATTCATTAAGGACATCTCAGTTACTTGGTGCTTTCGTACACTATATGCTTGAAATTCAGATAAATTACTCCATGGCTCAAAATAGTCTTGAATCCTTTTGCCTGCATGCTTCTCTCTTCTCAGGGCATTTTCTGTGGCTGATGTAACTCTTGAAATTCTCCTCCCCTGAAAGTTGCAATGATGGCCCTTCTTTACTTCTGCTTCAAAAATAGTGATGAAAGAAATGTCATTCTGGGTTCGGCTCCAAGTGGGGGAAAAAGACACTGGAGACATGGAGGCTGCTTGGAAAGATGGTTTAATGGAGGACAGGACTACATGGCTTGAGTCCTGAACAGAAAAGGTGATCACATGCTTCAGTGTTGGTGGAGAAGAGAAGGGAAGCCAGGAAGAGAAGCTGAGTCCCTGGTTTTATGCCCTTTCTGGCCTTTGATCTTGATCTTGAGCTCTGATTGGTTGTCAGACTCCCATGGAGCTATACAGGGGCAGCTCTCTAGGCTGCATTTTGAATCCAAGTTTGGTTGAGTTCTCAGATGCCATGTGGGGAGTTAGGTAAAGGGCCAATATAATCATGCCTTAATCCTATCCCCTGGAGCTGAAGGGGAGAACTCTTTATTATGTAAAGTGGACTAGCATGGCCTTCTTAATGGCCCATTGACAAAGTGGGGATGGGCAGGAAGCTACAGGGAGCTATTCTGTCTTTTAAAACATGTTTCTTCCTTTTAACATCCAGAGAAATATTCTGCCTTTTCAATATTTCCTAGGATATTTCATTTTTCTGGGAGAGGTCTGGGTGATAACTTCCTACAATAAGCACCAGATCTTTGGGGAACCAGACAGTAAGAGTGCTGACAGGTAGGCAATGGCTAGACGCTATGGGTTGATTCTCCTTTGATTTTTTTTAGTGAACGGTGCTTTTATTATTTTAATGTTATGCTTTGTTTTATGATGTTTTGATTGTCATGAGCCATCCAGACTCTTGGGACATAGGTGGCATGAAAAACTTACAAAATAAGCAAATAAGTAGAGGGTAACAGGATTGGAAAAGGATAATGAGAAGGGTGGGGGAGACGGGACAGGAGGACGGTGATGGATAGACTAGAAATTAAGATCTTTAAAATCCTGAGCATGTTTTGTCTTCAGGGGGGAAAATATCCAAGGAGGAATACAATACAAGTGTGTTAAAAGTTGTCACACAGAAGAAGGTCAAGGGGACATAGAAGAATGGGTTTAAATTACGGGCAGCCAAATTCAGATTAAACATTGGGGGGGGGGGGGAGAAAAATAACTTTAACAATAACAGCAATTGATGGTGCAACCAATTACTCTCCCATGCTGGATGAGTTTAGCGAAAGGCAAAAATAAATAAATTCATTTGTCCACAATGTTTTAATTTGAATTCCTACAGTAAGAAGGCCATTACCCTTGACAAACTAAAAAACCTCTTCCAGCGCTATATTTCTATGCTTGATCAGACCTAAGATCCATATAGGTATTTGTGTATATTTCTGTGTGTGTGTCAAGATGTATAACTAAAGCCAACCCCCATTTTACATGCATTACCCTTCCTTCCTTCCTTCCCTCCCTCCTTCTTTCTCTCCCTCCCTCCCATGATAGTACATTATATAGATTCATTGTTTGTAAGGGTTCACTTCTGAGTGCACAACAATTCTAAATTCCTCTCCAACTTCTTGATCATTTTTAATATTATCCTTCTCCTGTTAAATAAATTAGTAAACAGAAGCTTCAAAGATCTGATGCTCCTAATTATTGTTCCAAGTTATTTTTCAATTAGCTATGGACACTACCGTATTAGGGATAAGGATCTGAGGATTTACATCTTTCAACTTTCAATTTTGAATTACTTTGCCATATAGAATTCAAATGGAAAACAGGACCCCCCCCATTTGAATGTTTATAAATAACCTTATTAATTGAGCCCAAAGGTCTTGTTTGGTCCAGTAATCCTGGGAGAGCAGAAATATACTGCATTTAAACATGGAAGCCAAAGGTTATCTCTCATGATGATTAATAAATATGCTTTTGTATAAACTATCTTGCTGGGTTAGATCCCTCTAATTGTCACCCTTTCATTAGTGCTGGCTGGATTTATTAAAGAAACTTGGTGTCAGGTTTCCAAGTAACACCCCCAACGAAAGAAAACTCCGAGGCCTGAGTTTCCCCAAAGTTCCATTTTATTAGAGATGTCATATTGGCACATCTGGGAAAACCCAAATCTGAAAGCTTCCAGGTTTTCCCCACCCAAAAGAAAGTCTTAAGTCCCTGCTCAGCACCCACATGTCTGTTTATCACATGGTCCAATCAGGCACTGTCCCAACTGGAGATGTTTCACAGTTACACCACTCCAGGTGCAGGGCAAGATGTCCTTGAATCTCTGAGAAAGGAATGTTATTTAGACTATCCCTCCCATTCGCCATATAATCCCCCCTTCCAGTTTTCCACAGCATTAAATGTGATAGGCCTGAAGGCCCAGTGCAAAAGATGGCTTCCAGGCCTGATGCTTGGAAGGTGTGACAGCTTTTCCCCATTTTATCCCTCCCATTGTTTTCAGAGGTAGACTGTATAGGCAGGCTAGGTAGTGTATCTTAACTTGGCAACATGCAGAAACTCTAGTCTAGAAGCTGAATAGCTATCAGTAGATTGTCTGCGCCGTCGCCTTAAATTCATCTGACTTTTAACACCACTGAAGACAGGAATCATCAGCACGTCTTAGAGAAGTGGATGAGAACCGCATTTCATGACAGTTCTCAACCCACACACTCTTCATCTCCATAGCTCTGAAAATCTATTATCGTCTTTGATGATACAATCCCGTCAACAATTGCCAGCAACTCTGTTTGGATGCTAATTCTCTGCCTTCCAGTGTAACTAGGGTGATTCACCCAGCCGCGTTTTTTGGAACAAGTCCCCCAAAATGTCCACTCGGTGCATTTCTGAATAGCTAAAACAAAACAAAAGAACATTTGATCCCTCTGAGTGTTTAAAGTGAAACGATGTGCAGAACTTTCTTTTCATCACCTTTGTTCTGGCAAATCAACTCCTCAGTTCTGGGCAGTTAGATTTAATTTAAAATTGTTGAACTTCATAGTTTCAATCCTTTGCAGGGACACAGATTGGGATGAAACCAAATTGATACATAGTTCACGTAACATGAAATTCAATATGGAAGGATTAGAATTTTAAAGGGTTTTTTTCCCCCTTCCACCCCAGAGTTACTATGTAGAAGCCAGATAAATGTTCTAGATTTGATTTTGGTAGGCCCACAAGGCAAAAAAACCCCAAACCTTAACCACAGAGATTGGTGCTTCATTTCTGGTACATGAGCCAGGACTCAGTCTGGTCTGAAGATCTCTGCCTGATATACTCAATCAAATGTAAAAGTAATGCTCAAAAAGTGAAAATATAAATTCTGCATAAGCCCAGAGGCATATCAAGTGGATTGCCTCCAGGCTCTTTAAACAGCTACTTTCATTAGTCATTTGGAAGAGATAGCAGGGGAAATTTGCAGATGACAAAAAAATTGGCATGATAGCATAGTTTCCAAGTAAGAGAAACAAAATTCTTCATAGCTTAGAAGAGTGGGCTAAAAGTAACAGAATGTACCATGTTATAATCATTTTCAAAGTTCTTTACTGAAAGAATAAAATTCAAGGTTAGGGGGAGAGATACCTGGCATGCTAATAGTCTGCGTACAAGTTTTGTGAAATCACAGCAAATCACAAATTGAGCATGAATCAGCAGTGAAATCTGGCTGCTCAAAAGACAAGTACAATTTTTAAGGGCACTGAAGGCATGTTATTTCCATATAACATTATGATATAATTCTACTATATTCTTTACTCTTTTAATCTTGTGAAAAGAATAGTATGGTCACTTTCTTCAAGTACCTGAAACTTGTCACATGGATAAAGGTCAAGAACCTGCTCTCTTAATTACAGGAAACAGAGTAATGCCCTTAAGTTATAGAATGTCACATTTCGACTGCAGTTTAGGGAGTTTCCAATTCCCAGACACAGCAATTCAAGAAGGCAACCAATTTACTGGTATAGTTTTTCCACGGCTGGCATCAATGAAGCAACAATGAGCTTTCAGTTTGAATGGTTGTGGCCAGCAGTGAAACCTCAGAACAAAAGAAAACTAGACCATGGCCGTTCAGCTTGAAAGCTTCTGCTGCTTCAGAGGAACCACTGATTTATTTTAGTTATTAGATTTATATCCCACCTTTTCTCTGATGTCTCAAGGCAGCATACACAATACTCCTACTTTCCCCATCACAACCAGCCAAATTATAAATTCGCCACACATAAGCTTCCATGGCTGAGAACAGATTTGAACCTAGTCCAATATTTTAACCCAGTGTTTAAGATGTGTAGATTTCAACTCCTAGAGTTCCCTAGCCGGCCAGCTATGTCAGAAGATGGGCTGGGAAAGTCCTCCAGAGCATATTACACTGCCTTCACAAAGGGGCCATCACAGCGGATGTCACAGAACACAACAAATGTGAAATCCAAATAACTACTATAAAAGGTTATTCTCTACTTGAATCAAGATCAAGTGTTAATACCACTTTATAATGCCTTGGTAACGCCACACCTGGAATACTGCATCCAGTTTTGGTGACTACGATGTAGAAAAGATGTGGAGACTCTAGAAAGAGTGCAGAGAAGAGCAACAAAAATGATTAGGGGATTGGAGACTAAAACATATGAAGAACGGTTGCAAGAACTGGGTTTGTCTGGTTTGATGGAAAGAAGGACTAGGGGAGACATGATAGCAGTGTTCCAATATCTCAGTGGTTGCCACAAAGAAGAGGGAGTCAAACTATTCGCCAAGGCACCTGAGGGTAGAACAAGAAGCAATGGGTGGAAACTAATCAAGGAGAGAAGCAACTTAGAACTGAGGAGAAATTTCCTGACAGTTAGAACAATTAATCAGTGGAACAGCTTGCCTCCAGAAGTTATGAATGCCCCAACACTGGAAGTCTTTAAGAAGATATTGGATAGCCATTTGTTTGAAACAGTACAGGGTTTCCTGCCTAAGCAGGGGGTTGAACTAGAAGACCTCCAAGGTCCCTTCCAACTCTGGTATTGTATTGTATTGTATTGTATTGTATTGTATTGTATTGTATTACTTCTCTCTTCTCCTTGCCCCAGATGCTCTGTACCACTCCAACTTTTTCTCTGGGTAGATTAGACATACTTCCAAAGTCCCCTTTTAATTTCCTAAATGGGCCTATGGTTGGAGAAGACTCCTGAGAACATCGTCAAGGAAACAAACCAATTGACTTAAAAAAAAGAAAGAAAATCACCTCAGGATGTTCCCATTGTGTGGGAATGGTGGCAAATTTGAAGTTAAAGATGCTGCTGCAGACTTGTGCATTGTTCTGTAGCATGCCAGATCTCATTTTTTTTTATTTGAAGAAAAACACGTTTTTAAAAAAATATCAAGTAGGCCAGGAACCATACATAGGAAAAAGATAATGCCGTCTCCCAACTCAGCAGAGTGGATCTTAAGAACATCAGATCTGCCTCGTGCAGGATCGAGCTGAGGTTTCCAAAGTTTGCATGCTATCTTCAGCAACAGAGCCAGCCAAGAGCTTTCAAGGCCAACAGGGCGTGGAGTAAGGAGAAATGGCCCACTACGGCACCACCGAAGAATAGAATGGAGGACTGTCCCGAAATCCTGAGAAATTGTTATGTGTAACTTGAATTAAGAAATAGCAGCCAGGGTGCATCTCAAACTGGCAAAGCTCTTGATGAGAAAATGATGTGTTATTGTAAGAAGCCCATTTAAAAATCGCCAAGGGGATTTGAGCAAATAGGCTTGGGGGATGCATCCAAGAACTGTCAAGTCTTCAAGGTACATTGACTTCAGCCTCTCTTATGGCACTCAGTAGGAACTCACTGCTATAAAACAGTGGGCAGTAGCATACATCATTCTGTCCGGAATGGCTTCTTCCTGAACAAGTGCATTTAAATAGTGTTGGCTCCAGAGTAAGGAGATAAAATGAATTGGGAAGTAGACCTAATCTCTAGGCTGTTGCTACCACTTCTCTTTGCCCCCTCCCTCCCGCGCTATTTACATCCTCAGTGCACTACTAACTTCATTACTGACAGGTTAAATAGGCAAAGGAGGAAAATACTTTAATTTATAGCGGCTTGAGGATGGCATAAGATTACGACAACTGGATCTGCTCTGCAAAAATCCAAGTGACCACTAGATGGTCTTGTCACCCTGCAAAAACAATTCTAAATTATTTATTGGATAAACTCCCAAAGTTGGAGGTGCACAAGAGTGCCAGATCTGAACTGCAAAATACAACTGAACATTAGGGGGCGATAAGAGGTTGATGTTCTTATTCTCTTTGCTTCCCTCTAGCAGCTGTCTGGATATTTTTAGATAGAAAATAGAAATCTGCAAATAAATTATTTTGTCACACCCCAGGGATAAATATCACCTTTGCAGGTGTTGTATATACAGGAGAAAAGACAGTTTAGTTTTTACCTTCCCTGAATCAAATGGATGCAATGTATACAACGGAGAATTATTCTCCTTATAATTTGATCAAGGCATTCATTGAAAGAGCTGCACATTAGAAATACTGTGCTGGCTAAAGAATTCTGGGAGATGAAGTTAAACATGGTATTCAGTAGGTTCTGACTAGTTCTGGAGAAACCGGTAGCGGAAATTTTGAGTAGTTCGGAAAACTGGTAAATACCACCTCTGACACCCCCATTTATTCTCTGCCTCCTGAGTCCCAGCTGACTGGGAGAAAATGGGGATTTTGCAGTAAACTTCCCCTGGAGTGGGGAGGGAATGGAGATTTTACAGTATCCTTCCCCTGGAGAGGGGAGGGAATGGAGATTTTACAGTATCCTTCCCCTGGAGTGGGGAGGGAATGGAGATTTTATAGTATCCTTCCCCTGGAGAGGGGAGGGAATGGAGATTTTACAGTATCCTTCCCCTAGAGAGGGGAGGGAATTGAGATTTTACAGTATCCTTCCCCTGGAGAGGGGAGGAAATGGAGATTTTACAGTATCCTTCCCCTGGAGAGGGGAGGGAATGGAGATTTTACAGTATCCTTCCCCTGGAGAGGGGAGGGAATGGAGATTTTACAGTATCCTTCCCCTAGAGAGGGGAGGGAATGGAGATTTTACAGTATCCTTCCCCTGGAGAGGGGAGGAAATGGAGATTTTACAGTATCCTTCCCCTGGAGAGGGGAGGGAATGGAGATTTTACAGTATCCTTCCCCTGGAGTGGGGAGGGAATGGAGATTTTATAGTATCCTTCCCCTGGAGAGGGGAGGGAATGGAGATTTTACAGTATCCTTCCCCTGGAGTGGGGAGGGAATGGAGATTTTATAGTATCCTTCTCCTGGAGAGGGGAGGGAATGGAGATTTTACAGTATCCTTCCCCTGGAGTGGGGAGAGAATGGAGATTTTACAGTATCCTTCCCCTAGAGAGGGGAGGGAATTGAGATTTTACAGTATCCTTCCCCTGGAGAGGGGAGGAAATGGAGATTTTACAGTATCCTTCCCCTGGAGAGGGGAGGGAATGGAGATTTTACAGTATCCTTCCCTTGGAGTGGGGAGGGAATGGAGATTTTACACGCCCACCAAGCCACGCCCACAGAACCAGTAGTAAAAAAAAATTGAATTCCACCACTGGATAAAGTCCACACATCTTAAAATTGCAATGAAAAATATTGATGTGTGATGGTCTAGCAGAGCTGATTTTAGTATGACTTCACTGTTTGGGAGTAATCTTCAGGGGTGTCTCCAAGATATGGTCAAAAATATCAGTATGCTGGCCAGGACAGCACAACTGAACCTCCAGCTGTTTTTTAAAATCTGTGTCGCAGCCATCATTTTGCCATTTTTGACCACACCCTGCAGACACCTCTGCTGAGGTTACATTGTCCCTGTATTTATTCAACGTGTTTGACCCATTTCCTGAATTAACCCATTATCTGAATTTACAGAGTACGCTGAATCCAGAACTAACAAACCACAACACACTAAGCCAAAGGCACACATACACGCATGCACGCACAGACACACACAATCAGTCAAGCTTGGCACCCTACACAAATGCCACCACTCAGTTTTAATTAGCCAAGTTAAACATGTTGTGTGAACAGGTCCATCAGAAGACACATGGATAATGTTGTACGGGCGACAACTACACCACCAAATCCATCCAGAAGAGAGGTTTGTTTCTTTCCATCCTTCAAAGGTTTTGAATTTGCGAAGTTGGCTTCTCTGGCAGCAGCAGTCATCTGTCTTTCTAGCTCGGGGTCTAAGACAGGCTCGAGGGAGGCTTGGGAAGGGTCCAGTACCCTTGGCAGTCTTCCTGCTGCAAGAACAATGGCTGACATCATGTTTTGTTTAAGCTAAGGCTGCCTTATGGTGTTGGAGGGGAAAAGTTTATTTTCTTTTGCCGATTTGCCATGTCTCTCTCTTTCGTCTCTTTCTTCCTCGCTGCTGGCTCCGGCCAACATTCCAGGCGAGTGAGCCTTGCACAGAGCCTAGATTTCCCATTAGGGCGACTTGTTTGTGAACCAGATTGCCCTTTCCACAATCCACTTCAGCCCTACAAGGAGAGCCTTTCCTCCAGGATCCGTAGGAGGGTTTTAACGGCAACATTTTACACCCCCTTTCTGGAATTGTGGGTACTCGGTGCTCAAATGGATTACAATCAGTGGTGGGATTCAGCCGATTTGCACCACTTCGGGAGAACCGGTTGTTAAGTTTCTGGGCAGTTTGATGAACTGGCCATTGGAAGAAATAATTAGGGCAGAGAACCGGTTGTTAAATTATTTGAATCCCACCACTGATTACAATTCTGCAAAGTGCAATGGCACTTACAGACTTATATACTGCTTTACAGTACTCTACAGCCCTCTCTAAGTGGTTTACAGAGTAGGCATATTGCCCCCAATAATCTGGGTCCTCATTTTACCGACCTCAGAAAGACCGAGTCAACCATGAATCGGTCAGGATCAAACTGCTGGCTATCAGCAGAGTTAGCCTGAAATACTGCATTCTCAACACTGCACTTCCATGGCTCTTAAAGAGCAGGATTCGAGTTGGGGCTGCCTTCAAAAAAGGCTGCTAAAATGCAATTGAAGCCCTGTCTGGTACCCATAGGATAGGATAGGATAGGATAGGATAGGATAGGATAGGACAGGATAGAATCAAATCAAATCAAATCAAATCAAATCATTTTATTGTCACTTTGAATGTACACTAATCGGCATACATTAAAATGAAATTTCATTGCATACAGCTCTCAAAGGGTTACCACCTCCAATATACACTACATAAAGACAACAAAACAAGCAAACAAACACCAAATTATATATATATGCCCACATATAATATACAAGACAGAGAAACAACACAATCTAGTTTGCATGTATACATGTACATGGTGGGAAAAATGAATCTAATGAGTTTACCAGACGGATGGCATAGGGATCAAAGCTGTTACAGAATCTGATAGCCCTGCTAGAAAAGCCAATTGGAGTTTCAATTGCACTGCAACAGTTGCCATCTTGACTTTTTTTGACTGTTCCTTGTGGATGCTCCTGATCCTGAGAATAGTGAGCCTAAGCATATTTGTGTGGGCCTGGTTAATTCAGCTGGCTTCTTTCAATCAGAGGAGGCAAATGGGCAGAGAACATTTCAGCATAATCAAAGAAAGCCTTACTCCTGCCGTGGAAATCACATTGCTGTTGTTTTCAGATTCATTGCTAATTGCTCGCATTCACAGCATACATTCTCAGCTATGAAGACTAGAAACAAGATTTCTCCACCGTTCACAGATCTCAAAAGATAAGAAGGTGCACCCATCTGTGGCCTCAATGTACCCTTTTTCAAATCAAAGGGCACAAGTGCATCACCACATCTGCATTCTCAAATCTGACCTGCTTTCATACAGTTTGCAAGCCCTTGCAATAAAGGCTGGCCAAGCAAATTTTGATTGAATGACTATGGGTTTGCCAAGAACACTGAAATGCAGTACACAGATTTCCATGTCTGTGTATGCAAAGTAAATTTCTACTCAAATCTCAGTTTATGTTTTCAGATTGGAAATAAAAAGTGGGGAGAAAGAGTAGAAGGTTGAAGGAGAATAATTTATATGGCTGTGGCTATGTGCCATATTGATTTTTTTTAACCTTCTTTCCTCCCCTGTGGGTTCCTCTCGGCTCCCAGTTAGACATATTTGACCACATGTGGAAACAGCAGAATGGAGAAGTCGGATGCTCTGTGGCCACATCCTAAGGAACTGTTTTCATAAGTTACTGGAGGTAACTTATTTCAAAAGAAAAAGTGGCCAATTAGCACATTGGTTTAAATTGATCCATGTTATGATCAGCAGATTCCTTTTTGTTAGGCTCCCCTTGTAGGGTGAAGCCAGGCTCTAGCGCTGGCATGTAGAAAGCTATAGCTGATAATTCACTGGGAGAAGAAAGCTTGGAACATGTTTTTTGCATTCTTTCAATCCATTCATTTTATAGGATTCTTGTTTTTTGGGGCATAATGAAGTCCCATACAAACTGACCTGACTTCCTGAAGGAAAGGCAGAATAGGAAACTAACCTATAAAATAAATGACCCAACCCATGTTATAACCAACCAAGTTTAATGTGTGTGAAGACAGCCACTGAGTTTTTAAGTGATCTGAGAAGGCCAAGCTAACATAATGCCATATTTGGCTCCCTGTCTCTCAATCATTTTGTTTTTTCTGCTTTGAGGCTTTGATTTTCCATGTTACTCTTAAGGTATTTAAGTTTTCTATTGATTGTTTTATGTTAATTGCAGCAGAGAGCAGGGTTTTTTCATCCACTGCACATGATTCCATCATTCTCCTACCCTTAACTTCCTGATCAGAAAAATCATTTGTGAAGCCAGAGTGCCTAATTTAAAGACTGCTGGAGAAATTAATAGAAAACCGGCCTGGAAAAATCCAGATATCCATCAGATGGCAGCAAAGAAGTAGATTAAAATCTAGTGCTTTGCTGTCCTCTTGTGCTCACCCTATGTTTTGCAGCCCAAATTTAGTAGCCCTAGGAGAGATAAAACTTGAATGAAGAAATGGGATATTCATCTTGAAGAGATTCTGAAAATCAAGGAAAAAATCATAGACAATGTGAAAAAAATAAAAAACATTTTTTGTCCATTAACTTATATTTTCTATCAGAAAATTATATTTTCTATCCCAATAATTTATGGAAGTTCAATACAGTTGCTCTATATTTTAATCACGAACATAGATGATTTACAGATATATGGATTTCCAACTTCCCCAACCAGAATGACCATTACTGGATGCTGATGACAACAGATTTGTAAGGGTTCTGAGTTCAGGAAATGCATGGGATAAATTATAAATATTTTGCTAATGACAGGGAAAAGAAGGGGCTACACTATGGGGTGACATGCTCCCCATCCTTGAAGAGTTTGTCTGATGACTTTAGAAATTTTAGAAAGTTAACCAAACATTGCCCAAGAAATTTTAAGTCACATGGAAGAAAATCTCAGTCATCTTTTAATTTTATAAATAGGGACCTGTTCAATTTTCTTATTGGTTATTTTATATGCTCTAGATCATGAGTTAATCACAGCCTTTAAAAAGTGTATAACAGGAAATCTTTTTGATTGACTATAATGTGAGTGTAAGCCAGGTCCACATGATGGCAGTGACAGATGTTCAAATTAACAATGGCAAGTTGAACCAACCCAAGAAATATACAACTATAAGTTCAGCTTGACAGCTAGTGAGGTGTAATGGTTAAGGGCACCAAAGTAGAAGAGAGATGTAACGGTATTCGAGAAAGCCCCTGAGAGATGGGGCAAAGGAATGCTTCTTAGGGAATGGTCAAATAAGAGAGGGCAGAGCCCAAATCTGCATAACGGGTGGAAAAAGAGACTCAGGAAGGACCCTCCCTAGTTTCTCAGACTGTAAAGGAAACGGCGGAAGAGCTGTACTTCCAGACTTACAAAATTATGTAAATGCAGACTTATAATAAAATAGAATGAGCTCATGTGGTCATGCTTCATGTCTGGTGTACCTGGGAAGGTTGACAGGAGACTGGGATTTCTAGTCTTGCCTTAGGCATAAAACCAGCTAGGTGACCTTGGACCAGTCTCTCTGTCTCTTGGCCCTAGCAAGTAAGCAATGGCAAACGGCTTCTGAAAATGTTGCCAAGAGTAACTGCCCTGACTGGTCACTAAGAGTTAACACTGGTTTGAAGGTACCTACAGAGAGAGTGAGTGAGTGTGTGTGTGTGAGAGAGAGAAAGAGAGAGAGAGAGAGACAGACAGACAGACAGATAGAGGGAGAGAGAAGGAGAGAGACAGAGGGAGAGGGAAAGAGATCGACAGATGGAGAGAGAGACAAAGAGAGGGAGAGGAGGAGAGAGAGAGACAGAGAGACAGAGAGATGGAGAGGAAAAGAGAGACAGATAGACAGACAGACAGAGAGAGATATAGAGGGAGAGAGAAGGAGAGAGACAGAGGGAGAATGAGAGAGATCGACAGACGGAGAGAGAGACAAAGAGAGGGAGAGGAGGAGAGAGAGACAGAGAGATGGAGAGGAAAAGAGAGACAGATAGACAGACAGACAGGCAGAGAGATAGAGGGAGAGAGAAGGAGAGAGACAGAGGGAGAATGAGAGAGATCGACAGACGGAGAGAGAGACAAAGAGAGGGAGAGAGAGACAGAGAGATGGAGAGGAAGAGAGAGAGAGAAAAAGAGAAAGAGAGAGAGAGATTCTTTAGCTAGAGCCCACGAAAGATACGTTTGAACTGCCTGCTCCTCAGGTACCCACCAAATGCCCCTGAGATGTTTCCTTCTCTCTTCTCTCCATAAAGATTGGGATTGAAGCGCAGACTGCCATTGATTGGGGAGGTTTCATTTAGGTATAATGACTAACTGTTACCATTAATAGCCTTCTCCCCTTCCTCTTCTGTGAGTATGCTAAATCCTCCCGTCTAGGCCAGGGTCACTTCTACATGTCTTGTTAACAATTTTTTTATTATGCAGTATATGAGGTATTTCCTCTTGTCTCTCCAGAATCTACTATTAGTCAGTTTTACTGAGTAATCCTAAATTTGGCTTTTATGAGAAAGGGAGAAAACATTCTCTCTATTTTCCCCACGCCAGAGTTAATCATCTAAACAATAAGATTTTCCAACATGTACTTTTCTTCAGCCTGAAATATAAAGGGTTTTCTCTTAAAACTAGAGCCACCCCAGGAAATCTTACTAACGTTATTGGAATCGTTTCTCCCCCCCTACCCCCAAAAAACTCTTTTGTCCATTGAAATAGGTCTTACAGTTTGCTTTAGGCAAAAATTATGTGAGAATTCAATGTTGTTGTTTTTAAAAGAAGCCTCATTAAGGGGCTGAGCAGACCGACTGCAGGAATGGACCCATTTTGAGTGAGCAAGTAATGAGCTTTGCAAAGATGTTTGGAGTAGAATTTCCTGTGATTGAAAAGCTTTACACAGGCTCAACATTTCAGGACAATATTAGAATCAACCTCTAAATATGGGGTCTGGTGATGCTTTATAAAAACATGTATGCACACGCACACACACACACACACACACACACACACACACACACCCCAAGCACACACATGCATGCGTGCACACACATACACACACACAAACACTTGAGAAACAATTCAACAGTAATGATTTTGTCCACGTTTTTTATATTTTGTTTTGTTAAATTCCTAAACTGGGCAGAAACATATTTTTTAAAAGATTTTTTTAATCCCACCTTTATTATTTTAATAAATATATGATGGTGAACATGCCTCATATTTCCTGCTTCTCCTATTTTTCCACAACAACTAGTGAGTTGGGTCGAGAAAAAAGGATTGGCCCAAAGTCAATTAATGCCAATGGCTCTCATGCCTAAAGTCTCAACCACTAGAGCAAACTGCCTCTATTTACCATTGAAGTTCTCTCCTTCCTTCCTTCCTTCCTTCCTTCCTTCCTTCCTTCCTTCCTTCCTTCCTTCCTTCCTTCCTTCCTTCCCAAGAGAATATTTACTCTTACTTGGGTTTCTTGGCATTTTTCGCAGCCCTATATCTATCACCTCTCCATCATTTTTCACATTCTTGCCAGAAACTCCCATTGCAGGAAGAAGGAACCTAGTAAATATTGTAGAACAGTAATTCTCAATTTAGGAGGCACGGATTTCAACTCCTGGAAGTAACCCATCAGCATGTTGGAGAATTCTGAGAGGTTAATTTTACACCTCTTAAACTTGTCAAGGGTTGAGAATTGAGATAGAGGACATCATCCTGTAATTCAGCATCAGGATGAAACGATGGGAAAAAGCAATGCTGAGACTCTAGAAAGAGTGCAGAAAAGAGAAACAAAGATGATTAGGGGACTATGAAGAACGGTTGCAGGAACTGGGTATATCTAGTTTGATGAAAAGAAGGATTAGCGGAGACATGATGGCAGTGTTCCAATATCTCAGGGGCTGCCACAAAGAAGAGGGAGTCAAGCTATTCTCCAAAACACCCGAGGGCAGGACAAGAAGCAATGGGTGGAAACTAATCAAGGAGAGAAGCAACTTAGAACTAAGGAGAAATTTCCTGACAGTTAGAACAATTAATCAGTGGAACAACTTGCCTCCATAAGTTGTGAATGCTCCAACACAGGAAGATTTTAAGAAGATGTTGGATAACCATTTGTCTGGAGTGGTGTAGGGTTTCCTGACTAAGCAGGGGGTTGGACTAGAAGACCTCCAAGGTCCCTTCCAACTCTGTTATTCTATTCTATTCTATTCTATTCTATTCTATTATTTGGCACAGTTCCCTTGCTCTGAGATATTAAATGAGAACATCTCCACATTTACATGTTAATAGTAGAGTAATATTGTGTTGTACTGTTAAAAATATAGCCCCATTGCATAGCTTCACTCCGGAATTTCAGCTGGTCTTTTTTCTCCTCTTGGAGTTTTGTAAAGCAAATGTTGTTCCAATCAGAAGAATCTAAAATACTTTGGTATTTATCAATTATGCTGTAGATTCATTTGTCCCTCAAGATTCTTGAAATGATGAACACAGGGGCATCTCCCCCCCCCCTCCATCATTCTTCACAACCTTTTGAGATTGCTTGGGCTTTGCAAAAGTTGCTGGTTCAGTTTCATTTTATGAGGTTGAAAAGTAAACAGGAAATTCACCTCTGCCTTTTCCTCCATCCCCATTATCTAAACCCAACACATTAATTCTCATTATACAGAAAGAAGATATGCCAAGATGTAAACCTTATTTCTGGCCTGAATTCTGCCAGTAACTGTTCTGCTTTATATCTGTCTAGGATTAGGACTCCCCTACTCACAAAGGGACTTTGAGTACTCAGTCAGATCTTCTCCTAAACCTACCTAGCAATTCTACCTACTTCTGCCTAGCAATTTACTATGGCCAGTCTTTGTTTCATCTGTAAAGTGTGTTTTGCTTTTTTAGGTAATGGAACATGAACTGAAGCCCTTAAGAGTCCACTAATTCAATTTTCCAGCACAACAATCAATCTCCCTCCTTAACAGAGTCACAAAATAGTCCACATCAATGTAAGCCACAACAGACAGTGCATGGTTATTAATAAAAGTTCTTCTGAGCATATCCTGAATGGCTTGAACACACCTTTCTCAGTAACCCAGATTTTGTAGCACTGTGATTGTGACAAAGGGCCCTTACTTTATGCTGCAGAGTTCATATGTCTTGTTAAGTTTTAATTCAACTTTTCAAAACAAAATGAGAAACTCATACTTATTAAATCAGGCAATCAAACTAGTCCAAAGTAGCCTTTTATTTGGATATATGAGGCCTTTTCAGACTGTTTCTAGGTGGTTTCATACAACATACTAGACCAGTGTTTCTCAACCTTAGCAACTTGAAGATGTCTGGACTTCAACTCCCAGAATTCATACAACATACTAGACCAGTGTTTCTCAACCTTAGCAACTTGAAGATGTCTGGACTTCAACTCCCAGAAACACTGTACTAGGCTAAAGAAGATTGGATAGTTGGTGACTCAATGTTTGGGAAAAGCTAACCATTGTCTCAGTACAACATTAAGTTAATCACTGCAGTTAATAACATGGTTGTTAAATGAATCTGGCTTCCCCACTTGGCTGGTCAGAAGGTTGCAAAAGGTGATCACATGACCATGAACCCTGCAACTGTCATAAATACATGCCAGTAGCCAAGCATTTGAATTTTGATCATGTGACCATGGGGAAGCTACAATGGTTGTGTGAAAACCAGTCATAAAAAGTCATTTTTTTTCAGTGACCTTGTAACTTTGAATGGTCATCAAATGAATAATTATAAGTTGTGGTGTGTGTGTGTGTGTGTGTGTGTGTGTGTGTGTGTGTGTGTAGCTTTTCTTCCCTGATCTTTGGAGAAACTAGACTGCAGGCAGGGCCAATGACTTCTCACTAAAATTGTTTCCTCAAAGTGACATGAACAAACTTTTCTACCCCACAGACATTCTCTTCAAATTCTTCCCAACTTCAGCTGTAACCCCCAATTTATTATGCAGAACAAGAATGGAAATATTTCTCCAATTAGCACCCTATACTTGGTCATTAGACACAAAATCCTGGTTTTGGACTTTTTCAAGTAAACAAGTTCTCTGAGACCGCAAGAGCCCCAGATTCCAACTTGTCAGTCAGAATTATCAACCAGTGGTGGGATTCAAATTTTTTTACTACCTGTTCTGAGGGCGTGGCTTGATTGGCATGGCAGGGGAAGGATACTGCAAAATTCCCATTCCCTCCCCACTCCTGGGAGAAGGATGCTGTAAAATCTCCATTTCCACCCCACTCCAGGGAAAGAATACTGTAAAATCCCCATTCCCTCCTTACCCCATTAACTTGTTTTCCAGCTCCTGTGAAGGGCAACAAAAGAAGACCCAGCCGATCAGCTGGGACTTGGGAGACAGCAAATAGATGGGGGCGGAGCCAGCCAGAGGTGGTATTTGCCGGTTCTCCGAACTACTCAAAATTTCCGCTACCGGTTCGCTAGAACTGGTCAGAACTGGCTGAATACCACCTCTGGTTATCAGCCTTGTATCCTTTATTTAAATAAAGTTTATTAGGTGCCAGTTGTAAAACTGCCGCTGAAATCTTGGAGTCTTTGATTAGCTTATGAGACTCCCTAGCCATTTAGGAAAAGCTATATTTCTAAAAATATAACTTTTTTAAATTTTTTGAAGGACAGTAGATGCCATCTAATTATTTTTGACTCTGGGATTATCTGATATAAGATTTGGAGACAGTCTTAATATTCCACATTTAAATTACCACATTTAACCTCCCTCCCAGTTTCTAGATGTACTCTAATAATTTTTATATTTTTATATTCCCCTCCCTGCCTTTCCCATCACCGTGACCTCAATATGCCATTCCCAAGAGTTTTTCTTCACTTTGTGAAAGTAGACACTTTTTGGCAAGCAACTTTTTTTCAAAGAGGAAATTACCCGAAGGAGAGGCCAGTGGGAAAAGCTTTTAGGCAAATTTACTGCTGATGCTTTGTAAAAAATAAAAACAGTTTTTCATTGCAGGTGTCTCTCTTGGCACCTCATTTCCCACCCCCAAATTGCCCATTCAAGGAATCATCCAGATCTTTGGAGACTTCTAGGCCAAATTCTGGTCCCAGTTTCATCAACAAACAAGCGCCTTGGTAACCAAGAAATAAATTAAGACCAGGTGAAGCCTCCAAGGGAGGCTTGAGAAGCTTGTTATGCAAGCAAAATCTTAGATATTTATCAATTAAAACTCCTTTGATCCCTCTGATTTTTTTGGCTCTCTGGCTGGGTTATTATTAATATGTGCACAAGGAGAGAAACAGTCACGTGTGCCATTTAAATAGAATCACATCTTTCCACATTAAGAGCTGCTTCGTCCTTTTTACACTTTACAGAACAAGAGGTCGTGTCTTTCTTTGCCAAAGGGGATATTCAAGATTAATAAGGAACATATTAATAAGGAACATATATGTCAGCACGAAGGTTCTTCCTACCTCAGTGTTTCTCGACATTGGGAGCTTTAAGATGTATGGACTTCAACTCCCACAATTCCCTAGCCAGCAATAGACTTTGAATGGAGGCCCACTCCTTTACCATTTTAATGCTGAATGTTTACAATGCAGCCTGAACAAGTCATGGAAGGTAGCTACTGGATCTGTGTCTGATTCAGCTCAGAATCCCATTTCGAGGGCAACTTGCCCTCAGTTTTCATTTCCTGGGAAAATCATCCTGTGGGCTTCCCAAAGGCAATTTAGCCACCGCTCTTAGAAATAGGATAGAAAGTCTAACAACAATAGAAGAAGTTGCTTAATAACAATATATATATTATTATCTCTGTAAGAAAGAAAGAGAGAGAGAGAGAGAGAGAGAGAGAGAGAGAGAGAAAGAAAGAAAGAAAGAAAGAAAGAAAGAAAGAAAGGATAGAAAGTTTGTGTCCTGATAGCAGGACTTTTACATTTCCAGAGATAGAATCAATCATTCATTAAGTTCTTATAACATGGCTTGTTTGGATTCTCGGTGAATTGTTTGAATCCGGTCAATTCTGAAATCATGGTTAAGCAAATTACAACAGGGCATAATGCAAAAGAGTCAGCTTGATGTAGTGGTTAAGGCAGAGGTGGGCTTCAAAAATTTTAACAAGGGGTTCTCTGCCCGATTGCTGGGTGGCCGTGGCCATGGTGGGTGTGGTCTAATCAGGCTCCTGCACCATGGTGGAGTGGGGGGTTTGCCCTCCCTGGGCTCTGGAGGCTTTCCTCGAGCCTCTGGGAGGGCAAAAATGGCCTCCCCATGCTCTGGAGGCCCTTTGGATGCCAGAATTGGGCCCATTTCCAGCCTTCCTGAACTTCTAGTAAGCCTGTTTTTTGCCCACCCTGAGCCTCCGCCACATCCAAAACGAGACACAAGGGACTCCTTGGTGGGGAAGGGTGGGAGGGAGCAGCCAGGAGTGGGATTTAGGGGTTCTCCAAACTGCACAGAATTTTAGCTAGAGGTTCTCCCGAACCCCTGCGAACCCCCAGCAGCCCACTCCTGGTTAAAGTACTGGCCTAAAAACCAGGAGACTGCAAGTTCTAGTCCTGTCTTAGACACGAAAGCCAGCTGGGTGACTTTAGGCCAGTTATTCTCTTTCACATCCTAACTCCCTTCATAGGGTGCTTGTTGTGGGAAAAAGAGGAGGAGGAAGGATTATTATGTACATTCACTGCCTTCAGTTACTTATAAAGTAATAAAGGTGAGATAAAGATCTAACAAATGAATAAAATAAATAAGTAAGCCCAGTTGTGAGACTTTGAAGTTCATTCCGAAAAGGAGTCCGGAGACTCTCTTCTCCTCACCAGACTTCTGCATGGAGTTTTTTCCCCATTCCAAACCCATCTCTGTACCTGTAATGATTTCATTCGGTCACCATTTATATTTGGCAGCTGAAGCAATATATTTCTGGCTGGGAAGCCCACGGAAACGAATCTTTTCTTCAAAAGACTGCAATTCTCTGGCATGCCTAAATAATTCATTTCCCAATCTGCTGGAATGCTCACTTCACTTAGACCTCTGGCTTCCAGCCGTCTGGTATCCTAGCAAGCCTTTCAAGGGAATGATGGCTTGACAGCTTTGCAGCTTATATATATATAAGAAACAGACACTATGAAATAATTATGTGGACTGGAGGAAGGAAGCGGAACATTTTTTTAAAACTTTCTGTTCGCGTGGGATAGGCCATTGAGGTTGTTATTCCAGGACCACTGTAATTTGGGACAGAAATGTGATCAGGTCAGCGGAAATGAAGATGATTGTTAATAAGAATAAGCTCCTGGGATAATATGGAGTAGAAATGATGTGGAAATGTTCTAAATCTGCAAGCTCACTACTAATACTTTTCCAATATCTGGACAACCCAGAGATTTTCTGCTTTTCCAAAAAGATCCATGTTCCACTCCATATATTCGTTCTGCAGTTTAATATGATCCAATCGTCACTCTCCTTGTCATGAGAGCTTTCTTAGTTAAAATTAATGAGTCTCTGGTTCTTTCCTCCCAACCCATGGATAATTTACTGTATGAAAAGTAAACTTCATTTCATGTAAATGCTCCATGTATGAATGAATGACCCATGCCTGTGCTTTGCCAATTAGCCTCCTGAACCTTTGTACCCAAATGTACAATGCAAATATAAACAGGTCCTTGGTCCTTGAGACACCTTGATTAAATATCTTGACTGTTTTGGTTCTTAATGTTCTGTTCCTCACTGTCTCTATGCAACATACACAGAGCATTTTTGCTTATTCCATCCTGTTTACAGTCTAAAGTTGGAACAAAGGCAAAGGATATTAGTGTCTCAAAATTAATAAACCTATATAACTCTACATAAATACAGGCAGATGCTCTCTTGCCCACAAACATACTTACTTAGTAGGAGGAGACGGGAATCTCAAGCCTGTTGAAGATGCCCTCAATTAACCTTGAGGGATTCTGCCTTATTCCATCAGTTTGCAAGAGTAAACTATAGAGATCCAGCATTTCTGACTTGCTAACTTCCAGTTGTGCTGTGATTGCAACTGTATATTAACTAGAAATTTGGGAAGTAGCAGTCTCAATCCATCCATCTAGATCAGTGTTTTTCAATCTTAGCAACTATAAGAGGTATGGACTTCATGCTAGCTGAGGGATTCTGGGAAATGAAATCCACACCTCTTAAGAGTTGATGAGATTCACTGGGTTACAAAATCAGGGAAAATTGCTTTAAAATAGAAGAGAAATCTATAACACCTTCTTGACATGCCAAAGATCCCCAAGTCCTCTTCTCGGTATCTTCAATTAAAGCATTTTAATTAGCGAAGTTGAAAAATACATTTGGAATCTCTGGAGGGGTGCTATTCATCTGAGAAGGCTACATTTAGCAAGATGAGCCAAATGTTGGATTCTATGGAATCCAGTGCTTTTGATGCAACCCATAGATCAAGAGTCAAGCATCTGCAGACCATAAATCAGGAGTCAAGCATCTGCAAAGAAAGGAGAGAGAGAGAGAGGTGGATTTAAAATGTGGGGAAATCATCCAGAACTTTTGATCTCCTGCTCCCTCAATTGTCTCAACCCGTTGTCCCTTGGAGACCCTTATACTTGATTTCACTTCTTTCAAATCCCTTTTTATTCCGCATATTATTCAAGAAGCCTCAGATTTAACCTCATCATCTTCAAATGTACAATTGACTCAATTAGATTCTTTTGCCTGCTTGAGCGAATGAGAGGATCCAGCTTCCTATCTAGCTGTCCCACTTTACTAAGCATGACGAAGGGCTTCCATAGTAGAAAACTCTTCATTTAAAAATAGCGAGCTTTCCCATTCATTGTTGATGAAGCTACTGGTCCATAACTTCTATGCAGAATATGTAGGATGCTTTTCTCTGATTTTCTATATAAAAAGCACTTTTTCATTGGTGGAGAGAAGAAGAATTATGACTCATTAGGACATGAGCCGACCACCTTTTCTGCTATTTGTGAACAAAACAATTCTCTTTGGAGAAGCAGGAGGAGAATTCTATAGGATACTCAAAAGGAATATAGCATGGGAAATCTCATTCCAGGTGTGCGGGTTCTAGGCTAGCCAAATTTTAGATTCTGTTCTATCATCCTGCAGTTTATGATGAATGAGATCTGTTGGACTAGGACCAGAAGACTCAAATTGAAATTGAGTAGTTAGGGGGAAGTAACCCTGTTTTAATGCAATCTAGTATTTAATCTAGGGTTATTGTTGTGGGGATAAAATGAAAGGAGATCCAATCGGGACCCTTGAGCTCCTGGAGAAAACACAGGAAATACCGTATACCAAATCAATCAATCAACCAAAACCAACAAACAGTCTGCATGGATCTGCAGAGCCATTATAAGATAAGGTTCCCCTTGCACATATGTGCTAGTTGTTCCCAACTCTAGAGGGCAGTGCTCATCTCCGTTTCAAAGCCGAAGAGCCAACACTGTACGAAGATGTCTCCGTAGTCATGTGGCCGGCATGACTAAATGCCGAAGGTGCACGGAACGCTGTTACCTTCCCACCAAAGATGGTTCATATTTTTCTACTTGCATTTTTACATGCTTTTGAACTGCTAGGAACATCCAAAAGGTTTCTAGAGAATTTCTTTTAGCTTTTCTTTTTAGAACTTTTTCCTTTCCTTTCCCACCCAGAGTTACTTAAATGAGATGGACAACCATATAATGGGAGACAGAGAAGGTGTATGACACAGTAGTGATCAGAAGCAACAGAAGGCAAGAAGGAATATTGCGTTCCCTTTTGCTGTAGTCTCTCTCTCTCAATAGTTTGGCCATGGAGAACTTGATTATTTACAAATACAGGGACCATTTTCTAGAAAACAAACTGGTGTCCTCTAGACATCACCATGACTAGGATATTCTCTATAATTCAATTAACTTTTCTCTTTTAGGGAGTAGATGAGTAGATATTTGGCAACAGTTACTGTAACTGTACCCATACAATCAAACCTCCACTGCCCTTTTATATACTGTATAAACTCTTATAAAAACAGGCAGAGCTTTGACTGTATGGTCATAGCCACTATATTGATGTTTTACCACCACCACCCCTCCCCCAAGTGCTCTTTCAGCAAGCCAATTTTCTCATTTAAAAATTATTTTTGTAGTTATTTTTTACAAAAGAAAAGTCAAGTCTGTCATTAAACTTGACATTTGCCAAGTGAAACAGCAATGGGCACATTGGATCTCACTGAGAGTATATTGCCCATCACTCTTCAGATCTTTTCTGACCACACAAACATGGTCAGGAGGGGCTTTGAGTAGTAGTAATTTGAAGGGCAGCAAGCAATTTGCATTCACTGTGAAGAACACATCCTAGGAACTTTTATAATGCCATATGATAACATTACAAAAAAAAACAACACCTGCGGACTCTGTCCAGCGCTTTGGTGCCTCCATAGGGATTCATCCCAGAAGGCAGTCAAAAAAAGCAAGATACCCTCCCCCCATGCATTCTCATACAAAACCAAACCCAACTAATAAAAGTAGTCTCAAAGAAATCATCACCCATCCTGATAGTTGCAGGAATACTCTGTAGCCTAAGCATTCAAGCTTCCAATTCTTTAAATATTAAACGTGTTTTAAAATGATAGCAAATGTCTTCTGAATTGAAAGTACTGAGTAAAAAAAACCCGAATTAACCTGATTCTACAAGAAAAGGAATCTGTTTATGTGTTTATGTTTCAAAATAAAACAAGAGGTCAGAAGCTAGGAGCCTTGGTACTGAAACTGGCCCTGAAATATGGTCAAGGATTCCCTTCCCCACTTTTATCAACTTGGAGGCAAAGAAGGATGCTGGCTATGGCAATGGGATGAGCTGCCTTGGGGGTAAAAGATGTGACCTTGGCCTTCACTTTCCCAACTTCTGGTCATTCAGGAAGTGTCGACCTAGCAAACCACAAGTTGAGCAGGTGACTATAATTATAAGGAGATTACAGCATTAAGAACCACACTGTCTTATCACACCATAGTGATAAGCAGCTGTTACAAATAGCAAAGGTATCCTTGAAGGGGGGAAAAAGAGGGTGTGAATTTTGGCAAGTGAGCCCCTAGTGATGCAGGCCAAGAAGGAATTTGAGGAACAAATAGCCGAAGACAGAAAACAAATAATGTTTGAAGCGGAGGGAGCAAAGTCTGCCAAGGAAATGTTACAGACCATGAAGGCGTAAGTGGAACACACAGAGCTGACAAGAAGATGTGGAGAAGTGTGGTGAACCTGTTGCGTGAGGCCTTGCAGTAGGAAATATTGGGGGGATTAACCCGCCTTGCAGTTCCCTTGGAGATGAAGAAAACTGGGCAAGAAGCACAAATTAAAGGTTCCCAAGATGTGGTCCAAGAATTAGGTGGGTAGACTAAGCCCTCATGAGTCACGATAACCACATTATTAAATCACTTCTGTAACACTTCTCCATTTCAACTCCATAATCCTTATTGAGACTCTTTGCAGTGGTTACGCATTTCTGATTGAATGCTGTCTCTGTTCTCCTGCTCAGACAAGGGCTAAGATCCTGGATAAAAATGTTCCAAGTGGAATATTTCACCGTTTTCCAGTAGCGAAATCTTAGCAGGTGGGGAGAGAGAGCTGTCATGTCTCTAGTGTGCAACATAATATTGATAGAATCCATTGCCCTAAGACAGGTGTTAGGTAAGCTCCCCGTTGGGAGACCGAGTACGTTCAGAGAAGTGTTGTGTGCTGTTGGAGAACACACAAACCAGCATGCAGAGACACTGCAGTTTAAATAGGCTTTTACTTTCATGAAAATAGAGGTATCAGAGTCCATCAAACAGTCCAAATCATACATGGATAAGACAGTCAGTCATCAATGTCTTTCAGTTAAGGGATAATCCAAATAACATAGTCCAGTATCATATAATAAGTTCAATACTCAAAGTTTGCTAGCAGTTGCAAAACTTACAATAGCTCACGACACTTTCTAACAGCCAGTTTCCAAAACACTCAGATCAGATCAGCCCAGTATCTAACAAAACAGAGAGCTAACAGTCATTCTGGCTCCCTCTTATGGCTGATTGAGGAAAACAGCAACCAATCAAATTTTACAGTATGATTTAAAGAAACAGGTATAGCATTGTTACATGGTTTATATATTGCCAACCCAACCATTAGATTATATTCCTAACAACAGGAATGGCAAACCAAGCTCCTGGGTTCCAGCTTGCATGTGCACCTCACAATCATGGGCTCTACATGGGGCTGCCCTTGAAGAGCATCCGGCGACTTCAGTTGGTACAGAACGCGGCCGCGCGAGTGATTGTGGGTGCACCGCGGTTCACCCACATAACACCTATCCTCCGCGAGCTGCGCTGGCTACCTGTCAATCTCCGGATGCGCTTCAAGGTGCTATTAGTCACTCATAAAGCCCTGCATGGTAGTGGATCTGGATACTTGAGAGACCGCCTCCTGCCAATCACCTCCCTGCGACCAATTAGATCACACAGATTGGGCCTCCTCCGTATTCCATCAGCCAGCCAGTGCCGGCTGGCAACTACAAGGAGGAGGGCCTTCTCAGTAGTTGCCCCGACCCTTTGGAACGAACTCCCCGTGGAGATTCGTACCCTCACCACCGTCCAGGCCTTCCGCACAGCCCTCAAGAACTGGCTAGCCCGTCAGGCCTGGGGACAAGGATAGCCGCCCCTCCCGAATGATGAATGTATGTTGCTTATTACTTTTATTATATGTGTCTATGTTACTGTTTGTACTTCCCCTCCCTGATTTTATGTGAGCCGCCCTGAGTCCCCTCAGGGAAAAAGGCGGCCTACAAATGTTAATAAAATCAAAATCAAATCAAATCAAATCAGCTGGCTGGCGTGCATGTGCAGGCAGGTTTTCAGCACTGCTGCGCACGTGAAGGACAGCTGATTGTTACCCGCACATGCGCACCAGAAACCCGGAACATAAACAGGCAAGGCTGCACATGCTGGGCAATATGGCATTGCGTGCCACTTTGGCCACGCGTGCCATAGGTTTGCCATCACAGCCCTAAGATATAGTGATAGCCACCTGGATAGAGAGTCCATAGCTATTCATTTAGCTAACTGGGTGGGGGGGAGGGTTCTGTCAGTTTCTGTCTGATTGGAAATTAGGATTCTGAATATGATGGACCCATTGGCTCTAGGTTATGTTCATAAATGCAAATGTGTAAATACACAGTGCAAACCTCACGTGTTCTCCTCTCCCCCTTCTATCCATTAACAGTGAGTACCACCAACTCCAATAGGAGCAGATGTATTTATTCAAACTAGGTACTTAACGTGGTTCTAATTGAGCCCTTTCCTAAACCATCAAGAAGGAAAGTCAGCTTAATCAGCTGAAAGACAACCCTCTTTGTGTTCAAAAGGTGCTTTTTTCCAAAAAGCAACTGGACTTTCTCATTTTTTCCCTTTAAAAACAGTTCACTTCTCAGCCAAGAAGCCTTTTCTGTTCTAAAAACCAAGGGATTCCAGTTGCCTTTTAGAAAAAGCACCTTCGGGGCAACCGTGACTTGGATGATTAAAAATCTCCATAGAGACCATCTGTCAGGCCTGCAGTCATATTCTTTTTAGGATCTTTGGCCTGCCACACACACTCTCTCTTTCTTTACTATGCTGTTTCATTAGTGGGGAATTGGGAGGGGGGATAGTAAGGTGTAGAATGTTGTGGTCAAAATAAATCATTCCTTTCTAGAAGCCCAAGGTCATCCTTTGTCTTTGCACCTCTGCACCTGACCGGAAGTGGATGGGTGGAATTGCCAGTGTGGCAGTGGAAGATTGGACCATGTGATGAACTTGTGGGTGTGGGGGCAAGGTCTTGAACTTTCAACTGGTGGAAAACCCAGGAAGCTTTCAGATTTGGGTTTTCCACAGAGGTACCAACATGTCTCTCTTATTAAATTGGAACTTTGATGAAAGCTATGCCTTGAACTCTGATTTAATTCTGGATGATATTTGGAACGCTGACACCATCATTACATGAGCTCAACTCAGTGGTGGTATTCAACAGCATATTTAACCCAATTCATTTTCTGGGTTCATAGAATACAAAGAACCATATCAACTGAACAAACTGGGCTTTCAGAACATGCTAATCCATGGGGTGGGGGGGAATCCTAATAGATCACACTAACTAAGATTTACTGGGTCTTTATCAGAGTTGGCTGTTTTACTCAATATGCTTAACTATGTTTAATTCAAATTCTTTTCTAATTTTGCATTATTCTTGGAACTGTAAAGTAGACTCAGACAATATAAGTATTTCCAGTACATTTGAGAGAATTAATTACTCATTTTAGCAATTAAGAATGAAGTAGCATGTTTTAATGTGCTATTCAAACACTCCATGTTAAGTCATCTTAAGAAAGCTTCTGTTTTGAAAAGTAACATATACATCTTTTCATAAATTGAATAATTCTAAGAGTTCCTACCATTAATTACTACGATATTTAACTCAGCGTCCTAGTTTCTCTCTCTCTCTCTACCTCTCCCTCCCTCCCTGTGTGTGTGTGTGTGTGTGTGTGTGTGTGTGTGTGTGTCCCTCTCTGTCTCTCTGTCTCTCTCTCTCATCTTCCCCCTCCTCCTCTGGCCTGACTTTTCTGTCCTAGCTTTTAGCTATTGGTATCCCATGTCATACCTGGCTGGAAAAGAAGTTGGCTTAAAACACTGCTGTCCCATTTGTTCAATCTGTTTCACGGCTTTGGCAATGATGTCAGCCAACTTATCTGTCCAGACAATAGTTGTCCTGGGCCCTGCTGCTTCCACCCCCTCCCATCTGTATCAGAAAAACAAGCACCAATCATCTTCTTTCCTGTGGGTGGGTCTCTGAGGACATTGATGGACCTTTTCCATGGCTCCCCCACCATTTTAGATAGACGTTTACCAGTCTTACAGAAAAATGTGTAGAGTTTTCCCATGGTTACTGTCACATGAGTTAGAATGGGGAAACTCTCATCAATTTCACCCCAAAGAAAAGAATAGAAAAAGGGAAGGAGAAAAGAAAGGGAAGGGAAGGAAAAGGAAAAAGAATAGGACAAGGCAAAAAGAAAGGAAAGAGAGGAAAAGAAAGAGAAGGAAAGGAAAAGGAGGGGGAAATGGAAAGGGAAAAAGAGAAGGGGAAAAATGAAAAGGGAAAGGAGAAGGAAAGCAAAGAGAAAATGGAAAAGAAAAAAAGGGAAAGTTTACCATTCTAGTGTTCCATCAGTATGTGAGCAGGATGTGGGTGTGGCTCAGAGGAGGTATACACTTACCTTCCCTACTTGTTTGCAAATGTGAGCGCATGCGCAGATCCTTCCGTGCATGCGTTTTTGGCAAAAGAAAATGGCCTAAGTGGGATGCTGTAGAGTTGGGGGCGGGTGGGCGTAGCCACCCACGATATCCACTACCTGTTCAGGCGATCTGGTCTGAACTGGTAGAATACCACCTCTGGTATGGATATGTCCACCAATTTATTGGTCCTTTTGACCAGCCTGTCACAGATCCAAAATGCACTCAACCTGGGCAGTGACCAGTGACTAGAAGTTTGGGGGCACGCCCGCAAACAGCATAGAGTAGCCAATTGGAATGGAGGGATTTGCCCAAGATGAAGTGTAGCAGACAGACTCACGCAGCCCCTCTTGCACTGGCAGAAGTTGAAAAACACAACTTTTGATAGTCACCAAGAAGAAAACAGAGGGGAGTTGCCAGCAAGTTAGGGGTGGGTTAAGGATAACAATGTGCATTCCTGTCCTCCCAAAATGGTAAGTGGGCCATCCTTCTGTTGAAGCCAGCCAGACATATAGACTATAAATCTACAGTCAGAAATTACTTTTGCTTTATTTTATTGGAAGTCATTCTTGGAGGCCTCTGAATTGAAGCACAGCAGTGTAAATCTATTCATGTTTATGCTAACAACGACGACGATGATATAATAAATAACATCAATAGAAAAGCAATCCTTCTCTAACACATTGCTAGGTTGCATGAGGTGATTAGGAAGATCTTGATTGCTCCAACTTTTTAAAAGATATGCCTGGAGAACATCAGTGACATTTTCATAGGTCTCCACATATTTTATGTGACAAGCTGTCTTTCCTCCAAGAAAACCGGAGTAACATATGTGAGCTTTTGTCATACAAGGTTATCCTGAAATGTTGGAAACAACAGGAATGCCTCCTTAAGATGTGAAGGGACAGCCTGGATCCTATAGGGAAAGCAGATGAAGATCAGCAGGCAAATTAAAGCAAAAGGATGGGAGGAAATGTGGCAAAAACTTGATAAACACTTTAAATTAAAATTTATCTCTCTTTTTCCCCCCCGTCCCTCCGTCCCTCCCTTTGTCTCTCTCTCACTCTCTCGAGACAAACACACATACACTTCCCCCCACACAAACATATGCATATGTAAATATAAAATAAAATGCTCTCATCTGGATCCTTGGCCTAGATTTTACTCAATCCTTCTCCAACCTTGAACACTACAATGTAGATCCGCCAAAAGCAATCCAAGATTCCCCTTTTCTTTGAAAGTATTACAAGTGGTGATTGGACACGGCAATTAGAGAAGGTTATGCACAATAGGCAACAATTCTCAATCCATTCTTGACCTTATGGTTGGGTTTCCATGACACACTTAACTGGATCAAGAGAAGAAGAAGCAGTGCATTGCGTAGACAGCCAAACACAATCAGCATTGGAAGCAGAGAGGGTTGAATTTAACCATACATGTTCCTCAGCCAAGTTATGGAAGCCTAGCTATTGTTTAAATTCAAGGGAAAATTGAACAGATGCATCGGCATAATATATTCAGTTTGGTTAATGTCAATCTTGGTTAATGTTTTTGTAGTTTAGCATGTCGTGCAAACTGGTTGGCTATAGATTAATCTGAAAGAATCATGATACAGGTAAACAAACAAGGCATGCAAAAAACAGCAGGGCCTTCCTTAGGAGCTAAATTTTGATTGTGCATGTACGACTTCCCCATATCCCAAAGTTCTGCTATGCTGCCCAGAATGGTTGGGTCATCCCATTGGGCAGCACCTATATAGGAAGATTGTGATGATGTGCCCTTCAAGTTAGATGGCTCTCAATGTACTACTGAGGAGTAGCTAAGCATCTTTTTGTCACCTCCATCGTCCCTGAGTCTTCACACCACCCAGTTTTGGGTCGACGACCGGGACTCAGGACCCCGGACAGCACCCCAGAGTTTGGGATAATGTCAGGGTTCCAAGTAACACCCCTAACAAAAGAAGACTCCGAGGCTTGAGATTCTCAAAGTTCCAGTTTATTAGAGATGTCATATTGGCACCTCTGGGAAAACCCAAATCTGAAAGTTTCCAGGCTTCAGGCCCTGCCCAGCACCCACATGTCAGTCACATAGCCCAATCAGGCACTGTCCCAACTGGAGAGGCCTCCCAGTCACACCACTCCTAGTGCAGTGCAAAATGTCCTTGATTCTCTGAGAAAGGAATGTTTTTTTGACTATACCTCCCATACTTGTGATCTACATCATCAGTAAGAGTCAACTCTGACATTATGGCACATAACCAAACATGTATGAATGGCAGTTGAACAAAGATAGAAACAAAGTTAGATAAAAAGGGTTTTTTTAACTTTAAAAAAATGTATATAAACAAACACAAACAAAAAAAATAGGAGATAAAAAATAAAGCACAAATCAATAAAAAGGGGCTTAAAATGTTGGGGAAATTATAATTTTTGGTGTATTATTAGTAAATTATGAATGATTAGATTAAGTGATGCATTAGTCATTAAAATGACTAAAATCATTATTGGGCTCTAAACAGACATCGGGAATAATGATCAATGCAATATAAATCACTACATAAAATGATACAATATTACATACAATGTTATTCAACAGTCTGAATCAAAACTGATTATTGATTCAGCTTTATATATAGCATGAAATTGAAGTTATGAACTCTGACAATGAAATCCAAAATTTTGATATGTTAAAATATATGTTAAATTATAGTGCAGGAATAATTTCCACTTTGAGTTATGTTGTGTTAAATTTATTTTAAATTTACAACAATAGAGAATTATTGTGGATATTGACCTATGCTCCCACAACTTGGTTAAAAATTTGTCCAAAGAGGGAATCAGATTACTTTTCTAATAGCAATAGCAATAGCAGTTAGACTTATATACCGCTTCATAGGGCTTTCAGCCCTCTCTAAGCGGTTTACAGAGTCAGCATATTGCCCCCAACAACAATCCGGGTCCTCATTTTACCCACCTCGGAAGGATGGAAGGCTGAGTCAACCTTGAGCCGGTGAGATTTGAGCAGCCGAACTGCAGAACTGCAGTCAGCTGAAGTAGCCTGCAGTGCTGCATTTAACCACTGCGCCACCTCGGCTCTAATAAAAAGTATGTAATATCCTTGTAGCAGTTAACATATAGATATATACTGCATATAAAGCTAGTTCAGATTATTTAGAAAGAGTACATGGTTTAATAGGGTTTAATAACAATATTGCAGATTGCTGTTCATTTTTTAAAATTAGTTTCATTCTACCATAGTTTCATCTTCCAGAATTGCTGAGCTTTAAATCACCACCAAATACAAACAAATGAACTGACTTACTCATTATATTTAGAACAGTACAGAATAGAATAACACAGTTGGAAGGGACCTTGGAGGTCTTCTAGTCCAACCCCCTGCTTAGGCAGGAAACCTTACACCACTATGTATTTTCAGTACATTTTAGAGATTTGATTATTCATTTTAGCAATTAAGAATGAAGTGATATCTCAATAAAAACAAAACATGTACCATTTTTCTCTAAGAATTATATTTAAAGCAAATTTAATATTCTTCTTCCGTCAAAGTTCTCATTGTTACATCTCTATTACTTCATTCAATCCTGCATCCATTTAATCATGGGATCTTTTGACTTGTTCAGATTCATATTTACAAATCAACAATTTCTAAATCACTTCCAAATTGCATGCATATTATAATTTTTTTTGAATCAGTCAAGTCTTTCATTATTCCTTCAGTTCCTTTAGTGTGGTGCTATTTATTTGAAGTTAGGTAAATTGGACCATCACAAAATAAGAGTTTCAACAATTTTATCTTTTTACTGATAATTAACTTTTGTTACTTAATCTTCCACTGATCAAATTTTGTAGTCTTTTCCTCTTCATGGAAATAGCCACTTAATGAAGAAGAGGGGAAAGATCTGGAGTTACTCATTTTCTATATTTATCGCAGATGTCCAAGATTGTATCATTTCTTATATTTTTTCCTGTTGTATCAGCTTGAAGATATTTATAGAGATTATCTGGAAAGCCTGCCCTTTTTGTAAAAGTAGCTGAGGCATAAAGAGAGTTAATCCATTTTGAGACCCATGTCAAACAACTCATATAGTAATACAGTTCAAGGTTTGCAATTGCAAATGTACTTCTGTGTTTCAAATCTTGAAAAAATCTGGAATATAAACCTTGATCTTTTATTGGACTATACATAACATAGTTCATTACTTGTTTATTCCTGTCACTTAATACCTTACTGCCAATATATTCTGGAATTGTTTGAAAAACAAATTAAGTCTTGGTAAAAAAAATAATTTGAATGGCTGAAGTACTTCTTAACCATGACAGTTTTCGTTTTTTCCATTTAGAAGTATCTGCTATTCAACTTTTCCAGCTTGATACGTTTTCAAATCAATCTTTATTATTTTTGTCACATATATTCCTAAATACTGAACTTTTTTGCTGTAATTTTAAACCCATTACTAAATGCAAATATTGCTGCTCTTCCTGTACCAAATTCAATAAAGATAAAACTTGACCAGCTATTTCTATGTGGCTGCAAGTGTTGAGCTACAAATATCTTGATACCATTAGATGGCAGCAAAGACACACAGAAAAACTATCTCTTTGCTGCCCTCTAATGGTTGACTGGATTGTTAAAACCCTGATCTGGGAGATCTATGGTTCTGTTTATTTGGAGTTTGTGGCAGTGAGGATTGAAGCATTGAACTGGGTTTAAGAAGGGAAGGAGGATGCAAGAACAGCAACAGAAAAAAGGATGAGTAATTGTAATGGAACACAACATGATAACCCTATTGTGAATATTTAAATGGATCGAAATCAGAGATTGTTGAGCAATTATAGGATCATTATTACCTGAATTAGATCCTGGTTTTCCCTCTGGACAAGCTGGCCAGAGATATGGCTGGAGAATTTATTTATAAAGTGTCTTCTAATCAGAAAAGGAAAAACTTGTTGCATGTCTTTGGCCTCATATGGATGGGATTTCAACTCCTTACCTAATTCTGTATTTCTCCAACTACTCCTCCAGAAATTTCTGAAAGTTTTAAAGTTCTGATACATAAGGGTTACATTCACACAGCATACTGAGCCTTCTGATGGCATTATCCCATTTTCTAGATTTGCCTAAAACATTCATCCAAAAGCTAATAAGATGGGTTGGGTTTCTACAATAAACAATAAAAAAAAATTGTCAGCCTTCCCAGGTAGACCAGACAGGAAACAAGACCAGATGATCTAATTCTACTTTATTGCAAGGCTACATTAAGAGAATGTACAAACCTCCCGCTGGTTTCTTTACAACCTGAGAACTGGTGTGTATGGGGACTTTCTGAGCCTTATTTTCTTGCCTATTATGCAGGTGTGGTCTATGGTCTCCCTTATCTGACCATTTCCTAGGCAGAATCTCTCTCCCCCCACCAGGTCATTCTACATCCCATTACCAAAATTGGTGACTGGTGTTAATAATAACCAAGAATAGCATGGTATATACCAAGGGTGTCAAACTCAAGACCCGGGGGCTGGATCCAGCCCATGGGCTGCTTAGATCCGGCCTACAGGTCCACCCTGGAGATAACGAAGGACCAGCCCAAGGTGCCTCTGCCAGCAAAAATGGGCTCCCAAACTCTGTTTTTGGCTGCGACGGCCTCCTGCCAACCCTCTCCCATCTGCGATTTCCACTACTGGTTTGAGTGAACTGGTCCAGACTGGCTGAATACTGCCTCTGAAGAAGACCTTCACTTATAACCTTTCATTACCACTTGAAGTTACAACAGTGCTGAAAATGCTAGTTACGACTGATCTTCGCACTGATAGCATCCCCACAGTCACATAATGGTGATGAGGGCACTTGGCCACTGGGATGTATTTACAAGAGTTGCAATGTTCCCGGGTCACATGACTGCCACTTGTGATTTTCCAGTTACCTTCCAACAAGCAAAGTCAGTGGGGGAAGCCAGATTCATTTAATGACTACAGCAAAAACTTCATAAAAACCAGGTGAAGTTACATGATGACTCAATGACCAAATTGCTTAATGATGGATTGTCCCATCTCAGTTGTGGTCATAGGTCAAGGACTACCTGTAGTTGGCCACTCCTGGATATTGAGTTAGGTGGACCTTCAGCTGTTCTATGATCTCCTGCTTCCCAGCTCTGCATGGAAACGGTTTCTGGCACAGGATGGCATGACTCATATACTTCTCTAAGTTGCTGCAGTCCCTCAAAAGTATGTGAGACATTCCTGGCATGTGCAATGTACAACATACGCACAGCCCAAGCACTCACTCGCTCATTCGTTGCGGATTAACCTTGGCTGGGTGAATCTGGAAGGAAAGAGAGCCAAGACTTGAGATGGATGATCTACCACCAGCCAGAACAGCTACGTGGAGAAGCAATGAGGAGACTCAAGCTCAGAGGGCCTGCTTCCAAGCTAGAGCTTAGGCCCATATGGCTCCTCTTAGGAGGAAGAACAAAAGCTCTTCCATCTTCGGACAACACCTGGCAAGAGATGGAAGCAGGATGGCTGAGGTGGTAGGTTGGACAGTACCATTTTTGACTAGAGCTAGACTAGATCACTTCTGCATGCTCCCTTATGCCAAAATCTTCCCCACAAATCATCAGCACATAAGAATGACTTCTAGGCAGGATTCCAAAGAAACTGCCATTTGTTTGTGTTTGTCTAAATCAACCTTGGCAATTTTGTATGGGCTTTTAACTCCCAGAACTCCTCAGCCAGAAGTCTTGAAATATTCAAGTCTTCTCAACTTGAAGATCTTAAAGTTGCTCAATTTGATCAACAATAATCTAAATAGATGGATCCCATAAACACCCCTACACTGGGAAATGGTACTGCCTATCCAGGGGTGGGATTCAAAAATTTTAGCCATGGGTCCTCTGACAGGTTAATGGGTGGGCATGGCCTAGTCAGCCTCCTGCACCACAGTGGGGGGCAGGGTTTTTGCCCTCCCCAGGCTCTGGAAGCTTTCCTCGAGCCTCCAGGAAGGCAAAAACAACCTCCTGGTAGGCCAATTTTTCACCCTCTCTGAGCCTCTGTGTGCGCCCTGCACTTATCTGCATCCAAAACGGGCTACATGGGGACTCCTGGAAGGGGTGGGGTGGGGTGGGGTGGGGTGGGCAGGGCCAGCCAGTAGTGGGATTTGGGGGTTCTCCGAACTGCACAGAATCTTAGCTAGAGGTTCTCCCAAACCCATGTGAACCTCCAGCAGCCTACCCCTGTGCCTATCCCTTTCCTTCAAAGCTCTACCATATTTCTTTCTGCTGCAAATATTCCCGAAAAACAAACCCACATATTACTCAATATGGAAAGGTAAGAAATATTTTTATAACCGGCTTAACTTGGTTATGACTTAATCCGTTTTCTGAATTTGCATAATACATTGAGCTGTAAACTAACCAAACTCGGTTTAAGACAATGAAGATCTACCATGCTGGGCAAACAGTTATTAGGTTTGTGACTTACATGGTCAATCGTACTGCAGAATCAGTGGAGCTGATTTTGGATTTCAAAGGAGGGAGCATACTTGTTTTTATGCTTCTTTGGGTGATCAAAATAGTGATATGCTGTAAATGTTGGCATCTAAGAGTAACCCTTTGGCTGTGCTAGTTTACTGCATTCCAAAAATACAGGGGAAACCTCACCTGTATTTACAGTGCAATCGCTGCAAAATCCTATCATCTTTTGAAAATGGGTGGATCAGTTTGCTTTAGAGAGGAACTGATGGGAAATCTGCAGTCTCTTATTCAGAGATTTGGGGAGAATAATACGATGAAGTTCTTCCTTTGCTCAACAGAGTGTTTTTCATACTTGGCAACTTTAAGATATAAGGACTTCAACCCCCAGAATTCCCCAGCCAGCATGAGAAACACTGCCCTACCCAAAACACTTGGAATGGAGCGTATTCCTTTTTTGATTAATGCTGCCCTGGGAATTGAAAATTCTGTCCTGGGAATTGCCCTGGGAATCGGAGTCCACACATCTTCAAATTGCCAAGTTGAAAAAAAAAAATACTGGCTTAACAGAACAAGAGTTCCAACTCACAGAATTTATGAAGCTGTTTGCATGCACAGTCTCAGCCATTGTTACAGACCCTTTTCTACTTCAGATGAGAAAGGACTCTTAACGGGCACCAAGGGAGGTATGTACAGGAACATTGGTGGCTGTAGGCTTTACAAGTACAGGGCCGGGCAAGATGGATCAATCTTTTAAGGCAATTCTTATGAAGATTTGACTCTGGGGCTTCACAGACACACAAACAATATTCAGGAAATCCGTCTGTCTGTCTCTGTCTGTCTGTCTGTCTGTCTGTCTGTCTGTCTGTCTCTCTCTCTCTCTCTCTCTCACTCACTCACACACACACACACACACAAAACATTCTCAGCAGGTCACTGCTCAGAGAGGAAAGAGGAAAAAAAAGTTCTACAAGCCAATTGTGGTAAAAGAAAGAGATCCAGTTCCTTTTGTTCATTCAAAATCTGCAATTAGTTAGCTATGAGTGCCCTCATGTCCATTGCCTTAAGCAAATGAGTAAACAGCTGTTGCCTGTTCATTTTTTCCAAAGGATATGAGTTCATTTGCCTCTGGCAGCTTCCCCCCCCCACTCCGTTTACAGCCCCACCCAGATGATCTCTTGGGCAGAGTGGTCCTGTGCATTATTCGAGATGCACACCATGGGATGCAAAGGCTTGCCTCAAACATCTGGGGGGCTCTTGAGAAACAGGCTGGCTCAAAGTTGTGCTGTGATTATATCATCCAGATTTCCTGTAGCATCCTGATTCAAGATGGATTCTCCATACTTCCATGATGCTGTGCCCAAGACGTGTAGATTTGGTGCTTCTTGAAAACCCATCCATTCCAGGGAAGACCACAAGAACAAACAGCCAAACATGCAACACATCTGTCTTGTTTAGTTGAGTAATGCTTCCCCATTTACTGTTGCGACACCACCACAGGCTATTTACTTGACTTTGTTGGTCTTTCCTTCCCTTGCCGCATTTGGCTTGGCAGTGACGCCATTCTTGAACAACTGAGCGAACATTTCTATTCCTCATTTTACCTTCCTCCCTTCAGTAGCGGTTGAAATTAGGAGAGACAATCAAAGGAATGTTTGTGGATTTGTGAAGGAGTTAGATTTGTCCATTGCTGCCCTTGAACATTCCTCTTGTTAATATTTGGCTGTTATATAAGAACCTATAGTATATAGTCAAGGCTATGGTTTTCCCAGTTGCAATGTATGGCTGTGAAAGTTGGACCATAAGAAAGGCTGAGCATCAAAGAATTGAGGCCTTTGAACTATAGTGCTGGAGAAGACTCCTGCGAGTCCCTTGGACTGCAAGGTGATCAAACCAGTCAGTCGTAGAGGAGATCAACCCTGACTGCTCTTTAGAAGGCCAGATCCTGAAGATGAGACTCAAATACTTTGGCCACCTAATGAGGACTCACTGGAGACGAGCCTAATGCTGGGAGAGATGGAGGGCAAATGAAGAAGGGGACGACATAGAATGAGGTGGCTGGATGGAGTCACTGAAGCAGTAGGAGTGAGCTTAAATGGACTCTAGAAGCTGGTAGAGGACAGGAAGGCCTGGAGGAATGTTGTCCATGGGGCAGGGGTGGGTTCCTGCCAGTTCTAACCTCTTCTATAGAAGAGGTTCCACAAATCTACAGTGCCGTTTAGAACCGGTTCCAGCTCCCTCTCCCTGCCTGTCCGCACACCATCAAGATGAAGAGCGAGATGAGGAATTCTGGGAGTTGAAGTCCAGAAGTCTTAACGCTGTCAAGTTTGAACACCCCTGGGCTTTTTTCCCTAAAGGGTTAGGAGTGCAAGGGTCTTGTAACTTGAGAGCTTTAAGACTTGTGTGCTTCAAATGCCAGAGTTTCTGAGTCAACATTTTGGTTGCTAAGCAAGAACTTTGTTAGGTGAGTTTCACATTTTACAAGTTTTGTCACACCCACCAAGTCACATGGCTGGCAAGCCACTCCCACCCAGTCACATGACCAGAAAGCCACTCCCACAAAGCAGGCCACACCTACAGAAGAGACGAACCCACCAGTGCTATGGGGTCACGATGAGTCGGACACGACTTGGCAACTAACAACAACAACAAATAAGAACCTCATCCCACATCTTAGGAAGTTATCAGTACTGTTGTCCAACCTGTTGTCCGATCCAGCACTCGATGACATTCCAAACAGCCTTCTTGAATATACTTCCCTCCAGATAGGTTAGACTCCAATCTGCATAATTCCCAGCCCTGTATCAAAGGAAGACTCTGGCTTTTAGCCAGGTTCTTTCCCAGCATCATTTTCATGGTAGAACATGCTCTCCACTGCTGGTGTTCCTAAAGCCGCCTCTCCTTGTCAACAACACCAAATGTGTTGCTTAAGCCAATTCAATGCAGAATATCAGCAAACAGGGATCATGTAAAGTAAAGAACATGTCACCCAAATGAAGTGCTTAACAAAAAAATTATGTGAAAGCACACAAATTAAGACAAATCCTTTCTGCTTGTTCCCAGTCCAGAATGAATCAGCTCCCCATGAATTTTAATAGCTTTTTAATGGATAATTTATTTTAATAAAAAAATCTGTTTCTATTACCTGTCCTAATACCAGGAGAAAAAGAGCTGTGAATCTGAGAGAGACAGACAGAGCCATTGCATGCTTTGTGGACTGTGGCTCCCTTCCATAATTTTGTCCTCGCTGGTAGAAATAAAATAAGACAAAATAATAAACCCCATTTGTTAGGTATTTGGGATTGGCCCCAAAGCCTTCTCCACCAATTCCTGCTTGGTAGCTGGTCTCTCCCCCCACCCCACTATTTATATAACTCCAATATGTCTGCTGTTCATGGTAATTTTTTGAATTTTCTCCAGCTTGACTTTTGCAAATTTGTAATCCTATTTTCAACACTGAGGACCTGCCAATCCTCTTTCCCATTCCTATAGATCTCTCCCACTCCTTTCTCTCCCTCTCCCTCCCTCCCTCCCTCCCTCCCTCGCTCTATCTCTTCTTTTTGGATCTGAGGATCCCAAGGTATGGTGCTCATATTCAAAGAAGAATAGTCTGAACTGCTCTTTCAAAAGCAATCTGACTCAAGGAACCCAAAACCAGCATGTGGCGTTACTTCTGAGTAGTTTCTTTATTGCATTTACTTACTGATACACATTTTTGCCAGACTAAGGCCACTGTCTGGTAAAATACAGTCTCTAAGTTGCTAGGAAGGGTCCACCTCCACCTCTTTCCTCAGACTCCAAGCTTCCCTGCCTCTATGCTGTCTGGGACCCTCCCAGAGGTGGGTTCCAACCAGTTCGGACCAGTTTGGCTGAACTGGTAGTAACTTGGTGGCCTGGGTTGCTGGAACCGGAGACCCAGGCATGTCATGCCCCCGAACCAGTTCTCTCGGTGGCACCTATGGGGGCGCCATCTTGTTTTTACTTCTGAGCATGCGCACATCACTATTGTTGCACTGTGCTTGCATATGAAGAGTCCCTGAGCGAACCGACAGTAGCGGCAGCCGGAACCCACCCCTGGACCCTCCCTCCTGCAACGGTAAACTACATTCCTCCCCTTAACCTTTGAGTAGAGCCTCCTTGATGGTAGAAGCAGGAGATCATAGAATCCTAGATGTGGAAGGGGGCCTTTAGGTGAGTAGTTACCAACTTCTGCCAATTTAAGATGTATGAACTTCAACTCCCAGAATTTTCCAGCCGTCATGCTGGGAACTAAAATGCACCCCTCTTAAAGTTGCTGAGATTGGGAAACACTAATTTAGGCTAGTAAGTAAAACGAAAATCTTGATGCTCTTTGATCTTGGTTGTTTGCTTGCAGACGTTTAGTTCCCAACTGGATAACATAAGCAGCGACAACATCAACGTCATCATTATTGAATACAGTCCAGGTTAAAGTGCCCCGAGGAGGTGACTGTCCTGGAATATATCTTACTGTCCCCCCTCAGTAATGGGCCAAGCATAACTCACATGCTTAGTCCCAAAAACCCTCTTTTTATTAAAACGGCTGTGAGTTATAGCCATTCACAGCCCATAATGATTCACAAACAGTCTGCGAAGAGTCCGACAGATGCCTGCCACAGTCTTTCAGGGTAATGTTGATAAGCACCCACCTTTATCTCCCTTGAAACGCTGCCAGAGACCTAATTGCCAATTAGTTTTGCAAAGCCAAGCAGAGCACAGAATCAAACAGAGCTTCTCAGAGTTTGAACTGACCACAATGAACAAAGTTTCTTCCTGCAAAGGCTCATGTCCGTTTGCTCCTCTTTTATGTCTTATGTGAGGGGCCAATCATCTCCAAGCCTTACTCCTGAGTCACCCTTTTTGTCTTAATTGTTCTTGCCTTCTAGAAGCTCTGTGCATGTGCACAGTGAGAAGAGGCTCACACTGTTCTTCTGCCTCGCTGATGTCAGATTCTGGAGGCCCCAGAGGCAACATATAACTACCAGATGACCCTGGCTCCCTCTCTGCCTCCGACATGGAGCCCTCATCCGAGCCTTCCCCAGACTCCAGGACTGGCCCATGTTCCTCCCCAACCTCCTCACTGTCCGAGTCTGCTGGCGGACCACAACAGAGTTACGGTGCAACCTGGTATCCATGTAAACAAAGATTCAAGTTTTACATGAGAAGTAATCTACATCAGGCATATGCAACCTTTCCCCACATCAGATATGCTTTCAGAAGTAATCTGTTTAAGTTGCATCAATTTTCAATAGTAATGGGGTGGGATGACATGAGCTCCAAAACTAGGTGGGGTATCTATTCTATTTTTTGCTGACAGAATATTCTTCTCACATGACAGGTGTCCTGTAAAGGATGGCCCCAATTATTTGCTTGCAAAGAGCTTTTGAAATCAAGGCAAAGAATTTGTGTGGGCCTTGGACAATATTTTCAAATCTTGGCAACTTCCAGTTGTGCGGACTGCGTCAAATCCCAGAATTCTCCAAGTAGATGACCATTTCTGAAAATTATGGGAGTTGGCCAGCACCTTACTTTACAGGTCCTTAATCAAGCATGAAGATCTGTCTAAAACTGGGACAACTTTCAGAGAAATAATCAAGGCAGAGTAATGTTTATTATTATTAATAAGCATTTATATCTGTATGGTTTTTGAAAGCGTGAAAGGGCTTCCCATTTATCTTTTGTGGATAATTAACAGCGGGAGAGGATTATTGCCTTCCTGAAGTACTTGTAGGCTTTGCAGAGGTATCGGGCTGACTGCCATAGGAAGTAGATTGCCGGATTCCCCTTTGATCTATCTCATCATGGCTTCTCTTATGTTATTATAGAAAGGATTAAATGGATTTCTGGAGGAGAGGAGGCCTGTCAGCAGCCAAGAGCAAGAATAAAATGAATATAATTTCTATGTTCAGAAAGCAATCTATTTCTGAATACAGGAAGGGGGGAAATGAAAAAAAAAAGTGTTGTGCTTGCAGCAGCCTTGAAGGGCACCTGGTTGGCCATTGAGTGAAGCCGGCTGGTGAGCTAAATGGGCTTTTGAATGGACCCACCCATGTCATTCTTAATGTCCTCATTCTGTGACTCACTCGTAGGTAGAACTGATTTGTTGCATCATGAAACAAAGGAAGCATATCCCAGTGGATTTGAAGTATTGGAAGTTATTGGAATACGATTTGGCCATACGAAAGGAACAACATCATAAAAGATATAAACTCTCAAGGATTTATAGACATTTTTCAGAGATGCTTTAATTTGGACTTGTACATAGAGCTGAAGGTTGGACTCAGCCTAAATGGTCCCTTCCAACTCTATGATTCTAAGAAGATTTCAAAAAGTTTTCTTTTTATGTTTTCAAGAATTTCCCTTTGTCTTTTGTGGTTTGGAATTAGGTTAAGGTCTTAATTATATTCTATCTGAGTTAAACAAAAATCTATAGCCAAAGAACGGGAGAGTTAATTTGAATCAATATACATATTCCAACCCGTCTTCTTGGCCCTCCTTGACCCACTTAAGGTTGCCAAGTCACAAAGTTGATGTGACACCAAAAGCTACAACTAGCCAAATACCTTAGTTATGGAGCAGCATCTTCCTTTATTCTCACCTGCCTTCACCTTGTGTTCCCAAGTCTCATTCCATTTCTAACCACCTATTGCTTCTTGTTTGTCATTAAAATAATTTACATTCAGGACATCTCTCCCTCCAGCTTTGTAACATGTTCTCATATGTTCCAATTGCCCTTGTTTTCTGGTCTCTAAAAATAACTGGTTTGGTTCTGTCTAGATTTGAGGACAGTGAAGTGCAAGGACATCAGTGGTGGGTTTCAAATTTTTTTAGAACCTCTTCTGTAGGTATGGCCTGCTTTGTGGGAGTGGCTTTCTGGCCATGTGACTGGGTGGGCGTGGCCAACTTGTAAAATGTGGTGAAACTCACTTAACAACGCTCTTGCTTAGCAACCAAAATGTTGGCTCAGAAACTCTGGCATTGAAGCGTGCAAGTCTTAAAGCTGCCAAGTTACAAGACCCTTGCACCCCTAACCCTTTAGAACCCCCCCCCCCGGGGGTGTTCAAACTTGACAGCTTTAAGACTTGTGGACTTCAACTCCCAGAATTCCTCCTCTTGCTCTTCATCTTGATGATGTGCGGATGGGCGGGGGGAGGGAGCTGGAACCGGTTCTAAACAGCACTGTAGATTTGTGGAACCTCTTCTATAGAAGAGGTTAGAACTGGCAGGAACCCAACCATGAAGGATATCATGCTTTGGGGTTCATCTTCCCATTCCTCAATGCAATGAAGATAATTTATTTCATCTGTTTGTGTGTGTGTGTTTGTGTGTGTGTTTCTCTCTCTCTCTCTCTCTCTCTCTCTCTCTCTCTCTCTCTCTCTGTGTGTGTGTGTGTGTGTGTGTCTGTCTGTCTGTCTGTCTGTCTCTGTCTGTCTGTCTGTCTGTCTCTCTCATACAAACACACACACAGTTGGGGATTAAAGAGGGAGAGAGGGGGGGGTTAAAAAAACGCTAAAGACGTTTTAAGGCTTTTGGCTACTCTTGATCCACACTGAAGTCTGGACAATATATCCACAGTAGTGACTGTGTATGCATATATGAACAATCCAATTACTGGATCAAGAATATATTATTTCACTTCAATGGTTAGATCCAATATTTTCTTTATTCATGTCGAACATGTTCTGATCTACACCATGTTCTTTTGAATAGATTCCAGGGCACAGTCTCGAGCCCAACAATGCAATCCTCCATGCATATTTGTGCCCACGTGTGTGGCCTTTTCGTTTGTTTTTCAACTTATGTATGCGGCAGGGAAGATACAAATGCCTGCACGACCCTTAACAATCCATAACTTGTTCGATACAAGATAAGATCCAGGAACAAGATTGGCTCGATCTTCTTGGCAATCAAATGACAGACAAGGCATGCTTTGATGCCGTCTGCAGAGCTTCCTGGTGTACAGATGTCTCCAATTGATGACAACTGAGAGGAAAACTTGCAGAGAGGTAACCAGAGGTAAGTGCATGTGCCAGCTCCCATCCAGCCTTGAGAGATGCCTTGAAGGCAATGGACAAAGGAACCATGCACGAGAACAATGGGAAGGAATGGTTGTCCTTCGCTGTTGCCAGCATTCTGTCCATTCCAACACACTGAACCATTTAGAGCTAATTTCACGCTAACTCCTTTAATCAAGAACATCTTCATTTCTTTTTGGAAGGAGAGAGAGAGAGAGAGGGAGAAAGAATGGGGATATTTTCTATGTGCTTCAATCTTGTTGAGGGAAAGAAGTTAAGTGCCCTGGAAACAATCGAAGTCCCCAGGAAGCCTCTGACCCAAAAATGCCTTCCAAGCAGACAATGGCTACTTCTGGTCAGATGTGAAGTCACTTCCTCCTCCATAAAAAGAATATCTCATGTTTCTGGAATGACTTGATGCCTTCAAAACACTGTTGAAGAACCAGCTAACCCAATGCATAAAAGAAGTTGTTTGGATTGAATTCCTTCATTAGAATCAGGTTCTCCTCCTCATCCCTAACATTTTCCAATTGTGTGAGTTGATGAAGTATTTTCAAAATAAACGAAGGAAAGGTTTCCACAATCCAGGAATGCCGTGTCCCTTTTGTACCTAGATCATGTTTCTCAACTTCAACAGCTTTAAGAGGCATGGACTTCAACTCCCAGAATTCCCCAACATTCTTCACATGTTAAAGAATTCTGGAAATTGAAGTCCACACCTCTTAAAGGTGTCATGGTTGAGAAAGACTGAGATCTTCCCATAGTTCAGCATCAGGAAGGGAAGAAGGTGGGGGGGGGGGGAACAATATGACAAGGTCCCCTAACTGTGACTTATTGTATCTTTTCTCCGCTTCCACATGTTAATAATACAATAATATTGAGGTGTATTGTTACAAACATTGTGCAGCCCAATTGCACATCTTGGCTTTGGAATTTCAGCTAGGTTTTTTCCTGGTAGAGCCAAGGTGGCGCAATGGGCAGAGTGCAGTACTGCAGGCCACTTCAGCTGACTGCTATCTGCAGTTGGGCGGTTCAAATCTCACTGGCTCAGGGTTGACTCAGCCTTCCATCCTTCCGAGGTGGGTAAAATGAGGACCCAGATTGTAGGGGCGATATGCTGACTCTGTAAACCACTTAGAGAGGGCTGAAAGCCCTATGAAGCGGTATATAAGTCTAACTGCTACTGGTAGAGTTTTCTAAAACAGAGACTTACTAGAAACTATGTAAATTGTCTGAACAATAGCAAATACATTCCAGGTGGCAAGACGCTGAGTTTGTCGATCAGAAAGGTCAGCAGTTTGGTGGTTCGAATCCCTAGCACCGCGTAACGGAGTGAGTTCCCATTACTCATCCCAGTTTCTGCCAACCTAGCAGTTCGAAAGCATGTAAAAATGCAAGTAGACATATAGGAACCACCTTTGGTGGGAAGGTAACAGCGTTTCAAGCACCTTCAGCAGAGGTGGGTTGCTGCCGGTTCGCCTCGGATTAGGTGAACCAGTAGTAGTGGCGGCGTGAGGCTCTGCCCACCTGCCTGGATGCTTCTGCACATGCGCAGAAGCGTCACGTGTGAGCACACACAGGAGCACACCCAAACTGGTAGTAAAAAAATTAGCAACCCACCACTGGCCTTCGGGAATGGCTAGCACTTATGTGCAAGGGGAACCTTTACCTTTTTAATATATTAAATCAGTTATATTGCTAGAACAGTCTTCTAGGTGTACTGTGTTTTGCAAAAATCTACTGTACAGTAAGTACTGTGTTATCATGACCTAAGTAATTGGGGTTGGTCTCTTCCGAAGAGCTCTTCCTGTCTGTCACCTACTCCAACCATTTGGAAGAAAAACGGGATAAGAATATTTAACCAATGTAGAGATACAACAGTATGGAAAATTGGCGTGGAATAATACAATAACTATGTAATTGTTGTATACCGCCACTTCTAATGCACTTTTCCCAGTAAGCTATGTTCACACCACACTGTCAACTAGATAATGTGTATATCTAGCAAATACATATGTTTTTATGCCTTGGTACATTATATTAACCCAGCCTGTTTTTTGTTACATGTGAAATGCAAATCCAGAAAACAGAATAATTAAAAATGTGTGTGTTGCACATGTATTGTGCAAATGTAGCCAGTAGACTACTGGCCACAGTAGTAGCCAAGCAGCTACTATTAATTACCAAGCATTTTATTTTGTCGGCATCTGGTTTTTATTAGATGGCATGGGTACCTGATACAGAAAGACAGGACATAAATGCAAATAAATTCATAACTTTTAATAAACTAGCAATGTTTTATAGAACAATAGAACAAGAAAAGATCTCTTTTGAGATCATCAACTCTCTTTTTTCAGTATGAGGAATCTAATGTAAATTCAACCCCGCTGGACTGAAACGTTATCTTATGTACTTGATAGAGCTAGCAATGTTCCCACAGTTACGTGATCTCAATCCAGAGGCTCAGCGACCAACTCGCAATCAGGATGTCACAAGTTCCATGGTCACATGATTGTCGTTTGAGTGCTTCACTGCTGATTTCTGACAAGCAAAGTCAATGGGGAATCTGGCAGGAAGTTTCAAATGGTGACCACATGACTTTGGGCTTCACAATAGTGTGGGATTTGCTTAACAAGGAACTGCTGGAACTGCCATGGCAAAGTCTCTTAGCAACAGAAATTCTGGTCCCAATAATCATCATTAACTAAGAGATTAAGAGACCAGACAAAGGATTCCTCCTATGACAATAGCCCCCAGCAAAAGCTCTGTGAGATTCATTATTTTGAGAGAAGTGGTGGGATTCAAATTTTTTTACTACTAGTTCTGTGGGCATGTCTTGGTGGGCGTGGTGTGGCTTGGTGAGCATGGCAGGGGAAGGATACTGTAAAATCTGCATTCCCTCCCCTCCGGGAGGCAGGAGAAGGATACTGCAAAATCCCCATTTCTTCCTGATCAGCTGGGACTCGGGAGGCAGAGAATAGATGGGAGGTGGGGCCAGTTAGAGGTAGTATTTACCGGTTCTCCGAACTACTTAAAATGTCCGCTATCGGTTCTCCAGAACTGGTCAGAACTTGCTGAATACCACCTCTGAAGTGCATTTGGAAATGTGTTTTTGAGAGGAAGAATATTTTGAAATGTTGCCTTTCAATGTGGAATTTAGTATGTCTTTAAAACATTTGCAAGCCCTTTGGACTCTGAAATATTTGCAAAATGTTTAGAAAAATGATACCGCTATGGTGTCATGTTTAAGATTTCTTTCTTTTCTTCTTTCTTAGCCCCAGTGTGTCCTGTCTAGTGTAAGAATGTACTCATAAATAGCTTAGGGGGAAGAGGTGGGGACGGAAAGCAAGGGTAATTCTGTGCTGATGGAGCAGTGGAATTTTTGATGAAACAATTGGAGAAGGAAAGATTATATGCATGTATGCATGAATGTATAGAGTAAATCTAGGAGGGTCATCTTCAGCTACAGATATATTGATCCCCTGGGCCTCTTTAGGGTTAAGATTTGAGGCTTAGTAAGATTCCCTGTCTTTTTCAGTTGACAGAAGAATATTTAGTTTCTGAAAGGAGTGTGCAACCTACTTAGCAACCTATTTAAAATGTTGTGGTCTCTATTGGTCTAAAAATTGTCCCCTAAAGCGAAAAAAGACATTCTGCCTATGTCTAGGATTTATAGTACTCCCCGTTATCACTATTATAGTAATACTGTAATATGAAATATTCATATACATCTCTTCTCTACCAAACATCTGTTTCCTTCCTTCTTTCCTTCCTCATATTGTATTATTGTCCTGTTCCAAAATTAAAGCTTTAAGGGTCTACCATTTCTACAAACCTTTCTTCTTTCCATCTTACAGAAATGAAGATGTGTACCAATAATGTTTCTTAGAAATAATTCAGAATTAATTTGCCTTTTCTCTCCCGAATAATTCTATCCACCTTTCTGTTTTGTTTTTTACAGATGGTAATTAAAGGACATCCTTATTTATTGATCTGAAAGCTGTTTTGGAAACATTGGGACCAAAAATTGAAAAATACATGCTACAAGAGTTAAATGCAGCCGTAAATAATAAGGTAATCTGTTCCTAAATTTAAGAGGCTGAAATTAAGCAGCAACACAATTCCTCCTCTGCTTGTGAGTTCTCAGGAATTAGCTAGAATGCATAAGAATGGATTCTTAGATCAGAAGGATTCTTGGTGTGTTCAGCAGTGGCCTTCTCAATATGAGATGGAGAATAAAGCTCCATATTTGGATACCTAGAATCATTCCACATCACATATTCCCTATGGAGATTTGTTGGCTAATAGAATTGAATGGATTTATGGAAGCGGCTGACAGAGAAAGGCATATTATTAATTATGGGAACAGGAAAAACTTTTATTAACTAATAATAATAGTTGAGAATGGAAATAGAGATGACTTAAGAGGACTGTGGTATCTATTGCACCCCTGATGTGTGTGTGTGTGTGTGTGTGTCTGTGTCTTTGTCTGCGTGTGTGTGTGAGAGAGAGAGGGGGGTGGAGAGAAAGAGAAAGGGAGAGGAAGGGAGGCAGAGAGAGAGAGAGAGAGAGAGGGAGAGGGAGGGTGAAGGAGAGAGCGACAGGGAGAAGGAGATGGATGCCCTTAGTGGCTCAAACATCTTCCAGAGGTACTTTTTCTTTTACATGGAAAACAGTTGACTTCAGAAGTTCATCCACAGAAATTTCAACAAATTCTTGAAATAAAAACAGGAATGTCACTAGTGAACCTTTTCCTTAAAGGGATGACACTCTGATGTGATATGATGACATAAATCTTCAAAGTCTTTTGAGGTACAAGCTGGATGAACCTGTTTGTAGCCTTTTACAATAGGAATATGCAGAAAATGAGGTTGTCTGTGAGACTTTAGAAGCAGCCAATATTTTTGAGATCGACTCAAGATTGCCAGTTGGAGCGGGCCAACCTTTTTGATTAAGCTAATAAAACACAGTGAGATAATTTTTGTAAGTGATGGTAGATGTCTTTCCAGTCATCAGTTGAGCTGCTTTTCTCCTTTTTGCCAATAGTTCACAGCAGAAGAATACCACGATAGCCTGCAGGTTCTACTACATCCATTCACTGAGTTATGGACTATTTGTTCACCTGTCTCATTATAATATTTTTAGTCTTATATCTCCTCTTAACCAATTTACTCTTCTTTTATATATTTATTTTACAATTCTGTCTTCACTCATTCTTTCTGAATAACCAAACCACTTCAATATGCTTCTTTCTTACCGTTAATTCATTGTTGTGTTCATTCCATCAGTACCGCTCTTTCTTGCCCTTATCCCTTCTTGTTTTACCACAAACACACACACATTTCCACTGCATTTAATTTACTTCTGTATTTTTCTTTACACACCCAACTCTCATTTCCACATAGCAAAGTGGGCAGCAGCACAATCCTATGTAGCCATGTTTGGTTCTTTCGTTCCTCACCACAGACCACATAACTACCTACTACCTTTCTGCAAGGATTTCAACTTCTGAGAATGTTTCCATCCATTTTCACATTTTAGTAAACATTCTACCCAAGTTCTAGAAATTCATTTACTCGCTCAAACCTTTCATCATTTATGTATGACTTATAATTGTTCGCTTCATTTCCCCTGTCAAACACAACCATCTTGGTCAGACTAAACAACTCAAGTTGATCTGACCGAAAGCTTTTCTTTTGTAGCTTTGTGTCACCACTCTCCATAATTTCCAACATATAAAAACCCAAATTGGTACAAGTCCAACAAAAAGATATCATATCAAATAGTTTTGCGCATTAATTCTCTTACCTACATCCTGTGCTCAAAGGATTCATAACTCTTCATAAATACTATGTACTAGGAATGTAATGTAGAAGAACATACACATTTTTAAAAAATAATTTCTACTTATACTAATCTACTGCTTTAGACTGCAATATTTTATAGTTAAACCAGCTGTTAACCTGGTGTTACCTTTCTATTTGTTTATCCCAATCCTGTATTAGACATTCACAAATGTCCGGACCAAACATAATTTCTAATGTTGGATTTCCCCCCTTATCAGAGGGAGGCCCCTTGTGGAGTACTGTGAAGCCGTTACCATGGCAACTCCACTGTGCTGTACAGTAGAAGCCATTTTAAGGCAGTACAGTAGAAGCCATTTTAAGGCAGTACAATAGAAACCATTTTAAGGCAGCACAGTAGAAGCCATTTTAAGACACAACAGGCTGTATCTTAACAAGAACACACACCCCGAGGAGTGTTAGGGGTGTCTTACCCCCACAGTATTTGTTTCCAGAGAGTAAGTCATCTGTGTGCCAAGTTTGGTTGAAATTACTCAAGGTGTTCCAGAGTTATGCTAACACACACACACACACACACACACACACATCTATATAGATTTTGTACAGTGTTTTGAGAAAACCTGTACCAGAATGCGATGCGTTTAGGCCCTGAGCCTCTGAAGAAATAACAAATCATAATTGATGGATGCTTAATATGAGATAGTAGTTCATTCCTTCATTCTATTCATTTTATTAATTTATGGAGTTTTTATGCCACTCCATTCCTATCTTTTCAAAGAAGCTGTGAACTCAATGAATGCTGGAAGTTAATATTTGTCATAAGGCACTGACAAAAATCTATGTCATGGTTTTCTGAGTTGAAGATGATGGTGATAGTGGCATAATCCAATGCAATGTTCCAGTAAGCAGGTCTGAGGCCTGGCAACTCTAGTTAAACCAATTTCTACTAGGAATTCCTTAGAAATCATTACCATTCAAACATAACAGTAGAGAAGATGATGTAATGGCTTGATTTAAGATATAGCCAACATTAAAATTCAATGTCCAAATGGAGGCTACTTTTCCCTTCAGGAATGTATTAATTCAGCCATAAATTATCCTTTTCCCATTCTTGAATTAGGGTTAGGGTTAGGGTAGAGGAAATTATATCAACGTAAATTATACTGCTCCCACAATCTAGCTTTACCACTTCTCACCAGTGACACTGGGCAGTGTTGCTGTCCTCACACAATTTCATATGTGATAGTTTCTGAGCAGCAATTGGTGCACTCCATGTTGTCATTTTCCTTCCCTATTAGTAAGCCAGCCAGCAAACACAATCTTCTGAACCTGGATCATGGTTTGACTTTATTATTTAATTATTGGGCTTTAATTTGTATTATTTACTGAGTTGGAGGTAGGAATTAATCTGAATCCAATTTGCACTAATCTGCAAAACCTAGATAGTAGCATCTGTGAACACTTTTAATGGGTCTGATTTGACTGGTCAGAGAAATAGAAGATTAATATTCTTTGGCCAACATTAATATCCTTCCCCATCAAAACAGTTTGCCTGAATTATTAAAATATTGATTATTGAACATTGCCATTAGTTTGTGTCAACTCTTGGTGACTACATAGGTAGATTTTCTCCACGATGGCCAGTTCCTCACTTGAGTCTTTCAGCTCTTCAAATAGGGGAGCCATTCACCTTGCTGCTGGTTGTTCTCTTTCTTTCCACCTGTCCCAACACTGGAGTTTCTCCAAAAGAGGGAGATCGTTGCATAATATATCCAAAAATAGGACAATTTGAACCTGGTCATTTGTGCCTTGAGTAAGATATCTGGGTTGATTTGTTTGATGATCCATTTGTTTTCTTGACTCTCCATAGTATTTTCAGAAATCATCTCCAACACCAAAATTTGAAAGCATCAATACTCTTTCTATCCTGCTTTTTCAAAATCCAACTTTCACTTCTGTAGATTGTCACAGGGTATATACTGTGGCTTGCATGGTTCTGATTTTTGCCATATAAGCAACTGAATATCTTTCAGCTTTCATGGCTCTTCTGCCAAGTGCTAGTCTGAAGCATATTTCTTGACTGCTCCTTCCTTTGCTATTGATATGGTTGCTCCTAAAAGGAAGAGCTCTCTACCACTTCAGAATAACAGAGTTGGAAGGGACCTTGGAGGTCTTCTAGTCCAACTCCCTGTTTAATCAGACTACAGCAGGAAAGGACCTTGGAGGTTTTTTAGTCCAACTCCCTGCTTAATCAGAATAGAGCAGGAAGGGACCTTGGAGGTCTTCTAGTCCAACTCCCTGCTTAATCAGAATAGAGCAGGAAGGGACCTTGGAGGTCCTCTAGTCCAACTCCCTGCTTAAGACCCTATACCATTTCAGACAGGTGGCTGTCCAGTCTTAAAAACCTCCAGTGATGAAGGCCCTACAACTTCTGAACACAAGCTGTTCCATTGGTTTACTGTTCTCACTTCTATATATTTAACTAGCTGACAAACTGGTGTTGCCTGAGTATTTATTTATAGGGGGACAATGTCTGGGCCAAACATAATTTCTAATGTTGAATTTTCCCCCTTACCAGAGAGAGCCCCTTGTGAAGTACTGTGAAGCCATTACCATGGCAACTCTACTATGCTGTACAGTAGAAGTCATTTTATGGCAGTACGGTAGAATCCATTTGAGGGCACAACAGGCTGCATCTTAACAGAACACCTGCCCCCCCAAGGGGTGTTAGGGGTGCCTTACCCCCATAGTATTTGTTTCCATAAGGTAAGTCATCTGTGTACCACGTTTGGTTGAAATTGCTCAAGGCGTTCCAGAGTTATGCTACAACGAACACACACACACACACACCTATATAGATTTTGTACAGTGTTTTGAGAAAACCTTTACCAGAATATGATAAGTTTAAGTTTCTCTTCTCATCCCAGAAGCTTCTTCAGTTCTGACTAGGTCTTAGAAATAGCTAAAAATGATTTTATGCTGCAGTAAATGCACTGTGAGAATTTGAGTCCTGAGTCCCTTTATATAATTTTGTTCCAATATGTTTTTGGGTTGCAAAGAATCAAAAAACATTGGTCCATTATTTTATGCAATATATTGGTATAAATGTGTGCCTAACACTTAAGAAGTCTTTTTTTCCACATCGCCTGTAGCTTTCCTCTTCAAAGCTGGTACCCAGAGTGTATGACTCCCTTCCCTGAAGAGCCTCATCCAACTTCTTCTCATTCTTATTTTTGGAGAAAGGTTCAAAAACCATTCTGCTTCTAAGCACTTTTGACAGGAACAGAGGGAGTGCCAGTTTTGAATTTCCCTGCTTATTTTCTTTGCTCTCCGCTGCTTAGCTGTTTGTTAGTTTTTGGTCTTGCTCCCTTGTTAGTTTTTTTTTTAAATGACTATTTTACATATAGCAATTTCTGGAATATTTTTGAGAAGGAAAAGACATTAAGACTGTTAGACAAAAACAACTCTGCCCCTCAAGACTCTGATTTAACTCTGCAACTTTTAAAATCAAGTAAAACACAAGATAAACACAATGGATAAACATAACACCCTAAAGGTGTGAACTGGAAGCAGAAAAAACACATTGAAGGATCATATTCTTGCTTATAACCATAATATATAAACATAAAAACATAAAAAGTAGTTTGTTGTCTTATAAAGAGTTAGCTAACTCCCTGAATATTTAAAAGTCTAATTTATATTCTGTCTCCCAATACTTTGGATAACAGGATATTCCTATTGATTTTAATTATCATCAGATTGTCAATGGGGCACCTTTTAAAATTCTGAAATGTCTGGAGGAGAATTGGGCAGATTTTTTTTATTATTTGCAAACCTCCTTCATTGCAATCTAAGCCAATGGATTCCCCCCCCTTTTTTTCATGATGTTTTGCTCATTGAAGTCAATGGTCCAGTAAATGGGAGCGTGGGAGGAATCACAACATACTGAAATAATGCTTGTAATCATATTTCCACTGATTCATTTTCTAGCTTTGAATTAAAAATCTTGATCCATCTGAATATTTCAAACACTAAAACATGTTTGGATGCTGCTGCTTTACGTGGGGGCTGAATCAATTGCCCCCATACAAAAGGCTCCCAATGCTCTTCTGGTTAGACCTTTAAATTAAAACCAACACTCCATTGGAACTAACTGTTAGTTCTCTCGTGCCAACAACCCAGAAAGTCAGAGCATGTCTTGTAATCACAAGACACAAAATACAGGGAACCAGAGCCATCTGCTTCTCATAGGAATGTCTTCTTCTTGCTTTGGGCTTTTTAATGGTATTACTGACCTCATCTTCAGATCTTTGACTTGGTATGAAATGAATCCTCTCCCTACTCCAAAGAGATATGTTAATATTGTTTTCCAAACAAGGCCTAATCTGTTTAAGTTCCTGGCAAGAGCACTAAAGGATGGGTAGCATATAAGATATGAGAGAGAGAGAGAGAGAGAGAGGGAGAGGGAGAGGGAGAGGGAGAGGGAGAGGGAGAGGGAGAGGGAGAGGGAGAGGGGTGATAGATAATAGATGATGGTAAGTAGGTAGGTAAGGAGGGAGAGAGAGAGAGAGAGAGATGGATAATGGGTAGGTAGGTAGGTAGGTAGGTAGGTAGGTAGGTAGGTAGGTAGGTAGAGATAGATAGATAGATAGATAGATAGATAGATAGATAGATAGATAGATAGATAGATTTCCTTCAATGACTTATAAGTTAAAAAATAACTTTCCTTCATCAAAGTCCTGTTACACCCATACTTCCTCAGACCTATCTGTCCTTCGGGTTTACAAGGTTTAATCAGATCTCATTCAGAGCAAAGTATCTGGACTATATCATTCATGAATGCAGGTTGGGAAGAATGCATATGAGTTATTGGAAGCTTGTCCAGATGGAGGTAGGATAACCTTTGAGGTCTTCTAGTATGACCCCCTGCTCAGGCAGGTGACCCTATACCATTTCAGACAAATGGTCGTCCAATCTCTTCTTAAAAAGCTTCAGTGATGGAGCACTCACAACTTGTGGAGGCAAACCATACCACTGGTTTATTGTTCTCACCGTCAGGAAATTTCTCCTTAGTTCTAGGTTTACTACTCCCCTTGTAGTTTGAAAATAAACAGGCCAAAAGAAGATTGTGAGCCGCAGGGGCGCAGTGGTTAGAGTGCAGTACTGCAGGCTATGTCTGCTGATCACTGGCTACCAGCAGTTTGGCCGATCAAATCTCACCAGGCTCAAGGTTGACTCAGCCTTCCATCCTTCTGAGGTAGGTAAAATGAGGACTCAGATTGTTGGGAGCAATATGCTGACTCTGTAAACCACATAGAAAGGATGTAAAGCACTGTGAAGTGGTATACAATTCTAAGAACTATTGCTATTGTGTTTAGCCCTTTGTCACTGGCATGCCAATTTTAGGTCCCTTTCTTCATCTCTGGGCAACAGATATCTAGACCAGGTTCCTCAGGGTGGGCACGGCCTGCAAAAATTCTGTACCATGATGAGAATTGGTAATGGTGAATTCTATTGCCACCCTCTTTTTTCCCAAATAGCTCCAAGAGATGAAGATGTTCGTGTCCTCAGTTTTCCTAGAACTGGGCTAAAGTTGAAACAAACATTTTACCTAAGGAATTAGAATATGTCTTTTGTCAGGTGTTTGCAGTATTTAAGAGTTGGTTCTGTATAATTGGCCTTGATTTAAAGTAGGATTGTTACATTATTTCAGGCTGCAGAATCTCTTCACTTTAAAAAAAATCTCAGAAACTCTGTTCGAAAAACAACGCTCCTTTGCAGAAATGCTCAGTCTTTCTCAATTCACAGTGTTCTTTGTGTCTCAGTAATTTATTCATGATGCCCTTAGGCCAAAAGAAATACATCATAGTTCCATTTATGAAGGAGTTAGGTCCCAATTTAAAATATCCTGCAGCACCCCTGTGAGTCATCTGTTGCACCCAGTGGTACTCAGTTTGGGAACTGCAAATCTTATAGTATAAAATTGGCTTCATTTAAAAGTGAACAATTTTCCCCTTTAGTCTGTCATGGAATCCTTTTCTCTCTTTTTAAAAAATAATACTTTTTATTGAAGTTTAAATTATAAAGACAGCAAACTAGGGAGAATAGAAACAAGAAAAAATAGAAAGTCCAAAAAAGATTGGAAGGGAAAAGGAATGGATGGATGATAGAGAGATAGATGGATGGATGGATGGATGGACAGATGGACAGACAGACAGATGGTTAGAAGGATGGATTGATGGGTGGATGGAGAGAGATGATAGAATACTGTACAATAAAAACCACTTTGCAAAACAAATAAAAAACTGATTAGAGTATTAGAAATCAGTTCATTCCTAAATTTTCAAAGCATGATTATTCTATAATGTTCTTTCTGCTAGCCTACAGGGCAGCATCAACACAGAACCATTGAGGTAGAGGCCTCTCTACCCTATACCTGACACACAGCCAATCTCTGTATCTTCCAAGGAGATCGTGGTTCAAGGCTACACCAGGATTTGAAGTTTGCTGGGTGACCTTCAGACAGTTTTTTTCATATCCAAAGTTACCCTACATGAGGTAGGAATTAAAAAAAAAACCTAGGTTGAAGAACAATATGAGCACAACTAGAATTCATAGGATATAATAAAATAAATAAATAAATAAATAATTAAAAAGATCAGCCCATAGACTATGTCTGCTATTACTGCATATATACTTATTTGAGGCTGCATTCTCTCATCACAGAGAACCTAGATTCAGAAACACTGTTCTGCTCAGGGAGCATGAAAGCATTAGGAAAAAAAACACAACTCTCATGCATGAGTGTTGATTAGGCATGTACGAAAAACCCAACATGATAATTTGGCCAAGAGAGCCGGGGGAGGGGGGGAGGAATTGCCAGCAAGTGCCCCATCTGGACACATCATGGGGATCCAGAACTTTTGAGCCAGGCTCTGCCTGCAGCTGGTTTGTCAAAGAACTCCCAAATTTTGTATTGGGGCTCAGCTCCAGCAAAGTAGTTTTCCCAACTATATCAGTACTTGCTGTACCTTCCTCTCGCCCCCCCGCCCTACCTCCCAAATCTTTATTACACTGGAATGTTGATGAGCTTTATACTTGCCACGCAGAAGGAATGAGGTAGATTGAGAACTTCGGGAGAAAGAGCCAAGGACTCAAACAATTATTTAGAAAAAGGCCCGAGTGTAAATTAAGTTTGTCTATTGGGGAAGAGTGGCATGTAGTATATCGAAAGGCAATGGCATAGGGACAATGACCCCTTATTGTTCCTCATCTCCTTGGAGTAGATTCAGAGAAAGCAAACAGATACCCTTTTGAGGCTGTGGCAGGGAAGGACTCACAGAGGACAGAAATATCCACCACAGAATATGGGAAACAGATGTTCCTATATCATGTCGAAATTAATGGTAGGGCAATAGGATGCCACTAGTATTGACAAACTCCTTCATTGGAAGGAATGGCCCCATCTGTGCTCATGCCAGTTTTGGAACACTTAGAGTACTTTTTTTCACACATCCTGGCACCATTCCTTCTGGGAGATTGCATCCCTGGATGCACATGCTTGCACCCCCAAGCTCCTGTTTTGTAATCGGAGGGGTTGGAGTTTCATGGAGCTGGAGACTGGGAAATCTCACCAATACCTGCCTTCCAGCTCTTTGGCTCTCTCTTTTAACTTAAAGCCATCTTTCCCAATCTCAGCAACTTTAAGAGGAATGGAATTCTGGGAGTTGAAGTATACACATCAAGTTGCTGAGGTTGAGAAACACTGTGAGGCTGAGAAACAGGGGTGTCAAACTCACATAATCACGGCGTCATCATGTGACATATTGGGGACATTTCCCCCCTTCGCTAAACTGGGTGTGGCCATGGCCAGCACAGGACGCCTCTGGCCCTTGGGCCAAGAGGGACAGCCCTGCTGTAGCAGGTCAGCTCTGGTGTATTTTCCAAGGTCATCCTTCATCTTCCTTTTAGCCATATTTTGTCTTTTAATCGTCTATTATTCCATTAATAATGCAAACATTTGTACTTTAAGATTTAATTGAATGTTTGGAATAGTTGTATTATATTTCTTAATTTAATTGGTTAATTCATCCTAGCTATTGAATCTTTTTTTTATTTAATTTGGTTTGGATTTTTAAATGATTGGTAATGATACAATTAAATTGTTCACTGAGCCGCTTAGAGCTTAGTTATTGGAAGGGAAAGGAAAGTATACATGCAAGCATAAAAGGATATGAAAACATTGTTTATTATAATTTAATCTACTTTTCCAAGGAATCTATATTACCATTTAAATAATAGGCAAAGGTATTTAAATTAATTTGCCAGTGAATTAAATTCTGTTCCAAAAATCTCCTTTGAAGGCTGGATTTGGCCCAAGAATCTGCAGCTGCTAACCCATATCAGAAAGGAAAGAACAGGGAAATAAGGTATGAGGAAAGGTATGTATGTGCAGGAACAATGCCACATCTTTGCAGTTAGTTTCACTTTCATGACAAAAGTCAAGGGGTGGTACAATTTAAGGAAGAATTTAAAGGGGGAAATGGAACCATTCAAAAAGCTGAGAGACTTCTAGGTGTATGGAGTTGAAAGAAACACTTTAGAAAATTCCAAAATCTATCTATTCCTCCCTCCATCCCTCCCTTCATTACTAATTATGGTACCACCTGATCATCTCACAATATGAAGTGTATGAAAATTTTAGTAAGCATTATATCAGATGGCTATGATAAAGGGACAATATACCTAATGTTACACATCTTGACAGCAGCAAGAATTGTGTATGCGCAGCAGTGGAAAAGTGAAAACACATCCTCAGAGGAGAAGACAATAAGGAAGATACTAGTCTGTGCGAAAATGGAGAGACTAACACTAAAATTAAAAGATAAAGGCGATATAGAATACTAAGTTACAAGGAATAGATTCTATCAATGGTTAGAAACACGAGGCAGACGTTTGAATGCGAAAGAATCTGGTTAGGTGGACATGGAAAGAGATACTATGTATGTATTAGAATGATAGATAAGTTGACATTCTAGAATATGATGGTCAAAAATAAATGTACAACACTAGCACTGTTTAAAATAGTATATATAGTATGTTATTTGTTTTTACCTTTGTTTCATGGCAAGTGGAATGCCAGGACAATTAAACTGTATTCAATATATTTATATGTAAAAAATAAAAATATATTTAAAAAGAAAAAGAAAATTCTACAAAGTCTTTTCCTTGGAATTTCCTGATTATTAGGCTAGATTGGTGTATGGCAGAAATTCCTCATTGATGCTATATAGAAGAGACTTGAAAAGAAGCCAAATGGAAATGTGAACTTGGGTAATTCAGAATGAGATAATAGATTGTGAGTTGCATCAGTGGTAAGAAGCTAAGGAGTTTCCTTCACCCAAGCAGGATGTTACTTAGGCAGAATTTGGACAAAGGACAGACACCAAATTTGTCTCCTGCACAAGGATGGGGAGGGAAGTCTAGGAGACAACTTGAACAAGGAGCCTTGCATATAGAAGGCTCGATGTCAGCAGAGGAGTCTAAATGTGGGTTGAGTCCCTGAGAAAAGGTTCTGGATGCTACCATCCAAAGTGAAGAGCTATGGAAGAGGGAGTTGCAATCATGTCTACGCTTGAGAGAGAGAACTGGGAAGGCCAACTCTGATGCTTCCTTTAGGCAAACAATAAAATCGTTCACAACTCTGGTTTCTGGAACTAATCACTGTTTCTCTCCTGGTTTCACAAATTGTTGACACTCATTGGGACTTGTAAATCCCTATTTTTACGCCAAGGTCTCTTACTATTTTTGTTGGCTTGGATGGAACTTTGGTATAAAAGTTTAAGAAGAATCTTGGTGGAGGAGACCAAAGGCCCATCAAATATATCATCTGTGTTCCTATAGAAGTCATCCAGAGGCCTCTGGATAACTCACAAACAGGCCTTGAAAATAATAGGTCTCTGGTTGTTTTCTGCTTTCCTGTAATTGATACTCTGCAGAAGGCTGTCTCAGAATGTAACATTTTCACTTCTAACTCATGATAATGAGAATACTGCTGGGTCGGACTAAATCTACTTCATGTATCTCCCACTCCAAAATGGGGGTGTATCACCCAATTTTGCCCTAAAATGACAACAAAGGGTTCAGGGCTATGAGTCGCCCTGGGGATATAGATAGGAGGCCTTTAGCAGAAAATGACAGATGACATTGCACCAGAGACATCCTGATCTGTAATGGAAAATGTGGGTGACTTCGAAGTCCTAGGGAATAATTAGATAAGAGAGGCAGGAGCCCCCAGTGGCTTAACAGTCAGAAAAAGAAACTGAGGATGAACTCCCTAATTGAACAGATGGTTAAAAATGGCAGCAGAAAGTTGTACCTGCAAACTTGCAAGATTCTGTGAATGTAGCTTTACAATAAAGTAGAATTAGCCCCATCCGCCTGGTTTATCCCGGAGGGCTGTTAAGATCTGCCCTTCCTCTTCCTCCTACAAAAGCAGCGAGGAGAGGAAGATGAGATGAAAGTGAGGATAGATTTATATCCCAACTTCTTCTGTGGAAGCTCAAAGCTTCCCATTTTTGAAGGAGAGAGATCCTCTAAGCTTATAGAGAGTGCCTTTCCCTGAATAACTCTCGCAATCAGCCTGGACTTTCCTGCTCTAGAGCAATCTCAGACATTGGCGCAGATTCATGCACCACCAGTTCCACAAATGACATTTGCTAAGAGAGGCTGTTTCTGAAAAAAGGCCAAGCCACCCGGATTTACCCCGACAGTCTTCCCTTCCCCTCTACCCCGCCCTCCCCCCCTGAAGCCCCCTCTTGGGACAATGTCTGCGGACTTTGGATGAAGCTGCGGGGGGGGGGTTGTAGGCGGGGCCAAGTGGGGTGGAACAGCATCATACCTTCCATGTTACTTCATTCATTCCTGCCTCCATTTAGAACTGTGTTTATTTTATTTCCCTGGAAGATTTTGGCCCTGGCACAAGTCGCTTTTGCACAGCAAGTGCTCCAGCAGCCAAGCAGCGGGGAGCTGCCTCCACCCACAGGAATGCAACTCCATGGACAAGGTCTGGCCACCAGAGACAAGCCACAGTGCACCTGCCAGCAACAGGCAGGCTCTTTTGCCTCGGTGAGGAAGATGGCCGTGCAAGTGGAAAGGAGAGTGAAGGCGGCAAAAGTGCCAGGTCAAAGGTGTCAAAAACACATGGACGGACCCTTTGCTGCACAAGGAAACAAAGCCCGCCTTGTGTCTGATTGAGAGCCATGCTATGTGCAGAGTGAACAGCACCAAGGTGCAAGGAACATGGTGAAGACGCCAGGCCCAGGATCGCTGGATTTATTAAGAATATTTTCCTAAACTCCGAACATCACGAGCATGCTCTTTGTGAATTAAAATTACAAACTCTCTGTCCGTTTCCGATTTGGAACGAGTATCAGTCTCCTGTTAAAATTCCACAGACATCCTCCTATGAAGGCAAGCTGTTCTAGTCTGTAATTGGGTTGGGTGTGGTAAGTCATTGTACACGCTGCAGCCATTCGCACCCCAGAAGGAGAATCAGAATTATCCATCTTCAGATGAAGTTCCCTGTTATGATTTCCAGTCCTGGCCTTCATTTGGTTTGTTTTTTTCCCTGTTGGCTTTTGCTGGAGGGGGTTGTGCTGCCTTATCTCTACACTGGATCTGAAGTAGTATTCAGCCGGTTTGCTCCGCCCACCCGTCCCGACATATTGCGCAAGCACTGTGCATACACAGAAGGTGGTGTGCATGCGCAGATGAGGCACGTGCACTCACATTTGTGACCCGGAGGGAAGGTAAGTGGAATCCCACATCTACATTGGATGAGGATTAATTTGGTGATCCTGCAGAATTACCTATCCTAGAAAGGCTGATTGGAAAAAAGCCAAGGCAAGCTTTAGCTTCATGAAGCAATGAGTGGAAACTAATCAAGGAGAGAAGCAACTTAGAACGGAGGAGAAATTTCCTGACAGCTAGAACAATTAATCAGTGGAACAGCTTGCCTCCAAAAGTTGTGAATGCCCCAACACTGGAAGTCTTTAAGAAGATGTTGGATAGCCATTTGTCTGAAAATGGTGTAGCGTTTCCTGCCTAGGCAGGGGGTTGGACTAGAAGACCTCCAAGGTCCCTTCCAACTCTGCTATTGTATTGTATTCATGCATAGGATTGAGTCGGCAGGGTCATTTTAGATTCACTGGAAACTTTATCCAAGCCCATGTTAGTCAACCTCTTTGACGGAGGTTATCTCTAACAGTTGCATAAGTCATGGGTTGAGAAGAGGCTTCAATGGAGGTCCTCAGGTTGTCTTATAGTTCTCCATGGTAGAATCTCGCTGCATTCCAGGGTGAAAGAATGAGGCTCTCAGCTTTGAAACCCCCAGCTCAGCATTCTAAGAACTCAATGTACATACCAGCCACAACTGGGTTCCTGCGAAAAGTCAGGCTTGGCCCAGCCTGCATAAAAAGCAGGTGGGAATCTGGAGGAGAAGCCCCTCCCCTGACTGCAGTGAGCCATGATCCAATTGGACTTGTCAACCAGGAGCTGGCTGGGTCTTCTTTGCTTTGACTCAGCCCCGTATTTTGTCTGCCTGGATCCAGCCTTTCTGGTTTCAATTAACATCCATCTATGCATACCAGTCCTTTGGTGAGGGCTGGCTTGTAAAATTGATAACACAGCGTCCCCAGATTGCTCCACTTTTTAAGTGGACCCTTGGGAGTTGGGGAAGTTCTTTTCTGTTGTGCCTCTCATCCCTTCGATGAGTTGTCCTGCACGCTCAGCTAATATCAGCTAGAGATACAGTCCCTGGTAGTGGGGGAGACAAGACAAAATGGCATAATTTAGAAACCCCAATGAAAAAGTCTTGGCAGACAAACTTGGATAGGAAGCATCCCACCCTGTCTTCATTAAGACTGCTGCTTTCATCCAACCAGCCCTCTAATCCACTGAATCGCCCTTACTTATAACACGTCCTTCCAACATGTTTCATTTCTTTGCTGCTTTCATAATCCTCGTGAGTGCTACATGTTAAGCTAGACATGATCCTTCCATTGGAAACACCTAATTATACTGAATGCGGTTGGAACAAGTAACAGAGGATCGCCCTCCCAAACCTGCTGCTCCTGCTACTTCTTATGTTCCTATAAAGGAGAATATCTCTGGCTCAGGGTTGAATCGAGGGGTCCTTGATGCTCTCTGAGCTTGGTTGTTTTCTTACCAATAGGGTAACATCATCAGCCCTGTTGCATTAGCATCCATCAGTCTCAAAAGACTATGGTATCAAAAGACCATCAGTCTCAAAAGACTATGCTCTGGAAAGAGGTAAGGCTGGAGTATCCTCTCCAGAGCACGAAGCTTGGGTAGATTAATCTGGAGGATAGACTGTTACCCAAGCAGCAGATCCCCCCCTCTCCACGTTGCTGAAATAGTCCAATGGAATGCCAGAGCTGATACAATTGGTCCCAGCTCCATCGCAGGAGTTACCAGAACATGGTTGTACACAGTCACCAACTGCTTCTGGGACTCCGGTCCAGATTTTGCCTCGAGGTTGACTCCTGAAGCCTTTTCCAATAGTGGATAGAGCCACAAGGCAGTGGAAGTTTGTAATCAGAGTTTCCCTTCTCCTAGAAGATGTTTCAATCGCTTTATCTGCCCTCTTCTGCCTTCAAAACTGTTGTCCGTCTTCTTCTGTAACCCTGGAAAGGGGCCCTTATGAGGTGCTACCAGCTAGGCCAGCTGGACCAAGATTTTTTAAGGAGGTGTTACTCCTCCATCACTCACCCTTTGTCCTGGCTTATGACAGGCAGAGCCTGGCTTCCCAAACTGTAGCACTGACAATATTACCTAGTTTGGGTAATGAAATATCTGCAAGAAAACAACCAAACTCAGAGAGCACCAAGGACTCCTCTTCTCTTCCTCTTCTGCTTCTTCCTCATTCAGGTTCTCAGGTTTGATGTGACCAAAAAGTGCTTCTCCCTTTTTTTAATTTCCAGTTAGTTTTGGCCTAAATGTGTCTGCTCAATGATAAAGGGCTCTGCTCATCTCCAGTGTCTTCAACCTTGTTATTATTCCACACACTTCACCACTGAAAAATAAAATTTGGCTGAAAGGGTGTCTGCATCCATTGTGAGATACGAATCAGAAGATATTCTGCACATGCTTGAAAGGTATTTTATTGCCGAGGAAGAAGAATACAGTTTACAATGTGGTCAGAAAATACACAGAAGATTCACAAAAGTTACTCATATGCCACGGGCAAGTTTTCAATTTGTGTCTGGCTTGAGTTTTTAAAAAACTGGTAGTCAATTGCCTTATAAAAGTAGGTTTCTGCGATACACGCCTATTTAAAATACATTCTTTGGTTGGGGGAGGGGGGGTCCCTTCAAGTCAGGCTTCACTCCTGATGATTTCATGGACCAGTCCATGTGTTGTCTTGCAAATCTCTTCAAAAATGATTTGCCCTCCTTCCTAGAACTGAGAGATAGTTCCTGACCCAAAATCAACCAGTTGGTTTCCATGCCTAAGGAAGGACTCAGGCCTCCCTGTTCCTAACTCACTACCTTTAACAGTAAAGGTAAAGGTTCCCCTCGCACATATGTGCTAGTTGTTCCTGACTCTAGGGGGCGGTGTTCATCTCCATTTCAAAACTGAAGAGTCAGCACTGTCCGAAGATGTCTCCGTTGTCATGTGGCCAGCATGACTAAACCAGAGGTGGGTGGCTGCCGGTTTGGCACTGATCGGCCAAACCAGTAGTAGCAGCAGCGGGAGGCTCCGCCCACCCGCCCAGATGCTTCTGCGCATGCACAGAAGCATCACATGTGTATGCAAGCATGTGTGGAAGCGCGCCCAAACTGGTAGTAAAGAAATTGGCAATCCACCTCTGGACTAAATGCCGAAGGCGTGTGGAACGCTGTTACCTTCCCACCAAAGGTGGTTTCTATTTTTCTACTTGCATTTTTACGTGCTTTAGAACTGCTACGTTGGTAGAAGCTGGGACAAGTAACAGGACCTCACTCTGTTACGCAGCGCTAGGGATTCGAACTGCCAACCTTTCTGATTGACAAGCTCAGCATCTCAGCCACTGAGCCACTCCGTCACTCCCTTTACCATTGCACCAAATGGGCTTTCAACATATAGCCTACTTCCCACAAGGTCCTAACTCCCTGAATTCCCAGCCATCCATGGAAACCTCTGAAAGCTCTTTGAGAGAGCATTGATGGATGTTTCCAGCATCATCGGACACTTGACTATTGAATGTTCCTGGATCATCATGGTTACCATGAGCTAATGAGCCACCTGGAAATGTCAGCAGGAAAAGGAAAAGCCTGCAGCTTCTGAATTACAGAAGCCTGTGATGAAGAAGCAGAGCCCAACCTGCCTCACTTGGGCAAACCATGGAGCACATTCTTCCTGGCCCACTTCATGTTGCAAATAGCCCATAGCATCTTGAGTTCAGCAACTGTTCTCCAGCTCTGGATTTGGGCACTGTTGCCAATTGCCACAGCTGGGACCTGATGACATCCATTGGCACAGGGAGCTGCAGTGGCGCATGAGCTGCGGTGACACAGTTGTTAGAGTGCAGTGCTACTTCTGCTAACTGCCGGCTGCCAGCAATTTGGCAGTTCAAATCTCACCAGGCTCAAGGTTGACTCAGCCTTCCATCCTTCCGAGGTGGGTAAAATGAGGACACAAATTGTTGGGGGCAATAGGCTGACTCTATAAACTGCTTAGAGAGCGTTGTAAAGCACTGTAAAGCGGTATATAAGTCTAAGTGCTATTGCTATCGGAGACAGCATTTCCACAGGTCTGGAACAAAAGCCCGAAGAGGGACATTTCAACAACCATTTTCACAGCCTGTTTCAAAAGTCGCCGAAGGTCACCAGATCATGAAATCCCATCCCAGGACCTTAATTGTCAGAGCCTCACGGGAGTCAATACTAACAAAGACTATTCAGTATCACTTCTCTCTAGCAGGCCAAATGGTCTATGTATCAATTTCATGCCAGCTCGGTCCCTTCCCAGGCCTGCGCTTCAGGCCTTCAGCCTTTTCTTTTGAATTAATTCAAGCTGGCAGTCACCTGGGCTCAGCGCCAAGTCTCTAAGATCAGCTTTGGACTGAGTGCGGGACTGGATGAATTCTATCAGTGAGTCCCAGCTCTTCAGTTCTTTAATGAGTGCTGCCAAGCCTCGTCTGCTTAGCAGTTACACATTTGAAATCCCAACTCTCAGATGCAGGGGCAAGCATTTAATGCAGTTTTCCTTGCTTTGGGTTATTGTTTGGATGGGAAATTGCTAGCAAAAAGCTCCCTCCATTGTGATCAAAAGAGTACAGCAGCATTATTAGCTGCCTCCTTGAGCCAGGAGCACAATGTGCAATGACCCCCTACCCTTCATCAATCTCCTGGTACATGTGACGCAACATTCCTTATAGAAACTTTCCAAGGTCCCTGGCGTGATCCTTTCAAATAGAGGTGCCAGGTGTACCAATGTTTGAGCAAATGTATAAGCAAAACAGATATTATCCTAAGGAATTGTCCTATGATAAATCAAATTATTCAACAATTTGCCTTAACACTGATTCTCGAGATCCTTCAACTTTCAACAAAGCAAAATTACAGACAACTGAGTTGGAAAGGACCTTGGAGTCTAGTCCAACTCTCTGCCCAAGTAGGAGACCCTATACCATTTCAGACAAATGGCTCCCCAGTCTCCAGTTTTAAAAGCCTCCAGTGATAAAGCACCCACAACGTCCGATGGCAAGCCCTTCCACTCGTTTATTGTTCTCACCAGTGGTGGGTTTCAAATTTTTTTAGAACCTCTTCTGTAGGTGTGGCCTGCTTTGTGGGAGTGGCTTGCCAGCCATGTGACCGGGTGGGAGTGGCTTGCCAGCCATGTGACTGAGTGGGAGTGGCTTGGCAGTCATGTGACTGGATGGGCATGGCCAACTTGTAAAATGTGGTGAAACTCACTTAACAACGCTCTTGCTTAGCAACCAAAATGTTGGCTCAGAAACTCTGACATTTGTAACACCCAAGTCTTAAAGCTGTCAACTTACAAGACCCTTGCTCCCCTAACCCTTTAGGAAAAAAAAACCCAGGGGTGTTCAAACTTGACAGCTTTAAGACTTGTGGACTTCAACTCCCAGAATTCCTCCTCCAGTCATGTTGGCTCAGGAACTCTGGCACTGAAGCGTGCAAGTCTTAAAGCTGTCAAGTTACAAGACCCTTGCACCCCTAGCACGTTAGAAAAAAACCTCCAGGGATGTTCAAACTTGACAGCTTTAAGACTTTAAGGTTTAGATAGGATTCTTAGAGGCGGGTGGGCCGATTGGTGAGCCAGCCAATCAGTGAGAAGCGGGCGGGGCAAGCGTGGGGCAGACGGGTGGGGGGAGGGAGCTGGAACCAGTTCTAAATGGCACGGTAGATTTGTGGAACCTCTTCTATAGAAGAGGTTAGAACTGGCAGGAACCCACCCCTGGTTCTCACTGTCAGGAAATTTCTTCTTAGTTCTAGGTTGGTTTTGATTAGTTTCCAAACACTGCTTCTTGTCTTGCCTTCTGGTGCTTTGGAAAATAGGTTGGCCCCTTCTTCTTTGTGGCAGCCACTCAAATATTGGAACACTGCTATCATGTCACCCCAATCCTTCTTTTCACTAGACTAGACAAACCCAATTCCTGCAAACGTTCTTCATATGTTTTAGCCTCCAGCTCCCTAATTGTTGCTCTTCTCTGCACTCTCAATATCTTTTTTATATTGTGGTAAGCAAACTGGATGCAATATTCCAAATGTGGTAATACCAAGCCCTTATACAGTGGTACTAGTACTTCATATGCTCTTGATTCTATCCTTCTGTTAATACAGTCTAAGACTGTGTTGGGTTTTTTTACCAGCTGCAACACACTGCTGGCTCATATTAAACTGATTATCCAGTAATACCCCAAGATCCCTCTCACAGTTATTGCTAATCTGTACCTGTACATTTAGTTTTTCTTGCCTAAGTGAAAACCTTAGGTAAACCTTACTTGCTTACTTAAGGGTAAGTAAAGTTGCTTCTGAATTACATTATTTGCTGATATAAATGTAGTGCAGTTTTCTTTCATTTTAAGGAAAAAAACACCAAGAAACTCTAAAATGGGCTTCTTGTTGTTGTTAGATGCAAAGTCATGTCTGACCCATCACGACCCCCATGGACAATGTTCCTCCAGGCCTTCCTGTCCTCTTCCATCCTCTAGAGTACATTCAAACTCACGCCTACTGCTTCGGTGACTCCATCCAGCCATCTCATTCTCTGCCATCCATTTCTTCTTTTGCCCTCAATCTTTCCCAGCATTAGGCTCTTCTCCAGTGAGTCCTTCCTTCTCATTAGGTGGCCAAAATATTTGAGTTTCATCTTCAGGATCTGGCCTTCCAAAGAGCAGTCAGGGTTGATCTCCTCTAGGACTGACCGCTTTGATCACCTTGCAATCCAAGGAACTCGCAGGAGTCTTCTCCAGCACCATAGTTCAAAGGCCTCAATTCTTTGGCACTCAGCCTTTCTTATGGTTCAACTTTCACAGCCATACATTGCAACTGGGAAAACCATAGCTTTGACTTTTGTTGATAGGATACTGTCTCTGCTTTTTAGTATGCTGTCTAGATTTGCCATAGCTTTCCTCCCCAGGAGCAGGCGGGGTTAAATAGGCTTAACCCTGTGTTTAAAAACAATGCTCCATTAAAAAAATGAAAGCACCTGAAAATCCCATTCTTCTTACGCCTTCAAAACCTTCCCAACTCCTACCACTGAATGCCTGCCTAGTTGACCATAGGCATTGGCATTCTACATGCGGTGCCAATTCTTCTGAGAAGAAATGGATCGGGGGAAAAGTCCTGCTATGTTTCATTATAAGGTAGACTTTTGCAGAAAGTTAAAACATCAACAAAGGATGAAGGATGAACTCTTCATGGCAATTGGACAAATTGGAACACATGTTTTAAAACAATTCAAAATATGGCATAAACTAGGACTCATTAATCTTTTCGAGCAGATGGTGTGATTTTGGATGAAATCGCATGCCCTGTCTTTTTTCATTTCAAAAATAGGAAATCGGGTTTTATTAACAGAGCTGATTGGTATCTCATGCGTTCTTATGGAACAATAAAGAGAACTTAAGGAATTTGTTCAGACTTCAGCCATTTTTACTTTTATTTCCAAATGAGGGGAGGGAAGTGGGTGCCATCTACTGGTATTGTGAACGCCAGAGATTATTATGCCTTCACAACCCCAGTAAGTGATGAAGGAGAGGATCAGTATAGGCGAGTCATGGCAAATCTATAGTACTTTCAAAATCAAAGGTGGTGTGTTTTCGTGACTTCTCCGAGGCCATTATAAAAACAAAAGACTAGAACTAGACGACCCTTTAATTTGATCCAGCAGGACACTCCTTACATTCTTTTGAAAGAACAGGAGAAAATTCATAGAGGTTTTCCTTCCCGTTCTATGTTTCAATGGAAAAATCTGTCCCTGAACCAACTTTGGTTTTTTGTGCACTTCTACATGGAGCTGTTTCTTCGCAATCAGCTTCACACCTGGTATCAGCACTAAACGGGGAAGAAATTGCTTTAGGTAGCAGAGTATGGGGAGATAAGGCAGAGGTGGAGTAGGTTTCCTTCCTGTGCTCTGTGAACTCCATTTATTTTTGAAAGGGTAATTTCCCCAATTCCATTCTATGTTTAAACTCATGGAAGTTACGTGTCCCTACATTCAGTTGCATTGGGCTGATTTCCATATCATGGCCGTACAAGGTTTGGGTGCTGTGCCCAGAACAATATTGTATCCCTAGGGGTCTGATAGTGGTGTCATCTTTAGGCACCTGAGATTTTCCTTCAACTGCCCAACATCTTAATTTCAGAGGTGGGCTTCAAAATTCCAGCAATGGGTTCTCTGCCCTCCTTACCATTACGGGGGGAGGGTTTTCACCTTCCGCAGGCTCCAGAGACTTTCCTTGAGCCTCTGGGAGGGCAAAAACTGCCTCCCCTGGGCTCCAGATGCCCTTCAGAGGCCAGAAATAGGCCCATTTCCATCCTTCTGGAATTTCCAGGGGGCCCGTTTCCCCTACTCCCCAAGCCTCCACACGGGCCCTGCACTTACCTCGCATCCAAAATGGGTGGGTGGGTCAGCTAGAGATGGGATTTGTAGGTTCTTCAAACCGGCCATAATGTTAGCTACGGGTTCTCCCAAACCCAGGCGAACCTGTAGCAACCCCCACCCCACCCCTGCTTAAGTTGAAAAACTTCCATTTTGCTATTTTTGCTGTTGAATTCTGCAGGGCTTAGAAGGAAGCAGTTTCCCCTTAGCTGGGAACTCTCAGCAAGACTCGCCTTCTGACTCCCAGGCTCTCCCTCATAAGCCAGCTAAACAGTGGGAATGCCCTGGTGCCCTCACTCTGCCTTTGGAGTAGTTGAGAAAGCAGTGGCCTATTTGAGGTTTGTTTCTCATTGGCGAGAAAAGGTTAGAGAAGGTGTGCTTTGAAAGTTTTATATTCCCTTACTTTAGGGGGGGAGGGAGGGAGGGAAGGAGGCTGATTGATTCACTTAAAGTCCTTGGAATGACTGGGTAAGAATAATCACAGAGCATTCCAAGAGTGCTTGTTAGGCATGGGAAGTGCTGAGATGGTGGAATTCTGAATGCGAAAGTTTCCTTGGTGGCTCATGGTACCTTTTCTTATGTTGCCACAAATTTGTTCCCCCTTTTCCTTGTCTTCCATGCCAACCGATGGAGACACCAAACTCCACAGGTCACTTCGGACTCTATAGGTGCTCCAACTTTCTTGCTATCACATTCCCCTCACCCCTCCCAAAGTCCCAAGTGACCTTGATGCAGCTCAGATGTGATTCATAATTTGAATTTATTTATTTGTTTGCATCCAACCTTTATTATGTTTACAAATAACTCAAGGCAGCAAACATATCCAATATGTTTTCCTCCTCATTTGTTTTAGGCCAAATACTCTTCAACATCTTCATCAATGACTTGGACGAGGGATAGATGGGGATCTTCTCAAATTTGCACATGACATCAAGCTGGCAGGAATAGCCAACACTCCAGAAGATAGGCTTAAAATACAGAAGAATCTTGACAGACTTGAACATTGGGTGCTATCTAACAAAATGAAATTCAATGATCCACAATGTAAAAAAGATGTTGAGACTCTAGAAAGAGGGCAGAGAAAGCAACAAAGATGATTAGGGGACTGGCTAAAACATATGAAGAACGGCTGCAGGAACTGGGTATGTCTAGTTTAATGAAAAGAAGGACTAGGGGAGACATGATAGCAGTGTTCTAATATCTCAGGGGCTGCCACAAAGAAGAGGGAGTCAGGCTATTCTCCAAAGCACCTGAGTGTAGAACAAGAAGCAATGGGTGGAAACTAATCAAGGAGAGAAGCAACTTAGAACTGAGGCGAAATTTCCTGACAGTTACAACAATCAATAAGTGGAACAGCTTGCCTCCAGAGGTTGTGAATGCTTCAACACTGGACGTTTTTAAGAAGATGTTGGATAACCATTTGTCTGAAGTGGTGTAAGGTTTCCTGCCTAAGCAGGGGGTTGAACTAGAAGACCTCCAAGGTCCCTCCCAACTCTGTTATTCTATTCTATTCTATTCTATTCTATTCTATTCTATTCTATTCTATTCATCTTCTTGATCAATTTCCAATTGGACTAAAGCAGTTTCTCAGAATAAGAGAAATGCACATGGCCCTGCATTGCCTGGGTATGGCTGTTTAAATGCATGTCATGTCTATCTAGATGTATATAATGTAACTGCATACATGTTATCTTCCATGATGTAAAATATCTCCCCTATGACAAACTTTGCTTTATTACACGTAGGGTCCAGTCTACTGAGAGCATGCCAGTCGATCACCATTCTTGATGAGAAAATAACAGCAGTGAAATTTCCCTCCCAGTCAAAACCATGTTCATTCCACACTTTCACACTTCTCTCCAGCACAGCCAATTTCAATGAGCTGAACTTCATCCCAGCATTTAGCCCTTTTCCCTTTTTTGAGTTCAGCCTTCTTTGCTGTGAGGGGTTGGCGGCTGAGCTACAGGTGGAATGAAAGCTGAAACATCTGCGTCACAGCTGGGTTCAAGCCCTCTGCAGAAACCACCGCAAGGACTGTTCTTTCCCCATTCCAAGAAGAAAGCCTCTCTTAACACAGTAGCTGGGCCGACACAGTTTCTTAAATCCTCAGCCTGGATTAGCAACCTATAATCAATCACATGTTAAGCCCAAGAAAAGAAATAGATAATGGTATGGTTGGTGTAATGGTTCGATTAAGACAAGGGCTGGGTTTCCCTGGCAAGATGACCCAGGAATTTGCATCTAACCCTGTTTTCATTTCATCTAAGCATGTCGTGTGAACCCAACCCAATGAAATTTTTTTTTTGGACAAAAGGAGAATAATGTCAAGCAAGAAAGATGTGCTAGTTAGTTGAAGAGCGTTTGCTCCCAAGACAGTAGATAGAGGATTTGGGTCCAGAATAGCTCAGTCTAATCAGTTCCCATGGCCCTTTGCCTCCCTTTCATTTCTTCCACTGCCCAGCTTGAACGTCTGACTCCAAGGTCCTGGCAGTCAGAGACCTTCCTTGATAGTTTTGGGGTTAGAAGGTTGCTTCTAGCCACAAGCAGACATGGATTGCCTCAGCATGCAAACATTTGCTATGTTCTGCTTTCCCATCTTTGAACTCCAGGCCTCTAAAGCACTCCGATTCCACCAGTGCCCAGTTGTGCATGGGTCAACAATGCTTTCCTCAACACCACTCCCACCCGGCTGCTCCCCTATCCACCTTGGCTTGTACATAGACCCCATCCCAAGGCTCAGGTCTGCATGCCAAATGGCTCTGTTATGTGGTAAGATGTCAAGCATTTTAATCAAATATTCTCCTTGCTTTCCCAGGCTAGATTCCTAGAAGACAGGAATTTATGGTATAATCCCACTCCAGCCGCAGCAAGAACTGGCCAAGGTCAACACCATAAGACAAGCAAGTCTTGCCAACAGGAGCAAACAGCTTGCTCTGCGACACCAGGGGGTGGGACGGGAAGAGGAGGGTGGGGAGAGGGGGGGGGAGAGAAGAGATAGAACAAGAGGACTTGGAAGGCTGACAAAGGCAAAAAATAAAACAAAAAAGCCAACATTGGAACAAAAGCGATGGAGACCAAAAAGGAAAACAGCATAAACAAGGACCCCACCCCGTCTGCCTGACTCCGCCCCTTGGCTTCAGACGTGCCTTGATTCTTGGCAAGACCCAGCAGGTCTGAGCCTGCAAAAGGGATGCTGAGGATATATGGACCCTCGCTTGAGAAATTGCAAGCGCCCCCTCCTCTTTTTCGTTTGGCTTCCCTTGAAATTCCTCGGATGTTTTGCCTGAGTGTAAATCTCTCTTGCATGATTTTGGGGGCCCCCAAAATGAATTTTAATCAACACATCAAAGCCATTGCGTGAAAACTGGGTGCCAAGAGTTATTGTCTACTATGGGGCCAAGGATGGGGAAGCATGCCATAAGGTTTGCCTGGGATCAATTCAAAGCCATTTGATGTTAAAAGAAAGGCAAGATGAAAAGTGCATTGCTCTTAGCGCGGGGGATGCTTTTAAACAACAGCAACAACAGCAATGTGGTAGACTTTGAGCAGAAACAACTTAATTCTGTTCTTCTGGGAAGAAAGAATTGAGGTCTTCTCCAAGAACAATTTCAGTTTACCTGCACACAAAGCAAGATGTACTAAATCCCCATGTCCCTCTGCATTGCAAAAAGATGTGGAGGAAGGAATGGCCAATCAAAAATGTTACGGAACTAAAACAACAGCACTCTTACATGGAGAAACTACACCCATTGGCACCCTTTCATGGATCAAGAAGAAGTAAGGCGGGAGGCTACAGACAATCATGCATGGTGTAGGAAATGGGGGAAGAGAAAGTTTGTGGATTGATTCAGGGCCTATAAATGATAGGCCTTTTTTATACAACACATAGTCAAATGACTGAATTGACTGCCATGTTTGTGTGTTTATTATACTTGTATGCCGCCCTATTCCCGAGGGACTCAGGGCGGCTAACAAACAAGTGGGGAAGGGGGAGATACAAAAATCAGAGGAGAGGCACAGTGGCTCAGTGGCTTAAAGACTTTGGAGAAGGTCTATACTTCGGTGGTTCAAGTCCTAGCACCATGTGATGGAGTGAGCTCCTGTCACTTACCTCAGCTTTTGCCAATCTAGATAAATAGATAAATAGATACCACTTTGGTGTGGGGTGGGGAATTGGATTTCAAGCAGCAATACAAATTGAACCAATGCTGGACTTGTCCAAATGCAAGATGACATTGGTGATGGAAATTCTGGGTAGCGCATGATTGTGAGCAGAACAGGCTGGCAATCATTGGCAGCCAAACAACTACTTTGTAATATCACTATAGTTTCTTGGCTAATGTAACATCACTATATGCTAAATAAATAAATATATAGAGTAAATAACTGCTATCAGAGATGATGATGTCCCCTGAGTTTACACCAGTGTTTCTCAATCTCAGCAATTTTAAGATGTTTGGACTTCAAGTCCAGAATTCATCCGGAGAATTCTGGGAGTTGAAGTCCACACATCTTAAAGTTGCTGGGGTTGTGAAACACTGATTTACACAGTTTGGGCAAGAGGATTTTAAATTGGCTATCAATGATTTTTGGATCTTACTCCTTGTGGCTATATGAATCATAGGCATCATAGCTCCTTTTACAATGCAACAGTAGAAGAGGACCTCTCGTTAGAATGCATGGAAATTTAACTCTGCCCTAGCCAGAGGTTCGATTCTGAACAGCTCAAGTTTGACTCAGCCTTCCATCCTTCCAAGATGGGTAAAATGAGGACCCAAATTGTTGTGGCAATAGGCTGATTCTTTAAACAGCTTAGAGAGGGCTGTAAAGCATTGTGAAGCGGTATATAAGTCTAAGTGCTATGCTATTCACTTGTTTGAATCCCAAAAATGGCGGCCTTATCTCAGATTCAACACCATCACATAGACATCAATAATTCATATTTGATTTTTGTTTAGTTTGGTTACCCTCCTCTTTATTTCCTTCATTCCCTGATCCAAAAAGAAACTTATGATGACTTCCACAAATACACACTACAAAACTATTAATCAGATCAGACCTAGTAGTTCATTCACCCCATATGCTATCCTTGGTTACTATTAACCTTGGTGTGTGTGTGTGTGTGTGTGTGTGTGTGTGTGTGTGTGTTTTGTAGCATGTCATGTTAATCCAACTCCAGTTTTATGGTGATAGATAAATGTAAAATCTTCAAAACCAAACCGATTCCAAGGAATGAGAGATGGGAGCAATAGTTATTGTTTTTAACCAACATGTTAAAAATGTATGTTCTGGTAACAGTTGTGTGAAGAAAGAAGCCTTTTGACTATTAATAGGCATATTAGTTCATGTGTATCAACATGGGATAAGCAAGCTGAATTATGTTTGAGGTTCTCTACTTATTCTGAGAAATTGATCCTGGAACTTGGCATCAAATTTCCTGCCCAAACAAGACCACAGATGAAATATTTAAGTTCAGTCATGTTGATTGTTTTGAAACCAACAAGCTGGATCAGTGGTGTAACTACCAGTTTACGCGCACAGTTCATTTGAAAACTTATTTTCTACTGCAGCCCCGGTGCAAAACAGCTGAGGTGGGCCAATCCGCTGTGCTGCGCCTATCAGCTGGGCTTCAGAAAAGGGAATATAGGTCAGTATAGTGCAGGCAGGCGGGCCCAGCTGATCATCGTAGCGAACTGGTTCGCTTCCAGCTGATTGTCAGAGCTACGAGTTCGCCTCAATCGGTCCGAACCTGTTAGATCGGGTGAAGGATGAGACAGACTCAGGCTTTAGTGACAAACAGCAGCTCTTTATTAAGACAACTTTGTACAATCCAGCACCGTTCCGTTTGACAGCTAGCTCTTTTATAGGGAGCTGTCAAACGGCTTGGCCAATCGGCTTTTAGTATTTTCCTGCCGGATCGGAGGACCTTGGTGGAACCTACCACATTGGCTGTCAGTATGTAACAGAACCGGTAGAATCCCACCCCTGAGCTAGATTCATTATCTTACTGACATTTCCTCCAAACAATCCTCAATCTAAAGTTTTACAATTTGCCGTGAAAGGCATTTTCACCTCAGGCTTGATAGGATGTTTCTCCAGATCATTCCATCACAAGTAGGCTTGCCATAAGCGGCCAGCAACATCTTGGATTATCACCAGATGGGGGCAAAAAGAATTTTCTCTATTGCTTTCCTGCCCATCTTGTGACCCCTGGATTCATGCAGCCCAGATAATAAATAATTAACATCTCTGCTACTCAGTCTCACAAACAGGCTCACCCAAACTTAACCCTGGAATTCAAAGGCAGGGTGATGTGAACTGGGAGGGGGAAGGGTTTAAGGAGTGCCTTTAGCAGATAAGAATTATTTTCAGTGAGGGGACATCTGTTTCCTGGCCCCTTGCATAGGTATTTAAAAATCATTTTGTTTCAATTTTATATTGTCGGTGTCTTCTTGCTGAAAATAATTCCAGCCAATTAGTGATCATGGCTGCATTCACTCAACATGTTTAATCAGGTCAGCATGCAAAATGATAATCTTTTAACCTTGGTTTGTTCTGTATGATTTGGTATGTTGGGCACATGCAGCAAATGGATTAATTTTGCATTTAGATTTCAGATTCACTATGTTGAATGAGCTCAGTCTTCACACTGATGATACCACATAAAAGTATAATGTAAGAACATCAGCCAGATCTACTGGATTGGATCCTTGGCCCATATAGTTCAGCAATGTAATCTCACAGTGACTGACAGTCATACAAGGAAGGTCCTTATGGCCTTCAGAGGCTAATAGCCTTTAATCACTATGAGCTCTAAGAATTGGTCCATCGTGTTCTTCATTCCTAAATGTGGATACATCAGAAATGGTGGTGAACCTTTGGGGTCTTCATTGAACATCCGCCGGAAAAATTCTGAGAATCCATGATATAAGGTGGCAATACAGATGTATGCCAAAGTCACACATCTTTTCCCCCCTGAATTTTTGGAGGTTGGCTGGGTTCACATAACATGCTAAACCACAAATGAACCAATCTCTTCCTGTCTTATGCAAAATGAAGCACTGGATTGTACCCATGGTGCATCTAGTTCAATATTGCTACTCCAACTGGTTGCCAATTTTTTGAAGTTGCCAAAGCCCCTTAGGAGCCTGAAGACCTTCCCTTCTTGGGTTCTGCATTCTATTTTAGGGAAAGTTGAGCCATTGCCAGCAATAGCTATGCAATAAATGTTTGAAGCAAACTTGCCATATCAGGTCAGGAAGAGATTGCAAAGGGTTTTGTGAGCCACAATTGAGCTTAAGGCCCAGTAAGGCAGTTGCATAAAGCATCATTAGGTTCAGTGGTGGGTTTCCATCTTTTTTACTACCGGTTTGCATGCTTCTGCACGTGCAGGTGGGCAGAGCCTCCTGCCGCCACCACTACGGTTCGCCCAATCTGGGCCGAACTGGAAGCAACCCACTTCTGATTAGGTTACTGTTTGTCTTTGCTTTTGAATTAATTAGTCTGTGTCGTTGTTGGTGTTGTTGCTTTAGTAGTTAGCCCAGGGCTAAATAGTTTAACATAAAAAGGCTGCATGCTTGTTTCCCCCATCATCCACCCACATTCACTCAAGTAGCATCTTTTGAAATTATGTCCTTCTACCGTATATATCTTTCTCTCTTCTTCCCAAACAAGGTGCATCAAACTACCAGCTGTAACCAGGGTAGAGCTTTTGAAAGATACAGAGTCTTGGGTGGCTTCCCCTATTCCATCTGGGTTCACCGACAAAACCGCGAAGCCCTTATCCGCGCCGACATAAATGCGGAGGGCAAATCTGCGCCGTCCGAAGTGCTAAGGAAAAAGGCGACCCTAGCGCGACGACATAACCGTGGAGGGCAAATCCGCGCCTTCCGAAGCACTCAGCACTCAGCACCCTAACCCTAACCCTAACGCTAAACCTAACGCTAAACCTAACCCTAACCCTAACCCTAACCCTAACCCTAAACCTAACCCTAACCCTAAACCTAACCCTAAACCTAACCCTAAACCTAACCCTAAACCAAACCCCTAAACCTAATCCTAACCCTTACCTTAATTTAAATCGGCTTTCTGCCGCCGCGCTGTTTTAAAGCGCCCTTCTGTCGCTGCGCTGTTGTCGCCGCGGTGATGACGTTGCGGCGATGACATCGCGGCTTTAGCGACACGGTTTTGTCGCCACTATTTCGACGAGAGCGGTTTTGTCGGGCCACGTTCCATCTGGACCCCTGCCTGAAGAGGAGCAGAGAGAGGGTAAACAGATTTTGAGATTTTTTTAAAAAAACTAAGCGAGGTTAAAACTTAAACTTAAAATGTTGTACAAATGCCCATGCTACATCAGAGGTGTCAAACTCAAGGCCCGGGGGCCAGATCCAGCCCATAGGGTGCTTAGATCTAACCTATGGGACCAATCTAGAAACAGCAAACGACCGACTCGCAGTGCCTCTGCCAGTGAAAACAGAGCTCAGGAGGGCCACATGCAGCTCTCCCAGGCTCCATTTTCAGCCGTGATGGCCTCCTGCTGCCCTCTGCCAGTGAAAATGGAGTTTGGGAGGCCTCAAGCTCTGTTTTTGCTGGCAGAGTGTGGCCGGAGGCCGTCACAGCTGAAAATGGAGCCTGGGAGCCCGTTTTCACTGGCAGGGCGCCCCTGACATGAATGCCATCAAGCTGGCCATGCCTAAGGCCTGATCAGCAGGCCTTAGATTAGAGTTCCCCAAAGGGGTGAGCAGTGGAAACCAAGAGGTATATTTGAAATTTCAAGCATATTTTAAGTGAGATCATAAAATGGCTATCTTGGGAGTGGCCATACATAAAAGCACCTCCATGGTGAGAACAATCAGTCACATACTACCTATTTCACAGGGAGTTAAAATCGTGAGGTTAACCTAAAGCATCTGACCTCACCAAAGACATTCATTCCGCAATGGCGTAATAGTCAACAAAACCTTCCTTACATACCTGTATCATCATGTCACTATGGACTGAACTGGGTGGACTTGCAAGATTTTATTAATGTAGCCTTGCAATGAAATAGATTTAACTTATCTAGTCATGTTTCCTGCCTGGCTTACCCAGGAGAGCTGATATCAATCTTGCAAGTCAGACGGTGCAAACTTCCCACCGCCATTTTTAACTGTCAGATCAATTAGGGCAGGTCCTGCCCAAGGGGAATGTGAGCTCTTCCCTCTCTTGTTTGATCATGCCTTAGGCAGCATCTCTCCCCCTCATCCCCCAAAGTGATTCATTCACGTATTCCATTACAGATGAGGCTTGCCCAGTGATGTCATGGCATGTGCCCTGCCGTAATGGTATGTGGAAGTGACCCTGGAGAAAGGACAAACAGCCTCAGAACGTACAACGGGGTGTATAAAAGGTATCTCAGTCCATAGAAGGAAAGAGGGTGTGGGAAGCTTTTCACGTTTTCCAAAGAGGGAAAGGGAGAGGAGAAATACTTCTAATCTTGAAAGATTCTATTAATGTTAGACAACAATAAAGCTAGAGCGAGTACTCCTAGTTTTACTTCTTGCAGGGCTAACAGGCCAGAGGTGAAATCCACCAGGTTCTGGAGAATCAGTAGTGGAAATTTTGAGTAGTTTGGAGAACCGGCAAATACCACCTCTGGCTGGGCCCAGAGTGGGGTGGGGATGGAGATTTTGCAGCATCCTTTCCAGTGGTGGGTTTCAAAAATTGTTCGAACCTACTCTGTGGGTGTGGCCTCCTTTGTGGGAGTGGCTTGCCGCCCATGTGACCGGATATGAAGATGCTGACAACACTTGTCAGAACCACCTTAAATTACCTCACACACAGCACTGGCTTGCATAAGAATATGATGTAAATTTGTTTTTTAAAAGGCATCTTTGGTTTGCGTTAAAACAACTTCAACACATGCAATGTTCTGAATGCACCACAAACGCAGTAGTCATCCTTACCTTTCACAGAGGCACTGAGTTTTATAAATATGAGCATGATAGTGTAGAATAATCATATCCAAGGACCAGTGGTGGGTTTCCAAAAATTTTGGAACCTCTTCTGTAGGTGTGGCCTGCTTTCCGGGTCCACTGGTGGAACCTCTTCTAACCGGTTCGGTAGATTTGACGAACCGGTTCTACCGAATAGATGCGAACTGGTAGGAACCCACCTCTGATCCTTTCCCTGCCACGCCCACCAAACCATGTCCACAGAACCGGTAGTAAAAAAAATTGAATTTTACCACTGTAACAGGCCCACTTATCTCATTCAATTTGTTTTTGGTTGGAAATTGCCAATTATGGTCTACAAATAGATCATCTGCAGCTGGCCTGGTTTTTTTTGGGGGGGGGCAAAATGGAATTAAAATGCATTTTTTCCATCCTCTTCTTAATTTTCCCCACCCACCCCACTTTATCGGCTTGACTGATTACAGTGCAGATACCTGGGTCTCTAACTTTAATTTTGTCATTTCTTTCTCTCTGCTCCCTCATCATCCCCACAGTCCTTCCTTTTCCAAATTTTCTCTCCCCTCCCAGCTTCTTCCTTCCACTTTCGTGGCTTTCCCACTTTCTTCTCCTGTATCAAGTCACTCCCCATCCCCCTGCTGCCATCCCTAAGTTCCCCATAACTCAGACCGTTTGAATTCAGCCCAGCCTTGTTTACTATCCAGTAGGCATTAGGATGCGGTGGCTCAGTGACTAAGATGCTGAGCTTGTCGCTCAGAAAGGTCGGCAATTCAGCGGTTCGAGCTGAATTGCCGACCGCATAACAGAGTGAGCTCCTGTTACTTGTCCCAGCTTCTGTTCACCTAGCAGTTCGAAAGCATGTAAAAATACAAGTAGAAAAATAGGAACCGTCTTTGGTGGGAAGGTAACAGAGTTCCGTGCACCTTCACATGACCACAGAGACGTCTTCAGACAGCGCTGGGTCTTCGGCTTTGAAATGGAGATGAACACCACCCCCTAGAGTTGGGAACAACTAGCACATATGTGTGAGGGGAACCTTTACCTTAGCTTTACCTTTAGACATTAGAAAGTGAGGTTAGGAAGCTGCATGCTTTTCTCTCATGTCTTTACATGCATACACTTGCATGAATGCAAGCTCAGTTAAAAATGCATTCCGATGGATTTTAAATTTAAGATCCAGCGATAGGGGAGAAGAGATCAGAATGCAGTTAAGTGCACAGCAGAGTAATATTTAACAGGCCTGCCAGCTTCTTCAAGGAAAAGCAGAGCTGAACAGCCCACAGGTGGCTGCTCTGCACGTCCAGGAGCCAAGCCCCACCAAGGCTACTCCAACAGGCCTGGAGAAATTTAGCCTGTCTCTGAACCCTAACCCTTCCGCTCACACCCAACCACTCTGCTTAGTGCATGTCTGGGTCAGCAGCAAGGAAAGAAGATGTGAGGGTTGGCTCCAAGAGAAGGAACCTGGGAATGGCCGGATGATGATAAGATGGGCATTTCGCTCCCTCCTGTGCCAAGGAAGGGAGAGGGCGCAGAGTTGGAGGGCTTGAAGGTGCCAACGCAGCATTGAGAGGAAAGTGGCTAAGGCGAGTCACCAGGGGAAATGAGGTTGGCCAGACAAAGGAAACACCACTTCCTCTGGATAAGGTCCCAAGGACATACTGGCACCAGGCTCCAGCAGCCCTTCTGGGTTCTTAGCCCAGGAGTTGACTGCAGGTGTTGGCAGGAGCGAAGTCCTCTGAATGTCAAGAGGCAGACAGGGTAAAGCAACAAATCTGTCTTCACTCTCATGAGCTCCAACCATCCCTGTGTGTGAGGGACACTCCCAGGTTGCTGACCTCTGTCTTTCATGATTCTCTGCCTCTATTTTTGGCTTTGGAAGTCTTGTTTTATATCTTTTAAAAAGCCCAACACAATAGGATACATTCCTTTAGAGTTCCGTAAGACCCACTCCTAGGTAAATACTTAGGAGTACAGCCTAAATATGGTTTAATAAATTCAGCTACCAGAGGAAGGAGATGGAGGCATTTGATCTCAAAGCCCAAGCAGGACAAGATTTGCCTCAAACTGCTTAAGTATATTAAAACTGGCTGGTGGTAGGGGAGGACAGAGGCCAAAAGGTCCCAGGTCACACAATTTAATGCAACCAAGTGTTCAAAACTATACTGGGAATGAGTTTCAAAAGAAAATGTTGGAGTAAGCACTGAGATGCTACACGTTTCTATCTGTCCATCCATCCTTCCTCAGGTTGCTTTACAAATAGCCGGAGGCAAAGATAGTCTGCACATGGTCTATATTAAACTCAGCTCTCTGTTTAGACCAGTGTTCCTCAACACTTCCAAAATTGCCCAGCCAGCATGAGAGTTGAAGTCCACCAATCTTAATGTTGCCAAGGCTGACAAACACCAATTTAGAACTTCATTTATTTGCTTTTGCCCATTAACTGACAAGACCTGGCTTAAATCAGCTTTCCAGTCAAGCCAGGTTTATCTGAGAATCTGATAATATCATCTGAGAATAGAATAGAATAGAATAGAAGGAGAGGAATGGAATGGAATAGAAAAGAAGAAAGGAATGGAATGGAATGAAGTGGAATAGAATAGAATAGAGCTGGAAGGGACCTTGGAGGTCTTCTAGTCCAGCCCCATGCCCTGGCAGGAGACCCTATACTAGGGGTGTCAAACTCATGGCATCACATTGTCGCGTGACATATCACAACATTTCCCCCTTCACTAAAATGGGGGTTGGCGTGGTCAGCGTGCGGTGCATCCGGCCCACGGGTGGCGAGTTTGATACCCCTGCCCTATACCATTTCAGACAAGTTTTATTTCCGACAATTGCCTAGACAACTACTTGCAGTTTTCTTGTCACCATTTTCAAAGTGGTTTACCATTGCCTTTTTCCTAGGACTGAGAGGGAGATTGGCCCAAAGTCACAGTATCTAAATGTCAAAAGAAAACCACTTTAAATTTTTTGTGTGGCAGTTGTTCTTGAACACAGGTAATCCTCGACTTATAATCACAATTGAGCCCAAAATTTATGTTGCTAAGTGAGTTTTGCTCCATTTTACAACCTTTCTTGGTACACTTAAGTGAGTCATTCCAGTTGTTAAGTGAATAACATGATTGTTAAGTGAACCTGGCTTCCCCATTGACTTTGCTTATCAGAAGGTCGCAAAAGATGATCAAATGACCCTAGGAAATTGCAATTGTCATAAAGATGAACCAGTTGCCGAGTATCTGAATTTTGATCAGGTGAACCATGGACATACTGCAATGGTCGTAAGTGTGAAAAATGATCATAAGTCACTTTTTTGAGTGCTGTTGTAACTTTGAACAGTCACTAAATGAATTATTGGAAGTCAAGTACTACCTGTAGTGATTTCTGAGGGAGTTGACTTCTATGAATTCCTACACAACTTCACCTCTAAGCACTTGGCCTTATTTTAGGGGAGGTCTTATTGTTTTTGAGGTGCAGGAGGCGCCGAGTGTGATCACCTCATGGCTGCTGCTGTGTTGCAATATTTTGGGGGAGGGCTTATTTCGGGGGGGGCTTATTTTAGCACATGCATTCAAAGCCCGGTTAGACTTATTATCCAGGGAGGTCTTATTTTGGGGGAAACAGGATATGACATGGAGGTATTCTGTGATCCTGTGAAGTGTTTTTATAGATGTTGTTATGTAGAGCAGGGGTCCCCAACCCACGGACCATGGGCCACTTCCAGTCATGACACACAACTGGAAGTGAGCGGAGGGCATGCAAACCTACTGTAAACTGCACATGTGTGGGATCTAGGTTGCACGCTCCTCCTTTTCCCCCCGGTCTGTGAAAAAACTGTCTTCCACGAAACCAGTCCCTAGTGTAAAGTTTTGGGGCCGCTGACCTAGAGTTCATCTGGAACTTTACAGGTTGGAATTACAGATTAGAATCAGAATTAGAGATCGGGTGACTCCTAGATTGGAGTTATCTCTGAAAATATTTCATAAGACTCAGTCTGTTGAGATCAATAATCCTGTCAGAGAAAAAGATACCCATATATCAGAGAACTCACTACCCTTCCCTAAAAGAATGCATGAGCAATAAGTGTTGACTTTAAATACTTTTTGTTGTTGTTTTTGTTTATCTGTAGTGCTTTAATCCAGACTCAGTGGCTGGAAACCATGGAATCATTTCTAAAACATCCATTTCTCAATCTGGAAAAGATTGGAGCCTTTTAAGGGACAAAGACTTTTTCTGATTAATTTTTGTTTGCTTATGGGAATATCAGTCTCCTGGAAGAGCTGCATCTAGTCTTGCATTGGATGGATGTTCCCGTGTCCAATTCCCCCCCCTTCAAAGTTGAATAGGACACCCACCTGAGGAATCTAGTCTCCTTCATAGTTGTAGCCAAAATGCCCACAGAGCCACAGTTCCCAAGGACTGGATGGTGGGGAGAAGTCCCACAGCAAACCAATTGGAGCAGGCTCTTCCTCAATTCAGAAAAGAGTTAGAAGGGACCTTCTTGGAGGACATCTATTCCAACCCCCTCCTCAAGCAGGAGACCCTATACCCTTGATAATGAACCTATGACAAGTGTGCCACAGGTGGCATGTGTAGCCATATTTGCTGGCACGCCAGCAGTCAGCGTGTGCTGGCCAACTGATTTTCAGCCTTCTGGAGGGCCAGGCGAGGCCGTTTTTCCCCTCCCCAGGCTTCAGAAAAGCCTCCGGAGGCTGGGGAGGGCGAAAAATGGCCCCAATGAACCAACTGGAAGTTCGGGAACAACCCGTTTCAATACCATTTGAGACAAATGGCTGTCTAGTCTCTTCTTAAAAACCTCTAGTGATGGAGCACCCACAACTTCTGTAGACAAGCTTTTCCACTGGTTAATTGTTCTCACTGTTAGGAAGCAATGGCAATAGCAGTTATATACCACTTCACAGTGCTTTTACAGCCCTCTCTTAGTGGTTGACAGAGTCAGCCTATTGCCCCCAACAATTTGGGTCTTCATTTTACCGACCTCAGAAGGATGGAGGATTGAGTCAACCTTGAGCCGGTGAGGATCGAACTGCTGGCATTTGGCAGAGTCAGCCTGCAATACTGCATTCTAACTACTGTGCCAAGATGGCTCTTAAGGAATTAAGGAAGTTTCTGCTTAATTCCAGATTGCTTCTCTCCTTGACTAGTTTCCATCTATTGTCTCTTGTTTTGCCTTCCTTATTTGGAAGATAATCCACGCATCTTAAATTGTCTACAGCTAGTCTTTGATTTATGACCAATTACTTAGCAACCATTCAAAGCCTGAAAAAAGGTACTTACGACCTGGATCTAAAGTTCTGCGGCAATTATATGTCTGCAACTATGGGCCCTTGTCATCACAGCTGCATTTATGGCTATTTGTAGCATCCTATGATCACATGACCCCAATTTTCAACAGTTTAGGTGAAAACTGGCAGTTATCTTCCGGTTTTGGGGGGGGGGGGGAATCACACCCATAATGAACCATTGGTTCACTAAATGACCATGCTGTTCACGTTAAGAACTGCAGCATTCATTTTACCACTGCGGCAAATAAATAAATAATAATAAATTGGGTCGGTTATGCAACCAAGCCATTTCAAGACTGTTACAATTTACGACACTAAGGTTCCATTACAGTCCATTACACTCAAGGATTGCCTGTAGTTGTGATGGGATAAAATCCCAGCTTCATTTCAGAATAGCTAAAATCTGTCTACTTTAGCAGTGGGATAAAAATGAGATACAGGCAGTGTGTGAGGATACGTCCTTTTTAAATCAGTGGGTGTCTTAAAGCAAGAAGGTCAACCTTAGTGCTGCCCATGGAACTTACTTTACTTATATAAATTAATTATGGCTGATATCTCATGATGTTGCAGTGTTCCTGCAGCCTTTGGTGGTATCCCATAAAACTTTGGCAAGTGTTAATTTTTAAAATATTTTCGGGCATTGGCCTCATCTTGTAGTGACACCCACTCCTCAAAAAAGTCAACAACTCCTGAATTAGAAGATCCCAAGTAGCACTTGCTGGAATAACTTCTGTTTCCCTGAAGAGTAGCTGTCAGTCATAGCAGTCTTGCAGATAAGGCAGTCAAACTTCATTAATTAAGTTCAGTGATCAAATGAATTCTGCAAATGGACTGCGTTCAGGAATCCGTGAATCAAGGGCAGATAGGAGGGACACAGCCTTAACACTTCAGAAAGGGGTTCAAAGCAACCCGCACAAGGGTTGAACTAGGGGCCCCTCATTCATATATCTGTTTAACTGAAGAACAAAACATCTTGCGGGTGTTTTTACAAAATTGGAATATTTGTTTTCTCTCATTCTCTGCTTGGAGATGGCCCATTCCAAAAGGAGGGAGGCAATTTCCTTGACCCACACCAAGGGGTTGGAGCACACACCGCAGAGCAAGCCAGCAGCTAAGTTCGACATGTTCCAGCCCAGCTGGGCAGACTGAGTCTCATTCTCATTCTCTCTCTCTGTCTCTCTCTGTCTCTGTGTGTTTGTGTGTGTGTCTGTGTCTGTTTGTCTTTCTCTCTCCTTCTCCCTCCCTCTCTCTCTCTCTCTCTGTCTCTCTCTCTCTGAGGACGGTGTGTTCCATGCATGTCTGCGTGCGCACGCGCATAACCTACAAAACAACCAACTCTTATTTGGCTCTCCAACTTTCCTAAAAAGTCACCTCGGGCTCAAGATCAAGCTGAGAGAACGCAACCCGAGTGGAATTGGTTTGAATTAGGGGCCAGGGAACGCAGTCTCGGGAAGGAAATTCAGCATCAGCCTTAATTAGATTTGTCACTTCTGGTGACACTAATTGTCCCGAAGTGACTCTTGAAGGCATTATGAATCAGTCAGGGCCTCCATCACAAGCTCATGCAACCTTGCCATAACCCAGCAGTCCAACCTTTCTAGAGACAATCCTTAAGCATCCCTGGAACCGAATCCTGCAGCAGCGCTTGGAGCAATGGGCATTATCCTTAAGGAATGATGCATTTCCACGGAGCATTTTCCCAACTGTGGGTGCTAACTGGGGTCAGGTGGCTGGAGCAAACATTCCTGATGTGCTCTTCCCAGGGACATCAATACTCAGAGCAAGGTCTGCCCTCATGCACTGCATTACCCAATTCTGCTCTTGTCAATTGACAGGCAGATACAAAAGCCAGGGGCTCAGGAAGGCTTTTTAAAAAGGGCTCCCTCTGGTGACTGTCACCTCATAGCAACCCGTCCTGTGCAAAGATTTGCCGGCAGATAACTCGTAGCAACTGAGGGTGAGAGAGTCACATTCTGGATACAGAGTAGACGCAATCTGGATCACACAAAAGGACAAAGTACTTTTACATGGTAAAGACGTCTGCAGCTTGACTCCTAAATAACAGGGCTATGGACTAGACCAGAAAATCAAAGAACATCCCAAGAAGATCATGGCAAAGCACGCCTGAATCAGAATAGAATAGAATAGAATAGAATATACTAGCAGAGTTGGAAGGGACCTTGGAGGTCTTCTAGTCCAACCCCCTGCCTAGGCAGGAAACCTTATACCATTTCAGACAAATGGTTATCCAACATCTTCTTAAAAAGTTCCAGTGTTGGAGCATGGTGCAAACAGTTTAAGAACCTTAACCTGTTTGCACCCACAGACTTTCCCAGCCTCCCGCTTTCTCTTGTTTGCAAGAGTGGCCCCTTTAACCAAATATTACAACCAAAATCCGAGCTATTCAAATGGTTCCCTAAATATATATTAAGGAACTGATTCTAAGCATAAAAGGGAAAAAGAGGAGAGCAGAGAAAACTGTTTCCTCTGGTTAAAAAAATTGAGGTATTTTTCCACCCACACCATTCTGATGGGTTTGTTGTTGTTTCTTGTTTAGTTTAAAAGTAGAATCCACTCCCAGTTTGCATAGAAGGCTGGAACCCAACCACGGCCGTGATGTATTTCTCTAACATCTCCCGAATGCCACAAGGCTATTTTCTTATATTAATGGATAAGTTGTGTCTTATTGTGAAATATCTACTTTGGAGACCATATGCAACAAATTAGGGCCTTAAAAAAAAATCAAGACAAAAGCCACTGCTCACTGTGAAAAGCAGAGTAAATCTGTCTCCTGCTTTAAAAACAAACAACACCCCCCCCCCGAACCCTCCTATCTTAAGAACAGCTTCACTAGCTTAACCAAGTTCCATCCTACCAAACATCTTGGTTCCAACTAGGAGAGGCTAGCCAGATGCTTCCAGGGAAATCTGCAAACGGGTCAAAGACAAAAGTTCTTTCTTAGAACTTGGCCTCAATCTCTGTTCTTCGGAGGGAGACGCTGAAGACGAGAGGGCTCTGTGGCTATTCTGGCAAACAGTTTCACAGAGCCTGCTCTCAGCCTGCCCCACATCTCTTCTGCTCAGGAAGCACGGAGCAGCCGGAAAAAAAGGCTTGGGTGTGCTTCTGCTGGGGCAGCGTTTATGCTGGGAGTTGAAGTCCACCCCTCTTCAAGTTGCTATGGTTGAGAACCAAATTGCTGGGGTACCTGTGAACACAGTTCTCACATCAAAGAACATGAGAAATGCTGGTGCGGCTCTGTTCTGGGGAAGGAACTAGTCTCGCCTATCAAGATGGTCTTGATATACTGGATCCAGATATACAGTATATCACAGAAGTGAGTACACCCCCTTACATTTCATAAATATTTATCCTTTCATGTGACACACTGAAGAAATGATACTTGGCTACAATGTAAAGTAGTGAGTCTACAGCTTGTAGAACAGAGTAAATGTGCTGTCCCCGCAAAATAACACCGCACACAGCCATTAATCTTGGCCACCGTGCTGCAGCTCAGTTTCAGGCAATCCTCTTATAGCTGGGCCGTCTTTATGCAGAGCAACGAGTCGTTTTTTTCAGATAGCAATAGCAATAGCAGTAGACTTATATACCGCTTCATAGGGCTTTCAGCCCTCTCTAAGCGGTTTACAGAGAGTCAGCATGTTGTCCCCAACAATCTGGGTCCTCATTTTACCCACCTCGGAAGGATGGAAGGCTGAGTCAACCCTGAGCCGGTGGGATTTGAACCGCTGAACTGCTGATCTAGCAGTAGCCTGCAGTGCTGCATTTAACCACTGCGCCACCTTGGCTCAATCCTCAGAGAGTTCATTGCCATGAGGTGCCATGTTGAACTTCCAGTGACCAGTATGAGAGAGTGAGAGCGGTAACACCAAATTTAACACACCTGCTCCCCCTTCACACCTGAGACCTTGTAACACTAACGGGTCACATGACATCAAGGAGGGAAAACTGCTACTTGGGCCCCATTTGGACGTTCAGGCTCCCCTCACCCACCCTGACGTCGTCACGTATCTTCTGCTCACCTTCTGCGCATGCGTGCTCCTGCTACCGAACCGGTGGTGAAGAGAATAGAATACCATTACTGGTGTACTCACTTTTGTTGCCAGCAGTTTAGACATTAATGACTGTGTGTTGTGTTATTTTGAGGGGACAGCACATTTGCACTGTTATACAAGCTGTATACTCACTACTTTACATTGTAGCCAAGTGTCATTTCTTCAGTGTTGTCACATGAAAAGATATGCTTAAATGTTTAAAAAATGTGAGGGGATGTTCTCACTTCTGCGATATGGTCTGGATAAATTATAAATGTATGTTGTGTGTGCCATTTTGGTCGACTCCTTTGGCCATCAAGCCTTCTCCTTCTCTGCGAATTATCTATTCTTTACACAAGAGTGCCGTTTTGGAGTTCAGTCAGTGGTGCCTTTGGCTGCTCCCAGGCAAGGCCCCTTCCTTGAAAACAGACAAACATCTGAAACACGGCCAAATCCAAAGTCTTATTTTTCCTGAAGACCAACCCATTGTCTGTAATCCCCCAAAGGCCCAACTGGAAAGGAACGTTTTAGTCTGCCTTCTAAACAAAGACAGTCCTTCCCTGGGATGCTTTTCTAGGGAGAACCTGCCAGAAAATGAAGATAATACTCTGAAACCACCTCACCTTGATCACCATAGTTGTCATTTTTTCCAACATCAGGAAAACAAAGTCTACGGCCAAACTCACGTGTCAGAGGCTGACCTCTGGCTTAAGCAAAGTCTGGCAGTTTGTTCTGGCAGTTTATTATTGGATATATTGAAGATGATACCACAAATCATTATAATATTAATGGTAATAGATTTAGAATACCTTGTCTAAAATGGAGAAACAATAGTGATAAGCAAGCAAAGGAAGCATAATAGCAATGTATGCAAAGATATCTTGATTGACAATATGTGAATTTTGATAAAATGCAAGTGATGACTATGGGAAGGATGCAGAAAGACCTTGTAACCAATCGACACACTGTATGTCGTTGAAGAGGCTTTTATGTTACATGTGTTGTGTATATATATATATATAAAAGAAACGTAGTCAAAAGCCTTGGTCATTAAATTGTTCTTGGACCCAGCATCAGGATATCCAAACACTTCCGACTGTTTCTGACTAACAGGACTTCGACTTTAGTCCAGTAATAGTGGAGTGGACATTCTGGGACTGCCACCGGCTGTGGGACACTCTCTTCTCACTAGATATGTTAACCTTGCCCTGTGGCTCTCCCTCCTAATGTTGTGTAGGCACCTACTGCTCCTTCTCCTAGAAAAATGAAATATTATAGGGAAATATTAAAAAGGCAGAATGTTATATTTCCCTGGATGAGAAAAGGAGAAACATGTTTTTAGGCAGGAAACAGACTCACTCTTAATAGCTCCCTCCACCTTTGTCAATAGGACATTAAGGCCTGAGCCAGCCTATTCTACATAACCAAGATCTACCCCATCTCATTGCCCTTCATTGCATCATCCATCAAGTTTCAACCCAACTTAGAACACAACCTACAAAGTTAGCTAAGATACCCCCCTCCCCGCCCCTGGGATTCTGACAACCAATCAGAATATATTTCTTACACAGGAACAGGAAACAGAGAGATGGGGCGCCAGAGAGGGCATAAAACTCAGGGACTTTCAGCATCTTTTCTGCTCAGGAACTCAAGGCATGTGATTCTGCTCAGGAACTCAAACCATGTGACTCTGTCCACCATTAAATCAACTTTCCAAGCAGCCTCCATGTTTCCAGTGTCTTTTTCCCCACTTGGAACTGAACCCAGAAGGACATTTCTTCCAACAGTTGTGCATGGGTTTTCTTTGAAACTTTCTCCCTGGACACTGAGAGGGGATCAGCTGGAGACACTTATTCCCCATTTTCTTTGCAAACATACCTAGTGCCTCTCCCATCCTTTTTATGCGGTTTCTGGAGAAAGAGCCAATGCTCTGTGCCAGCCATTTTCTAAGCCTCTTTGTCTTGCTTTGGAGAGCCATGAGTGTCTGGAATGCAGCACCTGGAGGTAAATATAGAGGCTATTCATGAACAAATCTGAGCCTTATGTCACCCTCGGAGACTGCCAAGGCCTAATCCAGAATGGCAGACTCTTGGCAGGTTGGGAACAGGAAGGGCAGAAGCGTGCGAGTAAAAGCATCATCAGAAACATTATAGCACTTCAAGGGGGCCTGGATGTCCCTCCAAAGACATTTCTTTCACGGATTGTATTTAATCCATTTTATGAAAAGCTCGAGACGGTAGGAGAGGAGCAGCCACCCATACAATTAGACTGGGTAGAGTCCATAGATACACACCAAGTTCTCAAGTTGCCCTAAACTAGCCTTTCCCAACTTTGGAAACTTTTAAGAAGTGTGTATTTCAACTCCCAGAATTGGGTGGGTGGATAATTCTGGGAGTTGAAATTAAAGTTGCCAAGATTGAAAAGATACTGCATTCAGCTGTGGTGCAGGTTACTCGGCTTTAGTTGAATGTGATAGGCAAACCCGTTCACTGCAGCTTGCAAATCACGGTTATGGTTTTGTTGTGACCTAGGCTTCCCAAGAGCATGAAGCAAACGCCTTGTCTCGACAAAAAACCCTTTTATTAATTTACTATGAATTCAGCTCATTCACATCCAGCAAAGTGTTTCAAGGGAGGATTTACAGTCACAGACTTTATCTGGCTTAGGGAGCTGCCAGGCCGATATTTGCAAAACCCGACAAGGAGTCTCGGAGAATCACCAACCAATTAAGTGAACTAATTGTCTCCTGCAAACTTCACTCCCCTTTCGCTCCTCTTTTATTTCCTCTGGGAGGGGCCATTGATCCTCCACCTGTGGCCTTATTCCCAAGCTGACCCCTGTTCTTTAGCTGTTCCCTTTGTCTGGCAACTCTGTGTATGCGCACACTGGGAACAGGCTCCAGCTGTTCGTCTGCCTCACTGATATTTAACTTGGAAAGCAACTGATAATGGCATATGGCTCTGGCCCACATGGGTTGCTGCCAGTTTTACTACCGGTTCGCAACCCCTGTATGCTTGATGAGGGCTGTGCGCGCATGCGCTGTTCAATGTAAATTGTTCTGAAATGGCGGTGGCCGAGTGGAAGCGAGGGAACTGATTCGGGGGCGTGGCAGACCTGGGTCGTTGCGGGTTCTGCGACCCAGGTCTGACTTCCACTACCAGTTCGGCCAAACCTGGCCAATCAGGCAGTAACCCACCTCTGCTCTGGCCCCCTCTCTGCCTCCGGCACAGAGCCCTCATCAGAGCCTTCCCCAGACTCCAGGACTGGCCCATGTTCGCTGGCGGGCCACAACAGGTTTAACATGTTGTGGGACCCTGTTGTAGTTTCTGTACTAATCCACTGTGAAATACAGTGTGCAATGGAGATTACACCCATGAGCTTTTAAGCCCAAGGGCAAGTAGCCAGATAAAGACAAAGAAGAGGGTGCTGTTCTTTTAGAACTCTGCATATGCTCAAGAGCACATCCCCTAACAAGGACTCTGCTGCATTCAAGCCTCCAGCCCTTTGGCTCCTCTCTGGTTTTCCCACCCTTAATTCCAAGAGTTTCTCCAGCAAATCTGCGGGGGGCTGAGAGGCTCTTTTTTAAAATGCTGCAAATTTGGACGATAAAAGTATTTACATAAAGAGCTATACATATGCTGAGATACCATGAGAACCAAGCTGTGGTACATGGTACAAAATGCTGCCTTCTGTTTTAAAAGTAAACAAATTCCGTATTTTCATAGCAATGAAGATAAGTATGGAATTGTGTGATTGAAAAATTTAGTTCCAGAAGCCAAAATGGTGTCTGAAAGAGATTTCCAATCCTTGGCTGATGGAATTCTGTATTTTCAGTGATTGATAAGAACCCCAAGCTAAATTATGCATAATGGCAAGCGGTTTGCAAATAATAATGTTAATAGTAATAATCACAGAAACTACGAAATTGGCTTCTCTGAGGACTGCATTTGATTTTGGCTTCCTTTGGAAATTTTGCAAAGCTGGGCCATTTTAGGTCCCTGTTGCTAATATTTGACTTTTAATGCACTTGTTTTTGTTTCGCGTGCTATGTTGTTTTAAATTATAAACTGTCTTGAGTATTGTACTAAAAATTGGGCTAAAAAGAAACAACTACAATAATAATATTGTTTTATTTTCTTGAACTACATAACATGCATTCTTTGTTCCAATAGTCAAATGTTTACTTCTTCTGGTGATCTTGATTTCTGAATGCTTCGTTTTAAAAAAGAGAGAGAGGGAGAGAGGGAGGGAGAGAGAAATATGAGAGGATGAGAAGCCTGACCTGAGGACAAGATTTGTCTTTGGGCAAGAAGCTGCAATATGTATCCTCTCAGTCTGGTAGTACTTAACCTTAACATATCTAATGTCTATTGACAGAACTTTCATTCTCCACGCGTTTCTCTTGTCTCCTTTTAAAGCCAACGGAGCTAACAGCTATTATCTATGCATCTTCTGACAAAGAGTTCCAGGAGTTAATTAAGTAAGTCTGCAAAGTTATGTTCCTCAGAAAGAGATTACAAGACAATTCTGAGAGATCTCTTACACAGAGAGGGAGGATCCAGCCAGCCAAAGAAAAAGACCCAGATTTACTCAATGCCAAAATTATGGAAATCAGGCTCATTTTTCAAGAGACCCCCAATGCTGGCTGTGTATTACAGTAGATACACATAATTGTACAGCCAACTGAAAATCTGAGCACAACATTTCCATATTTTAGTATCTGATCACAGAGTACCTTGATTAATATCTATAAAATATCAGGCTTGTTGGATTCAGACACGTCCTCTTTTTCTTTCAAGGACAATATCTAATTCATTCCATGGACAGAAATGGGAATAACGTACATGGCGGGGAGGGGGAGGAGAGATAGAACGACTTGGTCATTTAGCTGTTGAAGATGCTCACTCCTCTTTTATGATGGAATTCTTTATGACAGAATTCTTCTTTTCTAAAGTCAGACTGTTACAGTAAAAGCATTAAAAGGAGGTTCAGGTTCTCAGAACAACAGGCGATTCTGGCCCAGGGGTCTCCAGCCGTGGCAACTTTAAGATTTGTGGACTTCAGCTCCCAGAATTCTTCAGCCAGCTTTGCTTTCCTGGCTGAGGAATTCTGGGAGTTGAAGTCCACAAGTCTTACAGTTGTCACGGCTGGAGACCCCTGATCTAGTCTACACTCCAGTTTTTACACATGAATCCTACAAGCAGCAGAGGCAAGAGAAGCTTCTGCACAGAGCGTGAAAACCCGACATTGCAGCTCTATTATTTCCTTCCACTTATTTTTCAGAGGTAGCCTCCTCCTGGATCTGGAGGCTCCATGTAGCCATGACAATTAACATCCCATCTTCCTCAAAGAAATCTTTCCTTAAAGGTCATTTAAGCCAGTGGGGGTTTTTCTTCTTCTATATCTTGCTACAGTAAGTTCCATAAGCTAATTGCGTTGTGCAAAGAGGCGTTTTCTCTGAGCGCTCTAAATGTGCTCTTCTCGGTTTCACTGGAAGCATTTGCTTTGGGGTTGGCTCCAGTCCTGATTAGCTGGAGACTTTGCTCCCCTGCAAGGATGCTGGATAGATTCATCCCCCACTTTTCGGCTTGGGCCCTACCATTGCTTGGGAAGTCACTACAAGGCTCTCCTGCTGCTCACTTCTTTTTTTCTTAGTGGCGGGGGGAGGGGGGAGAAAGCAAGTTGAGATTAGTTGGAGATGGAGATTAATTGTGAAAGGGATGCCAAGTGAGGCAAGAACATGCCAAGCCTGCAAGGAGCCAAGGTCAACAAAACTTCGGTCGCCTGCCGGTCCCAGCATGAACAGCTCTTGGAATTAGCCAGTCTTTCATCTTCGCCCTTTTTATTGGAGCCCTGACTTCAGCAAGGAAAGATGTTTTTGGACTCTGAGCAAAATGTGTCCTGTGAAGCTTCTAAACATAGTAAAGGGTGACTCACAGAACAGACACTCGGCGCTCCACCGGGCTTGAACTCATGGCCTTGGCAAATCTCAGGTTGATTCCCTAGGCCATCCTTGTGTCTTTGACTAAAAACAGAATTAACTTAACTGAATGTAAGCCTACGCACTTTTGAACAGGACAATCAGTCGCTCACCAACATAGGTGAGTTACTGTGATGACCCAGAATATTCCCAAATTTTCCAGAGTTTATCTTTCTTAAAGGAACTGCTCTCCAGTTGTTTTACCACTTTAACAGAAGAACAAGTTGGAAGGCACCCTGGAGATCTTCTAGTCCAACCCCCTGCTCAAGCAGGAGACTCTACACCAGTGTTGGCGAACCTTTTTGGCACTGAGTGCCGAAATGGGAGAGCATGCATGCCAGAAACCGGAAGAGCAACCACTGGGCGGCTGTTGTTCTGGTTTCCGGTATGCACATACACATCGATCAGCCGGTCTTCACATGTCCATGCGTACCAGAAACCAGAAGACTAAGTGGCTGGTGCGCAGGAGCACCAGAAACTGCATGTGCATTGGGCGGCTGCTCTTCTGGTTTCCGACACTCCTGCGCATGTGAAGAACAGCTGGCTGGCACGCCGGAACCCGGAAGAGCAACGAGCGACGGCTCACATGCCAGGAGAGATGGCTCTGTGTGCCACTTCCAGTATGCATGCCATAAGTTCGCCATCATGGCTCTATCCCATTTCAAACAAATGGTTGTCCAATTTCTTCTTAAAAACTTTCTCCTTTAGTTCTAGGTTGGTTCTCCCCTTGATTAGTTTCCATCTATTGCTTCTTGTTCTGCCTTCAGATGTTTTGAAAGGTGGAGAAATTTTGGAAAAATGGAATTGGGAATTGGTCCCAGAAATATTTGTGGGTTGTCCTTTTGTATTTTCTCAATGGATTGATCCATTCAGCTCCCCCTCTTTTGTTTCGCAATTTCATCAACTTTAAGTTCTGTGGTTTTCAATTCCCAGAATTCCTCAGCCAGCATGTTGGTGGAGAATACTGGGAATTGAGATCAGCAGATCTTAACATTGCCAAGGTTGAGAAACACAGCGTTCATGATAGGATAGAAACATGAACTGCAAGTAACATAATGTGTTACCTGCAGTTCAAAACATATGCTATTAAGAGCAGTAGGTGAAAGATTGTGGATTGCTTATCAGCTTAGTGATTAGACATATGGATTGGTGTACAGTGACAGATGCTCTATCGTCTTTTTCTTCTGCCCCTGCCAGAGATTTAATACTGATGAGAGATATTAACTTAGGTCTGTAGCAGAACAAGTTATCAAGTCTAGCAAAAGAAGGAAAATCAGGAGTATGGCTGCACTTTTCAGACTAACACATTTTACTAAAAGGTATATAAAATGTGTTAGTCTGAAAAGGTATGTCCACATGTCTTCTGATTTCAGGCTATCATATAACATCACAATCCTTCTCCTATAATATCTTTTAAAGAAAGAAAGAGAAAAAAGATGTTATACTCTGAGATCTTTTTTGGCACAGAAGTCTGAGAAGCTATACAGAAAAATAACCTGATTGAACATCTGAGCACATTTTAAAGTTACAGTACTTGATTTGTAAGGAAACATTAAAACAAATTAAATGGGGCGAGCTTAAGCATGGCTGGCTGAATACAAACCTAACAGTTAAGCCAAAATCAAACAAACCCCATTTGGCTGTGTGAATTCACAATAAGTAGTGCCATTGCTTAGGGGCAATGGGGAGGTCTGCAAAAAAAAAAAAGACAAGATGTGGGTCATGACTTTGGCTATTGCAATTTCTTTGGCTGGAATAGAACAGAATCATTGGGAAATTTGTGAAAGGGTCTGTAAAAGAAGATCAAGCAATCAAGAAGTTTAAGAGATGAACCAAGAGGCAGCCGAGAGACCAACAGTAATACCATTGAAGACATCTCAGCATCTTTGCAGAACACAGAATGCAGTTTTTCATATTGTTAGGTAAGCTCCCCGTTGTGAGCTCCCCGTGTACGTTCAGAGAAGCGTTGTGAGGGTGTTGTTGGAGAACACACAAACCGGCATACACAGACACTGCAGTTTAAATAGGCTTTTACTTTCGTGGAAATAGAGGTATCAGAGTCCATCAAACAGTCCAAGTCATACACGGATAAGACAGGCAGTCATCAATGTCTTTCAGTTAAGGGGCAATAGCAATAGCAATAGCAATAGCAATAGCAGTAGACTTATATACCGCTTCATAGGCATTTCAGGCCTCTCTAAGCGGTTTACAGAGAGTCAGCATATTGCCCCCAACAATCTGGGTCCTCATTTTACCCACCTCGGAAGGATGGAAGGCTGAGTCAACCCTGAGCCGGTGAGATTTGAACCGCTGAACTGCCGATCTAGCAGTAGCCTGCAGTGCTGCATTTAACCACTGCGCCACCTTGGCTCAATCCAAATAACATAGTCCAGTATCAGTATAATCAGTTCAGTACTCAAAGTTTGCTAGCAGTTGCAAAACTCACAATAGCTCAGGGCACTTTCTAACAGCCAGCATCCAAAACACTCAGATCAGATCAGCCCAGCATCTAACAGAGAGCTAACAGTCATTCTGGCTCCCTCTTATGGCCGATTGAGGAAAACAGCAACCAATCACATTTTATAGTATGATTTAAAGAAATAGGTATAGCATTGTTACATGATTTATATATTCCCAACCCAACCATTAGATTATATTCCTAGATTATAACACAAACTAGTTGAAAAATAACTCGTGAAATATTTAGTTTAATCGCGTAATAAAAGGACAATTTTGCTCAAGAGGTTATGCCAAGAATTTCATGCTATAGTGGCCTTGGTCTATGTCTTCCTAACCCTGGAAATGTTGGACAGATCAATGCTTCAAGGTTATGAATTAATAACACACACACACACATGTACATCAGCATTGGGGATAGCAAAAATAAAGAACTAAAAAGAATTTGAGCTGTCTCTAGCAATCTCTGCCAATGTGAGGTAAAAAGTGAACACTAAAGGGAAATTGTGCTGCCAGGGAAATTTAGGGAGGTGAAAGCCATAAATTTTAAAGCTTCTCATTGTGTCCCTGAAAATAATTAAAACTATTTCCAAATGTCTGAGTTTTTTTTAAAAAAAAAATCTGTTTTGTGTGAATAAAGAGATTCTTGTGTGTCATAAACGTCTATAAAAAGCATAAATAAAATATATTAAAATAAACATTTCATTATACAGACATGAATGATCCGCAACCAGCTTTACAGGATTAAAAAAGTGTTGGGATGATGATGATGATGATTAGATTTTCATCCCATCTTTTAAGCATATTTTGGTTAACTCAAGGCAGTGAACATACTTAATATTCCTGCTTCCTATTGTCCCCACAGCAACCGAGAGGGAATGTCCCACCCAAAGTCACCCAGATTAATGGAATATTCTTCTTGTTGGTTTTTTTGAGCTGAGCATCTAGAAAACGACAGTAGTAAACCGGACAAACTTCTACATGATATGATGAAAGTATTGTTGATACCTGAGCCAATATGATTGGTTACCTTTTTTTTGTAACAGATCAGAAACTTACTGAGGAGGACATACGTTTAATTTAGATCAGCGTTTTTTGAACTTGACAACTTTAAAATGTGTGAACGTCAACTCCCAGGATTCCATCATGCTGGGGGATTCTTAAAGTTGCCAAGTTTGAAAAAACCATGGGTGTTGTGGATGATGACCTCACCATGTCTCTAGCGAATATTTCCATCTTATTTTGTGGGGCAGGATTAAGAGAGTACATTAGATGCTCCCTTAAAACTCTCCCAAAGTGAGAATAATTACTCTAATTCATAGGAGCTTATGAACATTTACAGAGATGTAATGATAAGGCCCTACACAGATTAAGGCACACATTTCATTTCTTAACAGAAGAAACAAAACAAGAAACAAAGGAAGCATGTTTCCTTCCCAGCATGGCAAAATGACTATAAAGTTAGTCACATGCATTCCAGGCTGCTGTGGGGGGGAAGAAAAGCTGGAGGTTGCAGGTGGCCCATGAACTCTGAATCAACTGTCCCTGGTTTATAAAGACACAGGTGCCACCTTTTCTAAATGTTCTCATCTCAATCAATCGAGTCTTGCCAATACATGTTAAGGTCCTGATATTATTCTATTGTCCAAATTCAGTACCAGATATCTGGCTTCTTACAAGTGTATGATTCAATGGTGGGATTCAATTTTTTTTACTATGGGCGTGGCTTGGTGGGCATGGCAAGGTTTGGTGGGTGTGGAAAGGGAAGGATACTATAAAATCTCCATTTCCTCCTGATCAGCTGGGACTCGGGAGGCAGAGAATAGATGGGAGGTGGGGCCAGTCAGAGGTGGTATTTACCGGTTCTCCGTACTACTCAAAATTTCTGCTACTGGTTCTCCAGAACTGGTCAGAACCTGCTGAATACCACCTCTGGTATGATTCTGAAATCTAATACTGTCCACATTTGTAAACCCTGCAAAAAACAACAACCATGAATTATAACAAATAGACACATTCCAGGCCATATCCAGACCTATGCCAATCTCAGATCAGTGCCATCCCCATTTCTCTATAATGCTGCAGTATGGCGCTTTGGAAAACTCTGCCAACAACTTTTAAACTCAAGTCCTATGAACACAGCTGGGCAACATTTTATCTGGAATTGTGAGTGGGTGGTACCCCAATAGTGTGAACTCCAACTTATGCTGCTCCCTGCAATTTCCCTCCTGCTCCTGCAGCAAATGCCCTTCCACCATCCCCCTTCCCATCTTCCTCAGTCTCCCAAGGCCTGAGTTTATAACTCTGCCCTCAAAAAGATCAAATTATGTTTTTCCTCCCTCCACCCTCCTTGCTATGAAACCAAGGGGAACGTGTTCTTGGCTGACTTGGTGGGGGGCTTATTGTTTTTGTGCACTTCCCATAAGGCAGATAGAAGATACTGGTACTCCTCATTTAACAACTGACTTGTATAGCAACATTGGCAGTTATGGCAGTGATGAAAAACTGATCTTGGCATCTATGATCTTTGCTGTAAAGCAAAGAAAGGGGAGGTGGTGGCTCAGTGGTTAAGACACTGAGCTTGTTGATCAGAAAGGTCGGCAGTTTAAATCCCTAGCGCTACATAACAGAGTGAGCTCCCGTTACTTGTCCCAGCTTCCTAGCAGTTCGAAAGCATGTAAAAATGCAAGTGAAAAAATAGGAACCACCTTTGGTGGGAAGGTAACAGCGTTCCATGCGCCTTTGGTGTTTTTACTCATGCTGGCCACATGACCACGGAGACGTCTTCGGACAGCGCTGGCTCTTCAGCTTTGAAACGTCCCCTAGAGTCGGGAACAACTAGCACATATGTGCAAAGGAAACCTTGACCTTTTTTTAAAATATATATATATATAATTTTTATTAAACATTATTACCTTTAAAAAACAGAAAGAAAAATACAACAACATAAGAAAGACAAATCATACATAACAATATAAAGTAAATATACAGCCTTTGTATCGGCATTCATTAGTTATACATTTTTTTTAAGCGTAAAACATACCGATACAAATACCGTTTTAAACATACAACCCCCCCCTCCCCCCCCCCCTCGGTGATAGTCATTCACAGCCCAACTTTTTCTTTCCTTCCTCATTGTTAGGTCTCTAAGCCACATCTTCTCATTGCAAAGTTCAGGGATCTATTACAGTACCCATGTTAACTTTCCCCATTTTAAGTCCCTGCTGTTCTCCTTGTCGCCCACATATACCATAGGTTCCAGCTAAGATAATGTTCTGTTTCTCTTTTGTCCCTCAGCCAACCCGTCATTCTGTCCATTTCTGCACATTCAAAACCTTGACCTTTTTAAAGCAAAGAAAAGCTGAAGTAAGTTTGTAATCACAGTTATGGTTTCACTTAGCGACTAATTCACTTAAAAACTGAGTGGCCGATCCGAATTGTGCTCACTAAACAGGGACTATCTTCTGTATTCCTTGCTCATTGATATCCTTTGCAGGATTTTGGGAAGTTTCTGGGAAGCAGCAGAGTTACCCTTTCCTTGCTCTGTCAAAAGTGGTTGCCAGCCACTCCCGTCTCCTCCTTCAAATGGCCTCCTGCTGTCTCGACACCCCTCAAATTCCACCGTGCTGCTTGGGCCAATTCCTCCCTCACACCCCCACCCTGTCCCCAAGAGGAAAGTGAGTTCGTGTGCAACTTGTGTGGTTCCTCTTGTGCAGCCGCTCGCAGGCTCTGCTCAACCTGTCTCACATCCCGGCACGCTCGTTTTGCCATGTTTTGCAACTCTGTCCCGCAGCTGCAGAAGAACCGAAAGAAGAAAAGGGGGTTGGGCGGGTGGGGGGGTTGTTCATTCAGAAGCAGAATTCACATCCGTCCAGACAGGCCATCTGGAGCGATCCAGAGCCAAATGGAAAAAAGGGAGAAACCCACTTGAGAGACAGAAAAGTAAGATGGAGGCCAGTGAAGCTGGGCCCACAAAACAAAAGGCAGGGCTGCCTCTAATTGAGGGCACTTCAGTTGCTTTTTGGTCAGTGACCTGAGGAGTCCTGCCAGGCACATAACAGCTGGATGTGCAAACATCTGGCTGAGGTCTCTCACAGTCTGGCCTCTTCAGAGATGGTGCGCCATCAAGCTGTATGTTATTGCCGGAGCAAGCCAATGTGCTTTGTACAGTACTTTCCTTTGCAATCGTTGTTTGCTTTTGCCTCGCCCTTTCAAAACTTGTAAAGGTCTTCATGGGTGTAGAGACAGTATCTCATTCCTAAAGCTGGAAAGAAGGAAATAATTTCAGGACAATTTGCATATTTAGTGTGGCAGCCATTTTCCATTTCAAGGAAGCCAAAAGGCCCAGGCCCATGCCAGGGTCACAAAATGTTCAAATAAGAAAACACAGGACTCAAAATGATATTTGGCACCTTTCTTGTAGTTTGCCAAGCTTCATTTTCCACTCGGAAAAGTTCTCCATTTTCAGCAGCTCTTTAAAAATTGGAAGGTGGCATTCTACAAAGAGAAGTATAGGCAGGGGTGAAATTCAGCAGGTTCTGACAGGTTCTGGAGAACCGGTAGCGGAAATTTTGAATAGTTTGGAGCAGGGGTGGGTTCCGGCCCCCATTACTACTGGTTCGGTGCCCAAAGAGATGCTGAGAGTGCCTGAGTTTTATACCCTCCCTGAGCTTTTGAATTTGGAGTATTCTGATTGGTTGTCAGACTCCCATTGGACCAGGCAGGGGCATCTCTGTAGGCCAGGGGTAGTCAACCTTTTTATACCTGCCGCCCACTTTTGTATCTCTGTTAGTAGTAAAATTTTCTAACTGCCCACCGGTTCCACAGTAAAGGTGATTTATAAAGTAGGGAAGTAACTTTACTTTATAAAATTTATAAAGCAGAGTTACAGCAAACCCCTACCGCCCACCATGAAAGCTGGAACGCCCACTAGTGGGCGGTAGGGACCAGGTTGAATACCACTGCTGTAGGCTGTCCTGCATCCCAAGCTTGCAGTGGTGGGTTTCAAAAATTGTTCGAACCTACTCTGTGGGTGTGGCCTCCTTTGTGGGAGTGGCTTGCCACCCATGTGACCGTATGGGAGTGGCTTGCCGCCCATGTGACCAGATATGAAGAAGCCGATGACACTTGTCAGAACCACCTTAAATTACCTCACACACAGCACTGGCATGCATAAGAATATGATGTAAACTTGTTTTTTAAAAGGCATCTTTGGTTTGCGTTAAAACAACTTCAACACACGCAATGTTCTGATTGCACCACAAACGCAGTAGTCATCCTTACCTTTCACAGAGGCACTGAGTTTTATAAATATGAGTATGATAGTGTAGAATAATCATATCCAAGGACCAGTGGTGGGTTTCAAAAAATTTTGGAACCTCTTCTGTAGCTGTGGCCTGCTTTCCGGGTCCACTGGTGGAACCTCTTCTAACCGGTTCGGTAGATTTGACGAACCGGTTCTACCGAACAGGTGTGAACTGGTAGGAACCCACCTTTGCTTGGTTGACTCTTGGTGGGTGATGTAATCTTCCCAGGTGCCATTTTGTGAGATGGGTAGAGGGCTAATCCTACCTTTGTTGGATCTTGGGTGAGGGCATTTGCCTATGAATAGACCTAGCTATCTCTTTATCTCTTAAGTGCAAGATATCTGCTGTGGGCTATTGAGGATGGTGGGGGCTATTAAGAGTGAGTCTGTTTCCTGCCTAAAAACATGTTTCTCCATTTCCCATCCAGAATATTCTCCTTTTTTTAATATTTCCTAAAATATTTCATTTTTCTAGGAGAGGGGTGGCTGCTAACTTCACACAGGACCATATTGCCTTCTGGAGCAACTTTTGTAACTGTCAACTATCGCCATTTTGTGTACAAGCAAATTTCTCGTGACAGCCATTTGGTGAGACCACCTTTGCCATGTTTTCCAAATTCTAGCTGTCTCACTGGTCCAAAAAAATAATAATAACAGCCTGCTCTCCCTTTTCCTCCAGCCTTCTCTGTCCTCATCAGCCATCCCAGCAGCTTTCTATGGGATGATTGCTTTCCCCAAAAAAACAGAAAAGACTGTTTGTTTTTACGATGAGTCAACGATGAAGCAAAACAAATATTTGACATAACTCCCGCAGTGATTTTTAAAAGACAACAAAAGCATTTACCCTCTAAGGAACGTGTCACTCAGTGTTGTTTTTACACTGCTAAGAGCAGGGGTCCTCAAACGTGGCAACTTGGACTTCAACTCCTAGAATTCTGGGAGTTGAAGTCCACAAGTCTTAAAGTTGCCAAGTTTGATGACCTCTTGCTAAGAGTCTCAACTGGAGTGCCACAGAGCTAAATCCTGGGCTTTGTGCTGTTTTTATCAATGACTTGAGTGAAGAAGTTAGAAAGACACTGGAAAACTTTGTAGATGACACTAATTGGGGGGGGGGGGCTAATGCTGGTTGGGGACTTCTGAGAGTTGAAGTCCACACAGTTTCAACTTGCCAATGGTTGGGAATCACTGCTTTAGGTGAAACAGGGAAGATTCACAGAAATCTAAGCAAGCTTTTATGGTGATATCAAATGAGTAGGATGGAATTTAACAGGGAGGAATGTATGTTTGTACATCACGGGTGGGATTCTACCAGATCAGACCAGCTCGGGTGAACCAGTAGCTTCGAAGATCAGCTGGGAGTGAGTGGGCCCACCTGTCCACTCCTGCGCTTTACCTACATTTATCTTCTCAGCTGAATCGTGCAACAGAGTGGATTGCTGCGCGATTCAGCTGTTTTCCTTCCCAAGCAGTGATCCGGAAAGTAAGTCTTCTCTAAACTGCGCATGCCCGGTCAGCAAACCAGTTGTTAAACCAGTAGGATCCCACCCCTCTGGGGAGCATAAAAAGCAAGGCAAAAGTAAAGGATGGCTTGGCAATAGGAAATGTGAAGGGGATCTGTCTGCCTATGTCGATCACAAATTAAATATGAGCCAGCAACATTACGCAGTAGCTAAAATGGCAAAAGGTACCTTGGAATGCATTAACAAAAGTCGTCGAGATCCAGGGAAGTAACTCTGCCCTCATCAGACCCCATTTAGAGTCCTGTTTTCAGCACTCCAGTTTAGACAGAAAAGTTCTGAAACCACACCTTATGAGGAATGATTACAGGATTCAGGTACATTTTAGCCTGCATAAAAGATGACTAAGAGGTGTTGGAAGAAATGTCCCTCTGGGTTCGGCTCCAAGTGGGGAAAAAGACACTGGAGACATGGAGGCTGCTTGGAAAGATTGTTTAATGGTGGAGGACCCAGTGGTGGATTTCAAATTTTTTTAGAACCTCTTCTGTAGGTGTGGCCTGCTTTGTGGGAGTGGCTTGCTGGCCATATGACTGGGGTGGGAGTAACTTGCCAGCCATGTGACTGGGTGGGCGTGGCCAACTTGTAAAATGTGGTGAAACTCACTTAACAACACTCTTGCTTAGCAACCAAACTGTTGGCTCAGAAACTCTGGCATTGAAGTGTGCAAGTCTTAAAGCTGTCAAGTTACAAGACCCTTGCACCCCTAACCCTTTAGGGAAAAAAACCCAGGGGTGTTCAAACTTGACAGCTTTAAGACTTGTGGACTTCAACTCCCAGAATTCCTCCTCTCGCTCTTCATCTTGATGATGTGCGGACGGGCGGGGGGGAGCTGGAACTGGTTCTAAATGGCACTGTAGATTTGTGGAACCTCTTCTATAGAAGAGGCTAGAAATGGCAGGAACCCACCCCTGACAGGACCACAAGGCATGAGCTCCTGAACAGAAAAGGTGATCACATGCTTCAAGGTTGGGTGAAGAAGCAGAGAAGGGCCGAGGAAGGGGCTTGCTGGGCTTTTTATAACGAGTTCAGACCCACCTCTCTGTTTACTGTTCCTGTGTAAGAAATGTGTTCTGATTGGTAGTCAGACTCCCATGGGGCCATGCAGGGGCAACTCTCTAGGCTGTGTTTTGAATCCAGGTTTGGTTGAGATCTCAGATGCCATGTGGTGAGTGGATAAAGGCTAATCATGCCTTAATCCCATCACCCTGGAGCTGAAGGGGAGAACTCTTTATTATGTAAACGGACTGGCTTGGGCATCATAATAGCCCATTGTTAAAGGGGGATGGGCAGGAAGCTGCAGGGAGCTACTTTCTCTTTAAAGCATGTTTCTCCCTTTTCACATCCAGGGAAATATTCTGCCTTTTCAATATTTCCTAGGATATTTCATTTTTCTAGGAGAGGGATAGGTTTTAACTTCTTACAGGGGAAATATGATAGTAAGCTTCAATATATGAAGGACTGCCGCATAGATACTGGAGCATATGGCTTCAAATCAGAGGTGGGTTTCTGCAGGTTCAGCCCAGATTGGGCGAACCGGTAGTGGTGGTGGCGGGAGGCTCCGCCCACTCACCCGGACGCATGAGTGCATGAGCAAACCAGCAGTAAAAAAATTGAAAACCCACCACTGCTTCAAATGGTGGCTTAGAATGACAATTAAAGCAATACAATACACTAATACAATAGCAGAGTTGGAAGGGACCTTGGAAGTCTTCTAATCCAACCCCCTGCCTAGGCAGGAAACCCTATACCGTTTCAGACAGATGGTTATCCAACATCTTCTTTAAGACTTGCAGTGTTGGGGCATTCACAACTTCTGGAGGCAAGCTGTTCCACTGATTAATTGTTCTAACTGTCAGGAAATTTATCCTCAGTTCTAAGTTGCTTCTCTCCTTGATTAGTTTCCACCCATTGCTTCTTGTTCTACCCTCAGGTGCCTTGGAGAATAGTTTGACTCCCTCTTCTTTGTGGCAATCCCTGAGATATTGGAACACTGCTATCATGTCTCCCCTAGTCCTTCTTTCTCTTAAACTAAACATACCCAGTTCCTGCAATCCTCCTTCATATGTTTTAGTCTCCAGTCCCCTATTCATCTTTGTTGCTCTTATCTGCACTCTTTCCAGAGCCTCCACATTTTTTCTACATCGTGGCAACCAGAACTGAATGCAGTATTCCAAGTGTGGCCTTACCAAGGCATTATAAAGTGGTATTCATGTGATCTTGATTCTATCCCTCTGTTTATGCAGCCTAGAACTGTGTTGGCTTTTTTGGCAGCTGCTACACACTGCTGGCTCATATTTAAATGGTTGTCCACTAGGACTCCAAGATCCCTCTCACAGTTATTACTACTGAGCAAGATACAACCTATACCCGCGATGGCGAACTTTTTTTGGCTCGCGTACCATAAGTAGGGGGAGTGCTGGGGGGGGGGTCATGTGCGGGCACTACAGGCACTCCCTCCCATTTTTTGCATGCTTTTTTTGCTCTCCCCAGACTCCAGGGGTTTTATAGGAGCCTGGGGAAGGCAAAAACAGCCTCCCCCGCCACCCTGGATGCCCTCCGGAGTCTTCAGGGGCCTTCAGAAGGCTTCCCTGAAGCCTTCGGAGAAGTCAAAACGACCTCCGATCAAACCAGAAGTCCATTTCTGAACTTCCGGTTTGCCCATAGGGCCGGTTTTTGCGCTTCAGAGTCTTCAGGGTTAGGGTCTTCTGGAGTGTTGGCTATTCCTGCCAGCTTGGTGTCATCTGCAAATTTGATGAGTTCCCCATTTATTCCCTCATCCAAATGATGAAGATGCTGAAGAGTACTAGGCCTAAAACAGAGCCTTGGGGTCCTCCACTGCATACTTCCCTCCATGTAGATGTAGTTCCATTGAGGACTACACGTTGAGTGCAGTCAGCCAGTTAGGAATCCATCTGGTGGTGATGCTGTCTAACCCACATTCTTTTACTTTATCTAGTAGTAGGTTATGGTCAGTGACGTGCGGTGAGGTTTATGGCTGGTGAGACACTGACACAGGGGTTTCAAATTTTTTTAGACTTGTGGACTTCAACTCCCAGAATTCCACACCCAGGCATGCTCAGTTCCGATTTAAAGCGACAGCATTTGTTTTTCTCCTTTGCGAAAAGGTTTTCCATCATTCTTTTTCTTCTCCCTCCCCCTCTTTCCTCCATCTCTCCCTCCTCCCCCCTCTCTCAAACAGACACACGCACACGGAGAAGTTGGATCCCTCTCTCACTCACTCAATCTCAAACAAACACAAACACAGAATTTGGATTGGATATATTTTCCAATGGCTTGGAAGCAACTCCTCTGCCATACCCCCCCCCCCAAATTCGCCTGCTGCCTTCCAATCCGAGCCTTTGATTGCAGGTGGAGCTACATTGCCTTTTCAAACTTGTAATCAGTGAAGCTGGGCTTATATACTTTTATCCAGGTGTGTGTGTCTGTGTGTGTCTGTGTGAAAAGGCAACGTAGCTCTGCATGCAATCACATACCCTTTCCAGCTGTTTTAGAGAGGATTTCAACTCTGCTCTTGCCTGCCATCATGAAAAGAAAAAAAAATGTAAAAGGAAAAAGACAAGAGCTGAAGACTGAGCTAGTTGCTGACAGAGTCACCGTGTAGATACTCTGCTTAACTGTTTAAAAAAGCATCTTAAAAAACGCCCTCGACGTGCCTCATTATGTCAGGAATTTTTCAGCTTTTAACCCTTGCTTAGCTCTGCTCAAGTGACCATAAAGTCAGACTAGATGAGGTACCTCGTTCTCCCGCCTCCTCCTGCAGTTTTTTAGAGGCTTTTTTAAATAGTTAAGCACTAAGCAGAGTCATCCACTGTGACTCTGGCAGCAGCTAGCTCAGCCTTTTTCCTTTTCCTTTTTTTTTTTTTTTCATGATGACAGTGGCAAGGCTCTGCCTCCCCTGCCTCCCCTGACTGCATGTCCCTGGTTATGGTCTACCTTATCAAATGCCTTACTGAAGTCCAAGTAAACTATATCGACAGCACTCCTCTGGTCCACTAATTTTGTCACATTGTCAAAGAATGCAATAAGATTAGTCTGGCATGATCTGTTTTTGACAAACCCATGTTGGATTTTGGCTATTACTTTGTTTGCTTCTAGGTGTTCGCTAATTCGTTGCTTGATTATCTTTTCCAGAATCTTTCCTGGTATTGTGGTCAGACTGATAGGTCTGTAGTTTCCTGAATCTATTTTTTCCCCCTTTTTTGAAGATGGGAACCACATCAGCTCTTTTTCAGTCCTCTGGTAGCAGTGTTTCTTCACTTTGGCAACTTGAAGATATGCAGACTTCAACTCCCAGAATTCCCTCGTGAGCATGCTGTCTGGGGAATTCTTGGAGTTGAAATCCACACATCTTTAAATTGTCAAGAGTGAGAAATACTGGGTAACTTTAGAAGGGAGAGGGGCTCAGGACTGGAAAGGGCTGCCAAGTGAAGTAATATGCCCCCCCGTTAGAATTCTTCAAATCAAAACTGGGTTAGCCATTTCTCAAGAGATGCTTCACTGAAGATTTTTAAAGTATAATCCTGGGGGGTCTCCCAAGATTTTCCTAGGGGGTCCACAAAATTAAACGACTCATTGTGAATGAGTCAAATCTCTTTCTTTTGTTTGTGCTTTGAATTAGACCTTTTAATGTTTTTTTTACTGTTTTAATGCTTTTTATTGTTTGTATTGTTTTTTTTTTAATTAAATTGTAATATATGTTTTGAATTGTGAACTGTCCAGAGTCATTTCATAAGCTGGGCAGCTATAGAAATCAAATAAATAAACAAATGAATGCATAAATAAGTACTTCGCTTTTGCTTCCTGGATTTGAGAAAACGGGGAAGGAGAGAATAGAAAGGCCATTCAATTGGCCAATGGGGAAAAAATGTCTATGTTTTCCCCATTGGCCAATTGAATTGAGGGAATCAGCCTAAGGCTGCAAAATTCCAGATAATTACTAAGTGGAGGCAAAGAATTAGTGCTTTCTGCATCTCTTTGGCATCATCTGGTGGTCATCCAGATTTTGGCAGTTCCATCCCTAGCCCAGCTAGAACTGTGTCTCTTGTCCTCATTCTTTTCTTATTGACTTAGCTCTGGCAACAAGAAAGAAAGAAAGAAAAACAGCTGGGGATTTCTGTCAGATGAGAGGCCAAACTTGCCATTCCATTTAGTCCCAATAAACAAGGGGAGAATTGACAAACGGTTGTAGACAGTGGTGGGATTCCAAATCTTTTCTTACCATTTCTATGAGAAAGCGCTTCCCCAGTGCATGTGCACTTTGTGTGTGCGCGCGCAGCACTCAAAGGCCGCCGTCAGTGTCAGTGCTGGTGAGCTGAGTTGTTTAGCTCAGCTGAGGCGTGGCAATCCGCTTTGCTACACAAATCAGCTGAGCTAAAAAAACAAGGGAATATAGGACAGGGAACGACAGGATTGGGGTGTGGGGCCAGCTAGAGGTGGCACCAACCAGTTCTCCGAATTACTCAAAATTTCCGCTACTGGTTTGCCCGAACCTGTCCGAATACCACCTCTGGTTGTAGATCTTGGAATTCAAGAGGAAGTGAGAAACCACTGGGTTGAGAAGCAGGAGTTCCCACCCATGGAAATCACTTGTCCCGATGCTCCTGTCCCTGCGGTGTTTCCTCTAGGGCAGGGATGTCCAACTCGATTTCATTGAGGGACGCATCAGGGTTGTGTTTGACCTTGGGGTGGGACATGCCCAGTTAGGCATCGCTCGTATGATCAAATGCCACTTTTGCTAGTACTTTGTTTTTCCAGCACTCTCTCTGTGAAAACGGAGCTGGTGAGGACTGCGCGTGGCCCTCCTGGGCTCCACTTTTGCTGGCAGAGGCACCGCAGGTCTGTCCTTCGCTGTTTTGAGGACAGCCCCGTGAGCCACATCTAAGCACCCCGCAGGCACTAGGGCAATATTCCTCAACCTCCACAATTTAACATGCACTTCAGCTCCCAAAATCCCCCAGCCTAAAGCCTCCTGTATGAAGATCTCTGGAAACTCCAAAATACTGTGGGACACAGAGGTCCAGTGTTGATCTTAAGTCAATGTGTAATTTGTGTGAAGAAAGGGCCTTAATTTTTTATCTTATCACCCTCTCAGCAGGCATACTTCAAGCAAAGCACTGTGCTGGCATCATCTATCATTTTATCAGTGGGCGTTAAAAAGATGTCAAAGAAGCTCTCTTGCAGTTAAAATGGATCCTAGAACTTAGTGTTTCATGTTATAGCATGCCTCTTTCACACACACACAGACACAACACAGAGAGAGAGGGGGAGGGAGGGAGTGAGGGAGTGAGAGGGAGATGGAGATTCATCCATGAACTGTAGAATTGAGTGCCACGTCCCTACAGCTTCTTTGGCAAATAATCTACTCCTCCTGGCCAAATAAGGAAAATAGATTTTATATGCAATAAAACTGACTTTTCTAATTGAAGTGTGTCCATCCATACTGTTGGAAGAGTCTTCCCTGTGCAGAAAAGGTTTCTTTTCCCTAACCTGTTACTTGTGCACAAATGAGAGGAAGTAAAAACAGATGAGACAGGAGGGCCATTGGGTACAAAGGCAGGTATCTGTGGGCATATTGGTTCCCTTGAGACTATATTGCTCATTGCTCAAATACAATCATTCAGAAACTTCTAGTCCAGCATTTTGTTCTTCAATATGTCCACCAACATTTTAGCTAGTCTACGACATGGGGGCTGCAGATATCCAGATGAGCAGTGAAGGCAAGCAAATTGCTAAGGTTTACTCTATCATGGCCATGTAGTTTGCCTGTGTCCTGGGATCACTGTTAGATGGCCTGTCTGGCCACTCTAGGTGTTCCATCATTTCAAGGGTACCAGGAACATCTTAACAGCTAATAGAAAAGGCTCCTTCTTAATGCCAGGGCCACCTCCATTAAAAATAATGCAGATAAATGATTAATCTTTGGTGAGATTCACAGCCTTTGGGGCTGGTTGGTAGCTCAACAGCTTGAGTCCTCACCAAGGACCTAGGAACTGTTAAGGTAACGTCGGAGGATATAAGTTGTTCCAAGTAGGGTAGTTTTTTTGTAGAGTCAGAATGTTCAAGTCAGGTAAATTTAGAATTTCCAAATAGCAAGGTAGTCCTTTAGGTATTGCTCCAAGGGCTCCAATTACAATCAGGACAACACACAATTTCTTTTGCCACAGTCGCTCAACTTCAATTTGCAAGTTCCGGTACTTTGTGATTTTTTCTTGCTGCTTATCTTCAATTTGCGCATCACTAGGTATTGCAATGTCAATGAACCAAACTTTTTTGCTTTTCAACTATTGTTGTCAGGTGTGTTGTAGGCCAAGTGCCTGTCAGTCTGAATTCTGAAATCCCACAAGATCTTGACTTTCACATTCTCTAAAACCTTCTCAATGTCCTAGGCCCCTGGGTGGGGCCCAACTACTAACCAATGCCAAATCCGGTGAAACAACTGGCCGCTGTGATACAATTGTATAATAATAATAATAATAATAATAATAATAATAATAATAATAATAACAACAACAACAACAACAACAACAACATGTGAACCAAAGTAAAAAAAATTGCTGCAGGCTGTGAAAATGGAGAACAGCATAAAAACAACAGAAACAAAGGCAGAATATAAGGAAAAACAGCTGGATGACAGATTAAATAGATGGAAAACCAAAGATTTGCATGGACAGCACTTGAAAAACATTGAAGGAAAATGTGATGACAACTTGACATGGGCATGGCTGAAGATGGGAACTATCAAGAAAGAAACAGAAGGTTTAATACTGGCTGCTCAAGAACAAGCACTACAAACTAATGCCATGAAAGCGAAGATACAAAAATCCACTGACAACCCAAACTGCCGACTTTGCAATAACAAAGTCGACACTGTTGCACATTTAATATGTGAATGCAGCAAAATTGCACAAACTGATTATAAAGCTAGACATGACCAAGTTGCTAAATTAATCCACTGGTCATTATGTAACCTGTACCTGTAAGTCATGGGAACATAAAGTGGAAAAAGTTATCGAAAATGAGAAGGTGAAGATCTTGTGGGACTTTCGAATACAAATGGATCGTCATTTGGAGCACAACATGCCAGATATCACGGTTGTAGAGGGCTGAGGTGTACAGCGTATTGATATCGCTGTTCCTGGAGATGCCAGAGTCAAAGAAAAAGACTAGAAAAAATAATGAAATATCGCAACCTGGCCATCGAAACTACACAGCTATGGATGAAGCATGTAACAGTGATACCCATTGTCATCGGGGCACTTGGCACCATGTCCAAGAATTTTACATCAACAAAATGCAGCTTCCTGCAATAACACCAATGGAACTGCAAAAAACTGTGCTACTCGGAACATCTTATATTTTAAGAAGGTACTTGGTTAATACCTAGGATGCTGACAGCAAACCATATCAACCATTAGCACCAGTCACTGGTATTTGTAACGCATTTTTGAATGTTCAGTTGGCTGAGTTTCATGTTTAATGAATAAAGTAAATAATAATAATATAGTTATTTCCGCTTGTGATATTGTTTTTTGGGTTTTGCAATTTGCCTGAATTTCCTCATGTTCAACTTCACTAAACACTTTATTCCGTATAATAAATCGCCTTTGATCTGCTAGTTGTTGTTCACTAACATTTGAATCTGGATATTGTTGTTTCCATAATTCATACATTCGCTTTAAATAGCCTCTTTTTTCTGGCTCTGAGTTGTGGTAACAGGCCATTATGGCACGGTTTTCATCTGCACTATATTTTTGTCATTTTGTTGGCTGGTCCACTTGTAGCCCACTTGTCGACGGATGTCCAGGGACCCCAACATCTGCCGCGGCCCTTGTTAACCCGCGCGACGACCGATGCGGTATGGAATTCTTATTTGTTTTTTTCACCATATTGTATGGGTTGGCGGGGTTTTTTTTTACGAGATCAGATGCCAACCTGACCCCAACCCTCCTCCTTTCTCATCCGGGCTTGGGACCAGCAACGGCGGAGTTATTGTTGTTGTTGTTGTTGTTGTTGTTGTTGTTGTTGTTATTATTATTATTATTATTATTATTATTATTATTAGTCTTAATTTCACAATTTGGTTTTATTGTGGATTTTATATTCTGATTTATATATGTGTTGTAATAAAACCAAAAAAATAGAAAACATACCAAATCAAATAAATAAAAAGCAAATAAAACATGCACACACATAAACCAGGCTTTTATCCGTAGCAGAGAAAACATTTTATTCTGCTTTTTATGGTTTTTTTTTGGGGGGGGGGGGTTCCTCTTTTTGCCAAGATTACAACAAATTGAAAAAAGAATACGACATTTTATTTGTTGATATTTATAGTTTAACTTCTTTCTAGAATCCGGGATGGCTTATATTTATAATGTGCACAATATAGAAGATATTTCCTCTCATAATGCACCAAAATAGCTCTGTAGTAGTGTCTTTTCTTGAAACCCAGAGGAGAGCTGGCATGTCTTCTTGGATCAAACCAAGGTCCATCTAATCCGACATCCTGTTTCCAACAGCTGCAAGCCAGATGCCTTCAGGAAGCCCACAAACAACTTATGAAGGCATGAAGTTTTGCTCTGTTGGTGGTCCCCTCCCTTGTTGGTTTTCAGAGGTATATTGCCTCTAAACATGGAGGCTTCATTTAGCTAACCCAAAAATCTCTCTAGCTCTGTCTTCTGTCTCCAGTGGCATTAGTTGATGGATTAGATATTTTCTAGACAGGGCCCAGAGGCAATATTCATCCTATTATTTCTTCCCTTCATACAGTGCTTAGAAGTAAATTGTTCCCAAAATGTAAGCTCCCATGTTGGAAGATAATATAGTTTGTGGTTTTGCTGCTGAAATGTGATTTTACAATAATTTCTCCCTTCTTTTGCCTATTGCAATCCAAATTTGTTCTGATCCCCTATCAAAAATGAAGCCAGTCATTACACCTTAGATTTTCCTGATGACAATCCTACAAGGTTGCCTTATGACACAGGTGTCAAACTCATGGTGTCACGTTGCCATATAGTGACATTTTCTTCCCTTTGTGGAGCTGGGGTGGGCGTGGCCTGTGCATGACACATCCGTCCCGCGGGCTGCCAGTTTGACACTCCTGCCTTACGAGGACTGCATGGAAATAATAGTAGCAAAAGAGAGGGAACAATAATTATCAAGAAACCAGCATCTGTTATCTGTCGCTTATTGATCAAATAGTTATTTCATGTCTTATCTATACAGACTGAAAATACTTTACATCACTATAAAAACAGTAACACAAAATCAAAATCAATCCATTAAAAGAAGATACATATTAGGCAACTTAATGGTGTGAAGGAAGGAGAGTGAAATTATAAGATGGGATGGAGTGTTGCTGTGATATACATTGGCTGCATTCACACAACACGCTTATCCCACCTTCTAGACCATTTTCAACAAATTGTTGTCCAGACTCCAGTCCCTTCTTAAAAGCCTCTGGTGTTGGAGCACCCACAACATCTGAAGAAAAGTTGTTCACTGGCTAATTGTTCTTACTGTCAGGAAGTGTCTCCTTAGTTCTAGGTTGCTTCTCCCTTTGTTTAGTTTCCATCCATTGCTTCTTGTCTCACCTTCTGGTGCTTTGGAAAATAGGTTGACTCCAGTAGTGGGATTCAAATAATTTAACAACTCGTTTTCTGCCTTAATGACCAGCTGGGTAGGTGTGGCTTGGTGGTCATGTGACTGGGAGGGCGTGGCCAACTCAATGTCACTCAGGTCGATGGGCCCTTCGCCTTAGCTGTTACAATGTAATTGGGGTTAACCAGAGAGGCAGTTTCTGTAAGCAGGGCAATAAAGATTAGGCTAGAAACAACACTAGAATGTTTCCTTCCTGCCTTCCTTACAGGATTAGCCCTGTAAAGTGGGAAAAAACACAAAATGAGATTTCTTCCAACAACCGGTCCTCCGAACTGCTTAGAAAGTTATCAACAACCCCGAATAGGTGCGAACTGGCTGAATCCCACCACTGGTCCCTCTTCTTTGCAGCAGGTCCTCAAATATTGGAACACAGCTATCATGTCACCCCTAGTTCTTTTCACTAGATCAGATATATCCAATTCCTGCAAACTTTCTTCATATGTTTTAGCCTTCCCCCCTCCCCCGCCCATCATCTTTGTCACCTTTTTCTACACTCTTTCCAGAGTTGCAACATTGTTTTTTATTTTGCAGTGACGAAAATTGGATGCAGTATTCCAAATATTCCAAGAGGAACTAAAGAGCCTCTAGATGCGGGTGAAGAAGGAGAGTGCAAAAGTTGTCTTGATACTCAACATTAGGAAAACTAAGATCATGGCATCTGACCCTCTCAATTCCTGGCAAATAGATGGGGAAGAAATGGAGATAGCGACAGATTTTATTTTCCTGGGCTCCAAGATCACCAAAGATGGGGACTGCAGCCAAGAAATTAAAGGACGCTTGCTCCTGGAGAGGAAAGCTATGGCAAATCTAGACAGCATCCTAAAAAGCAGAGACATCACCCTGCCAACAAAAATGCATATAGTCAAGGCTATGTTTTTAGCAGTTAGACTTAGACTTATATACCGCTTCATAGGGCTTTCAGCCCTCTCTAAGCGGTTTACAGAGTCAGCATATTGCCCCCAACAACAATCCGCCCACCTCGGAAGGATGGAAGGCTGAGTCAACATTGAGCCAGTGAGATTAGAACCGCTGAACTGCAGATAACAGTCAGGTGAAGTGGCCTGCAGTACTGCACCCTAACCACTGCGCCACCTCGGCTCTTCCCAGTTGCAATGGATGGTTGTGAAGGTTGGGCCGTAAGAAAGGCTGAGTGCCAAAGAATTGAGGCCTTTGAACTATGGTGCTGGAGAGGACTCCTGGGAGTCCCTTGTATTGCAAGGCGATCAAACCGGTCAATCTTAGAGGAGATCAATCCTGACTGCTCTTTGGAAGGCCAGATCTTGAAGATGAACTCAAATACTTTGGCCACCTAATGAGAAGGAAGGACTCACTGGAGAAGAGCCTAATGTTGGGAAAGACTGAGGGCAAAAGAAGAAGAGGACGACAGAGAATGAGGTGGCTGGATGGAATCACCGAAGCTGTAGGCATGAGTTTAAATGGACTCCAGAGGATGGTAGAGGACAGGAAGGCCTGGAGGAATGTTGTCCATGGGGTCACGATGGGTTGGACATGACTTCGCAACTAACAACAACAATTCCTCCATTCCTCCTCCAAGTGTGGTCTTACCAAGGCATTATAAAATCATCCAAGCTTTATATGAATGTGGTCTAGTGGTTGATGTGATTTAGTAGTTGTCTTGTGGAAGCAGGTCATGAGGAAGCCTTGAACCTGCATTTATGGAGAAAAACTTTTAAGAGGGTTGGTCAAGTTCAGCCTGGCAGTTTCTAGATGCGTAAATGAGAGGCCACTATTGAGATCGCTACTGGAATGGGTCTGAAAAGAAGATATGAATTTGAATTTGCAGAAAATCCTAAAGCTTTAGGAACATGAGTTCCTTCTAATGATCTTATTGGAGGAGCAGGAATTGTTGGACTGTTAAAGTGAGGCACCTCGCTTTCCCATTTTTATGCTCAGCCGACAGAAAGGGGCAAGTGAAGCTGGATACCTTCCCATAACATTTTGAACTGAAGTACAAACCAGACTTTACATTCTAAGAAATAGGGTCATCATATCCAGCCAGCGATGACAGTTCAGCAGTTTGGCAGTTCAGCTGTTCGAATCCCTAGTAGCATGTAACCGAGTGAGCTCCCGTTACTTGTCCCAGCTTCTGCCAACCTAGCAGTTCGAAAGCAAATAAAAAATGCAAGTAGAAAAATAGGGACCACTTTGGTGGGAAGGTAACAGTGTATTGTGCGCCCACGCAGTGCTAAAAAAAGGAACATTTTGAAGCCTTCTGAGTCTGCAAAGGTAAGTAGTACAGCGAGGGTAGGGGGAATCCGCAGTGCCACGTGATTTAGATTAGTTAGAAAGCAGGAAATCTAATATAAATCACGCATCACAGCTGATCGTTGCCCAGCTGATCATAGGAAATACTGGTTCACCCAAACCAGTAGCATTTTTTACTACCTGTTTGGGCAAACCGGTCCGAACTAGCAGCATTCCACCCCTGCCTGGCTGGTCTGATTGTAGGCTGACTTATTGACCTGACATTTGTCACTGCATCCACAGCAGTGGTGGGTTTCAAAAATTGTTCGAACCTACTCTGTGGGTGTGGCCTCCTTTGTGGGAGTGGCTTGCCACCCATGTGACTGGATGGGAGTGGCTTGCTGCCCATGTGACCGGATATGAAGATGCCGATGACACTTGTCAGAACCACCTTAAATTACCTCACACACAGCACTGGCATGCATAAGAATATGATGTAAACTTGTTTTTTAAAAGGCATCTTTGGTTTGCGTTAAAACAACTTCAACACATGCAATGTTCTGATTGCACCACAAACGCAGTAGTCATCCTTATCTTTCACAGAGGCACTGAGTTTTATAAATATGAGCATGATAGTGTAGAATAATCATATCCAAGGACCAGTGGTGGGTTTCAAAAAAGTTTGGAACCTCTTCTGTAGGTGTAGCCTGCTTTCCGGGTCCACTGGTGGAACCTCTTCTAACCGGTTCGGTAGATTTGACGAACCGGTTCTACCGAATAGGTGTGAACTGGTAGAAACCCACCTCTGATCCACAGAGACACATGGAACCAAACTGAGAGGATCGGGGGTGGGATTTTACCAGTTTAAACCCGTTTGGGTGAACTGGTAGCTCTGAAGATCTAGCAAATGGGCCGGCCTGCCCACCAGTGGTGGGTTGCAGGTGGTACGCCCCGGTACGAGCATACCAGAGCTTGCTCCGGAGCACCGGATACCGTTCTGGTATGGTGCTCCGGAGGGCCCACCTGCCCGAGCTCCTCACCAGTCTTTTAAGTCTTCGGCGCTTCCTCACACACGCACAGCACGTACAGTGCGTGTGCTCCACTCCGCTGAGCAGCTGGAGTGTAGTGGAGACTCACTGAGGCGCTAAGACATACCAGTTGGAACGTGATCCGGAACCCACCACTGCTGCCCACCCCTGCGCTTTATCTACCTTTATCTTTTCAGCTGAGTCGTGCAGCAGAGTGGATTGCCACACTTCAGCTGTTTTCCTTCCCAAGCAGTAATCTGGAAGGTAAGTCTTTTTAAAATGGTGCCTTCGCGTGCAGCGAAATGGTTGTTAAACTGGTAGGATCCCAACCCTAGACAGGATCCTATCAAGTCTTACGCAGCTGGACTCCAACGAAAGCATGAACTCTAGAGGCACTGGGTATTTAAATGGTGCACAGGACTTCTTCCCAGAGTTCTCTCCACCTGGGCTGAACTGCCATTTATGAGACAAGCTATCAATTGACTTTGCCTTCCACCACCTGATTGTTTATGCCTGTTCTGAATCAGACACATTAGTGGAGATGGAGAATAGGCAGAGGGCCTTCCTTCCCTCTTCCTTCACTGAATTTGGAAAATTCAGTTGATTTATTTGTCTATACATATGCAGCAAAAGCCCTTTCTTAAAGACCAGCTCTTCCGAAGCATACAGGTAGTCCTCGCTTAATGACCATTTGCTTAGCAACTGAAATGATGACAGCACTGAAAAAAACCATTCATCCCACATAATCTTTGTAGCAGGGGTGAAATCTACTTATCTTCGCTACTGGTTTGCAAATGTGAGCGCACGCTCCACCTCCGTGCATGCGCAGGTGCGTCCAAAACAGACGTGATGATGTCTGGGCGGGTGGGCGGAGCCTGCTACTGAGCTTGCCTAAAAGTTAAGTAGGACAGCGAAGGGGGGGAGGGGAATCCACTGTGCCACGTGATTTAGATTAGCTAGAAAGCAGGAAATCTTGCTGATATAAATCACATGTCACAGCTGATCATCAGAAATAGCCAGGATCGGTAGCATTTCACCCCTGCTTTGTAGCATCCCTGCTGTCTCACGATGGTCATTTGTGACCTTTGCACAAGGTTAATAGGGAAGCCAGCTGGATGGGGCAAGTTGCTGTCAGAATGATGTCTTGCTTCATAACTGTAGATCATTCCCTTAACAACCCCAATTGGGACTGCTAGGGCTGTTATTGCTAAACAGAGCAATCATAGGATGCTTTGCTATGATGTTCTGCTTAATGGCCATTTTATTTAACCACAACGTTTCTGGTTCCAATTAGAGTTGATAAATGGGGATACTTATATATTTAGCAGCTCCATCTTGGCTGTCAATAGCTGCTTTCCCAAATTATGTGGATTGACCGGAGAGCATCCACAGTTTAATAGGTCTTCAGCCACTTTGGAATCACAGAATACTATTGCAGGGGTTGGAGAATACTCTTTGCTACCACCTAGTGGCCATCGGGTCAATTTTCCACTGAGGTTGGAAAATTCTTTGGAATTTTTACTTTTACATTGGGGGTGGGGGTGGGGGCTAAGAAAAAAATGTGATACAATAACACATCTATACCAGCGCCATGCAGCGCTCTGGCATACATTGTGTATGGCAATTAGTGCTAGCTTTTCCCACCATTGGTTATGTTTGAATTTTAGGCAGGGGAAAACCATCAATCACTGCCAGGGGTGAAATTCAGCAGGTTCTGACAGATTCTAAAGAACCGGTAGCGGAAATTTTGAGTAGTTCGAAGAACCGGCAAATATCACCTCTGGCTGGCCCCAGAGAGGGGAGGGAATGGGGATTTTGCAGTATCCTTCTCCTGCCATGCCCACCAAGCCACGCCCACAGAACCGATAGTAAAAACAATTGAATTTCACCACTGTCCCATCAGTGTTCAAGGGTACAGTATTGTAGGGCTGTAGTTAGCAGCAGAGCATGGCCCCATTCCCATAGTGTAGACTGGCCTGCTGTGAGAGGAGTAAAATTAGGGAATTTTTCCCTCTGGATAGATAAAGTTCTGGTTAGATAAATTGCCATGTGGCTGAATTCTTGACTTGAACGTGAATTCAAGGCACAAACTGCAGCCAGCAATGTGACATGACTAAATTAAAGAGTGAAGTCATAATTCATTTAGAGACAAAAAAGGAAGCCCTCTCTGCCCAAGCCAACAATGGGGAGGTATTACTAAAGGCAACAGAATCAAACAGGGGGTGTGTGGGAATCGGCAAGATATCTAAATGACCTGATCTCCCCAAAACAAAGAATAGCTTTCTTCAGAGACAGATTTATCATTCTTCCTTCAGCATTCCTCCAGGGCAGGTATAAGAGAACACCTATAGCCGAACGGGTTTGTATATGTGGTAAAGGAGAAGTGGAAGATAATTCACATGTTCTATTACACTGCGAGCTATACAGAGCTTGTACATCTGCACATATTCTCCCCTTATTAGAGAGATTGCCAGGGAGGGCAGACAATTTTTATCTAGGCTTTCTCCTCCAGGACACTAACCCGGTTACCACGTATGCAGTGGCAAAGCTCTGTGCTGCTGCAATGTCCATAAGAAAAAAACTGGCTACAGAAGTATAGTACCATTTTGTACCCATTATCTGGACATACCTCTAACAATCTTTGGACCATTATGTTATTATCCACTTTTAATGTCATTACTTTTTAATTATATTTTAATGTTAGTATTTTTTAATATAGTGTAAAAACTAATGTGTATTGCTGGTCTTTGACCGTAATAAAGATCTTACTTACTTACTTACTTACTTACTTACTTACTTACTTACTTACGGCAGGGGGGCATTTGCCCAGGTTCGCCTGGTCCGCCAGTTGCGGCCCTACCTAGACCGGGGGGCTCTCACAACAGTCACTCGAGCCCTTGTGATCTCTAGACTGGAATACTGCAATGGGCTCTACATGGGGTTGCCCCTGAGGTGCATCCGGCGACTACAGCTAGTCCAAAATGCAGCCGCGCGAGTGATAGTGGGCGCACCGCGGTTCGCCCACGTTACACCTGTCCTCCGCGAGCTGCACTGGCTACCTGTTGGTCTCCGGGTGCGCTTCAGGATACTGATGACCATCTTTAAAGCACTCCATGGTAGTGGATCTGGGTATTTGAGAGACCGCCTTCTGCCGATTACCTCCCTAAACCGTCCAATTAGATCGCACAGATTGGGCCTCCTCCGAATCCCATCTGCCAGTCAATGTCGACTGGCGACCACACGGAGGAGGGCCTTTTCTGTTGCTGCCCCGACCCTGTGGAACGAGCTCCCCATGGAGATCCGTACCCTCACCACTATCCAGACCTTCCGCGCAGCCCTCAAGATCTGGCTCTCCCAGCAGGCCTGGGGATAGGTTCCAATTACCCGCCCGAGTGTCTGATTGCTGAATGAAAGTTGTGTTTTATTATTATTTTTTTTGTGCACATATTGTTTGTTTTTGACCTTGCACCCCCCTCCCCTGTGGTTGTAAGCCGCCCTGAGTCCCCTCAGGGAAAAGGGCGGCATATAAATCCCAATAAACTCAAACTCAAACTCAAACGGCAAACTGTTGTGCTTCATTTTCTCTGAGTCTGGCACAGTTGGACTTTGTATACAGATATACAAATACTTTATATGTATACTGTATCTGACCAGGGGTGAAATCTGCTTATCTTTGCTACCGGTTCGGTAGCAATTTGAGCCCACCTGCAGAGATAACTGAACAGCGGGGGGGTGGGGGTGGGGAATCTGCTGGGCCAGGCGATTTAGAAGAAAGAGCAGGAAATCCTACTTTCTGGCTAATATAAATCATGTGTCGCAGCTGATCGTTGGAAAAACCAGTTTGCCTGAACCGGTAGCATTTTTTTTACTATCGGTTCCGGCAAATGGATAGTATTTTTACTACCGGTTTGGGTGAACCAGTCCGAACCAGTTGCATTTCACCCCTGATCTGGACTATATACAGCACGAGCCAGAAAGAGGGCTGTGAAAATAGCTACAAAAACCTCACATCTTGGACATAAACTGTTTCGACTTCTTCCCTCATGATGACACTATAGACAGGGGGTGTCAAATTCACGGCCCACGATGCATCACGTGCTGGTCACATCCACTCCCAGTTTAGCGAAAGGGGATAAATCCCGATACGTGACCTGAAGGTGACATGATGGCGTGAGTTTGACACCCCTGCTGTAGGGCATTGCATGCCAAAACAACTAGACACACGGGTGTTTTTTTCCCCTGGGGCCATCACTCTGCTAAAGAACTAATTCCCAAACTACTGTCTTAAGCCCTAGGATGTCAAACCATGTAGTAGGGCTGTACTATTATCCTTTTCGTCTTTCTTACTACCACCACTTATTACCTTTTAGCATCTCAGAACCATGACTTTGTTGTTTGTATCTTACGATTTATGTTGATTGCTTTTATACAGTATCTTATGACGGAGTGTCATATCTTATGATTTATGATTATATTACGATCATGATTTATCGCTTGTTGCTGGTATGTACATTGAGAGCTTATTCACCGGAGACAAATTCCTTGTGTGTCCAGTCACACTTGGCCAGTAAAGAATTCTATTCTATTCTGTTGAAGAAATGGAAGAATTGTTCCTAGGTCAGTGTTGGTGAACCTTTTTTGGCACCAAGTGCCAAAATGGGAGCATGTGCATGTGTGTGTGGGAGCACACTGGGAAGTGGAGCTTCTGGTTTCCGGCGTGCATCTGATCTTTGAGTTTCCGGCATGCATGCATGCATGAAGACCACCTGGCCGGCACGTGTGCATGCACCAGAAACTCACCTTCCAGGTGTGCTCAGCTGGCCAGCCCACATGCACGTGCTGGAATCTGGAAGAACAACTGGTGATGGATGGCGTGCCCAGCGAGATGCCTCTGTGTGCCACTTTTGGCACGCGTGCCACAGGTTCGCCATCACGATCTTAGGTACATTACAAGGAGGCCAGTCCAATATATAATATTTTGCAAAGATTCAGTAGGCATGTGTGTAGGATTTCAGATCTGATTTCAAAAAAAGAGCTTTAGAATAGTGTTTTTCAACCTTGGCAACAGTAAAAGATTTGGACTTCAACTTCCAGAATTGAGCTGGCTGGGGGACTTGCGGGGTTGAAGTCCACACATCTGAAAATTTCCAAGGTTGAAAAACTCATCGTTGGGCCTCTGTGAGCATAGTTTTCACATCAAAAGATAGGAAAAATGTGGAGTATTGATCTGGAGAAGGGAATAACCTCATTCAAGGCAAGATGGTCTGGATATACTGGATCCAGAGATATATGATCTGGATAAACTACAGATATCCAGAGCTTTGTCCTGGGCTTTGTCCCTTTTTTTTAAATCGATGGCCTGAATGAGAAACTTGAAGAGACACTAAAATGATGACACGAACTGGGAGGGATGGCTAATGGCAGCTGGGGAATTCTGGGAGTTGAAGTCCACACATCTTAAAGGTGCCAAGCTTGAGAAACACTGCTTTAGAGGACAAAGTAGCATGAACATAATACCTGTCTGCACTTTTTTTTTTTGAAGCAGCCCCACCTAAGGAGCTGCTTCCTTTGTAACAGCAGATGGCAGCATCAAACCAACCTTAGCTGATCTCAGAAGAAGAAGGAAAAAACTTGGTTAGTATTTGAATAGAGTGCCACTAAGAAATCCTAAAGTTCTAAGATGGACAAGGATATTAAAAAACAAACAAACCACAAGACAATGGCAAATGCAATCATTTTGTTGCCATGAAGTGAATCTCCACTTGTATAATCTCCTGTTTCTTTTGAGTTCAACAAATTATTTTAGAGTAGAATAACAGGGACCTTGGAGGTCTTCGAGTCCAACCCAGTTTAGGCAGAAAACTCTACACCACTACAGACAAACAGTTATCCAACATCTTATTAAAAACTTCCAGTATTGGGAGCATTCACAATTTCTGGAGGCAAGTTGTCCCACTGATTAATTGTTCTAACTGTCAGGAAATGTCTCCTTAGTTCTAGGTTGCTTCTCTCCTTGATTAGTTTTCATCCATTGCTCCTTGTCCCACCCTCAGGTGCTTTGGAGAATAGCTGGACTCCCTCTTCTTTATGACAACCCCTGAAATATTGGAACACTGCTACCATGTCTCCCCTAGTCCTTCTTTTCATTAAACTAAACATACCCAGTTCCTGCAATCGTTCTTCATATGTTTTAGTCTCCAGTCCACTAATCATCTTTATTTCTCTTCTCTGCACTCTTTCTAGAGTCTCAACATTTTTTTTTACATCGTGGCGATCAAAACTGGATGCAGTATTCCAAGTGTGGCCTTACCAAGTCATTATAAAGTGGTATTAACACTTCACGTGATCTTGATTCTATCCCTCTGTTCCAAGTGTCCCATTGTTTGTTCGAACCTTCTCCAGGCACAGCAAGTATAGGAATGGGTTTTCTACTATGCCAAGAAAAAAAAAAGGAACCTTTAGCAGGAACTAGAGAGCAAAATCTCCTGTCCTCTGATGTCAAGATGATTTTTCTGGTTTCCTATCAGAAAGATGAAAACTTCTGAGATTGCTTGAAAACAGTACCCCATCTATCCCTCTCTCTTCCTGCATTCATACAACCCAATAAATTAACCTCTTTTCTGAGTTTCCACAACCCATTAGCTCCTACATTAACCAAACGGGTTGGTTTGCATGGCACCCTAAATAAGGAAACCGAGATGCAAAGTAACCATTTTCTATACATACAACCACTAGGCATTTAACTGATCTGCTTAACCATGTTGTGCAAAGGCAAACAGCTTGAAGGGAAGTTCGAAGTGCCACCCAATTGTTAGAGCTTTTGTCAACAGTGATGCTGTTTCTGTCTGAAAGCTGATTAATTACACTTTGAAAATTAGGCTGCCTTGGAAGGAATGAAGTATGCAGATTCCTAAATGAGGATGTCAAGTGTCTTGCCTTTCCAGCAGCCAAATTCCTGCCGGGGAAAACATCTGAAAGCTCCTACTATAGATTCTTATTTTGTGTACATGGAAGTGTAACATTCCTACTACAGTTGAGGCTCAGCTGTAATAGGAATGACTGGAAATGTGCATATGTGTGTGGAGGGGAGGGGTGCCTCCTATAGTACTTTTTCCAATGCAATGCATCAGTCAATCATGCCCCCACCCACCCACCCACATCACTTGGCTGTGGGGCAGAGGAGTGTCAGGCTATCTGATAGCGAGGGTTGCAATTCCAAAGCTCGTGTGCACAGACATTGCATTCATTGTGAACATGTTTGCTTATCTTACAGATAAGAAGTGCAATGTTTAAGATGCAATTTCTCTCTTTCTGACAATTTCGGAGTAGACGTATTGGAAGTAAGGAAGGACAGTTAATAACAGTGTTTCACAACCTTGGCCACTCTAAAGTGTGTGGACTTCAACTCCCACAATTTTCCAGCCAGCATGAATTGAAGCCTACCCATCATAAAATTGCCCAGGTTGAGAAACAGTGGCTTAAATAACGGAATCATACAATTGTAGACTAAGAAGGGACCCCAAAGATCTTCCAGTTCAACCCTCTGCAACGTGTAGGAAAACCAATTAAACAGTCCCAAAGAAACGGCCTCTTCAACTTTTAAAAGCTTTCGAAGATGAACGACGTGTATTGGTACAAGAGTTCCAGTTTCTGTCTTGGGTGGCGCTTTAGACCAGTAAAACTTGGCAACTTAAGGTATTTGAACTTCAACTCCCAGAATTCCCTAGTGGGCATGCTGGGTAGGGAATTCTGGGCATTGAAGTCCACACATCTTAAAAGTTGTGAAGTTTTTAAAATACTGTTTTAGACAAAGGGGCTTTTGAGTTGAGAGAGAGAGAGGTAAGCTGAATTCATGTATTACACTAGTCTAGGCTAAAATGGAGATTGGTTAATTTGAAGTTTCATTTCATTTCATTTATTAAATTTATAGGCCGCCCAATCCCAGAGGACTCAGGGCGGCTTACAACAAAAGAATAAAAAAAAAGAAAAGCAAAATAAGTAAAAAAATAGTTTAAAATTCACAACACACATACGTTCTAATCGGGGCTGGACCTTAACACTAAGGTCAACAGCCCCAGGCCTGCCGGAACAGCCAGGTTTTAACGGCTTTCCTGAAGGCCATGAGAGTGGGTAAGGTCTGGACCTCTGGAGGTAGCTGATTCCACAGGGTCGGAGCAGCCACAGAGAAGGCTCTCCTCTGGGGGCCCGCCAGCCGACACTGTCCGGCTGACGGTATCCGAAGGAGGCCCACCCTGTGGGATCTTATCGGCCGTTGGGAGGTGTATGGCAGTAGGCGGTCTCACAGATAGGCTGGTCCTAAGCCATGTAGGGCTTTAAAGGTAATAACCGATGTTTGATGTGTTGTGCGAAATCTGGGTGAGGCAGGACATCGGGTTTATTTATAAGTTTATTTACCAAGTATATATTCTGCCTTTTGTCCTGGAGCCCAGAATGACTTCCATCCCATGGATCTCTCTCTTCGTTTTATCCTCACAACAGTTTTGAAGGGTAGGCTGGGCTGGGAAAGCTAAAGGGTGGGAACCAGAAGTGGTATTCAGCAGGTTCTGACCAGTTCTGGAGAACCAGTAGCAGAAAGTTTGAATAGTTCGGAGAACTGGTAAATAATACCTCTGACTGCCCCCCCGCCAATCTATTCTCTGCCTCTGGAGTCCCAGCTGATCGGGAGGAAATGGGGATTTTGCAGTAACCTTCCCCTGGAATGGGGTGGGAATGGAGATTTTACGGCATCCTTCCCCTGCCACGTCCACCAAGCCATGCCACACCCACAGAACCGGTAGTAAAAAAAATTGAATCCCACTACTGGTGGGACCACATATAAAAAAAAGGTTGGGCTTCAAATGCACAATCATAATTCTAAGCATTTTAATTCTTCCTGCAGACGCTCCTATTGGGCTAAGAGAGAATAAGTGTTCCAATGAATTTCTAAGGGTAGACTTGAATTTGGATCTACCTGTCCTTGTCTAATATTTTAATCCTGGCATTATAATGTTTCTTCTGAAGACATTATTTCTTCTTTCCTTCTTTTTCCATTCCACGTTCACAAAAGCATTTGCCTTTTATAAAAATGCGTTGGCTGGAAAAATAGCTACCAGACTCCTATTTTCTTTTCACCGTAGACTAAAACATCTTTCCTTCTACAATATTGACATTGGGGAGACTCAACTAGGGATCACCGCTGGATCACGGGTCAGATCAAGGGGACAGAATGGGGGAGGGGGGGACCCAATGAGCTGTCTTGCGCTGCGCTCCCAGAGAAAAGCTGAAAACGTTGAAGAAATTTAAATACAAGAGGCTTTGATGCACTGGAACCACGTTGTGTCTTTGACATCTTGCACCATGGCTGAAATTGGCTTAGGTTGAGCAGAAGTGGAGAACACAGTCCCTGTACATGCTCAGAGGCAATTTCTCAATCATCAGTCCTGCCATTTTTTTTAATTTTTTTTTTTAACCAAAGTTATGTGCTCTGGCATTAATTCAGCTTCTCCCTAATCCAGCTATTGTGAGACTTCTTGGCTAATGTGAATTCTGTTGGCTGCCAAAACAAACAAACAAGCAAATAATAACACGCCCTGAGGATTAGAAGCTTCTTCAATGTGTCCTCCCCCCCCCGGTAACCCGATATGAACAGAAAAAATTCCCCTCCCCATTCTAATAACATACAGAATTATTGTTTCCTTCTGTATAACTTTTGGCATCATTCCTTTTTCCTAGGAAATAAGCCCATTTAGCATTTCTAAACGCAGCCCAGGTCAGAGAACTGGGGAGACCAAGACAGCTTGGAAACAGCCAGGCCAAGAGCCAGAAGAAGGAGCAGGCAGATACCAAGAGTATGGTAAAAAAAAATCAAGATGGCAGCCATTCTCTCTCTCTCTCTCTCTCTCTCTCTCTCTCTCTCTCTCTCTCTCTCTCTATCTCTATCTCTATCTCTATCTATCTATCTATCTATCTATCTATCTATCTATCTATCTATCTATCTATCTATCTATCTATTAATGGCTCTGTGTATGTGCGTATGTTCCAGCATAACTCTAGAACTCGAGCAATTTCAACCAAACTTGGTACATAGATGATTTGCTGTCTGGAAAACAATACTGAGGGGGTAAGAAACCCCTAACACCTCTCAGGGGTGGTGGTGTTCTGTTAAGATACAGCCTGTTGTGCCTTAAAATGGCTTCTACTGTACTGCCATAAATGGCTTCTACTGTACAGTGCAGTGGAGTTGCCATGGTAAACGCTTCACAGTACTCCACAAGGGGGCTCCCTATGGTAAAGGGGAAAATCCAACATTAGAAATTATGTTTGGTCCGGATATTTCCACCCTATAAATAAATACCCAAGCAACACCGAGTTATCAGCTAGTACTTCGATAAAAGTTCTGCCCTTAGTGTGGGTGCTGCATGTAGCACATGTGGTTACCATCTTGGATTTCTTTTTACTGTAAAGTGAGGACATCCCTGGCAGGTACTATCTGTGTTGAACAAGGTCTTGCCGAAACAGTATCGTAGTACACACTGTGATTTGTGCGGGAAATGTTGGAAGGGTTTGTCAACATCCTTAAAACACTGTTCTGGGTTTCCGGTGACATCCTGAAGATTCCCTTTGAAATGACCTTCACTTGAGTAAGCAGGGAGTGGGTGGAAGAGCCAGCCTTGGTGTCTGGAGAATCCAGGCCTGATGACTGGACCATCTTACCTGCAAGGAAAAAAACCAGTGGAAGCTGCCAGCATGGAACCCCACAATGGAACCCCACAGTACAAAAAAGATTCCATGAATGTCATGAGGACCCGGGAATCAGTCATGCTCACCATGGCAAAGTTTTTGTGAGAGTGCTTATAACACCTTCCAAATTCCAAATGTGCCCATTTGCCCCCCGGCCCCAATATATGGAAAACACTGAGCTACCCAAAGGTGCTTTTTCTAGAGGCAACCAGACTTTCTGGTTTTTCTTTGAAGACGTTTCTCTTCTCATCCAAGAAGCTTCTTCAACTCTGGACTTCTAGAAAGTCCAGTTGCCTCTTGAAAAAGCACCTTTGGGACAACCATGACCTGGATGACTGAGAATCTCCATAGACCCTGATCTACAATGTTTTGTACTGCCCCTTGAGGTCTATTATCAGAATCTCAGAAGATCCCTATTGGACCAGGGATATATTTCTAGAGACTTATATTTCTCATAACCTATGAGAAGACTATATTTCTAATAGTCGTCGATCTGATGCCTCCAGGAAGACCCTCAATAGTACCTTCTATGGCTGGATACCCAGCTTCTTCTAAGCTGGATGCCCAGAAACAATGCTGCCCATAATCAGGGACTTTCATTATGTATGTCCATACATAATCTCCTCCTCCTCCATAAATTGGCTCAGTCTCCTTTTTCTAAGCAAGCTATCAACACTGGCTCTTGTGACACTACGTTCCAAATAGAATCCTTCATATAGAGAGATTCTACCCTGTTTCCCTGAAAATAAGACCTCCCCGGATAATAAGCCCAATCGGGCTTTTGAGCGCATGTGCTAAAATAAGCCCTCCCCGAAAATATTGCAACACAGCAGTAGCCATGAGGTGACCATGCTCCCCGTCTCCTCCACCTCACAAATAATAAGACCTCCCTGAAAATAAGGCCAAATGCTTATTTTGGGGGTCAAAAGAAAATAAGATCCTGTCTTATTTGGGGGGAAACATGCTATGACCTTGGGAATCTGTGATCTCTTGCATGCAAAACATATGCTTAATCATTGGACTATAGTCAATATGAGCCAACTTGGCTTCCCAGGAAAGGAAGCCACATCAGCAAATTCCCTTTTAAAAAGCATTTAAAATGTCATCTTCTCAACACTGTGATATAAATTAAATCCTACTAAATTATCTCTCTCCATTCCTGTCAATTCACACAGAATTCTGATGCCGGCACTGCTCTCTCTCTCCTCTGAGAGAGAGAGAGATCATAATATTGTGCTCTCCATTAATTTGGAAGTTCTCCCTTCCCTTCGTCTTCTGGGCTGGGGAAGTACACTCTAAATGCCCTTCTTTGGCTAGCAGAGCTCAATTTTTTCTTGTTTACGGCACCAGACTGAATATTTTTTGATCTAATCAAACAGATTTGCTTAGTGCCTTCCAAAAGTTGACATTCTTTCTGAAAATGAGGGCAGAGGGCCAGTGAATTTGCTGCCAGTGCTGGAAAAGGCATCACTTTCTGGCATCAGAAGTCAATAAAATACAGGGGCTTCTTAGGTGGTAGGGAAGGAAGTCCATATCCTTGGAAATGAGGGCTCCTAATATCCTCAAATGCACCACGTCTTCCTCCCAACGTACAGTATCTGTTTTGTCCAAAATGAGGTAGATCTTTTTGGCTGTTTGTCCTAATGGCCTACACTATCCAGAAGACATTGGGTGATATGAGAAGAAGCAGGATCTTGTTGGTAATGGCACCCAGATTGGGGACCTCTCTGCCAAACCTTTGTTTGACATAAGTTTTCCCGTAACAAGGCAGACCATAAAAGGTGTCAATTTTTGCTAAGAACGCATGCACACATTTTTCAGTTACCACAAGTATAACTAATTTGTCTTACCTACCTTTTAGAAGACTCCTTTTTTAATGTGTTCTTCTGAGCATATGCAAAATATATTCCGGTCACCTAGTGAGTCTCATACACCAGGATCTTCCCCTAGTCCTACTATCATCTCCTTAGAAACTTTTACAACAGCTTCTAATCCCTTTTTACTTTCAGGGAACCTCAGTGGTTGCTCAGAATATTAAAGCTCTATGAAGAGCTTCCAGGGTTTCATTACACAGACACACAGACACGCACACACACTTATAATGTTCAAATTGAAGTTTGCATTGTTTTACTTTAGAAGTTCAGGACTCTTTGGCGCTTTTGCTGACTTCTTTTTTGAGAAGTCAACGCCTTCGTTTTCAGCTGAATCCCCCAAAGCTTGAATTTACACATCTGAGGAGAACCCGAACAATTCTTTCCTACTATTAAATTGTAAGCAGCACAAGGCAGGCATCTATTTGAATCAGAGTTGTGCTCAATCAATTGTCACATTTATTTTTTTTTAAAAGCAGGCATACAGTATTATCATTTTTCTTTTTAAGCTCTTTCCAGCAACTTGGTCAGGAGGGTGGATGAATGTGATTATATCTGGGCAAGGGAGGCCCATGGGTGGTTTCCCCAGACCAATGTGTTGAGTGGGACAGGCCAGAGGTCTCCAAACTGAAACTTCTGGATCCCAAGGGCCTCACCATTGATCCAGTTCTTTGGCTGGTTTGCAAGGGAATATATGGGTTTTCTCCCTTCTGACAGAGGCTGCAGGACCTTGACCCGTCTGGAATCCTGCCTCTTGTCTGGCTGAACACCGCTGTGTCTCTGAACACAACTCAATCTGGCCAGTTGGCTCAGAGAACAAACTCTTTGCAGATAAGTTACCTGGACCCTCCTGCTTCATTTCCCCAGCGCTTCCCTCTTTTTCTTTTTCTTTTTCTTTCTTTCTTTCTTCTTTCTTCTTTCTTTCTTTCTTTCTTTCTTTCTTTCTTTCTTTCTTTCTTTCTTTCTTTCTTTCTTTCTTTCTTTCTTTCTTTCTTTCTTTCTTTCTTTCTTTCTTTCTTTCTTTCTTTCTTTCTTTCTTTCTTTCTTTCTTTCTTTCTTTCTTTCTTTCTTTCTTTCTTCTTTCTTTCTTTCTTTCTTTCTTTCTTTCTTTCGTGTCTCTGAACACAACCCAATCTGGACACTTGGCTCCAGAGAACAAACTCTTTGCAGATATGTTATCTGGACCCTCCCGCTTCATTTTCCCAGTGCCTCCCTTTCTTTCTTTCTTTCTTTCTTTCTTTCTTTCTTTCTTTCTTTCTTTCTTTCTTTCTTTCTTCTTTCTTTCTTTCTTTCCGTCCTTCCTTCCTTCCTTCCTTCTTTCCTTCTCGCTGTGTCTCTGAACATAACCCAATCTGGACACTTGCCTCCAGAAAACAAACTCTTTGCAGATACGTTATCTGGACCGTCCCGCTTCATTTCCCCGGCGCCTCCCTCCCTCCCTTCCTTCTTTCTCTTAGTAGGGACCCCCCCAGCCCCGCTCGGCTGCTCCTGCTCTCCTTCCCATCCCACCCCACCCCATCCCAGTGCCTGCGGAGTGGATGGGGCGACCTTGTCCCGAGCCGAAGGAGCCCTCCCGCCCAGCGACTTGCCTCCCGGCCGCCACCTGACCTCCGGCCTCGGGAGGGGGGGGGGGGTGTCTCTTCTCTGGCCTCGAGGTGGGGCGGCGGACCCGAGGGGCGCGTTGCTCTACCAAGCTGGAGGAAGTTCCGTCCCGCTCTTTCCCCTTCGCTTCAAGTCTCCTTGGCAGCGGCGCTCGCTGTTGGCAAGGGACGCACCGATCTGGAGCGGAGCAGCGCGAGAGAAAAATCGCAAAGGGAAGCCAGCCCAAGCAGTTGGAGAGACTCGTGGCTTTGCCCTTTCCCGATGACGTAGTGTCCTGAGATCCTTCCCCTCCCCTCCCCGCCCCCCCCCCCCCCCCCCCCCCCGCCTTTCCCCTTACATCTTTGGAAGCCACAATTAAGCAGCACCGCTGGGATAAAACGCTCGGGCTGCCAGCGGACTAGGGCATTGCATCGAGAGATGGCCAGGCTGCGGACTTCGTTCCTCCTCCCTGGAGTCCTCGTTCTCCTGCTTTCCAGCCTCCCGGCTTCGTGGCAAGGAGGTAAGAGAAGCACCTCGGGCAGGCTGCGCCGGCTTTCAGCCTCTGGCCAGTCGCCGCTGAGGTGCTTTCCTCCTGAATGCCGGGCTAGGGCCGTCTGCCCCCTGGCTGCGGAGCCTTCTGGTTCGCCTCCATCCTGCTCCAGCTTTGGGGGACTCCCGGAAGCCCCCGGGCTCTGCTCCTTCCCTACCCAGCTCTAGGCAAAGCCTCCCCGGCCCCTTTGGAGAAGGGAAGGGGCGAGGACTTCGGCGGTGCAGGTTACCATTGGCAGCAGAGAGCAGGGTGGCTTTCTACTGAACCCCCTTTTTCCTGCCTGTCTCGGGGTCTCGCAAAACCCAGGGCTTCCAAGAGGGGCGCTGATACTGCATTTCTTTTTTTAAAAAAAAAATAAAAGATAAAAAGCCAAGACCTCTGCTGTGTGAATCAGGATGATTTGGAAGGAAAGGCAGAGGTGGGGGAGAAGGTGGGATGTGAAGACACAAATCCAGAGGGATCTAGGACGACCAGAGCTCAGGTGGATCCCTAGAAGTGTTTCCAACTGCTGCGCTCAACTCTGGGTCCTGCAAGAGAGCATCAGAGCATCTCTGAAGGTGTGGCAGGTTCCCGAAGCAAACACAGAACCTGCAGACCCAGTTGGAGGGTTCCTTGTGAACCCCAGCATTTTCTTGCCTCTTTTTACTGTAGAGTGGAATCACAAGGTCTTGTTCACTGGTTAGGAAGCCTCACCTGCAGGGGCTCATGCAAGATATGTGGGTCCCTCTCAGCCTCCGTGACAGCCAAAATTCTTCACCCACTCTCCATGTAGGAAGACAGAAAGGTTACCGCATTTCAGGGACCAAGACAAATCTTGGCAGCCCAGGAGCTAGAGAGTCATCTTGTGCCAACTCAGCTCCACCTCTTGGATTTTGCATCCTTCCATGGGGCTGTTTTGGCGAACCATCCGCACTCTTAATGACATTCCCCTTTGCTTAGGAACCTCACTCTCCTGCTGAGTATTCTGGCTCTTTGTAACCCATCTGCTGTCTTGGAGCAAATCAGTTCCATAGATTTAGGATGTAGTTGGTGATACTGAGGATGAAGTAAACTTTGAGATTTTTCTATACAAGTGTCCCTAAAGGATATTTTCCCCTTCTCTCTCCTCTGTGCCCAACCTGCTTCCTTTGGAATGGTCACCACTCCAGACAGAATAGGTAGTGATCTGAAAGTCTTCTTAAAAGTAATATATTTTTAACACACACACACACACAACTCTATTGTATAGGGGAGATCTGCTGGATAGGTTTTGAACTAGGTGCGATGAGAAGCAATTCTCCTAGAAAGTTAGCTAAACACCCCAGTGGGAAGACTTAGCGTTTGGCTGGGCTTGTTCTTTTCAGCTTCACGAAAACATTGCCTAGGTAGGCAGTGAATGATGCTTTCTGTCTTCCTATATGGAGAGTGGTGAAGAATTTTGGCTGTCACGGAGGCTGAGAGGGACCCACTTATCTTGCATGATGCTTCAGATGCCTGCCTGGGTCCCTTTTATAAACGGTGTTACCCAACTTGGGAGGCACACCCAAGATCTCTTGAATTGCTGCCCTGCAGGATTCTGAGGGCAACACAGTGACCCAACATCTTTTCTGCATCTTCACAAAGGGAGTTGTTGGTACACCTCCCGGTAGTAGGCTGCAGTGTGAGGTGGACAGCTGCTTTTTGCGAAGATCAAGTCATCTCCATAATCTCCTTAGACTGGTTTGAGTTCTTTTTAAAAATGTCAGTTGGATCATTCCAGCAATGATTCCTCTCGTATTCAGTTGACCCCTCCGGTGCTCAGCAGTGGCCAACTAAACACTTTCAGGAAACCTACAAGCAGCGCACAAGGGCTACATCTCCGCTTGTCTGTTAGTCCTCAGAACTATGCTGCACTAATCAGGCAAGTTCCACTTAGGTATCATAGCTCAGACTTGTTGATAATCCTCCCTACCCCACCCATAACTTGGTCTAATTTTTTTAAATGTTATCCGATCCATGATTTAGTGTATCCAACCCCATTCTCACCCATCCTCACCCTCCATTGTTTTGGAAAGCCTGATCTAAAATTCAGATCCTTTTTCATTTTGCCAACTCGTTGTATGATATTTTTTTTAAAAGGGAGACATGAGTGACCCCAGAGCATACTGATGATAAAGAATTATTTCTGTTCATTACTTTCAACTTTCGGGGTGGGATAGGCAGTGTCTATCTTGCTGTTGCAACTGAAAGAGCGGGGAAACTGGCTTATTGGCATCTTGCACGAATTGTAATAGGGTTACTTGGGGAGAATGTCTGGGTGTGTAATGTCCTTTCCACAATGGGCTTCCAAGCTGTGTTGTGGACATAGCTATGTGTATACAACAGATTTAGGCACAGGGGCTATAAATATTCAAGATCAGTTCAGTAGGGGTTAGTCTTGGCTGCAATAGAAGTAAAAAAAATACAGAAAAGAAACCAAGGGCTCATTCTTGATGGAATACAAGAATGTTGGCCAAGAATTTTTTCAAGAAAGATTTATTAGAGGAGACAAGGAAATCAGAAATCCACAGAAATATGTCCCCCAAAGTTCTGTCCAGGTTTGAGAGCATATTCAGATGAATTATGTATGAGTTATTTCCTTCTACAAACTGTATACTATGTAGGAAAAAATGTCCCAAGGGTGTGAGGGGGCTGTCTGGGAGTTTTAACTTTTTGGAAGAAGGGAACCATAGTCAACGAGAAGATAAAATTTCTCCTGAATTTTACTGATGCAGTTTTCTTGGCAATAAAATGGAATTAGTTTACATTGCCTTTTTATAGAAGACTTTTCCATTTTCCTCTCAGCTCAATAACCCTGGTGGTCTCCCGTTCAGGTACTAATCAGATCTAACCCTGGCTAACTTTTTCAAGATCAGCTTGGGTAACGCCACCTGTTGTAAACACTCTTTTGCTGACTCCAAAACTGGCTTCAGACAACCAGAACTCACTCTCTCAATCCTTCTCTCCCTGTGCTTAGGCTTCTATTTTGCCTTGATTGACCAGAGTCGAGTTGACTTTTTTTTGTCTTTGAGTGTGTCCAAGTGCCATGAATTCTTAAGAGGCTTGTAAATTCTTTGCTAAGAACTAACAGAGGAGAGTTTTCATGCTATTTGTGGATTAATTTAGACTAGCCTTTGGCAGGGAAAGTTGCAGAGGGAACTGGAAATTTATACCAGAGTTTCCTAAGTTGCATTTTCAGGTTGTAGCGATAACACATAAAAGAAACTAGATTCATATGCACAGACATACACAGACAGACAGACAGACAGACACACACACAGACACACACACAGAGGCACTTTTTCCTATTCTCTCAAAGCATTTTTGCATTTCTGTTCTCCCTCCACTGTGTTCTAGAGTGGCATTGCAATCTGGATAGAGGTCCCTGATTGTTTGGGTTTGCAAAAAAGGATGTAAAAGAACAGCATATAAATCTGCAGGTACCCGTGCTCAAAAAATTCCCTTAAAAAGCAATCCCTTGCAAGCCAATTTTATTGTGTGTGTTTCCCTGGAAACAACTCCCACTTGGCTAAATTGGACTTACTCCTAAGTAAGCATGCAATGGATTGCAGAGAATGGCTTTAGAAAAACAGGATGCATACCACATTTGGCAACCCTTCAAATTTGGGTCTAGATTCCAAAGAATGCAATTATTACATTATTGTTAAAAGTATCTCAAATGTAGGACCTGTAAAAGAAAGGAAAATCTCCCTTGAGAGGAGCAAAATTCTTCCTGGCTCTATGGACACATCTAGACAACTTTGTTGGGGATAGTAGAGAAGCGCCTTGGTGTCACTTTCTTCTAGAACTGGTGGGATTCTGATGGTCTCATATTCCAAGAGTAGCCAGGTTCAACCGAGGTTAGCTTTTTCAAGATGAGCCAAGTCATCCAGGTGGTAGCATCTGTGCTGTGACATAAACCATGCACAAAAACTTGGACTGCAATAGGTCTGCTTTCAGACTAACAAGCTACAAAGTGGTTTGGTGTATATGTGTTTGTTGTATGTATATGTGGGGTGGGGTGGGGATTAATAGAAGCAAAAAGATTCATCTCTTATCTATTCATGGTTTCTCTGAAGAAATCACTTGATCTCACTTCTCCGGGTAAATTTCTTCTCATTTTTTAATCTGGAGCCATTCAGAAGATGTAGAAAGTAGATCCAAAACAGGAAGGACTTAGGGGTAGAAAGTCGTAGGAAGGGAAAGCTTCAGAATGTTTTTTTTTTAAATTCCATGTTTGTTTGTTTTCTGCGTTGGAACCGGCTTTTTTCTAGATGTCTACTTTCATCCTCAATACAGTATCGTACTTGAAAGCCTTTTTTCTTTTTGCAAAATGCTGAAATTTCAAATTTTAGGAATGAACGTTGAATATTTGGCCCGATGCTCAGTATCTTCTTGGTGCTTAAATGTTGCTGAAATACAAAAACCTTGGGAAATCATATGCTGCCAAAGACCTTATACGAATTCAAAAAGAATTCAGAATATATCTACTGAATAGTGAATAGGAGAAGGAGAAGGAAAAGGACAAAGAGGAGGAGAAGGAAAAGAAATTCCAGTGTTTCTTTATTCCCGGTGTTTGCTTTTCTCAGCAAAATATTGGCTGGGCTCACATATTCTGTTTAAGCTCTAAGTTTCAATTATTGATTGCAGGAGTGTCCATGGATGGAGGGGTTGGTGGGATGAAAGAAATGAAGAGGGCAGCCAGGACTGCATGACTGAAGCCTCACCCTTTTTTTTTCTTTACATGCGGGGTCCTGACTGCTTGCCAAATAAAACACAATGTTCACACATTATCCTACCCCCCTAAAGACCAGCCGAGCGTCCTTTCTGCCACTGGAGGGCGCTCTTCTTTTAAACCTGCATCTCAGCAGTCCAAAGAATTGGTTTCTATTATTTATTATTAATAGTAATTTACAAGTGTGAACCACGCTAGAAGCTTCACTTATTTCCACTGTTCATTCTCTCTTTTAAAACTGGATCATTGCACTACTGTAGCACAGCCATTTTCAGTGGGGCAGTTTTGGAGAATTTGGGGGTCAGTGGGGAAGGGGTATGTATGGGGTGCTAATTGCACATCTGTACCAGAAAGTATATAAATCCCAGCCTCCAATTCCTCCAACGTTTGAGGCTATACATCAAGTTAAACCAAAGAAACTATATGATGACTTCAACTTCAACATCTTATGCCAAGCATTAAAAAAAATGCTATTTTTTTTAAAACGAACTTTAAGAGATTAGGAGAACAGAGCAGAGAACAAACAGTGACAATAGTGACAATCAAACGGATAAGGAGGAGGCTTAAAAACATGCCCACAATCATTTCTAAACCCGTGTGCTCCCTTGGACACACAGAAACGCTAAAGACAATCATATTTATGCACTGCAAAAGGCCTCTTTAAAACATTTTCCCCAGTTCTAACAGATGCCTAAAATGTGGCATCTGGAAATTAATAAGAGTTCATTTTCATGCCACAAATCAAGCCATTATGTTTTCAGGTGGTTGTGAAAGGATATATACCAAAGTTTGAAATGCCCTGATAAACGGATAGAAAAGATTATAGTAACGCAATCAGGACTTCAGCAGGGCAACTAAGGTGCTTGGAAGATTTACTCCTTTAAAAAAAATCTACGGATGGAACATGATTGTTTTTATAACTATATATAGCACAGAGGGAGCGGTTTCGAAGAGTTTATATGATCACTGAGAATGGCTTAAATCACCCACTGAAATTGGCTGTAAATATATTTCAAGGCTAACAGTAGAAAATATGGCTTTGATGTCTACCAGAAGGATCTTGCTGAGGGATAAGACAAGTGGGTAGATCTCCAATTAGAACTATTTGCCAGGGAGTCTAAGAAGAGAAAGAAGAGAAATCTTTCTATGGATCAGTGGTGGGTTGCAGACGATAAGCCCCGGTACGAGTGTACCGGAGCCTGCCCGGAGCACTGGATACCGTTCCGGTACGGTGCTCCAGAAGGCCCGCCCACCCGAGCTCCTTATCTGTCTTTTAAGGCTTCCGCACACACGCATGGCGCTTACAGCGCCTGTGTGACGCTCCGCTGAGCAGCTGGAGCATCGCAGAGGCAATAAGACGCATGCGCACCATGTGGATGCTGCCAGGCCTGTTCCAACCATATCGGTTGGAACGGGATCCGGAACCCACCACTGGTATGGATGCAGTCCAGGAATGGGTTGCTGCCGGATTGGTTGCTGCCGGCATTACTGCCGCTATGGTGTGTTCCGTGTGTGTGTGTGCATTTCCACCAAAAAAGGTCTGCACATGCGCATATTAGAAAAGGGGAAAAATTACATTTCTGCATCTGAAGATTGTTCTGCGCATGTGCAGAAAGTAAAATCAAGATGGCGGTGCCGGCAATAGAACCGGTTTGGGGGCGTGGCAGGCCGAGTTACTACCTACTCGGCCGAACCAGTCCGAACTGGTAGGAACCCACCTCTGATGCAGTCTGTGTTTGAGAGCAGGATTTGGGGGACAATTACCAGAGGAGAGCAGTGGCATTTACCGTGTATACAATGCACGTAGAAAAGAGCACAGCTTTAAATCATGTCCGGGAGTCTGCCCTATAGACAGTTTCTGATTCCCGCTCCCCTACAGACCCTCTTGCCGCTTGGGGTTTTTTCGAGGCGCATGAGTGGAAAACAGGATGCTGGACAGAGCAGGAGAGAAAAAGAAAAATGTTCCTCAGTCCATGCCAACCTCATAATTTCATAAACCTGGCAACTCCAACACTTGCTTTCTCGGTGTAATCCGGTCCCTTCCAAAAGGGGGCCAGAGACTGAGCAGCTGTTGGAAGTAAGCTGGGGCAAATTAGCAAAGATGTTTGGCTTTCTGCTTTATCGAGTGTTCTTTTAGTTTTTTTCTTTTTGAACTGTGTCCTTGTGAAACCTCTTTTGTTAAAATAGGCCTGTGAGATAAGATTACAGTTCCTGCTGTGGTTTATTCTTGTTCTCCCATCTATAAAATATAAAAGGGAGAGACCTGAAAATATAAAGGGGGAGACCTGAGGCTTGCATGAAAGGTGAGGGGGGGGGGTTGTCCCCCTCCTGGATTCTGTAGAGATAATGGAGTGTAAAAGCTTGGTGTGTTTCGGAATTGGCAGAGCTCTGCTTAAACTGCTGAGTGATTTTGTCCCTTTCCTCAAACTCAGAAATTAAGTCAGGCAAACAGAGAAGTAGGCCAATGGAGTCGCAAGCACTCCATTAATTACTTTTAACCCTTTCCCACCCACCCCCAAAGATTAGCAATAGCACTTAAGACATATACCGCTTTGTAGAGTTTTACAGCCCTCTCTAAGCGGTTTACAGAGTCAGCATATTGTCCCCAACAATCTGGGTCCTCATTTTACCAACTGCAGAAGGATGGAAGGCTGAGTCAACCTTGAACCGGTCAGGATCAAACCCTTGGCTGTGGGCAGAGTTAGCCTGTAATACTGCATTCTAACCATTGTGCAACAACAGCTTTAGATTATGCATCTAAAGGCATTTATGGACAAATTAGGTTTACACAAGAGGTGGGTTTCTGCCAGATAGCAATAGCAATAGCAGTTAGACTTATATACCGCTTCATAGGGCTTTCAGCCCTCTCTAAGCGGTTTACAGAGTCAGCATATTGCCCCCACAATCTGGGTCCTCATTTTACCCACCTCGGAAGGATGGAAGGCTGAGTCAACCTTGAGCCGGGTGAGATTAGAACTGCTGAACTGCAGATAACAGTCAGCTGTAGTGGCCTTCAGTACTGCACCCTAACCACTGCGCCACCTCGGCTCTAATCAGATTGGGCCGGATTGGGCAAACCAGTAGTGGCGGTGGGCAGGAGGCTCCGCCCACCTGCCCGGACGCTTCTGCACATGTTGTATGGCTTTTGATAAAAATGTGGATAGAAGGTTCTCGAGAGATCTAAGGCTGGTCTGATGACAGAGCCGTCTTCCTCATTCATGATCTGGGTTTTCAACCTTTGTATCATTCCAATTTCTCTTACAAAATCTTCTGGCCTGTTCTTGTAAAGATTTGAAAATTGGCAGGTTGACTTTGAGAACAAAGAAATGAGTACAGATAGTCCTTAAGTTATGACTGTAATGGAGCCTGTCAATCTTAGGTTGTGACGATCATGTGACCAACCCAGTTTTACAACCTGCTTTGCAATGATCATTAAGCAAATGGTATGGGTGTTAAGCAGTGGTGAAATTCAATTTTTTTTACTACTGGTTCTGTGGGCGTGGCTTGGTGGGCGTGGTGAAGGGGAAGGAAACTGCAAAATCTCCATTCTCACCCCACTCTAGGGCCAGCCAGAGGTGGTATTTGCTGGTTCTCCGAACTACTCAAATTTTCTGCTACGGGTTCTCCTGAATCTGTCAGAACCTGTTGAATTTCTCCCCTGGTGTTAAAGGAACCAGTGGGCCTGATTTTACTGAAAGCCAGAAATAACTGCGAGTAAATGGCGAAACCATTTTAAAACACGCCGGCCACATGATCACGGCATGCTGTAAACAGCCATAAATGTGGCCTTGTGGATAAGCTCTTGAAGGGAGCCTAACTGTCAAAACTTTGAATCTGGATTGCAAGTAGAACCACAGAAGGTACGTTGGAAGCTTGAATGGTCATTAAGCAAACTATCATAATCGAATATAGGCACTCGTGCAATCCAAATACTTTGGCCACCTCATGAGGACTCCCTGGAGAAGAGCCTAATGCTGGGAACGATTGAGGGCAAAAAAAGAAGGGGCAACAGAGAATAAGGTGGCTGTAGGGAGTCACCGAAGCAGTAGGCACGAGCGTAAATGGACTCCAGAGGATAGTAGAGGACAGGAAGACCTGGTGGAATATTGTCCATGGGATTGCGATGGGTCACACACGACTTCGTGACTAACAACAACAACAATCCATGCAATATCCCCAAGCATTTCTGCTTCTCTCCATTTTACTTCATTTTTGCAACCATCCATTCCTTTTGCCTAGAACTCTGAGCCTGTCACTGCGCAGTGGATGTGAAGCCTGCTTCCTTGAAGGTGTAGTTTTTGTTTCCTTAAACTCTGCCTCAGGCTGGTGCCTCACAGCATCTCAGCATTAAGCTGATTAGCCGATTAGCTCTGCAGCTCTTGGATGCTGTTTTTTGGGCTAGGCACAAGCTGCTAACATTCATTAGAGTTTTGAACTTCTGCCCTTCTCCGTGATCTGAACTTTGGACTCAAGACTGTGGCTGCCATTGTGTGTGGGGGAAAAAAGTCAGTCCAGCCACATTCTTAGGAGAGAATCCCACTGCCAGACCACTAATGATTGGGGTGCCCACATATGGCTGCCCAGTGGTAAGGCATAGGCTGTGTTTAATTCTAGCTGAAGCCTATAATTCTGGCTCAAAGCAGGTGCTGAAGTCTGACCTGTCCAAGTAAAAATTATTTCAGTTTTTCAGAAATGCAGCACATTAAAAAATATATCCTCTCTTTCCAGCTTTCTCTCGGGCTATTTTACTTATTTCGAAGCAAGTACTGTGAAGTAGATTCAGGCAGGACTACAGTTAGAGTGTTATAACAAGTGCTTGACTTGCTCTGCATCGCCAATGAAATCACCACTGCAGCTGCATCCTGTGCGCCAGGGGTGTCAAACTCACGTTGTCACGGTGGAGTCACATGACGTATCAGGACTTTCCCCCCACTTCGCTAAACTAGGCATGGGCGTGGCCAGCGTATGACGCATCCGCCCTCTGGGCTGGGAGATTGACAGCCCTGCTGTGGGCAGTTTTCATGGAAAGCCAATCTGGTGATGCTTCTGTATTTTACTTTTGAAATTTAGTGATGGCTGTTATAAGAGACAAATCCTGCATAATAAAAGCATGGGAGGGGTATAGAGGTGTGTGAAGTATGTGTGTATGCGTGTGTATGTGTGTTCAAGTGCAACAGAGTATTTTGTAGTTATATAGAGAGAGGATATTGTATAATGACATATACTGTAGGTAGTTCTCTACTTACAAGAACCATAATGGAGTCTGCCCATTATGGTCATAAGTCATGATGGTTGTAAAATGGATCATTGCATGACTGACCCAATTTTACGACCTTTTTTGTGGCAGTCATTAAGTGAACGCCATGGTCGTTAAGAAAACCTATTGTTCACTATAGGGTGTTTTGGCCAGAAACCACAAGTCAATGTTGGTTTTTAGCAAAACATCATAAATCATGATCACGTGACCGCGGGGTGCTCCTAAATGCAGGCCAGTTACTGAGAGCCCAAAATATGGTCACATGACCTCCTTAAGAAACCAGCCATAGGAACTTCAGAATCATGTTGTGCCTTTTGGAGGGGGGGGGGCTCTATCATAATCTCAAACAGTCACTAAGTGACTATAAATCACTAAGTCACTAAGTGGCATATAAATCCAATAAACCTCAAAGTCGTCATAATTTGAGCACACTCCCTTTATAACAAGATGGAAATGGGCAGGTAAGCTTTGATGGGAAACCACAACACTGTCAAAGCTGAAAAGCTCCTCACTCACATCCTATCCTATGCCTAGACTTAGTGAGACCAATGTTACTTATTGAAATAGTGTTATATTCACAGAGCTGTTCTCTGGATGGATTACTGCTCACATTGCTACTGGAAAGCAAAGCTTCTCCACTTTGCTTGAATCTATGCTACTAAAATGCTTGTGTCTGTTTGATTGTTTGTAACCTTCAATTGAGTGAAATGCTGCATCATAGGGCAACAATTTTTGAATCAATATATCTCAATTGTGCTAACTTACATAATGCGTCCAAAATCTAAAATCCATGATTTGACAAAGTTGTGGCCACTTCATTGTTGCTGTGCTGCCACACTGTTGTAGTCAACCACAGTCACATGATTGTCATTTACAACACTCCCTGGGGAAGTTGGCAGAAGTCAGAAGTCACTCACACTCGTGTTGCTTTTTTGACCATCGTGGTAATTCCATTTCTGTTTAAGTAAGAAAATATTTGAAACAATTACCCAATAAGTCAAAGTCCATAAAAGGTGCCCTGAAGTAACAACATATCTTCTTTTAACCTTGATCAAATAAGCCAACTTCATATTCCTTCCTTTTACTCCTAGCGGTCTTAATCACTATTTCATTCAAATATTATCATAGGATTTTATTCATCTTCATTTCTTTTTCTTTTTTACATTTCATATTCATCAAGGCCTTAACAAGTCTCTTTTGTAAACCCAACAACAACAAAAATTACCTGGTCACTCTCTTGGTTTGTCATTTATATTTCTCTTTAAAATTTACAACCTCCACCAGTTTCCTTTGAGGATTCAGTGAGACATCCTTTTCTAAGTCATTCTCTTGGCCTGTCAATTATAAATCCATTTTCAATGCCATTTCCCTATGGCCCTGTTCTGACTGCGCATTAAGCACACACATTGGGGGGGGGGGACTAATTGTGCCTGCACATTCTGCTCCAGACTCCAGGTTAAGAAGGAAGCCCATTACCATTGAGGGTGGATGTTGGAGAAACAATTCCTAACATGTCCATCAAATGAATAAGAATATTGGTAGCTCGCATAAATGATGGAATGTCTTTACATTGTAACCTTCATACCAAAAATATCTGTGCAGGGATATTCTCAGGTCAAAGGTAATGGGGGAAGGCCTTCTAATTTTTTCCCCCAAGAATTCTCTCCAAAATCTCCCTTCCTGTTAGATAACACCAACTTTATCATACACTATCTAACCAGCATTTCAGGTAATCCTTGACTTTGGACTAGAATTGGGAGTGCAATTTCAATTTCTAAGCAATGTAATCATTAAGTGAGTCTTCATTTGACCTGACCTGATTTTAAAACCATAGTTATCACGGCCTTTAAGCAAATCACATGTTCCTTAATTAAATCATGTGATAATTAAGTGAACCATACTGGAACTTCAGGGACTGATTATAAGTCATTTTTCCAAGGATGTCATAACTTCAAACTATTGTTAAATAAACTGTTGTGAGGACTACCTGTAGACTGGGCAAAATTTATTATGGGCTACAAATGCTGAGTTGCTACATGAGGTTTCTACACTTATTATATATGGCGCATGGCAGCCACAGGCCAATGAGTGGAGCTGTCAGAAGGCCAAGATAGAAGAAGATGTTTCATAGGATGGATTACTTCTCTTTGGCTTTTCTCATTGGTGGACTTGAAACAGCAGTATCCCAGGTAATCATAGGGCCTCTCTGCATACCCCAAACCAAGAAACTGCAAAGCTACAACTGGGAAATCGGAGATGATGTATTTCTTTAAACATTTCCCTCAGGCAGATCTTGAGACCTGGCATCATCAAGAGTCATTGGCAAAAGGTTAGATTCTGAGAGGTTACAGGCTCCAAAACTGACAAGGAGGGAAAGTTTATTCCATACAGTTGAAATAAAGAATTGATTTTTTTTTCAGCACGCAGACTTCTCCCATTCAGACTATTAAAATCTTCCTATTTACAAGCAGAGGAAACAAAGAACCATTTTGATGAAAATTCTTTCATGTTTCTCGGGGATAAGCCTCCCCATTAAAGGAACTTGGTTTGTTAATTATTTCCCAAATATCTTTTGCCCCACCCCCCTCCATCATTTGCAGCCTGTTCTTCTCCAGTACACTCTCGGTTTTACATTGTTGGTGGACATCTTAGGAAAAAGAAGCAAATGACAGCTGCCACATATTTCAAGAAAATTCTGCAAAGTGTCTCCTTTTTTTCAGTCAACTGCAAAAAGATACAAAAGAATAAGAAAGAACATCATATTTTAAAAAGACTTTGGAGAACTTTTAGCTCATTGTTGCAAACTCAGGGAAGGAAAGCAGAGAAGAAAAATAGGAAAGAACAATGTAATTCCTTAATTTCCATGCACCTCTGTAATCATTCATCCACAGTGATAGTAAGCAAGCAAGGCAGAAGGATATTCTCAGTATAAATTCATAGGATATGAAGATATTGGAAGAATCCTTTGTTATCCGTTTTGAGTTTGATTTGCTTGGGCGGGGAGGGGGGGAATACCCCTACCTTTAACTCCTTTAAGTTGTGTCTGTGAATCCTTGTGTGCACTAACAAGAAATGAAGTCAGGCCAATATATTGCATAGGAACCCAAAGGGCTGAAATTGCATTGAAATTGAACAAAGCCATTCTTTTTAAAAATTCTATATCTAAGAATAGGAGATAGCATCTTAAAATATACATACATACATACATACATACATACATACATACATACATACATACATACATATATATATATATATATATATATATATATATATAAAAGTGGCTGTGTGTGTGTGTGTGTGTGTGTTTGTGTATGTTCCAGCATAACTTTGGAACGCCTCGAGCAATTTCAACAAAACTTGGTACACAGATGACTTACACTCTAGAGAAAAATACTGTGGGGGTGAGTCACCCCTAACAACCCTCGGGGTGTGTGTTCTGTTAAAATACAGCCTGTTGTGCCATACTGCCGTACTGTCTTCTACTGTACAGTACAGCAGAGTTGCCATGGTAACAGCTTTACAGTATTCCACAAGGGGGCTCCCTCTGGTAAGGGGGAAAATCCAATATTAGAAATTACGCTTGATCTGGACATTTCCCCCCTATAAATAAATAGTCCAGGTTATCAGCTAGTTTTATATAAAAATATCACCAGGAGTAATGGAACAAACAAACAAACAAAAACTAAGGCCACTCTTGCTTCTTCTCTTCTGTTCCTATTTTGTTTGTTGATCCCTCATAGATGCATAGATACTTCTTTTTAAAATAAATTTGCTGGTGTAAGGATTAGTGGCTCCAATCCCCAGTGAGCCACAAGCTGTCTTGAAAGTTATGAGAATTCTAGCTCTTGTTGCTCTTAAAGAAATGCCAGTCAGCACAAAGTTTGCAGGAATATTGCAACTCTATGGTTAGGTAGTCATTGTTTTCAGGATAAGTAACTTTATTGTCTTTGGATGACAAGGTGGTTAATCCCACCATCTTGTTTAAGGGTAAGCCTCAGTCTGTGCATCTTGCAAACACAGGGTGCTGAATTGTAAAATGATGCTTCTCAAAAGATTTCTCCCTGGAAAAAAAAATCAAAAAGAAGCACATGAATTTTTATGTTTATTCCCAGGCTCTGTGTGATCTGAAAACATGCAGTTTTACTAGCTAACATTAAACAAATGGTATCATATCAATGGATTTTCGGACCAGTGTTTCTTCATGCAGAGTTTGGATTCTTACCAATAGTACATTTCAGGACAGAGCACTCCATGACATAAATAGTTTAGGAGGCAATTTTAAGCCTTGACCGCTTCCAAGAAAATGGGGGAAATCTGTTTAACAGACACAACAGGCTCCTGACCAAAGAGACACATGTGGTCAATAATTTTCCCCATCCTTTGGCTTATGATTTTTTTTTTAAAAAAAATAGAATTCGTTGACAATATTCTTCTGCATTTTTGTCTTGATTGGCCCTCAAATCCAAATTGCTTTTACTACAAAGGTACATAGGGTGACAAGTGCATAGAATGGTTGTCATATTTTTTAATGCTCTTGAGAACATCTGGCTTGGAACAGAAGGGTGGATAGAAGAAAGACGCCCTAAAGCTGGGAGGTGTTTGGGGGAAAGGAGGTCAGTGACTTTTTTAATTCCAACTCACTGCTGGAGTTGATTGACAGGATAAGAAGTCCTCATTCCCAATGCTGTCTGATCTTCATGGTTCTGGATTTTTGCATAGATTTTTTAAAATTATTTTTCTATATATGTTTTTACAATTTGTGAGCCTCCCAGAGTCGCATTATCAGGGAGATGAGCTGCATATACATTTTGTAAATAATTAAATTGTGGCTCTTTCCTTTTTTGCCACATGGGGCTTCCTAATCTTTGTAAAAATTCGCATGTTAATATTACTTGGATATTATTATGGTTGATCACCCAGTCAGCCAGATGTTGAGACTGAATTTGTCATGTTTGTCCACCTATTGAGTCCTTGCCAAGGACCTGGGATAGGCAGATGTCGTTGTTTAATAATATTAAGGATGTAACCTGTTCCAAGTAAAGCCGCCTTAGCCTATTGACTGATTTTATTCAATGTCAATGATGCTCAAGCTCCAGTTGCTTTGCAAATGAACCCAAGGCACCTATTGTTATTGGTATTTTCTTTTGCCACAGTCATTCTACTTCTATTTGCAAGTCTTCATTATTATAATTTAGATTTATAACGCCATTATATTTTTTTAAAGACTCAGGGCAGTATGTGGGACAACAGACAGTATTTTCAAATCTGCTTTCAGTCTGGAGGTTATAGGAGCTGAAACTAATGTGGTCACCAGGTTGGAAGAAACTGGATTATAAATTTATGGCCTGTTTGGCAGTTTCAGCACTCTTAGAAGAAAAAGGATTCTGGGGGAAATGCAAATTAAACAAGAGTACTAAATCCAGATTCTGCAAGTGCTTTTGTGGAGCTTTAACAAGTTGCCTAAACTCTTTCCAGGAGTGTCTCCCATCCAGCAGGCTAAGAAATATGGTATTTGTTGATCCCTCCCCATTTTTTTCTGCAATCTGAATTCGGGCAATAGGGTCTAGCAACTATGAAATGTTGAAATCAAAAACCCCAGGCCAGTGTGGAGAGGGGAAATGCCTATTTTCCTAAGCACTTACTGATTAGTCTTTTGATTTACATACTGTGAACTGAAAGTCCAAAGCTTGAAGATGGTATGAAAATTGTCCGGAATCCAAATAATAAAATTTTGGCACACAAAGAAAAAATAATTAAGGATGCACATTTTTTCAGGCTTTGATATCTTTATCAAGTCCAACAAAATGTCACTAACATCTGCCTTAAAAAGTTATTGCATTGATCATCCAGAAATGTTCTCTAAACATCAATTTGACATCTTTGAAATGGGGAGAAGTGTAGCAATAGGGGATATTTTTTTCTGATCAGGCAAGTAATCCAGTATGGTTTTCTCTACATCATCAAAATCTGCTTCCCTAGAGTTCACTTGGATAAACACATATTTATCTTACAATAGGGGGTGACCACAGAGAGCGGACCAAAAGAGAAAAGAGGGAGGCCACCATATTTCAACATATCCTGGCTATCAATGTCTTTCTTTGACCATTCCTCTGTTCCTTTGCTTTCCTCTTGCTGTCCCCATCTCATGAGTAAGGCTATCTTCAGTCAACCTTAGCCATATCAATATAATATGCCCCCATATATTCTGACATCAGCCAATGGCAGTCTTAGGGTGGGTAAAATCTGTTGCGTGTCACTCATAACCTGGAGGGACACTGTCAGGGACTATAATGACTAGGGGCCTGGATGGATGAAGGAGAAAGAGAGAGAAGTCAGCAATGAGGGCAACATATTGCATATAATGATAGTTTCTGGCCATAGGGATAGGTGGAAACTCCATAGTGAGGAAATATTATGTTTCTTCAACTGTCCATGGGTTATACCCTGTTTCCCCAAATATAAGACCTCCCTGGATAATAAGCTCAATCAGGCTTTTGACTGCATGCACTAAAATAAGCCCTCCCTCAAAAATAAGCCCTCCCCTAAAACATTTAAATGCATGCACAGCCAGTCCCCACCATTTTCTGGGGGAGAAAAGGGGAGACATGCCCCACGCACCCTACATGCACCTGCCATCCACCCGGAGGCCACTTCCACAAACCCTAGCTTCTGCACCCCTTCTCTTAGTGGCGGCCGCAAAAAGAGCAGCAGGCCCAGCAACATTAGGGCTGGCAAGAGTGTACCGGATATAGAGGCAGAACCTCCGGCCTTCTCTGGGTCAGCTGACCCATGGGTCGGGGTTAAGGGGCCTCCTGCACCTCAAAAATAATAAGATCTCCCTGAAAATAAGGCCAAGCGCTTACTTTGGTGGGTCAAAAGAAAATAAGACACTGTCTTATTTTTGGGGAAACGCGGTAGGTTAGCCAAATTATTTTCCCAATAGTCCCCAATCTGATTCAGCAGCCCCAGCTCCATGTCTACTTCCTGTCATCACCAACACCCTCTCACTTGAGATCGGCAATGTCATTGTGTTGGGGGTGGCCTCAAAAATGTGGAAATAATTAGGAGCGAGCCAGGCAGGGGAACATAGGCATCTCTTAGAAGGGGGCAGAAAGGATTATAAATGTAAAAATAGCAGTGTATCAATTTCCTGGAATCAGGAGGTGAGGTCTTCTTCTTTCTTCATGGCCCCCAAAGTCCTTTGTCCCACGAAGCTATGGGGTGTGCCTGCAGGCATAAAATGTTTCACCTCTGTCAGGTTCTCTTTCCCCTCCCAATAAAGACGACTAGTCACACCAACCAAGACAGATTTTATGTCCAGCTGTGGCTAAGAAGAATGCAGGACACAAAACATCAGGTTCCTCTTCCAACAAAGGGGACAGAATAGGTGGACCCCGAGGGTCCAGTCCAACTTCAAAAACGCAGGAAGGATTTCAGTCCACCAGGAGTGCTTCGTAGAGAAGAGCCACGATGGGTTAAGGACCATCATTTATTGCTAAAGCTAACTTTTATTTCCCTTTCCTTTCTCAAGAGAGAAAACAGTATCTGATTATTTCCACAGTTTAATCAGAGAGATTTCAAGGATCACAGAAAAGTCTTGGATGGACTCCTGAGTAAGGCTGGCTGGGGAATTCTGGGAGTTGAAGTCTGCACATCTTAAAAGTTTCTGAACTTGAGAAATCTGCCCTAGAAAGTGTATCGCCCCCCCCCCAGTGTATATAAAAAGCCATTGTATATAGCTTGACTGAAAACTTGCACACACAAAAAAAGACTGTTAGTGACATACCAGTGAGTCTTCATAAAGTAATACTAAAGTAATGCCGTCTTCCTCCCATTGTTTTGATGAGTTAAGCACCTAAATTGGATTATAAAACATGCTGAATTTGGATTTTTTTAAAAACACCATTTTGTTTGCATGGTATCCCCAAATGAAGATTCATGTTGTGGTTTAAAGTTATGGTCTACTTCACACCAGACCATAGCTGGGCTCCCAAAACTACACACCTCCATTTTAATCCAGGTCTGATATGTTGTGTAAACTCAGCCCAACAACAAGACAGAAAATATGATCTTACTCAGCCCTTACTCATTCATTCAGATGAACAGAAGCCATAAGCTCCTCCATCTCTCATTTGGCGATTTTACCCTGGAGCCTCTCTTGCACATCTTTCACATTTGGCCCACGCCATGCACAAGTAGTTATGTGCAGCTAGGCACCATCTGCACTTCACTTCTAAAGTGGAGACTGTGCACCATCAATCATACTAGGATTCATGCGCCAGAGCAGTTTCCCTCCTCGCATTCTGACAGCCAAACGCCTGGAAGTGTGTGAGCACTGTGCCAGGAAGACCCCAGTTCAACTCTCTCACAGACTCACCAACAGCTAAGCTGCAATCTATCAGGCTTAGTATCCTCTCTTTCCCCAAAACAAAGATCAACCATATGGTGATGATAATGAATTCCTGGAGCACCTTACGCAAGGTTACAAAGATGTAATATATGTGAAGAATCCTGGCCCTTCTCCAGAAGCACTAGACAAATTAATATCCTGGCCCAGAATGTTGTATTCTTGTGCCTTCATAAATCATTTGCAATAATCCCGCCATCTGATTTCTTCAGCCTCCATGTGCGTGACCTATTATTCGTCATTTCTGATAGAAGCTGTGGCCAGTCATATGGGACTTACCCTGGCTACACTGTGTAGTGGTTTACAAAGCAGCAATCACAGCAAAGTGAGTATTCCTGGACTTTTAGGAAGATTTTTAGACAGCGTTTCTCAACCTCAACCAACTTAAAATGGGTGGACTTCAACTCCCAGAACTCCCAATCTTGGTCACTTCCAAAATTTCTCTACCTTGGCCATTTTAACACATGTGGATTTCAACTTCCAGAATTCCCCAGCCAGCATGAGGGCAAGGGAATTCTGGGAGTTGAAATCCACACATTTTAAAATGGCCAAGGTTGAGAAACAATGTTTGGGAGCCTACCACTGATCATCATGGATGGTGCTTTTAGGATATTCTGGGTAGGTTTAGAGACGTGGCAGAAGTGGCATAGCAAAACTTTTGACGTTTCTATATTAAGCCACATAATGTGGTGGATCTACTACTCTCCCTTCCTGCCTCTGAGCCAAACAGCCAGCAAAATACTGAACCAGTACTGATTTTCATTTTAAATGACAAGTGTATAATTACTCCAAAGTAACAAGTATGTGAAATTTGCCCTATTTAGAATAACAGGGTTGGCTGGCCGGCTGTCTACCTACCTACCTACCTACCTACCTACCTACCTACCTACTTACCTATTTAGCTAACTAGCTAGCTAACTATCTCGGTGTAATGGTCCAACGGTTAAAGATGCTGAACTTGTCAGCTAAAAAGCTGACAGCCCAGGTTCAGATAACAGGGCAAGCTCCCATTTCTTGTCACAACTCCTGCTCACCAAGCAGTTTCAAAGTATGCAAATGCAGGTACAGTAGATAAATAGGTAGGATGATAACAGTGTCCCATGTGCCTTGGCGTATAGTCATGCTGATCATGTGACCACATAAATGTCTAAATGTCTAAACATCTACCTATGTGTTATCCATCCATCCATCCATCCATCCATCCATCTATCTATCTATCTATCTATCATTTATCTGTCTATCATCTATCTATTTATTTAGCAAATGTATATACCGGTAGCTGCCCACCTCACCAAAAGTGATTCACATAAAAGGTGGCACAACAAAAACTGCAAAAATGAGATAATTTTTTTAAAAAAAAATCATATTACTAAATGTCATAAAAAACAGAGATACAAATCATAGGCAAAAAGAGGATAAAATGGACCCCTCAACAATGATGCCATCTAAACAAGTCTCCAGGTGCCGTGTTTTGAGGACTTTCCAGAATTATCAAAAAGGAGGTAGATTTAAATAATTAATAATTCCTTTGCCAAAAAGGAAGATAAACCACAGTTTCGTTCATGATCTTATTCCCAAAAGTATCTGCCTCCATTTCCAGAATTCCAGTAAATCTAAAACGAATTTCAAACATGGATTATTTGAGGGGGGGGAGAGAATTTCCTCTGAGGTAAACACAATATTTACATGTGGATTCTGGAAGAAATTTTACTTACGATGCTTTAGAAACTACAAAGGAAAATGCTCTAAGGAATCTGAAGCAGTCCAGAATAAGACAGTGGAAAGTAAAACTGAATGCAAGGGGTGAAAAATCTAAATCTGGAATTCTATAGGCATTTAATTCTGAGTAAATATTATTTTGATTGTACTCTAATCGTTGTTGAAGCTTATAAGAATGAGTGGTGATGGGGATTGGACCCAATAGTCGAAAAGGTTCTTTTCAGTTCTGTGGCTACATTCAACCTCTTTAATCCGGTTACTGGATGTACTCATGTTGGGGTTTGCACAATATTTGAATCATAACTGAATGAGCAGTGTGTGTACCATATATTAAATCACAGAAGTAACCCACTTTAACACCACCCAAGTTTAGCCTGCTGACAAATGTATCTGCTAGGTTTTTATCTCACTTGGTTGAGCATCCAAGCGTCCTCCATCTTTGGGATGTGCTAACAGTAATTTGGCAACGGGCAGTTCTCCACCTTTCCTCTGCTTGTATGACTAAGCCCCCAGGGACTCCTCTGAATGTTGGATTCACCCTGGAATGTGATAGCTTGCATTAATTAAAAGCAACTTTCAAAGCATGTGCTGAATGCATTTGGCTTCCCATCACAGGCTCAAAGATTTGATTGAAGGTTTAATTGACTCAGACGAAGCATGACGGATGGAGGACTTCAACCAGAGTCGCTGTTACTGAGGCTGGCTTTGCCACTTTCTCTAAGTGACATTTCAAGGAGGGTCTGCCACCCTGAAGCCCGATCAAGATGAGCAGGCAACAGGGAATGAGCACCTTCCTAGCAGAAAAGCTCCAATTCTTCTGCCCGCTTTGTGAATCAGTTCCTTTGGAGGTTTGGGGGAAAGCTGTGTTCAGTCAACAGGGCACCGCATATCTCTGAGTCTCTGCTGGGGGGTGGGAACACCAGGGAAGAGGCAGCTCTCTCCTCCCCTGATGAGTTGCAGCCAGCCAGCACACAGGCGCCTTCAGCTCCCCAAGGAGGCTGCAACACACAACCCATAGCATCAATGTCCCAGACAGCCCACCCATCTTGACCCCGTTTAAGCCCTGGCAGATAGGGCCTGCAGACAACTGGTGATGCACAAGTCTGCAGCCATAAACAGACTGCCAAGGGGATCATCCTGGGAAGACGAGACCACGCCAGTCTGGCAAAGGTGCTGCAATTGCACCAGGGACCTTGACATTTTTATACATTTAAGACCCCTAAACATGGGCATGCGAGCACACAGGACATCCAAATAATATATAGGGCGTATGAATGAAGCCGATTCATGATGGGAATTAATATCTAACAGCTATCAGGATTAATGCTGAAGAATCTCATTGACCAGGAGCATCACTGCTGGGGTAGTGCAAACAATACTGTTGCCCTGACTGAGCTTCTTGGACTCGTCCACTTGGTCACTATGGATACAAAGTGCTAGATTAGATAGAATGACTGGAAGCCAACAGTGAGTTTATTCTGTTCTTATTTATCCTGGCTACAGACTTAATCTGGTTCATATTTATTGTGTCTCATCATACAAGCGCCCTGGGAGCTGAAGTTGTGTAAAAGGAGGAAGTTAACTATTTTTAAGGTGTACAAACCAAGCCAGCAATTCCCAGAATTCAGCAGAGGAAGGTACAATATTTATGGTGGGGGGGGGGAAGGATAAAACCGAGCCAATTCTACCCTGTAAGTGCAGGTTAGCCTCAAGGATTTGATTTCTACGATTGCATTCGCATGACACACTTAAGACTGGTTACTAAATTAGAAAAAAATCATTTTTCTGGGCACATATGGCTGCTTCACACAAGAAGATAAGCCAGCGGGAAAAGGGGGCGGGGGGGGGGGGGAAATGGGACTATGGCTATTGACCAAGTTTAGCATGTTGTACAATTGTATCTGCAGAGTTTTTAACCTGATGTGATTGTATATTGGGTTGTTTTATTTATTTAGCTTGATCCTGGTTCTTGGTAGCAAAAGCTGGTATCTTGTTGCTGATGGGAAAAATGCAAAAACAATTTAAGGCGTCTTTGGTTATGCATAACATTTCCGATCAATTCTTTGTCAGTCTGTCTCCAGCCGTGACATTTCGGGGAAGGGGGTGGGGGGGGAGAGAAAAATCTTTCCTTCAACAAAGGGAAGATGTGTAAACATTGTAAAAAAAAAAGTGGTTGAAGTTTTTCAACTCCAATGTTGGTTTTCTGTTCTCTCCCAAGTTTGCTCTAATCCTTTGGGATGGAAATAATAGGCAAAAGCAATGTTATTTTGTGTCACCCCCCATATTTGTAACAAAGCCACTGGCAAATTCTTGTGTTTAGGAAAGAAGGGCTTTTTTTTTCCACATCACCTCTTTGTTGTCCATACCAAATTGTGGAAAGAGGGGGTGGAGATTGGGGAGGGAAGGTTTTCCAAAAGTTGATTTATTTTTCTGGGAATTAATATTGCAACAATGCAATCAAGTGGCTATGAGGCTCTCTCCTCTCCCTTACCCCTTGCTAATCCAAATAAAAGGAAAAGGTTTAATCAAGGTTGGGGTTGCAGTTTCTGTGCTAGCCCACAGATCCTAGACTTGCATCAGAAGTACCTCTGATCATTTTTCTTGATCCCAGAGAGAAACCCTGGAAACCATGCTATTGGTTTTGCTGATTTGCAAAATCAGAAGAAAAAAAAGACCAGTCAGAGGAAAGGTTCACACAAGAGAACACACAAACCAGCATACAGAGACACTGCAGTTTAAATAGGCTTTTACTTTCGTGGAAATAGAGGTATCAGAGTCCATCAAACAGTCCAAGTCATACAGGGTTAAGACAGTCAGTCATCAGTGTCTTTCAGTTAAGGGATAATCCAAATAACATAGTCCATAATCATACAAACAGTCTGGTACTCAAAGTTTGCTAGCAGTTGCAAAACTTACAATAGCTCAGGGCACTTTCTAACAGCCAGCTTCCAAAACACTCAGATCAGATCAGCCCAGCATCTAAAAAACAGAGAGCTAACAGTCATTCTGGCTCCCTCTTATGGCCGATTGAGGAAAACAGCAACCAATCACATTTTACAGTATCATTTAAAGAAACAGGTATAGCATTGTTACATGATTGATATATTGCCAACCCAACTGTTAGATTATATTCCTAACAGAAACATAGGCTGGAAGGGAGCATAGAGGTCTGATAGTCCAACCTCCTACTCAAGACAAGCGCCTTATAGTTTTCTTGGTCAAATTACTACCCAGTCTATTTTTGAAAACTTCTAGTGAGTGGGTCCCCACAATCTCAGGAGGCAAGCTATTCCATTGTTTAATTGTACCGACTGTCAGAAAAAAAATTCTCCTTCCTTCTAGGTTGAATTTCTCTTCCACCCATTGATTCTTGTCCTGCCCTCTGATGCCTTTAAAAAAAAGGCAATCCCCTCTTCTTTGTGACAGCCCTGCAAGTACTGGAAGACAATTACCTTGTCCTCCCCCTTCATCTTTCTCTTTGATAAACTAAACATACCTAGCTCCCTCAACCATTCATCATATGATTTAGCAGTGATAACTTTTGTTACGTCCTCCCGTCCCAGCCAGCGGGCGGGGCCAGAGCCGCAAGATCCTGATTGGCCCCGATGCACCCTCTGGCTGGCGGGAGAATTGCTGGCCGACTATTGGTCAGCCGCCTGACAGCTCTAGTATATAAAGAGCTGTCAGACAGGCGAGCGCTGTCCGAGTACTGAACTTCTGTTGTACGGTTAACGTTAATAAACCTGTTGAATTTTACCTCACGCCTAGTTTGTAATACTGGCGACAAGGATGACCGACTCGGACCCAGTCATCGTCCCTGCCCTGGCTCCATCATCGGTATTCACCCCTTTCCGGCCAGAGGCCAAATCATGGGACACATTTTTGGAACGATTCGAGGTTTTCCTCATGGCCCACGACCTCTCTGAGCTCCCTGAGGGGGAGGCGTCGTGGTACTTTCTTTCATTATTGCGGGCCCGAGATGTTTGCTACCGCCCGGGCCTTAGCTGCACCGGCCCCAGTACACTTGTTTGTAATAACTTTTATCATCTTAGTTGCTCTTCTCTGCACACTTTCTCAATATACTTTTGTATCATGGTGACCAGATCTGGACCAAGTATTTCAAGAGTGATCTCACTAGTGTAGTGTAAAGTGGTACTATTACTTCTCATTGTCTTGATACTATGCCTCTGTTGATGCAGCCTAGGACTGCATTGGATTTTCTAGTATCTGAAGAACACTGCTGGCTCATACTTAAGTAGTGGCCCAGTACAGAGGTGGGTTTCTACCAGTTTGCACCAGTTCAGTAGAACCGGTTCATTAAATCTACCTAACCGGTTAGAAGAGGTTCCACCAGTGAACCCGGAAAGCAGGCCACACCTACAGAAGAGGTTCCAAAATTTTTTGAAACCCACCACTGGCCCAGTAGGACCCGTAGATTTTTGTCACAGTTACTATTATTGAGCCAACCACCACCTATTCTGTACCCATGCATTAGTTTCTTCTTGCTTACCCTGTTTTCCCAAAAATAAGACCTCCCTGGATAATAAGCCCAATAGGGCTTTTGAGCGCATGCTCTGAAATAAGCCCTCCCCCCCAAAAAATAAGCCCTCCTGTAAAATATTTAAACACGCGCTCAGCCAATTCCCGCCATTTCCTCGGGGGAAAGGGGGAGAACATGTCTCACACTCCCCATATGCCCTGCCATCCACGCAGAACGGCCTCACGGAGGCTGCTCCCACAAACCTTAGCTACCGTGCCCCTTCCCTTAGTGGCAGCCGCAAAGATCGGCAGGCCCAGAGATGCTAGGGCTGGCAAGAGTGTGCCAGAAACAGAGACAGAACTTCTGGACCTCTCTGGATCAGCTGATCCACAGGCCACAGCCTGAGGTTAAGGGGCCTCCTGTACCTCAAAAATAACAAGACCTCCCTGAAAATGCCAATGGCTCATTTTGGGGGTGGGGGTCAAAAGAAAATAAGACCTACTACACGGTAAGTGTAGGCCCTTACTTTTCTTACCACTGAACTGCATATTTGAGGCCCAGTGTTCATCTGTCAAGACTCTTCTGGATCTGGAGTCTATCTTCCAAATTGTTAGCCATTCCCCCCAGCTGGGTGTCATCTGCAGATTTGATGAGTACCCCTTCTATCTTCTCATCTAGACAATTTATGACGATGTTGAAGAGTCTTGGGCCCAAGACCGAACCTTGAGGTATCCCACTGCTTACTTGCCTACACATAGAAGTAGTTCAGTGGTGGGATTCAGCCAGTTCGCACTTATTCGGGAGAACCGGTTGGTAACTTTCTAAGCAGTTCGGAGAACCGGTTGTTGGAAGAAATCTCATTTTGTTTTTTTTCCACTTTACAGGGCTAACCCTGTAGGGAAGGCAGGAAGGAAACATTCTGGTGTTGTTTCTAGCCTCATCTTTATTGCCCTGCTTACAGAAACTGTTTTTCTAGTTAACCCTTATTACATTGTAACAGCTAAGGTGAAGCGCCCATCAACGTGAGTGATGTTGAGTTGGCCATGCCCACCCAGTCACATGACTACCAAGCCTCACCTACCCTGCTGGTCATTAGGGCAGAGAACCGGTTGTTAAAATTATTTGAATCCCACCACTGAAGTAGTTCCATAGTTCATATCTCTAGAATTCTTCCTTCCCTCAACTAAACCCATGAACAAGGTAGAAGTATTATATTATAGAGTCAAAACACCCCTCATAGTACTGAACTGTTGATTTGTGAGGCCAAACAGAGTTCTTGCGGATGGGTTTCAGCCGAAAAGCAAGATACAAACTGAGCAATAAATTAGGATTAGGGGACGGTTACATTCCAACCTTGCCAAGATTCCCGCTTAAAGTTTCCTTGCTTCCTGGAATTGCACTTTCTGGCTGCCCATTCCTGAGTCACTAAAATGTGTGTCTGTTTTTGTTTGTGTGCATGTGTTGTAACTTTACCATTTCTGCATGCCCTTAACAACAGACCTGCTTACTTTCTTTGCTTGCCTGAGTTATCTTTTTTTCTCAATCCCAGGGCTGAAAAAAAGGGTCACGCAGTTCTCTAGGAATCTGCTTCCAGTTACAATGGCTGCTAAGATACTTTTGAAATCTCATGCTTTGCATCAGGATCTTCTTCCCTTGCCACATCTGGCATGGGAGTTTTTGTCTCCACTCTCTGTTTGATCCCGATCTCATCTAGCAAAAATGCTCATTTGCCTTCCTCTCCTGATCAGAATTTTAAAGTGAGGGTGGGGGTGGGTTTGTCTTATTCAAGCCAAAGAACTAGCTCTCCGTGGTGTCAGCAAATTGTGAATGCTAAAGGACCTACGTATAATTAGATGAGACAGAGTAAAAGATCTCAAATGTTTGGCTCCAAAGTCCAGAATCGTTCTTGGAGGATAGCAACAAAAGATGCAAGCAGATGGTAATATTTCAAAAATTTCCTGCTGAGAATTATCATCCATCCAACCTTCCTTTCCCTCTCCTCCTTTCCATAAGAGAGATAATAGAATTGATTCCTGCTTTGGGGTGGACATAAGCTGCCTCTCTCCTTTGGCGTCTCCCTACAAGGCTGAAACTGAGAACAGTAGTTATAGTGACAGTAATGGTCCAAACCACAGAGCCTTTGCCAGGAAACTGAGATAGAGATGACTATATTAAAGCAAGGACGTTCCCTAGGCTGGTGGCTTTCAGGCAAATTAAATGTCAGGTCCCATAATCCCCAGCCAGCTCTTGGCTGTGCATGCTGGCTGGGGAATATGAAAGTTAAAAATACAACTCATTAGCAAAACATCTGGTCAAGGGATGATCATGTTAAATTATTAAAACATACGTGGTGAAGCAAATGTCCGGAGGATTTTTTTTTTTTTAGCCTAGAAAAAAGCTTAACCCACAGTCTTGTGCAGGCTTACTTAGGAGTAGGAGCTGACAAATATAGAGGGATTAATAATGCCCGCCCCCCTAAAAAAAGAAACCAGACCTCAGATACTGTAATGTTGTAAGTCTGGAGTCCAGCACATGCTAGCTTAGCAAGAAGATGGCTTTACCTGCTGTCCAGGTGCTAACCTGGAAGCCCACCTTTCCTTTTAGTGGTTTCTTAACTTGAACTGGGCTGTGCCGGAAGGAATCTCTTGTCAAAGAGGTCAGACTGCAAATTCCTTTTGGCTCCAGCCACTATGGCCAATGGCAACAAATTATGGAAATTATACCCAAGGGTGGGCATCAAAAATTTCACAACAGGTTCTATGCCCAGTTGCTGGCTGGGCGTGGTCATGGTGGGCGTGTCCTAGTCAGCCTCCTGCACCATTGGGGGGGGGGGGGATTTTTGCCTTCTCCAAGCTCCAGCTTTCCTCGAGCCTCTGGGAGGGCGAAAACTGCTTCTCCCGGGCTCTGGAGAGTCTCCGGAGGCCGGAAACAGTTAGGGTAGGGGTCAGCAACCTTAAACACTCAAAGAGACACAAAGGTCCTAACCGGAAGGGCCCCCCCTGTTCATTTGTGGAGCCGACCGGAAGTCCAGTTTCCCCACCAAAGAGTCTCCTCCTAGTGTGGCATTATTTTTCCTCTACCTGTCCTAACCAAAAGCCCTATCAATTGTGGAGCCGACCAGTGACAGGGAGCCGCAGCAGAGGAATGAAAGAGTCACATGTGGCTCCAGAGTTGCAGGTTGCTGACCCTTGGGTTAGGGTTAGGATTAACTTCCAGGAGATCCATTCTCCCTCCACCCCGAGCCTCTGCATGGGTCCTACACTAACCTCCCATCCAAAATGGGCCGCATGGAGACTCCTGGGAGGGGAGGGGTGGACGGGGCCAGCCAGGGGTAGGATTTGAAGAGTCTCCGAACCAGCCATAACATTGGCTACAGGTTTTCCTGAACCCGGAGCAGCCCACCCCTGGTTATATCCCAGTTTTTTGAGAGTGTGAGGTTGCTTAATCTTACCCAATGCTACCTGACATGGGAATGTCCACATGGGGCTACTGTTAATAGGAATTCAGAAGCACCATATTGATTCATTTAAAGGTGTACAATTTATTTCATTACTACTATTACTACTACTACATAGCAATAGCACTCAGACTTATATACCGCTTTGCAGTGCTTTACAGCACCCTATAAGTCGTGTACAGAGTCAGCATTTTGCCCCCAACAATCCGGGTCCTCGTTTTACAGACCTTGGAAGGACGACAGGCTGAGTCAACCTTGAGCTGGTTGGGATCAAACTCCTGGCTGCGAGCAGAGTTTGCTTGCAATACTGCATTCTAACCACTGTGCCACCGTGGCATAAATGGCTAATGTCAAATGTTTTTTTTAAGCCTTTTTGCTTCCCCCTTTCCAGCTGCCACTGACTGTTTATGGATGTCAATGCAGTAATTTCATATATTTTTTCTGTCATTTGTGTCTTTGGTTCAGTGGACAGAGCACAACGAAGGCTTGGCATTGGTTGTTCCACTATTTGCTAAATCATAACTTTGTGGTTTGTTTGGTCTTGGCTTAGAATGAGATGCTGATGCTACAGAATTAGAATGAAGTTGGCTGTAAACTCTGACAGAGATCATGTTTGCACATCATGCTTAACCAGGTCAATTTCAAAGCTATCTGCATTTTGCACAACAGGCTAAGGCTAAATCAGCATTGCAAACTTTGTTTTTTTCAAGGTTTTATGTGTTCTGCAAACCTTAATTTTAGGGTTTGATTCAGGATATGATGTGAATCCAGAAAATAGGATTAAATGTACAGGTAGCCCTCAATTTATGATCATTTGTTTAACAATGTTTCAAGTGTATAACAGCCTCAGAAAAAGTGACTTCCAACTATTCTCAAAATTTACAACCATTGCATTACACACAGACACACACAGACACACACAGACACACACACACACACAGACACACACACAGAGTCACATGTTCAGAATTCAGGCGCTTGGCAACCAACTCGCATTTCTTTCTTTATTATTTATTTTATTTTATTTATGTATTAAATTGATTTGCCACCCATCTCGTGACAGTTGTAGCAACTCGCAATCACAACTTGCAATTTCTGACCAGCCAAGTCAACGGGGGAATCTGGCTTCGCTTAATGACTGTGCGATTCACTTAATGACCATGCCATTTGCTTAATGACCACGGTAAAAATGATCATAAAACCAAGTCTAGTCACGTGTTTACTTATTAACGAGTGCATCACTTAGCTATCTCAATTCCAGTACTAATTATATTCATAAGTCGAGAATTACCTGTATTGCAAGACTCCAATCAATCAGCCGGGGTCATCTTTGCTGCTGAGCGCAACAGAGTTTAAATTCACACATCTTACAATGGGCTGAGGTTGAAACGCACTGCTCTAAGCTATGTCCATTACAGAAGCTTCCGTCCGACTGGATTACTCTTTGGTGGTGCAAATTCATGTTGCATGTGAGCATGAGGATACTATATAACAGTGTTTCTCAACCTTGGCAACTTGAAGATGTCTGGACTTCAACTCCCAGAATTCCCCAGCCAGCAAATGCTGGCTGGGGAATTCTGGGAGTTGAAGTCCAGGCATCTTCAAGTTGCCAAGGTTGAGAAACACTGCTATATAATTTTAACTTGGCAAGTCTGTCCTTTATCCTGTGAGTCTTGCGTGGACAAAAAAAAAATGCCTTATTTGTTTTTCACACGCATGCTCAAGCTTTCTCTTAAGGTTGGTCTAAACCCTTGATGGCAAACTTGTGGCACGCCAAACACTCTCTGTGGGCACGCATGCCATCGCCAGCTGTTCTTCTGGTTTCCAGCATGCAAATGCATGCCAGCCAGCTGGTCTTTACATGCCCTGGAGAACCGGATACCAGAAGACCAGGTGGCCGGTGTGCGCATTCCGGTTTGGCCACTCGATGCCGAAAAGGTTCACCGTCACTGATCTAAACTTACGTTGAAAAATCAATTCTGGTGCTAAGAATAATTATGAGCCCTCGATTAAATGACCAGCTCTCAAGCTGTGCTGGATTTGAAGCTTTTTTTCATCCCTCCCTTCTTTGCAGCCCAGGAAGGGGCTTGTTCTGATCCAAGGCAAAGACCGGGAGAGAGGAAGGCCTAGGGCCATCATCCAATTTAGAAAGGAAAGAAACTTGTTCTTTACAGAGTACACTCATATTCTAAACCTGTTCCTGGCCAGACTGGCGCCTCAGCACCCTCTGCCGGACAAACTATGTAGATGCAATTGAATGCCAGGAAGCTGAATTTCTAGCTCAAGCTGCCTGCATCCAGCATCCAGGCTGCTTGGGGAAACAGCTGTTAGTTAGATCAGGGCTGGGCTGGAATTTCTCAAGTCAAATTTCGCTGTGAGTCTTGCTGACAAAGTTTACCCAATCTTAACTTTATAAAGCTCTGTGTTTTCTTTGGGTTCCATTGTTATTGTTTGTTTTATAACATTTGGCTGTCTCCCAGTAAGATTTGCATTAGGAACCAATAGCAGTCATGACCTCTAAACGTATTTCTTGGGAGGCAGACAGCCCGGTGCTTGGCCTCACCGTGCTTCGTAAATCTAGATGTTATCGGGGACGTTAGTGTGAGAAACAAGTTCATCAACTCGTGTAAAAGCTCATGAGTCTTAAGATCTATATTGGAGGAGGTGGTCCCCTAAATCTTTGCGGAGAAGGAGTTTGACAGACTGGAACACTGGGCTCTATCTTTAAAAAATGTCATTCAATAGTAAAAAAAAAAGTAAGGTTCTACATTTAGGCAAGGAAAAACAAATGCACAGGTACAGAATAGGTGATACCTGGTTCAATAGTGGTAACCGCAAGAGGGATCTTGGAACCCTGGTGGACAATCTGAGCCAGCAGTGTGCAGCAGCTGCCAAAAAAGCCAACACAGTTCTAGGCTGCATAAACAGAGGGATAGAATCAAGATCATGTGAAGTGTTAGTACAGCTTTGCAATACCTTGGTAAGGCAACACTTGGAATATTGCATCCTGTTTTGGTTGCAACAATATAAAAAAAAATGTTGAAACTCTAGAAAGAGTGCAGAGAAGAGCAATGAAGATGATTAGGGGACTGGAGGCTAAAACATATGAAGAACGGTTTTGCAGGAACTGGGTATGTCTAGTTTAATGAAAAGAAGAACTAGGGGAAGACATGATAGCAGTGTTCCAATATCTCAGGGGTTGCCACAAAGAAGAGGGAGTCAAACTATTCTCCAGGGCACCTGAGGGTAGAACAAGAAGCAATGGGTGGAAACTAATCAAGGAGAGAAGCAACTTAGAACTGAGGACAAATTTCCTCACAGAACAATTAATCAGTGGAACAGCTTGCCTCCAGAAGTTGTGAATGCCCCAACACTGGAAGTCTTTAAGAAGATGTTGGATAGCCATTTGTCTGAAACAATATAGGGTTTCCTGCCTAGACAGGGGGTTGGACTAGAAGATCTCCAAGGTCCCTTCCAACTCTGCTATTGTATTGTATTATAAGGACTAGGGGTGACAAGATAGCAGTATTCTGATATCTAAGTGGCTGCCACTTAGAAGAGGGGGGGGGGCAACCTATTTTCCAAAGAATCAGAAGGCAGGACAAGAAGCAATGAATTGAAAGTAATCAAGGAGAAAACCAATCTAGAACTAAGGAGAAATTTCCTGACAGAACAATTAATTGGTGGAACAACCTGCCTCCAGAGGTTTGGGTTCTCCAACACTGGAGATTTTTAAGAAGACATTGGACGACCATTTCTCTGAAATGATATAGGCTTTCCTGCTTGAGCAGAGGGCTGGACCAGAAGACCTCCAAGATCCCATCTAACTCTGTTGTTCTGTTACTGTTTATGATCAACGATTCTTGCTTCAATGGTACTTTGGGTGGCACCACCAAATTCTTAATGTCTGCTAATCAAGTGTCATCGTTGTTTTGAGTCACTCCCAGTACAAACACAGGTTTGGCTTCCATCAAGAATAAGCACTTGCTTTCAGGGGCTGGGTCTCTAGATTTTCCTCCTTTGGAACAGGTGTATCCATGAAATCATGCAGTGGCTCAGCAGGCTGGGCTTTTTTTGAAAGCTTTTTTAAAAAAAAAAAATATGCACCACCAGGTCATTCAACAACAACATTGATATTCTTCTCCATGACGATCTGTCCCTAACCTGTTCTTTCAAGTTTCCCAAATGTGTACTCATCACTGGCACATCTTGTACACATTCTAAAAGGAAAATGTTCTCAAGGGTAACACCCCAGTTTGTTTTAATTTGGCAAATATGCCCCTTTATCTGAAATCTGGGAAACATATGAGGGCCTCCATCTCAAAAACAACAAGAGAAAACCCTGGCTCCCCACAGGCGAAAGAAAAGTAATATGCAGCTGTGTTTCACAACCATTTCTAGCTAGTGATTTCTTGCTGTCTTCCACTGGTTCACATTGTAGAAAGTTATCACCCACCCCTCTCCCAGAAAAATGAAATATCCTAGGAAATATTGAAAAGGAAGAATATTACATTTCCCTGGATGTGAGAAGGGAGAAACATGTTTTAAAGACTGCAGCTTCCTGCAGCTCCCTGCCCCCCCCCATTGTCAATGGGCCATTAAGATGTCCAAGCCAGTCCCTTTACATAATAAAGAGTTCTCCCCTTCAGCTCCAGGGTGATGGGATTACGGCATGATTAGCCTTTACCCAAATCACCACATGGCATCTGAGAACTCAACCAAACCTGGATTCAAGACACAGCCTAGGGAGTTGCCCCTGCATGGCCCCATGGGAGTCTGACAACCTATCAGAATACAAGCTCAAAATCAAAGGCCAGAGAGGACATAAAACCAGGGACTCAGCTTCTCTTCGCTCTTCTCTTTTCTCCACCAACATTGAAGCATGTGATCACCTTTGCTGTTCAGTACTCAAGCCATGTGGTCCTGTCAACCAATGAACCATTTTTCCAAGCAGCCTCCATGTCTCCAGTGTCTTTTTCCCCACTTGGAGCCGAACCCAGAAGGACATTTCTTTCATCAACATCAAAATGGTACTCAGTGAGAATGCTCCCCCCCACAAAGATTCCAGCTTTGTTTTGACTGGAACGGAAACTTCTGGCCACAAGAACATTGCCTTGTCTCTACTGGTGGCTTGCAAGCATTTCAGATTATATTTCGGAGCCCCAAATCAAAATCTTAAGGCAGTGATGGCCACCCCTTTGCTGGTATATATCTCCCCCATTCCCAAACAAAAGAAATCTCTCTATGGACCTTCTTCTTCTCCTGTCTCTCCTTTCTGGACGTCATGAGGTTTCTTTGGAGTATCAAAAAATGCTTGTGCAATTTTTAGATGTCTCAGAGGAGGGGTCTCCAACGTTGGTAACTTTAAGACTTGTGGACTTCAACTCCCAGAGTTCCTCAGCCTACAAAGCTCTGGAATTCTGGGAGTTGAAGTCCATCAAAGTTAAAGTCTTAAAATTGCCAACATTGGAGACCCCTGTCTCAGAGGCTGTGCGAGAGCAAGGCCTTCTCCCAGAAGATCTAGAGGTCTGCCTGACCTAGGTTTACCATCACTGTCTTAAGGCCTTTTCCTGATGCGAATCAAAGTCTTTTCCATAAACCACTACAGATCTTTGACTATTCTCCAGCATCACAAGTCACAGTCCTTTTAAGTACCTTGCCTTGGGATTGTAGAAAATTAGCACCCACTCCTCTCCTAGGAAAATGAGATATTTTAGGAAATATTAAAAGGACAGCATATTTTCCCTAAAAGGGAGGCAGAATTTCAGCCCCACACTTTATCAATGGACCATTAAGGCCTGATCTGGTCTGTTCTACATAACAAAGATCTACCTCCTTCCGTCAGAGCCATAATAGGAATCCCAAAGCCCTTTCATTACATCCTTACTCAGCAAGAGTCAACCAAGCTTGGGACTCAAGACAGCCTACAGAATTGCCTCTGCATGGCCCCATGGGAGTCTGGCAACCAATCAAATTCAAAGCCCAACGGAGGGTATAAAACTGAGGCACCCTCAGCATCTCTTCCCCTGTTTTTCTTCACCCAACATCTTCAAGGCATGTGGTCCTGTCCCCCAATAAAACCATCTTTCCAAGCAGCCTCCATGTTTCCAGTGTCTTTCACCCCACTTGTAATTGAACCCAGATGGACATTTCTTCCAACAAGATGATACCAAAAGAACGGGAAAGTTGCTATTTTTACATTAATATATGTAAGGATGAATTAAATCTCTCTTTCTTAAGAACCAGGGACATAATGAAGACAAAGGCGTGAATATGCTGCAGGAAGCATGTGGCTAAGGCATATTCTTCACGAGCGCCTCCTATATGAATAATTGGCACTCTCCTTTTTATAATATTTCAAGAGCTCTGATTGACAACCAATATCCAACTCAGTGATATGGCTGCCCAGAATTTTGAAGCAGGATATGTAAGGGGGGGGGGGAAATAATGAGAGCCAGTTTGATCTACTGGGTTAAAGCCATTAGTGGTATTCACTTACCTTTCCTACCGGTTTGCAAATGTGAACGCATGAGCCACCTCCGCACACGCACACAGACTTCTGCGCATGCGCTTTTGGTGAAAAAAGAGTGTAAATGGGATGCCCTAGAGCCGAGGCAGGTTGGTGGCGCGGACTGCAATTTCCACTACCAGTTCGGTAGAACCAGTACGAAACGGTAGAATACCACCTCTAGTTAAAGCAGTGACCCCTAATCGTTTGGGCACCAGGGACCGGTTCCACGGGGAGAGGTTTTTCCACAGACTGGAGGGAGCGTGGTTCTGCGTGCTGCTTGCCTTCCCGCGGATGAATCTTCGCTTGTTTGCATGGCCCAGTTTCTGGCATACCACGAACTAGTGCCAGTCCATGGACCAGGCGTTAGGGCCCCTGGGTTAAAAAAGCACCAGACTAGGAACTAGGAGGCTGGGAGTTCTAGTCTCGCTTTAGGCATGAAAGCTAGGTGAGTGACTCTGGGCCAATCACTTTCTCTCAGCCCAACCTCACAAGGTTGTTGTAAGTAAAATAAGAGGAGGAAAGAATATTAGGTATGTTCGCTGCCTTAAGTTATTTATAAAAAATAATAATAAAGGCAGGATAAAAATAAATAAATAAATAAATAAATAAAATAAGCCTTTTTAAAAGCTTTCCTTCTTTGGCCAAAAAATAATAATAAATAAAATAAAAGGAAGATTCAAGGCATACTCAACCATGATGCAGCCTTGTCCCCTGCTGTCTCTATCTCCGATTGCTTAACCCTGTTTAAAATGACACCATATTTTCTGAGCCAAACAGCCTGAGCCCATCCTTTACTTCAGTCTGCTAAAACCCCAGAGAGGGAGGGGGAGCCAAGCGAATGACAGATTCATAACTTTGATGAGTTATTGCTGTTACTTTGTCTGCATTTTAGTGTTGCTCTACAGGAGTGATTCTCTGGTAAATGGGATGGGGGCACGCGCAGGGGGGGCATTCTGAGGGATTTTGGGACTCCGAGTCCAAATAACTTAAAACTAAACTAAACATTGCTCTACAGAACCTACAATTAATATGTTTGAATATCTTTTGTGCAGTATATAGGAAAATTATCTTTACAAATGTATTAGCTGAATCGGTACATGTTCGATAAATCGCAAGGTAGCATGCTGTGAACACCCACTTTTCATTTTAGTATGTTGTATGAACCGGATCATCCTTTGAGTTGGTTTATTCAGCCTAGGGGTCAGCAACCTTAAACACTCAAAGAGCCACAAAGGTCCTAACCGGAAGCCTCTGTTCAATTGTGGATCTGACCGGAAGTCTGGTTTCCCTACCATAGAGTCTCCTCCTAGTGTGGTGTCCTTTTTCCGCTACCTGTCCTAACCAAAAGCCCTATCAATTGTGGAGTCAACCAGTGACAGGGAGCCGCAGCAGAGGAATGAAAGAGCCACATGCAGCTCCAGAGTCACAGGTTGCTGACCCTTGATTTAGGCACATATTATTTTAACACAACAATTGTATTTTCTTAATCTAGGATCAGATTTAGGATATCATATGAACCCAGACAATATTTATTAAATGTATATGCTGCCCATCTCACTATGGAATGATTCCGGGTGGTTCATCAAATATGATTATTGTATTCTATTGTTTTGAAAGTACACAGAGTGCTTCTGTGCTGGAGACAAATTCCTTGTGTGTTTAACCACACTTGGCCAGATAAATAAAGTAAGTTAGTATTGTTTTAAGTATCTTAATTCTATATTATTAGTGGACTTCTCAGTTTTTGGCTGCTCTTGGATACACCGCTGCTTAGTAGTTTCCTTTCTTTTCATAGCTAATGTTGGTTTGGCTTATGAAAGTTTACATATCTGGTTTTACGAGGGATCAGTTTGGACAATCTTCCAGCCCTGCCCTGGGAATCCATGATTTCTTGTCTCTTCTGCCCTTCCCGCCCTCTGCATTGTGTCTGTGTTTATTATATCATTCCTTATTTTTCATTGTATTTCTCAATCTGCTTCCACTAACCATCCAGTTGGATTTTCAGTCTGCTCTGGCTCATTTGTCTGGGGGTTTTCTGCCTTGTGTTGACTTAACTTTGGCTGCCGTCCATTAACTAATTAAGCTGGAATGCTGGAGTTTAAACCAGTTTTAAGTCCCTCTTGGGAGGAAGCTAAGCTGGTTGAAAAATACCAACTGGACCGTTTTTTTAACTGATCTGGGGATCAGCTGTCTCTTTCTTTCATTGTCTTCCAGCTTGCTTAAAGGGGGAAAAAAGATTTCTCCAAAAGTTTGGCCCCAGCTTTCTTTTCAGGTGGTAATATTTAATCTGGCCTTGTTCTCACACATACCTCAAGCAGGGGGGAAAGGGGAAACAGCTGGAAAACAGGTGGCAGGCACAACCTTTTCGATCAGTGGGCAATTCTCTGCAGGTAGACAGAGGCTTCAGGGGAAGAGCACATCTTTCTGGTTTAAGTCCTTGCTTGTCAGATAGCAATCCCAAACCTGTTCCTCGTAGGCAGGGGAAACTTTTCACAACTGGAGCCTTGGTGATATTTTGAAGCCACAGAGACAGAAGAGTTTGGGCTAGTTAAAAAAACGAACAAACCACAAACTGTGTTAAGGGTCGATTGAAACCCTCGGTGCTTGCAGGAAATGGGGCACAATGAATGTAGAAAAGGGAACATTGTTGGGTGGAATAGTGGGGTTCCCTATGCATTCTGGGGAGCACATCACTTTTAACTTACTTCACTCACTGAATTGCCTTTGTGGTTTCTTTTATTTTGGTGTCCTCACTGCCCAGTTTTTCTAAGACCCTGTAAGACTCTCCCCCCCATCTAAGCTCTCAGATCCCTCTCTGCATCCCCAATTTTAACAGCAATTGTCACAATTCCTTCCTTCCTCCCTCCCTCCCTCCCTCCCTCTCCTTCCTTCCTCTCATTCCTCTTCTTCCTTCCTCTCCTCCCTCTCCTCCCTCCCTCTCCTTCCTCCCTTCCTTCTTTCCTTCTTCTCTTCTTCCCTTCCTCCCTCTCCTTCCTTCCCCTCCTCCTCCTTTCTTCCTTCCTCTACTCACCCCTCCCTTCTTTCCTTCTTCCCTTCCTCCCTCTCCTTCCTTCCTCTCATCCCTCTCCTTCCTTCTTCCCTCTCTTCCTTCTCTTTCCTTCCTTCCTTCCTCTCGTCCTTCTCCTTCCTTCCTTCCTCCCTCCCTCCCTCCCACTCCTCCCTCTCCTTCCTTCCTCACCTTCCCTCCCTTCCTCTAGAAGTCCAGTAAAGTTCCTGGATGTAACTATCTGGAGCAGTGTTTCTTCAACTTCCATGGCTGGCTGGGGAATTCTGGGAGTAGAAGTCCAAACATCTTAAAGTTGCTGAGGTTGAGAAACACTGATCTGAAGTGTTTCTGTGATGTTATGGCAACTTCTGTCAACATTTGGCTTTCCCCCAGGCTGTGAGAGTGCTGGGTATGCATCCCTTGGTCCAATCTTGAGTGTGCACAGTGCATGCATTGGGTCAGGAAAGAATGTGGAAAAGATAGCCAGCTAGAAGCAGGTGCCTCACCAGAATTGGGTGCAAAGTAACGGGTTGCCTGGGGGGAGAAAAAATATGCTTTTATCTCCAGATAAGAAGCAATGTATTTTATCATGGTTGATCCTACAGTACTGCTCTCAGTTAAGAGAGTTGTTGGGGAGAGCTTTAAACAAACAAAATATGCATTGCTGAGCTAATGCCCTACAGTCAAGATGCTTCATCAGCCATCTCAAATCTTATTTTCTTGACCTTAAATTGCTGGGATGGGGTGACATGTACATCCTGCACATCTGTTAATGAGCATGCACAAGATGCAGATGTCAAGTCCTCTTCCACTCTTCTCACTGTTTATCCGGATAGTAAATATTTGCCGCCAAATATGTTTGAACTGCAAAATAGCTCTCTTCAATCTGTGGCCTTCCACATTTGTTAAACCGTAACACCCCTGATTGATTTGCTGCCAGCCGCTCAGCAGGGTCTTAGGTAGGAATCATGGACATTGTAATTTAATAGACACTCAGAGGCCTAGATTGAAGGAGGCCAATTTGTAGAGTAAGGGCAGTCAGGAAGAGGGTGCTTTTTTGATAAATATTCAGAGGATATGTTGTGTATTGAACTTTGTCTCATGAATTTGGACTCCTTTGAGATTGCTAAATTATTGGCTTTTTTAAAAAAAATATAACATTCTGTCCAGTTCCTGAGAAGAGAACTGAATGTAAGCCAACCCTAGGATTTCTCTTTGAACACATTTCTACAACATGCTAAGTTGCTAGGTTTGTTGTTGTTGTTAGTTGCGAAGTCGTGTCCGACCCATCGCGACCCCATGGACAGACAATGTTCCTCCAGGCCTTCCTGTCCTCTACCATCCTCTGCAGTCCACTTAAGCTCACGCCTACTGCTTCAGTGACTCCATCCAGCCACCTTATTCTCTGTCATTTCCTTCTTCTTTTGCCCTCAGTCTTTCCTGGCATTAGGCTCTTCTCCAGTGAGTCCTTCCTTCTTATTAGGTGGCCAAACTATCTGAGTTTAATCTTCGGGATCTGGCCCTCTAAAGAGCAGTCAGGGTTGATCTCCTCTAGGACTGACCAGTTTGATCGCCTTGCAGTCCAAGGGACTCGCAGGAGTCTTCTCCAGCACCTTAGCTTAGGTTTGTTTGGGTTAGGCTCAGTGGTGGGTTTCAAAATTTTTTCGAACCTACTCTGTGGGTGTGACCTCCTTTGTGGGAGTGGCTTGCCGGCCATGTGTTTTCTCTCTCTCTCTCTCCCTCCCCCCTCCCTCTCTCTCTCTTTCCTTCTTTTTGTCTCTCTGTCCCTTTTTCCTTTTTTTCTTTCATCTCTCCCACACTTTTTCTGTCTTTTTTTCTTTATTTATTTCTTCCTTTCTTTCTCGTTCTCTTTCTCTTTCTCTCTCTGTGTGAGTCTGTGTGTGTGTGTGTGTCTGTGTGTGTGTGTGTGTTTGTTTGTCAGTGGTGGGTTTCCAAAATTTTTGGAACCTCTTCTGTAGGTGTGACCTGCTTTCCGGGTCCACTGGTGGAACCTCTTCTAACCGGTTTGGTAGATTTGACGAACCGGTTCTACCGAACTGGTGCGAACCGGTAGGAACCCACCTCTGGTTAGGCTAAACAAGTAGGCTGGGTTACTGCGGTTAAAAAAGGAATCAACTTCAGGGTGGTGTGCAAACTCAAACAATTGTAGTATAATTATAGTTTAACATAATGTGGTTTTAGTATGGTGTTGATATCCAGTTATTGGGGCTTTTTGACTAACCGACATCCAATTTCAACCTCTGCAGGAGCTGCCTACAATCTATTTTCTCCAACTGCCCTGGATAAAGCACAGTTCCTGTTTTGTTCTGTGAGGCTATTCAGCTTCTCATCCAAGCTTTTAATGCACAAGTGTACCCTGTTTTCCCCAAAATAAGACCTCCCCGGATAATAAGCCCAATCGGGCTTTTGAGTGCACGTCCTAAAATAAACCCTCACCCGAAAATATTGCAATACAGCAGCAGCCATGAGGTGACCACGCTCACTGCCTCCTGCACCTCAAAAATAATAAGGCAAAGTGCTTATTTCAAGGGTCAAAAGAAAATAAGACCCTGTCTTACTTTCGGGAAAACACAGTAGATGCTAAATGTTAGTGCGCTGTGCTAGTTTCCTTTCTTGTCCCTCAATCTCAGCCTAGAAGCCAGTCTTCCCCATCCTGACATTCTCCAGATGTGCTGGATTGCAGCTCCTATCAACCCAGCCATTGGCCAAGGTAGTTGGAAGTAATGTGTCTTGTAATCCAAGACAGCGGGAGGATGGCAGGTTTGAGGAAAGCTGCCATAACCACTTATCAAGAGAGCAAATGTGGCTGAGTCATTGCCGTGCTGTAAGTAACTAAATCTGGATTAGATTATTTTTTTTAAAGGTTCTCAGCAATTGTTGCTCTATAACTGTTAGCTTCAGTTGACTGATACTCTTTCCAGGACAGGCTAAGTAAATAAATGTCTTCTATGTCCAATGGAGGAGACGTTCTAGCAATATGTAATATAAGTCTAGTTTGATGAAAAGAAAGACTAGGGGAAGACATGATAGCAATGTTCCAATATTTCAGGGGCTGCCACAAAGAAGAGAGAGTCAAGCTATTCTCCAAGGCACCTGAGGGCAGGACAAGAAGCAATGGGTGGAAACTAACCAAGGAGAGAAGCAACTTAGAACTAAGGAGAAATTTCCTGACAGTTAGAACAATTAATCGGTGGAACAACTTGCCTCCAGAAGTTGTGAATGCCCCAACACTGGAAGTCTTTAAGAAGATGCTGGATAGTCATTTGTCTGAAACGGTATAGGGTTTCCTGCCTAGGCAGGGGGTTGGACTAGAAGACCTCCAAGGTCCCTTCCAACTCTGCTATTGTATTGTATTATAAGGACTAGAGGTGACAAGATAGCAGTTCTGATATCTAAGTGGCTGCCACTTAGAAGAGGGGGGACAACCTATTTTCCAAAGAATCAGAAGGCAGGACAAGAAGCAATGAATTGAAAGTAATCAAGGAGAGAAGCAACTTAGAACTAAGGAGAAATTTAGAACAATCAGTGAAACAACTTGCCTCCAGAAGTTGTAAATGCTCCAACCCTAGAAGTTTTGTTTTTTTTTTAAAATATATTTTATTCATTTTCACATTCCATTTTACAATCACTTATATACAGAGTATTTGCTAGAAGTTTTTAAGAAAAGGTTGGGTAACAAGAGGTGGGCATCACATACGGTAACAACTGGTTCATCCAGAACCAAAAATGTGAGCGTGCATCCGTTTGTCTGAAATGGGTTTTCTGCCTAAGCAGAGGATTGGACTAGAAGACCTTCAAGGTCCTTTCCAACTATGTTTATTCTATTCTATTCTATTCTATTCCATTCCATTCCATTCCATTCCATTCCACTCCAATCCACTCCAGTCCACTCCATTCTACATTGGGAGATCCATCCCTGTGATGGCAAATATGGAGCACTCTTTGATGTGAAAAATGCCTACCTTTTTTGTCCCTGTGGGGTACCAGGACAATTTCTCTGTGTAAGTGTTGATGGAGATTCTCGGTCACCAAGCTCATGGTTGTCCCAAAGATGCTTTTTCAAAAGGCAACTGGATTTTGTTGTTCCTTGAAGATGTTTTGCTTCTCATTCAAAAAGCTTCTTTTTTTATCTATCCACCACCATTCAGTCAAAATTGAAGAAGTTTCTTGCATGAGAAGCAAAACATCTTCAAGGAAAAACAAAACCTAGTTGCCTTTTGAAAAAGCACCTTGGGATTCTCTGCATTTCTGTGCCTTGCTAGCCCTGCCCTATCACTGACACAAGGATGTTATTCTTTGGCTGCATTCAGATGTGTTTCCAACCCTAGAAACATCTTCCTCTAGTCTGCTTCAGCAGTTCCAGAAATTGGCTTTTCTCATTGATGGAATGTGAAGTGCCAGTGGCTCTGCAAGTTACATTTAGAATTTGATGCATGCCTCTGGTTTTATGCTTAGAAGACAAATGCGCTCTGCGTATGCTTGGAATCATATATTTATTTCATATATGTTGAAGCTGTATTGGGCACCAGGAAAATATTCTGGGCCTGGAGTTGTGTAATGCTGAGTCGAATGAAAACCCTGCCTTCAATCAATCCAGTTTCTATCGATACATTTTCTGCTGAGTCTTCCTTTTATTTTTTTCCCCTTCCCCATAAAATCTACATCCCTGTGTGTGCGCGCGCAAAGGCTACTGAAACTGGGCTGGAAACTTTTAAAAGTCCCAGTAGATGGGGTGCTAGAAAGAATTAGAGCACCCGTTTGTTACATCTAGTGGTCACCTGACTATCTGCAGCCTGGGTGTGGTAGTTCTAATGCGTGCCTGCACATCTAAACACACACTAATTGTTCTTTGGCCATAAAAGCTGCTTCTGCTATTGCAGCATTCTCTTGGCTGAAAGAGGTCGGCCCATTGTTTGAATCCCAAGGCAAAATATGCTACATTTAAACACAAACACAAGTGTTTATTTAAGGGGAAAGAAGCCATAAGAGCACAGTGTCAGCAAGAGGAAGGAGTGGCTGGAGAACGTGTGGTAACAAGCATGGGTTGCATTAGGTTCTGCTGTACAATGTGTGCAGGTGGCTAGAAAGGAGTTAAAGCTTTAATTGGAAGGAGCAGCCAATGGAATATTGGGGGTGTGCCATCACTGGAGGCTTTCAAAGAGAAACTGGAAAACCATTTATCTGATAGGGACTCCTGCTTGAGCAGTGGGTAGGACTAGAAGACTTCCGAGGTCCCTTCCAACTCTATTATTTTATGTTTCAACAAATGCTAGTCCTTGGAGTTGAATAATGAGACAACTGCTAAATTCATATATATATGTATTTGGATGTATGTTTAAATAAGCATACATTTTACAAGTCTTGAAATTCAAACTGCATTTACCGTATGCCATCTACATTTCTACCATTACGCAGGTGACTTTGGTAACAGTTTTATATTAGTTTTAAATGAAGGATGAGATTACATGCAGAGCGTGTGTGTGTGTATTTATAAAATAAAATATTTGTCTTAATCCTATTGAACTTACTAGTTATGTTTGCACAAGAGTTTAAATTAATAATCCAATGGCATTTGTAAGACTTACTTCATTTTTGTTTTGAATCGGGTGTTTTATTTACTTGTCAAATGTATATAGCTGCTCATTTTCCGTACAGGTGACTCAGGATCAGGGGTGGGTTTCTACCAGTTCTAACCTCTCCTATAGAAGAGGTTCCACAAATCTACAGTGCTGTTTAGAACCGGTTCCAGCTCCTTCCCCCCGCCCATCCTCACATCATCAAGATGAAGAGCGAGAGGAGGAATTCTGGGAGTTGAAGTCCACAAGTCTTAAAGCTGTCAAGTTTGAACACCCCTGGGGTTTTTTTTCTAAAGGGTTAGGGGTGCAAGGGTCTTGTAACTTGACAGCTTTAAGACTTGCGTGCCTAAAATGCCAGAGTTTCTGAGCCAACATTTTGGTTGCTAAGCAAGAGCGTTGTTAAGTGAGTTTTGCCACATTTTACATGTTGGCCATGCCCACCCAGTCACATGGCTAGCAAGCCACTCCCACAAAGCAGGCTACACCTACAGAAGAGGTTCTAAAAATTTTTGAAACCCACCACTGACTCCGGGGGATGATAGAGGACAGGAAGGCCTGGAGGAATGTTGTCCATGGGGTTGTGTGCCTCAAATGCCAGAGTTTCTGAGCCAACATTTTGGTTGCTAAGCACGCCCACCCAGTCACATGACTGCCAAGCCACTCCCACTCAGTCACATGGCTGGCAAGCCACTCCCACAAAGCAGGCCACACCTACAGAAGAGGTTCTAAAAAAATTTGAAGCCCACCACTGCTCAGGATACAACATACAACAAAATAAGATTGTTATTGTTTTGTTCTGTTTAGTGGTTTAGCATGCTGAGTGAATCAATCAAACCCATTCATTTAGCTTATGAGGCTGGGTGCACCCAGGAAAAGGTAGATGGCACATCACAACAGATGTAGAAAGAGCAGACTTCGACTGAGTGGTTGTGAGCAGTATCTTGGCTTCTGGTGCTTTGATTGTAATCACTGTCTTGACTTTTTGCCCCCTTCATAAACAAGGAAGAGGCAGGGGAAAAACAACAGGCAGGAACAGGGAAGGGAGGCAGGCTTTATCCCAAAACTGCTTAATCTTTTGGTTGGCCACAGAGGTGAAATTAAAACATGACTAGACTGGGTTCCATCCATGCTTTTCATCTAGTCCAACTTTTTTCCTCTCTTATTTTATTGATAGGGGTTCCAGGTGCTGGAGCAGGAGTTCCAGGAGCAGGGTACTACCCAGGTAAGAATTAGCTAAGATGCTGAGCTTGTCCATCAGAAAGGTCAGCAGTTCGGCAGTTTGAATCCCTACCGTCATGTAATGGAGTGAGCTCCCGTTACTTGTCCCAGCTTCTGCCAATCTAGCAGTTCGAAAGCATGTAAAAATGCAAGTAGGAAAATAGGGATCACCTTTGGTGGGAAGGTAATAGCGCTGGGTGTGCCTTCAGCATTAAGTCATACTGGCCACATGACCACCGAGACATCTTCGGACAGCACTGGCTCTTTGGCTTTGAAACGGAGAGTCAGGAACATCTAGCGCATGTGTGCAAGGGGAACCTTTATTTTTAACTAAGTGTTAGAAATGCCATGATTGTGCAACTTTGGTGATGCACTGTGAGTGCCTGTTCACAATACCAATTTCAATCAAACTCAAACATTGAGCTAGAAAAGAAGCAGCCGGGGAGAAGACCACTATTTATTCATTCGCTGATTTATTCTGCATAATGACGTTATTTGTTGTGAGGTGAAATGGAATATTTGGAGTTTTTAATTCCCTGTGAATTTTCGGAGTATAAGACATATTGGAGTATAAGATGCACCAAGATTTTGAAGAGGCAAATTTTTTAAAAAAAGGTTTTGCATTCTGCAGACCTCCCAAAAATGGCCTGTTCACGAAAACAGGCCTGGGTTTTGTTTGTTTTTTCAAAAAGGGGCATGAATATCCTTTAGGAGACTTGTAGAGTGCTCTTGGGGGGTGGGGTGGTAAAAATGAGCAAAAAATGGCCCATTTTTTTTGCGAAAACAGGCCCATTTTTTGTCAAAAAAGGGCATGCATAGCTTTTAGGACAGTGTTTCTCAACCTTGGTGACTTTAAGTCCTGTGGACTTCAACTCACTGTTTTAGGAGGCTTATAGAGTGCTCCTGGGGGCTGGGGGAGGCAAAATTGAGCAAAAATCACCCCGTTTTTCACTCCTTTCTGCCCTTCCCAGCCCCCAGGAGCACTCTGGAGGCCTCCTAAAGGCTATGCATGGCCATTTTGGTGAAGGTGGTGGGGTTTTGGGAGGCAAAAAATGCTTTATTTAGTGTATAAGACGCACTCAGATTTTCAGCCTCTTTTGTGAAGGAAAAAGATGCATCTTATACTCTGAAAAATACGGTATTTTTCTTAGTTTTCCACTACAAGAAAATGGGATGGGAATGTTAGAGTAGTATATTTTTATATGTTGCAGGAGATTGCAGAACAAATCATAATATCTCAGGCATTTTCTGATATTATAAAAAAAAAATCACATAGCTCAATGTGGGGACTGGTGTTTCAGACAGCACCATCTATCCTCTTGATCAATGAAAATTTATAGCCTTCTGATGTGTGGACTTCAGCTCCCAGAATTCTTTTTTTTAAAAAAAATATGTTTTATTGGTGCATTTTTTCCATTAAAAACAAAAAATCCCATAACTATCTGAACAGTGTGTTGTCTGTGCATAATTAATTTTAAGTAAAGGTACAACAATAACCATAATCATACTAGTAATCTTAATAAACATATCAATATTAATCATAAGATAGTAAAACAATTAGTTTATCCATCTTGCAATATTTTCGATAGATTTTTATTATCTTTTTGAATCCTTTTTAAATTCTAACCTGTTAACCATTGGTAAAATGTATCTCATGTTTAAAAAAATTTCTATTTCTTCCTTTTCTTTTATCTTAAGTGTCAATCTCCTAGAATTCTTAAGCCAGCATCACTGGTTAGGGAATTCTGGGAGTTGAAGTACATGCAGATGAATATTGCCAAGGTTGAGAAACACTGATCTAGATGGATCCACTTTAAATAATGGCATCTTGTAATGTTTCAAGGACGCCTTTTTCCATATCTGCCTTAGAATATAGGGGATATTCCTTAGATAGATTCAAATCTTCACTTTGCACCAAATATGCATTTATAAAATAGGCTCATAACAATGTTGGTATTTCACATGGGGTGGAGGTGGGGGATCTCTCGTGATCTTCTATCCAGACAGATTCTGCCTTCTTATTTCTTCACTTTGGAGAGTTTGATAAGATCACAGGGGAACACTAAAAAAAATGTAAATCACTGTGTGATTTTATCTTGCTTTCATTGGCAATTCGTTTGCACTTATCGTTTTATCCAAAAACCATCTGCAAGCTCATTTCCCTTCCTTGCCTTAGTTATTGCCCTATTGTGCTGTTTCTTTTCTTCACAAAATTAAGGATGTTATTAATGGATAAATAAATCTATGTATGCCCAATTTCTTTAAAAAAGCATTTTTCAGAATGCTTTGTCAAATTCCCTTAAGTGGGAAGTGCACAATACAGATATGAACATACTTGGCTCAGAACTCCTACTTGTGGGGGAAAAACAACTAATATAATATCATGGTTGGGGCTAGTGTTTTATATGCTTTATTGAAATGACTAAGAATTGTTTAAAATCCTTGCTTTCTGCAGGAACAGCTGGCATTGGAGGCCTAGGGGGCCACGGCGGCACAGGTAAGCCTCTAACGGAGTAGAACAAGATTCCTTGCGGGGTTTGCTTATAAAATAATGCTATTTTGAAAAATAATACATACAGTGGAGCAAATGAACATCTCTTCTTCCTCTCTGATAATGCTAGAATTTGGTGGTATCCAATTCAGTGGTTCGAATCCCTAGTGCTATGTAACGGAGTGAGCTCCCATTACTGTCCCAGCTTCTGCCAACCTAGCAGTTCGAAAGCATGTAAAAATGCAAGTAGAAAAATAGGAATCACCTTTGGTGGGAAGGTAACAGCATTCTGTGCGCCTTCGGCATTTAGTTATACCGGCCACATGACCAAGGAGACGTCTTCGGACAGCGCTGGCTCTTCGGCTTTGAAACGGAGATGAGCACTGCCTCCTAGAGTAGGGAATGAGTAGCACATATCTGTGAGGGCAACCTTTACCTTTTAAGAAATGCAAAGGAAAATATATAAAGGGGGGAAAAAACTCCTGATGGTGATATCTATACAACAGGGAACAACCTAGGGTGGCATTTCCAAAAAGCTGCAAAAGTCAACAGTTACCTAGTTGGCTCATAAGAAATCTGGTTGGAAATGAGCCAGTTTGGTCTAGTGGTTAAGGCACCAAGCTAGAAAGCAGGAGGCTGTGAGTTCTAGTCCTGCCTTAAGTACGAAAGCCAACGAGGTGACCTTGGGTCAAGCATTCTCTCTCAGGCCAACCCACCTCACAGGGATGGTGTGGATAAAATATGAGGAGGAAGGAGTATTGTGTATGTTCTCTGCCTTGAGTTACTTCTAAAAAATAATAGTCAAGGAAAATAAATAAATACATGAATAAATAAGACTGTCATGAAGTTCACTGATCCAGACTTCTACGTGAAGAGTTTGCACCACTTCTGAATCACTGCCATACTTCTGTGGTGTTCAACCTCAGCTGCCACAACCATCTAAAAGGTCCTATAAGAGGAATGGTAGTTTTCCTGCTTTGCATCTCACCTCAGTAACCTGAGGAAAAGGAGGAGTGAAATTGCCAGATTCCTTTGTGTACAGTATTGTAAACACAAGGGTGGTGAGAGAATCAGAGGTGGGTTCCTACCAGTTCAGACCGGTTCGGCTGAACCGGTAGTAACTTGGAGGCCTGGGTCACTGGAACTGGCAGTGACCCGGGCCTGCCACATCCCCGAACTGGTTTTCTTGGCGGCACCATGGGTGCCACCATCTTTTTTTTGCCTTCTGCGCATGTGCAGAGCAATTTTTGCTGCACTGCGCATGCACGCAAAGCACACAAAGAGCGCGAGGCATGCAAAGCATGTGCGCGCATGCAGCACGTCCCTGAGCAAACCAGCAGTAGCGGCAGCGGGAACCCACCCCTGGAGAAAATCTAAGGATCCAAGGCAACTCTGGCAGAGAAGTAGTTTTGGCTCTTTTTTTTTTCATTGTGAACTTGGCAGTCACAGTTACAGATATTTTTTTTAAGTTGGCTTTTGAAGAAATGGGGAGTGGAAATATAGTATTATGGAAATACTCCCAGGCAAGGTTTCTCAGCCTAATCTATTTTCCAGAGTTGTAGGTGGTCCCTGGAATAGACAAACATTGTTTAGAAAAGGAATTGCATTCATATATTGCATGTCCACGCATGTTTCTATGCTGCAGAAGAAAGTTTGTCACTGGGGTAATGGCTGCTATCTCAGCATTCGTTCTGCTGCACTGCTGAGATAAGGCCAGCAGAGATACTGACTTTCCAGAAAGGTGTGCATCCTGAGGAACCCACCATAAAGTCCTTGGTCTTCAAGAAGGGACTGAGAAAAATTGCTTCTTTTTTGATGTTCTTCCACAGGAGCTGGCATTGGAGGTGGACTTGGAGGAACAGGTGAGCCATTGTCTCAACTAATTAGGCTTCATTCAACCTCGCAGGTTGTTCAACCTGCATCTAGCCAACTGTAGTTGAACTCAAATAGCTGGGGTAAGCAGAAATCAACAGAGCGGTAGACTAGATCAGGAAGTTGAAAGCCTATTCTAAAAAAAGACAAAGACAAATTAATTCCATACTGTTGCAAGAAAAGACACAGACATGAAGTCAACAGGAGCCAAACCCACTATGAAAGAATTTTTTACCTATCTTCACAATCTGTAAGTCTATTGTGATTACAGCTTCCATAATTTCCAGCTTCTGTGGAATCTAGTAGGTTCTTCTCCTTCAACAGTCTATTAAAAAGAAACCCAATATTGTGGGGAATAGATTCATTTTGTATAAAATTCTACTGATATAACATAAACAGCATTTAAATATACTGTATATAATACATTCTGTATATGTACACATTATAATGTATTATATTACCTACACAGTTTCCATAACCTTTAATTCGATGAAATGGTATAGGGCAAAATGTTTTCAACCAAAATACCTCAAATAACTAACAGAAAGTGTCCAGGACCTGAGTCCCATGACTGCCATGGAATTGAAATTTGGACAAATTTTATAAAACAGAATGACACAGAAATTATAATACAAAAGGCCATAAAACATCTTCTTGCCAATGTATGACTAAGCTATGCAGTTCCACGTGGGCTACCTTCAAGGTAGACACATCTTTGAAGATCTCCTTGAATTTAAAAAAAAACTTTTCAAGCACACTAGAAGCTTTGCCATTATTGAGGACTCTGGTAAGGAAATATCTCCGAGACGCTGACCCTATGGGTCACAGCTTGGGTTTATTCAGTAAACCACAGCTCAATAACGGTTTAGATAAGGAGTGCCAACTCAACTGGGGCTTCCTAGTTAACAATTGACACACACAATTGTTCCCATCAAAAATGAATGGTGCTTTTTTTTTTTTACAGGTGGCCTATATCCAGCAGGTGCCTATCCTGCTGGATCTGCCGCTGCAGCCTATAAAGCCGCCGCTAAAGCTGGTAAGTCGACGTTGCTGTCCCCCGTTGACCTCATGTTCAGTATTCTGATTCCATTTTGTCTTGCCACAGACCAGACTTGGGCAAAAATCATGGATGAAGTCAGGGGTGGCCTTCAAAAATTTTAGCAAGGGGTTCTCTGCTCGGTTGCTGGGTGGGTGTGGCCATGGTGAACGTGGCCTAGTTGGGCTCCTGCTCCACAGTGGGGAGGTTTTGCCCTCCCCAGGCTCCAGAGGCTTTCCTTGAGCCTCCAGGAGGGCAAAAACAGCCTCCCCAGGCACTGTTCCCTCTAAGGTGCGCGGCTGTGCGGCCGCGCACATGGCAAGAAAACACCGCGCAGGACTTCTCAACTCCCGCGCAGTGATTTCCACAGGCTCCGGAAGCTGGGGAGGAGGTCCTTTGCAGGCTGGACTAACTGCTGCTGCCTCCTCCTCCTCTAACAGCACCGCCAGATTTGCTGCCCGGCGCTGCGGCTTTGAGTAGCCTTTGAGGCTACGGGAGCCAGTAGGAAGGGGGCGGAGGGGCAGGAGCAGGAAAAAAAGCCCCGATAGCCTGTGGGAGATAGGGAAGTAGGCATTAACAGTAAGTTTCTAAAGGATAACTCAGCACGAAGGAAGCCGAGGGAAGGAAGCCGTTTTCTAGTGAACGGAGTTTCGGAGAGAGGAGAGCCAGTCCAGGACAACCTTCCCCCCACTTCCCTCTCTGTTGTCCCCCTCCCCTCGCTCCATTGCAAGACTCAGCGAGACTCACCCAGAGCCTGCGGGGAAGGGCCGGCGCTTAACGCTGAGAATTGCCAAATTTGGCTCCGTTTCTGTCTTGCCTAGGCAGCAAAGGAGGAAAAAAGAAGCGGGAAGGCCTGGCAGGTGAGAAAGGGAAGGATTTAAAGAAAGCCCGATTCCACCCCGCTATCATTTACCCAGGCACTCCAGCGCCTTCCTCGGGAGTTTGAGACATCCCCCACCATCCTGTAAGAAGGATTCCCCCCTCCAAAGACGCCCCCTCCTTAAAGAATTTCCCCTTCAAAAGAATTAACAAGAAAAGACGCCTCTATCAAAAGGGGAAAATTTTCCCTGAAAATAAGAAACAATCCATGCCTCTCCCTTGGTGTCTCGATCAGCGATAGCAATAAATAGCCTCAGGCACTATTTACACCTCCAAAGCAGCGGCCCCCAACTTTTGGGGCACTGCTGCTAGCCAGACTATCTTGTTTCTCCTCATAACCCATTGATATTTTCTTTTAAAAAATAGAATATTTTATTGGCCAAATGTAAATGGACACGCAAGGCATTTGTCTCTGGTGCAAAAAGTCTCAGTGTACAAACAACAAAGTAATATAATCATAATACTGATACTAATAAGAGATGGCAGCAGAAAAGATGTTATATAACACTTTTAATTAAGCAGGTACCTTGAATAAACATAACTTTGAGTTTCAAATAATACTGATTTCATTGTTGTCTTAGGTGACATCTGTGAAAAAAATTCAGGTGCTCAGGCATGAAAATGTGCCGCTCAAACACTATACTTTTCTGCTCACACTGAAAAAAAATTAGAGGGAACATTGTCCCCAGGCCAGGGGTGGGTTCCAGCTGCTGCTACTGCCGGTTTGCTCAGGGACGCGACATGCTACGCGTGCATGCGCAGTACCGGAAAAAATGCTTATGCGCAGAAGCAAAAAAAAAAAGATGGTGGCAATTTTGGCGCCATCGAGAGAACCAGTTTGGGGGTGTGGCAGGCCGAGTTACTACCTACTTGGCCGAACTGGTCTGAACCAGTAGAAACCCACTTCTGCCTCAGACTCTGGAGGCCCTCTGAAGGCTGGAAACGGGTCCATTTCCAGCCTTCCTGAACTTCCAATAAGCCCATTTTTAGCCCTCCCCGAGCCTCCACCCATGCCTTACACTTACCTGCATCCAAAACGGGCTGCATGGGGACTCATGGAAGGGAAGGGCTGGGCGGGGCCAGCCAGGAGTGGGATTTGGGGATTCTCCGAACTGGACAGAGTCTTAGCTAGAGGTTCTCGCGAACCCCTGCGAACCCAGCAAAGGTCTATTCAATTCCTCTTTACCTTTCTTGGCTTTCTTGGTATTGGATGCCAAGTCCTACATCACTCTCTTGTTCTTATAAGGTCATTTTTTAACCTTTCTTTTCCCCATCTTGGTTTATAGATGGTAACTCTTAGTGGTTCCTGATATAATTAATTCTCAACTTAACGAACAGAAGGTACTTACAACTTGGTTCCAAACTTCCCCCTTGTGGTCACTTAAACACATTTTGGGTGTGTTTATGGCCACTGCGCTTATGGCCACTTACCAAAACCTGCGGTCATGTGACCAGGATTATGACAATTTTGCCGAAGACTAGACTGCTTGCAGTTTTTAGCAAAAACACTCCTTGGGGGACCAATGGGTTTGCTTAACATTCGTAGAGTTCACTTAGCAACTGCCACAAAAATGATTGTAAAATTGGCTCCATTCATATGATGACCCACTTTATGAATGTCTTGAACTGTATTGGGCAGACTCCATTATAGTCACATGTTAAGGACTACATGAACAGAAGCCATTGCATTGTATTTCCTGCCCTTAGAGCAGGGGTGTCAAACTCCATTTCATTGAGGGCTGCATCAGGGATGTGTTTAACCTCAGGGGACCGGAGTGGGCGTGGGCAGGGTGGGCATGGCCAGCTTGACGTCCCTCGTGTTGAGGGTGCCTATGGGAGCCCATTTTCAGCCAGCGAAAATGGGCTCCCAAGCTCTGTTTTCAGCTGTGACAGCCTCCTGGAACCCTCTGCCACCAAAGCCGGAGCTCGGGAGGGCCAAGTGCAGCCCCCCTGAGCTCTGTTTTTACTGGCAGAGGCACTGTGGGCCAATACTTCACTGTTTTCAGGGTGGCCCTGCGGGCCAGCTCTAAATGAATGGTGTTGTCCCAACTCCAACTCCTCCTCCTTCTCCTCCTCCTCTGCTTCTGCTTCTTCAGATGATCATGTATAATAAAAAAAACCTAACCCAAACCAAAGAAACAAGGGGGAGGGGAATAGAAGATGCCGTACAAGAAAAACTTGGGAAAATTGTCTCTTAAAATACAACAAATGATCTCTTCTTCCTATTTCCCACTTCTTATCTATAAATAAATCCATAAAAACCTCATCATTTCATTTCTGATGCCAGCAAAATTCCATTAAAGGTTAACAGAGATACAGCTTATCTATTTTAGCCTCGATCAAATAAACCAATTTTATATTCCTCCCTTTTACTTCTAACGATCTTAAATCCCTTCAAATAATGGCCTAGAACTTGATTTTTCGTGTTTTCTTTATCCCTTCTTACAAAACTTTTCTTTGTCTTTGTGTGAGTGGGCAAACAGTGAGAAGAGTACTCCTGTGGGAGCAGCAAATTCTATTTTGTGTCATCCTAAATATTTTTTTATTTTTGATATATTTATATTTTATTTATTCATATTTCCTATTTCTAAACCATATCACCCTCTTAGATATAAGAAGTCTAGATAGAAGGGAATCATTAACTTCATCCCAACACCAACCTAGTCCTCAAATCTCCATAAGTGTGTATTTTATCATCTTCAGGACTTGGTGTACCTGGTGGTGGCTTAGGCGGACAACCTGGAGGTGGCACAGGTGGACTACCTGGAGGTGGCATAGGCGGACTACCTGGAGGTGGAGGTGGAGGTCTACCTGGAGGTGGCTTTGGTGGACTACCTGGAGGTGGAGGTGGAGGTCTACCTGGAGGTGGTGTGAGCGGATTACCTGGTAGGTGTATTAACCTGGAATGATTATCTTTTCAACCTTTCTGCACCCAAAAATCTTAGCTCTGAACAAGAACGGTTGTCCAGTAAGTCCAATGTCAACTCCTTCCAATCACATGATTCAAACTAGGAGAAAGTTGGAGGTACCGTCTCTTGACTTTGCTTATCAAGTTACAGAAGCAGTTTATGGTGGAGTGGAAACCATGAAACAAAAATTCTCCACTAGAGCTCCATTCCCCCACATACAGTACTTGTCTTGGTCATTGGGCAAGGAGAGGAAGTGGTATTGTGTGCGTCATGACACCACAGTGGAAATACTGTAATATAAAATATCTACTTGCATTATTTTGGGTCATTGTGCAATGGCATTGTGGTGGTTTCCACCAGATGTAAAGTTGGTCACTGAATTTCTCATTTTTTATACTGTTGTGGGGAAAATGACCATTTAAATAAAGAACCTTTCCACAATAGAACAATACATTAAATTATATAATCAAAAAGTCTGGGTTCACAAAACACGCTAAATCACTAAAGACCCTACAAAAGTAGACACTATCTAAGCCAGTGTTTCTCAACCTAGGCAACTTGAAGATGTCCGGACTTCAACTCCCAGAATTCCCCAGCCAGCATTCGCTGGCTGGGGAATTCTGGGAGTTGAAGTCCCGACATCTTCAAGTTGCCAAGGCTGAGAAACACTGATCTAAGCTACCATTAGGACATAAAGTGACTTGGTTAAGCATGCTACTTGAAGCTACCTTTTATGTGTACATAACCATGATACCCTGGAAGCGCCATCTATCTCCAATTACTTCTTCTTTTAAATGAACTACTGTAATTGGAGATGGGTGGCTTTTCTGTGGTATCAATTGGATTGATGTTAAGTGCTAACTCCTCTGAAATTTCTCATCTGTCGAATAGACAGAAGACATATGGCATATTAGCATCACCAACTTGATGATGTTAATATGCCATGTTTAGAGAGCTTTTTTTTTTTTTATTTTTAAAGGATTTCAGAAATCTAATAATCAGTGATTGCAGATGATGGCAATCTTCATATCACATTCCAGAATTCTTCCCGTGCATCTCAGCCTACCAACCTTGCATTTGCTCAGTTGGGAATTGGCAGGTGGCCAAGCACAAAGTTGTTTAATAAGTTTATGCAAATTGCAGTATTTTTTTTTAAATTGTAAACTCATCTTAAGAGTTTAATAATAAAAGAACAGTAGCATTGGGGGTCGTTCAACATTGGAATTGGTTAGTGGGTTAACCGAGAAGCATATTAATTTGTCCTTTTGTGCTTCTTGCCTTTAGTGTTGTATTTAATGTTTTTAATATTTTAATGTTTATGATTTTTAACTGTAAGCCACCCAGAGTGACTTTTCAGAATGACATGGGCAGTATATAAATTTAATAGAGAAACAAAATGAAATAAAGTTGCTCATTAAATACCCATTGAAATCATGGCCTGTTAAATTCTGCTCCATAGCCCGTCATGTTTTAACTTGTTTAGGCCAAAATAAATCAATCCTTTCTAACTAACCCTTGAAATACTTTTCCTGATTTTGACTTGCATAATCTCACAAAGACTGCATGATCCAACAGAAAGCACCTTTGCACTGCTACTTAACAACATTTCCTTTTTGCATCTGGAGTTGTTGGGGGGGGGGGGGTTGGACCACAGCAAAAAGAAGAAGACAAATATGTATGCTGGACCTGAGGCTTTTGCACTGTATCAACTACCGGTCTCTTTTGCTCCCACAGGTGCTGGTGGTGGAGTCAAGCCTGGGAAAATCCCTGGTAGGTCAGCAGTTGCTCCAAGAAACTTCAGCTCAAATAAGGATGAGTGCTCTGAATTTTAATAACACGTTAATTAGCTGGGAGAGTAAGTGGGCTATGAAAACTGAAGGCATAATGTGGGGTTCCTCTTTTGCTCTCTGATTTATAGGATTAGGTGGCTAATCACAGCGGAGTCTAGATGAACAACGTTTTGTCTTCCATTTATAACATTACTTCCACTCCATGTCCATCTGGGAAACTAATAGTCTTTTCAAACAAATAGAAGAACCTAACATTGTCATAAAAATAGCAGAATACCGGTACTGTATACCAAAGACAAATTCCTTGTGTGTCCAATCACACTTAGCCAATAAAGAATTCTATTCTATTCTATTCTATTCTATTCTATTCTATTCTATTCTATTCTATTCTATTCTATTCTATTCTATTCTATTCTAGTGCTTTGGTGTAAACAATACATTTGGTTTAGGGATAATATCATTACTTACCTATTTTTTCTACATGTGGGGGTTTGTTTGGCAGCTAACAAACAGTCTTTTTTCCCCATCAAAAATAGTCAAAAGGGGCCAAAAGGACCCAATTCTAAATAGAACAGCAATCAACAATCTTCAGTGGATGAGAAACAACCCCATTGAATAGTATGAACTGACTAGTTCATATAGTATTTAAGAATATTTGGTTAAAAGGTGGCCTTAATCAGTTTTGTGGGCCTTATTCCTATCTAAGTAGCTACATATTTAACCTGACCACTGAATTAATCCATTTTCTAAGCTTGCAACCAGAAACCAGCTAAACAGTCCGGGCTCATGGTACATATCAGGGCACAGTAAAATTACTCAGCCATTAACTGACTTGATTAAGAGTATTGTGCCATTTAGTCTTCTGCCCAATGCAAGCAAGTCTTGAGTGGCTTGAGTTTTAGGGCCTCTGGTTCTGTTGGTTTTCCATGTTTACTTCTACATGGGATTGCACTTCTCCCAATAGAACTGGAACGCAATCTGGAAATCAACTGGATCTCCTGCTTGAAGAGCAGATAACAACCTTGGGGAGGAGAGGTTTTGTACAACTTTATTTGTGTGTCAGTTGTAGCTTTCCTGGGATAGGAGGCCCTGATCATAATTACTTTTACAGTTATCTCCAAAGTGAATTAGCACAACGCAAATGTTTCAGAATGCAGCAATGTGAACTGTTACGAGTATGTTTTGGTATATTCATGCTATGCCTCTACTCCACAATCTGTATTGACTCCCAGGGTGTTTTTGGATGAGTTCAAGGCGCTGATTGTCACCTATAGCTCCCTTCAGGACAAGGAACCAGGTTACTGTCTTTGCAAGACTACCTTCCCCCACTATTTCTACCCATCACATTTAATCCAAGAGGAATCAATTTGGCTCCCCTCAATTAAAGAATGGGATCTGTTCTATTGCAATGCTGGCCTTTCGGAAAGTGCTGAAGATCTAGAGGTGTTCCGGGGCATGGGGGTCAGGCAGGCTGATGGCTTCTGAGACATCATTGGGTATAATTGGGTTTGTTCTCAGTGATCATTAGATGTTTTTACATTTTTTGCTGTTATTGTTCATCTATACAAGTTGACTGGATAGATAGATAGATAGATAGATAGATAGATAGATAGATAGATAGATAGATAGATGGATGGATGGATGGATGGATGGATGGATGGATGGATGGATGGATGGATGGATGGATGGATGGATGGATGGATGGATGGATGGATGGATGGATGGATGGATGGATGGATGGATGGATGGATGGATGGATGGATGGATGGATAGATAGATAGATAGATAGATAGATAGATAGATAGATAGATAGATAGATAGATAGATAGATAGCTAGATAGATAGATAGATGATAGATAAATTTAACATCAGTCATTGTTGATTTGATGCTCTCCAGGTGCGTTTAATTTTGCAGAATTCCAAAGTAGCATAAACACTTGAGAATTCTGGAAATTGAAGTCCCTGCACAAACATTGATTGGCATAAATGGTCTTGCCTTGCTATCTTAGTGAGAAATAGAGGCACTAGCTAATGGATAATTTAAAGAGGAAATGCCTATTGAGACTAAACTGCTTTAGGACTTACTTGGAAGGTTTATAATTCTGTACACAGGTAAACAAAAATGAAAGTGTTGAAGAAAGGAAGCTAAAATCAATTCAGCAGGTGTTTTCGACTGGGTAGAAACTACCGGTAGTTAACCTAGTGACTTTGAACCTCACCTAGTTAAAATTCTTGCCCAGAGCTTTTTAACTCACAAACTCTCTTAGCATTACCCAAGAAGTTTGCTACAGTCTTCTGGGATGTTATTTCAGCTTCCCAAGGCAATGTCCCAAATTAGCAGGTGGTTCTCGATCCAAGTAAAGTATTAACCAAACCAAGGCTGATCTTGCTTAGCTTCTAAGATCAGTTTTGTACTGCCATCTGCTGAGACCATTAAATTGACTCCAAGAACGAATGAGATAATTTTTCTAGTTAAGGCATTTGAACCAACTATAATTCCCCAGTCGGTGAAAGTCATGGAAGGAAGAATGGCAGCATCTATCTTCTATGTTTGACAGGTGTTGGAATTCCAGGAGTCTTCCCTGGAGGCGTACTTCCTGGCACAGGTGAGTTTGGCCTGCATAAAGGCCATCCCTCCCTCCTTTCAGCAACATGATGTTGATTGCATAGGTGCAAATTTAGCACATTTCAAGGAACCAAAAGATAATAATGGAGCACTTGCAATTTAGCATGTGAGATAAAAAGACTCAAATTTTTTGACAGTTAGAACAATTAATCAGTGGAATGACTTGCGTCCAGAACAGTGGTGGGTTTCCAATTTTTTTTCGTGACCCGTCAAAAGCGCGGAGGACAAAATCGCGCTCGACGAAAGCGCGCATGTGACGTCATCACAGCGTGACGAAAAAAATTAAAAATTTAAATAAAATTAAAATTAAAGCAAGCCGATTCACATAAAGGTAAGGGTTAGGGTTAGGGTTAGGGTTAGGGTTAGGTTAAGGGTTAGGGTTAGGTTTAGAGCGTTAGCGTTAGGTTTAGCGTTAGGTTAAGGGTTAGCGTTAGGTTTAGCGTTACGTTAACGGTTAGGTTTAGGGTTAGATTTAGGGTTAGGTTAAGGGTTAGGTTTAGGGTTAGGTTTAGGGTTAGGTTTGGGGGGGTTAGGGTAAGGTTTTAGCTTTATTTTTACATTTTTCGATCACAGCGCGATGTTTTCGTCGCGCTGTGATGACGTCAAATGCGCGCTTTCGTCGAGCGCGATTTTGTCCTCCGCGATTTTGTGGTAGAACCTTTTTTTTACTACAGGTTCGCTCATGCACACATGCGCACTTATTTGTGTGCGCTCAACTCTTCTGCGCATGTGCAGAAGCGTCTGGGTGGGTGGATGGAACCTCCCTTCGCTGTTACTACCAATTCACCTGATCCAGGCTGAACCGGGAGCAACCCACCTCTGCTCCAGAAGTTATTAATTCTCCAACTCTGGAGGATTTTAAGGCTGAACAGCCATTTGTCTGAAATGGTATAGGTGCTCCTGCTTGAGCTGGGGGTTGGACTAGAAGATCTCCAAGGTCCCTTCCAACTCTGTTATTTTGTTATTCTGTTAAACTAAAACTTTAAACCTTTCCATATATGTCAGGATACCGCTATCCAGGTCTAGGAGTCTTGCCAGGAGTGGCATCTGGAACAGGTGTCAAACAGAAAGTCCCAGGTAAGTGGCATTTCCACCCCAAAAGCTATTGTTTATAGCAAGGTTTTGTTGGGATCTTATAATTCACTGATTCTCAAACATTTTGGTCTCAGGGCCCCTTTACGGTCTTAAAATTGATTGAGGACTCCGAAGAGCTTTGGTTTATGTGGATTGTATCTCTTGATGTTTACCGTATTAGAAAATAAAACGGAAGAGTTGTAAAATATTTATTCATTTGACTTGACACTGGGTTCCCTAGACCATACTTTAAGAACTGCCCTTCTAATTCACACTGTGATTTATTTACCTCTGTCTCTGTGTGTGCGAGGATTGCGTGTGCCTCAATGTATGTGCATGTGCACAGACGCACGTGTGAGAGTGCAAAATAATACCTGCAAATACCTTCAGTCTCAGTATTGATATCTGAAAAGAACTTGAATCTCAGGGTAGCTTATTATCCAAAAGCAATCACATTACAAGTTATCCTTATTTAATGACCACACCGATGAATGTTGAGCCTTATGACAGTCCTGAATGAGTAGTAGTTACGACTGATCATTGCACTTACATTGGCTGCAGACCCAGCTTGCAGTTATGATGTTGCAACACCCCACTATCATCTGATCTCCATTTGCAACCTTCTTTGCTGTGGCCACCTAACAAAATCAACGAGGAAAGAGGGGTAGAGAGGGTGGGAGAGAGGATTGGAGGGAGGGTGAGATGGAAGGGAGGGAGTGTATTGGGAGAGAGGAGTGATAGAGGGGGAGGGGAAGTAGGGTAGAGGGGAATGTTGGAGGGAAGAACGAAAGTTGGAGGGGGGCGAAAGAAAGGGTGTATGGTGGGTCGAAGTGGTATATTGGGTTTGTATTTTGGGGGGTATTGTTGACAAGAGGGAGGGCTGTGTTTATTGTTCAATGTTATATGCCCCGGTTATGCACAGTATATATGTGACTGTACGAAATGAAATGAAAATAAAACATATTTACACATTAAAATCAACGAGGAAAGTGACAGGAGGTCACAAGTGGCAACCACACAATGACCTTGCTTAATGAGCACATCGCTGAGTGACAGAAATTTCTTCCCAATTGTCATTGTTAATCCAAGGCTACAGTACCTGTATATGTAGAATGAATAGAAAAAATATCACATGGCTTGAAATCCTTTATAACTCAGATAGGTTTTGAAATATCCTATGGTCTAGCTACAGTACTAGGTGTGTTCCCCCCCCCCTCCTTTTCTCTTGGCATATTCATACTGCTATGTCCATATCAGAAGCAATTTCTAACATTTGCTTTCCTCTTCTCCTCTTTCAGGAGCTGGAGGTGGAGCCTTTGCTGGAATCCCTGGTAGGTTGGATGCTTAAAAAAAAAGAAAGAAAGAAAGAAAGAAAGGGGGGCTGCATTTGTGCATGCATCACATACAGTACATCACCTGCTTCCAGGGTAGGTGAGGAAGAGACAGGTCTATCCTGGCTACAAAGTGCAGTAAGAAAATCTATTAGGTCATTGTTAGTTTGCGACCTTTCCCTTCTCAGACCTCCTCTTGATGTTACAGGACTTGGAGGAATTGGAGGTGGACAGCAACCAGGCCTACCTCTGGGTTATCCCATCAAGGCACCGAAACTCCCAGGTGATTCTTAATCCAGAATTTAACAAATTTCTTATCACATCCCTGAAACATTTGTCCAAATTATCTATATATACTGACTATATTGGAAGGAGATCCCTCCCTTCCTCCCCACCCCCTGTTTCTCTCTCAGTTTAAATAAGATTGCCAGCTGCAGTGGGATTCACTTACCTTCCTTACCAGTTCACAAATGTGCTCGCACGCACCACATTCTGCACATGCGCACTGCGCAGAAGGTCACACATTATGTCGGGGCAGGTGGGCAGAGCCTCCAGCAGCTGCTGCTACCGGTTCGCCCGAACCAGAGAGAACCGACTAAATGCCACCTCTGATTGCAAGCCAAAAATAAAGTTTGTTGTGTGAAACAATTGTGGCTTGTCAGTTATAAGTTTGCCCTAGCATAGTGGGCAACTCTGAGATGTGCGGACTTCAACTTCTCGAATTCCCCAGCCAGCCATGGCTGATTGTGGGATTCTGGGAGTTGAAGTCCACAGTTTTAGAATTGCAAGGTTGAGAAACACTCCTAGCAGTCCACAAAAACTGTATTTTATCCTAAATGGATCAGTGGTCTGTTTCAGTAACTACCAGCTTCCTTTGGGCATGTTCTGATCAAACGGTTCTCTTTCCAGGTAGTTATTATGGAAATCCTTATGGTGCTGGCAAGCTGACTTTTGGTGAGTCCTCTTGACATATCTTTCATTCTATAAATCCTTTGCTCAGTGGTTGTGCAGCCTGGGGTTTGATAGAAATGGGCACAGCTTGAGGCCTTAAATTAACTAAATTATCAACTGGATTCCAGATTGCACAAATCTGTCTTGTGTGCCGATTATGTCCTTTCCTGGACCAGGAGGCCTTGCTCATAGTCATTCACACTTTGGTCACTTCCAATTTGGAGTACTGCAACATGCTATATATCGGTCTATCCATGAAGTCCACCCAGAAAACTGGTCCAGGCATGAAATCCTCTTATTTTCACTACCGGTTCAGAACTTGGAGCGCGCATACACGTGCTTGCTTCGCTCGCACATGGCACTTTTGCGCATGCGCAGAACCTTCTGGGTTGATGACGTCTGGGCGGGTGGGCGGACAGGAGGAGCTTCCCATCGCCGCCACTACTGGTTTGCCCGAACCAGGGTGAACCAACAGAATATCACCTCTGAACTGGTCCAGAATGCAGCAATGTATACTGTGTTGAGTGTCCCTAGTTTCACTCATATTACACCCCTGTTGCGGGAGTTGTGCTGGGTCCCAGTTTTTTTCAGGATGCAGTTTAAGATGTTGGTTATTACTTTTTAAAGCCCCACATGGTGTGGGACCAGGTTATTTGCAGAACTGCCTCTCTCTGAGGATATGTGTCCATCCCAACAGAGCTGATGTGGTGGACATACTCCAGTTCTCTTGTATTAAACATTGCCATCTTATGGGACCTAGAAAATGTGCCTTTTCCATTGCCGCCTCTGCCTTAAGAACTGGTGGGCTTCCAGCAGGGGTGAAATTCAGGGAACCAGCAAATTCCACCTCTGGCTGGCCCCAGAGTAGGCTGGGAATGGAGATTTTGCAATATCTTTCCCCCAAGAAAGGGGAGGGAATGGGGATTTTGCAGTATCCTTCCCCTGCCACACCCACCAAGCCACACCCACAGAACCGGTAGTAAAAAAAAATGAATTTCACCACTGACCCCCTAGCCTTTCAGGGAGCCTTAAAACCTAATTCTTCCCCCCAGGAAGGGGCATTGGAATACGGTGAGGTCAAGACAGGACAATAATGTGGGTGCATCGGAGCTTTTTTTTTTTTCTGGTTCTGTTTCTATTATCATTAATTTGTTAGTTTTATATATTGTGTTATCAGTTGTAAGCCTCCCAGAGCTGTTTTTAAAATGGGCAACTATATAACCGTTTTAAATAAGGAATGAATAATGGACGAGGTGAGTGAACCATTTGAAAGGAAGGTTTGTGGCATCGGGCTTCACAGTAAGCCTGAAAATGTGAGCAAGTCTTCCTTACTGATTCCTGTCATTTGGTTTGAATCTCGTTTTAAGTCTCATGGCTTTGATTGGACTTGTGGTTTTGGATAGGAAGCCAAATTGAAAGTTATTTGCAAATCTTCTGAGCCTGCTGCCTATAGAATGACAAGCATAAGAGTGGAGTGAAATCGGATCTAGTTCCATAATTAGATGTAGAACAGCTTTCCCCCCATCCCGTACATTCCATCTGATTTGGGATTATACACATCTAATACTTACGGAAAGCACTGGCTTGGAGAAGCTTTAGAAGTATGAGGAATTAAGAGATCTCTGTCTCTCTAAATCTAAAAGACAAGAGGGATGAGTTAAAGGAAATGTAATCCCGCATACCAACACAGGGAGTCCTCAGGGTATGACCACAACTGAGCCTGAAATTGATGTGGCTAAGAAAAACATTTGTTAAGTGAGTTTGCCCCCATTTTATGACTTTTCTCACCTTGTTAGGTGACTCGTCGCATTTGTTAAGTTAGTGACGCGGTTGTTAAGTGAATCTCGATTCCCCCTTGACTTCGCTTGTTCGAAGATCACAAAAGCTGATCACATGACTCTGGGACACTCATGGTTGGCATCCTTCAGTCTCAAAAGACTATGGTATCGTTCTCTGGAAAGAGGTCCTAAAACAGCATCTGGTATGGCTAAAAAGGCCAATTTGGGAGTGGCAATCCCTTCCACACTGAGGGCAGATACATTCTGTCCCCTGCCCACCCCCAAATTTCGCTGGTTCCGGGACTGCCTGTTTACCTCAGCCTGCCGAACAAGCGTCTCTTTGAATTGGAGAAGGCCACGCTGCATCTTAAGTCTCCAAGGCTGAACGATCCTAGGTCAAGGTTCCCCAGCTGTTTATGTCCCTTCCCAAGGCCTTTCGTCATAAATGCAAACTACTTGCCAAGCATCTGAATTTTGATTAGGTGACCATGGGGATGTTGCAACGGTCGCATAGGTGAAAAACGGTCATGCATCACTTTTTTCAGTGCTGTTGTAACTTTGAACAGTCACTCAATGAAGTGTTGTAAGTTGAAGACTGTGTCACCTCCATCTTCCCCGAGTCTTTACGCCACCCAGGCTCGGGTCCATGCTGGGGCTCAGGACCCCAAACAGCACCCCAAAGCTGGTGAAGTATTTTAATAGAGATTTGGGTTGATGTCCCAGATGTGCCAACATGGCTCTCTTAATAAATTGAAACTTTGAGCAATACTTTGCCTTGGATTCTGATTTACTTTTGAATGCTATTTGGACAGACTACTTGTATTCCATGGCCAATAAAGAGAATAATAGGATGCCAGTAAAAAGCTTACCTTATTACAATGCTGCATTTTATTTAAAGCATGCATGGGACTATTTCTCTCCAATACTAAGGTCCTGGGTGTCGATTGGCGGGGCAGGGGGGTGACCTGCTTGAAGAGCAGAGGGAGGTGCTTTTACCAAGAAGAGCCCCAATGACTTCTTTTTCCTCCAATTTTCTTTACGTTTTGTATGAGGCCAAAATATGAATACCTGTTCTCATGCAGATTGTGTCTCCTCTATGTGGTTTTAGGCGGGGCAGGTGGTGCCTATGCTGGAGGACTTGGAGGAAAACCTGGCTATCCAACGGGTACAGGTAAAATGTCTTTGTGTGTTTGGCTGAAGGTCAGACAAGAGTGTTAGCAAAGCCCTTCCTGTCTTCAGGTCTTGCAACTCAGGGCAAATGTGGCATTTTGACACAGTGAGAGGATGCCAGGGGTTTGGGGAGCCTGTGGCTTCCCAGGTTTTGCTGAATGAGAGTGTTTTCCACCTTATCTGTAAAGGAATTTAAAGATGACCTTGGAAAGTATGAAACAATAGTTAAGGATGGACTTGGTGAAGCAATTTCACAGTCAAGAGATTGAAGCCAGCAGGAGAAAAAAAATCAGATGACTCTGTCTTGATTTTGTTTATCAGAAGACACAGGACAGAGAGGAACTGAGCAGTCCTTGGTCCTCTCTAAGCTTGATTGTTTTCTCACAGATGCTTCATTGCCAAACTAGTAATGCATCAGTGCTAGTAGGAAGGGTGGTTTGCTCTCATTTTACATCCTACTGACAGGGCACCAGACAGGGAAAGCCGCTAGAATGTAAAATGAAAGCAAAACCCTCCACACAGTTCTTCTGCTTTCTCCTGCAGGTGTAGGAGCTCAGGCCGCTGCTGCTAAGGCAGCCGCAAAATATGGTAAGTAACAAGCCAAAAAGAACCACCAGCATTTTTGCAGCACGTGCTCTAAATTCACCCTGCAGGATTTCCAGGTTGAATAAATACCGTATTTTTCAGAGTATAAGACATACCGGAGTATAAGACACACCAAGATTTTGAAGAGGCAATTAAAAAAAAGGTTTTTGCACTTTGCAGATCTCCTAAAAACGGCCCTGTTTTTCGCTCATTTATCCCCTCCCCAGCCCCCAGGAGCACTCTGGAAGCCTCCTAAAGGCTATGTACGGCCATTTTTGCAAAGGGGTCAGGGTTTTAGGAGGCCAAAAATGCTGTATTCAGTGTATAAGATGCACTCAGATTTTCACCGATTTTTTTGAGCAATAGCAATAGCAGTAGACTTATATACCGCTTCATAGGCCTTTCAGGCCTCTCTAAGCGGTTTACAGAGAGTCAGCATATTGCCCCCAACAATCTGGGTCCTCATTTTACCCACCTCGGAAGGATGGAAGGCTGAGTCAACCCTGAGCCGGTGAGATTTGAACCGCTGACCTGCTGATCTAGCAGTAGCCTGCAGTGCTGCATTTAACCACTGCGCCACCTTGGCTCTTGAGGGAAAAAGGTGCGTTCTTGTACTCCGAAAAATATGGTATTTAATGTTTTAGAACCTACGCAGCCGCTGCGGTCTCCAGGGCTCCTAATCATAATGGTTAAATTACAACTTTAAAAAAAAAACATGGCTAAATCTCAAATATCTGGAGGTGATCCCATGAAATCTCGTGAGACTTTAGCATTTTAAAATTATCTTTATTTTTTATTCTTGTGTGTTCTTACTTTCTTGAACCCACAATATCATACAAGAAGATCCACTACTAAACAGGTTACTGCACTTCCATCACCTAAAGGATATTTGCTCTAATTATTATTTTTGGGGGAACAAAGTGACTTAACAGTACTTTCTTATCTATGGAACCAATTTCATTGTATACATGATGTACAATGACAATAAAGGCCATACTACTATAGAAAAGGAGATGTTGCTTCTAAGGAATTCAATCCTGCAGAGAACCTTTTTTTCCCAGACTTTGAGAGCCACAGTAACTCAAGGTTGGGGATGGATTATGCTGGGATTAGAAATATTTGCCCTCCCTTCTGCTGGGAGTCAAAGTACAAGGAACCTTGCCCAATATGCATCCTTACTTTTCTCTCACAAGCTGCTGGACTTTTGCCTGGAGCGGGCGCTGGACTTTTGCCTGGAGCCGGGGGCGCCCTTGGCGGAGGAGGGTTGTTCCCTGGTGTTGCTGGAGGAGGACTAGGTAATTTCCTGTGTATTGGAACGATACATCAAATCTGCCTTGCTGGATCACTGCCTGAGAATGAGGGCAGTTCATTATGGGCTACCATGATGTCAATAGCAATAGCACTTAGACTTATATACCATTTTGCTGTGCTTTACAGCCCTCTCTAAGCGGTTTACAGAGTCAGCCTATTGCCCCCAGCAATCTGGCTCCTCGTTTAATCCACCTCAGAAGGACGGAAGGCTGAGTCAACCGTGAGCCTGGTGAGATTTGAACTGCCAAATTGCAGTCAGCCGGCAGTCGGCAGAAGTAGCCTGCAGTACTGCACTCCAACCACTGTTCCACTGTGGCTCATAAAATTAAGATGAATAAAATTAAGATCTATATAGCCTCTAACTACCAGAGGCCTATTCACTCCTAGATATTATGTCAGTTACAGAGAAGATGGCCGTGTCCAACTTTCATTATCCTTGGCACCTTGGCTGCCTCAGCAAAATTGGAAGGCCATTGCTTCTCTTTCCCCACCTAAAAAAGTAGAGGGCATCTGAACTAATCTAGTCATTAGGAGCTATAGTCACCTTGCTTTGAAGTTCCATCACAGAAGTAAATAGGCCCAGCTATATACTTGGAAGTTCAGAGCTCAGCAGAAAAACCCCGCACTCATAAACCTTGTGGGGGTTGAATCACGTGTGACTGAACGTGGGCACTCCTGAGACCCAAGATGATGTGATCAATGATTAGTGAAGCAGGTATTATAACTGAAACATAATGGAGATGTAGGAAGCAGGTGATAGGAGTAGGCCAGGCCTAGCACCTAGCTAGCTGCATCCTGCTAGGAGGGAAGTCCAAAATAATGTTTTGTGTGTTTGTGTCCCTGGGAGAGAAGCTAAATGGAGGTGACTGCAGATTATCAAAGAGGAGGTGAAGTGATAAAGAGGGGGACATATTAAACGTTAGCTCTCCCTCTGCATCCTATGACCCTTATGGTCAGTAGTGTATCAGGGGTGGGTTTCAACTGGTTCGCGGCGGTCCCCGCGAACCGGTTGGTCGGTGAACCCGGAAGTAAGTAACTTCCGGGAACGGCGAAGGGCCCACCCACCCACCCGCGTTCCTTACCCGGTTTTGACGAGTTCTGCGCTTCCACGCATGCGCAGGACGCATATAGCGCCTGCGCGATCCTCCAGGAGCAGCTGGAGCATCGCACAGATGCTAGTACGCATGCGTGCGCTGCGCGCGTGCACGAGGACGCCACCGGCCCCGTTCCAACCGAACCGGTTGGAACGGGGCGAGAAACCCACCCCTGTAGTGTATGGAGTACTGAAGAGCCTATATCATTTGGATTGGAGGTCCAACAAGACTTTGGGTACCTCTCTGTTTATATGGCTATGGGAAGATAAGCAGACTTAAGACTCATTTAGTCCAATTAAATGTGCTCCCCCACAACCATGCTACTTCAGCCATCACAGCCACGACTGTCTGAAATCCACTCCTCCTTGACCCAGATGTGGTAGGAACGTCTGTTCTTATTAACATCAGCACCTCAAAGGTAATAAGACAAGTATACTTCTGTCCTCTTTTTCTTTCCTTCAGGTGCCGGCGGAGCAGGAGTAGCGGCAGCAGTAGCTGCCAAAGTAGCAGCCAAAGCAGCAGCTTACGGTGAGTTGGTTCGTCTTCTTTAGATGAGCTTGAACTAGAACTGGAACCAAAGACGAAGTAAATTAACGAGGATAAAGAATGTACAGACTAAATTAAATAAGGCACCAAGAATCTTTTGTGGAATAACTTAGAATTGACAGAGACAAAGTTCTCCTTTGCTTTGAGCTTAATTTTGACTATCCATGTTGTTTTCTTGGAAACAGGATGAAACAGGATTTTTTCTTTATTTATTTTTCACATTTCTGAGCAGGCCATCTCCTTTTTACTTCCTAGCCTAATCTTCAACTTTGGGATTTCCTTGTGCTAGGCCAGGGGTGTCAAACTCAAGGCCCACAGGCCGGATCCACTCTGCAGGGTGCTTAGATCTGGCCCTTGGTGCTGCCCTGGAAACAGTGAAGGACCAGCCCACGGTGCCTCTGCCAGATAAAACAGCTCAGGAGGTTTGCACGCGGCTCTCCCAGGCTCCGTTTTCAGTCGCGATGGCCTCCTGCCATCCTCTGCCAGTGAAAACAGAGTCATCTACGTTATTTCTACTGTGGGCCGAATCCTATTTGAGATCGGCTGAGGTCAACCAAATGTTGCCATCTGCTTTAACAAAAACTGGCAGAAATGTGCCGCTTGGGCAGAGAAAATACGGGGAGGTACCTGATTCTTTTACGCCTGTTACTGTTCCTTTGTAGTCTGTTGACCTGATGCTCTGTGAATTGACTGTAACAAACATGCCTCCATGGAAGAGATGAGATGACAAATGGAGGAACTAGGCACAGAAAGAAGGAAATCTTCTTCCACCTTCAGCCCTTGCTTCTTCCTCAAAAATGTATCGTTGTTCTCCTTTTTAAGACACTGGAGAAACCATGTTAACTCTTCCAAACTTTCTATTTAGACTTAAAATCTAGCTAATCTCTCTTTTTCTCTCAGAGGGATTTGATTTGATATGATTGTTGGGTTTTGGTTACAAATTTTCCGTGTGGGACCAGGATGATGGTTGCTTCTTGTGTTCTTCAAAAAAAAAACATCTGGGAGATGAAGGGAAATCACATGAATAAAAAAAGTGTAGGATCAAATAGGATGGATTTGGAGCACCTCCTCTTTAGGTTCTAAATACTGCAACTTTCCCAGGTGCACCTGATCTGCTCTCCAGAGAGGCTTTAGGAATTGTAGTATTTTGCTTTCTACCACTTTTTCCTGGACTGTCTCAGCCTGCCATCTGTTTTTTATTGAAGAAGTGAGCTGGCAATGAAGGGATTTAAGGAAACCACAACACCGTCTGGTTTCACCAAGCAGGATAGTGAGATTATGTGCTATTTTCCAGTCCCTGAAGTGCTGCCCAAACATCCATCCCACATTAAAATCAAGGGGCAGGGGCACCAGCTCTGATGTGTTTTTCCTGTGGTGTGCCTCATCTGTGGCTTCTAGGCTCCAAGTAAAAGTCAGAAGCAAGTGTATGAGATGCGTTCTGAACTATCTTGAAATCCAACGCTTCAGCCTAGAAAGCCTTCCTTCCCTTCCCTGATTTTACTGCCTCTGCAGTTGCTGTTCTTATCAGGCAGGGGTGTCAAACTCAATTTCCTTGAGGGCTGCATCAGGGTTGTGTTTGACCTTGGAGGGCTGGGGTTGGCATGGCCACGATGGACGTGGCCCGCTCAATGTCACTCCTGTCAGGGGCGCTGGTGGTGTCCCGAGTGCTCTGCCTGTGAAACAGACTCCCGAGCTCCATTTTCACTGGCAGAGGTTGCAGGAAGCTATGGCAGCCGAAAACGGAGCTCGGGAGCCCATTTTTGCTGACAGAAGCACCGCAGGCCAGTCGCTGTTTCCAGGGCGGCCCCATGGGCCAGATTTAAGTACCCCGCGGGCCGGATCTGGATCCTGGGTCTTGAGTTTGGCACCCCTGTTATAAAGGATGAATAATTATAGGCTTGATTAGAGACACAAGTTGAATGTTCCAAGCACAGTGCACTTTTCTTCTTTTTTTTTTAACTGTATATAATTTTTTTCTTGAACATTGAAAAGAATAAAAACAAAATTACACTTTGAAAGACAGAAAAGTAAAGAAAAGCAAAAAATTAATGAAAAAATGCATAGAAAAGGGTTATAAAGGAGAAGCTTCCAATTTTAGGTTTTTAGGTTGGGTTATTAGCTTACAATACTGTACAACTTCCTTCTTTCTATAGTCTATCCTTTGGGGAAGGAAATGAAAGAATATGGACTTTAGTTACATGTTGGGGGAAAGGGTTTTTTTTTCCTAGTGAGAGATTTGCTGTTAGATAGATCCTGCTGCCAATTATGATAGCATCCTTGATTTCTCCATTGGATTTTGAGACATCGTTTTCATTTTTACAAGAAAGGCAGAAACATAATTTCCAGTGTAGACCTGAGAGAATGAAATAATGCTCATCTTTTGTTTCGTTAGCTTCCACACAGATTCACTGCATTTATTAATGTTTTTGGGGGTTTTTTTAACACATGAATCGTGATGAGTGTCAGAAAGACACTGGGAAAGTTTTTTTGTTGAAACCATTCATTGTATTAGTCAATGTATTACCCACGGTGAAAGTCTGGATTTTTCCATTGATTTCTATGGGCAGCCTTTGTTTCCCTTCAGAAGTGGAGGTGAGGCGTGGGTGGGATGGGTGAAATGTGTTGAAAGCAGAAGTTCACCTTGAACATCACTCTTTCCTTTTCCATGTCTATGACTCAGCCCCTGTCAGTGATAGAGCCATCCAGGAAAGAGGCTGCCATCTAGTGGATCATTCTGGCTACAACATTTTGCTTTTCTTTACTTTTCTGTCTTTCAAAGTGTAATTTTGTTTTTATTCTTTTCAATGTTTAAGAAAAAAATTATATACAGTTTAAAAAAAAGAGAAGTGCACTGTGCCTGGAACATTCAACTTGTGTCTCTAATCAAGCCTAGAAAATTCATCCTTTATAACAAGGGTGTTATAAGGCCCAGGATCCAGATCCGGCCCGCGGGGTACTTAAATCTGGCCCGTGGGGCCGCCCTGGAAACAGTGACTGGCCTGCGGATTCTTCTTAAAAGCCTCCAGTGATGGAGCACCGTAACCTCTGAGGAAAGCCATTCCGCTGGTTTATTGTTCTCACTGTCAGGAAATTTCTCCTTAGTTCCAGGTTGCTTCTCTCCTTGATTAGTTTCCATCCATTGTTTCTTGACCTGCCTTCAGGTGCTTTGGAAAATAGGTGGACCCTCTCTTCTTTGGGGCAGCTCCTCAGAGTAAAATAGAAGAAAATAGAATAGGTTTGTGGTGGTCACAGGGTAGCTTGAGGGTACAACAGACTTAGAGTTAGAATATGTTTATTGTCCCTTTAAATGTACACTAATCAGCATATATTAAAATGAAATTTCATTTTAATCTTAAAGGGCCATCTCCTCCAATATACACTACATAAACATGACAAAATTATGCATATACCCGCATATAGGTTCAGTACAATGATCAATGACTCCTCATATGTCAAGAACTATTGAGATGGCAGGTAGAAGGAGCATCACTGTTTAGCCTGTGACTCTAAGGAGCCTATATTCAGAGTGACTGATTCATAAATATTAAGATGGCATGATATTGGGAATGGCTAATTTAGAATTACAGGAAGATTCTCTTATGAGATTTACCTAGTTTCATCATCATCATTAGCTGCAGCAGCATCAATCATCACCATCCCAGATATTGTAGGAGGAGAGCCCCGTTACAAAAAAAAAGAAAAAAAAGAAGGAGTCATAGAGCATCTTTTTAACCAATAAATTGTATTAAAAATCACCAGCTTTTAATAAGCAGTGGCTTCCCGTCACAACAGACCTTCTTTGAAGCACAAAGGTTTCATCTCTGTACCTCTGGGGATTCAGCAGCAATGCTAGGTATTCATTCACAAAGCATTATATTTATTTTATGATTACATCCTCACCATCTCTGAATTAGGCAGTCGCGAAGGCTGCAATTACTGCTTATATTGCAGCAATAAATAAAATAATTACTATAAAATTAATATGATTGCATTCATAACAAGGGAAGTCCTTTCTAGGTAGGAGCACTTAGTGACTCTCCATCTCAGAACCTGAAGTAAATCGTGGTTGGCACTAACACGGGAAATCCCAGGACTGTGGTTAGGTTGTGAAGTTAAAAAAAAAAAAAGTTTCCTGCATGATGGCAGTGATAGTGACCACTTCCAGATAACGGCTAAGAAAATTTCACAAACATAACTACGACATCCTGCCTAAGCAGGGGGTTGGACTAGAAGACCTCCAAGGTCCCTTCCATATCTGCTATTGTATTGTATTGTATCATTAAAAATCAAGCTCAGCTGAAAGCATACTTTCTCATATTATTATTATTTCAATAATTATAGCATTACGGATGGGTGGTTCAGTGGTATAGGAGAGTGTTGCCGAACCTTTTTGGCACCGGTTGCCGGAATGGGAGCATGCGTATATGTGCCCATTCCAGAAACCAGAAGATCAGCTGGGAAGTGCGCATGCGTGTGCTGAGAAGATGATCTTCTGGTTTCTGGCGTGTACATGCATGATATTGCTGGTCTTCGTGCATGCATGCACACCAGAAATCAGAAGACCAGCTGGCTGGTGCACCGGAACCTGGAAGAGCAACGGGCAATGAATCACGTGCCCAGGGAGATGGCTCTGTGTGCCACTTCTGGCACGTGTGCCATAGGTTCGCCATCATGGGTATAGGTCTTAAACTGCCTGAACTGAAAAGTTGCCATTCTCCAGAAAAACAATGGTCATCGTTTCGAATTGTGCTTGGCACCATTCTTTTCATGGATGGTGATGATAATTACCTTCTTAGTTAGAAGCATCTATTACCACCATTTGATTCTTTTCTGGACATGAACAACTTAGTTACAGTAGTTCATGCTCTGGTGTCCTCATATGTTCAGGCTACTATAACGCAATCTTTGGAAGACATGAAGGACCAGGTTGGGGACAGATTCACCTGGAGAAAATATGGACACTCTGAGCTGACATTGATTTAATGGCACATAATCCCAACAATGCACTTAGGGCAAGCACAATTCCTACAATGTGACTGGAGTAGGATGTTGCAGCTGGATAGGGAGTGGAGCCACCTGGACACATACACGTTATTCTTTTGCTAAGCGTCTGCATGATATATATAAAGACCTTCAGTGTTACAGACCAGGATGATTACTATGTCTGAAAGGATAATGTGTTCATCTAAAGCAGGGGTGTCAAACTCAAGGCCCGGGGACCGGATCTGGCCCATGGGGTACTTAGATCTGGCCCCTGGGGCCATCTTGGAAACAGCAAAGGACCAGCCCGTTGTGCTTTTGCCAGCGAAAACAGGCTTCTGAGCTCCGTTTTCTGCTGCCACGGCCTCCTGCATCTCTCTGTGAAAACGGAGCTTGGGAGGGCCGCAAGCAGCCAGAGCATATGGTCCACCCCAGTTGCCCCCGACAGGAGTGACGTTGAGATGGCCATGCTGACACTGGCCACACCCACCCCAGCCCCCCCAAGCTCAAACACAACCCTGTTGCGGCCCTCAATAAAATCGAGTTTGACACCCCTTGTCTAAAGAATGGGTTCTTCTTCTAACATGCTTCTCACTGATAGCACTTTTAATTGTGGAACATTCTGCCTAAATGCTTCTCATCTTCTCAAAATAACAGCATAATATCTTCTTATGAGTATCCTATTATGATTTATGTTGATCTCTTATTTAGTACCCTAGCCTTCCACCCACAAATCCTTCCATTTCTCTGTGATTTGAGGACTGCAAAAACGAGTAAACTACCCATAGAGATTACCATTACCCTACTACCATTTCTCCCTCCCGCCTTTCATACCTGATTGTGTGTGTGTGTGTTTCTTTATTGTCCATCAATGGACGTTTCTGGGGGGAAAAAACCACTTTTCTGCAATTGTTTTCTGTTCTCTTCTGCTGTCCTAATAAATTAATGCTAATTATTGATCAGTATTTGACCCATGTTGGCCAACATTCAAGAGATTCATGGCTCCCTTCATCCAATTCCACCCTGTTTTGCTTGGTCCCTTTATGACTTTCTTTCTGTTTGCAGGTGGCAGAGGTGTCCCTGGAACTGGAGTGGGTGGTGGCGGCTATGGTCTTCCTGGAACTGGAGTTGGTGGTGTTGGTCTTCCTGGTGTTGGTGGACTTCCGGGAGTTGGAGTAGGCGGACTAGGAGGAGTTGGTGTGGGAGGTAAGTTGTTAAGAGGAAGAGGAGGGGAAGATGAAATCGCGGTTCGCTTCTGTATCCCAAATAGTCAATCCCATTTAGTCCAACATCTCTCAATTATAAATTTGTTCCCTGACTTCAAACGTATTAATATCTATTCACTGCTTTTAGGTGATATCGCCAAGCAGGGGTCCAATGGGCAAAACAGCAATAGCAATAGCGCTTAGACTTATATACCGCTTCATAGTGCTTTTACAGTCCTCTCTAAACAGTTTACAGAGTCAGCATATTGCCCCCAACAATCTGGGACCTCAGAAGGATGGAAGGCTGAGTCAACCTTGAGCCGGTCAGGATCGAACTGCGGGTTGTGGGCAGAGTTTGCCTGCAATATTCCATTCTAACCGCTGCACTACCCCGGCTAGTACTGAATACTAGCCGACACACATCCTGTGTAGCATGTGTGAACCGAGGGCAGGGACTATCTGCTCCAAAAATAGTATCAGCCTCAAACAACACCATGTAATCACCTGATTACTGATTCTGATTCTGGTAACTGGAGCAGAAACCTAATTTTAACATCCACACAGGAAGCAGAGCTGAACCCACCCGCCCGTTATATCTTCTCCCTCCAACCTGACTGGTGCGAAGACACATCCATGCTGCTTTAGTCCCTGCTCTTCACCTCTTCCAAAACAGTTTGGGATTGTTGTTTATCAGCTGGTCTTAAAAAGCTGAGAAAGAGCAAAAAAGCCCATCAGCCATCTAGGTTCTCTCTCCAGGTGCTGAGGAAGAGAGTGCAAAGAACATTGTTTGGCATCACAATGGCACTCCTTCTGGAGCAGTGGTGGGTTCCTACCAGCTCGGCCCGGTTTGGCCAAACCAGTAGTGGTTTAGCAGCCTGGGTTACTGGGAACCGGCAGCGACCCAGGCTTGCCACATCCTGAACCGGTAATCTGGGTGGCGGCGTAGGTAGCGCCATCTTTTTCGGTTCTGCAAATGCACACATCAAGCGCGGAGCGCACACACGAGTGAACAAACAGTAGTGCCTGCTGGAACCCACCCCTGTGCTGGAGTAATAAAAGTCCCTTCCCACATCCCCATACTTTGCGAAAGGGAAAAATAAAATAAAAAAAGTTAGATTCTGTCTTGCCCAGGAGCCCATTGAGTGGGAGAAAAAAAAAGAGCAAAACGGTTGAACTCTTAATCATTTGGACTTCCTTTTCCTGCATTGCTATAGGCAGATAAGAATTGAAAGCTATCAGAGGCAGAGCTGTGCAGTGTTTCAATCCAAAGCAGAACAGTCAGGCATCCTCAACTCCTTCCCTCAAATGCAGCTATTGTGTAAGTCCCCAAACTCCTTCAGCTCCTTGACCTCTTCGTGAAGTTTCAGGTTGTTTATTTACGCCTGGAGATTAATTACAGCATATGAAAATAATTTAAGAAATACTACTTTAACTAATACAGTAAGGGTTGCAAATTATCATCACACTTTTTCTGCTGTGGATGCTGCACAAATACTGCCCACCTCTATTTGGAAAGAACGCCAATGCTGTATTTTACAATAGGATCATCGGAGGTTGTGTGTCTTTGCCGATTTTATGCAAAAATACCTGAGCAATAGATACAAGAGCGGTGTTCTTAAACTGTTCGACCCAATTGCCAGGCTTTTTTCCAGTCTCAAATAGTGTCATTAGCAGCCCCGCTCCTAAAAAAAACAAACCCAGAAACTATATTTTACGCAATCAGGTATGCAGCAGTTTCCCAAATGGAGTTTTCCACTCAGAAACAAGCAAATTGCTCCATGAACCACAGTTATCTGCCCAGTTGAAAAACCACAGTATTAGAGGGATCTAAAACGAAGCTAGGGACGCGGTGGCTCAGTGGCTAAGAAAGTTGGCAGTTCGGCAATTCGAATCCCTAGTGCCATGTGATGGGGTGAGCTCCCATCACTCGCCCCAGCTTCTGCCAACCTAGCAGCTCGAAAGCATATAAAAATGCAGGTTCCACCACAAAACCGCGGACGACAAAATCGCGGTCGACGAAAGCGCGCATTTGACGTCATCACAGCGCGATGAAAACATCGTGCTGTGATCGAAAAATGTAAAAATAAAGCGAAAACCTTACCCTAACCCCCCCAAACCTAACCCTAAACCTAACCCTAAACCTAACCCTTAACCTAACGCTAAACCTAACGCTAACCTTTAACGTAACGCTAAACGTAACCCTAACGCTCTAACCCTAACCCTAACCCTAACCCTTACCTTTATGTGAATCGGCTTGCTTTAATTTTATTGTTATTTCAATTTTTAATTTTTTTTGTCGCGCTGTGATGACGTCAAATGCGCGCTTTCGTCGATGCGCTTTTGTGGACCGCGGTTTTGACGGGTCACGAAAATGCAAGTAGAAAAATAGGAGCCACCTTTGGTGGGAAGGTAACAGTGTTCTGTGCGCCTTCGGCGTTTAGTCATGCCGGCCACATGACCACAGAGACTTCTTCGGAGAGCGCTGGCTCTTCGGCTTTGAAACAGAGAGGAGCAGCGCCTCCTAGTGTTGGAAACGACTAGCACACATGTGCAAGAGGAACCTTTACTTTTACCTTTAAAATGAAGCTACTTTTTAAAAACAAACAAACACTGCAGATAGAAAACTTTGTTGACTCTAGTTCCTGAGTGGGAAGACAAGGTGAGGTGAAGAGTTTCCACAATTGGAAAATCTCCCGCTCATGCTTTAATAGTGGGCTGCAAAATGAAAGTCGGGTAGACCTGTGCTGTGAAGTGTGCTGCGGCTGAGTGTGAAATTAATTGGCTCAGCTGGCAAACCCAGCAGACTGCGTGGGAAGACCTTCCTCTCAATCCAGTTCTGGAGTGGTGGGAAATGAGGTTGAATAGAATTAAAAAATGTTGCGATAGGATGAATTGAGCGAGAGAGAGGGCATTCTGTTCCTACCCGTTCTTGTTTTCATGTTAAAATTACACCTCACTTATTTTCTGTATTATTCCATTTCCTTGCAATGCAGTCCCGGCAGCACTCCACCAGTAGTGAGATTCACTTATCTTCGCTACTGGTTTGCAAATGTGAGCGCGCATGTGCAGAAAGTCGCGCATTACATTGGGGCGGGGCGAGGGGCGGAGCCTCCAGCAGCTGCCACTACTAGTTCGCCCAAACCCACCACTGCACTCCACATTTTAAGATTAGTGTCTGATTTGCTTCCTGTTGGCGTCTCTGAAGCATATGCACTCACACACAAGTGCATGAAAGACACCTTTACCTCAGTCCCCGTGTGAGGTAACAGCAAATGAATCAGCCATGTTGGGAAAGGAGGAAATGAAAAACCACATTTTGGAGTGATCACATTTGTTGATTACCACAGCATATAGAATACATGCATGAAGCAGTGACTTTCTAGGAAAGAGTGAAATCGCATTCGAATGAAGTAAACAGTATACCTTTGAGAATCTGTATAGTCCTTGATTTACAACCACAACTGAGACCAAAATTGTTGCTAAACGAGACGTTTGTGAAGTGAGTTTTCGCCCCATTTTATGACCTTTCTTGCCACAGTTGTTAAGCAAATTGCTGCAATTGTTAAATTGGCCAGACAGTTGCTAAGTGAATCTGGCCACCCCATTGACTTTGCTTGTCAGAAGGTCAGAAAAGAGGATCACAGGACCCCCGGGATATCGCAACCGCCATAAAGATGAGTTCGTTGCCAAGCGTCTAAATTTAGATCAGGTCACCATGGGAATGTTGCAATGCTGTAAGTGTGAAAAACGGTCATAAGTCATTTCTTTCAATGCCGTTGCAACATCGAATGGTCATAAGTTGAAGACGACTTGTATTCCATGGCCAATGAAGAGAATACTAGGATGCCAGTAAAAAGCTTACCTTATTACAATGCTGCATTTCATTTAAAGCACGTATGGAACTTTTTCTCTCCAGTGCTAAGGTCCAGGTGCTCAGAAGGGAGACTATTTAGCAAAAGTGGGTTGCTGCCAGTTCAGCCCAGTTCAGCCGAACCGGTAGTAGAATTCAGGCCTGGGTCGCAGAACCGGCAGTGACTCAGGCCTAATACGCCCCTGAACCGGTTCTTCGGTGTCTTCGGCCATTGCCAGCATGGTCTGCGCATGCACAGAGCAATTTTAAGTCAAATTCACATGCGCAAGCAACGCACGGCCAGCGTGCGCAAGAGCGAAGCGCACACTCAGCGAACCGGTACTAACTGTTTCAGGAACCCACTCCTGCTATGTAGCCCCTTGGGAATCATCTGATGGTTATGGATGGCCAGAGCCGAAATGAGCAAGGGAGCTTCCTCTTTTGCCACCCGCTTCTTTTCACTGGACGTCTGTTAAAGAGATTTTTTTTTCTGGAGTTTCTGGAGATGAAGTAAAGAGCTGTGGTAGGGCGGTGGTTAGAATGTAGTATTGCAGGCTCACATTGCCAGGAGTTCGATTCCCTCAATCCTGGCCGGCTCAAAGGTTGACTCAGCCTTCCATCCTTCCGAGGTGGGTAAAATGAGGAGCCAGATTGTTGGGGGAAATATGCTAACTCTGTAAACTGCTGTCAGGTGTGCCCCATTCAGTATCCAAGAAAGAAAACCCCCAACTCCATTTGAATAGAGATAAAGTGTGAAGTAACCATCCTCTGCTATCAAATGTGATGTTCCCGTGGGTCGTCCATGAGGCCAATGTTGAGTAAAGACAGGACACGAACTTTCTCGAGATGGAGCGGCCCAGATTGGAGTCTGAGAGCCCCTTTTATTGAGATAGGACAAAGGCAGGAGGAGCAATAGCATGTGCTTAAAAACAGCCTGTAAAAGTACAATTTCTAATCTACTGCTCAGTCTATATATGGTTAAATCCTGGACGTCAATGGTAGGGCACATATCAGAATGTTATGTTATGCACTATCAAGATGTTATGGCGTTCTAGGAGTTAGTTTTCTCCTGTGTGATTCAGCGTGACTCTGCAGGCCCTAGTATTAACTAGACCATGGAGGACACACACCTACACAAGGAGTTATATTACAACAATAAAGGTACTTTTACTGGCGATGAAATGAAAACAGCTAAAACGAAGCAAGATCTGCGGCAAAAAAGCGTGAATGTGTAGATATTGTTTACCCAAGACCCTCTCCCCAGTTACCCCAACCCAATGTCTAATCGGCAACTCTCAAAGGTGTCATGTGGGGTGCATCTTCAAGTGGCCTCCTTCAGCTGGTATGACCTTGACTAAGCCCAAACACAAGCCATCAGCACGGGCAGAAGATGGTGAGAACAAAACTCCCTTCATGAAAACTCCTCCAGTACCAAGTAATTCCCCCCCCCCAAAAAAAAATTACCATGAGCCGCCTTCCTCCCCGTTACTATGGCAGCCGATAACAAGCAAGCAAAGTCGAGGCTGACAACCGCTTAGAGAGATCTGTAAAGCACTGCGAGGCGGTATATAAGTGCTATTGCTAAAGCTGATCAGAAGTCGAAGCTGGGAAGGTCTAATCTCCCTTACACAACTGGACAGCGTCCAGTTTTAACCAAGCCGGGTTGGTTTAACTGCCCTGCACCAGCTAACCTTTTGCTGGTGCCATGCATGAAATTTCAGGATAAATGGTTTCATCGCCTTTCCTTTGAGCCCAAAGGTACAATTCCACTGTTTCTTAAAATTAGGGTGAGATTAAAATGAGGGTAATGCCAGTTTTGCCTTATTATCACAGCAAGACTATATTTGAAATGCATTACATTTCTATTATTAAGCTGTACCTCCTGTTTCTTCCCTTGCTTGAATCTGCAAGGAGTGAGCCCAGCAGTAGCAGCAGCAGCTGCCGCTAAAGCAGCAAAATACGGTATGTCTCCCAATTATTTGAAAGCTCTTTATTTGAGGGTGGGGTAGGAGTATCTGTAGCAAACTCAAGGCAGGTAGATATAATTTCAGTGCACATTGTAGGATTTGGCCCTCCATTCTACTTGAGAGACCGCCTACTGCCAATTACCTCCACTAGACCAATTAGATCCCACAGACTAGGCCTCCTCCGAATTCCATCCGCCGGCCAGTGTCGACTGGCGACTACCCCCGGAGGAGAGCCTTCTCTGTGGCTACTCCGACCCTTTGGAACGAACTCCCCGTGGAGATTCGTACCCTCACCATCCTCCAGGCCTTCCGCATAGCCCTTAAAACCTGGCTGTTCCGACAGGCCTGAGGCTAAAGATTCGCTGCCCCTATTTCGAATGGTATGACTGTTGTGCTTTTTAATTATGTATTGTCTGTATACTGTCTGTATCCCCCTTCCCTTTTTGAGCTGTGAGCCGCCCTGAGTCCCCTTAGGGAAAAGGGTGGCATACAAATGAAATAAACTCAATAAACTCAAACTCAAACTCATTCATCTCCCTCTCCCTCTCCCGCCCTCTCCCTCCCTCTTCCTCTCCCCGTCTCCCCCTAACCATTAAAGTACTTTCCTGGAATGGGCAAAGTTGCACTTAGTAAGTGTGCCATCTTAGTGACTTCTCAAAAACTAGAGGACAGGTGGGTAAATCCAGCATGAACTTACAACAGAGGTGGGTTCCTACCGGTTCGGCCAAATAGGTAGGAACTCGGCCTGCCACCCACCCTCCCCGAACCAGTTCTCTTGGCGCTGCTGTAGGCTCCGCCAACTTGTTTTAACACTGCACATGTGCATGCAGCGTGTCCCTGAGCAAACCGGCAGTAGCAGCAGCCGGAACCCACCCCTGAGTTACAACTATTACTGAAAACAACAATGATGTTGTACACAACGTTTTCCCACCCTTTCTGATGTCGATCCTGGAAGCTGAAAGTCCATACATCTTAGATGACAAAGTTGAGAAACGTCAACCTGTACAGCGCAGTGTAGAGCAGAAAAAAAATCGTGATATTTTGGTGGGGGAAAATAGGAGGAGATTTTGAGTTTCTGCTTTCTGACAGCAGTAAGATTTAATACAGCATGCCTGGTACCTTAAGAGTATGTTTGAAACCAGGAAAGGTTTCAATTGATTACGTATTTCTGGGACACTTCTCCTAGTTATCTAGCCAAAACAAAACCTAGAAATTATACTTTGAAATTTCCTTCCTCTCATCATAAATTATGCAAAATAAAATTTAGAAAATCAAGTTGACTTTCTTAACCTGTGCAAGTTGCAAGATTTAGGCTTTCCAGGCAGAACAGGGATTGATTGAATGGCCAGATATATCCTATGTCTACTTACACAGGAAGTAGTTGCTATATACGCAGTGATACTTCTGTGATCTGGGGATGTTATGTGGATTTTTATCTAGGAACCTCCACAATTCACCTCCCCAGGACAGAGGGAGAGAGTGATTGGTTTAAACCACTATATCAAATAGGCTCATACATCAAACTGACACATACAGTATATGGAAGGGCAGCAATGAGATCAATAAAATTCTTGAGGAATAGAACACATCTTTTGAATCAGTGAAAAAGCAAAGAGAGAGAGAGGGAGGGAGGGAGGGAGGGAGGGAGGGAGGGAGGGAGGGAGGGAGGGAGACTTTAAGCAGAACTGTCATGGAAGAGAATTCCTCATATTGAGGGTCATCCATAAAAAGTGTACCTCTGCCTGTGCATCCTATGAATCTGAGGGACCAGAGTGATGAGCCAACAGACACAGCCTGTGAAACCTCCTTCAAACCTTGTGTCATTGCCTGCCTGAGGAAATATGTACATGAATGGAATCCTATATGTGGTGGGATTGCAGAATGAGCATGGAGAGGTTAGTGCAGAGGTCTTCAAACTTGGCAACTTTAAGATTTGTGGACTTCAACTCCCACAAGTTATGCTGGCTGGAGAATTTTGGGAGTTGAAGTCCCCAAGTCTTAAAGTTGCCAAGTTGGGACTCCTGGGTTAGTGCTTTGAGAACCACCATCTGATATAGACTGTTTTTGCTCTAATGTGGTCATTAGATGGTAGCATGCAGTCAGTTCTCTCCCAAGTCTGCCCTTAATGATTAGCAGCATTGAAGTCACATGTATTTTCTGAATAAGCATAGCTGGCGGGAAGCAAGGACTTTGGTGAATCTTCTCTGAGTTCCCACTAAGTTCTACTCAGTTTCTGCTGAGTTTCCAACCCAATCGAATTGAGTTTCCACCAAGTTCCCATTCTAATTTCATGATTTCTTTCCTAGGGCGGGTTCCAGGTGGCATTGGCCCTGGTGGCGTCGGTCCTGGTGGCGTTGGCCCTGGTGGCGTCATCCCTGGTGGCGTCGGCCCTGGTGGCGTCATCCCTGGTGGCGTCGGCCCTGGTGGCGTCGGCCCTGGTGGTGTCATCCCTGGTGGCGTTGGCCCGGGTGGCGTCATCCCTGGTGGCGTCGGCCCTGGTGGTGTCATCCCTGGTGGTGTTGGCCCTGGTGGCGTTTTCCCAGGTAGTGTTGACGTTGTCCCAGGTGGTGGCATCCCAGGTATTGGTGGAATTCCTGGGATGCCAGCAGTCCCAGATGCAGAAGAGCTCTGCATGGTATGGATTTTGTCCTGTAACTTAACTATGTTTCTATGCACATTAGGAGCCGGGACAGGAGGCAAGTCAGCAGCAGCTCTGGCAGCTAAGGCAGCAGCGAAAGCAGCAGCATATGGTAAACATGCAACGTATTTTTTTCTCATGGCGACAGCGTTTGTGAATAGCAAAATATAACCATCTATTTCAAAATACCAAACATCCGCAAAGCATTAAATAAAATGAAATACAAAATGGCATGCAAAATAAATCACTGACTGAGGCAAGGTAAACTTATTACATACTGTGAGCCTGGCAAAATATGTAATATTATAAAGAATCCATAGATATTAATTTAAAAACAGAAGCCTCTCTGTAGGAAAAAAATATATATTAACTTATTTTGAAAAATCTATATTAAAGACCTTCAGTAGACCTAATGTTGTTGTTGTTAGTTGCGAAGTCTGACTCATCGCAACCCCATGGACAACATTGCTCCAGGCCTTCTTGTCCTCTATCATCCCCCGGAATCAGTGGTGGGTTTCAAAAAATTTTAGAACCTCTTCTGTAGGTGTAGCCTGCTTTGTGGGAGTGGCTTGGTAGCCATGTGACTGGGTGGGCATGGCCAACATGTAAAATGTAGCGAAACTCACTTAACAACACTCTTGCTTAGCAACCAAAATGTTGGCTCAGAAACTCTGGCATTTGAAGCAAGCAAGTCTTAAAGCTGTCAAGTTACAAGACCCTTGCAACCCTAACCCTTTAGAAAACAAAACCCTAGGGGTGTTCAAACTTGACAGCAATAGCAATAGCAATAGCAGTAGACTTATATACCGCTTCATAGGCCTTTCAGGCCTCTCTAAGCGGTTTACAGAGAGTCAGCATATTGCCCCCAACAATCTGGGTCCTCATTTTACCCACCTCGGAAGGATGGAAGGCTGAGTCAACCCTGAGCCGGTGAGATTTGAACCGCTGACCTGCTGATCTAGCAGTAGCCTGCAGTGCTGCATTTAACCACTGCGCCACCTTGGCTCTTAAGACTTGTGGACTTCAACTCCCAGAATTCCTCCTCTCGCTCTTCATCTTGATGATGTGTGGACAGGTGGGGGGAGGGACCTGGAACCGATTCTAAACGGCACTGTAGATTTGTGGAACCTCTTCTATAGAAGAGGTTAGAACTGGCAGGAGCCCACCCCTGCCCGGAGTCCATTTAAGGTCATGCCTACTGCTTCAGTGACTCCATCCAGCCATCTCATTCTCTGTCGTCCCCTTCTTCTTTTGCCCTCAATTGTTCCCAGCATTAGGCTCTTTTCCAGTGAGTTCTTCCTTCTCATTAGGTGGCCAAAGTATTTGAGTTTCATCTTCAGGGTCTGGCCTTCTAAAGGGTTGATCTCCTCTAGGACTGATCAGTTTGATCGCCTTGCAGTCCAAGGGTCTCGCAGGAGTCTTCTCCAGCACCATAGTTCAAAGGCCTCAATTCTTTGGTGTTCAGCCTTTCTTATGGTCCAACTTTCACAGCCATCCATTGCAACTGGGAAAACCATACTATAAACCCTGACTATACACACATTTGTTGGCATATTGATGTTTCTGCTTTTTAATATGCTGTCTAGATTTGCCATAGCTTTCCCCTCCAGGAGCAAGTGTCTTTTAATTTCTTGGCTGCAGTCCCCATCTGTGGTCATCTTGGAGCCCAGGAAAATAAAATCTGTCACTGCCTCCATTTCTTCCCCATCTACAGTATTTGCAGGAATTGAGAGGGCTGGATTGGACCTAATATAAAGGATTAATATACATGTTGTATCATGAGATAATTCTTTTACTGAATCAAGTTTGTTCACTCCATCCCCAACCTGTCTGAGATCTAGGTCATTGCTTCAAAATGCATTCACCTTCTACCTGCTAAAACAATCCTTCCAACATAATAAAAACGATTTATCACTCAAACCTCCCTCTCAGTTTATCACTGACCTTATTGCTTTTTTCTTTGTAAGCCAAAATTTATCATCCTTGTAGATTAATGTTCTTCAAACTTGGCAACTTTTAAGGGCTGTTAAATTCAACTTCAGCACACTGGCTGGGGAATTCTGGGAGTTGAAATACACACATTTTACAGTTGCTGGGTTTGAAAACCACTGTTGTGGATTTTGGGATCTTGCCTTCTGATTATTTCTCATCCAGTATTTCTCATTTATACTGTATCAAATTTGTCAGACACACAAAACCAAACTCAGCATCTTTGTGGTGATAATACAAGATTCTGCTGGATTGCTGAATTGCACTCTGCTCCCACAGCAATAGGAATTGGGTGGAGAGGGTGGGGGCGCTTCATTGATGTTTTTCAATTCTTGAACATTGCTTCCTTTCTCTCTTCAGAGATAGAGACAGAGGTAATTTGCACATGAATAGAATAGAATAGAATTCTGGAAGGTACCTTGGAGGTCTTCTAGTCCAGCTGCCTGCTCAAGCAGGAGAACCTATACTATTAGAGATAAGTGGCTGCCTAGTCTATTCTTAAAAACCTCCAGTGATGAAGCACCCACAACTTCTGAAGGCAACTTCTGTTCCACTGCTTAATTGTCCTCACTGTTGGAAGCTTCTCTTTAATTCTAGCTTGCGTTTCTCTTTGGTTCATTTCCAACCATTGTTTCTTGCCCTGCACTCTGGTACTTGGTAGAATAATGTGACCCCCTCTTCTTTGTCGCAGCCGCACAAATACTGGAATACTGCTATTATGTCACCCCTAATTCTTCTTTTCTTTAGACTACTAGCCAGACCCAAAACCTGCAGTTGTTCTTCATATGTTTTAGTCTCCAGATCTTTGATCATCTTAGTTGCTCTTCTCTGAACTCTTTCCAAGGTCTCAGCATCTCTTTTGTAGTATGGTGACCAGGATGGGTTGCAATACTCCAGGTGTGGTCTTACTCAGTGGTGGGTTTCAAAAATTGTTTGAACCTACTCTATGGGTGTGGCCTCCTTTGCGGGAGTGGCTTGCCGCCCATGTGACCGGATGGGAGTGGCTTGCCGCCCATGTGACCGGATATGAAGATGCCGACGACACTTGTCAGAGCCACCTTAAATTACCTCACACACAGCACTGGCATGCATAAGAATATGATGTAAACTTGTTTTTTAAAAGGCATCTTTGGTTTGCGTTAAAACAACTTCAACACACGGAATGTTCTGATTGCACCACAAACGCAGTAGTCATCCTTACCTTTCACAGAGGCACTGAGTTTTATAAATATGAGCATGATAGCATAGAATAATCATATCCAAGGACCAGTGGTGGGTTTCAAAAAATTTTGGAACCTCTTCTGTAGGTGTGGCCTGCTTTCCGGGTCCACTGGTGGAACCTCTTCTAACCGGTTCGGTAGATTTGACGAACTGGTTCTACTGAATAGGTGCGAACTGGTAGGAACCCACCTCTGGTCTTACTAGGGTTTTATAAAGCGGTATTAATACTTGAAATGATCTTGATTCTATGCCTCTGTTTATACAACCCAGGATTGTATTAGCTTTTTTGACTGCTAATACTTTTGACCGCTAATAATTTTGACATATTTAAATGATTGTCCACCAGGATTCCAAGGTCCCTCTCACAGTTACTGTGTTTGAGCCAGGTGTCACCTAATCTGTACTTATACCTTTGATTTTTCCTGCCTCAATGTAAAATTTTGCTTTTCTCCACATTAACATTCATTTTGTTGGATAGGACCCATTGTTCAAGTTTGCCAAGATCTTTCTGGATCCTGTGCTTGTCTTCTGAGGTGTTGGCTATTCCTGCCAGTTTAGGGTCATCTGCAAATTTGATGAGTTCCCCTTCTGTTCCGTCATCTAAGTCATTTATGACAGGGCGGGATAAATTTAATACCTCATCCTAATCCAGCAAATATTACTAAAGAAGGTAAAAACACAAATTGGACCATATAATCAGGCTTATTTGTTTCAATATTTTTTCCCTCAGGAACTGGAGTAGTACCTGGCAGAGTTGGGCCTGGTGGAGTTGTGCCTGGTGGAGTTGTGCCTGGCGGAGTTGTGCCTGGCGGAGTTGTGCCTGGCGGATTGGGACCTGGTGGAGTTGTGCCTGGCGGATTGGGACCTGGTGGAGTTGTGCCTGGCGGATTGGGACCTGGCGGAGTTGTGCCTGGCGGATTGGGACCTGGTGGAGGGGGACTAGGTAAGTTCTTATGTATGTAGGAAATATAAAAGCACAGCATTACTGCCAATGGCATTTTTATGCTGCCCATCTTGCCAAGAGCCAACTCTAGGTGGCTTACAACCAAGCACAGCCAACCATTTTGTGTCAGCTCTAGAATGGGGATTTAGCAGTTGAACTCAACAGTGGGGATATTTAGGTCAGTGGTTCCCAAACTTGGCAACTTTAAGACTTATGGACTTCAAGTCTTAGAATTCTCCAGCCAGCTCTGCTGGCTGGAGAATTCTAAGAGTTGAAGTCCACAAGTCTTAAAGTTGCCAAGTTTGGGAACCACTGATTTAGGTCATTCAGTCCAGCACCTGACCCTTAGTGAAACAGTGCGACTTGATGGGAATTTGGAAGTATGCCTTCTCTGTCATGAGGCCTGTTTTATGGAACCCCCTTCCCCAGAGATACAGCCCTTTTAAGAGAGAAAGCATCTCTTAAAAGGTGGCCATGCAATTTCTGGATGTATATATCCAGGGAAGGGAAGCCTAGCAGCTTTTCACACTTCAACTGTTCTCACCCGTAGGACGTTTTTCCAACATTCAATTGGAAACTGCCTTCCTTTAACTTAAAGCCCTTATTCTGTGTCCCTGCAGTCTGTAAATGATAAAAGAACAAATTTAACTGATTCTCTCTGGTCGCTTTTTAGATATTTGAAGCATGGTATCATATTTCTCCCCAGGCCCTTTTTCTCAAGGCTTAAACATGTCTAACAACAATCTGTCTTTGTTTCAGGTTATTATCTTAGTTGACTTTTTCTGAAAGTATTCTGAATCCTCTGATTCCTTAAAAATTGGTGTCTACAATTGGTACAATACTTCAGCTGAGTAGTATTCCCACATATTGGACACTGTGCTTTTACTAATGAAGCCTAAAATTGTTTGGCTTTTTGGCAGCCACACCACCCTGCTGACTCACATTCAGTTTTGCAGTCATCGTTTCATGGTTAATTAGATGACATTAGGCTACCATTGGGGTGATTCCCAACCCTGCCATGAACTGGGGAACTATGCAAAATAGGTGTTACCTCCACTAGACCGATTAGATCCCACAGATTAGGCCTCCTCCGAATTCCATCCGCCGGCCAGTGTCGACTGGCGACTACCAGGAGGAGAGCCTTCTCTGTGGCTGCTCCGACCCTCTGGAACGAACTCCCCGTGGAGATTCGAACCCTCACCACCCTCCAGGCCTTCCGCAAAGCCCTCAAAACCTGGCTGTTTCGACAGGCCTGGGGCTAAAGAGCTGTTGCCCCCGTCTCGAATGGTATGACTGTTGTGTGTTTTTAAATTATATATTGTTATGCTTGCTGTTTTTTTAAATTTTTTGTCTGTATCCCCCTTCCTCGGTTCGAGTTGTGAGCCGCCCTGAGTCCCCTTCAGGGGAAAAGTGCGGCATATAAATATAATAAACTGAACTAATAAACTGAACTGAACTGAACAGTGTTGATGATCCAAAGACCTCATCTTTTTTTTTTTTTGTATTTGCAGTTCCAGGAGGTTCTGCGGCCGCTCTAAAAGCAGCTGCCAAGGCAGCAAAATATGGTAAGGTTGGTTCAATCCAGCACAGGCAACAATTTAGAGCAGCATTGTAAAGATAGGCAACTAACAGTTTCTACTAGGGCTTTGCAGCATTTCAGACTTGAAGGCAACAAGACATGTTAGGAAGTACATGAGCAGGTTTGTAGCATTTGTCTGCATCTCCTTAAACCAAATGTTTCTTTCCTTAGAGTCCTGTTGCAGCTACAGAGGGCATTAAACACAAACTTTGCAGAGTTGCAGGCAGATAGCAACAGCAATAGCACTTAGACTTATATACCACTTTACAGCCCTCTCTAAGCAGTTTACAGAGTCAGGCTATTGCCCCCAATAATCTGAGTCCTCATTTTACCCACCTCGGAAGGATGGAAGGATGAGTCAACCGTGAGTCTGGTGAGATTTGAACTGCCAAATTACAATCAGCTGGCAGTCAGCAGGAGTAGCCTGCAGTACTGCACTCTAACCACTGCGCCACTGTGGCTCATTATGCTACATGCATGCTCCCAAAAGTCCTTTTTTTACTTTTATATTTGGATTCTGCACAGTATTAGTAAACAGCAAATGGAGCACTATAACACAAGGAGAAATGAATGAGTCCATCTTTCTGGGCCTTGGTCCATTCCTCACTGAAGGGGAAAATCTGTTCACCAAGTTAGTCATACTGGGGTTAAGGAACCATTCAGCTCTGTGCTCTAGGAGTGGGGTCCCCAACCCCTGGTCCGTGGACCAGCACTGGACTGTGGCATGCCAGAAACCGGGCCACACAAACAAGGAAAGCCCCATTCATGGGATGCAGGCAGCATGCAAAACCACGGCCCCTCCTATCTGTGTGAAAAGCCTCTCCCCATGGAACTGGTCCCTAGTGACCCAAAGGTTGGGGGGGGGGGCGCTGCTGTAAGGAGACTGTGTCCCTTGGAGAGAACATAGTATCTGAAGAGGGCTCTGTGCCAGGGGTAGGTTCAGGCTTCTTTTACTGCTGGTTCGTTCAGAGATGCGCTTCGGGCGCAATACATTCACATGCGCAGAGGTAAAATAATTGCTCCTGCACATGCACAGAAGCAAAAAACAAGATTGTGGAGCCTATGGTGCTGCCGATAGATCCGGTTTGGGGGCGTGGGTAGCCGAGTTACTACCTACTTAGCCGAACCGGTCCAAACCAGTAGGAACCCACCTCTGGCTCTCTCCCAGATCCCTCTTACATCTCCTGTTATACATGTTGCATGAATGTTAGTTTATGTGGGGAGAAAAATATCAGGATGAAACTGGTAGCTCCTTTTCTGGATAAGTTTATTAACAGGCATAACTTTCGTGAATGGCGGTGCAGTTTATCAGAGGCACAGAGCCTCCGATGCAGCTTACAAAAGCTTGTACTTGCTAATAAATTGTGTGAGTCAGAAAAGGGGCTTCAGGTTTTTATTTTTTTGTCTCTCACCATCCATGGCTTCAGTTCTCTTTAATCATCATTTAATAATTGATCATTAGTGGCTCAGCATATCTTGCAGAACTACAGGCTTTAAAAATTGTGTGTGTGTGTGTATGTGCGTGTGTGCATGTGTGAATACAGCTATAGAAGTGCAGCTACATTCACCAGACCTTTCTCAAAAGTTGGGTATTTACCCTGGGACAAAAACCGAATGATGAAACCAGCAAAATAAGTTGATGCTTGTTATTATTATTTTATGTTAACATGTTATGTTACGATTTTTATCCCCCTTTCGTCCAATTGCTCAAGGAATCTACATAGGGAACTCCCTTTATTTTATTGCCATAATAACAACCCCGAAGAGGGTTAGTCTGAGTCTCTGGAACAAAATCACCCATAGCTGTTGGTGGACTTGAAACTGGATCTCCCCAGTCCTAGCCCAAAACCTTCATCACTCCACCTGCTTTCTTCTGCTATAAATGAAAAGCTTTATGCCTACACCATAGAATATCCAGGAATACAGCACAATTGGTCTATGTGGCCGATAATAGGTTGATATGTAAGGATCATAAGCATTGTTTGGGGAGGAGTTGACATGCCCAACCTTTGATCTGGCTTGCCTTTGCAGCTGGAGAAATTGCATAAGTTGGGATGATAGCAGAAGGGCAAAACACCTACTACAATACGCAGACCTGCAATTGCCTGTGAGACTATCACTGTATCATTTAGCCGCACAGTTCGGGGGGGGGGGGGGAAACAATTGCAGAAAAATGTTGCATCATTGAGCAGCCTCATTGTGCAAAGAAAAAAAGCCATTGTAATAAAAATACAACTAGCTACAAGCGTGGTGAAAAAAGTTGGTGGTATAGGAGAAAATACAAACACACAGGCTTCATGTTTTGAACTGAGTGTCATCCTTGGAGAACTTCAACTCTTACACAACGGAAGAGAAATGTGTCTCTTTCTTACAACATTTGCTTTGCCCCAGCAGCAGCTGCTGGAGGAAGAGTGCCTGGAGGAGGGGCTGGCGGCCTAGTTCCTGGAGCTGGTGGTTTTGGAGGCCTTGTTCCTGGTGCCAATGGTATTGGTGGCTTAGTTCCTGGCGCTGGTGGTGGACTTGTGCCTGGCTTTGGAGGAATCCCAGGAGGTGGAGGTAAGGAATGTTTATGCCAACACTTTAAAAAGTGAAAGGTTCCCCTCGCAGATATGTGCTAGTCGTTCCCAACTCTAGGGGGCGATGCTCATCTCCGTTTCAAAGCTGAAGAGCCAGCACTATCCAAAGACGTCCCGTGGTCATGTGGCCAGCATGACTAAGCGCTGAAGGCTCATGGATTGCTGTTACTTTCCCACCAAAGGTGGTTCCTGTTTTTTCTACTTGCATTTTTACATGTTTTCAAACTGCTAGGTTGGCCGAAGTTGGGTCAAGAAACGGGAGCTCACTCTGTTACACAGCGCTAGGGATTCAAACCGCTAAACTGCTGACTTTTCTGATCGACAAGCTCAGCATCTTAGCCACTGAGCCACCACATCCCATATTTATTTTATTATTCCCAGACAAATTAGTATTTCTTTGGGAACACAACAGAATTTCCGATCAGTTCAGAATACAAGTAAGCTGAATCACTGAAATGCCCTTACAAATGTAATTAACAATGGCAAGGAACAAAACGAGTTCCCCAGAAGCACAAATACTCCCAGTGATAGCAAACATTTACCTACCTTCCTCAAAGCTAGTAGGAGAGGGTCAAGAAAGCCTTCAACAGTGAAGAGTTCCACAACTGAGGCATCCCTCCAAGATTGTTTCGATTTTCCTGTTCAGAAATGCTGAAATGCAAATCCTTTTTAGATATTTAGCAAGCTGTATTGCAAGTCAAAGTGATCTTATTCTTTATTATCTTTTGATTTTTCAAATACTGCTGCAGGAAATCCAGGAAAGGGAGGGATTGTTTATAGCAGTCCATCTCAGCAATTTTAAAATATATGAGCTTCAACTCCCAGAAGTTCCCAGCCAGCAATCTAAGGTAGTTTGAATTCCACATCTTTTAAGAGTTGTGGAAAATTAGAAACACTGGTTTATTTTTTTAAAAAAAATCAGGGATCCATCAATGAAAACCATGACAAAAAAATATAGCTCGTATACAGTTTTCAACCTTTTTCAGTGTTGTTAGTAAACACCTGCTCAGTGATGTTTCAGAGATGGGTAGATAGATCACGTGAAGTGTTAATACCACTTTATAATTCCTTGGTAAGGCCACACTTGGAATACTGCATTCAGTTTTGGTTGCCACGGTGTAAAAAAAGATGTGGAGACTCTAGAAAGAGAAGAGCAACAAAGATGATTACGGGACTGGAAGCTAAAACATATGAAGAAGGATTGCAGGAACTGGGTATGTCTAGTCTGATGAAAAGAAGGACTAGGAGAGACATGATAGCAGTGTTCCAATATCTCAGGGGCTGCCACAAAGAAGAGGGGGTCAAGCTATTCTCCAAAGCACCTGAAGGTAGAACAAGAAGCAATGGGTGGAAACTAATCAAGGAGAGAAGCAACTTAGAACTGAGGAGGAATTTCCTGACAGTTAGCACAATTAATCAGTGGAACAACTTACCTCCAGAAGTTGTGAATGCCCCAACACTGGAAGTTTTTAAGATGTTGGATAAACATATTTCTGAAATGGTGTAGGGTTTCCCTACCTAAGCAGGGGGTTGGACCTCCTTAGAAGACCTGCTTAGAAGACCTCCAAGGTCCCTTCCAACTCTGTTTTTCTGTTCTATTCTATCTGCCTGTCAAATCCAAAACAATCCAAAACCTAACCAAGTGAACTCCAAAGCAAAACAAAGCAAAATCAAACCAAACTAAATCATGACAAAACAAAAGACAAGACAAAAACATAGCTACCAGCCCATTTAAAATGGAACAGAGTTATAGGGCCAAATCTGTCCCAAATGAATGTGCTAAAAGTTCTCTGAGGCTTCTGTTCGTTGTGTTTTTACATAGCCATGCTTCCTACTATTTTTACCACTTGGGAGGAAAATAATATCATTTTGCATGCCCTAAAGCCATTGTGCAGGTTCCATAAGTTACTTCCAGATGCTGCCTTCTGCAGCTATTCCCTGCCAGCTTTGATCGATTGTGTGCCATCAGGCTGGTGTCAACTGTTAGCAACCACACAGATGTGGTTCTTCCAGATCGTCTGACAGTTCACTCATCACCACTGTAAATGAGTCCATCCACCTGGATGCTGGCTGGGGAATTCTGGGAGTTGAAGTCCACACATCTTAAAGTTGCCAAATTGAGAAACGCTGCTTTAATGAGATATTGGAGATCTGAACTTTGCTTCCATTCTGACTGTTTAATTCTTCTGCTCTTCTTTCTGCTAGTTCCTGGGGCAGCTGCAGCAGCTGCAGCAGCTGCTAAAGCAGCCAAATATGGTGAGTTTGGTCTGCATCTATTTTTACCTAAGATAGTTTTCCTTGGGAAATATAATTTTCTCTCTTTGTAGCCCATTTAACAAAAGGCTCTGGGCCTTTTCAAGATAAATGCCAACTTAGCAAGATCAATTATGGGTTCCCTTATTCCACAGTGCCATTTCTGAGTTGGGCAAGGGCAGAAATTGGGATTTTATTTTGATGCCCTATATAGGGAAAGTGCACACCTTAAGGCCACCATATGGCTGCATGTTAACTTCTGAAAGTTTTGAATGGGGTTCCCAGAATCACCTAAAATTTGCAACTGAATCATTGCTTTTGGAAATGACCAGCAGGGAACATTATTAGTGGCAATGGTAATTAATTTCTTATCTTATTGAAATTAAAACTTAATTTATTTTTTGTATGGAGTCATTCCTTTATATATCTTACCCTTGAATATCTTACAGTTGGGGTAGCTGTATCACATCACTAAGAGAGTTTCTCATTGGTCATTATTTCATTGGTGGAGAAAGAGGTGGGAAAATCTGGTTTGCATAAACACCAAACCAGGGGCGGGATCCTATCGGTTTAACAACCGGTTCGCTGCGCACGCATGGACAGTTCAGAGAATACTCAACTTCCAGATTGTTGTTTGGGAAGGAAATCAGGTGAGGCGCCGCAATCCAATCACGCGACTCAGCTGAGAAGATAAAGTAGGTAAAGCGCAGGGACGGGAGCTCTCAGCTGATTGTCGGAGCTACCTAGAGAATCCCATCCCTGCTCCAGACCCACTGATAATGACCGTGTCAAGTGACCGCCTGCCTGAGTCAGAATGATAAGGCAAAGGAAACTTTCAGAAATATGATTGCATAAAAAGCACAGCTTTTTAACACAGTATCAGTATCCATGTATGAATCAGTTACAAAGAGGGATAAGGCAGAAAGAAATTAAAAGCAAGAGCAAAGGAGATATGCCGCCATTTTAGGATTTTTTTTAAAAAAAATCTCTTTATTAAGCTGGGATTTAACAGGAGTAGGACACCTATGTGAAACCATCTTAACCTAACAGTGGAGGTGAAAGGACAGAATGGGAAACATTTGATCTTGTCTTTTTCTTTTCTTCTTATTTAACACTATCTGCACCTCGATTTAAAAAAAAAAATCAAACTTATTCTACATGGTTCAACAGGTCTCCGTCCCGGAGGTGGCGTCCTTCCTGGAGGTGGTGTCCTTCCTGGAGGTAGTGTCGTGCCTGGAGGTGGCGTCGTGCCTGGAGGTGGTGTCGTACCTGGAGGTGGCGTCATACCTGGAGGTGGCGTCGTACCTGGAGGTGGCGTCGTACCTGGAGGTGGCGTCGTGCCTGGAGGTGGCGTCGTACCTGGGGGTACGACTTATGACTTTTGACTTATATACCACTTCAGAGTGCTTTACCACCCACTCTAAGGGGTTTAGAGAATCAGCATGTTACCCCCAACAATCTGGGTCCTCATTTTACCAACCCTGAAAGGATGGAAGGCTGACTCAACCTTGAGCCGGTCAGAATCAAACTACTGGCAGTCGGCAGAATTAGCCTGCAATACTGCATTCTAACCACTGTGTAACCACGGCTCTGACCACAATTGGGATTGGAATTTCGGTGACTAAGTGATGCAGTTATTAAGTGAGTCATCATACGACCAAATCTAAATGTATGATCATTTTTACCATGGTGGTTAAGTGAATGTATTAAGCAAATCTGGCTTCCCCAATAGCAGTAGCACTTAGACTTATATACCACTTCACAGTGCTTTACAGCCCTCTCTAAGAGGTTTACAGAGTCAGCCTATTGCCCCCAACGATCTGGGTCCTCATTTTACCCACCTCGGAAGGATGGAAGCTGAGTCAACCTTGAGCCTGGTGAGATTCGATCTGCCAAACTGCTGGCAGCCGGTGATCAGCAGAAGTAGCCTGCAGTACTGCATTCTAACCACTGCGCCACCGGGGCTCTTGTCTTTGCTTGCCAGAAACTGGTTGAAAAGTTCACAGCAGGATGATGTGATTGCAAGACACTGCAACCATCGTAAATTAGATTCAGTTGCCACCTACCCAAGTTGTAATTATGTGAATGCAGGGCTAGTGGGAAAGTCATAACTTTGAGACTGTGTTGTAGGTCACTTTTTCCTAGACCGTTGCAACTTTGAATCGTTGTTAAAAATGGTCGTAAATCAAAGACTACCTGTAATCCTCAGATTTTCCTGAGACAGGAGTAATTTCCTAGCGAATCAGCCCTGCTCCCAATTTTTCATTTTGACAGGCAAAAATTAGCCGTGGCAATGGGGTTCTGATGGGAATTATTTCCTCTTCTCTCCAGGCATTCCCATAATTGGAGGACAAGGAGGAGTCAAGCCAGCTAAATACGGTATCTCTGCAGAATGAAAAAAAAAATGCTTGTAATTCATCATGCTAACTCCTCGAAATAGATATAAAGCAATATGTCTATGAAAGGAAGAGAAAATGAACGAGAGAAAAAGAGAATGAGAGGGAGGGAGAGAGAGAGAGTACAAAAGAAAGCAAAATCAACTCAGAATGGGAGAAACAACCATTTGGGAATGAGTGGCACATTTAACTTTGTTTTAGAAGGCCCAGGAGCACAAATGGATGAAAGGACGATGCAAAATAAATGATTTTTTGTTGTTACTCAGAGCAGCAGTCACCAACTGGTGGTCCGTGAGAAAATTTTGGTGGTCGGCAGAAAAATTATTTGCATTTTTTATATTGCGCTAAATCAGGAGTCCTCAAACTACGGCCCCTGGGCCGAATACATGCAATGAATGTTGCTGTAGAGAGTCTCATCCTTTGGAGGACAGAGGAGAGCAGAAATTCTGACTTGGGGTCTGCTTCAGCCTCCTGATGCGGGGCTTTGGGCGAAGGCTGGAGGGAAGTGCCGGTAGTGGAGAAGAGCCGGAGGGCCTTGTTCCAGTGGGACTGTATCATGGCCTTGAACTGGCTGATCATCTCAGCCTGCTGAGCCTCCAGGCGCCGGTACCTGGCCTTGCACTCCCGCAGGTCTTCCTTCTGCTTGGAAAGCCTATGCTTGTAGTCCTCAGTGAGGTGCTTCTGCTGTGCCTCCTTCTCAGTCGGATCCAATTTGAACTGAGCTGTTTTGCCAACTCTTTCTCATGGTGGCTGCTTAGCTCCAACAACTGCTTCCTATTGGGGCCCTAAGGAGCCCAGGTGGGCAGGGGAGGAATGGCTGGGAGGGGAGGGACGAGTCGTGGCTGGTGAGGCCCCCCTTGACATGAGTGACATCAAGTTGGCCACACCCATCCAGTCACATGACTGCCTGCCCACGCCTGCCCAGCCAGCCATTAGGCAGATCATATTAGTGGTCTGCGGGATTTAAAATTATGAATTTAGTGGTCCCTGAGGTCCGAAAGGTTGGGGACTCCTGACTCAGAGCTAAATTAAAGTCACTTTTGGCTTATGCAATTTCTGCATAGGGCTGATCCAAAATGGCACATTATCCACCTGGATATATTCTAGCAGGAGGCTCTCCTGCCTCAGGCCCCACTGGAACAAATGGAAGCCACACTAGGGAACCCCTTCTGTTCTTGCACAGCTCTATTTTTTCTTATGTACCTGGAGGCAATTCTCATGACCCAAAAGGCCAAAGGCGTTGCTTTCCCAAATGGTTGATCTCCAATTTCTTGTATTAGTATTTATTATTTAGTATTTTATTGGTCTTGTATGCCGCCCACTCCCGAAGGACTCTGGGTGGCTTACATTAACAAGGGAAAGGGATAAATAGACAAATAGACAAACAACAATTTAAAATACACAACATTGTACTGGCTCAGAACAATCATTAGGGCAGAATTTCTCATCTTGGCAACTTTAAGCTCTATGGACTTCAACTCCCAGAATTCCCTGGCCAAGGCTCTCAGAGAATTCTGAGAGTTGAAGTCCACACAGCTTAAAGTTGCCAAGGTTAAGAAAAACTGCATTAAGGAAGGCAAGCTCTGGACAAAACCCCTCCTTGAGTGAAAAAAAAATGGGAAAGTGGATGCAGCTGCCATCTGAGAAGCCTGCAGCCTGCAGGAGAGAAAAGAATTGTCATGGATATCACCATTGAGACTTATTCCCTGTCTTTGACAGGTGTCCCAGGTACTGGATTGGGTGGAACTGGCGTGGCAGGTAAGATGGTCATCTAGAATATGGAATTTCTGGGGTTGACCTTATGGCTAAGTCTTTAGCTATAGATGCTGGGCCTGGATTCTTCCTGACCCTGTTTCCTTTTTTGACACTTCAGAATATGCAGAGTTGATTTGATATGTGAAAAAAATGCAATACAGTGATGTTTGGCAGGGTGTGGTGAAGGAAAGCAGTTAGGCCCTGTCATGTAACACAGAAGTTATGTTGCTATGTGCTTGAAGAATCCTCTCTAGGCCCAGCTAGCTGCTCGCCAGCTAATCTTCATGGCCCAGTGTTATTCCTCAAGCAACATCAAACTCTGTCCTGGAAATCTGCTCCTTAATTGGAGGAACAGATTCCCAGACTAGAGGCGGAGTCAAATGTCCTGCTTTGGTTCTCAAATGCTCATCTTGAATATTGATCACCTCCCTGGCCTTGACTTCATCAGCTCCCATTGTGATTTCCATTGTACCGTTAAGTTACCTGTTGTTTCTTAGACTGCCCTGTAGCTCTTCTCACATCACCTAGAATGGGTCACCAAATGGGTCCCATAGTCGGGGCTGTCAAATTCACGGCCCACGGGCTGGTTTTGTCACGGGCTGGCCAAGTCCATGCCTGGTTTAGCAAAGGGAAGAAAAGTCTTGATACGTCATGTGATGACGCTGTGACGATGCGAGTTTGACACCCCTGCCATAGGTCCTCTTAGAACAGTTGGCCCAGGACTCTGCTATCTAAATTAGGATTAGCCAAGGCCAAAAGAGACGTCTCTTAAGACATGCTACAGGCTGGGTCTTAGGATGTTCAAAACTAGCTCGTTCAGGATTTCTACCGTGTTTCCCCGAAAATAAGACAGGGTCTTGTTTTCTTTTGACACCCCAAAATAAATACTAGGCCTTATTTTCAGGGAGGTCGTATCATTTTTGAGGTGCAGGAGGCTGTGAGTATGGTCACCTCATGGCTGCTGCTATGTTGCAATATTTTCGGGGAGGGTTTATTTTAGCACATACGCTCAAAAGCCCAATTGGGCTTATCATCTGGTGAGGGCTTATTTTCGGGAAAACAGAGTATAAAGTTTCGATAACAATCATTTCACAGCATTAGCTTCTAATGTTATATTGACATACGACCACAATTGAGTCCAAAACTTCTGTTGTTACCGTGTTTCCCCGAAAATACAACCTGTCCTGAAACTAAAGCCTTGCCACATTTTTTTGCGTGGGCAAAAATATAAGCCCACCCCCCCGAAAATAACCCCCCTGGACAACTGCCCACCTCCGACCAGGCAGAGCACCGCTCACTGACATAGCAGTATCCTGAAGGTGCCAAGCCACAGGAGCTGGGGAGGGGGAGAAAGGCGCTCACATTGCTTGCTGCCTTCAGAATACCGCTAGGTTGGGGAGTGGCATTCTGCCTCGCCGGAGGGGGGAGTTGCCCAGCTCTCCCTGCAGCAGCCGCTGCCGCACTCTGAGCATAATGTATTCTCCGGTTCAAAACTCCAAAACTCGGCTGCGGAGTCTTCCAGCAGCGGTTGCTTTAGGAGTGCACTCTATGGTTGTGGGCTGGCTGCTGGAAGACTCTGTAAGAGAGTCTTCCAAACAGAGAGTCTTCCAGCAGCCAGCCCACAACAATACAGTGCATTCCTAGAGCGGCTACTGCTGGAAGACTTTGCAGCCAAGTTTGGAACCAGAGAAGGTTGAGGCTAGGAGGCATGCCTGCTGGGGGCGGAACAGGTGCTCGCGCAATCCCCTTCTCCAGCCCGACAGAGCTCCATGCACTGACCTAGGGGTATCCCTAATGTGCCAAGCCGTGGGAGCTGGGGAGCGGGCAGAGCACCACGTGGCTTGGCACCTTAGAGATACCCCCTAGGTCAGTGAATGGCGCTCTGCCTAGCTGGAGAGGGGGTTTGCCGGGTGGTTGCTCATGAGCTTGGTCACCTCATGGCTGCTTCGCCCCTGAGGCTGTGCCCGGTTCTTCGGGAGCCAGTTTGCAAGGGAGCAGCCACCCGGCAACCCCAAAACACTAAGCCCTCCCCTATAATAAGCCCAAGGCCATATTTTGTAACTAAAAAGAAAATAAGACCCTGTCGTATTTTCGGGGAAACATGGTGAGACATTGTTAAATGAGTTTTGTCTCATTTTACAATCTTTCTTGCCGGAGATTTTAAGGGAATCACTGCCATTGATAAGTTAGTAACCCAGTTGTTAAGAGAATCTGGCTTCCCCATTGACTTTGCTTGTCAGAAGATCACAAAAGATGATCACATGACTTTGGGACACAGCAATGAAACACGAACCAGTTGCCAAGCATCTGAATTTTGATCACATGATCACGGGGATGCTGCAAAGACCATAAGTGTGAAAAAATGGTCATAAGTCACTTTTTTCAGTGCTGTTGTAACTTTTAACGGTCACTAATGAATTATTGTAAGTCATGGACTCCCTGTCCTGACCCCAGAAAGCCTAACCTGGAACTCTGATATTTTGGACTACATCATTCCCATGTCCTTGCCTTTGTCTCTGCTGGAAGAGATACATGGGAATTTAAATCCAAATCATCTGAAGGGTCAGGAAAATTTCTGGCTTTTATAATATTAGTACTGTAGCCTCTAGTGACTTCCTCAATTCATATTAACACTGAATGATGTACGTTCAGTTCTGGATTAATTCACCAAGATTGAAACTGAGTGTTTGGCAATTCTTAATGTAGCTTAAATTCACCATTTCTTTTACACACACAAAATACCATTGATTCTCTTCAAGATCCTTCCTGGTTAGATTCAAGAGCAACCGGGCCAAAAGACAAATATTCCATATTGCATTTCAACTAGATATATGGTTTGTTTCTGATGGAGATTTTCTTTGGGGAAAAAAAACCCCACAGGTGTTGGAGGAGGATACGGAGTCCCTGGACTTGGTGGAGGCGGTTACGGAACTGGTGCCGGAGCTGGAGGTCTGATCCCCGGTGGGCAAAGATGCTTCTGGGAGGGGGGGGGAAGGGGGAGGGCAATTCAGGATGGGAATTATGGCCACATTTGTGTTAGTCGAATCTTTTCAAAACTGGAAATGTGAGGAGCCACCAGTTAAACTTGGTCTGCCATTAATTAATTAATTGATTGATTGATTGATTGGGATTTGTAGAAACACTCTAGATCAGTGTTTCTTAACCTTGACTATTTTAAGATGCGTGGACTTCAACTCCCAGAATTCCCCAGCTAGCATGCCCTATATTCCAAATACTACTATCAATTTTACAGTCATTGTAAGCTTAGATCAATTCTTGACCGATCTTAAACTTTGCTCCTTGTAATACAAAATAGAAGAATATTAAGTCGGGATGTAGGAAGAAAATCTGAGCGACCATAATGGGATATATATATATATATATATATATATAGATAGATAGATAGATAGATAGATAGATAGATAGATAGATAGATAGATAGATAGATATGGATATGGATATGGATATGGATATGGATATGGATATGGATATGGATATGGATATGGATATGGATATGGATATGGATATGGATATGGATATGGATATGGATATGGATATGGATATGGATATGGATATATACACATACATACATACATACATATACATATACATACATACATACACACACACACACACACACACACACACATACATACATACATATATATATATATATATATAGAGAGAGAGAGAGTTACAACCCCCGGTATGCCCAAATATGGGAGGAAGATTACTACTACTATATTTGGGCTTACCGGGGGTTGTAACTCTAAATAGATACCTTCCCCCCCGGCACAGCTGATAAGGAGTCGAACTCTGTGGCTTAGTGGTTAACACATCTGCCTAAGATGCAAGACAGCACAGGTTCGATTCTCAGTAAGGGTATGGCTAGCTGATGAGAGCTAAATAGCTTGAAATAGATCTATACTAGTCTTCCTTTATTTATTTATCAGCGCAAACACACACACACACACACACACACACACACACACATATATATATATATCCCCCTTCAAAATACCTTAACCCTCATGCATCTATACCAGGGGTCTCCACCCTTGGCAACTTTAAGCCTGGCGGATTTCAATTCCCAGAGTTCCCCAGCCAGCAAAGCTTTGCTGGCTGGGGAATTCTGGGAGTTGAAATCCACCAGGCTTAAAGTTGCCAAGGGTGGAGACCCCTGACCTATACAACCAATTCAAAGTTTTTTTTAAAAAAAGTCCAGTTCTTCTTATATCCATGCAGTTTTCTTAGCAGTGTAAGCAAAAAGGTTTTGCCACTGCCGTCTCTAGGGCTGCTTTAAAAAAAAAATCCAGTCTAGTGAATAACTAGAATAACTAGATTTCTAACTTGGTATTAACAAGTAATTGCCATCCACGTACTAACCAGCTTCCAGGATCTGTCAGTTCAGAACTGGTTTACAAGCAGCTAAAATAATTAGAAGAATCCTATTAAGCAAATGAGGAAGGTATCTTTCTCCCTATCGCCTTTCAGCCTTACTTCATTCATAGGTAGAGCTCGCCTCTGCCTCCAGCCTCAAGTGACAATATCTTTATTTATTTAACATATTTCTATGACGCTACAATTCTAGGAGACTCTTGGAGGCTTAGATAGAACACATTCAGATTGCAAACATCTGGGACAGAATAAAACAATTGCAAACAGGATAAAACTAAATACCAGAATAACAAGAGTTGGAAAGGATCTTGGAGGTCTTGTAGTCCAACCCCTTGCTCAAGCAAGAGACTCTACACCATTCACGATAAGGGTTTATCCAGTCTCTTTTTAAAAGCCTCCAATGATGGAGCACTGACATCTTCTGGAGGCAAGTTATTCCACTGATTAATTATTCTAACTGTCAGGAAATTTCTCCTCAGTTCTAAGTTGCTTCTCTCCTTGATTAGTTTCCACCCATTGCTTCTTGTTTTGCCCTCAAGTGCCTTGGAGAATAGTTTGACTCCCTCTTCTTTGTGGCAACCCCTGAGATATTGGAACACTGCTATCGTGTTTCCCCTAGTCTTTCTCTTCATTAAACTAGACATACCCAGTTCCTGCAACTGTTCTTCATATGTTTTAGCCTCCAAATAGCATAAATTGAAATAAGGATGGCAAAATTTAGATCAAGGGAAAGTTTTCTAAAACAATTACATTTTTAAAAGTTTCCAAAAGACCAATAAAGATAGAGCCAATCAACAAGGCTGGGACTGCCACAAAGAAGCAGCACTACCTTTCCCCCGCTCTCTTCCTCCCTCCCTCTCCCTAACACTAACCCTCCTTCCTCTCTCTCACACACACAAACACACACACAGAATTTCCTGAAAATGTGAGGTTTACAGCAGTTGCTCCCTGGAAGATCTGATTGGATTGTTCAATTCTGATGGGAGAAGGGGGTCCTTGAGGTGTCAAGGAACCAAGCCATAAGGGGCTTTATAGGTCAGCATTTTACATTGGACCTGGAAACCAACTGGCAATCAATGCAGGATGAGAAATCCAGTGTAATTTGTTCCCAGTACTGAAAGTCTGAAACAGTGATGGCAAACCTTTTTGGCACCAAGTGCCCAAACCGGAACGTGCGTGAATGCACACCCGAGTGCCAAAAACCCGAAGACCAGTTGGCCAGAGTACATGCTGGCTTAGGGTTTCCAGCATGCACATGAGCACCGGCCAGCTGGTGTTCGTGCATACCTGAAGACCAGCTGGCCAGTGTGTTCATGCCTGGGTTTTGGCCGTTTTTGGCTGTTTTTTGGCGTGCCATAGCTTTGCTATCACGGGTCTAAAAGGATTGGGGCAACTGCATTTTGGACTAGTTGTAGTTGTAGTTTCTCAGGGATTCCGGGAGTGGAACAGTGGTGGGATTCCAAATCTTTTCTTACTATGAGAGTGTGCTTTGTACACGCACGTGCCTAACACTTGCTTTGTGTATGTGCACAGCACTCAAAGACCGTCCTCTGTATCAGCACTGGGGAGCTGAGCTGATTTTTAGCTCAGCTGAGATATGGCAATCTGCTCTGCCACATGAATCAGCTGAACTAAAAAAAACAAGGGAACATAGGACAGGAAAAGACGGGGGTGGGAGGGTGGGGCCAGCCAGAGGTGGTATTTGCCGGTTCTCCAAACTACTCAAAATTTCCACTATCAGTATGCCAGAACCGGTCCGAACCAGCTGAATGCCACCTCTGGAATGGAGGTCCACCCATCTTAAAATTGTCACCGTTGAGAAACATTGATTAAAGTTATATCATGAGATTGCCATTCTAAAGAGCTACTTGTATTGTTTCTGCGGGTTCCAGCACTGGTATTCTAATTGCTGTTGAGTCAGTAGAGAAAAACACCATTCTTTCCTAGGATTGAAAACAATGTCTTACTTTCTCCCAATTCTCAGCCACGACGATAAAAAGATTGGGCATCTTCTGCAAACGCTTCCCATCTCCCCACGTTTGTTCTAAAAGAGTGGCTTATCTTGTGTATGGTTTCCTTAAGGACAAGCAATTCCTGCATTTCTCTTTCTCTTTTTTCCCTTTTAACTAGAGGGAGAAAACAAAATATCCAAGTTTTTATAAAATAATATGCCAGAGAGCTGTATAGTGGAACGGAAGTCAAAAGTGGAACGGAACTCAAGAGTCAAAGTTCTACTGAAAGATAACATGTTAGATATTTTGGCAGGCCCACAGCTGCACTTGCATGATGTTGAGTGGGCTGAAAAAGTCCACAAACATGTCAGGGGCACACTGGCTGGGTTTGCATGTGTTCATCTATATCTTAGCTTAACCACAATTTATCCAGCTAACTCAGGGGTCAGCAAACTGTGGCTCTGGAGCCGCATGTGGCTCTTTCCTCCCTCTGCTGCGGCTCCGTCACCGGTCGGTGCCACAATTTTGAGAGGAGCTTCCAGTGGGGGGGGGGGGAGAGAAGCCCAGTGCGCCAGGAGAAGACTCTATGGCAAAGGGAGGGTTTTCCAGTTGTCTCCACAATTGATAGGGCTTTCGGTTATGACAGGTAGAGGAAAAAGGACGCCGCGCTAGGAGGAGACTGTATGGTGAGGGAACTGAACTTCCGGTCAGCTCCAGAATTGAACAGGGGGCTTCCAGTTAGGACTTTTGTGGGCCCCAGTGTTTTCTTTTCTGTGGGAAACGGGTCCAAATGGCTCTTTGAGTGTTTAGGTTTGCCGACCCCTGAGCTAACCCAAGCTTTTGGAATCACACTAAACAACTGTAGCATAAACTAACCACATGGAAGGATGAAACCAGCATACGAAGCTGAATTGCAGTTGGCTAGCTTGAAACACAATGTTTGAATACTGCTTTTGGTACTCTAACGGCAAGAGTCCTCTTTACACGTGTGCAAAATCATTGGCTGCCTCAGTCCTCCAATACTTCATTTAACTGTGTCAATCAAGTGTCCTCTGTGCTTGACCCTTTGAAGTCTTTTTATGCTTTCTCCCACCTGTTCCCCTCTATTGCAGCAACTGGCACTGGCTATGGATTATCTCCTATTTACCCAGGTATGTTGTCGAGGGGAGGCCTCAGGTCCTAGCAGACCAGAGGTGAAATTCAGCAAGTTCTGACCAGTTCTGGAGAACCAGTAGTGGAAATTTTGAGTAGTTCAGAGAACTGGCAAATACCAACTCTGGCTGGCCCCAGAGTGGGGTGGGAATGGAGATTTTGCAGTATCCTTCCCCTTTGCTATGCCCACCAAGCCACGCCCACAGAACCGGTAGTAAAAAAAACCTGAATTTCATCACTGTGGCAGACCCAAATGCTGGAAGGCGCTCTGGGCTAAATAATCTTTGTCTGGCCAGAATAGCAAGCCTGTGTCCTGAGAGCAATGATTATCAAATGATGGTTTCCCCCCCCCCACCCCGTGTGTACTACCTCAGTAACATTAACTGTTGTAATTAACAGAGCAATGCCCCATAAAAATTCTTCCAGGGGTTATTAATAAAGAAAATAGACTGGCCCAGTCAATACAACACTTACAGCACAATGGCCAGATTTCCTGTAATGTATTAAACCTGGGTTAATGAAACAACTGCTGCATTCATATCATGTGCTCTCAACCCCATGGCTAGTTTACCCCACAGAATTGGCTACATCTCCACAATTCACAGGGGCAGAAACTACTTCATTTTCATTGAGCATATGTTGCAGTTTCTCTGGTTTTAGCTTTGCATGTTGTGTGAACCAGCCATTTGCTTTTTTTTACACCATGGTTCAGCAAATGATGGCTTACTGCAATGCATGGATCCGGCCACTGACAAAGAAGCGCTTTAGATGGGCCCATTTTTCTCAGCAATTCTTAGCACAGCGGGGAAAGGGGTGGTAGTGACTAAAAGGGGTAAAGGCAATGCTAACAAGATTTTCTCTCTCCTTTGGGATCCACAGGTGGAGGTGTACCCGGCTATGGAGGTAAGAGCAGTACTTTAGGGGGAGGAAAGGGGCAAAGACTGGGGTGAAATCCAGCAGGTTCTGACAGGTTCTGGAGAACCGGTAGCGGACATTTTGAGTAGTTCGGAGAACCGGAAAATGCTACCTCTGGCTGGCCTCAGGAGTGGGGAGGGAATGGAGATTTTGCAGTATCCTTCCCCTGCCATACCCACCAAGCCACGCCATGCCCACCAAGCCACGCCCACCGAACCGGTAGTAAAAAAAAATGAATTTCCCCAATGGGCAAAGAATAGTGCAGAAGTTAACTGATTAACTAACCTTGAATGACTCCCCTTTTCTCTCTACACACACAGGTAAACCTCCCAAGCCCTATGGAGTCCTGGGGGCACTTGGCTACAAAAGTAAGTGGCACCATAGCTTGGAAAGATAACCTGATTGAGGGCTACCGCTTCTTTTTATTTCCAAAACTGCCATGCTCAGAGACAGTCTGCTTCCAACAATTTGACCCTGAGTTGAAAGAAGAAGACTGATACTCAACATGCCTGCCACAGAATCTCCCAGTCAGAAACAAGATGTCAGGGCAGCTGATTGGCTGATCTGATTCTTGCAGGACAGATTTGGTCCTCGTGTCCAGTTAGCTGGGGAATAGCAATAGCAATATAGCAATAGCAGTAGACTTATATACCGCTTCATAGGCCTTTCAGGCCTCTCTAAGCGGTTTACAGAGAGTCAGCATATTGCCCCCAACAATCTGGGTCCTCATTTTACCCACCTCGGAAGGATGGAAGGCTGAGTCAACCCTGAGCCGGTGAGATTTGAACCGCTGACCTGCTGATCTAGCAGTAGCCTGCAGTGCTGCATTTAACCACTGCGCCACCTTGCTCAGGGAATGCCTGAGCACCACCTATAACCTGTTCCCAAAACAGTAATCGTCATCTGAACTAGTTTTGGGGATCCTCAGTAGAGGTGCAGGAGTAGCTGGTGGGAGTTTGACCCCGCTTAGTTTCCAAGCCCAGAACAGATTCTACCCAGTACCAAAACTGTCTATATACTGTAGGTTTCAAAACCAAAATCTGAAATCAAACTTCCTCTTTGTACCTAATGGTTTTGCTATTTAAATTCCAGAATCATCCGTTAATTAAGTCGCCTGGATTTGTACAAATCACGCTAACCCACATACACAACCAAGGACATGGATGTTATTAAAGCTGAACGCATGGAGTTCTTGGTGCTCTTGGCTTGGTCGGCTGCTTGGCTATAGCGCTGATGAATCTACTTAGTTGGGTAGCAATAGCAATAGCACTTAGATTTATATACTGCTTTACAGTGCTTTACATCTCTCTCTAAGCGGTTTACAGTCAAGCCTATTGCCCCCAACAATCTGGGTCCACATTTTACCCACCTTGGAAGGATGGAAGGATGAGTCAACCTTAGGCCTGGTGGGATTTGAACTGCTAAATTGCAGTCAGCTGACAGTCAGCAGAAGTAGCCTGCAGTACTGCACTCTAACCACTGTGCCACCGAGGCTCCGAGGATAAGGAAATACTTGCAAACAAATAACCAAGTTCAGAGAGCACCAAGAATGCCACAGTTCAGCCTTGAGCTACAGATATTTTTCTTCTATTGGAAGTCGAACATGTCTGAATAAAATAACTGGGCCTTCAACAAACCCATTTAAAAATGTTGCATCCCACCCAAGCCAGGGGCAGAATCACCAGGGCCGTTTCTGGATTGGCAAGTCCCCTTGGCCCCTACCTGCCGGACGGCTTGGTCATTCTGTCTCTCTCTTCTGTTTTCAGGAGGAGTCGGCCGGAAGAGGAAGTAGCCCAGACCGATAGCCTACCATTCACCTCATGAACTTTGGTGCTACTGCCTGGTCTCGAATGTACCCCCACCCCACCCCTGAGAAAAGCAGAGATTCCACCACCGCCGCTGCCAACACAGCCCCATGCCTTGCCACCCCCGGCTGGCCCCCCTCCCTCTCACTGGTGCTACAACCATCCCACAGGGGGCGTCCCTGCCTTCAGCTCCCTGGGGCCCTTTGGTGCTGCAGCCTAGGAGGGCTGCTTTCAGAGGGGGCGGCCTGAGCACTTTAACCCACTCCTGAGCCCCGTGCCCACAAGTGGGGGGACGGGAGCCGTCGGCCAGGTGGCCCTGCTTCTTCCCTGGTCTCTCTCTGCTGGCTCCTCTTTGGATCTAAGTGTGTGTGGGGGGACACCCCTCGTTTTGCCGTGAGCCCCATGCCAGGCCATTCTTCCCTTCCCCCTGAACACACTGCCTCCGTTTGGAGGGGAGCAGCTCAGGCCAAGCTGTCAGTGCCAATGGGATTAGCCTTAATCCTGGAGCTTCTGCTGGCTGCCAGGCTCGGGTGGATTAGCACGGCCAGGCCACAGCATCCGTACCATAGCTAACGTGGACGTCGTCATGACATCGTCCAGCTCCCAATGAACGGGCTGGCCAGGGACCTCTGTACATGACCAGCCAACCTGCTCCACATCTTCATGTTTAATCACTTCGATGTAACTGGGATGGGACACTTTTTATAAAGAAGAAACAGTAACTGCTTTCCCCAAAAAATAAAATAAATAAAACCTGACTAATAAATAATGTTTTAAAGGTAATCTCTCTCTCTCTTTCTCTTTTTTTCGCTTGTTGCTATTTTCAGAAAAGATATAGTAGTCCTTGACTTACATCTGTTTGTTCTGTGACTGTTCAAAGTTACAACAGCACCCAAAAAAGCTACTTACAAACAGTCCTCACACTTGCAACTATAGTAGCATCTCCAGAATCATGGGATCAAAATTTGGGTGCTGGGCAACCTGCCGGTATTTACAAGGGTTGCAGCAGCAGCCAATTTGTCACCTGATTTCTATTTGCAATCTTTCTAGCAAAGTCAAGTTGGATTCACTTACCGTGTTTCCCTGACCCCGGAAATAAGCACTTGGCCTTATTTGGGGGGAGGTCTTATTATTTTTGAGGTGCAGGAGGCAGTGAGTGTGTCACCTCATGGCTGCTGCTGTGTTGCAATATTTTGGGGGGAGGGCTTATTTTAGTGCATGTGCTCAAAAGCCCGACTGGGTTTATTATCTGGGGAGGTCTTATTTTCAGGGAAACAGGGTAACAAGTATGGCAAGTTGGATTCACTTAACAACTATGGGCAAAAAAGGTAATAGCAATAGCAATAGCAGTTAGACTTATATACCGCTTCATGGGGCTTTCAGCCCTCTCTAAGCAGTTTACAGAGTCAGCATGTTGCCCCCAACAATCCGGGTCCTCATAAAATATCATGGATATTTTGGTCTTAGTTGTAGCCATAATTCCGGGACTCTGTATATTTTCCAAATTGACCCATCTGATCAGATCTGGATCGAAGTTCCCAATAGCCTTGATAGCAGAATGCAGTTGCTCCAGCAACTCTGTGGCTATGTTTTGTCCTTGGTCTTACACAAAGGAAAAACCACCCACCTAATATGAACACATTTATCTGTTATTGTGGCTGATTTTTTTTATAATTCACACTCAAGAGTGTAGCTGCTGTTGGAAACATTAATCCCTGCTCTCCTTACCTTGTGCTTCGGTTAACAATACAACCTTATTAATACAGGCAGTCCTTTACGTCCAACCACAACTGAGCCCAAAATTTCTGTTGCTAAGTGAGACATCAGGACACAGTGGCTAAGATGCTGAGCTTGTCGATCAGAAAGATCGGCAGTTTGGCATTTCGAATCCCTAGTGCTGCATAATGGAGTGAACTCGTGTTACTTGTCCCAGCTTCTGCCAACCTAGCAGTTCGATAGCACGTAAAAAATGCAAGTAGAAAAATAGGGACCACCTTGGTGGGAAGGTAACAGCGCTCCATGCACCTTCGGTGTTTAGTTCAGTGACCATGGAGATGTCTTCGGACAAGGCTGGCTCTTCAGCTTTGAAACGGAGATGAGTACCGCCCTCTAGAGTCAGGAATGACTAGCATATATGTGCAAGGGGAACCTTTACCTTTACTTTAAGTGAGACAAGTGAGCTTTGCTGGATTTTACAACCTTTCTTGCCACAGTTAAGTCAATCCCTGCAGTTGTTAAGTGAATCTGGCTTCCCCATTGACTTTGTCAGAAGGTCGCAAAAGGGGAATCACATGACTCCAGGACCCAGCAACCATCATAAATAGGACTCAGTTGCCAAGCATCTGAATTTTGACTGGGAGGGAGGGGTTTTTTGCAATCATCGCTAAGTGTGAAAAATGCTCATAGGTTGCTTTTTTCAGAGCCGTTGTAACTTCAAACAGCCACTAAACAAATTGTTGTAAGTTGTGGAGTACCTGTATCTGAATACTTCTTATTAAAGTAAATTATTCTACATGTGTTAGAGCATGTTTAGCCTGATTATCAATCAATGCATATTCTGGGTTAGCAGAATGTACTATGCTAAAACCTAACCAAGCAGGCAGGACATACATAGCATTTTTGTCTCAGGTGTTGGGGCTAGAATGAGTTCATGCCTACAGGATCATAATAAATGTCATCCCTTAATCACTATCAATGGTTATTTACCAATTTTAACTGAAATGATTTCATTTTTGTATCTTGCTTATTGTACACCACCCAGAATTGTGGCGTTCAAGTGGAGGGGGGCATATAAATTTATCCAATGAATAAATGTACATACACGCACACACTGAGCAAATATAGTCATTATATTTTCAGTAATCTTTCTTTTAATACAAATCCAGCCACGGCGATGTCTCATGACTTCCTTATCTTTTAAAAAATAGCCACGGATAAGTACCCCATGCGAAGTGGAGGTGTTTATAATGACTTAGAGGCATTATAAATCATTGGAACCACATGTTTTAGGGTAGCATATCGGATGGTGGGAACTGATAAGGTTTTTTTGCCTTATGGATTTTCTTGAAGTTTCTGGTTGGCCATGATTGGAAGTACAGCAGAATGCTGCATTAGATAAGAATAAGACAAGGAAAAATGTATCATGCTATCAAATGGCTCTTCTATATGAAGAGGCAGTATATAAAGTAGATATTACTTTATATTAGTGTACATACTAGTGTGCTATAGAAAAATCTTTTGAAATAAAACTCCAGACTAGCAGAATATTTAGAGAATATTTAGAGCAACTGGGAACAGAACAGACAGCAGGAAAGTGCAAGAAGACACTGCCAGTAAAAGAGGCATCCTCTTATAGTTAAGAAAGAGTTGATGTATAACATGAGATGGAGCAATCTATAGTTTATGTCATGAAAAAAAGAATATATGGGTAATCCTTGACTTACAACAGTTCAACTTACAAAAGCACTGAAAGAAGTGGCTTATGACCGTTTTTCACACTTACAACCTTTGCAGCATCATGTGGTCAAAATTCCGACACTAGGCAACTGGTTCATGCTTATGACCGTTGCTGTGTCCCAAGGTCATGTGATCACCTTTTGCAATCTTCTGACAAGCAAAGTCAATGGGAAAGCCACTTAACAACCAGGTCACTAACTTGCCAACTTCAGCGATTCACTTAACAATGGTGGCAAGGAAGGTTGTAAAATGGGACAAAACACACAACAAGTATCTCATTTAATGACAGAAATTTTGGTCCCCAATTGAGGTCGTAAGTCAAGGACCACGTGTACTTCTCTGTAGAAACTGTATAGAGCAAAATTGTATTTGAACATATTAGGAGTCTGGTAATTTCCATGTAATTTCCTTTTCCGATTTAATGGAATATATTGAAAGGCATAAACTTTCATAAGTTCCATCGCACATCACCTATCAAATATGTCTTTTTGATGTGATCAGTTATGACACAATATCACCCCAATCCTCCCTGTACAACTGAGCTAACAGCATACTTTCAACTTACCACTATTTGTTTAGCAACCATTCAAAGTTACATTGGCACTGAAAAACATGATTTAAACATGGTTCTTGCCCTTAGGACCACTGTAGTATCCCCACAGTCCCATGATTACAATTTGGTAACCAGCATGCATTTTTGATTGCTTCAGAATCCCAGGTAGAGGTGGTTATTCGTCAGGTTCTGACCACTTCTGGAGAACCAGTAACGGAAATGTTGAGTAGTTCAGAGAACCGGTAAATACCTGACTATTCTCTGTCTTCTGAGTCCCAGCTGATCGGGAGAAAATGGGGATTTAGTGGTAACCTTCCCCTGGAGTGGGGAGGGAATGGGGATTTTGTAATATCCTTCCCTTGCCACACCCACCAAGCAACACCCATCAAGCAGCGCAACGCCCACCAGGCAACACCCACCAAGCAATGCTCACAATGCCCTGGTAGTATTTTTTTTTGAATCCCATCATTATGCGATTGCCATTCGCAACTGTCCCAGCCAGCTTCTGACAAAAGAAGTCAATGTGGGGCATCAGATTCACTTAATGACTGCATAATTCACTTAGCAACTGCAGCGATTCACCTAACAACCACGGTCCCAAAATTGGGCACCAGTCAATAAGAACCTTGCTTAACGACAGAAATACTGGCCCCAACTGTAGTCATACATTGTGGATTACCTATACACAAGAAGGAAGAATCCATGCCACATCAGGTACAGGAAAGAATGTTTTTCTGTTCCCAGATAAAAGAACTGTGAGTTGCTTATGGCTTTCTGAATGTGTGTAATCTGAAAAGTGTTGGGTTCCCAGCTGGAGTATAGGAATGCAAGCATTTTACAACAGTAATACAGAGCACGGAACATCAAATTCCTGAATTCAGACTTTTCCTGGATTTACGTAAATTAACTGAAATAGACAAACAGGCTGGGTTTGCACATGTTAAGCTGCAAAAAAAACCTATCAAAATTTTCATATTGTGCAAGTAAAGTTGCTAAGCCTTTATTTGACATCGTAAATGAACTTTGTGAGCTCAACCTACATGTGGTTTAAATCTTTGATGGTCCTGCTTCTTCATAATTCTGGGATCATCTCCAGCTCCAGTACTTGGAACTTACTGTACTTACTTTCCATAGCTACTCACTACACCAGGAACTACGCAGGAAATTTAAATGCATTTAATTCTAACAAATAAATATTGCCTAGCTAAGTCAAATCTGTCAAATCTATACTGTTTCCCTGCCTATTTAACTTATATGCAGAGCACATCATGAGAAAGGCGGGGCAAGATGAATCAAAAGTTGGAATTAAGGGTTAGCCTCAAATATGCAGATGATACCACTCTAATGGCAGAAAGGGAAGAGGAACTAAAGAGTCTTTTAATGGGAGTTAAGGAGGAGAGTGCAAAAGTTGGCTTGAAACTCAACATTAAGAAAAATAAAATCATGGCATCCGGACCTCTCAATTCCTGGCAAAATGATGGGGAAGAAATGGAGGTAATGACAGATTTTATTTTCCTGGCTCCAAGGTCACCACAGATGGGGACTGGAGCCAAGAAATTTAAAGAAGCTTGCTCCTGGGGAGGAAAGTTATGGCAAATCTAGTCATCATACTAAAAAGCAGAGACATCACTCTGACAACCAAAGTGTGTATAGTCAAGGCTATGGTTTTCCCAGTTGCAATGTATGGCTGTGAAAGTTAGACCATAAGAAAGGCTGAGCGCCAAAGAATTGAGGCCTTTTGAACTATGGTGCTTGAGAAGATTCCTGCAAGTCCCTTGAACTACAAGGCCATCAAATGGGTCAGTCCTAGAGGAGATCAACCCTGACTGCTCTTTAGAAGGCCAGATCCTGAAGATGAAACTCAAATACTTTGGCCACCTAATGAGAAGGTGGAGAAGAGCCTAATGCTGGAAATGACTGAGGGCAAAAGAAGAACGGGACAGCAGAGAATGAGGTGGCTGGATGGAGTCACCGAAGCAGTAGGCGTGAGCTTAAATGGACTCCAGAGGATGGTAGAGGACAGGAAGGTCTGGAGGAATGTTGTCCATGGGGTCACGATGGGTTGGACACGACTTCACAACTAACAACAACAAAGTCAAATCAAATCATAAGTCCCTGATTTATGACCGCAACTGAGCCCAAAGTGTCCATTGCTAAACAAGGCAGTTGTTAACGGAGCTTTGCCCCAAATCATTGCAGTTATTAAATGAACCACGTGGTCCTTAAGAAAACCTGGCTTCCCCCATTGACTTTGCATGTCAGAAGCCAGAAGCCAGAAGGTTACAAATGACAATCACATGTCCCCAGGTCAGTACAGCTGTCATAATACATGCCAGTTGCCAAGTATCCAAATTTAGATCACGTGACAGTGAGGATGCTACAATGTTCATATAAGTGTGAAAAATGGTCATAAGGCACTTGTCAGTGTTGTAACTTCAGACAGTAAAGAAATGGTTGTAAGTTCAGGACTACCTTTATTATAAATAAGAATGCTGTGTGAATGGATGTCATGTATTTCCTTTAGTTTAACCTACCTGGAAGGATTGTTGTGAAGGTACAAAAGGGGAACACACTGTTTCCCTGCGCTCCTTGGAGGGATGCAGAAGCCATCAACTCAAATCCACTTACTATTAGTACAATTTACAGGTAATGCTCTATTTACAACCCCAAAATTTCTGTTACTAAGCAAAATATTTGTTAAGTGAATTTTGCCCCATTTTACAACCTTTCTTGCCACGGTTGTTAAGTAAATCTGGCTTCCCTGTTGATTTTGGCTTGCCAGAAGGTCCCCTTCGCATGACCACATCCCCTTAAAGTATGCAAACTTGTCTATGGAGATTCTCAGTCAACCAGGTCATGGTTAACAGGAACAGAATAACAGAGTTGAAAGGGACCTTGGAGGTCTTCTAGTCCAACCCTCTGCCTAGGCAGGAAACCCGACACCACTTCAGACAAATGGTTATCCAACATCTTCTTAAAAACTTCCAGTGTTGGAGCATTCACAACTTCTGGAGGCAAGCTGTTCCACTGATTAATTGTTCTAACTGTCAGGCAATTACTTCTCAGTTCTAGGTTGCTTCTCTCCTTGATTAGTTTCCACCCATTTGGTTGTCCCAAAGGTGCTTTTTTCAATCACTTTCTGAGATTTTCTTTGGAGACGTTTCGCTTCTTCTCCAAGAACTTGCTTTCTGTCAGCAGGGATGAGATGGCTTTCCCCAACCCTTCCATCCCAACCAGTTTTTTGGTTGTTGTTTTTTTTGTTTAAATCTTCGAGAAGTGTCCCTCAGAGGCGCTCCGCGGCCGCCCTCGGCGAACTGACGCCTGGATCCTCCTCGTGAGACCCTCTTTCCTCCTCCGAGGCCCAGCGCGACGCGTGGCCCCGAACGCCGACTGGCCGCAAGCCCGGGACATCGCTCCCCTTCCCCCCCCCCCCCCCACCATCACCACGCCACGAGCTCCTGCAGCCGGCGAGCGGGGAGGGGCCAGGCCTCCAGGCATCGGCTCGCCTGGTGCTTTGCATTGGCTGGGAGAGAAGGGCAGGGAGAGAGAAGGAGGGGGGGGGGTCCGCTCGCTTGCTCGCTCGCGCGCTCTTCCTCTTTAGACCCGCCTCCCTCTCTCCCCCCCGCCCCATTTTCCCAGCGCTGCCTCGTAGTCGGCCCCGGTGAGTCTGCAGCCGGCGTAGTCCGCCCGGTGGCCCGCCCTCCCTGCCCCCCTCCCTTGCCGCTGCCGAGCCGGAGGTGGAGACGCTGCTGCCGCCGCCGCCGCCGCCGCCGTGCTGCTGCTACTGCTACTGCCTAACCGGGCCAGGCGGGGGCGGTTGCATGAGGTTGATGCTGCTGTGCTGCACTTGGAGGGACGAGCCCATGGGAGAGGACGAAGGTGGGTCGGGAGATTCCCCCTGCGCCTTCCCACCTCCCTCCCTCCCTCAACCGCCGGCCTGCTTCCTCGGGGAGGGAGGGAGGAGGGGGAAGCGATCTCTTGGACGCTGCAATCCTCCGCAGGTGACCTTGAGTCCCGCCGGGAACTGAGCTGCCTTGACTCGCAAGACGCGCGCGAGCAGGCAGGCATTCGCACGTGAAACTACTAGCGAGCTCTCGATGCGTTTATCCCCTACCCCCCCCCCGCCTCCCCGCCTCCCCTGTGCCTTGCGGGTTGGAGGAGGAGGAGGAGGGGGGTTTAAATGGGGACTTGGCAGGCCCATGACGGGAGAGATGCCCTTGGCACGTCGAAAGGGGACCTTGACGCAATCCCCCCCTCCTTTTTTTTCGCCTACCGCCTCCCCGCACTCGACCCCCGGTTTCATTTGGACCCGGGCTCGCCGGCTCGAAACTAGTTGTTCCCGCAAAAACTAAAAAAAAAAAAAAAAATCAAATTAAAAAAAATGGTAGGGGTCCCTCTGCGAGCAGGTATAGAATAGCGTTTTCTTCTCCCGTTCAAGCCACGGAATTCCTACTTCGGATACTTTCAAAAGAAAAGAAAAAGGCAACGAAGGGGGACGGAGCTGGCAAAATACAAATCTATAGCCATTTCAAATCCCTCCTCATCCCGTAGGTGCTGTCCAGGGTGCTGCCTGATCTTAGTCTCCCGATGCCATTTCCCTGCCTACCAAGAACAAATGACCCCTAGTTAGCTAAGGGACAGGAGGGGGGAAAATTCTTGAACGAGATGAATTAAGGGCGCGATTCTTCTTTCACTGCATGTTTCCAGCAGGAAATTTCAGTGGTATTATAACTTTGGAAATAATTCTCCCCTTTTAGACCTTTTTCCGTCTTGCACTGTGTACTGTAACTTATACTGTAACGTAAGAGCTGGTTTGAAATGATATTGTTAATAAGATGCAGATCTACAGCAGGACTTGGGGTTCCCCCCCTCCCTTCAGCCCTTCTTCATTCTTCCCATCTTTTTGACCCCGTGCTAAAATAAAGGGCTTGGGGCAGGAATTAATGCCATTTGTAGAAAGAAAGTGAAACAATGAGAGGTAACTCTGTACATGCTTCGAGACCCTTTTCCTCTTGTGGTGGAGGATTGGATCCACTACCAAAACTGAATGGGAAGGTATTGTTTCCCATTTATGTGACTGGCAAAGACAAATAGAGATAGAGATCCCCTTGTTTCTTTGCAGCTGTCCTTCACCTTCTTATGCTAGAGGGTGAAGTGGGGGATGATGCTGTGGTTACAGAGATGGAAAATCAATCATTTTTCACCAGACATTGATCCAAAAGTCAGAGAAGCACCTTCTGCACAAGGTTGTGGCCGTGAAACCCTTTGGGACCAGCCAAATTGACTCTTCCCTCTGACAGGCAACTGCTCTCATTTCATCCCTAAAGAAACAAGGAATATCTATCTATCTATCTATCTATCCATCCATCCATCCATCCATCCATCCATCCATCCATCCATCCATCTATCTATCTATCAGCTATCAGCTATCTATCTCTACTTACCTACCTACCTACCTACCTACCTGTCAACGTTGACTCAGCCTTCCATCCTTCCGAGGTGGGTAAAATGAGAACCCAGATTGTTGGGGACAATAGGCTGACTCTGTAAACCACTTAGAGAGGGCTGCAAAAGCACTATGAAGCACTTCAAAAGTCTAAGTGCTATTGCTATCTATCTATCTATCTATCTATCTATCTATCTATCTATCTATCTATGTATATATGTCTGTCTGTCTGTCTGTCTATCTGTCTACCTATCTATATCAATCTATCCATCTAATATCTCATTTCACAGAATAAGCGATGCTGGGTGGCTTACAACAAGTTACAACAAATTCTCCTCTTTTCTGCACTTCTTAAAGGGAGGGGGAGGATAATCATGGCTCCGCTTTGGAGGAAAAAGACACTAAGAAGCTTGAAGCTGCAGGCTCAGCTCAAGGTTTTTGATGGATAAAACCTTTTGCATGTTCTCAGAGGCACTCTGCTCTGTATTAGATTTCCATTCTATATTCTGGCAAGGAATGTCTCAAAAGAATTGAACGTTTAGGGTCAACGCAAGAGCCCGGGAAGTTGAAAGAGAAAAAGGACCAACACTTGCACTTTTTAACTTTTAATAGCTAAGTCTGTGGCCAGAATCCAGAGTTATACCGCTCCGGCTGAGTTGCCTTTCTAGGCTGCAGAAAATTACCTCTATTACCTCTTTTTGTCTTCCCCAGGAAGTGACCTGCCAATATGCGCCAGTTGCAGCCACAGCATCTACGACGGTCAGTACTTGCAAGCCCTGAACGCCGATTGGCATGCCAGCTGTTTCAGGTAGGGGAGGTCTTTGTGATGGCTGCGGCCTGCCGGGTGTAGAACAGGGCTGTCAAACTGGTGGCCCGCAGGTCAGATGAATCACACGCAGGCCACACCCACCCCAGCTCTGCAAAGGCAAAAAAAAGTTGTGATGCATCGCGATACGTCCTTTGATGCAATCGAGTTTGACAGCCATGGTCTAGGGGGAAAGTTTTTCTGCAGAGGTTTATCTCCTTGCCTATGAGTCCAAAGGAAGGAGGGCATGTAGAGATCCATACTAATGTCAGAATTGCCCATCTGGATCATTCTGTGACATCTAGAATGTGGTTGTGTTAAGTGAGAAAAAGCACCCAGATTGATGGACTGCATGACTCCTGGTTAGCTTTTTGAGTAACAGCAGTTCTTCTTTATTTGTCAGCTCTAAGATTGAGCAGACAGGTAACAGCTGGGCCAGAGCCATCCAGGGAGGCAACTGATCAAAGATCAATCTGATGATTTCCCAGTAATCAAACAATCTAACTACTATTATCACACCAGTGAACCAAATTGACTGGTTCCACTCAACATGCTAAACCACAAGCAAGCAAGAAGCAGGCAAGCAATTATCCTGGTGTGGTCTCTATAAATTGGCTTAATATCTATTACAGCCATTGCAAATCAATGATCACCATCATTTCTTGTAGCAGCTTCTAGGTCTTACCATGGTGGGAACAGTTGATCAGCACTCTTGATCCGAACTGTGTTCAGGATTGCTCAGTTACCTAGTATTACAGTCCCAGCAATGTTTAATCCAACCCTGGATTAAATATTAGCCTTGATATATTTTAGCAGAAAAAGTGCAATTCTGCTTTCCCCACCCCCCCTGGGAAATAAGGGAAAGTATATTCATGACATCCTAGGTATCAGCCAATCAATGCTTTGCTCAAGCTGAACCTCATTTCAGACAAGCACAGCTGCTGCTCCAGGCCTTGTGCCTGGGAGAGAGATGCTTTTGTCATGTTAAACACTACATTTTAAAGCCTGCACGTTAAAGACTGTCCAGTTACGTTCTATGTTCAAAACCTAACAAAATGTTCTAGTACTTTGGCCTTTGCTAGTATATCCTGGATGTTCCTTTGTCAGATGCGACTTATGCAAAAGACACCTCAAGTTATGGCATAATATTTAACTTAAAGCTAGGTAGAAGAGATGCCATGGACTAGGAATAACAAGCAGATAGTATTTGGGTTTGTGTTATGCAACTTTGCCAGCCATGCTGGCAGGCTTTTGCATTGCTCACCGCAGTAACAGACATCCCATAGTGCCAGATTTTGGAAGGGTGCCAATAAATTTGAATTAGAAAGTACCCTTGCTTTGAAAATCTCCTTAGTCTTACAAGAAACTAACTTCCACGCACCATTGCTCCATCTGGAGGTTAGAGGGCTTCCCGCTTTTGTAAACGACTGGTGACATCTGCCTATGAGATGTTGTGCAAAGTGTTGTGCAAATATTTCTGGATCAGAATATAAGCCCAGAATAAATACCTTCGTATAACCTTGCCTTGTGTTGGATTCATGTTGTGCGAATGAAGAACAGAGAATTAAGTAGCGCTGTAAAATCCGGCTGGCCACTAGATGACAGTAAAGGCAGTCTTTTTTTTTTATTTGTTTGCTGCCTTCCAGTGATTGTCTTCTTGTCTGCATCCTTGCTCTGATAGCCCTAAGTGGAATCTCCCTTTTGACCTTGGGACATAGAAATGAAAGTTTAAAGCAGTCGAGGGAAAAAATTGGGGGTATTTTTTCAAGTTTCCTTCCTTTTTCCTCCTAAGGGCAAAGGATTTTCCCCTCTGAGCCTTTTCCCCTCTGAGCCTTTTCCCCTCTGAGCCATCCCCTGCTGGCTTCAGCCCTGATTTATCACTGTGGGATTTATTTTGAGAGCCTGGGATGCCAGCCAAGATGGCTGCTTCCTATTGCATTGAAGAAGTTGCTCTTTTCATTCATCATCCACCACTGGATCATCAGGTAGATTACTTTCCCGCAAGTAGAAGCAGCAGCAGGCTCAATCTGCTCTTTTGTGAATACAAAATATGGGTTTTTCCCCCCCCTCTGGTTGAGTATATTGTTCAAACCCAGCCTAGTTGTTCACAGTCAATAACTTGTGTGAATGCCCCTTCCAGAAAATTGACCAGGTTAAATGTGTTGTGTGAATGCATAACTGAGTCACACAACAGAATCCCTTTTAGGTAAAGGTAAAGGTTCCCCTCGCACAAATGTGCTAGTGGTTCCTGACTCTAGGGGGCAGTGCTCATCTCTGTTTCAAAGCCAAAGTGCCAGCGCTGTCCGAAGATGTCTCCATGGTCATGTGGCTGGCATGACTCAATGCCGAAGGCACACGGAACACTGTTACCTTCCCACCAAAGATGGTTCCTATTTGTCTATTTGCATTTTAACATGCTTTCAAACTGCTAGGCTGGCAGAAGCTGGGACAAGTAATGGGAGCTCACTCCATTACATGGCGCTAGGGATTCAAACCGTTGAACTGCCAACCTTTCTGATTGACAAGCTCAGCATCTTAGCCACTGAGCCACCGCATCCCTAGAATCCCCTTTACTCAGAAGTATATCTTAGGTTTCAATGGAATTGACGTGCAGATATCCTCTCTTTAAACCATGAACTGAAATGTCTGTAGATTAATTGGAGGAACTGGTTAATTTTAAAGCAGGAGCTATGTTTTAAGACATGAACCAGGCACACTTTTCTGCCTGTGGCATGTAAAATGATTTAAGGAAAAAAATATTCTCCATCGCAACGAAGGGATAGTCCCTTTTACATTCTGAACCCTTATATTACGTCTCCCTTTAACAAACCTTTAAAAATGGGCATGAGATTTTGGATAATATCAAACAAACAAGAGAGGTTCCCCCCCCCCAAAGGATGATGTGTGAAGTTCATTAGAATCCATAGACTCCAAATGCAAGTAAAGTGTACCACAGGTAATGGTGGTGGAGAGAAGAAGCACCAATGAAGAAGGAGAGGCTCCTTCCCATCTTCTGCTGTCCTGTGTAAAATAAGTGTGCTGATAGTACTATCAGTAGTATCAAATTTGGAATAGATGGTACTCCTGGCTTGAGAGTAAACGTAAAACTTAAGGTGTAGGATGTAAAAGTATAATATATAAAATGCAAAATGTATAAGCAGTATATGATATTGATGTGTGAGAGGATATTATTATAATTTAAATAAGGATATAATTTAGGATAGTGATCTAGAGTTAGAATTTTTGTAAATAGGATTGTTACGAAAGATGTTGATTCCGATATGGAAAAGTTGTTGTAGGTGTAAATTTGTTTTGTGTTTTGAATGTTGGAAAATTTAATAAATATTATTTTAAAATAATAATAATAATTGTGCTGGCTGCTGTATGTAATTGGCAAACTCCAAGCTTTGGAAAGGAGCCTTCATGCTTTAGGAACCCAATATTTGAGAGAGCACCTCTCCAGGAAAGACTAACCTCAAGCCTAAAATCTACCGGGGGGGTGGGGTGTCCACGGTTGAGAGAGGTACATTGAGATGCAGGACATGGCCTTGATTGCTCTGGCTACCTTTGCAGGCCACACCAGGGCTGCCTTTCTCAACTTTTCAGCAGGAAAGAAACCTCTGATTTTTGACTCTTGCATTCAGAATGTAACATCTAGAGTTTAATGTCGCCTTTTGTCCCTTCAGTGGCTTCATTCACACGATATCTTGACCTGCTTACTCAAGCCACTCATTTAGAAGGTGCATGTAGTCCAGGGAATCATAAAATTTTATAGCTTGGGTTACTATAGCATATTAGCCCATCATAGTAAAAACTAAGCAGGGCATTAGATCTTGAACAGATCCAGTTAGCTAAGCATGTTCTCTGAACATAACGTAGCGATATCATTGGCATGGTTACCTACTGTGTGTTGTAAATGAAGTTCTGATTTATTTTAGACTTCTGCCTTGCCTTTTATGTGGATTGTAACCTGCCATAAGATCTGGGCTATAAATATTTTTAAAAAGTAGCTGTGTTTCCTTGTTAGGTGGTGTGGTGTGGTGTGGTGTGTGTAGATGTAGACCCGTACTCTTCTACTGTTCCTTGATTCTTGCTCTCTGTTCTTGGTTTTGCATCCCCCACCCAATCTCTCCTTCCTCTTTCACATGGCTGGGGCTGAGCAACTACTAATAGCAATAGCAGCAGCTGGTTAACACAAAGAGTTGGCTCGCCTGCTACGCATTAGCTGGAGAACCTCCTGTGTCCTCTGGCTTGCCATTCTTTGCTTGTTCAGCAGTAAGCTGAGTCCCAGAGTCCCAAGCTAATCTGCTGGAGGCCTGTCTCCTTTCTGTCATCTGGCCGGAAATAAAACAACCACTCTCTCACACCCACACTCAGGAGAACGCAGCTCAAGGGAGGATGCGGGGGGGGAGGGGGAGGTGGAGAAGCTGAGCGAGTGCTGTGTGGATGGATAACATTATGTGTCAACGTGTTTCTGGCGATATTCCCATATCCCAGACTGCTGGTTTGGTGTTTGAAAAGACACCGAGGAAGCCAAAATGGTAGGGTTGTTGTTGATTGATAGACAAGAATCCTGGGCCGGTTTGGGCAGCGTTCCGTGGAGTTCGCATGCATTCAGCTGTGCATCTGTCAGTGAGGTCCCAATAGCCGGACTCGGACTACTCACTTGCATCGGAAGGTTAGCGCTCAGAGGAAAAGTTGTGCAGAGGAGGCGTGTACGCAAAGGAAGTTCTGTCCCACGGTGTGATTACAAGACAGCTTCCTCCCTGCTAGTAGTTAGATACCAGAACGGACCTGAGTCAGAGCAGTGGGTGCCGATCAAGGGGACAGTGCCACTATTTGTCACTCTTCTGCCTCTTTGGAGCGGGTGGGCAATTGGGAGATCCCAAAGGGTGCTGCAGAATCTTGAGCCCCTGTGGAGGCAAGGACCAACATGCCCCAGGTCGCCCTTTAAGTGCCATCAGTGGACAGGTGACAAGAAAGAAACTCTACCAGCCATGCTGACCACTGTGCTGAAACGAAATCGCCTACGGATAGCGAGAGCCAAGTAAGTTGCATTTGGCATTTGTACTTTCTGATAAATCTCTTGAGTGGCTGAGTTGCATGAGCCAAAAAGTTTTAGCAGGTTTGAGATGAATAAACTAGTTTCAGCAAGGGTTTTTTTAAAATTAAAGTAGAGCAAAGCATGTCAGCAAAGAGTTGGGATTTTCAATAGCTTTCAGTTCTGTTCCGATCATTTCTTATGACGCTCCCAGTGCTCTGTTATTATGTCTGGCAGATCAAAGGGGTTTTACAGTTGATGATGAAGTTTCCAGCCTGCAGCTGAAGGACAGCAAAAGTTCACATCCGTGTGCAAGAGAAGGCCATATTTTATTACCCCCACAATGAAGGGAGGGCTAGATCTCTGGCGTCAATGCTGCTTTGTGTTATTTGCTTTGTTATGCTGCGCATAACGTTTTGCTCAAGAAGCTCATTAATCAGTTCTATCAGTTCTCTGCCCCCGAGGATCTTACAAATTATGTTTGACAGTGAGCAGAATGGGAGGGAGGAAAAGATGAAAGGGTGGCCACAGCAAATGACTGCAGTGCCCTGCACTTAATTTTAACTTCGGATACAGGCAAACTTCAGATATAAAAGAGCGAAGGACTTCATAGGAACTTTATAGAAGTTCTTTATAGGAACCATGATTTTATTTGAAACACAAGCCAGAGGACACTTGCAAGCACAACCTTTTCGGGTTTGTGATAATCTGTTCACCATATCTCTCACGAAATACATCACTTGCTTGTGATGCAGCCATGGTTTCTGGCATCACATACATGTTTCTAAAGAGGGAAGAAGTTAGTATTAAAAAAAAATGGTGCATAAAGATCCATTGGGGAGCCATGTGTTTCCACAAGCAGTGACACAAAGTTGTTGCCTAGCAGGCAGGATCCATTTAGAACCTCTTGGTTGGATCCTTTTAACCTTATGGTGAAGGCATCAGTTGGAGACCATGAGTTCTAGTCCTGCCTAAGGCATGAAAGCCAGCTGGGTGATTTTTGATTGGTCACCTTCTGTCAACCCAGTCTGCCTCACAGGAATATTGTGGGGAAAATAGGAGGAGGAAGGAGTATTAGCCTCAATGGTGTAGTGGTTAGAATGGAGGCTACTTCTGCTGGCTGCCGGTTGTCTGCAATTTGGCAGATCGAATCTCAGCAGGCTCAGGCTTGACTCAGCCTTCCATCCTTCTGAGTATGGTAAAATGAGGACCCAGATTGTTGGGGTCAATAGACTGATTTTGTAAACCACTTAGAAGGCTGTAAAAGCACTGTTGAGCGGTATATAAGTCTAAGTGCTATTGCTATTAGTATGTTCATGACCTTGAGTTATTACAGGATACAAAAAATCTAAATACTGCTTTCATTCTAGTTAAGGCTGCAGTAATTATAGCACTTCCGAAAAGTTAAAACCTGGCTGTGTCGGCAGGCCTGGGGTTGATGAGTTCCCTTCCCCTCTCGACCTGTGTGTCTGTTGGCTATTTTAATCGCTTGTATTGTACTTTGTGTTCCCTTTCCCCCTTGAGTTGTTCGCCGCCCTGAGTCCCGTTGGGAATATAAATAAAGCAAATCTCAATCACTAACAATAGCACTTAAGACTTATATACTGCTTCAGAGTGCTTTTATAGCCCTCTCTAAGTGGCTTACAGAGTCAGCATATTTACCCCAAGAATCTGGGTTCTCATTTTACCCACCCCAGAAGGATGGAGGGCTGAGTCAACCTTGAGCTGGCATATTATTCTTGCTCTGACCTTGGGTTTTCTTTCCCAGGAGGGGGTAGGGGGGCTGCCACCCAGAGAAGCAGGGGGCATGAGTGTGGGAGAGGGCAGAGCCAGCAGCTGGACTCCAGGGATAGTTGTGTGATGGTATTCATTGCTGAAAAGCAATGTCTTGTTTTTCTTCCCTGTTCTTTCGATTTGGGAATCAGGATTATTCTGTAGAACTGCCGTTATGGCCATGATAATTAGGAGAGCAAAGGCAACTTCAAAAATTACATTTTATTTTTTAATAGGAGGAGTTGAAGAGGGGCTGTTGTCTGAGTTGCACTTGTGGGCTTTTCTAGGGCTGTTGGTTAGAAAGAGTTTCTTGGTTTCAAGAGACAAACCTTCAATTAGCACAACTTCCCACAGACATTTGGGGGTCCTTCATTAGAAACAGAATCCTGGGCAAAAGCATTGAATGAAACAGGTAGGATGTAGTTCTGTTGTTGTTTCCTTGAGGTCTTGCAATTTCCTTCTGTGCTCATGCGAACTAGTCAGGATTGTGTAGCAGTAGTTGCGTCTGGGCTTGGTTGTGGCTCTTAGGAAACAAATATGGGCTAACTGTGTCAGTAATCTATCCCATGGCTGTGTTCATGCAGCGCACACAACCAGGTCTTTCAACAACTCAATTTTCAGAGGTTCTCACGATAAGAGACACAAACAATAAAAAACATAAACAGACAAAGGGGGCTTATGCAGTGTGCTAAGGTCCTCCTTGTAGTAATAACTAAAATATAGAATAAAGCTGTAATATATACAGTAAATAGGCAACATTCTCCCTGAGAACTCTTGAGACCATTCCAAACTTTTCCCACCATTGAATGTCAATGGGAAAACATCAATGGGGGAAAAATAAACCCCATTGAAGCTCTTCTAAACCCTGCCCCCAACCTGTCAGAACTAATCCCTCCATAGCCCCCATCATCCTGCCAGAACTGATGAAGCTTCTGGGAGGAAAAGCGAAACTTCTTCTTCCTCAAGGAAAAGAAGAAGAAGACCCCCCCCCCCGTCCAGTTGCCTTTTGAAAAAGCACTCTTGATACCGTAAACCTCTTTGGGTGGTATACAAATGCACGCTCCTAGTCTTTATTTGATGGCTTAAGAGTGTTGTGGAAACACATCCAACATACAGGATAGATTCTTCTCTGTTAGGGAATTCTCTCTCTTCAAATCCTCCCCTTTCCAGGTCTTTAATTGCTCCACCAGAGACTGTACTGTCCTTGCCGACAAAGAGTGGAAGCTAGCGGCTGTGCAAGGGTTAAACTAGCAAGCTTCTGGATTGGTTAGCCGTCTTCTCTCTCTAGAGTTTGGGAAGTTCTGCAAGGGTGATGTAATGGGGTGGCCCCTGAGTGATGTCATTGCTACTTGGCATTCCCCGCCTGGTTCCAGAATGGTGGGTGGGCAGGAAGAAAGGAGGAGGGTGAGTCACAGATGAAAGCAGGCTGCGGATGAGCATCTTTGCAAAGCTTTAGGCTGTGCTAAAATGTTTGATAATTTAGGGGGAGGTCTTCTACACGCCAGTCTTGGTTTTTGTTTTTCTTCCTAGGGCTGACGCAGAGTTGGAGGGGGGACATTTTGCTGCTGCTCAAGAAAGCCTCATAAAGGAAATAGCATTAAGGTTGTGAGAGGCTTACTTACATCTGGAAGTGCACACTTGCCAGGATAGATTTCGTGCACACTGCCTTTTAGTCTGCAATGCATGTTCCTGCACGTTATCATCCTGTCTAACCCAGATTTCCAGGCTACTGTGATGGCTATGCTGTAATCACTCCATGGACAGTTACTTTATTTTTTTGTAAAGAGTTTTTTTTATCTTTTTAGTCTCATACACACATTTACAAGTATACATTCTCATAATTGTTATTCTTATCACATTTTAACACTTTTAAACATTCATTATGCCATATAAAAAATTAAAATATATGTTGCTTTGCTTGCCATCCCATTCAGCTATTTTGTTTTTGCTGCCACCCTACTTTCCTTTTCTTTCCTTTTCTCACTCCCTCCCTTCTCTACTTTCTTTTTTCCTCCTCTCCTTTCCCTTTCCTTCTTCCCCTTCCTCTCCCCTACTCCTCTCTACCTCTTCTCCTTCATACCCTCTCTCCTCCTCTTCCTATCCCTCCCAATCTTCCTCTCCTTTCCTCTTTCTTCTTTCCCTCTCCTTCCCTCTCTTCTCCTCTCTTCTTCCTCTCTTCCTTTCCTCTTTTATTGTTGTGGTTGCCTATTTTCCTCTTCCATCTGGTATAATTTCCAGATGATATTTCCAGGCTACTGTAATGGCTATGATGTAATCACTCCATGGACAGTTACTTAAATCCTAAAAGTTTTGAGTATTTATCCAAGCCAGGATGCAAGCTGATCCATAGAAATCCTAGAGCGGGAGTCTCCAACCTTGGCAACTTTAAGACTTGTGGACTTCAACTCCCAGCAAAGCTGGCTGAGGAACTCTGGGAAATGAAGTCGACAAAGTTGCCAAGGTTGGAGACCCCTGTCTCAGAGTGCTTCCCTTGTATGAAACATCCTAGGAGCCTTCTTAATGGAGTTGTGATCACAGGGAGCAACAATGACATATACCGCCTAAGCTTCATATTCTTTTACCCTCGTCAATCAGTTCCATTTCTTGCCAGTCTACTCATCCTTTCATTATCTCATCTCTCTCCCTCTCTCTCCCCCCCCCGTCTCTCTCACCCAGCATCTTCATTTATATTTATGCTACACTGTAAATGAAATGCCACAAAGCAACACTATAAACTCATTTTGGATTGTAAGAAAAGACTGGAATGATTGAGCTAATAATGTCTGAATTGAATAACAAAATTTTAGGTCTATATTCCTTACAGGGTCAGAATATATGTTTTGCAGAATGCTTCTGAGACCGGCTTAACTGGGAAAATACACAGTGGCCCCTGAGCAAGAGATATTCTAGGCCCAGGATGGCAAACCTATGGCACGCAGGCCACAGGTGGCACGCAGAGCCATTTGTCAGGGCACGCACTGGCCAGCTGAGTTCAGCCTCTTTTAAAGCCATTTTTCACCCTCCCCAGGCTCTAGAGGCTTTATAGGAGCCTGGGGAGGGTGAAAAGAGCCCCCGCCCACCCGGAGGCCCCCCGGAGGCTTCAGGAGCATCCCTGAAGCCTCCAGAGCGCAAAAAAACCCCGGCCCTATGGGCAAACAGGAAGTTCGGGAATGGACTTCTGGTTTGCTCGGAAGGTCAGCATAAGCCCTCCTGGGGCTTCAGGGACTTTCAGGAGGCTTCCCCAAAGCTCTGGAGAATTAAAAACCACCCTACGAGCAAACCGGAAGTCACTTCCGGTTTGCTTGTAGGGTCGTTTTTGCCCTTTGGAGGCTTCAGGGAAGCATCCTGAACCTGAAGGTCCCTGAAGCCTCTGGAGGGCCTCTGGGGAGGGGGAGAGTCTTTTCTCCCCCCCCCAGGCTCCTATAAAGCCTCTGGAGCCCAGGGAGAGCAAAAAAAGCATGGAAAAATGGGGGGAGTGCCTCTCATGCGCTCATGCGCACTGTGTGTGTGTGTTGCACATTGCATTATGGGTGCAGCATGCCCGCGTATGACCCCCCCCCGCGCGCTTCCCCCCATGGCACGCGAGCCAAAAAAGGTTCGCCATCGTTGTTCTAGGCAAATCACAACTCCCTGGGTGGCTGCTTGATGACCCTTTCCCAGGTTCTGCATTTGGGTTCAAGTTAAAACCACAGTCAATCAGAATAGAGCTGGAAGGAAGGGCTTCTAGTCCAACCCCTTGCTCAAGCAGGAGACCCTGTACTACGTATTTCAGACAGGTGCCTGTCTACCCTCTTCTTAAAAACCTCCAGTGATGGAGTGCCCACAATTTCTTTTTTGAAAAATAAATTTGTATTCTTTTTAAACAAAACAACACATACAAAACAAAGCAATAGAGGAAAAGAAGAACAACTTTCCTCCATTTCATCAAGCATGTCGTTTGGTTACAAGTTTCTGTGCATCAATTCTTAAACTTAGGATTAACATCACTGGTTTACATTAAACATAGCTGAATGTTTCCCTGTCATTGAGCATTATACGTTCAGATTACCATTTGTAACAATCCTTATTTCCTTGAATTCATAATTATCTATCAAATAACAATGAGTCTTTAAACTATTATAGTATCACCTATCTCTAAAGAGTAAAACGATTTCTGAAGGCAACTTCTGTTCCCCTGGTTAATTGTCCTCACTGTTAGGAAGTTTCTCCTTAATTCCAGGTTGCTTCTCTCCTTGATTAGTTTCCATCCAATGTTTCTTGTCTTGTGGTGCTTTGGAAAATAAGTTGAACCCCCCTCTCCCACCTCCACTTCTTTGTGGCAGCCTCTCAAACACTGGAATACTGCTATCATGTCACCCCTGGTCCTTCTTTTCTCTAGGCCGGCCCTATCCAATTCCTCCAGCTGTTCGTTGCCGCAAGTGTAGTGGCATAAGGTAATCCTTGTCCCTTGAGACTGTCATTGCAGTTGGCTACCTGGTGTGCACAGGAAGGAAGGGGAGGAGCAATTTGTTAGAAGCTATGCAAGTCTGTGGCAGCAGAGAGAATGGAGCAGGCTTTCAACTCAATGCAGAGCAGCATGCAAGCAATTTTTCCAGGATTTTATTTTAATCGGCCGGCCAGCAAATGTGGGAAGCAGACTGAGAGAAGGTGGATTCTGGCTGGTCCAGGAGATGTGCCTAGAAATGGAAAAACAAAGCAATAGAGGGAGTTTGCAAACCCAGCCAGCTGCTCCCTCAGATGAGGCTAATTTGAAGGATTCCCTTCTTCCTCTAGAGATTTCTAGGAAACTTTCATTTTAAACCTTGGGATTTGCCAACCGTGGGTTGGAGGCACCTAGTGTTTGTCTGGCACATTTTTGTTTTCATTGAATCTTGAATTTAAGCTTATAAATGGACTTCCTTCCTGTGTTGAGAAGGTGATGGTCTAAGATTTCACAACGATGCATGCATTTATTGAAAACCGGAGCTTGCTTTTCAGGATTTTTTTTGTTTTCAGTTGTTAATATTTTTAATAAGATCGTTGCAAGTGGCATTTTTGCAGAAGAGTTATGATTTAAACCATTAGGGCCCCCAGCTTGCTGGGGAACTCTGGGACTTGAAGTCCACATATAGTCTATTATAGCTGCTGAGGTTGAGAAACACTGCAAAGAAGTAGAAAAGCAAGGCATTATGCCTCAATATTGCCAAACAAAGCATGAAGGCGAACATTTGTTTCAAAAGAAATGCATTTGCACCGAAGATCTTTGGAAACAGCAGGGCATCATCTCTCTTCATGTGGCACAGGGCTGCCACATTCAGGGCAGCAGCACCAGAAACATGTTTTGTGAAACATCTAAAGCAGCAGTCCTCAATACCCAGCCCATGACCAGTACCAGGCTGTGGCCCGTTTGTATGCATTGATGCATGTGTTCAGATATTTAAGGGCTGTGGAAGCGGCCGTGTTGTGGCCCGCCAGCGGCCAGCAGAGCTGGCAGCAGAGTCGTACAGTGAGGAGGTTGCAGAGGAGCATGGGCCAGCCACCCGGAGACTGGGGAAGGCTCGGACGAGGGTTCTGCGTCAAAGTCAGAGATGGGGTCGAGGCCATCTGGCAGTGATCAGATGCCTACAGAGCTAGATAGCAGTGAGGCAGAGGAACAGCTAGAGCCTGTTCCTAATGTGCATTTGCGCAGAGCTGCCAAAAGAAAAGAACAACTCCGAAATCAGGGTAGACTTGGGAGTAAAGTCACAGGTGGATGGTGAATGGCCCCTCCCATAGGGAATAAAAGAGAAGTGAAAGGGGAGTTGGCTTTTGCAGAAAACAATTCGTTCGTTCGGTCATTAGATTCGTTTCAGGAGTGTGAAGATCTGTCCGTGAATCTCAGAGACTCTGTGCCTAGTCTTTCCTTACACAGCACCTCCTTTGGAAAATATTTACATGGCAGCGTTCCAAGATAGATAAGTTCTGTAGTCATAAATATTCCTTTGGAAGACTGTTTGCCAGGCCTTTGCTGAATGTGAATGAGAGGAATTGACATTCATTTAATAAAAGGCATTTTGTCAGGACCAGGACTCTGCCTTGTGCTTTTGGGGAAAGCCTAGGTCAGAACAGGCAGGTGAGTGTGCTCACACAGCTCCATTTGTGCACGGAATCATCCCCCCTCCCACCAGGCCACAAAGCTGGAAAGGTTGGAAACCCCTGATCTAAAGGAAGATCCTTTTCAGAGAACAGGTCTAACTTTTGAATCTGCCTGGGGGTGTGTGTGCTACTTGAGCATATTATATAAAAAGCATGAAATGAATGCACTAACGTCCTAAATTCAAAAATTAAATCCAATGGCAATCAGTGCAAGAAAATAGAAATGATTATTCCAGTGAAAGCATTAAACTTAGTTTTAAAATTGAGAGGGTAAAGTCGAAAACATTTGATCAAAAAATCAAGAGGGGTCTTGGGAAAGGAGGGAGGGGGAATAGGTGTAAAAAAAAGCCAGAAAGATGGCCATAACTGTGCAACTGAACACACGCACAAATGCGTACAAAGGGGCAGAGCTTTCATTGCAGCTCACAGTCAACACCTTGACTTTTTCGACTGCTCTCCTGCGGATGCCTCTGAGGAAGTTAATAACACCGGAAATTACAAAGGTAATCCTAATTGAGCCCGGAATTGTGATTATAAGTCATTCTAGGTCCTTAAGTGGGTCATCACATGACCATGATTGATTTTATGACTTTTTTTGCAGTGGTGGCAAAGCAAACATTGTGGTCATTAAGCCAATACACTGCACTCATTAAGTAAACCCTGCAACCAACATTCTTTGCTGGAAACTGGAAGCAAATGTCAGCTTCTGGTGAAAACATCGTAAATCATGGTCACATGACTGTGGGACAATACAAACAGCTGTAAATCCAGGCCAGCTGCTGAGCACCCAAAATGCAAGCATGTGACTGTAGAAGAGCTTGGTCCTGAGAACTTTGAATCCAAGTCACGTCCCTTTTTTGGAGTACATTATAACTTTGAACGGAAGTGACTAGTCCTAAGTCAAGGATTTCCAGTAAAATAAGAATTAAACATGAAATTGAAACCTTTGGCAATTAAATACCCATTTAATTAGAATAGGATAACAGAGTTGGAAGGGACCTTGGAGGCCTTCTAATCCAACCCACTGCTTAGGCAGGAAACCCTACACCACTTCAGAGAAATGGTTATTCAATCTCTTCTTGAAAATTTCCAGTGTTGGAGCATTTACAACTTCTGGAGGCAATTTGTTCCACTGATTAATTGTTCTAACTTGTCAGGAAATTTCTCCCTACTTATAAGTTGCTTCTCTCCTTGATTAGTTTCCACCCATTGCTTCTTGTTCTGCCCTCAGGTGCTTTGGAGAATAGTTTGGTTCCCCCTTCTTTGTGGCTTCCCCTGAGATATTGGAACACTGCTATCATGTCACCCCTAGTCCTTCTTTTCATAAGATTAGACATACCCATTTCCTGCAGCCGTTCTTCACGTTTTACTCTCCCTAATCATCTTTGTTGCTCTTCTCTGCACTCTTCCTAGAGTCTCCACATCTTTTTTACATTGTGGCAACCAAAATTGGATGCCATATTCCAAGTGTGGCCTTACCAAGGCATTATAAAGTGGTATTAACACTTCATGTGATCCTGGTTTATTTATTTAAATGTTAACTTTAAATTTTATTTCAATTATTTAACGTTTTCTACAAGTAATATCAAGAAAATAAATTCCCTTAGTTCTACCTCCTGTATGTTTCATAGAAAGGGTGGACCTCTTATTACTGCTAGATGACCCTGAAGTATCTGTGACAAACTCACCTGTGACCTGTTAATGGGTTTGCTGTTATTGTTGTAAACACTGTTAAACCTTTCTAGTGATAGTGAATCACTATGCTGCCTTACGTGGGAAATTGGTTAAAAGGAAGTGACATATATGATCATCCTGAGACTGGCCCAACATATTTTACACTTCTTACTATCGGAGTTCTGTTTGCTATGGGTGTATTACTTGGAACCCTGACATACCTCCTTTTTCTCATGAAATACCGATGGGGTTAGATAATATTTTTTTCACTTCCCACCTCCTTTTTCTCATGACAAACTGACAGGTTAGAAAGAGTCAGTGAGGTCAAGCCTCCAAAAGCCCTTGGAAGCCTACTGAATTTCTGGTTTAATGCTGTGGAATTTGCATTCCAGAATGAGATAAGACTAGTTGTTAGAAAACAGAAGGCCAGGTGAACGGACCCGTAGAAGAATTAAAAATCAAAGCAAAGAGAAAGGAGCTTTATATATTTCCATCAGATATTTGAATGTAAGTTTTTTTTTTTGCTCTGGTAGCTTAGTCATCTAAAGAAAATAAGGGCAAGACTATAAAAGTTGGATGCTGCAAATTCCTCTCATCTCTTCTCCAGATTTGGTTCTGATCCATGATAGGATTATTTTTAAAAGGAGTGAGCAGTTCAGGGCAAAGCATTTTGTGCGCCAAACCATCAATAATGCCGGCAGCAACTCACCCCTGAGTCCAACCCCCAACTCAAGCAGGAGACCCTGTACCATTTCAGACAAGCGGTTGTCCAATCTCCTTAAAAACCTCCAGTAATGGAGCACTTCACCACCAACCCCCACAACTGGCAACATCCATATAATACCCTTAACCAGTTCAAATGTAATCCCAGGAGATGCATTCATACAAGATGGTTTGATTAATGTCAACCTTGGTTATTCTTTTTGTGATTTAATGTGTTGGGCAAATCCAGCCATTTGGTTCGTTTAAGGCAGTGGTTCCCAAACTTGGCAACTTTAAGACTTGTGGAGCTCTGCTCTGCTGGCTGGAGAATTCTGGGAGTTGAAGTCCACAAGCCTTAAAGTTGCCAAGTTTGGGAACCACTGGTTTAAGGGTTCAGTTTACTCTAAATGAGTCAATAAATAAGTTGTGTGAATCCACCCATAGAGACTCCTCGACACTATCATCAAAATTCAGTGAGTAAATCGTAATGAAACAGCCTACTTTTCAGGGGAAGCTAAATCAAATGGAAGGCACAATGTACCTATTTTATTCACCTCTCAAACGTGGGGTGGGGGAGGGCGGCAGAAGGAAATATCATTGCTAACCCTTCCAGCAATGACACCATTGGTTATTACTGTGACTTCTGTTAATGTTTAAAACTATTTTTAATAAAGGCCACTGGCTTTTGAAGATAAAAATAATGTGTGCCTCTGCAAGCCACAGTCACTGGTTTCCTACATTATGCTGAGCCAAAATGAAGCAAACCACATTAAGGGGACTGACTGATGAGGCCCCAGATCTACCCTCTTGGCTCTTTGGGAACTGCTGATGGAAGCAGGGAATATTGGGGGCCCAGGGAGGGAAGAGAGAGGTTCGAGTCTGTCATTTGATTCCCGAGCTTAAACAGAGAATTCAAGGACAAAGGAGACGGAGCTGAGAGCAGCAGCACAAAAGATATTTGAGACCTTTCCTCTTATTTCCAGCTCCATTTCTAAATTAAGCCTAAAGTTAAGGGCTGGGGAAAATACAGTCAAGGAGATGATGCCTTCAAATGGCCTAAAAGCAGAGGAATTTTTCATCTGGAAATTCAGAAGCAAGTACAGTGGTGCATCCTTAATTGGTTCCAGGAGGCACAATGAAGTATCAAGAACAATGAGTACCAAACAAATTTTACCCATAAGGAATAATGTGAATAAATGTGATGCGTTCCCAAACCAAAGACAACACACATTTTAAGGCAATATGTAGAAAGATGGGGTTGTATATCATTACTTTACTTGAGAAATAAACCTAAGAATTAATAAATACTTAGGTTAAATAAAATTTTAAAAAGCTTCACTTTACTGTACTGATCGGGGGGGGGGGGGGGGGAATGCACAAAATGGCCACAGAAGCCTGCAAGCCTGCAAGGGGATGTGCACATGGCAAAATCTCCCACATGATTAATTTGTTTCAGTGGAAAAAGTAGCAAGTCACGAAGCAAATCAAAACTGGCAAGTTCTAGTTTGCTCTTTGCGTACCAAACAAATGATGAGTACCGGGACAAAATTTTCTCAGCAAAATGCATTGAATACTAAATTTGATGAGTCTCAAAGCAGTTGAGTACCAAGGTACCATTGCATACTTTTCCTCCCTATCAGTGTGCCAAAGGACAAGTAATAATTGGTTAGGTTTTGTGGCTAAATTGCTACAGCTTTTAGACTGTGCTGTTTCTTTATGTCATATATGTATGTGTGTGTATCTGGGTATATGCATAATGGTTATCTTTTAAACGCTGAACGCAGTGAAGTTTCATTTTAATGTATGCTGATTAGTATACATTTAAAGCAGTGGTGAGTTTCAAAAAATTTTAGAACCTCTTCTGTAGGTGTGGCCTGCTTTGTGGGAGTGGCTTGCTGGCCATGTGACCGAGTGGGAATGGCTTGGCAGCCATATGACTGGGTGGGCATGGCCAACTTGTAAAATGTGGTGAAACTCACTTAACAACGCTCTTGCTTAGCAACCAAAATTTGGCTCAGGAACTCTGGCATTTGAAGCACGCAAGTCTTAAAGCTGTCAAGTTACAAGACCCTTGCACCCGTAACCCTTTAGAAAAAAAAAAACCAGGGGCGTTCAAACTTGACAGCTTTAAGACTTGTGGACTTCAACTCCCAGAATTCCTCCTCCAGTCATGTTGGCTCAAGAACTCTGGCATTGAAGTGTGCAAGTCTTAAAGCTGTCAAGTTACAAGACCCTTGCACCCGTAACCCTTTAGGAAAAAAACCCCAGGGGCGTTCAAACTTGACAGCTTTAAGACTTGTGGACTTCAACTCCCAGAATTCCTCCTCTCGCTCTTCATCTTGATGATGTGCGGACGGGCAGGGTGAGGGAGCTGGAACCGGTTCTAAATGGCACTGTAGATTTGTGGAACCTCTTCTATAAAAGAGGTTAGAACTGGCAGGAACCCACCCCTGATTTAAAGTGACAATAACGTATTATTCTATTATATTCTTTAATTGGTGCCCTGGTTTAGCAGAACAAGGAAACTAATGGGATTTCCAAAAAGTGTGGGAAGAGAACTAAGTTCTTGCATATTTTCAGAAGCCACTTTGCATCTGGTCAGTCATTTCATACATTTCATATTATCTGACACTATTGGCATTGCTAGAAGGATACCTGCCATATCTTGCAGTTTGGCAAGTTCAATTTGAATGTAATTGATTAGCTGCAGATTCTAAAAGGCAGCTGATTCATCAGCTACAACATCTGTCAGTTCACTGAGAGTGTTTAGCTTGGTGCCATTTTTCATTTGTGGACTTCATTTTCCAAGGAATGGCCAGATGCTGTGCTTGCAGTTAATTATAAATCATGGTAATAAACAAAATCCATTTTGGAACAAAATGGTTGTGTCCAAACAACAGACTTTGCCCAGCAAATAACATTTCCAGACAATATCTTTACAGTGCATCATGTGGTATGAGAAGAAAAACAGAGATTTTGCAACAGGCCAGATCTAAATAGGAAGTGAATCTCCTGTGTCATTTCTCTTCTCTTCGGGAGAAATCCCCAGCAGCTATGCCTATCTGGCCCCTCCCATGTAAAATACTCAGAAATATTTTTCTCAGTTGCTACTGCTGGTTCGCTCAGGGCCGCACTGGCCGAGCATGCTTGATGCGCGCTGTGCATGCATGCGCAGTGCAATAAAAATTGCTCTGTGCATACACAGAAGCAAAAAATAAGATGGCGGCGCCATAGGTGAACTGGTTCAGGGGCGTGGCAGGCCTGGGTCGCTGCTGGTTCCTGCGACCCAGGCCACCAAACTACTACTGGTTCGGCCGAACCAGTCCTAACCAGTAGGAACCCACCACTGAAATAGAAGTTACTTCTGAATATCCCAGCTTTTATATACTTTTTTCTAGAAATTGAGGTTCTTCTTGTCCACTAGAACTTAGGTTGGGTTGATGTCAATTAATTTCTCCAAATCTCATATAAAGACATCTAGAGTCCCTTGAATTAGTCATAGTAATGAGTGAAGAAATACTTTTTATTGTCAGTCTCAAATCTGCCGTCATATCCTCTGCTTCATAGGGGCATTGACAGGTCACTTTCGAAAAAGGATTCAGAGGCGAATAAAGTTCCTTCTTTCTCTTATTGCCATGGATTCCTTTCACTGAGCTGAAAGGAAGTGTCAACTAAGAAAATATCTCCATTCTAGATAAATAGAATGTACCAGGGCCGCATACGTGTAGAGTTACAATACTTCTTCATTTAATCAGGATTGTACTAGTACCTTTCTGGGTGGCCCAGCTGGATTATTAAAAAGTCCAAGAAAACTGAGGTGTAGCAGTCCACAAAAGGAAAGATTGGGTTTAATAATCGTATTGAATCAAATAGAATAGAGTAGAGTAGAGTAGAGTAGAGTAGAGTAGAGTAGAGTAGAGTAGAGTAGAGTAGAACAGAACAGAACAGAATAGAATAGAATAGAATAGAATAGAATAGAATTCTTTATTGGCCAAGTCTGATTGGACACACAAGGAATTTGTCTTTGGTCCAGATGCTCTCAGTGTACATAAGGAGAATAATACATTCATCAAGAATAAAAAGATGGCTAAATTCACACTGCCCCTTGCCTAGGGAAGTATGGTAAAATGGTTTAGCCATTTAAATTTGCTCCCCATTAGCCTGCAGAGCATATCATGATGTGACATAAAATATTGCACTTGGGGCAACATTTACACAGTACAACTGGAGCATTTGTTGGGTGAACCCCAAAGTTGTTAACTTTACATCTGGGGGAATCATTCTACTTCCAAGGTATTCTGGAAAAATCCTTAGCCAAAACAGCTTTCCCTAGTCAGAATATACAGGTAGTCCTCAACATATGACCACAGTTGAATCCAGAATTTATGTTGCTAAGTGAGAAATTCGTTAAGTGAGTTTTGCCCCATTTTACGACATTTCTTGCCACATTTGTTAAGTGAGTCACTGCAGTTGTAAAATTAGTAACATGTTTGTTAAGTGAATCTGGCGTCCCCATTGACTTTGCTTGTCAGAAGGTCACAAACCTGGACACTGCAACAGACACCACCATAAATGTGAGTGAGTTGTCATGCATCCAAATGTAAATCATGTGATTATGGGGAACATGTCACAACTTTTGAGCACTCTTAAGGTTTCTGAGGTTTGAGGTTTATTGGACTTATATGCCGCCCTTCTCCCAAAGGACTCAGGGCGGTGTACAACATAAAAACACACATTACAAAAGTTAAAAGAAAGATTAAATAGAATATCCAAAAAAAACCAATAGACATTTACAATGAGATTTAGAAATTAAATTAAAATTAACAATTAAAATTAATAATTTATTTTATTCAGGCCAGGCCGGCTTGCTGGAAAAGCCAACTTTTTAGGGTGTGCCAGAAGGACCGGAGGTTGGGAATTATGTGAAGCTCCGGGAGCAGCTCATTCCAAAGGAATTCCCTAATGTTTGAAAGTTGAAAAAGTTGACTTGCCCCAAAATTGGATGTTGCAACAGTCATAAGTATGAAAAATGGCTAATAAGCCACTTTTTTCAGGGCCATTGTAACTTTGAGCGGTCACTAAGTGAAGTTGAAGTGTTGTTAAGTTGAGGACTACCTGTATTGTGTGAACCCAGAAATAGATTTCACACAAGATGTCACACACAATATATCACACATTTCTTGAGTCATGCTCATAGACTCGTCTTTCTGTACTGCCCGCTGGTCTTCCAAGGAAACACAATATTGTAGAAATAGATAGTGGTGGTGGGGAAAATGGTATTCCAGTTTTTAAAAAATCTTAGAATCCAAGATTCAAAGAAGAGGGAGTCAAATTATTCTCCAAAGCACCTGAGGGTAGAACAAGAAGCAATGGCTGGAAAAGAAACAAGGAGAGAAGCAACTTAGAACTGAGGAGAAATTTCCTTACAGAACAATTAATCAGTGGAACAACTTGCCTCCAGAGGTTTTTAAGAAGATGTTGGATTTGTCTGGAGTGGTGTAGGGTTTCCTGCCTAAGCAGGGGGTTGGACTAGAAGGTCTCCAAGGTCCTTTCCAACTCTGTTATTCTATTCTATTCTAAATAGTCCAAGATGCACTCACTGATCCCTGTATAAGCAATTGAGAGATGGCCACCCGAGTAAGACAACGCAAGGACTTCAGATGCTGTGTTACACAGGAAAAAGGCAATAAGGAGGAACTGAACAAGGTTTCTCTTTTTCCCAAATCGGTGGCTCTTAACCTAGCAAGCATGTCCTACCGAATCCAAGAGTCATTTGTCTGACTAAATTAGTAGCAGTCTAAATTAAGCATGCTGGGCGAAACACAACCTCTCTGAACCTGTGGGAGTATGCCTCCTTCAAGCTCTGGTTTTGGAAGCTCTTCACACAGTAGCTTTCCATTAAAAGTCCCGAGGCTGAAAACCTATTTCCTTATTGTCCCTGCAGGTGCTGCGAATGTGGAGCTTTGCTTTCCCATCAGTACTACGAGAAGGATGGTCGTCTCTACTGCAAAAAGGATTACTGGGCCCACTTTGGGGAACTGTGCCATGGCTGCTCGGAGCAGATCACCAAAGGGCTTGTCATGGTAAGAGAGGACATTCACGGCAAGCATCACCGGACAACGTAACTTGGGGTTTGGGGGGGCAAGGGTGATAATGCAAGTGATCACAATCCAAAAAGCAAGTGGGACAGAAAAAAGAAGTAACTGGGGCTATGGTTAAAAACTCAGCATGATATTATTTAATTTACATGGAAAATGTAACACTGACTGCATGTAATACAATTCCGGTGATTATTGTTCCCTGCATTTAATAATGTTGTCCTTTTGTCAGACAATTCAGAGCTCATCTTTAAAGGGATATGGATTGTTAAGGAGGTGGTATGCCTGATCGTACCTCTCTGATCTCTAGGGCTGTCCGGCATATTTTTCCTCTATCTGTGGCCATTGATGTGGAAATAGTGAGCCAGAAATGCACTTTTGCAACTGGATTCCGAACTGCATGTAACCAAATCATGAACCATTTTTTCTTTCTAGATGCTGCTACTTCAGAAATGCTATGGCTATTGTGAAGGAGATAGGGGCAGCTCCCCCTTCAATCTCAAGGTCCTTCTACTAGTTTCCAGCTTGGAAGTGGGAGAAAAGAGAGAAGAGGGCATAACAAAAGAGGAGGAGGAGGAGGAGGAGGAGGAGGAGGAGGAGGAGGAGGAGGAGGAGGAGGAGGAGGAGGAATAGATGTGGAGCAACCAATGTTTGCAGAGGGAGGGAGACAAAAATTGAATGAGAGGCTACTGCCTGAGCATAGATCTTCTTAAATCCTTTTATTTGGTATTTTGTTACTTAAACATAGCAATGGAGAAAAGAGGTGTGAATTGGGGGGAAAGTAGACTATCCTTGGCACCAACATAATAACCAACAAAGCCATGTAAGTGGAAGATGATGGTGAACAGGATATGCCCTATTTCTCCTCTCCAGAGCCTATAGCATCTTAGCAGGTGAGAACCTGGGAAAATGGCACAGAGGAAACCATTAAGCCCTGTTTCCCCATCAGCATATCCCAGCACCAGCTAGCACTGCTGTTTTTAATCAAGCTTTGTTCTCATTGTTTTTAATAGGATCAAGGCATTGTCTCCACATACTTTCACTATGGTGTCCTGATTGTCTTTCATTTCTTAGCCTGCATTTGTTACTTAACTCTGTCCTTACTACAAAACAGTATTGTCAGTTACACTCAATTTTGATTGCCAAACCACCTCTCCTTCTCACAAAGCATTATGTGTCATGGACAAGTTAGCACATCGAAAGGAAACAACAGTTGCTTTAGAAAATATTCATTTTCATAAGAGCAATATAGGAAAAGAAGCACCAGCTCTTATAAATGTAAAGTCCATTTGACTTACTTTCTTTCTGGGAAAAACCACTTTGTGTGATAGTTAAGATGCTGGCTCAGAAACCAGGAGATGGTGAGTTTTAGTCCTGCCTTAGGCATGAAAAATTGGCACTTTACAGGATTATTGTGAGTAAAATAGGAAGAGAAGGGAATATTAGATATGTATGTCCACTGTCTTGAGTTATTTATAATGTAATAAAAAAATCTTATAAAGAAATATGTACTCCAGTGACCTAATTTTTCAGCAAAATACACAAAGGTAAATATAGATGAGTTGTTTTCTTTTTATAGGTTAAAGCAATGTTCTAGTCTGGTTCATGCTTGTAGTACACAAAAGGCAGAAACTTGAGATCTTTAAATTGGTTTAAATTGGATCTTGGTACCACACATAAGTGCCATAGCAACCCACTGACCTCTGAACTAATGATGGTGATAATGAGTAGGATGATATCCATAATACACACAATAGCAGTAGTGTTAGTTATTATGATAACATAAATAATAAATAATATTGTATTATTTAAAATTATATATTTTAAATAATAATATCCTTTAAAATAATAAATTAAAATGGCTGAAATCCCAGCAGAAGGCCAAATTGGCATGATAATTTGGTCATTTTTAATTAGGTGGTCTGACAGAAGAAGAAAAAACTCCCCCCCTGGTTCAGCTGCTAAAGTGAGGAGAACTTGTGGCTTAGAGGTTAATGCAATTGCCTAATATGAAAGCAGTTCAAGTTTGAATCCCAGAAGGGCATGGCTAGCTGATGAGAGCTAAATAGCTTGAAAGAGACTATACTAGTCTCCCTTTATTTTTTTATCAGTAAAATGTAACATATATACATACATATGCATATATATACACATATTGTGTGTGTGTGTGTGTGTGTATGCATCTAATTATATATATGTGTGTGTACACACACGTATACATATTTATTTTTAGCATTTCTGACCACGCAAAAATCACATGTTTGTGGCCACTGCTTGAAATAATTGTTGATTCATATTTTAAAGGAATGTCCAAAGGGGAAGTAACTACTTGGTCAGAAAGCAAACAAAAAAACCCTCAAATTAGTACCAGGGCCTTTTTTTTCGATGTGAATGTGCACTCTATCCTTTTGAGGTCTGCTGTGAGTTGATAAGAATATAACAGAAATTTAAGAAATTTAGATCTAGAATTTAGAGAGGGTTGTACAACAAAGAATCAAATTCTTTCTATGGCAAAGTGAGGAAACACTTATCTTTACATTTTTAAAGGGATTGTCATGAGACTTCTGGGAAACCACCAACCTAAAAGGGAAACTGAATTGTTGGTCAATCCCAGGATGAGCGTATTATGTGGGTGTCCTCTAGTCAGAGGTGTCTGCAGAAATGAGGAAGCGATTAAATGTTTCTGAGTTAACACAGAAAACAACAGCTGTGGAATGAACTAATGGAAAATCTGGAGAAACTGTCAGAAAGCCTTTTACAAAAGGCAGGGAAGGAAAGCCACAATGTGACATTAATTGTGAACCCAAACCGTGGCATTTAGCATTTGGAGCGTATGGTTACAGATCTAAATATGGCAGAATGAATTATGGGGTAGTAGTAATTTTGCCTGTGGATAATGAGGAAATGTGAAGCAAATCCTGAAGAAATACAATATGGAAGGTACAATGGTAGTTTTAAACACACTATAGATCTTATTTCATGAAAGATCTGGAGAAATCTAAAGATTCTGCTTAGGTTTCACCAGGCACAGCTGTTTGGACTGCCAAAAGCTGAAAAAGTTAAACATTGCTGATCTAAAGTGTTAAAGAGCGCCTGCTGCAATCAGTTGGATAAGTAGATTAAATATATAGCAGCTACTCAACTCTTTCTCTGTCTCTCTCTGTCTCTCTCTGTGTCTCTGTCTCTTTCTCTCTCTCTGTGTCTCTGTCTCTCTCTCTGTCTCTCTCTCTCTCTGTCTCTCGCACGCACAAATACACACACACGCACAAACAGAGATTCAGTTCAGTAAGACTGAAATAGATTTACCTTTCCCAAATGCCTCAGTATTGTATCTGAAGATCTATAACAGTGTTTCTTAACCCTGGCAACTTGAAGATGTCTGGACTTCAACTCCCAGAATTCCCCAGCCAGCATTCGCTGGCTGGGGAATTCTGGGAGATGAAGTCCAGACATCTTCAAGTTGCCAAGGTTGAGAAACACTGATCTATAAGTTGGGAAGCTGGAATCAGAGCAGACCAAGTTGGAGAGGAAGAAGGCAATAAGTCCAATGCAGTTTAAGAGCCTGATCTTAGGGATGCCTTGAGACTTCTATAGAAAAAGAAATTAAGAAAGCATTAGAGAGAGGGGGGAGGGAAAGGGCAGCCTGGAGTCCAAGGCAGCGGGGCTGTTGCTCCATCGTGAAATGCAAAGCTATTACCCAAGAAAGTCTGGAGATGCAGTTGCAAGCAACATGTGACCTACACAGCAGCGAAACAGCTGCCAATATCATGAGACAGTAAATGGACAATTGTAAAAGTGCAAGAGACTCCTGCAGAAAAAGTGACTTCAGGTAGAATTCTAATCAAACCAAAGCTCTGAGTACTGAGGAAGGAACCTGGAGTATAGATAATCTTGACTTAAAACTGGTACATCAGGAGTGATGCCTGACGCCATCATCACATAAACACATTAATTTGGTTTATTGACTGCTTATGTGCCATCAAATTGGCGTCCACTCTTAGCGACCACATAGATTTTCTCCATAATAGTCGGTCCCTAACCTTGTTCTTTTAATCATGCCGGCCACATGACCATAGAGACGTCTTCGGACAGTGCTGGCTCTTCGGCTTTGAAACGGAGATGAGCACCGCCCCCTAGAGTCGGGAACGACTAGCACATATGTGCGAGGGGAACCTTTACCTTTACCTTTAAGCTTGTCCTAAGGTGGCTCAGTGGCTAAGACGCTGAGCTTGTTGATCGGAAGGTTGGCAGTTCAGTGGTTTGAATCCCTAGTGCCACGTAATGGAGTAAACTCCTGTTACTTGTCCCAGCTTCTGCCAACCTAGCAGTTTAAAAGCACGTAAAAAAATGCAAGTAGAAAAAGAGGGACCACCTTGGTGAGAAGGTAACAGCGCTCCGTGCGTCTTCAGCATTTAGTCATGCGGCCACATGACCAGAGAGACATCTTCGGACAGCGCTGGCTCCTCGGCTTTGAAACAGAAATGAGCACCGTCCTCTAGAGCCGGAAACGACTAGCAAGCAGGTGCGGGGGAACCTTTACCTATTTAACCTTGTCCTTCAGATCTTCCAGTCGTGCACCATCAATGCCATAACTGAGTCTAGCCACCTTGTAGCTGGTTGCCCGCTTCTCTTTCCTTCCACCTTTTCCAGCATCAGAGCCCAGTGGTGCTCTGAACTCTGCATTGGCTTCCAAGGACAATTCAAACTGCTGATTGTAACCGATAACATCTTCATGGTTTGCCAGCAGAATGTCTGAAGGATCACATACACCAAACAGAACTGACTCCTCTGATTCATTCAGCCTAAAGAGGGTTGTTAAAAGCCCCACTCCCAAAAAGAAGCAAGAGGACACAGAGAAGGAGGGAGAACTCGTTGCTGCTTATAACATATGCTTCGCAATATTTTTCCTCCTGAAGTTTGTTTGGTACTTTCCTTGACCATTTTCCAGAAGATAGAACACTTTAAATAGTTTGAAGAAGGATGCTGGGTTTTGGTGGCACAGGGTAGATTTTATTTTATTTTTAAAAATATTTTTATTCTATAAACCACCAGGAGTCTTCAGAAGTCTATGTTGCATTAAAATAGTTAATAAATAAATCAATGTGAAATATGAACTCAAAATGGATTAATCAGTAACCAGTTAAATCTGCTCAAAGAATCCTAGGGCTGGAAGGGACCTTGGAGGTCTTCTAGTCCAATCCCCTGTCCATTTTGGGGGTAGTTTGCTTTGTGCAAACTGAATGTTTTACTAATTAATGAATTACCCAAATATTATTTCATTCAGGGATGATTGTCAATCTGCCTCTTCTCTCTGGTCTCTTCTGCTCTTACGTGGGCCTGGAGTCCCACCTACACGTCTTTTTTGTTTGAGATGTGATCCTTTCATCCTCCTCCCAATGATTTCCTCAAATCTCTTTCTCTGGCAGCATGAAGTGCCTGGATGAGAACTTCACTGCCTGATCCTGCTCATGTTGTGTTTCAGGACTGAACAATCTTTGGCTTCCTGCCTCTCTTCCTTTGAACAGGAGCTCTATGATACTGCTAGATAGTGAGAAGGACCACCCGCAAAATGGTGATTGAGAAGTGTGTACTGGCAGGGAGACAGGCGCTCATGTCTATCTGTTCCTATTTCAGGTGGCTGGGGAACAAAAATATCACCCTGAATGCTTCAGCTGCCTGAATTGCCAGGTGTTCATTGGCGATGGAGACACTTACGCACTGGTGGAACGCTCCAAGCTTTACTGGTGAGTGGGAATTTGCCTGAATCAGCTCATTGGGATCCCTAATTTTAAATTCACAACAAAGGCCCTGTAAATTAGATTGGACACACATCAAGAGTAGGGGGGAGAGATTGGCCTCAATTTGCTCAGTTTGAAAGTTCTAATACATACATACATACATGCATGCATACATCAATTTCAACGAAATTGGGGGTAAGATGCCCCTAACACTCCTTAGTGTGGGTGTGTCTGTGGGTGTGTTTGTTCCAGCATAACTCTGGAACGCCTGGGCCGCTAAAATGAAAAGGAATGAATTATATCTATAGTGTCAAATCACATTACTTTTGACAGTGATAATGTGCATTTTGGATTCAAGTTCTGTTAAGATACAGCCTGTTGTGCCTTACAGTACTCCACAAGGGGCTCTTAAAAACAAACAAATTAAAAAAAATAAAAACAAGGAGGCTCCTGCTGGTAAGGAAGATTGATTTGACACTATAGATTATAATTCATTTCGTTTCCTGTCTAATACAGGGTAAGAATAAATAAATACCTGGCAACACTGGGTTACCAGGTAGCAATAATTATAAACAAACTAAGCTCAGAAAGAAGGGATATGCAGAAAAATAGAAAAGAAAATAGAAAAGAAAAAAAACCAATGATTATTCTTATTCGTTTCTTTCTTTTCTGTTTCTGGAGGGTTACCTCCTTCAGAGAAGACAGATTCGTGTTTCTCAGCAAGCTTCTAAAACATTCTTCTGTCAGTTTCTAGTGGTAGCCTTGGGCTCTTTCATCCTGAGGTTTGTAAATGGATGTCCTAGTTTGTGGTTCCTTTTCTTCCATGCTGCAGTGGGCACTGTTATTACCAGATGGTGGTTACACCCGTGATGGATCAGCTGCTTCCAGAATCTCCTGGCACCCGGATTCCACACACTGTCACCCTGGTGTCTATTCCCGCATGTTCCGAAAGCAAGCGAGGGCTTTCCATCTCCATTGACAAGCATGGAGGTTCTGAGCACCCACATACTGTGCGCGTTCGTGAGTAAGTATAGACTGCCAGCAGCCATTAGGAAATGTTCTTCAGAAATTGTAGCCTTCCATATCAGGCCTCTGGAGCAGGGGTCTCCAACCTTGGCCACTTTAAGACTTGTGGACTTCAAGTCCCAGAATTCCTCAGCCAGCAAGCTGGTTGAGGAATTCTGGAAGTTGAAGTCCACAAGTCTTAAAGAAGCCAAGGTTGGAGACCCCTGCTCTGGAGTGTTCCGAATGATATTTACAACAGTTAGGCATTATAAATATAGATTTTTTAACATTTTGACATCTGAGGCCTTTCTTTTTTGCATCCACCTATTCTGAGTCTTCTTGGCACATATTTTTGGTTTGGGGTAGGCTTTAAATAAGAATTGTCCAAATTGACAAATATCAAATATCAGTTTTCATTGTATGTTACCAATCAGTATATAATTCAAATCATACGTTTGCAAGCTGTCTATCCAATACCATGAACATCTCAAGAGTGTTACATGGAAATAACTGTGAAATAAGGAACCACTCAATTATTTGTCAAACACAATTTTCTACGACTCTTGGTGTCAGATAATTGTATATTTTCAGGGAACGTGTGGTGATATCTGATAGAATCAAACTACGTATCTGCAGAATATCATGAGAATTTCAGTATGGAATTCAGAAAAGAAGGGCAACTGACAAAGTAAAAACCTGTTTTTATTCCGGAGGTGGAACTGTTTAATAAGTTCTGTTCATTTCACAACTCCTTTTCTATATGTGTTGACGGCAATGCCTAGAAGTCTTAAACTTAGGAGTTGCAGTCCCAACACATCTGGAGGACATCTGGCTGAAGAATGTGGGTCTATACCATGTTGATTGATTGTAAGCGGAGGGTGATGGAATCTAAGTGCTTTGATCCCTCTCCTCTCGTTTTCAGAGCATGCTATCACTTTCCTGAGGCTTAATTTGGGAGATATATGCCAGAACAAAGTAACTTGTCTCCTTTGCTGCCCCCTTCTGTATTCTCAGATTAGACCCAGGCTGCATAAGCCCTGATATGAAGAATTCCATCCATGTTGGTGACCGCATTCTGGAAATCAATGGCACACCAATCCATCACGTCCCGCTGGATGAGGTGATATTTTTTGTTAGTACTTACTCAATCATCTTCTCCACAATGTGGCCCCGTGCCTGTCAGGATGCATTGCCTCTCTTCTCAGCCTGCCTTCTCTATCTCCATAGATCGATCTTCTGATCCAAGAGACCAGTCGCCTACTGCAGCTGACCATTGAACACGATCCACATGAGATCATTGAAAGCAGCCCTCTTTCAGAACTGCGCAGTCCCCTCCATTCGCCCAGCCACACACCTTGCCCAGACCCTTCAGCCATTCGCCAGCGCACTGTCATGTAAGGATCAGGTTAAGGAAGGAGGCCTTGAAATTATAAATGTAGAGGCAGGCAGAAATGAGCAGAATCCCTGGCAAAAACAAAGATGGTGTCTTCTTGGCCAACTTCCATTTCTATTTTCCAATCTCACGCTGGTTTTATTTACACATTGCCTTTTATATATTTACTGAATTAACTTATTTCCTAGGCTAATGCAATATTCTAGACTGAAAGGAATTAAATGGACTGGGGGTATATAACACTTTTTGCCACAAAAAACCCCTACCAAGATTAGCTGAATTCAGTGTATTTCTGATACAACTGCTAAGGCAACGGGATAGGTGTATTATTCATACACTGTCCCTCTCTGCTTAATAATTTACAATTCCATCTGTTCGTCAGCAACACACCCTAGGAAATGTGTTTTTCCAAAGTATGTCAGATTCCTCCTTGTAGGCTCCTTTGCGTACTTGCATTTTCTAGAAATTCTTGAGTAAAGATGTTTTGAGTAAAGAGAAACTTGAGTAAAGATATTTTAAATTTGTGAATTAGTTCTACCCTGCCAGAGCTCAGTAGATCTCAAGAGTAGAAGAGAATATATTACAAGGGTGTCAAACTTGATTTTATTGAGGGCCGCATCAGGGTTGTGTTTGATCTCGGGGGCCAGGATGGGCATGGCCAGCTTGATGTCACTCATGTCGGAGGTGTCTGTGGTGGCCCAAGCTTTGTTTTCAGCCATATCGGCCTCTTGCGACCCTCTGTCAGTGAAAACGGAACTTGGGGGGGGGGGACTTGTGGTCCTCCCGTGTTCTGTTTTTTTCTAGCAGAGGGCAGCAGAAGGCTGGCACGACTGAAAACGGAGCTTGTTGGGAGCCTGTTTTTGCTGGCAGAATCACCGGGAGCTGGTCCTTTCTAGGGCAGCCCTGTGGGCCAGATCTAAGCACCCTGTGGGCCAGATCCGGCCCTTGGGCCTTGAGTTTGACACCCCTGATATTTAAGCTCAGGATTGAATTGTGTAGTCCTTGGTGCTCTCTGAGTTGGCTGTTTGCTTGCAGCCATTTCATTACTCAATTAGTCAGCGTCACTGGACTTGTTTCCTAGTTGGGTAAGGAAATGATTGCAACTGAGCTCAAAGAGCACCAAGGACTCCACTGATCTCAAGAGTTCTGTCGCTTTATCAAATGTGGTTACTATGTGTTGGTGTGCAGTTGTAACCGGTGTTCCCCTTAAGGCAAGGAGAGGAACCTTTGTAACTATCAAAATATTGGAGTTGTTTTTTAAAGTTGCCATTTCATTCTTACTTTTATTGCAACCTATTCCATAACACTACTCCATGCCTGGCGTAGAAGCATTGCCATTTTGTCTTTGCCTCCCAACTGACTATTGGATTCGGGAGAATCCCATGAGCCTCTGTTAAATACCTGTGGTAGAAGTGTTTATCTTGAAATCGTTCTAGCTCAATTTAATAAATTGATGTAAATTTAATTCTGGCAATTGAAAAGAAGTCAACTGGCTTGTTTCTAGAACTTATTGTTGGTGGTAACCAGTTTGTCTTTGTCTTGGTGTGAATGAAGGCGAATATACATGTGCCAGGATAATGTTGCAGGATCCAATCTGGGTCAGTCAGGCGGACCAGAGATTTAGTCTTCCGAGCTTTCAAACTCATGCTGGAGCCCATCCTCAGGGAACTTCTCTCTCTCCAGAATGTGAGATACACTTTCTCTCACACACATTCCAGGTGAGAGAGAAGTTCCCTGAGGATGGGCTCCAGCGTGAGTCTGAAAGCTCAGAAGACTAAATTTCTGGTCCTGGTGACCAATCCACATTGGACCCTGCAATTTATTATGATTTGGACTATGCAGCAAACTGATTTCTTTAGATAAGGTACAGAGGTGGGTTTCACAGAAGTTTACCACCTGTTCTCCACCCGTGCGCACGCTCGCTTAGTGAGCGTGTGCACCTTCCGCACACGTGCTTTGCTCATATACATGTGTGCAGCTTCAAAAATGTGGCTAAATATAACGGCATAGAGCCAGGGCAGGTGGGCAGGGGCGGGGAGGGCACCCCCATCCGCAGGTCACTGCTACTGGTTTGCCCGAACCATTCTGAACCAGCTGAATACCACCTCTGATAAGGTAAGTGATTCCATGCTGGAGGAAACGGGGGAGCCTGTGATCCCAAGAGGTGTGTGCCTTGTTGAAAGCCATTGAGCAGCAGAACATCAGGAATAAGGTTCCTGAACAACAGCAGCAGCAAAACATCTGGTTGCCCACCCTTAACAGAGGCACAGATTCTATTCCTTTGAAAGGGACCATTTTGTACTGTTTTACGAATCTAAATGAGGTGAGGGTAAATTGCAAGCTGTGTCCAAATTATGCTGGAATTAAGGGCAAACGGGAAGTTGCTCAAGATGAAAGTCTTCCAGTTTCTCCCTGAACTGCGAAAAAATGATCTGGAGGCACCTGGAAATTGGTCTTTTGTGAGAAGAGCATGCCTGATGTACACCTGAGAAGAACCTTTCTCTTCTTCTGCACAGGAGGAGCTGTAGCATTGACAAGTCACCTTGTTCCAGCTCTCTGGGCTCCCCCTCCTCCCAGAGGAAAGATATTGGTCGCTCAGAATCACTGCGTGTTGTCTCCCGTCTTCATCGCATCTTCCGCCCCTCGGATCTCATCCATGGCGAAGTGTTGGGCAAGGGCTGCTTCGGGCAGGCCATTAAGGTACAGGCATGGTATCAGGACAGCATTTTGCCGGGGGTGTATTAAGGATAGATTTTATACAATGCCCTTTACTTACAAAGTTTTGGGGAAAAGTAGTAGACTGTATAAATATGATTGTGTGACAAAAGCTAAAATTTTCAGATAATGATATTATTTTGAATTACATACCAAGCATTTGAAATGGGGCAAACTGAACAATATAAATGGATTGTCTCTGCCCAAGAGCCTGATATTCCAGCACTGGAAAGAGAAACATATAGCCTAGTTTACTCAGTGGGTTGAGGATTGATTGCACTTGCCACCCATGAGCAGAATTTCTGTGTTGCACAGTCATTGTTCAGTGATTCAGACTCTAAAAATCTGACTGAGGAGGAGGTTGGACTAGCAGATCCATGAACATAATTGCATTATTTTAGTTTATCATAGAAAAATGATTGCAGCCAAAAAATTAAAAGCTCTTGCTCCTGGGGAAGAAAGCTATGGTAAATCTAGACAGCATACTAAAAAGCAGAGTCATCACCCTGCCAACCAAAGTGTGTATAGTTAAGGCTATGGTTTCCCCAGTTGCAATGTATGGCTGTGAAAGTTGGACCATAAGAAAGGCTGAGTGCCAAAGAATTGAGGCCTTTGAACTCTGGTGGTGGAGAAGACTCCTACAAGTCCCTTGGATTGCAAGGCAATCAAACCAGTCAGTCCTAGAGGAGATCAACCCTGACTGCTCTTTAGAAGGCCAGATCCTGAAGAGGAAACTCAAATACTTTGGCCACCTAATGAGAAGGAAGGACTGACTGGAGAAGAATCTAATGCTGGGAAAGATTGAGGGCAAAAGAAGAAAGGGATGACAGAGAATGAGGTGGCTGGATGGAGTCACTGAAGCAGTAAGCATGAGCTTAAATGGACTCCAGAGGATGGTAGAGGCCTGGAGGAACATTGTCCACGGGGTCGCAATGGGTCGGACATGACTTCGCAACTAACAACAAGAAAATTGAAAATGAAAATTGGTCTATGCATATACTAAAAACTAGAGTCTTTTAAGACAGGGGTCTCCAACCTTGGCAACTTTAAAACTTACGGATTTCAACTCAAAAGCTTTGCTGGCTGAGGAATTATGGGAGTTGATATCCACAAGTCTTAAAGTTCCCAATGTTGGAGCCCCCTGTTCTAAGGTAACCCACAGTGTGCCTCTCCTTCCAGCCTTTATCTTAGAGAGCAGTAGGGCGAATCAATTCTCTTACACTTCTTCAAATTACATTTCTGCATTGGACTTGTATTTCATTTATCAGACAATTGCAACTCTTCTGCCTTCTCTCAAGGTTATTTTTACAGCCCATTACACTGACCCTTAAGATCCCTTGTTAGCTGTATGATTCTAAATTTTTTCCTCCTCTAAGAAAGTCCTAAAGGCCATCTGCTTTATTCATTAGGTGACCCACCGGGAGACTGGAGAAGTGATGGCCATGAAGGAACTTATCCGTTTTGATGAGGAGACCCAAAGAACGTTCCTTAAAGAGGTTGGTTACTCCAGCTTAGTCCAGTGGCGAGAGAAGTTTCCTTTCTGTTGATTTTCTATTAGTATCATTTCAGTTTTTGTTTTTTACTCCCCACATCAAATGTTACCTAATTTAAATTTGTGTGCCTCTTCTTTAAATGTATATGGTGATCCAGGGGTGGCTGCTATGGGTTCACCTGGGTTTGAGAGAACCCGTAGGTACCTTTATGGCCAGTTCAGAGAACCTCCAAATCCCACCCCTGGCTGGTGCCTCCCACTCCGCCCCTCCTGCCCCTCCCCTCCCAGGAGTCTCCACACAGCTCGTTTTGGAGGTAAGTACAGGGCCCGCGCAGAGGCTTGGGAACGGATGGGAAACAGGCTTTCTGGAAGTTCCAGAAGGCTGGAAATGGGCCCATTTCTGGCCTCCGGAGGGCCTCAGGGGCCCAGGGGAGGCAGTTTTCTCCCTCCCAGAGGTTTTGAGGAAAGCCTCTGGAGCCTGGGGATGGCGAAAATGCCCCCTCTGCCATGATGCAGGAGGCCAAATAAGCTACGCCCACTATGGCTATACCCACCCAGCAACCAGGCAGAGAACCCATTGCTGAAATTTTTGAATTTGGTGATCCCTACTGTTTTTACACTGCAAGCAAAGATTTCCCATTTAAGTTTCATATGGAGCATATGCTGTTCTATTATATTCTATGAAAAGCTGTTCCTCCATAATATTTGCCAAAATCTTTCATTTTGTGAAGTCCCCAAAGTTTAGGTAGTTGCTGCAGGGCTTACAGACAAGCAGGTAGTAGCCCAATATTTTACAAAATTGACCATTTTTTCCTGATGTTGTATGCAGTTTTCTGTCAACAACAAGCGATTTTGAGGAATGCAGAATTAACTGTCCTGTGGTTTTGTTCCTTAGGTGAAAGTAATGCGCTGCCTGGAACACCCCAATGTGCTAAGGTTCATTGGGGTCCTCTATAAAGACAAGAGGCTGAACTTCATCACAGAGTACATCAAAGGAGGCACCCTTCGTGGGATCATTAAGACCATGGTGAGGGCATAGAACCTACATCAGATCTAACGTAAGAATATTGAGCATCTGAGCAGGAGGAGGGAGAACAGCAGAGACAATCTGCCTGGGTTCACACAGCCAGGGTTAATAAAACACAATAGTTGTTCTGACCTAGGCTTCCTGAGAAAACATAAATCACAATTGTTAGGAATATAATCTAACAGTTGGGTTGGCAATATATAAACAGTTGGGTTGGCTATACCTGTTTCTTTAAATTATACTGTAAAATGTGATTGGTTGCTGTTTTCCTCAATCGGCCATAAGAGGGCGCCAGAATGGCTGTTAGCTCTCTGTTAGATGCTGGGCTGATCTGATCTGAGTGTTTTGGAAGCTGGCTGTTAGAAAGTGCCATGAGCTATTGTAAGTTTTGCAACTGCTAGCAAACTTTGAGTACTGAACTGATTATATGATACTGGCCTATGTTATTTGGATTATCCCTTAACTGAAAGATGTTGATGATTGACTGTCTTATCCGTGTATGATTTGGACTGTTTGATCGACTCTGATACCTCTATTTCCACGAAACTAAAAGCCTATTTAAACTGCAGTATCTCTGTATGCTGGTTTGTGTGTTCTCCAACACAACTCTCACAACGCTTCTCTGAACGCACTCGCTCTCCCAACGGGGAGCTTACCTAACAACAATCTTAGTCCCAAACACCTTTTATTTATACAGCTGTAAATTATGGTCATTAACAGTCCGCAAGGCTTCACAAACAGTCTGTGAAGGTTCCAACAGATGTCTGCTTGAGTTGCTACAGTCTTTCAGGAGAATGTTGACAAACACGCACCTTATCTCCCTTGGAATGCTTGCCAGAGATCTAATTGCCAAATGCAGATCAAGACCAAACTTACCACAGAGTCAAACAGAACTTTTCAAAGCTTGAACCGACCAGATGAACTAATTACTTCCTGCAAAAGGTCACCTCCCATTCCCTCCTCTTTTATGTCTTATGGGAGGAGCCAATCATCTCCAAGCCTTACTCCTAAATCAAACCTGTTTTCTTAATTGTTCTTGCCTTTTGGCAGCTCTGCGCATGTGCACACCGGGAACAGGCTCCCACTGTTCTTCTGCCTCGCTGATATCAGACTCCAGAGGCTCTGGAGGCAGCAAATAACTACCAGATGGCTTTGGACCCCTCTCTGCCTCCAACGCAGAGCCCTCGTCCAAGCCTTCCCCAGACTCTAGGACTTGCCCACGTTTCTCCCCAACCTCTTCACTGTCTGAATATGCTGCCAGCTCTGCTGGCCACTGGCAGACTACAGCAATAGCTATGTTCATGTAGCGTGTTGTGGCCAAGCAAACTATATTATGACTTAATGTCATCACAAAATTGACACTGCATGTTAAAACACTGCTGCTTGAGCAAAAACCATGAATTCTAGAGAGTATCAAGTTGCCCTCCAAACCCAAAGAGAAATGCAATCCTATTCAGGAACAAAGACTGAACCACTCTACAATCAGGAGGCCCAAATATTCACAACCACTTATATGGTCTTGTCAGGTTTAAGCCTAAGTCTGTTCATTCTCCACTCTCAAGACCAAATGGACCCATCTGTATAAAAAGGAAGAGGACTACTCCTCCACTGAGGGATCAGGTAGAATTGGGATGGTTGCACTCTCTCATCTCTCTCCTGGTCCTACCAGAGGTCAACATCAAGCATGACCAATATTGTCACAGTACTATTCCCCGGGTTTGAACCTGAACTGAATCCTCTTAATTAACAGCAAAAATCTTACAATTCATTTGTACAATCTACTAAGCTTAGTTAATAATACTCCATTAGGTTTTTGATTTAGAGTATTGTGCAAACATGATCAATTCAGTAACCAGCTAAATGGTTATCACCCACCCAATGTCTGATTTTTTTCAACGTAGATCACCCTGTGCTTGAATGGCTGGATGGTGTGGACATTAACATTTGAACTACTATAAATCCATGTATTTGCCATAGGCTAAATTAATAAATAAAACCAGCTAGGCTAGAGTGTGTTTTGTGAACCTAGTCGTGAAGAGAATGCAAAGTCTCTTTCCTGCTACTCTCTCTCTCTCTCCTGGTAGAGGTGAGATGCTCCAGACAGGGTTCACACCAATTTTTCCAAATACTTCACTCACCAGCAACATTTTTCTTTCAGGACAGTCAGTATCCTTGGAGCGAGCGGGTCAGTTTTGCAAAAGACATCGCTTCAGGGATGGTGAGTAGGAGCATGAATTTGCAGCAGACTGAGCCAGGAATTTTGTGGGGCATCAGGAAAGCATCTTGCTGGAATCATTTTAAAATTTCCCTTGTGTCTTATTCACTAGCCTTTAAAGTATGTGAGCAATTCATGAAAGTTGCTCGCCAAATGAAGCCTCCATGTTGAGGCAACATAGGCTTGGTAAAAATAACAAAGCATGTTGCTTGTGAGCTTTCCAGAATAACTTACTGACCAGTCTTCAGTTCAGTTTCAGTTCAGTTTATTGGTCTTGTATGCCGCCCACTCCCGAAGGACTCCGGGCGGCTTACAATAAACAGGGGAAGGGGATAAATAGACAAAACAACAATTTAAAATACACAACATTCATAGTTACCATGGGGCTTGTAAGCACAATGCTAGATTGTGTAGACTTTTTGAATCTCATTCAGTTAGGTTATTTTTACTTGCTTATGAACAAGGGTGAGTGAAATAGATTTGGTTAAAATAAAACATACACTCACAAATGTTTCCTGTCGTAAAACAGATCGGTCACTTGGCCAACTTAATTTTACAAACTTGTTTGCATTGGTCATTAAGTGAATCTGAGGTTGTTAAGCGAATGCCGCTTAACATTGGTAAGCAAACCAATGGTGGACTTATGGGTACAGTTTTCGGCAAAACTTTAGGAAAATGTAATCATGTGACTGTGGGAAACTGCAAATGCCCGTAAATATGGCCATGTTGCCAAGGATCTAAAGTTTGGTCATGTGATCATTTGAACTTCACATCTGGATCATAAGTACAGTAAATCTGTTGTAATTTTGAATGGTTGCTAAGTGACGGTTATAACTCAAGTACTACCTATATCAGAGTTTGGGGACCTCTGACCTATATGCTATGATAAATCAAGTTATATTTCAAAAATAACAGCTCCGCTTCCTATAAAATTGGAACAGTCTTATTATACGTATTAAGAGCATCTCACAATGCTGGATAAAGTGAAGTCAACCATATACTTTTAAAAAAGAAAGGAATTATGGAAGAATAACAAAATTTCTAACTCTTTTTTCTCATTTCTTTTCATAGGCTTACCTCCATTCTATGAATATCATTCACAGGGACCTCAATACACATAACTGCCTTGTGCGAGAAGTAAGTTGGTGCTGGTCAAATTTTTAATTCATTCATTAATTTAAGTTTTATTTGCATTATTCAGTTTGCTAAGTTTGTTAATTTTTAAAAACTAAAAATAATTTTAAAAGCAAGGAGAAAATATTGCTGGTCATATTTTGAGAAGGTAAGTTATGGAGGGTAATTTTTAAGGACATCATCTTAAAAACAACAATCTCTGATTTGTGAAAATATATAACATTTAATAGGTGGCTCAGTGGCTAAGAGGCTGAACTTGTTGATCAGAAAGGTAGGCAGTTCGGTGGTTCGAATCCCTAGCACCACGTAACAGAGTGAGCTCCTGTTTACTTGTCCCAGCTTCTGCCAACCTAGCAGTTCAAAAGCACGTAAAAAATGCAAGTAGAAAAATAGGCACCACCTTTGGTGGGAAAGCAACAGCGTTCCCTGCACCTTCGGCATTTAGTCATGTTGGCCACATGACCACAGAGACGTCTTCGGACAGCTCTGGCTCTTCAGCTTTGAAATGGAGATGAGCACCGCCCCCTAGAGTCGGGAACAACTAGCACATGTGCAAGGGGAACCAATACTTTCAGCCTCCTAAAACAATAATTGTGCAACTCCTGCCTCATAAGTAAATCTAAAAAAAATCATTGGGATACATGCCATACATTTTAATAATTACATTATTATCTAGCAAACAAAGCAATTGTTAACATTTACAGGGTTTTGTGTGACATTTCCAGATGTCATTTTTCTTTGTTTGGCTTCAGATTCTCAGGGACTAGTTTTGTTTGTTTTTATAAATAATAACCTGAATTCAGTCTTTTCTGTTTACAAACAATGGATGGAGAAATTTTTAAATATTCAGTGCTGATAGAAAGAAAGTGAGCCACTGCAAACTAGAAAGTAATGACAGAAACAGACGCCTGTTTCAAGAAATTAATGTTTGAAAAAAAGAAGTGAAAATAACTCTTTGAACTTCTTCTCATTTCACTATGTGGAAATGAGAACTGACTATATAAGGAGACAAGTTGAAAACAGTGAGAATAGAGAACCAGTAAAACAAAAAAACAAAAAAATAGTGTTCTGAATGCTTATGGATTGAATGCAACAGTGAATTTCAATGGGAAAATCATAGAGAGAGAATGAACAAGGATTGAATGGCAAAATTAAAACAGTAGAGAATGGGTAATGGAGTCAAAAGGATTCCAAAGACAGAGAGAAAGTTGTGGTTGCAGAAAGTGTAAATTAGACTTATTTTCCCTCTCTTTTTCTCATCTCATTTTTGAAATTCTGTTTGGCTTACTATGTCCTATTCCTTTTCTGAGCTTTGCACAATTTTGCTTACTCCAAAAGAGAATGGTGTGATTGGTATGCATCAGGGGTGGGTTTCTCGCCCCGTTCCAACTGGTTCGGTTGGAACGGGGCCGGCAGCGTCCTCGTGCGTGCATACGCGCGGCGCACGCATGCGTACTAGCGTCTGTGCGATGCTCCAGCTGCTCCTGGAGGATCACGCAGGCGCTGTATGCGTCCTGCGCATGCGTGGAAACGGAGAACTCGTCAAAACTGGGTAAGGAGCGCGGGCGCGCAGGTGGGCCCTTCGCCGTTCCCGGAAGTTACTTACTTCCGGGTTCCCCAACCAACCGGTTCGCAGGGACCGCCGCGAACCGGTTGAAACCCACCCCTGGTATGCATGCAAAAAAACAACAACCTATGTGAAAGTATCAGACAATTATCACCTCAAACTATGAGGAAACTTTAGGCCTCAGAGTTTTGATTCCTTTGGGTTTGTTACTTGGAACCCTGACAACAATACTTTCTTGACTTTTATGTATACTGGGTGGATATTTTTAGTGTTACAGCGCTGCTATCCCACAAAACCATTTTCTATTTTGACAGGATGAAGATTTAAAATAGATTTTTTTTAAAATGCTGACATCTACCAACATGGACACTTCTGTAGATATTGCAGTCTGTAGATATTCTACTACCTATTTCATCAGTGGAGAGGCTGGAGACAAATATTTATTAGAAAGGCTAAGCCCAATCCTGGAACCAGGGGTGGGTTTCAGCCAGTGTTACTGCTGGTTTGTCCGTGTGCGTGCATGTATGCAGTGGATGTGTGTTATGCGTGCATGTGCAGTTCAATGGGAATTGTTCTGCGCATGCGCAGAGCTCAAAGAAAAGATGGCAGTGGCAATGGCGGTGACCAGGGAACCGGTTTGGGGGCATGGCCAGCCTGGGTCACTGCCAGTTCTGCGACCCAGGCCGGCATTCCACTACCGGTTTGACTGAACCGAGCCGAACCAGTAGGAACCCACCTCTGCCTGGAACCCTCCAATATCTGATAAAAGATTATAACATAATCAGTAAACATTAGTTGTTAACTAGTTCTGTAACAAGAATAACAAGAATTTTGTGTTTTTTTCAGTTGAATTAAACCCCCCAATCCATGAAAAAAAAAAACTAATGTGAAAACTAGAGTGACACTTTTAATGCAATAATAATAGTTGATAAAATTAGTATAAAATAAGTCCATTTCCAAATAACATTCTATAACTTAAATACTATATAAAATAATCAGGTTTTTGTTTTGTTTCAAAGACAAGCCACATCGTTTGAAGGTGACATTGAGAACAACAAAAATAGTATTTCCTCTTTTCTTAAATACTGTCTTGTCTGCCAACAGCGTTAAAGCATTGTAAACTGAAAGTGCTAAATCCACTGGATAATTAGAAAGAAAGGAGGGGAAAGATTATTTCTGTTCTTTACACAGAACAAAAGTGTGGTAGTGGCTGATTTTGGCCTTGCTCGGTTGATGGTGGACGAGAAGAACCAGCTAGCAAACCTGAAGAAACCTGACCGAAGGAAAAGGTACACCGTGGTGGGCAACCCTTACTGGATGGCTCCTGAGATGATCAATGGTGAGTTGAGCAGGGGAGTTGGGGTAGGGATAAGTGGTGGGTTCCGGATCCTGTCGCAATCGGCATGCTGCGATGGGGCCGGGCATCCATCACGTGCAAGAGCATTGCGCATGCATGCGCATCATCACCCTGCGATGCTCCAGCTGCTTGGCGGAGCGTGCACTGCATGTGCGTGCACAAATGCCCCGGTCGGCTCAAATAGAGGTAGGGAGAGTGGGCAGGTGGGTGGGCCCTCTGCATCACTGTACCAGAACAGAGCCTGTGCCTCCCAGCAGGCAACGGTACGCCCCTACTAGGGCGTACCGGCCAGAACCCACCACTGGTAGGGATAGACTAGAGTTGGGGAACGATGGACCCTTTATGACTTGTAGACTTCAACTCCCAGAATTCCTGAGCCAGCCATGCTGGCTCAGGAATTCTAGGAGTTGAAGTCCACAAGTCATAAAAGGGCCCTCATTCCCCATTCTTGGGATAGACCCTCACCAGATCTGGCTTAATTGTGGTCAGCAACAAGGGAAAGAAGGATCAGGTTTGGGAAGCTGCCCAGGAAGCCATCTCTGTAATGCGCAGAAGGAATAACCTTGAGGAACAAGAGGAATTTTTCTGGGCTGATTGAAATTAAGATAAAATTTGGGGACAGATTATCATGAGAGCTCATGGATCCTTAAGGAAGCCATTTTGTGGGAGCGCCCATGAGCTGCTTTACAAATTCTAGATGAACTCACTAGAAGAGTGAGGAAAATCCTCAGGGACAACTCACACCCTAGTCGGCACTTCTTTACCCTCCTACTCAGTGGTGGGATTCAGCCAGTTCGTACCACTTCAGGAGAACTGATGGTTAACTTTCTGAGAAGTTTGGTTGTTGGAAGAAATCGTTAGGGCAGAGAACTGGTTGCTAAATTACCATATTTTTCAGGGGTACAACACACACCAGAGTATAAGACGCACCAAGATTTTGAAGAGGTAAATTTAAAAAAAGTTTTTGCACTTTGCAGACCTCCCAAACCCTTTGCATGCCTCATTTTTTGTGAAAAACTGGGCATGCAGAGAGTTTGAGAACCCTGCAAAGTGCTCCTGGGGGTGCAGGGGGGGGCAAGCAAAAAACAGTCCGTTTTTTGTGAAAATGGGCCCATTTTTCGCCAAAAAGGGGCATGCATAGCCTTTAGGAGGCTTGTAGAGTGCTCCTGGGGGCTGAAGAGGGGCAAAAATGGGCAAAAAATGGCCTGTTTTTTGCAAAAATGTGCCCATTTTTTGCCAGAAACAGGGCATGCGTAGGCTTTGGGAGGCTTGTAGAGTGCTCCTGGGGGCTGGGGGGGAGCAAAAATGAGCAAAAAAAACCCAGTCTGTTTTTTGCTCATTTTTGCCCTCCCCAGCCCCCAGGAAAACTTTGCAGGCCTCCCAAACCCACTGCACGTCCATTTTTGGGAAGGGGGTGGAGTTTCAGGAGGCCCAAAATGCTGTATTCAGTGTATAAGACACACCTAGATTTCCCCCCTCTTTTTGGAGGGAAAAAGTGCATCTTATACTCCGAAAAATACGGTATTTTAATCCCACCACTGCTCCTACCATCGGGAAAGAGATATAGAAGCAGAGCCAGCTGCATAAACAGGCTGAAGAATAGTTTTTATCCATGTGCCGTTGACTCCTGAATTCAAAATAACATCATAACTACGTAGTACGATGGACTTGTAGGCCGGCGCAACGTGTAACATGTTCACACTGGTACAATAGGACTGGGTGTTTGTTAATGTGATTTATTGGGTTAGGGATTTTCTGTCTTCACTGTGAGTTTTATTGTGTTGTGGGGAGTGCACTGAGGGAGCTCAACTAATCTCATTGTACATAAGATGTGCACTGACTAATAAATTATTATTATTGTTGTTATTATTATTATTACCAACTCCAAACAATAATCTACCCCGGTTAGATTGTCTGGGCCTGATAGCTAAATATGTTTTTTTGTCTTTTGTCATCTTTTTGCAGGGAGAAGTTATGATGAGAAAGTAGACGTCTTCTCTTTTGGCATCATCCTTTGTGAGGCAAGTCCCAGGAACATAAAGCATTCAAGGAGGAAGAAGGAAGGGTTGCTAGAGAAATGTTCTAAAGAAATATTTCCAGAGAGGGGTTCTGGCAGATGCCTGAAGCCAGCATTTCCTAACCTTGTTCTTTCATGCTTTAAAGGAAGAGTTGTTGAACTTAACCTCATTTTGAGAAGCAAGAGCAAAAAAAATGGAATGGCAAAAAAGAAGGGACAGGGATGGTTTTGTTTCTCCAGTTTTGAGGTTTTTTGTGTAAAAAAGATTTTTATTTTTCCTTTCAAATTCATTCGTAAATATACATTCTTATAATTGCTATTTAACATTTGTCAATTCATATCATTTTTCCACCTGTATGTTTACATTTTGTTACTTTCTTATTTCCCCTCCCCCTGATTTAATAATGTGTCATCTGAATTATTTGTTTTATGCTTTGTTCCTTTCTCTTTCTATTTGTATCTTTTTTCAACCCAATCATAAAATCGTCCCCATGTCCTGTAGTACACCTATTCCTCTTTGTCCTTTATTCTCAATGTCAACCTGTTCATTTCTGCACAATCTAATATCTTCTTTATTACCTCTCCTTCCGATGGGATTTTGTCTGCTGCTTTCCAATTTTGTGCAAATATAATTCTAGCTGCTGTTATTATTTATACAATCAAAGTTTTGATCTGCATGCGTCTCTGGTAAATTACACCAAAAGTGATGTGGTTCTCAATAGGAAAAAAAAATAGGAGAGTCTCGGTTATGATCAAGACCAGGTGTGGTATATGACTCAGGGGTACCACATCTGAGTTGTAAGAATCCAGGCCAGTGTCTCTCATCCTTAGATACTCCGAGATGTGTGTACTTCAATTCCCAGAATTCCCCTGAGAGTTGAAATCCACACATTTTTAAAGTGGCTAAGTTGGAGAAACACTAATTTAGACAATCACAAGATGGCAGCAGAGAGATGCAGAACATTTAAGGACATTTTAGAATTGCCACCTAAGGGTCATCTGGATGTTTTACCTGCTTTAATTAAGGGTTAATGCAAAGTTGGCAAGTGTTTTCGGCACTGAGTGCTGAGCCAAGGTGGCGCAGTGGTTAAATGCAGCACTGCAGGCTACTGCTAGATCAGCAGTTCAGCGGTTCAAATCTCACCGGCTCAGGGTTGACTCAGCCTTCCATCCTTCCGAGGTGGGTAAAATGAGGACCCAGATTGTTGGGGGCAATATGCTGACTCTCTGTAAACCGCTTAGAGAGGGCTGAAAGCCCTATGAAGCGGTATATAAGTCTACTGCTAAAAAAAAAAATGGGAGAACATGCACACGTGCTGGAAACCGGAACAGCAGCTGGTGCGTGCATGCCACTGTCCACCTGGTCTTCTGGTTTCTGGCATGCATGTGCATGCAAAGACCAGCTGGCTAGAGCCCATGTGCGTACCGGGAAGATGATGCCCCAGTTTCCGGCATGTGCACTGACCAGCTGATCTTTGTGCGCACATGCATGCCACAAACCGGAAGACCAGGTTGCCAGTGCGCATGCACACTCCGGAAACCAGAAGAGCAGCCACCCAGCACGAGCATGCGCACTGGGTGGCTGCTTTTCCAATTTCCGGCACTGTTGTATATGTGAAGACCAGCTGGCTGGTGCATCGGAACCCAGAAGAGCAATGGGTGATGGCTCATGTGCCCGGAGAGATATTCTGCATGCCACTTCTGGCACGTGTGCCATAGTTTCACCATCACAATTAACTGTGGTGAAAGCAGTTGCTTCCCAAAACCTAAATTTTGATCATGGGACTGCAATGGTTGAATTTGCAAGAACCATGTATAAACCACATTTTTCACAGTGCCAATGTAACTTTGAATGGTTGCTAAGCAAATAGGGGTAAGTTGAAAGTATGCTGGCAGTTCAGTTGTACAGTGTGAGTTGGGGTGACATTGTGTAATAACCACTCACATCATAAAAGACACTAATATTTGATAGGTGATGTGAGCTGCAATTTATGAAGGTTTATGCCTTTCAATATAGTTTGTTAGTTGGAAAAGGAAATGACATGGAAATTACCAGACTCCTAATACACCCAAGTGCAATTTTCCTCTATATAGTTTCTGCAGAGAAGTACAGGTAGTCCTCAACTTGCGACCATAATAGAGCCCAACATTTCTGTTGCTAGGGGAAACATTTGTTAAGTGTATTTGCTCCCTTTTACGACTTTTCTTGCCACAGTTGTTAAGTGGAATTACTGCAGGTGTTAAGTTAATAAGACAATTGTTAAGTGAATCTGGATTCCCCATTGACTTGGCTTCAAAGGAAGTCACAAAAGGTGATCGCACAACACTGCAGCTGTCATAAATATGAGTCAGTTGCCAAGCTTCTGAATTTTGATCACATGGCCCTGGGGATGCTGCATCTGTCATACGTGTGAAAAATGGTCATAGGTCACTTTTCTAAGTGTCATTGTAATTTTGAACGGTCACTAAGTGAACTGTTGTAAGCTGAGGACCACCCCTTATACCCACCCACCCCTTAGTTTCCTATATGTAATGTGAGAATACTAACCTCATAAAGTTAGCATTATTGTAAGGATTACTCAGGCATATTTCTGCATATTTCTGTCAGAGATATTGAAAGGAAACATACAAATGCTATACATGGACTCCCGAAAAGCCCTGGAGGCATCTGGCATGGGCCAACCAATATTTTACTTAGCTCTTCTAAATGGCCCAGTTTATCTCCAAAGGATCATCACTTGTTCTAAATCCAGGATGGCAAACCTATGGCACGCGTGCCAGATGTGGAACACAGAGTCCTCTCTGTGGGCATGCACACCATCGCCAGCTGTTCTTCCAGGTTCCGTCACGCACATGCATGCTGGACAGCTGGTCCAGTACTCATGCTGTGGTTAGCTGCTCTATTCCATCTTCCGGCACGCACATGTGTGAAGAGCAGAGGGCCAGCGTGCCGGAGCACTAGAACTTGGAAGAGAGCAGCTGGCCAGTGCACATGGCCAGCTGCTCTCTTCCGGGTTCAGGACCTCCGGCACGCACGCATGCTCCAGTTTTGGCACTCGATGCCGAAAAGGTTAACCATTCCTGTTCTAGATTGTTAACCAAGCCTAGATCACTCCAGAGGAACTTCTAACAACTCCTTTTTTTATTTTGCACAGATCATTGGAAGAGTCAGCGCTGACCCTGATTACCTGCCTCGAACCTTGGATTTTGGCCTCAATGTGCGAGGCTTCCTGGACCGCTACTGTCCTCCCAATTGTCCTCCCAGCTTCTTTCCTATCGCTGTGTGTTGCTGTGATTTGGATCATGAGAAACGGTGAGCAAGTGGAAACAGTTGTGTCAGGGGAGCCCCTAGATATGGGGATGATAGGATATGTGGCTTGGAGACAGGGATGAGTCTTCCTCAGGGCAGATGGTCCAGCCTGGAAGGACAAATTAAGCCGGTGCTTCCCAACCTTGGAAGCTTTGAAAATGTGTGGACTTCAATTTCCAGAATTCCCAGCATGCTGCCTGGGGAATTCTGGGAGCTAAAGTCCATATATCTTCAAGTTGCCAAGGTTGAGAAACATTAGGTTAAGGCTTTTCCAACCTTCCAGTAAAATTCAGACTGTGAGAAGGTCAGCTGCTCTTTTGCTGCTCCCACATCCAGTTTTGTATTTTTCTTTTGCAATTAACTTTCAGTCTCACTAGATGAGAGACAAGGTGGTTTCCAACCTTTATTGTCTATTGGTCTACATAATGATGGATCAATGCTTTCAATCTTAGCAACATGAAAATGTGCGGACTTCAACTGCCAGAATTCCCCAGCCAGCAAGTGGAAGTCCCACATCTTAAAGTTGCTGAGGTTGTGAAAGGACCAGTATAGAGAACTTGGAGAGCTTTCTCCTTCTTATTAGATCCTGATCCCTATACAGCATTTCCCCTATGTTTACCATGATTCTTGTCCCCTTTAAATGGAGAGTAGCCAATGCTCATATTTTTTAGGAATGGATTATGTGCCATCAGGATGTTGCTGACTCCTGCTGATCATGATTCTTGTCATCTTTCAGTGGAGAAAAATATGTACACTATATTGCCAAAAGTATTCGCTCACCTGCCTTTACTCGCATATGAACTTACAGTATTTAACCTGTGATTATGTCTTCCCGACTGAATTGCTGTTAGTATTTTTTTCCCCTTTAGATTCATTGTTGAGTCACTGACACTGCATTAGCGCCCATAATGTAGCTAGATATTTCTTTAGTCTACTCCATGCGTCATTCATTTTTATTATCCTACAGATGCCTATCTGTTGTAACGTGACTTCTTCAAATTAATGACTTTTTTCATTATTCTTTCTGCTAATTATAGTTAGGCTGGATTTTATCAGACTGATTTTCATTTATCTGTTCTGTATTAATATGAGTTATTGGGTAGAGAATTTGTAACAACATCCATTAGACATCAGTCAGCAGAGATCTGGAGCAGGCGGCATCTCCATATGGGAATGCAGGGGGGCAGGCAGAGGTTGAGGGGAGCAGGTAGCCCTGTAAGTAGCTCGGTTCTATGGTATCTAAACACCAAGAACCAGGTTGCACAAGCGAGAAAAGCCCCATCCGTACACATGCGGGATCCCGGCAACACGTAAAATCATGTCTGCCCCAGTCCGTGGAAAAAACAGCCTCCATGGAACTGGTCCCTGGTGCCCAAAAGGTTGGGGGATGGGGGGATGCTCTGGCTGTTTGGGGCTTTTATCCTGATCAAGCAAAACTCCACTTACGTTCTTCTGCTTTTTCTCTCCAGGCCTTCCTTCAGTCGGTTGGAGCAGTGGCTGGAAGCTCTCCGCATGCACCTGGCTATGCAACTTCCCCTGAGTCCACAGCTGGAGCAATTGGACCGGGCCTTCTGGGAGACACACCGGCGAGCTGAGAGTGGACTGTGCGCACATGCGGAAGTGTCTGAATGAGTACAGCAGGGGCAGGCAAGCAGCCCCAAAGCCTGCATGTCTCTGTATGAGCTGGGCTGAAGAAAAGCTTCTCTTGCTGAGTCCTGCCACCAGCTGCGCACAGCTCACCAGCTAGAGCTGTTTTTTTTTGGGGGGGGGGAAACCACTGGGAGCTGGTTCTCCCTGCTTCCCTCCTTGCGGGGGATGGGTTCTGTGCCTGGCTTGCACAGAGATGGTCTGTGGCAGCCCGGGTTCTTGTAAATACTCCTTGTGAATACAGCCTTCTCCTTGCGCATCCCGCAAAGGGCGAGAGAAGCGAGGGATCCTTGACACTCTCCTTGTACGCTATGTGGTTGCGAAAAGCTTTGCACGCCCTGCTGAGCACATAAGCTTCTGTCATCAGCTGGCAGCTGCTCACAAGCTGGCATTAAGGTGGGGGCTGCTACCCTACCCCCCCACACCCTCAAATATACCCCTATGGATCCTCTTCAAAACTTTTGTCCTATAAAGTGGTGCCTTGGGTTTATATGTGAACTTGCATACTTGGATTCTTGAGTCCCACTTTGTCGTTCTGCAAACAGGCCACGGGGGTCTATGCGTGTGCTTAGCATGTGCTTAGCCTTTCCGTGGACGTTGCAAGGCCGAGGGATCTATGCAGATGTTTGGTTTCTGTGCTCCCTGGATCCAGTGTCTGACTACATTCACACAACATGTTTTGCCCAGTCAGCTGAAGATTGCAGTTGCACAACATACTGAGCTTATTGCTTCTCTTAACTTTGGTTAGGCTTTTCTTTTTTTTTAATCTAGCTTAGCATGTTATGCAAACCCAGCCTCTTTGATTCATTTGAAGTTGATATATTGTGCAAATACACACACACACAGCTCAATCCGGTAACCAGGCGAAATCTGTTATGTGAATGTAGCTCTGTCAATGCCCCATGTGTGCTGTGTGTATGTTTCACTGTGTGCACACCTTAGCTTCTTCCTTCCTTCTCTTCCAACCATGTTTGGCAGAAATACATAAAATCCAAGGCTGCTATTTTTTTGTGTGTGAGAAAAACTATTTTCTAAGCAGGCAGTTTGCCGCAGAGAGAAGCTATAAGTTAGAGCTGAAACCGTCTCCTCTTATCCCTTCTCTGTTCTAAATTACCACCCCGTTTAAACTGCTTGCCTATTCTGGAGATCCAAATGCGTGTCAAGGTTTCGTTGCAAGATTTAATGTGTGTGTGCACATGCATACACCCATGTGCTGTCAGGCCCTCGAAAAGGCAGTATGGATTTCTAGAAGGACAGAAAGAGGAGGAAACAACTAAGTCAGCCTTCTAAAGGGAGATCTTTGTGCATAGCTTGGAAATCTAGCCAACTCTTTCCAGGTTCAGGATAGAGCCATGGGATGTGCACTCCCAGCCTTCCTCAGACTAGCGCCAGGCAGATTTGTTTTCACTACAACTCCCAGAACTCCTCAGGCAACGTGGCCTCCAGAACTGTGCGACTCCCAGAATTCTTAGCCAGTGGTCTGGAGGCCAGGCGAACAAAGGAACTCTGGGAGTTGCAGTTCCAACCCATCTGGAAAGTATTAGATTGGAGAAGGAGCTAATCTATGCATCAGGGTCAGCAGTAAGAATAAGCAAGCATTATTGGACTCTCATCTGGAAATGGGCAGCAGGTATTTTCCATCTGGGTGGTCAGCATAGCAGAAAGGAGCCTTCTAAATTCTACCTGGGGAGGCCAGCTAAATTCATCTTATCCAAGGATCCTCACAACGTAAGAGACATATTTTTGATTTACCCTTGCGGGTTGTGGGGCTACATGACTAAATGTCCTCTTGTGCCAAAAAAAATAAAAATCACCCCTGCATATTAAAACCCTGTATGTTATAGGCAGGAGAACAGACCCTGCTTTTTCCTTATCTCGCAAGCTTTTTGTGGACGCGAAGCAGCCACTCAGGTTGCTATTTGGAAAAAAAGCACATTCCTGAATCATTGCAACAGGAGATTGGCTTGATAGTCTTTAAAAGGGGGAAATGGAGCTTTTTCTGTTCCTGAGAGTGCATTTGTAAGAACCTGAACCACGAAAGACTTCCTGGGTTTTCAATGCTAACAGTGTGAGTAGCTGGGGGTGGGTGGGAATAGACCATTTTCCCTGCCATTCTAGCACCCAGGACAAACCTTGGTTGTTCAACCAAAGTACAAGAGTGTCAGGCAGGAAGACTTGAAGGAGTTTAGCCATGCCAGCTGGGAAATCCCTGGGGACAACCTACCTCTGATTATTAGTGTTGGTAAGAAAAGTCAGGTCTAAATATCAGTTTCTGGGCTTCTGGTTGTCAGGTTAGCTGCTGAGAGAGACAACATGGATCTTTTTAAACTCTTCCCAGTGGGCTCCTGTTCTTTTCAAGGGAACACACCAGCATCTTTTTCATTTTAATTGAAGGCCCTGTTATAGTTATAGTTGGGATTTTTTTTAGGAGGAGGGAAATATGGAGAAGAAAACATTCCTTGCAATCAAAATGAATTCCCTCTCTAGACTTGTGATCCAGCTTTGTTAAATCCTATGTGCCAAACTTGCATACAAACATGTTGGCTTTTTTTTTAAAAAAAGGTAATTCCTGGATCTTCTTGCTCAGAAATGGGGAAACTTGACAATGGTGGTCTGAAATTCTGCAAATTCAGTAGAAGTAAAAGCAGTTCTCCTCAACCCATGGTGCATGTGTAACTATGCAGCTTCTAAGCCCTGAAATATATGGAATTGGAAGCAGTTGTTACAGTAGGGTGGAGTGCAGAGGTGGGTTTCTGCCACTTCGGCCCGGATCCGGTAAACCAGTAATGGCAGTGGCGGGATGCTTTGCCCACTTGCCCAGACACTTCTGCGCATGCGCTGAAGTGTTGCGCGCTCACGCACGATCGAACCAGTAGTAAAAAAAAATAGAAACCCACCACTGGTGGAGTGCCCCTAGATTATTATATGAACCACGTTATTATAAATCTAAAATAATTTGGAAAACAGGTTCTTGTAGTTCCATATTTCTTCTCTTCTCGCTTCCCTGTCACAAATTGAAAGTATGCATAACTTTCACTGTATGATTTGAAGGATTTGAGGAAATGACACAAAACTCTGACCTGAGGTGAAATTTCAAATATTTCTGATTTTTATCAACAAAGCCTGCCCAATATCAATGTTCATTCTTCAAAAAGTCAAGACTAAATGAAGACTCCCTATTTAAGAGTAGTGTATCTCACCTCTGTGTACTAGATTTGAAGAAAAAAATGTTTTTAAATTTTGATTTCGCATACCTTTGAAGGTTCCAGACTGATACACCATCATTTTATGAACATCTGTTAGATATCATATTTCTGTGAAAGTGCATTTCATGTTTGATGCAAAAGATGACAGACCTTGCGTGTTTTATGCGTGTCTCTGCTCCATTGGCACTTTTATGTACACCTATAGAAACTGTTTTTCTTGAAGAATTTTGACGGCCACTTGAAACTGTGCTCCAGAATGTGGCTGTTGCATTTATACTAGTGTGGAGACCATGAGACTCCGAGCCTGATGTGGTCTCTCCAAATATGAGTGTATGTAAGAGACACAGCAGAAGACCTGGTGGTTCTTTTCTCATGCAGAAGACCTGGTGAGTCTACTACCAAGAAACGAGAGGCTGGAGGTCTGCAGTAGAGGGTGAAAAAGGAACCCATTTCCCCCAGGCTCAATATGTCTCTTGGAGAAGAGGGTCCCTTTTTTTACCCGATGGCCAAAAGCCATTTAGAAGTTCTGATGTCTAAATTCATGCCTGCAATCTTGGTTTTAGACCATGTTTGATTGTCATGATCTTGTCATACAGAAAACTCACTGGTTTCCTATCCTGCTCCCCTTTTTAGGGAGTCTGGTTTCCATCTTCCATGTGTTTCCTATGCTATTCCCCTAATTCTTTCACATTCTCCAGGTGCTGTAGCCAACATGTGAGCCAGTTTCCTGAGTCAGGCAGCTCTTCCACATGACTCTGGCACATTTGGGTTGAGTAGTTCCTCTTGTTCCTGCACTCAGGGTCATTGCTCTGTAACATAACTGAAGACAAAAGCTTGTATTATTTGTCCACTCAGTCAACCTTGGTGAATTGGGGAGTTTATCATATTATCAGTCTGCCTCAGTTGTCTTTAGGAGAAGTGTTAAGGGAAGGAACATGAATTAGACAAAGACTGTGAAACATTTATACGCACTTTGAAAATGAAATGTGATGCCCTCTCTGATGACAACGATCAGAATTCACAAAACTGTGATGTAAAATTAATTTACATGGAAATAATAAAAGTCCTTCCACTCCCTTGTTCTAGCAACCTATGATTTTCTTGATGACATTTTTATGGAGGGTGTTTGAAAGTTTTTCTGATCCATTTGCTGGGATTCAGGAGGACAGCTACACAGAGCTATGCTCATTGATCTGGATCCACTCCTTCATTCCTCCATTCTTAAGAAGGGAATATCTTAGACATGACCCCTGTGCTGCCTTGGTCCAGGAAGCCAACATCATAGATGTAGAGTGAAAGACTTTCCAAGCTTGTCAACTCTCGCCTCATTCCTGATATTCTAGATAACAATTATCAAACCACGTCCTGATTTAAATCAACAATACTGAGCTCCCTTACAAGGTTGTTAGCTGGTTTGCAAGGCAATAATGTAGGTGAAATATTGGAATTGCTTCAAATGATTTTTGCCTCAACTTTAATCTGGGCCTCTATTTTCAGTTTTTGTTTCCCTTCAGATCCGAATTTCCAATATCTTAAGAGCCCTACTGTATTTTGTTATATACTGCAGGATACCAAGGATATTTCTATAAAATACATTAATTGAAATCCTAATGTGTTCTTAGTTTTTTTCAGGAAACTAAAGAGTGCACATCCTCTTCCCAGCATTCTTAGAAAGTAGGTTACATTAGAGGCCAAGCCAGAATTAAATCCAAGTTTCCCATCCTGGCTAGTTACAAGGTTATTGGTTTCTTCAAGGCTATTCATAAAGTTCTGGTTAATTTATGATCAGTGATATGAGCAGGCAAAATGCAACATGTGATTATTAGTGTATTGTCACAGAGTAACATAAACTGTCAGTTTAGGATTGGGAATTCAGTGTCAGGAAATATTTTCCTTAACTCTTTTTGGACATCCCTTGGAAGGCCCATTGGTGTTCTTGCTCTATTCTTACAAGTCTTTCTCAACCTTGGCTACTTGCTAAAATGTGTGGATTTTAGCTCCTTGCTGGCTAGGAAATTCTGGGTATTGAAGCCCACACATCTTAAAAGTTGCTAAGGAGGGAGAAACATTGCTTTGGAAGCTGCACCTGTCTTCTTTCAACCAGGCAGCAGGGCAAGGGTGGGTTTCAGGCGGTTCGCGGCAGTCCCCGCGAACCGGTTGGTCGGCGAACCCGGAAGTAAGTAACTTCCGGGAACACCGATCCACCCGCCTGCCCGCGTTTCTTACCTGGTTTTGACGAGTTCTGCGCTTCCATGCATGCGCAGGACGCATACAGCACCTGCGCGATCCTCCAGGAGCAACTGGAGCATCGCACAGGCGCTAGTACGCATGCGTGCACTGCGCGCGTGCACAAGGACGCCGCCGGCCCTGTTCCAACTGAATTGGTTGGAACGGGGCGAGAAACCCACCCCTGCAGCAGGGGCACATCTTCACACCTGCATTAACATGTGTTCCTCCTGTACTTGAGCTGGGAAAGAAGTCCATCAAAATAATTTGGACTCTCAACTATGTTTTACTTCTCTTCAAAGAGACTGATAAATGGTTCTTGCAGACTTAATCTTTGCTATAGAGTAGCAATCTTTGGATGCCTCAGCTTCCTTTTCCCTACCACACAGTATTCATGTATCAGTGGGAATAGCTACTCCCAATCATTCGGTGTATCATGCCAGGACATGTTCAAAGGGGGCATGTTTTCAGGATGCCACCTCCAACCCAGCCCAGCCCAGTCCAGCCTAGAGCAGACAGGCAACATCTGTAGTGGTACCACTGGTAAGGTGCAGTTTTCAAAATCTGAGAGTTGGCTTGGATTTTTCCGTACAAAGAATCTATCGATTTTCCAATTATTTGGGATTATCTTAAATCAGGGGTGTCAAACTCAATTTCATTGAGGGCCGCATCAGGGCTGTGGTTGACCTTGTGGGGGCCGGTCAGGTGTGGCCAACTGGGTGGGCATGGCCAGCTTGACACCACTCCCCAAACTGCTGGCATGCTTCCTCTTCTCATTGGGTAGACCGGGCCAAAGCAACGCGGGCTGGCCCCTTACATTTTCCAGGACTGCCCCTCGGGTCGGATCTGCCCCCATCACAAGCCAAATCCAGCCGCGGGCCTTGAGTGACACCCCTGCCTTAAGTCTAGGAATGAGCAGATTTGTATTGGAATGTTTTTTCTGCACACTGACCTGAGCAATGGCTCCTGAATTTCCCTGGCAACAGGAACCCTGGATATGCTACTTCATTGCCTTGGCTGATGACTGTTCCAAAGGCATCTTCTGTTCCAAATACTGTAGAAGGCCACTTCCACTTTTCAAAGGGTAATCATTTCCCTACTATAGGAACAGTATTTTCCAACCCAACAACAAACATTCTGTAGTGGATGTGGGTCTCTTGCATAAATTGGAGATATCGCTGTTTTGATGCAATGCAATCAAACCAATCCCCACCATTAAATTAAGACTTTCATACATCACACCTGGAAAAGACCCCTGCTTTGGCTCAATGTTTGTTTTTTTTTTAAAAAAAAAACCTCAAGTCTCAAACAGATTCATTGAAATTAGCTACTTTTATTGGTGGGATTAAAAAATAAACTACTAGAATGTATAAACCTATATATATATTACAACATTTCAATAAATATTTCTCAGCCTCAGACAATTTTTCTCTTTTTTTATAGGAAAATATCAAGATTTGAAAAATGAATGAATAAAAGCAGAAATGCTGTTTTTTTGGGGGGGGGGTCCTAAACATCCTACAACTCTCGCACACACACACTCATCTTTTGTTACTCCTGGGACTAGCCCAGCAATTAAGGCAGTGAGAATAAAGGAATACAATATTTTGGAAGCATTGTTGAGAATACACAATACTATGCATTCAGGAGCATCCATAGGACGAGAGGGAGAGAAGTTAAAAAAGCAAACTCCCCAATTGTGTGTTCAAAGCCCTGTCCCTTTTTTTACACAGGTTGTGATGCAATACATTTAAAAAGGGGCAGGGTTGCAAACACTGAATGCATTAAAACCTCCCCCCCCCATATCACTGTATGCATTCCAGAATCCCTGCACTACATCTAACAGCCGTCATGTTTTATGCTTGGCATCTAACCACAGCGGCTTATCTTCACAACATGAAGGTTAGACATTAAAAAAAATGATTGAAAAGAAAAGATAACTTTGGGGTTACTTTCTGCACTTTCAGTTATGGCACAAGAACAGTCCTCCTTGTATGCAACACGGAAGTTGGACTGAAGCGAAGGGGGGAATCGCTTGTCTGAATGTGCTAATGGGCATCCTTGTGGACGGCTGCTTCAGCTTTCGCCATGCCTCGATAGGAAATAATAAAATGATGTTTAAATAAGGTAATAAAAAGTGATACTTTAGAGTAGGTATTTGCCTTCATTTATGTAAACATTTCAGAAGTGCAAATGCCACCTATGTGTCCTGGAGGATAAATTAATAATAAAAAGGACGGTATTTTTCGGAGTGTAAGATCCACCTTTTTCCCTCAAAAAGATGCCGAAAATCTGGGTGCATCTTATATACTGAATACAGCATTTTTTGCCTCCTGAAACCCCGCCCCTTCACCAAAATGGCCATGCAGAGCCTTTAGGAGGCTTTCAGAGTGCTTCTGGGGACTGGGGAGGGCAGAAATGAGCAACTAACTGGCTATTTTTTGCTTGCTTTTGCCCCCCCCCCCAGCCCCCAGGAGCACTCTACAAGCCTCCTAAAGGCTATGCATGCTGTTTTTTTGACAAAAAATGGCCCCATTTTTGCAAAAAACAGGCCTTTTTTTGCTTGGTTTTGCCCGTAGCCCCCAGGAGTACTCTACAAGCCTCCTAAAGACTATCCATGCCCTATTTTTGGGGAGGGAAAAAAAACGGGCCCATTTTCACAAAAAAAGGAAGGTCTGCAGAGTGCAAAAACTTTTTTTTAAATTTGCCTCTTCAAAATCTTGGTGCATCTTATACTCCAGTGTGTCTTATACTCCGAAAAATATAGTAATCAATAATTAAGAATAAGAACATCAAATGATAGCATCACAATAGGAAGATAATTATAGTTTCAGATAGAGGACTGCTTAACAGTACCAATCAAAAGCTTCCCCATTCCCAGTTTTTCTTCACGTTATAGGGAGGAAATGGAAGAGAAATATAGGGTGTTTACTAGTGAAAATTACATTCTCATCCCCCCCCCCAATAATATTGCACAAACCAGGTTAATTGCACAAGAAAAGCCTTAACTGGAAGCACCTCTATAAATATTGAAGCCAAGAGTATGGGGTCAGCCTCTGTAATAGCAGTTTGCTCTATCAATACTAGCGAGTAGTAATATTTCCTCCATGCAATGAAAAACATGTTTATGTATATCAAGATATCTTTAAAGCACAGAAGCAGGCCAGGTTATGCTAGGCTAAGGCTAGGCTTTCCCCCCACCCTGGTCAGTTGGCAATCCTACTGCATTTGGAGCTGGGTGGAAAGGACTGGTTAAAATCTAAGGATTTCTTACTTCAAGACCTACAATTTTGGGGGCCTTTCTTTAATCAGACGTTTCTGCAGGTGACATTATAAAAGTTGCTATAGAGATGGTTCTATGATGCCCAGTGGGTTCCAAAGCTTCTAGAGAAAATAACCAATATTCTGCAATTCTTGGGCCATATTACAAGTCTGTTTGGATCTGGATTGATTGACATTGTGGCAGCTATTATGACAGGCAGCTTATTAGAAAGAGAATGAGACAGAAGGGTACTAACAGGTAAGTAAAAGTAAAGGTTCCCCTTGCAAATATGTGCTACTTGTTCCCTATTCTAGGGGGCAGTGCTCATCTCCATTTCAAAGCAGAAGAGCCTGAAGATGTCTCCATGGTCATGTGGTCGGCATGATTAAATGCCAAAGGCGCACGGAACACAGTTACCTTCTCACCAAAGGTGGTCCCTATTTTTCTACTTCAATTTTTACGTGCTTTCGAACTGCTAGGTTGGCAGAAGCTGAGACAAATAATGGGAGCTCACTCCGTTATGTGGTGCTAGGGATTCGAACTGTCGAACTGCTGACATTTCTGATCAACAAGCTCAGCATCTTAGTCACTGAGCCACTGCATCCCCTACTAACAGGTATCTATCAACCATTGACTCCTACAGAGCCTCCATGACTAGAGGAAAGACACCACTAATTACCATTGCTACTAACGTGAGAGCTTTGGTCTGATCCAGCAAGTTCTCATGCTGTGCTGGCCTACAAATGGAAGATAGTTAGCTTTATTCAGAAGCATCATCTTCTTTTTGCTCCAACAGGTTGGTGTCCCAGTCCTACTCGCTTGCACTGTGAGTTCCTCTCCATCCTCTGCCAATCCTTTGCTTCTCTTTCATTGTGGAGCCTACAGGGAGAAAAGGCCTGTTTAATGAGAGGCCATCCATACTTCAGCTCAAAACTGGACCAGCAGGTGGCTTTCCTGGGTTGCAACCCATATCTCCAGTGAGATCGGATCACTTTGGTTTCTCTCGGGACACTTTCCATTGGCACCACTCCTTGAAAGAGGAAAATGCCTTATTGCCATGGTTGACCATCAGGGATTCTGATGGTCCTTCTGAACAGCCTTGAAGCGAGGGAGACCTAGAAGGGTGGATGGATTGGCTGTTTCTCTACTTTTGAAAGCATCTCACCAACATTTTCTGTGAGCAACCAATCAGCTGGTTTGAGAACGATGCATAGCTTTGTTCTCTGGGATCTTCTTTCAAAGCATAACGGCAGCATGCATCATCAGCAGAGACGGAAATTTTTAGCAGATTCAGAAGACTGATCCCCGCAAGAGCAGCAGCATGCAGATTCTAAGGACTGACCCTCCAGAGATTGGAGAGTGCCAGGCATTTTTTTCTCCAGACTTTTAGGAAAATTTCCATTTGGAATAAGCCACACATTACAAGATCCACTTGCTGAAAAGTCCTAATTTAGGTGTTCTTGATTGAAGGTATGAGCTGATACATATTCACAAGAGAGACACGGTCACTTAAAACACGTGGGAAGGGACGATTTCAAATGAAACTGAATATTCCTTGCAAGAAGCTTGGTTATTTTGCACGTCCATCAGCGGCTGGGTGTGCATGGCTGTGCGTGGGACAGTAGATTTCTTTTTGTTTTTATCTTGCTTTGATACAATAGCTTGAAAAAAATTAAATAAAATTAATAATATTAGCTTGCAAAAACTATATTAACTCCATCTTTTGACTCCTCTCACTTACGAGGAGATAAATATAAAATAGAACCAAACAGAGTTTTCGCAAAGGGAGTGCTCATGTATTTAATTCAGTCAAAAGTTTCTCAGTGCAAGATTCCGGCAGCTCCCATTCATTTCAAGGGGACTAATCATGAGAAATTTAATTGCTGGCGTCTGCTAACGGCCTTCAGATTTTCCAGGAGGATTATTTTTAAAAGCATTCCCAACATCTGATGCGAGGCTGAAAGTTCTCAATTTTACCATCGTAAAGATCGGAATTTTGTCATTTCATCTCTTGTGTACATATATTTTTGCCAATAATTTCAAGGCGGACTTGGAGAGAATATCTTGTGTTTTTGTGTATGTCTGCTTTTTTTTTTTTTTTTTTTACACTTGCATCTTTTTTACAACCGGGTTAGAAAGTTGTAAAAAGTTGCTGGTACAAATTATCACAGTCTGCCTTTCAGATGAGAGTTAAGTTTCCTTTCAGTGCTGGGTTTGCAGAATAGTTCGTCTCTGCACTCTGCAGAAAAATCACCACAATTATGATCAGTAGCCAGACTGGATGGAGAAAGGAAAAGTCCCCGCGTGTTAGAAGGTTGCGGTAGCATCTTGAAACCTTTCTGAGTTTCTCGTTTCTTAGAAGGGTAAGTAATTGTAGAACTTTGGTTTTTAAGGCGATCATTGCAGCAATTTATGTTTGAAAAGGACCAAGTACTGGAGATGGGGTGAAATTCAGGGGGATGTAAACATTTTCTGCTTTGGAAGGATGCCAGCCAGCAGGGGCAAAAAAAAAATATACTGGGGAGGGGAGGGCAATTTATGATTACTATGAATCTTCCATCTGCTGTTGGATTTTCTGCAACCTTTCCTGCAGTCTTCGTAACTGAAAGGAGAAAAAGAAACCAGGAATTTATCTGCTTCATTTTTCTGTGCAAATTGAAGGCCCAAAGCAACTTCCAAAATAAATACCTCCCCCGCCCTAAAGTACAAAGTTGAAAATACCAAAACACATACATTACAAAACAAATTTAACAAACTGATCTGTAAAGGGCCGTCTAAAAGAGAGATACTTAAACATGTCTTATAAGAGGAGAGGTCAAATGTAGCTCTTAGAATAGTGTTTCTCAACCTTGGCAACTTGAAGATGTCTGGACTTCAACTCCCAGAATTCCCCAGCCAGCATTCGCTGGCTGGGGAATTCTGGGAGTTGAAGTCCAGACATCTTCAAGTTGCCAAGGTTGAGAAACACTGTCTTAGAAGAAATGTATTTCACGTCCACAGGTTTCACTGCTGAGAGTCAAGCAATGGGCTGTTGTCCTCTTTCCCATAAAACCATGTTTCTCAAGCAACTGGAAGAGGTGCCAATTCTGCTCTCAGAATTCCGGGAGTTGAGGTCCACACCTCGTAAAGTTGCCACGGCTGAGAAGCACTACTACAGATTCATATTATACAATGGCAATGTCTAGGAGCCCTGGTGGCACAGTGGTCAGAGTGCAGAACTGTAGGCTACTTGTGCTGACTGCTGGCTGCTTGCAATTTGGCAGTTCAAATCTCACCAGGCTCAAGGTTTGACTCAGCCTTCCATCCTTCCGAGGTGGGTAAAATGAGGACCTCAAAATTGTTGGGGGCAATATGCTGGCTCTGTAAACCACTTAGAGGGCTGTAAAGCACTGTGAAGCGGTATATAAGTCTAAGTGCTAGTGCTAGTCCCAGCCCTCACCCTGGCTTAGCTTGTAATGACCCCCATATCATTCAATTACCTTACAGAATAATATATTATTATTATGAGCTGGCTGCCTGCAATTTGGCAGTTCAAATTTCACCAGGCTCCAAGTTGACTCAGCCTTCCAACCTTCCGAGGTGGGGAAAATGAGAACTAGATTGTTGGGGGCAATAGGTTGACTCTGTAAACTGCTTAGAGCGGGGCTGTAAAGCAATATATAAATCTAAGGGCTATTATGCAAACTCAGAATGTACCTATAATGTGTTAAGTCACCAAGTTTAATGGACCTAGGAAACATTTTCCCACGTTTAGAAAAAAAAGTGGGAGGCAAAATTTTGTTGTTGCTGTTTCTATCTGGTTCGTCATCATCCTGCCGTTTATTCTTTTTAAAAATGTTTTCAATAATTAACAGGAAAAAAGAATAACAGAGTTGGAAGGGACTTTGAAAGTCTTCTAGTCCAGCCCTCAATTGGTGAACCACCCAGAGCTGCTGAAAGTTGGAAGCATATAAATGTAATTGATAATGATAGTCATAATCTCAACTCTTGGGAAAAGGACGAATGATGTCACAAAGCCTTGCTCATTCTCTCCTGGTAAAAAGACTCATGGGATACCAGCCACTTCTTAGAGCAGTGTTCTTAAGCCTCAGCAACTTTAAGTTGTGTGGACTTCAACTTCCAAAATTACCCAGCACCCATATTAAAGAAGGTAGCCTAGCTTTGTTTTTGATCTAATTATGATGATCAGAGGTGGCATTCAGCCAGTTCGGACCAGTTCACCCAAACCACTAGCAGTGAAATGCAGGTGCTCCCCACCCGCCGCCCAGGCTCTAAAACGTCCTATGTAGCCTCATTTTCGATGCCGTGCGCATATGTGCACCCCACGCAGGTGAGCAAAGCGCATGCATGGAAAGCAGCACGCATGCATGGAAGGCATGGGCACAATGCAAACATGTGCGCGGCCATGCTCACAGTGGCGAACCAGTGGTAAATGTAAGTGAATCCCACCACTGATTATGATCAAGTGTTCAGAACTACCACTTTTTGCTGATAGAATTGAGTATGCTGTGGAAGCAGAAAGGTGTCAACAGGTGGGATGCGCAAATGCCACTATCTCAGATCCTGAGGACACAGACAACCTCCAAGTGGCCTTAACTACTCTCTAAAAATGCAAATAACTGGTTGTCTGCAAGGAATATAAATCCTTCCATTCCCCACCAACCAGCCAGAGCTGAAGCAGCTTCTTGGATGAGAAGCGAAATGTCTTCAAAGAAAAACCAAGAAAGTTCAGCTGCCTTTGGGACAACCATGATCTGGATGACTGAGAGTCTCCAGAGACACAACGTGTGAACCTGCTGTTAAAGAAACTGGTCATCTTGATGAGTGAATCTGGCTTGTACTGAGCTAAATTGAGCAAAACCCCAATATTGTACAATACAGTTCTCTATACAGGTAATCCTTGAGTTACGACTACAATTGAGCCCAAAATTTATATTGCTGTGTGAGATATTCGTTAAGTGAGTTTGCCGCATTTTGCGACTTTTCTTGCCACCATTGTTAAGTGAACCATTACATTTGTTAAGTTAGTGACCCGGTTGTCAAGTGAATCCGGATTCCCCATTGCCTGCTCGTCAGAAGGTCGCAAAATCTGATCACATGACCCCAGAACACATCATAAAATATGAGCCATTTGCCAAGCATCTGAATTTTGATCGTGTGACCAGGAGGATGCTGCAACCGTGTGAAAAATGGTCATAAGTCACTTTTTTCAGTGCCGTTGTAACTTTGAACAGTCACTTAAATGAACTGTTGCAAATCGAGGACGACCTTGTATGTTTCTGAACTTTCAAGCACCGGCAATCTCCCCCAAAAACAGTACCCTGTTATTCACCTCCTCATCCTTCTCCCGGATCAGTTTCTCTGTCTCCAAGTCTGGCACCGTGGGTGTAGTTGGGATGGGGAAATCAGTCCCACTTTCTCGAGTTAGCTTGCTGTTGTTGTGGTTGTTTTTCAAAAAACAAAACCAGAAAAGAGAAAAAAGAGGAGGAAATACATTAAAATGTTCTCAGAGAAAAAGTGGCCCAAAAAAAATGTTTGGGTATGCAATCCCACAAGGGATCCCATTCGCTTCCCAATCAAACTGCTGTATTTGGTTTCCAGCAAACCCCCTTCTGTTACTTATTCCATGATATCATTTTACTCTGGCTTCCCCCAACTCTTTGAGGTCACCTTGCAAAGGCACTTAATAGTTTCACATTTATTTCTACAAAAACCTCCTAATGGCAAGAGTGGTTTGATGGTGGAACCAAATCAAGAGATGAAGCAGAAGAGAGGCTGGATAGTTTTAAGTCTGGGATCTCTTGTAGGGATCCACCTAGAAAACAGGTTGAAGATAGGACTTTTAGGCTAATGGCCCTTTCCAAATCAGTTTTAACAATCAAGCAGAATAGAGCTGGAAGGGAACTTGGAGGTCTTCTAGTCCAACCCCCGGCTCAAGCAGGAGACCCTATTCCATTTCAGACAAGTGGCTATCTAGTCTTTTCTTAAAAACCTCCAGTGATGAAGCACCCACAACTTCTGAAGGCAAGCTGTTCCACGGGTTAATTGTCCTCACTGTTAGGAAGTTCTGCCTTAATTCCAGGTTGCTTCTTTCCGTGCTTAGTTTCCCTCCATTGTTTCTTGTCTTGCCTTCTGGTGCTTTGGAAAATAAGTTGACCCCTTCTTCTTTGTGGCAGCCCCTCACACATTGGAATACTGCTATCATGTCACCCCTAGTCCTTCTTTTCTCTAGATTGCCATACTCAGATATGAAATCCTCTTATCTTTGCTACCGGTTTGGTAGCGGGATCACTCTCTCTCTCATACGCAGCATACCTGGGTATGCGCAGAACCTTCTGCGCATGTGCAGAGCATGCATGATGACATCAGGGTGGGTGGGCGGAACCTCACACTTCTGCCACTACCGGTTTGCCCGAACCAGTGCGAACTGGCAGAATACCACCTCCGACCCAATTCCTGCAACTGTTTATGTTTTTGTCTCCAGGTCTTTAATCATCTTATTTGCTCTTCTTTGCACTTTTCCCAAAGTCTCAACATCTTTTTTGTAATGTGACCAACATACTAAGCCAGTGATGGCTACTTTTTTTGCCACTGCATACCAAAGTCGGGGGGGGGCTGCACGCGCACACACACACACCGTTTTTGGCACGTGATAGCATGGTGGACCTGTTTTTTGCCCTCCCCAGAAGCTTTCTAGGAGCCTGGGGAAGGTGAAAACGCCCTCCCCCCACAGGCCCTTCGGAGGCCGGAAACAGCCCATTTTCTGACTTCCGGGTTGCCTGTAGGACCATTTTTCACCCTCCAGAGGCTTCAAGGAAACCTCCCGAAGCCTCCGGAGGGCGAGAAACAGCCCTACAGGTAAGCCTCCGGAGGGCAAAAAATGGCCGAAAATGAAGGCCGAAATCAGCTGCCCTAAGAAATGGCTCTGCGTGGCACATAAGTTCATTAACATGGTACTAAGCTATACGCTATGGGACTATCAACTAGAAGAGCAGTACAAAGCTAGCAAAATGCACAATGCGTTTAATTTATTGCCCAAACCAAGCTACAATGACTTGTTCAATAAATCATGATTAAAATAAACATACCTTAGTGTCATGTGCACTCTAAGACCCAGAGCATTTAACTTGAAGAACAAATGATCTGTTTCAATTAACTTTGAAGGAATTCCTGAAATTGCAATAGGGATTTTGCTTAAGAAGAAGGGATCAGCTTCAGAAATGGAAGTGATGGGCTTCAATTTCAATGTTGCCTCTTCAAGGGATTTCTCTTTTTAACAGCAACTTTGGATGCTCATATATGTTCACCAGAAGTACACTAATCCAGACAAGGTAGAGATAAAGAAACTCTCTGCTTTGACTTTGGAGGGACAATGTTACTTCTTCATGTTTTATGACTAATCTCCCATCCCACTTTACCCCACCCCATGTACAACAGCTTTGATTGAGCACAACATGTGTACTGTCATGGTAGCCTTTAAGTGGTGATAGTTCCTAATACATGCACTGTGTGGCATTGGTGTTAACACCATTTGAGGTCTATGTATTCCCACCCTTGAATCATAACCCAATGCAGAACACATACATCGTCTACAGAAAGACTCGGATTCTGTTCTGGAATCTCTGCTAGAAAGGGATGGAGGAAAAACCTGCTCTCTGTCAAAGATCATGGAGAACTGCTACCAAAGGAGACAAAGCTGGACTTCATCTGGAATGGAGTGACGTCATCCTGAAGTTCAACTTTGTGAACTAACCTTCCGATGGGCCTGGGACCAAAAAAGACTAGGCAACTACCTGGAGCCTGAGACTTTTTTTGAAGGACTTGGTTTGGTAAGTCATGACTAACTCGTCTTCTCTGTTATCATTTCACAGATCAGGAGATCATTATGGAAAGTAGATTACAGACTGCAAATTGAAAAAAACAACCTAATGATTATACTGAACTGAGACTGTGGATTCAAATCTGAAGTATAGAGCCGAGGCAGCGCAGTGGTTAGAGTGCAGTACTGCAGGTACTTCAGCTGACTGCTAGCTGCAGTTCGGCAGTTCAAATCTCACCGTCTCAAGGTTGACTCAGCATTCTATCCTTCCGAGGTGTGTAAAATGAGGACCCAGATTTTGGGGGGCAATATGTTGACTCTGTAAACCGCTTAGAGAGGGTTGTAAAAGCACTATGAAGCGGTATATGTCTAAGTGCTATTGCTATTGCTTTCCCAATTAATATAGGGATCTCTTCTTTCCCTCTAAACAGGATGACAAGCAGAACAGGGGAATGGAAATCTGCAGCTTAAATTAACCAAGTGAAGGCAGGGCAGGGAAGAAGTTTCCCTCTAACACCCCCTCCCCCCCCACACACTTCCAGATTTTCCCTTCGCTTAGTGGATTGTTCCGTGTCCTAATTCAGGCACCCTGGACCAAAATCTGCCAGTGGTGGAACCACAGTTGAAAAGCCAGAGAGATGGAAGCAAAGCCTCTGAAACCACTGATTCTCAGTCCTCTTCTCCAATAGGGGTTGCCAAGAAAATAATCCTCTTTCCCAGGTAGAGAGAGAAAAAAGGGATGCGAAAGTATGTGTCTCAGGGTTATTGTTGGGTGGGTTGAAATGTGCAAAAAAGACTTGCAAGTGCTGAATGCTTATATGGTCACGAGGAGTCGAAAACAATTTGGTGGCACATAATGACTTCCTCAAAAATACAATACAAGTATAGACTACTTTCCATTTATGGAGGACAAAAATCACGGTAAATATGGGGAAAATCCTGAATAAGAATCAGGATCCAATAAAAAGGAGGACAGTTTCTTCCAAGTTCTCTATACCAGTGTTTTTCAATCTCAGCAATTTTAAGATGTGTGTAGTTCAACTCCCAGAATTCCTCAGCCAAGGCTCCCAGAGAATTCTGGGAGTTGGTCCATTAATCCTGAAGTTGCTGGGGTTGAGAAACACTGCTCTACTATGCACCATTTCTCCCACAATTACATACTGTCTAATTTGCTTTGTTCAAAAAACAGAAACTTTCAGTCAGAGCTGCTGAGAAAATAATTCATGTCTAACAGACATGGATGTATAATATACAGGGCTGTCCCCAAATAGTTTGAGAAGTCTAAAAGCTGCCAATACTTACCACAAGGAGAGAACAACCTGCCTTGCAGTTCAACACACACAAACCAGGGGTGAAATGCTCTGAAGTTTGCTACCGGTTCGCTTTGCACGCATGCACGCCAAACAAGCGCTTCACGCGCATGCACACCGCAGGCACTAAGAAGCCTTTTCTGAGCCTGCAAAGTTAGTAGAAGAGCAGGAGGGGAGGGGGAGAACAGTTGTGCCATGCGATTCGCTAGAAAGCAGGATTTCCTACTTTCTAGCGAATATAAATCGTGCAGCACAGCTGATGGTTACACAGCTGATCATCGGAACTTTTTAAACAACTTTTTTAAAGCATTTTTTTTACTACCAGTAGTTAAAAAATGCTAAAAGAAGTAAAAGAAAAAAATTCTGACAATCGTTGAAACTTTTTTAAAAACTTTTTTTTAGCATTTTTTAACTACCAATTCTCCTGAACCGGTAGTTTAAAAATGCTTTAAAAAAGTTTTTTTTAAAAGTTCCAACGATCAGCTGTGTGACAATCAGCTGTGCCGCATGATTGTTGGAACTTTTTGTTTACTTTTACCGAACCGGTAGCATTTCACCCCAACACAAACCAATGCAAAAACAACAGCAGCACATAATAAATTTCTTGAACGTGCTACCTCCTCGGAATCCTAAGGTTTCTTTTTTCTTCTTTTTCTATACTTGCATTCCTTTCCACCCAATCTTATTGCCCTTTGCTTTCTCACTAAGTCCCTTCCAGCATGCAGAGTGCAAACCTCAGCAGTGGAAGAGTTACAGAGGATCATCAGGTTAGTGCAGTCAACAGGTTAAGCCCCCAGATACTTAGTACTAACTCAAGGACCACCCAAGCAGATTAGCACATTTCATTAAAAGGCATAAAATGTAGGATTTAAAGGTCCCTGTAATCTGTCTCATGTGTAATCTGCATAATCAACCTGTTTTATTCTCCTTCCTCGACTTTAATCCCAATTTAAATCCTCCATCTTTCAAGCCACTCAATGCATCTGGTGAAATCAGATACAAGTCACAAAAGCTTATAGGTTTTAATAATATGTATTAGTCAGAAAAGAGACCATCAGATTTTCTTCTGATGCTTTGCCAATATAGACTAAACCAGAGTTCCATCTTATAATTACTAAGATTGAAAACACTGGACTAATCTACCTCTCCTCCAATGGCTACAGCGGAATATCCAGGGATTATTATTACTCAATTATTTTGTAAGCTAAAACAATGCCCCACGCTTATTTCTTAACTGTGCACCTGGCACATTGAGAAACATTCTGGTTTCTCAGGCTAAAACATGGATTTTATGAATCAAATGAAACATCTTTTCTAGTTGGCTACAGCTGGCCAGAGAGGAATAGTGGCAAAAGGAGTAAGAGATGCAGTAAGACTTTAAAGGTAAGCTCTGTGAAAGAACAGCATCAATGAGTTAGCAGGACAGATTTCAAGGAAGTATGAGAAAACAAGCAAGATCTGGGGGAAACCGAACAACAGAAAAGATGAGTTAAGAGAAACAGAATCTCAGGAAAGTTTTGTTCAAGACCATCCTTGATAAGTCAGCAAGATGGTGAGCTGAAGGAAGTCAAGGGGCTACAGGGTATTCTATTTTGTCTCATGATTTTGATTTTCCTAGCCATACTGTAGAACACCTCCCCTTTTTTATAACCAGCATATCCCATGGCTGTGTCAACTGGGAAAAATGAGAACATTTCTGAAAGTTATCAGATTTGGGGAGAAATGGGAAAAGTTAAGCAACCAGACTCAAGTATGTTTCTCCTAATAGGACAATTCACTGAAAACCTCAAGGTCCAAAAAAAGCTGTTTTTCTCTGTATTCACTTTGGTGAGTTTTCTTCCTGATGCCAACTTGGACATCCCACTCCCCTGGCTCAGCTGATAAAGGGAGGAGAACTTGTGGCTTAGAGGTTAATACAACTGCCTAATATGTAAGCAGCCCAAGTTCGAATCCTAGCAAGGGTATGGCTAGCTGATGAGAGCAAAATAACTTGAAACAGATCTATACTAGTCTCCCTTCATTTCTTTATCAGCAAAAATGTTATATATATATATATATGTTTTTATTTGTGCTGATAAATAAATAAAGGGAGACTAGTATAGATCTATTTCAAGCTATTTAGCTCTCATCAGCTAATAGATCTATACTAGTCTCCCTTTATTTATTTATCAGCACAAATAAAAACACAAATATAAAAGGCAACAGTAAAAATATTGGGTTTCTGTCGTGATGGACTCTTGTGACGAGCCGATTGACAGATGTTGGAAGCAGTTAGCTTCCTCCCATAATTGGGGCTTACCAGGGGTTGTGACACTAATATATATATATATATATATATATATATATATATATATATATATATATATATATATATATATATATATTGAATTGCCTATCTACAGATATCTCTATTAACACAAAATTGCACAAACCAGGAAAATGGATTTCAATGTACATAATTTATTCTGTTTGCAACAAAGTGCTTATCCATCTGTTGTTATAATAAATACCTGCCTAAATCATCATTTTAAAAAAAATCTGTGAATTTAAGCCAGCATTAATTTTCCTTGATGAACTGCCTCCATCAGTCTCTGATTCCACCTGAGAATTTTTAAGGCCGCTTTGCCTGCCTTTCCTCCTCATACCTGTTGGAGAGGAGGTTACAACAAGGTTACTGAATGTGGGGGTCCCCACCTTTCACATCTCCTTCATCCTTCTCAGCTGTGCCATCTGCCCAGCTCCCCTCCTCCCCAGTTCCACCTCCTCCTCCTTCCCAGCGCCCCCTAACTTACTTGCGATTCCGCTCCTTCACCACCATGCGAGTCATGCTCTGAATGCACTGAGCCCGGTAGTTTTCATAGTGGGTCTCCCGAGTCACATCCTTCAGGTCCTGCATATGGGTCCTTACCAGCATGGTGCGCAGCTTGACAAAGTCACAATGCATTGGGTTCTCCACTGGCAAAAGAATGCAGAGCTGAGTGAGCGCAATTCAAGACCGCATAGTGCAGTGACAGTCTCTAGCTCAACAATCTCACAACTGAAAACAAATCCATGGGAAATGAAAAGCCTATTGATGGCTTTTAGCAACTAGAGTGAAATGGAGCCTGTCTGGGGAATCGCTGAATGTCCAGACTGGCAGGCAAAACATGAAGGAAAAGCTTATCGTTTCCTATTTTGCTTGCAGCCTTTTGGTTCCTCTGGCATTCTTAGGAGTCTGCACCCCAGAGGGACCTGGCCAGTTCAAGATAACACTCAACAGTATGCAACTCCCACCCACATATTGGGAGGAAATACTTTCTGATGTATACACACACTGATCAGCTTCAAGTAATTTTGTTTGGATCTGTTGATGCCCTCTTCCATTTTTCTTTATTACAAAAATGCAAAGGAAATGTAGCTCCGTATCATAAACATTGCAGTTGTTTTAGTTTTCCTAAAGTTGATTTCCCAAAGTGTTGTAATATGGTTCCTTGTGCAGGTGTGTCTCCTGTCTTTTCTCAACATTGGCTTCATGGGCGAACAGCGGAAACTTCACACCAAAGCCCTCTCTCTATGCTGCCAGTGGGGGTTGTGGACAGGCCTTCCTCTGTAATAAACTGCAGAACATTTTAAAGCAGCTGTTAAGATTCAGCACCTTAATTAATCATCATTTTCCGTAGTTTAGCTGTTTTGAGTGGTCTCATCTATAGTATTATTATCAAGAAGGATTATATATTTTCTCAATTTCTCATAGAATATTAGAAAAACAGAGTTGGTAGGGGCCTTGGAGGTCCTCTAGTCCAACCCCCTGCTTAGGCAGGAAACTCTATACCATTTTAGACAAATGCTTGTCCAATTTCTCTCTCCCTCCCTCCCTCTCCCCCCCCCCTCTTTCCCTATTTACCTACCTTTTGGCTTTCCCAAGCAATGTTTCACTCCAATTCATTTTTAGGCATACAACAAATCTTGAAATTCAGCATACTTCAAACACAAGCTTTGAAACTGGATTTTTCAAGTCCAACGGGGACAAAAGGATAGGATGGCACCAGGGTTGGCTCTACCCTGGAACAGACTGAAGCAGCCACCTCAGACAGCAGGTGCCAGGACACAGCAGAGAGGAAAGGTTGTTTGCTGCACAGCCTGTGTTGTCTCTAAACTTGCTTTTTGCCTTCAGTGCACTAAAGGAGGCAATCTCAACTATAACACAGAAGAACGACTCAGCAACCAGTCCATTGGCTTTTGGATGGGATAGGGGAGATGCGGTCTTGTTCTTTGTTTCCCACATCTACACTGGCGACCTCTACAGAGGTGATTTTTTAAAAAAAGGCCAAGAAGGGCACAACTGCATAACTGAAGCCCCACTGTGTTGTCAAGTGCATGCAAAAAGAGGCATCTGGCTTTGGATAGTTGTGCCCACCGTCTTGACTTTTTTGTGGGAATGCCCCTATAATAAACCATTGGGATTCCCAAGAGGTGGCATCTTGTCAACGTTCTCCATCATCCCTATCTCCTGGTTTTTCCAACAAGATATGGAGCAAAACTACCGTGCTGAGGCCATGCTTCCCACAAAATGACTAATTTAATGCTTGGGGACAGGAAGCTTTTATTGATTTTTACAGCCAAAGCTAAGACATTAAGCTGCCAAAGTCAATATTTTGTATTTCCATCCCACAAGAGCATTGGTAATTGGATGTTAATTCAAACTAGGGGAGCATGGAACATTTTTGCTGAATTCGGTATTGAATCAATGTCGACCCATTAGCTGCAGCCCCCAGTTTATTGAGCCACTATAGGTTACCTTCAACAATTCCCCAAGGATACAGCCTCCCCCGGATTCGTCTGCCTTTCGTCTCCACAATGGTGTTACTGCCAATCACGGCGAAGGGGATGCTGTCCTGCAGAAGGACAGTGGCAATTAGGAGTCAAATAGGATGGCAGGAGTCTCCCCCAATCTTTGCTACTTCACATATATTTAGTGACAAAAGAGAGAGCATTTCTCAAAAAGATTCAAGGAACTGCATCATGGACTTGCACCAATTGCACTATCGAATTAGGCAGCGAAGTAAGAGATGGTGGGATTCTGAGGGCATCAAAAAAGAAAAAGGCTTGGAAAAGAGATGATCCCTGTTGTACAGCAAATGACTACGGTGCACAAGTGCTTTACATTCCACCCATTTCCTTTCGTTTGTTTAAATGAAGGGGATTCTGCTTTTTAAGTTATTCAGGCCAGGCATCAAAAAAAGAGGAAAATTTAATAATCGTTAAATTTTATTAGTTAAATTGATACACTGCCCATCTCACTGTGGGGCTACTCTGGGTGGCCTACAACAATAAAACAGAAAAAAGTGATAAAAGATGACCTGTGGATTCCAAACTGAGGACCCATGTTTATAAGGACGGCAGCAGTTTTAAACAAGGCTGTCTCCCAGCCCGCTCTCAGTCTCCAGATGAATAAGATTGCAATGTCCCAGGCTGACATTCTGCAGTCCAAACACATCTGGAGGACACCAGGTTAGGGAAAGCTGTATTAAATCAAAAGCATAAGAGTCTGGGATGGGAGAAGGCTGAAAAGAAATATTTTCTTAGGCTAAGAGTTTAATCCAAGCCTAGCTGCCTCTCTTTAGTATGGCTTAACTGGAATTAGAGATACATGCCTGGCTTGGAACACTTGCCTTAATTTAAAAAAGGCAAGCAAATATGAAACATATTGTTTTCAGATATTAGGAAAAGCTCCTTTACAGTCAAAGCATCAGCACATGTGGAATATCACTGGGGGAAACTTAGGCTTTCTTCTGAATTTGTTCTAATCCAATCAGGTACATCTAGCCCAGTGGTTCCCAATGTGGGGCCCACACCCCACGGGGGGGGGGGAGAACAATTTGCTTTTTAATGGGGGCAATTTGAACCTTGTTTGAACCAAATTAATGGCCTTTTAGGATTCCTCCATGTGAGTAGAGTTCATTTTTTGAGTAAAGTAAGAATTATATGTCATGGGGGGACAGGGACGGGAGCATCAGGATTTTAGAGATGCTTCGCGGGGGCATCGCCAAAATAAGGTTGGGAACCACTGATGTAGTGGATCTGAATGTCCACTGTTGGTGGTCCCTCACTTTGAGTGCTTCGTCCTGCTGCTTGAATTCATCATCTTCGTCTGAATCACAATCAGGAAACTGATAGATCCGGATCCCAAAATGATCAATTTCGTCACGAATCTAAAACAGAGGAACATGCCAGCAGCCAATGAAATTCAATCATAATTTTGGTTCCTTATATAACCAAGCGTTGCCCAGGTATTTATTTATAGTGGGAAAACATCCAGACCAAACATAATTTCTAATGTTGGATTTCCCCCCTGACCAGAGGGAGCCTCGTGGAGTACTGTGAAACTGTTACCATGGCAACTCCACTGAGCTGTACAGTAAAAGTCATTTAACGGCAGTACAATAAAAGCCATGTTAAGGCACAACAGGCTGCATCTTAACAGAACACACACCCCGAGCAACCTGCATGAACATGGGCACCCAATGCCACTCCAAGAATTCTTCAAGAGTCAATCAGGATCTTCTAGAAAGCTTACAGGGGAGTGAAGAACTCAGCGTTTAATCAGCATCACATCTCCAATTCCTCACCCGACTTTCTCATAAAATGCATGTGGCCACTTTGAGGGACAGACTGAAAGCCATCTGTATGCTCATTTTAAAACGAGTACAGATTTCACAACGTCACAGAGTCCGGATATTGGGGAGGGGGAAGGTTGGAGAGGAAGGGAGGGCTGAGCAGGACAAAGTCAGAGTGAGGAAGAGGGGATGTAACAAAAGCATTAGACGTTCATATGGCTCCATATGGCCTACATTTAGCTCAGCATTTAAAATCTGAATTACAGCAGGTTGTGCATCTATACACAGGTAGCTCTGGCATTCGTTACAACCATTCATTTAAAGTTATGATGGTGCTGAAAAAAGTGACTTGCAACTGGCACTCACACAACCAGTGTCCCCACAGTCATATGATCATGATTCAGGCACTTGGCAACCATCGTGCATGTATGACTGTTGCAGTATCCTACGATCATGTAATCTTCCCAGCCAGCTTCTGATAAAGGAAGTCAATGCAGAAGCCAGAAGGGAAGATTGCAAGTTGCGGTCACATGATGTCTCAGTTAACAACTGCAATACAGTAACCTGTATTGTGGTCATAAATCGAGGACTATCAGTACTTAATACTTTTATTCTTCAGAAACAGTTTCAAAATCTTGGACATTTCCTTTTCTGTTTTCCTTTTTCAATTAGTTTTGCTTAGGTTACTCTATTTATCTCAATGTTGTGTTTTTTACATTGTACATGGAACTTTGAACTTTAACTTTAATAAAATTTGTATGCCGCCCACTCCCTTGGGACTCTAGGGGGCTTACAACAAGTAAAAACATTTAAAATATTTAAAAATACAATGTTAAAAATTAATACAACATTCATTCCATCACATGGGGCTGAAAATTAATCAACAGCCCCAGGCCTGCCGGAACAGCCAGGTCTTGATCGCTTTACGGAAGGCCGGGAGAGTGGTGAGGGTCCGTGAGAGAGAAGTGAGAAAAGTGCCCCCAAGTTTGTTCCGATCTCCTCTTTTACCTTGCACTTCATTCGTTCCACCTCGGACGGCATGAGAGTGTCAGCCTTGGCCAAGACAGGAACAATGTTCACACGCTGATGGAGCGCTCTCATGAATTCAACATCCAGAGGTCGCAAACTGCCAAGAGCAGACAAGAGTTCACCATATGCAGAATAAGTATATACATAATTTTGTATTTATTTATTTAGTCATGTTCATATCATGTACATTGGACGGCTGTATGCAACGAAATGTCATTTTAATGGATGCCGATTAGTGTACCTTCAAAATGACAATAAAGTTATTGCTCTGTTCTGTTCTATTTTTATTCTATTCCTGGGAGCTGTGGAAAGAGATTGTTTCTTTTTTTGGCCAATAAGCAAAAAAGTGGGAGTGCCTGACATGTGCTAGAATCTGTACCAATTATTTGGTGGCAATCAATGATACTCCACAAAAATAACAAAGGTACTTCAATTAATTATATAAGGATACGTTAAAAAGAAAGACAGTATTGGCAGATGTAGCGAATCCTGACTGAAAAAAATCTGTATTTTTGGCAAAGATACAACACCCTTATTTCACGTAGTAACATCTGCAGAACAAATGATTCTCCAATTTCCCATAGGAGATAACCCTAAAAGGAGAAGTATGGCCTTCCATTCAAACTGTTTAAGCATCATATCACTTGAATCACACATTTTAGAGTTACTTATATTGAAAGTGTTTGTTGTTTTCCAATTACTTTAACCCCTCATGGAATCTTTCCCATTACTTTAACCCCTCATGGATAGACATCTTTATCCTAGATCCTGCTTGGGTCTATCTGAAGGACTTCAAGAATTTGAACTCTATGGGGAGCAAGGACCCCATCAGAGAATTCTTCTCCTTTAACCCCAATGTCCAGCATCCTGTGAGGAAAGATATGCCATGATGTAAAATCAATATAGCATTTTGTCCCAGATAAGCTAAGAATTTTAAGTGCTAAAATGCATCCAAAAATCAGTTTCTGTTTATCCATGGATGGGCTTATCTTCAAGTATATACAATAATGCTGTACTTTTAAAAAGTACCCATATTTCCCATATATCTATTTATAGATAAGCCCATCCGAAGACAAGTAGGCCCTCAAATTTGTAACCAAAATACTATGAAAAATACAGGCCAGCTTATTATCCACAGGAGGTGTGTTTTGCATAGTAATTGGTTTAAAAATTCAATGAGTTGCTTATCTTTGGATTGGCTTCTATGTGAATAGATACGACATTAATTGCACATAGACTTTACAGGTGGTGTAGTATTCTAACCACATATAACTTCCAGGCTGGAAAACCAGGGGTTGCATATTGGTGTTGTCATCTGCCAGCAGCCTGCGGATCTGGCAGCAGATTCGGACAGTGAGGAGGTTGGGGAGGAACATGGGCCAGTTCTGGAGTCTGGGGAAGGCTCGGACGAGACTCTGTGTCAGAGGCAGAGAGGGGCATCTGGTAGTTATGTGATGTCTCCAGAGCCTCCGGAGCCTGACATCAGCAAGGCAGAAGAACAGTGTGAACTATTCCCAGTGCGCACATGCGCAGAGCTGCCAGAAGGCAAGAGCAATTAAGACAAAAAGGGAGACTTGGGAGTAAAGCTTGGAGATGATTGGCCCCTCCCGTAAGACATAAAAGGAGCAAACAGACGTGAGGAAGCAATTAGTTCATCTAGTCAGTTCAAACTCTGAGAAGTCCTGTTTGACTCTGTGCTATGTTTGGCCTTGCAAAACTAATTGGCAGTTAGGTCTTTGGTAGCTGTTTCAAGGGAGATAAAGGTGGGTGCTTATCAGTGGTGGGTTTCAATTTTTTTTTAGAACCTCTTCTGTAGGTGTGGCCTGCTTTGTGGGAGTGGCTTGCTGGCCATGTGACTTGGTGGGAGTGGCTTGCTGGCAATGTGACTGGGTGGGTGTGGCCAACTTGTAAAATGTGGTGAAACTCACTTAACAACGCTCCTGCTTAGCAACCAAAATGTTGGCTCAGAAACTCTGGTATTGAAGTGTGCAAGTCTTAAAGCTGTCAAGTTACAAGACCCTTGCACCCCTAACCCTTTAGAAAAAAAACCCAGGGGTGTTTAAACTTGACAGCTTTAAGACTTGTGGACTTCAACTCCCAGAATTCCTTCTCTCACTCTTCATCTTGATGATGTGCGGACGGGCGGGGGGGTGGGAGCTGGAACCAGTTCTAAACGGCACTGTGGATTTGTGGAACCTCTTCTATAGAAGAGGTTAGAACTGGCAGGAACCCATCCCTGGTGCTTATCAACATTACCCTGAAAGACTGTGTGTCACGCCCCACTCCACTCCATAATTAGGAAAGAAAACCAAGAGACTCCATGGGTTGGAAATCCAATGTACTTTTACTAATTATAAATGGTAAGCGAGCAGTAGTGAAGCAAAATCTGAATAATATGGCGCGAAAGCAATTGATATATAGCAAAACCCGTTCCCCCCCCTTAGGATCAAAGCTCCAGTCCAATCATAAGTCCTTCAAATGTCAGGTGTGAGATAACTTCAAAAAGACAGGCCAAGATGGAATGTGAAGGCCGTTGATGCAGGCGGGAAACACGTACGCATGCGCAATCCCAACAACTGGTACATCCTAGAACATTCCTCCAGCAGTCCTCCAGCACATCAATTAAAAACCCTCCCACATACACGCCCCCCCCTTCCCGTTTCATGGCAGCTGAAGCAGCAGCAAAGCAGAAGCTGACATCCGGCCGTCCCCCGGAAAAAAGGCTGTCAGGCCTGGAAGAAAAAAAAAACAAACAAAACAGACAAACAACAAACAAACAAGAGAGGGAAAGGAGAAAAGTCAAGGCTTGTCGGGATAAGAAGCATAAAATTTCTGCAGTAAGCGGGGGGCACGAACGTGGAACTTATCAACCCATTCCGTGTGGGAGGGGGGAAAATGTTTCCAAGCCACCAGGTATTGGATGCGATTACGGTGCCGACGGGAATCCAGAATGTCTCGGACTTCAAAATGACGTTCCCCATCAACAAGCAACGGAGCAGGTGGAGGGTCATCGGTGGGTCGTAGGTCGGACACCCGAACTGGTTTGATGAGGTTGATATGGAACACCGGATGGATCCGGTTGAGATGTTTGGGCAATTGCAAACGAACAGAAACAGGATTGATAACTTTCACAATTGGGAAAGGGCCAACATACTTGGGACCCAATTTCTTCGACTTTTGTGTAGTATGCAAGAATTTCGTGGACAAATACACCAAATCTCCAACGTGGTACTCATACGGCTGAGAGCGTTTCTTATCAGCCTGCTTCTTATGAGCCTTATGGGCAGCGTCCAATGTGGAAAGAGTGAGGGGCCAAAGGCGACTGAGACGTTCACTCCAGTCTGCAACGGAAGGAACCTGAGGGTGGGCCGTAGGCAGTTCGGGAATAGGAACAAAATCCTGGCCATAAACGACCCGGAAAGGGGTGAACCCCGTGCTGGAGTGAACCGAATTGTTATAGGCCACTTCAGCATGTGGTAACAAGTCCACCCAATCGTCCTGTTGATAATTGATGAAACAACGTAAATATTGTTCAAGGACGGAATTAGTACGTTCACAGCCGCCATTAGTCTGAGGATGGTAGGCGGAGCTAAGGCCCTGGGCGGAGCCAATGCGTGTGAGGAACTCCTTCCAAAATTTAGATGTGAATTGGACCCCACGATCGGAGATAATACGGTCGGGGACCCCATGTAAGCGGTATATGTGAGAAAGGAATAGTTTAGCCAACGCCTTGGCGGAAGGAATCTTGTGGCAAGGCACGAAGTGAACTTGCTTGGAGAACAAATCAGTAACCACCCAGATAACGGTGTGCCCTTGGCTCTCGGGAAGCTCCACAATAAAGTCCATAGAAATCTCCTTCCACGGGGCAACCGGGCGGGCGACGGACTGCAGAAGTCCGTGTGGTTTCCCCGGCGGCTTTTTGGCGGTAGCGCAAACCGGGCAACTGGATACATAAAGTTCAATGTCCTTTTTTAAAGAGGGCCACCAGAATTGTCGCTTCACGAGGTGCAAAGTTTTTACGAACCCAAAATGACCCGCCATCCGGGAGTCATGAGCGCGACGAAGGACCACAAGACGTAGGGAAGCGGGGATGTATAATTTTGCACCAACCCACGGTAGACCGTCCCTCATGGTGCATTCGTCCCGATGGTTCAGGAACCAGTCGTCTTGAGGAAGAGCCGCTTTGAGGTCAGAAAGCAGATCGTGAGGCACATCCTTTTGAGCCTTGGTCTGTTGACGTGTGAGTACCGGAGCTGCCAAGAGCGGTTGGACGATACTCAGTGTGGAACAATTATACTGAGGTAACCGGGACAAAGCATCGGCCATGAAGTTCTTTCCGCCCGGGATATACTTTAGAGTGAAATTGAAACGGTTAAAATATTGGGCCCAACGCATCTGCTTTGGGGAGAGACGGCGAGGTGTGCGCAACGCTGCCAAATTCTTGTGGTCAGTCCAGACTTCAAATGGGTGTTTAGAGCCTTCAAGGAAATGGCGCCAAGTAGCGAGGGCCCAACGGACTGCAAAAGCCTCTTTCTCCCAGACCGCCCAGCGCCGTTCCGTGTCAGTGAGTTTACGTGAGGTGTACGCGCAAGGTTGCAAGTTACCTTGGGCATTGGCTTGTAGCAGAACTGCCCCAACGGCGACATCACTGGCATCAGCCTGGACAACGAACGGGTGGTTGAGATCAGGATGTTTAAGAACTGGTTCAGCGGCAAAAAGGCGTTTAAGCTTTTCGAATGCCGCCTGGCACTCCATGGTCCAGTCCAAAGGCTTATTGGGTTTAGGCTTCGGTTCGCCTTTAGTTTTGAGCAAATTAGTAATAGGGAGAGCAATGTCGGCAAAAGAGGGAATAAATTGACGGTAGAAATTGGCGAAACCCAAAAATTTTTGCAATTGTTTACGAGTTTTGGGAGCGTCCCATTCAGTGACCGCCTTAACTTTTTCAGGGTCCATTTCAACGCCATCAGGGGAGATACGGTAGCCCAGATAGTCAATAGTAGTTTGGTGAAACTCACACTTAGACAATTTGGCATACAGGTTGGCAGCACGGAGCTTTTTCAAAACAGTGCGCACCAGATTGACGTGGTGGTCGTAAGAGCGGGTATAAATGAGGATATCGTCCAGATATACGATAACGCCTTTATAGAGATGATCGTGTAGGATCTCATTAATAAATTGCATGAATACAGCAGGAGCCCCCTGTAGGCCAAAAGGCATAACCCGGAACTGGAAACAACCAAGAGGGCAGTTGAAAGCGGTCTTCCATTCGTCCCCTTCCTTAATGCGTACTCTATAGTAAGCTTCCCGTAGGTCCAATTTTGTGAAGATGCGGCCCTTCCCCAGTTGCGCCAACAAGTCCTTCATCAAGGGGAGTGGGTAGAGGTTCTGAGTACAGATTGCGTTAAGGTTGCGAAAGTCACAACATAAACGAAGAGACCCATCTTTCTTCTCACGAAACAGCACAGGGGCCGCCACCTTGGGTCGGGCCGGTTCAATGAAACCACGTTTCAAATTTTTGTCAATGAAAGAACGCATCTCCTCCATTTCCCTGGGTGACATGGAGTAAATGCGGGGTTTGGGGAGTGTGACCCCGGGCAAAATGTCAATGGAGCAATCAGTAGGCCTGTGGGGGGGTAGAATGTCCGAAGATTGCTCGCTGAAGACTTCCTTAAGATCCAAATATTCTTTCGGAATTTTCTCCTCTCCTGCAATCCTCTCCTGCCCCCTAGCGGCTACTTCAGGAACGTTAGTGACGTCAGGTTGGTTTGGAGAGCCCTCCCCCAGTGGAGGCACTTTCGAGCGAATACGCAAGCGGCCTGTCCGCCAATTTATGTGAGGGTTCCACTTCCGGAGCCATGGGATGCCCAAAATGAGTGGTCTGTCCATGCCAGGTGCGACCACAAAAGAGATTAATTCAGTGTGGGTACCCATTTTCATTTCCAAAGGCTCAGTAAAAAAATGGGCGGGCCCCCCCCCCGCAACCGATCCGTCTATCTGGCAAAATACAATCGGTGTTTTTAAAGTGCGCAATTTGATGCCCAATTTTTCTACCATTGTTGGGTTGATCATGGACCGGGAACAGCCGGAATCCAGTAAAGCGAGGAGGGTGGCAGGTGTCCCCTCAGGAGGAACTTTTAATTCAATAGGGAGTAGAAGGGGCCCCTTGTTTGAACTCACCCAGTGAGGTGAAGTGTCGTCATCAGAGTCATCAGAAGAAGAGGAGTCAGCATCCGCGTCATCCTTCAATGGCTGGGCAAGAGGAGGGGGATTGGTTTCTCCAGCGAAAGCCGTTTCCTTCTTTTTCTTTTCAGAGCCTCTTGCAGGTTTCTCTTCACGTCTGGGAGGGGGTTGGGCCGAGAGGGGCAATTTAGCCCGACAGTCGGGGGCGGTATGCCCAAGCTTGCCACAGCGAAAACATGTTAAAGGTCTGGAGGAGCCAGAAGGGGCCCTCTCGCGTCGCCGCGGCGTTTGGAAAGCAATTGAGTAGTAGGAGGGGGGAGGGACTTGGCAGCCCTTTCTTTCCGCTTCCTTCTTTCTTCCGTGGCATAACGCAGACGAATTAAGTCAAGCTCAGCATCAGCAGCATGCTCAAACCAAGTGATTAAACGTCGCGGCAGGTTACGATTGACACATTGTTGATAAATGTCAGCGTTCAAGCCTTCAGCAAATCTGTCCAGAAGCGCATCCTCCCCCCAGCCTCTCATGTACTGAGAAAGACACTGAAATTCCTGGATGTATTCGGCGACAGGTCTGTCGTCTTGGTCAAAGGTTAAAAATTTCAACTTGTTCCGCTTCTCAGTTAATGGGTCATCAAAACGTTGGCGGAAAGCATCCATGAAACGGTTGAAATTCCCCAAGAGGGGCGAGCCAGACATATGCAAAGCGGTCGACCACGTGGCCGCTTCACCGTCCAAAGACAAAAGAACCATTCTGACCCTTAAGGTGTCAGATTCAAAGTCCCGGCCATAAATTTCCATGTAGTTAAATACCTGCATAAGAAAGGAGGGGAGGCTAGCAGAAGCCCCATTAAAACGCACAGGCAAGGGAGGGATTTTTGCCATCCGATGTCTTCGGGGGGGAGGCTGGGGGGGAGGTCCTCTTTGATCAGCAAAACCTCTAGCCGCAGGGGGAGAGACGGGCCGAGGGGGGGGGTGGGGGAGAATCCTGGCGTGGGTAACGTTGCCAATTTCTCCAGTCTCTTTCCTCCTCCCCCCGTCTCTCTTCCAAAAATGTTTGACCCCAATAATCAGGTAACTCACTCCGTTGGGGTTTTCTCATGGGCCCCTGGCGCTGGTAGCCTCTCCATTCTCCTTCATCGCCCCCTCTTCTTTCCCCACAGTACCTTTGGCTCCAATAGTCAGGGAAATCACTCGCCTGAGGTTTTCTCACGGCCCCTGGCTCCAGCGAAGTTTGTTGAGGTGGTCTTTGGGTGAGTCCAGCATTCCAGCTTGTCTCTATTTCTCTTTGCCCCACTGAAGTTGACCAACGGGGTAGGGGGGAAGGTTCAGGCTGACTGGAAATTTGCAGTTGAAATAAATCTTCGTGCAAAGGTCGGTCAGACGGGCTGGGCTGGTGTAAAGAAAGGTCGGGAGGTCCCAGTTCACTGGAATCCGTCCCTCCAACGGCGCCTTCCCCCTCTCTGGTCGGAGAAGACATTATTTCCCTTCTCGGTAGACGTAAATCTCCTGGAAAGGGATATTATTCAGATTTTGCTTCTTGTCACGCCCCACTCCACTCCATAATTAGGAAAGAAAACCAAGAGACTCCATGGGTTGGAAATCCAATGTACTTTTACTAATTATAAATGGTAAGCGAGCAGTAGTGAAGCAAAATCTGAATAATATGGCGCGAAAGCAATTGATATATAGCAAAACCCGTTCCCCCCCCTTAGGATCAAAGCTCCAGTCCAATCATAAGTCCTTCAAATGTCAGGTGTGAGATAACTTCAAAAAGACAGGCCAAGATGGAATGTGAAGGCCGTTGATGCAGGCGGGAAACACGTACGCATGCGCAATCCCAACAACTGGTACATCCTAGAACATTCCTCCAGCAGTCCTCCAGCACATCAATTAAAAACCCTCCCACATACACGCCCCCCCCTTCCCGTTTCATGGCAGCTGAAGCAGCAGCAAAGCAGAAGCTGACACTGTGTCAACTCGAGCAAATATCTGTCGGAATCTTCACAGAATGTTTGTGAATATTACAGGCTGTGAGTGACCATAATTCACAGCTGTCTAAATTAAAGAGGGTTTTTGGGACTAAGTTTGTGATTTATGCTTTCCCAGGAAGCCTACGTCAGAACAAATGGAGAACATGAGGGATGGGCCAGACAAAAACTTGCTAAGAGTTGTTTAGGTAGCAAGGCAATCGTGAAGACTTTAGTCAACTTTTTTTTTAAAAAAAGAAAAAGCATGTTCCAGGATCATGAGTTGGTTGGTTTAATTCATACCCGTGACCAAAAGGAGAGATGAAGTAGAGGCAGCAATGGACACGGTTGTCTTGAATATTTTTCCGGTTAAGGCCGCTTTCATCCCGGAAATACTGCTCAAACTGCTGATCTATATAATCAGCCACAGGCTTCCAACTGGGAAAGAAAGAGAACATAATTTAGATATCGTGAGTTGAAATGGAGACAGCCATCATGTTTGCACAATCGAAAGTTTTACTGTAAATATCACACAGAACTTTTTTTTTTTTAAAAATGCTGCATTAAGGAATTTGGAATTCCAGAACTGGTTATCCTAAACGATTTTTTCATACCAGCAATATAGCATAGGGCTATATTGATAGATATTATTGCTGACAATTGGGAAATCCCTGATTTTTTTTTCCAAATCATCCAAGGATCTATATCCAGATCTACTTTCTGCCATAATTAATTAAGAGGTTACATTCTTTTTCTTAGATGGAGAGAAGGAGAAAGAGCAGGAAGATAAGGAAAGTTGCATAAATGCTTGTGAAATAATTATGGCTAGCTACTCTTGGAAGCCTAAAGTTTGAAACCCACCTCTGCTAATCTCAATATATGTTCTTGAGTGAGCCACACACTTCTCGAGTGATCGTCTGTAAGTACCATGTTTTACCGAAAATAAGACAGGGTCTTATTTTCTTTTGATCACCTAAATAAGTGTTTGGCCTTATTTTCGGGGAGGTCTTATTATTTTTGAGGTGCAGGAGGCAGGTAATAAACTGCAGAACATTTTAAAGCAGGTGTTAGATTCAGCACCTTAATTAATCACCATTTCCCGTAGTTTAGCTGTTTTGAGTGGTTTCATCTATAGTATTATTATCAAGAAGGATTATATATTTTCTCAATCTCTCATAGAATCTTAGAAAAACAGAGTTGGTAGGGGCCTTGGAGGTCTTCTAGTCCAACCCCCTGCTTAGGCAGGAAACTCTATACCATTTTAGACAAATGCTTGTCCAATTTCTCTCCCTCTCCCTCCCTCCCCCCGTCTTATTATTTTTGAAGTGCAGGAGACAGCGAGCGAGGTCACTTCATGGCTGCTGCTGTGTTGCAATATTTTAGGGGAGGGCTTACTTTGGGGGGGAGGGCTTATTTAAGCACATGCACTTAAAAGTCTGATTGGGCTTATTATCCGAGCAGGTCTTATTTTTAGGGAAACAGGGTAGGATGGAAGCAAGGGTGAAATTTTGAACATCTCTTCTTATAGAGGGGAAGAAGGTGTGTTTTAGAGTACTTCAGTAGGACTTCTAATGTGTTCGTGCCTGATAAGCCATTGTGGAGATAAAGACTAAATATCTCCCTTCCCGTCTCCCTGCTGGTCCACAATTGCTGTAGCTCAGAAATCAGTAGAACTACTCTAAAGATGCAGCAGTCTTGCTTACATGTCAACACAGCTCACTCAATCTACCAGGAATCAAATTATCCACTGATATGGTATCTAATGACCTCAGGAATGGGGGGGGGGGGAAATCCCGCTCCAGTTATTTTGAAAGAAATTATATCTGACAGGATCTTAGCCACCTTTTCAAAAACATTTAAATTGATTATGCACCATCACATTGGTATTGACTCTTAGCAACCACACAGATAGATTTTCTCCAGAAAGATGCGTCCCTAACCAAGTCTTTCAACAGGGCACTTGTTGTTCATCCATCTTGCTGTTGGTCGTCCTCTTTCCTTCCTCCTTTCCCAGCATCACAAACTTCTCCAGAGAGCTAGGACTTCACATAATGTGCCCAAAATAGAATAACTGAGCCAGGTCATTTGTGCCTTAAGAAAGAACTCTGGTTGATTTGTTCAAGGATCCATTTGTTTATTTCTTGACTCTCCATAGTATTCTCAAGAGTATTCTCCGACACCAAAGTTGAAAAGTGTCAATACAGGTAGTGCTTGAATTATGATAGCAATTGGAGCAGGGGTGAAATCCATTTACCTTTGCTACCGGTTTGGCAGCAATGTGAGTGCCCACATGTACAGTGTCAAAAAGGTAAGGTAAGTGAACAGGGAGGGTGGGAGTGGAATCCGTTGTTTCGCGCGATTCATATTAGCTAGAAAGCAGGAAATCCTGCTTTCTAGCTAATATAAGTTGCGCATCGCAGCTGATGGTTGGAAAAACCTGTTCACTCGAACTGATTTCATTTATGTTACTACTGGTTCAGGCGAACCGGTAGCATTTTACCCCTGAATTGGGGCCAGAAGTTCCATTGCTAAATGATGCAGGCGCAAAATATTATGTCAGGTGATCACATTGTTTAAAGATGGCAATGCTAGCAATTCCGGCTGCTATGATTAACTGAGACTCCCTTAGATTCAAAGGATCTACCCTGATCTAAGTCATTCTTGGCCTGGTCCCTCCTTTTTAAGTAAGGGGCTGCCTCCTCTTCAACTCCACCCCACCACCACCACCAATTTCTCTCCATCTCTCTGCCCTTTTGGTCACCTTGCATTATGATACCTCTGTCACCCTGCTCTCTGCGTGCCTGGCCATGTTGTCGCCCCATCGTCCTGCACTCAATGCTCCTGGCATTTCCCCCGGCCCTGAGGCCCTCAACTGACCTTCCTGCTGCTACTGAAGTGCCTGGCTTGGGCCTTCATGAGATAGTTGCTGGCCCCACTGGGACGTCTTCCCAAGACTGTGCCAGCCCCCCTTCCAAATCATATGTTGCCTTCTCATGAGATTGGACCTCTGCCTTCTGTACTGCACAGTGTTCACTCTGCTTGTCACAAGCAAAAATGTGTGCCAGTTGCGAAACACACTATCAGCAATCACATGACTGATGAACATTGCAACAATCATAAATCGGTCGCAAAGTTTATGTTTTTTACTACTGTCGTAACTTTGAACAGTCACTGTATCAGGTAGCCAGTAAGCGAGGACTACCTGTAGGTTACTCATAAGGACAATGAGTTGTTCTGGGATTCCTATTTTTCTAAGCACATTCAGCAGTTCGATGTGATCTACACAAAGATATTTCTATAACTAATGAAGAACGTAACGCTTCTTGTTGGTATTTGGCTTTCTCAGTCATCCAGCGTGCATCAGCAATAATGATCTCATGTTTCCAAAGCCAGTTTGAACATCTGGCATCTCTTTTTCCACGGAGGGCTCTAATCTGCGTTGGATGATCAGATACATTATTGTCTTAACATGTGATTTTTAAAATTAGCAATGGCTTAAGCAAAGAAAGAGCCTGAGTTCAGGGTGCCCCCTTCCTCTTTCTCTCCATACCACCCTCTCTCTCATCTATACCCCTAGGGAGTTGAAAAGGAAAAAAAAAGAGATGCCATTTGGAAATATAATATTCTCAAGTTCTGATGCAAGACAGGAATTCCTTTCTAGTTCAGATTTAAAAAATTTTTAATGAATACTATCAGACTTTCAACATCCGGATCTGAGCCCCAGATGAACAAAGCATGTAAAAAAGACTCCCTCTTAAGCAAGTCTCAGTTCTTCTTCCTAGTGCCTGCAGCAGGATTTACCTGTCCGCCAGCCAGCTGGCCTTTGTCTCTTGCAGATTATTTTTACCATAGTCTTGGCCTCCATCCAAGGGTTAGCTCATCCCTGCAAGAAACACCTAATGGGATTCCCTCCCTACAATTTCCCATGATTCTGCAATCAGGCTTTTTCCTTGAGCAAATTCCTTTCCACTTTCCAGGGAAACATACCATTCTGTGTTGTTTACAGCATCTCCAAAGCCTGGTGTGTCCACAATGGTCAAGCGAAGTTTCACCCCTTTCTCCTCTATGTCTACCACATGCTTGGTAATCTCCACAGTCTGGACAATCAGTTCTATTCCCCGAGAGAGGAAAAAGGAGAATTGGAGAGGGTGTATTTGCAAAGTTCCAAATCAATTGAAATGTCAACTATGCAAGAATAAGATCTCTAATGGCCGGCCTTTCCACCAGAAATAAGATTCCTTTCTTATTTCCATTTTCTTTCAATTGTTTAGAAATCTTTTGGCTGCTTAAAACAGCATTGCTCCTGCGTCTTTGATTAAAAGCTGGAATTTAACAGAATCTGAAAAATCCAGGGAATGCATGCAGGAGCTAGAAATACTGCCATAGACCAATACCGTTTCATCGACTGCTTTGTACGGTTTTCCTAGTGCAGATTCTTTTAAGATGTCTGTGATTTCCCAGCCTTCTACTTTATTCTGTTTTGTGGACATCTGCTTAAAATAAAATAAAAAAAGAACTTTCATCATTTTTCTTTTTGTTTAAAAAAATAAATTAAACTTTCTATAAAACTTATAAAAGTGATCTATAAGTTTTCAAAGGAGAAGGAAACTGGCTTCCTTAGTCACACTCCCTCACACTACATCGTCAGGACTAGCAATAGTGGAACTACACTATATTGCCAAAAGTATTCGCTCACCCATCCAAATAATCAAAATCAGGTGTTCCAATCACTTCCATGGCCACGGATGTATAAAATCAAGTACCTAGGCATGCAGACTCTTTTTACAAACATTTGTGAAAGAATGGGTCGCTCTCAGGAGCTCAGTGAATTCTAGTGTGGAACTGTGATAGGATGCCACCTGTGCAACAAATCCACTCATGAAATTTTCTCTCTCCTAAATATTCCACAGTCAACTGTCAGCCGTATTATAAGAACGTGGAAGTGTTTGGGAACGACAGCAACTCAGCCATGAAGTGGTAGGCCACGTAAACTCGTCCAACACCAGTGTGTGACCTCACAAATGCGCTGCTGGAAGAATGGTCAAAATTCCCATAAACACAATCCTAAACCTTGAGGACAGCCTTCCCAGAAGAGGTGAAGCTGTTATAGCTGCAAATGATGGACCGACGTCATATTGAACCCTACGGATTAGTAATGGGATGTCACTTAAAGTAAGTTCATATGTGAGAAAAGGCGAATACTTTTGGCAATGTAGTGTTTTTCAGTGATGGCTAACCTTTTTGTTGTCACGTGACAAGTGTGTGCGCGTGCATGACATCCCATGCCCCACCCCCTGCACATGTGTGCACAAGCCCCAACGATCCCCACATATGTGCATGCAACCACTACTACCAGCGCCGTTTTGGGCCTAATAGGCCTCATTGCATCCTCCTGGGATCAAAAACAGGCCGGGAGAGGCGTGCCGCACCCCTCCAGGCTCCCCTCACCCCCGTGCATGCACACGACTTCTCTGCCCCTCCATGCATGCGCACGTGTCTCACATATGCGCCCTGCCCCCGACGCATGCACGGCAGGGACCCAAAAATCAGCTGCATGGTGGGAGACGCATGCGCAGTGCAGCTGAGCTGGGGTGATGGCTCGTGTGCCTGCAGAGAGGGTTATGTATGGCACACAAGCCACAGGTTTGCCATTATGGAACTATTTTAATTTATTTTTACTTGCTGGTAAGGCACACAGGCTCACCAGGAAAAGATTTCCTCCTGGAGGGCGGATGGGTGTAGGCGTAACTAACCAACAGAAAGGAAGTGGAGCTAAGGAGCAATAATCCAAAGGACTTCTGGGAGCTGAGGATTCAGAATGTTTTCATCTTTCAGGCTAAGTATCACCATTATATAATTTTGCTTTATGATTATTTGATTTGCTTATTGTTCCACTGTTTCTTTTACAGTTATTGTATTTTTTTTCCATTTTGCATTATATTATTACGTTTTTTGTTTGTGAGCTGATAAGACAGTGTTTCTCAAACTTACTGTCAGACCTGGAAGCCATCTTCTACATTGGTTTAGGTTTAGGTTTATTAGATTTATATGCCGCCCTTCTCCCAGGGACTCAGGGCGGCGTACAACATTAAAAGAAACACATAATACAAAAGTTTTTAAAAAAATTAAATAGAATATCCCAAACCCAATTAAAATTGACAATGACATTTTTTTTAAAGAATTAAAATTAAAATTAACAGTAATCAATAATTTGTTTTGTTTTGTTCAGGCCAGGCTGGCTTGCTGGAAAAGCCAACTTTTTAGGCCGCGTCGGAAGGACCGGAGGTCAGGGATTATACGAAGCTCCGGGGCAGCTCATTCCAGAGAGAAGGCGCTCCCACAGAGAAGGCTCTCCCCCTGGGGGTCACTAGCCGACACTGTCTAGCCGACGGCACCCTGAGGAGGCCAACTCTGTGGGATCGCACTGGACGGTGGGAGGCTACCGGTGGCAGTAGGTGGTCTCACAGGTACCCTGGGCCTAAGCCATGGGGCGCTTTAAAGGTCGTAATTGGGCCTTCAGACCTGCCACAATTTCTACTGTGGGAAATTCTTTTCTCTGAGAGTCAAGGACATCTTGCCTTGCAGCTGCAATGGTGCGACTGGGCGGAATCTCCAGTTTTGGATGGTACCTGATTGGACCATGTGACAGACATGTGGGTGCTGGGCAGGGACTTGAACTTTCACTTGGGTGGGGAAAACCTGGAAGCTTTCAGATTCGGGTTTTCCCAGATGTGCCAATATGACATCTCTAATAAAATGGAACTTTGAGGAAACCTAAGCCTCAGAGTCTTCTTTCGTTGGGGGTGTTACTTGGTATCCTGACATCAATTTTAAGATGGGTTAACTTCATCTGCCAGAATTCCCCAGCCCAGTGTTTTTCAACCTTGGCGACTTTAAGTCCCGTGGACTTCAATTCCCAGAATCCCCCAGCCAGCATAGCTGGCTGGGGAATTCTGGGAGTTGAAGTCCACGGGACTTAAAGTCGCCAAGGTTGAGAAACACTGCCCCAGCCAGTATGTGTGTTATGTATTGAAAGTAAGAATCATAAAGGAACATACAAACAAGCAATACCTTCTGCATTTAAGAGTTTGCGATCTTTGTATAGATCTGTAAGAAAAAGGCTGTTCACCAGAGTGGATTTCCCCAGCCCAGACTCTCCTGAGGAGGAAAAGGAGGAACAGTTAATATTACATATAAGGAAAATGAGTTCTTAAGAAAGAGGTTTTCTGAGGGGAAAAGTGGGCAAATATGAGGAATACTTTAAATAAAAAGAAATTTTTTAAATAAAGAAAACAATCAGTGGCAATTTGCATAGCAAGTTTGTATACCGTATTTTTCGGAGTATAAGATACACCTTTTTCCTTCAAAAAAGAGGGTGAAAATCTGTGTGCATCTTATACCCTAAATACAGCGTTTTTGGCCTCATGAAACCCTGCTCCCTTTGCAAAAATGGCCGTGCATAGCCTTTAGGAGGCTTATAGAGTGCTTCTGGGGGCTAGGGAGGGCAGAAATGAGTGAAAAACTGGCCTTTTTTTTTGCTCATTTTTGCCCCTCTCCCCAGCCTCCAGGACCACTCTATAAGCCTCCTAAAGGCTATGCATGCCCTCTTTTTTTGACAAAAAACGGCTCCATTTTCACGAAAAACGGCCCGTTTTTGGGAGGTCTGTAGAGTGCAAAAACTTTTTTTTAAATTTGCCTCTTCAAAATCTTGGTGCATTTCATACTCCAGTGCGTCTTATACTCCGAAAAATATGATAGCTAAAGCTAATCTTCCTATTTCTAGCTCTTTGGCATCTGCAACTTAGACTATCCATCAGTTCACAACTAAGAAATCGAACTTTACAATCCAATCCAATAAAAATACTGTGGAATTATTTCAAAGATTAATGCAATAGAATGTATTTTCCTCACCCTTTAGACTTTTATACACACATTATCTAAACATAAGGCAAATGAAATTTAGTTTTAATTATAGTTCTCTGCCATGAATAATGTGCTTTTAATCTGCAACAATTATATACTGTCTCCTGAAACAGCCCTTGTAATTTCAGCATTGATACCTGCAACCATTAGTGTGAAATCAAATCCTTTTTTCACAGATTTCCGATGGACCTGATTAGGAAGTGTTGCAAATCCCACATATTCTTTATTGTCCTAAGAGAGAGGAAAAAGAAGAGAGAAAGGGGGGGGGAAGCAGTATTACAAATTGCCAAGCCTTTTTTGCAAGAATCATTTGTCTGAAACAGGTTTTTCAAAGTTATTCACAGAATAAATTTAACTTGGTTACAGAATTAATCTATTGCCGAGTTCGCATAATGCACTAATAATATTAATTAAATAGGCTTAGTTTCTACACCACAAATAAACTTTTGAAAAGTAACTAAACTTCTCATGTTAAGCAAATTGATTTGATTAAACACACTGTGTAAATACAATAGTTGTATCACTGGCGAGAAACATTCTTTATCAAAGTATTTTTATGAATGGCATAAATCTTCTATGCAAGACTCAGGAAATGGACCTCTGTGCCTCTATACACCCACTGTTCATGTCAGTGAGTCATCAACTTGTCAATAAAATAGCCTTTGTTTTATTTCTGTGCTTTCTCCAACATGGGAGTGTTAATACCACTTTATAATGCCCTGGTAAGGCCGCACTTGGAATACTGCATTCAGTTTTGGTCACCGCGATGTAGAAAAGAGGTGGAGATTCTAGAACAGTGGGTCTCAACCTTCCTAATGCCGTGTGTTTTCCGACAGTCTTAGGCAACCCTTGTGAAAGTGTTGTTTGACCCCCAAAGGAGTCCCGACCCACAGGTTGAGAACCACTGCTCTAGAAAGAGTGCAGAGAAGAACAACAAAGATGATTAGGGGACTAGAGACTAAAACATATGAAGAACGGTTGTAGGAACTGGGTATGTCTAGTTTAATGAAAAGAAGGACTAGGGGAGGCACGATAGCAGTGTTCCAATATCTCAGGGGAAGCCACAAAGAAGAGGGAGTCAAACTATTCTCATGTGCACAGAACAATTAATCAGTGGAACAGCTTGCCTCCAGAAGTTGTGAATGCCCCAACACTGGAAGTTTTTAAGAAGAAGTTGGATAGCCATTTGTCGGAAATGGTATAGGGTTTCCTGCCTAGGCAGGTGGTTGGACTAGAAGATCTCCAAGGTCCATTCCAACTCTGCTATTGTATTGTATGGCAATGCCAAGGATATACCCAGCTTGAAAAGCATCATTTGGAGGGATTTCATTACTACAGCATTCGAAGCACAGCAAAACATTACCATATTTTTCAGAATATAAGACGCACCTTTTCCCCTCAAAACAGAGGGTGAAAATCTGGGTGTGTCTTATACACTGAATACAGCATTTTTGGCCTCCCAACACCCTGCCCCTTTGCAAAAAAAATGGCAGTGCTTAGCCTTTAGGAGGCTTCCAGAGTGCTCCTGGGGTCTGGGGAGGGCAGAAAATGAGCAAAAAACAGACCGGTTTTTGCTCATTTTTGCCCCCCCCCCCAACCGCAGGAGCACTCTATAAACTTCCTAAAGGCTATACATGCCCCTTTTTTGACAAAAAATGGGCCCATTTTCGCGAAAAACAGGTCGTTTTTGGAAAGTCTGCAGAATGCAAAAACTTTTTAATTTGCCTCTTCAAAATCTTGGTGCATCTTATACTCTGAAAAAAATATGGTACTTCTAGAAGAAGCTTACTCCATGACACAAGCAAAATACTGCCATCAATAGGGATGAAGGAATCCAGGTTGAGTATTCCTGTACATTCAAGCATCCTAGGTCCAGTTCTACAAAAGGGAGATTCTCAAGGGGCTGGAAAGATGGAAGGTTCTGACAGAAATGCTGTAGAGATCCTTTACCTCATCTGAGTCATATGGGTCAAGCCTGCCCCAGGGGCTTCTGGGGCGGGATGGACTTGGTGGTGCTGGAGCAGCCATGTGTTGCGGTATCAAGTCTAGAGGGTGAGGGCGGTAGAAGGCCTTCTGCTCCTTTTCCTCCAAAGCATCTTTGGGAATGGCCTGGACTGCAGCACTAGGGAACATTTCAGTCCCACCTAGACTGGGTCTTTTCTCCTGAGGGATGGCTTCTGGCTTCACCCGATGGAAGGTCTTCTCTGTTGGGGAATCGTTAAGGAACTGGACCAGCTCAGCTTCTTCTGAGTCTTCCTTCAGAAAGTGCTTTATCTGGGCAGGAGAGGGTTTGGGGGAGAACAAAAAACAGAAAGCAATACTCATGTGAAGAGATGGACCTGAGTGTCCTATCCTTTCAGCTACCTTTCCATCCTGTTATTCGCAGGTCTTCATTCATGGTGTAGTATTGATTTCTTTTTTTAAAGTAAATTTTATTCATAGACACTTCTCTGAAAAACAGTGCATTGTCAAGGTATACCATTTACAAATGAAAATGTTCCCCCCCAAAAAAAAGTGGTGTTAAACATTGACATTATACCGTGTTTCCCCGAAATTACGAGATGTCCTGATAATAAGGCCATGCCACATTTTTCTGCGACAGCGCAACGCAGCCATTTGCCTATGATGTTGTGCCTGGTTCTTTGGGAGCCCGCTCGCAAGAGAGCAGCTGCCCGGCAACCCCAAAACAATAAACCCTCCCCTCATAATAAGGCCCAAGCCATATTTTGTGTGTAAAAAGAAAATAAGACCCTGTCTTATTTTCGGGGAAATACGGTAACGATAATAATGATATAGATATCCCTGCCTAAGCAGGGGGTTGGACTAGAAGACCTTGAAGGTCCCTTCCAACTCTGTTATTCTATTATTCTATTCTATTCTATTCTATTCTATTCTAGTAACAATAGTAATAATATAACCAAAAAGCTTTTAGCTAGGTTTCTTCTTACATTAAAGTATTATAATTATTTATTTTCTTACTTTCAGTACTAACATTTATGATCTTACTTTTCTCTAATTCATACCTCTTGCTTCTATCCATTCATACAATTTATTCCAAATCATACAATATTCTGTATCTTCTTGATCTTTAATTTTAAAGGTTAATCTAACCATTTTGGCACAATCAAAAAAAATTTCAAATTACAGCCCCCTCTGGTGTATTGATGTATTGATTTCTAATACTGTACTCCAGGATCCTTTCCTTTCCAGTGACTGTTTCAAAAGCAGCAAGTTCTTCTTTATTTTTATTCATAAACATGTGCAACTCTAACTTGCTTATTTAATTTGTTGTTAAGGAAATATCCTCTAATCCTTTTCTCTGATCAGTATTTCCTGAGAAGAGCATTCTGGGATCGCCCAGAATTTAGGAGTTATTTTTTTAACAATTAACCACTATCCAGTTCTGCCACCTGAATATCCTCGCTACTTAATTCATCATCCACAAATTCTAGACAGGAAAGGTAAGAATCATGGAGCCTCTTTTGATCCGTAAATAATATACGCACATTATCATTTGCAGTACTGGGAAAATAAAGGATAGTTCAAGAAGAGTCATATGCTAGGGACAAGAACCCAGACTGAGGGAAGAGGGAGTAAACTGAGGTTTGCAGAGGAAAATCAAGGGTCAATTCCATCGTGTATGCAAAATTCTTACTGTGTGCGCCTGAGGGATGCTGGCAGGCTCTTCAGCCTGCCCAAAGTGGCTGGGACTGGCACCCTCTTTCAGGGCACCAGCAAAAGGCATCTCTGCTTCACTGGGCTGCATCTCCTTGGAGTCTTCCATGACAGCTATGGTTCCTTCTACCTCCTCTCCCTGAGTCGAGAGGATTGGGCAGGGCAGGTGTTAGAATGAGGAGTGAAAGGAGCAAAAGACAGATAAAGCAAAGAGAAAAGCGCAGAAGAAGTCCACAAAGGCTCTGGCCTCAAACCTACATGCTCAGAAGTTAAAGCATATTTGCCAGTGATGTTTACACGATTCCCTACTACAACAAAGATGCTTTTGTCCATAGTCATATGTGTGGGTGATGTGTGTGCATCAGAGCAATCGTTTAAATCAGGGGTGTCAAACTCTAGGCCTTGGGGGCCAGATCTGGCTTGCGGGATACCTAGATCTGGCCCATGGGGCCACCCTGGAAACAGCAAAGGACTGGCCTATGGTGCTTCGGCCAGTGAAAATAGGCTCCTGAGTTCCATTTTCAGCTGCCATGGCCTCCTGCAACCCATTGCCAGTGAAAACGGAGCTTGGGAAGGCTGCACCTGTCCCTTCCAAGCTCCGTTTTCACTGTCAGAGGGTTGCAGGAGGCCGTGGCAGCTGAAAACGGAGCTTGGGAGCCCATTTTTGCCTGGCAGAGTGCTCGGGCCAACACAGGCACCCCTGACACGAATGACATCAAGTTTGCCACGCCCACCCTGGCCACGCCCACCCGAGGTCAAACGCAACCCTGATGCAGCCTTCAATGAAATCGAGTTTGACACCCCTGATTTAAATAATTAGACAAATAGCTTCCTTGCACCTAAAATGAAAAGTGTAATATATCTGTCAGGATTGACAATATCCATTTCTCAACATAATCCTTGACGTCCAACCATAAATGTAGTAACCTTCGAAGTTACAACAGCACTGGAAAAAAGTGAGTTATGACCATTTTTCACACTTGTCAAAAGGTCGCAAAAAGTGACCCCAGGATTTAGTGCCACTGTAACAGTTACTAAACAAATGGTTGTAAATTGAGGGCTACCTCTACTTGCAACTCAGTTCTGAACAACACCATACTTTCAGAGCAACTGGACAAATGAACAACTAAAGAAATAAAATTGAAGGAGGTGAGAAAGTTTCCACTCAGGAAAAGACTAATGAGGGGACAGATGCAAGCATTTTTTTTTCAAATATCTGAAAGGATATATAGAAGGTCAATACTTATGCACTCTCATTTCAGAGCAGTGTTTCTCAACTTTGGCAACTTTGAGATGTTTAGATTTCAACTACCAGAATTCCCCCGTCAGGCGGAGAAACACTGTTCTAGAGAGTAAGCTATAAGACACTGATTTAAAGTTCCAACTGAACATTAGAAAAAACTTCCTAACCCTAAGAGCAATTCAATAGTGGTGCCAATTACCTAGAGCCATGCTGGCGAACCTATGGCACATGTGCCGGAAGTGGCATGCAGAGCCATCTCTCGGGGCACACGAGGCGTTGGCCATTGCTCTTCCAGATTGCAGAGTGCTGGCCAGCTGGTCTTCACATGCGTGGGAGCAGCGAAAACTGAAAGAGCAGGTGCCCGGTGTGCATGCATGTGCTGAGAAAATGATCCATTTTCTGGCACACACATGTGCGTGCCGGAAACCAGAAAACCAGGTGGCCAGTATGCATGCAGAAAACCGGAAGATCATCAATACGCACACCGGAGCAGCTGTTCTTCTAGTTTCTGGTACACACATATTCTGGTACATACATACACATGTGCGCTCCTATTTCGGCACTCAGTGTTGAAAAGGTTCGCCAATACTGACCTAGAGGGTTGATGGATTATGTGGAAGAGGAGATTAAGCAGCTATCTCTCTCAACTGCTTTAACTTGGTGGCCCAAATGGCTCCTTCCAATTCTATGATTTTACCTCATATCATAGGATAGGAGCACACAACTTTTGTTTCAAGGACAGCACTTGCCCTTGAGTTGACATGCCAGGGGGACCCTGCTCCAAAAAGAGAAGTCAGGGGAAAACTAAATTTGAATTAAACTGATTGTTCTTGCTTCAAAACTTGTTTAGCGACCACTGCAGTTACCACAGTGATGAAAAAGAAGCTTTCCAATCAATCCTCACGTTTACAACTTTCACAGGTCTGTAAAGGAAAGGAAAACTGAAGATTATAAGCACAGTTGCAGTTTTACTTAGTGACTGCTTTCCCTAATGACCCAGTTGCTGCTCCCAAATGTAGTTGCTAAATGAAGACAATCAGTAAATGGTCTGAGGAAAGTATATGTGGGCTTTTCATATATGCAGGGTTAAAGAACAATTAGAATTATGGGGTGGATGGATGGCATCTCTCATTTATCTATATTGCAGTAGCAGCAGCAATATAGATCCACAAACTGGGTAGGTCAGAAATTGGAATGTTCATATTGTACGAAGAGACCTCATTTCATGTGAAACCAGGATAGCTGAGATACAACTCTGAAAAATCCTCTTGAAGAGCCATTGCAAATAACAATTTGTTACACTTAACCTCCGAACCAGTGGTGGGTTTCAAAATTTTTTAAAACCTCTTCTGTAGGTGTAGCCCGCTTTGCGGGAGTGGCTTGCCGGCCATGTGACTGGGTGGGAGTGGCTTGGCAGCCATGTGATGGGGTGGGCATGGCCAACTTGTAAAATGTGGTGAAACTCACTTAACAACGCTCTTGCTTAACAACCAAAATGTTGGCTCAGAAACTCTTGCATTTGAAGCACTCAAGTCTTAAAGCTGTCAAGTTACAAGACCCTTGCACCCCTAACCCTTTAGAAAAAAAAACCCCAGGGGTGTTCAAACTTGACAGCTTTAAGACTTGTGGATTTCAACTCCCAGAATTCCTCTTCTCGCTCTTCATCTTAAGGTTTATTGCATTTATTGCATTTATATGCCGCCCTATTCCCGGAGGGACTCTTGATGATGTGCGGACGGGCGGGGGGAGGGAACTGGAACCGGTTCTAAACGGCACTGTAGATTTGTGGAACCTCTTCTATAGAAGAGGTTAGAACTGGCAGGAACCCACCCCTGCACCGAACGTACAGGCACTTATGTGAAAATACACGATGAAAGTTAAGATTAGAAATACTCTATTGTGCAGAAATGGAGGCTAGGTTAATATCAGCAATATTCTATTGTACGGAAGAGCTTAGCATTAGTGCTTTGGTAGTATGCTGAAGTGGAGATAAATACTAGCAATGTTGTCTTGAAACAGAGATGGAGCACTGGAATTTTCGCAGTCCCCATCTATTAGGTAACTTATTTTTCACTTCCTTCACTTTTGCAGTTGGCCATTTATTGCTGTTAGAAGTTGCCTTTGGTTAGGTGCTGGAAGAAGTGAGCGGTTGTTTTAAGGATGTTCTTTTCCACTGCATTATTTTAAAGTAATGCAAAGTTTAACATGTCAGGATAAATCACTCCTCTAGTGGTAAAGGATGTTTGCATTCATATAGCAACATTTTTAATCAGAGCGGGTAAAACCTCAGCTTAATTGGACCTAGCCTTGAGTATTTATTAATTTCATTAGCCTCGTGGCTGAGCACTGTGGTGAATGTAATTTCCTCTCCACTCAGAATAACTCAGATGTCTTCTTAAACAGACTTTGAATCACCTTCAGAAGGGAGGCACATCTATCCTGGAAAGACTGAGAGATTCCCCTAGGTCCGTGATGGTGAACCTATGGCATGGGTGAGCCATTGCCCCAGCTCAGCCCCACCGTGCATGCGCATGCACGCTTCCTGCCAGCCAGCTGATTTTTGGGTCTCTACTGCGCATGCAGGCGGGGGCTGGGGGTCCCATGCACATGCGCAGGGGGAGCATAGTCGGGTGAAGCACGCCCCCCGCAGCCCATTTTTGGTCCTAGGAGGCTTCAGGGAGGCCTGCTAAGCCTAAAATGGGTTGTGGGGATTGCAGCATGGGTCCCCCTACAGCCTGTTTTTGGTCTCAGGAGGCTTCAGAGAGGCCTGCTAGGCCCAAAACGGGGCGCGGGGTGTGTCATGCGCACATGCGGGGGGGAGATAATGGTGGGTTCATGCATGCATGCACAGGGATGAGGTGTGGGGTGTCATACATGCATTGCATTATGGATGTGGGCATGCGCATGTGTGCTGCCTCGCACACGCTTTCAGCATGTGAGGACAAAAAGATTAGCCATCACTGCCCTAGGTCAAATGGTGGGGAACAATGGCCCCTTTGTAACTTGTGCACTTCAACTCCCAGAATTCTTGAGCCAGTCATACTGGATCAGGAATTCTTGGAGTTGAAGTCCACAAATCATGAAGGGGCCATCGTTCCCCACACCTGCCCTAGATTCTCCTTCTCCAGGGGACACAAACAAGATTGTGTTTGTGTATGTGTGTTGTTTTCAATGAAGCAAAGATGTTGGATGATGGTTCAGCATCCACTACATGGTAGTTCTGAGGACCCAATCAGGGTGGATAAAAAACGATGGTTTTTTTAAAAAAAAAAAATCAAAAAATCAATTTTTTAAAATTTAAATCAGATTTTTTTTATTTTTAGCAACCTTTTTTTAATAAAATGCTTTTGGAGTAAATAGTTTTCTGTTTAAGATACATTAATAATTTAGTTTATTCAGCATGAAATGGAGCTTAGTTATGTAGCATGAGGCTGTATATTTTGCAATATTGGGACTATCGGTGAGTCAACAGGGGATTAGAGGAGGAGCTGCTGTGGGATAGAGATGACAGTTGCTCTTTAAAAATTATTTAAATCAAGTTGATTTAAATCAAGCCTTTTTACTAGTGATTTAAATCATGATTTAAATTGACTTGATTTAAATCAAATCCACCCGGGACCCAACCCATATAGATGATTTCTGAATCAGTGTAGTGTCCAGTATAGAAGATGTGACGATCCAGTAATCTAATTAATGCTGCTGCCAATAAACTAAAAAAGCAATTGAATCTTTGAAGTGACAACTTCAAATATTAACAATAAACTGAAACACTGCAACAATATCAAAAAAATCAGAATACAAGCTGTCGATAATTACCTCACAAGATCATGGCGATTACAACGATGCTTCGGGGCGGGGGGAACAGATCTAAATTTGTTGCCTGTTTCCAGTCTCTATTATGCAGCTATTCTCTGTTCCCAATTGCTGCAAACTTCTGATGTTACTCAAAGGTGGTAACAGATTTTACTTACCTTGAAGCTGCCTTTCAACAGCATCAGAAAAGGGGGAAATACTTCCTTTACACATTAAGGACAACTTAAGCCTTATTTGCTCATGGGCTGAGAATGGGAAGATCCCACCTGTTTTTGAACTGTAAATCCCAACATCCTACCCTGTTTTAAGAAAAACAGCTGTCTAATATACTGTACAAATATTTTATATGTCCATTTCCTACCAAGCCTGTACTGGAATTCCCTGAAAAGGGTCTAAAAAATGAAAACACATCACACGCAAAGCTAACCAAAAAAATTAACAAAAAAAATCACAAGCTTTCCTCACGAATTGGTTCAAATCAACTTGATGTTTTGCTGCTAAAATGAACAGTTTGGAACTTTGGGTTGGAGACATCTACACCTCTACAGATCCCCCGGGGAATTCCAGATGTTCCCCAGTCCCAAAGGATAGACTGAGATCACATCAAATTACTGAACCACCTACACTGGTACTATAGGCCTGAGGCACAAATTGTTCACAGCTCTGCTTTTGGAATGCACTTTCATTGCAAAGGCCATCAGAGATCCAGGTTGGTTCTCCCCCCCCCTCCTCCGGGCTATTGTCCAATACATGGCTCTGTCAATTAACCAGCCATCCTCCTTCAACTGGAAATTGCTTTTTTTTTTTTTTACAATGGCCTAGGAATAAAGGCAGCATCCTCTGTTGCAGAATAGAACAAGGCAGGAATAGGGTCACAGTGACTCCCCAGCCATCCTGCACCCTAGTAGAGTAGAGGTTGGCTTATCCAACCTAATCAATATCACCCATTATGCCTGTGTAATTGCTGCATCCATCCATTCAACCATGACCTTGAAAAGGCTGTGGTATGGGTATAGTTTACATGGAGCCTTCCCAAGCATTGTCGCAGCAACCCAAGCAACCTTCTACAAATGGTCAGCTCTGGATTCTATAGCCTAGGAAGAAGATGCTCTGGTCCCCGAGTCTTGTAGAAACGTTGCAAAAGATTAATAAACAATTCCAACATCATCAGACTGCACCACTCAGTAATGGGCTTCCAGAAGTCAGTGAAGGCTAAACATTTTTGGGATGTGATTGTTTGCCACAATTATGATGTATCTCTTCTTTTATTTTTATACCGTGGGTGTTTAAGGAGGAGCCGTGGTTAGAATACAGTATTGCAGGCTAATTCTGCAATACCAGGAGTTTGATCCTGACTAACTCAAGGTTGACTCAGCCTTCTATCCTTCCAAGGTCAGTAAAATGAGGACTCGGATCATTGGGGACAATATGCTGGCTCTGTAAACCACTTACATAGAGTGCTATAAAGCACTATGAAGTGGTATATAAGTCTAAATGATATTGCTATTGCTATTTTATATAATTGTCATTGTATTGTATATTATTCTGATGTAAGTTACCAGGATTTGGAATGATTTTTGGTAGCATATAAATTTAATCAATAAATAGACATCGTGAAAATTAAGCTAAGTAGGAGAGCTTGATGCTTTTGGTTATCAATGTCACTAAGACAATGATGGATCCAAGGGTACCTCATAACATATAGCTCGTTATTTCAGGAGGAGTTCAACCCCTAGGTAACCCAAGCAGTTTTGTAAATATCAAGAACCATACATTCAAAGTACCTCTGCCTTATCTGAGTTCAGATTGATTTTCTGCCACTCAATTATTAATTACATTTAAAAATCAAATTTCTAAGCCGCTGAGTTTGAAACCACTCTGGGCAACGTAACATATCCACACACAGACACACAGAAAACCAATCAATGATCAAACTCCATAAAAAGCTTCAGTCAGAGGGAACAATCCTACACCAGCAGAAACACAAAGAGATTCACCCAACCACACTAACTCAAAAACCCCGGGTAAGGTAGAGCCCAGATTTAATGTCTACGTTGGGGGTCAAGTACCAATTTTGTCTATGCATGGTCTGATTTGTGTCCCAAAACAGATAAAGTTGTGTATCATCAGCATTCTTTTTTAAAAAGAATTTGCATATCACATGAACTCCCTAAGGTTATTACCAACAAAACCTATAAAAACAGCACAGAAACACCTTAAACATACAGGAATACTAAAATCCATTATGGGGCCAGTCACTCTCCTTCCAAACACTTCTGGAAGAATTCAATTATCATCAGCTCCCTGGAAGTTATCACACTTGTAGTCATTAAACTGGTCTCAAAAGAGAAACATGGATCACAGTCAAAAAGGCCTGTCTGCCAGCTCCTGCCACTTGAAAACGAGAACCTTTGGGACCAGCAGTTCAATATAAATGAAGCATCTCCTAAGCAGGACATTCCCTAAAGCTCACCTGCTCCACAGCAAGGACCAGGCCTAGGCTAGATCTTCTCAGTCTTACTAAAAACTTTTATGTAGAAGGCCTGACTGACCAAAACCATGACAGGCACGAGAGATCAATATTTGCAAGCCCACCTTTTGATAAATATAACATGTAAACAGTAAAGATTACGAATTAACAAATGAAATGAAGGAAATTAATATATTTTATCAATAGATGTGCCATCCAAGAAAATACTGTATTTTTCGGACTACAAGACACACCGGTGTATAAGATGCACCAAGATTTCGAAGAGGTACCGTATATACTCGAGTATAGGCCGACCCGAATATAAGCCGAGACACCTAATTTTACCACAAAAAACTGGAAAAGTTATTGACTCGAGTATAAGCCTAGGGTGGGAAATGCAGCAGCTACCGGTAAATTTCAAAAATAAAAATAGATACCAATAATGTTTTTGAATATTTATTTCAAAGAAAAACAGTAAACTAGCGGTGTATTCAATGAAATACTTCACTCACCTCATGATGCTGACGTCCCGCTGTGATGATGATGTCCCGTGCAGCCGCGGGAGCGATGTCCCGCCTCCTATGACACACGGCACAGTGATTCCTATCATTGGATCACTGTACCAGAGGAGGTGGGACATCGCTATGTGGCTGCTTGCCATAACAAGGAGGAGGTGGGACATCGTTGCAGAGCGGCAGGAGGGGGAGGAAGGGGAATCATAAGACAGCCCTGCATTACATTAGAACGTGAGGAGGGGGGATGGTGCGGTGCGCGCTGCGCGGCAAACTGACACAGAGGGAGGGGAAACTCACAGGGGCACTGGGCCATTCACGAGTGTCACCCAGCGGCATGGCCCCGCCCCTTTTTCTCCTCCATTTCGGGCAAATTTTTCACTGACTCGAGTATAAGCCGAGGCGGCTTTTTTCAGCCCAAAAAGTGGGCTGAAAAACTAGGCTTATACTCGAGTATATACAGTAAGTAAGAAAAAGGGTTTTGTCCTCCCAAGCCTGCAGGAGCACTCTGCAGACTTCGACAGGGCTGGGGGAAGGTAAAAACGTCCCCATTTTTGAGAAAAAAGGGCAGAAAATGGGCCGTTTTTTTGCAAAAATGGAGGCGTTTTTGACTTGCCCCAGCCCTGCTGATGCCTGCAGAGTGCTTCTGGAGAATGGGGGAAGGCAAAAATGCTTGTTTTTGAGAAAAATGGCCCATATTTTGCAAAAAAGGGGGCATTTTTGCCTTCCCCCAGCCCTGCTGAAGCCTGCAGAGTGCTGCTGGGGACAGGCAAAAATGCCTCAGTTTTTGCAAAAAAATGGCCCTTTTTACCAGTTTTTCACAAAAATGGGATGCGGGGCAGGGCTTCGAGAGGTCAAAAATGGCTGCATTCAGTGTATAAGACACACCAACATTTCCACACTCTTTTAGGAGGAGGAAGGTGCATCTTATACTCTGAAAAATACAGTAAGTATTTTAAGTTAAGATATCATAAGAATATAGTAAGGTATTTCAGGGAGAGTATAAAATGGTTGGTTTTCTTCAATTTGTTGTAATAAACTTTCCTCCTATACCCAGAACCCTTAAGAAAACAGGTGCAATTCTCCACAGTGCCAAATCTAGACCCATAATTCAATCTTTCATTTCTTTGCCATGACCAATGAGTTTTGTAAGCAATTTCTTGCTTGTTCCCTGATGAATGAAGTCATTTTTCCATTCTGATGTGAGCTCTAGATTGAAGAAAGAATGTTTTTTTAAGTTTTTTTATTAGATACACATTAAAAAATTGGATACAGTGTAACCGTCCTGGCTATCTCTTTGCCATATATTCTAAAATATAAAGTTAAACACCATAACCACCATGCTTATTTACAATTTGCCTATTCAGTATTTACAAGTATAAAGATATCGTACTTCCATCCATGTTACTTTGTTCTTGTCTTATACATTTGCACTGTTGTAATTTCATACATAATTCTAATCTCCATTCTATAAATCTTAAATCATTGCTTATTTTGCATCTCTCCTTTTGTGTTCCAACCATTGATAAAATTTAATACCCCCACCACCCAAAAAAGAAAGAATGTTTTGCAATGCAGTTTATGAATTAGAGAAAAGTGTGGGGGTGAAGGTACTTTTATTTGCATGGCTGCATCACAGCAATGCCTGCATGTCTTAAAAGCTGCATCAAAGCAGCTATTTTAAAAGGGAGCATGCTGTTTGTCCAGGAAGAAAGCCAATCATTCAGCTCTTACTCCAGATATATGATACAGCAAAATGGAAATGTATGCAGAGTTCCCTGCCTTTGCCTCTGACTAAAAGAGTCATTTGACCTCTTTTAATGGGTCTTCTCTTTTACTTACATTCACTCATTTATCTTTATATATTATAGTATCAGTTTTGAGGGATTTCTGGTGATTTAACAATCTATATGCTTTATGGATTTCATTATTTATTTGTCTTATCACTCTTTTAAATGATATAAATAGTGTTTTAATGTACATTTTCCTGGAAGTGCAAGACATCATATGCAGTAAGGAACTATTTTAAATATTTAAAAAAGCCTTCCAAATCCAAGAAGTAGGACTCTGGAACAATTCCTCTGATGATCTGACTGCCCAATCCCTCAAAAAGGACTCAGTTATAGCAATGATGACCCTTTTCCAGGTATTCAAATGAGCCTACGTGTTTCTAAAATGGTGGAACAGGAAAAAATAAGAGCTACAGTCCAAAACAACTAGAGGAAAGTTGACTCAGCAGCTCAGATATATGAAGCCATGTTATAAATTCAATAAAACATCAAGTAATTACATACATCCACAGGCAGAGTTGTTAATTGTAGGCTTGCTGAAGATGAACAAGCAATTTAAATGTTATTCGCATCTGGAAATTTTAATCCCAGAACTACACAGTTTAGCATGTAGCAAATGGACATATCAAGAAGTTAATGAAATTAAGTAACTAGTTAAACCAGAACTGCCAGATAAAACTGTCAACCAATTTAATCCTTCTTGTTTTAACAACAGGACTTTGGTGAGTAAATCTAAGAAAGATAATGTAGGAGAAAAAAACTATTTATTTCAGCAGCTGATTTCCAATAATGGTCTATTTTGAGTGTTGGCCAGAATATCAGGCAGGCATTGCCTCTGACCACAGAGGATTTGCTTATTCAGAAATAACATTTGGTCTAGTTCAGCGTTTCTCAATCTCAGAGACTTTAAGATGTATGGACTTCAACTTCCAGAATTCTTCAGACAGCAGGCTGGCTGGAAAAATCTGGGAGTTGGAAGTCCACACATCTTAAAGTTGCTGAATTGAGCAGCTCTGGTCTAGAATATAAGAATCAAGTTGTTAACAGGGACCAGATGCTAGGAGCATGATTGAAAAAAGCTTCCTATTTCCAAGCATATTCAATGTAAAATCTGATTACTTCTTCCCCCTATTGACTAAAAAGGTCTTGGGAAACTTTTAAGTGTAGGCTTTTCCAATGACTACATCTCAATGTCTCTTCCAATAGAACCCCACTCCACCAGTGGACAAAACCAAAAAGCCTCAGTTCACGTTATGATAGGCTAGGTCCGTGATGGCAAACCCTCTCTGCAGGCACACCAGCTGTCACCCCAGCCCAGAGCACCTCCCGCAGATCAGCTGGTCTTTGGGTCTCTGCCGTGCAGGTGCGGGGCGCATACAGAGGATGCATGCATGGGGGGGCATGGTGCATGCGCACAAGGTGCTCGTATTCCATTTGGGGGCCTTGTGCAGCACCCCTGCATCCCGATTTGGTTTTCAGGTCGGTGCAGGTCGTCTTCCAGGCCAAGAACGGGGCATGGGCGGGGGGCATACAAAGTATTACAGGTACCGGTAGTCTTCAAATTGTGACTGCAATGGAGCCTGCCATTGCACTCATGATGGTCAAAACATTTTGCAACCTTTTTTGCAGCAGTTGACAAGAGAACCAATGGTTTGCTATGGATCGTTTGCTATAGTTGTGCCAAAATTGTCAACCACCATCACGTGATCATGGGATGTTGCAAACAGCCATAAATGTGCTTTCATCCCTGAGCGCCTAATAGGCACTCAAGTGAGGGTGGGGGGGGGGACATGCATGGCAGAACTTTGAATCTGGGTCCCCACGTAGGTCCGTTGGAACTTCGACTGGTGACTATCTGACTGGTTGAAAATCGAGGACTATCTGTATAGCAATCTAACTGAGGGGGGAAAGGGCTTTAGTCAATTTAGCAAGGAAGTTCAGCAAACTATAGAAAAGTGCCTCTATCTTTTAAAGCTGGTGGAGATAACGCCAGGATGGTCAAACTGGATTAATTCCCCTGATCACCATTGAATAACAGAATTACAGAGTCAGAAAGAACCTTGGTCTTCTGGTCTAACCCCCTGTTCAAGCAGGAAACCTTGTAACATTTCAGACAAATGGTTGTCCAATCTCTTCTTAAAAACGTCATGTTAGAGCATTCACAACTTCTGAAGGCAAGGTATTCCACTGATTAATTGTTCTGTCAGGAAATTTCTATTTAGTTCTAAGTTGCTTCTCTCCTTGATTAGTTTCCACCCATAGCTTCTTGTTCTGCCCTCAGGTGCCTTGGAGAATAGCTTGACTTCCTCTTCTTTGTGGCAGCCCCTGAGATATTGGCACACTGCTATCATGTCTCCCCAGTCCTTCTTTTCATTAAACTAGCCATGCCAATTTCCTGCAACTGTTCTTCATATGTTTTAGTCTCCAGTGCCCCTAATCATCTTTGTTGGTCTTCTTTGCATTCTTTCTAGAGTCCCAACATCTTTTTTATATCATGGCAACCAAAACTGGATGCAGTATCCCTTCTGGTCATTGCTAACTCAGCTCCATAAAAAGGAATGTGAACATTTTAAACAACCTCTGCAGGCTCTGTAAAATCATGGGAGAAGGACACACAGTGGTGCCAGAGGATTGGAGAAAAGGATCTCTTGTTCCTATACTCAAACAAACAGGAGAAAAAGAAGATCCAGCTAATTACCAACTAGTCAGCCTGATGAAGATACCAGGCAAAAGTCTGTAACGCATTATTAAGCAGTCGGCCTGTGAACATTGAGAAAAGAATGTGGTGCTTGGCAAGAGCCAATTGGGTTTATCAAGAATAAAACATGCCAAACCAATATGTTCTTCTTTTTTGGTCGTGTGACCAATTCAGTTGACCACGGGAATGTGTTGGACATAGTGTACCTTGACTTCAGCAAAGCTCCCACAAGATTCTAGTAGGGAAGATGATCAAAAATGGACTGCACTAATTCTAAAATTAGCTCAATATAGAGTGGATTGAAGAATTGTACCCAACTGGTATACATCAATAGTTCCACGTCAAGCGGAAGGGAAGTGTATGTAGCACACCACAGGTTATGCTGAGGCTTTCTGTTGTTCAACATATAAATGACCTGAATCGGGCATTTGAAAAGATGAAATTTGCAGATGATACAACAGTAGGAATATAGTAAACACCTTGGAGCAAAGGTATCCAACCTTGCCAGCTTTAAGACCTGTGGATTTCAACTCCCAGAACTCCCTAGCCAGCCATGGTGGCTAGGGAATTCTGGGAGTTGAAGTCCACAAGTCTTAAAGTAGCCAAAGGTGGACAATTCTGCCTTACAGTAAACTATCAAGATTCAGAACCTTGACAAGTTGGAATAATGGGCAGAAACACAATGAACTTCAACAGCTAGATGTAAAATCCTATATGTGGTTAGGAACATATCTATAGTGGATGGGACTATGGAGAGAGGAGTACATGTGAAAAGGATCTGGCTATTTTGGTGGATCCCAAGCTGACAATGTGATGCAATTGCCAAAAAAAAAGCAATCCAAGGATGTATCCAAGAAAATATGATATCAAGATCAAGAGTTGTGGATTTGGGCAGGGAGCTGGACGAGATGGTTCCAAGATCCTTACATTTTACAAACCAACAAATATCATACTCACTGTGAAGTCAGACCTGGTCCTCTAAGAACTCAGCAAAATACTGCTATGTTAAAAGGCGTATTTTTAGCAACACATGATGATTGGCGTTTTTTTGGCACCAAGAATAACAAAACCTATCCATTGACATTCAAACAGATGACCCATCAACAGTATGTTCTGTTTTGTTGTGTGGGTGTGTACCACAAATTCCTAAATTTTTGCCATCATACCTTTAGTGTACTCTTAATGTAAACACCCGCCATATGAACACGACAATGAACACAAATGAACAATGAAAACAATACAATGAAACTTTGGAAACTTGGCTTCATAGTAACAATGTAACTAAAAGGCATCTTGCACTTCCCCTGGATTCTGTCTGAAATTCCCCAAGGGAGATATACCTCCCAGTTTTTGAAAACTCTGATTAAAAGTGGAATTTGTGAGCACTCAAGAGAAAATGGATAAAAGAGAAAGAAGGGGAAAAAGAGTTGTATTAGTAGATTAAAGGGGAAAAGTAGTATGATTCACATTGTTATGCAACTAATTAAGAAATAAAGAAATTATAGTATATTGTTAATTGTAAAAATTGAAAGAAATGCTTTATGTCAAAACGTAACTAGAGGATATATATTGCTTATAGTAAAATAAACCAATAGAGAAATATGAAATGATAAATTGGTGTAATTTTTGAAGGGGCAATTGAAGATATTGTTTATGTATTAAGAAAAAATGAATATAGAAAATGGAAAATAATGGAAGAAAATAATTTGGCTGAAAGAAAACCAAGCTATGATGTAAAATGGATTATGTAAATGAGAGGATGTAAAAGGAAAGATCCGGTCAATACTTTGTTTCTATAATATGTATAAAGTTGTATTAAAAAATAAATAAAACTTTTTAAAAAAAGGAAAACTCTGGCATATAGTTATACACATTCACATATAATATACATGTAGTCCTCAACTTTACAACAATTCATTTAATAATGATTGAATGAATCATTATTGAGTCATTCAACAATTCATTGAATTATTCAATGATTGAATGAAATTAAAAGTTATGACGGCCTCAGAAAAAATGACATACAACCCATCCTCAAAGTTATGACCATCCTACCAGCCTTGTAGTTAATATGATCGCAATTTGGACATTTGGCAAGGGGCACACATTTACACCAGTTGCAGTGTGTTGTGGTTTTGTAATTGCAATTTGCAATCTTCCCAGATGGCAAAGTCAATTGGGGAGCCGGATTAACTTAACGACCAAAATAAAAATGGACATAAAAATGGTCTAGCCATGTGACTCATCTAATGACTGCATTGCTTAGCAACCAAAATTCTGGTCCCAACTATGATCATAAATCAAGGATTACCTGTAATACAGACTTATACATACAGTGTATATATTTGCATGCACATTTGCTCATTTTCTTTAAACAACAAGGTAATTTTTCAACCCCAAAGATACATATCTTAAATACTATTATGTTATGCCACTACAGATTAAATGAACAGAGCATTATTTGATTAATATATCAATTAAACACTAAATACTTATTGCTAGAGAAGCTCAGCTGCAGTCTCCTGCACAAATCTCAGGGAACAGAAAAGCCAGATCAGAAGCCTAGATGCAGGGGTACTGACCTCATGTATTTTTGGAATTGGTGGGTGTGCTCTCTGGGACTGTCCAGAAGTTCATTAGAGATGTCTTGGACTTGGAAAGCCCGAATTCCTGATGTCTCATTTAGTCTCAGCTATGGTTCCTACAGCTGTACAGAGCATAATACCCGGGCCTCCAAACTGAAAATACTGAGTTTTTTTTAAATAAAGCAAAACAATCCCCCCAAACCTGGCACCCTCTCAGTGTTGGGCCTGAAACTCCTAGAATTTCCAATGAAATTCAGGAAGACTGTTGGGAAACTGTAAGTATCTATGTTCCCTGCACACCTCTGGTCTTTGTCCCATTACAGTTTCAAAATGAACTTCTTAAGCACGTTACACTGACCCAGATTTGAACCACGAGGGTCCTTAGAAAAATGCTTTCTTAGCTGATGGCTCTCTAGAGCTAGAAAGCATCTCCTCCGGGAATTTTCAAAATCATTGATTCCAACTTACTGTGGCACTGCAAAAGGATTGGTTGCCTGCAAACATTTGACTTTCTGCCCTATATTCTTACAGTAAGAGCCACTCTGAATGAAGGTCAATTAACCTGTATTGTGATCCGAAAAATAAGAATTACTAATGCATTGCCAAATCACATTTTAAACTCCATCCTCAAAAGCAAATAGTTTGGAACCCACTTTAACTCTTGCATAAACGGTGTGACTGAACAAAATACATTCCACATCTTCCTGAGCCACACCATCCAGAAAGATGTTTTTGAGCTCAACAGTTTTTGAGACAATTATTCTAACATTGTTTACTGATCATTTGAAGCATTGAAGAGTGACTTATGACTGTTTTTCACACCCACCCTCTCCTAGAAGAATGAAATATCCTAGGAAATATTGAAAAGGCAAAATATTATATTTCCCTGGATCAGAAATGGAGAAACATGTTTTAGGCAGGAAACTGACTCACTCTTAATAGCCCCCACCTTTATTAATGGGCCATTAAAATGCCTGAGCCAGTCTATTCTACAAAGCAAAGTTCTCCCCCCCTCCCTTCAGTTCCAGGGTGATGGGATTAAGGCATGATAGTATTAGCCCTTAGCCATCTCACTACAGGGCAGATGGGAAGAAGCAATGCTCAACCAAACTTGGATTCAAGACAGCCTACAGAGTTGCCCCTGCATGGTCCCATGGGAGTCTGACAACCAATCAGAATACAAGATCAAGATCAAAGGCCAGAGAGGGCATAAAGCCAGGAACTTTCAGCATCTCACTCTCTTTTCTTCTTCACCCAACATCTGGAAGCAAGTGATCCCCATTTTCTGTTCAGGAGCTCAAGCCATGTGATCCTGTCCACCATTAAACCATCTTTCCAAACAGTTTCCATGTTTCCAATGTCTTTTTCCCCACTTGGAGCTGAACCCAGAAGGACATTTCTTCCAACATGACTACTGCTGGCATGTATTCATGATGCTTGCAGTATCCTGGGTTCACATGACCCCCTTTTGCCAAGCAAAGTTGATAGGGAAGCCAGAGTCACTTAACAACCGTGTTACCAACGTAACAACTACAGTGATTCACCTGATAGCTGGGCATGAAAAGTTGTAAAATGGGGCAAAACTCCCTTTTAACCACTGTCCTGCTTATCAATGGATATTTTAGACTCAATTGTGGATGTAAGTCAAGGACTACCCCTATAGGAAGTCTTTGGTTAACAACACTCATTCTGTGATCATTCAGAGTTACAAGTGCAACTGAGTGCGTGGTACTATGATCAATCCTCAAAGTTACAACTATTGAGGCAGCTCCATGATCACGTGGTTGCATTAGAGGGGCTGGCAACTGACTCACAGTTATGGCACATCATGTGATTGCCATTTGCAGCCTTCCCTACCAGCTTCCAATGAGCAAAGTCAATGTGGAAGCCAGCAACAGGTAAGGTCGCAAGTCATTCCTGGAGTTTTTTCTCCCGAGGAGCCCTACCCAGACTCTCACTGCAGCAACCCCCAACCACTGTGCCTGGAGCTGGGCACCCACCTGCACTCAGCACCACTTTTATATGCCCACTGGCCTGCATACAAGCCGTCTAAAGCAACCTTGGCAACTTTTAAGTCTTGTGGACTTCAAATCCCAGAATTCCTCAGTCAGCAAAGCAAAGCTGTCTGAGGAATTCTGGGAGTTGAAGTCCACAAGTCTTAAAAGTTGCCAAGGTTGGAGACTCCTGGTCTAAAGGAAGTCTTGTTCTGACCGTAACTTATCTGTACTTCTTGCCAGTTTTCCAACAATGACTGTGTTTCTTGAAGGCCAGCAGCAAATTGCAAGTTGTGATTGTGTGAGGTCCTTTCTCAATAACCTGCGATCCTCACTTAACAACAGCAACTGAGACTGCCAGGATTGCCATCACTAAACGAGGTAGTCACAACGTTTTATAACCATTATCACTTAGTAAAGGAAATTCTGGCCCCAATAACCATCATTAAGCAAGGACTTTCTGTGTTAAAAATAGAAAGGGTCACAAAAACCCAAGGGACTGCCTCTCACGCTTCCAAGTGAGTCTACTGTATCTTTTTCCCCGCTCTGAGAGTCTTAATGCATTTCATTTTTTGTAAGAAGTCCAATCACATTATTCAATAATTCTCAGTTCGTAGAGATAGAAATGTCATGCCATATCAGAAGAAAATACTGCCTGGATCTCTGCATGATGTGCTTACCTGGTCTCTGATCAGCATCTTCTCTAGTTATAACTAGTTTTTTTTTTTTTTAATCTGCTGTCATAAATGTTCCGTTTGGAAGAGAACAGGAAGATTCCTCTGATATATTTACCTTCCTTGACTGGTTTTGAATAAAACCTCCCTCCAGTTTCCAAAGTATCAGGACATTTGACAAACATTGGACTGATCTAAATATTTCAATACTTGCTCGCATATGCCCCCCAAAATGGAACAGGGATTATATAATATCTTTTTGCCTTAAGCACATTCCCAAAACGTGAACCCACTAAACCAGTCATGAAACAGGCCGAACGGCACTTTGATTGCTTGCAATTTCACATGCACACAATAAACATTCTCCCAGATTTTTTAACATCATAATTTTTAACATCATCATTCCTTTGAACAACAAAGACACTAAGTGGGGACTATAAATAACTAAAACAGGACCATGGAGCAAATAGAAAAAAAAATCTTTACATTTGTTTTTAGAAATAAAAGACAGCCAAACAAACAAACAAATGAAAATACAACAAGGATTGGGTATGTTTAGCCCACTGGTTGTCACTGAAAAATAAAAGGAAAGGAAATTAAAAAATGGGGAAGTATAATAAAAGTTCCTCCAGAAAGGGTTTGGCTTTCCTTGTTGGCTGGAGTCCTGGACAGGTGGCATTTCAATATACTCCACCATATCGCTGCAGGTGATACTTGAATCTTTTAAATCTAAAATGGTTAAACATCATTTTTTGAAAACGTCTGCTTTGAAACTAATTTGGAATCATGTCCCACCACACCTTAATTGTGGGATGAAGTTTGAAAGTTAGAGAAGATAATAATGGGTGGGTAGGTTGTGGGCCATTTTCTCTAAAACCGGACTGAATGTCAAATGATTGTGGAAAACCCTTCACTGATTACAACTATGCCTCTCTGTTATTTTTGCTAGCAAAGCTGAGGCGGGGGGAGAGGGGGGATAGAAAACCCTGAGAAGCCGTTTCCTGTTCCCACAGAACTGCCGGCTGGCTTCTAGGAGAATTGAAAATATGCAGGGATTTGGCATACTCCTTGGCATGTTCTCCTGTCTGACGTAAAAAGCTGCCATAAAAGCTATAAGGGAGAGAGTTGGCTAATCCATAACAGGGTGAGAGAATAAGGATTTGATGGCAAAAAAAAGTAAACCAAGTTAGAAAGAAGGAAAAATATGTTCTGATTCTCAGGACCAGGAAATCTCATATGGCTGGAAAATAGCTTTGGAAGAAGGAAGGTTCCATTTACTCAAAGATCTCATTTTGAGGACAAATCAACCACATAGCATCCCAAGGCAGGAGAAGGGAACATGGTGAAGCCACATTCCAGTCCCCCCGCAGCCAAAAAAGCTGACTGGTTAACTTCCAGTTGCTTATTTCTCAGCCCTTCCTAATGCCTGGATTGCTGTTATTATGGGGATGAGTTGGAAGAGGGAATACTATGCATGAGAGTGAAGGTTCGTTCTCCTAGCTTATACGTTGGTTTCCGAACATTTCGTTACCAGGCTAGGTAACATCTTCAGCATAATTTAGAGTTCTTAAACTCCGCTGAAGATGTTACCTAGTGTTGTGGCTCGCCAGCAGCTAGCAGAGCTGGCAGCAGATTCAGACAGTGAGCATGTTGGGGAGGAACATGGGCCAGTCCTGGAGTCTGGGGAAAGGCTCTGACGAGTGCTCTGTGTCAGAGGCAGAGGCAGCCTCAGCATCCATCGTTATCTCAAACTCCAGATTACATTGTACGCTGTAACAAAAAAAAATTCCATCCTGTCAACCTATTTGCATCTATCAAAATCAAATTTTGAATTGCAGAGGATGGATGATCTCTTGGTTGGAATTAGTGGTGGTCTCAAAGTTTCACTCAACTGGCTCAATGACAGCAGGTTGGAAAAACCATCAGGAATATCTGCTCAGGAACAACATCCGACTAGATTCTAGCACAGGGGTTCCCAACTTTTTCTATATCCCGCACCCCTAGAACACTTTAAATATATTCTCGCACCCCTTACAAAAGTAAATACCTGGTTTGAATTATCCATATACACTCTAATTTTGAAACGTCTAAACCCAAGTTTTTCCACCCACTGGTATATTGTCTCACACCTCCAGGGGGTGCAAGCACCCCCCAGTTGGGAACCCCCGCGCTAGAATACTCTGCACCAGAGGCACCCCAAAAAGTATTTTCCCCCATAAGTAATGCTTGGACTGTAAATATGTCACAAATAGCTATCCACTACATGGAGGAAGGGCTAAATGCAGGCCAATGGAGGGGGGGATCCTTTTTATTGGAAGAGAAGAGACATCCTGTGGTAGGGGACACCCCCCCCCCAAAAAGAGCAAGACACTGGCCTATGAAGAGATCATCATGCTGTGCTTCACTCTGTCTGCACTAACACAGCCCATCTATTTCTAAATTAATCCAGGATCTGGATTCACCTGAAATCATCATTTAACTAAGGAATCTGGGTTGCACACACGCTGCAACAACCAAAGGAAAAAAAAATAAGGCTAGCATTAACCACATGTTGGGGTGTAATGCATCTGCTAGTCCTTCACTGATCCACTGATCCAATTAAGGGAATTGGGTGAAACAGCTACTGTGAGTATCATCAAATGCTTCGCATATATCACACCTCAGTTCAATGGTCAAAGGCCTATTGAGATAGGCTGGTATTCTCAACCCATTTCTGCAAGCCATAAAGCTGGGCCAGAGAGAATGGGATGAGTTCCAGATTTCCTGCCACCGTCTCTAGACTCCCAGATTTCCTCCAGTTCGAATCAGATTCGTTTTGGATGCTCGCGCAGAAAAAGTAAAGCCCCCTGCCCCCCCCCCCCCCACTTTAAGCGTGCGGTCCAGGCTTAAAGTAGGAACGATGAAACGCGACTTATAACCTATGCGCCACTGGCTCCTTGCTTACGTAATGGCCTGAAATAATAATAATTTAAAAAAAACTCTGTACACGCTCAGACAACCGCTGTCCTCCTGCGGTATCCAAACTTCCACCTCTTCCAAAAAGGAAGAATGGTCGTCCCTTCCAAACGAATCCCAAGAGAAAGTTCTGGGCTGGAAAGCAGCAGCGCCTACTTTCGCCTGCATCGCCGATTCTCCAACCGCCGGTGACACCCGGAGACGGGATGAAGAAATGCGGGCCCTCCCGGCCTTACTTAGACCCAAAAGCATCCCTTCCCGGGTGGAGGGGAGACCATGAAGCAATCACCCCGACGGGCGCCAACGACGCCGCGCAAAACCATTCGCGCGATCCGCCTTTGGCTCCCCGTGGGGAAAAGGACGGCGGCGCGTTTCGGTGCCACCGCAACGGCAGCCGCTCCGCTTCCCGACTTCCCTGCCCCAGCCGCTCCGCCCCCCCCCCCCCGGCGGGAGACCCCGACTGGCTTACCCACTGCAGGGGCAGCAAATCCGGCGACTCCAGTCCTCCCGCCGCGCCGCCAGGTGAAGCTGTTCGGCTCGCTCCGTCCCTCTCAGGCCGGGCGCAGGATTAACGGAGGCTGCAGGCAGGCATGTGACTGGGACCGGACGGGAGGGGGAGCCGCGAAGCAGCACCGCAGCAGCCTGGAGGGAAGAGCCGCAGCTCTCCCTGAGCTTCAAGGAGAAACACCAGCAGGCTCCTGCTGATAACTTCTGAGCCTTTTTCTCTCCCCCCCTCCTGCCTCAAGAGAACTTGAAAAGGGCAGTGCCTCTGAGCATGTGCAGCATGCATACCTATGGCATCCTCTGAGCCAGAAGCCTGTACAGGAGGAGTGTGATTCCACAAGGTGTTCTCCTTCTGCAAGCTTCAGAGGTTTTCCCCGCATCTTTGGAAAACTGCACTGTAAAGGTGCTGTGTTCTCACAATAGGCTTTTAACGTTTTAAAGTCACTTCAAGCAGGGGTCACCAACCTTTTGGACCTCAGGGACCACTAAATTGATAATTTTAAATCCCGTAGACCACTAATATGATTTTTTTTAAAAAGACAAATAGGATTTAGCGCAATCTAAAAAATGCAAAGAATTTTTCTACGGACCACCAAATTTTTCTTGCGGGCCACCAGTTGGTGACTGCTGACTTAAAGGAACAAGTTTGTCTAATCAAAATGAAGATGGGAGGATACAAAGTTTTTTTAAAAATAGGTTGGCTTTGTTTAGCCGGTGTTTCCTTGAGCATAAGCAAAAAGATCTAAAACTGGAAGATTCTGTTTTTTTTTTTAAAAAAAACTGCCAAAAACCTCAGAGGCCAAAATGCTGTGGAAGATGATGGCTCTGGACATGGGTAGACTACGGCCCGAGTTTCAGCAGTAGATCTGCTTTCTGTGCCAGCATTCATCTCCTAGGTCTTGATGGATGAATAATGAGGGCTGCTATGGACGTGTGAGGAATGCAGAACTTTCTGGTTCTCAGGATTTGTTCTGGGAACTGAATCTCTGACTGAATGTCACCTTCAGAAGTGCATTGAGTTAGATCTAGGGAGAATAGGAACCTTAGAGCCATCATTCAGCCTGGAAAGGATTTTTAAAGAGAAACAATCCCCAAATGTAGAACTGCACTCATTTAGAAGAAGAACGTATGAATTTGGGTTCGCTATCAGAAAAAATATATATATACTGCTTTGGTCATTGGACAGATTTTAGATGCAGAACTGGGAATCCAGGACACTCCCAAATTCTCAATACAGATAGTCCTCAACTTAGGACTGGTCACTTAGCAATTGTTCAAACAACTACTTAAGGTAAAGGCAAAGGTTCCCCTCGCAGATATGTGCTAGTCGTTCCCGACTATAGGGGGCGGTGCTCATCTCCATTTCAAAGCCGAAGAGGCAGCGCTATCCAAAGACATCTCTGTGGTCATGTGGCTGGCATGACTAAATGCCAAAGGCACACAGAACGCTGTTGTCTTCCCACCAAAAGGGGTTCCTATTTTTCTACTTGCATTTTTACATGCTTTCGAACTGCTAGGTTTTCAGAAGCTGGGACAAGTAACAGGAGCTCACTCCGTTACACGGCGCTAGGGATTCAAACCACTGAACTGCTGACCTTTCTGATCGACAAGCTCAGCATCTTAACCACTGAGCCACCATATCCCTATTTGCGTTGCAAATAATAATAATAAAATAAAATAATAACAAATAAGTAGCAAACCAGCTACTTATACTCCCCAATTTCAAAGTTATAATGGCCACAATCCCCCCCCCCCAGTTACGTGATTGTGTTTTGGGTGCATGGCATCTGGCTCACCTTAATCCTGCAGTCATGTGACTGATTTTCTATTTTTATTTTTATTTCCAGCATTTACTTCTATTTCCTGCAAAAAAAATGCCCATTGTGTACAATTTATTTGTTTATTGACCGTGCCGTTCACAAACAACCATGGGATTTGCTTAGTGATTGTCACACAAAAAAAGTTGTAAAATTGGTTCTGTTCACATTGTGACCCACTTAACAACCACAATGACTTACAACTGTAATTCTTAGCTCAGTTATGGTCATAAGTCAAGGACTATTTGTATAACAAAGTTGGCAGAAAAGACAGAAAAAAGTTCTGAGCATGCAAACAACAAGGAGTACATGTCAGGAGGTGGAAAATAAAAATAAAAAGGGAAATGAAATGGGGAGATTAGAAGCTTCCTTTAAGCCACCCCAGGTTTCAAAGGCTTGAAAGAAAGTGTCTTTGATCATGTTCAGAATTCTGAGATTAATTTCAATCCTGGACGATGTATGCACATGAAGGAAACTATTTGCAATGCTTTTAACTGTTTGGTACAAAAACTTCGGTAAAGTGTCTTAGAAAGCAGGGACTCGGGCAATTGTGTCCATGTTGTACTTGCAAGAACTGATTTGTAAAATTAAATCAAGGATCAAAGTAAACTTAACTGGGACTTTTTCTATGCAGGCACACAAAATCCCACAAAATTCCTATTTCATTTGAAGGTTATGTAGCCTAAAAATCTTAATGTCACCATCTCTTAGCTTCCTAGTAAACAGCCTCAGTATCTGCTCAGAATCAGCATCAGTTAAGAAGATATTAAAACAAGATTAGTGAAGAAAAATATTAAAAATGCATAGCTAATAAGACTGACTCCTTTTATCAACTTTTCATATTTAAAAACGATATCAAATTCAGTGAGCTCACCTTAACTTGTAAACAGAGTTATGAAACTTTTTTTCTTTTTTAAATGTGGCCTATCAAGGCAGCCTGGACTTAATAAAGCTACCTCATTAATTACATCACTATTGCACTGTTTGCTTTATATATGTCAGCTTGTCTGAATAGGAAAATGTCAAAATATTAAAACAAAAATATTTCAATAAAATGAAAGCAAATCTTACGCAGGTTTCATTTTGGATCTGAGCAATCTAACCAAGCAGGTTTGGCACAATTGTTTTGAAAATGAATTTGCTTTTCCTTGAATTTGCTGTGGATTAGGAAAAAAAGGGAGTAAGCATTGACCTAGATCATGGTTCTCAACCTGTGGTCTCTGGACTCCGGGGCAGGGGGTATGATGTCATTGCAGGGGTTCAGCGAAGGCTTGAAAAAATGTTATGATTTAAATCTTGAGTTAAATTTTGGGGGTCCATAGCCATGATCCATGGCCACAAAAGGGGACTTGTGGTGAAGAAAAGAGTAGGAGTCTGTCTCTGGCGATATTCGGTCATCCAGGTCATGGTTGTCTCAAAGGTGCTTTTTTCAAGAGGCAACTGGACTTTCTGGTTTTTCTTTGAAGACGTTTTGCTTCTCAGAGCTGAAGAAGCTTCTTGGATGAGAAGCGAAACCTCTTCAAAGGAAAACCAGAAGGCCCAGTTGCCTCTTGAAAAAAGCACCTTTGGGATAAAAGAGAAGCCTAAAATATTCTGCATCGGATGAAGATGGTGTCCCAAGAAGAATCTCAACACAATGAAAGTAGTGATGGGGATAACACTGTAAATACCAGAATAAGCTCTGATGCAGATTGTTTGCAAGAGATGTCTCCACTTACAAGTGCTTGGAACCGGGGAAGACAGTATATAGTCTACAAGGGCAGCCTCCACCATCAAGGAAATCAGAGCAGAAGAGTGAAAGGGAAGTTGTGTGCTTGATGTTGAACCTAAGACTTTCAGCTCCACTGCCATATGAACAGCTCTCCTGGAGCAGATTGACACACATACAATTGTCAGGATTCGCACATCATATGATCTTTGATTGCAACTTACAGGAATCTTGGCCCACGTTTTTTTTTAAAACCATGCCCAACCCCTCCATTACAAAGTTATACACCTCCAACTGCAAGTATAAGAGGTCTAAACCAACAAAGATTTTGACAAGAGTTTGGTCAGTCCTATTTTTACCACTACAGGTAACTCTTGACTTACGACCACAAATTGAGCCCAACATTTATTTTGCTAACTGGGATGTTTGTTAGGTGAGTTTTGCCCCATTTTACGACTTTCTTGCCACCATTGTTAAGTGAATCACATCAGTAGATAAGTTAGAAACACAGTTGTTAAGTGAGTCTGGCTTCCCCATTGACTTTGCTTGTCGGAAGTTTCAAAAAGGGATCACATGGATCTCGGGATACAGCAACAGTCATAAATATGAAGCAATTGCCAAGCGTCTGAATTTTGATCACAGGGATGCTGGAAATGTTGAAAAACAGATCATGAGTCACTTTTTTCGGTGCCGTTATAACTTTGAACGGTCACTTAACAAACCCTTGTAAGTCAAGAAGCAACCTGTAGTTGCTTTGTCTGTTTCCCCAGCTAAACCTTATATTGGAAACCATCCCAGTTTGGAGTGGGGACAACTTGGGAGATGCTGTGGGGAGACCAATCAGTGCTTCTCTTTTTCCCCAAATCTTTACATGTGGGTCTTTTATCAAAACAGTGCTGACCTAGATGCATTTAGACAAGCACATACATCACTGCCTGCCAATTATCTTGGGATGCTGGGCTCACCAAAGTTTGGTCAATAACTCTGTTGTCACCCTGTTCCTTTTAGCATCCTTCCTTCCTTTCTAGTGTTTCTTTAGGCCTCCGTTTCCAGTCGGGCTCCTTGACTCCAATGTCAGAGCAGAAAAGTGAACTCCTTAGCTGGGATAGGATGGAGGAAGGCAGACCACTCTCAAGCCGCAGGGTACAGATGTGGAGTCTGCCGCCTCCGAGTGGCATGGAAGAGCTATAATTATCCATGGAGGCCCAATTATTTTGGGAAGCCTCTGGCTGGCTGCCCAGGCGTTTCTTTTAATCCGAAGGGGCCAGATTGTGGGATGCCCAGCCAGATGGCTCTTCCCTTTCTTCTCCCATCCCAGCTTCTTCTCTCTCTCTCTTTTTTTCTCTACTTTTGTTCCTGGGCTGTAGGAGTTACATGATGTGACTAGCGTTTGGGTAGGTGAAGCTTCTCCCGGCATGCAGAGAAAATGACTCTGTAGTTGTTGTTCCCATGCTGAGCTTTTTGAATCCAGCCTAGCCTAATCCTGTGCTGCAATTAGGTGAATTACAGACTGATGAAGATAAATTAAAGATTGAAATTCCACACCAGCCCTTATCCTAGCATGGCATTACTCATTAATGCCCTTCTTGTTACCCCCAGTCCTGTAATACATATAGGATCGTTCTATTCAGCAAAGATTTCCAGTAACATTACTTCCACGTTCTCACTGATAAGTTTCAGTAAAATCTATGAGGGACATTAATTGAAACCTTATTCATGAAGCTGTTGTACACAGGCTACATTTTGACATTGCAGAACACCTTGTAAATAGTCCAGAATGATCCAAGTCAAGAGTACAGGTAGTCTTTGATTTATGACCACAATTTTCATGTTGTAGGCCCCTTGATGGTAAACCTATGGCACGCGTGCTACAGGTGGCACACGGACCCATTTCTGATGGCACAGGAGGCATTGCCCTGTCAGCTCCAGCATGCATGCGTGTGCTGGCCAGCTGATTTTCAGCCATTTTTTGCCCTCTGGAGGGTGAAAAACACCCCAATGGCCAACCCGGAAGTCCGTTCCCGAACGTCTGATTTGCATATTAGGCTGTTTTTTGTCCTCCCGGGGCTCCTAGAAAGCCTCTGGAGCCTGGGGAGGGCGAAAACGGACCTGCTGGGCCCACTGAAAGTCAGAAAACGGGCCATTTCTGGCCTCCAGAGGGCCTCCGGTGGGTGGTGGAGGCCATTTTCACCCTCCCCAGGCTTCAAGAAAGCCGTGCACGCATGCACGGGGTAGCGGGGGTGTCATGCATGCATGTGCAGGGGGTATGGCCCAGGTGGCATTAAATTAAGGGGTGGGCATGTGAGCGAGTGCAATATCGCATCCAAATGTAAATCATGTGACCATGGAGATGTTGCAATGGTCATAAGTGTGAAAAATGGTCATAAGTCACTTTTTTCATTGCTGTTACATCTTTGAACAGTCACTAAGTGAACTGTTGTAAGTCCAGGATTACCTGTATTTGCATTAACTGTGGTTTGGTGATTTTTTTGGTGTGTGTGTGTGTGTGTGTGTGTGTTTGTGTGTATCCAGCCTATATTACTAATTTCTGGATACATTCATAGAACACATTTAAACAGGTTACTAAAGTAACTCATATATATGCATTTAAACATATAAACAGAAAAGAACAGTTGCACAATGTACTGACTGTCATTGAATAGTGAGCCTGCAAAAGGCACTATGTTGTTGCTGTTGTTAGTTGAGAAGTTGTGTCTGAACCATCGTGACCTATGGACAATGTTCCTCCAGGCCTTCCTGTCGTCTACCATCCTCTCGAGTCTATTTAAGCTCACGCCGACTGCTTCAGTGACTCCATCCAGTCATCTTATTCTCGTCCCTTTCTTCTTTTGCCCTCAATCTTTCCCAGCATTAGGCTCTTCTCCAGTGAGTCCTTCTTTCTCATTAGGTGGCCAAAGTATTTGAATTTCATCTTCAGGATCTGGCCTTCTAAGGAGCAGATAGGGTTGATCTCCTCTAGGACTTACTGGTTTGATTGCCTTACAGTCCAAGGGACTCGCAGGAGTCTTCTCCAGCACCATAGTTCAAAGGCCTCAATTCTTTGGTGGTCAGCCTTTCTTATGGTCCAACTTTCACAGCCATACATTGCAACTGGGAAAACTATAGCCTTGACTAAACACACCTTGTCTCTGTTTTTTAAAAGGCACTATAGAGATCAGCATTTCAAATTTTGGCTGGAGACAGCTTAATGTAGAACCTCATTATAAAGTGCCCCTTGGGCCAATTGCAGTCCTGAGTCTAGCCTATCTTATTGTGGGAATATAGCATTCACACAGGAAAAGAGATAAATTTGCAATCCTTTCTACTAGCCTTAGCTAAGGAAAGAAAGAGTTGGGAATCAAACAGAAAGCTATTAAATCTGCAACCTGTCACTTACAAATGGTGGTAGGATCTTTCCTGAGCTCTTTATAACGGGACCATTCTATGGTTTTCTAAACATACCTTTAATTTTAAAAAAATATTACGTATTTTTTCACATGTATTTCAAAAACACATTTTGAAATAAATAGAAAGCGCAAGAAACTGTCCTGCCAAATGAATGCAGTTGCAGTATTTTGATGAACACCAATGCTTAGCCATAGAGTAACATATAATACAAATGCTTAGACATTTTAATGAGAACAGTGCCTGCCACTTAGTTCAAAAGCACTATCAAAACAGTGACTGAATAATTCATCATTTTTGGATAACCTCCCTCATGACACAAAGTCACTGTCTCTTCGCGCTCAAGGTGGGGGGGAAGGGGGGGGAGATTTTATTAACTGGCTTTGTGCCCAAAGCAGAACTAAAACTAGGGGTCTCCCTGTTTCTAAATTGGTGCCTTAAAAACTACACCAAACTGGTTTTCACAGCAGACTTAGAGATATATACGAATACAACACACAGGTAGTCCTCAACTTACAACAGTTCAGATTCAGATTCAGATTTAGTTTATTTGTATGCCGCCCTTCTCCAGGAGGGACTCAGGGCGGCGAACAACTCAAAAGGGGAGAGGGAACATAGAACACAATACACATGATTAAAATAAACAAGAATCATACAGCCATACAGGTCGAGAGGGGAGGGGAACTCATCAACCCCAGGCCTGCCGGCACAGCCAGGTTTTGACGGCTTTCCGGAAGGCCTGGAGAGAGGTGAGGGTCCGAATCTCCGCGGGGAGTTCGTTCCAAAGGGCCGGAGCTGCCACAGAGAAGGCCCTCCCCCGGGTGGTAGCCAGGTGGCATTGGCTGGTGGACGGAACCCGGAGGAGGCCGACCCTGTGTGATCTAACGGGTCTTAGTGACCATTCAAAGTTATAGTGGCACTGAAAAAAGTGACGTATGATCAACCGTTGCAGCATCTCCCTGGTCACGTGATCCAAATTCAGACACTTGGCAACTGACTCACATTTATGACGGTGGTAGTGTCCTAGGATCGTGTGATCGCCCTCTGCAATCTTCTGACAAGCAAAGTCAATGGGAAGACGGATTCCCTTAAAACCGTTTTACTAACTTGACTGCAGTGATTCACTTAACTGTGGCAAGAAAGGTCATAAAATGAGGCAAACATTAATTTAAGCAATGTTTTGCTTAGCAACATAAATGTTGGGCTCAATTGTGGTCATAGGTTGAGGACTTCCTGTATATCCCACTGTTGATATCTGGCTAAAATCATTTCTTGACCTGCTCCTCCGAGACAAATAGAGTTTTCTCTTTGCTCCCTTGGATTTCCCAAATTCTTATACAGTGACAACCCTTTGTTCAGAAGCTCGGAAACATTTTCTCTTTAGTTCCTCTTTCCAGCCCAAATTATGTTACTTCTTGCTATCCTGTTTCCTGCTGAAGAACTGCTTGGGGCTTCTCCCCCCCACACCCCAAAAAAGCCTTCCCCCTAAATAGGAAAGTCTCGTAGGGAATACTGCAGTCAAGAGGAACCTCTCTGAGGCAAAGGGATGTACAGTGGTCCTCTGTCTGGGCAGCAGCTGTCAATCTCATCCTCTGGTAGCAACCCAAATCTATTCGGACTTTTGACGTGTGCACAGGCTTGCAAAAATGGCACGTGCTGGGACACCTCCAAACAAAGCACTGGGCTTCACTCATCTAAGAGAGCGTTTGCAATTCATTTAGGGCAGGGGTCGGCAACCTTAAACACTCAAAAGAGCTACAAAGGTCCTAACCGGAAGCCCCCGTTCAATTTTGGAACCAAATGGACAATATAGTTTCCCGCACAATATAGTTTCCTCCTAGCGTGGCATCCTTTGCCTGTGCTAGCCAAAAGCCCTGTCAATTGTGGAGCCAACCAAAAAAACCCACCTCTTGCCATAGTCTCCTCCTGGCGCACAGTGCTCCCCCCCCCAAAAAAAATGGAAGCTCCACTCAAAATTGTAGCCCTGACCAGCGACAGGGAGCTGCAACGGAGGAATGAAAAAGCCACATGTGGCTCTAGAGCCGCAAGTTGCCGACCCCTGATTTAAGGCAAAGAGGCATTTTTAGAAACAAAGACAGTGCCAGAAGAGGCCATCTATATGTGACATCTTGCCATATTTTGAGAAAATGGACTCCTTGGGTTCCATGTTGGAGACCCCAGAGCTAAGGTTTATAGGAATTGTAAACCAAATCTGAAAGGCAATAAGTTTCATTCCTTTGTATGAACGTGATACGTGATTAATAGATTAGTAAAATGTGCAACCCACCCAAACTTCAACAAAAAAGGATGATGACACTCATTTTGTAACCATGTCCTAGCTGTGTGGTCCTTACCTTCCCCATCTATTAATATAGGCTTTATATAGACTTTCTCCAAACAGCAAGACAAAAAGATATCCAAAGATGCTTCTTGAAACTTAGATGACCAAAAACTCTGGTTCATAACAAACGTTTAATTTTTACAGTAGAGAGTTGTTACCTCAGGTTGGGGGGTGGGGAACCATGGTCCTTTTATGACTTGTGGACTTCAAATCCCAGAATTTCTGAGCCAGCTAGGAATTCTGGGAGCTGAGGTAAATATTTGAGGAAATGCTTTTAAAAATGTGAGGAAGAGACACTGGCTAGTGCAACGCCAAACACTGCATTCTCAGTAAACAAACTTGCATTCTACAAAAACCAGCAGGTGTTTTCATTAATCCCACCCAGCATTTTGCCTCTTGAAACTTATTCCACCCAACTTCAGGACAGAGGCTGCATTGCCTTCTACTGGCTGGAAAACAATTTTATTCTATTGGAGAACTCTCTTGTAAGGCTGCAGAATGGCTGGCTGATTGCTAATTTAATGTTGCCACCTACAGGAAGAACGCTGTTATCTTATGAGATTGCTCCATATTTTGGAAATGTACAACCTTTCAGTAAACTACAGGTGGATGCTGGGGTCACATCCTAAGGAGTAGGCAAAAATTATAATAAACTAAAGTCAAAATTACAATTTTTAGCAAATATATTAAAAAACTTTTTTTTGCTTTTTACTTACAATAAATTACAACTTGGTGTCAATATCTGGATGGCTTTGGGAGCACACTTGCACTCTGCACATAAATCAGATCCAGGGAAGTAGAAAAGCATAGCGAAGAAGAGCATGTGGGATACTCAAATGCGCAACTTTACATATAAAGTGATATTTTGTTGGGTTTGATTTAGCATTCCAGCCGGTTGTGGTCTATTTGAAATTATTAATCTTCTATAGCAGAAATTATCAACCCACCTGTATGTTTAAAATAAATATGGACAATTTTCAGACTTGAATATTTGCTGGAACTATTTTTTTTCTCCTGTTAATCTTGTCTAGCTAAAAGTTCCCCGTGGATACATGAGCATCACAGAGTTTGAAAGTCTCAAAACTATTGCCATAAGAGTGGGCACATCCTTTCGGCTACCTTTTGGGCAGTTGTGTACACATACACACAGACACACACATACACACTTCACATTATCATTGGAAACAAAGGGCATCTAATATCATATCTCTTCCTAAAACCTAAGACACACATTATCTATTCCAGAAATCTGAGGTGAGAACAGTCCTTACCAAATAAAAGTGGGGATAGAATAGGGGTGAAACCAAATCCAGATGGGTTTGTAAATCTCTCAAACGTTACAATAGTGAACAGCTCATTAAATGGATAATTTCTCTCTCTTACCTCTTACCTCTTCATCTGGAGGGAGGAGATTCCAAGGAGTCATCATTTCCAAAATTGAAAGGAAAAACCATTCGAAGATAATAGATTAGAAAGAAAGAGAAAGGTCTATATTAGATACTTATAATTACAGCACCATCAATCTGAAGACATAAATAATTAACAATAGGCAACCTGGAGCAGGAGGGAAAGTCAGGGACTCCTGCTTTCTCAGAAGGTAGAGCCAAAATTACCAAACTGGGGAATTTAGAACTGGAAGAAAAGCTAATTAGGCATTCATTTCAACCAAGGAAAGGGCTTTAACTTTGACCCCTTAAACTGACAAAGGACAAAATAATTGCCCCCCCCAAAGTTAGGGCCAACCATTCTTGTAAGATCACTGCCCATTGGTATACCCATAGCCCCCAGCTCTAAGTGAAGGTAATCTACATTTCGATTCACAGTCTAAGACTGGTGGAAACTTATGATTCATTTCCTAACCATTATTATTGTTGTTGGTCACACCATCAGCCAGATGTTTAGACTGCATTTGGCATTTTTATATGCCTATCAAATACTTCTCAAGGATAGATAGATGTTGTTGTTTGATGTGTTAAATATATCACTGCAGAATGTAAGCTGTTCCAAATAAAGGTGCCTTTTGCAATTGACTGGTGGTGATTTTGCCAATGCTGATGGTATTCAAGTGGTGCTCCAAATGTTTTGGGATTGCACCCAAGGTGGCTATTAATATTGATACTATTTTTGCTTTCTTTTGCCACAGTTGTTATACCTCTATTTTCAAGTCTTAATACTTTTGTGATTTTCCCAGTTCTTTCTCTTCTGCTTGTCACTGTCCAGATATTTTTCTCTTTCTTATTGACAGTTGTTAAGTCTAGGACATTATGTGACAGGTGCTTGACTTTTTGAATTCTACAGTCCCAGAACACTTTAGCTTCTTCATTTTCTATTACTTTTATATTTTGTGGTCTCACCAGTCCTTGCTTGCAAACAAACCGCATTTCCTGCAATTATTCCAAAGCGGGATTGTTGCAACTGTGTCATGCTTTTTTTTTTGTAGCCAGTCTATGTATCTTCTTTCAGCAGCTAAGCAGTCAATTTATTTCTTCAGCTTCTTTGCAGAAGCAGTACTTCTTGCTGTCTATTGCTGTCTTCTCAATTCTGGCTTTGTATGAATTTGTTCTTAAGGCTTGGCCTTGTGCAGCCAGAATTAGCCCTTCTGTTGTTGTTGTTTTCTTCAACTTTCCTGCTCTTGTGTGGCAGGGAGTTGAATGTCTTCTTGTACAGTTTTCCAAAATAATGTTGTCACTTAGGTACTGATCTTTAGTTTCTCTGCTGTTTGGATAGTTTCCTTTCTGCTCAGGTGGAAAGAGCTTGTTTTCAACTAGATGTTGTTGGACTGCATTAGCTACCATGACAGTTAGCAATTTGAAAGTTAGTTGGTTAGCAAGGTAATTGGCCTGTGGTTGCCTGGTGCTGCCCCTTTTGTTGGATCTTTCATTATCAGGGAGGTTTTGCCAGATGTTAACCAATCTTCAATTTCACCTCCTTGCAGTATGTTGTTAAACTGCTTGAAAATGAATGGGTGTAGATCAGTCAAATGTTTCAACCAAAAAAGCATGTAGTTCATCTTCACCTGGGTAGAACTAATTCTTGATATTCCTTGTTCTTTTTCCCACCATTTCTACTGTTATTATAAGTTCTTTCATTTCACCTTTTAAAAAAATTTTATGCACCTCCTTTGTCCAAGCTGCATTATTGCTGTATTTCTTTGGGCTGTCTCATCGCTGCTTCCAGAACTACGCTGTTCCTTCTTTATTGGGTGTTGACTGGTTCACTGCAGACTCTGTATTGATGGATTGGTAAAAATATTTATGATTCAACCAAAATTGGAGATTCTGTATGTAGTGTGCAATTCGAGTTTTGCATCTGCCGATCTTCTTGACTAGCGCAATTATTTGATGATTTATTATTTGCTTAATCTTCCTTGTTTCTTGATGATAGTTCTTAATCAGGTGTTTTGAGGTTTGTTTGTTTTTTGTTCTTCATCTTCTTTTTATTTATCTGTTCTTATTAAATAATAATAATAGTTGTTGCTGCTGCTGCAATTGGTTGCATAGTCAGTCAGATATTTAGACTGGATTTGGGCTTTTTATCCACTTATTGAGTCCTTCCCAAGGAACTTGAATAGGCAGGTGTTGTTTGATGGTGTTGTTTGATTGTTGCTTGGTGGTGTTAAAGGTATCATCCCAGGATATAAGATGCTCCCAATAAAGCTGCCTTTTGCAATTGACTGGTGGTGACTTTGTCATTGTTAATGGTGTTCAAGTGTGTTCTGGTTGCTTTTGGGTTGCACCCAAGGCACCTATTGCTATTGGTGCTATCTTTGCCGTCTTTTGCCACAACTGTTCTACTTCTATTTGCCATAATCAATATACCTATTTTATTATTATTTCTTTTATTCATTAAATATGATACTCAGTCAACTGAACATTTAAAAATGTGTCACAAATACTACTGACTGGCATTGATGGTTGACACAGGTTGTTGCCAGCACCCTAGGTATCAACCAAGTATCTTCTTAAAATGTATACTGTTCCGAGTAGCACAGTTTTTTGCAGTTCCACTGGTGTTATTGCAGGAAGCTGCAATTTCTTGATATATTTTTTAAAATTCTTGGATATGGTACCAAGTGCACCAATGACAATGAGTATAACTCTTACATGTTTCAGCCATAATCATGTAGTTTCGATGACCCAAGGTGCCCATTACAATTGGTACTATCCTTGCTTGTCTTTGCCATAGACGTTCTAATTTTATTTGTAGGTCTTTGTATTTTGTTATCTTCTCCAGTTTTTTCTCTTCTATTCTGCTGTCTCCAGGCACTTCCACATCTATTATTATTATACTTTATTAATTAAATATGAAACTCAGTCATCTGAACATTCAAAAATGCATCACAAATAGCACTGGTGCTAATGGTTGATATGGGTTGCTGCCAGCATTCTAGTTATGTTGTTGTTGTTGTTGTTGTTGTTGTTGTTACAATGTTAATATACAGGAGAGGGATATTGCACTCAGGGTGGTCCAAAGCATTTTTAAGTATGCACCACCCTGTGAGTCAGCACCCTGCTCCACCTATAAATTTATTAAATACTAATACTAATACCTGACTCAAAAATACATCCAACTGAACCCCAAAATTGTCTACTTCTAACAGAAGTCCAATCCAAACCAAACTTCTCTTTCCATACCAGTTTCTCTCTCCATTACAACAGAGGAAGACTGATTCATATGCAGGGCTGTTCATGAAGATTTCCTCCCTTGCAATGAACAGAGAAGGTTACGCCTGGAAAGTTCAACAAATACAGACTAAGCCGTGTCAGCTTTTTTGTTGTTGTTGCTGTTGCTCCTGTTGCCCTGAATGAGTGCAAAAGAGATTAGATCTGCCTATTTCATTTGGTTGTCAACTTTCTGGGTTACAGCTTTCATCCTCAGTTTGCAAGAAAGGGATTAAAATCTCAGGATGGGCACCGCCTAGTCCAAACTACAAAAACAAAGTTTAAAGTTTCAGAAGTGAGACAGTTGCCTTATTCCTGATTAGTAACACCAGCTGAACTTGCCATCCAAAGCAGAAAGTGTCACAACTCCCTTGGGGCTGGAGACATCCCCTGAATCTCTTTTTGGCAATCCCCAGAAACCTCTTTCACCAGAACTGCCAAAAGTGATCAGCATAATTTCTCATAGTTTTGAGATGGCACTCACAGGAAAAAAAAACTATTAAACCAGCTTAGGGTAATTCCAAATAACACATAAATAAACAAGAAGCCCCTATTTTCCTTAAAATCCAGGAGAGGGACAGAGAATCCTGACTTCCTTCATATTCCATCCATTTTCATATTCATCCTATCTATTTCCACCTTCTAAAACCTATTAACTGGGCCCATCTTAAGACTTCCTTCTCTTGCCCAAATGCTATCACCATTCCAATAAAAACTAGCATTATTCACCTGATGGCAACTTCTTTTAAAGTTGGAGTTTCCATCGCAATAATGGATATTGTACTTATTACCTGTTGAAGCTCCACAGCATGCCCTGATACAAGGAATAATATTACAGCCTCAAATTGGAAGGGGGAGATGGTGGAGGGAGCCTTTACTTTTTTAAAAAAATAATAATTTTATAATACAATCTTGATACTAAGTACCAGAACTGGTGGAGAAAAATCCACTCAGATTTAAGTATCACTGTATAACACTTTGCTGTACACATATTTGTCCAACTGCTTTTTGTTAGAATGCTTAAAGACCTTTTTTAAAGTTTTGCTGTAGATAAAATTTATTTAAATAGAGTGAATTATCCAATTGCACTAATTTAGATAATGAATCTGATTTAAGGCAGTCAAAGCTGTTGTTCATAGCTGCTATATACACGCTTCAAGGTACATTTGAGGAGGAGGATGCTGACGCCGCCGAAGATGCCGCTGAAGCCATATTTAAGGAGTTTGAGGATGTTTTTGGCACCGGTCTGGGTGAGTACAAAGGTACCCCCATTTCCTTTAACTTAGACCCTACAATAGCCCCAATTAGGCTAAAGCCCAGGAGAGTACCTTTCACTCTCCATCCAAAAATTGACAAAGAAATTGATAAGCTAGTGAGCCAGGGCATTTTAGAACCAGTTGATCATGCACGCTGGGAAACCAATTGTGACACCTGTCAAGCCTGACAGGTCTGTACGCATCTGCACAGACTATAAATGCACAATTAATAAAGCGCTACAACAAAGCGCTTATCCTGTACCTGTTGTACAACACCTACTGCATTCCCTCGGCCCAGGAAAAATATTTGCAAAATTAGATATGGTGCAAGTATACCAACAATTGCCAGTAGATGGTGCTACCGCGGAGGTCCAAACCTTTGTGACGCATAGGGGTGCATTCAAATATAACTGCCTGCAATTCGGTGTTAGTATTGCTCCCGAACTGTTCCAAAGTATAATGGAATGACTTTTATAGGGGATTCCAGGAGTCGTCCCCTATTTCGATGATATTTTGTATCGGCCGCAAACAAAGCGCAACTTTTAAAACGCGTACGAAAGGTTTTGGCTAGAATTAGAGACAAGGACCTCCACCTTAAAAAAGAAAAATGTAAAATCAATGTACCAAAGTAGAATTTCTAGGGTACATAATCAATGGGTCTGGAATTCACCCGACCTCACAAAAAATTAAAGCCATTAAGGAAGCCCCCACACCTCAAAATCAAACCGAGCTACAGGCGTTCCTCGGGCTCCTTAACTTCTACAGCGTCTTTCTCAAACAGAAGGTGACAGTTGCTGAACCACTACATCAACTCTTAGTCAAGAACACGAAGTGGTCCTGGAGCAAAACCGAGGCCACTGCATTCGCCACTGTGAAAAGACTATTATCAGCAGACTCGTTCCTAGTCCAATACAGCCAAACCCTGCCTTTGGTATTAACCTGTGACGTTTCCCCTTTCGGTGTTGGCACAGTCCTCAGCCACCGCATGCCAAATGGTGCCGAAACCCCCATTGCATTTTACTCCAGGACATTATCCGCCGCTGAGAAGAACTACAGCCAACTGGACCCCGAGGCTTTGGCTGCAGTAGCCAGAGTAAAAAGATTCCACGAGTATCTCTACAGCCGGAAATTCAAACTGATTACAGACCACAAGCCGTTGCTAGGACTGCTGGCGGGGGACCGCCCCACTCCGGTTTCACTATCTCCCCAAATGACCAGATGGACAATATTTCTGGCAGCTTATTCCTACAGCCTCATCCACCAACTGGGCACCACGTTAGGGCACATGGATGCCTTGAGCCGCTGCCCATTGCCCGAAGTCCTAGCTGACCCCACCCCCAAGACAATGGTCCTCCTCATTGACTGTCTGGAAACAGGACCCGTCTCATCTAGTGATGTTGCATGCCACTCTGCAAAGGACACCATTATAAAGCAAATTTTGAACTGGGTGTGGAGGGGGTACCCCAAGGGGCCTGTTGGGGCCAAATTCAAAATGTAGTTTTCTAAGCGGGATGAATTGTCAGTTATTAACGGTTGTTTGTTGTGGGAGGACAGGGTAGTCATTCCCGAGAAATTGCGCATAGCAGTCCTAGAAGCACTGCACCCAGGGATTGTTAAAATGAAGTCTCTTGCAAGGAGTTATGTTTGGTGACAGGGACATACAAGAATGGGTAGCCACGTGCAAACCCTGTCAGGAGTCCAGACCAGCTCCCCCAGAAGCGCCCGCCAAGGAATAGGAGCACCCACAAGCACCATGTTCCAGAATACACATTGATGTTGCCAGACCAGTCCATGGCCAAACTTTCTTCATAGTTGTGGGCGCATTTTCTAAATTGTTAGAGGTAGTCCTGATGAGTTCCACCACAGCAGAATCGGTCATCAAGGTACTACGGAAACTATTCACCACGCATGGGTTCCCCGATGTATTAGTCTCCGACAACGGGCCTCAATTCACGGCCATGACATTCGAAACATTCTTAGCAGCCCAGGGAATCAGACATGCTCTGGTCACACTGTTCCATCTGGCCTCCAATGGCCAGGCAGAACGGATGGTAAGATCCGCAAAGGAAGCCCTCAATAGGATGGGCCCAGGCAATTGGCAGACACAAAATGATCATTATTTACTCATACAACACATCACATCCAGTGCTGCCACTGGGAGAAGACCAGCTGAGCTTCTCATGGGCCGCCGCCTTAGGTCTTACCTAGACTGGCTACACCCGAATTATTCCATCTCAACACCCCCTGACTCCACTGGCAAAGTCAGGTCTTTCAACATAGGAGATTCAGTATATGTACAAAATTATACCAGGGGAACATTATGGATTCCTGTAACTATAATTAGCATGACCCGTCCTCGGTCGTACACAGTAAAACTTGAGGACAGTAGAAACTGGAGAAGGCATATTGACCAACTCCGTAGCACCTGGCTAACTCACTGCTTAGACAGCCAAACATAAGTTCCGCACAATTTGATAGAAACTACACACATAATAACAGTCCTGAGGAAAACTCAAGAATGTCGTATGACTTATCCAGCTACAGAACACTGGAAATCATACATGCTACAATTCGAGTGCTTCCTGGAGGTGAACTATCTCATGGGCATTCCAGAAGTCTGGAAAAAGAACTTATTCTTAGGGTACTGCGGTCGGGAAGTTTTCGAGATGGCAAAAAACCTCTCCGAACCGACCCCTCTACAAACAGTATCCTGGTCTGCACTACAACAGACACTGAAGACCCACTAGGCACCAAAACCATCTAAATACGTTCACTGGTACCAGTTCAATATACGGAACCAGAAGGAGGGCGAATTGATCAACGAGTACATGGCGGCTCTCTGGAAAGCCGCAGCCCTCTGTTCCGGCGGGAACAGAAGTGAAATCTCGTTGGCTGGGAGGTCTGACAGATCCCTTTAAAAGGGGATGCTGTCTGACCATTCTCCAGCCGGATGTTTACTTGACTTGCAATAAAAAGCTGTTGTTATGAGTCTTTGTGTGCCTCCTTTAGCCGATCTAACACAAATGACCTTTGCAATGTTAATTAAAAAAAGATGAAATGTCTGCTGTTGAATTGCATTCATATAAATCAAATGTAATTAATAGTGAAATCCTCTACTTGTCTCATTGGAAGCCCTACTGGGTTCAATGGAAGTGACTCTCTCATAATTATAAACAGAATTGTGCCCAAATATTATTTCCCAAATATTTGGGAACTCTTTAGAACCCCTTTCATTGTGAAAAATAAAATAAAAGAAGTTCTCTTAGGAGATATATCGGGCTAACCAGTTTCCTTTGAAACAAACTCACTATGCAGTGAGTTCATTGCTTACTCAAGAGTCAAATCTGCTAAAACCCATGGAGCTTATTCTCTATTAAGTGTGCATAGGATTATGTCCTAAACAGTAAAATATAAATGCAACATGTCTTAATCCAATAGCTATGAGTGGAATAACAATTCAGCATCATTTTCCATGTGCAACTCTGAACAGCAAAAGCAAAGCAAAGTATTGCTTAATACCTGAAATCAAATATTTCCTTAAGAAGTGTGAAGGACGTGCTCAATCATCCTGTTCTTACCACCCTTGATGTTTGTAAAGTACAGAAAATAATACAGAGAAGATGCATCTTCCAGGAAAGGCTGTGACCAAGGACAAGTGAGATAAAACAGGAGGCATACTTCTGTCTTTTCAGAGTTGAAATCATGAGCTCCTAATACCCACCTTTCAGCCACCAGAGAATGTCAGCATACATCTTGTCCGAGACATCTGAAACAGAGATGAAGAAAATGGTTAGGAACTGGAGCGAAACTGTGGCTGAATGAGGGTGTGGACTCAACTACTCACTCTTTCATTTATGCTCCTCGTCCTGGTCAGATTCCTGAGCTTAAGAACTGGTTCGAAACCTGCTACATTTCCACCTTCCACCAGAATCTTGTACTGATCCCTTCTCATCTCTAGCAAACCTTTCCTACTCGAAAGTTATTGGTTTAGCATTAAGAGCCCTGCCTTGGAACTAATCTGACCCCCAGCAAACAAAGGCTGTGTATTACTGAATGTATTTCTATATATTTAAATGGAATGCGTCCCCACCATGCAGTGGTCAAGGACATTTTCTGCACAGAGAAGGGCCCAAGCAAAAATGCTAATTTTCATTTTGCAAATCAATGGGCTGAACCCACATCCATGGCCCTGAGCCAATCCCGTTCATTTTAATAGGCTTCTGCTTGCAAACTAGATTTCTAAATGTCCCGTTCTACATTCAGTGTTTAGTGGCTTCCAGCGTATATCACCCAAACTTAATAATAGCTATGGTAATGGCAAGGGTTCCCCTTGCACATATGTGCTAGTCGTTCCCAACTCTAAGGGGCGGTGCTCATCTCCGTTTCAAAGTCGAAGAGCCAGCGCTGTCTGAAGACATCCTGTGGTCATGTGGCCAGCATGACTAAATGCCGAAGGAGCACGAAACACTGTTACCTTCCCATCGAAGGTGGTTCCTCTTTTTCTACTTGCATTTTTACGTGATTTTGAACTGCTAGGTTGGCAGAAGCTGGGACAAGTAATGGGAGCTCACTCCATTATGCAGCACTAGGGATTCAAACTGCCAAACTGCCGACCTTTCTGATCGACAAGCTCAGTGTCTTAGCCACTGAGCCACCGTGTCCCACTTTATAGCTATCATAAAGATTAATAAAATAGAATACAGTGCAAGCCTTTTTTGAGATCTAGAGCCACAACAAGCCTTCAAATCAGGGAAAGGGGTAGATGGGAGTCAAGATAAAGGAGAGGAAGGCAATATAAATTAAGTTGGATTTTATTAAAATTTACTTTATTATAAATGACTAAGTACACTTAATATGGAGAGCAAGTTTAGTGTAGTGTTTAAGATGCTGGCCTAAAAACCAGGATATTTGTGAGTTCTAATTCCACCTTGAGCATAAATCTAGCTGGGTGACTTTGGGTCAGTCACTCTTTCTCAGCCCTGGCAATGGCAAACAACCTCTAAAAATGTTGCCAAAAAAACCCTCACCACCCTCCAAGAAGTTCACTAGAAGTCAACACTGACTCAAAGGCACACAGACAGGGGGGAAAACCCAATTAATATGAAGAGCCAGGTTGGCAGAGTGTTAAGGAACCAGGTTTAAAAAATATGGAACTTATGAGTTGTAGTTCTGCCTTAGGCATGAGGAAAGTTTAGCAATGGAAAAAGTTTCCAAAAATATTACTAAAAACAAAAACCCTGCAGGGTCTAATTCAATGTTTCTCAAATTTGGCTAAGGAAGTCTGGGAGTTGAGGTCCACATATCCTAAAATTGTCAAGTTTGAGAAACACTGGATTAGTCAACACTAACTTGAAGACAATAATAATATCTGTAAGAAAGAACTGCTGGGACGACAAATAGACAAAGTAATTGAAAATGATGTATCTAAATTGCGCTGGGACTTCAGAATTGAAAGAGAGAAGCATTTGCCACACAACACCCTAGACTTAACTATTTTTGATAGGAAAAACAAAAAAGTCTGGATAGTAGACATTTCAATACAGAGATAGCAGAACAGATGACCCCAAAAAATGGAGAAAATCACAAAGTAATAAGACCTACAAATAGAAGTATAACACCTGTGGCAAAAGAAAGCAAAGTTAGTACCAATAGTAATAGGTGCGTTGAATGCAATCCCAAAACATCTGGAATACGACCTAAACACTGTCATAAGCACTTGGATTTTAGTAAAAGTAACCTTTTCATGATGAATGGAGTTGAGAGGCAGGGGGTTGGACTACAAGACCTCCGAGGACCCTTCTCGCTCTTAAGATTTTAGGATTATGGACCGGAGGGGTGGTGGTGGGAGACACCTCCCTCCCCAGTTGAGCTCAATGGAGGAAACTCCCAGGGTGTCTCTGCAGAGGCGGTTGAGATTTAGATTTAGATTTAGATTGCTTTTATTTATAGGCCGCCCTTTTCCCTGAGGGGACTCAGGGCGGCTTACAACCTATAGGGAGGGGATACACGTAATGACATATACAGACAATACACAATTAAAAATAGAAGCAACATTCATTCATCATTCGGGTGGGGACGGATCCCAATCTTTAACCCCAGGCCTGGCGGGATAGCCAGATCTTAAGGGCTGTGCGGAAGGTCTGGAGGGTGGTGAGGGTACGAATCTCCACGGGGAGGTCGTTCCAAAGGGTCGGAGCTACTACTGAAAAGGCTCTCCTCCGCGTAGTTGCCAGTCGGCACTGGCTGGCAGATGGAACTCGGAGGAGGCCTAATCTGTGTGATCTAATCGGTCGCGAGGAGGTAATTGGCAGGAGGCGGTCTCTCAAGTACCCAGATCCACTACCATGAAGGGCTTTATGGGTGGTAAGTAGCACCTTGAAGCGCACCCGGAGATCAACAGGTAGCCAGCGCAGCTCGCGGAGGATAGGTGTTATGTGGGTGAACCGAGGTGCACCCACAATCGCTCGCGCGGCCGCATTCTGGACTAGCTGAAGTCGCCGGATGCTCTTCAAGGGCAGCCCCATGTAGAGCACGTTGCAGTATTCCAGCCTAGAGGTCACAAGGGCACGAGTGACTGTTGTGAGAGCCTCCCTGTCAACATTGACAAAATCACAAATCTACTGCAAAAGCCTTACTTGGAAGAGATTACATCCTGCAGTGATACTTTTAACTCCATCAAAGAACATATCTGCCTATCCCAGATCCTGGGAAGGACTCGATAAGTGGTCAGAAATGCTAAATCCAGTCTAAACATCTGGCTGACTGAATGACTGATAATATCAAAGTATTTTCACATTAAAATAAAATTAAAATTAGGTTTTAAGAGGCCTTTGAGGGGCTCCCTGCAACATTCAGTTTCAGTTTCCATGATCTTGAATTAAAATCACCTTATAATCCTTAAAATTCAGCAGTTAAATGCCAATAGCAAGGAACAATAAACTGACTAAAATGAAAGTAGAGTTCCTTAATTATTTCCAGTGGCGGAGCTGTTATATTTTGGGAGGAAAGGGTTTGGTAAGTATGGGGCCACTCCCAAAAGAGTTTCTTCCTGGTACTTTCAGCCCACTATAATTTATTTATAGAGTTAAAGTGCTACAGTTTTAAAGCACTTCCCTGGCTGGTTGTAAGGCAGTCCTTTAGGTAAAAAGGATCCCTAAATTTTGCCAGTCCTGATGTATCCTCTATTCTGCCCATCCAGGTCTCACTGCAAGCTTCCTTTTGAAGGAAGAGCTGCAATGAATACACTATTGAAGAAGATCTGTTTTGGAGCCGAAATGTTTTTGAGTACTTTCCATTAACTGTATATATGGATCTGCTCACAGTCTGCACTAGTGATGAAATATAAAAAAATTGCCACCGGTTCTCTGGGCATGGCTTGGGGGGGGGGCATGTGATTGGTTGGGTGTGGCCAACTTTTTAAACATTTTTAAAACATTTTTTACTACCTATTTGCCCGAGCCGGCAGTAAAAAATGCTTTAAGAAATGAAAAAAAAAACGGTTCAGCTGTGGCCTGCGATTGTGGGAACCTCCCCCTCCCTTTTTAAAGCATTTTTTTATTTCTGGTTCAGGCAAATAGGTAGTAAAAAAATTCTTTTAAAAAAGGGAAAAAAGGTTCCCACGATCACACAGCACAGTTGATTGTCATGGAACATTTTTTTCACTTTTTAAAGCATTTTTTTTTCTTGGCGGTTCCGGTGAATAGGCAGGAAAAAATCCTTTAAAAAGTGGAGGGAAAGCTTCCGATGATCACGCGGTTCACAGCTAAGCCACACGATTCTTGGAAGCTTTTTTTACTACCGGTTCACAGAACCAACGACAATCGTCTCTGCGATCGTCTCCAGGAGGACTTCACCCCTGGTCTGCACCAAGGAAATATGTGCAGCTTAGCTCAAAAGATTACGCATCTGTTCACAAGAAGCACATTTTTGTGATTGCCTCCGTTTGCCTTTGACAGAGAGTAGAAACTTTTCACTTATAAAGATTGGCTGCTTCCACAAAACTTACTCCTCTCAAGCAGATGAATTAATTCAACCAACCAAATGCACTGGGTTTGCACGACACACACAGTTGTTTTTTTTAAAAAAAATGAATCAAAGTGATACTAAACAAGCTGAGCATGTTGAACAAATGAATCTGCTGAGGCTTTGCCTGATCTGATGATGCTCAACTGTACAATTTGCACACTTACAGCCCTTAAACCTGTAAATCGGGGATGTGCAATTTCCATTGGCTCAAAGGACAATGCTGGACTTTGCCCCATTTGTTGATAGCCAGGTACTCCAAAGTGGCCTAGCCAGGACCTATAGTTCTCTTGAAGGGGGGGGATGGGTCCCTTATTATCTTCTCCCCAAACTCAGTTGTTGGCTGTGGGTGGCAACAACAAAAAAATCCAGGTCAGGTTTTGAAGCTGTGTTTTAAATCATTAATGAGTAATAGGGTCTTATCCCTTTGCTGAGCTAAAGTGCTCTCAAGCCATCTTTGAACCAGAAATGATGCCAGCATGAAATGTTCCACATTCCCATTGCTGATCCCTGTCCTGCCTCCCTTGCCTCTGTTTTAGTGGCCACCAGTCTCCTGATTTTCTGCCAAGGTAATGGGTGGACAAAAGTAAAGGGTGACAGATTTTTACATACCTTGAGGCTGTTCTTTAATACTTAAAATTAGAAGGGAAATAATATTTTTAATACCAGTACACTTAAAGGATGACTTAATCACAAGCAGGGAATGAGAGGAATATAATGTAATGAGAAGATGTAAAAAAAGAGAAAAAGAGATATGATTAAAGTACGTTTGTGCTATGGTAAGGTACTAGTGGAGACATAGAAAGAATCCTGGATGAATCAGAGCATGGGAAGAACACCCCAAAAAGACAGTGCCAGGAACCACTTAAGCAGTGCCAAAAAACTAAAAGAAGCTCTACCTCTTTAAGAAAATCAAAACCCCAAAGCGAAGGCACCAGCTGAAAAGAAAACTCAGAACAGCTCCTCAGACTAATTGAAAGACTGGGCATGCTGCCAAAAAAACCCACTAACAAAGTATCAAAGCCTGACCATGGAAACACTTAACAGAGCAATAAAGATAAGCAGGATTAAGCCACAAAGGCAAACCAAGGCACACTGGAACACCTTCCTGCGTCCCTGACAGGATTAACCTTTAAAATAGAAAAGACAAAAGACCTAGGCCCAGGATTAGCCATTAAACCAGGAAAACAAAAACCCCAGGCAATCACTTCAGATAGAGGCACATCAAAATCCATCAAACTGTAGGAGCTTCAAAGGAAAATCAAGTATAAAAAGGCAATCCCCAATCTGCTAGCTAGCCAACAATGCTTAACCTGAATCACTACATCCTCTTTTCTTCCTGAATTAAAGGATTCTGCTTTCTGGCAGCTGGCTTCTGTGTCAATTTCTTGTCAGTGCCAGTGACTACGTCTCAGCTGGGGAATGAACCAAGGAGATTTCTTCCAACAAGAGAAATGCTCCATCTGATTTGGTGGCCAACTGAGACATGAAGACCTAAATCAGTGGTAGTCAACCTGGACCCTACCACCCACTAGTGGGGATTCCAGCTTTCATGGTGGGTGGTAGGGATTTGCTGTAACTCTGCTTTATAAATTTTATAAAGTAGTTACTTCCCTACTTTATAAATCACCATTACTGTGGAACCGGTAGGCGGTTAGAAAATTTTACTACTAACAGAAATACAAAAGTGGGCAGTAGGTATAAAAAGGTTAACTACCCCTGACCTAAATAAACTATATCTATACAGGCAGTCAGCTGGCAATTACCAAAAGTTCATTTAGTGACCATTCAAAGTTACACCGGCACTGAAAAAAGTGACTTTTTTTTACACTTATGACCATTACAGCATCCCCCATGGTCATGTGATCAAGATTCAGACTCTTGGCAACTGACTCACATTTATGGCAGTTGCAGTACCCTGGGGTCATGTGATCCCACCTTCTGACAAAGTCAACGGGGAATCCAGATTCACTTAACAACTGTGCTACTAACTCAACAACTGCAGTGATTCACTTAACAACTGTGGCAAGAAATGAGGCAAAATTCACTTAAGAAATGTCTTACTTAGCACCAGAATTTTTGGATTCATTTGTGGTTTTAAGTCAAGGACTACCTGTAGTACTCTGTCCAAATACTAATGAGGTCCAACCTTACTTAACTTTTTCGATATCAGACAAGATGAGCTAAATGCCTGCCTCTAAACCAGGACTTAATTATCATAGCTAAAAATACAACTTTTCCGCGTGTGGCTAATTCCCAAATTCTTCAGTAGCACAGCCAATGTCTTACTGTGAGAACAAGAACATATTGGCTTGCCCTTTATGATTTCATTCAGTAACAGTAACAATAACAGAATTGGAAGGGACCTTGGAGATCATCCAACCCTCTGTTCACGCAGAAGACCTGTACTACGAATTCAAACTGCCGAATTGTGGGCCTTTCTGACTGACAAGCTCAGTGTCTTAGCCACTGAGGCAAGTAGGCAGGCGTGTTTTGACCTATTTTCCTCCACCGTTTGTGCCCATGAAATAGCAGCATGTGAATTAGGAAACCAAAAATACTGAAATAACTTTGGATTGTTATTTTTTTTAAAAAAAAATAAATGTATTGCCTGAATAAAAAGCAACCATCACTTCAGTGCCAAAAAGGCCTGCCTGAGGCTCCTCTTTATGTGGGCCCTGCCACTCCCTGCTGCTGCCCCTCCTCACAAAATGCCCAACTCCTGAATTATCACTTTGAAGCAGCCAGGATCTGGTGGAGGAAAAGTAAGTGCCTGCCTGTCTTCTGCTGAGCCACCGTGCTTGCAAAGATGCCATTGGGGTGCCACCTCTTGTCCACAAGCAGAAATGCAGGAGAAACGATCAGAAAATAAGTTTCACTTTTTTCTTCAAAAAACCAGAAGAGCCTCAGGAGAAGTCGGCTGGATTCCGGCCTGGTATTGAGCCAGAGTGCTACTGAACAGGGCTCTATAGTTAGGCTGAGGACAAATCCATGGAGCCTCCTTCTCCTGGCATGAGGACAACCCTTTAACTATTTCCAGAGAGATGTCCACATACAACGTACCTTATCTGTCTCTCAATATTCATCCACAAGTAGGCAGCCAAGTGTGGTGGAATATAGTACATCAGGGGCAGAAGTGGGCTGCAGCTGGTTCGCACTGGTTCAGGCGAACCAGTAGTTCCAACCATCGGTTGCCGCCCCACCCCACCACCAGTGCTATCCCATCCTATATAATCGCCATGCTTTTGATGCCATATGCGCGCTCACATTTTCAGTTCTGCCCGAACCAGTTGTTACATTATGTGACACCCACCTCTGATCAGGGGGTCTTTCCCAAGGAGCAAAGAGGCAGCTCAGAGTGGAATCTTTGGAATGTAGAAACCCACAGCAGACCCTCCCTAACTTTTCACAGGGTATGTTACTATAACAGTTATGGTAATAACTATAACAAAGTGGTGTTCAATTATCCGAAAAGCAAACCTTGTGTCATGCCTGCAAGCCATCTTTATTTTTGGACTTCAGGCCTACCACAATTTCTACTGTCTATTTTCTATTATGGGAAAATGGGAGGGGAGATTATACGGAGTTGGGTCATATGTAGCCATAATAGCATTCTTCTTAGAAAGTCAAGGTTATCTTTATGTCTGCACCTGGCCAGAACTGGATGGGAGGAATCTGTCTTCGTGGCAGTGGAAGATTGGACTATGTGATGAATTTATGGGTGTTAGGACAGGATCTTGAACTTTCAGCTGGGTGGGAAAACCTGAAAGCTTTCAGATTCGGGTTTTCCCAGATGTGCCAACATGGCTCTCTTAATAAATTGGAACTTTGAGAAATCCTTTGCCTTGGACTCTGATTTAATTGTGGATGATATTTCGACCCCTGACACCCTGCACCTGCAGGAATATGCTAGGAAGAAGAATTACCATAATAGTTATGCAGATTTATGCTTTAGTCTGGCCTGATTCCTATCTATAGGATATGAAAAAATAAAGAAATCACTGTAGAATAACTTCTTGTGTCGTTCTTGTGTGAGAAAACAAAGCTCCATGCCAACCTTGCCATCCATGCCACTCTAAACCCGAACATCCCTGATATGACAGTGAACACCAGACAAAATATTAGAATAACAGAGTTGGAAGGGATCTTGGAGGCCTTCTAGTACAATCTTCTGCTCAGGCAAGAAACCCTATATCACTGCAGCCAAATCTCTTAAGACAGTCACATCTTAAAAACCTCCAATGTTGGTGCACCTACAACCTCTGGAGGCAAGTCGTTTCACTGATTAATTGTTCTAACTGTCAGGAAATTTCTCATCAGTTCTAAGTTGGTTCAATAGTTCTAGGTTGGACAATAAAACAAAAGTTTGCTTAAGCCTTTCTGCTGATTTTGATATCTAGACTAAAACAAAACTAAGCATGTCTTTTGCTAAGAAATTGCTAAATACTGACAATTCAATTAAAACTAAGGAAAATCCCCTCAAGATATGAAAATCTTTTATACACACAATAGATTTCCCCCAATTCTAAACCCATCACTCAAAGTCAATAGCCGGACTCACAAAGGGCAAGGATTTCAAAACTCCATAGAGTGAGGAACCACATTTCCTCCCTAATGGACCCAATGTTCTCTTTGGGGTAGACTGCGTTCATGCATGTCCTTAAAAAAAGACAATCTCTTGGAGAATAGGAGGAGACGTCGCGACAACACGACGTGTGATCTCAGAGCTCCGAGATCAAAGTTGACAGTTTTGCCGCTGGATGGTCCATCTGAACCTAAACCATCCCGAAGAGACAGTGACAGGGAATAATACATCTTGCAAAGTCCCTGATTGATCCAAGAGAATCTCTTCTAGCCTCAAGCTGCTGAAGTCGAGACAGCTCCGCAATGGGAGGAAAAGCGGAAAGAGAAAGTGTGTCCATCTGGTGAGGAAATCTTATTTTTATAAACGACTGCCCCAAAAAAGATTGAAGTTAAATTAAATTGGTAAAGAAAAGGAAATAAGTGGCAGAATTAAGCATTATTGGACAGTGTGTTATCTTTTTTTATTTTATTTTTTTCTATCAATGGAAGTTTTGTGAATATTTTTTACTTTTTAAAGTGAAAGTTTTGGATTTTCTTCTTCTATTTCTTTTTTTATCTATGGATTAAATTTTTTCCTTTATTTCTACAATACTGGTTGGGATGGATTTTTTCTTTTTATTTGGTTTCATTTAAGAACTTTATTTTTTCTAAGCCTGAAACATAAAGAAGATTTAAAAGGTATATAAAGAGGGTAGTAACCTTAGAGGGAAAAGAAGTTATACTGCCACTTGGAGATTGAGACCTGGAAACATTGCTTTATCTTTTTTCCCTTAGATCATTTTGACCTTGCACTTCAAAAGCTTCAGCTTGTTTGTAAAGAAGAACATGGACTGCTGTGAATGGAGAAGAGGTTCAACATTAGCTGAGCCTTTACTCCGGCCAGTTTTCCGCGCTGCCTTTTTTGCAGCCTAGGCAGATTGCCTCCCCCCCCAGGACAAAGCTAAGCTATTTAAAAGCCAATCCGGGCGGGGACCATTCCCGAGGAATTTCTTCTATTACTATTTAAAATACCAGCTTCAATTTCGCAAAAGGCTCCCTTTCTTTTTTAGCTGCGTCACAAGATGGCGATCTCGTAGCTTTTGTGTTTGATCTGACGTAGCTAGTTGACCCTACCCTCCTGAAGGCTTCTCCGTACTAATTGCTAAAAGATTAACTGAGGGGAGCACAGACTTTGATTTTTGGCTCGCTTGATTGCTTGTCTTTTATTTTTATTCTGGAATGGCTCCCAAACCTAAACAGAAGCGCTTCCTTAATAACATATCTCCAAAAACTGCTATGAAGCCGCTACCCTTGTCTCCTACACCCTCCACGGGAGATTTGCTAACACAAGAATTCCTCCTCAAAACGCTTAATGATTTCAGACAGGAGATTAATCAACTGATATCGGATTTATGTGATCAATTTGATGCTAAAATTGCTCAGGCAAAGCAGGATATGATCGGAGTAATGACAGTCATGACAGATTATATTGCTGAAACGGAGGACAAATTGGAACTTTTGGAAGAAACTAACCTTAATCTGATATCAAAAATTCAAACGTTAGAACAGGAAATTGAATCTGCCCAAAAAGAACTTGTCATGATAAATTATAACAAGACTGCCTTTGCTATACGAGTTAGAGGACTGCGTGAAAACCAACAGGAGAATTTGAAACAGACATTCTTTGAGGCTTTCAGTCGCTTGGTGGGAAGTCCGGGACTTAACTTTGATTGGCAGATTCAAAGAATTTACCGCCAGAATTCCTGGGTAGCAAAACAGCGACAGCTTCCGAGGGACATAATAATATACTTTACTACAAGGGAATCTAGAAATGAGATAATACAGAGGCTTTACGGAAAGAGGTTGATAATTGATGGGGAGGACTTGATTGTTTTTAAAGAGATACCATTTCAAATATTAAGAACAAGAAGACAGTACGCTTTCTTAACCGAAGAACTCAGAAACTCTCAGATTCCATACAAATGGGAAGTCCCAGCTGGTATTACAGTTACATTTGGCAACCAAAAACACCGCATTAACTCCGTCTGTGAAGCCCGAAAATTTTACTACGAGACCCTGAAGGCGGGACTTCCTGATTCATCCGGATCTGGGGAGAGACAAGGAGAAGGAGAAGACAAACAGCGAGACACGTGGCTACAAGGCGGAGGGTGTTGTTTTTCTCTTCCGGAAGGGCAGAAGACTAAAGAATAAAGACTAAGCGATGTTTTTAAAGTTTTATGATTTCCGTCTGGGATAAAATGGAAAAGTGGCATATCGATGATGAGACATGGAGACTGAAAGAAGCGTTGCTGATTGTGGACATATATTGTACAGAAGTTTTGTCTGAACTCTAACTCAAATTGTGCATGAACTATTTTCTTAGGCGAGGAGAGCTGAAATTGTGATCTTTTTGAGTTGCGGTTTGGGACGAACGGAGTTGGGAGGTGCGTGGGAGAGGGAAGGGCAGCGAAAGTTTAATTAGATTACCTGGGGCTAGAACGCAAGCTGATGTTTGTTTGAGTTGCTATATCAATATAAAGTTAAGAAAGATTGGTCGGAGAATCTTCAGGAAAGTGGAGTAAACATGGGAGGAGCAATGAATGTGGATAAAATATATATGTGGATATGGATAAAGGCAGGGTGGAAGGTAAAAAATTTATATGTGGAGGTGGGTAAGGATAGAAAGGGAGGTGTTGGAAATGAAAAATGAAAGAAGTATTTGAGTTTAATGGTGTTATAGAAAGGTTTGGATATTTGGATAAAAAAGAGATAAATTAAAGGTCTGAATAGATAGACAAAGCAAGGAGACTTTTAGTTGGGGAATTCTAATTGATCAACTTACCTGGCTCTAATACAGTTTGAAACCCTGCAAGTAGCAAAATAATCGAAATTTGGAATGAGTCACATTGTTTAAGATTTACAGATAATGGGAAGCTGTGTTAACGTAGTGGGTTTATTGACCCTTTTTGTTTCTTTCTTCTTTTTGTGTGTGAGTGTGGGTGTTTTTGTTTTTTTTTTTTTTTTTATTTCTTATTTTCTACTATTTTTCCTTTTTCTTTTTGGCTTTACTTTTATCTTATTTTTTTAATTTTAAAGTTAGCTGGCCTTATTATACTCAAATGCTTGTTAAAGAATTATGCCGGGCATGGGACCTGCGAAGCCGTAAGGGGGTTAGGGAGGGGGGATTATAGGGGGGAGGGGGGAGGGTGGAATTACAGTTTCAATCTTTAGAACAATAAGAATTCACTTGTGTACTGCGGCTCGTTTTTCTTTTTTTTTCTTTTTTTCTTTTTCTACTTTTATTGTAAAAAACAAATTGAATTGTATGGATACACCAAAGTGAGGAGAAGAGGGAAAGAGAAGGGAGAAGTAAAGAGGGAGTGAGAGGGAATGTAAGGAGGGTGAAATGGAGGGAGGGGGAGATGTCTGAGGGGGTAGGGAAGTAGAAGAGGGGAATGCTGGAGGGGTGAAAGGAAAGTTGGAGGGGGAGAAGAGAGGGTGTATGGGGGAATGAAGTGTTATGTTGGGTTTTTTTTTCCTTTTTTCTTTTTTTTATGCACAGTATATAAGTGATTGTATAAAATGAAAATGAAAATGAAATAAAAGATATATATAAAAAAAAAAAAAAAAAAAAGAACATGGATTGTTTACGCAGGTTCTCTCTGGATGTTTGTTGCTAGCTGGAAAGAAGTGAAAACAAAGATTTGTTTTTAAACTAGAGTGGCAGTGTTTATTAATTGGAAGGATGACACTACTTCAAAAAGAAACCATAACATTACAACAGATTAGGTCTGGAATTCAAAAATTATTAGAAACAACAGAGAGAATTGGGAAGAGATTGGAAACTATTGAAAATATAAACTTTAATGTGGCAAAACCTGATGGAAAAATAGAAGATACTCAGCAAATAGAAGATATTCAGCAAATGGAAAAAGTGGAGGCTGGAGTCCTAAAAACCCAGGGGAAAAATGAACAAAGAGGCAAAATAACTGTGGATATTGACAGTGAACTGAGTGTGGTTGGAGATGGAAAGAGTGGAACAAGGAAAGGGAAGATAGATGGAAAGGTGCTTTATTACAGATTTCAAGGTATAGAAGAAGAAGAAAGAGAAGAATGGATGGACTTAAGGAGAGAAATTTTGACAACACTACTGATAACCAAAGATAAACTGATTAAGGAAGCTGATGGAGGGTTTTGAGATTTTACAAAATATGTAATAAGCAACAAGTTGCGAAGAGAAGTCCAAACAAATTTGATTAAGGCAATAACCAGAAGACCAATTCCACAAATGGCAAAAGAAATAGGACTACACTATTACTGGAAAGACACAGGTTGAGATATGAAAATTAATAATAAAACACTAGTTAAATTTAGTTAAAATTAGAGCATTATGTTAAAAATGTAGTGATAATGATAAAGTTAGGTAAATAATTGATAATGATAACAATGTATACATATGTATTGGTTTGATAAGAGGAAATTTGGTATAAATTTTTAAATGGTGAAAAAAAGGGGAAAAAGCAAGTTAAACATAGTCAAACTATTGTTAAATAAATGACTGATAATGATAATAATGTAATGATTTGTATTGTATTGACATGATAAAAGGGAAAATTGGATATAAATTGTAAACAATGATTAAGAAAAGAAGTTTAACATTTTTCTTAAAATTAGGGCATTATGTTAAAAACGTAGTGGTAATGGATAAAGTTAGATAAATAATTGATAATGATAAGTTAAACTTAGTCAAACTATCATTAAATAAATGACTGATAATGATAATAATGTAATGATTTGTATTGACAGGATAAAAGGGAAATTGAATATAAATTGTAAACAATTATTAAGAAAAGAGGTCTAAAAATTCAGTTATTAAACATAATTAATTTTTATTTTGAATGTGTTATAAAGGTATAATGTAGTTGGATGATATTGAAAATAGATAACGGAATGCCACTATGTAGTTTTGTTTTAAATTTTGGAATGTTTGTTATAAAGGGACGTTAAAACAACTATAGTCATATGAAGGATGAGGTATGATGATAGCAATATATATAAATATATGTGATGTAAAATAGATAATTTGATATGAATCAGGGGTGATGACTGTGGAAGGGGTGCACGAAAGCTCTTTATAACCAAGTTTCTACAATTTGTAATGGAGAATGATTTTGTTTGTTTTTATTCAAAAAATAAAAACTTTTTTTGGGGAAAAAAGATAGACTCTTCTATAAATGTAGCCAACTTTTTCTTTTAACTGGTGGCTACCTTTGATTGCTAAGCTGTTTTCCTCTTAAATAAACTCCACTTCTACTTCAAGTAATTGTCCTGTGCTCTTTGAAATCCAGCTCAGAATGAACCAGAATTTCTTTTAATACTTGATTCCTTGCTCCTGACACCCAAGGTTCCTTTAGTAGTGCTTTCCCTCTTATTCCATCTCCGGATCTGCACACAGGGGATTTAGGAAATATTCATACCCACAGGGAAGATAACCTGAAATGATATGCTCCATATCCACAAATGTGTGGTGCTAATTAACCAATTGATGCTGCCCTGCTTATTTGGTCTTTGACCTGTTTTCCCACCTCTCAACTATGAAGATCACCTGAATCCCAGGTGCTTTTTTTCTTTTTTTTAAATGGGCTGACAATATTCTTTTCTTGATGCATGTAATGGAATTGTAAAAGAAAGGACATACCTTTTGTCCTTCTGTAAGCTTGCCTGGAAGGGAATTTTCTTTCCTCCTTTCCACTCTTCATTTTTTGTCCTTAAGGTACTTTATAGCTGTCACACTGCTCCCCATAGCCAAGTCCCATTCTTAAACTCCAGCTCTTTCGACAGAATTATCTGGCAGTTGCCCAAATATGGATGACCACCAGATGGCAAGCATGAGACAAAAAAACCTTTCTTTGCTACCATCTAATGGTCAATGCATCACATGGTGGAATAGTCAAGCCAGTTTCAAAGAACTATGAAAAAGTTCAACTGACTGATGGTACAATGAGAATGAAAAAAAAATTAACATTGCAACACAAAGGTAGCCAAAAAGTTGTGTATGTCAACTGGAGAGAATTTCCACATGGTAGTTAAGGTGGACAGAGCAGGAGCTGAAACCAGGGAAATAACCAATGATGGCTCTTACAATATAATGTTGCACATTAAAGCTACAGGACTAGAAGCATTACACATGAACCAGGGGTGGGTTTCTCGCCCCGTTCCAACCGGTTCAGTTGGAACGGGGCCAGCGGCGTCCTCGTGCACGCGCGCGGTGCACGCATGCGTACTAGCATCTGTGCGATGCTCCAGCTTCTCCTGGAGGATCGCACAGGTGCTGTATGTGTCCTGCGCATGCGTGGAAGCGCAGAACTCGTCAAAACCGGGTAAGGAGGGCAGGCGGGCGGGTGGGCCCTTCGCCATTCCCAGAAGTTACTTACTTCCGGGTTCACCGACCAACCGGTTCACAGGGACCACCGCGAACCGGTTGAAACCCACCCCTGACATGAACCATACAAGTGGTTACAAGTGAACCATAAATGCCTGCTCTGGGGAACAGCAAGACTTTCTGTTGCCTCTGGAACAGGAGGGTAAGCATAGATTAAACTTCAATAACATACCCACAAAGAAAGCACTAAACCTGGCAACTGACTTCCCTCTCTGTAACTTGAGAAGGTCATCAGCCTCAGGGTTGTAGATTGCACGTTCTGGTCCTTGGCATCCAAACTGTGAAGCCAAAGAAGTAGATGGTTTTTCTGAGCCCACTTTCATCACTGCCTGCTTTTTCCATGGGGCAGTAACACAGTCACATGGGAAATCCAAAACTGCCTCCGACTCCATAGTTGGCTTGTCCAATAAACGTTCTTGAGCTGGCCCACTGAAGTGCATCTCTTGCCAGTTTTGAGCTAGGTGGGCAGTGCAATGCTGCCTAGGTTCTGGAACTGAGGAACTTCTGTACGTCTCCCTCCAGTCTGGGGCTGGTAGACTGGCACGCTTCTTCGACCCTGGAAACCAGTGGTCAGTGTCTGCTTGAAGTAAAGACCACCAAGGTGACTGAGGTCCAAACTTATCTAGACACCGTGGAGGTAAGATGCCACAGGTCCTGGCAACCCCTGTGTGTGGCAAGGCTCTGAGGTTGGTTTCTGCATCGGGCTGATTCCCTGCAGCCAACCAAGTAGGGTCAAGATTCCCTGGGTGAAATGCAGGTATGACCTTGGGTGTGGTTTCAGGCCTGCTGGTGAGCAAGTTCCTCTGAGGCAGGAACTCAGCTCCTTGTGCAAAGAATGGCTTCTGGGCTGCTTCCCATTGTTGATGCAGCATACACCTGTACTCAGATTCACTCTCTGGATGGAAAGCAGGTTTACTGAGGAGTGAGTTTTGGTCACTTGGTAGGGATTCAGACCACAAGGGCTCCTGGTGGATTGAAGTACGCATTGCTTTCTTCTCCTTGTATCTTCTTTCTTCTTTGTTTTGCCGTAGGGAGCCTTTGCGAATAGGGTAATGTTCCTTGATGTTCATAATTGGGGTAGAAACTGGTATGGAGGAGAGTGACTCATCTCTAAGAGAAAGATCTGGTTTGAAGGCCATTGGCTCCATCTCTTGGTGGAGCTGACAACGATACTCAGACTCGGTCTCTGGATGGATGACAGGCCTTTTGGCTTCCTGGGTCAATTCATGTTTTGTTTGGAGGTTCCTCCTCACATCAAGCTCCATAGGTATAGCCTGCTGGTACACTGGTTTAGTCCATGTTAGGAGAGAGTTCTTTCTCTTCTCGGCCTCTGAGGAGAGAGAAGCTCGATGAGGTAACTCAGACCTCGGAGATAAACGTTTGTGGTCCGTGTCCATCTCTTGATAGAATGGCCTCATATAATCTGATCCACGTTCTGCATGGAAAGCACACTTATCATTTGGTTTTATTTCTGAATGATAAGAAGATACGATGACAGTTGGCACTGGGGATGATTTGGGCCTAACTTCTGCTCCAGGAAGTGGTGTCTGGGTTGTTCTAGTCCACATCTCTAACTGAGGACACTCCTTTTTTGAAAAGAAAGTGTCTTGATAAAGAGTTTCTGTTTGAATACATTTATCTTTTGGACTGGGAACAGGTTTACGAGCTAATTTCTTTGGGGTTCGGGATGTATATTGCTGTCCCTGTTCAGTCACTAACTGAGAAGTCATCTTGGATGTTTGAGTCCATGCATCCTTTAAGCTGTTATCAGGTTTTTCAAAGAATCGGGGCAATGCTGGTAAGGAGTCATCCCACCCTGGGATGAAAGGCGTGTATTTATTTTCCATTTCAGGTTTCTCTGCAGTTGATGCAGATCGGCGTCTCTGGTAAATCTCATCTCTTTGTGAATTCAGGCTCTGCTTCATTGCTATAAGCATACGACTAGCTGTCATTTTAACCTGGGCAGGTTGGAGGGAGTATTTTCTATGCGAGTCCATGACAGCTTGAGGAGATATGGTTCGGGTTGATGGCTTTCCTTGTTGTGGAGGGTTGGTTTCTCTTTGGGGTGGAGTATTCTGGTTGAATTGGCTCCCTCGCCTTGGGGAAGTACTCTGAGGGAACTCACCTCCTCGATGGGGTGAAACATTTGGTGGGACCTCCATCGCTTTGTATGGTGAGGCACTCTTGGTGGTGTTGTTTCTTTTCTGAGGAGGAATCTTCTGTGCTGGGTCATTTGGTTGCAGAAACGAAATCTGGGAGACCTCACTCTCTCTCCGTGAAGAAGGACTGGAAGAAGTGGGCATCACTCCTCTTGGAGAAGGCAGCCTTTGGGCAGCCTCACTACCCCTCTGAAAATTAGCAGTACTCTGTGGGATCTCAATCCCTCTCCGTGTGGAGGGAGCTGTGGGATAAGATTTTCGGGGAGCTTCATTTACCCTTCCTCTTTGAGGATAAACGTTCTGGGGAACTGTGCCCTGGGAAGCGTCACTTCCTCTGTGGGGAGAGGCGCTCCGGTTGATGTCATTTCCTCTCTGGGGTGAAGCAGTTTTAGCCATCTCGCTTCTTCGTAGAGAGAGAGGTGCCATTGGAGGGCTGCTCCTCCGACGGGACTGTGGACTAAGGATCCATTCCCGCTGAGGCGAATCTGTCCTTGGAGGTTGATTATCGTGATGGGAATATGGGTTTTGATATGGATCATAAGCTACTTTGACTGGAATAACACGAGACATCTCACTTGCCAGCTAGCCCAGTATGGTTGGTGATCTTTTGTCATTTGATATTACACATTGATCAATTTTCCTTGGATTCTCCTTCAATTTTACACTGACCTTATCCATCCAACAGTGGGCCATTTCTGTTTTTCATAATGGCTCCTTTATTTCCTCAGTTCTACACTAGCCCAGCAAGATCATAAAGCAGTGATGTCATTCCCTTAGACTATGACATCAACTACTCCACACCCACTGGAAGCTTTCTCAGGGATCACACAATTCTGCCACTTCTAATTTTCAGTGTTTCACTTTGTTCATTTCTTCATTACATACCCATCCATATTTTTAATACCCAAATCATCTTATAAATTGTAAGAGTTTAGAAATAAGATGCCATTACCAAACAAGGTCCCACATCTTTGACAGGCCTTTTCTAGAGCTGTCCTCACCCTGCAGCACATATTGCCTCCTAAAATACCGAATGCCCCCAAAATGCATAAATTGCTTCAGATTTGGCTGTTTCATCAAGTGTTTTTCAGCCTAGTGGTGTTTTAGATAGATTGACGTACCTGTTTTATTGCCCTGTTTCCCTGAAAAGAAGACCTCCTGGGATAATAACCCCAATCGGGCTTTTGAGTGCATGCGCTAAAATAAGCCCTCCCCGAAAACATTGCAACACATCATAAGAGCCGAGGTGGCACAGTGGTTAGAGTGCAGTACTGCAGCCACTTCAGCTGACTGCTAAGCTGCAGTTCGGCGGTTCAAATCTCACCGGCTCAAGGTTGACTCAGCATTCCATCCTTCCGAGGTGGGTAAAATAAGGACCCAGACTGTAGGGGAGATATGCTGACTCTGTAAACCGCTTAGAGAGGGCTGAAAGCCCTATGAAGTGGTATATAAGTCTAACTGCTATTGCTATTGCTACATCAGCAGCCCTGAGGTGACCACACTCGCCACCTCCTGCACCTCAAATATAAGAAGACCTCCCTGAAAATAAGGCCAAGTGTTTACTATGGGGGGGGGGAGAAAACAAGACCGTCTTATTTTCAGGGAAACACAGTATATGTATTTTTTTATTTTGTAAATTGCCTCGAGTCCATTAGAAATTGGCAGCATATAAATTTGTGAGAAATTCAGATAGGTGGTGAAATGTATAATTTAAAAAATCCTAAAACACAAGAAGCACAGAAGGGCACCAGGCGCTAATGGCTTGTTTAGTGACCATCTTGTACCACAAAAGTTCGCAATTACAAGAATGATTAAAAGTAACTTTGCATTGTTGACCTCTGAAATTCTGTAAAACAAAGGAAACTGGAGTAAGCTCATATGCAGTGTCACAATTTCACTTAGCGACTGCTTTGCTTAATGACACAACTGCTAGTCCTAATTGTGGTGGCTAAGCGAGGACTATCTGTATGCTGTATGCTTTATTCTTGACCACTATGTACATTAATGTTTGGTTATTGTAATTGATTTTACTTTATTTTTTGATCAGAATCATTTGTTGAGATGGATGGCCATACAAATTGAATCTAAGAATGAACAAATGAAGGAATAACAGAATTGAAAGGGACCTTCTAGGTCTTCTTAACAGCAGATAAAGACATTTATAGAGAGAGCAGCAAGGGGAGTGTGTAACATTTTTAACTTTTTAGCTGAAGTGCCCATGGAATAAAAAATGTCTTATGTCACATGATTGGATCCACATACCTACTGTAAATTGCACCACCTAGGTAATCTTGGCTGATCTTAAACTAAGCGGGACCTGGTTAGGATCAAGCTCGGATGGGAAACCAGGATACATCAGATCTGTAAGATAATGGAAAAACAACCAGAGAGAATGTAGCAGCAAATCTCTTTACTGACTATTGCAAGAAAATGACCCCAGGAGTCAGGATTAATTTATGAGGGTCTTTACTTAAAATCCACTTTCTAGCTATTCTTAGAAGTTTGACTCCCCCGCAAAAGCTTTCTGAAATTGAAGGCAACTTTTTAAAAGTTGAAAGCCAGCTCCACTAGCTGCTAGTTTGCTTCCCAGTTCAATACAAAGTGCTGGGGGTCTTTCATATCTTACACAATATGGAGCCCAGTGATTTGAGGAACCGCCTCTCACTGGTTACTCTACCTATCTGGCAGGAGGGATGGGTTATAGCAGGGGTGTCAAACTCAAAGGCCCGGGGAGGAGGGGGAGATCCTGCCTGCGGGGAACTTAGATCCAGCCCATGGGGCCGCCCTGAAAAGAGCAAAGGACTGGCCCACGGTGCCTCTAACAGAGAAAATGGGCTCCCAATCTCTGTTTTCGGCTGATATGGCCTTCTGAAACCCTCTGCCAGCAAAAATGGAGCTCATGTGGCCCTTGCAAGCTGTTTTTTCTGGCAGAGGGTTGCAGGCCATCCCAGCCAAAAACGGCACTCCGGAGCCTGTTTTCTCCGGCAGAGCACTTGGGCCACCGCAGGTGCTCCTGACACAAGTGACATGCCCATCCCGGCCCCCCGAAATCAAACACAACCCTGATGGAGCCCTCAATGAAATAAAGTTTGACAGCCCTGTGTTATAGGTTCTGTCTACTGATGGGACCCAGGAGTTTTTTTGGGGGGTGTGGCACTTACCCTTCGAAACAATATCCTCCCCTGCAGGTGAGAATGGCCCTGACGATACTGACCTGCCAGAAGGTCTTCATAACCTGGTTTTGCCATTGGTCCTAGGAATCCCATAGAAATACCGAGCCCACAAAATGGCTTTATTGTGTGTAGGATTGTGATTGCATTCTCCCATGTGTTTCGCTCCAGAGGCTTTATAGGAGCCTGAGAAAGGAAAAAAGAGCCTCCCTGTCCCCTGTCCCGGGGGTCCTCCGGAGGCTTCATGAGCTTCCCTGAAGCTTCCGGAGTGCAAAAAAACCCGCCCTACGGGCAAACCGGAAATTCAGGAACAGACTTCCGATTTGCTCCAAGGGGAATTTTGACTGCTCTGGAGGCTTCAGGGAAGCCTCCTGAAGGTCCCTGAAGCCTTCAGAGTGCTCAAAACGACCCTCCAAGCAAACCAGAAGTGACATCCGGTTTGCTTGGAGGGTCATTTTGACTGCTCCAGAGGCTTTAGGGAAGCCTCCTGAAGGTCCCTGAAGTCTCCGGAGGGCTTCCGGGGGGGTGGGGGGTGGCGAGGCTGTTTTCGCCCTCCCCAGGCTCCTATAAAGCCTCTGGAGCCTGGGGAGGGCGAAAAAAACATGAAAAAAATGGGGGGATCGCGCCTGTAGTGCGCTCATGCGCATTGGGGGGGGTCACACATTGCATTATGGGTACACCTGCACACGACCCCCCTGCGCTCCCCCACTTATGGCACGCGAGCCAAAAAAGGTTCGCCATCACTGCTGTATACCATTTCAGATAAATGGTGGTCCACTTTCTTTTTGAGACTCCAGTAATGGAGCACCCACAATTTCTGATGGCAAGCTGTTCTATTGGTTGAATGCTCTTGCCATTAGGAAATTTCTCCTTAGTTCTAGGGTGCTTCACTCCTTGGTTCGTTTCCATCCATTGTTTCTTGTCTTACCTTTTGGTACTTTGGAAAATAGCTAGACCCCCCCCCCTCATCTTTGTAGAAGCAACTCAAATATTGGAACAATGCTATCATGTCTCCCCTAGTCCTTCTTTTCATTAGACTAGACATACCCAATTCTTGTAACATTCTTTTAGCTTCCAAGCCCCCAATCATTTTGTTGCTCTTCTCTGCACTCTTTCCAGAGTCTCAACATCTGTTTTATATTATGCTGACTAGAACTGGGTGCAGTATTCTAACTGTGGACTTACCAAGGCTTTGTAAAGTGGTACTAGAACTTCACCCGCTCTTGATTCTATCCCCCCATTTAGACCAGGGGTCTCCAACCTTGTGGAGTTCAATTCACAGAATTCCTCAGCCAGCAAAGCTACCCATGAGATGGGCAGCTATAAATTCAAGGAAGGACTCACTGGAAAAGAGGCAAATGCTGGGAACAATTGAGGGCAAAAGAAGAAGAGAACGACAGAGAATAAGGTGGCTGGATGGAGTCACCAAAGCAGTAGGCATGAGCTTGAATGGACTCCAAAGGATGGTAGAGGACGGGAAAGCCTGGAGGAACGTTGTTAATGGGGTCGCAATGGGTCAGACACAACTTAGCAACTAATAACAATATAAACTCAACAAATAAATGTTTATAACCATCTTGGTAACTATGATCACCAAACAGCTTGACGAAATTCATTCAGGAAAGTTAGTATAGGGGTGGCACTCCAACCTAGGGAGACCCTTCCCAAATGCCAGGGATTTGGGCATGCCAAAGCAACCTCTGGATGCTTTTTCAGGAATCCTACCTCCCTGCATTGGCCCTGGAAAGAGAATTCATGGCAGTTTCTCTTCAACTGGCACTTTGATGGATTTATAAAAGGGTGCTTAAACCTTAAACTTTCCAGTTGCAAGGTAAGGCTGTGAAAGTTGGACCATAAGAAAGGCTGAGTGCCAAAGAATTGAGGCCTTTGGGCTATGGTGCTGGAGAAGACTCCTGCGAGTCCCTTGAACTGCAAGGCCATCAAATGGGTCAGTCTTAGAGGAGATCAACCCTGACTGCTCTTTAGAAGGCCAGATCCTGAAGATGAAACTGAAGTACTTTGGTCACCTAATGAGAAGGAAGGACTCACTGGAGAAGAGCCTATTGCTGGGAATGACTGAGGGCAAAAGAAGAAGGGAATAATAGAGAATGAGGTGGCAGGATGGAGTCACTAAAGCAGTAGGTATGAGCTTAAATGGACTCCAGAGGATGGCAGAGGACAGGAAGGCCTGGAGGAACGTTGTCCATCATGGGGTCGCGATGGGCAGGACAGAACAACTAACAACAACAAAACCATCTACTAGGAATGTTAATTGCACCAAAGGGGATTAAGGGGTCAAAGGGGTCACGATTCAAATCCCCACTGGACCATGGGGCTCATGAGATGATCTTCTCAGCACCAGGCACCATATCAATTTATATCATCATCATCATTCTGAGATTTGTTCATTTTGCCCAGCACCGGCCTACCTCACAGTGTCGTTATGAGGATACCACGAAGAGTTACCCCGTATTCCCTGCTTCGGGCTCCTTCTAAAGTCTGATGGAGGATTAAATCAGTTAATCATACCTAAAACGAAACAGACTAAAGACCTCACAACAAGCCGGCCATTCCCGCCTCCATGGCCCTGCCTGCCTTAAGCTTAGCACAAAGAGGAGGTGACACGCGCTTGCAGCCACCAAGCGACAGTCCCATTTTCCCAGCGCAGAGCGCATCCTTTCTCTTCCCCCCACTCGAGATCCCCCGCACGCGGAGACGGGCTGGGTGTACTTTACACATGCTCAGACGCTCCCTCTGCCTCCCAGGCAGCAGAGCCCCCTCCCCTTTGTCTGCTCTCCTCCTTTGAGAGGAGGGGGCTGCCCAGCACGTGCAATTAACGCCCTCCTTCGCCGCCGCCTGCGCCGACTTTCTGCCGCGCCCACCCTCCTCCCCAGCCGAAACAACGGAAGCTCGGCGGAGGCGGCCCCTTTAAGAGCGGCGGGGCCGCCCTCTGGCGGTCTGCGGCGGCGGTGCAGGTGCAGGTGCAGGATCCCGCTCCTCCAGGTGCGGCCGCTCCGTCTGCTCCGTCCACATCATGGAGCGCGATCGGGGCCCGCGGGCCTCGGCGGTCGATCTGGGCTTCGGGGCGCTCAGCACGGCGCAACTCCGCGCCCTCATGCGGGACGAAACCTGGCTCGAGCGCATCGTCAAGCTGAGCAGGAAGGTAAAGCCGCGGCTCCCGGGTTGGAAGCCCAGGAGGAGAGAGGATCGGGCCCTCCGGAGGGGAGAGAGAGAGAGAGAGGTGGGAGGGTGGCATCCTGCTTTCCAGCGGGGTCTTCTGCTGCACGCACCCGCGGCTTGCTTTACTCCGACCCCAGCAGCCATCACTCTCCATCCAAATACAAAGACCGCCCCCGCCCCCTTGGAAAATAATCCGAGCATACAAAGGGGCATCGATGCCCGCCGAAAGTGCCCGTGGCATCCCTGGGGCTGTGCCACCCGACCCCCTTTTGCAGCAAATGCAGCTCTGGTTGCCAGCGGGGCTGGGAGTCTGGCAGGGGAGAGGGGATAGTGCCAGTCCAGCCAGGCCTGTGCTTGGTGCCAGAAACAATGCCCAGACCTTCGGCCTTTTCACAGAAGCTCTTGGCCCAAATGCACAAGACTCAGAAGAGGAGAGCTGGGCCCCAGGCGGGGAGGCCCTCTTGCCCCAACTGTTGGCTATGCCCTTGGAAGATCTACCCCCTTCTCATCCCGTTCTGCTAGCTCCGGGGATTACAAGACGCCCCGTATCTCCCTGCCCCAACCTCTAAAAGCTGCCCCTGGGATCCAGTTTGAACCGAGGTGTTCTGCTACCTCTCCAGCCCCCAGAGATGCTATAGGCCCCTTTGTGGACTGTTGTCAGATTTTGGTCTTCTCCACCCACCTGTCACTCAGCTCCCCTCCTTTCCCTGAAAAGCAGTCTCTCCCCCCCCCTCCAAACATTCTTTGAAATACACCCTGTTTATTATGCCAGAAGAAATGCCGAGGAGAAGCAGCATCCATTTGTTTGGGGTCCTGGAGATGGAGTCATCCAGGGCGGGTGTGGGTGTGATGGTTTAGTGGGAGGGGGTTGCTCCCAAGGCCTCAGTGCTTTTGTCTTCGCAGGATAGATCCATCCTGGACCAGACCCTCCCTTCCCTCTTTTTCTCTGGCGAAAATCAGCCACAATGGTGACCACAAAGCCCTGTTTTGTTTCTCTGTGCTGAAAAGAAAGGGATTTCTTTTCCCGAGATCCAGCAAAGCCTCATTGACTCAGCCATGGAAACACGGGCGGGGGTTGGGGTGGGGGGGTGTTGACTGTGTCTAGCCAGGCAGGCAACATGTCTTGTGCTGGGCAACAGAGAAAGGTTGCCGAATTAAGTGCCACAGCATGTCAGGCATTTTCATCATAAATGGCGTATGATTTTTGCCTTTCGACAGGCGTGGAAACAAAGCAGAGCCTCCCTCCTTCTTTCCCTTATTTATTTGGCATCCAGCTAACTTCCTCCTTGCACGCCCCCCACCCCAATTGCAGGAATTCCCCACCCCTTTTTGTGCCCCCCCCCAGACCTTAATTGGAATCTGCTCCTGGTCTCACAGTTGCAACGTCACACATGTTGTCATCCATCCTCACAAGGAGACGTTGAGGCTGTTGATTTTGGAAAGGCACCTTCTCTGCCTTCTCTCCAACAATGGCCAGAAAAACAGCCTCACTTTTACAAGATCTTTGTCAGTTCGGCTAAGCTGGGTACTCTTAGCTTCCTGCCCTTGGTATGCTCTCCAGGCAATGCCTTGATACCAAATCCTTAACCGGGTCAATTAGAAGACTTAGCAGCTGCTCTCAATCGTTGAGTTAATTGTGGTTAATTTTAATATCGGTCTTTTGTTGCTTAGTATGTTGTGTGAACCCAGCCTGTTTGGAGAGTTATGGTTCAGTCTCCTATTCAAACCAGAGTGGGTTAATTTAGTTACCAAGACAGCGTACAGTATTGTGTGAACAGGGGTATTGAGTTGCTAAATCTCACATGGAGCCCAGTGCCCTCTGAAAAATTGCCCATCAAGATAGTCAAGTCCTTTCCCCATAGTTTACCATCCCCAATGGCCCCCATAATTCTAACTAAGATGGTCCAATAAATACATTTGTCTTCCCCAAATATGAGCTCAAATGAAGTACAAGATAAACCACAAAAATTATATAGTATGTTTACTAGAAGACCATCCCAAAATGTTACCTTTTAAGCTTATGGCAATTTGTCATAGTTTCAAGACTCCCATAGACTCACAGTTTGATTTACCAAGTCAAGAAATAGTAAATATTTATCAAGTCAGTAAATAGTAACTTTTGCTTGAAGGGTTGTACTCCCCCAAAATATCTGATGCATAATTGAGATGGGGGGGGGGTATCTATGTATTCTCCAAAGCACCTGAAAGCAGGACAAGAAGCAATGAATGGAAACTAATCAAGGACAGAAGCAACCTAGAACTAAGGAGAAATTTCCTGACAGGTAGAACAATTAATCAGTGGAACAACTTGCTTCCAGAAGTTGAGGCTGCTCTCACACTGGAGGTTTTTAAGAAGAGATTGGACAACCATTTGTCTGAAATGGTATAAAGTTTCCTCCTTGAGGAGGGGGTTGGACTAGAAGACCTCCAAGGTCCCTTCCAATTCTGTTGTTATTCTGGTTTGCTCAGAGGTTTGATAAGAACAGTAGCTCTAGATTACGAATAACCTTTTGGCAGCTTCTCAGTGGCTCTATGCTTGCTGTAGCCAGAAACAGGAAGCCACATTTAGTGATTGAATCAGAGGTGGGTTGCTCCCGGTTCGGCCCGGTTCAGACGAACCAGTAGTGGTATTTTGGCCTGGATCGCAGAACCGGCAGTGACCGAGGCTGGCCACGCCCCCAAACCAGTTCCCCTGGTTCATGGCATGTTGTTTAGTAGTGCACACACATGCACAGTACATTGTAAATTGTTCTTTGCGCATGCACAGTTTACATTGAATTGCACACGCATGCGCAGCACACACAAAGCAAACTGGTAGTAAAATCAGGAGCAACCCACCTCTGGATTGAATGCCAATTGTTGACAGAGAATACGCTGACCATACTCCTTAGATATTTTCTTTCATGAAAAAGGTTTGGAGTTAGCTAGTATGGAGTAACTTCTCAAGGGCCCATGTTATTAGGGGAGGCCTAAAGAGCGTCTGGCAGTGGGAAGATGCTGCCGGATTGTGACAGCTAAGGGCTGGCAATACTTATTTTTCAATCAACTGATTAATGGGGAAAAGACAACGCTAATAAGTACCATTTTGCAGCCTGTACATTGTTTTGTGATAAAAAGGCATGTACAACTTTTTTAAAAACTGGGCCTTATTAAAAAATACAAACATGACTAGATCTATAAATTAATGTGTACCAGAGATGGGTTGCTCCTGGTTCGGCCCAGTTCAGCCGAACCAGTAGTTAAATTCAGGCCTGGATTGTAGAACCAGTTCCCTCGCTGCTCCTGAGCTTCCGCCATTTTGGTTTTTAGTGATTGCGCGTGCGCAGTTCACTGTAAATTGTTCTGTGCATGCGTGAACAACAATTTACATTGAACATCGCACACACGCATTGCGAACCAGTAGCAAAACTGGCAGTAACCCACTCCTGATGTGTACATTCCGTTGGCTTATATATCTGTCAAAAGTGTTGTGTTTGAAAAATTATAAAAACTTTAAAAATCAGGGGGAAAATCTGGGTCCAACCTCAAATATTAATGTTTGGATTTAACAGGAAAAAAAATGACTTCCCCTCAAGTCTTTAATATGGATTATTAGTTGAACTCCCAGAATGAAAGTGTGGCATAATGCCCACTGATTGCATTCGCACAACATGCTAACACTTTTTTTTTTCTGGGTTTGTACAATACATTAAATCTCACAGAAAATCCCTAACCAAGATTAAAATTAAATCAAGCTTGCAAATTATGCCCATACAGCCACCAGGATTTTAAATGACTCTCTTCACTAAGTTGTATGAGCAGTTCTCTCATCTAATCCTTTTAGAGTTATTTTTTTTTCTACTCATAGGTACAAGATCCTTCTAAGATAGGTAAGAATTTTAGCTCAGGCTGAAAGTTGGTCTTTCGCCTAAAGTGGTCATTTTGTGGAGATTAAAATCCATAACTTTGGAGCATCACACTCTTTAGGCCTGTTTATATTGGTGGCAGAAGTTGGAGTTGCTAAATAATTAGACTTATTTTAGGCATCTATTCAGACCAGCTTAATAGGTCCATTCACATTAGTTTTTTGTTTTTTTAACTTGGTTACCAAGTTAATCCACTGTCTGGTTTGAGCAACACTCCGAACCATTAACTAACCACACGGTTCACTGGGTTAACATTATCAAACTTTGTATGCTGCATCCAGGCAGCCTTACTATGACCTGCTTCAGCATGTTGTATGAACACAGCTATTGAACTTCCTATGGCATATATTCACCACAATATATCGCTCCAGGCTCCAAGCAGTTTCTTTTACTGTTTTGTACTGAATCAGCCCAAATCACTTGGTAACAAAAAATGTAATTTGTATCTTCAGATTGTATTGTCAAATACTGTATCTTTACAGCATTGGCTCAAATATATTTTGAATCTCAAATGATGTTGGTGGTGCTAAAGATGGCGGGGATGCTAGCAAAACCATCACTAGGCATAGTGCATAAAAATATACCCTTATAAACAGATAAACCTAGACAAGAGTACAGACAGCAAAGCAAAGATTAGAGAAAAAAAGTAATTCAAATGAGGATGATAAGTTGCCAGATACAGAAGAAACCAGGTTCTAAAGATCTGTGGAACAGTAAAACATTGAGAAAAACAGCAAATCAAACTAGATTGCTGGGGGGGGGGGGGGGGTGTGCCAAATAGGCATGTTATTTTAACAGGGAAAACAGCTTTCCCTGTTTGGGTGGGAAGTCCAAATCTTGTTCTTCATGCATTCATGGGAAAACCATGTACTGTATGCCCAGGATAGCCATGTAGAACCCAAAGAAACTCTGACATGCTGAACAGATAAGCATACACAGACCTTTCAGCCTGGCCCAGATGCTCATTAAATATGTGTCTTTTCAGTTCCAGAACCTGCAGCTGGAGCGGGAGGTGCACCTAGCTTCCAACTATAACCTCGCCAAGCAAAATTTGGGCTTGCAGCCTCGGCTAGAGAATGGCAAAGCTTCCCTCGCTATCAAATACCAGGAGTTGCAGGAGCTACGGGAAACCTGTCACGACAAACAGCAGCGCTTGGGTGAGCAACAGTTGGTGTCTTCCTTTCTCCCCCTAACCCTACCTAGAGTAGAGGCCAAAGTAGGACTATTGGATCTGGGCTGCCTTAACCTAGATCGGCCTTTCTCAACCTTGATTGCTGGTTAGGGAATTCTGGGAGTTGAAGTCAACCCATCTTAAAGTTGCCAAAGTTGAGAAACTCTGTTCTAGATGATCAAGCAAAGGGCAAAACATTTGTTAGTGGTCTGGACGTTTGTAGGTCTGAGAGCATCTTTAAGCAAAAGGGCTTCTTCATTCATGACAGGTCTATGAAAATTCGCCAAGGCCAACTCTCCTTGGCCAACTCACCACACAAGTCATCATGGCCAATTCACGGCGAGACAAGAGTTACACTAATAACAAAGAAATGGTGGAATAGAATAATTTTTCAAAAGGGTGCAAAAGGAGAAACAGAATGAAATGTGAATGGAAAAAATAAAATAAAAAATATTTTAAATAATTAAATAGAATGGTTAAATTGTCCCACAAACGACCTGCCGCCCTTTAAACTAAGCCTACCTTGCAAAAGGTAGGATTCCAGAGTAACTAGTTGATGATACAGGTAGTCCTCAACTTATAACAGTTCACTTAGGGACCGTTCAGTTCCAATGGCACTGAAAAAAGTGACTTATGATTGTTTTTCACACTTAAAACCTTTGCAGCATCCCCACGCCCATGTGATAAAAATTCAGATGCTTGGCAACTGACTCATATTTACGACGGTTGCTGTGTCCGTGGGATCATGTGATCATCTTTTGTGACCTTCTGACAAGCAAAATCAATGGGGAAGCCAGATTCACTTAACAACTGATTCACTTAACAATGTTATTAACAACTGCGGTGATTCACTTACCAACTGAGGCAAGAAACATTGGAAAACGGAACAAAACTCAATTGAGGAATGGATCATTTAACAACAGAAATTTTGGGCTCAGTTGTGGTCATAAGTCAAGGACGACCTGTGGTTAGCTGTAAAGAAGTTTTGTCTTATTCATAATGGGTGGGCCTAGTTTGTGATCGCAGTTGGTTTTATCGAATTTTAGTTTACTGACAACATCTAAATCCCTTTTCCCTATTTCCTGTTAGTCCCTGCTCCCCGGGTACAACTGGAAGGATGAATAGATGGAGAAACACGCAGAGTGAGGGCTCAGAAACTTTATACAAAAAGTGTTTCTTCACTCTGGAATAGTGTTTCTCAAATTTAGCAACTTTAAGCTCCATGGACTTCCCAAAATTCCCCAGCCAGTCATGCTGGCTGGGAAATTCTGGGAATTGAAGTCCCCATAGCTTAAAAAATACTGGGGTTGAGAAACACTGCTTTGGAAGAAACTCATGTTTCTTCCACTGTAATGCAATATGTGAATGAGAAATATGTAATTTTACTGAACACACATTGTGTTTTGATTATAAATTTCAACCTGACTACAGTATAGGTCAGTGTTGGCGAACCTTTTCAGCACCAAGTGCTGAAATGGGAGTGCATGCACACGTGCTAGAAACCAGAAGAGCAGCCGCCCGGGGCGCATGCGCGCCCCGGGAGGCTGCTTTTCTGGTTGCCAGCACATGCATGCCACCAGCCACCTGGTCTTTCCATTTCTGGCACGCATGTGCATACAAAGACCAGCTGTCCGGTGCACATGTGCGCCCAGGGAAGATGATCTTGTGGTTTCCGGCACATGCATGCGCACAGGCCAGCTGGTCTTTGCACACACATGGGCTCCAGAAACTGGAAAATCAGGTGGCCATTGTGCATGTGCAGGCCAAAAACTGGAAGAGCAGCTGCCCTTCCGGTTTCTGGCTCTCCCACGTATGCGAAGACCAGCTGCCCGGAGCACTGGAACCCGGAAGAGCAATGAGCGATGGCTCATGTGCCCGGAGAGATGGCTCTGCATGCCCCTTCCAGCTCATGTGCCATATGTTTGCCACAGGTAGTCCTCAACTTACAGCCATAAGGGGGTTATGTGATCACCTTTGCTAACCTTCTCAGTTGGCTTCCCACAAGCAATTGATTGGGGGGGGGAGCCAGATTCGCTTAACAACTGCATGATTCACTTAACAACTTTGGACAAAAAAGGTCATAAAATGGAGCAGAATTCACTTCACAACTGTCTTGCTCAGCAATTGAAATTTTGGGCTGAATTGCGGTCATAAATTGAGGACTACCTGTATGTGATATTTAGGGAGACACCTCTTGGGGATCATATGACTTCATAAAGTCTAAACCAATGAGGGCTAACCTTTTTCTCCTATTGTGCCGAAATTGCACCCCCTGCGGCCCATTTTGGGCTAGCAGGCCTCCCTGAAGCCTCCTGAAACTAAAACGGGATGCGGAAGGGCACCGCAGCCCCCTATGGCCAGTTTTGGGCCTAGTAGGCCTTTCTGAAGCCTCCTGGGGGTGGCTCACACGACCCTCTCACTCCTCATTCATGCGCACGCGTCTCCCACATGTGCGGCAGAGACCCGAAAATCAGCTGGCTAGTGGGAGGCATGAGTGGTGGAACTGAGCTGGGCGACGGCTTGCATGCCCACAGAAAGGGCTCTGCGGGCCACCTGTGGCAGGACTACTATAGGTTCACCATCACGGGTCTAAACCCTCCATGGAGTTGGAGAAAGAAAGAGATTGACTGAAAGAGACAATTAAAGGGCATAGCAAAAAACAAACCCGTCTCTCCTCCCCTCTTGCCCTATAACTGTGATGACAAACCTATGGTGCACGTGCCCAAAATGGCACGTGAAGCCATGTCACCCAGCACGCGTGGCCTTGCCTGTTTGTCTTCTGGCTTTCTGGCACGCATGCACGTGTGATGATCAGCGGTCCTTCATGCATGTGGCAGTGCCGAACACTGGTGTGCACCTGCGCACCAGCCAGCTGATTGGTCAGGCGTGCATGCACACTAGAACCTGGAAGTTGGGCTTTTCCAGAGCATGATCCGTTTACATGCGCAGCAAAGCTGGCTGAGGAACTCTGGGAATTGAAATCCGCAAGTGTTAAAGTTGCCAAGGTTGGAGACCCCTGATTTAGATCCTGGGAAATAGAGTTTGTGGAAGGAGATCAGAGATGGGCCGCCTGCTGAGACCCCATTCCCTCTTCCCCTTCCACGTTTGCCCAAGAATCACAGGCTACCTTCTCTCCAGAAGGTACACAGGTACTCCTTGACTTACGACCATTTTTTAGCAATCATTTGAAGTTACGACGATGTTGGAAAAACCTGACTTCCGACTGTTCCTTGCAATTACGACCGTCACAGCATCCATGCAGTTGCCATTTGGGTGCTTAGCTTGCACTTATGACAGTTGTGGCATTCGGCAGCCACGTGATCCCAGCTTGGGATCTTCCCAGCAGATTTCCAACTTAAGCAAAGTCAGTGGAAAAGCTGGCAGGGAAGGTCACAAGTCAGGTGGTTCGGTGTCTTCCTTAATGCCCACGGTGATTCACTTAACGACCCTGGCAGAAAAAGATTTTTTTAAATGCCAGGTGGGGCCACGTGGTGTTTCAGTTAACATTCATGCAGCCTCGCTTAACGACAAACTTTCTTGTTCCAAATGTGGTCATAAGTAGAGACAGTTTTAACTATTTGATTGCATCCATGTGCTCTGGATGGGCTGCCTTTGAAGAACACCCAGACGTTGATGCTGGTGCAAATGCAGTTCCCCATCTGCATTTGCGTTATCCTTACCTGTTCCACAGACATTGCACAGGCTTTTGACAGGATAGTGCCATGATGGCGAACCTATGGCATGCATGCTGGAAGTGGCACGCAGAGCCATCTCTCTGGGCACACCAACCATCACCCTGCCGGGTTCCAGCATGATAGCTGGTGCGCATGCATGCACCAGAAAGCTGACCTTCCAGTTTCCAGCGTGTGCATGAATACTGGCCAGCTGGTCTTCGCGCACCAGAAACCAGGTGACCAGCATGCGCATGCTTGAAATATGCGGGGGCTGGGGAACTGCTCTTTGGGTTTCTGGCACTCCCATGTGCACGCACCGAGGAGCTGTTCTTCCGGTTTACAGCGCTTCCCTGTGCATGCGCAGTCCCCCATTTCGGCACTGGGTGCCGAAAAGGTTTGCCAACACTGGGCTAGTGAGTACAATTTAAACTACACATAGTCCTCGACTTACAACATTGCTATTGCTATTGCTATTGCTATTTAGTGATTGTTCAGAGTTACAACAGTACTGAAAAAAGTGACACATGGCTGTTTTTCACACAGCCATTGCAGCATCCCCATGGCTACATGTTCAAAATTCAGCTGTTTGACAACTGACTTATATGTGTGATGGTTGCAGTTTCCAAGGGTCACGTCATCACCTTTTGCGATCTTCGGAGAAGCAAATTCAAAGGGGAAGCCAGATTCACTTAACAACTGGGCTACTACCTTAACAACTGCAGTAATTCACTTTACAAACGCAGCAAGAAAGATTGCAAAAGGGGGGGAAATTGACTTAACCAATGTCTCACTTAACAACAGAAGTTTTGGGCTCAGTTTTGGTCATAAGTCGAGGGGACTTTACTCAGATACTTCTAGGACTACCTCCATGGCATAGAACCAACCTACCTGGTGTGTTGGACACAAGTTGAGAATTTGAGATTCTCCCCTTCTCGGGTGACATGGAAGGGACAGAAAAAGTTCAGAGTTTTTCACTTGATGCTCCGTCTCCGTGGAGCAGTTTTATTCGCTGGAGAAGCAACTAGTACCCTCCTGTAAAAATTCAAAGCAGAGCTTTTCACGTTGAGCTCCTAGTAGAACATTAATTAATTTGCAATTTTTAATGATTGGATGTGATCAATCAATACAGATGCTGGTTTAAGCAATCATGTTTCTGATTCTCATTGTTTGAATGGATTCTGTTCAATTTTGTGAACTCCCAGAAATCCATGGAGAATCAGCAGTATGTAAGTACTGTAAATAAGCAAACGCTTCTAATTCTTTGAACATTTGTGAACACAAAGGGCCAACCTGAAGCCACCCTACAATTCTTTTACAAGCTCCAACTGAATCATGAATGTTGAAGTCGAAAGGGACCCAATAGATCTTCATTGCTGGTAGATGGGGGGAGGGAGTGTTCCAAAATGTGCAAGCTGGCAGTTGTGCCTAACCAATTGAAGTCCCTCCCCATTTTTGTATGTGACACACGCAAAAAGGGTTGGCTCTTCCATTGCAAAATCACACGTCATCTTGGCATTATGGAGACACATTTTGATTACCGTGTTTCCCCAAAAATAAGGTTATATTTTCTTTTGACCCCCCCCTCCCCCTCAAAATAAGCACTTGGCCTTATTTTTGGGGAGGTCTTATTATTTTTGAGGTGCAGGAAGTGGAGAGTGTGGTCACCTCATGGCTGCTGCTGTGTTGCTATATTTTCGGGGAGGGCTTATTTTTGTGGGAGGGCTTATTTTAGCGCATGCGCTCAAAAGCCCGACTGGGCTTATTATCCAGAAAGGTCTTATTTTCGGGGAAATAGGGTAGATATGGATTTGGATTTGAATTGGGCCATATGGGCACCCATTTCAAGTACATGACTGTGAGTGGGGTTTGTCTAATCTAACACTATATATAAATATATATGTGTGTGTATGCAATACACACACACACACACACACACACACACACACACACATACATATATAACCATATATATAACTTACTGGGATTCGAACCAGCTAGCTGATTGAGAGCTAAATAGCTTGAAATAGTTCTATACTAGTCTCCCTTTATTTATCTATCAGCACAAATAAAACACACACACACACACACATATACACACACAAATATATATATATATATATATATATATATATATATATATATATATATATATATATATATATATATATATATTAGCCTATAAGCCATATCAAAGCACAAGGTTCAAACACATATCACTAATAAAATCCTGTACAAACAATTTAAAAGAAGAGTAGGGTAAAATACAATACTTATAGGATACGATGCAATATAATTTAATACACAAATATGTAAAATAGAATAAAGTGACATAAAATTATATTTCGGTGTTACCCTTACAATCTACCCCAAAGAAAAGCGTTAACATTAAATCAGGCTCTCCTGCAACTTACTCCATTACTGTATCCAGTGGTGGGTTCTGGATCCGTACCGGTTGGAACGGGCCCGGCGTCAGCCACAGGAACATGCGCAGCACGCATACACACACATGTGGCATGCGCAGGGATTGTACCTGCCTGCGACGCTCTGCGATGCTCCAGCTGCTTGGTGGAGCGTTGCGCAGGTGCCGTATGCGCCATGCACGTGCATGGAAGCAGCAAAGGCTTAAAGGACAGGTAAGGAGCTCAGGCGGGCAGGTGGGCCCTCCAGAACACCGTACCAGAACGGTACCTGGTGCTCTGGGCAGGCTCCATACCACGGCGTACTGCCTGCAACCCACCACTGACTGTATCCCACCCTAACCCTAACTCTAACCCTCCAGTATGGAATGAGAGAGAGCAGGTTTGACCACCTTCTCGTGAAATCCCTCCAGATATCTGACAAATGGTATTCTATCCTTCCTTGGTCCTCTTTCCTCAGAGTTAAGAGTTTAAGAGTTTATTAACATTTATAGGCCGCCCTTTTCCCTGAGGGGACTCAGGGCGGCTTACATAAAATCAGGGGAGGGAATACAGACAGTAAACATAGACATACATAGAGTAAAATACTGAACAACATTCATTCAGCTAAACACCTTGTCCCCAAATCAGTCCCCATAGGTCGTAGACTTCCAGTCCCTTTCAACAGGAGAAAGAGAGAAGACGGAAGCTGAAGGCACTATTATAGTCTCTCCCTTCGGAGTTGGTCACCTGGGATTATATTCTGCTTGCACAGATTGGGGAGCATGCCCTGGTAGGCATTCCTTCCTGCCAGGGTGCAAGGATCACACAACACAGCTGGCTGACATGTGGATGTTAAAGCTGAACTTGCCTATTTGTCCAACAGGAGTGTGTATGGCAAAGTGGACTCCAGAGAATGCCCTGAGCAGGCTACAGGCTGAACTGGAGAACGTAGAGGCCAAAGTGGAGGTGAGTCATGACCAACAAGCTACCATGGCTTCTCCAGGGCTGCTCCCAGAAGTCCTCTTTTTTTAATATGCAAAAGGAATAAACTCTTTCTCTGAATCTTCTTCCCACCCAGAGATAGAGGAGCAAAGTGACTCCAGGCCACTGTTCTCCATGCCATCCCATCAGAGGTCAACTTCCCAAACTGGTTCCAGCCTATGCCCGGAAAGGCAGAGGTGTGATGGACCAGGAAGGGAAACAAGAGAGTTTTCCTGTGCTTCTGTCTAAGCTTGAGAAAAGGGGCCCTTTTTGCTACTTGAATGTTGGGCTTCAAGGAAGTGCAGTGCGGTGGTGGGTTCTGGATCCCATTCCAAGCGGTACAGTTGGAATGGGCCCGACGGCGTCCATGTGGATGTGCGCAGCACACGTGCATAAACACGCAGGGCGCTTACAAGTGCGCCGAGCGCGCATGCATCTTAGCACCTCCGCAAGTCTCCGCAATGCTCCGGCTGCTCCGTGGAGCGTCGCATAGGCGCTGTACGCTCCATGCGTGAGCGCGGAAGCCTTAAAAGACAGGTAAGGAACTTGGGCAGATGGGTCCTCTGAAGCACCGTACTGGAACAGTATCTGGTGCTCCGGGCAGGCTCCGGTACGCCCGTACCGGGGCGTACCGCCTGCAACCCACCACTGGTGCAGTGATCTAACTTTTCCAAGCTGCTACTCAAGAATTGGCTTGTGGCCAGTATGGAGCTTTGAACAGCCTTTTTAGCTTTCACAAGCTACCGTATCTATCTGGCTATAATTGCAGACACACAACACACTGAACTGGGCCAATGAAAGATCTAAACAACTGCATTCCCAGAACATATCAAACTTGTGCAGGATTAACTTTAGGACTTTTTTCTTTTTTATTTGTTAGCTGAGCCCTCGAGCTGTTTGGTTCATTTTGGTTCAATGTATTGTGCAAAGTTTTTTTAAAAATGGGTTGAATCATCCGGTTCAATGTGTTGTGTGAAGCCTTCCTTTATGTTATTACTATTACCATATCAACGATAAATATCAAATTAAACATGTTGGACTGTTTCAGTGGTACTCAAGCTATGGAACGTCGTCCCCTCCTTGGGAGAGACAGCAAGACACTTGGAGTGGAGGTGAGGCATGATGTTGTAGGGACACATAGGCCCCTACAGCATTTATATATTTAAAAAGCCTCCTTCGCATCAAGCTCAAAGCTGGTGACATCATGGACACACCCAGGCTCACCATCTGCCTGCTTCAAGGATTATTATTCCCCAACTTTTCTGTCTAGTCTAAACTCTGGGATTCCAGGAGGTCTCTCATCCAAGTGTTAACAAAGATTGATGCTTGGGGTTGGACTGGAAGACCTCCGTGGCCCCTCCCAACTCTATTATTCTATGTTCTATTCTATCTTCTAACTTAACTTTCTGGATCAGTCAAAGCTAGCTGAGTGCTGCCATCTGCTGATAGCCAGAGTTTTAGAGTCTCTCCTGGTAGGAAGAGCGGGTAGCACAGCTTTAGTACTGCGGCCACCCCGGCTGCCCTTCTTACAATGAGCTTGCAATGAAACAAAACGCCATACAAGTAGTCCTCTGCTTGTGACCGTTCATTTAGCAGCCATTCAAATTTATGACGGTGCTGAGAAAGGTGACTTATGGACTTTGATCTTACAACTGTTGTCGTATCCAGGCGCTCATACAATCACAATACGGATGCATGGCAACCAGCTTGCACTTATGACATACAATCGCCTTCTGTGACCTTCCCATATTGGCTCCTGGCAAGCAAAGGAATTGGGGAAGCCAGCAGGGAAGGTCACAGTCACATGATGTCCCACTTAATGACTGGAGGTGGTTTGCTTAATGACTGGGGCAAAAAAAGGTTGTAACATTCGATACAGTCACCTGGTGCCTGCCTTAAGGAACACGCTGGATTAACAGTGAATGTTCTGGTCTTAATTGTGGTGGTTGATCAAGGTCTACCTGTAGAGCTTTTGACTGGAACAGCTTATTTTCCATTAAGGCAGTGTTTCTCAACCTTGGCAACTTGAAGATGTCTGGACTTCAACTCCCAGAATTCCTGGTTGGGGAATTCTGGGAGTTGAAGTCCAGACATCTTCAAGTTGCCAAGGTTGAGAAACACTGCATTAAGGGATGACCGAAAAGCCTTTTCCAAATGCCGTTGTTGGATTAGCAGTCTAAGCCACTGATACAGTGTATCCGGGTGTTAAATGCCTGTGCATTGTGTGTACACACATGTGTTCGTAGGGGATTTTGCATCTTGGTTTGCAAAAGAATATGGTCAAGAGGCTAAGAAAATAGAGGGAACCCATATGCCAATTATGCTTGCTAAGTTTTGTGCTGGTTTGAATGGCTTGGAAAGAACTGGTTTCCATTCTTAAATGAGATGGGCAATGTGGGCCTCTCCAACCGTTTTGGACTCCAGCTCCCATCAGCACCCATTGGCATAACAATGTCTTACAGGAATTGTAGTTCAGGACAACTGAAGGAATTTGAGTTACCTAGCAATGTTTGTAATCTTGTCCCAGGCATCCTTCGGCAAATTCCTTTGGCAAATTGTGAATGTATTGGTGTTTGCAGCTTCCCTTAATCACCTTTTGAGCTAATACAATAGCAATTTCCCATAAGATTGTGCCAGGAGTTGCATTTACACAGTGCAATTAATTTGATTTTTGAATTAACCCATGTTCTGGATTTGCACAAAACATTAAACTGTGATAGCATTGTAGAGGGTGTGGCTCTTCTTCTAGAGTTTGGCCTAGGGCAGAGGTGAGGAACAATGGCCCTTTATGACTTGTGGACTTCAATTCCCATGGAGGGGGCCACGGCTGGTTCAGGAATTCTGGGAGTTGAAGTCCACAAGTCATAAAAGGGCCATCGTTCCCCACAAGCTGGACTAGGGTGATTGGACCCCTTGTGAGTTCGATATTGGCCAGATTTACAATCTTCTTCTTTATTGGTTTTCACTTATTTGTTTTTGACTGGTATTATATTTTATTCTTTTTATTATATTGTGAGCTCTCCAAGTCACTTGAAGTTAGGAATGACCTAACTAAATAAATTAATTTAATTTAAACAATAAACTAACTAAACAAGCTGGATTCACTCCAGCAACCTAAAAACTAAGGTCAGTGATTAAACTTAGTATGTTGTATAAAAACATGTACCATGTTTTCATGTGGTGGCTTTCTAGATTTATACCCTATTTGTCAGCCTCCTCAACTATCCAGAGGACTACAACTAAATGAGGTAATTCTACTCTATTGTAAGGTTACATTAACTTGCAAGAATCTTGCAAGTCTGAAAGTACAAATCTCCTACTGTTGCTTTTTCCAAACTGATAAGTTAGGGAGGTTCCTTTTTGAGGTTTTTTTCTTTGCCTGTTTTACAGCTGCAAGTTCCCCCACCACTTATTTAATTGTTCCCTAAGCAGCATATCTTTCCCTCCACCCATCTCCCAGAGACCATTCTCACATACCATTACATCACTTGTCCTCTACAGGCTTATAGTGGCCTTCATTACACCCCCTTCTCCAATTTCTCTCACAATAAAAACTTGGGTTCTGGGAGTGCTTGAGTGCTGGGAGTGAGTGACCCAAAGTTATCCACTGAGCTTCCATGGTTATGGATCGACCTGAATCTGATTGAATCTTCTCAGTCTTTATCCAACACTCTTAGTCATTAATCAACACTGTTAACCATTGTATATATTGGCTGTCTTTATTGGATTGCTTAAAAATACAAGCAGGGAGATGGAGGAAGACAGAGAATCTAGTCTATATAAACAAGCTAGGTGAGACTACATTTCCAAACAATGGACCCAAAATTTAATTTGATCTGTTTATTAAACATTGCAATACATTTTCAGCAAAACTGAGCCAACAAGAGAGTTGGAAAGCTCCCAGAAATAGCAGAAGTAAGTTTGGAATTTCTTTCTATAATCACAGCAAGCACAAAAGGAATAGGAAATTCCCTGTGTACAAACTCAGGGGAGAAAATGTCCATTTCAGGTGTCTACGTAGAGTCTGATGGGATGTATGTAAAATGCTATAGGAAAGAACACAATCCCCGTCTTTCTGTTCCTACGCTCCTTTCTGCCTTTAAATTCACTGTACCATCCCTAGTGTTACAGAGGGCTTTAGTCAGAGTTCATTTGGAATACTGTGTCCAATTCTGGAGATCTCACTTAAAAAATATATTAAAATATAAATATAAAAATTTTTATTGATAAGATCATGGGTGGGCTTCAAAAATGTCAGCAACAGGTTCTCTGCCCGAATGCTGGATGGGTGTGGCCATAGTGGGTGTGACCTAGTCGGCCTCCTGCGCCATGGCGGGGGGGGGGCTGTTTTTACTTTCTCCAGGCTCCGGAGGCTTTCCTCGAGCCTCTGGGAGGGCAAAAACTGCATCCCCCAAGCTCCAGAAGCCCTCTGAAGGCCAGAAATGGGCCTGTTTCCAGCCTTCTGGAACTTCCAGGTGGCCCGTTCTACCCCTTTCCTGAGCCTCCAGGCGAATCCTCCACTTACCTCGCATCCAAAACAGGCCACGTGGAGACTCCTGGGAGGAGCGGGGTGAAGTGGGAGGGTCATGGCAGAGTGGGAGGGGCCAGCCAGGTGTGTGATTTGGAGATTCTCCAAACTGTCCATAACATTAGGTACGGGTTCTCCCGAACCCGGTTAAACCCATAGCATAAGTATACATATCAGTGGTGGGATTCAGCCAGTTCGCACCTATTTGGGAGAACCTGTTGTTGGAAGAAATCTCCTTTTGGTTTTTTCCACTTTACAGGGCTAATCCTGTAAGGAAGGCAGGAAGGAAACATTCTGGTGTTATTTCTAACCTAATTTATATTGCCTTACTTCGAGAAACTGCCTCTCTGGTTAACCCTTATTACATTGTAACAGCTAAGGTGAAGCGCCCATTGACATGAGTGACATTGAGTTGGCCACGCCCACCCAGTCACATGACCATCGAGCCCCACCTACCCAGCTGGTCATTAGAGTAGAGAACCGGTTATTAAATTATTTGAATCCCACCACTGATATATATATGTTGTATTTGTGCTGATAAATAAATAAAGGGAGACTAGTATAGATCTATTTCAAGCTATTTAGCTCTCATCAGCTAGCCATACCCTTACTGGGAATCGAACCTGTGCTGTATTGCATCTTAGGCAGATGTGTTAACCACTAAGCCACAGAGTTCGACTCCTTATCAGCCAAGCCAGGGTGAAAGGTATCTATTTAGAGTTACAACCCCCGATATGCCCAAATATGGGAGGAAGATCACTACTTCCATTCTCTGTCCTTTGGCTCGTCACAAGAGACCATCCGGACAGAAACCCAAAATAGCTTGAAATAGATCTATACTAGTCTCCCTTTATTTATTTATCAGCACAAATACAACAAATGTAACAAAAAGGCAACAGTAACAATATTGGGTTTCTGTCTGGATGGTCTCTTGTGACGAGCCGAAGGACAGAGAATGGAAGTAGTGATCTTCCTCCCATATTTGGGTATACTGGGGGTTGTAACTCTAAATATATATATATATGTATAAGATTGAGCGAGTATAGAGATGGGCAAGAAAAAATTGCAAGATCTGAGGGACAAAACATATCAGAAGAGATTGGAGAAAGAGAATATGTATGGCCTGGAGGACAGAAGGGAAAGGCAGAGACATGACTGAAACCTTTAAATATATTCAGGGTATGAATAAAGTTCTAGAAGGCAGTATTTTTAATATTAAAGCAAAAACATCAAGAAACACAGGGACATAACCTCAAATTGACATGAGGGAAGTTCTGAAGGAATGATAGAAAGTATTACTTCACAAAAAGAGGAGTGGAAGCTTGGAATTAACTCCCACCCGAAGCAGTGGTCATCAATAACTGAGTTTAAACATGGTTGGGATAAATATATGTCCATCATCCGACAAAAATTAAAATAAATAAATAAATAAGCATACCAAAAAAAACCCCGAAGGTCAGACTAAATAGACTACTAAATCTTTTTCTGCTGTCAGTTTTTTTTATGTTTCTATGCTACGTAAAGATTAAACTCCCACTTTTGTAAATAGAAATGGGGATGAGCACCATATTGGTCTATGGCTCAGCAGGAAAACCCACCGGGAAATGCTGGTTGTTGAAATTTGCTTGGAACACCAACTATCCAAAGTTGGCCGTTTTCATCCTCCTTTCTTTGTCCACAGGAACAAATGGAGCAGTTCCTATGTTGGGATCTCCCTATTGAGAGCTTTGTGGAGTCTTTCCAGCACAGCCGCATGCTCTCCCATCTTCGTCGCACTCAGCTGGAGAAGTTGCAGGAGATCCTGAAGGTGGAGAAGGCAAAAACTCCTGAAAAGCCAAGCCCGAGCTGTGAAGAGGAACAGCCTGCAGTCTCCCCAGCACTTCCAACTCCTCCTCCTCCTCCTCCTCCACCTTCGGCTCAAGCGGCCCCAGCTCAGAATAATGGGCCACCTCCTAAGGTCTTCCAGCTCCGCTTGGCACCGGCATTCTTGATCCCCTCAGAGGCTGTGCTCCCCATCCCCATGACAGCAGCCCCTCAGAAGTGCTGCCTGCCCACTCTGGCCACCTCGCACTCCACCACTAACTTTGTGAGCTCTCCCTTGAGCCTGATTGGGCACATCCATTTGCCCCAGGCACACCTGCCGCACCAGCAGAAGAAGAAAGAGCCGCCACATCGGTAGCTGCCACAGCACCAATGGGACATTTTGACCAGAGCCTCTGACACCAGCTACGATGGGCCAGAGTCTGAGGTGTGATGCCAGCCTGCCAAGAACTCCACCTTCCCAGACTTGGTGGGAGATAGGGGTGGGCGTATGGCAGAGAGCTGGCTCCCTTTTCTCTCTGGCTGCCAAAATAATTTAGATTCCATCTCCACTCTTCCCCCCCCCTCACCATCCCCCACCTCCCCAGGCAGTTTGGCTGGCGGGGTTGATCCAGTGTTAACTCTATGTATAGGTGGCCAAGACCGCAGGGAGTTGTGCCCTGCCTCCCCCTTTCCCACTTGAGAAATAAGGAAAGTTATGTCGCTTCTTCCCCCCTTCTTTTTCGGGAGCCTGAATTCACCATCATGCACTCATTACGCCTATCTCTCGAGTTAGGTGGGGGGGGGACCTCTTGCAAACTGCTTGTTGCTTTTCTGGATGCTGGGTGTGATCAATTTCAGGCAGGGCTATCTCTAACCCCCTCCAGGCAGTCGGCCGGCTGATCTTCTCTGTGGCACAAGGGACTCCATTTCAGTAGCAAGTAGGAAGAGAACATACATGGCAGGGGACGGGGGTGGGGGTGGGGAATAGAGCACAGCACATTTCTAGGGGGTGGAGAAAGGAAGGGTAGGCCAACTGCTTGGAGGGGGCAGTTTTTGGAGCTAAATTGGCCCCCTTCCTATTCATTTTTTTCTACTGGGGCAGGGGGGTATCTGCAGATGAAGTGGGGAGGGGTCTATTGATGTGATGGGGAGGGGGTTTGAGGTTGCAAAGCACAGGGTAGAACATTTTAGCCCAAAGTTTATGCCACGGCTAGAGAATGGGTTAGTACCAGCATAGGCACACGGTCTCAACAGGGTATGCATAAACGGGAGAGATGAGGCAGCCCCACGATGCTCTAAGGGGAACATGCCTTCCAGGATGGGTGGGGGAGGGAGCAAGGAAATATTTTCAAGCAAACTTTTCTCTTGATGCGATGTGCTTGCTAAAACAAAAACAAAAAACTGAAGGATGAAATTCTGGGGACAGCAAGGAGGGAGATTTGAACTGGGGAAAAAATTAAGGTTCTCCTAATTTTAATCCCTTCCCCTCAAGCAATTATAGGTGTGATTGGATTTAGAGGGTACAATGCAGGTGACGTTAGCTATACCGAGATCCCGAGTGCCATTGACTACCTATCCAGTCTCCAGAAAAACCTTCCTTGATTAGAATGTAAAATGGATCACTTTTTATATTCGCCTCTGTGGAGGCTGCCCGTAGTATCTCTGAGTGAGTCACTGCTTTTGGATTTTCCTCTGCAGTGGCCTTCCAGGTTGTGGATAATACAGTACTGTTATTTATTTCCCTGCTCAGGGATATAAGGGTCCATTCGGCCATTCCCAGCAGACAGCCCTGGCTCTCTTGACCTCCTCAGAGCTGGCCAGAAAATAAATTACCCTCTTCAGGCTGAGATCAAGGTTGTTTGTAACACTTTTCTACAAAACTGAATTCCAAAAAGATCAAAATTCCCAAGCCTTGAAATGTCCCTTTCAAATATCAAAAAGTTCTTCACTTTTCGCTTCTGTGCAATGAGATTTTGTTTCAGCTCCAGCAAGGCTGAGTTTGTGAAGACCCATATGGCAGGACACCCGTTTAGAGCAGGGCAGCTGAGCTAGCAAGGGGTTGTGGCAGCCAACTGTGCCATTCCCTTTAGAGCAGGATTGCCCAAGTTGACAACTTTAAGATGTGTGGACTTCAACTCCCAGAATTCCCCAGCCAGCCATGCTGGCTGGGGAATTCTGGGAGTTGAAGTCCATATGTCTTTAAAGTTGCCAGGGTTGGGAAACTGCAGTAGAGAAAGGGACTTTGGGTGGCTTGTGATTAGAAAGTGTGAAAGGTGTGGCTGTGAGCCGGAATTCAGTAGACAGATTGCCCAGGCTCACCAAGTGAGGAATGGCTACTTCCTGCCTCAGTGGGTAATGTTAACCTGCAACTAAAGCCACCACAGCCGGTTTGGAGGGCTGGGGTTGGTGGAAATTGTGCCAGGAAGGACCCATTGGGCATCTTTTTTTAAATCCTGGGTTGCAAAACCAAGCCCCTAATCTTTGTACGAAAAGATTAGAAGGCAGGAATTTCTGTTGCAATGGGGGAAGCGCTTTTAGAAAAGCCTCTGCCACCATTTCCAGTTTTGGGGTTTTCAGTGTTTTCTTAAAAAAAAAAAAAAAGAACAGTGAAGGAGGTGAAATCTAAGTAAGTATCTTATTTTTCCTGCCACCAAACACCAGGGCATTTCCCAGCTCACAAAGGTACTGCTGCAGTCATCCTGGGAACTTAATAGCAGTCTTCATGGGAACTGGAGCAGAGTTAGGAGGAGGACCAGGAGGGTTATCACCATGAAGGAAATAATCTCTGCTCCTGGTATGAGATGCTGCCAGCATTCATTCAGGATCTTCCAGAACTGAAACCCTTTCTTAGTCTCGCCCCAATTAGACTTGGAGGGTGGTCTCCGATTTCTCCCCTAAGCTAGAATGTAAACGATCTCCTATTCAGCTCCAGTCTTTTATATTTTCTCCATTAGATTCACCAGCCAGTCAGTACAATAGCATATTGTCTTCGGGCGAAAACCCAGACAGCAGGGTTTTGAACGACGAGTACAGCGCGCAGGGTGGGTGGGTTGGTATGTGAGGCAAAGCCATGTAATGCAATCCATCCCTGAGAACTCCACAAACACACAAACCTTCCTATCTCTTCAGAGGTAAGATGCTGGACAGCTAAAATAAAACATTGCACCAACTCGGATCTGAAATTCCAAACTCCAAAATTCAGTTGGAAAAGAAACTCCGTTTCCAAAACTCTGGTTTTAATACAAAAAGTATCTTTGGCCAGAAAACGTGAGCCAAATTTTTGTTTTGAAGTATTCATTGGTCAAGTTTACCATTTCACAGGCAGTTCCCCCCCCCCCCCCACCTTGTATCCTTTAAGTCCAGCAGCATCTATAATTCATGTGGATGGGTCACACTCAAGGCCCAATGTATCTAGTCTGGCATTTTCTTTGTAACCGTCGCAGCCAATCGGAAGCCTCGGGAAAGCCTATGAATGGAGCATCTTTCAGTAGTTTGCCCCCAGCAACTATTTCTTAAAGGTATACTGCCTCTGAAATGAGAAGATCTGCTTTATGCTCTCATGTCTTACAGCCAATGTTAGACGCCTCATTCATGAATTTGCTTCCATGGTTTAATTACGAAAAAAAAAAAGAATAGAGGAAGAGGGCATTACATTAGGAGAATATTTGTGCCAGCGTTTACAAGGATGTTTGAGTTATCGACATTTGCTTGAAAATTTCCACTCAAATCTATTTCAGCTCCCAAGAAAAAGGGAACAAGAGAAGGCCATTTCTCAAGTATATGTTCATTCATTTAAATGCATGCAAATTTAAAGTCACTAGTTTTCTAGCATTGATGCTGAATTGTTTTTATTTTTGATGGCTAGGTTCAAAAACAAAATAGCCTGCTGCGATAACCTGGTTTGGCCCTTGCAGGTGCCCAGATCCTGGTTTTCTTCGGTGGGAAGCAGGAGTGGGTTCTCATTGACCAAGAGATCAAACCGGTCCTACCATCGAAAACAATCCTCAGTATCTCAAAACAAGCCTAGAGGCCACAACACGCTCTTGGAATGTAAATCTGCTCCTTCAATTTTACCACAAGATGGAAGGGACAGGAGGGGAGGAGGGGCCATTTCCAGTCTCCTCTACCTCTCGGACTTCACTGGATCCCCTCCCTCAATGACGTAATGCACAAGCCGGAACTGGTTCTTCTTCTTCTTCTTCTTTTATTTTCTCTTTCCTTTGGGGACTTTGCTGCAAAACTTTATACATGTGTGAAAGGGGGAGGGGTGTCTTTCCCAGAGGTCATCCGATTCTGGCAGTGCCCCCAGCAGCTTCAAGGTAGACCTCATGCTGTCTTCGTGAACGTTTTTTTCCATGTAATGTTTTTTGGAAACATAAGTGTGGAAACATAAATGTGGAAAATATATATATATATATATATATATATATATATATATATATATATATATATATATATATATATATATATATATTTAAAATATTCTTTGGAATAAATTTAAATACTACATTTCTGTATGCAGCGTTTTCAAAGCTTGTTATTCTATATGTGGGAAAGGCACCTCGGAGGGCCATGGTTTTTGCAGGAAGGCAGAGAATGTATTGCTTTTGTCTTTATGTTGGGGTTCCCTCAGCAGGAATTTGCAAGACTCCAAGGTCTCCCCATACACTTGCTGTGGTTAAATATTGCGATAGACCCAAAATAATCATATTGGGGTTTAAGATTATGTTGGTTCCCAAAACATGCTGAATAACCAAGCACTTGATGCTATTTTACTAGTGTCTAGCATTTTATGCCAATTCAGAAAATTACTACATTTACCAGTATGGTTGCACATTCAGATCCGTCACTTATTCATTCTGGAAATATTCGTGCCAGTCTACGGGCAGCCTTTGCCAGCTTTGTTTGAAAGCATAACATGACTCGGCTTTTCCTTATTATGTATTGTCTTCTCCTACCCCTAGGCACCGTATATCCGAGTCACAAAAACGTCCCTCGGAAAAATGTATTATTCGTTATCTAGCAGCTCAGATATAAACGTCTTTATAAAGCTGAAGTGAAGGGCTGCTGGATAAGTGTCAATGCGTTCCTAAATCAGTGTCTCTTAATCCTGGCACGTTTACAATGTGTGACTTCAACTCCCAGGAGACCCCAGTAGTAATTCTCACTGGGGAATTTTGGGAGTTGAAGTCCACACGGCTTAAATTTGCCTACGTTGAGAGATACTGGGGAGAGTATCTGTTTGAGCATAGCCTTCGGGGAAAAGAATGGGCCATTTAAAAGCTGTAGCAGTGCCTTCTGCCAATCATATGAAAACCCAGCTGAGAGTTCCACAGGTGCCAGGTAGGAGGCTACCCAAGAGGTTTCATTCCAAGAGATTAAGACCAACATAATCCCCTGGGAGGCAGCACAATTTTCTGGCTATTGCTGTAAATTAAGATTTGGCTGGAGCACCAGGTCAGCTGAAGGCAGGAAAGTAGGTGGGAAGATAGGAATGGACCCTGATTGAATAAAAAGTATTGTTTGTGCCCCGAAGCACAATTTGGCTGCTTCTCCAGGGTCCTGAATGGAAGTAAATAAGCAATTATGACTTGGACTGGATTCGTGCAAGAGCTCAATTTCATGCAAGATCTGTTAAAAAGAGTAGATACCATATCCATGTTCTAAATAAAACAACTTATGATATCAATAGATTGGTCTGGATAAGTTACCAATTGGCACCTGCCATGTATAATAGGGAGTCAGTGATAATTGACTTATCCCTAGAAGATTGCTTTGAAGCTTGAGAAAAATGTGAGCAAAACAATTAGGAAAAAATAATTACACTGTCATGCTTATTCTTATTAATTGCTACTATTAATACAACAATATTATTTATAGCCTTAGACCCCTGCAATTGACAAGTACAAAACTTTAAAAAAAATACTATTACTTCCCCAGAGCCCTGAAATGAATAAATAATTCTAATAAGAAAGAACAGTATTAAAAAAGAGTACGTTTATCTCTTTATCACCTTGGTATCTCTTGTTTTAAACTGACTTGCAAACTGAATTTAATCCTGGAGATCCAGCTGGAATTCTCGTTCATATCCGTCAGGGTCGTTGTGTAGATGAATTGTGAACACTGAATTCTATGCCAGAGAGATAAGATAAAAGTAGAATTGACTTCAGTTCCTGAGTCATAGATACACGCACACACTAAGGAAAGCATTTTAGTACAGAATGCCATGACTGATCCCAATGGGCATGAGTAAGAAACACTAATGAATTTCCTTCCAACTCAACTGTGTTGGGTTTCAAGACATAATTTTTTTGTCCTTTTCTAGAAATCAAGTATCAGGTAGATCTTTGTAATGGTTAACTTCTCAAATTCTGGGAGTTTAGGTCCACATATTTTAAAGTTACTGAGGTTGAGAAACCCTACACTAAAACAAAAGCAAATATTCCAAAGTAGGGACAATGTCTGAATCCAGTAATGATGCCATTGGGCACATGATACGAATTAAAGGCAAATTACATTATTCACATGATTTGTTGGATGACATAATGGCCTACATGATGTCACTTGCTCCCCTTGCCAGTTCTATGGACATCCGTTTATTATTTTCCGTCTGATGCCATTTGATAGTTGCTACAAAATGAGACATGCCTAGAATTGGAAAATTGGGCTGCTCTGGCATTTATACTGTTTGGTTGCAATAGTATTTAATATCTCTGATGCTTATAAAAATAACTTGTCATGTATTGCTCAGGTTTTTTTGCATCCTGTCTGCCATGTCGATCGTGGCATGGCATTAAAATGTTCGCAAACATTTCAGATACTATTTGGGTGAGGTAACTGGTTAGTGAAGCTGTCATCTGTGTTCACCTAATATCTAAATATAAACAAGCCAACAGGATTGGATTTAAAATCTAGACACCATTTCCCAAGTCTAACCCATATTACTGTCACTAAGCTTAGTAAATCAAATCAAGTTTTTATTAAGAATGGTAGGCCAGCATAAGGAGGATGGGACACAGTCAATTGAAAAGCATAGAAGGTATATCAGATCTAAAAAAAATATGAAAATGTGAAAAAATGTTAAAGCAGAAAGTATACGGGCAGTCCTTGTCTTAACAACCACAATGGAGAGCAGAATTTCCATTGCTAAATAAGGCAGTTGTTTAAGTGAGTTGCACCCATTTTGTGACCTTCTTTGCTATGGTTGTTAAATGAATCACTGCAATACTTAAGTAACGTACATGGTTCTTAAGCAAAGCCAACTTTCCCCATTGATTTTGCTTGTGGGAAGCCAGCTGGGAAGCTGCACTTGGCAATGATGATCACCTGACTCTGGCTATTTGCAACCCTCATAAATACTGTACATGCAGGTTGCCAAGCACTCAAATTCTGATCCCGTGACCCCGAGGATGATGCAATGGTCACAAATGTGCAAACTGGTCATAGATCATATTTTTCAGTGCCGGTGTAACTTTGGTCACTAAATGAATGGTTGTAAGTCAAGGACTACCTATTCGTGAAAGTCTATGAGAAACTAAAAGAAATGGTAGGACTAAGCTTACTATGTTTTGAGAATGCATCTTCTAGATCTTCACCGAATCTGATTAAAGATTTTTTTTAATTTTCTGTAGCCAGGAAGAAGTAACTATACAAGAGGGTTTGAAGAAAGGGGAAGGTTAGGGAAGATGATCTTCTAGATCAGGAAAGGATAGTACAGTATTGGAAAAAATAGCAATAGCAGTTAGACTTATATACCGCTTCATAGGGCTTCCAGCCCTCTCTAAGCGGTTTACAGAGTCAGCATATTGCCCCCAACAATCCGGGTCCTCATTTTACCCACCTCGGAAGGATGGAAGGCTGAGTCAACCTTGAGCCGGTGAGATTTGAACAGCCGAACTGCAGAACTGCAGTCAGCTGAAGAAGCCTGCAGTGCTGCATTTAACCACTGCGCCACCTTCTATTTCTTAGAAGCTAAGAAATAACAGGAATTTGATGTCCATCAAAGCAGTAACCTGACAACATTTGCCTTGAAGCAACTAGTTTCCTAAGTAAATTGGGGTGGGTAGGGGTTATATTTCTCTTTCCTTGGAGAGCCTAAACAACAGGTTCCCTTTATATTGTCCTCAGAACAGTCCTGTGAGTTGTGACTCAGAACATGTGTCTGGCCAGAGTCACTCCTGATTGTGGGTAGACTTGAAAGTGGGCCTTCCTGGCCCAGCTCCAGTCCTTGAACACTCCACTCCAGTGGCTTTCCATTAGGCTCAGTTTTTCCTTGGTGGCCGGGAGCCAGCACACAAGGGAGCTGATGCTTGCATTTTTAAGCTCAGTATTAAATTCCACACAGGCTGGGATCAGTTGGAAGGACTTGGGCCAGCAGCCTGGAGCCCTCCAGGATAAATGGTCAGGGAATGTTCAATCTCACAGAAATCTGCATTGCCAAAGGCTCATGCGCATAGAATGGGAGCAGCTGGCAGAGAGTTCCCTTGGCACGGCCAGCTATGCTGTTTAGGGGAAGCACCAGACAAAATATTGGCAATAAATAGACAAACGGATAAACAGCGACATTTTTGAAAGCGGGGGGGAAGTATTTTGAATATTGCTACTAATAAAACATAAAATGTGCATTTAATTAACAACCACTGGATATAACCACAAACCAACAGCAATAATAAGAAAACACAGATAAAGGCAGAAGACATAGAGACCTTATTTCTTAAGAGTCCAGGTAATTTTAGGGAAGACTCTTGAAGGGAGATCCATCCCATAATTCAAGACTATGTTCCAGGCTGTGTTTCACTTTGTTTGCCAGTAGAAAGAGAAGGCTTTCTTTATTATTTATTCATTTACTGGGGCTTATAAACCACTCTAATGCAAAAGGACTCTGAGCTTCCCACTTTTACTATTGGCGATTCATGCACCATGGAGTTTTTCATTCATATATCTTTGAAACAAATTCACAACCTGGTTAAAGAGGAATTTCTCCAAACTTCCTGAAAATTCCTTTCCTGAAAACCTGACTTTGCTTTTAGGGGTTAAGATGATTGGTGAGCCCGTTGGTTTAGGGGGTGTTAAACTGTGTTATTCAGGACATGCACTTTTTTTCTTTTGTTGTTGTTCATGACTTTTAATATGTAAGCTTCCAAAAATTGTTTAGAATGGGGTAACCTTTAAAATGGCAGGGAAGGAAGGAAGGAAGGAAGGGAAGAGTTGAGACTCTTTTGCAGTTCTAGTGGTGTTTATGATACAGCTAATGACTTCCAGATCTCTTATTTGCTGAGTTGCCATGCAGAAAAGAAAAATCCAAACCTGCAAAGACAGAATTATAAAGGGAATTTGGAAAGTTCAATACAGTAAAAGATTAAACGACTTGAGTAAACAGTAACTTGCTAGCCATCAACAAATTAAAATAGAGTGGATTGAACACTGACATAAAAATCACAGAGGAAACAATGTTGATTTCACAGTCAGGAAAAATACAGCAACGACAGTACAGTGGAACCTCGGGTCACAAAAACTTCTGACCACGACCAAATCGGGTGCCGACCAAAAAATCCGCTAAATGTTTCACTTGGTTCACGAACACATCCACGGGTGGCAATCAATCACAGATGCAGCAATTTCCTCTTTCATGCCTTTTTTTTTTGTGCACGCATGCGCAGTCAGTCTTGTTTCCAGTTAACAACCAAATCGGGTGCCGATTGAAGTCCTGGAATGGATTATGGTCATGACCGGAGATTCCACTGTACTTGTATAAAATGCAGTCAGTGACCAAATAATATGAATTAGATTAAACATATATTCAAACGTTTTCCATAATCTTGGTTTATGCTCCAACAATGAATGCAGACCAAAAGTAGGTTGATGAATTGTATGGTCAAGTTAAATTAATTGATAGAATATGTAAGATATAGAGTAGTGATGGCTAACCTTTTTCCCATCGCGGGCCAAAAATGGGGGGAGCACAGGGGGATTGTGTGCGGGTGTGCCCACACCCATAATTCTATGCATGCGACCCCTCCTTGTGCATGCACATGCCTCCCCCCTGCACATGCGCACGTGACCCTCGCCCTCCCCCTGCTTTTGACACGACTGACCTGTTTTTCGCCCTCCCCAGGCTCCAGCGGCTTTCTCTAGTAAGGAGGAAAGCATACTGTATGGCCTAGGAAAGCAAAATGGAGTAGAAGTACAACTTACCAGTTTTTGCCAATCCAATTATTTTTTTCATTCTTCAAGCCAAGCGGAGGGGAAGAACACTATCAACCACTTTCCACAATATAGTCTTGAGTGTAGGTAGTCCTCGACTTACAACAGTTTGTTTAATGACCAAAGTTACGACACTGAAAAAAGTGACGTATAGCCATTTTTCACACTTATGTTACAGCATTCCCATGGTCACGTGATCAAAATTCAGATGCTTGGCTACTGACTTATATTTATGTTGGTTGCAGGGTCATGTGATCAGCTTTTGTGGCCTTCTAACAAGCAAAATCAATGGGGAAGCCAAATTCACTTAACAACCGTGTTATTAACTTAACTGCAGGGATTCACGTAACAAATGTGGCAAGAAAGGTCATTAACTGGGGCAAAATTCACTTAAGAAATGCAACATAAATTTGGGGTTCAATTGTGATCGTAAGTCAAGGATTACCTGTATATATTCAACTTTGCTAAGGAAATGATCAGGAATCCCTTCAATGTGCTGAACCTTACTCATGGGGAACCAGAGGAACTGTGGAATGAATTCAAAGAACTTGTTAAGGATAATTATGAAAAGAGAGTAGGAAATAGGGAGCAAAGAAGAGAGAACAAACGGTCGAAATTATGAAGATGACAAGTAAAACTAACGTCAGAAAGACAAAGATCTCAAGAATGAACTTAACAAAGAATTTTGGAAAGCTCTGAGAAAGAAAAAAACAGGGGCAGTATTAGACCAATATCTCTAAAGGGATCAAAGATGGAAGCAGGCAAACTCAGAAGGGAATTTCAATCTCAAATCAGCCTCAAAGAACAGGTAATAATTGACTCAAAGAAGATCAAAGAAAGATAGAGTGTGCTTAAGTTCTCTTCAATAGAGGTGTCAATATCTAAGTCAACTTAGAAAATATTTAATCAGAATTGTAACTGTAAATATATCTATTTACAAGAATCTCCAATATTTTTAAAAAATGAAGTTAGATCAGCACTCCAATCATTATCAAATCAGAAGTCTACAGGAATTGGTAGAATATCTACAAAAATGTGGCAAACAATGGAAGAGTCAGTAAAAGCTACAACTTAAGTTATGCCAGCAAATCCGGAGAACCGCCATGTGGCTAACAGATTGGAAACAGTCAGTTTGCATATCAACACCAAAGAGAGGAGTCTGAAAAGTATTATGTGAGTGTGTAAAGTATTGTATGATATCCTCAATGTCACAAGCTAGCAAAATAATGCTAAATTAATCCGACAACAGATGAGAGCTCTACATGGGAAGGGGAATATTACGTATTCAATCTGGTTTTAGAAAAGGCTAAGAACAAGAAACATTATTGCTGATGCAGGCTAATAATTGGGAAAGCTAAACAATACTAACAAGACATCAATGCATGTTGAATTGGTTATAAAACAGCCCTCAGTTGTGTCAACTATGTCAAACAAATGGTGAAAAGAGTAAGGTTCTACATTTAGGCAAGAAAAACGAAATGCACAGGTACAGTATAGGTGGTACCTTGCTCAACAGTAGTAACTGTGAGAGGGATCTTGGGAGTCCTAGTGGACAACCATCTAAATATGAGCCAGCAGTGTGCAGCAGCTGCCAAAAAAGCCAACAGAGTTTTAGGCTGCATAAACAGAGGGATAGAATCAAGATCACGTGAAGTGTTAATACCACTTTATAATGCCTTGGGGTAAGGCCACACTTGGAATACTGCATTCAGTTTTGGTCACCACGATGTAGAAAAGATGTGGAGACTCTAGAAAGAGGGCAGAGAAGAGCAACAAAGATGATTAGGGGACTGAAGACTAAAACATATGAAGAACGGTTTCAGGAACTGGGTACGTCTGGTTTAATAGAAAGAAGGACTAGGGGAGACATGATAGCAGTGTTCCAATATCTCAGGGGTTGCCACAAAGAAGAGGGTCAAACTATTCTCCAAGGCACCCGAGGGCAGAACAAGAAGCAATGGGTGGAAACTAATCAAGGAGAGAAGCAACTTAGAACTGAGGAGAAATCTCCTGACAGTTAGAACAATTAATCAGTGGAACAGCTTGCCTCCAGAAGTTGTGAATGCCCCAACACTGGAAGTCTTTAAGATGTTGGATAGCCATTTGTCTGGAACAGTATAGGGTTTCCTGCCTAGACAGGGGGTTGGACTGGAAGACCTCCAAGGTCCCTTCCAACTCTGCTATTGTATTTGTATTGTAAACTCTGGGATGTTTGGGGGAATCTAGAACATCTCATTGGTTCTTCAGGTTAAACCTGTACAAAGGACAGGAAGCCATGGTCTAGATCAGCCTTTTGGGCACTGGTTCCGTGGAGTGAGATTTTCCCACGGTCCGGAGAGGGCATGATTTCATCCCCCTGCCTGCATCTCATGGATGGGACTTCATCTGTTTGTGTGGCCCAGTTTCTGGCATGCCGTGAACCAGTGCCGGTCCATGGCCCAGGAGTTGGGGATCCCTGGTCTAGACGGAACATGATGAAATAGGCTTGCTCTAGGTCAGCAAAGGAATGAGACAAGGCTGCATACTCTTTCCTTATTTATTCCATCTCTGTGCTGAATATATATTGAGGGAGGCTGGATTGGAAGATTTGGTTTTAAAACAGTAGGAACAAACATCAAATAATCTGTGCTATGCTGATAGCACTACTCTGAGAGCAGAAAGTGCAAAGGATTTGCAAACTCAGGTAATGAAAGTCCAGCAGCAGCCAAAAAAATGAGGCTAAGTTTTAAATATAAGAAAGTTCAAAATAATGACAAGTAGAGCAAACAGTTTTCAAACTGACAATGAAGACATCGAACTGAAGCTCTTAGGATCATCAACACAAAAGAAAGTCAAGAACTAGCACCTGTTAGGATAGCAGTGAAGGCGATGGGAAAAAAAATTGAGATGCTATGATCTCTGTCTGTAAAGATCAGAGTAATTCAGTCAGTGGCTTTCCTTCCTTTCCTGTGAATAGGAAGGTTGGACTTCAAAGCAATATAATAGAAAACATGTTTAAGCTTTTAAACATTGGTGTTGGAAAGGACTGCTGAGAATACCATAGCTAGCCAAGAAAAAAAAAAGCTAACAGAGGAAATCAATGCAGAATTCTCACCTTAGGCAGAAATTATCATTGTTAAATTATAGTAGTTTGAGCATCCTTATTATTTATACATGATATATGGCCTGGTTATGAGGTTATACTCCAATTGTTTCTGACCACCTGGTATTCAGAGCAGGTGCACTCTAGATATCTACTATTAAACCACTAAACTTCTGGGGCCAAGAAAACGGTGCTTTCTCTGTCGCTGCCCCCACTCTAGAATAGCAACCCCCAAAGATAAGAAAGGTGCCCATTTCCTTGGCATTCCAGAAAACCCTTAAGACCTGACTCTCTTCCCGTCAAGGGGTTTGTGTTCATTGATGTATGGGTGGGGCCACAAATTAGTATTATATTTATTGTTCTGGTGGTTTTAGTCCAGATCATCTATTTACGTGCTTGTTTCTATTGTTCTTTGGATTTTGTAAACCGCCCAGAGTTTAATGGAGTGGCTGGCTATAACAAATTTAGTAAATTATTCATGCAGCATTATTAGATTTTGTTTGTAAACAATCAGTTCTCTGAGAATAGTTAATTCCCCCACTCCTATGTCTAAGATACTACACTGCCAATAAAAATAATTTATAAGAGAGAACATAACAACTCAGCATAGTTGAGGTTGTCATTTTGAGAGTAGTGGCAGCAAACTATATTTCTCCCACAATTAGAAGTACTTGTGATACCAAATAAACCGGTTGGCAGTCAACACAACTGAAAGTTGCCAGGCCTAGAGACAACTGATGTAAAAGATGCTCCTCCCCACAACCTGATCAAACTCCAAAGCCAAATTCTAAAGTTTCATATCAGGCTTTAACAAATTTAGATATTTGGCATTGGGGTAGGTGTCTTCTTTTGGCTATTTGGCAGAAATGTCACACATCTGAATTCAAGCAATTTAGGGTGTTTTGAACCACACAGAATACATGTTTCAGAGTCAGTTTCCTAAGGGTCAGATTGTGAGATGTCGAGGGTGGTTCATGGACTATTCTAGGTATATGACAGGTGTATTGTTCATTCTTGGCATGTGACATCATGGTAAGAATGGCTTGCACCAACAAATACCTCTAGGTTCAAAGTAACACCAGGGTATCTCACAGATCACAACATCTCTATTGTGAAAGCCTTGATAGCACACCAGACGTAAACTTCAGTCCTTTATTTCAGGCTGTTCCCACAAGTCCATTCAAATGAAGAATAGAACCAAAGTTCAGCCTTGCTTTGAGTTCCTGGGCTCTCCCATATTAGAAATCAAGCACAGCTTGTTCAAATTGTAGCTGGTAAAGTTGGCTGGATCCTTATCCTCACAGAAATCTCAAGGGACAGGTTATTTTGCTCGTGTACTGGCTGCTCAGAAACTGCTGATGGAGAGAAGGGGAGGGGAGTCATCTTAGCCCTCTATCTGCTTAGGTTGAGCAAGAGAAAGAAAGATCTGCTTCCCATTTGCCAATGGGTAGCCCTTGGTTACAGGCAGCAGCCGCTGTCTCTGGGATGCCAGTCAGGCTCTGCTATTGGTGGAGAGGGCCAGCCAGGCTCTCCAACTTGCTGATGGGCCACCCGTTGCCTTGGCAACAGCAGCATCCAGATACGCTTGTGAAGGCAAGGCAACAGAGATTCTGCAAGCTTCTCCAGAAAGCCCTAGCGACCACCATGCAGTTCCACCTGAACCTAAGCCACACAATGCAAGATTGGTAGGGAGGAGGAGGGGGGGGGGGGGGCGTTGGTAGAATTCCTTGAAATGTTGCACAGAATGCCTAGGAGATCCTAGCAGGTATATTTCAGCGTACTGTCATACTGCAGGAAATCTTACAGGAGCTCTCAGATGAAATGGTATTATTATCTCAGGGGTGGGGGTGGGACAGACAACACTAAAAAAGCTCAGAAGCTTTCATTATGGGCATCTTATAGTCTCTGTGTCCATGCTTAATTTAACACAGGGCTTGGTGCTCAGCTATGAAGCGTGCACACTTTTAGAAAAGTGCCCCTAAACGTGGAGGGCTGGTTATATGACAAGTCAAAATGCCATTTGCTGATTTATGATTGATCATATACTCTTGTGCAATACTACTTCCGTGTGCTTTTTCCTCCATTGTTACATCAATTATTACAACGCCAAAACTGGCTTCTGCATCTTCCAAGGAACTTTATTCGAAAGTGATCCTTAAAACATCCTAGGGATGAACGGGAACAACAATCTGAAATGTGTCCAAAATTGGCATCTAATAGAAATCTACCTGCAGAGCACAATCTAAAGGCAGTTAAAATAAATTAAGCTAATTACAAAGTACACAAAAGATAAAAATATATATCACTCCTAGTCTGGCGTTTCTTCATCACCAAGAGAATGGGACTCTTTTTTTCCTAGTTTGAGATTGATGGCTGCTTTTATGACAGTCATCAATCACAAGGAACTTATTTCCTCTCACTATCCATATATGGGGATTCATTCTTCTTAAATCCAGCTAGTTCAAGAACAAAGCACTCTAGCTTATGAATCTAAATGATTTCACTAGCAGTTGTAGATCAGTACAGTACTAGGACTCCCTCTATAGTACTGTTTAGGAACAACATTCCAGTTTTTGAAAACAAAGGAGAATTGCTAGAGGGGAGGAGTTATTGGCTAAAAACTGAAAAAGGGCAGGCACTTTTTCACTGTCATCCAGACTAGGAGCAGACAGTTTAGGAGACTCAGAATGAAAATCATACAGGAAGGAAAAAAGAGAAAAAAAAGGTTTACACCTATGAAGGACTAAGACTGAAAGAGAAGACGTGTTTATAGATGTATTTGTACAATATTCTAAATTTGGCTTGTTTTTATGTTCTGGTTTCTGGGATCCTATTATGCAATCCCATTGTTTGATTTGTTAATGATTTAATACAGTGTGGGAAAATGGGAGAATTCAATTACACAATTGCTTGGGTGGGGCCAGTTAAGAAAATTGATAAATAAAATAGCTTAAACAATACTGTGTAAATGTAGTTTTAGAGGGGGCAGGGGAAGCCCTGGAAAGATTACTGCAGAGAACATCATCTTCAATTAAAAAGCACATTTTGGACACTATTCTAAGTCATCCCCAATGTTAATGTAAAACATGTCATAGTTAAAGACAGCTCAATAACATGTATCATCAATCTTTGTGCTTTTGAAGTTTTAAAACAAAGTGTGTGTGTATAAATTTATGTTTGTGTGTGGTTTAAACGTTTTGTAGACATAAGGAAACCACAGTACAGCTATATGATACAATCTGCAAAAAGCCCACAGTGGTCAGTTTATCCAATTAAATTCTATTTAGGATAAAGACATGATTGGCTCTCAGTACCAGAAGTCAAACTGTACAGAAACTGTCCCTCTATTTGAATGCTTTAACAAAAATGAAACATTTGTTCATAACATTCCAATTTCTTTCTGTATTTTTACATTCTGCAGCAGCCTTGGGCCCAAATCCAGGACAAGTCTCAACAATCGTATAAATATGCCTGTGCAAAACCAGCAACATTTTCAACCCGTGAAAAGGAAAGCCCCCCCCCCACCCTCAAATCCTTCCACTCTTGACTTAAAGGAAGAGGAAGAATTTCATGCTATTAGAAGTGGCATCTGACGATAATATTTTTCATGGGCAAGCACCTATATCCCTTCTCCCGAGGTTGTTAAGCGTGGACAATTAACTATGTAAAACTATGCCTGTTTCAAATCTTTCTAAAACTGTAAAGTCCTTTGGGCGCTAGATGAAACTTCCGCAAGAGACTGGTGGTGTAACAACCCAAAAGCTGCTGAGTGTCCTACAGCAGAAAGTTCACAAAATGTCTCGCCAGTTTTTTCTGTTTCTCCTGCTTCCAAAGCTTCCCCAAGAGATCAGCATGCAAAGTCAGCACAACTTTCTCCTCTCTTCACTGGTGTCTGAGTAGGATCATGACGCCGGATAAAAACATCACGAGGAGAAAACTCTCAAGGAATTTGTACTTGTCCTCCTCCATGGCCTTTTTGCGCTCCTGCATTTCTTGCTGCTTTAGGCGCATCAGGCGCTCCCGTTCCAACTGCTCGCCGTAATGGGCTCGGTAGAATTCATCGAAGTTGAAGATGGGCTTGCCTGAAGGGTGGCCAGAGGTATAAACTGGCTTCTTGTACACTGTCTGAGCAGCAGAAGCTGCTGCTTTACTTTTGCCCGAGGGCTTCTTGGCGTTGGAAATGTCCTTTTGGGTGAGGAGGCCACGGTCGTACTTCTTGCGCAGGCTGAGGCTGCCCAGCACCTGGTAGGCCTGAGTGATGTGGATGAAGCGATCGGCCGCCTCCACGCTGCCCGCATTGCGATCCGGGTGGTAGAGGAAGGACTGTCGGTAGTAAGCGGTCTTAATTTGGGCCTGAGTGGCGTTGCTTTGGACTCCCAGCAATTCGTACAGGTCCTTTCGTCGAGGACGGCGCCAAACGTTTCCTCCCCCTTCCCCTTCCTGGCCAGGACCTGATCGCTCACGAAAGGCGACGGAAAAGACAAGAGTGGGCAGCGCTGCTTTGGGCCTAAGACCGGCTCCATAGGACGGCCAGAGGAGATCTGAGGCGAGCACAGAGGAGGCCCTTGACTGGCGCTGCGACCTTGCCAGGGCCATAGGCAGCGCCTTTAAAAGCCGACGGCGACTCGCTCACCCGCGACCTCCGCCATCTTGACTTACCCGACCGCCTTAAGCAAAATCAACCGGTAGCCCAGAAAGGAAGCTCATTGGAAAATTCTTCCAGGCCGGCCGAAAGGCGGGGCGTAGTCGGCTATTGGTCAGATCTTGATGGACGTGGCATGCAGCCACTAAGCAAGAAGGCGAAAGCAGAGAGGCGGTGCGTCCCAACGCGTGGAATGACCACGCCGCATGAGCAAAGCGGCCAATGAGGTTTCGTTTCCGGTAAGAGCGGGGAGGGGGGGAGGAGAGCGTGGTCTGCAGACAGACGGGGAGCTCGGCCAATTCAAGAGCTGGTAGGTGGGGCAAAGGACGATACGGGGGAAAAGTACGTCACACGCTGCGTTTAATCTGTCTGATGAACTCTGTTTCTACGTCACCCCACCTGTCCGCCAATGGGAGCGCTTTATAGGGTGGCTTCGGAATCCAAAGCGTCTGAATCGAACGGTGGCAGAAGCTGCGTAGTTCGGGACTTTTATTGGCAGCACCTCTAAGGCAGTGGTCTCCAACCTTGGCAACTTTAAGACCTGTGGACTTCAACTCCCAGAGTTCCTCAGCCAGCAAAGCTGGCTGAGGAACTCTAGGAGTTGAAGTCCACAAGTCTTAAAGTTGCCAAGGTTGGAGACCACTGCTCTAAGGGACACTAGAAGAATTTAGTGCCGCCTAGCACCGTCCTGTTATTAAGCTCCTTAATAAAGAATGATTGGTGGGGTCATTGTAAGGTTCTCTGTTTCAGTGTTAACACAACCCTATTAAACCATGGTCGTTTACCCTAACAGCTGCATTCGGACAATATGGTATTATAAACGCAATTATTTTGCATGAACACAACCTCGGTGGATTCCCATGTGATGTTAGCCTGTGCTCTAACTATAGTGTTGAAAAACTATAGGTGATTGGACTGATTTGAAATGTTATGCTATATGCCATGGGTTTCCAACCTTGGCAACTTTACTGGCGGACTTCAACACCCAGAATTAAAGCTGGCTGGGGAATTCTGGGAGTTGAAGTCCGCCAGGCTTAATGTTGCCACGGTTGGAAACCCTTGCTATATGCTGTGATTTGTAAATTACAGTTGCTGTATTCCTGCATTATCTAAACAAATTTCATTATCAGAATGAAACAAGCCCAATTAAAGCATGTCGTGATATATGAACACAATCTCTGTCTCATTGTATAATACAGTAGCTTAAACCTTGAATTATAGCAGTGTTGTGGCCATTGAGGTGGGCGGTAATTAGATTATATTTGCAGTAGGAGTTACTTGAAGACTTCACAGATTATTCAGGGAGAAGATCCAGGGTCTGAAAAAAAGTAAGGGAGTCTTGGTTCTTTTCAGTCATGGTTAGATGATAAAAACTAGATTTCTCTTCTCTTATAAATACTTGACCTTTTACTCCAAAGTTGTGGGGGAGGAACGAAGAAAAAAAATCTACTTTCAGGGTCATTTGTCCATCTTTGGTTGAATATAAACTAACAAGATTAATATAGGCACCTGTAACAAGCTACAGTGATGTCAAAATGACATAAGCATTGTTACGCTTTCAAAATTATGCAATTATGTAGTTTATTTTATATTTATTGATTTTAGAGTAAGCACTCAAACTGAGCGGCCTTGAATTACCAAACATTTTGAAATGTGGTTGCTGAATGAAGTAAGTGTAATATGTGATGGAAGTAAAGAAATTGAATGTGTAATGAATGGTTAGCATTGAGCAAGGAGTAAGTAAGACAAGGGTGTGTGATGTTTCCTTTATATATATTTTTTGAAGTATTTATGGGTAAAAATGTAATGGGTTCTGGTAGCAATAGCAATAGCATTTAAACTTAAATACCACTTCACAGGGGGGCTTTCTTTCTTGGAATTTGAATGGAGGCAGGCCTGACAGGTACTAGAAATTTAGTGTGTGTAATCTATTGTACTGAATGAATGTTTATCAAAAAAACCCAAACATGGTTGTATGTGAGTGCACTTCTGTCCATTTTTTTAAATAAAGAGGGAGTTATGTTTGTCAGGAGAAACTGAACAAATATATTGGATACAATGGCTACAGGGTATTTAAGAACTGGGTGATAAAACAGAAAGGCAAAAAATGAATTTGGACTGAATATAGAAATAAATTATCAGTATGAAATGAGCATAAGAATATGGTTTGATTATGCAGCATAAAGAATGAATGAGGATCAGATTGTAAAACAAGCTTTTCTACAAAGAAATGGATTGAGGCAAAAACTGGGAAAGATGCACTTGAAGAGAGCCTCAAAGAGAGAAGTGAAAACTATAATGAGAAAAGTGATGAGTGAGCATGATAGAAGCAAAGATTATTTATCACAATGGAAGGGTATGGAGAAGTGTCCTGAATGGTGCTAGTGTAAGTTAGATTTAGGTTTAGGACCAAAATTCCTGTATGTGGCTCCTGTGCTAAAAAAATCAAATGAAAGTGTGGATTAGCACAATGTGAAACCAGTTTTATGAAGTATTCTGGTTATCAGGTTTCCCTGAATCCTGATTTTATTGTAGATTTTATTGTTTATTTGCCAGAGCAAAATGAGACTCTACAGTAGTTTATCAGCTATATTTGTACTTGTGCGTCCCCATTATTGGAATTTCTTGAAGTTGTTTTCTAGAGCTGGTTGACATCTAAGTCTGTTGGAACCAAAATAACCAAGAGACTTTTGCTACCATGAAGACCAATAGGTGTATTATACCACATATTCTGAAAATGCACTATACTGAAAGCATTTTATTGCTAGTGGCCGCAGAGTTTCAAAATCAATGTGTCTCTTCTACCCTATAGAATCAAGATACTACTTCCATATCGGAAGCACTGAGACGCTTCTGGGATGAAAGTGTAGAAAGTTAGCACCCACTCCTTTCCTAGAAGGATGACATATTTTAGGAGATATTAAAAAGGCAGAATATTATATTTCCCTAAAGGGAGAAATATGCTCTTGGAGACAGAAAGCAGCCCCCACCTTTCTTAATAGCCTTCAGCAGATGTCACCCCTTAAGAAATAAAGAGCTTATTGAAAGAAGCCAACTATCTTGGTAGCTCTATTCATAGGCAAAGCAAATACTGCAGGCAGAACTCCATTCAAGTTAGAATATTTTGAAATTCTCTGCAGCAAAGTCTGAACCAAAGGTAGGATTAGCCCTCAGCCACAATAGGAATTGCCCAACACACTGCCCACTTTGACGTGCAGATACCCTTTTAATCCAGCGTGCAAGCATCTGCCTTGTTTCAATGGCAGGCCTGAAGTCTGGGCAAGCTATCTAAAAGGGGAAGGAAGAATTTAATCAACTTGTTGTGGCATTGAGAGGATTAGTGGATTGGCTTGCAAGTGGAAATAGCGGTGAGCCTTGGCAGAAAAGGAAGATCGCAGAGAAGAACGGGCAAAGCACTGAGTCTCTAGACGCAGTGTTTTTCAACCTTTTTTGTGCAAAGGCACACTTTTTTCATGAAAAAAATCATGAGGCACACCACCATTAGAAAATGTTAAAAAAATTTAACTCTGTGCCTATATTGACTATATATAAAGTGTTTTTCCCACGGCACACCTTACACTATGTCACGGCACACTAGTGTGCCGTGGCACAGTGGTTGAAAAACACTGCTCTAGAGAGCCCTATAAAAGAACGCCAACTTAGCAGAGGTGAGAGCAGCTTTCAGAGACAAAAGACCGGCCCAAAATAGCTGGTGAAAGTGAGCAAACGGAAGGGGAGACAACAAGAAAGAGCATGAACTGACTCGAACAAGAGAGCACAAAGAAGAAAGACATACAGACTCAAGTGGAAAGAAACTGAGAGGGAGGACTTGGAGAACTGTGGTGTGCTTGGGGGCAGAGGCTGGCAGATAGCAGTTAGGAAAAAGAAGAGGACAGCGAAACAGAAGGGGAAGAGACTGATGCAACAGCTGTGCCGAAACTACCTAGAACTGTTTAGAGCAGAAGAGCATGGACAATTTTGCAAAGACTGAACAGAAAAGTAATTCGACCCAGAACTTTAAAAAAAAGTAAAAGAAAAGGTGTTGAATAAATTGACTGCATTAATAGTTTGGTGAAATACTTATTGGAAGATATACATCAGAAAAATTTGTAGGTTATGATAAATAGAATTTAAACAATTAAGTTATAATTATATACAATATTTATATAATATTTACAATACCAATAAACAAGTATTCATATCTATCTATATATATTTATAAACAAGTAAGTGGAAAGTTTGTGGATAGTTTTATGTATATGTATATAGTTATAAATGCCTATTTGAATTAATCACATTAAGGATATAATGAAATAATTGCACTTTTAAGATATAGCACTATTGGTATAAATAAGTATTGAGGCTTTCTGTCTCTGTCTTTCTCTTTCCTTGTCTTCTCTTTCTTTCTTATTATTACCTGTTGTTATTGAATAATTTAGAGAGATATATAGACATTATTTAAATTGTTTATACTGCTTTAGGATAACTGTTTGTGGATTAATATAGACAAAATAAGATAAGTTAAGGAATTATATATATATATTTTAAACAAACAACAAACTTAACAGTGAAGCAAATATATTATTAGTAATACCTAGTGTAAAACTGTACAGCCTATTGATAGCAAATTTAGGATTGTGATCAAAAGAGAGAGAAAAAGAATATTGATAGAAAGAAGGTAAGTTGAAATAAAAATAGCAGTTAAGATATTGGATGCCACTTTGGGACAACATATATAATATATTAAAAGAACAAAATAAAATTTTAAAAGAGATGACGAGTATCACAACAACATCACTGAAAGCCGGAAAAAAGACAACTGTAAATCCAGCGATAACGGTATCGACTGCCTCTCCAGCATCCTAAAGGTCATCAGAAGGAATGGCTACAATGGAGAAACAAAATACAGCGGCGAATATCCAAAATATGTAGGCAACATTGCTAACCATCCAAGAAACTATGATCAAGCTTCAAGAGGCGATGACTAAAAATCACAGTGAATTGAAAACGGAGATGAATGAAATGAAAACAGAGATGAGTGAAATGAAAAATAGCAATAGCAGTTAGACTTATATACCGCTTCATAGGGCTTTCAGCCCTCTCTAAGCGGTTTACAGAGTCAGCATATCGCCCCCACAGTCTGAGTCCTCATTTCACCCACCTCGGAAGGATGGGAGGCTGAGTCAACCTTGAGCCGGTGAGATTAGAACCGCTGAACTGCAGATAACAGTCAGCTGAAGTGGCCTGCAGTACTGCACCCTAACCACTGCACCACCTCGGCTCTCAAAATGAAGTTAAAAATTACATACAGAAATTAGACGATAAAATGGGAATAATAAAAACAAACCCTGGAAAAAAATGAACAGTCAATAAAAGCGGTAAAAAAAAGAACAGAACAAACAGAAGAAACTAGAGCTAGTTGAACAGCAGATGAAAACATCGAACAAAAACTTAGAAGACTCCCTCGTCCATCTGAAAATGGATCGTGCAGCATTTTATCTCCGATTCCAGAACGTAACAGAGACAAAAGAGGAAGATATACAAATGATAATGGCCAGAATAATAGCAGAGATGTTACAAAGAGACAAGCATGAGATCTTAAATGAATTGGATGATATATACAGGGTAAGCACTAATTATGCCAGAAGAAACCGATTGCCCAGAGAAGTACACATCAGATTTGCGAGGAAAAAAGTGAGAGATATATTTATAGAATAACAAGAGACGAACCGATGGTGCACAAAGGAAAGGAGATACAAACCCTGAAACAAATTCCGTGAAGAGTGAGGGAGCAACGGAGAGACTATCGATTTTTGGTGACACAACTGATTAAACGAGATATACTATTGAGGTGGTTGGTGCCTGAAGGGATGCTGGTAACTTGACAGGAGAAAAGGATTAAAGTTGATAATTTGGAGAAGGCACAGGATTTATATGAGCAACTAGTAGGCCCAGAAGAGGAACATAGCAGTAAAGAGGAGTTAGAATCTAGAAGCCAGGAAGAACGACAACAGGGAATGAAGGAAGGAGGCAAGGAGAAAGTAGTAGGGAAGAGAAAGAGTGACAGAGAGAGGAGGATGTGAGGAGGAACCAAAAACAAGGAGCCAAAAAAGAAACTAGGGTCAATAAAAAATAAAAGACAGGCAGAGAATTAGGAAATGGAAGAGGAAATTCAATTATTGTCAGTAAATATTAATGGTTTAAATTCACCAACAAAAACAAAGCGTATCTGGGCAAAATTAACAAAACAAAAGGCAGATATAATATGTTACAGGAAACACACATTAAAAAACAAGATATAAAATACCTGGAATGTCCTAAATTAGGAAAATTATATGCAGCATCAGCAGAAGAAAAGAGAAAAGGGATAGCGATATATGTTAAAGATGGGATAAAGACAAATTTAATTCATGCAGACCCAAAGGGAATAATATCAATGATAGAGATATGGATAAACCAAAAATTGGTATTATTGGTAGCAATATATGCTCCAAACAAAAATCAGAAGGACTTTTATAAAAAATTACACACAAAAATTAGAGAAATTGGATTGAGAAATATTTGTATAATAGGAGATTATAATGCCATAGTTACCTATGTGACAAAACAAAAACAAAAAAAGTATTACCAACAACTTGCTTTGAGATGATGGAGGAGCTAATTTTAATAGATATTTGGAGAAAAATGGAACCAGAAAAAAAACACAATTTACCTTTTACTCCAATCCACATCAATCCTGGTCATGGATTGATATGGCATGGCTGAATGGGGAAATTGGGGCAGAAAAACATACAATTGAAATATTAACAAATGTCTGGGCAGATCACAGCCCCGTTAAAATAATTTGAAAAAGTAAAAAAAACCTAGACAAAGATGGAAGTTAAATTTGCAAATATTAAAAGAAAAAAAATTATTCAAAAATGTAGAAATGAATTGGGAGTTATTCCTTAAGGAAAATGCAAAAGAACAGACATCTATACACAAAATCTATGGGACACCATGAAAGCTTATTCCGGAATTATTATAGTGTATTCAGCAAAAAGAAACAAAGGGAAATGGGCACAACAGAAGATATTAGAGGAGGAAATTAAAAATTTAGAAATAGAATTACAAAATAAGCCACACAATGACAAAATTAGAAAGGATTGGATGTTAGCAAAACATAAATTAAACATATTATACCAGGAAGAAATGGTAAAGGGCCTAAAACTAACAAAACAAAACTCCTTTGAGCAAGCAAATAAACCGAGGAGGTAGTTGTCATATAGATTGAGAAAAGAGAGAGAAAAAAGATTAATATATCAACTTCAAGAGGAAACTGGTGAATTACAACATATCAATGGAATGGAAGAAAAAGATGCCTACAAGTTCTTTGAGAATCTGTATAAAGGGGAGCAAGTAGATGGAAAACAATTAAAGGAATATCTGAACGAAGAAGAAAGCCCGTCAATAACAGAGGACAAGAAATAAATATTGTCAAAAGAAATAATGAGACTAGAATTGAAACAGGCAATCCAAAAACAGAAAAATAATAAAACACCAGGCCCAGATGGATTTCCAGCAGAATGGTATAAAATAATAGATGAATTGAATGAATTGATAGAACCCTGGATGTTGGAGATGTATAAGGTACTGATGAAAGCAAAAATACCGGATTCATCGAGGGAAGCACACAATACATTACTATTTGAGGAGGTGCAGATAAAAAACAGATTCAGAACTATAGGCCAATCTCATTGTTAAATGCCGACTATAAAATATTCACAACAATAATAGCGGAGAGATGGAAAAAACTATTAAATGACTATATACACCCAAAAATGGATTTCTCCCAACAAGACAAATTAGGAATAATATCAGAATAATAGCAAATATCTTAGAGTACTATAAGGCGCATCCAGAGAAACAAGTGGCACTTGTTTTTCTGGATGCACAGAAGGCATTCGACAATTTAAATTGGGAATTCATGATGCAACAAATTAAGAATATGAAATTAGGGGACCAATTTGAAAGACTAATAGAAATGATATACTCCACCCTAAGGGCAAATATATTATTAAATGGGGAAAGTACAGAGACCTTCAAAATAATGAAAGGAGTAAGGCAAGGCTGCCCACTATCACCTCTGCTCTTTATCATGATGCTTGAAAGTCTGCTAATAAGAATTAGGCAAAATCCGGAGATAAGAGGAACTAAAATTAAGAGAGAGGAATATAAAATTCAGGCTTTTGCAGATAATTTGGTATTCATTATAGAAGATCCATTAGAAACAGGAAGTAGTTTAATTCGAGAATTAGAAAAATATGGAGATGTAGCAGGGTTAACGATTAATAGAGAAAAGATTAAAATGATAACTACAAATTTGAAGGAAGAACAAAATAAAGAATTAGAAAGGTTCGCCTGGTGCACCAATTGCATCCCTACCTGAACTGGGAGGATCTTACAACAGTCACTCATGCCCTCGTGACCTCAAGGGCATGAGTGACTGGACTACTGCAATGCACTTTACATGGGGCAGCCCTTGAAGAGTGTTCAGAGACTCTAGCTGGTCCAGAATGCAGCCGCGCGAGCGATCGTGGGTGCACCTCGGTACACCCATGTTACACCTATCCTCCGCGAGCTGCACTGGCTACCTATTGGTCTCCGGATACGCTTCAGGGTGCTAGTTATTACTTATAAAGCCCTACATGGTATTGGACCTGGGTACTTGAGAGACCGCCTTCTGCCGATTACCTCCCACAGACCCATTCGATCCCACAGATTAGACCTCCTCCGTATTCCATCTGCCGGCCAATGTCGGCTGGCGACCACTCAGAGGAGGGCCTTCTCTGTGGCTGCTCCGGCCCTTTGGAACAAGCTCCCCATGGAGATTCGGACCCTCGCCACCCTTCGGGCCTTCCGGACGGCCGTGAAGACCTGGCTGTCCCAGCAAGCCTGGGGTTGAGTTTCCCCCCCTACTCGAATTTGCTGTGTCTGTTGTGCTTTTAAATCGTTTGTATTGTCTGATTGTTTTTGTCTTACTTTTTGTAATTTCCCCTCCCTTGGCTTTTGTTCAGCCGCCCTGAGTCCCCTCGGGGAATAGGGCAGCCTACAAATTGAATAAATTCCAAATTCCAATAATAGGATTGCAAGTGACAAAGAAAGTTAAATATCTTAGAATATGGCTAATTGCAAAGTGCTCAACTATAAAAGAAAATAATTATACAAAATTAAAAGAAAGGGGGAAAAAGGAATTGCCCAACACCCCTTCATTGCATCACCCTCAGAAACTTCAACCAAAGGTAGCTGAGTCAAACACCTAGGATTTATACTTTGCCTATAGAGCCAGCGATGACCCCTACATAACCCCTACATGGCCCTATGAGAGTCTGACAACAGCCAATAGAATACATATTCTTGCACAGGAAGAGGAAGTTCAAGTGTAAAGCCCAAGAGGAGGTATTAAAAAAACCCCACTCTCAACTCCATGTAGTCAGCTGCCCAGAACCCATGTGGTTCTGCTTCAACTTTAAACTTTTTCAATCAGCCTCCATGTTTCCAGTGTCTTTCTCCCAGCTTGGAAATGAACCAGATGGATATTTCTTCCCACAAAAGGATTAGCTGGTGACATCACTGTTGCCCATGGGATGCAGAGTTGGGGGCTCCTTGTATGTCCCATTAATTTCAAGTATCAAGGTTATATTGTTGAGAATTCAGCTATGCTGATGCTGGAGGAAAGAACAAATGAGAGGGAGAGGAACGAGCACAAGGCCTTGCAATTTTCTCCAGTAGCCTGCTTGTCCTTTTATATTAAGTAGCCCTTCCCCTGGATTTGTCATGCAGTTTACTGACAAAAGTTTCCTTGCCTGCCTATTTGTACTATTCAGATGGTGATCTGAAATTGTTGTGTGACTAGTAGCTGGGCCTTCAGCCAGTTCTGAAGAACCGGTAGCGGAAATTTTGAATAGTTCGGAGAACTGGCAAATAGGTTAGCCCCACCCTCACTGCCTCCCAGCTGATCTTCTTTTGTTGTCCTGAACAGGAGAATGAAGCTGGAAAGCATGTTAGTGGGGTGGGGAGGGAATGTGGATTTTGCAGTATCCTTCCCCTGCCACGTCCACAAAGCCACACCACGCCCACAAAGCCATGCCCACAGAACCGGTAGAGATAATTTTTGAATCACAACACGGGCCTTAGCTCTTCTGCTAGCTGGAACAATATTGAGAGACAATAAACTTTTTGGGCACTCATAGTAGGAATTTTTTGCTTTTATTCTGGCGGGTAGTCTTTCAAAAGGTCTGGTTTTGCCTTCATTAGAAAAATTGGATAAGATGGATCTTACAGTGACACCCCAGTCGTACTGCCAATTTCAAACAGGACTTCTACTGCAGAAGCAATATTCCTCTGAATCACAATGCTAAGATCAAGCAGAAGGGGAAAATGATAAATACTGTATATCATTGTGGATCCTTGGTGCTCTCAAAGCTTTGTTTTTTTCTTGCAGATGTTATTATCAAAGATCAATGAAGTGCAGTGAAACTTCTGCAAGCTCCAATAACACCAAGTATCCACAGTTCAACCCTGAACTACATGTGGCCCTGGAGCTATGTATATTCTTGGAAAATGGGAAGAGGGTAAAAACATAATTGAAGTTATAACTGTCTCCCCTCAGTAAAGACAAACAGTGATGATGTAGTAGTAAACAGGAACTAAAGCATGATGCCCTTCCCACGTATATTTTTTTTAGGGATGTACCTGCACTTGTAAAGTAATGCACCTGTGAGGATACATAGCTTCACAAAGCCGAAAAGATGCCACAATGTCATCTATATTTCCTGTTGGACTTCCAAAGTGGATCTACAGCAGTGGTGGGTTTCAATTTTTTTTAGAACCTCTTCTGTAGGTGTGGCCTGCTTTGTGGGAGTGGCTTGCCAGCCATGTGACTGGGTGGGAATGGCTTGCCAGCCATGTGACTGGGTGGGCATGGCCAACTTGTAAAATGAGGCGAAACTCACTTAACAACGCTCTTGCTTAGCAACCAAAATGTTGGCTCAGAAACTCTGGCATTTGAAGCACGCAAGTCTTAAAGCTGTCAAGTTACAAGACCGTTGCACCCCTAACCCTTTAGAAAAAAAACCCCAGGGGTGTTCAAACTTGACAGCTTTAAGACTTGTGGACTTCAACTCCCAGAATTCCTCCTCTCGCTCTTCATCTTGATGATGTGCGGACGGGCGGGGGGAGGGAGCTGGAACCAGTTCTAAACGGCACTGTGGATTTGTGGAACCTCTTCTATAGAAGAGGTTAGAACTGGCAGTTTTAAGACTTGTGGACTTCAACTCCCAAAATTCCTCCTCCAGTCATGTTGGCTCAGGAACTCTGGCATTGAAGTGTGCAAGTCTTAAAGCTGTCACGTTACAAGACCCTTGCACCCCTAACCCTTTAAAAAAATAACCAGGGATGTTCAAACTTGACAGCTTTAAGACTTTAAGGTTTAGATAGGACTCTTAGAGGCAGGCGGGGTGATTGGTGAGCCAGCCAATCAGTGAGCGGCAGGCGGGGCAAGCATTGTGCGGACAGGCGGGGGAAGGGAGCTGGAACCGATTCTAAATGGCATGGTAGATTTGTGGAACCTCCTCTATAGAAGAGGTTAGAACTGGCAGGAACCCACCCCTGATCTACAGTCATTCTAAGACTTTGAACTGAAGCCAGAAAAAGTACTATGGAGGACTGAAGATCCACACCTACAGTATATGAATCAGAAATGTATAAACTGGAAGTGTCAGCTAAGCCTAACAAGAGAAAGCACACAGATCACACAGATCTTATAGTTTAATCACTTCTGTTTCATGAGCCAGGTTGAGAGAGAAGGCTGGTCCAGATGGCTTTTGAGTTAGAGAAACTTTGGCAAAAAAGTCAACACAGGAGAGGCTTCTTCGATAAGCTTCCTGCAGAGAACCAATCAATCAGTTGTTTCATAAACATAGCTCTTCTGAAGGGATGAAAGAATCCTCTAGCAGCTGTTATTCTCTGGTTAGCATCCCATTTTGGGGCTAGGAAGAGCCATCGATGGTACTTGTTCCTGTCACTGCTTGAGTAGCCTGTTCTGGGATGCCAGATGGGTTGGTCAAGATTGAAGTTGAAACACTCAGCTGGCGAAGGGAGCTCAGTACAGCTAAGGGGAAAAAATGTGCGGAGAGTATAAAATCACAAGACAACTCTAAAACTGTTTCTGCTCCTTTGCTCTGATAGGCTTCCTTAGGGAACAGAAATATTGAATCTTGCCAGAGCAAAGTACAGCAATACTTCTCTCCAAAGAAATAGCACCACAGAATGCACAAGTGGTATGAAACACACACTTGTACTCATGTTATAAACCTTCACATAGATACCGTCTTCATTCTTTTATTCTGTATATCCTGTTACATGCTTTCTGAATCCACCTATGCTTTATAGCGGTGTTTCTCAACCTTGGCACCTTTAAGACATATGAACTTCAACTCCCAGAATTCCTCAGCCAGCATTGCTAATAAACATTTTTTCTTTGAGAAAAGAACTGACATATCATAACAAAAAGAAAAGGTACAAAATCAAAGAAGAAGGTGAAATCCTATCATTACAACTATAATCTATATATATATAAGTGAAAACCACTTATGCGTCACCACGAAATCTCCAGAACCGTAAAGCCTACAAACTTGAAATTTGGCACGTATGTTCCTCTTAGCTTCTAAGTGCCCCTTAGAAAGGATTTTTTGAAATGACCATCAGAGCATTAGTATTTCTTATATTATTTTTAACATGCTATGATGCTAAGGAATTAGATGTTCTACTCTCCCTCCCCACCTGAAAAGAACTCTATTCCAACTGCCACTTGGGCATGGGCAGCACATGACTCATCTGGCCTGTGGGCTGGGATGAGGATCAATGGGGCCAGGCTGAGGGAGAAAAGGGATAAGATAGAAAAGGCCTCTGTGGGGCAAGCCTGAGGGAGAGAAGGTGGATAGGAGAGAAGAGGAGAGGCTTCTGTGGAGCAAGCCCTCAGGAGAGAAGGGGTGAGGAGAGGCCAATCGTAACTACTCATTAATGTTCAAGCTTTAATTGTCAATTTTTCAAGCCCAATCAAATAGTTCCAAAGTGAAGCACGGGTATCCAACCAACTAGTAGAACTATATAGAACATTAGAACAAATAACAACTGAACAACTCCATACTGGATTAAAGTTTAAATGTTAAACTGCCCTTTGCACCCAGAACCATCCTAACTGAAAACGAAAAGGAAGTCAATGACTCACTGGGTCGCAGTGCCGGAAGTGAACAGTATTGTTCCAGCCAGGCCAAAGATGTCTGACCGAGGCTTTCTAGGCTGCTGGTGGAGACCATCCCGTTGAAGGACTCAAAGAGAGGCCGCATGATGATGCTGAACTGATGGAGGAGGAGCAGTTAAGGAGCCAGCTTTGGGTTTTGTTTTTTTCTCTCTCTCTGCTACCTTTGCTAAGTGGCAAATTAGATACCCTGCTGTCATCTGTGCCTTGCACAAGGAATACTTGAATCATTGCAAGAAATACTTAAACCATTGGCAATTTCAGAGAACGGTTATTCTGGACAATGCAGATTCCCTTTCAGGAGTGCAAGCAGCCTCCTCCCCAAAGGATACAACCCAGAACTTCCAATTCTGTAAGGTGCACAAGCGGACGTATTCGTCAAACATATGTCGCATCTGGTCAAAACGCTGGCGGGTGATGGGCACCCCCGTATCAGGCAACTGCTGCTGGCAGAGGCTAAAGAAGAAGAATGACAAGTTAGGGAGAAGCCTGGATTTCACACAAAAGCCAGGTGCTACCATCTCCACGGCCTCTGGCCTGTGGCTCCCCCCCTTTACTGTATGCCCAATTGGCCATGCCAGAGCTCCATGTCAGCAACCAAAAGACACCCAAATCACTTTCTTTGCCAAAGAAAGCCAGTGGTCCTCCCAGCAGGCCTACTTGATGGAAACGTTCAGCTCCTCAATTTGATCCCGCAGGCGCTGGGTTTCATCCTGCAGGGTAGCGCGTTCCTGCTGCAGCTTGCAGATGTATTCTGCTGTTTTCTGCAGGGTTGTGGCCTTGCTGATCTGCATAGTGGGGTGAAGGAAGGGAGGAAAAATGTGTTTGGACAGCTTCCCTGGCCCGGCAGCCTCCACACACACACAGCTCCTATAACATCTGCTTTGCCTGCCAGCTGTGGATTACAAAGCTTGCAGAACTCATCCTTCAGATTAAGGATGGCTGACAAGACCAAAGAAGAAGATTCTCCAAAATGGCGTCAAGAACTGCAAGGGTAATTTTGTGGCCTCTGTTGAGGAAACTGGCAAGGATCAAGAACGGCCGATCAGCACTCACCTTAAGGCTGGGCTGGGCACTCAGAGTGCTCACTAGGCCATGTAATGTGTCAAACCCCAGTTTGATGTTAAAACGGCGTTTCTGCTCTGCAGAAATGTGGATGATTCTGCGGCTCTCAGTCTGGGAGGGAAGAAGGGAATTTTCAGTGTAAAACTTAGATGTTCAAATGGGACTAGAATTTCCATTGCTAACCAGTGTGGATGTTAGGTGAGTGTGCTCAATTTTACAACCTTTCCTGCCAAAAGTTAAGCAAATCACTGGTTGTTAAGTGAATCTTATGGTCATTAAGTGAATCAGCACCACCCCAATTGACTTTGCTTGTCAGAAGCTGGCTGGGAAGGTCTCAAATGGCAAACGTGAGCCCAGGATGCTGCAACTCTTCCAAATACATACCAGCTGTATTGTTTTGATAAAATGAACATAGGGTGGCTATGATGGTCGTAAATGTGAGGACCGGTGCTAAAACAGCTTTTTTCAGTGCTGTTGTAACTTTGAAAGTCACTAAGTGAATGGTTGTAAGTTGAGGACTACCTGTATGTAGCTCCTGAATCACATTGCCAAAATCTGGTATCAAATGGTCATATAACTGGAATGCATTTCCTGCTAGGTTTCCATAGGAAAAAAACAAAGGAAAAAGCCGCTAAACTGTTTTCTTGTAGGACTGATCAAATAGGGCTTTAAAACAAAAATATTGATAGGGTTTTTAGGTTTCTACTGCCTTGGAAGCTGAGCATTTCGAACAGGGTACAAGAAGGCAGTTTCATTTTCAGGTTGCCCCTTTGTTCTTTGACACAGTCACAAGCTGTGTTTTTTTTTTACGAGTTCCATCCCTAATGATTGATTTTATGCATGTATTTCTAAAAACCGTCTAGAGGACAGCAAGGAAAATGTCACAGACCAATGAAGCATATGAGAAATAAGCTGCGATAAATCAGAGGGTTTTTACTAATGAGGGGTCATTGGTGCTCTCCCTTATGAGTTTATTATTGCTTCACAATTCACTAATCTCTGGGTTTGACAGGGTTAATATGATCTGAGGGAACATGATCTTACCTTGCTTGGTTCTGCCCTAGTTTGGCTTGCATAGAGAGGGGATGAAACTAGTCCCTCAAGGAAGACAGGAGGTCCCTGTGTCATTCTTTGGTTATTGGCTGCTGGAGGGGGGGGGGGAGGACAGAAGAAAACATACAATTATTGATTGCTACTGAGCATTCACAGACTTCTTCTATGGAACATATATTCAGGCAGAACACTGTCCAGAATAGATAGAACTACTGGTTGATTGTAGATCAGTGTTTCTCAACCTTGGTGACTTTAAGTCCTGTGGACTTCAACTCCCAGAATTCCTCAGCCAGCTGGCTGGGGGATTCTGGGAACACTGTTGTAGATGCTGGTTTCTAATGACTCACCACAAGTAGGAGTGGGGGAGAGGCGTTCCATCTTGGGGACAAGCAATGAACCTGTTGATGCTGTGGTTGCAATGGACTGCGAAGGGCTGGAGATGGGGGACAGCTGAGGGCTGAGCTCTGTTATTCGGGGCAAAAAGCTGGCGGGTTCATCACCAAATGTGTTGCGCTTCAGAAAGGAAAGGAAAAAACGGTTAGCACCGTACAAGGGAACATTAAGCATAGGAGTGTCCATGGAACCTTCTGCCACCAGATACTAAAAATTACTCTAGAAAGGAGAACAGATTCATGGAAGAGAAATCTATTAGCTATAGTCCTGATTTCTAAACAGCCAGGAATGGAATTTCCAGCGTTGGAAACAGTATACAGCAGAGGTGGGTTTCTGCCAGTTCGGCCCGGATCGGGCGAACCGGAAGTGGCGGTGGCGGGAAGCTCTGCCCACCCACCCAGACATTTCTGCAGATGTGCAGAAGCATCATGCATGTGCAATGTGCACACCAGCGAACCAGTAGTAAAAAAAGTGGAAACCCCCCACTGGTATGTAGTACTTGGGAATAGCAGTTTTTTTGGACAAGCAGCGAATTGATATCTGCCTCCAGCTCTGTTGATGAACTTCCCAGAAGAAGATAATGTGTCCAGTCACCAGTGGAGAAAAGAAGCTGAACAACCTGGGACTTTCTGTCTATGAAGTGCTACCATTCTTCCGTTACAATTTCTCCTCTAATAAAAGCTAGTATTGGCAATCTAGGTGTGGGATGTATGTTGGTTCATTTCACCCATGGTTGGGGCAGTTTCCCCTCCAACTGTCTAACATGATATCCTCCGACATAGAATAGAATAACAGAGTTGGATGGGACCATGGAGGTCTTCTAGTCCAACCCCCTGCCTAGGCAGGAAACCCTACACCATTTCAGACACTTCAGACATCAACCAGGGTTTTTCACTTTCTCCTGAAATCCCAAGTTTTAGTATACCAAACTGTCCAGGTGAGATACAACTCCATTCCTTTCAGTTTTGGAAGCACTTTATCTTAACCTTTTTCCAAACCCAAAAACACCCCCCCCCCAAAAAAAAAGATTCATTCTCTCACCAACACCTACCAGGGTCTCAGGTGCTGTGGCAGCCACGGTGTGGCTGGGAGCAGCCAGGTTCTCTAAACTAGGTTCTGTTTTTGCTGTAAAAAGAGGTAAAATTAAGTCAACCCATTTAGAGACCACAGTAAGGTTTACACAAGCTGCATAAGCCTAAACCAAGGACAAGAAAGTCCAATCCCTGCATTCATGTAAGATGTGATGGTGCAGCAGATAAACCATGCTGAATGAATGATTGGATTCACACAGCATCCTGACACCTGCACTCCCATATTATGCTGAACCACAGACTGCCCAATTTCATTTTAACCTAGGTTAATATGTTGTGTGAATCCAACCAAACAGTGCTTTCAAATTTAATCAGTGCTCAGGATGCTTTAACTCTAGTGCAGCTGAGGTATAGTTAAGGAGGGAGGTCTCTCTTCCAAATGGAATCTTGTCCCCATGAACAGCATGAAGCTTAGCTAGAGATGGGGCTAGCCTTTTATTTCCCTGAAGGTCTTTCTGGGTTACTGAAAGAAAGATGCTAATGTTTTCTTAGGTAACAGGGAAGGGGCATCCTGATGGATCCCCCCATGTTGTGGAGCACCTGTACATCAGGAAAGAAACAAATCTTGCTTTATCCCTCTGTCACATAGCTACTAGTTACAGCTTTTTCATCAGGCAGCAAGATCTTTCTGACCTTGTCTGGGCTTGAAAGCTAAGCAGGGTTAGGCCTCGTTAGTACTTGGAGGGGAGACCTCTTATGGAATAGCAGGTCCATATGTTAGACAAGGAAGTCAAAATAACATCTAGAAAAAGAAAATTATTCCTCTACTTTTGCCGTACGTCCAAAGAATGAACCTGAAGGGATCCTGACTCAAATCTTTTTACTTCATTAGGGCTACAGATCTGAAATGGAGAATGGTCCATTGCCAAAGATTACCGTTACCCAACTAAGAGCAGGAACGGCTAACAATCCAAAAATAAATGGATCATTGGCATGCAATTTTGTTATTTTGTTCTGGATTTCAAGAGATGGTCTCTCTTTCCTTTTTACTCTGTGTGCGCTCATTCTTAAATCCGATGATGGGAACTATTATTTTTAACATTTATATGTGCCCAGTTGAAAGGCAATAATGGCCTGAAAAACAGGATAAAAACATTTTATTCATTTATTTGTATCCCACCTTTTATTATTTTTACAAATAATTCAAAGTGGCAAACATATTCATCTTCCTCCTCCCTCTTCCTATTTTTCCCACAACAGCAGATCTGTGAGATGAGTTGGGATGAGGGAGAGCGACTGGCCCAAAGTCACCAGCTGGCTTTCATAAGTAAAACAAGACTAGAACTCACGGTCTCCAGCTTTCTAGCGTGGTGCCTTAACCACTAGACAAAACTGTCCAACATATAGATGAGGATGAGGATTTATACACCACTTTTTAATGTTTTAGCTAGAGTCTAGAGAAGCTTGTTGTGTTCCACCAAAAGTCTAAAAGATTTTTCTTTTGGTCTCTCCATTGACCACTAGGGCACATCCATACAGCTGTTTTGCCATATTCCTCCCAAGCTATTAGGAAATCATGCTTCCCTCACATTCATCTTCATTGTGCTGTGAAAACAGGTGTGGGCTACCCTGCTTCCCACTCACTTTTAAATGTCCCATTCTAATCTAGGGGAAGTGACTGGTGCTTTCCTCTTCTCAAATCTCAGTCCTGACAGTTAGAACAATTAATCAGTGGAACAACTGGCCTCCAGAAGTTGTGAATGATCCAACACTGGAGGTTTTTAAGAAGAGGTTGGAAACCATTTGTCTGAAATGGTATAAGGTTTCCTGCCTGAACAGGGAGGTTGGGCTAGAAGATCTCCAAGGTCCCTTCCAACTCTGTCATTCTGTTAATCTGTTAATCTTCCACCACATGGAAAGGATCTTCCAACGGTAACACAACTGTCTCCTTATTGCATGCACAATTATGTTTTCCTTTTTTTTCTTTTCTATCACATACAATCAAGATCAAGTGAGTTACTAATACCACGCTATAAAGCCCTAGCAGGACCACACCTAGAGTACTGCATCCAGTTTTGGTCACCACGCTATAAAAAAGATGTTGAGAGACTAGAAAAAGTGCAGAGAAGAGCAACCAGTATGATTAAGGGACTGGAGACTAAAACATATGAAGAACAGTTAAAGGAGCTGGGCATTGCTAGGCTAGTGAAGAGAAGGACCAGCAGAGAAATGATATCAGTGTTCCAATATTTGAGGGGCTGCCACAGAGAGGGGGGGGGATCAAGCAATTTTCCAAAGCACCTGAAGGCCAGACAAGGAATAATGGATGGAAACTGACCAAGGAGAGATTCAGCCTTGAAATAAGGAGGAACTTTCTGACAGTGAGAACAATCAACCAATGGACAGAAGTTGCCTTCGGAAGTCATCACTCAAGACTTTTAAGAAGAGGTTGGATTTGCCATTTGTCAGAAATGGTGTAGGGTCTCCTGTTTGAGCAGGACTAGATGATCTATAAAGTCCCTTCCAACTCTGTTAATCTGTTAAGCACACAGTGAGCTGAACTTTTAAAAGAATGCTTTTTAACTTTGGTTCCACTAGTCAATTGTTCAAGTGCTAGGTGGCAGAAAGTGTTAGGGTTTTGTTTTTTCTTTGTTTTTGTTTTTTTAATTTGTTCAGTCAAAGATGCAGCTGTCAAAAGCTGGAGATGGAGAACAGAACAAGGTTTGACTAAGGAGAGCCGTGTGACAGCTGTAAAGTTCCCCAAACCCTCCGTGAAGAGAGGGAGGGAGGAGCCAAGACTGCCCGGGTACAATGGAAGGTGGAAATGACTTTGGGAAACAGGAGGAAGAGCAGCAGATTAGGCAATGGACAAGTAAGAGGCAGATGAGTCTGCAGAAGGAATGTGGGCATGGCAAAGTTCTCAGAAAGGACCCTCCCTAGTTTCTTCTGCAGAGGTAGGGGAGAGGGGAGAGAGAGGAGTACTTTCACACCTGCAAGATTCAGTTAATGCAACCTTACAATACAAATAGAGCTTGTGCTCCTGGATGCGCTATTTGTCTGCGCTAACTGGCAAGCCTGACATCTGGGAGGAGCTGCCATTGGAAATAGAATTCTCTGCTATCAGGCTACAGAAGTACAAGAGCCATTATACTTTCCATTATACTTTCCATTATACTTTCAATTACATGCAAAGATGGGCTAGTCAATTTCAGGACTTTGCACTCCTTTGACTGACACAAAATATAATCTATAAAACATGCAGAGGAGTCATCTACAATTTAAATGGCTTCTCCTATAAATTCATTGGCTGAAGTGGTAACCAGTACACTAACCAGTCAAATCGATCTATTACTTGTAAAAATAGTTCAGAACCAGAAAAAGATTGCAATCTTCTACATGTCTACTCAGAAGTAATGTTATTAATGATACACTTTTCTTTGAGTTCTTGGAACTTATCAGTTGCTTTAATTCATTTATATGTACTGTTTTATATTTATTGCACTCTTTTGTAAACCACTATGTCAGAACTGATTTGACAGTATGCAAATAGAATAAAAATGAACGTTCAATATGCTATTCAGAACTAATCTTACTAATAATGCATTTATCCTTGTATTCCTAACACTGATTAGTTATTGGTTGCTTTCATTCATTTTTAACTTCTGCATGTTTTTGTTAACTCTTTTGTAAACTACTATAGGTCTGTACTGTTTTGGCAGTATGCAATAGAAAGTAAGTTCAATAGGATTTAGTCTTTGAAAAGAATAAGCAATTTAGGTCCATGCATGCTTTGACCATGATTTGGAAGAAATGATTTGGAAGAAATGATTTGGATGCTTTCATATAAGCCCAGCGTCTCTTTATTATTCATTAAAAGAGATGCTTTGCCCAAATGTAGTACAAAACAGTATTTCCAAATCATTTTAAAGTATACACAGTACCTTCCAAATGCATTGCTTCTATGGTCTCCAAAATTCTCAATAGGACTTTGGCTACTAATAGTCCAAAACCCAAAAGGTTTCTGTTTGAATTGTTGACTTATTTGTAGAACTGAATCAAACATGTCTTGGCAACCTCCTAAACATATAAAGGGAACAGGACTGTGGCCAGCTAAAGAAATGGTGCATGGATTGGTATATGAGAAATGTCATTTTTGGTAACTAATAAGTGCCAACCATTTTTTTTAAAAAAACAAGCAAAATGCATGCAATATAGATCTTAGAAGAGGATATCTATTCTTTCTTTTTCAGCACAATTTAATGCAACATATTTTCTCAAAACATATTTATCATCTGTGCTTTTATACATAGTAATAACAATAATGGAATAGATTCAGGATCATGCTTATATTCAGTGATATCTACTTGATATTAAATGTTGCATGGTTCATGTCAAATCTCCCTTAAAAGTAAAGGTTCCCCTCGCACATATGTGCTAGTCATTCCCGACTCTAGGGGGCATTTCAAAGCCAAAGAGCCAGCACTGTCTGAAGACGTCTCTGTGGTCATGTGGCCAGCATGACTAAAGGTCAAAGGCGCATGGAACGCTGTTACCTTCCCACCAAAGGTGGTTCCTATTTTTCTACTTACATTTTTACATGCGTTTGAACTGCTAGGCTGGCAGAAGCTGGGACAAGTAATGGGAGCTCACTCCGTTATACAGCACTAGGAATTCGAACCACCAAACTGCCAACCTTTCTGATCAACAAGCTCAGTGTCTTAGCCACTGAGCCATCGCGTCCTTCTAATAGAATAGTTCAGGTTCATGCTTAATTAATGGAATCTAATGAAATAGATTCAGGCTCATGCTTGGATTCAGTGATATCTACTTGATATTCAATGTTGCATGATTCATGTCAAATCTCCTTTAAATACACTATATTGCCAAAAGTATTCACTCACCCATCCAAATAATCAGAATCAGGTGTTCCAATTACTTGAAGAGCTGAGGTGGCGCAGTGGTTAAATGCAGCACTGCAGGCTACTTCAGCTGACTGCAGTTCTGCAGTTCGGCTGTTCAAATCTCACCGGCTCAGGGTTGACTCAGCCTTCCATCCTTTCAAGGTGGGTAAAATGAGGACCTGGATTGTTGTTGGGGGCAATATGCTGACTCTGTAAACCGCTTAGAGAGGGCTGAAAGCCCTATGAAGCGGTATATAAGTCTAACTGCTATTGCTATTGCTATTGCTACTTCCATGGCCACGGATGTATAAAATCAAGTACCTAGGCATGCAGACTGTTTTTATAAACATTTGTGAAAGAATGGGTCGCTCTCAGGAGCTCAGTGAATTCCAGCGTGGAACTGTGATAGGATGCCACCTGTGCAACAAATCCATTCGTAAAATTTCCTCACTCCTAAATATTCCACAGTCAACTGTTAGCTGTATTATAAGAACGTGGAAGTGTTTGGGAATGACAGCAACTCAGCCATGAAGTGGTAGGCTACGTAAACTTGTCCAACATCAGTGTGTGACCTCACAAATGCACTTCTGGAAGAATGGTCAAAAATTCCCACAAACACACTCTTAAACCTTGTGGACAGCCTTCCCAGAAGAGTTGAAGCTGTTATAGCTGCAAAGGGTGGACCGATGTCATATTGAACCCTATGGATTAGGAATGGGAGGTCACTTACAGTAAGTTCATATGCGAGTAAAGGCAGGTGAGCGAATACTTTTGGCAATATAGTGTATGTCTAAATCTGGATTTCATCCAATGCTTTAAACTAGTCTGAACATGCTATTAAGTAAAATGAAAATAAGATCTTCTTGAATGCAAGTCATTCTTTAATTAGACTTTGCAGTCTTAATCCCAATGCATTCCCAGCCTGGCAAATCCCCTCAGGAAATATTTTGCCTCGTATTCCTACCTGTGCTCAGCAGCTCTGTCAGACATTGGTCAGATATTGTTGCAGCAAGTGGGGGGACAGGAAGTCTTGGGGATCTCTTGTTCTTGACCGTTGCACCCTTGGTCTTGGGCCTGTCACTTCCAGATGGGGACTGTCCTCTGGCCAGGCCAGAAATTGGCAGACTAGGGAGCAGATGTGATGCATTGAAGGGAGAATGGTATCCAGATGGCAAGTCTAAATTGTAACCTGGTATATTTGGGGGAAAACAGGCTGTGGAGAGGGATGGGGAATTAGGACAAGAAAAGAGAGGGGCAGATGGGTAGTGGAACTTGGAGCAAGGGGCTGACAGTGGTGGGCAAACTGGCTGTTGGCTGAACAAAGGGGCTCTGGGCAGGGAGGCAGGACAGTAAGATCCATAGTGGTCAAGGCTGAGCCATTTGTTGGGGAGTGTGTAGGGAGGCAGGGGCTTCTGCTTGCGATCAGGACCAAAATTGTTGGGGGAGGTTGAGGGGGAAGGAATGGGAGGGATCTCAGGGCTGAGGAAGGCACCAGGTGAACCAAGCTGAGCTGGGCAGCCACCTGCAGACTGAAAAAGAAAAGAGAGGAGAAAGAGGCTGCAGCAGCAACAACAAAAAAGGTTAATTAACATATCCTCCCAGCTCATTGTTGAAGTGGGCAGCCAACCAGAGAAAGGGAAAAGTGGCAGAAAGTCAAAAAGAGGAAGGCTCCAAATTCTATCTGACCTATAGAAACCCAAACTGCTCTATCCGAAATGCTTTGGCCTTTGAAAGTTTATTTAGCACTTAGAATAACTCTCCTGATTTGGATCGTTGTAAAATCAGCCAAATGAAGTAAAATAGAATAACCGCTGGCAATTTTTGAGCTAAATCCTGCAGTACTGTGGATCTGAATTTTACAAGTGGGAAATAATAGTGGGGTGGTTTATTCATATTTAGATCACCAAAATGTTGCCACTTTATATACTCTGTTGTACTCCACCCCATTACTAGGGATGTGATAGGCAAGAATTGATCCTTGATCTTCAACTTATTTTCCCTGCCCAAATAACACTTTGCACATGAATCTGTTTATTATTCCACATTCAATTTATACTGAGAATTCCTGCAAATGGGCAAATGTCTCCCTCTTAAAGTCTGGATACAGCAGGAATGTAGGCTGAACCCAGACTGAGTTGGAAAGGGCAGAAAAATACAAAAGGAGAGAACAGGCCCCAAAACTATAATGTTTCCCCAAAAATAAGACAGGGTCTCATTTTCTTTTGACCACCGAAATAAGCGCTTGGCCTTATTTTCGGGGAGGTCTTATTATTTTTGAGATGCAGGAGGCACCAAGCGTGGTCACCTCATGGCTGCTGCTGGGTTGCAATATTTTTGAGGGGGGGCTTATTTTCAGGGGAGGGCTTATTTTAGCGCATGCGCTCAAAAGCCCGATTGGGCTTATTATACGGGGCGGTCTTATTTTCGGGGAAACAGGGTAAATCAAAACCTAGGGTGGAGGATTGGAGAAACAGATGGCCATCCAGCTTGCACACCTGAAGACGAGGGCTGCTCAAGTTAGGCGAACTGGCAGAGCCTGTGGGAAGCAAGGCATTGGACGGGCTGGGAAGAAGGTTGCTACCACCACTATCAAAAAGGGTGTCTGGCAGGGGCAGAAAGCAAGGCTGATCTGTGTAGCTCAGAGGGGTTTGTGCAGGCACTGGCCGAGGGCTGGAGAAGAAATCTAGAAAACAAAAGAGAGACCTAGTCGGTTAGACAGTTTTATACGCCACAAAAACATTCCAAATTTGACAGGAGGCATACATGATATAGATTCAAGCTGCTTACATGCTCCGTGCTTTACTTTATTACTGTGGAATCAAGAGTTATGGAATTATGAAAGTCTCCAAACATTAGGAATTGCAGTATTTATGTAGACCTCAGGCTATTTCCGCCCCATCTCTATAAAAAGGCAGTCCAATTTGAATAGTGTCGAGAATACAATATTAGTTCCTTTCAAACATATATTCAGCTAAAAAACAGAAATCTTCCCAGAGTGATTGAGGAACTCTTTCAACTGGGTAACAAACACATCATGCGAACAGAAAAATGAATTAATTCAGCAAGAAGGTTAAGGGTGTGGTGTGGGAAAGCAGTGATAATATAAATTATAAAGACACACAGAGAGTTTTTCCCCTGAATGCCATCACTCTGCTAAGCAACTAATTCTCACAACACTGTCAAATTATCTACTAAGACTGTATTACTATTATTCTTCTCTTCCTTCCTAGTACCCATCTCTTTCCTAGTACCTATCTCTTTCCACTTATGACTATAACCATGTTGCTTGTATTTTTAAAATTTATATTGTTTTATTTGTTTCCTAGTATAATTTAATACAATAGCAGAGATGGAAGGGACCTTGGAGGTCTTCTAGTCCAACCCCCTGCCTAGGCAGGAAACTCTATACCATTTCAGACAAATGGCTATCCAACATCATCTTAAAGACTTCCAGAGTTGGGGCATTCACAACTTCTGAAGGCAAACTGTTCCACTGATTAATTGTTCTAACTGTCAGGAAATTTCTCCTCAGTTCTAAGTTGCTTCTCTCTTTGATTAGTTTCCACCCATTGCTTCTTGTTCTACCCTCAGGTGCCTTGGCGAATAGTTTGACTCCCTCTTCTTTGTGGCTTCCCCTGAGATATTGGAACACAGCTATCATGTCTCCCCTAGTCCTTCTTTTCATTAAACTAGACATACCCAGTTCCTGCAACCCTTCTTCATATGTTTTAGTCTCCAATCCCCTAATCATCATTTGATTGCTTATTAATAACCTATGACTATCACTAGGTGTTGTATCTTATGATTCTTGATGAATGTATTCTATTTTATTTTTCTTTTATGTACACTGAGAGCATATGCACCAAAGACAAATTCCTTGTGTGTCCAATCACACTTAGTCAATAAAGAATTATATTCTATAATGTGATATCCAATTTGGATCCTGGATTATACCGTAGCTAAACAGAAGTGCCTTACCTGGGAGACACCTTCAGTTTATAAGTTTACCTTCCTTAACCAGGGCTCTAGGTATTGTCCGAACTCAAACTTGAGTGGTGAGCTCAGCTAAGTTTAACTGCTGACCTTAGAAGTTCACGAGTGGATCCAAGAGCAACTATAACAAAAAAGACCTGATCCAGTTGAAGCATCTCTGCTGCTCTTGAAGTTTTTTTCTTACTTATGGGAATATGTAAAATGAGATAAGAGTACCAGGAGGTTATCCCAATTGGATTACTACAGTAACTTTATTTTATAAAAAGGAGATGTCTGGGATTCAGGCCCTGTAAAGATAGGTAAAATATTGCTCTGACCAGGGAGGACAAGCTTACTAGGTTTCTTGCTCGTGGATGGTACTCATGGATATTTGTATTCAGAATTAGGACCAGACTTTAGTTAATTTATTGTTCGAAGTTATGTGAATGCAGAAAACTCTGTGTGTGTGTTTGTGTATGAGAGAGAGAGACAGAGAGACAGACAAAGACAAAGATACAGAGATACACACACATACACAGAGAGACAGAGAGACAGAGAGACAGACAGACAGACAGACAGACAGACAGAGATACACAGAGAGATACAGATGCAGAGATACCGAGAGAGACAGAGACACACAGAGAAAGATACAGAGATACACAGAGAGAGAGAGACAGAGACAAACAGAGAGAGATACAGAGATACAGAGAGAGAAAGATGCAGAGAGACAGAGAGAGACAGAGAGAGACAGAGAGAGACAGAGAGAGACAGAGACAGATACAGAGATACAGAGAGAGATACACAGAGAGATACAGATGCAGAGATACAGAGAGAGACAGAGACAGACAGAGAAAGATACAGAGATACACACAGAGAGAGAGAGAGAGACAGAGACAGACAGAGATACAGAGATACAGAGAGAAAGATACAGAGACAGAGAGGGATGCAGAAATACAGAGACAGAGACAGACAGAGAGAGAGACAGAGAGAGAGACAGAGGTACAGAGACAGAGAGAGATACAGAGATACAGAGAGAGAGACAGAGACAGAGAGAGATGCAGAGAGAGAAACGGAGACAGAGATACCAAGAGAGAGAGATACTGGAGGTGGCTAATGGACTGAGGGATTCTACCTCCACCCCATTTACACCTTGCTCCCTTCCTTAGCTCTCTTTCAATTTTAATGTTAATATTTATTATTTTAATATCTTACTGTTTTATTCTATTGTTTTTACTCTATTGTAAGCCACTTAGAGTCACCTCCAGGTGAGATGGGTGGAACAGACATTTAATCAATGCATAGATAAATCAGCCCACACAGCCACTGAGCTTAAGAGACATTGCACCCCCTTCCTGATGCTGATGGTGCTGCCTTGGAGAAGCCACTGCACTGTTCTCACCTGGCCAGAGATGGTTGGAAGGCAGATGGCTGGGTTTTGTAGCAGCAGAAGCAGCAGCAACAGCAGCACACCAGGGAGAGTGGCTGCAATTGTGAAACAAGCATTTTCACCACATAGAGAAGCAATCATGTGTCAGATCCTACCCATGGGCCACAAAAGTATTAGCCGACACCTTCCAGCCCTGACCACAAAAGGGTAATGGATGCTGGGGGATAAAATTGCCACGTTTGCAATCTCTACGCAAAGAAGATTATAGTCTACTGCAGGGGTGTCCAACCTTGGCACTTTAAGATGAATGGACTTCAGCTCCCGGGATTCCCTAGCGAGCTTCAAGTCTTAAAGTTGCCAAGGTTGGACGCCCCTGGTCTAGTGAATTTCTGGTGAGTTAGCTTTGGAGAACTGAGGGGGGAAAGCCTTCCACTTAAAAAGTGTGCTAAGAATCAAAGCTTCCTTTTAGAAATGATTCTTGTGGTCTTTTAGGTTTATTTCAGTAATAAGCAACGTGAGTGCATGTCTGTGTTAAATAGCAATAACCCACAGTATCGATGAAGTAGGGCATCCAATATTTTGTATTCTGGGGCCATACTTGGTCATGGCTGAGTGAAGCACCATACTGGCGCAGTGGCTGGAGCTAGGGGGCAACACATGGATGAGGCCAGCAGAAAGGCTAAAATCATTTCATGTAAACTTACAACTAATTCAAACTGATGCTTATGAAACGCAGCTGATACTCCCTGTGTTTAATAATTTTCCCCTTCTGACATAAGGAAAATCATGTAGCAGATCTGTGGAGCTTGCCCCAATGATTGCTTGGGTCCACATACGATTTTGGAGCCTCAAAATGTAAAACTCCCATAGTCGTGGAAGAAAACATGGCAAGTGTAGGCCTCCCACAAATCCACAAACACTGTTTGGTCAGGAGAGAAGGAACCAAACAATCTTTGTTGTAAAGAAGGTCAAACACAATTTTTGTTGTATACATGGTGTACAATGACAATAAAGGCTGTACCACGCACCTCCCTGGAGGTATCAAACAGGTCTGTGTCTGCTTTCTTGCGCCTGCTTTGCGTGCAGCCTGTGGCTAACCACATCCCATGGTCTTCCCGAAGCTGAGCCCCGTGACCCAGCTGTGGCTTTACTCTCCCTTCCTGTCCCTGCAGCATAACTCTCGTTTCTGGAGGGTCAGACAGCCCAAACCGCTGCCTTGGCACTTTCGGAGTTGCGTGAAATGGGCATAGTCATTCCGAGCCTCTTTTCTTCCTCAATCCAAAGTGGAAATTTTGAAAACCACAACCCCACATCAAGCACTCTGAAGATTTTTCCACTCGATGTGTGGGGGTTGTTCTTTTTCCGATGTTGATTCCCAATTTTAAATTGACCGACCTCAGTCATTTTTGTGACCTAGAACCTTCATTTTTAGTAATATAGAATTGGCATGGGTGAAAAGCAGGGAGATTGTGCACAAGGGGAAGACGAGTGTGCCCGCATACACACACACACACACACACACACACACACACACACACACACACACACACACAGGCAAGGGAAGATTAGAATGTCTGAGGTTGCATCAACCACTTAGTAAATTTATTGGGAACTGCATCTACAATACTGGCTCAGTTTACACGGCAGCTAAACTAGTTTTAGGTGCTATAATGCTTGGAAGCCCAGATGCTGCTTTAGCATGTTTTACAAACTTAAGGCATCATGTTACAGTATAACACAATGTGGTTTGTTTGGGCATAACATGTCACATGAATGTAACAGTTGTGTTTTGCTGAAGTGGGTTTAAAGTCTGTTTTTAAATTAACTTCACTATCTTGTGAATAGAATTACAAAAACCAAAATGCTACCCAAGCAAGTAAGAAACATGTTTATGTGACAAAATCCATTTCTTCACAATGTAGCAACTGCTGGAGGTAGACCATCCTTTTCATGAGCATACGTGACACAAAAGAACTAAACGGCTATAAATGTGTCAAAACGTTTCAGCTAAGGCAACTGACCACACTCATTTTGCCAGTTTCTTCAAGTGAGGCCAACAGTTGTTTTCTAAAGTTGGCTGCTACTAGGAATATACAAGTTAGAACTTTGTGACAAAGCCTAACATTAAGACAATTAATATAAAAAGAGTGTTTTGGTGGCAAAAATGTTTCACTGAGGCATGCTACATCTACATAAGGTTTAGGCTTTAATGTATTGTATTGAAAAGATCTGAAAAACCTAAGGTATTTTTTTTTTTGGAGAAAACAGTCTTCCTGTTTCCACTGAAGAATTCATAATATACTTATCACAATACATAGGAGGCCCTGTGGATTTTACTTTGCCAGCTGTTGCTGACATTAGGAGGCGGGGCATATCTACGTTTAAAGGCCATTGAGCTAGTGGCACCCAAAGGCAGGTGGCCAGCATAATGTCACAGAGTGTTGTTACCTTCCCAACAAAGTGGTACTTATTTATATACTTGCATTTGCATGCTTTTGAGCTCACCCCATTGCGTGGCACTCAGGTCTCAAACCTAGACTGCTGGCTTTCCAGCTGACAAGCCCAGTGCCATAACTGCTGAGCCCTCTGCTGCCCTATTATAATATTATAATGCAAGTAAATAAATCTCTCCAATAAGATTTATTGGTATCTTTCATTTTAATACATACGGTATATAGCTAATCCTTCAAGAGCAACCTATCTAAAGTTGGATTAGTAAGATTTGGATCTTGTGTCCATAGACTTCTACTTTCCTTTAACTCTTTAGAAACATTATAGAATCCAGAACTGATGCAGGCAGTCGCCCACGTATACCATAGGTTCCAGCTAAGATAATGTTCCGTTTCTCCTTTGTCCCTCAGCCAACCCGTCATTCTGTCCATTTCTGCACATTCATAAATCTTTTTAATTATGGCATCTTCCGATGGTATGGTAGTAGATTTCCAAAATTGCGCATAGGTTATTCTTGCGGCCACAATTATATGTAGGCTCAAATGCCATATAGATTTACTCATGTTTTCTGGTTTTATGCTTAGTAAAAAAAGTCTTGGGTTTCCATTCCATGCTTGCCCCGGTAATCTCTTTTAGCTAGTTTTGAATCCTTCTCCAGTATTTCGTGGCCTCAGTACAGGACCACCAAATATGGTAGAATGTCCCATCCCTTCTTCTGGGATTAAGCCTATTTCTATTGTGCTGATTTTATTTTATTTTTTTCTAGTGCAACCTACCTTTGAACAGCTCTCTGATTGGGAGAATAGAAATTCATTCTTTTGATGGTTGGGTCTTAAAATATAATCAATGATAGTTCTTCTGCAAGTAATAGAGGTGAGGAAGAATATTCAACATACATTTTATTCTTCACTGGAACTAGAACTTGTTTGGGTTCCCAATAAATGCAAACAATGATTGTTGGGTCACCAACTGCTACTATTATAATTTTATTTATTTGTATCATAGCTCATTATTGTCTTCTCTATGGTATTTGCAGAGACGTGCTAAAGGAAACTCCAAGGAAAACTAAACTGCATGCAAAAATATGCACTGACCTATTGTATGTACATGTACAATTGCATTATAGAAGCAGAACATTACAGAAATTTCCAATAGCAGATTGTGCTCAGGAATGAAATTTCCCCACAATTGGTACCCGATATGTCAAAAAGATGCCTGATAGGATTAACCATCTTCTGCAGCAATGCAACAAAAAAACTTGTGGCACTTTACATATTGACAAGACTGCAGTCAACACATCTGATCTTTGAACAGTTATGCATTTATAAATTTCTAGTCCTTAACAATATAAGGACTCTTTTGCTTCTGCCAAAAAAATAGCTCACTCAGGAAGCACTCCCTCAGTCTCAAGAAGTACCCCCCTACCCACAAATTTCCCCAACTCTGCATTCTTGATTTTCCCACACCCATAAATTATGCAATATGGTAAATGCCCATCCTGATTTTTGACCCCTCCAAAATTAATTCCCTCTGACAACAGAATACACCCTTACACACACACACACACACACACGCACGCACGCACACACACACACACACACACACAGAGCCCAGCTACTTCCTTCTTTCCCCAATCTTTCAGAGCATCCTCCCCCACAATGTTTCCTAACATATGCCCTTCCCCACTGGCACTTACACAAAAATATACTGTAGCTCCTTTTCACATGTAAACACAATACAAGCCCTGTTTCAGCTCCCTCCTCTACCAAATTTACAAACACATACAGAAACAAACGCCCTTATCTCAAGAAATCAGTGAATAGATTTTCCCTTTCCCAGGACTGCAACTTCTTTTACAATTGATCATTAGCATATGGGATATTTGTTATTGCTGAAACTGCCCTTTTCCAAAAGAAACACTTATATTATTTGTGTCTACAATAGCCCTGACAGGTCGGCTACATAAGGGCATATGTGCCTTATTTCCTCATCAAATCCACAGCAGGTTTTTTTCCTTTATTCCCCTAAATACTTGTTCAACCTCTACCATACTACACAGTGTAATCCTGTTTGTTCAAAAGCCCAGTTGTATTCAAAAGATTTTATTCTTATATAAAAATTGCAGCCTATTTCAGAGTAAACCTATCCAGGATTGCAGTTATGCAATTGCATTCACACATATGCATTATTTATGCCTATTTCATTCTTCTAGCAATATCCTTTGCTAGAAGTAAATAGCCTCCCTATCTTTCTCCCTGCAAGACTACAAACTGTCAATATTCTTGGTATGATTTTAAACAAATAACAAGCAACATTGATGAGTTAGGAATATCTATTTTGCTTTAAATCCTGCCCCCCTGTTCAAAAAGTACAGTTTTCAACTTTGACAGCATATCATTTCCTCTCTCTCTGCATCTTTGGAGACTAAAATGAATAATATTAATAATTATCATTATTATTATTGCAGGTACTACTATTATGATAGTTTAAGTAAGAGTTTGATCAACAGGCTGAACCGTAAAGAAACTACAGTAAGTGAACCAAATCAGAAAACAAATCCACCCTTGTGCATGTGCAGAGAGTTATTAGGACTTTAATTGAACTGCTTAATCGTGTTATAAAAATGCAGCCATTGACTCTGTAAATTACATCATTGCAGCTTTTCTTGGTATGTAACTGTCACTTGCAAGCATTAACTGAGAAGGCCAAATATAAACATATCCTGGCCCTCTCTGTACTAATTATAGACTGTTCATCTCCCTACTGAATATAAGTTCTCCAGGGTAAGTCTTTTCTCTCACTCATGCTATTTTTAAATTTTGAAAAAGCAGGATAGGAAGATTATTGACACTTTTGAACATTGGTGTTGGAGTATACCATGGACAGAAAAAAAAATATCATTGAACAAATTAACCCTGAGTTCCCACATGGGCACAAATGATCTGGCTCAAATTATCCTACTTTGGACACTGTATGTCAAGACCAGTGTGATCTAGAAAAGGTTCTAATATTGAGAAAGATGGAAGGAAAGTGAAGAGAACAACACACAGCAAGGTAGATGGACTCAGTTATAGTGGCAATAGTGCAATGTTGGAAGACCTGAAACACCAGGTTAGGGACAGATCTATCTACCTAGTCATGAAGAGTTGACAATGACTTGACGGCACATGATCAATCATGTTATTTTGCACAATGCTGGTTAGTTCATGCAGTCTTAAATGTTTGCATCAATATATTAAACTGCATAACTGTACATCGAGTAATGGAAAAACAGCAATGCAATTCCCATTCACTGGCTTTACTCATTTATTTTTATAATTTAATCCTACTTTTCTAGGACACTCCAGGTCATGTATTGTGTAAACCATAACATATCTTATTTGGCAGGCATAACATGTCATACACAAATAACACATTAAGCTTGCCAAAATAACTAACTACTGAATAAGAAATGACTGTACTTAGCAAACCATGAACTATAGTATATGTTGTGTAAATCCAAATGTTATTTACTCAATAAACAATGTCTTATCACTTAACCATGTTAAGTGATAAGACATCACTTAACATGCCCAAATTCAACCAAATATGCAGTGAGGTGTGTGAAATAAGGTATGGCAATAAGCACACTCCAAGTCAGACAAGGCTGGGCCTCATATAAATTTTGCCATTCTTTCCCTATAGCAAAGAAGATTATTCCATACAATATGGGCAGCCAGACTAAAATTGTTATTAAGGAAATCTATTCCTTGGCTTCTAAACTACAGGACAGAGATTTCATGGTATAGCATCCGATTACGCCAGACCAAATACAGATGAAGAGTGCAAAAGCTAGCTGTAAGTTTCCATACAGATCACACATTAAGTTTCTTTTCTTGCATCAGCCATATCTCCTTGGGGGTTCCCCCCACCCCAAGATGTTAAAAAAACCCTTTCAATTTCAATCTTAATGGGAAAAAAAACAATTTATACATTCATTATACTTCACTGTTAACGGCCAGTTCATAGAAAGGCTTGGCAAGTATCACAGAGTGTAGAAACACACCACAGATTGTACAAATAGCTGCGGATCGCAGTGACTAAAAGTTAGCGGAAACAAGTAGATTGTCCGATCTCTAAGACTCAGTATGAGACCATGGATGATTGATGAATAAACCGTAAATTGCCTGTAATCCTCCTATTTTATTCCTCTGTGAATGCTAAATGCACTTTTGCCAATTTCTTTCAAAGACTTGGGCAGAATCAGTCGGGATGTGAGAAAATAAAGTAGTAGTAAGGACTATTTAGCAGAGGACCTTCCAGGGAAGGTCCTCTGTTGCAGCGGCTCCTTGCCCCACCAAATAGTTTTCAGCTTCTTGGGAAGAAAGGTGATATTTTATTTACAACCCCACCCCTGGAGCAGAGAGAATGATCTCTCCTAGCTGCCTCCATACATTCGAGAATTCCAATTTCCAAGCAGCTTCTTCTTAGGATTGGAAGGCCCAAATCAGAAAACATCTAAGAGATATTGTGCTTCATCTATAGCCATGAAGCAGCTGTAGTTTGCTACATGAGGGTGATTGAACTAGGTAGGACAAGGCAAAATTCACTCTATAAATTCCTGAGAGATGCAAGAACTCCCCACGTTGCTTTTCTGGTCTCTAGCTACTTTGTTATATGCAGTTATGTTTTCACAACTGAACCTCACCTCTGGGGTAGAGATGAAGAATCAGATGGCCCAAGTCTACAGAAAGAGAGTGCTCTGAACAAGTACAGAGAGCACTTCCTTCTTTCCCTGAGCACCAGCTCTCTGGCAGCCCTTAGGTTTATAGGAAAGGGCTATCTATGCCAGGGAACAGGGAGGGGACCCAATAAAAGCAAGGCTCAACTCCCACCACATCTGCCCCATCATCTCCTACCTGCAGGGGAAGGCCAGCAGCAGTCTGTCACCATCCCCAGGGACTGCCGTGGTCCTGCCATGGGGACTTCTCCATATGGTTCAGGTTCCTCTCCTCTCCAGACATTCAGAGCAGCAAAGGGGGGGGTGGTTCCTCATTCAACAGGGGCCTCTGCCCTTTGACTGACAAGCAGAGGAGCCTGCCTGGGGACAGAGTTGGTGACTTTACTGCCACTCCTCTGCATTGCAGCAGCGGTTTTTTGGGGGGGGGGGGGGGCTAACCCAGGTTTTTCCTTGAACTACTCTCCTTCCATAAAAAAAAGTCAAAGAGGCTTCCGGAACATCGAGATAAGAAGGGGGCTTTTTAGAAACGTTTTCAGTCCCTGGCACAATGCAGGCTCAATTTAGTCTTCCAAGATATGGAAGTTTGGGAATATAATCAGGTTAATGTCCACTGTTTAGTTACAGGATGGGGACAGTGATGAAATTACTACCAGTTCTGTGGGCATGGCTTGGTAGGCATGGCAGGGGAAGGATACTGCAAAATCTCCATTCCCACCCCACTCTGGGGCCAGCCAGAGTTGGTATTTGCCGGTTCTCAGAACTACTCAAAATTTCCACTACCGGTTCTCCAGAACCTGTTAGAACCTGCTGAATTTCACCCCTGGATGGGATTCTCAGGTGGCGGCCCCAAAACCCCTGGAAGAGAGTGCAGTTCAGACACCAGTCCTTTAGTCCTTCCTAAAGGAAACAAGGCTTAACTGAAAATTAAAGTCCCTAAAATTCTAGCTGTGAGATAAACTGCCTCTGAGCATGTCTGAAGTGTTTCTCTTCATTGAAACATCTATTTCCTTGATTTTTTTAAATTACTCCTGAGATTTGAGCTTAACAAAAGATCTAAATCAAGCCCTTATTTACTGACTTTCCTTGTATATTTTTAAATTATTTTTTGGGAACACAGCCAACACAGTTTTCCCCATCATCACTATCTTCACACCAGAAAAAGCATTATCAATTTCTATGCATCAAGACTGACATTAAAAGCAGTAACTTTCAAAAAAAAATGTTGGTAGATTCTAACTCCTTAATTAAAAGATTTCAACAATTAGTACGTACAATCATATTCGCTGGGTCTCAAATATCCTGGACTACACAGCTAAGACCACAGCAGTGGATCAAAATCATTTTAATTATTTCAAGAGTTGTCAAATGTATGGCTATTTTTGCTGTCACCTTTCCAGTGGAAGCCACCCAGTCAACAGAAATAAATTTTTAAATGTTAAATTTTTAAAATGTTAAATTTTTAAAATGTTAAATGTTTAACATTTAAATGTTAAGTTTAACATTTAAATGTTAATTTTTTAACAACTCTTCTAAGTTGGTGACAGTACAGAGTGTCATATTAAAACAAGGAAAGAAGGATGCCTTTTCCTTAGGGCTCTGACTCAAATGCACATACTATTGAAGCAATTAATTGAGGACAACATGTGTAATGAGATTTCAATTGCACCCACCATTTACCTCTTCACTGCATCATCATTCAAAGGTATCCATCACCTTTACAGTTCTCAGTCACTCTAAGAAGGATCCATCTCTTCTCCCAAACCAGGTACTTTCTAGGTATATTGGGAGTCCAGTTCCAATGATTCTAAGCCAGCATATGGTTACTGGGAATTATACTACAGGGTTGTAGTGGATTGGGGGTGGGGGGGAGTTATCAGATTGGAGAAATCTGAATTAGAGTTTGTCAACCTGAAGGAAGAACACAACTTTCCTGGCACCTTACTTCTGGTTGAGTACACACCAGGGGTAGTTCCTGCCAGTTCTAACCTCTTCTATAGAAAAGATTCCACAAATCTACAGTGCCGTTTAGAATCGGTTCCAGCTCCTTCCCCGCCTGTCTGCACATCATCAAGATGAAGACCGAGAGGAGGAATTCTGGGAGTTGTGAAATCCACAAGTCTTAAAGCTGCTATGTTTGAACACCCCTGGGGTTTTTTTCCTAAAGGGTTAGGGGTACAAGGGTCTTGTAACTTGACAGCTTTAAGACTTGCGTGCTTCAAATTCCAGAGTTTCTGAGCCAACATTTTGGTTGCTAAGCAAGAGCATTGTTAAGTGAGTTTCACCATATTTTACAAGTTGGCCACGTCCACCCAGTCACATGGCTGGCAAGCCACTCCCCCTGGTCACATGGCTGGCAAGCCACTGCCACCCGGTCACATGGCTGGCAAGCCACCCCCACAAAGCAGGCCACACCTACAGAAGAGGTTCTAAAAAATTTTGAAACCCATCACTGGTACACACAACATATTAAAGCCAATATTACATGATGGCTTGGTTCACACAATGTGCTAAGATAGCAACTGTTTTTTTCACAATTTTCTGAACCCCAAAATACCTGACCCCATTTCAACCTAGTCAGCATATTGTACAAAACGGATCATGAGTTTCTGCAATAGGATGCTTGAGAAAGGGTTTCATGGACAAGTACCTTGCACAAAACCCGCATGAGCTAAGGGGTTGTTTTTCCATTCCTTGGTTCTAAGTGTTTCCTAAATTCAGAAACACATCGGTAAAAGGAGTGAAGTGACCCTCCTCCAGCCCACATTTTACTCTTCAGTCCTTCATTTGGCTGCTTCCTGGTCTGCAGCCCCCAACCACCCCCTCCTCAGAAATTTCCTCTTTCTTGAGTAGAAACTTTTCCTTCCTCTCTGAGTAGCCCCTGGCATGGTTCCACATTCATGTAGCGCAAGTTATATTTGGGGAACTGTTAAAAGTGGAGGCTGGAGAGCCATCTGTCAGGGATGCTTTAAATTGGATTCCGGCATCAAGAGTGGGATTGGAGTTGAGGACTTTCCTCCTCCTCTTCCTCCTCCTCCCTCTCCTTTCCCCCATTGCCAGCAAATTGAGAAAATGTGACACATTAATAGAACCAAAGGGCCTTAGAATGGAAGCCTCTGCTGAAGCCTTGAATGCGCCTCACAGGTCATAACCATCAAATGGCTCCCATTCTAGATCTTTCCCATGATCTCTTCCGCTTCCCCCAGAATAGGCTGGTTCCTACCAGATATCTCCATGAAATCATCAAGATTTGGCTGCAGTGGGGCCAGGTCTGGTTGGATCATGTCCGCGTTGCCAACGTAAGCTGTAAGGGAGGAAAAGAAAGCGAAGATTTACCATAGAACTCATGGAGATCTATGAGTGCGATGCAGCCAACTAAATTTATCTATATGAAGAGTTATATCTCTATAGCTATTCTGCTTGCCTAGCTCAGGGGGAAACACTGCCCCTGTTCATGGAGGTTCTGATTACAGCCCAACTTAAGAACTGCCTTGCTGTGTCAGATCGACTTAGGTCTTTTCCGGAGGATCATGAGTGGGACAAGCCAGAAACACTCATACTTCTAGGTCAGGGGTGAAATCTACTTACCTTCACTACTGGTTCACAAATGTGAGCGCATGCATCACCTCTGCGCAAGCGCAGGACCTTACGTGCATGTGCAGAGATTCAAAAACAGACATGATGACGTCCGGGCAGGTGGTGTAGCCTGCTACCAAAGCAGGCCTGCAAAGGTAAGTAGAACAGCGGGGGGTGGGGGGGAATCTGCTGTGCCACACGATTTAGATTAGCTAGAAAGCAGGAAATCCTGCTTTCTAGCTAATATAAATCGAGTGGCACAGCTGATCGTGGGAAATACTGGTTCGCCTGAACCGGTAGCATTATTTTACTATCGGTTCAGGTGAACCGGTAGCTTTTTTTACTACCAGTTTGGGTGAACTGATCTGAACCGGTAGCATTTCACTCCTGCTTCTAGCGTTCAGGCACCAATCTATATAACCTTTCAATAGTTGTATCTGCGCTCAGCCAGACTTTTGCTTGTTGCCACCTGTTCCTCCCACATAGACATTTAGCTTTCAAAAGTGAAAGGTAAAGAGCAGTAGAAGCGGATGTTTATGTGGCTCATACAACTGTGACTCTTGTTATTTAATCATGCAGAAAGAGAGGAAGGGAAGAGGAGGATTTTGAAAAGCAAAGTCTGCTCAAGGCCTTTGGACCAAACTAACTGACCTGGGCAGGGAACTTTAGGCCATTGGATCAATGTTTCTCTGTCCTCATTCTAAATGTTTCCTACTCTCAGCAACTTTAAGATGTGTGTCATCAACTCCTAAAATGTCCCATGCTGGCTGGGGAATTCTGGAAGCTGAAGTCCACATATCTTAAATTTATTAAGATTGAGAAACACTGTTCTCTAATTACCTGTTTAAAAAAGGACACAGTAATGTAGACCAACCTGTTAGGTAAAGGTTCCCCTTGCACATATGTGCTAGTTGTTCCTGACTCTAGAGGCCAGTGCTCGTCTCCATTTCAAAGCTGAAGAGCCAGCGTAGTCCGAAGACGTCTCTGTGGTCATTTGGCCGGCATGACTAAACGCCGAATGGAACATGGAACGCTGTTACCTTCCCACCAAAGGTGGTCCCTATTTTTTTACTTGCATTTTTACATGCTTTCGAACTGCAAGTTGGCAGAAGCTGAGACAAGCAACTCACTCCACGCTCATTCCATGACGTGGCTCTAGTGATTCGAACCATTGAACTGCCAATCTTTCTGATTGACAAGTCTTAGTGTTTGCAAGCCTTGCATTCTTGATCTGCTGTCCTTCAACTTAGCTTGTGTCATTAATGTGTCTGAACCTACCTCTCTGCTGCTACTAGCTCTAACAAATATATAGGGAGACCTTGCTTACTGTCTTGTTTAGCAACTGTTTGAACTTACACAATGTTGGAAAAGTAACTTTATTACTGGACCTCACATATACGACAATTACAGCATCCCTGCAGTCAAATGATCAACAATTGCATGCTTAACAATAGGCTTCTGATGGAGAATGGAGAACAGAAGTAAGACCACAGATGGTGATCACCCGATGTTTTGCTTAACAATCTGCAATGATTCACTTAATAACCACAACAGAAGTAAGGTTGTAAACCCATAGCAGTCATATGATGCTTCACTTAGCAACTGGATTGCTTAACAATGTAACTGCTGGTCCCAGTTGTGGTTACTAAGTGAGGGCAACTAGTACCCTGACCCCAACCCCTAACCTCTGAACATAAAGTTACATTTAGCTATCATAGATAAGAGCTATTGACAAATCAATTCTCATAGTCTGAATTAATCCCTTTAAGGGTTTATAGTTTATGACTGTGACTATCCATATGACTAATTATTTTATGCTGTGTCTCATTGGAAACATGATGATTTATGAGATTAAGCATCTCATTCAACATTATTATTAAAACCGTAAAAAGAAATTATGCTTCTGGAAGCATAATTTAGAAAAATGTTTATTACTTTTTAATGTTATATGATTAAAAGCTAACACAGTGGTTAGAATGCAGGATTGCAGGCTGACTCAGCCCCACTGCCAGGAGTTTGATTCTCACTGGCTCAAGATGACTCAATCTTCCATCCTTCCAAGGTCAGTAAAATGAGGACCCAGATTGTTGACTCTGTAAACCACTTAGAGAGTGCTGTAAAGCACCATGAAGTGGTATATAAATTTAAGTGCTATTGCTATTTTGGAGTAGTGATAGTAAGTCAAGGAAAATATCAAACCCATGTGACAGCTATGAAAAAGTAAATTTCATGCTGTAGATGTTTCAGAAAGAAATTGAAAATAAAACTGACAATGCTTTATTCAAATCAGTAGTAGGACTACATTTGGAATACTGTACCATTTTGGTCACAACTTCTTTAAAAAGTGGCAGAATTATAAACAATACAGAAGAAAACAAATGTGCACAGGTTGGTAACCCTATGAAGAAAAAGCACAATGTGTGAGAATGTGTTAAGTGGGAAAACTATAAGCAGAATATGGTTGAGTAAATTAAAAGTATGCATGTGGCAGGAACAACAACTCAGAGTCAAAAGATAGAGATGAATGGTGGAAAATTCAGGATGGGAAAAAAAGAAGTATTTCACAAAGCTATACTATGAATTTCTATTGTGGTAATAACCAAAACCATTAAAGCCTTTAAAAGCCATGAAACCTTGTCATGGAAGATAAAACTATCAAAGGTTACTATTAGGATATCTTTATTATTACCTACAGCTTTTTGTCAGTGCATTTTGTGATACTCATACCTTAAAGGGGAGCTGCCAACAACTTTTAGTTGATTTTTTGGGGAGGGAACCAGGATTTTATAATGGAGTAATGGACTATATATAGACTAATGGACTATTTACATATTATATATATAGGGGACATATATAGGTGGCTCAGTGGCTCAGATGCTGAGCTTGTCGATCAGAAAGGTCGGCAGTTTGGCGGTTCGAATCCCTAGCGCCACGTAATGAAGTGAGTTCCCGTTACTTGTCCCAGCTTCTGCCAACCTAGCAGTTCGAACACACGTAAAAAATGCAAGTGGAAAAACAGGGACCACCTTTGGTGGGAAGGTAACAGTACTCTGTGCACCTTTGGTGTTTAGTCATGCCGGCCACATGACCATAGAGATGTCTTTGGACAGTGCTGGCTTTTCAGCTTTGAAACAGAGATGAACACCGCCCCTTAGAGTCAGGAACTCTAGCATATATGCATGAGGACTATTTGGTCTGATCTTTAATGGACTATTTGGTCTGATGAAGTTCTCATGAGATATTATCTCACCGGCTTGTGAATTCCCTAAAAGTTACTGGCTCACCTCAAAACTGAATGCAAAATTAGAGAGACCAATGCTCTGCTGTAGCCTAGTGCTCTATGTGGGGCTGCCCTTGAAGAGCATCCAGAAGCTCCACTTGGTGCAAAATGCAGCAGCCTGCATGGTTTTGTGCATATGTATCACCTCTCCTGCAGGAGCTGCATTGGCTGTCGATTTGCTTCCAGGTGCAATTTAGGGGGCTGGTTGCCACCTTTAAAGCCCTTCATGGCTTGGGACCAGATTATCTCAGGGACTGTCTCTTTCCAGTCATATCTACCCAACCCATTAGAGCATGGAGGCAAGGAATGCTGCAGATCCCATCCCCTAGGGAGATACACCTAGTGGGACCCAAAAGAAAGGCCTTCTCTGTGTTGGCCCCTCTCTCTGGAACATCATCCTCCCAGAGATTAAAATGGCCCCCATTCTAGCAATCTTCCGAAAGGCGCTGAAGACCTGGGCCTGCCAGTGGGCCTGGGGAACGCAGGGAGGGATGGAGCCCATTAAATGGCTCGTGTGAGGTGCTGTCACCAGGGCGGGGGATGGGGGTTTATTATATTATTTTATCAATTTATTATATTAAGTTTTATTGTTTTTATACGAGGTTTTATATTCTGTAAGCCACCTTGAGGTCACCATGTGCGAATAGGCGCCAATATAAAGTCCCTAAATAAAAATAAATAGAATTAAAAAAAAATCTTCAGACTGTCCCAAAGCCAGGAGAGATGGACACCAGAATTACCTTCCTCTGATGATGACTGAGGTGGACAGTTGCCCTGAGTCATGGTGAACAGGGTGTCTGAGATGTCTGAGAGGAAGCTGTCCATATCAAAGAGCTGCCTTCCCTGCTCCTCCTCCTCTTCCTTATCCCGCAGCAGCATTGGCACCACATTGGAGAACAGCTGGTTACACCAGTTCTCTGTCGATTGCCAAGGTACATCTTCCTGCATAGGAGAGAAATGAATTTTCAGCTGGGATCTCATCAGGATCCCTTTGCTGTGGCCCGCCAGTGGCCAGCGGATCTTGCAGGAGATTTGGACAATGAGGAGGTTGGGGAGGAACATAGGCCAGTCCTGGAGTCTGGGGAAAGCTCTGATGAGGGCTCTGTGTTGGAGGCAGAGAGGGGGCCAGGGCCGTCTGACAGTTATCAGCCGCCTTCGGAGTCGGACATCAGTGGGGCAGAAGAACAGCTGGAGTCTGTTCCCAGTGTGTGCATGCGCAGAGCTGCCAGGAGAAGGGAACAGCTAAGGAACAAGAATCGACTCAGGAGTAAGGCCACAGGTGGACGGTGAATGGCCCCTCCCATAGGGAATAAAGAGGAGCAAAAGGGGAAGGGAGTTTGCAGGAGACAATTAGTTCTATTCATTAGGATGAAGATCTGTTCCTGACTTCTTGCCAAATAATTGCTGCTACAGGGTGGTGTTTGGACGATATCGGCCTGGCAGCTCTCCAAGCCTGATAAAAGTCTGTAGCTGTGAAATCTCTTGAAAGATTGTTAGCTGGGACTTGGCTGGAGAGGAATTTACTTTAAACTAAATAAAAAGGGTTTTATCGGGACAAGGAGTTGGCTTCGTGCTTTTGGGAATCCTAGGTCGGAACACCCTTTATATGCAGCTCCAAATGGATTCAACCAGATTCTCTTCACTCACCGGTTTTGGGCTGGGAACTTCCCCTTCCCGGCTAAACCTGTGGAGCTGTAAGAGAAATGCTATGTTAGACTTGGATTTCAATTGAGGAATGACACGTTTTCTGATTGGAGCTGTTAAAAGACAATCAGAAGTCACCCTCATTTCAGTGGGAATGAAAATGACAGGTAGTTCGAATCATGCTAATAAGGACAATGCTCTTAAATAAGGTAGATGGCTCTAGTGGTTCCTAATACTCTTTCAGGTAATCTCAGATATCCTTAAGGTACAAAGATGTGCAAAAAATTTCACGCCTCCTGATTGGAGCTTTCTCCTTTAGGCACAAGTAATGGGAGCTTACTCCATTATGCAGTGCTAGGGATTTGAACTGCTGAACTGCTGACCTTCTGATCGACAAGCTCAGCGTCTTAGCCACTGAGCCACCGCACTCCCCATATGGTATATAGATAATAACATAATAATAAGAACAAGCTTGCAGAAGCAGAAATTCCAGAGCCAAAAGTTGCCATCTCTTGTGAATCTTGGGAAAAGTAAACTGTGGGCATTCCTAATCAAAGACCAACTGAGCCTCTAGGTGGAGCTATTACCCAACTCATGATTTGACTTTTGACTCTCTCCATTACTTTTAGTCCTCTTTTGTCAACCTGTCATCAGCAAATGGTGAATGGCAGATGCAATCAGATGACATCAGGAGGTATCTGAGGACAGATACGGAGTCTATCTTTTTCTATCCCCCCCACCTCCAAGCAGGTCAGCTTGATAACATTGTCAGGAGAACGGGAGACAAATCCTTACTCTTTTCTTATAGTAGGTCCGCCATTTGTGATACTCTTTCATTACCACCTCAATTCTTCGCTTCCAGTAGTTTCCCTCCAGCACAACTGCCTGAAGAAGGAAGACAACAAGCCAGAAGAAGAATAGATTAAAAGAAAAATAATAATACATTTTTTAAATTGCAATTTTCCAAGTTCAGCCTGGCTTTTGGGATGATAAAACCATTTTAATATTAACATGTATTATCCATGTACCTGAAGGGAAAGATATTTAAATATTTAAAGGTCTCCAACACAATACTAAAACTATCTTGCTGAGTAGATTAAGATGGATAACATCACACTAAACTATAACCCATGGCTTTTAAACGATATCTGGGACCATATAACAGTCACAGAATATAAATAACCATTTCATGCTATAGCACAATAAAAGGAGGATGGGAGAAAAAGTCAAGCATAAGGAAACACTGAGCCAGTTCACAAGATGCTCTTGTTTTCAGTGTCTGATAAATTAATAATGTCAATAATTTATTAAATATTAAGATGCTCAATTCCCAGCAACTCCAAGTGGTTCTAAGGACTCTCTATACTGGATTAATTTTAACCTTGGTCATTGGTGATTTATACATGTTCTATGAACTCTGCTGCTTATATAGAGTGTATTTTGCAATCCAAAAACTTTGCATTTTTGATTCAGCAATCAGACTGTGTGTTGCATGAAAACTGCAGAGATCTCAAAAGGTGAGGGTTTTTTTCAAAAGCAACTGAACTTGATTATTTTTTTTTGAAGATAAGATGCTTCTTGGATGAGAAGTAAAACTTCTTCAAGAAAAATCAAGAAAGTCCAGTTGCTGTTTGGAAAAAAAACACCTTTTGGGACAACCATGACCTTGATGACTGAGAACCTTCATAGACAAAGCCAAATATGTTGTGTGAACCTTGTTGACTTTTCCTAACACCCTGTAGGGGAAGGAGTGGTAAAATCTGGGGGAAGAGTTAAAAGAGGGAGTAGCCTAGAATCTCTACATAGCCACAAACAGTCCAGCCCCCTCACCTCCCCCACTTGAATTCTGTTAAATCTTTATCTAATTCTTAGCAAATGCTAACCATTAGTTGAGAATTTACCTGTGCACAGGCATAAGTAGCAATAAATCAGTTTAATTGGACCTTCACATGTGGACCTAATCTTTCATGCTTGTACCTTCAGCATCATCTATAAACACACAGTCACACACATACTCATGATATGGAGAAAATACTGCACCACTTACTTCTGGCTTTCGATGCTCATCTGCTTCAGACCCATCCAGAGGAGTAACAAATCCACAAACAGAGGTCTTCCTGCGTTCCACATCTGTGTAAAGAATCCATTACAGTAAAATATTCCATTGTCGAGGCAAGCTGAGGCGGCACAGGTATTCCTCCTGCTTCTCAGTATCTATTTTATGAGACGACCATGTCATTTGCTCTGCCCCCACCCTCTCTTTTGTCTCTCCTCCCAAAATATATTAAAGCAGAAAAGATAGAGCTATTGCTCAAGGTTTTGTAATCAAGCAGAAGGACATGTAGGAATGTTCCCACACACACTCATTTTTCCCCCAACCAGTGCAGTTTGGATTACCACACTCATTATCCTTGGTCATGCTGGCTGAGACTTTTTGGACTTGCAGCCTAAAACAGGGATGGCAAACCTTTTTAGCAACAAGTGCCAAAAAGGGAGTGCGCACACCAGTGGTGGGTTTAATTTTTTTTTTATAACCTCTTCTGTAGGTGTGGCCTGCTTTGTGGGAGCGGCTTGCTGGCCATGTGACTGGGTGGGAGTGGCTTGCTGGCCATGTGACCAGGAGGGAGTGGCTTGCCAGCCATGTGACTGGGTGGGCATGGCCAACTTTAAAATGTGGTGAAACTCACTTAACAACGCTCTTACTTAGAAACCAAAATGTTGACTCAGAGACTCTTGCATTTGAAGCACGCAAGTCTTAAAGCTGTCAAGTTACAAGACCCTTGCACCCCTAACCCTTTAGGAAAAAAAACCCAAGGGTGTTCAAACTTGACAGCTTTAAGACTTGTGAACTTCAACTCCCAGAATTCCTCCTCTCGCTCTTCATCTTGATGATATGAGGATGGGCGGGGGGAGGGGGCTGGATCCAGTTCTAAACGGCACTGTTGATTTGTGGAACCTCTTCTATAGAAGAGGTTAGAACTGGCAGGAATCCACCCCTGGCGCACACGTGCATGCCTGAGCTGAACCCCGGAAGAGGAGCTGCCCAGGGGGCATGCGCATCCGGAAAATGAACTTCTGGTTTTGGCACATGCATGCACACCAGCCAGCTAGTCTTCTGGTTATTGGCGTGCATGCACATGCGACAATCAGCTGGCCAGCACGCATGCTCACACTGGAAAATGGAAGACCAGATCTTCTAGCTTCTGGCACTGCCACATGCATGAAGGCCAGTTGATCATCCCTCACGCATGCACGCCAGAAACCCAGAAGAGGAACAGGGGACCCCACACGTTCCAGGCGACATGCTCCATGTTTTACTTCAGACACAAGTGCCACAGGTTCACCATCACGGGCCTAAAACATCTGCTGGGTACCAAATTATGGGGGGGGGGGGAACCATTCTACTTCAATGTTTCTTTATTCACCTCCCCCCATTTTGCCATTTGCTATTCATGTAGCTGAGCTTTTAGGCTAACAGTCATTACAATATCTACTCGAACACTCCCATCCCCAAATCTAAATTTACTGGTGCTTGGATCTAAAATGTTTTTCAGATGTGGGCAATGCAAACAATGAAGCCCATTCCTGGCTCCTATCTACTGAAGCTGAGTTGAATTCCCAACCATCTGCCCCTTCCAACCAGAGGTGGTATTCAGCCAGTTCTGACCGCCAGAAGTGGAAATTTTGAGTAGTTCGGAGAATCTACAAATACCACCTAGCCCCGCCCACATCTATTCTCTGCCTCCCAAGTCCCAGCTGATCAGCTGGGTCTTCTTCTGTTGCCCTGCACAGGAGAATGAAGCTGGAAAGCAGGTTAGGGGGTGGGGAGGTGGGAAGGTGGGGAGGGAAGAGGGATTTTACAGTATCCTTGCCCTGGAGTGGGGTGTAAATGGGGATTTTGCAGTATCCTTTCCCTGCCATGCCCACAGAACCAGCAGTAAAAAAAAATTGAATCCCACCACTGCCTCCAATCCTCTCCCCATCTCCTTCCCTAGTCCCCAAACTCACACTGGAGGTACCAAGCTCTCCAAATGGCATTGTTGAGGCGGATCTTGTCCCGACAAAGTAACTGTAATCCTTTGAAATTCTTCCACTTGGGGGATACCAGCTTCCCACTGAAATGTCAAGGAACAAGACATGGATTTAAAGAGGGTGGGGGGATATCATATAAATGGGGAACAGATAGACCCCAGTTCCTTTTCTTAACCAAGTTTGTAAGTCTTTGAAGTGATCCAATATCATTTTAACAAGCCAGGGCTAATGGAACTCTAGTTATATTTATCAGTAATCATTTGCTAGAACAACTAAATTGAGCAGTCATGAAAAGAGGCAGAATTCCTTCTTTAAGTGTGGTTGTCTTCATGTCCTGTTGATGGGCTGCCTAGAGATATTTAGTTGATTGGTGATGAAGGCAACTACCGTAGACCTGATGAATTCTTGTTTGATTGAACAAAACATTTATAAATCAGTTTTTATTAGTTTACATAACAAAGATAGGATTAGCCTTCTACAGAAACTCATCACATGGTATATGGGAAGAAGCAATGCTCAATCAAACTTGGACTCAAAACACAGCCTAGAGAGTTGCCCCTGCATGGCCCCATGGGAGGGAAAAGATACAAATGGAATAAATCTATTGGTGGCCCATTGAGGAAGGTGGGGCTATTAAGAGTCTGTTTCCTGCCTAAAAACATGTTTGTACATTTCTTATCCAGGGAAATATAATATTCTGCCTTTTCAATATTTCCTAGGACATTTCATATTTTCTAGCTGAGGGGTAGGTGCTAACTTCCGACAGTATGAAACTAGAAATGAGTGAACGCATGGGGTTGTATCCGCCCGCACTGGTTGCCATCAAAGTTCTCTGTTTTGCCATTGTACACAATGCCTCTGTGGCAAAATACCTTATCATTATTATTTACTTTAGGGCACCTTGTTTCAGTCACAATTACTAAGGAATAGGCAACCTCCGAAGGTGAACAGAACATTCAGAAAACGTGTTGTGGCAATATTGAGACAAGTCCATCCTGTTTTGGTTTTCTGAAATGTTGGTAAGTGTACAGCAAGTGTGTGGATCTAAACTTAGGTCCTTTCACAGGCCATGTCCACCCCTCTATTTAAAGGCTTGTTTTTTTCTAAATGGCTGTGTTCGCACTGTATACTGAAGTAGATTAAAGTCCAGTTGGATAGTTTCTGGTTGGGAAGCACCTGGCTGATACTGGCCAGGTTTGTCTGAGAGCACAGAGAAGATTGTGAAAGGTAGGCTGGAAAATTGGAAAACATTCCTGGAAGAAGACCGTTGAAAACTGCCTGGTTATATCCATGTGGTCCCTAGAAGTGAAGCTTCATTGGGGGCAGCTTTGCCTTTTAATTCCTGATTCACTACAGGGATCTATAGTACAGAAGTCAGCATCTTCTGTGAACTAGGCCCTCATGTAGCAATAGCACTTAGATTTATATACCACTTTATAGTGCTTTTACAGCCCTCTCCAAGCGGTTTACAGAGAGTCAGCAAATTTTCCCCAACAATCTGGGTCCTCATTTTACCCACCTCGGAAGGATGGAAGGCTGAGTCAAACCTTGAGCGTGGTGAGATTTGAACTGCCAAACTGCAGGCAGCCGGCAGTCAGCAGAAGTAGCCCGCAGTACTGCACTCTAACCACTGCACCACCGTGGCTCATATTAAACTGTAATGTGTTTTATTAATTTGGATACAGCATGTGATTTAGTTAAGGTTTGTTATATTATGTGAACCCAGATGAAGAGTCCCAAAGCCCTTAGAAAAAAAACCAGTGCATGTGCTCGAAAGGAGAACTATTGAAACAAGAGTAAAACCATATTGTACCAATTATTCCCCCACTATAGCCACGTTTCCAGGAACAGTCAGCCGGCTGTTTATTCAGTGTGCAAAGCAGAGCACATTTTCGCTAATCTATGTGCAGAGACCCATGTATAAAGCCAGCCTTCATCATCTCCTGGACAGGAAAGCAAGCAAACACCAGCTGGGATGGAAAACCCTGTAAAATAGCAGCCAAATGTTGAAGGAGGTAGTGCAACGGAGGAAAGTGCACAACATGCACAACGGAGGCCAGTGCTGAATTATAAAACAGAAATCCAGAGTGGAATTGTGTAATCTTCCCTTAATTTGTTGCCCTCCAGTGACATTAGACTACAAATCCTATCATCTTTAGTTATCATGGGTTGATATGCTACAATGATGGCGCACTTTTAGACACCGAGTGCCCAAACTGAGCGCACGCCCAAACTGAAAGGTGCATGCGAATGTATGGGCATGCACGCATGGATGGAAATTTCTCCTTAGTTCTAAGTTGCTTCTCCCCTTGATTAGTTTCCACAAGAAGCAATGGGTGGAAACTAATCAAGGAGAGAAGCAACGTAGAAATGAGGAGAAATTTCCTGACAGTTAGAACAATTAATCAGTGGAACAACTTGCCTCCAGAAGTTGTGAATGCCCCAACACTGGAAGTCTTTAAGAAGATGTTGGATAGCCATTTGTCTGAAACGGTATAGGGTTTCCTGCCTAGGCAGAGGGTTGGACTAGAAGACCTCCAAGGTCCCTTCCAACTCTGCTATTGTATTGTATTGTATTGCATGCCCAGACCAGCTGGCCGGGGGGAAGTAGGGCATCCCAACAGCAGCAGCACAGCAAGAGGTAAGATCTTTTTCTTTCGTGAGCTTCTGTTTTGTCGTTTGCAGGGAAACAGAAACTCACAAAAGAAATGCCATCTGACCTGGGGTGACAGCACACGTGCCAGCAGAGTGGGCTCTGTGTGTCACCTCTGGCACACATGCCATAAGTTCGCCATCACGGATATAGTAGATCGAATAGAGTATGCACCAGAGTTGGTATTCAGCCAGTTCTGACAGGTTCTGGAGAACCGGTAGTGGAAATTTTGAGTAGTTCAGAGAACCAGCAAATACCACCTCTGGCTGGCCCCGCCCCCAATTGATTCACTGCCTCCCGAGTCCCAGCTGATCGGCTGGGTCTTCTTTTGTTGCCCTGCACAGGAGAATGGAGCTGGAAAGCAGGTTGGTGCAGTGGAGAGGGAATGGAGATTTTATAGTATCCTTCTCCTGCCACGCCCACCAAGCCATGCCACGCCCACCAAGCCATGCCACGCCCACCAAGCCATGCCACATGCCCACCAAGCCATGTCCCCAGAAATGGTAGCAAAAAATTTTGAATCCCACCACTGGTATGCACCCTTTTTCCTCGTTACCCCATAGTTTTAGACTACAATACCCACAATGGATTTCTTGACATTAGTTCAATTACTACCTGCTATTATGTGACATTCAAAGTCTTCAGGTGAATATCAAAACATCTATCCTAAGAGAGAGTTTTATGCAGACAAGTGAATCATTTGCTAAATTTTAGAATCAAGCAAAGATTAAAATTGGAGACAGGGGACTATGTATACAAACATTAGAAAGACAAAAAACCAGAAAGTCCAATGGGAATTGTAGTCCTATGTATTGGAAAAGCAATCGTCTGAAAAAAGTTGCTCGAACTGAGAATTAGTACTTGTCTTGGAGGAATTTTTCCTCTCTTTCCCCCGTGAAAAAACGGCAATAAAAGTGGATATTATATCTCTAAATAGCCTTCAATAACCATTTCTGCTATCTTTCTTCCTTCCAAAAAATGAAGTGGGTGGAAGAAACATGTCAAGCTAGGGCTTCATTCATTTAACTATTATGAACTTTAATTATTCATAAGTTAAAGACTAAAACAGTGTTAATTAAATATAGTTACTGTGTTCCCATATGTTAAAGACAAATGAACTATGTTGACTATTTATACAACAGACTTAGTCAGTTTATGGAAATGAACCATAAAATAGCCAAACAGGCTATCTCTGACAATAATTAAAGATACCAAACCATACATACACCCACACAGACACAGAGTAAACTTCCTGTGTTTAAAAGTAACTGAACAGTCAATCATCCCTAATCAAAAGCAGTTTATAGGTTTATTACAGTGTCTCCTGTGTTCAAAAGCTACTTTTGTTACCAGCAATTAAGCAAAAAACCCAAATCTAAAACCAAAGATGCCCCTGTATCAACCCACAGCAGTGGGAGTGAACAGAAGGAAGACCACAGTCATTTTTTTGTCAAATGTTTCCATTCTCCAGTCTTATCTGGCAGCAGCCATGATTACATCAGCTCTCAAAAAACCTTAGGTAGCTGCCAAGGGATCACAATGGCAGCAGAAAGAGGAAAGTATTGTTGATTTTGTCATCATTTCTTAGTCTCCTAAGTACATGTAACACGTAAGGATTGCAGAATCACCAGCTAGGTGTGTCTGAAGAGGACAAAGCATTTCCCCTCTCTTGATGGCTGCCTTCTTCCAGGGTGAGATATGGTGGATAGGGCTAAAGCAAGCACTATTGAGATGTGATCTCTTGCATAACAGTAGAAGCACAGAATGGAAGAATTGGAAGAGATCTTGGTGATCATCAAGATCATGGTACTTCAAAGCAAGTATCCACTGCTATATATCACCCTGCAGGTGACGATCCAGCCTCTGTGTAACACTTATAGTGAAAAAAACTCCAGTACTTTCTGAGGTACAATACCACAGTGTTGAAGACCATTATTAGGAAGGTTTTCCTGATATATATCCAGAGGTGGTATTCAGCAGGTTCTGACCAGTTCTGGGGAACCAGTAGCGGAAATTTTGAGTAGTTCAGAGAACTGGTAAATACCACCTCTGACTGGCCCTGCCCCCATCTATTCTCTGCTTCCTGAGTCCCAGCTGATCGGGAGGAAATGGGGATTTTGCAGTATCCTTCCCCTGCCATGCCCACCAAGCCACGGCCACAGAACCAGTAGTAAAAAATTTTTTAATTCCACCAATATATGTATTCCACAAAATCTACTTTCTTTTGGCTGAAATGAGGCTGAGGGCAATTTAAATTTGACCATGTGACCATGTGAAACCCCCAGAGCTAGAAACTGAGTTTGCATATTTGGAGGGGATCACGGTCACATAGAACATATTTGCATAATGCACTTAAGTATGTCAGTTATAGATCTAGGATCTACTTTCGTATAATTTCTAAGTCAAGTGTTAATCTTGTCATTTTTTTAAACTGTTTTTGGTTAATTTATGCCTCAATATATTGCACAAATCCAGAAAATGAGTTATTTCAGTAACCAGGTCAATGAGATGTGTGAATACACAGCTATTCATCTTACGTGATGGGCAAGAACTGTCCTTAACTATGGATATAACCAAAAGAAAAACGGGAAGGTCTAAACCTGAATTATTGTAATTTCTTTAGCTGGGACTGTCCTTGAAGACTTCTTGGAAATTGCAGCTGCTGCAGTATCCAGCTGCCCATTCGATAAATGGTCAACTTTGTTATTCTTTCATCACACTGCTGTAGAAGGTGAACTACGTACCACAATATTTTGTACTTTAAGATTTAAGATGTTCAACAGGACATAAATACAACATTTCTTACTTTAAGAAGAGTGGACTTCAGTTCCCAGAATGGGAGAATAGGTAGACACTGGTCTACTGGTCCAGTTTGTTTCCAAGTACAATTCAGGGTGCTGGTTATATCACTTGGACCTGCGTATAGCAATAGCAATAGCATTTAGACTTACTGTATATACCGCTTCACAGTGCTTTACAGCCCTCTCTAAGCAGTTTACAGAGTCAGCATATTGCCCCCAACAATCTGGGTCCTCATTTTACCCACCTCGGAAGGATGGAAGGCTGAGTCAAGGCTGGTGAGATTTGAACTGCCAAATTGCAGGCAGTCGGCAGTCAGCAGTCAGCAGAAGTAGCCTGCAGTTCTGCACTCTAACCACTGCGCTACCACAGTATCTTTGAATCCACCTAGAACAGTGTTTCTCAACCTTAGCAATGTGAAGATGTCCGGACTTCAACTCCCAGAATTCGCTGGCTGGGGAATTCTGGGAGTTGAAGTCCGGACATCTTCACGTTGCTAAGGTTGAGAAACACTGACCTAGAATATGCCTATCCAAAGTGCCAACAGAAAGTCCCTACTTAGCAGGAAAAGGTTCAAACCCAGGTACTTTTCTGTGGGGGCTAGTTCCCCAAAAGTGGTCCTTGTGCTCTTCTCTCATGATCTTCTGAAAGTTTGTAAAGACCTGGCTAAGTCAAAGCCCCACATCAGCAGACTGAAATAATGAGCCAAGTCTCCTTTCTGAGCTGCCACTGAATTGGGGAATTTGGACTCTATGCCCTGATTCAGAACAAACACTCTGCTAGTGCCAAGTAGGTGATTTGGGCAAAGGAGCCTATTGCCATCAACCTCACCGACCAAAGCTCTCCAGCTGCCTAGGAGCCAAAGGAGTCCACAGATTGGACAATAATTCACATGATCTATTATGCTCTTTATTAAAATAGATTTATTCCATTTGTATCTTTTCCTTTGGCTGTTTTAGAAAGGGAGAAGAGTTAGATTCCCTGGAACACTTACTATGTTTGGAAACCATGCTAAGCCATGGGATGTGTAAATATGGATTGAATACAGATCCCACATGATTGACTGGCTTCACACAACTTGCAAACCCATAAACCTTGTTTTCACAAACCAAAATGGCTTCAGTTGTTCACCATGCTAAATCATGCTACTAAACCAACCACAGTATGTTTTAGCCTGTTCCGCCAACCCAGCCATTCTCTCACATGGAATTGGACCGTGATGGCGAATCTATGACATGTGTGTTGGCATGCCGTCGTCACCAGCTGCTCTTTTGGGTTCCAAACTGGGAACAACCTCTTCAAGAACTGAGCATTTAAGAGAGTTACATGGAAATCTCTTCTGACATATCCATAATTCATTCCTATATCACTGTCTTCTTCTTCTACCTTCATCCCATCTCCTTAAACCTTAGAGCACTGTTGGTGAACCTTTTCGGCACTGAGTGCTGAAACGAGAACATGCGTGTGCGTGTGTGAATGTGTGCGTGTGTATGTGTCAGAAACTGGAAGAGCGGCCACCTGGTGCACGTGTGTGCACCGAGCAGCTGGTCTTTCGGTTTCCAGTGCATGCGTGCGCACTGGCTACTTGGCCTTCTGGTTTCTGGCATAATGTACAGAGGAAGAGCAGCTGGCCAGTGCACATGCATGCGTCAGGAATCTGGAAGATCATCTTCCCGGTGCACACATGTGCACCAGGTGGTTGCTCTTCGGGTTTCCAGCACTCCCCTGCATATGAAGACCAACTAGCTGGTGCACTGGAACCCAGAAGAGCAACAGGCGACGGCTCAGGTGCCGGGAGAGATGGCTCTGTGTGCCATTTCTGGCACGCATGCCATAGATTTGCCGTCACGGCCTTAGAGCAATGTCTAATTACATCTAGCTTATTGCTCTGATTACTCTATAAATAAGGAGAAAGCAGTTGCCACGTGTTCAGAATACAATGAAATCTTACTCTGGGTGAATTTCTTATTGTCAAAATTAGCCAGACCTTTGGGAGAATGGAGAGAAGGCCAAGGCCTGCAACTCAAGTTAAATGATAGGAAAGGAGAGAGAAGCAATCTCCTTGTAGCACTGGGCTCATCAGAATGAACTTTGTTCTGTTCTTCTCTAGAGAGCGGAAGACACATAATAACTTGCCCTATCAATCTCTTGGAAAAGGTCACTCGTATCTAAATGTTAGATTGTAAAAATCAAAATGGAAACATTCCCAAATGACAGGCTGTCTCGATAGAGGGCTGCTGGCCAAAGATGACTCATGAATGACAGCTAGTGGGAGTGATCTTCTTCCAGGCATACATCAGCTTCTTGTTTCTTGAATTAAGACTTCTCTGTCCTCCAGTCAAAATTAGACAGAAAACCATCTTATTCCTGCATATGCACAGGGTCTAAGACTCAAAAATAAAGACCACTTCTCATGAGATGAGATTGTTCGGTCCAGAATGAAATTCTCACACACATCCACCCCACTGACATGAATGGAAGTATACCAATCACTAACAGAGCCTGGACCAAATTTTAACAAATAGGGATAAATGAAAAAAAAAATTATAAGAAAGACTAATCCTTGATTTACAACCATAATTGAGACAGGAATTATAGTTGTAAGTCATGCCAGTCCTTAAGCGGCCTGTGCCTGATTTTATGGTTTCTTTTGTGGAAATTGTTAGCCAAATGCTGTGGTCATTAAGCAAACCCACTGTGCACCACCACGGCATCGGCGCCATGATGGCACGATGGTTAGAGTGCAGTATTACAGGCTAACTCTACTCACAGCCAACAGTTCGATCTTAACCTTATCAAGGTTGACTCAGCCTTCCATCCTTCTGAGGTCAGTAAAATGAGGACGCAGATGGTTGGGAGCAATATGCTGACTCTGTAAACCACTTAGAGAGGGCTGTAAAGCACTATGAAGTTGCATATAAGCCTAAATGCTATCACTATTGCTAGTGCTATTTTGCCAGAAACCAGAAGTAAATGCCAGTTTCCAGGAAGGAAAACCATTGCAAATCGCAGTCTTGTGACCACTGGATGCTACCAATGATGGTAAATGGCTACTGCCAATGGTAAACATGACTAGCGCTATTGGTAGCATCCCACGGTCACATGACTGCGATTTACAATGATTTCTTTTCCTGGAAAAAAAAATCATTGTAAATCACAGTCATGTGACCAATGGATGCTACCAATGGCAGTAAATGTGGGCTGGTTGCCAAGTGCTCAAACTGTGATTATGTAACTGTGGTGGGTGGGGCAGCCAGCTCATAAATAGCTCTAAGAAGGTCTGCTGTAATTTTGAATGGCCCCTAAATGACCAGTTGTAAATTGGGGGCTACCTTTGTCTCCTCCATGATCTTTTAACAGGATAATTAGGGGAGACTGATTACAATTGCAGAATAAAAATAGCCACGCCCTATTAATGGTTTATATGATGCTGGCTTATTGTCCCACAGATCTGAAGGAATGGGAAAGAGTGGCAAGGCAAGAGGGAGTTCATAAATGAACAAGTACAATTTCCTTTCAAAAACCAAGCAAACAGAAAGGATATGTTCTGCCAGAAAACTGTTAAAAGCACAATGAAGGAGCAGGATTGAATTTCAAGACAGATAGAAATATAGTCAGGAAATATTAATTTAGTTCAGTTCTCCAGAGTCAGATGAATTGCATACTGGGGCTTTGAAAGAACTCACTAATAGCCTGTCTGAACCTTTATATACTATTTTTGAGTGCCTTTGTAAAACATGACTGGGCGAAGAGCGTCTCTTTTCTCTTCAAAAGAGAAAAAAGAAAGCCAACCAGCCAGTTAGCCTGACATAGATATCTGGGAAGGTTCTCAAACAAGTTATAAAGAGCCTGAACTGCAAACATTCTGAGAACAAATCGTGACAAACTAACCCTAGCTCATATTTTTGTTGGGCCATTTGTTTAGTAAATCGTGAGAATGCTATTGCTTAAGGTGACCAGACGTACTGATTTCAGCGTGACAATCGCGCTTTATAACAATTTTTCCCGCTTCCCACCGCGTTTTTAAAAAGTCCCGATTTTCTGACTTCATGTTGAAAGCCCAGTGGATTTGCTTAAGAAATCCTAACCGGGGCAAGACAAAAGACACCCTGTCTAACTAACCTCTCTCTCTGTCTCAGTACTTTCATTGAAGATATTAAAACTTTAAAGCAACAAAACGGAGCCCCTCCCACTCACCCATTTTACTTACTTTTATAAGAAAAAAAATGATCTAGTACCATAGAGCTGCAGGAAATGGCTAGAGAGGTTACTTCCTGGATTTTCTGGAGGGGAGGGGCACGGAGGTTGGAGGACTGCTCAAAAGATGGTGGCATTTTTCCCTGACTAATTTCCCCATTTCAATTTGCTCAGTTCTTTGTATAGCTAAGAGGTAGTTTGCTCCCTGTTCGGCCCGGTTCGGCTGAATCAGTAGTCGAATTCAGACCTGGGTTGCAGAACCAGCAGCGACCAGGCCTGCCATGTCCCTGAACTGCTTCCCTCGACACTGCTGGGCCGCCGCCATTTTGGTTTTTAGTGACTGCACATGCGCAGTTCACTGTAAATTGTTCTGCGCATGTACGAAGAACAATTTACATTGAACAGCACCTTGGAAACAGTGAAGGACCGGCCCGCAGTACCTCTGCCAGTGAAAATGGAGCTCAGGAGGGCCACGTGCGCCCTTCCAGGGTCCATTTTTACTGGCAGAGGGCTGCAGGAGGCCATTGGAGCTCAGAGCCCATTTCTGCTGGCAGAGCACTCGGGCCACCATAGGCGCCTCCAACACGAGTGACGTCAAAATGGCTGTGCCCACCCTGGCTCCCCTGAGGTCAAACACAACCCTGATGTGGCTCTCAATGAAATCGAGTTTGACACCCCTGGACTAGAAGATCTCCAAGGTCCCTTCCAATTGCAGTGATTCCCTTAACACAGTGTTTCTCAACCTTGGCAACTTGAAGATGTCCGGACTTCAACTCCCAGAATTCCCCAGCCAGTGAATGCTGGCTGGGGAATTCTGGGAGTTGAAGTCCGGACATCTTCAAGTTGCCAAGGTTGAGAAACACTGCCTTAACAACTGCGGTAAAATAGGTCATAAAATTGGGGGGGGGGATCATTTAACAAATGTTTTGCTTCACAACAGAATTATTGGGCTCAATTGAGGTCTTACCTCAAGGACTACCTGTACCAAGGCCTCGGTTAGAATGAGGCATTTGCATGCTTATGGTCGCAGAGAATTATGAGTTCAGGAGTATAGAAGACCCACCTGGCTCCAGCCCAAGACCCAGCCATCTGTAAATCCCAGCTTTTGTTTGCATCAAAATAAAACATTGCTTCTACCACTCACAATAATAGCTATATATTTGAGAATATGTAAAGAATTTTCTAAACTTTTTGTAGTTGAGATGGATGGGGGGGGGGGGAGGAGATTAATGCCTTCTCCAAAGTGTAGGAAACTGAAAGTTAAGAATAAATTGCAGAACTGAGGAACAAAGCATTAAGAAAATTATGTAAACCGGCCAGATATCTTAATTCCTTTATACTGGCTTCTTCTTGGCACAAAGTTTCAAAACTTCCCAGGATGGTATCCAACCATCATCCCAACGGTGTTACCAATTTTTGCAACAAACCCCTGGGAATATTTTCAGGATAGAAATGTTTAGACACTGCAATCAAATAAAGCAGGGGTCTCCAACCGTGGCAACTTTAAGCCTGGAGGACTCCAGGCTTAAAGTTGCCACGGTTGGAGACCCCTGAAATAAAGGATTATGGAAGAAAAATGACAGAAAAAATAAGCAAATGCAAACATAGGATGGGGAAAAAGAAATACACAGGTAAAGGAGCAGATTTAATTGCAAAGTTATTTTTATATAACCATAATAAAGAAACAGCAAGCATGCAGCGATGTCATAATGGAACTCCGATCACATTCAAGAGTACTAGCTCCATTTTATTGTAAATTTACATTACAGGTAATCCTTGATTTATGACTGTAATTGACATTATAATCCTAAATTGTGATAATTGTAAAATGGGTCACCCATGTGTCTGACCCAATTACGCAATCTTTTAGGAGCACCTATTAAGTGAATACCATGGTTGTTAAGAAAACTGCATAAAGTTTACTCCTAGGGTTACAATTACTGCAGATATCCTTGATTTATGACCATAACTGACCCTGGAATTACGGTGGTAAGTTGTTGTAATTGTAAGTCGAGGCATCATGTCATCAGATTTGACATTACAACTGATTTTACAGCCATCATTAACCAAACATTGTGGTCATTAAGGAAATTAATTCACCCAGTAAGCATTTTTGCTGGAAACTGGAAATAAATACCAGAAACCAGGAAAAAACATAGCAAATTGTGGTCATGTGACTGAGATGAGCCAGTTGAAAGGAACCCAAAATGAGATCGTATCAGGGGTGGTATTCAGCAGGTTCTGACCAGTTCTGGAGAATCGATAGTGGAAATTTTGAGTAGTTAGGAGAACCTGTAAATACCACCTGACTGGCCCCGCCCCCATCTATTATCTGCCTCCCGAGTCCTAGCTGATCGGGAGGAAATGGGGATTTTGCAGTAACCTTCCCCTGGAGTGGGGAGGGAATGGAGATTTTACAGTATCCTTCCCCTGCCACACCCACCAAGCCACGCTCACAGAACCAGTAGTACAAATTTTGGATCCCAACACTGGATCATATGATTACAGGGGGTTGTGCAGCTATCATAATTCCAAAAATGGGTTATAAGTCACTCTGGGGAGATCCATTGTAACTTTGAATGGTCATTAAGTGACTGGTCCTAAGTTGAGGACTACCTGTGAAAGCTAATTGTATTTATTTATTTAGCATAGTTATATAATCACCCATCTTCCAAAAGCATAACTCTAAGCAACATACAACATGGCAACTGGATAAAAATTGTCCAGTTTAGTAGGATCTAGTGATGGCTTCTCGAGTAGGAGGTGAACCAGAGGTGGGTTCCTACCGGTTTGGACTGGTTTGGCTGAGTTGGTAGTAACTTGGCCAGCCATACCACTGAACTGGTTCTATCGGCAGTGCCTAAGGTGGCATCATCTTAGTTTTTGCTTCTGCGCATGCGCAGAAGCAATTTTTTACCTACCGTGCATGCATGCATAGCACCCCCCCCTCAAGCGTGGCCCTGAGCAATTCGGCAGTAGGAGAAGCTGGAACCCACCCCTGGGGTGAACCAATACCCCATAAGAGGGTGGTACAATCCCCTCTTGTCTACCACTAGAATCTAACCACGTGACATCTATCCGGGCTGTTTATATGAAGCGTGCATCCCGACAATTTAACCAGCTGATCCCAAGTTCTACAGTATGAATGAAAAGTGAATCATTTGTCTCCATATTCATTCTTGTCATGACATTTCTTTAAAGGGGGAGGGGAGTAGCGGAGAGCACAGTCTATATAAAGCAGAAGGAATTGTGCTTAGGCAGCAGTGAGATCATAGGTGTGTGTCGGGTGGGGAGAGGGTGTCCTCACAGTGTTTCCACCTTCGGATTTGCCTGAACTGGGGCCGCCTCAGGGATCAAAGTAAACAAGGCTTGAGAACAGCATGTCCAGAAGTCAACAGCCTCTGGAAGCTGGGAAAATGGCCTCATTTAAACAGGTCTTTGCTGCAATACCCCACAACTAAGGCTGTCGCAAACTGCCAGTGGATTGATGAGAAGGATCTACTACAAAATAAATGCTATTATTCTGACTTTCTCCATGAAAACAAAAAATAAAAAAACATACAAGCAGATTTTTTCAGGTTAAACAGCAATACCATGCAAAGCCATAATTTTTAGGCAAGTGGATGACAATGTCTCTTTCAAAGAAAGAGGAATAAGGATCACAAATTCACCTAAACCAAACCCCAAATGATTGGCAACACAATATACTAAACTATGGTTTATTACCGTAACTACAATGGTGAGGTTCTCATATGTGAGAGGGAAAGATAGAGAGGGAAAGCAGGGAGTCCAAACTCCACCCAAGAGGAAAAGGATATGGCACTTCCTACCACCTGCTTTCATGTAGAAAAAAATTAGACAGGATAACCTGATTGAAAGCTATAAATTAATCTATGGCATAGATAAAATATTTGGTTTTTTTCCCCCCTCCCTCGTTGCAGACACTAGACGCAGAAATCATACAATGAAGCTGACCGGATGGAGAATTTGAAGAAATGAAAGAGAACACACACCACAAAATTAATGTGAGGAATTCATTTCCACAGATGTAGTGATGGCTATTAATCTGGCTTGCTTTAAAAGAGGCCTCTGGTTGGCTCCTGAGAAACAAATTACTGGTCTGCTCCAACAAGACTGCACCTATATAATTGGGGTGGGGGGAAGCTTCCAAGCAAATAGCTTTTAATACTTGTAGTAAGTAACAATAGCAATAGCACTTATGTACTGCTTCATAGGCCTTTACAGTCCTTTCTAAGCAGTTTAAAGAGTCAGCATATTGCCCTGAATAATCTGGCTCCTCATTTTACTGGCCTCAGGAGGATGGAAGGCTGAGGCAACCTTGAGCCTGGTGAGACTCGAACTGCAGAACAGGTCTGCAATCTAAAAAAAAAATGTTATTCTTTCCTGGATAAAAAGAAGGTGAAAGGGCTTGTGATACACTAAAGGGACTCAAACAAATTACAAAATCTGGACTTCCATTAATATGCCACTGAGGAAGCACAGTGATTTCACCATAAAAGTTTTCTGGGAAATTGCTGGAACTTTGGTTAAAAGAAAAGCTAACTGATGATGTATTTCCCTCTGATCAAAAGACCTCTCCTGCACATAGCTGTTCCTCTCAATCCTAGGGAAGAAGAAAAGGGATAAACTCTTGCTGATGGGGTGGGGCGGGGGTCAAAAGCCCTTTTGCAAAAGGCAGAAGCAGGTCCCCATGACCCTTCATCAATAGCAAGATTCTATCTTTTTCCTTCTTCCCTAGGATTGAGAGGAAGGGCTATGTGTTTCACACTCGAACCAGACTTTGTAACCACTCACTAACAGTTCACACAACAAACTTAATCAACACCAAGAAAAATAGCTTGGGTTACTCCGGTATCCTAACCAACCTTATCTTCCTTAATAAACAGTAATATTTGGCCAATCATACCTAAAGTTGGAAAATAAGCAGTAGGCACATGGAAGGAGACGTCCAAGAAACGAAGAATATAGACCAGGCAGAGAAGTACAAAAACAATATAACCCAGAAGATGACAATAGCAGGCTTTCCCTTTTATTTTACCAATTTCATGTGGATTTTCATTGTTGAGCTTGTGAAGTGTGTTTAAATGTTAATGTAAACTGTGCAGATGATGGTGATGTTTAAACTGTGGCTTAATATAATGGATAAAACTAGCGAGGGGGTTAATTAAAAAGCAGCAAGGGAAATTTCCCCTTCTTATATGAGACATCGCAATATCCTGTGGCATAGAGTTCCAAAGTAAATTATATCCGAACAAACTTGTTAGTTGGTCAGATGTAGCTGGCAGACCAACACAGGAGACAATGCTTTGATCTGGATTCTGGAGCAAATGAGGCTTTGGATGCTCCAGGGACTGTAGTAATGCTTCCCCAATCTGGGAGAGGCCTCATTGGCATACAGATTACTAAAATTCTGGGGGAAAGGGTGATAATCTGGAGTCACGTTTTCCCTGCAGTTCATTAAATTGGTCCCCCAACAGATTTAGAATCTGCATTTTTGCAAGGTTGAAATTCTGCAAACACAGGATGAATTTCGGGATTCATCATTACTGACAGCCTAATGCTTCTGCTAGCTTGGAGACTGCAATTCAAGGAATCACCCCCCAAAAAACCTGAACTTCAACTAAGAAAGAAAGAAAAAGACTATGAAAATAAGAGTAAGTTAACAGAAGAAATCCACAAGGTTCCTATTTTTGCCTCCACTATGAGACACCAGGTTTATCTCTGACTCCCTCAGCTACCAAAACCTCAACTCTGGAATTAATCCAATCCCTACATCAAATCCTTTGCATTGCCTTTCCGAGATTGTTCCCATCTTGGATCAAAAGCCCCCTGCGCTTTAACTGAACCACTGGGATTCCTGAGAAAAGACACTTCAAACCTGTCACCTCTCAAAGCCACCTGTCAAAAGAATTGAATGTGGCTGGAGACAGGAGGCCCTCCTAGACTCACCTGTAAGCCAGGCTCATGCACTCAAACAGGCGGGTGAGAGTGGGATCAATGCTTGGAGGATCTGGGATTTCTGGCACCGCCTGGTGATGGCGCCGTCGGGGCACTAAGTCGTTGTGCGGACATGACACCATGAAGTGACCACTGTGGATCACCTGGGAGCAGGCAGGATAACTCGAGCCAGGCTTGGTGCTGTTGAAGGCTGGGTTGTCTGAATCCGAATCAAAATCCGAGTCGGGCCTTGACCCCATTTGCAGTTCCATATACGGCCCAGATTGTCCAGGCTGAATGATAGCCATGGTGAAGGAAATGGGATTTGCTGGGGAGCTCCCTCCAGCCCAGCTGTCAAAGCCAACACAAACACCAGGATCTTCTTGCAGAGGCAGCCAATTCCACATACGTAAATGTCTTGTGCAATTAACACTTAAGGTAAGGACATCATGGGCAGAACCTTACCTGGCACTCGCTAGAGCTCTGACTCCAACAGCAGTCTTTATAGATCAACCTGATGTGGTTCTGCCCCCTAGATGGGTGGACACAAAGAGTTGCCAGGAAAAAATTAACACTTTGTTAGCCAGTACAAGGGTGCATTCGGATAGCCAGAGGCAACGTAAAACAGCTCCAGATAAGCTGGCTAACTTTTGATATTGGTGCTTATACCTTTAATAGCAATCTAATCTTCTATCATTAGTGGGGCCATAATGTTGACTTCTCTGCTATGAAAAGAAGATTTGCTTACTGATTTCTGCAGGTGAAATGGCTGTTAAAGGCCAAAGGACTCAACTATGTTCCCCCCCCCCCACCCAGTCGGTTGCCAGTTTAATCTGAGTTGGATTAGCAATTATAGTTGTCTCATATTGTCAATGATGATAGAAAAAAACCCTAAACTGACTTATAGACATATGTGCATAATCCCACCACCAAGCAGAGCTGTCAATGAGCTGGCAAAACAGACTTTGTTTGCATTGGCTAAGAACTGCTGGGAGCATGTGCAGGAAAAGGGAGTTGTATGCTGTGTTTACCCAGTACTAATGCATCCCCCCACCCCCACCCCAGCATTCCCAGCAAGCAAACACAGATTAAGAGACAAAAATAAGTAAAATCATAGCAACCTATGTGCGGCACAGTATGAATCAACATAAAAAGCTATGTTCCCGGATCCTAGAAAAACAGCAACAACACAAAGGCAGCAGGGTTCTTTCCAGCCCTTGCCAAGATGGGGGAGGGCCATATGGTGTGCAGGATACTCTCATGAGACATGTGGAGCCTAATCATAGACGGACACATGGTCAGGGTCATTTTGGCTATATTCGCACAACATGCTTAACTTGATGGCTGACTTAACCTATTTTCTGTGTTTGCACACAATATAGTAGACCCTAAATCAAATTGGCTGGATTTGTACAATATGGTAAGCAACAAAAATTAACCTAGAGTAACACTAACCAAAGTAGCATATTGTGTGAATATAACTGCTGGGTTTGTAATCGGGTTAAGCAACTGATGAATAGTTGCGGGAGCCACAGGGATCCGTCTCAATGCAGGCAGCCCTTGATTGACAATCACAATTGGAACATGAACATCTGCCGCTAAGCAAGATGGTCGTTAACTGAGTCATGCCTGATTTTATGACCTTTTTTGCCATACTCATTACGTGAGTCGCCATGGCCATTAAATGAATCCATCTTTCCCCATTGTCTTTGCTTGTCAGAAATTATTGTGGCTCCTGGTCCCTCCAGCAGTCAAATCATATGAGGAGGAGGCTTGGGAATCAGGGTCAGCATCAAGGCAACCTGTGGGAGAAGAGGGAATGGAGCTTTCAGACAGACACAGGTGGAGCCTGGGGTGTCCGTCAGCCCTCCAGGTTTGGAGGCGGCTGATGAAGAAGAGGAGGAACAGCTGGGTCCAGTGCCTGACACACGGATGCACAGAAGGAAGAGGAGAGGAGAGGAGAGCAGTGGAAATCTATGGGCTGATCCTTGGGAAGGAACAGCTACCACCGCTAGCGAAGCCCCAGCCTAGCTCTGGGGATAAAAGGCAGGGGGCGGAGATGAATAGATGTGGCAGACATCTATTCATTTCCCTGCTGGACAGACTTGTTTGCCTGTGTTGAGAGAGAATTTTTTTTCCTGGGGCTGCTGGTGCTCCTAATAAAGGAATCATTGATTAAACTCCTCGTGTTTGGGGAGCTGGGTCAGAAGAGAAACAAGAAGGAAAAATCACAAGTAGTAATCATGTGACCTGAGACACTTTGTAAAGACATGCCAGTTGCCAAGCACCCAAATTTTTGGTTTGTTTGTTTATCACATGACCACGGGGGCTTGGCAATGGCCCAAAGTGCAAGCACTGATCATAAGTCACTTTTTTCAGCCACGTCAAAACTTTGAACGGTTGCTAAACAAATTGTTGTAAGTCAAGGACTGCTTGGAACTTGAGGACTATTTTTTTCAAGGTCATATAAACTGAAACTTTAGTAGAACTATGCACATGCCTATGTTCTCTAGGAAATCCCAAGTAGCTGGACAATAAGACCCTGAAGTGGGGATGGGGTTCATTAAAGCAAAGGATCCTTCTTAGGAAACCAACAGAAAACCAAAACTTACCACATAAATGCACAGTCTACACCTGCCTTTGAAGCTTTTTTTTTTTTTTTTTTTTGCTTATTGCCCCTTTCAACTGACTGAATTTGGCATGATTGGGTGCCCTAAATTGAGCAGCCACTTGTCAGTGATGCTGTTTTCACCATTGCCAAAAAGACGTTGTCTGCAATAGTGGAAAGGAATCTCAGGTTTTATTTTTGGACAATTGACAACTCAACCACTAGGGGCAGCAGAAGATCTGAAGTAGTCCAACTGGCACCGTCAAAAGTCTGCGTAGGAGAAGGAACCACCTTCCTAAAAGAATGAATTGCAAAGCAGTTCTTAATCCTTAAAGCTTTTCCTCCTCTAATTTTTGCTCCACAGCAAGCAAAATTAAAGGGTTGCCGTTGTTCCCCAACATGGAAATGTCTTGACAAATGGGAGACCAACTGAAGCTCTCGGTATAGAGCTTTCAAAGTAATAACCATCATTTTAAATTGGGCATGGAAGCCTACTGGTAATCAATAAAGGGACTTCAGGACTGGTGTTATTTTTCCTGGCAGGATACTCCTATCAATAGTCTAGCCACCACATTCTGCACCAACTGTAGCGTCTGGGTCATCTCCAAAGGCAGCTTCGCAAACTATGCATTATAGTAACCTAACCAGATGGTGATCAAAGCATGAGTTACAATCAGAGTATCTTGGTCAGCGTTATAAGCTGAAGTTGAAGAAAGTTGCCCCCTGGCCATAGCACTTACTATTTTAACAAGAGCTGAAAGACAAGAAGGACAGGGAGTCACAACCTATTCCTTCATGGGGAACCCAGAGTAACTGTTGGGACTGGTGTTATTGGATTACACAGCCATTCATTAACAAAGGCAACTCCATTTAGATAAGACAGGGGTTGGCAACCCATGGCTCTGGAGCCGCATGTGGCTCTTTCTTTCATCCCTCTGCTGCGGCTCCCTGTTGCTGGCTGGCTACACAATTGATAGGGCTTTTAGTTAGGACAAGTAGAGGAAAAATGATGCCGTGCTAGAGGAGACTCTGGGGGGGTGGGACTGGACTTCCGGCCGGCTCCAGAATTGAACGGGGGGCTTCTGGTTAGGATCTTTGTGGCTCTTTCAGTGTTTAAGGTTGCAGACCCCTGAGATAGGATTTGACACAAGCTTGTTTCATCCCATCCACATTCTCATAGGCTCCAGGTACTGGTTCAAAACTTCTTATGAGATTTCCAGTCCAGCCCAGGAGACTTTATATTAGTAGATGTCATCAACATATTGATGATACCACACTCCAAATGGACAGATGACCTCCCCCAGCAGTTTCATATTAAATAATATGGGGGAGGGCACTGAGTCATGTGGAACCCTCACTAGAGATCCTAGGAAGATCAAGCTTTGCTCCTCATTACCACCAACTGGAACCACTCACTAAGAGCAGAGCCAACCGCAAAATGACATTCCCAACTCCCAATCCTCGTAGATGAGCTGGAATGACATCAGAGTTTTTCGTATCAAATACCACTTGAAAGGATTATAGAACCAAGAAGACAACCCTCAAGGCATCCAATGCTATTTTAGCCACATGCCCAATCCTGAATCCTCATTGCAGATCATTCATCCTCATAATTTAATGAAGGGATATCTATCAAACTAAACCTGCATGCGTCTCCAGTAATGGCCCATGGAAGAATCTTTCAGGACTCCTACTGCCAAGATACAAATTAATTGCCCTCCTTTGGAACTGCTCCCCTCCATTAACATCAATGGCCTCACAGAGAATGTCCCACAACTAGCGGTGCCCCTTAGTCTTCATGACAGATACCAGTGGTGGGATTCAGCCAGTTCGCACCTATTCGGGAGAACCAGTTGTTAACTTTCTAAGCAGTTCAGAGAACAGGTTGTTGGAAGAAATTTCCCTTTGTGTTTTTCCACTTTACAGGACTAATCCTGTAAGGAAGGCAGGAAGGAAACATTCTGGTGTTGTTTCTAGCCTCATCTTTATTGCCCCGCTTAAAGAAACTGCCTCACCGGTTAACCCTTATTACATTGTACTTGAGAGACCGCCTGCTGCCAATTACCTCCCACAGACCCATTAGATCTCACAGGGTTGGCCTCCTCCGGGTGCCATCTACTAGCCAATGCCATCTGGCTATTACCTGTGGGAGGGCCTTCTCTGTGGCAGCTCCGGCCCTCTGGAATGAACTCCCCGCAGGGATTCGGACCCTCACCTCTCTCCAGGCCTTCCGAAAAGCCGTCAAAACCTGGCTTTGCCGGCAGGCCTGGGGGTGATGAGTTCCCTCCCCTCTCGACATGTATGGTTGTGCGACTGTTGCTTATTTTTATTATCTGTATTTTGTCTTTATGTTCCCCTTTCTCCCCTCTTGAATTGTTCGCCGCCCTGAGTCCTCCCGGAGAAGAGCGGCATACAAATAATAAAATTCTATTCTATTCTATTCTATTGTAACAGCTAAGGTGAAGTGCCCATCGGCGTGAGTGACATTGAATTGGCCATGCCCACACGGTCACATGATCATCAAGCCACGCCTACCCAGCTGGTCATTAAGACAGAGAACCGGTTGTTAAATTATTTGAATCCCACCACTGACAGATACACACCCTTACTATGCATATCCTTTTTCTCAACCTATTTGCCCGGGGATCCTCTTTTCAAGCCCTTAAAACAGCTTCCATCCCTTCGTCTCCTGGCCACACATTCCATACTAAACTGACGATCAGTTGAGCAACAAGAATAACAGCGACGATAACAACAGAAACGTGATTCCTTTTCGCCTGTTCTGAACCTGCTGTTGTTTCTCTTAAGAAATGGGGTGCGGGGGGAGGCACAGAGGGAAGCAGATGGCAAGCAGAGGCACAAAGCAGTGGGGTGAGGAGGGAGCCTCCCTCCAGAGCAGCTGTGGGGGCGTGATTTCCAATGAAGCTCCTTTGTCAGGAAGGTACAATGGTCTGTCACCCTGGCAAAGGCGAACGCCAGAGAGGCCTTCCCTATCAGGGCAGACGCCAGGCTCCAGAGTTATCATTACACACGACGTTGCTATGGCACCCTGTGGAAATGCCCCCCCCAGTGAGGCCATAGGGTGCGTCAGCAGGATGCAAGAGGGCTGCCTCAGTGAAGACCGGGCCTAAAAATACATCCAGGACAAAATCGGATGTGCCCCTCCCCTGTCTCTCAAGAGGGAGCCTGCAGGGGTCCCAAATGATAGACAAGAGATATAGAAGCATAGAAAATACAAGGATCCCCAACTGAAAGACACTATACATTTTTTTGTCTGGTGTGGGGCAGGAAATCAGGAGTTTGCAAATAAGGATACATGGAAGGACACCCCGGTGGTCAATGACCTCACAGACTCTTCTTTGGCATTCGCTGACCCTTTTCCCCCCAGCCTCCACAGATTGTGCAACCAATCTCTGCAGAACAGCGACTTGCTGCCGTTTAAAAAAAGCGAAATAGCATTCCGAGTTGTCAACATGTTTGGCACATATATTTTCATCACGAAACCAAAGCCTGAAGCTTCATTACATTGACAGTCTTCCTTTCCCCGGGTGACATTGCTTTGTCATTGCCCCCTGCAGTGGCCCTCAGTCGCCATGGGGGGGGGGGGACTTCTTAAAATGCCTGAAGAATGTTTTCATGCGATGCGTGAAACCAGTCAGTCAAGTCATTTGTTAAGTGAATCACCGCAGTTGTTAAATTAGTAATATGTTGAAGTGACTTTGCTTGTCAGAAGATCACAGAAGGTGAATACGAGTCAGTTGTCAAACATCCAAATGTAAATCATGTGACCATGGGGATGCCACAATGGTCATAAGTGTGAAAAATGGTCTTAAATCACTTTTTTTCAGTGCCGTTGTAACCATCAAGCGGTCATTAAATGAACTCTTGTAAGTTAAGGGCTACCTGCAATAGTTTTCTGTTGTGGCCCAGCAGGAGCCGTTGGGGCTGCCACCAGACTCCGACAGCGAGGGGCCCTATGAGTCGGCTTTGGAGGATGTGGAGGACCCTGGACAGGGTTCCGACTCTGAGCAGGGCGCAGAGAGGCTGGTTGGCCACCAGGAGGCGCCTGAGCCTTGGACCAGTGGAGAGGAGACAAGGGAGTGTGGTCTGGATGTCAGCAGTGGGGAGGAGCCAAGGGAGTTGTTCCTAGATGCCCGGCACCGGAGAGCTAATAGGTGTAAGGAACAATTATGCAATTACAGGAGGTAATTGCACTCAGCTGGTGGTCATTAGGCTCCTCTCCAGGCTATAAAAGGACTGCTTGTGCACACGCCCCCTTTTGCAGAAGTCAACGCAGGAACTAATGTCGGAGAACATTATTGTGAGCTTGGCAGGCTGGATTGCTGCCACGGCTTATCTATGCTGGATTGCTGCCCAAGTTTGTCTGTGCCGGTTTGCTGCCAAGGACCTGTCTGTCTGTTAATTAAATGCCCTAACTTATCTTTGGCTCGGAGTGTGTGTTGGTGTGGGATGAGGGGGGTCAGAATAGTTTTCGTACCTTAAGTATTTATGACATTTACACCAGAGGTAGGTTTCTGCTGGTTCGGCCCGGATCGGGCAAATTGGTAGTGGCGGGGGCAAGAGGCTCCGCCCACCAACTCAGACACTTCTGTGCAGAAATGGCATGCACGCACACAAGTAAACCAGTAGTAAAAAAAATTGGAAACTCACCACTGATTTACACCTTGCCTTAAATTTAAGGAACTGACAATTGTTGGAAGAAATGTCCATCTGGGTTCAGTTCCAAGTGGGTAAAAAGACACTGGATTCATGGAAGTTGCTTGGAAAGAAGGTTTTAATGGTGGATAAGACCACATGCCTTGAGGTCCTGGGGGAAAAGGCGATCACATGCCTTGGGTGAAGAAGGGAAAAAAGGGCAGAGATGCTGAGAGGGCCCTGGTTTTATGCCCTCTCTGGGCCCCACCCCAGAGCTTCCCATTCCTGTGTAAGAAATGCATTCTGATTGGTGGTCAGACTCCCAGGGGCCGGTGCAGGGGCAACTCTGTAGGCTGTCTCCCAGGCTTCCTTGACTTGCTGAGTGATGATGTAATCTTCCCAGGTGCCATATGGTGAGATGGGTAAAAGGCTAATATTATCATGTCCTGAGGTCCATGCTTTAATTCCATCACCCTGGAACTGAAGGGTGGAGATCTTTGTTATGTAGAATAGACTGGCTCAGGCCTTAATGGCTCATTCACAAAGGTGAGGGCAGCTCACTTTCTGCCTCTCTCGACTTTCTACTTCTCTTTTTAAGCGAAATATTCTGCCTTTTTAATATTTCCTAAAATATTTCATTTCTCTAGGAGAGGGGTGGGTTTTAACTTCCAACACAATAAAGTAAAGGAAATGGCTGCATTCATACAATGCATTTAACTAAGTCAAGAAAAGCTCAAGCAGACACAACCTGCTAACCTCATTTAATGTTAGCAAGGTTAGCATTCTGTATCTTAGTGTAAAACCTACCCGGTTTAATTTATTGTTAGGTTTGATGAACAAACCCCAGGAAAAAAGGGTTTAGCTTCTGTACTAAATGTAAACATAACCAGTGAGTTCTATTAAATGGGAGCTTAAACCTGGGTTTCTCCAGAGGAAAAGACATGTCTGAAAACATTGCTGAATTTTCATCAGTTCTGGTTGGAACAAGTGACCTGACAACTGAATCCTTCTCCTCTCTAATCTTGACCTGGTATCTCTAGCACCTAAATTACCTGAAATCAGTCTTTAGTTCCAACTCAGAACTGATTCGCAATGCAAACCCTTGGTTTTAAACAACCAGACATTTATTCTTACTCTTTTTTATACCATCTGCATGAAATTCTGAAGAATCTTATAATTGCAACACTTTTAGGTTAACTTGATTGGCCCCAATAAATGTGTTACTCAGGTATGATTTTAAGTTTTTCTGCTACTGAACATTATGGTGATGATTGTTCTTTATTCCTAAAGTTGCGAAGCTATTTAACATCAGTGGGCAAGATGGTAAGCTCAAAATGAGAATGTTCACAAGAAACTGAGATTATTTTCAGAATTACAGCATGCTACAACGTTCCAAGATCTGATCTGATGTAGGTATGTAAATTACAGTATTTGTGTGACAACATAGTCACTTTTCATAATTATTTCTCATTCTTCTTGTAGATGTCCATGCCATTTACACATACATGTAGGATAATTTCAAAGATAATTAGGAAGAAATGCTCAAAAAGGCATGGGACTTTATGTGCAGCATTTCTTTAAAGCTTCAGGCTCTCTTTTCAAGACCCTAAAAAAAAAAACTGATTATCTCATTAACTCATTAAAGTAGCCGCTTTTTCATGTTTTGCAGAAGTGTGGAAAAATGAGGTGTGGCATTTTGAACCAAATATAAGTCAATCATATACATTTATACTTAGTCATCTAACCACACAATCTCACACACTCACTTATTTTTCTCCTGCTCCATGCTAGCCTTTCAACACCCCACTACAGACTACAGATTCACCATTATCATTTGCTACAGGAAAGAGTAATCTGTTTCCAATTAGTATAATGGGTGATATATAGGATCATTCAATTCAAAACCTTCAAAATAGACATTCAATATTGAGGTGAGAAGAGCAGGAGGATAAACACAGCTTCTTGAGAGAAAGCAGAGGAAGGATCCTGCCTATGTAATGCCCAAAAGAATGAAATATTGTACATAAGAAGCCGGTCAGCTAAATAGAGAGCCATTGAGATCCAGGAAAGTGTAAACTGAGTACATCCTTTTAAAGCAGCTGCATCCTTTTTCAGACTTTGGTGCAAATATGAAAAACAGACCAATAGGGAATAAAATGGTGAAAAAATGCCTATATTCACACAAAATGCATAATTAGGTCAATTAAGGACCTAGCAGCTATATTTGCATAACATGCTATGCTTAATTAGTTTAACTTTATGCACAGCATTTTGAGAACTCCTTTGTTTGGTTAATTTAAGTTTCAATATATTGTATAAAACCAGAAATGTGGTTTCATTTAATAACAGGTTAAACATGTGTGGAACAGAAACCTTAATCAGATAAAAGGCAGCTAGAAGTCAAAGATAATGAAGGAACAGAGCTCTTTGAATTTAGCACTGGGGAGGCCAACTGTACTTTTAATGAGGACAGTTTCAGAGTAGAAACCTGCTCAAGAGAGAACAAGGGAGACCAAGACAGTATAAAATTTGTAGAAGTGGAAAAAAGCAACCGCTTTCTGCAATTTAGAGGCAAATTAAGGCAGCTGCTGAGAAGAAAAATGATTCAAAGGATGGCTTTTTGAAAATAGCGGATAGACCCAGTTAGTAAGGTAGAGGAGAGGAAGACAAAACAATTTCTTGACAATCAAGAAATGGTTAAGACCTGGTTGTGCCAGCAACCCATGGAGATCCCAGGGATAGATGAATTTGTGAGTTGGCTCTGTTAACAACCCTGTGTTATTTTTTTTTGTTTGGGGAGGGGGAGTTAATATAATTTTAAATGGTGATATTTATTGCTCCTATCTTTGTTGTATGCTGTCCAGAGTAGCTTTTGGTGAGATGGTCGGTTATATAAATTACATACATAAATTTTTTATTTTGTGAATATTTTTTTGCCGCCTATCTCATCTTGGGGAAATTCTAGGCAGAGTGGAATGAATGGAAAGGGGTGGAATTATGCAAGGACTGTAAGGCAGCAAATTCAGCAAGCAAGAAGGAAAAGAAAGGCTGAAAATGGGGAAGAAAGTGGGAAAGCTGGGGGAGGGAGGGGAAATAGTTGATGGTTTTGATTTTAGAACTGGAAGCAAGAAACGAAGGCTCAAAAAAGATGAAAAGATGATTTTACCATTAGTCAATTTATTTAATCAGTTTATATGGACAACCAACTCACAATCAAGACTCTGAGCCTCTAACTTAGTATTTAAATCAAAATAGCAGCAATATGTAGAACAAGGATGGGTGTACCACCCCTACTGCAATCCCACTGACTATATATCCTGTCTGAAATGAATCCAGGTTAATTTGTTTCTTCCAGGGTCTTCTGAAGCTGCAAACCAACCACCTATATAGGGAAGGTTGGAGACTGGATAAAGATTGTCATGAGTAATTGGATCCAGTGATGGTTTCTTGAGGAGGTGGTAGAGCAGCACCTCTTTAAAAGTTGTCAGAACCCTGCTGCTCGGATCAAAGTAGTAGACAATATATTTAAATTGCGGCGGCTTTAATTCCTTAGGACTTGTGTTTATACCAGGGGTGGGGTATGGATTTTTTTTACTGCTGGTTCGCTCAGGGACATGCTTGGGGCACGCACATGCGCAGTAGTGAAATAATGGTTTCTGCGCATGCGCAAAAACCAAGATGGTGTTGCCTACACCACCGCCGATAGAACTGGTTTGGAGGTGTGGGCGGCTGAGTTACTACCTACTCGGGCGAACCGGTCCAAAACGGTAGGAACCCACCTCTGGTTTATAGCACCATTATATCATGGACAATAATGGTAAAAAAATAAATAAAGCTACGGAGAATGATGAAAAGTTCCTTCACGTAGATGCTGTGAATAAATAAGAAATCAGGATTGAACGCTGCATGGAAGAAAAATGTCATAAGGATAAACAGCTGAAAACATTTTTAGAAAGCATCATGCGTGGATTCTATAGGGCTGCCTGCTAGATTTTCAATTCCCAGAAGTCAGGAAGAAACTCACGAAAGCATATACATTTTAATAAAAGGAAGCACCTTTTCAGAGTCTGATAAGATGCCACCAGGTGCCTATTTTTAGATACAATTGACTAACATCGTGCCCTTCTACGATTTCTAAAATGCCCAGGTGGTGGCAGAATACCCAGGAAACATCTTTCAAACAGGTTATATTTTATCTTGAGCTTTGGCCAACTCACCTCAAAGGAACATACTATACATGAAAGGAGTTGTGTGCTCAGTGGCCAGTTTTAAATTCAGTTTGACCAGCAAATCTCAACTGGGGCTACTATGGTACTTCTATTTACCAGTGCTTCCCAAAAAATTAGAATAGAATAGAATCTGGAAGGAATCTTGGAGGTTTTCTACATCAGAAAGTCCTTACAGTATTTAAATGTCCCCGTTGGGATTGAGTAGGGGGTTCAAGTGTCATTGCTCAAAGAAAAACCATTCTTACCCAATTTGGGATAATTTACCCAGGTCTGGGAAGCACTGATTTCCACTGCAATGATTCTTCTGGTCATTTCTCAAAACTGATGCCCAAAGAAGATAAAACAGGCCAGGCTACACCAGTCAGTTAATAATCCTACTTGTTAGGAATATAATCTAACAGTTGGGTTGGCAATATATAAACCATGTAACAATGTTGTACCTGTTTCTTTAAATCATACTGTAAAATGTGATTGGTTGTTGTTTTACTCAATCGGCCATAAGAGTGAGCCAGAAGGACTGTTAGTTCTCTGTTTGTTAGATGCTGGGCTGATCTGATCTGAGTGTTTTTGGAAGCTGGCTGTTAGAAAGTGCCGTGAGCTATTGTAAGTTTTTGCAACTGCTAGCAAACTTTGAGTACTGAACTGATTATATAATATTGGACAATGTTATTTTGGATTATCCCTTAACTGAAATACGTTGATGACTGACTGTCTTATCCATGTATGACTTGGACTGTTTGATGGACTCTGATACCTCTAATTCCACAAAAGTAAAAGCCTATCTAAACTGCAGTATCTCTGTATGCTGGTTTGTGTGTTCTCCAACACAACTCTCCAACGCTTCGCTGAACGCACTCGGTCTCCCAACAGGAAGCTTGCCTAACACTACTCATATAATGACCCAATGCCAGCAACTAAGCCAGAATCATAATTCTGTATTAATGCAAACAAATGTTCACATTGAGGAATATTACACCCCTTAATTTTCCCTAGTAATAAGCAACCAATTTCTCATTTCAGAAATCATGGCTCCTTGAACAGGATGTCTTTCAGCACAGACAGAGTGTATTTCAGTTGAAAACACTCCTTGACTTACAACAGTTCACTTAGTGACCCACTCAAAGTTACAACAGCACTGAAAAAAGGGACTTCTGACCATTTTTGAGACTTATGACTGTTGCATCATCCCCATGGTCAAGAGATTTGCATTAGGATGCTTTACAACTGACTCACATTTATGACGGTTGCAGTGTGATCACATTTTGCAACCTCCTTGACAAGTAAAGTCAACAGGGATACCAGATTCACTTAACAACCGGGTTGCTAATTTAACAACTGCAAAGGTGGCAAAGAAAGTTGTAAAATGGGCCAAAGTTCACTTACCAAATTTTTCACTTAGCAACATATATTTTGGGTTCAGACAGGTTGAGACGTTTGAAGTTCAATCTGTTGTGAGAATCTTATCAATTATCTTAGCATGTTGTGTTAAGGCTACCACACTAAGTGATAAAATACTTTATTTGTTTGGATAGAAAATGTTTCATATGTTTTCTTAAATTGAGTGCAGCAAATACAATCTCAGTGTAATTAGTCTCACACATTTTCTTTATAACTATGTACAACCTAAGATTAAACTCAATCTTATCCAGTGATAAGTGGTACTTCTGTGTAATGTAATTTGAACTATTTATGTACTTTCAGCAAAATCTAAAAATGCACCAGTTTTCATCTAACACTCTCAAGCAAAACCATGGTTAGAACAACTTGCTTAAGAAACAGTTCACAAAAGCTTTTGATGGCAATGTATAGTTGGATTAGCAGACTATGCAACCCCAGACTTGTGACAAATAAATCATAACTCTATGTCAGTCTGTTGGAGTTTTCTCAATGAATTATGGTCAAACCTGCTTAGCATCTGTGAACATAGTCATGCAATCCATCATATTTTCAGAACTTTGAAAATGGGCCATAATATTATATAAGAACCCCATAAATGAATAAGACATAGCAAGAGAAAGGAAGGCATTAACTTCTCTCTACCTACAATCTATTGGATTTAGATGGAAGGCTCCTTGAGTTTAAGATTTGGTATTTTTTTTCCATTTTTGTTGCATTAATAACCCATTTCTCCAGAAGCTAAAAGAGGCACACCTAACACATTCTTTTTATCTTTGTCCTCCCAATACTCTGAGGAGATAGTTTGCTTTTAACTCTCATCCTCATCTGTCCAGCAACAGTAATTCATACAACATCATCTTAATCAAGTTATTATAATCCCATTTTGGGTTCCCATAGAACATTGAACCACAAAGTAACCAAGTATATGGGGTTGCTGTAACAGGCTAAAGGGGAAAAAGGGGAAAATGATTAAAAGTAAATTTAATATGTTGTTCAGTGCAGCTGCCAGATTTGTAATTGACCTGATTAAATGTGTTCTGTGACTGCAACTGCAGAGTTTCACACCTGACTGGGAATTTGAATCTGGTCTCCTCAGTCCTATTCCCACAGGATGAATTTACATATTATATTAAGCTATAGCTTGTTACACTACGACACACTGAATAAACTACAAATTGTGAGATGCACTTAATACACCAAGCCATAAATCAGTGCTATCAACAGAAGCTGGGTTCATGAGATCCTAAGCCACAAGCAAACTTGACATATAATGGGTGACCCATTAATCCATAAAATTTAACTAGGGTTTATTCAACTGACACACTTTTAATGGCTTGCCTAATATACTAAAACACAAACTTAATTACATAGGCAAGTTTTGTACACATGGTAAATTTAAATGTAATTGGAATGTTTCAGATTCAATGTCCTATTTCAATAGCGATTGGAATTGTAGATTGGAGGGTTTTTTTCAACAGTTATTTTTGTGCTTGTTATTTTTGCTCTACATTGCCCATGGTTACATTGTTTGAGCTGGTTGGCTTGATAAATCCAATAAATAAATAAATCAGAGGATATTTGTTAGGAATATGATCTAGTGGTTGGGTTGGCAATATATAAATCATGTAACAATGTTGTACCTGTTTCTTTAAATCATACTGTAAAATGTGATTGGTTGCTGTTTTCCTCAATCGGCCATAAGAGGGAGCCAGAATGACTGTTAGCTCTCTGTTTGTTACATGCTGGGCTGATCTGATCTGAGTGTTTTTGGAAGCTGGCTGTTAGAAAGTGCCGTGAGCTATTGTAAGTTTTGCAACTGCTAGCAAACTTTGAGTACTGACCTGATTATATGATACTGGATTATGTTATTTGGATTATCCCTTAACTGAAAAACATTGATGACTGACTGTCTTATCCGTGTATGACTTGGACTGTTTGATGGACTCTGATACCTCTATTTCCACGAAAGTAAAAGCCTATTTCAACTGCAGTGTCTCTGTATGCTGGTTTGTGTGTTCTCCAACACAACTCTAACAATGCTTCTCTGAACGTACTCGCTTTCCCAACGGGGAGCTTACCTAACAATATTCATTTTCAGAATGACAGCAAATAGTAGTAAAAACAACTTCTTCTTGTGCCATATCCATCATTGGACATTGGCTATCATATTGGCAATCCTGTTTTTGTCAACAGCCGCATGAAAAAGTACTGCTGAGTTTTGTGGAAACCAGTAAAATCAACACATGTAAATGACTTGAACACAGGAAATCAGTAAAAGACTCATAAACCTACTTATCCTTCTGCAACTCTGAGAAGTAAGATGATGCTTAATTTTAGTTTTTAAAGGAAGAGGAATAGAATATAATAGCAAGGAAGCTATTTTTATAAAGACTTCAAATTGTGGGATGCAGAATTCTAAGAGTTCTGGTTTGCTGTCATATGGAAATAAGGAAAATCAGATTTGTAAAGGAATTCTGTGTCCTTGGCCACTTGGAAAAGCCACTGTCTGTTAGCAAGTGGAGGAACATGAATGGGATTAGTCTCCCATGATCCAATTATAATTGTTATAATTCCTTTACCGTATTTGGTTTGTCTTAGTCAATTGCACAGAACGGAATCTTCCCTGCCTCTAGTCAATTTTATTCTGCCTTTGTTAATATTGAGCAATCCTCTTTTTTCCAGCAAGAAAAGAGGGAGGAATAGTTGTTTAGGGGTGGGAATAGTTCATTTACGTCTAACCACAGTGGTGGGTTCCTACCAGTTCGGCCAAGTTCGGCCAAACCAGTAGTGGTATGGCAGCCTGGATCGCTGGAACCAGCAGCGACCCAGGCTTGCCACGTCCCTGAACTGGTTCCCATCTCTTCTGCCGTTGCTGGCATGTTTTTGCCCATGCACAGAAGAGATTTCAGTCAACTCTGCATGCGCAGCAACGCGCAAGTGAAGCAAGCAGCATGCGTGCAAAACGCCCTCTCGGTGAACTGGTAGTAAACCGGTTAGGCACTTACCACTGTTTAACAGAGCTACATAAAATAGGGAACTGAACCTGATCCCTGTCAGGTTGGCAAATAAACTCCCATCTCATTTCAGCCTTAATAATATGTAAGTCGAACCCTGCTGAGATGTTTTTAGAATTTTGTCTAAAACGTTTAGTTTCAACTGTTTAAACTTTTGTTGTTAGAAACTTTTTGAAACCCACCTGTAATTTGCACAGCATGAACGGAACTAGGGAACTGGAGCCCTCTTCAATTTATGTTTAATTGGAAGCTCCAGTTTCAATCCAGTATCGCTTGTTCTGAAATAAACCTTATTGCCCTGAGTAGGACTGAGAATAAACCTGCATCAGGTCCAGCCGTACAATTGATTGGTGTATGGCTGATTGGTCCATTGGATGTCTCTGAGCATGTTTAGAGTGCATAGCAATGATGGGATTCATTTTTTTTACTACCTGTTCTGTAGGTATGGCTTGGTGGGCATGGCAGAGAAAGGATACTGTAAAATCTCCATTCCCTCCCCGCTCAAGGGGAAGGATACTGCAAAATCCCTATTCCCTCCTGATCAGCTGGGACTCGGGAGGCAGAGAATAGATGGGAGCGGGGCCAGTCAGAGGTGGTATTTACCAGTTCTCCAAACTACTCAAAATTTCCGCTCTGGTTCTCCAGAACTGGTCAGTACCTGTTGAATACCACCTCTGGTGCATAAGGAAAAGATAACTGTACAGGTAATCCACAACGTATGATTACAATTCAACCCAAACTATCTGTTGCTAAGTGAGGGCAGTTGTTAAGTAAATTTTGGCCTACTTTACAACCTTTCTTGCAACAGTTGCTAAGTGAATCACTGCAATTGTGAAATTAGTAACACAACTGTTAAGCGAATCTGGATTCTCCGTTGACTTTGCTTATCATAAAGGACATGAACCTGGGATACTACACCCGTCATAAATATGAGTCAGTTGCCCAAATGCCTGAATTGTGATCACGTGACCATAGGGATGGGGGCAGCGATCCTAAGTGTGGAAAATGGTCACAAATTACTTTTCCCAGTGCCGTTGTAATGTTGAACGGTCGAGGGCTCCCTGTATTCACGTCCAGGTGGGAATTGCCCCATCGTCGAGCGAATGCAGCGACTCTACACGTGGGAGTCCGTCCCCAGCACGTGGAATAGGAAGCCTTCCCCCCCCCCGCGCCCCCCGCAGGAACATCGTGGCCGCTTGCATCCCCGTCGAGTGGGCGGGGAAGGAGGGGCCGCCGCCTCCGACACGCCAGCACCGGCGCATGTGCCGCCTCCCGCCCTCTCTCCGCTCCTCCCCTGATCGCCCGCCCGGTGCCGGAGAGAGAGAGAGAGAGCCGAGCAGCGCAGCCCAGGAGAAGCGAGCGCGATGAAGGACCGGACGCAGGAGCTGCGCACGGTGAGCAATTCGGACCGAGCGGCTGAGGGTCTCCCCGCCGGCCGGGAGGAGGGAAACGGGAAGGAGGGCGGCGAGACGGCGGCTTTTCCGCGGCAACAGGCGGCTCTCCGCCCGCCTTGCTCTCCGACAGCTGCTTTTCTTCGGTACCCGGAGGGACGCCCCGTCAATGGGAAAAACGAGCGAACGCTTAGGAAGAGGGCGGGCGGGGGAGGCGGCAGTGGCTACCATCTCCTTTTCCTGAAGCTGGGCGCGCCTGCATCATCTAGCTGGGGAGGGGCGCGCGGCGAGGGGAGGGATGCTCTTCTTTCCCCTATGGGCGTGAGGGGGGGGCAGAGATTTGGGGTCAGAAGGGGTGGTGGGCTTCCTTCCATTTCGGTATCTTTTCAGCGAGTGTCTTGTCTGCGTGCGCGGGAGGCGGGGGCGGGAATGTCTTTGGCAGACGGTGGGGTGAGTTGCAAAGAGGAGGATGGATGGATCACGAAAGGATGGATGGAGTGAAGGAAGACCTGGAACAGAAAGTGTGGGTTTTCTGGTGGATCCATTGATGGTGGGAATGTGATCCCTGGCCTGGATTCGCCTAGGCTTAAAAACTGTAAAATATGCTGTATTAACCTAGCCATTGTAGTTGATTTGGGGGCTATGTGGGACTAGAACCCTGACAAATTAATGGAAACAAGGTTCAGTTAATGAATGATGGCTGTGGTATGAACACAGTTATAAAGAGAGAGAAGTGGAATGAAGCAAGGGAGAGGATGCTGAGGGTTGGATCACTCAAAGGATGTAAGGATGAAGGGAGTTTGGGCAAAAGACACTTTGCTTTTACAAGAAGTCTTTGACTTAACAATCATCCTTTTAGTAGCTGTTTCAAAGTTACAATAGTACTGCGGTTGCAACAGCACTGAAAAAAAGTGATCTACTGCCTTGTATGTAGGACTCCCTTGGTCAAATTTTATAATCAAAATTTGCATGCTTGGAAACTGGCATGTATTTACAATGACTGCAGCATCCTGAAGTCACCATTTGTGACTTTCCCAGCTGGCTTCCAACAAGCAAAGTCAGTGAGGGAAGCCAAATTTGTTTAATGACTGCGTGATTCACTTAACAACTGCAATTCCCAGGAGACCATGGTGGATAGCACCGCTGTGTGCTACCAAAACTGCACAAAAGGCAGGTATTCTGCCCCCACCATCTGTTTTATTATCTTTATTTTGTTCAGACCCTGTTCTCTTGAAAAGACTGATATGGCTTAATAGAGGATTGGAAAACCTGGACATATGTGGAATATTGTACATTATTGTACATTCATGCAGATAACTAGGAATAGATTGTTAATTTCATTGCTGGCTAGACCAACTAAGAGTGGTTGAAACCATGAAATTACTTTGTTAGCAGACAATCCAGGGGATTGATTTATTCATAAATCTAATGGGTTGATTTTTAAAAAAATATGTAACGTATGGAATGAAGGTGGAATTCATATTGGAATGTTATTTTTTGATTGGATAATGATAAAGATAGATTGTTACGTAATTGCTACAATTCTGTTTGCTACCTGTGTGTCTGAAGTTGATGTCTCTTGATGTTTGGTTATGTAACAAAGCCTACTTGAACATAGAAGGTGCTTCTATCTAAGTGAGCAAATTCAATTGTGGAATGAGAATTCGGAATGTTCAATGTGGAAAAAAAGAAATGAAGCAGACATGATAATTGGGTTCAAGGAACAAGAAGGGAAGTAACAGGAAGAAATCAAGAACTGTTTTTTATGGCTATAGAAACTAGCATCAGAAGTAACAAGTGTGAGGAGCAGCTACTGCTCCTAGGTTTTGTTTAAATATAAGGAAAATCTTCCTGGTAAGATCTATACAACAGTAAAACAGTCTACCTGTAGTAGTTGAAATGTCAGGCGTATAGCATATATTGTGGCACAAGTCCACAACTCTTAAACGTAGAACATAGAATAATAGGGTCAGAAGGTACCTTGGAGGTCTTCTAGTTCAACCCCCTGCTCAAACATGACCCTTGATATCATTCCGGAGAAATGGCTATCCAGTCTCTTCTTGAAAACCTCCATTGATGGAGTATCCACAACTTCAGGAGGTAAGCCATTCCACTGGTTAACTGTTCGTTCTGTCAGGAAATTTCTCCATAGTTCTAGGTTGGATCTCTCTTTAATGACCATCCAAAGCAGCTGCATCATTTCCTAGGACCATGTAGTAGCTTTAGAGAGCAGCCACATAATGCAGGGGAAAAATATGGTTCCTTTAAAGAGTTACAGACTAATTTCATTTCAGACACTAAAACACATGTTTGAAATTAAATCCATAATGCTTCTGAACTCCAGAATATGCTCTCTAGATCTGGAGAGGTGCCATATAAAATCCAAGATTTTATTAGAAAGAAGATCTAATAATGGAATTATTATTATTATTATTATTCCTTCAAATAATGGATTTTTTCCTAGATTAGAACAAACCCCCTATACATTTTGGCAAAAGCAATATAAACAGTCAGTAAAGATACAAGATAATATACTTACAGCCATATACAAAAGATAATTAAGACAATTAAAAAAATCCTCCATTTAATTATATTTGAAGAAAGAATCTGACTAACCTGACGCTTTAAAAGTGGAAATTGCAGAAAAAAAATTAATGAATCATTCACTTCTGGTTTTGCTGCTGAATGTACAAGAGATGCCTGGATGGCAGTTCAACAGAGGCAACAACAGATGAGATTATTATATATAAACTGGCAAATTAAAAATAATTCTCTGCTTCAGAATGCAAATATGAAATTGCTGACTTGAAAAATAAGGAACATAGAAAAAGATTGTTATGGGTTGACTGGAAAATAAACAGATATGCAGTAGTTTGTTTAATGGTTAATGGTTAAGTAGCAGTAACCCTGTTATCCTCCTTTTCAATTAAACAGGTATCTCCCCTAAAGGTTACTAATAGCCAATGTTAACCAAAGCCCTAACTGATAATAAATTGAATTTCAGGTTAGGTACATATAACATTGGTAACTGCTCATTTAGGAATGAACAACATGCATTACCTTTACCAGACGTCTTCAACTTCCATCCATTTGCCAAAAATACATGTTCCTTGCTTGTGGTCATTTTTACAAAGCTTTTTCTATCTCTAGCAATCCATTGTGATGCTCCACTATCAACAACCCACAAATCATGCTTTACTGGTGCATTGCTAGACATAGCCAAAGTAGACATAGCTAAGTTGACATTAGCATTTTTTCTAGTTCTTCCGGCATTCTGTTGTTTTGCCTTTTTACAGAACCCAGCTATATGTCCTTCGCCCCACAAGAATAACATTTCCGAACAGTATAGGCAGTAGAAGGTGACTCCTCATGTTGTGGTGGTTTCTCTCTCACTTGTTCCCTCTTCATCCTTCTTCTTGACTCTTCAAACAGTCGTGCAGTAATGTCAGTCAATGTTAGTTCATGTCGGGTTAAGGCTTCAAGAGAAGATACAAAAACATCAAAACTCTCATCCAGTGAGGAGAGTATGATATAAATTTGATGTAGCTCAGAAAAAAATTAGTTCTTTTTCATGTAGCTCCTGGAAAACTCCTTTCATAAAGGTTAAATGAGCTAACATATCTCCACCTTTCAGAAGACGTGCCCTAAACAGTTTCCGTGTGAAATGTATGTGTGCACCTACAGTGTCACGTACATAAATTCTCTTCAAATTATCCCAACATCTTGCAGCAGAATTTTCTCCACGAATATGTATTAACTGTTGGTCATTCAGTGTTAGACCAATAATATACAACGCCTGTTCGTTGCTTCGCTGAAAATCTACTATCTTCTGTGCATCATCATCGTTATCTGGATTCCATGCAGTTACATCCGGTGGATTCTGTACAGCATCCCATAAACCTTCCCTATGCAGGAGTAGACTGCATTTCATAGACCAGGAAACATAGTTTGTTCAATCCAACCGGGTTATCATCGATAGGCTTGTTGATGGGTCGCTCGCCATCTTCTCCAGGATAGTAACAATCACTAATGAAAACAGCTGCCTGTATACGGTATTGCGTATCAACACCAACTCTCCTTTAGCTACGTCTGGCACACTCTGGGCCCCTAACCAGTGTTAGGTAAGCTCCCTGTTGGGAGAGCGAGTATGTTCAGCGAAGCGTTGTGAGAGTTGTGTTGAAGAACACACAAACCAGGATACAGAGACACTGCAGTTTAAATAGGCTTTTACTTTTATGGAAATAGAGGTATCAGAGTCCATCAAACAGTCCAAGTCATACACGGATAAGACAGTCAGTCATCAATGTCTTTCAGTTAAGGGATAATCCAAATAACATAGTCCAGTATCATATAATCAGTTCGGTACTCAAAGTTTGCTAACAGTTGCAAAACTTACAAAGCTCACGGCACTTTCTAACAGCCAACTTCCAATTCAGATCAGATCAGTCCAGCATCTAACAAAACAGAGAGCTAACAGTCCTTCTGGCTCCCTCTTATGGCCGATTGAGGAAAACAGCAACCAATCACATTTTACAGTATGATTTAAAGAAACAGGTATAGCATTGCTATATGATTTATATATTGCTAACCCAACTGTTAGAATTATATTCCTAACAGGTTGACTGGAAAATAAACAGATAAGCACTAGTTTGTTTAATGGTTAAGGCCTCAGTTAGAAACTGGAAGACCGTGAGTTCTAATCCTGCCTTAGGTACAACATGAACTGGGGGACTTTGGGCCAGTTGGTCTCTCTCAGTACTAGGAAGGAGTCAATGGGAAACCAACTTCCAAAAAGTCTTGCCAGAACACTGCATGGATTTGTCTAGGTCTAGGCTAGGGATGGCTATCCTTTTTCACATTGCGTGCCAAAATCGAGGGGAGCGCAGGAGGTTGTGCACTGGCGTGCCCACACCCATAATTCTTTTTTTTTGCCAAAAGTTTTTATATTTTTAACATACATATAATATAATCCAAAATATACCATTACATCTTAACAAACATTTTTTTTATTATTATTAATTTTTTTTTATTTTTTATTTTTTTGTTACATAAACAACACATACCCACATCAGTGTGAAAAGAAAAAATCAAAACACAAAAAAGACAAAAAACAGAAAACTAAGGCAGGGAAAACAAAAAAACAAAAGAAAAAAAGAAAAAACACAAGTATATATTATAAAAAAGTATATCAGCTGGTTACAACATGTTTTGTGCATCTCTTCCATTAATTCATATTAATTCAAATATCTTAACTCAAATGTTTACCATATTGACATCATCATACCTCCACTTTTAGTTGACTACAGTTGTTTAAACATCCTTCATCCTTAACTATGCCAAAGATCCATAACCACATGCTAGCATTTCATTTACTTGTTTATAAAATCCTCCATTAACATCAAATCCTCATATCCTATTTTAGCTAAACATCCATAATATTTAATACCAAAAATTCCATCCTCCATGTATATAGTTTACTATCATTCTCCTTTCTTTATGTGATTATATCATATATCATACCATTTTCCCCATATTAGTTAAGATTTAACTGTATATAGTTTTATTTTATTTTTTAATAGTGATAATTATTGTGATTAATAACCTTTATATATGGTCCAAAAATATTTCTAACCTTCCCTTCTCATATCCAATTATTATTTATCATATCAACTCCACATTATATACATTACTATCCTTATCAATTATTATTCAACTATGTCTATTACAAATAAAATTAATTAGGTTTAGCTAATTTTGAATTGTATTCTTCCATCTATCAGCCTGTGTCTCTCCAATAACAAAACCTCCTTAATCCTGTTGCCATTCGTGGATCAAGTTCTCCAAACGTCTTTAGGTTTAGGTTTAGGTTTATTATTTATAGGCCGCCCTTTTCCCTGAGGGGACTCAGGGCGGCTTACAATTTATAGGGAGGGGAATACAAAACATGAGCAAGTCCAAACAAGAAGATCTTTGCACCTTTTTGCTTAAGGTGCCTCTCATATAATGTTGCCGTCCTCCGCTTATTCCCCTTTTCAGCTTGTCTTTAATTCTCAGTGGTGGTATCAAAAGTTTTGCAAATGATATTTCATAAAGTATAAATTCTTTAATGCTTCTCATTCCTCCTACGCTCTGTCTTTCGAAGTAAATCTTCTGTGTGGCTGCCCCCCCTTCAAACATTCCATCTTTTTCTTCCTCAGAGGTAAACCAGATGCCCGGAATGTCAGCAAATTGAAAATCTTCATCTCTGACATCCTTCGTTTGTATTTCAGGAACATTCAAACATTCAACATTCTCATTTTTTTCTTCATATTTTGTTGTTAGAAACAGCAAATAATCCAGCTTCCTCTCAAATCTGTCGTATGTGTCAGATAACTTTTGTAGTGCGGAAAAAATCATTTGAAATGAATCATTTGAAACTTGAACAGACGCCATCTTTGTACGCAGTTAGTATTTTCCCTTTAGAAACTTTAAGGTATTTGCAAGTAAAAACAAGCTGGGAGCTGTATAATTTTATCTGATCTTAGACCAACCCAGCCAAGCAATAAAAGTGTCAAGTTGTAGGGAGCGAAATTATAGTAAATTAGTTTACAGCCCACTTACAGAGAGTCAGAGGAGATGTTGGAGTAATCTTTCCTTTGTCCATGTAAGTAGCATTTAAAACATTTAAAAAATAGAGTAACCACCGTCCATAAACCATTAAAGAGATCGAAATCGCCGCTAGATTCTTCTGTTCTTTGGTTTCAATTAGCTTAAATTTTTATGCAGACCGTCTCTGAGTAATAAAATCACCTTACCAGCTGGAAACACTCACGCCATTCTTAGGGGCAACCTGCAGTTTCGGTTAGCTTACAGCTAATCCAGAAGTCACTGCAAAGGAGGTTAAATTCCAAGCCCCCAGGGACTTTGCGAATGCCTCTGGGGTCACTGGATCTCCTCCTACCTTTCACTGTCTCTCCGGGACAGCTTGGGTCCGAAATGAACCCTCCAATTTCCTTCGGAATAGGAGAATTTCAGGAATAGCCTGAAAATCCTTCTTCTCACTGCTAAGCCCCGTCTTCTTCCAACAAACATTTTTTGAATATTCAATAATGTATCAATTCCTCTTGCCATCAAGCCTCGTCAATTTTTGTTTGTTCTTCTGCTTTCCATACACCATATTATAGTCTATTTCATCTTCAACCCTTCTCCTTCCACTCTCTCCTCCCTATTTCCTTTCTTCCCTCTGCCATCTCTCTCTTCTCTACTTCCCCTTCCTCTCTCCCTCTCCTCTCCCCTCTTTCCACACCTTCCCTCTCTTGCCCTCCCTTCTACTTCCCTCTCTCCTGTCTCCTCTCTCTCTTTTCCCTCTTTATCACCCTCCCAGTTTCAATTTTACGTGGTATATTTCTGCCTTTTAGCAAACCCCATGTAATATCAGTGGCATTAATAATTATATTAAAAAAAACTAATTTCCCTTTTAAAAGTATACCTTTATACAAATTCCATTTGTTTCCTCTCCCCCCCACCTCCCCCCCCACCTCCTCAACCTCTTTTTTGGCCGAAGTGCAAAACGGATTCAAATTTTCAGCTATCCTCATAATACTGTTACATGAGTAAGCGCCCATATTTTTGGTCTCATGTTGTAACTTTAAATATATACTGTTAGGCATATTTCCAAATTCCCCCTCCATTTTTTTCTCTCCTCTGGGTACTTTTCCAACTAATATTTTTCTTATTTGTAACCTGGTATAATCATTTCACATTCCACTACTAATACATATCAGCTGGCTTACTATCTTTATTCACCTTAATTAATTTACCTTTAATTCCTTTTTACTTGCAATTCTTTCTATACCATACATATTACATTTCAGTGTTACAGTTAATTAAAGTTCACAATAGTGTACGCCTCACAAACATTCTCCAACTCCCCCCCCCTCTAATTTTTATTATCTATGCATATTTCCCTTCTTCTCACCTACCAAATTTTTATTTTCTCTTATCCTTTCCATTTATTTTTAAAGAATCTTATATCCCAAATCTCTGAACAACTTCTTCCTTCTCTTTCTACTATTTATATATCCTTTCTCCCCTATATTTTTGTAACTTTTTGCTATACCATTCGTCGTACCCTCTTCTATGTGTATATTCTATGCATGTGACACACACCCCCGCACAGGCGCATGTGACTGCCCCGTTTTTAGCTCTTGATGGACCCGTTTTTCACCCTCCCCAGGCCACCCATAAGTTTGGGAAGTGACTCCCCCTTTGCCCGTAGGGCTGTTTTTCGCCCTCCGGAACCTTCAGGAGGGAGCCTCCGGAGGGTGAAAAACAGCTGAAGATGAAGACTGGCTAGTACATGCATGCACGCTGGAGCTGACAGGGCAACATCTTGTGTGCCCTAACAAATGGTTCCGCGTGCCACCTGTGGCACATGTGCCATAGGTTCGCCATCACGGATCTAGGCAATCAGCAGGAGTCAATGCTGACTTTAAAGCAGGGGTCACCAAACCTTTATACCTCAGGGACCACTAAATTCATAATTTTAAATCCCGCGGACCACTAATATAATCTGCCTAATGACCGGTTGGATGGGTGTGGCTAACTCGATGTCACTCATATCAAGGGGCACCTCACCAGCCTCTATCACCCCTCCCCTCCCAGCCACTCCTCGCCTGCTCGCCTGGGCTCCTTAGAGCCCCAACAGGAAGCAGTTATTGGAGCTAAGCAGCCAACAGAAGAGTTGGCAAAACACCTGGCTCAGTTCAAATTGGATCTGACCGAGAAGGAGGCTCAGCAGAAGCACCTCACTGAGGACTACGAGCATAGGCTTTCCAAGCAGAGGGAAGACCTGCAGGAGTGCAAGGCCAGGTACTGCCGCCTGGAGGCTCAGTGGCTGAGATGGTCAGCCAGTTCCAGGCCATGATGCAGTCCCACTGGAACAAGGCTCTCCGGCTCTTCGCCACCAGCGGCACTTCCCTCCAGCCTTCATCCAAAGCCCTGCATCAGGAGGCTGAAGCAGACCCCAAGTCAGAATTTCTGTCCCCCTCCGACTCGCACAAAAAGACCCCGAAAGGGGAGACTCTCTGCAGCAGCACAAGTGTTCGTTGCATGTATCCAGCCTAGGGGCCATAGTTTGAGGACCCCTGATTTAGTGCAATATAAAAAAATGCCAATATTTTTTCTGTGGACCACCAAAAATTTCTCAAGGACCACCAGTGGTCGACAGACCACCAGTTGGTGACCACTGCTTTAAAGCACCCACATATACCCACAAGAGGGCATGACAGGTTATACAAAAACTATTGGATAGTGTAAAAAATAAGAGGCAGAGTTTTTCTCCTTCCATTACAACGTTAGTACTCATTGAAGCCGTTAGAACAAGATTCTGGGAGATTGAGCACTGATTGAAAGAAAAATGTACTTACAAAATGTACATTTGCTGTAATCATCATCGAGATAGATGAGCTAATACAGGGAGTCCTCGACTTACCACCACATTTGAGCCCAAAATTTCTGTTTCTAAGTGAAACATTTAAGTGAGTTTTTGCCACATTTCATGACCTTTCTTGCCACAGTTGTTAAATGAATCACTGCAATTGTTAAGTTAGTGACACGGTTGTTTAGTGAATCTGGCTTCCCCATTGACTTTTCATGTGAGAGGGTTGCAAAAGGTGATCACATGACCTTGGGATACTGCAGCCGTCATAAATATGAGTCAGTTGCCAAGCGCCTGAATTTTGATCACGTGACTCTGGAGATGCTACAATGGTCATAAGTGTGGAAAAAAGTTCATATGTCACATTTTTCAGTGCCATTGTAATTTTGAATGGTCTTCACAACTTCAATTTAACTGTTGTAAGTCAAGGACTACCTGTAGAGCCATTCTTCACATTTTTGTTACTATCCCACCATTCTTGTAAGGTGGTTTACAGGGGTGGGGAGTCTCTTTCTATTTATTTATCAACAAAAACCCTGTGAAATAAGTTGGTTGGATGGATGGATGGATGGATGGATGGATGGATGGAGAGAGAGAGAGAGAGAGAGAGAGAGAGAGAGAGAGAGAGAGAACAGCTGATTTTCCCCAATACATTAGAGTTACTGCTTCAATCCATTTATTGGGTTAGTATAGTATCTTGAATAAAAACTGAATCATAGACACACAATTGAAACATTGTAAAACTAATTCAGGGATGGCCCCCAAGTCACTATAAATAAACTCAGGTCTCCAAGTATAAGCCCAATACCTTAAGCACTATGCTACATTGGTGGTGGGGGAAATCCTGCTTTTAATATTTATTTATTTATTTATTAGACTTATATACTGCTTCATAGGGCTTTCAGCCCTCTCTAAGCGGTTTACAAATTTTTTAGCAAATTGAGTCAGCAACTTGCCCCCACAATTTCACCCACCTCGGAAGGATGGAAGGCTGAGTCGACCTTGAGCCGGTGAGATTTGAACCGCTGAACTGCAGATCACAGTCAGCTAAAGTGGCCTGCAGTACTGCACCCTAACCACTGCGCCACCTCTTCTCTAATATGAATGCAATGCCTGCTTGTGAGATATTAAACAGTCCTACTTTTTCTACATTTTAAATTATAAATTATTCAGCGCTGAAGGATGGTAACTTTCATTTGCCTGTCTCTGTGAGGGAAGATTAAAGTATTAGTGAATTTCAGTTTATGAAAAGAAGATGACTGGGGAGGAATATAGTTGGGAAGTTCACAAATTTATGAAGTTTCTATAGAAAAAATAGAACCTGTTTTCCTTTGTGTCTTTAATGGGAAGGTCTCCAGTGCAATGTATTGATGGTAGCTTTCTCATGAAAGGCCCAGAGCTTAGAGACAACAGATTTAAATGACATATAGATGACTCCAAATTTAATCCATGTCACCTCCAATTAAAAACCAGGAATTGATTATCAGAATAGCCTGCCAATTGGAAGAAACTGTGCCTGGGTTCATAGAGTGTGATAATTTTGATTTAGTTATGATTTGTTCAATGAATCATGGTCTGGGTTACTTAGTATGGTGCTCACTCCACAATCTATGCAATTAAAGCTGTTAAAAACATAACAGCAAAGCATAAGCACAAAGGCTAGAAAGAGGAGACGGTGAGTTTCAGTGCCTCCTTAGCATGTAAGTCAACTGGGTGATGTTCCTCATAGTGGTTCCTCATGTAAGTCAACTGGGTGATGTTCCTCCTCAGTGCCTCATAGGGTTGTTGTGGGAAAATAGGAGAGGGAAGGAGTATTGTGTGTATTCTCTGCCTAGAGTTATTTGAATGAGAATATATATATATATGTTATATTTATGCTGATAAATAAATAAAGGGAGACTAGTATAGATCTATTTCAAGCTATTTAGCTCTCACCAGCTAGCCACACCCTTGTTGGGAATCGAACCTGTGCTATATATATATATATATTTAGTGTCACAACCCCCGGTATGCCCCAATTATGGGAGGAAGCTAATTGCTTCCATTATCTGTCAATCGGCTCATCACAAGAGTCTATCACGACAGAAATCCAATATTTTTACTGTTGCCTTTGTTATATTTGTGTGGTATTTGTGCTGATAAATAAATAAAGGGAGACTAGTATAGATCTATTTCAAGCTATTTAGCTCTCATCAGCTAGCCATACCCTTCCTGGGATTCGAACCTGGGCTATATTACATCTTAGGCAGACGTCTTAGCCATTAAGCCACAAATAGATACCTTCTTCCCTGGCTTCAGCTGATAATGAGGAGAGCCTGTAGCTTAATGGCTAAGACTTCTGCCTAAGATGTAATATAGCCCAGGTTCGAATCCCAGGAAGGGTATGGCTAGCTGATGAGAGCTAAATAGCTTGAAATAGATCTATACTAGTCTCCCTTTATTTATTTATCAGCACAAATACCACACACACACACACACACACACACACATATACATACATACATGCATACATACATATGAATATATACATATGAATATATCTATCTCTATCCCTATCCCTATCCCTATACATGTATATACATATGTTTGTTTTCATAGATTTTCACGGATGTAGGTATGCTAGTCTTGTTGTATTTGGGTCTTTTCCTGTGTAAGATTGAGATTGTCTTGACAACGTTTCAGTAAGGTCTCACTCGCCATCTTCAGGCTGGTGTTTTCGGCTTAAAATGTGGTCGGAGCTGTCTTCTTTCTATAAATCTTGGTGGGGGTGTGTGGAGTGCTGGCTTTGTTTCAGTAAGTGGATTGATTGGCTGTGTGGTTGTATCATGATTGGTAGATTGGTAGAACAACTCTATGAGGAAAACATCACCCAGTTGGCTTACATGGCTAAGGAGGGAGTGAAACTCACAGTCTCCTCTTTCTAGCCATTGTGCTTTATGTTATATATATATAAAAATAAGCAAGCGTCCATAGCCATAGCAATTAAAAATGTGACAGGGGTTCCGAAATCAGAATAACCTCTCATCTGGAAACAGAGCCAACTCTTAAAGCCTTCCAGAACACTTAAGAGAATGGATTCCATCCAAAGCTCCGCAATGGCCTCCCATAAAGTCTGCTTTACAAATCCCATTGATTGGGCACCCCAAGTCAGTTGTACACAACCTATAGCCCATCACAAATCATCATTTCATTAATATTTAATTCTGTATAAAAATAGATAATCTCTGTGAGCTAAAGAATTTAAACTCTGTGTATGCCATAATGTAACATCTGAATCTGTCTCCTTCAGGAAAATTAAGGGAAGGTAACTGTCTATATCATTTTGATAGATCTTTTGGGGGGTCTTTTCCCCAGAGTTTTCACATTGCTTTAATAGTGGGACTAGAATGGTTGCCTCTGGGAAGCATTTTGCTTCCATTCCATTCTTTAAGTCCTCCCCAGGGACCTAGAACAGTGATTCTCAATCTTTTCCTCACCACAGAACCCCTTTAAATACCTTTTGTGGTTAGGGAACATGGCCATGGAACCCCCAAGACTTAATTCAAGATATGCTGGACCCCCTGCAACAACATTGCACCCTCCCCCATGGGTCTGCAGCCCACAGGTTGAGAACCATTAAGCAGAAAGTCAACATTGCAGATTCTTGTACTAAACTAACCATTGATATCATGACGAAGCTAGTACTACTCAAATGTTTCAAATCAAACCTTTTTAGGTGCACATCCTCCTGCATGGATTGGGAAACAGCCACCTTGAGCAAGATATAATGGCCAGTAATCATAGATGGCCATAGATAAAGGCCAGTACCCATAAAGGCCATAGATGGAATGAGGCCCTGATTTTAGGAGAAAATGGCTACATATGAAAAAAAAGGATTTACCATATTTTTCAGAATATAAGACACACTTCCCCCCCTAAAAGAGGGTGAAAATTTGGGTGCCTCTTATACACCAAATGTAGCCCCGTCCACCTGTTCCCACCCTTTGGCCTCTGCCTCCCATAAATTTGCCTCCTTCAGCAAACAGCAAACGACCAGTTTCAGCTTCAGCACAGCCTGATTAGCACAAGCAGCTGATTGCTGGTTGGATCCATCAGCTGTTTCAGGCTGCAGGAATTGCTATGGGCTGTTTGCTGTAATGAGGCAAATTGCTGGGAGGCAGATTTTGTTTCTTTTGCTAATCAGGATAAACTAAAACTGAAACAGGCTGTTTGCTGCAAGGAGGCAAATTGCTGGGAAGCAGAGGCAGATTTTTTTCTTGTGCTAATCGGGCTAAAGTGAAACAGGTTGTTTGCTGCAAGGAGACATTGTTGGGAAGCAGAGGCATATCCCCCCCCCACGCCCTGCTCCTCCCCAAAAGCTAGGTGGGTCTTATACTTCAGAGCGTCTTATACTCCGAAAAATACAGTATTGTTTAAATGCCCCCACCCTAGGACAAAATGTCTTTAATGGAGAGAGTAGTAAGTGTTGGATAACCATTTGTCTGAAGTGGTGTAGGATTTCCTGCCTAAGGGTTGGACTAGTAGACCTCCAAGGCCCCTTCCCAATCTCTTATTCTATTCTAGGCAGATCTTTTGTCATTATTAGCTGCAGAGGATGTAGGATCAGTGGTTAGTCGGGATCTCTCTGTTAGTCAGAGAGATATGGAAAATAGGCCTCCACATCTCTCTGACTAACGGATGCTGTGGATTAAAAACACATATCATGACCTATCTGGAAACTTATGGTTGTCCACTTTTGGAAGCAGGATGCTAAATAAAATGGATAATGAAAGTTTGAAAGGAAAAACAAATATAGAAATCATTGCAGCTGGAAGGAAGTACCTCGTCTGCTTAAATTGAAGTCAGGTTTCTCTCTCAAAGAGAGAGGCCTCTTATGGCGACCTTGTTAACAAGCAAACCCTTCCAGTGCCTAACAGAAAAATGGGGAAACTGGCATCTATTTAAAATTCAGGGAAGACTGCGTATTGTCACTTCATCCTCAAAAGAAGAGGACTCTTACTCTTAATTAATATTCCACTTTTAAGAAATTAAATCTCTCAATCTCCCAGTGTGTTGAGAGCACTGAAACCTTAACAGATTGGGATTCTCTCCCTTCATTTCCAGCTCCACCCTTTCTTATATTAACTAGCTATTCCTCAAATTGACTAATTGAATACCTTCTGATTTGAGCTTAGTACTGTATTTTTCGGAGTATAAGATGCACCGGAGTATAAGATGCACCGGAGTATAAGATGCACCAAGAGGCAAATTAAAAAAAAAGGTTTTGCACTCTTCAGATCACCCCAAAATGGACCCATTTTTCGTCCAAAAAAAAAGGCATGCATAGCCTTTAGGAGGCTTGTAGAGTGCTCCTGGGGGCTGGGGGGGGGGCAAAATCGAGGAACAAATGTCAAAAAAGGGCATGCATAGCCTTTAGGATGCTTATAGAGTGCTCCTGGAGGCTGGGATGGGGGGGGGGACAAGGAAAAAAATGGCCCGTTTTTCGTTCATTTCTGCCCTTCCCAGCCCCCAGCAACACTCTTGAAGCCTCCTAAGGCTATGCACGGCCATTTTGGTGATGGGGCAGGGTTTTGGTAGGCAAAAAATGCTGCATTCAGTGTATAAGACACACCCAGATTTTCACCCTCCTTTTTGAGGGAAAAAGGTGCGTCTTATACTCTGAAAAATATGGTAGTTATTTATTTATTATTTCAATTGATGCATTCATGTAGAAATGGCTACTTAAGAGCTGGGAATCATTATTTAAGCCCTGGGTTAACACCTGTCTTGCCATGGCAGATCCTGCATTGTCATTCTTACATTGTGTTGTCTTCATCTCAGATCGCCAACTTTATTGAATGACCCATCTTTGATCAAAATGGCCCTGTAGCCATTTTCCCTTCAGTGTAGATAATTATTACTGTAATTTATTCCCCATTTCTGTTTGGAAATCACAAAATGTTTCAATTTGCAGTTGAAATTTGCAGAAAAAGAAGTACAAATAAGAGCAAGGCCTTGTGAAAGTTGTCTCTATATCCCTGTGGCAGCAAGCTTTAAATGTTCACATCACTGGTTTTATTTCTAGTGTAGTCACAAGGAGCCAAAAACAACTTGATGGCACATAATCAATATACTTTTTCTCTACATTTTATTTGCTTCCCTCCTTTTCTTTTGTTTTAATATATCAGCATTGTGTAGGATGCTTACCTTTGGATTTGCACAAAAGAATGAAGTGTATCCTTTACTCAGGCATAATTTGGAACATCTTATTTTGGGATTAATGTGTGGAAGACAAAAACACTGAAAGATGGGGGAGGGGGTAGTGACTCAGTGAGGTAAAGAATACAGGTAGTCCTCAACTTACAACAGTTCATTGAGTGACCATTAAAAATTACAACAGTACTGAAAAATGTGACTTATGACCGTTTTTCACAGTTAGGACCTTTGTAGCATGCCCATGATCATGTGATCAAAATTTAGATGCTTGAAATTGACCAAAGGTCATGTGATTACCTTTTGCGAGTTTCTGATAAGCAAGTCAATGGGGAAACCAGATTCACTTAACAACTGAGGCAAGAAAGTTCATAAAATGGGGCAAAACTCACTTAACAAATGTTTCACTTAACAAAAGAAATTTTGGGCTCCATTGTGGTTGTAAATCAAAGACTACCTGTGTAAGGCAGCGTTCTCCATATCCTCTAAAGCAGCGATGGTGAACCTTTTTTCCAGGGCGCTACTCAGGAGAGTCCAAGCAAGGGTTAAATACAGCCAAACTGCCCAGAGCTGAATTGAAACTTTAAGCCACGCCTCTGGTGTTGATTATCCTCAGATTTTTCAATTCAGCTAGCCCAGCGAACATGCTTAAAGTTTCTCTTCAGTTAATTACTAGCTTGGACTCTCTTGAGCATTTATTGTGAGTATTATTTAGTTTAGGGTGTGAACAGGGTGAGTGAGTGTATTTAAAATTCTTTAATTCGTTCCTGGCTCACTCTTCCTTCCTCCGGCTTCCTGTTTAGCTCCCAGGCGCCGCTCAGAACGCAGGCAGCTGCTGGGGCAAGCGCGTGGGTCAGAGTTCCGACCCCAGCACTGTTGCGACCCTCGCTGGGGAGGGGGAAGCCCCGCTGAGGCTCCTGTGGTTGGCGTCCATGCCTTGAGTGGCCGACATGCAGGTGCGGAGCCTCAGAGCTCCGGATTGTTTGGCGGCAACTTTTAAAGTGATTAGTTTCTTTCCGGCCGCCTGTTTATAGTTTCGGTTTCTGCTTTAAACCTCATGCCGCAGCTGCCTGCAGCCTGATTCACAGCAGGAGCCGCGAGGAGCCACTCTTTGTCTGGCCTGGCTGGCAATTTGGTTGTGTCCTTTCATCTGAACGGCTAGGATTGGGGCCGCTGGTCACAAGCCTCATTCCTGCAGCGCTGGGAGCTGTTAACGTTCGCGCTTTATTCTAACTGCTGAATATTGCTGCTGCAACCCCCCCACGTCTCTTCAGAGTGTATTTTGGTTTGCAGGGCTGTTGCAGGGTGGTGAGTGGAGGTAGCCCCTGATTATATTTGGCCCACAGTTTACTAATGGCTGAGCAGGCTCCCGAGGATTCCACCCAGGCAGGGGGTTCCTCCAGCGTTTTCTTCAAGCAGGCTGGTGTGGCTGCCAGGGGCTCCAAACCATACTCCAGGCCAGCCCCTAAGCAGGGATCAGGGCCAGACAAGGATGCATTGCGTCGCCAAAAGGCCCTTGAAAAGCAATTCTCCAAGGCCCAGCACCAAACGCAGTCCTCCCAATCTGTGTCTCCTGAGGAGCCCGCCATGGAGGTTCCTCCGGCCCAGCCAAGGCCTGTTTCAGACAGCAAGGATGAGGGCTGGGAGTTTTCCCCCACAGTTTCCATGTCTAGGGCAGTATCCCCAGGGGCCTTGATGGTAGATCAAGCTGATCTTTTCGCTTGCCCTTCAGACCTAGAAGAAGGCCCTGCCCTGGGCCCCTTGGCCCCTCAACTTCCGCCTTCAAGGCCTAAGCCCAGGGCTCGGCCCATGGAGGATCTTGGGCTGACCTTTCAGTGGAAATGTAGGAAGTTATCGGGCCATTTCCCAGGGCATCGAAACGGGCATATTGCACAAGGGCAAACGCACCCGCAAGACTAAGCACCTAGAGCCCCAGCCGGTTCCCGTGGTTGCTTCTCCTCCACATCCTTTGCATTCCCCCCATTCCTCTTCAGGTTCTGAGGCTTCGGACTGGGAGGAGGGGGATGACATTCTGCCTGTTCAGGAGGCCGAATTCTCGGGGGAGGAAGGTGCAGCATTTCAAAAGCCCTCTTCTTCGGGGCTATTTAATGATGCAAATATCAAAACCATTTTGGACAAGGCCAAGCTGGCCACCCATATGGGGTCCACTCCACCTGTTCAAGCTCCTGCTGAACTGGATGACTTGTCTGGGTATTTGTTTGAGGAACCGGTCTCGGTCCAGGAGATCATTCCTATTCCCAAGATGTTTCTTAATTTGGTTCAGAAACAATGGGCCCAGCCTGCTACCATGGCTACCCCCTCTAGCAATGATAAGAAGCTGTACACTGTGGATGCCAGCCTGGAGGATTTACTTAAACTGCCACCTTTCGATCCTCCGGTAGCGGCCCTCACCTCAACATCAGTTCTTCCGCCTGATTTGTTAGAAGGTCTTAAGGCTGAGGATAAGAAATCTGAGAATGCCTGTCATAAGACGCACCAGGCGGCCTCATGGGAAATTAAGACGCCTGCCTCGGCCTCCTTTCTTTCCAGGGCCACTCTCCTCTGGTTGAGGCGGTTAATGGCGAGGGTTCCAGTTAAGGATACCAAGTTAAGGCAGGAGATTAATAAAATCATGGCTGCCACCGAGTATACTGCTGATGCCACCCTCAGTGCGGCTAAGTTTGCTTCTCGGGCCCTGGCTTCGAATGTTACCACCAGGCGTCTCTTGTGGTTGAGGCATTGGAACGTGGACATGCGTTCCAAGTGGAAGTTAGTTTCTGCCCCTTTCAAAGGGGTCAAGCTTTTCAGGGAGATCTTGGATCCAGTCCTAGTGGAAAATAAGGACAAAAAGAAGGTGATGCCGTCGGTTTCTAAGAAATCTAAGAAGGGCTTTTACTCCTACAGGAGGCAGTCCTTTCGGAACTTGGAACCTTCTTCCAGTTCTGCTCAGTCACATCACCCATTCAATCAGCAGGTGGACAGATCCCAGGACCGTCAGTCCTTTTGGGACAGAGGTCGCCAACCGTATTACTCCAGACGACCCTTTCGGTGGGGATCTGGCTCCCGCCCTTTCAGAAAGTATACATAACTGTCGGGAGTCAGTTCCCATAGGAGGGCGGCTCCAATTGTTTCACACCCAGTGGGAGCAGGTCACGTCGGACTAATGGGTATTGCAAACGATCCAACTGGGTCTCACCCTAGAATTCCTCTCTCTTCCTCCCCGTCATTTCATCAGGTGTCCCGTTCCCTCGTGCCCAGTCAAAAGATACCTCATGGAACAGAAAATAAGGCATCTCAGGGAGATCAGGGCCTTAGAGCTAGTACCTCCTGGTCAGGAGGGGACAGGGTTCTATTCCATCCTGTTTCTGGTCCCCCAAAACTCCGGAGGGTGGAGGGGGATCCTAGATTTAAAGCGATTAAATTATCATGTCACCTATCGGAAGTTCAAGATGCAGTCCTTCCAGTCGATCCTGGGCTGCATCAGGCCAGGAGACATCTTAACCTCCATAGACCTAAAAGAGGCCTACCTCCATGTACCCATCCGCAAAGCCCACCACAGATACCTGAGGTTCACTTATGTCGTTCAGCACTACCAGTACCGGGCCATGCCGTTCGGCCTGTCATCAGTCCCCTGGACATTCACCAAGGTCCTCACAGCAGTGGTGGCGTTCCTCAGGTCGCGACCAGTAAGGCTGCACTGCTATTTAGACGATGTGCTCATCCAGTCATCATCCCCCCAGCAGGTGGTCAAGGATCTGCAGTACACCATGCAGGTTCTCCGGAGTCACGGCTTTTCCATTAACTTGGAAAAGAGCCAACGACCAGGCTTCAGCATCTAGGGACTGTCATCGACACCGTCGCCTGCCAGGTCTTCCTATCACCAGAGAGGGTGCAGGGCCTCAGGGAGATGGCCATGCAGGTATGGCGGTCTCCTTGTGCCAAGATAGTTCTGCTATCACAGCTCCTGGGCAAGATGATTTCGTGCCTATCCATCGTTCCGTGGCCACGTCTTCACTCTCGTCCCCTCCAGTGGCTCCTGCTGCCCTATCAAAGGGCCAACGAGAGCAGCTCACCGAGGCTCGTTCCGTCTCCGTGACGGTGCGTCGCTCGCTCAGATGGTGGTTGTCTCCTGCCCTGAAGAAGGGGTCTCTGATCAAGGAGCCGAGCCGGCTCACCATCACGACGGATTCCAGTCTGTACTTCCGCAACCAGATAGCTCAAGGCAGATGGTCCTCAGCCGAGGCAGCGCACAGCATCAACTGGTTGGAGCTGAGGGTGGTCCGGTTGGCCCTGCTTCGATTTCAGATGGGCATTCAGGGTCATCACATGCGGGTGCTGACAGACAATGTCGCGACGAAGGTGCACATCAACAGCCAGGGAGGCACGCGGTCCAGGTCCTTGGTGTTGGAAGCCAACGACCTAGGTCGGTGGGCGGAGCTCCCTCTGCTGTCCATACAGGTAGAGCACATCTATGGCACAGTGAACACCCAGGCGGACTGGCTGAGCAGGGCGACTGTCGATCACTCGGTGTGGTGCCTGCCCCTGCAACTGTTCCACTGCATAATTCAGAGGTTTGGTCACCCCCAGGTGGATCTGTTCGCAACAGCGGCCAACTCTCATCTTCCCAGGTTCTTCACCAGGTTCCACGACCCGAGGGCCAAGGGGGTAAACACTCTTCACTGCCCTTGGCCGAAGGAACTGCTCTACACCTTTCCCCCGTTACCTCTTCTTCCCAGAGTCATCAGGAAGATCCTGGCAGAGGCAGCGGAGATCCTTCTGGTAGCTCCCTTTTGGCCCAGGAGGACCTGGTTTGCCCAGGAGGACCTGGTGAGTCTGTCCATCCGAGACCCGTGGCGGATTCCTCCACACGAGGTTTCTCTCTGCCAGGGGGCCCTTCTTCATCCAGAGCCCCAGTGGCTACAACTAGCTGTTTGGCATTTGAGAGGGATCTCCTAAGCATGGACAACCTTTCCACTAAGTTGATCAGCACCATTCAGGCATCACATTGTCCTTCCACGACTCGGATTTATGATGCCACCTGGAGGGCTTTTGTTACCTGGTGTTCTTCCAGAGATGCTTCATCTTCTTCAGCTTCGATTCCTGTCATCCTGGACTTTCTGCAAGATGGCCTTGATAAGGGTTTGGTGCCTAACACTCTTCGTCATCAGGTAGCCGCGGTCTCCACCATCCTGGCCCCTGAGGGGCACCCCTCTCTCAGCCGTCACCCCACCATTTGCAGTTTTCTCAGGGGGGTGACTAACCTGAGTCCCCCCGATGGTTCACAGATACCTTACGTGGGACCTTAATGTGGTTTTGCGGGCTCGGGTAGAGCCGCCGTTTGAGCCTCTCCGTTCAGCCAGCTTGAAACATCTGACCTTTAAGACCGTGTTTTTCATTGCCATCACCTCAGCTAGATGTATCTCTGAGCTGGCTGCCTTGTCTGTCCGTGAGGACTTGTGCTTGATTCACCAGGACAGGGTGGTCCTTTGGCTGGACCCTTCTTTCATGCCTAAAATTAATTCCTGGCTCCACAGGGCCCAGGAGGTCATCCTTCCTGACTTCTGTCCACATCCGAGACATCCTTGCGAGGAGCGCTGGCACTAGCTGGATGTTCGCAGGACGCTATGCAGATACATCAAGCATACGGCCAGTTTTCGACGTTCTAAGTCATTGTTTGTATCCTTCCAGCCGTCGTCTCAGGGCAGGAAGATTTCCTCGTCTATCATTGGCGGATGGCTCAGGGCCTGCATCGCTCTCGCTCATGTTCTGCAGTCTCGACCAGTACCCAGTCGCATCACGGCGCATTCGACCAGAAGTTCTGCCACCACCGTGGCCTGGGCAACGCGGGCTCCTATTGAGGAGATTTGCAGAGCGGCCACATGGACTTCCTTATCTCCGTTTGTGCGGAATTACAAGTTAGACAAGTTTGCTTCAGTGGAAGGGGTCTTTGGGAGGCGTGTGCTGCAGGGTATTCATTCCAGCGGAGAGACCCTGTCTGCTTCTGCTTCCCGCGGAAGTGACATTTAGTGACATTTAGCGTGGGTATGTCCCTTGCTTGGACTCTCCTGAGCAGTGCCCTGGAAAAGGACCATTGACTTACCTGAAGGGTCGTTTTCAGGGCGCTGCGAAGAAGAGTGCACCCCGCCCTGGTGTCTGGCTCCGCTGTTATTGAGTTTGTTTCCTTGGATGTCCCAGTTTGACTTGTTCCGGTTGTGTTTCTTGTTGATCCTATGTTGGACTTCTCAGCACGCAATGGTTCCACGTCTTCATTGAAAAATCTGAGGATAATCAGTACCAGAGGCGTGGCTTAAAGTTTCAATTCATCTCTGGGCAGTTTGGCTGTATTTAACCCTTGCTTGGACTCTTCTTCGCAGCGCCCTGAAAACGACCCTTCAGGTAAGTCAATGGTCCTTTTGGCTCGCGTGCCATAAGTGGGGGAAGCGCAGGGGGGTCGTGCGCAGGCATGCTGTACACATAATGCAATGTGTGACCCCCCAGTGCGCATGCGTGCAGTACAGGCACCCCCCCATTTTTTGCATCCCTTTTTCACCCTCCCCAGACTCCAGAGGCTTTATAGGAGCCTGGGGAGGATGAAAAAAGTCTCCCCGCCCCTTCCCGAGGGCCCTGCGGAGGCTTCAGGGACCTTCAGGAGTCTTGTCTGAAGCCTTCGGAGCACTTAAAACAGCACTCCGAGCAAACTGGAAGTCCCTTCCCGAACTTCCAGTTTGCCCATAGGGCCGGTTTTTTGGGCTCCGGAAGCTTCAGGGAAGCTCATGAAGCCTCCGGAGAGTCTCCGGGGGGCGGGGCTCTTTTCGCCATTACCTGGCTCCTAGAAAGTCTCTGGAGCCTGGAGAGTGCAAAAAATTGCTTTAAAAAAGGGTGAACTCAGCTGGTCAGCGCGCACATGTGCACTGGCCAGCTGACAGGGCAGTGCCTTGCATGCCCTGATAAATGGCTCTGTGTACCACCTGTGGCACGCATGCCATAGGTTCGCCATCCTGGCCCTAAAGCATGGGTGTCAAACTTGAAGCATCATGTCATCACGTGGCATTTTGTGATGTTTTTCCCATTCGTGGAGGTGGGGTGTGTGTGGCCTGTGCATGACACATCCGGTCCTCAGGCTGCCAGTTTGACACTCCTGCCCTAAAACCTAGATATTTATCTATGCCCTCCTTGGCTAGCTTTTTCTGCAGTGACAGGCAGCTTCCCATTTTCACTTAAGTGAGACTTAAAACTTACCTTTGAAGGTATTTGGTGGACAAAGGTATATCATATTTTTTGGAGTATAAGATGCACCTTCCCCCCCCCCAAGAGCATGGAAATGTTGGTGCATTGTATACACCGAATACAGCCATTCTTAGCCTCCTGAAGCCCCCAGCAGCCCTCTGCAGGTTTCCGCAGGGCTGGGGCAAGGCAGAAATGGGGGCGTTTTTGTCTTGCCCCAGCCCTGCTGAAGCCTGCAGAAGGCTGCTGGGGGCTGAGGGAAGGCAAAAACTTTTTTTTCTTACTTACCTCTTCGAAATCTTGGTGCATCTTATACACCGATGCGTCTTATAGTCCGAAAAATACGGTAGCTAACATTTTCAGTGGTTGAATGGATTTGTGCTATGTCAAACTAGTCTTGCAATGAGTCGATTTTCTGTTGCCCTTGATGGTTTTGCCCAAGGCTGCAATAATCTAACAGTAAAATGATGAGACTAAGAAATGATCTCATTGTAATTCTTGTCTGGAACTTTTGTTTTAAACCTTCTACTCCTTTTCTGCAGCGATACTGTGATTGGCAGGTTTCTCTCCCCCACCCCTCCCCATATACAGTAAAAGTAGAGGTCTTAACTAATCATGTTGCCTATCAGATGGTTCTCATAAATAGTCAGAACAACATTATTAGCTAGTGACTTAGAACAGATTTAAAAGAAGCAGGCCAATACGTGTGTGGAGTAACAGGCTACTGACCAATATAGTATTCCTACTGAATCAATGATGGCAAATAGCATTTTAACTTAATGCTTTGGAAAGGCCCAAATATTTATTTTCATTCCATTCCATAGCTATAGTGTTTGCTTCAGTAGTGGGGTTCAAAATTTTTACTACCAGTTCTGTGGACGTGGCTTGGTGGGTGTGGCTTGGCTTGGTGGGCTTGGCAGGAGAAGGATACTGTAAAATCTCCATTCCCTCCCCACTCCAGGGGAAGGTTACTGCAAAATCCTCATTTCCTCCCAATCAGCTGGGACTCAGGAGGCAGAGAAAAAATGGGGGTGGGGCCAGTCAGGGGTGGTGTTCCCCAGTTCTCTGAACTATTCAAACTTTTCACTACCGGTTCTCCAGAACTGGTCAGAACCAGAATACCACCTCTGGTTTGCTTGCTTGGTTTTGTGATCAAGCTGTAGTTGGTAGGATGTGCACAGAGCAAAGATGCTTTTTAACTTTGGTTTTTTTAGCATGTTGCATGAGTACATTTAAATTGCATCAACAGCAGCTAAAAATCATATTATGAACATCCAATCCCTTGAGATTCCAATCTTTAAGGCAGTGGAATATAAAAGAGCTGTCAGTACTTCTGTTTCTAATAAACAGAAGATTTGGCTTTATTTTCAGGACTTCCAAGAGCCTCTTCGTTAGATGAAAGCTTTCCACCATCTCCTCTGGTCTATTACCTGTAGGGAGGATGATAGGACAATTTTGGTTCATCTCAGGGCTTCTGGGCTCTCTTTGTGCTGCGTATGAGCGTAATGGAATGCTTGAAAGGGTGGGCTGAAATCAATACCGGTCTGCGCATTCAGCTGTTTGAATTCTAGAAGTGGAGAGAAGGATTAGATAGATAGATAGATAGATAGATAGATAGATAGATAGATAGATAGATAGATAGATAGATTGATTGATTCAGGAAAAAAATGATGGCAGACTAGCCAAACAAAAGAACTTCCCATAATGTATATAATAGATTTGAGGAACCTTTGCATGTTGGGCTCTATGTGCTTTGAAAGTGATACAGAAAATATATTCCAGATGTTGCACGAGCATAGGCTCTGTGCTAGTCATTCAGGCAACCCTTCTTTTTTGCACATTTTTCTGCAAGCCTGAAAAAAGTGGGGCTACCTTAAGAGTCACATTTGACTCTTCAAACTCCACTCTTTTTAAAAGAGTAGTCAGAGCTTCCATAGCTGTTACGCACAACGGTAGAATGAAATCTCCATGTTCAGAAATAATGCTGGTGGGAATCCAAAACAGAAAAGCATTCAGTCGTATCTGTTTCTAGCTACTTAGAGACATTTATTTGGTTGGTCATGATAAGAATAGATATTAACATAAGCTTAATCCATTTTGTATGACCCAACTGCTAAGTTTTTCTATGTTAACATCAGCAGCTAGCCTATTGGCTCCAGGGAGTTCACTAAAACAGTATGCAGGTGGTCCTCAATTTGTGACCAATATTGAGCCCAAAATTTCGGTTGCTAAGCAAGGCAGTTGTTAAGTGAGCCATTTTATGACCTTTTTTGCCATGTTTATTAAACAAACCACTGCAGTTGTTAAGTGAATCGTGCAGTTAAGTGAATTTAAGAGCCGAGGTGGCGCAGTGGTTAGGGTGCAGTACTGCAGCCACTTCAGCTGACTGCTAGTTCTGCAGCTCGGCGGTTCAAATCTCACCGGCTCAGGGTTGACTCAGCTTCCATCCTTCCGTGGTGGGTAAAATGAGGACCCAGATTGTGGGGGCAATATGCCGACTCTGTAAACCGCTTAGAGAGGGCTGAAAGCCCTATGAAGCGGTATATAAGTCTAACTGCTATTGCTAATTTGGCTTCCCCCGTTGAATTTGCTTACAATCTTTGCTCCCCAGGAAGGTTGCAAATGAGAATCCCAAGACTCTGGGACAATGCAACTCTCATAAATACATGCTGGTTGCCAAGCGCCCTAATTATGATCACATACTTGGGAGATATTGCAGTGATCATAAGTGTGAGAAGTGGTCCTAAAACACTTTTTTTCAGTGCCATTTTAACTTTGAATGGTCATTAAATGAATGCCCCAAAGGTGCTTTTTCAGGAGGCAACGGGACTTCTCTGTTTTTTTCAAAATGTTTCTTCAAAAACAAAAGAAAGAAAAAGAAAAAAAAACCCAAGAAAGTCCAGCTGCCTCCTGAAAAAGCACATTTGAGACAACCATGACCTGGATGACTGAGAATCTCTACAGACCATTAAATGAATCGTTGAGAGTCAAGGACTACCTACAAAAGCAATTCTCTTATCTTCTATCCTTAGCACACATGGAATACTGCATTTGTCCAACAAAACTCTATTGTTTAATATCATGACTGCTACATATGAACTTTTGATATAAAGGCTGCTGCCCTTTAATACAATGGAATTAATACAATGGTGCGGTTGGAAGTAGTAAAGTACTTTATTTGTGGAAGGTAGTTTTGAAAATCCCATTCAAAACGATGGCATCCTATGACCTCTCACAGTACGCTCTGTGACGTGCTAACCACCTCTTGAAAAACAGATGCTTCACCTTTGTTCCATATTTAATGGGACCAGGGTGGCTTGTTTAAAAGCTGGCTAACTGGGCTAATTAGTCAGGTCTGCCTTCCCCTTTGGCGCACTATTCTTAGCCTGGCTGAGTCGCTGTTGCTGCCAAAAGAAGCAGCTGTACCTTCTTAGCTGCAAGCACAAGGTATTATATCCCCCGCCCCCCCCCCAGTTCTTCTCCCAAATCAATGCAGCTGAAGAACCTGACATGCAAATTGCATGAAAAGTGAGATAAATGAGGCACTCCTGTAGCAACCCTCTTTTCGCACCAGTTCAGGTTGGTTGCTGATAATTCCAGAAAAAATTATGACTGCTATTTGACTTGTTAAAAAGTGTGAGGTTACTTTCTATTTTTCAAAATGTGATTCCAAACCGGCACTAGTTGTTTATTCTCAAAATTCAAGTCTGTTCATTTACTTTTTACAGAACATCTGGACTGCAACATTGACATATGGTTGCACCCCTAATTTTTAATTGTTCTCCAGTATTTTTACTTAACTTTGGTTTCAGAGCTTATATACTGTAATTATACATTGACTTCATAGCATATCGCCTCTTCATAATCATCAAATCCGTAAACTTCACAATCTATAGCATCAGCCAATCTGCTAAAATATTATTATTTTAGAATCCTATATCTTTAAGTTTCCTGTTACCAAGTCTTACCCAAATTATTAATTCTCCTGTGCGCTGCTTGGAGAGTCCAAGCAAGGGTTAAATTCAGTCTATTTGCCCAAGGACTGAGTTAATTTTCTTAACCATGCCTCCTCTCCTCATTGAGGTCAGTTTAAAAACTCAGTCCAGCCCAGTTCGGACGCGTGTTTGAGGAGTTCTCAGTTCTTGTGTGAATAGACTGAAAACCCTCCTTTACTCAGAATAGATTTTTTTTTTTTGTCTTTAGTGTTTAGTCAGGTACTTATCTTTCGTTCCTTTGTTTCAAAAATTGCTGGTGAGGAAATTTAGGGGCTTTTAAGCTCCGTATCGCTCAGAGAGCTTGCGATCCCCGGGGCGCTTGTCCAGTGCTGGTTCCCCCTCTCCCCGGGGGGAAAGCAGGAGGCTTACTGCTTCCCCAACTGTCTTTTCCACCTTAATTGCCGGTTGGGGTCCTCGGCGGATGCTCCGTTTCACGCCCAACAGTTCCCTCATGACCGGAAAAGTGTGGTGGCCAATGTGGGAGGTGTTTTTTCCACGTGCCTTTTTCCCTGGCTGTTTCTATTTGCTGCGCTTTCCTCCCAGCCAGCAGATAGCCGCGAGGGAGTGCTTGGCCTTAGCTCGGGCCTCTGGCAAGGCCTCCTCCCTCCAGCGGGCGGCCTAGGAGAGCTTTACCCCTTCCCCCCAGGTCATACTCCTGTCCATCGGACCACATCTCGGGAGTGGACAACGTGACAGTGGACTGGCTGAGCCGGACGACCATCGACACTGCAGAATGGTGTCTTCATCCATCTGTAAAGTACCCTAATGATGCCTGCTTCATAATAAGCGACCTGATATTGTAATACAAAAAACAGTGATTTATTAACAGCTTCATTAGGCATTCTTCATTAGGCATTTCTTATTCACAGCCATCTTTTTGCTTTCTTTATCTGCTTTTAAACTTTGCCCGTGTTTCTTCCCTCCCTTCAGTCTTTGTCAATAAATCACATTATCCAATAGCTTCATTCATCTCAACCCAGCTACTGTAATCTGAGATCTGGCTCCGCCGACACTCTGCATTGAATGTCAACACAGAGAGTTGACATCCATCTCCCCTCACTTTTCAAAGGCAATCTGTGCAAGCAAAACCAATTTGAGTACCAGTATGGGATTCAAGGCTATGACCTCCCCCCAGGCTTGTTTGGAGTTTTTTCATGGAATCTCTCTATAAGGCGATCAGCCTGGATATTTCTACTCTTTACCCAAGATGCCTATGACAAGGGATAGCCCCTCCACTTAATTAAGTACTGGAGTTGCCTCCTGTGCCACCTCGAATCAAGGATGTGTTGCACCTCATAATGGCTTTAGCCCCCTATGACCAAAGGGCCTGGGGGCTTCCGGGGCAGTGGTCTCAGAGTGGATCCAAGCACGGGTTTTAAGAGGCTATTATGGAATACTTTCCTAGCAGTCGGGGCAATTTCAGTTGCACTGAGACTGGGTTGATGATCTTTACTATGGGGAATGGTCCCAGGTTCTTGCTAGGGAGCCTTAACCTCAAATATTTTATGGAGAGGTAAACCTTCTCTCCCACCAGGAATGGTCATTGTGGAGCTGGGTGTTTATCTGCCTGTTCCTTATAGGTTTGTGCTGCTTTAGCTAGCGCTTTTTTGACATTCTCCTAGGCTGCTTTTAGCATTGACATCCAGTCAGTCAAGCTGACTGAGGAAGGGGGTTCCCTTGGATACTCAGGCATTGGGACAGTCCGTGCCGCTCACTACTTTGAACAGTGTTAGTCCTGTGCTGCTGTGAACAGCATTATTGTATGCAACCTCAGCGAAGGTCAGAAGGTTTGCCCAATTGGACTGCTGATAGTTCACATAGCACTTCAGGTACTGCTCTACCATAGCATTCAGTCTCTCTGCCCCCTCCCATTGGTGCTCAGGTAAAAAACTGAGCTAAGGCCCTGAGATGACCCAATGGACCGCAGGAACTCCCTCCAGAACTTAGCAGTGAACTGGACCCCTCTGTCTGAGTAATTCTTCGAGGTACTCCATGCAGATGGTAGATGTGCTTCAGGAATAGTTTGGCCAGCTTGTGAGCTGAGGGTAGTCCGCTGCAGGGTATGAAGTGTGCCTGTTTGGAGAACAGGTCTATTACAGTCCAAATCACCGTGTTTTCCCCACTTTTTGGCAACTCTACTATAAAGTCCATTGCAATCTCCTTCCATGACCTCGTTGGTTCTGCTACTGGCTGCAGCAATCTGGGAGGTTTTCCTGGTCGCCTCTTCATTGTGGCGCAGCTGGTGCAACTTTTCACGTAACTGTCCACATCTTTCTTTATTTTGGGCCACCAGAACTGCCTCCGGGCTAAGTGCAATGTCTTTAGGAATCCAAAGTGGCCTGCCAGTTTGGCGTCGTGGTTCGTCTAGAGAATTAGGGTGCGTAGGGATTCTGGGACATAGAGTTTCGTTCCCTTCCATGCAAGGTCATCTCTTTTTGTCAAGATGTGTTGGTTGTTTTGGAATCAAGGGTCTGCTATCAGTTCAGTTTTGAGTCTCATGGTTAGGTCGCTTGCTGGTTGGTCGTGCCGGTCACGGCATTGTCCTCTGGTAGTCATTTGGGCAGCTATTTGGGTAGAGGGAATGATGCCACCCACCACCTGCTCCCGTTCGCATTTGTACTGGGGCATGTGGGAAAGGGCGTCAGCTAGAAAATTCCTCTGCCCTGGAATGTGCTTTAATACAAAGTTGAAGTGGTTGAAATATTGAGCCCATGGGACTTGATTGTGTGATAGTTTCTGTGGGGTCCTAAGAGCCTCCAGATTATTACGGTCAGTTCAGACTTCAAGCGGTTTCTGGCCCCCTTCCAACAGGTGTCTCCAGGTTAGCAGTGCGAAAGCCTTCTTTTCCCATGCGGCCCATCATCTCTCTATGTCTGTGAACTTGCAGGAGGTGTAGGCGCAGGGTTGTAGGTTTCCCTTGTTGTTTCTTTGGAGTAGCACTGCTCCCACTGCCATGTCGCTGGCATCTGCTTGGATCATGAAGGGTTGCTCGGGGTCAGGATGCTTCAGCACCGATTCCTTTGCAAACATTTCTTTAGTGTCATGAATGCCTTTTGGCAGGTTAGGTCCACCTGTAGAGGTTGTCTTGGGTGAGGTTTTGTTCCTGGGCTCCCTGTCTTCAGGAGGTCTGTCAGGAGTTTGGCGATCTTCACAAAGGAGGGGATGAATTGCCTATAGAAGTTTGTGAACCCTAGGAAGCTTTGTAGCTGTCTGCGGGTGCGAGGGGTTTGCCAGCTTAGGATGGCTTGCACTTTGGCTGGGTCCATCTCTATTCCCTCATTTGACACTCGGTAGTCTAGGTAGTCTAGTCGCTCATGGTGGAATTCACATTTTGATAGCTTGACCAGGGATATGTGGTTGTCCATGGTCTCAATGTAGATGAGGATGTCATTCAGGTAGACAAGGACCACCTTGTAGAGGTGCTCATGCAGCACCTCGTTTATTAACTGCATGAATACTGCTGGGGCTTCCTGTAGTCCAAAAGGCATCACTTTGTATTGGAAGCTCCCTAGGGGCAGTAAAATGCTGTTTTCCACTCATCTTCTTCCCTAATCCATATTCAGTAGTATGCCTCTCTGAGATCTAATTTGGTGAAGACTTTTTCCTTGGCCAAGTGAGATAGCATATTATTCATGAGGGGGAGGGGGTATAGGTTGTGTACGCACACGGCATTTATCCCTCAAAAGTCTACACATAGTCTCATAGTTCCGTCTTTTTTCTCTTTGAAGAGGACTGGCACTACAACCCGTGGCTTGAACCCTCGTGCTAGGTTTTTGTCTATGTATTTGTGCATTTCTTGCATTTCCTGGGGCGTCATGACATATAGCTTGGGTTTGGGTAGTTTTGCCCTGGGGATGATTTCGATGGCACAATCTGCCTCATGGGAGGGGGGGCAAAATGTTGCATTCTGTCTCGCTGAATACTTCTGCAAGGTCCTGATATTTCCCTGGGATCTATTCTGTCTCTGGGGTTTCATTGGCTGTGTCTCCCAGATGTTCTTGTGTGCTCTTTTGGGGGGGGTTCCCTGCTTGAGTGGTGTTTCTGCTTGCTGACAGAAAAGGGATTGGGGCCCCTTTTCTATCCTAAGCCTGCGGGTACCCTTTGCCACCACATGGTTGGTCTCCACTTGTCTAGCCTGGAGAGTCCCAGTATGACTGCATCTGTCATTTTGGGGGCCATTATGAATCAAATTACTTCCCAGTGATCCACTAGCTCTAGTCTCACTGGTTCGGTCAGGTGGGTGGCATAGGCTCCCCCCATTAGGGACCCATTGACCTGTTCGAACCAGATTGGGTGGGCCAGTCTTTTCTCCATAGTGAGGGGGGAGGAGTATCCAGAATGGGTTGACCTTATCCTCTCGTGATTGGTTTGAGTCAGATAAGCTCTTTGGGCTCCGCCCCCTGGAAGTGAGCCTGCCCAGTTTTCTGACTCAAAACCATCGTGAGAAGTTGCTCATTCGAGAGCTCCAGGAATTTACTAGGATCTAAAGGAAAATTCATTTGGACCCGTCGAGTTTTGCCTCCCTGCTTCACTCCTCCTGCAGAATTGGGACTGCCACTAGCCCCCCTGGGGCGGCAGGCTGCCCTGGACACTGAGGACATCCGAAGACTCTCAGTGAGGAGCTTGGCCGGGGCAGCAGAAGGAAGGGCAAAAGCCTCTAGCAGGCAGCCCTAACCAGGAGGACGGGCAGAAGCCTCTAGCAGGCAGCCCTAACCAGGAGGACGGGCAGAAGCCTCTAGCAGGCAGCCCTAACAGCTGAGGCTTGTAAGAGCTGGAGATTTGACTCACCCCAATCAAGGGAAAGGTTGCACCTCTCCAGACCTCCAGTAATTTTCAAAGGATTAAAGAAAATAAACTTGGACCCGGCGAACCCTGCCTCCCTTCATCGCACACAGCCTCCTCCTGCAACGACCGGATTGCCACAAGCCCTCTGGGGCGGCACGCTGCCCTGGCCATTGAGTGAGGTGGAGTCACTCTGTGAGGACCGTTGCCGGGCAAGCAGGAGAACCGGGCACACATGCCTCCCAGAGGCAGCCCTTGATGAGAGGCTTCTCAGGAGCAGAAGCGCTCCTCCGCTCCCCTCAGCCACGAGGGTTTTTAAAAAAGGAAAACCTGTGCTGGCAGCTATCACCAGCGGACAAGGTGAGAGCCGGAAAGGCTCTAAAACAGCTGCGGGAGATGAGCGGCAGCCGCATGGCAAGCCTGCAAAGGCAAAAGCCATTCCCATGTGCTCCAGCAAACAGGAGCCTTTTGAATTTGGAGCCGGGGGCCATCTTGAAGCCACGTGGTCCAAGATGGCGGCCCCCAGCAGCTCAGGAGGCCGGCAGGACAACAACCACCACTTGAGGAGACCTACAAAGGTGAGAGACGATCGCAGAGGCATTAGCCAAGAGCGAGGGAGGCAGCAAAGGGCCAGAAGGAGGCCTATCAAGGAGTTAAAGAGGCAGGTGGTGGATCAACCCCCCCCTCCCAAGCCTACTTCCTTGTTGAATCACAAAGGCAGCTGCACAAGGCTTGCAGGAAGAACCCCCCCCCCCCTACCTTTCTGGCTGCCAAGTAACAGGAGAAGGCTTCCTCCATAAGAACATTCTCCTTTAATGACCGGCATCCGTAGCAAGCTGTGTTTGTCATGGCTATTTCTTGATTCCCCCTTAAGAAAACTCTCCTTTAATTAGGAGACAGAGCGGGAGGGGCGAGAGGCTGACCGGCATCCGCAGCAAGCTGTGTTTGTCATGGCTATTTCTTGAGTCCCCCTTAAGAAAACTCTCCTTTAATTAGGAGACAGCGGGAGGGGCGAGAGGCTGACCGGCATCCGTAGCAAGCTGTGTTTGTCAGGGCTATTTCTTGATTCCCCCTTAAGAAAGCTCTCCTTTAATTAGGAGACAGAACGGGAGGGGCGAGAGGCCTACTGGCCCCAGTAGCAAAAACTGTGTTTTGTTTTGTTAATCCCAAGCCGGCAGCCCCCTGCAGCCTGGAAAAACGCAGGGGGGGGGGAGAATATTCAGCCCAGCTGCTAAAGTGCAGCTCCCAATGGAGCCCCCAATCAGGTTACTGAAGACCTTCCAAGGGTGGGGGTGACTAGGCAAACGGCTAATGCAATACAATACAATACTATGCAATACAATAGCAGAATGGGAAGGAACCTGCAGGCTTTCTAGCTCAATCCCCTGCCCAGGCAGGATATCCTATACCATCTCAGACAAATGGCTTCCTATGGTTGATTAGGCTGACTCTGTAAACCACCTAGAGAGGGCTGAAAGCCCTATGAAGCGGTATATAAATCTAACTGCTATTGCTATTGTCATTGCCACCCAACAGCTTCTTAAAAACTGTTGGGGCTCTCACAATGTCTGGAGGCAGGTTGTTCCACTGATTAATTGTTCTAACTGTCATGAAATTTCTCCTCAGCTCTAAGTTGCTTCTCTCCTTGTTTAGTTTCCACCCATTGCTTCTTGTTCTGCACTCAAGTGCCTTAGAGGATAGTCAAGCAGCCTCTTCTCTGTGGCAACCCCAGAGATATTGGAACACTGCTATCACGTCTCCCCTAGTCCTTCCTTCCAGTAGACTAGACCTACCCAGTTCCTGCAACCGTTCTTCATAGGCTTTAGTCTCCAGTACCCTGATCCCCTGTTGCCTTCTCTGCACTCTCCTTAAGAGTCTCCACATCTCTTTTACATCAGGGGGACCAAACTGAGTGCAGAATTCCAAGTGTGGCCTCCCAAGACCTTAAAAAGTGGGATTAACACTTCACGGGAGCTTGATTCTATTCCTCTGTTTATGATGCCAAAAACTGTGTTGCTCTTCTGGCAGCTGTTGCACACTGCTGACTCACATTAAAGGGGTTGTCCACTAGGACTCCCAAGATCCCCTTCACAGTTACTACTGTGGAGCAAGGTATCCTGTACCTGTGCACTTCACCTTCATTGCCTAAAGGTAGAACCTTACTTCCTTGAATCCCATTTTCCTAGGTAGTGCCCAATGTTCAAGGGTATCAAGATCCTTCTGTAGCTTTAGCCTGTATTCTGAAGTGTTGGCTATTCCGGCCAGCCGGGGGTCATCTGCTAACCTGATGACCCCCCCCCCCATCAGCCGTTAACAAACAGAGAGCTAACAGTCATTCCGACTCCTTCTTATGACCGCTTGAGATAACAGCAGTTCTTAAAGAAACAGTACTACTATCATGGCATATATTTTGCTATCCCAAATGTTAGCTTACACACCTAACACCCTCATTCAAATCACTGATGAAGATGTTGAAGAGTACTGGGCTCAACACTGAACCTTGGGAGACTCCCTGCACTCTTCCCTCCATGAAGAGGCAGTTCCACTGAGGAGTACAGGTGGGTGCACCAGTTACCAAGGCACCTGCGGGGACTAGGTCTAACCCACATTCTTCTACTTTATCTAATAGTAGGTTATGGTCTACCTTATCAGGACTTGCTGAAGTCCAAGTTAACTATATCAATGGCATTCCTATGGTCCACTAGGGTTGTCACCGTAATCTAATATGGCCAGTCTGGTATGAGGTGTTTTTGACAAACCCATGTTGGCCTTGGGCTCTTGAGACGGTTTTTCTTCCTTTCTGAAGGGGGGGAATCACATCAGCAATTCTATAGTGGTTCTCCAGTACTCCAGGATCTCTGATAGATATAGTTTCAGTTGTTTGGAGAATTTGTCCGCCAGCTCCTTCAGACCCCTGGGTGTAACCCACCCGGTCCTGGGAATTGGACCTTGCCTAAGATAGACAGGCTACCATTTCTTCCCTATCTCATCTTGGGTTCCTAATCTGAATTTTGGATGCTGTTCTTGATAGGTTGGATTGTTTTTCCCTTCGGGTAAAGACAGATGCCAAGCACGAGTTAAATAGTTCGGCTTACCCCTGCTGCTTGTCACCTTCGGGCCACTTCTCCCAGCAAGGGACCAATCTTTTCCTTAATCTTTCTTGGTTTTATCAGGCGGGCAGATGCCCCCTTTGGTATTTTATTCTATTTCATTATTATTATTGTGGTTGTGGTTCTTGTTGTTATTATTATCAATTTACCTTTGTGGCAGGCCTTTATTGTGAGCCTTAGCTCCCCTCACTCCATCTCTACACACACTCTAGTGGCCGCCCATTAAACTCCGTCTGTGTTTACATTCTGAATATCTCTGCGCTAATCCTAGCCATAGAATCATAGCACCCTTATGGCCGGGGGGGAAAAAAGGGTCAGACAGGCTGGTCCCCATGCCAGAACCCACCACAAACTCAGAATGGGATGCCCGACTATGAGAGATCGCAGAAGCACCTCAGATAGCCTATGAATTTAGACAACATTCGCTGAGGGCAGAACATACAGCAGGGGTGGGTTCATCAGAGCCGGCTGGCTCAACCGGACCAAGGGGACAACTTGGAGCGGAAGCTGCAGCCAGTTGACCGCTTGGCGGTGGAGCGGAGCATCCTGAGGAAAGACCTCTTCTCCCCCAGGGTGATAAGGACTATCCAGGCCGCCCACAGGCCCTCCACAGAGCGCATCTATGGCTCCACGTGGCGGGCCTTTGACTCTTGGTGCAACTCCCGGGGGTTCAACCCCATCCAGGCCACGGTGCCTCAGGTTCTGGACTTCCTCCAGGCGGGCCTGGATAGAGGGGTAGCTCCTAACACAATTAGGAGACAGGTCTCAGCCATCTCATCAGTTCTCCTGTGTGGCAGAAATCAGAGCCTGACACACCACCCCATGGTCAGGCAATTCCTTAAGGGGGCCTCCAACCTCAGACCACCCACGGTACACAGGTACCCTTCCTGGGATTTACACAGGGTATTGGACGCTCTAACGGGCGCCCCATTTGAGCCATTACAAACAGTTTCCCTTAAGTTCCTGACCCTGAAGGTGGCTTTCCTGGTGGCCATCACTTCCGCCAGGCGGATATCCGAACTGCAGGCGCTGTCCACCAGGGAGGATCTCTGTGTCTTCCACCAAGATAGGGTGGTGTTACGGCTGGATCCATCCTTCATTCCCAAGGTGTGCTCCTGCTTCCATCGAGCCCAGGAACTGATTTTGCCCATCTTCTGTCCAGACCCTTCTCACCCATTGGAGAGGAAATGGCACACTCTGGACGTTAGGAGGGCTCTGAGGGTTTACCTCAGGAGAACCAGACCAAACAGGAAATCCGAAGCCCTGTTTGTCTCCTTCCAACCAGGATCCCTGGGTAATAAGGTAACTTCCACCACTATCGGCAGGTGGCCGCGAACCTGCATTGCCACTGCTTACCAATCGCAGGGGTTACAGACACCAAATCATATCACAGCCCACTCCACACGGAGTGCAGCCACATCCATGGCCTGGGCCACACAAGCATCCCTGGCCGAAATCTGCAGGGCAGCCACGTGGGCTTCCCCCTCTCCCTTTGTTAGGAACTATAAGTTGGACTCCTTTGCCTCGGCAGAGGCCTCGTTCGGCCGCAGGGTGTTGCAGGCGGTTCACAGGGCTGGACCCGTGCCTCAACAGGCCTGAGTGGGGGACATATGGCCTCAGGGATCTCCCTCCCTAGGGACGTGCAGGCTTTGGTACGTCCCATTCTGGATACTCCTCCCCCCTCACTATGGAGAAAGGGCGTTGGTACTTACCTGATACGCCTCTTCTCATAGTGGGGGGAGGAGTATCCAGTCCCTCCCTGACTATGTTTGTACAACTAAGTGTTATGTTCTTTGTTTATATTGTTATTTAATTATTGATGTTGAAGACAATAAAAGCCAAAAAAAAAAAACCCTGAATCAAGAGTCTGGAGCGAATGAGGCAACGAGTCGGAGAGAGCTCTTCGTCATAAAACTGGGCAGGCTCACTTCCAGGGGGCGGAGCCCAAAGAGCTTATCTGACTCAAACCAATCACGAGAGGATAAGGTCAACCCATTCTGGATACTCCTCCCCCCACTATGAGAAGAGGCGTATCAGGTAAGTACCAACGCCCTTTTGCTCTGATTCCCAGTTTCAGGACTGTGGTCAGGTTGATCAAGCATCTAGTGCAGCCTGAGTCTATTAGGGCTTGAAAATCCCCCTGGCTTCCTGTCTTTGGGGCTGTGAAGCATATTGGAAAATGGAAAGGGCGAATTGGTCCTCTCACCATTGGGTTGTTTTCACCGTCGTCGTCACTGTTGTAGAATTCTGGTGACTGGTCATTGTTGCCTTGGGTCCCCCCCCCCTCATCTGGTTGGGGAGGGACCTCTGCAGCCTGGAAAGCCTTCCGGGATGCGTGGGTAGCCTGTTTGTGGCCGCGTTCTCGTCGTGCCCTGGATAGTAGCTCTGGCCTCGGCATCGGGATTGGGGTGGAGTACACGGATGCCATATGGCTCATCCCCTCACATCTGTAGCATTTCAGCGGACTTCAAGGGAGGGCTGGTCTCAGGGCCTGCTGTGGTGCAGTGGTTACCCGTCGGCTGGGTAGTTTCAGGTCAGGTTGACCTCTCTCTTTTGCGTCTGGTTGCTTTCTCATGTCATTGGCATGCAGCCCGCTGTTGACTTTTATTGCTACTTGGAACCACTCAGAGAGTCAGTTTGGAATGTTGCGGTAGGCAGTTACTTGGGCAATCTGCTGGTCCACACACTAACAGATGCTCTGGTAAAGGGGATAGCCTTCCAATGACTCTCCTAAATTCGCGGATGTGCTCTTTGATGGGGCAGCCCCTTTGCTTAATGTCACTGAGCTCATCTTCTGCATACAGGTCCTCCACCACCTACTCAAATCTGGTCTCTAGCAGTCGTAGGAAGTTATATACGCCTTACATTTGGGAGGCTCTCCTCTTATGGAGGGCTTCTAGCCATTCCCTTGCTTCCCCCTCTAGTCCCTCTGCGATAGTATTCACTATGGCTCTGTGGGATGAGTAGAGGTGTCCATAGCATTCCAAGTGGACCTCAGCTGAGTCAAGGAATAGGGCTAACTGGTCTGAGTTCCCATCAAACTTTGCTCTGAATTGGGGCAGTTCAATCAGCAGTGCCCTTCCCTTCTCCTGTCAGCCTCTGTATGCTTGTGTTTGGTATGTTTGAAGATACTCCTCAGGTCTAGTTCGGAGGGAGGATGGAGATTGTCTGCCCTGGACAGCCTGCCTGATACGTGGGAGAGGCGCTGGCTTCATCTTCCTTCTAATGGGTGGAGAAGTGGGGCTGTGTTCTCATGTGTTTCTCGTCACTTCAAGAGGATCCATTGCTCCTCCCCTCTCTTTTGGCATGCATAATGGCCTTTCTTCATGGAGGGTGACCCAGTCAAATTCCTCCCTCCATTGCTCTATGGAACTTCCCAAGGGCTCCATTGGGGACTTTGGGAGCCTGGCCTGATTCCAGTCCAGCATCCCCTCCACTCTTCCCAGCTCGCTTAGGGCCTTTCCCTTTTTCTGGGCATAGGGGTGGGGTAGGGGCTCAGCTTTAGCTGTTTTTAGGGGTTGATTACTTATCTCTTCTTGCTTCGCTCATCTCGGCTTTGATGTCTGATGTCTGCTATCCAGTTCTGTTCAGATAGCTGGCCTTTTGCGATGGTCTTCTGAATTCCCCCTTGGCACCTCCGATATTTAAAAGGAAAAGATAGCTGTCTGTAAAGTACCCTAACAATGCCTGCTTCATAATAAATGACCCGATATTGTAATACAAAAAGCAGTGATTTATTACCAGCTTCATTAGGCATTCTTCATTAGGCATTTCTTATTCTCAGCCATCTTTTTTGCTTTTTTTATCTGCTTTTAAACTTTGCCCATGTTTCTTCCCTCCTGTCAGCCTTTGTCAATAAATCACGTTATCCAATAGCTTCATTCATCTCAACCCAGCTACTGTAATCTGAGATCTGGCTCCGCCGATGCTCTCCATGGAATGTCAACACAGAGAGTTGACACTGTTGACCTTCCATCATCTGATAGTCAAGTTCGACCTACCGGTGATCAATCTGTTCACCAGTCCTGCCAACACCCAGCTCCCAAGGTTCTTCTTAAGGTATACCACTCCGCAAGCAGAAGGGATAGATGCTCTGCATTGCCAATGGCCCAAGGGTCTCCTGTATGCTTTCCCGCCACTGCCTCTCATCCTGCAGTTGGTTCGCAAGATCTTGTTGGAGGAAGCGGATGTTCTCTTGATAGCACCTCACTGGCCCAGGAAATCCTGGTATGCGGACCTGGTAGGTCTTTCCATTTGCAGACCATGGAAAATACCTCGGGAGCTTCTCTCCCTTAGCCAGGGGGCCAAAGTACATCCGGATCCCAGCTGGCTCCAGTTGGCCGCCTGGCACTTGAGGGGGAACTCCTGAGGAAAAACAATCTTTCAGACAAAGTAATCCGTACCATCCAGGCATCCTGTCATCCGTCCGCGACTCGGATTTATGATACCACTTGGGATGCCTTCACTACCTGGTGTCGGACTCATGGCTTCAACGCCGTCTCAGCGACCATTCAGCAGTTTCTGGAATTCTTGCAGGAGGGTTTAGATAAGGGATTATCTCCCAATACCCTTCGTCGCCAAGTCACAGCTCTGTCTACCATCTTAACCAGACATTCATTGGTGTCACTAGGACAGCATCCTCAGGTGCAGAGCTTTCTCAAGGGCATGGCCAATCTCCATCCACCCACAATTCACAGGTTTCCCATATGGGACTTACCGCTTGTCTTGCGGGCCCTGACCAAGACTCTGTTTGAGCCCATACGTTCCATCGGACTTTGACATCTCACTCTAAAAATGGTCTTTCTCGTAGCCATTACATTGGCTAGGAGGGTGTCAGGAGCTGACAGCTCTATGGGTCCGACAAGACCTATGTATCTTTCACGCTGACCGGCTCATCCTCTGGTTGGATCCAGCATTTTTACCTAAAATTAACTCTTTGTTTCATAGGACTCAAGAAGTGATTCTTCCCAACTTTTGTCCTCGTCCTTGTCATCCCCAGGAACGCACCTGGCACAAACTGGACGTGCGAAGGACGATTTGCAGATACATCAAGAGGATGGAGGAGTTTCATCGCTCCGAAACACTCTTTGTTTCTTTTCAGCCTGGATCCATGGGACGCAAACTGTCTCTGTCGACCATTAGCCGGTGGTTGAGGGCCTGCATCAAGCTGGCTTACCAGCACCAGGGAAGGACAATACCACCTAGATACCGCCCACTCCGCGAGGAACACCGCAACTACAGCTGTGTGCGCACCGCAGGCTCCAGGGGAGGAAATTTGTACGCTGGCCACCTGGTCGTCCCCAACTCTGTTTATTAGACACTATCGCATTGACTCTTACACTGCAGCCAAGACTTCCTTCGGGAGGAGAGTTTTGCAAGGGGTAGTTGCAGCTCCAAACACCCTGGATGATTCTTCTTCCTTCCCTGTGACTGTATAGCTTGCGTGTGTCCCTTGCTTGGACTCTCCAAGCAGCACACAGGAGAATGACCATTGGCTTAGCTGAACGGTCGTTCTCTGGGTGCTGCGGGAGAGTCCAACCCCACCCTGGGGCTCCTTCCTTTCTCTGGATCGCCTCAGGCTGTGTGGATCAATTCTTCTGTTGGCAGAACACACGACGTGGACAGGTCCAACAGACTACCGCCTTCGTTTTTAAACTGAACTCAACCAGGAGAGGAGGCGTGGTTAAAAAAATTAACTCAGTCCTTGAGCGAATAGACTGAATTTAACCCTTGCTTGAACTCTCCCGCAGTGCCCAGAGAATGACCGTTCAGGTAAGCCAACGGTAATTTATGTGGCTCACATAGGGGAGAGTGATTGATTTATAGGTTTTTTTAGTTGCCTCACTGTCACTTTTAGTGACTAATGACTTAGGGAAAAAAATAATAGAATTGGAAAGGATCTTGGAAATTTTCTAGTCCGCGGGTGTCAAACATGATCATGTCACATAATGTATCGTGATGTATCGTGACTTTTTTTGCCTTTGCGGAACTGGGGTGGGCATGGCCTGCGCGTGATGCATTCAACCTGTGGGCCGCCAGTCCTACCCACTGCTCAAGCAGGAGACCCTATAGCCATGATGGTGAATCTATGGCATATGTGCCAGAGGTGGCACGCAGAGCCCTCTCTATGGGCACATGCACCAGCACCAGCTGCTCTTCTGGTTTCCGACGGGCATGCTGATCTTTGTGTATGCTGGAAACCAGAAGAACAGCTGCACGCATGTGGTCTTTGGATTTCTGGAGCTCCGGCATGTGCAAAGACCAGCTGGCCAGCACGCATGTGAGTACCGGAAATCCAAAGACCAGGGTTTTCAAACTCAAGGCCTATGGGTTGGATTCGGCCACAGGGTGCTTAGATCTGGCCCACAGGGCTGCCCTGGAAACAGCAAAGGACCAGCCCCCCAGGGCCTCTGCCAGTGAAAATGGAGCTTAGCCCTCCCAAGCTCCATTTTCACTGGCAGAGAGTTGTTGGAGGCCGTCCCACCTGAAAATGGAGATTGGGAGCCTGTTTTCGCAGGCAGAGCACTCACCACAGGAATCCCTGATACAAGTAACTTCAAGCTGGCCATGTTCCCCTGGCCACGCCCCCCCTTCAAGATCAAACACAACTCTGATTTAGCCTTCAATGAAATTGAGTTTGACACCCCTGATATAAACTCCCAATCAGTGAAATAGGCAGCCTCGTGACATGGTGAATTCTTCTTCACTAGAGAACTTCAGACAGAGGCTGTGTATCATAAATGGTTTAATGAAGTGCTTCCCAAATTGAGTGAGTTGCCCAAAATAGGGTAAAAGTGTTTTTTTTTCCTTTGCCTATCAGCACACAAACACATTATCCATTACAAAGGGGACATTTAAATTTGTAGGTTTTCAGAAATCCATCAAGCAGTGGTGTCCAAAATGCCTGTCTGCCTTACGCAGAGTTTATTTGGCTTTTATACAGTTTTAACAAGCAGAATAGAGCACAGAAAGCAACAGTCTTGTTTTTGGTTTACTCTCTCATTTTTCCCTTGTGAATCCAGAAGGTTGAATCTCATCTAACTCCCTGATACAGCCTGTCTCTGCTCGGTGAGATCATGGGCTAAAAGATAAGTGGCTACTTGAGATCATGGCTGTAATGCACACGTCTGTACGTAACCTTTCCTCTTTTTCCACATCTGGTTCTGCTAATTAGGTGAGCTTGTAGGCATCCGAGATAACCAGCTACTGAGATCATGGTAGCTTCCTACGCATGTCTTTTACGTAGCCTTACCTCTATTCCTTCATAAATTGACTTAAAGATTGCCATGTGCACTAAATATATTCTAAAATCTCTCAAATTGTTCCTATTAAGACAAAAATCAATAAAATTACCAATGATAATTTGCTGAAATGACATAAAGATCATTCAATGCTACTGTTTTTATAATACAGGTAGTCCTTAAGTAATGATCATCTGTTCAGTGACCATTTGAAGGTGCTGAAAGGACTTAAAACTAGTCCTCAAACTTTGATAAAGACTTTCTGATAAGCAATTTTGGATAATGAAGAAAAAAGTTTGGGAAGCATTGATCTAGTTGTGGATCCTGCATTGAACAGAGAATTGCCTAAGTGTATGGCATATTCCAACTTTATGGTTCTATGATATAAATTACCAAATCACCTATTAATGATAAATTGAAATTAGATTTATATGGGTTATGAGACAGTTGGAATTCTGAAAACATCTTGTGCTCTCAGACTTGAGGATTTGCCCATGTACAAAACGACTGGCCTGATCATCCTAAAAAAATGCACACAGGGCAGAGAATTCCAGGACATATGTGCCAGCACACAGTGCAGACCCAGTTATCAGGCATAGTTGTGGAAATGACCAGGCTGAGCCTAAGGTAGGGGTCAAACATATTGTAAGTCATAAATCCTTGCGCACCTGCAAGAGATCTAAGTCCAGCCCGTCTTGAATGCCTTCTTAGTTCCCGCTCATTTCCCTTGACAGTTAGTATCTCAGATTTTTGTAGCAAGCTTAAGCTTGCAATAAATCTTTATACTCATATTAACTGCCTGACTCTCCTGATTTCCCCAGTGCTTGACAATAAATAGCATATCTGCAGAATGCCATCTTCTACAATGTCCACATAAAAATTCAAGAAACCAACTGTTTCCCACAAATGATGGATTTCTGCCTGACATATGTTGATATGATTACATTTCCCATTTATAAACTTGTAACAAGTTCACAATTAACATAGTGTAGATTTATGGACTTGCAATATATAGATGTGTACTGTAAGTTCAAAGAGCTGCATGAATTAGAAGTAATATCCCAGAAGGGGACAACACTACAGATGGTCAGTTGTCTCTGTCTTCAAGCTTTTATAGGACTTGTTCAGGTAGTTCCTTAGGAAACCTGATTGATTTCACTGCATTAACCATAGTACAGTATACACATTTTGGCAGATAACAAGCAATTATTCTGTCATATTTAACCTGACAAATGCATCACAGTGTGCTATATCAAGAGTTGCTTTATATCCCACCAGCCAGACTGCATTAAGCTTTAAATCATTTGGGGAACTCTCTGCTTGATAGCAAGGAAAAAAAAAAACATTTATATATATATGTAAAATGATTGCATACCATCTTGTTAAATGTGGGTAATGAAACGTCTGCAAGAGAATAAGCAAGCTCAGAGAGCACCAAGGACACCCCACCTCCCAACATCTTAATCAAGGAATGACTCCTTAATGGAACTGTTAGTTTCTCTGTATTACAGACTGTTTGGCTGAGTTAGAGAGGCTTTTTAAGGAAATAGATGGCTGTGTTTTTATAGGTAGTCCTTGACTTACAACAGCTCATTAGTGGCCATGCAAAGTTAACAGCAGCATGGAAAAAAGTGACTTACGATCATTTTTCATTTTTATGACCGTTGCAGCTTTCTCAGGTAGCTTGATCAAAATTCAGACAGTTGGCAACTGACTCATATTTATGGAGGTTGCAGTGTCCCTGTGGCATGGCTGTTAGGTAAGCTCCCTGTTGGGAGAGCGAGTACGTTCAGAGAAGCGTTGTGAGAGTGGTGTTGGAGAACACACAAACCAGCATACAGAGACACTGCAGTTTAAATAGGCTTTTACTTTCATGGAAATAGAGGTATCAGAGTCCATCAAACAGTCCAAGTTATACATGGATAAGACAGTCAGTCATCAATGTCTTTCAGTTAAGGGATAATCCAAGTAACATATAATCAGTTCAGAACTCAAAGTTTGCTAGCAGTTGCAAAACTTACAATAGCTCACGGCACTCAGATCAGATCAGCCCAGCATCTAACAAACAGAGAGCTAACAGTCATTCTGGCTCCCTCTTATGGCCGATTGAGGAAAATAGCAACCAATCACATTTTACAGTATGATTTAAAGAAACAGGTACAACATTGTTACATGATTTATATATTGCCAACCCAACCGTTAGATTTTATTCCTATCAATGGTGACCTTCTGATAAGCAAAGTCAACGAAGAAGCCAGATTCACTTAGCAACTGTGTTACTAATTTAACAACTGTAGTGATTCACTTAACAAAGGCGGCAAGAAAAGTGGTAAAATGGGGCAAAGTTGACTTTAACTGTCTCACTTAGCAACAGACATTTTGGATTCAATTATGGTTGTAAGTTGAGGACTACCTGCATTTATGGGCTTCTAGCATCCTGAATCTTTGGCAAATAAGATAGGATACAAGCCCTTATTTTTTTTTCAGGGTAGCCAATCTCCTCTATAACGGGTGTCAAACTCGATTTCATTGAAGGCCACATCAAGGTTGTGTTTGATCTCCTGGGGTGGGATGGGTGTGGCCAGGATGGGTGTGGCCAGCTTGACGTCACTCGGGTTGGGGTCCCCTGGTCCTTCGCTGTTTCCAGGGCAGCCCCATGGGCCAGATCTAAGCACCCCTGCTCTATAAGTATCCCCAGTCCTTAATAGAAGCAGGGCATTATTTCTGAACTGTGGCTTTGAGGGAATGCAGGCAAGGAGAAGTATTGAATTGCTTCTGTTCAAAGTCCAAGATCAGCAAAAGGAAATATCTGTAAGCTGAGGAGCCTATAATTGCCAGACTAATATGTTACTAGTTCAGGAACAAGAATTTTTTTAAAAATAAATGTTCAGATGGCAGGAATGAGTGATTGATGATCATTATAATAGTGTATAATAATAACAAACCACCCGCTATTTGCATAGTGACAGAGTTCAAAGGGTTGTGCTTTAATTGTCTTGCTGCAATCTGCACACCAATCTGGTGTGGCTATAAATATTATTTCTCATGTCTCTACTGTATGTGACAACCCAAGAGAGAGTATTCTTGATACTGGTGTCCTACCGATGGGATTCCTTCCCTGTTCAATTAAAGCTGCCGTTTAACCTTTCTGGCACTGAAGTTGAAAATGTGGTTATTTAACTCTGGTGTTTGGTCAAACTGCTACTGCTATGCATTTTTAGCCTAGTTTGTAGTGTTTTTTCAGTTGAGAGTTTCTTTGTTTTTTTTAAATCAACTTTTAAAACATAGCACTAGAGGCTTTCAAACAGTTTTAACTACATTTCTATCTGGTTATTTTAAATTAATTGTACCCTCTTTAGGGTTTGCTTTTAATGATGGTGGGAAAGTTAAGTAGAAATTTTAAATTTTGGTTGTTCATTCCTCCTTTAAGTCAGATGACCCTGTAGGTCATCTAGTCCAACCCCTCCACCCAAGCAGGAGACACTACACCATTTCTAACAGATGACTGTCCAGTCACTTCTTGAAAGCTTCCAGTGGTGAAGCTTCCACAACTTCTGAAGACAACTTGTATTGTATGTATTTGTATTTGTATTGTATTTTATTATTTGTATGCCGCCCTTCTCCGGGAGGACTCAGGGCGGTGAACAATTCAAGGGGGAAAAAAAGGGGAACATAAAAGACAAAATACAAGTAATAAAAGTAGACAACAGTCGCACAACCATACATGTCGAGAGGGGAGGGAACTCATCACCCCCAGGCCTGCCGGCAAAGCCAAGTTTTGATGGCTTTTCGGAAGGCCTGGAGAGAGGTGAGGGTCCGAATCCCTGCGGGGAGTTCATTCCAGAGGGCCGGAGCTGCCACAGAGAAGGCCCTCCCCCGGGTAATAGCCAGGTGGCATTGGCTGGTAGATGGCACCCAGAGGAGGCCAACCCTGTGAGATCTAATGGGTCTGTGGGAGGTAATTTGCAGCAGGCGGTCTCTCAAGTACTTCTGTTCTATTGGTTGATGGTTCTCATTGTCAGAAAATTTCTCCTTATTTCTGGATTGAATCTCTCCTTGATCAGTTTCCATCTTGGTGACTATGTAAACTAGCCTCTGTAGTTATGGGGAGCAGCATTTTCAGAAGGGGTTTTCAATTGCTGTCTTCCTAGGGCTGAGAGAAAATGACTGCTCCGAAATCATCCAACTGGTTTTGTGCCTAAGGCAGGACTAGAACTCATGATCTCCTAATCTAGATTGTACCAAAATGGCATGCATGAATGCATGAATGAATGCATGCACGAATGAATGAAATAATTACTTAATTGACTGGAAAGCAATAGCACTTATATACAGCTTCATGGTGCTTCACAGCCCTCTCTAAGCAGTTTACACAGTCAGCATATTGCGCCCAACAATCTGGATTCTCATTTTACCGCTCAGAAGGATAGAATGCTGCTCAGCAGCTTCTGTGCTTGATTAGCTTCCTATCTTGTCTATAGAACAGGAGAGATTCATCTTTGCAGCCCTGAGTAGTTTAATGGAAAAATAGGATGAAACTATAAAACAATGTAAGGAAAACAATGTAAGGAAAGCTCCCCGTTGGGAGAGCGAGTACGTTCAGAGAAGTGTTGTGAGAGTGTTGTTGGAGAACACACAAACCAGCATACAGAGATATTGCAGTTTAAATAGGCTTTTACTTTAGTGGAAATAGAGGTATCAGAGTCCATCAAACAGTCCAAGTCATACTCGGATAAGACAGTCAGTCATCAGTGTCTTTCAGTTAAGGGATAATCCAAATAACATAGTCCATAATCATACAAACAGCCTGGTACTCAAAGTTTGCTAACAGTTCCAAAACTTACAATAGCTCACGGCACTTTCTAACAGCCAGCTTCCAAAACACTCAGATCAGATCAGCCCAGCATCTAACAAACAGAGAGCTAACAGTCATTCTGGCCCCATCTTATGGCCGATTGAGGAAAACAGCAACCAATCACATTTTACAGTATTATTTAAAGAAACAGGTACAACATTGTTACATGATTTATATATTGCCAACCCAACCATTAGATTATATTCCTAGCATGTTGCATATAGCTCTCAAAGGGTCACCACCTCCAATATGCACTACATAAATATAAGTAAGCAAGTAAATAAATAAATAAATAAATAAATAAATAAATAAATAAATAAATACAAAATTATGCCTATACCCACATATATTATATGACACAGAGAAACAACACAGCCCAGTTTGGACATAGACATGTACTTGGCAAGAAGAACAAACCTTGCGAGTTTACCAGATGGATGGCATAGGGATCAAAGCTGTTACAGAATCTGGTAATCCTGCTAGAAAACCTGCTAGAAATACTTTGAAACCTCCTCCCAAATGGGAGAAAGAGAAACAGACCATAAAGTGGGTGTGTGGGGTCTCTGAGAATGCTTTGAGTTCTAAGCACAGAGCACTATCCTGAATATTAGGAAGCAAGGTTCCTATAATCCTCTCAGCTGTCCTTACCACTCTCTGTATGGACTTTCTATCTGAGGCACTGCTGCCATCAAACCAAATAGTGATGCACTTTGTTAAAACACTCTCAATTGTGTCTCTGTAAAAAAAATGGCCAGGATAGAAGGAGAAAGTTGTGGTCTCCTCATCTGACACAAAAAAAATGCAAATATTGGTTTGCACACCACTAAGGATGATGTGTAGAGAGACGAGTTCAGATTGTTAGTTATCTGCACCCGCAGATTCTTACTACTTAATTAACCTTAACACATATTACCTAGTTTGGATAATGAAATGTGCAAGTGAGCAACTAAGCTCAGAGCGTACCAAAACCCTCTCATTTCAACCCTGAGCTACAAATATTTTCCTCTTTTGGTAGACGTTAACATTTCTGTATGGACTATGCATTTGACCTGACATATGTTAATTCAGACAGTAAACCAGATTGGCAGTCATCCTGATACACAAATCAGCTGTGTTTTCTACTTCGAGGTAGGTGGTAGTTTGTACAGCAAGCATTTCTGATGCACATCATGCTCACCGATGGGTGATTTATTTTTGAGACAGACAGTGATATGGTCATTATCATGTTACAACAGCAGCTCTCGGGTACCTTCAAAACCATCAACAGCCTTGATCTCAGCAGCCTCCTGTGTGCAGAGATCCTAGCCTGGCCTTTGGGCTCTTTGCAGCTTGCCACAGAGGATAATTGGAAGAGTCACTGGACTAAACAAGCCCGATCTTCTTCCAGCCTCTATTGACTGGCTTTTGATTACCAGCTGGCCAGGTGCCAGAGTGGTGTTTAAATTTAAATCTTGCCCAAATAACTACAGTCTTATTGTCAAAACTCCATCATCAGAGTGAATTTGAATTTAATGTTAGAAGAATGGTTCCTTCCTTATGATTTTTTAACTAGGTCTGCAGTTCCTATTGAGTCTTTCTGCTTTGCTCCAGTTTCAAAATAAACACTAAGAACTTGTGGCTTCTAAGAATGAGCTTGTGATGATTGCCTGGAGCAAAACGATTAAAAGGGGCTTCGGTGCCAATAGACGCATATTTTAACAGGGAATCAAAATGAGATGACATGACACCTGGCTGGTACCTCTTGGCAACCAGGCTTCCCTACCCTTTGTTCCCTGGGTGTCTAATGGGAGGGACCTGTCAGCTGCGGTTTGCAAAAAGAGCCAGGGGGCTGAAACAATGGTGGGTAAAAATGGCACAATGGAGGAGGTGGAACTGAGGGGGCGGGAGTTGGGAAGAGAAGAGCTGAGCACAGGTGCATTTCCAACTCTGGTGGTGAAAAAGGGTTGGTTGATGCACAGACAAAAGCCCACAAACCTCTCTAATATACCTAATGCCAAGCCAGATTGCTTAGCTGTTGCTCCTTTTGTGTTTGGAAGCTCTCCAGAATCTAGGTGGCACTGTGTCAGATTTATTTATGTACCCTGCTTTTCATTGTATAAACCTTCAAGCACAGAAAGCCCGTAAGTTTGGCTCATTGAGCAAATGGAGGGGCCTACCAAGTCATTTGGTGGAGGGAATGTCCCTCGATCACAAAAGAGGAAGATTTCAGAACTTGGTGCACCATGAAAGGCTCGGTGGAGAAGGCCAAGTGCGGATGGCATTTGCAGAAAACACAGTTAATAGAGAAGGAAAGAGAGACTGGTTCCTAGCTTTCTGAGAGCATCATAGACATTTCTTTTTTAAAAAATTTATTTGGTTGGGGAGTGGGAGAGCAGATGGCTTATGTGGGAAATCCCATCCTTGATTATGTGCCCAACTTTTGCCTGCTTTGTTTAGACTTTAGAATGCTTGAGAAGACTTTCCTGGACTGCTGAAGTCATCATTTGTATCTTCTTTTGTAAATTTTATTCCTTTCGTGCTCATCAGATCCTACCCAGGTCAGGGCTTCCTCAACCTCGTCAACTTTAAAATGTGTGGACTTCAACTCTCAGAATGCCTCAGCAAGAAAGTTGGGTGAGAATTTTGGGAGTTAAAGTCCGTACACCTTAAAGTTCAGGTTGAGAAACACTGACCTAGAATGTGCTCAGAGGAGCAGCTGAGTGGGACTTGATGGTTTAAAGAAAATGCAAGGACAGAAACAAAAAGATTTCCCATCCTAATACAAATCACAGAATGCTTGTTTTAGAATCAGTGGTAGACATCACCTGTGGAACCCACCCCAGTTTACTATGGTCACTGACCAATGCTTGGCTTCCTATTCTCAATAAAGAACCAAAGCAACAGTATAAAATGCAAATTAAATAACCCTTAATAAGGAGGCGAATCATTACTTTGACTGCAGAAGATCGTTCTTCTTAAATGGCAACCCGGCTCTATAATCAACTGGACAGTGTGTTCTTCCCTGTGCCAAATTCCAGTCTTGTTTTCACTGATGCTGTGGGGACCCTGGAGCATTGTTCCTGAGCAAGGAAGGGCACCCTCTGCTCCCAGCTGCACCCACTCCTTCTGAGGGAGAGGTTGCCATGACGACTGTCAGCTGTGATTTGGGGCTACCAGAATGGGATGTGGCCCCGACCTGGAATGCTCCCTCCTCAAGAAGCAAGAGAGGGGAGGGCTGCAGAGGAGGACGACTCTGGAGATTTGAGGCAATGCGCCCACGCACGGTTTGCCATTTCCCTGCAAGGAATGTGATTGCTTGAGATGTAAGTGCAAACGCCCCAGCTAAGTTCCTGTGCTGCCACGCAGGGCTGTAGGAGTCTCAGGCACATGGCAGCACCTTCTCACCAGGAAGAGAGGCAGCCTACGCCATGTCCTTTCTTCCTGACTGCACTGTGCATCCTCGAAGAAAGCTTTGTTTAGAATCGTGCTTCCCGAATCTCACATTTTGAGGACTGATTTAGTCCTGGGCAGACTGTTATTCTTGACTATTACCCATTTTAAACAGAGGAGGAGACAGATGTCTGGAAATCAGAGCATTTCTCTGCCAAGACCGTTTCCATTCTCCAGCCCTCAGGTTCAGTCTTACAACAGCCCACACCTCTTCTCCTCACAGCTATTGTGAAGAGAGATAGGGCTGTTGTTCATATCCCAACATGTCAGTGGTCCATATGGCACCAAAGTAAGCGTTCCTATGTTGCTTCCAAAGGATCTTTACCTCTTTCTGGATCCAAATATGGATTGTGAGTACTCACCAGTGCTGACCACTGCTCCCTCCAGTTGGCCAATTGGATAATAATAAAATCGAATTCTTTATTGGCCAAGTGTGATTGGACACACAAGGAATTTGTCTTTGGTGCATGTGCTCTCAGTATACATAAAAGAAAAGATACATTCGTCAAGAATCATAAGGTACAACATTTAATGATAGTCATAGGGTACAAAGAAGCAATCAAATCATACAGGGCGGGGCATAACCTTTTCCTAGGGGGTCACAGCAAGATCGACAGCAGTTTACAACTTCCGCGACACCTCATTTTAAAGCCCATAAAAAACTGAATTGAATGAGCTATTAAATGTTAAATTTGCTTTAAGAATGGCTGGAAAATTCGATTCGGAAGAACAAAGGATCATTGACAGAATAAAATGCATTGCCTTTCGAGAGGCTCGCGATGCTGGAGCGACGTTTATCAATCGAAAATGGATTGCAAACAAATTGAAACGTCATCCGGATTGGGTTACTGATAATTGGAACAAAACAGCCCAAGAATGTTTCACAAAATTTGGAGAAGGGCGTCCTCTGCAACTGTCCCAAGAAAGCAAAGCCATCATTGCAACTGGCAGTCGCAAACAACGAAAAGGAAACCGAAAAGTGGCCCAAGAAATCCTTCAAATTCGTGGAAAACGAGTTGATCAAAGGACAATCGGCCGATATCGAGAACGAGAAGGTTTGAAGCCATTCCACGTCATTTGCAAACCATTGAAAACTCAAACACACGTTCAAGATCGGCTTTGGTTGTGCGATTGGTTGTCTGAATGGACCGAGGAAGATTTTCTTCATTTGGCGCCATCTGACGAATTCTTCGTTTATGCCATTCGAAAACCGAATTTCCAGAACGATCGAATTTGGGCTAAAGACGTCGACGACATCGCCAAACATGAACGATATCGACAAATCGTTCGCAATCCGACTTGCATCGGGATTTTCGTCATTTTCACAGCCAAGAAACTGCATTGGGTTTTGAAGGATAAAGGGGAATCCTGGGATGGCAGTTATTTCCGTGAGAAAATTTTATTGGAGAATGTCATTCCATTTCTCAGTGATCCAGACAATGTCTTGGTGGTTGGTGAGGCTGTCTTTCTTCATGACAAAGCTCCTTGCATGCGTGCAAATGCGACTCAGCAATTGTTAAAGGAAAACAATGTCGAATTTTGGGGCAATGACGTCTGGCCGGGAAATTCGCCAGATCTCAATCCGGCAGAGAACATTGGGGCCATAATTAAGGATGAAGTGGAAGCTCTGATGATTCAGGAGCAAGGTCAAAATCGATATTCGGTTGAAACTTTGAGAATGAATTTGGAAACTGTGTTGAAAAATCTGGAAAATCGAACGGAACTGTTTGAAGATTTGTTGTGTTCTTATCCACCTCGTTTGAATGCTGTTCGAAGGGCTAATGGTGGTCATACTGACTATTAAATCGTGTCAATAAACTCAGTTTTTGATGGGCTTTCGAATGGTGTATGAATTATTTGTGTTGTTATTACAAGTGTTGCTGTGACCCCCTAGGAAAAGGTTATGCCCCGCCCTGTACTAGGAAAGAATCAATATAAATCGTAAGGATACAAGCAACAAAGGTACAGTCATATAGTCATAAGTGGGAGGAGTTGGGTGATAGGGATGATGAGAAGATTAATAGTAATAGTAATGCAGACTTAGTAAATAGTTTGATAGTTGAGGGAATTATTTGTTTAGCAGAGTGATGGTGTTCAGGAAAAAACTGTTCTTGTGTCTAGTTGTTGTGATATGCAGTGCTCCTTAGCGTCCTTTTGAGGGTAGGAGTTGAAACCGTTTACATCCAAGATGTGAGGGGTCTGTAAATATTTTCACAGCCCTCTTTTTGTCTTGTGTAGTGTACAGGTCCTCAATGGAAGGCAGGTTGGCAGTAATTGTTTTTTCTGCAGTTCTAATTATCCGTTGAAGTCTATGTTCGTCTTGTTTGGTTCCAGAGCCAAACCAGACAGTTATGGAGGTGCAGATGACAGACTCAATAATTCCTCTGTAGAACTGAATCTGCAGCTCCTTGGGCAGTTTGAGCTTTCTGAGTTGGCACAGAAAGAACATTCTTTATTGTGATTTTTTGATGACGTTTTTAATGTTAGGTGTCTGTTGAAACCTTCTGAAATAGCTTGAAACTTTTTGTGATATATGTAAATTCAGTAGTAGTCCAGTTCAAGCTGGTTTCCCAGGGGACCAGGGGAGAGCAACAGTGGTAACTTTGAAGACAGGTTGTAAATAGCTGTTTTAAAGTCACTTCAAGGTTTACCTGTAAACATCAGATTTCATGACCAACTAGGAAAATATAATGCAGCCATGGGACAAGGGAGTCTTACTGTACTGCTGTTCCTATAGTAATTAACTTTGTTCCCCCACATTTTAACATCCTTGCTGAATAGCCAAGCACAGGTTTTCTGGTTCAACTGCCTCAAAAGTCATATTGAAAAACTTGTGCTTTGTGTTGCTGGAGCTCCTTGGAATTTGGAGGAAGCTGGTTTTTCAGGTTTAAGATCTCTTGCCAATCTCCATCACTCAGTTCTTAGGACCCTGCCACCCCACATCTGACCAGCTGCCTTAAAGCTTCGGTGCCTTCACAAGTGGGCTGCAGGGTCAGCTGACAACTTTTTATTTGTTGTCTCACAGCAAACATATGTGGTAAAAGTAAAGGCAGCGACAGCAATGGAGACTCAGGGCGAGGAAGTCAACAAGGAGCCTTTTTTTGTACTTCCTCATAGCTCAAGACCTAAAATAAACACCTGTTCTGACCCCCCTTCCGTCCTGTGATTAATGCCGACACAGGCTTACTATTAGCCACGCTTTATTCACAGCCCAGACACGACTCACAGGGAAGACGTTGGCAGCAACCCAGACTCCCACAGATAAGAGATACAATACAAACAAGAGTTTCTCCAGCTTGTTATGAACAGTTGTGTCCTGCAAAAGGTCTCCTCCCAAAGTCTCTTCTTATATACTCTCTTGGGAGGAGCCAAGTCACAACCACCTGGGCTTGATTATCTCTTATGAGTCTGTCTCCGTAACTGCTGCCTCCATTTCTCTGCCCTTCTTTGCCTGGCATCAGGGACAAACTCCCTTTGATCTTCCCCACTGCTCCATGCCTCAGGTGCCTCCTGGTGGCCAACCAGCCTCTCTGGTCCCTGCTCGGAGTCTGAACCCTGCCCAGGGTCCTCCACATCTTCCATAGCAGACTCATAGGGTCCCTCGCTATCGGAGTCCATTGGCAGCTCCAACGGCTCCTGCTGTCAGATTCTGAGAGGGCAAAGGTACTCCAGATCCAGTATGACATCCTTGCTGTGACTACTACTCCTTAAAGAAGTTTCCTGCTAACACAAGATCAGAGTTGCTTGAACCAAATGGGGCTTGGACGTCACTTGTGGCTACTGTGATGACAAAAGTATACTCTTATTACTTCTTGCTCCTGGCTGAATTAGGCCTGGTACAATTTTGATCAAAGTTAAGCAAGGAAATTTGTTCCTAATACTTTTTTCTTCTTCCCATGTTTCAGTCCTTCTCTTCATGGTTATTGCCTTAGGGGAGAATAAACACAGCCCAAGGCACAGATATAGAAAGAACATAGGGGTAGGCACTTAAGAGCTGGATGGTGTCCCCATATAGTGCAGAAATGTAATAGTACTTCTACTTTTAGCTCACTTTGAAGAAAGGATGATTTATTAGCACTAGAACAACTCAGAAATGAATGAGTTGGAAGAACAGGAATCAATGCATAGCCGGCTTTGTCCTTGAGGGAAATCAAAGGTACTATCCAACTGATGTCGGCTCCGGCCTTATGGTTCAGAATTTAGGTCTTTGCATTATTTGAGGCAGCCCTTTGAGATTCCAGATATTGAAATTATGTTTCTTACATTGCAGGCCAAGGACAGTGATGATGACGATGAAGTTGCTGTTGGCGTGGATCGGGATCGTTTTATGGATGAGTTTTTTGAGCAGGTGATAAATCCTTATTTATTATTTATTATTTAGTGTATGGCATATCATACATGGACTTGCAATACATATGAACATTTCACCTAGATTAAAACGCAATAAAACATGAGTGTTTAAAAGATCTATAAGAACAGCAGTGGTGCAGTGGTTAGAGTGCAGTACTGGAGGCTACTTCGGCACTTTGGCCGATCGAATCTCATCAGGCTCAAGGTTGACTCAGCCTTCCATCCTTCTGAGTTGGGTAAAATGAGGATCCAGATTCTTGGGGGCAATATGCTGACTCTGTAAACCACTTGGAGAGGGCTGTAAAAGCACTGTGAAGCTATATATAAGTCTAAGTGATATTGCTATATTCAGATACCAATGTCTAGGCCAGCTAACCTTTGAAGCGCAGTATTGTTTAGCAAAAGCACTTAGACTTATATACCGCTCCATAGAGCTTTACATCCCTCTCTAAGCAGAGTCAGCATATTGCCCACAACAATCTGAATCCTCATTTTACTAACCTCAGAAGGATGGATGGCTGAGTCAGGATTGAGCCCGTCAGGATTGAGCTCCTGGCTGTGGTCAGAGTCAGCCTGCAATACTGCATTCTAACCACTGTGCCACCATGGCTCTTCTATATGAAAGCTTATGTGGAAAAAAAAAATCAGATATTGGATTGGTATATGCCCTCAGCTTACAGCCAGTCACAATGTGATCTTATTTCTTATATACACATGTATAAAGATTAATAAATATAAGGATATTCTCTAGATGGAGGGCGCATAAGACTGGACACTCAACAGTTGGAAAACAATTAACCAAACAATTTTTAAGCATTTTTCTTAGAAACACTTAACAACCTATAACCCGATGAGTCATTATTTCAGAAATATTTTCTTCTCCAATTTATGGGTGCTTTAGAATAGATGGTGGCAGAGCTTCGAATGTTTTTCAAAAGCTTTTAAAAATTCAGGGAGCTAGTCAGAGATGTATCTGCCTTGAAAACAGTTCAATGAAACATCAAAAGTTGACCTCAAGAAATGTTTTAGGACATTTTGCATTATGTCACAACTTGCTTCATAAAATGTTTTGTAAGATTTACTAAATTTCAATTCTAGGAGAGTCATGAGTCCTAGATTTTGGATGCATTCTCTTAAGCCAGCTCATTTGAGATACAGTATTTTGGTTAGCAATAGCAGTTAGACTTATATACCGCTTCATAGGGCTTTCAGCCCTCTCTAAGCAGTTTACAGAGTCAGCATATCGCCCCCACAGTCTGGGTCCTCATTTCACCCACCTCGGAAGGATGAAAGGCCGAGTCAACCTTGAGCCGGTGAGATTTGAACCGCTGAACTGCAGATAACAGTCAGCTGAAGTGGCCTGCAGTACTGCATCCTAACCACTGCGCTACCTCGGCTCCTTCTGGTTGAAATAGTGTTGGCATATAGTGCATCATTTCACCCAAATGAGAGTTTTAGTAATATATAAATAGATAATGCTATTGTGAAAAATATTTTGAATGTATTTACAATAGGATGAAAAAACAATACAGCAGAGATGTACAAGACTGTATAGTTCAGTGATGGCTAACCTTTGGGTTATTGTGTGCTGAACGTGCCCATAATACAATGCATGTGCAACATCCCCTGCGCACCCTGCCCCCTTGCGCATGCACATGCAACCACCACATTCCCCTGCACATGCACACGTGACCTGTGCGCCCCCCCTCACATGCACATGTGACCCCCTTGTGCCCCGTTTTGGGCCTAGTAGGCTTCCCTGCAGCCTCCTGGGAACAAAAACAAGCCGCAGAGGGGGAGGCCTCCCACGCTCCCCTGCCCATGCGTGCATGCCCCCCCTCACCCCATGCATGTGCATCTCCTGCATGCTCCCATGCATATGTGGCAGAGACCCAAAAATCAGCTGGCTAGCAGGAGGCGCGCGCGCATGTGTGGTGGAGCTGAGCTGAGGCAACAGCTCGCATGCCCCCAGAGAGGGCTCTGCGTGCCACAGGTTCGCCATCACTCGGCTAAGGGAAAGAACAATAGGGTTAATTTAACAATGGGATTGTGATCATGTAATAGGCAGTTTGTTGATAGCATTGGTAAAATGAGGACCCAGATTGTTAGGGGCAAGATGCCAACTCTATAAACCATTTAGAGAGGGTCGTGAACCACTCTGAAGTGGTATATAAGTCTTAACTGCTGTTGCTATTTGACTGATTGATTTTTAATATGTCAATCCCAAAATGTGTAGCATTCATTATAGCCGGCTTCAGGATTCAGAGTTTTAATTCTGCAATCATACCAGGCTTTTCCCCCTCCCTCAGGTGGAAGAAATTCGTGGGTTCATAGAGAAGATCTCAGAAAATGTGGAAGAGGTGAAGAGAAAGCACAGTGCCATCCTCGCTGCCCCAAACCCTGACGAGAGTGAGTAAGATTGCCTTGCGTTTCTTTCACGACTGGACCAAGCAAAGCAGTAGGATTTTGCTAGGGACAGAGAGTTTGTCTCGTGGTTGCAGTTAGAATGAAGGCCTTCACTGCATTGTCTCATTCATGTAAACCAGATAGAAATTGGAAACTTAGGGCCAGGATGGAGCATGACCATGGGATTCCATGGGAGTTCAAGAAGAAGGGACCTGAAGCTCGTCTCAGGCTGTGCATTTCTCATCAGTGTTTATGCTTGTCAAAGACTTTGTCTTGAAATGCTTCCAGATTTGGTTTGTTTCATTATGCAGCTTCCCTGCCTCGTTAGTGGAATTTGACAGGGAGATCCAGATTATGTTACCAAACACTTTTATGCCTCTCCGCCACCTCCATCTATCTGTTTTGTACAACAGACAAATCCACCGTGGAGGGAAAGTTCCAAAGGCTGCAGGATGCCTTTCAGCTGATAGTGTTAGGTGTTAGCCATGTAGAAGCAGCTTTGCTTTTTAGATTAGCCAGCTGGAAATTCTTTGTTGTTGTTGTTTTTGTTGTTGTTGTTGTTGTTTTTGGGAGGGCTGCCCCCCACATGGATCTCTGCTACTATGCAACCCCTATTGTGGCTAGCTTCGTATTTTCCCTGCTCTGTTCCAAACAATGGAACGTTCTCTCCCGTGGAAAGTGTGAGTGCTGCGTAAATATTAATTAACTCCCTTGCCTGATTCGTGTGAGCACATTAGAACAAAGCGCTCTGTAATTAGCTATGTCTTAATTTAGACAGCAGAACCTAGCACTTGTCTGTCCATCTCACAGTGGGAAGCTTTAGGCATGACCAGAGGTGGGTGGCCTGGGTGCAAAAAAAAATATGATTGTGTGGAACCCAATAGATTGCTTCATGGCTGAACCAGCTGGTCATATGAGCTAAACATTTCAAGGGAGAATGATATGATTAAGGGACAACAGTGAAATCACATGTAGTTTAGGAGTTCCATCTCAAAATCTGTCACAAGCAGTGGTGAAATTCAATTTTTTTATTACCAGTTCTGTGGGTGTGGCTTGGTGGGCATGGCAGGGGAAGGATACTGCAAAATCTCCATTCCCACCGCACTCTGGGGCCAGCCAGAGGTGGTATTTGCCGGTTCTCTGAACTACTCAGATTTTCCGCTACCGGTTCCCCAGAAGCGGTCAGAACCTGCTGGATTTCATCCCTGGTCACAAGGCTGGAAAGTAGTGGGTCTATGCAGAATGCAGCTCAAACGTGATCAAAAAAATAAAATGAAATTGTCCTCCGGAGACTGAGCCAAATAACCTTTTTTCCCCTTCCCATCAAATTTCAAAGCTAATTGACTTCTTGGCAACTTTGGATTGTCTTGACAATTCTAGACAGCTTGCAAACAAAAAGAAAACAATACATGTAAAAAAGGTCACAGCCAACTGGAAGAACAGTTCACCAGCTATGAACCAATGGTAACTAAAGGAGGCTTGATAGTCCTTTGAGGTAGCCCAGACATGAAGCAAGCCATTCCCACATACCATTCCTGAGCTTCACTATCACTCTCTCCCAAAGCCTAGGACAGGGATGGCTTTTCCTTTTTGGTGTCGAGTGCCCAAAGTGTGTGTGCGCACGAAACCCCAAAATGCAATGTGAGCACCACCACCCTTGTGCAGGCACCCCATGCCCCCTATGCCCATGCACGGCAGAGACCCAAAAATGGCCGGAGGTGCGTGCGCATGCGTGGTGGAGCTGGGCTGGGGTGACGGCTGGCGTACCCACAGAGAGGACTCTGCGTGCCCTCTTGCCATCATGGGCCTAGGAGAACTACTGGGTCCCTAACAATGTCCTAAATGTCAGAAGAGTGGAATGAATCTCTGGGGGATATCATTCCAGAAGACAGGTCCAGCCTGGGCTTCTGTAAGATGACACTGTTTAATTAATGGGACCCAGGGCACAATCACTGCGTGATCATATCCAATTGTCATCAGAAAAGGTAGTTGCTGTTTTCCTATAATGGAGCGAGGATAACGGAGTTATAGGCAAGAATCAAGCAAGGGAGTTATAGTAAATATCTTTCTATCACTCCTTCCAGAGGGAGGGCTTAAAACTGTTGTGACACTGCTTCCTGTAGAATAGTAGGCCCTTCATTCCATGTTTTCTCAAGTCTTCTTCCATTAAGTTCCCTTCTGGCTTTTCAGTTTGACACTGGAGAAAGGGATGGTGCTATCCCCTCCCACATGAAGCAGTGTCTTCTGAGCTCCACTTTCAGAGTGAGTAGAATGGAAACACGCACTTTAGAATGCCTTCTCTCCATTCTAGAAAATGGGCATTCATGGCAAATCCAATGGATAGTTTGGAAAAAGAGGCACTGAATGTTGGCTTCCTGTTTCTATACTATTACTTCTCAACTTTGACAATTTTAAGATATGTGGACTTCAACTCTCAGGATTTTCCCAGCCACCAAGTCACAAAAGCTCTGTGTGGCTTTAGGTCAATCATTCTATCTGAACCAACATACTTCATAGGATTATGGTGGCACAGTGGTTACTGCCAGGAGTTCAATCCTGACCAGCTCAAGGTTGACTCAGCCTTCCATCCTTTGTGGATATGTCCATGATTACCTTTACAATAAAATAGAAGTTTACCACTGCTTTCTTTCACAAATTTTTCTTTCCAATTTTCTGGTCTAGCCTACAACCCCGGTCTTTCCTAGGCATCTTCTATCCATGTAGGAAACAGGTCCAATCCAGTTAAAGTTAAGGTTAAGGTTAAGTAGAGCCGGGGCGGCGCAGTGGGTAGAGTGCAGTACTACAGGCCACTTCAGCTGACTGTTATCTGCAGTTCAGTGGTTCAAATCTCACCGGCTCAGGGTTGACTCAGCCTTCCATCCTTCCGAGGTGGGTGAAATGAGGACCCAGACTGTGGAGGCAATATGCTGACTCTATAAACCGCTTAGAGAGGGCTGAAAGCCCTATGAAGCGGTATATAAGTCTAACTGCTATTGCTATTGCTATAACTGCTAAGGTCACCTAAGGTCAGCCAGCTGGGCAGATTTCTACAAAGAAAAAACAAAACCATGAATGCTAAAAACAATAGTTCGACTTCCTTAGCAGTGTCTGCGTCTGTAATAATGCTCATTAAAATTCTCTAGCAAATGTTGCAAGCCCTGTTAATTTTTAGAGTCACACTGATATGAAAAGCACTGGAAAGTGCTTTTCTGGTTAGTAGCTGGTTGACCAGACCAGCATATCTTTTTCTGCCTTGAAAGATGGCATTCATATAGTCTGTCACAGCTCACCAAGTTGTGCCATTCCTTGTTCGTTCAATTCCTTGTTTTCTTGCTTCCTCTGACAACTCTTTTCTCTTTTTGTGTCTGCTGTAGGCATTCTTTAATTAGGACTGTGTGGGACGGGCTCTCGGGATTCAGCGGGCAAGTGCTTCCAGAAAGGATAGTTGGATTTAGATAGCTTCTTCCAGGCAGAGCCCTCATTTCCTCCTACCTCAGTTGCCTACGTGCCTGTTGCATTCCCCAGACAGATGCCACCAGTCTCTCTGGGTCTGCCCACTTGGTAGCTGGATGCTTTGCTTCCCCTTCTGCCTTTCATGCTCCACTTTCAGTCAAGCCTTTTGCTACCCTCTGCCCTCACCATAAACCCAATTTTCGGCTGCTCAGTTGTTTAAATTAGATTTGCCTGGTTCTCCCCACTTTACTGTATTCGCAAGCCTGAAATTCAGGGATGGGTGATTCATCCCATTGCTACACCACTCTGCTGACAAATAATCCAAGCACAGTTTGTGCATCTGCATCTGTTGGCAATAGGAGGCTTGGATTGCTCTCATTAAAAAGGAATATGCTAAATTGCCTCCTTCCAAAAATCCCGTGGCTTGATTCAGAAGTGACAGTTGAAAAATAAATGAACAGTCCTTACTGTAGAATGACACCTGACTCCAAACTCTAAGATTGAGTATAAAGTCTCGCAAAGCCATTTTGTAGCAGGTGTGCGAATTGTGCATGTGATGTGTTTTGCAGTGCAAGTTGACTTGGGAAGCAAGTCTCATCTTTGGTGGGATTTATTCTTGGATCAATTTACTTGGGGTTGTGTGGATAAACACTGGAATGTCTAGCAGGCCAATCATCCCATTTCAGTGGAAGGCCATTCTTTTAGCAACAGGTTTTGGTGTCACCCAACCCTTCACTGAGTCAGCCAAAAGGGACCACCACAAGGACATCTAGATGGTTCTTCATAATACTCTGCTGGTGTGATGTTGAGTTTGATCAGGGTTTTTAAACTAGGGAAAATAATGGAAAGCGTTTCCTCTGATTGATTGTCTATGGAGATTCTCAAGTCATCCAGGTCATGGTTGTCCCAAAGGTGCTTTTTCAAAAGGCAACCGGATTTTGTTTTTCCTTGAAGAGGTTTCGCTTCCCATTCAAGAAACATATTCAGTTGTGACTCAGCATCACTGACTCAGTTATGACTTCAGTCAGAATTAAAGAAGCTTCTTGGATGAGAAGCGAAGTGCCTTCAAGGAAAAACGAAGTCCGGTTGACTTTTGAAAAAGCATCTTTGGGTTTCCTCTGATTCTTCGGTCCTTTGGCTTCCTATTGGTCTCCGAACGCGCTTCAAGGTGCTAGTTATTACTTTTAAAGCCCTACATGGCTTAGGACCTGGATATCTGAGAGACCACCTCCTGCCACATACCTCCCAATGGCTGATAAGAACTCACAGGTTGGGCCTTCTCCGGGTGCCGTTGACCGGACAATGCCGGCTAGCGGCCCCTCTGGGGAGGGCCTTCTCTGTAGCTGCTCCGGCCCTGTGGAACGATCTACCTGTAGAGATCCAGACCCTTCCCACTCTCTCGGCCTTCCGAAAAGCCACTAAAACCTGGCTATTCCGGCAGGCCTGGGGCTGTTGACTCCACGAACAAGGTCCAGCCCCACCTAGATGGAATGTATGATGTGTTGTTTTAAATTGTTTATCTTTCTATTTTTAACTTTTTAACTTTTATCTTGTTTCTGTAAGCCGCCCGGAGTCCTACGGGATTGGGCGGCATACAAATTTATTAAATTACTAATTACTAAATTACTTTATATCAGGGGTCTCCAACCTTGGCCACTTGAAGACTTGTGGACTTCAACTCCCAGAATTCCTCAGCCAGCTTTGCTGGCTGAGGAATTCTGAGAATTGAAGTCCACTAGTCTTCAAGTGGCTAAGGTTGGAGATCCCGGCTTCATATCATAGTGGAATACACTGGCTGTTTCAGTGTAGTCCAGGATTCTCCACTCATCACATTTAAGGAACATTTGAAAATTATTTATCGCAGCTTTCTTTTGATCTTACCCACTGTTGGTGTGAAAGAATTGCAGCTTTACAATTTTTAGGTAGCATAATCAGTGGCTGCAGAGTTCTGAAAGGAAAAGAATCAAGATGTGCCAGATTAGGAGGGAGTGGTCTAATGAACTAATTACACTATCTGCTTGCAGGATACAGTGGCAGCATCTCTACAGTCCAACCTCTTTTTCAGGGTACTGTTTGAATGAGAACCCACTGCCTGAAGTCAGTGTTTGGGCAACAGTTTTTACTTTTAAGAACATTTTCTGTTCAAGGTTTAACTGAAATCTACTTCTCTGCAACTCCTTTTTCAAAATAACTGGGCTCTACCTAATGCTTATTAGCTCAGAGTTCTCATCATTTTTGCTTCTCCTAAACATGCACAGTACTTTACAATAGAATAGAATGGAATTAAATAGAATAGAATAGAATAGAATAGAATTCTTTATTGGCCAAGTGTGATTGGACACACAGGGAATTTGTCTTTGGTGCATATGCTCTCACTGTACATAAAAAGACAAGATACATCAAGAATCATAAGGTACAACACTTAAGGATAGCCATAGAAATAAGCAATTAGGAAACAATCAATATCAATATAAATCGTAAGGATGCAAGCAACAAAGTTACAGTCCTGCAGTCATAATTGGGAGGAGATGGATGATAGGAACGATGAGAAGACTAATAATAATAGTAATGCAGCCTTAGTGAATAGTTTGACAGAGGTGAGGGAATTATTTGTTTGGAAGAGTGATGACATTGGAGGAAAGACTGTTCTTGTGTCTAGTTGTCTTGGAGTGCAGTGCTCTATAGCGTCGTTTTGAGGGTGGGAGTTGACACAATTTATGTCCAGGATGTGAGGGGTCTGTAAATATTTTCACAGCCTTCTTTTTGACTCGTGCAGTGTACAGGTCCTGAATGGAGGGTAGGTTGGCAGTAATAGGTTTTTTTGTTTTTTGTTTTTGTTTTTTGCGGTTCTAATTATCTTCTGAAGTCTGTCTCTGTCTTGTTGGGTTGCAATTCTAGTTATGGTAATAAAAAAAAGGTAAAGGAGTGTCTGCAGTTTTTACTCCTCTAGTTGTTCTTGACTCTAGGGCAGGGGTGTCAAACTCAAGGCCCGCAGGCCAGATGTGGCCTGTGGGGCGCTTATATCCGCCATCTAGGACTGCCCTGGAAACAGTGAAGGACCGGCCCGCAGTGTCTCTGCCAGCGAAAATTGAGCTCCGTTTTCAGCTGCGACAGCCTCCTGCAACCCTTTGCCAGCCAAAATGGAGCTGAGGAAGGCCACGCGGGGTCCTCCCTAGCTGCATTTTTGCTGGCAGAGCACTCGGGTCTCCACATGAGTGAAAGCGAGCTGGCTACGTCGAGCTGATCCCGGCCCCCTGAGGTCAAACATAACCCTAATGCGGACCTCAATGAAAATGAGTTTGACCCCAGCTCTAGGTGGGTTTCAAGGCCATTGAGCTAGAGCTGCCCAAAGACATTTCCTCAGTCATGTGGCTAGCAGGACATCACAGAGCACTGTTACCATCCCACCAAAGTGGTACCTGCTTGCATTTGTGTGCTTTCAATCTGATAGGTTGGCAGGAGAGGGGGAAGACAGGAGCTCACCCCTTTACTTGGCTCTCAGGTGTTGAACCTGGGCTGCTGGTTTTCCAGGTGACAAGCCCAGCATCTTAACCCCTGAGCCACCGTTCCACCCTCTTAGTTGTGGGACATGATCTAATTGCTCAGCTTTTTAAGTAAGTCTTACTTTTTAAATCTATCCCTACAGAATTTTACTAATAATGGCTAGAAAGAACCGTATCTCCTTTTCTCTCTTCCACTCCCTACCCCACCCCCCCATATCCCAAAGATTTCTCTCTATGCCAATTGCTTCATGGGCCATCTGTATTTGCACAGCTGGAGCTGGATCAGTGCTTGGAACAGGCAGGCAGCCTTCATCTTCATGTTGCTATGCCATCCACTTCCTCAAATGATATCCGGCTTCTCTGTGCCTCCAAGATGTCGCTAATGAGCTTTGGGTCACATATAAAGGATGGAAACATTGATTTCCCAGACTGAGTTGGTGTGGCTTATTAGCCATTGTAAACACCTACACTGTGCAAGACAGAAATTGCTCCCTGGGGATGTGTTTGCCTTTGAAAATCCAGAAGATTTTTATTAGATAGGAAACAGCTACTTCAAAAGCAGAATAGCAGAAGATACGGGGGGAAGGGGACGGTTGAAGAAAGCATAGAGTCTTTAATTTTACAAATAGCAAAGATTTGCTTGTGCAGAGGTAAAATATTGCATTTCTTATGCAGCTTCCTCTTTACTGCTCCCAAAATATAGACGTTTCATCATATATCGCACTGATTATTTGACTGGAAAGCAAGAGATAAATTGTAACAAAGAAGAACATATTTTAAAAGGAAATATAACAAAGGCAATGTAAGAAGGAAAAATCCATACAAGATCCTTATTAATTGTCGCCTTTTATTCTCCCAATTTATTACACAGAATTTAGATGGCACCAGCTTCCTACATTCCAGTATTTTTCTGGACTGTTCCCCCCATTTATTTATATATCTGATCTGTATTGCATAATGTATAGTGTGAATCCATATCTGCACAACATGTAGGTAGCACAGCTTTTTCTGTTTGTACCTAATGATGGATTAACATATCAAATGAAGCCTTAAGAGTCAATTAAATGTTGCTGTAGGCCACATCTGAAGCTGTGGTTTGTTATTGGCTTGTTACCCAAGTGCCAAAAAGGGTGCATGTGCACGCCAGAAAATGAACTTCCGATTTCTGTGCAACACCCAGCTAGCTAGTCTTCTGGTTACTGGTGCGCATATGTGCATGATAATCAGCTGGCCAGCAGGCATGCTCACACTAGAAAACGGAAGACCAGCTCTTCCAGTTTCCAGCACTGCCGCATGCACGAAGGCCAGTTGACCATTGTGCCAAAAACCAGGAAGAGGAATGGGTGACAATATGCGTGCCAGCCAGGCAACATGGCTCCATAGGTTCTCCATCATGGCCCTAGTATGACAGATGCATGATTTGTTTGTGGCTTCTGGTCTTATTTCTAGTTTGATTTTGTCCTATGCCCAGACTTGAAACCAATCCAGTATTGTGGGTATTGCGTGCTTGTATGAGTGGTGGGTTTCAAATTTTTTTTAGAACCTCTTCTGTAGCTGTGGCCTGCTTTGTGGGAGTGGCTTGCCGGCCATGTGACTGGGTGGGAGTAGCTTGGCAGTCATGTGACTGGGTGGGCGTGACCAACTTGTAAAATGTGGGGAAACTCACTTAACAATGCTCTTGCTTAGCAACCAAAATGTTGGCTCAGAAACTCTGGCATTTGAAGCACGCAAGTCTTAAAGCTATCAAGTTACAAGACCCTTGCACCCCTAACCCTTTAGGAAAAAAAACCCCTCAGAGGTGTTCAAACGTGACAGCTTTAAGACTTGTGGACTTCAACTCCCAGAATTCCTGCTCTAGTTATGTTGGCTCAGGAACTCTGGCATTGAAGTGTGCAAGTTTTAAAGCTGTCAAGTTACAAGACAAGTTACAAGAAAAAAACCCCCAGGGATGTTCAAACTTGACAGCTTTAAGGTTTAGATAGGACTCTTAGAGGTGGGCAGGGCAATTAATGAGCCAGCCAATCAGTGAGCGGCGAGCAGGGCAAGCATGGTGCAGACGGGCGGGGAGAGGGAGCTGGAGCCAATTCTAAACGGCATGGTAGATTTATGGAACCTCTTCTATAGAAGAGGTTAGAACTGGCAGGAACCCACCCCTGGAACTTATGCATCCATATTCTCTATATTGAAACTATCAGTTCAGAATCATCCTAAATTGCTTACAATTTTTCTTAAGGTGAAGGACAGTATGAGGATGCAACTGAGAAATAAGGCTTTTAGTTTCTTTTTTCCTTGTCCCTCTATGTTCCTACTAGGTTTGCATGGCCTCATTTGATGGAGAAACATCCCATTGAACAGCTCTTTTGCCTTATCTTTTTCATTTTACCATAATAATTCTTATATCACTTCATAATAAATAACCTTGTGAATTGTTCATTTTATTTTTAGTTATTGTCCTGGCAAAAAATAGATATATTTAGCTATTTTCCCTAAGCAGGATGAGGCAGTTTTGGTACCCAGCCTTCCATTTTTAAATAATATCAGCATTCTATTAATATTTGCTACATATTAATAAAACATTTTGTGTACTGTGAACCACATGGAAGGGAATAATGACATTTTGATCTCCATTAAATGGATAGGCGTGATTTGGGAAGAGAACTTTAAAAAGAGATTTAGGTGTGAGGGCTTCTTTCTATTTTTGCAATTTTAAGTAGTCCAAGTGGATTTTAATGAATATTTTGGTTTTGTTTCTTGTTGAAAATTGTGAACTGTTCTGTCAGTGTTTAGTAATTTGCTGCTGAATTTCAACAACATAGTTCAGGGAGTAAGAGCTTCGGGAAACTCAGAAATTAAGGATCAGGTACAGAATAACTTCCTGTATTGTAGACATAGATACCAATAAAAGAGAATATTTGTGGCTCAAGACTGAACTGTGGGATCTTTGATACTCTCTGAGCTTTGATGTTTTCTTGCCGACGTTTTGTTACTCAATTGCAAAAAAATAAAATAAAAATAAAAACACCAACCAAGCTCAGAGAGAACCAAGAACCTTCCCCCCCCCCAAAGAAATAAATGTAAGAAGCAGAAATTCAAAGCTAAGTACTGCATTTTATTACAAACTCACATGTTGTCTTAGATCAGTAATCTGGAGTACCTTTTCCAATTAAAACTATTTATTAAAATGCATAAGCTTTTGCAACTCATGAAAGCTTATGCCTTTATAGTAAAATTTAGTAAAATGGAAAAGGGGCTATCAGTCTCCCGATTTATGCCCCATAGACTAATAACACAGCTTTTCTACACGGTTCATAATTTACCAATTTTTCTGTCATTGCAAGTAAAGGCCATGAATAAGCTTAGCAAATGCATCGCCTCTTTAGAAAGCTGTTCTGGACAAGCTACAAAATCCCTGTGGATAAAGACGTTAAAAAAACTTCAAGCTTGTGGGCTTCAGCCTATCTCAGATGTTTCACTCGAGTTCTTCACATGCTGATGATGATACATCTATGCCCATGATGGCGAACCTGTGGCATGCAGAGCTATATTTGCTGACACACCAGCCGTCAGCTCCGGGGTACATGCGTGCAGTGGCCAACTGATTTTTCACCCTCCCAGAGGGCCCAGGAAGGCAGTTTTTGCCCTCCTCAGGCTTCAGGGAAGCCTCTGGAGGCTGGGGAGGGCATAAAATGTCCTCAATGGGCCAACTGGAAGTTTGGGAACAAACTTCTGGTTGGGCCATTGAGGCCGTTTTTCGCCCTCCTCAGGCTTCAGGAAAGCCTCAGGAGCCTGGGGAAGGGTCATGCGCACATGCGTGGGGTGGTGGTTGTGCATGCATCCATGGGGAGGGTCGTATGCGCAGATGAGCGGGGTGGATTTAATTGGTATAGGTGCGCGCAATTTTGGCACGCCATAAGAAAAGGGTTCGCCATCACTGATCTATGCCATGGATTGGGACTGCATTAACTAAAAAATTAGGTAGTTATTCGGTTGTCCCACCTAATCCAGAAAATGGAACGCTGGTCTGTCATGACAAATGATGCAGTACATGATTTGAGTTTGTCCGGAGAAGAGCTGTGTGATTCTGAGAGACGCTGGGCTTTCGCTGTGTTCTCTTTGCATCCTTGAGGCCAATCTCTTCTGCTCTTGCCAGTGTTGCTTGGTTACACTGGCAGCATTTAGAGCTCCAGGTGACAAAAATTATCTCATGGGGGGTGATGAGGGAAACACAGTTGCACCTGCCGCTTTCTGTGCCAAGCCGTATTAGTTGTGATCAACATGAAGGTAGCGACAATCAGCCGGGAGATTGCAGAGAAGGAGCACCAAAAGGACTGTCCGTCTTCTGCAAGGAGGCCTTGGAAGGCCATAGGACTTAGGAAAGAAATGATCTAGGATGCTTTCATAAACATGCTAAACGTTAAGCCCTTGGCAACCAATGTATTTGGTAAGGTCACAAACATTCTAAAACCAGAAGGAGAAGAAGAAATGTATTATGGTATAAAGATGATGGTTTGGTTAACACAGCAATTGAATTGAATTGAATTTATTGCACTTATATGCCGCCCTTTTCCCCAAAGGGGACTCAGGGCGGCTCACAATCCAAGTCAAGGGAAGGGGTACAGATAAGGGATAAAAAAGACGAACAAAACAATACACAATTTAAAAGCACACAACAACCATACCATTCGAGGAGGGGGGCAAAAGCTCTTTAGCCCCAGGCCTGTCGGAACAGCCAGGTTTTAAGGGCTTTGCGGAAGGCCTGGAGGGTGGTGAGGGTTCGAATCTCCACAGGGAGCTCGTTCCAGAGGGTCGGAGCAGCCACAGAGAAGGCTCTCCTCCGGGTAGTCGCCAGCCAGCATTGGCTGGCGGATGGAATTCGGAGGAGGCCTAATCTGTGGGATCTAATCGGTCTATTGGAGGTAATTGGCAGCAGGCGGTCTCTCAAGTACCCAGGTCCAATACCATGAAGGGCTTTATAAGTGACGACTAGCGCCTTGAAGCGTATCCGAAGACCAATAGGCAGCCAGTGCAGCTCGCGGAGGATAGGTGTTACGTGGGTGAACCGAGGTGCACCCACGATCGCTCGCGCGGCTGCATTCTGGACAAGCTGAAGTCTCCGAATGCTCTTCAAGGGCTGCCCCATGTAGAGCAATGGATTGATCCTCACGGCATGCTGATTCATAAACTGTCACACGGATGGTTTGATTTAATCTAATGTTAGGTGAGCCACCTTAAAAGAGAAAAGGTGAATGACAGATAGTGGAGGTTTATATAAACCTATAAAGATCTCTGTGATGAGTCTCATGTAGAAAAAGTGATTCCCCCTCCCCCGCCTCTTAGTTGGAGATGTTATGGATAAAAATGCATAATTTACAGAATTTATACTGCAGGATGTGATGGCCACTGACACTAGATGACAGGTATGTTACATTGATGGGGCTAGACAACACTTCTTTTTTAAAAATAAAGAATGTGAATGAATCTCCAGGAGCTGTGGATTTTAGGTCGTGGTGACATTTGAAGGGGGGTTGGTTGGGAACATTTCGGGAATTGAAGAATTTAGGTAACTTACAAGGGGGAAGTAAGGACACTAAATCTTGCTTAGTTTTAAGCCACCCATTTTGTAAGTTAATATCTTCTTTAGAAAGGAAAACCAGGATCGATTTTGGAGAGGTGTCTCAAAGAGAAAACGGATGCGGTTCATTTTGTCCTCTGTTTGTCTATAATAGCCAAAAAAGATTTCAAATGGAGAGGAGATAAGAAACTCAGCTTCTGCAGGATGTCGGGCCTGGAAGCCATCTTTCACATTGGGCCCTCAGGCCAGCCACATGTAATGCTGTGGGAAATTGGGAGGGCAGATTATATGGAGTGTGTGAGATGTAGTCAAAATATCATTCCTTTCTCAGAGAGTCAAGGATGTCTTGCCCTGCAGGTGAAGTGGTGTGACTGGGAGGCATCACCAGTTGGGACGGTGCCTGATTGGACCATGTGATAAACAGACATGTGGGTGCTGGGCAGGGACTTGAACTTTCTTTTGGGTGGGGAAAACCTGGAAGCTTTCAGATTTGGGTTTTCTCAGATGTGCCAATATGACATCTCTAATAAAATGGAACTTTGAGGAAACTCAGGCCTCAGAGTCTTCTTTCATTAGGGGGTGTTACTTGGAAACCTGACACAGGTTTTTTCCCAGAGCTCTTCATAAACTGTACAACAGACAACGGTAAGGCAAATGTGTTCATTAGACTGTCAGTATTTAAATTTTGATTGCAAGCTCTTTGGTATTTTCCTTGCTTATGTTGCAGTGTAAATGGTATAAACTTTGGTAATATTAGAATAATAAAATTATTTAACACACAGTATCTGTGTTACTGTCGTAGGGCGTGTCAAATTTTTCAGCTTTCTAAGCATTAGGGGTGCTCAAAAGTCTTACAAGCCTTGTGGATTGTAAAGATATTTTGGTTACTTTAATATAACTTAGATGTGCTTGGTAAGTAACTACATGAATATCATAACTTTTTAACATTTTGATTCATTTGTGCCAGGGACAATTCTGTTTATTGACAGATTACTCAAATGTATATGATGCTTACTTATACGAAGGAATCTTACAACGTACAGAGCTTAAAACAGCCATATAAATAATAGACCATTATAACAGAGTCGGTTGCTAAATGACATCTTGTCTGATTGCTCTACGGAAGATGACTCTCTTCACCAGTTCCTGAAAGACAAAAGGATAGATGCCAGTCTAACTTGTGGGGGCATCCAGAGTGAGGGGAGGGGTACCCATGGAAATGTCTGCAATGCCTTTCTTCTCTATTCCGTCGCTCTTGAACCATGTTTTGGGCCATAAGGATGGAACGGCTTGGTGACATTTATTACATTAACCAGTTACAAATAGGTTCCTTCTAAAGCCCAGCGAAATAGAAAAAGCCAAAATATATGCGTATGGATGTGTGTGCATGTGTGTTTCTGTCCATGTCACCAATTTCAGTATTTCCCTTCTAGAAACCAAGGAGGAGCTGGAGGATCTGATGTCTGATATCAAGAAAACGGCCAACAAAGTGCGCTCCAAGCTAAAGAGTTGAGTATCTGCTGTAGGTGTAAGGAGAGAGACAGGCACTCCTGGCATGACTGAAGTTGGGATCGTTTTGGGGCTTCCAAGTCTCTCCCTGATTTGATATAATGGATAATGACATGGCACACACTTGAAGAGGCACCGGCCGGCTGTGCTTGGATCTGCTCACAGAGACATTCCGCCTGAAAGTTACTTCCTTAGTGCGAAGAAATGCCAGGGTCCAAGGGGAGAAACTAAGAAAACATGGAAAGGAAAGGCTGAAATGATGGCAACAGTGGCGATAGGAACTCAGTGGTAATAGGGCAGTGATGGAGAACCTTTTAGGCACTTGAGTGCCCAAAGTAAGTGCATGCACTCAAACTGGAAGGCATGGGCGCAGGCACATGCACCCACTGATCATGCACAGCAAAGACCTGAAAATCAGCTGGCTAGTGGGGGAGGCGCATGGACATGCATGGCAGAGACCCGAAACAGAGCTGGGGCGATGCCACACATGCCCACAGAGAGGGTTCTGCGTGACACCTCTGGCACACGTGCCATAGGTTTGCCACCACTGCGATAGGGACTCAGGAACAGATTAGGGATTGCCACTCCTAAACTGGGAGGGTGGCCCCAACAGATCCCAGAGACGACATCAATGCTGTCTCTCCAGAAGAATGCAGTGCTGGGAGCAGCTAAGATACTGTGCAGAATCCTCGAACTTCCAGGCCTCTGGTAGAGGACCCACAATTGAGGAAGGTACATATCACCCATCAGTGTAAGAAGGGAGCATGTACCTCTTAAATAGATTGACGTGCCTCCTCAGTAGACGTCACAAGCTCACTTCCCAAAACAAGGAGTAATTGATCAACAGTTCATGAAGTCTCAAGTTCGAATATCTTCATTGTAGGAGCTCACTAAATGATTGTGAATTCTTTGTTCTTTGCAGAGCCAATCTATCTGAGAGCTTGACAAAGTTGTTACAGAATTGAAAGCTCTAAGCATACATTCTCTGCTTGTATCACCGCCACATGTATTTTTTGTGTGTGTTTGTGCAAGTGATCCACGAGTAATGATAAAGGATGCTAAAGGGTCCCACATGGGAAAAAAATTCTCACTTTTTTCACTCTGGAGCTTCTAATCTTTTCATGAAAAATTTTAAAGCACTTTCCATTGTACTTGGGGGAAATCTTTGAATCAAGCTGATTGCAAGGAAACTCCCTTCCCTGCAGAGATGGTATTCAGCCTGTTCTCTCCAGTTCGGGCGAACTCCACCCACCCACCCTGACATAATGCGCAAGCATTGCTTGCGCAAAAGGCAGTGTGCATGTGTGCGGACAAGGCGTGTGCACTTACATTTGCTAACCGGTAGGGAAAGTAAGTGAATCCCACCTCTGCTTCCCACCAAGCTATTAGAAGATATATTTTCTTTAAAAAACAGTTATGTATGTGAGTATTAGGGTTCACCTTTGCTGGCCGAGATTTTGATTTTTTTAAAAATAAGGTAAAGGTTCCCCTCGCACATATGTGCTAGTCCTTCCTGACTCTAAGGGGTGGTGCTCATCTCTGTTTCAAAGCCAAAGAGCCAGCGCTGTCCGAAGATGTCTTTGTGGTCATGTGGCCGGCATGACACAACGCCAAACGTGCACGGAGCGCTATTACCTTCCCACCAAAGGTGGTTCCTATTTTTCTACTTGCATTTTTACATGCTTTCGAACTGCTAGGTTGGCAGAAGCTGGGACGGGAGCTCACTCCATTAGGTGGTGCTAGGAATTCGAACCGCCAAATTGCTGACCTTTCTGATCGACAAGCTCAGTGTCTTAGCCACTGAGCCACCCCATTGCTTTTTAAAAAAAATACAAACAAATCACTGCAATCACTCCAATGAAGCCTACAGGTGATAACTTGCCAGGTGCAAGTTTTAAAAAAATGGGTCATTTATAGTTGGTTGGTTCCTTCTCTTCTGGGGAGTTATTTTTAGTCCAGTCTGAAATGGATGTTCAGCAGGCAGAGAAGGAGAGACAGAGACTGAGACCATCTGTTTACCCTGTAATGTGCTTTTTCTTCCCTCTCTCAAAATAGGTTCTACTTTTCTGCTTTTTCTTAGGTATTGAACAGAGTATTGAACAAGAGGAAGGGCTGAACAGATCATCAGCGGACTTGAGAATAAGGAAAACGCAAGTGGGTCCATTTCTAAAAAGCCATGTTGCCTATCAGTTCAGAGGTTTTCATGCACAGAATAACCAGGGTGGTCAAATGGTAGATTACTTTTAAAAATCCTATAGCTTTTGAAAATGGCTCCACCTCCTTCTCAATATCTACAGCAGTGGTTGGCATTTATTGGGGGGGGGGGGGGGCGGTATGCCATTGTATGATATTCATGTTGGCTAGAATGTCTCCCATGACACATAGTCTGTACTGATGCCCAAAACTTAAGACCTGCTGGGAAAGACAGTGTGCTTTACATTCCTATCCTCTTCTAAATGGGCTAAAGGGACTTATCTTTGCAAAGAACAAAGTCACATCCAATCCTCCAGAGATTGTCCAAGCCTGATTTACATCATCATTTGACCTTTCTGAAACCAAGCAAGTGGATGATACTCTGTGGAAGGTAAATAAGGAAATTACAGGGACACCATTGCCTGTTCCATAATCCTATGTTCCATAATCCCCAAATACAGCGTTGATGAGACAGTGAAATATGGGCTATTGAATGTTTTGGGGGATTCAGCTTTTTCTCTCTTTCTTCCATATATTCCAAGAATCTATAAAATAGACCAAGTGGGTCTTCATGTAGATTAGTATTGTCTAGCCATGTGGCTTCAAGAAGCCCATAAACAGGCAGCAGAGCTGTTTATTTGATAATATACATTTATTTGATATAAGGTATACATGAGAGGTCCACCCAGCATTCTCAGTTAGCACTGATTGGTAAGCATCTCATTTCTCACAGGTTTGTTACATCCTCTTTTCAATCCATTGGCCATGATCTCTTCGTCCATAAATTCCATGGGTTCAACATAGTATCAAAGAGCATTTTCAACATAGTATCAAAGAGCATTTTCTTTGTAAATTTATAAATGGAAGAAAATAGGATTTTTACAGAAGCTTGTGGATGTATAAGCCAGCAGCACACATATTTTTCAGAAATATTCTGTTGTAATTTTGCTTTCCCACTCCCGCCCCCAGCATTCCACTTTATCACGGAAGTTTGTGGAGGTGATGTCAGAATATAATACAACCCAGACTGATTACCGGGAGCGCTGTAAAGGGAGAATCCAAAGACAGCTGGAAATCAGTGAGTGCCTTCCTTATTAGCCCTTTTCACTGAGATTATCATGTGTTTGTTCATCCATTTCTTACAGAAAATGGTGCAGTCCTCTGTTTTTCTTGTTTGCCTATTTTCACAATTCATTTTAATTGTGATATCAGTATTTTTCTTGTGGTCAGGTTGTTGTTGAAGCATTCAGAACTACTGTACATATAGTTAAAAGCTTCCTGTTCAAGTTTGAGAAAGAGCATCTATTCAATTTATATTTTCCCATTTTCCACTAAAAGTTCTGTAAAAGCAAATTAATGAAACCCATTTGTGTTCTTTAAGGCAAAGTTCACATTCCTAATTTCTTATTAGCATTTTTTTATAGTAAAAAGCCTATTTTGTTATAAAAGAAAGATCCTAAACAATAATTAAAGGCACATTCCCATAGCCAGAGAATCAGAACAGATTAATTTAGCTGTGATGCAGTTCATACTCAGACAGGACAATATAGTGGATTTTGAACTTATTCAGATTTCTATTGTAACCATTGGCATGAAGGGAGATATTATTGAAATCTTGTCCTGGATTCCTAGTGGGATAAAAGTGGCACAGTGGTTAGAATGTGGTACTGCAGGATACTTCTGCTGACTGCCGGCAGCCAGCAGTTTGGCAGATTGAATCTCACGAGGCTGAAGGTTGACTCAGCTGTCCATCCTTCTGAGGTCGGTAAAATGAGGACCCAGATGGTTGTGGGCAATACGCTGACTCTGTAAACCACTTAGAGAGGACTGTAAAAGCACTGTGAAGTGGTATATAAGTTGTCTCTCCAGTGAATGATACTGTTCCTAAGAGAACTGGTCTATGACTTTAGGGTCCTATTGGAGTCCCAGCTGCTGCTACTTGCAGGGCATGGTTAAGAGGCCCTTGCGCAGATAAACTGGTGCCAGTCCTGATATTACCAGTAGTGAAAAGACCCAGGTCTGGTTTCAATGTACATCACCATTCCTCTACATAGGACTGCTTTGGAGATAAATGTCATCAACCTTTGTGATAATTGATTGACATTTTTTTGCTATTATGTTTTTGTAGAATGACTGTTGTTTAGAGTTATTACTGTGGGCATTTTAATTTCCTAATACATTTTTCCAGGAATCTGGAAAAAATGGGCAACATATGACCTAATAAATAAAATGCTGGATGTGATTGGGAAATACCAATTTAGATAAGTGTTTTTCCAACTTTGCCATTTTAAGATGTGTGGACTTCATTTCCTAGAATTCCTCAACCCACATGCTAAATTGGAAGCCTGATGTAGACCATACAAATCACAAGTACTCTTTGCCCTTTCTCAGTTTCCACTATGCATCCATGGAGTACCTGGGCCAATTGCAGGCTGGAGCAAGCAAAGTTCCTTTCCTTTCCTATTTATCACAACACGCCTAGTGTAAGAGATGAGAGCTGGAAAAGAGGCTATCAAGTGGCCCCCTGCCTCTTCTGTTTGGAGGCTGTCTCTGACAAAATGTACCGAGCTGCAGAAGAACATGTGGTGCCTTAAGGTCTGCTCTGTCCAGGTGGCTTTTTCAACATGAAAGGAGGAGAGAGTAGATAACTATCAAAAAGCAGAAGGGGCAGCAACGTGTATTGGGAAAAAATAGAAGTCTTGAGTGGAAGAGATTAGGAATTAGGGGGGAAAAAGCTGCTTGCAGATATAATGAGTAGGAAGGGAGGATTGTGTAATGAGTATGCTTTCATTATGCCAAGGAATGATGGGGAACAAGGAAATTTGCATCACTATGTCACATTACGGCCCTGCTTTTCTTTAAAAAAAATGAAATTTGAAATTTTGATTCTATATGCACTATCACTTCCTATTAAGGGATACGTACTGCCTAAATCTTGCCAACCAGTTTTGATCAATTTTATAGTATGTCTGTCTGAGCAAGCTGTGTTAACTGAGCTAAGGTTCATATCGATATATTGGTGTGGGCTGTTGGGCTTAGTTCTGAGTTCTCTGCTGAATGTTGGAGAGGTCGGAAAGGGTAACAGAGGCAGGTTATGAGAATCATCTGAAAGGATCCGAGGAAGAAATACGGACAAAGTTTTGGACTATTGGAGGCTGGGAAGGAAAGATAGATTCTATTGTTCAACCAGTAACTTCTTAATATCATTTGCAGCTGGCAGGACCACCACCAGTGAAGAACTGGAGGACATGCTGGAGAGTGGGAATCCAGCTATCTTCTCCTCTGGGGTAAGCAGACTCTCCCTTGGCCTTGGGATTTGGCCAGTCTTTTCTTTGTCCACACTGCTGGGAGTAGACCCAAAGGTGCCATTTCAAAAGGCAGCTGGACAACCTCACCGTTCAAGAAAGAAGAGCAGTGACATCCCTAGGAAGAGACCCAAACATCATCATCTTGCTGGCTAATAAATGAAGAGATGCACAGTTATCCTGAACACAGATGACTAAATGCTAACATAGACGCTCTTCTAAAGGGCCCTGCTACATGTGAGACTCTGAAGAGAGATCCTACTAGCAGTTATAAGAAAAAGGTCATTGATTTCCTGCAACAACTAATGCAGGACAAAGCTATTGACAAACCACAATACTACTGCCTTTACCTTAGGAAAGCTACTCTGTGCATAGGTGGACTCCCCAAAATCCACAAAGAGGGAACTCCACTTGGACTGTTTGTGAGCAGCATCAACTCCATCACCTAAAAACAAAATTCAGTTGCCTTTTGAAAAGGCACAACCATGGGATAACCATGGACCTGGATGACGGAGACTCTCCATAGACTCTACTGTCAGAGAGTTTAGCAGTGCCATGTTTGAGTCCTTACAATAGCAATAGCACTTAGACTGTTATACCACTCCATAATGCTTTATAGCAGTGGTCCCCAACAGGGGTAGTATTCACTTACTTTCCCTACCGGTTCACAAATGTGAGTGTGCATGGTTTTTTCCAAAGAAAGGTTTTTTTTTTTTTCAAAGAAAGTTTTTTTCCAAAGAAAGCCGTAATTTTTTTAGAAACTCAGTTTTTACCAATTTATAAACTTGTTCTAGCCAGCCACAGAAAATCATGAGAATGTGGTCTCCAGAAATATCTACCCAGGTTGGAAAGTCTACCTGGACCATATGCCATTAATGTTCCAATGCTGCCTTTTCGTTTCTTTTTTTTGCTAGATCATCATGGACTCCAACATTACAAAGCAGGCACTGAATGAGATTGAGACACGGCACAGTGAGATCATCAAGCTAGAAAACAGCATCCGTGAGCTTCATGATATGTTCATGGACATGGCCATGTTGGTGGAAAGCCAGGTGAGAGCTGCTGCGGAAGGATGGACTTCTTTACTTATGGCATACCAGGTGGCAACATTTAGTCCTGTGTTGATTAGTCTCCGGTCTGCACTATCCTCTGCTAGAGATACTGCAATGGTACTTTGCACTATAGTTCCTACATTAAATAGAGGGTTGGGATAAATGACTTCGTTAGTTCTATGGCCTGGATTACATAAATAAGATTTCTGTTGATCCAAACTTCCCTATACCACCTTGTTTTGAACATCTTAAGGTTTCATTTCATGACTCGCTTTGTTTACTGTGTTAACTCATTTTTGTTTTCATGTGGTGTATTAAAACATAGACTAACATAACTAAATGCCCCCCAAAAAATCAAAGTTAGAGCTAAACATCTTTTCAATGTTATGCAAAATGCAATTATTTAGCTTTTATCGGACTTGGTTAAGCATGTTGTTCCAATTATGATGGTCCAGTGAGATCAAGTCCACCACATCTGATTTGTTCAACATTTACTGCAGTTTGAGCTTAAAGATTATCCGTAAGAGGGACAAGAGAGAATCCTGACCAAGAGAGAATAAGGAAGAAGCAAAGTGTAGGAATTTGATCCTGCAATTTTTCTTCCATTATTGTGCAAAGCCCTACACAATGTGATCATGCTTTGTATATCATTGTATACTAGTGCTGATAACCCAGCATTGCCCAGGTATTTATTTATAGGAGGAAAATGTCCGGACCAAACATAATTTCTAATGCTGGATTTTCCTCCCTTACCACAGGGAGCCCCCTTGTGGAGTACTGTGAAGCTGTTACCATGGTAACTCCACTGCGCTGTACAGTAGAATCCATTTTAAGGCACAACAGGCTGTATCATAACAGAATTTGAATCCAAAATGTACACTATCACTGTCAAAAGTATTGTGACTTGACACTATGGATATAATTCAGTCCTTTTCATTTCAGAGGCCCAGGCATTCCAGAGTTATGCTGGAACACACACACACACACACACACACACACACACACAAGGGCACACACAGAACCCCCCCCTGCCCCGAGGAGTGTTAGGGGTGTCTTACCCCCACAGTATTTGTTTCCAGAGAGTAAGTCATCTGTGTACCAAGTTTGGTTGAATTTGTGTGCATAATAGCAGGAAGGAATATCTGATAGGGTCTCCTAGCCCAGATAATTCACCCCAGCTCTTCTGTTGTGTAATATCTCAAAAAAATCTCATTAAGAAGAAGCTAATCCAGGAATAGAGACAATACCAAATTGGGCCAGAGGCTCAGAGAATGGAAGACAATGAAACAAAAAACAGTTGCAAACAAGTCTTTTGAAATGTATAAAGTCCTAGGGAGGGGGTCCAAAAAAGTACAATAATGGTATTTGCGGAGGATTGTAAAATTTTCTTCATAAACTCAGAGGTTGAAAAAATGCTTTCTGAATTAGAAAATGCTAATTAAAATAGCTAAATTTAATTAGAACTTAAAATCAACAGCAGCTAAGAAAAGGTAGGAGGCCACGTGAAAAATCTTTGTTCTATACGCAGTTCCTGTGCTGTAAAATAAGTATCTATGTTTCAGACCTTTCTCCAGTTAAAGGGCTGAAACGTAGTTACTCATCTTACAACCCAAGGACTGCCTATCCAAAGACTTTTCAATACAATACAATACAATACAATACAATACAATACAATACAATACAATACAATAGCAGAGTTGGAAGGGACCTTGGAGGTCTTCTAGTCCAACCCCCTGCCTAGGCAGGAAACCCTGTACTGTTTCAGACAAATGGCTATCCAACATCTTCTTAAAGACTTCCAGTGTTGGGGCATTCACAACTTGTGGAGGCAAGTTGTTCTAACTGATTAATTGTTCTAACTATCTGGAAATTTTTCCTCAGTTCTAAGTTGCTTCTCTCCTTGATTAGTTTCACTTGGCCTCTTACCTTTTCTTAGCTGCTGTTGATTTTCTTTAAGGTCTAATTAAATTTAGCTATTTTAATTAGATAAAGTGAAAGTGGTAATCACCTTGCAAAAAGATAGGGCGGTGTCATTTATGATAAATTTGACTCTTATTATTGTGATGCTTTGACAACTTTGCTTTTCCACTTATCCTACCCGTGAGAAACTGTTGTTCTCTTATGACAGTATTGTTATTTCATTTTTCTGAACCATTCCTCCTCCTGAAGGTTTAGAGAAGAACCTAAAGCCAATTTTAGGTAACAAAAGTAGCAATTATTTTAAAAATTACATTAAAACAGGGCTAAATGAAGTTCATTAAAAAAAAAAGGCAAGATAGCCTGTTCCTGGCAGAGTTGTTGTTCTGCAAATGCCTGGGTGGATTGATGTGCTTTTATCTGACCTATACTTATTGAGGACAGAGGTCCATAATTGGGGTGTTGTCGCAGGAAATGCTTTCTCAAAGGTTGGATTGCATTGCAAATGTCTGTCTGTGTTTTTGTTTTAAACATGATCTCCTGGGAAACCTCAGTAATAGAAATGATGTGACATAGTCGATTTCCATATGCCTATCTGTGCAATCCATAGAAAATGAAGCAGAAAGGGGAACTTCGAGCATGGGGCGGTGGGCTACGTTTACAGAAATAGGCAGAGAGGAAAGTGGAGGTACCATCCTTGCCCTTTTAAGGGGTAAAATACACTTGATTCCTGATTGTTTGGCACTGCCTTTCTTCTTACCACTCCTGACCCCCCTCTTTCTATCTCCCACGCTACCATGCATACTCGGATAAAGCTGTTCAGGTATTGGCAGGTAATGCCTATTTTCCCAGAGTTGGGACCATTGCATGTCTATGCTGCATGGCTGCTTCATGATTCTGCATGCCCCTGCAGTATTGTTGGGGAAGGGGAAGGGTGATGGCCAAGTGGCTAGTTTGTCTAGAGCAGATGCTGCAGGAAGGAAGAATAGTTTTGGGTTACAGCATATGTGCTTCATGTAAAAAACTGCAAGACTTGATCTCAGGAATCTGAAAGAGGTGGGCTGGATCCAAGGCCATTGCTTTCAGCTGGACAACATCAGGTTCAAAGACCCAATCTTTCCTTGCATGATGGTCTCCCTCTGGTACTCAGTCTTGCTTGGATTTCTCTTGATAGTTAAACAAACATTGCTAGGCTCATTAAGGTGATCAAGGCCTCACCAAGTTGAGTAATCCTCATCTCCCAGAATAGTCACCCACATGGCCACGGCAGAAAATGTTGAGAATTGGTCCACACATCAGGAGTGGATGTGGGGAAGGCTGCAATTCTAGTATCTTACTCAACCTCAAAGGTTATCAAGGCAGATTGAAAAAGGATCTCAAGTCAGCCAGGCCAAAATCCTGGAAAAACAGAAAGCAGGGGGCCTCCCCTTCAAATGTACTTTTCTGAACAACACCAAAGTCCTAGATACAGTCCCTTGACTTATGGCCACAATTGAACATGGAATCTCAATCATTGAGCCAAGTGGTCATTAGGCGAGACATCACATAACTACTCATGTGACTGATTTACTCAATGACTTAACACGCCCAGATATGATCATTAAACAATTCTGGAAGTCATGAAGCAGATGGAGTCCCAGATAAGGAGTAGAAGGTCCCTGGCAGTGGAAATCCTGCAGAGGGAGGAGAGGCTGTGCTCAGGAGCTGAAAATTCTCCTTGCCAAAATCCAAGCAGGATTTTCAGCTTTTGGGGGAGACACAATCCACATAGCTTGTGCCCTGAGCCTTCCAGGGCCTACCCCACATTCCTGAGGTGCTGCTTACTTTATTGCACTGTCTCTCCATCTCTGCTTGGATTTCAGCTCCCTCTCCTTTCTGTGATCTGGCTGAAAGAGCTGCCTGCCAGAGGATGTCACCTGTGCTCCATGCGCGGGAAAGGATTGCCTTTGTCAGGGTGCAGAAATGGAGCTCAAATCATCAGGATCTGATCTTCACTTCGGCTTCCTGTGGAAGGATCTCATCTGTCCCCCATGTGCAGAAGGAAACTCCTTCCATAAGATGTAGAAATGGAGCTCAAATCACCAGAATCTGAGCGCCATTCGGCATCCCGCCAAAGGAGTTCAGCTCCCCTTGGAAGGCAGCTCATTCAGCCAGCGCCCAGAGATGAGAGGGAGTCATCTTGACATTTGGCAGCAGCTCGCTACCTTCCCTGCCAGCTTTCCCTTTGACTTTCTGGGGAAGCTGGCAGAGAAGATTGCAAGTGGTGATCAAACGATTGCTGAGCACTTGACAGCCAGTCGGAAGATTACCAAGCACCCAGATCGCAATCGCGAGACCATGGGCTGGCGGTGGACATTTTACGAAAAAACTGCTTTACGGGCCATTAAACACCTTTACTGAGGAGCATGTCTTAACTTTGAATATAGTGATTAAATGACTGCTCATGAGTTGAGAACTACTTATAAGTGTTACTTTTACAAGCCTGTCTTGTATGTTTCAATGAGTGCTGCTTTGTGATAAATGTGGGGAGACATTCTCTGCATGCACTTGTGGTTCTTTTCTTCCTGCCTCTTGGTACTGTGTGCTGCCACAGCAGCTGTGCCTTTGTGGTGCTGAGTGCCTTTTATGGAGTAGTATTTTCCTTTCTGTGTGTGTGTGTGTGTTTTATTAGACAATAGAGTAAGACTCTAGAATCTTTGTCTAGGCACTTCCACCCTATAATCATGTGCAGATGAAAACATGGGAAAAGGGAGACCTTCGCCATCCTAGCTTAGGAAAAGCATCTGGGATTCACATTGAAACTATAAATCCTGAATAAATAAAAGAGTCGGAGAGTCTCAAATTCAAATCTGTGCTTCTGCTATCCAGGCGTCTTCAAAGTGAGAACCACATACGATAAAACAACAACAAAAATTTAAAACAATAAAGCCTGAGGTGGACCAAGCAATAATGAATATTAAAATAGTTTTTTTTTTTAATGAATTATTGCTAAAGATTTTTCCTCTGCTGTTGATCCAAACATTTCTATCTTCTAAAGCAGTGATGGCTAATCTTTTTCTCCTCGCATGCCAAAATCTCACTCACGTGTGAGACAGCCTCCCCCCCCCCCCGGTGCGCACGACACCCCTGCGCCCCGTTTTGGGCCTAGTAGGCCTCCCTAAAGTCTCCTGGGACAAAAAATGGGCTACGGGGGTGGGCGCTACACTCCCCCCTGCGCTTCCCCCCTCCTCCCACACATGCATGTGCGACCCCCCCGAATACACTTGCAGCCCCCCGCCTCCCCATGCATGTGCGTGCGTCTCACGCATGCATGGCAGAAACATAAAAATCAGCTGGTCAGCGAGCTGGGCGAGAGCTCGCGTGCCCACAGAGAGGGCTGCATGCACCATAGGTTTGCCATCACGGTTCTGGAGCTTTGTGTGCACCAGCCCATGTGGCATGGCAATGAAGATGTTGGAACAGGAGCAGAGAGTTGTGGATTTGAATCTCTCCTCAAGTACAGAAGTTATCTAGAGGATTTTGGTCTGTTCACTTCTTAGCCCAAACTTTCTGATAAGAGGAGAAAATAGAATGAGGGTGTACTTTATATGACACTTTTGAGTTTCTCTACAAAAGGTGGGTCAAAAATAAAATAAATAAAAAATTTAAAATGAGATAATGATTAACCCGTTTTAAAATACATAACAGAAAAGCTGAAGGCAGAAGAGGGAAAGCAACAGCTTAATGGTCACTTCTGATGCAGTGGCAGGCTGGGTCCAAGTAGAATAACTTGATGGAGCATGTTTTTCGGCTGAATTGAAGAATAGCTCTGATGCTATTTCATTTTGCCATAACCTTTGAGGATAAAAGCTGTTGAGGAACATGTACAGGTAGTCCTCGACTTGCGACCACCGTTGAGCCTAAAATTTCTATTGTTAAGTGAGTTTTGCCCCATTTTATGACATTTCTTGCCCAGGTTGCTAAGTGAACCACTGCAATTGATAAGTTACTAACCTGGCTGTTAAGTGAATCTGGCTCCTCCACTGACTTTGCTAGTCAAAAGGTTGCAAAAGGGGACCACCTGACCCAGGGATGCTAGGTTTAGGTTTATTGGATTTATATGCTACAACGGTCACAAGTATGAACCGGTTGACAAGCATCTGAATTTTGATCACATGATCAGGAGGATCCTGCAAAGGTTGTAACTGCGAAAAATTGTCCTGAGCTACGTTTTTCAGAGCCGTTGTATCTTTGAACGGTCACTGAATGAACTGTTGTAAGTCGGGGACTACCTGTGACATCAAGTATCCCAGTGAGGCCTCAGGATCCTCCCTGCCCCACATCCAGCTCTAAACCCCCAAGTTTCAACCTTGTCATTCTGCTCTCTTTTGTTTCTTCTGTTGACAGGTCTAGCAACTGCCGGGGTGAAGGAGGCTGAAAGCGCCGTTCCCACTCCACGTGGACGTGAGGAAAGAGGTAATAGGGAGAACCTCAGCGTCCCTCAAGCCACGTTTTTTGAAATCTGTGCATCCCCCGTTGTGCAGGGCGAGATGATCGACCGCATTGAATATAATGTGGAACACTCGGTGGACTATGTGGAGAGGGCCGTGTCAGATACCAAAAAAGCTGTAAAGTACCAGAGCAAAGCCCGGAGGGTAAGCACTGGTCGGTGGTCTGTGCAGGAGGAGGGGGGGTATCTTAAGCCATCCTGTGGTGTCCCAGAGATGCAATGGCCGGTGTGGGAAAGTATGGTGGGAAATAAATTTAGACTTGGGCAGAAGCAAGCGTTCTTTTCTCCATATTGTTCAGGTGTGTCAAACTCGATTTCATTGAGGGTCTCATCGGGGTTATGTTTGACCTCAAGGGGTCAGGATGGGCGTGGCCAGCTTGACATCACTCGTGTCGGGGGTGCCTGTGGTGGCCTGAGCACTGTGCCAGCGAAAATGGGCTTCCGAGCTCCGTTTTTGGCTGTGATGGCGGAGGTTGACTGAGGAAACGGAGGTTGGGAGGGCCGCGCACGGCCCTCGTGAGCTCTGTTTCCGGTTGCGATGGCCTCATGAAACCCTCTGCCAGAAAAAACAGAGCTCAGGGGGTCTGGATTCAGCCCTCGCAAGCTGTTTCCGCCAGCAGAAGCACCGGGGGCCTGTCCTTCACTGTTTCCAGGGCAACCCTGTGGGCCAGATCTAAGCATCCTGCAGGCCGGATCTGACCCCCTTGAATTTGACACCCCCAACATTGTTGAACAGCTTTCATTTGCCTTGAAATGCATAGACATAGATTGTGAAACTCACCTGTTCTTCCCTAATCAACAAGCCTTTAGCAGAAGCTCATATGTTAATCCTCCAATTTCTCTCTTGGGTGTTTTCTATTTTATTTAACTGGTCTTAAAAGCTGTCGACCCTTCCCTTCCCATTTGTGGAGCCTTGTTCTCGGTCAACACAAGGGATTGCTGTTGGAAGTGGTCCTCCTTGTGTTGCTTTTCACACACTGCAACTTGGCACCAGCCCTTATTTTTCAACACAGGCAGTTTATTTCTTCACTTTATCATAATGTACATGCTGCCCCGTCCCAAGGACTCTGGGTGGCTCACAATAAGATCAAAAGCAGAACAGTCAGAACAATTAAAATCAATCAAATAAAACCCCATCCTTTAGCCCAGAGATGGGGTACGATGGCTCCTTTATGCCTTGTGCACTTCAACTCCCAAGGATTCCTGAGGCAGCATGGCTGGTTCAGGAATTCTGGGATTTGAAGTCCACAAATCATAAAAGGGCCATTGTTCCCCACCCCTGTTTTAGGCCATAAAACATAAGAGGCTTCCACTCGGTACCCGGCCCAAAGGCCCATTGGAATAGCATAGTCATGGCTGCTTTCTGAAAGGACAGCTGGAAAGGGCCATCCTCACCTTGGGGACTGCCACTAAGGAGTCCTGCTCCCTGTCCTCTTTCCATGGACCTGTCTGAGGAGGGACTAGCCTTGTAGGGGATGGATAGATTATTTCTGTCTCAGACAAGCCTAAAGGTAACAAAAAACTGAACCATAAACCATGAGAAGAGAGCTGCGGTGGCACAGTGGTTAGAATACAGCATTTGTAGGCTAACTCTGCCCAGAGCCAGGAGTTCGATTCCTGACCAGCTCAAGGTTGACTCAGCCTTCCATCCTTCCAGGTTGGTAAAATGAGGACCCAGATTGTTGGGGGCAATAGGCTGAATCTGTAAAGTGCTTAGAGAGGGATGTAAAGCACTTTGAGCACTAAAGTACAAATCTAATTGCTGTTGCTAAGTGCTCTAAACAGACAATAGTCATTATCTTGAACTGGATGGACCCAGAGGTTACCTGCTACAGTCCAGCTCCTGTAAGATTGCTATTCTTCTGCTGTGTCATCATTCATCATCCAGCAGGCAGGGGGCTGAATTTTGGACCAGTATAGCTTCCAAACTGCCTTTTATCTCAGGCCCCTTAGGCTAAATCATCTTAAAGCCAACGGGATTCTTACAATATATTTTAAAGACATTTTCAACGTTGTTGCCATATTCTTCAGCCTAAAGAAAGAATTAAGTCACTGCTTGCACATTTAACAATCAAAAATATATGATAGGAAAGGAAAAAAGAGATGGAGGAGAAAGAAAAAGACTCAGGCTCCATTTCTTTAAGCTAAATAAATCAAATAAAAACAATACCCACCTACCTAAATTCTGGGGTGGGGGGGGGGAAACATAAGAGAAAAGGAACAATGATGAAGGCATGCCACAGATGAGCTGTCTGGAATCAAATCACATCAGGGGGTAGAGCAGTTCCCTGAAACAGCCCTTGCTTCTCTTCTCCCTTTGCTGTAACTTTCTACGCAAGCTCAGGAGCACCTCCCAACTCTGTGTTATTGCTGTTCCTTCCTTTCTCTGGCAGAAGAAGATTATGATTATCATCTGCTGCGTCATTCTGGGAATTGTCATTGCTTCTACTATTGGCGGGATTTTTGGCTAAAAGCCTGCAACCCACCGAGAACATCGCTTATGGGAGTAAGGAGATGAATAGGAGCACCGGAGCCACCTAGCCCACCACCCACTTGGGCCCATCCAAACCCTATAGCCTGGCGGACCAGCACTCTCATCTCTAATGCATGATTATTTGTGTTAACACTATGTGTTAAGTACAGTGTACGTGTTGGGGGAGGGATGGTGCTGGGGGGTGGGTGGGATGGTGGGAAGGCAATGTATGCATGACATGCTCAAGGTTTCGGCAGTTCCACCACCTTTTGACCGCTTCCTGAGGGTCAGGTCTCCTCAAACGGAATCCCCTTCCCCTTCCAGTGAAGTCCTCTTTCTTCTCCCCAAAATAAGAATTTGCTTCGACAGCTATGCACAGTTAATCCAGTCCCTGCCCCAGCGGGGACAAGGTCTGGTCACCAGAACTGTGTCCTCTGCGCGGCTGCTTGTAAGAGGTAGGGGAGCCTCTTTGGCAATAGCTGTTAGCTCCAACCAGGCCAGTCTTCCTCTTTTTCTAGCCATGGCCAAGGACCTCCTTGTAGTGTTGCAGGCCTTTTCATCTAGAGTATTCTGTATTTGTTTTTAATTCTGCAGCTGCCCAGCCAGGAGTAAGAGATGGGTATTGGCCCACTAGGCTTAAATCTGTGTCTTCCACAGTTCTGCCCTGAGCACCATTTCTGTTCAGCGGAAACCTCACCTCTTTTCAATTTCTGAAGAACCAGCACCAGGCGTCTTTTCCCTTGCCTTCCTGTAAGCAAAATGTAATGGATTTCTTTAAAATGTCCTTCAAGGTTTGTTTACTTTTTTTTTTAAAAAAAAAAGCAGAAAGGTGACCTGCAAACATGAAATTAGGACAAAACCTCTAATAATTACTTCTAAACAACCAGCTCAATTGGAGGAGACAAAGGTGAGCTTCACCACATCCAATTAGGTCTTCTGGATGTGTTAACCAAGGGCTGGTGGATGATGAAATGGGAATTTAGCATTGCATATTTTGGAAATGTGTTCCACACAAGTTGCAGCCCCTCCATCACACAACACAACAAATCTTGAGTTTAAAATATTATGAGAAGCAGCTTTATATGGAGGGCCTATTAAAATGTTTGTGACACTAATGTGTCCAAGGCGTTCCATAGCCCTTACCAGACTTTGTGTCCCATTTTTTTAAAAAAATGTTTTATTTCAAAGTTGGCTTTTTGGTCCTTATACTGTTAGAAAATAAAATGGTGGCTGCCAAAAAGCAGGTGAAAGTTATTCAGGCTGGTAACTAAACCTTTTAACAATTGAATTGGAAAGTAAATAGAATTCCCACTCATTTGCCCTCTGGTAAATGGGTACTTTGTGACTGGGACAAGGGCACCTGTGGCATATTGAAAATCCATTTATGCCCACTGGAATAACACAGCTGAGGACCCTGCCTTCAATGAAGGTTGGAACTGCATCAACTTTGTGCCTCGTTCCAGAAGTTACAACTGTTATCATGCCTGCAATACACATGTTGGGTGCTTGAGCTATGCCAGAGCCCGAAACCTCCTTGGCCTTGAATTAGCCTCTTTGTGCTTAAGTCCAACTAGGCTAGTCCAGCTTCTGCCACTGTAAAATTTCACTCTCAGTACCTGAGTATCTGATTCTTCACCTGTCCACTGCATTGTCCAACAGCAAAAGGCTAGTTATTAATCAAGTTCCACATTATTATTTTTTTCCCTGTGGGCTAATTGAGGATTTCATCAGGTGGTTCTTGAGAGAGAAATGTAGACTGCATTTCCTCTTAGAGGAGCTGCCTGGACTTGCTTCTGAGGACAAAACCGGTGGGGTCGGCCATCTTCTCCCTCTTTATATGTCACAAGCTGCCTCCTAGGATTATTCCAAGCTACCCAGAATTTGCCAAACCTTCATCCCACCTCTCTGCTCTCTAGTCTTAACTTAGCTCTTCCAGCTGCTTCACAACACCAGCAGTATCTTTCCTACCATAATACAGTAAAATTCTGGACCAAGAACCCGCTCTCCTCTCCTCGCCCCCTAAGGGAGATTTGCTTCTCATCAGTTTGCCTTAGTCAGAAATGGCTTATTGGGGAACAAGAAAGTCCACTAAGAGTCTGCTCAAGGATAGAGAGCTTACATAATCCTCACTGCAGGACCCAAGTCAAGATGGAGTGACGTAGCACAGATGAGCTTCAAAACCCATGTGTGCAACCTTGCAATTTCAGACCTAAAACACAATTAGGCGAAGTTCACGCTTGAAAGACCAGTTGCAGATATTGGCTCCTCCCTGCCAATAGGGGGTGGTGTTTTTTTTCTTCCATGGTAGTCAGTAAATATTGAAAATAACCCCTCTGTTCGATAGTTACAATCAAGTTTCAATTTTGCTCATGGCAGTTCCCCTGTTCAGCCACTTCCTTTATTCCCCCCCCCCCTTTGGGGTGACCTTAATTAACTTTTCTATGATCAGCAGGGGGCAAAAGCTCGGCTGCAGCATTAGGGAGAGCTACTGCTCCTCCCTCTCTTCACACCTTCCTTTGTTGCATGTCAAAAATAGAGCTGTTACTAGGACGTCTGTGCTGCTTCAGGAATCTCTCCAGATATTGAGAGAACACGTGTCAATCATCTTTAATCTTTTTTTTTTTTAAATAAACCCTCTGAAGTGCCACTGTGGTCTCACCTGTTGCAGTATTCAGCATTCTTGCAGGGGAAGACATTTCATCTACGCTGTCCCAGAGGCCTCCCCAGGAGTTGTAATGTTGCTGTACAATGTGAATTAAGTGCCCTCGTCTCTTGTGGCCCTCCAGCCTCTCTTTCCAGCTTGGGGAATCTGGAACTAATCCTCTATTGCAGTGTTTCCCAACCTTGGCAACTTTACGATGTCCGGACTTCAACTCCCAGAATTCCCCAGCCAGCATTCGCTGGCTGGGGAATTCTGGGAGTTGAACTCCGGACATCGTAAAGTTGCCAAGGTTGGGAAACACTGCTGTATTGCCTCCTTCCTACATTCCAGCTTTTTTTTTTTTTTTGCTCAATTTGTCCTTCAAACGTCTTTCCTTCACCACCTCCAGACTTCAGGAGGGAAACGGCTTTCTTTTATGAATGAACTTTTATGTAGAATAAAGAATATTTATATCAAATATGTCATCCTTTTGAGTCTTCTGTGAGCCGGAACGTTGGGGGGGTGTGTGTGTTAAGCTGTACTTACACGGCTTCTGAGGTGATTTTATTGCAGTGATGGCAAACCTTTTCGGCACCGAGTGCCTAAACTTGAATGCATGTACATGTGGGTGCGCCAGAGTGTTGTAAACCCGAAGACCAGTTGGCTGTCTTCTGGTTTTCGGCATGTGCATGCATGCCAGCCAGCTGGTCTTGCGCCGGAGCACCAGAAAGCCAAAGACCAGCTGGCCAGTGCGCACATGCCTGTTTTTTGGCTGGTTTTCAGGCTGTTTTTGGCACGAATGTGGTTATAATGGTCCTGTGATGGCAAATCTATGGCACACGTAGGTGGCACGCAGTGTCTTCTCTTTGGGCACATGCGCTGTCACCAGCTGCTCTTCTGGTTTCTGGCACGCTCACTGCTCTTCACGGATGCCAGAAAATGCCCCAAAACAATGGCCCCAAATGGCTGGAAAAAAGCCTGAAAAGGCCCCAAAAATGGCCTGGGTTTTGGTCATTTTTCAGGCTGTTTTCAGGCCATTTTCCGGCACTCCAGCGCCCAAAGACCAGCTAGCACACTGTAAACCAGAATAGTTGGCGATGGCGTGCATGCCCAGAGAGAGGGCTCTGCGTGCCATCTCTGGCACACGTGTCATAAGTTCGCCATCATGGTTATATAGAATTTAATTTTAAAAGCGTACATCTCTTGAATTGGCGTATTTATTATAGCTCGTAAGTATTCAGGTTTTCCTACTCCTGGAAATAAGGTGGAAGAAGAACCCCATGTCAAATAACTAATCTACTCAAGATATTTTCTGGTTTCTGATATGGTGCACATACTTTTTTCAAATGTCACTAGCTAGAAAATCTTAAATGGTGCTTTGTTTCTTTACTGATTTGCTTCTGCTCAGCCCAGAGCTCAGATTAAGATGGGGTCCCACCAGAACCTTTTTTAAGGCATGAAAAGTAAGGTGCCTGATGATCACCTAAGCTCAGATTTTTGCTAATTTTCCTAATGTTTTGCTTGATGATGTCCTAAGCCCAGATTTTTGCCTTTGGTTGTGGTCCAGAATAGCTACACGGCACAATGTCAATTTTGTCATTCTTCCAGCTTTTAAATCAGGTATAGAAATCTCAAAATGCATCAGGGAGCTATGGGTGCTCCCCGCCACTTGCAGCGGCTTAAACCAACTAGCAATGACACAGAATCTGTTTCCAAGACCTCATTTAATTGAGAGTTGGGCGTAGTAAAACCAACACAACCTAATATGAAACCGTCAGGAACCAAAGGAGGTTCTGAGAATTGGGTAGCAAAGAAACAGTGAATTGTCTGGGTCCCATATTCTCTGTAAGATGTTCTTTTTAAAGGGGCAGGAGCAAAGAAGGGGCGGTGGCCAGCCTGGAAGTCTTCAGCAGCTTCTGTTCAATTTGCTCCCTCCTCTTCCACCCCACAACAAAACATCCCAGCTCCCCCCCCCCAAAAAAAAACCCTCCAAAGAACTACTTCAGTCCAATTAGCAGGAAGTCAGAAGTGAGGTTTCCGCTTTCGGCCTGTGTATTTTGTGTCTGCTCTCACATTCCTGCAGATGAACCATACAAGAAAACAAAGTAAGAATGGGCAAAATGCAAGGAGACATAGGATTCTTTTCTAGTTTTGCAAAATTTCAAATGCTAGGATGGGAGGGGGGGAGAATCATGTAACTGACAATTATCAACATTTTTTTGGAAAGGCAAGAAGCACAATGGGCATGGAAAGTGGTTGGGGCTATATCACACACAGGAGGAAGCCAGTTTTCCCCCCCTGGAGATTTAAGTACCCTGTTTCCCCACAAAAAAGACCTCCCTGGAGAATAAGCCCAATCGGGCTTTTGAGCTCATGCGCTAAAATAAGTTCTTCCTGAAAATATTGCAATACAGCAGCAGCTATGAGGTGACCATGCTCGCTGCCTCCTGCACCTCAAAAATAACAAGATCTCCCCAAAAATAAAGGCAAGTGCTTATTTCAGGGGTCAAAAGAAAAAAAGACCCTGTTTTATTTTCGGGGAAACACTGTAGCTTAAATCTAATTTAGTAGAATGGTATGCTCTATCCTTTTGGCATGATGTAATAGGTGTGGATTGGTGCACCATGTGAATGACTTGTTGAGGATTTAACTGTCTTTCTTCTGCCCCATGGTGAAGACAATGTCACGGATGTTGTAAAAACAAGGCCTTTGGCCTTTTGTCTCTCTGCCCATTCTGATTTTCATGAGGTAGCTGAGATCCTCATGCTTTGATCCTGATCATGCTCCAATAGATTCTCAGCCTTTTGGCTAAGACCATGTACAGTATTTTTCTTAATTTATTTACTGTTTTAAAACAATGATCAATAAATGAAAAGGAGCAATGTATTACTGCCCTTGAAAATTAAGGGCGGTATCAAGTGTAAACTGTATTTTACATTTTGATGTGGCAAAAATGGTACCTGGGGGAGAGGAAAGGGAAATGCTAACATCCTTTGCAGTAGCAGCTGCTTTTTCCAGTAAAATGGGTACAACAGCCACAGAAAGTCTGACTAAGCCATCTGCTATTAGATGTTGCCAGCACATTTGGCTGCAAAAGAGATTGCAAGGTCAGCCATGTCATGCAAACACTGCTTTCATATCTGTTTCCTGCCTAAAAACGATAGGAAACTACACCAACAATTCTCAGCTATTTTAGTTGGTGGGATCTGCAAAGCCTCCCAAAAAGAGAGGCCAGATCTTACTCTGAGGCCATAGGTTACCACCTGAGCCCATTCTATGGGACATAAAAGAATCTTGATCTGTAGGAAGATGCAGCGTTCAGACTTACCTGCCCTGTCGCCGCCGCCGTTCTTTCTTCTCCAACACCCAGTCTCTAGTCTTCTTCACTGACTTCCCTTTGGCATTTCTAAACCGGATCCTTGAGAGGAAAAAAGATCAAATCACAAATATTATCAGTTGTTACTTTAGTTCAATGCCAAGTAGCCTCAGAAAACAGCAAAACATGGAATAGAGCAAAGAAGCAATACGAAAATAATCACTTTTTCAAAAGCCCTTCAATGGACTTTAAAAGTCCCTTTAAAAGTAGAAAACTCTACAAATGGCTCAAAGTCTTTATCAATTGTCAACTGGGGCTGTAACTAAGAAGCTCCCACTTTTAAGAGAGGCTCATCTAGCCTGCTAAGGGGAAAATCAGAATAAAGCCTCCGCATAGTCCATGTAGAAAGATGTGAGTTCCCTGAAATGATTAGAATTAAAAACAAAACAAAACTTGAGGGTGGAAATGAAGAAACAGCATAGGGCCGTGATGGCGAACCTATGGCACGTGTGCCAGAGGTGGCATGCAGCGCCCTCTCGGTGAGCACGCAAGCTGTCGTCCCAGCTCAGCTCAGGTCCAATGCGCATGCACGGGACACATGCAGGGGGTTGTGCATGCATGCGTGGGGCCCAAAGGGTGTATGTCGGAGTCCGCACACACATTGCATTTTGCAGGTTTGGAGGGGCACACGCATTTGCGCACGCACATGCACTTTGGGCACTCGGTCCGGAAAAGGTTAGCCATCACTGGCATAAGGACTTATTGTATAGTATATTAAAGGTTCCCTTCGCAGGTATGTGCTAGTCGTTCCTGACTCTAGGGGGCGGTGCTCATCTCCGTTTCAAAGCCGAAGAGCCAGCGCTGTCCAAAGATAACTCCGTGGTCATGTGGCTGGCATGACTAAATGCCAAAGGTGCATGGAACGCTTCTACATTCCCACCAAAGGTGGTCCCTATTTTTCTACTTGCATTTTTTACGTGCTTCTGAACTGCTAGGTTGGCAGAAGCTGGGACAAGTAACGGGAGCGCATTCCGTTATGCGGTGCTAGGGATTCGAACTGCCAACCTTTCTTATTGACAAGCTCAGTATCTTAGCCATTGAGCCACCGCGTTCCTGTATAGTATATTACTAGAGTTTAAAAGACCAGTACAACAAATGACAGAGACTATTCCAACCTTACTCAGGAAGGATGTTGGATTTCGTTTTTCTAACTCCCAGCCAGTATTGGGAGAGAACTGGATTAGATGAGGTTGGGCTACACATCCACTAATTCATATTATTGACCAAATCAGAGCATTTCCATTAGCAGTGTGTCAGAGGCAGGAAAACATGGCAATTAGGCTGTTGATTACCATGACAATGATCCTCTTGGCTATTGCTGTTTGTCTCCCCCCACAAGCCATGAAGAGGGGGAACGTAGCCTTTCACAGCTTTCGGGAGGAGGAGACGTTGCTGATTTGCCTATCAAGCCCACATGCCATACAAGATATTCAACTGCAAACAGCACTTGCTTTACACAACTTGCTTATAGGATCTTGCTTCTCCCAGCACCCCGAAAGGCCAACCACTCTTGCTCTTATTCTGCAGTTTGAGCTCTGCGGTCAAGCGGTCAATTCAGTCTGAACCACCCTAAACCCAATGGTCTCCTGCTTCCAGTTCTGGCCTTGGTACCTTTCATTGGTGAACTTGGCCTGTGTGGTCTCTTCTTCGCTGCATTCTGTACCAAGACCCTGCCAAAGCCACAAAATAAAACAATCCACATGAATTTAAATTTAAAGAGAAGCACCAACCACGAAAACTGCAACAAGAAATCAAAGTGTGCCAGGCTTACAAGGTAGCCCAGACAAGTAGTAGCACACGCCAAAATACTAGCTCTAACTTTACTTGAAAGTTTACATTATCAGAATCTTGCAAGTCTGAAGGTATTTCTCTCCCACATCTCATCTTTACAGCCCAAGAGACTAAAGAGTTAGTTTTTCTGAGTTATTTGCCATACCCACATTCCTCCTCTGGACTCAGCTGCCCTTTGCCTGACTGTTGTCTGGCCTCAAGGTCATTCTGACAGCCCATTACACAGGGAGGTACAATTAAGGAGTCTAGGCAGTGAACCTAAAAGCCACAGACCATCTCAATTAGGAGGCCCAATGGCCATGCTTAGCAATCAGATATTGCTTAAATGTTCCAATGTGTCATTCTGGAGCAAAAAAACCATACCTTTTAGTAAACAAAATACTATTTAATTTGACAAGAATTTAAAACATGCCTTTCAAAAGACAAGAATTTGGAAGTGAGATAGTTGCCAGAGGAATTAAAGGCCATCTGTCAAGAATCTTTGTCCTTTGTTGTGGAAAAGAAGTGTTCTAGATTAAAGCAGTTCAATTTTCCCAACAATTTTATTACCTTTGGTAATACATCAGTTATGCCAGCAAAGAGACAGAGAAAGAATCTGTAAAAAGAAAAAGATAAGTAGAATATCAAATACACACACATGGAAAGAAAGGAACTTTTAAAATTACTCCTCAAAAGAGCTACTCTACATCTGTTGGTGCCATCTAGTTCTGACTCTTAGATGCAATCAAAGATCTCCAGAAGAGAAGGCTTTTTCTGCTATCTGAAAAGGATCCAGTCCCTCCTCATCAAATTATTTTCTAAATGAAGTGCCGGGAAGAGAGAAACATGAGATTTATTGCAATGGATTGAACAGCCCTGCAGAACTGCATGAGATGACTTGGAATGTTCTATGTCCTTAAATTTCCCACCAGAGCTGAGATCTGAGCATATCTGCCATGTTAGATTGAAGGATCTCTCATGAAAAGTGTCTCAAGAGGGGATCCTTGCCTAACTGTACACAACATATTAAACCATAATATTATTTGGTACAATTGAATTTTCACAAGAAGTCATCAATTACCCCCAAACTTGAAGCCACGCATGCACTGAACTGATCAGAGAGATTCATATCGGTCGTGATCCAAAAACTTCACACAGTGTGCATTGTGGAGCATCCCCATCTCCCCAAAACCTGAAGTAACAACCTTCCCCCAGATAGCAAAAGACTTACTTTTTGGCTTTGGTACTATTGGGGTAGTCTACCACCATGCCACCCGTGAAACCTGCCTTCATGGCTTGGGTGGTGATGAGCTCCAGCTGCCAAGAGAAAGAAACTCAGTGAATCTACAGACCTCCCTCTTGAGGATGGGAAGGGCTAGGCTCCCTCATCCAATAGAACTTTCTACACATTCCACACCCTCCTCTATCCTTACAAAGCAACTTGCCTTTTTTAAAAATTTGCTTCTGAACTTCTACTGGGCCTAAGCGCAGGGATTGGCAAATTTTCTGTAAAAGGTGAGATTCTACCTGTTCTACATGCTCTAGGCTTTCCAAAGCATGAAGCAAACTCCTGGTCCCCACAAAAACTCATTTTATTAATTTTCTGTGAATTCTGCTCATTTACAGATAGCAAAGTCTTTCAAGGGAGGTTTTACAGTCACAGACCTTATCTGGCGTAAAGAGCTGCCAGGCCGATATTTGCAAACCTTGGCAAGGAGTTTCGAAGAGTCACAGGCCAATTAATCGAACTAATTGTCTCCTGCAAATTTCACTCCCCTATCATTCCTCTTTTATTTCCTCTGGGAGGGGCCATTCATTGTTCACCTGTGGCCTTTCTCCCGTCAACTCCTGTTCTTTAGCTGTTCCCTTCATCTGTGCATGTGCACACTGGGAACAGGCTCCAGCTGTTCATCTGCCTCACTGATGTCTGACTCTGAAGGCAGCTGATAACTGGCATACGGCCCTGGCCCCATCTTTGCCTCCGATGCAGAGCACTCGTCAGAGCTTCCCCAGAGTCCAGGATTGGCCCATGTTCCTCCCCAAACTCCTCACTGTCCGAATCTGCTGCCAGCGCTGCTGGCCGCTGGCAGGCCACAACACTACCCTCCTGCGCTTTCATTTCAGCCCCTGGTATGGCTGGCAGATCTGCAAGCCAAGAAATGTGGCAACCATTGAAAGCCACCAGTCTATCAGCAAGGAGGCTGCCGATAGATGCTGCTGCTCAAGACACTCCACTCCCAGCCCTGCCTCCTGCCCTGGGAGCTCTTGGCTTGGGCTTGGCAACCTGCTTTCTGCCCGCCTATCCAGGGGGATCTACCCACTTTGCAAACTGCATGAAAAAAAGATAACAGATTGTAGTTTGCCAGCCCCTGGATTACAAGCTCAGTTAGAACTATAGGTAGCCCATATGAAGAAATGCCCTCTTTAAAAACTAAATGCAAACCATTTTAAAGCTAAACACAATAGGAACATCTAAAAGGTGCTTTTTTCAAGAGGCAACTGGACTTTCTGGCTTTTCTTTGAAGCTTCTTCTTGAATGAGAAGCAAAATATCTTCAAAGAAAAACCAGAAAGTCCAGTTGCCTCTTGAAAAAGCACCTTTGGGACAACCTTGGCCTGGATGACTGAGAATCTCCACAGACACAATAGGAGCATCTTTTCTTTTCTTTTCCTCTCCTTCCCTAAATTTCCTATAACATTTACAAGTATTGGCAGAATAGGACTCAAGTTTCCTTTTTCCAAGAGCACTTTAGAGATTCCCTGCTCTTTAAAATCAAAGTAATAAACAAAAACAAAAACAAGAAATGGGCCATGGCTTCCTCATGTCTCTCTAAATGCCTTCTGCCTCTTATAAGGCAGAAGCTCACATTTGCACGGTATATGCAGAATATACGTTAAAAGGTGTGAATAAAGTTGAAACAGTGTTAATTCTCTTACATTATTCCAGCAGAAATATGGAAAACACTGACTTGCCTAATTTCATCAAGCAACCAAAATCAGGCTCTTGCTGATCTACCAACACAAAACGCACACAACCTCCTACATAAAGTTACCTTCCTCTACACGCCTTTCTACTCAGTAGGTTCCTCCCACCAGCCCTCAAGGCACAAACCTGCTGAGAGTTTTCCGGGTATAACTGTAGAACAGCACGGGCTCCTCGGGCCTAGAAAACAAAATGTCAGTTATTTATGAGATCTTGCAATCTAGCCATGATCTTATTGAAGGAACTTTTGTCAAAGATTAATGGTTAATCCATATCATCTGTTTTGAATGGCAGTGGAATCAATTCCCCCTAGCTCTACTATCCCAGATCATAGTTTCCTGAAAATTCTAATATCTTCTTCATGCCAAGTTTACTCCACACTAAGCTATGGCAGAATGTTTCCCCACTTTCATCCTTAAAACTCTTTTTCATTCAGCTGTATCTACACAGCGGTGGTGGAGGAGCATTAATTCCCTACATATGGCAGAAGCTTCAGCCTAATGTTTCTCAACCTTGGCACCTTTAACATGAGTGGACTTCAACTCCCAGGTTTCCCCAGCCAGCATTGCTGACTGGAGTATTCTTTGAATTGGGAGCCCCACATTTTAAAGTTGCTGAAGTTGAGAAACATTGCTTTAGCCTCTGAATCTTCTTTTTGGGAAGCCTAACCATTAAGACAACTGCAATTCCTATTTGAATCCAAGATCAATCTTCTTATTGACCTGAACACAGAATGAAGACTAAGTTTTTTCAGAATAGCAAAAGGGAAAGGGGGAAAACAGAACCTGCCTGCTTCATCATGTTTCAAGTCACTACACATACTTCTAAATCATATTGCTCTCCCCCTCTCTTACTTTCTTCCTCTCATCTTGCTTATACTTTATATAACAGCTAATCATCAAGCTGTAAAATATAGATAGGATCTCTTACCTTCCTTGATTAGAAACCTTAAAGAGGGGGTGGGGGGGAGGTATAAATAACAGAAAAACAAAACCTTACCAGAGCAGTATATAGAGTTGAGAAGAACCGATATAGTCGCTTTGGAGGGCTGTGAGTTTTCTTATCAGCATTACAGAGCCACTGAACTGCAGAAATACTATAAGGAAATAATTCAGAGCAGTGAATATGATATTTTCCCTATCTTGTACTAACTGGTTATTGGTGATGGTTGTTACAAATTCTTACCTTATACAGCCATCAAATGTTCCAGGTCGGAAGGGAATCCCCTGGCCCATATCTGCTAGCATCAGGTCTCCCTCCACTTCTCTCTCTATGGCTACATCTAATTAAAATAAAGAAAGCAGGACATGACATTTCCCAGGCATGGAAGTTTAGCTAAGGAGAAAGAGAGAGAGAAAAAAAGAAAAATCTACTCACCAAGCATTGCTGGACTGATGTCCATACCAACCCAACTGTGTCCCTCTTCAGAGATATGATCACCACTTAAACCAGAGCCACAGCTGATGGGAAAAGCACAATTAGGACGAATAAATATCTGCTCTCTTTTACACTAAACAAGATAGAGTGAAGCATTAATTTTTTTAAAACCCTTGGAGATACAGTATATTGTGTTACTCAAAAAATCTTGCTCCGTTTTATGGATCAAAGCAAAGCTACCCCTAAATGCAGAAAGCACCTATTTTAAAATGAAGATGTGGTTAATGGGAGAGGGGAAGAACTGCTTTAATACTTCGGGAATTTACAACTGTTTGAAAGGTGGCTTAAATTTACAAACATCCCACACCCACACCCACTTATAATTCTACTGATCACACTGTTGAATGGGGTAATAGCAACCTATTTCATTGATTCTTTGTCCCAAAAATTGTCAATTTCAGGACATAATGTTAGTATAGGCAAGGCAGAAACTTGGATTTTGTTCTTGATACCACAGTGATAGCCTACTACACAATTTGCATATTTGTTTCCATCTGGAGGGACATCAGACAACATTTATTGGAAGATGAGCTGCAGCTAAGTGGCACAGCACACAGTTTGCTTGGGAGGGAGGCAACCCAACATTATACGTTTCTACTTTTAAATATGGGGAAAAAGTCAGAATGGTGGTCACATGAAAGCCAACATTCTACCTTCAACCTGGCAGAGCTGCTTTCAATGGAATGTAACAATGGACGTAATGGCCATGATTCAACACTGAGCATTTAAAGGTAATTGCTGCTCTCCTAAAGAAGGGCTTTTGATATACAGCCAGTCATGCTTCAAGGAGATTTTTAAAATTTAGATACTAAAGGAAGTCTCAGACCTTATGTCACATCACAAAGCATCCGTAGCCTGCTCTCGAGTTCCCATAGGAAAGGGGGAATGGGAACCCGATGAAACAGCACGGCAGCAAAAGACAGATGCATATTCCAGGCTTATCTCTCTCAAGGCTATATCCCAGGGTTACTTACTGTGGCTGAAGGGGAGTGATCTCTACAACCCACGCCCGTTGGCAAATGTGATTGATGGCACACCCTGGGCAGAAGGGTGAAACGGGGTCATGATTGGGGCCATAAATTACGTGGCGTAAATGTTCACTTGGGAACATGCCGACATGAAGCTCCTAATAAATGACTGGATTTCTTTTGAAGGTTGGCTTGAGGCTCATGATTTAGTCGGAACCCTGACAGAAAGCCAGCTCTCTCAAAACTAATCTAATCTTATATTGATTGTGTGGGAGGACCATTCAAACATGGTATCACTCCCCTAGGAAATAAACTTAAAAGCCCATTCCTATTCTGGTAGATCAATCCCGTGAGAACAACAAAACAAATTTACCCTACATCCAGTAAAAAACATGGCCGATCGTCTGGGAGACCCAACAATTCCACTGCCCTTTCAGACATCTGAGACTGAATCTCAATCATTCGAGAGCTAGAGGATGGAAATTGAATACATGAGTGTCATCAAGAAGCAAACATACATACTGCACTGTTTTCTCTTCGATGCTCAGAGGAAAACGTGTTTCTTTTTAAATCATTCCTGAAATCGCAAGAAGATGCCTATGCACAAACAATAAGCAATCTATTCCAGGAACTCAGGAGAAGAAATGGTGGCACAGTCGTCAGAATGAGTTATTGCAGGCTAACTCTGCCCACTGCCAGCAGTTAGATTATGACTGGCTCAAGGTTAACTCAGCCTTCCATTCTTCCGAGGTTGGTAAAATGAGGACCCACATTTTGGGGGGGCAATAGGCTGACTATAAACCACTTAGAGAGTGTTGTAATGCACTATGAAGCAGTATATACCGGTAAGTCTAAGTGCTATTGCTGCATTAAGAAAGACAAGGTGGGTCAGTCCACTATAAGGATTCTTCAAAGTAGTTTTTGTTCTTTTCCCTTTCAGGTTTCCCCCCTTAAAGAATAGAGAAAAAGAGAGGCTGCTAACAACCACATGAGGCTATCTAAGTTTCTATCCCTATGGTAACTTCCAATAAATGTGCCAGATAGACAAGTGTCTTTCCAACACTCACAATATACTTAGCATCACACTTTTCAGGGAATCATTTCCTCTCCAGCAACATTCAAGAACCTTTCATGTTGGCACTTCTGTTTCCATTCTGCAAAAAAGTCCAATTTCCCTTGACACGTTCACACCAACCTTGTAACGGCAATTTAACTGTAACAAGGGAAGACCTACCTGACTACCGTCTTTGTAATCTTCTGAAATTGTTTTAATCTATTTTGATCTATATTTCAGTAAAAAAGATTTTAAAAATCTCAAGAGCACTCTTACGTTTTAAGTACAATGTATCTAAATCTGAGGAGATCTAAATCTCTGAGAAACCTGACAATGTACTGTTTCAAAAACTCTAAATGTGTTTTGCAACTAATAACCTAATGGCTTAAATAAAATGAAGACATCCGCATATTGCTTAATATACAGCATAGCTTATACATTGTATGCATTAGATATGACGAACTGTAAAACTCAATGGATTTTATTTTAAATTAGTTATTTGGAAATTTTAACTGATGCACTATGTGCTATGCAAATCCTACGGTTGATTTGAGTTTTAAAAATATATACATTTTATAAATAGGCTGCTTCTCACAGCCCAAGATTGTCTTACTTATGTGTGTATTTCCGAGCTTCAGCTTCATCATAGAACTAGGGAGGAAAGGAAAAGAGAAATGAATAAAAGAAAATCACAAAAACAGTTTTGCTGGATTAATTCAAAAGTCTTTCATCCTTCCGCTGGAAAGGTCATTAAAGTGAGATGAAAGCAATTCATCTGTTAGATTAAGTCTTGAAAATAACAAGAAATTTTCCTTTCACTCCTGATTATCCTCCCCATCCCCATTTTTTTCCTGCCAATAACACAATTTGACAATGACAAGAGTTATTTTCTTACTGCTCCTGGGGAACAACTTGGTTTCACTTTAAATTATCAAGAGGTCATAAACAGAGATCATATTTTTCCTTCATCTACTTCCTGGTACATTACAGATGCTGCCTTGAGTCTTATAGGAGCAGAACACCAACAGCTCTATTTGTTCCTAGAAGCAGAAACTGGAAAAACAGTGTGCTTTCAAGAATGGAAAATCTCTCCAGTTATTTCGGATATGTTGCTTCTTCAACATATTTTTGTCCCCAAAAATGACAGTGCATTTCAGAGTTTAGATGAAAGGCTGGATCTGTAACCTGAGTCAAAGCAAGATGGAAATAAGGAATACTGTAACAGTATTAAGAACTCGACTGGATCCATTTTAATTCATCCCCCTTCTTTCCATGGTGACCAATCAGAAGCAGGATAAAAAATACCATAGGCCCATAGGATCTTAAACGAAGAGTTCCCTTCTTCATCAACCTGGAACTATGAAGTAGACTGAATATACAGACTCCATTCTATATTACTACATGATTAAACATAAGAACCATCCTACAGGATCACATTGAATGTCAGAATTCAAACACTGGGACACAATGAAATTATCCATTTCAGTGTTCAGGGATTTAATGTATTACATTTACTTGTTTGTTGGACTAAGAAAGTACCATTCCAGGCTTCTACCAACTGAAACAAGTGTCAGGCCTTTGGTTATGTTTCTTTTAGGATCTTTGGCCTGCCACACTTTCTATTATTTCACTATGCTGTTTCATTAGTGTAGTAATTGGCATGGGGGAATAGAAAGGAGTAGAATGGTGGAATGTGTTGTCATTCTTTCACAGAAGCCCAAGGTCTTTTTTTGTCTCCGCACCTCTGCATCTGACCGGAACTAGATGGGTGGAAATGCCAGTGTGGCTGAAGAAGATTGGACCATGTGATGGATTCATGGGTGTGGGGATAAGATCATGAACTTTCAACTGGGTGAAATCCCAGGAAGTTTTAGAATTGGGATTTCCACAGATGTACCAACATGTCTGTCTTATTAAATTGGAACTTTGATGAAAGTTTTGCCTTGGACTCTAATTTAATTCTGCATGATATTTGGAATGCTGACATTTCCAAGGTGGCGCAGTGGTTAAATGCAGCACTGCAGGCTACTGCTAGATCAGCAGTTCAGCGGTTCAAATCTCACCGGCTCAGGGTTAACTCAGCCTTCCATCCTTCCGAGGTGGGTAAAATGAGGACCCAGATTGTTGGGGGCAATATGCTGACTCTCTGTAAACCGCTTAGAGAGGGCTGAAAGCCCTATGAAGCAGTATATAAGTCTACTGCTATTGCTATTCCACCCATCTAGTTTCGGTCAGATGCAGCGTTCCAAATATCATGCCTTTGATATTAATTAAATTACCGTAGAGTCCAAGGCAAAACTTCCATCAAATTTCCAATTTAATAAGACATACATGTTGGCATACAAAATATTTGCGAGACCAATTGTCGAATACAGTTCATCTGTCTGGTACCTGCACTGCATATCGGACATTAATACAATTGATAGAGTCCAGAAATATTTCACGAGAAGAGTCCTCCACTCCTCTGCTCGCAACAGAATACCTTATGCCACCAGATTTGGGCTTGGACAACTTAGAACTACGCCACCTTCCGTCTGACCTAAGCGTAGTACATAAAATTATCTGCTACAACGTCCTACCTGTCAATGACTTCAACCACAACAATACACGAGCACACAATAAATGCAAACTCAAGGTAAACAGCTCCAAACCCGATTGCAGGAAATACGACTTCAGCAACAGAGTGGTCAACACCTGGAATGCACTACCTGGCTCTGTGGTTTGTTCCCCAAACCCCCACAACTTTAACCTTAGACCAGGAATCCCCAAACTTGGCAACTGTAAGATTTGTGGACTTCAACTCCCAGAATTCTCCAGGCTGGAGAATTTCCACAGATGTACCAACATGTCTGTCTTATTAAATTGGAACTTGGATCTCCAGGCTGGAGAATTCTGGGAGTTGAAGTCCACAGGTCTTACCAGTTGCCAAGTTTGAAGACCTCTGCCTTAGACTGTCTATGGTGGACTTCACCCCATTCCTAAGAGGTCTGTAAGGGGCGTGTAGAAGCGCACCAACGTGCCTACCGCCCCAGTCCTAATGCCCCCACTTATTCGTATCCGTTTCATGTATTCAAAATCATGTTTATATTCATATATGTTATCTAATACATGTTTGACGAAATAAATAAATATAAATAAATAAGGATCCCCAAGGAGCAGACAGTGAGCAAATCAGCAGGTTTCGAAGCAGAGTAGGTAGACTGCCTTTGGGCACTGAGGTGCCCGTGGTTAGTTTCAAAGGCTGGCGAACACGAGCATTTCCACCTCTCCCCTAGGAAACTTCCCTCTCTGCTGCTACAAGGCTTATTCCTTTTCTCACCAGCTCCGGGGGCCCGCGATGCTCAGGCCTCTTTCCGCAGGCTGCCATGCTGCCTGTCTTCGTACGTCACTCTTACGCGACACCGGCGCCGTCAGAGCCTCGGAGCTAGGAAAATTAATCCCCCACACCTTGGTTAGAGACACCAGAGTTGTACTTGAACACACGAATGACTAGCAGCGTTTCTAGTCCTCAAGACATAAGTACTGACGTAGTACTTCTCAGAGTCAGGTAGAGTCATTCTACGAATAAAATAGGAAGTTGAAAACTCATGAAAGCCTTTCCCTAACACAAGAGGTCCACAAACTTGGCAACTTTAAGACTTGTGGACTTCAAGACCCAGAATTCTCCAGCCAGTATAGCTCCAGCATAGCTGGCTGGAGTATTCTGGGAGTTGAAGTCCATAAGTCTTAAGTTGGTAAGTTTGGGGACCGAACATACTGTACATCTAGCTGGCAAAGCGACGCGCATGCGTCTTCAGTGACTCGCGGAGGGGGGCCCAGGCTCAGACGGGGACGCGCACGTAACGGAAGAGACGCTAAAATATACCCGCTGCTGCTTGCAGCGTGCGCGCTCCGGTTGGGCTCGATCCCGCCTCCGCTGAGGTGGCTGAGGGGAGCTGGAGGAGGAGGAGGCGGCTGCCGCTGCTGTTGGAGGATGGGGGAGGCGGTCGTGTCTGCGACGCTGGTGGGCCTCTCGCTGGTCCTCGGCGCCGTCGTTTTGTGGGGGCTGCTGTTCTTTCTGACGCGGTGGACGAAGGCCGCGCCGAGCAAGGAGGACGTGGCAAAACTGAGCGGGACGCCCGAGGGTGAGCGGGGACGAAGTGCTGAAGCCGCGCCGCCAGCTTTCTTCCAGGCGGGGTTTGCGGCCACGTTTCCATCTTGCGCAAGGAATGAGCCGTGGCAGCTCCCGATTTTTTTAAAAAATGCCTTTAATAAGGCGCTGCGCTTTATTGTTTTCCATGATTGGAGTCCCAGAGGTGCTTTTTTCATGAGGCAATTGGACTTTCTGTTTTTTTTTCCTTTTGAAGACCTTTCGCTTCTCATCTGAGAAGCTTCTTCAGTTCTGACAGGATGGTGGGGAATGGAAGGATTTATATTCCTTGCAGAGCGCTGGTCATTTGCCTCTTTTTAGAGGGTCGTTGAAGCACTTGGAGGTTTATCTGGGTCCTTAGGGTTACCTGAATGGCCTTCTGGTTCCTGTAGTCTGCTATTTTTCTCTGGAAATCCATTCCTACTCCCACTCTGGATTTCCAGAGGAAAAATTGCAGATTTACAGGAACCAGGATAACTACTCAGATGACCCTGAGGACTCAGATAAACCTCCAGGGGCTTCAACGACCCTCTAAAAGGATGCAGATTACCAGATGCGAAAAAGGAATATACCATAAATCCTTCCATTCCCTACTATCAGAGTGAAATCCAGAGTGGGAGTAGGAATGGATTTCCAGAGAAAAATTGCAGACTACAGGAAACCAGGAGCACTACTCAGGTAATCCTAAGGACCCAGATAAACCTTCAAGGACCGTCTAAAAGGATGCAAATGACCAGCTGTCTGCAAGGAATATAAATCCTTTCACATTCCCCACTATCCTGTCAGAGCTGAAGAAGCTTCTTGGATGAGAAGCAAAACATCTTCAAAAGAAAAAAAACAAGGAAGTCCAGTTGCCTCCTGAAAAAGCATCTTTGGGACACCCATGACCTGGATGACTGGCCTTGTGCCTAGATCACAGAAGCGTTTCTGACTGACTAGCAAAGGCATCGTTGGATCAGTCTAATAGTTGGAAGTATTCGCCTGCGAGTAGGAAACTTGCTTTCAAATCTTAAAATCAGAAGTACGTTCAGCAGAAGCCTTGGTTGGAGCCGTCATTTTTACCGGGAAAAAAAAGCAGAAATTGGTCTCAGCAGAAAGGTGAAAAAACACACCCTGAAGTATTGCCTTGGATATCAGGATTGAAATGTATATGGGTGCCACTCTCTTCATGTCGCTGTGCCTGTGGCATCACATTGAGGAAATTTCAGATTGCTTAGGTCATGGACAAGGAAACTTCGTCATAGGGTCAGGCAAACTGGTGTGGGCTTTCTGGACTTCCCAGCAGAGTTTTTTTTTTCTAGACCTATAGAATTAAATCTGGAATGTCGTTAATAGAAAAAGTATGTTCAGCAAAAAGCTACAGTCTCAATACAGGTAGTCCTTGACTTATAACAGTTTGTTTAGTGACTAATTACAGTGGCACTGAAAAAAGTGACTTATGATTATTGTTCACACTTAAAGACTGTTGCAGCATCACCAAAATCACATGATCAAAATTCAGACACTTGGCAATTGAGATTTATGACGGGTGCAATATCCCGGGGGTCCTATGATAACCTTTTGCGAACTTTTGACAAGCAAAAATAATGGGGAAGCCAGATTCACTTAATAACTGCAGTGATTCACTTAACAACTATGGCAATAACGGTTGTAAAATGGGGCAAAACTCCATTAAATGCTTCACTTCGCAAAAGAACAGTTGGGTCCAATTGTAGTCGTAAGTCGAGGACTACCTGTATTTCTCAATCTTGTCAATTTTGAGATGACTGCAATTCTAGCCTCAGTGGCCTTTATAACAAGTGCTTAACTAGGGGGAGCTCGCAGTTGCTTTTCCCAATATACTGAGCTAGCAATAAACGTGTTTTTCCTTTCTTTTGTGGCTTAATATGTTGTGTAAATCCAGCTTGTTTGGTTAATTTATGATTCAGTGTGTTGTGCGAATTGGTGGGTAATTTAGTCACCGAATTAAGAGATACTGGAAATGCAGTCATTGAGTTTTGATAATAAAATGGGAGAAGAATGAACACTGTGCCATTTTGAGCTCATTAAAAGATAGCTAGAAAAAATATTAAATGACAAAAAACTGTTCTTACATGCACTGCTGTAGTGGAATGTAGTTGGGAGTCACAGGAGGGAGGGGCTGCCTCCCAGAGAGTAAAGAGGAGGGGAGTTGGGAATGTTTGGTAGCAGGAAGAGGGCTAAGATGGTCCCTTCCTAGAAGTTCACAAAGTGCAGGCAATCCTCAGCTCAACAGCTCATTCAGTGACCATTCAAAATTACAATGGTACTGAAAAGAGACTTCTGACCGTTTTTTCACACTTACATATTGCAGCATCCCCATGGTCATATAATCAAAATTTGGATGCTTGGCAACTGATTCATATTTATGATAGTTGCAGTGCTTCGGGTCATATGAAAAGCTTTTGTGACCTTCTGACAAGCAAAGTCAATGAGGAAGCCACATTCCCTTAACAACCCACTTACTTAATAACTGGCAAGAATGGTTACAAAATTGGGTAAAATGAACTTAACAGATGTCTCACTAAGCAACATAAATTTTGGGCTTAATTGTGGTTGTGAGGACTATCTGTATTTCTATAGTTGTGTCTGGCAAGATTCTACGTATAGGCAAGTAACAATAAAAAAACTACTCAGAACTTCCTCCATGTCTGACCACTGCAACTACAAAAGTATGGGCAGCATAATAATAATGAAGCAAAGTATGATCCCTGAAAGTTTATATGTTTTATATATTAAAAAGTATTATAAGGTACTATAAGACTATACAAAAGGCTAACATGAAATTTTTAACTAAAGGTGATTATTTAGAGGTCTTCATATCACATTTCCCTCATTCCTTTCTTAGGCTTTATGCTCCAAAGACATGTGAATCTTTATGTAAGGGTATTTTTATGTCTTAAACTAAGGACACATACACACTAATTGATACAGAAATAACTTCATTTTAAAGCCTTGGCTTTTAGATTAAAGAGCATTCTGCTGCAGGCTACTTATATTTATTTTTTGTTGTGCTGATCTAATAATTGAAAAAAATGCTATTAGTGATTTAAACAATTAAAATTAATTGGTCCTTAATTTGTTACATTTTTTCTTCAACTGTATTCCTCAGATCAAAATGTAAATGGTGATGCAGCCAGCAAAACAGGCCTGAAAAAGCCCAAACAACAACGAATTCGAAAAGAGAAGCCCCAACAGCATACTTTCACACACCCACTTCTGGCTTCAGCCCTCAAGGTGAGCTCTGGTGGGTAACATATACATGCCGTTATTTCACCTTTTTTTTTCTTGAGCTGATCATAAATGTATCTGCCAACTGGCCTACTTTTATTCTCTGAATTGTTTCCAAAATTTTGGGATGTCAGAATTTGCAACTGTACTACTCAATGGTAACAATAAACATTTCTGGAAAAATTCACCAGGTTGCTTTAAAAAAGGATTGGATTCATATTGTATAGTTTTCATTTTCTAGCACCTGCCTCCTCCACACCCCACACCATGGGGTGTGCTTTGAATGTAATTACTTTATCTGGTTTTCATTTTGAAATCCTGAGCTATTGTGCAGAAATAAACAACTTTGTGATATGAAAAAGCAGTTGCATCCTGCCACAGCTTTACCATTGTATCTTCCTGTTCACTAATGAACTTACAACCATTTGGCTTTACTTGATTATATCTACTTGTCCAAGGCAATAAGTGGGAATCCAACTGTTTACTGGATGATCCATAGCAATTTGTTAAAAGATAGATAGCAGAAGAAAGCAAATAATTTTGAGATTAAAACGAAGAAAACTAAGTTTTCTTTTGCCAATTTCACTAAGTATACCTGACTCCAAAAGAATTTAATTTGACCACTATTTTACAGTTGAATTAGCCTGTTCTGAAGTTGGAATGTTTGTGGTAAAATTGGAAAAGGTGTGTAAAGGTCATAAGGTTTCCTTGACTGGATAGTTATACTCCTCTTTCTTATATCCACAATTTTCAAATAAATCCTGTTTTTAGCATTTTTAACAGCGTTTCACTCCTTAGATAACAGATATCCAGTATACAAGACACCTGGATTTATTAATAGGCCAAAGGATAATTTTCTTTTTATTCTGCAGGGGCACAGTGGAAATGTCACTTGCCTGGACTTTAGCAATAATGGGAAGTATTTGGCATCCTGTTCTGATGACCGTACAGTGCGTATATGGAGTACCAAAGACATTTTGGAGAGAGAGCATCGCTGCATGCGGGTTAATGTGGAACTGGACCATGCTACCCTGGTCCGCTTCTTCCCGGACTCCAGGTAGGATGGAGGTTTGGATAATACCCTTTGCATTACCTGCTTACTTGTAAACTGCCCTAATCCTGAAGGAAAACAGGCAGTGCATTACATTATAGCTAGCTAGCTAGCTAGCTAGCTAGCTAGCTAGCTAGATAGATAGATAGATAGATAGATAGATAGATAGATAGATAGATAGATAGATAGATAGATAGATAGATAGATAGATAAACTGAAAAAGGTTTTGTAGGAAACTTTGTAGGAAGAGCATTGTGGAAAGGACAGGCCGAGGAGTTGTTTCAGTTGCATGATGTAGTGAAAGAGTCTGAAGATTTTGTTACTGTGATTCCTTTTGACAAAAGCAGCAGGAGCAGCAGTAAAATGAAGCTAGTCTGAAGTTGCAAATGTGGAAGCATTTTCACACGCTTCACAAAACATGGTGGGCTTATGTTATATGACTACAAAGCGGAGCAGCTTCCTCCTTGTGATCCTTGTGTTGCTTATATGCCTTTCTTTCCTTCACTCAGAGCTTTCATTGTTTGGTTGGCATATGGAGACACCCTCAGAGTTTTTAAAATGATAAAGAAAGAGGATGGCACTTTTACATACATTGCAATCCCAGAAGAATTTCCAAAGCAGCACAAGGCTCCTATTATCAATATTGGGGTTGCTGATACAGGTATGAAAGCTGGTCTTTTGAACAACCTAGCTTACAACTACAGGGAACAGTTCAGCTTTATTTCCTGAAAAGCAAATTAATTTGCTTGGTTTCCTGAATGATATAAATATATATCTATAGCTGCATCAGCCTGTCAGAATTGTAGCCTTACTGTTTCCCTTTATTCCCCAGGGAAGTATATCATGAGTGCCTCCAGTGATACCACCATCCTGATCTGGGACATGAAGGGGGAAATTCTGGATAGCATCAATACCAACCAGATGAACAACACCTTTGCAACTGTGTCACCATGTGGGAGGTAAGGAAGGGCAGTCACTTGTTTATGTTCTATTATGTCAGAGATGTCTTCTTTGTACTCTAAATAATATTGAAGAATAGAAAAGTGGCAGCTCACAAAGTGGTTCAATTCATTTTGACATTTTCTTTCCTATAGGTTTGTTGGTTCATGTGGATTCACTCCTGATGTAAAGGTGTGGGAAGTGTGTTTCAACAAGAGTGGAGATTTCCGGGAAGTGATCAGAGCCTTTGAACTGAAGGGGCATAAAGCTGGCGTGTATTCCTTCGCTTTTTCCAATGACTCTCGGCGGTGAGAAGCTATCCCTTATTTTTATGGAATAGTAACATTTTTATAATAACTGGTTCACATCTTCCCTTTGAGGCCCTCTGTCTAGTTTTCCTGATACCCTTGGTGTGAGGAAGAGAAGGCCCTTTGGAGTTGCTTCCTTCCTCCTTATAAACCAATGGAGGAATGACCTTTGAAGATTAAGTGGCTATGTTCCCACAACATATTTAGCCAGCTCAAATCAGAGCTCACCAATGGATTCAGACAACTTGCTAAGTTTGATTAATTTGGGGCCAAATTTTTTTGTGGGGGGCTTAAGTTGTTCCAACCCAAGCCATTTAATTCACAATTTTGTATATTCTGTAGACTTAAAAAAAGTTAAATTATGAATTAATGATGTTAAGTACAATTAATGTGGGCCATTCTTTATCAATGTCCTTTGTTAATAGGTTCTCAGTTGGTTTATTTAGTAGGATTTATAGCCTAGCGTTTCTTAAATGTGGCTATATTGCTAGGGCAATTGAGTATGCTGTCCTGCAGGTTTTTTTTTTACAGTTTTTATCTTTTTATAGACTATTATAAGTTTAAGGTTATTTTGTTATTTTGTTTAATGTTTTTAACTTGGTAATGGCTCAGAGTCTCATATATGAGATATGCGGCTGTATACATCAAATAAATCAATCCTCAGGAAACTGAAAAGAGCTACATTCTGTCACCCAGGGCCAGGTGAAGTCTTAAAATATTCCTGAGGGATATTTTGAGTTTTATCAGATCTCTTGAAGGCATCTATATCATACGTACTGAGTATGTCTGTATGCAGAACCATTTTTCAAATTTATGATGTGAATTATATAATCATGGGGAGCTCTGTAGTTAGCTTCTGGACTTTAGAACCAAAGAAAGGAAGATAAACAACAAGAATGATAGACCCTACTATAGACCCAAGCCAATACATTCATCTAACTACAGTATTAACTTGAAATTGCTAAATAATACGTGCCATTCTGTCACCCTAACAGGATGGCAACAGTTTCAAAGGATGGCACTTGGAAGTTCTGGGACACAGATGTTGAATACAAGAAGCAACAGGATCCTTACCTATTGCTGACAGGCAGTTGCAAGGTAACAGAGCCCTGCCGCATTGCTCTGGCTCCTGATGCGCGGGCAGTGGCCATTTCTAGCAGCACCAGCATTTTTGTTTATAACACCCAACGAGGAGAGGAGGAAGAGTGCTTTGAAGGTGCTCATGGAGAGCACATAACAGACTTAGCCTTTGACGTGAACAGTCGCTTCCTGATTTCCTGTGGGGACCGAGCTATCCGTGTCTTCCACAACACAACTGGGTATAGGGCTGTGGTGGAAGAAATGAAGACGCTGCTGAAAAAGGCCTCTAATGAGTCTACTAAGCAGAGACTGCAGCAACAAATAACAGATGCACAGAGTGCGTTGGATAGTATCTATGGCAAGAAGAAGTGAATTGCTCCAAGAAGCATGTTTTCTGTGCAAATTTGGGGCTAGTTTTTTTTAAAAAAATATGCAGAATGAGAACTAATAAAACAATTTTTGCACAGCTGTTGCTTCCTGGGATTCCTAAAGACTATTTAGAACAGGGGTAGTCAACCTTTTTATACCTACCGCCCACTTTTGTATCTCTGTTAGTAGTAAAATTTTCTAACTGTCCACTGGTTCCACAGTAATGGTGATTTATAAAGTAGGGAAGTAATTTTACTTTATAAAATTTATAAAGCTGAGTTACAGCAAACCCCTACCGCCCACCATGCAAGCTGGAATGCCCACCAGTGGGCAGTAGGGACCAGGTTGACTACCACTGATTTAGAACAAGGAAGACAAGATAGTTTGTCCTGTTCTAATTGTCAATTGGTGCTTAGGGCTGAGTCACATAGAAGTGGCTTTCATCACCCATGCATCTGGACATTCTGAGAAGTCTTAGTGTTATTATTTCAAAGGGCAAAAGAAGTTGAAAAGATGTCTTCACAAAAGAATTTGAAAATACACAGTGAATTTTGAAAGGAGTTAATGTCTAACTCTTCTTACTAGGTAGGTGCAAAATATTACAGCTCAGACCATCCTAAATTTGAAACGCGCTGCTTTGAGTTCAAAACAGATGTTTTAAGCTCAAATGTTTTATACGGAAACATTTTAATCCAGATGTTTTGCACTACCTTATCTATGCATCATCCCTTTTAATTAGAATTTTGTAGGAACATAATAGGAAAAAAATCCTAGCTAAATGTTATCTGCATTATCTGCTTATTGGCTCTTCACTCAGTTCAGTTTTGAGAGTTGTTGTGAATTCTCTGATACATACTTTCCTGAAAAGGATGGGTTTGGTTAGTGGTATATTTATAGCTTTCTCATCTTTAGATTACAAACAAGAATAAACAAGAAATACAGGTAGTCCTCAATTTATGACCAGTCACTTAACAACTGTTCAAATTATGATGGGCCCAGAACAGCTCATTTCCCACCCATAATGCACTTCTAGCTGTTGTAAAAAGTGTTCCCCTTCACAGTCACATGACTGCCTTCCAGGTACTTGGCAACTGCTATCATTTACAGGGCGGGGCATAACCTTTTCCTAGGGGGTCACAGCAACACTTGTAATAACAACACAAATAATTCATACACCATTCGAAAGCCCATCAAAAACTGAGTTTATTGACACGATTTAATAGTCAGTATGACCACCATTAGCCCTTCGAACAGCATTCAAACGAGGTGGATAAGAACACAACAAATCTTCAAACAGTTCCGTTCGATTTTCCAGATTTTTCAACACAGTTTCCAAATTCATTCCCAAAGTTTCAACCGAATATCGATTTTGACCTTGCTCCTGAATCATCAGAGCTTCCACTTCATCCTTAATTATGGCCCCAATGTTCTCTGCCGGATTGAGATCTGGCGAATTTCCCGGCCAGACGTCATTGCCCCAAAATTCGACATTGTTTTCCTTTAACAATTGCTGAGTCGCATTTGCACGCATGCAAGGAGCTTTGTCATGAAGAAAGACAGCCTCACCAACCACCAAGACATTGTCTGGATCACTGAGAAATGGAATGACATTCTCCAATAAAATTTTCTCACGGAAATAACTGCCATCCCAGGATTCCCCTTTATCCTTCAAAACCCAATGCAGTTTCTTGGCTGTGAAAATGACGAAAATCCCGATGCAAGTCGGATTGCGAACGATTTGTCGATATCGTTCATGTTTGGCGATGTCGTCGACGTCTTTAGCCCAAATTCGATCGTTCTGGAAATTCGGTTTTCGAATGGCATAAACGAAGAATTCGTCAGATGGCGCCAAATGAAGAAAATCTTCCTCGGTCCATTCAGACAACCAATCGCACAACCAAAGCCGATCTTGAACGTGTGTTTGAGTTTTCAATGGTTTGCAAATGACGTGGAATGGCTTCAAACCTTCTCGTTCTCGATATCGGCCGATTGTCCTTTGATCAACTTGTTTTCCACGAATTTGAAGGATTTCTTGGGCCACTTTTCGGTTTCCTTTTCGTTGTTTGCGACTGCCAGTTGCAATGATGGCTTTGCTTTCTTGGGACAGTTGCAGAGGACGCCCTTCTCCAAATTTTGTGAAACATTCTTGGGCTGTTTTGTTCCAATTATCAGTAACCCAATCCGGATGACGTTTCAATTTGTTTGCAATCCATTTTCGATTGATAAACGTCGCTCCAGCATCGCGAGCCTCTCGAAAGGCAATGCATTTTATTCTGTCAATGATCTTTTGTTCTTCCGAATCGAATTTTCCAGCCATTCTTAAAGCAAATTTAACATTTAATAGCTCATTCAATTCAGTTTTTTATGGGCTTTAAAATGAGGTGTCGCGGAAGTTGTAAACTGCTGTCGATCTTGCTGTGACCCCCTAGGAAAAGGTTATGCCCCGCCCTGTACAACTAATTGCAGCATTATATGATCATATGAGCATGATTTATGACTTTTTGCCAGTTTTGGCAAAAACTCCCCATTTCAACCAATGGGTTTACACTTACGACTTGCAGTGTTCCCTTAATGACCACCATAAACAAATATTGTAAAATAGAATCAAATCACATGGTTGCCCCAACTTATTACCATAACAATTTACTACTGGAACCAGGCCCAATTGTTGTAAGTCAAACACCATCTATACAATCAAATTCAATATATAACACAAAGAATTAAAAATTATTCACATTCTGTATTTGATCATACAGAGTTGAAACAACTTGGATGAAATTCACTGTCAAAACCATGTCCAAAGTAAAGTGAAGTTATCAGAGAATGCATTCTAAACCAGGAGTGTCAAACTGGCAGCCCGCGGGCTGGATGTGTCATGTGTAGGCCATACCCATCCCAGCTCCATGAATAGGAAAAATGTCATGTGATGGCAATATGATGCCACAAGTTTGACACCTGTGTTCTAAACTAAAGACCTTTCTGGAATTTTAATTTGAAGGGTTCTATGGGCAAAACGAATAGATACAAATTGTAAATCATGTCAAGAATTCAAAATTAAAACGATTCAATCATCTCAATTATCAAATTATTCAAAATAATTCACACTTATTGGGGATAAGTGTAGATAGGGCTAATTTCCAGGCTTTTCAGAGGCTTTTATTTTTGAGTAGATGTAGACAGCACTGAGCTGACCTTCAACGATCTCAAAAAGCTACATAGTGTTGGGCTTAAATGGTACCTTTCCACTTCAAAAAAAGGATAGGAGGCCAGACAGAGAAATTGAAAAAAGAAGAAAGCAATGGCAAGACACTATTCCCATTAAAACTACAATGATGTATCCATAAAGTCACCAAAAGTTAAGCTCAATTTGAAGGTGTCTCTACCTCTACCTTTCAAATTTAGGACTATACTAGAAAGCTAATATGTTCACTAAGCTCAGGTTTGCTTGAGAAAACTTGATTAGATTACCACATCTGTAAGGAATGGTCTTAAAACTGCTGTTGGCTTACAACAGGGGTATCAAATTGGCAGCCCACGGGCCGGATGCATCACATGCAGGCCACAACCACCCTGACTCCGCAAGGGCAAAAAAGCGTCATAATGTCATGTGACGCGATCAAGTGTCACACCCGTGGCTTACAATATAAGAAATATCTTCCTAGCTTAAATTCCCTCTGGCAGGTTTACTTCCTAAGAGTCTCCATTCACCATACTGAATTATTAGGTTGAGGACCTAAACATAACCAGGGTACAATGTGCATTTTGCTTCTTTTCTCATAATGATTCTAAGGGATAACTACAAATCCAGAATGTGCCACAACAGAAATAATATACTATATAATGCATATTCATGCATATTGGTAGTAAAGCTGCCTTAACTGTTGACTTCTAATTTGCAGATATTGGCTGTTATCTCAAACCATCCATAAACTAGAGTATTTAGATATATTAGGATTAAAATTCCCACATTTTCATATTACGTGGGTGTAACCACCATATATCTAGAGTGCTTTAGATGGAGGGGACTGTACAACAAGCTTGCCAGATTTAATACACTTGGTATATGAGCCTCATACTGCTCCAATAATTAGAAGTAAACCAGCTGCCTTTATGGTTGGATACATACATTACAGTGTATTTGTTTTTGGTTGACTGTTTTGGCTTAATGTTATATGTAAGCCAGAAGACTATAGTTTATTTCATGAACCTTACTTTTAATATTTAAGACTTACTATTAAGCAAATAGTTAAGTAAACCTATTTACCTATAAGTAAATGTCTATTTAAACCTATAAGTAAATAAGTATATACTTATAAGTATATAAGTAAATAAGTATAAACCTATAAGTAAATGTCTGCAAATTATGTTTTCTCATTATGTAGCAGTCTCTGAAAAGTTCTCTGATATGTGAACTATGTAAACCAAGTCCCCTTCATAATTTAGGAATGTGGAACCTTCTACTGAGTCATAGCACTGGTCTACATAGCCCAACTTTCTGGATACAGCAAGTGAATCAACAAATACTTTTCACTAGGCTAAATAGTTTGGGTAATACATGACTCAATGTGAGAAGCCAACTGTCCCTTTAGCATGTGATGTCATAATACAACACAAACAGCAATAGAAATCTAAAAGGCAGTTTTACCTTTGAAAAGCTAAACTACATTTATCTTGATAAACACTTGGATGGGAGACCCTCAGGAAATCCCATAATTAGGCTAGTTTGGGAAAAGATGTAAAAGCTACCAAATACAGAAGATATCGCAGCGAAGGCTCAAAGGAAACATTTATCTGCCGTAAAAGAAAGCCTTTCTCCATTTGTACCTACGATTTGAAGTCAGGTCTTAAGAATCCAAAGCAGACCCTCTATTACAGTTTTTTTCTGTTACTTTCCCTTATATCAGAGGTGTTCAAACTTGGCAACTTTAAGATTTGTGGACTTCAGCTCCCAGAATTCTCCAGCCAGCTCTGGGAGTTCAAGTCCACAAGTCTTAAAGATGCAAAGTTTGGGGAACCCCTGCCTTATATAAATGAGATCCACTCGCTTTTTGAAACTGTATAATTGTATTTTCCCCAGAGCATATCTAAAATAAATCAATATCATTGCAAAACTAGTTCTTCTGAAGCCATACAAAACTCCCGTCCTGTTATAAAAGACAATCCAGAACTCGCTTCGCACCTCCCCTATGCACGGGGCACATGAAACCGCCTCGCGCATGCGCTTAAGGAGCCCGTACTCTTCCTCAGGCGGGGCGCTGACGCGTTACGCACGGAGGTAGAGGGGCGGCACGCGCATGCGCGTGTAGGCACAGCTGCTGCTGCGGGATCTGGGGCTGCTGGGGCCACAGGCGCCATGTCGGGCCGCTCAGTGCGGGCAGAGACCCGCAGCCGCGCCAAGGATGACATCAAAAAAGTCATGGCGGCGATCGAGCGCGTTCGCAAATGGTGAGGGACGGGAGGGAGGGGTCGTGGGGGGAGGGGTCTGATAAGGGGTCAACCAATCCCCGCCGAATGCGGCCTTGGTGACAGCTAAGCAGCCAACTGGTGGCAGGCGTTTATTTTGGTGGGTGGGGCTTTTGCGAAACGGCCAATCATCTTGTAACAACTGAAGTGGCCGGGTGCGGGGAGCTGTGCGATTTGTAGTGCAGGCAATGGGACCTGTCACATAGTTTAGATTGACGTGACGCTACACCAGTCGAATCCAGGGGAGCTTAAAAAAAAAGAAAGTAAGGAGCCGGGTTGCTATAGGGATTGGCGGGCCTACCTGCAACCGCTTGCCTCATCCAGCTGCTTGGAGGTGGATGCAGACAGGAGGGAGATTTTTGCTTGTTTGCCTGTGTGCCGCGCAAGTTTTGTATGCATAAGCAGGAAGGGGAAAAGGATTTGAGCCCAACTCGATTTTTAAAAAACCTGTAATTTTGTGACGTTAGCAATCTGCGCAATAACCTTGTAAGGTAGTCCAGTAGTAGCATCTCCATATTTCAGACTAGTGAGAATTGAGAATATAGGGGCTCATTAGCCAAGAAAGAAAAACTCCATCTTTTAGAGTCAAGTCTACCACAGAATATGAGATAAGACCCACTATTGAATGTCTTCCTGCCCTGTCTTGGCAGATAGGAATGTCTGACTAATTTGTGTTATGATTCATAAGTCCTATAGCCAATGGATGATTATTTGGGCCAACACATTATTTTCCTTGTTGGAGCTCAGAGTTCTGATAAGGAAAATTCATAATGCGGCTGATATGTCTTTGGGGTCAGTATATGGGAGTTTCCTGGGTTTGGCTCAGACTATATAAGGGAGCACTTGAAATGAACTTTGTCTGATTCACTTCATTGGCAAATAGGTGCAGATACATTTTTTTTAAAAATTGGGTCATACAGATACATGACTCTACAATTGTACCAAAGTGGGATAGAGAAATTAATTTATAACTTGGTTACTGTTTGAAAACAATGAATGGCTTAATTGGGGGGAGGGGAGAGAATAAATTCAGATTCCTGTGGTTTGGCATCAGATGTTTTGGCTGCAAGAAAAAGTGGCTGGGAATGAGCAGTTTATTGTCCAGTTAATGAATATTATGCTTTCCAGTTCCCAAGATTCAGATTCAGATTAATAGAGTTGGAAGGGACCTTGTACGTCATCTAGTCCACCCCTCCGCCCAAGTAGGAGACACCATTTCTAACAGGGCAGTACAGTCTCTTTTTGAAAGTCTCCAGTGATGAAACTCCCACCACTAAAAGAATGGAGCATTCTATAAAGAAGTGAACATTGGTAAAATAGCACCAAAATAGTAAAATAGTTTCTCTTCTAAGTCAGCAGCAAAAGAAAAAGGAGCCAAGCCTGTTAGAACCAGCCTTACTTGAAAAAAATGCTTAAATTGTTTCACACAACATGCTAGACCATAAAACATGGTTTAAAACCAGTAATGGCTAGGTCAGGATTAAATAAATTTCATTCTGTCTTAACATAGTGTGAATGTCATCACAGCAAGGTGTAACATGGTTGATATATTTTGCTTTAGGAAGTAGTTTGAAACCATTTATATGGACTGAATTGTTTTTTTATGTTATGTGAATACAATCACTAGCTACTATTACAAAACTTTAAACATTACTGATGCATAAGTTAAGTTCAACATCTTTGAAACATATTGAACAATGGTAGAGAAGCAATAGTAACAGGATTGCCAAGTATCAAAGGTTATTACTGTAGAAGTTCAGTTTCTTATAGTGCTGGTATTTAAAGCTGTAAACAACTTGAGATTCTGAGAATATAACTTTTTCAGCTTATCTGTGTACTTGAGAACTCTTGTGGTTCCCCCCAATAGCTAAAGTAAGTTTGATAGCTATAGGAAACCTGCAAAAAGATCAGTCTTGCATTTATTGTGAATCTTTTAGTACAGACCAACAGATTATATTAAATGGATTGAAGATACTATTTTGTTTTCAACTATTATTTTTTTCCCTATGGTATTTTTAATGCTGTGTTTTACGGTTCTGGCCTGAGCAAACTCTGACAGTCTTGGGTATATCCCTAACAGGCCTTCCAAAAGCTACCACCACATTATAATTATTAATGAATTAAAAAAATATTAGTCTGAGAAGTTGTTTTATTATCCATATGTAACAACATACATTAAATTAAAATTGTTTCATTTGTGACATGACCCTGCCTTTTTTTTATTATATGGCCCTTTGAACGCCACTCAAAGGCTGAGTATAAAGTTTGGATTCCAAAGTGTTATTTACTCCTGAGTGCAATTCTGAACACAGAGTGCTCCAATTTACCTTCCCCCACAAAGGGTGAGAAGGCATACTAGGTTGTATAATTTCACCTTGGTCTCAGTACAGCTTAAGAAAAAAGCAGAAATCCAATAAAACTGAAATAACTTCACTGTTCACTTAAACCAATCCTGTAAATTGTAGCTGGGGAAGAAGGTTTCTTGACTGTATCTAATCTCATTCATGCTTTGATGCAGGGAGAAGAAATGGGTAACAGTGGGAGACACATCTCTGCGGATATTCAAGTGGGTGCCTGTGGCTGATAGCAAAGAGGTGAGGGATGAGAGCTTCAAGGAACAGAGCCTGCTGGAGGGGGAGGGGCTTGGGCTATTCTCCAACAGGAAGTAAGAACTGGAACACCCCACAGAATGAGCAATATGCTACTTTTTACTTTCCCTTCTACAAACAAAAATACAATCCTTTGGGTAGTCTGACAGGTGTCAGTTCATTTTCAGTAGACTTCCTGCCTCTCTGAAGGAAATTAAAATGAAACATAAATCCCTTCTGCTATGGTATATTTGCAAGGACCATCCTTTCCCAGCTACCTCTATCTGACCCACCAGAGTGGGGAGGCAGAGTATGTTATGGGTCCCCTTTCTTAAGGAAGTTCATATGAAGAAGGGCCTCCTTTGTTGTGGCTCCCTCCCTGTGGAACACCATCCCTGTGGAGATAAGATTGGCCTCCAAATTGATAGTGTTTTGAAAAGCCCTGAAGACATGGTTTTGCCAATGGGCCTGCGGACCCCAAGTGATATAGTGGTTTGTTTGATTGTTATCGGTAGGGAGACAGAAGTTTATTGGTTTTGTATTTAGAGATCTTTATATCTGTAAGTCAGTGGTGGAATTACCCAGAGTGAGTTGAGCAGCCATACGCAGTACATTTTCTAGATAAATGACAACATGGATGTGGGATGAGGAAGGGAGAGCATTATTTAAAGCCTTCTTAATTGATGATAGCAAAACTGTAGCTTTCATGCTTAATTCTTCAAAGACATATCACATTCCAGATAAGGAGGCCTTGCTTTCCTCATGGAGAGTCCTTTGGGTCTATTGGTGGCCTCTGAAGCCCTATCTGCTCCAACTGCTAATTGTAGAGGGTGCATGTATGTGGTAGAGATATTTCTTTTGCACGCTAGCTCATTGCCTTCTTTCTCATTTCAAGAAAGAGAAGTCCAAATCCAGTGGTACTGCTGCTGTCCCAGAACCAAATGGCTATCCAGCTGAAACTGCAGCCAACTCTTCCCTTCTCCTGGAATTCCAAGGTGATTAGACTTCAGGTCTTTCTTGCATATTGATAAAGCAGACAAGACATGGCTCTGCAAGCACTGGCAAAGAGGTCCTTTAAGTGCCTGAGGCATCATTACATAACAGGATCAAGAAAGCAGCATCCCTGTTTCAATCATGGCAAGTCATTGCTAATCAAAGTGGCTAATACTGGGCTAGATGGATCTATCTTTCAAACCGTGTTACGACAATACAGTATTCCGGCATTTAGGCAGGAAAAACCAAATGCACAGATATAGAATAGGTGGTAACCTGGTTTAACTGTGTGAGAAATCTTGGTGGTCCTAGTGGACCATCATTTAAGTATAAGCCAACAGTGTTTTGCAGTCCTACAAGAAATGATAGCGCTGCTCTATACTGCATTAGTGAAGCCACATTTGGAATACTCTGTCCAGTTCTGGGCATAATGATACAAAAAAGATACTGAGAGCCTAGAAAGAGTTCAGAAAGAGAAGGGCAACAAAGATGATAAAGAGTCTGAAGGCTGTATGAGGAACAACTAAGGGATCGAAGTATGTCTATCCCAGGGGTCAGCAAAGTGCGGCTCTGGAACCGCATGTGGCTCTTTCCTCCCTCTGCTGCGGCTCGTCACCGTTTGGCGCCACAATTTTGAGAGGAGCTTCCGGTGGGGAGGGGGGGAGAAGCTCAGTGCACTAGGGGAAGACTCTATGGCAAGGGGAGGGTTTTCCAGTTGTCTCCACAATTGATAGGGCTTTCGGTTATGACAGGTAGATGAAAAAGTACCCCGTGCTAGGAGGAGACTGTATGGTGGGGGAACTGAACTTCTGGTCAGCTCCAGAATTGAACAGGGGGCTTCCGGTTAGGACCTTTGTGGCTCCTGGTATTTTCTTTTCTGTGGGCAACGGGTCCAAATGGCTCTTTGAGTGTTTAAGTTTGCCGACCCTCTGCTCTATCCTAACAAAGAGAAAGATTAAGGATGATGTAATAGCTGTCTTGTGATACTTGAGGGGCAGTCACCAGGAGAAAGACATCAACTTATTTTCCGAAGCAGGTGAGGCCAAGACCAGAAGCAATGGCTGGAAGCTTATCAAAGAGAGATCCAACTTGGAACTAAGGAGAAGTTTCCTGATAGTAAAAACAATCAGTGGAACAGCTTGCCTTCTGGAGTTGGGGTACTTCATAGTTGGAAGTCTTTAAGAAAAAATTGGATAGCCATTTGCATTGAACAGGGGGTTGGAATGGAAGACCTCCAAGGTCCCTTCCAACCTTGTATTTCTATATGCTCACATACTATTGCAAATAATGTCAAGAAAATATTTTGGAGATTTGTGTAACAAATTAGTTGTAGAACCAGAGATCGAAAATTGCTACTCTAATGTAATTTCCCTCTTTCTCCCTAGTTTGAAATTTAGACTGGCTTTGTTTGTCATCAATAGATGTATAGAAAAAACTGAATTTCTGCCTCCAGCTATTGGAAATACTGTTCACTTATTTCAGCAAACTGGAGAGGATCCCTTCAGTCCATAAGTCTTAGAAACTTGAATTTGATTTTAACACAAAACCTCAAGATTCTCATGAAATGGGATTTTGTGTTCAATAGTCTTTATCGCCTTTTAAAGAACTGTAGTAGACCTAAAACCATCCCTTGGTCCTGGCCGTCTCTGTTCAAATATTACACTGACTAGGGAAGGGGATTATAAGTTTTACTTACCCATGGTGTAAAGTAGTATGTCTTAGGGAACAACTCTTTGAAAAATCTGAGTTTTGTTTCAGTTATTATCTTGCAGATATACCTGCAGTGCTACTTCTGATTCCAGTTCACTGAAAAGTCTTTTTTCCTGTCTGGTTTTCCCAGATGAGAACAGCAATCAGAGCTCCCTTTCAGACACCTATCAGCTAAAGGCAGACAGTAGTGCTGCCTCCAGTCCCAGTCCGCAGCAAAGTGAATCCATGAGCCCTAGCCACACTTCTGACTTCCGCACTGATGATTCACAGCCACCCACGCTGGGACAGGAGCCCTTGGAAGGTGAGTCGTTTGGCTAAGGAGTTGTGGCACCACAAAACCCATTCCCATGCATGGCCACTGTGGGAGAACTAAGACAGGCCTGGCATATTATGTAGAATTCCTGGTAAGGGGCTTCCATAGTAAAGGCATACTATCCTTGCTATTTTCAACTTCTGCAGAGTAAACCTTGAAGTGTCATTGACCCTTTTTTCCTGTTAACTTTCAGAACCTGCTCTCCCTCCATCAGAAGTAGCTGATGAGCCTCCAACCCTCACAAAAGAAGAGCCAGTAAAACTCAAGGCTCAGGTAAGGCCTACGGAATAGGCAACAGCTTCCTAAGGCAGATTCAGAGACACACTCGTTAGCAGCATGCAGTATTAATATTCAGACATTTCTGTCTGGACATTCAGCTACAAAATTCCTAGCCAGGCCATGAATTTTAATTGGAAAGTTGATTAGCTACGGTTGTTTTCCATGTGTTACAATCTAAAATAAAATCTCTGTCATGTCCAGCTTGATTCCTAGCATCTTGATGGATACAGCCATCTATCTCTCTTAGTAATCTGTCATTGCCTTTTTCTAAGATGTTTTCACTACTTCTCAGGACAGCCTAGTCTCCCAGGTATTCCCTGGACTTCTTCCATCCACGTACTAAGCAGGTCCAGCCCTGCATAGCTCTCCAGGTCAAATGCAGTCCTTCAGATGTTCCACTTCTGAGATGTAGCTTAATCAAGAGTGGCTAAATAACACCCTTCTGCAGCCTGTGCTTTTTGGGGGATAAGCAAGGAGTGGGGAGAAAGAAAAGTCCCTTAAAAATGACTTTGCAGATCTGGCAGGCAATTATTCTACTGAAACCACTAAGGCAGGGGTCCCCAGCCCCCATGCCAAGGGCCCACTACCAGGCTGAGGCCCATTCAGAACTGGGCCATGGCAGCAAGGAAGCACATGTGTGCACACAGCTCCACTTGTGCACACAGCAGGCTGGTGAGTATGGAACCATTCCTTCCCCCTCCTCCCCCCACTCTGCCACTCAACAAAACCGGAAAGTTTGGAGACTGCTACACTATGGGTTTCCTCCGACACAGCAACAACAACAAATTAAAAAAAAAACACTGGCAACTGATGATGTAATTGCAAATCAATATCCTAGTAGCTTCTAAGGCTGAAGCCTTCAAAATATACTGGATAGGATTTTTTAAAAAAATCTTTTGTTGAACTGAGCTTTTTTTTTTTTAGCAAAAAACTAAAGGATTTGAAGGCCCTGCTTTGGTTCATCTATAATAGCTCCACAATAGCTCCTGTTTGGGAGATCCAAAAGGCAAGGAAACATAAGATTTTCAGAAGGGCAAATATCCCTACATTATGACAGGTACCATGTATTGAAGCACTAGACGACAGTCACATCTTGGCCACATATTACACTTTGTATTCTTTGGTTACTATAAACATGTAGCCTTAAAATAGAAAAGAAACCATGTTTAGCAAAGAGACTGACAGATCCTGTGGTACAAAAACAATAATAGAGTCATACACACATTCTTGATAGTCCTATTCAAATAAGAAAACACTTATTTGCTTCCATTCTCAAAAGGGATACAGACCCTTACACAGCTCCATAACCCTGACTCTATGAAACCCCACACCATTCCTGGGTTGGTGATCCTCCTCTTAGCGAAAGTCAGATTATAAAATAAGTAATGGCCATTTGAATATGGAACCTTTCAGGGATTTGTATTTCTCAGTGTTTGCTCCCTGCATAGATAGAGGACCTGTCACTCAACAAACCGTAAATGCTGAAATTGAAGCAAGACCAACATTGATTCCGTATTTCTCAATCCTTTCTGCGATGGACGAGGAACTGATTCTTGGAGTATCTGCAATACTGCAGCTGGACAATCTTAGTGCAGGACAGTCCCAAACCCAAAATATGCATAGTAATCTCAAATATCCAAAAAAAAATCATCATTTTGAACCTCAGAGGCCTTGTGTCTTTTTACTACCCTGAAAAAAGAGAGACTTACTTAGATTATCGTGGTTTTAGTAACTGCTTTACACAGTAGGTGGCAGCATCAAACCAACTTTGGCTGATCTCAGAAAAATTAAGCGGATAGTTGAGGATCAGGAAATCCCAGAATATAAATTAATCTAGGAAGTTGAAGCATCCCAGAAGAAGATGGTGGCCAACAACTTTTGTAATACTGGCAAGAATGCAAGGTACAAAGTTCATGTTTAGTCAGAAGAGGGTATTCAAAGCACATGAATAATGTTCATAATGTCCACATTTAGTTCAGAAAATCTAATTATGTACTTCTGGACGAACCTCATTTGGGAAAGGGGTATGGTCACATCATTGGAAGTACTTCCACATTCATGTCAGCATTGTAAAACAGGTTTTGTTCACTTTCTACACAGGTAATCAGGTTACATCCCTATTGGAACAGAATTTTTGTTGTTAGGTGAAGCATTCATTAGGCAAAACTTTAATTAACCTTGGCACTTCCAAGTAATCCTGGCTCTGGTCATTAGGCCAAGACTCACCATTGCTAGGTCAGAATCCAGTGTTTCTCCTGCCCTGCAATACTTATCTATGCTTCAATTCACCTTGCCCACCTACCTCCTCTCCTATCTCTGGCCTTTTGGCTGTCCAGTCCTCCCCCACTGTTCTCTACTGCCCCCAGATGACCTTTGCTATCCTCCTGCTGTTGCTGACAAGGTGGCAAAGGTCATCTGGGATAATGGGGCAGCAGAGGCAGGAGAGTGGAGGACAGCCAAAAGGGCAAAGATGAGGGAAAACAGACAGGTGGAAGGAACTGTAATGGACCTTGATGTCATAATTGTGCGCAGGCTGCCAACCATTCAAATTTTGATCGTACGACTGGGGTATTGCTGAAATCTCAAGGACCATTTAACTAGCATTCATTCAGCACCACTATAACTGAACAGTCGCTGAACAAATGGTCATAACCAAGGATTAACCTGTATTGACAACCCAGCTAACCTTTTTTCTTTCTTTCAGGTGAACGGAGGAGAGGAAGATTCTGGGGCACCTCCACTTAAGAGATTTTGTGCAGATCAGAACTCCATATGTCATGCAACCTCTGAGAGCTAGTCAGTCTGCTTCATCCTGTGATGCAGTTGTCTTCAAAACTCCACCTGCCCCTCCCTCTCAAAATACCAATCTGTTTGAAAGTTGGTATTCTTCTCCACCTCCGTGTTTCTCTCCTGTGCAGTGTCCTCCAAGAATCAACCTGCTCTTTCCATAACCTCTCCAGATGAAACTTTGCTCATCCTGTGTTAAGATTTGTCCCTTTTGTGCAATCTCCTCTCAGCCACATCCTCTTGACTTGCACGCTTAAGGAATGAGGTGGTTGCAACCTCTCTTGTATACTTTTTATTTATCCTCTTTGTGGGCTTTGGGGACTGCAGTTAAGGAAGTTCCTGTAAGAAAGGAGTTATCTGCACTTAACAGGTAGCTCACAAATCCTTTCCTGTCCTTTCTCCTCCAGACAGTGAAGGATTCTCTCTGGAAGTGAGTCAGGACCTGGTGGAAGTCTGCCTGGGATGTTGTGCAATAGTTGTGGGGTTAAGCCATTAATGCTGGAGGGAGCAAAAACTTTCCCCTCCAGGGAAGGATAATGGTGCTGCAGCTAAGAAGGTGTTCTAGGAAGTGAAGGCTGGGCTGCAACTAGGTGGCTAAAGGGCTCTCCTTTGCAGTCTGGCAAACGTGGACCTCAGAGTGAAGAATAACTTCCCAGGTACCAAAAGGGCATTGTCTCTGAGCAGCCCTTCTCAGGGGTGGAATAGCCACCTAGCACAGCTAGCACCAATCGCCCGGCCCTCTCTAGTCTCTGCGGACCTGTCCTCCCCATCACAATCTGCATGTGGAACTGACTTCATGATCAGGGCCCTGCTGCCATGAAAAGTGCTGGCCACGCAGGGAAGAAAGATATTTTAGCACTGAAGAGAATATTTTTAAAATTAAACTATTTGAAATAGTATATGTGTGAGAAAGTGTATTTGGGGGCAGTGGGGAAGATATTCACAACAAGAAACAGGATGGCTGGCATAGAAGTCCTCTTCCCTATTTGCATGGGAATCATGACACAAACCTAGCTTGACAGCATCCTTTTTTATGCATTTCCCATGATTTTGCCTTCTTCTAAGTCCTACTCCATTCATGAAACAGGATTAAATGGTGCTTAGTTGCGCTGACAAAAAACTTTTTTTTCACCATTGTTCCTATACCATAAAGTGATAAATGATTAGGTTTTCTCACCCATTACCTTGTATATTGGGACGGTAGTGAATGGGGAAGAATATACTGTAGTATGAACAGGATTGGGGTTGATTAGCAAGGGGAACAATACATTTCATGTAGGTCTAATTTTCTGCCATCTCCCAAATACATTTATTTCAACTTAGAATTGAAGAAAGCTTGAAGAGTTTTGTTAGGGAGGGTTTCATGGAATATTTTCCTGGAACTGAGTTTGTCGATCAGAAAGGTCGGCAGTTCGATGGTTCAAATCCCTAGTACAAGTCTCTTGTGTGAGCAGGGGGTTGGACTAGATGATTTCCAAGATCCCTTCCAACTCTGTTACTGTTACTGAGAGCACAAGTCAGTCCATAACTTCAAGGATTGCCACTGCCACATCTAAAGCTAGAAGAATGTGAGGCAAATGTAACCTACAGACCTTAATGCAATTAAGTCAAGAAAATGTCCCATTTAAATTAACAATGTTTGAAAGTACTGAATACTACTAAGTTTGGGGGGGGGATGTGGACAGCGCTACAGCATTGAAAGATCATGGTCTTCAAAGAAATTCCTCTCCAGAGTACTTGCCAGATAAATGTGATGTTCAGAACCCAAGCCCAGCCATCATATAGCAGCTTTTGCTTTTAAAGGACAAAAGGCATAATTTATGTTAAGATGATAGTAAGGCTACTTGAGACAATTAAAAGGCCCTCTTCTGACTATTAGTAGGTACAAAAGGTTGGTTTCTGAACTGAATTATCTTGCTCAAGGATGGCATTCTGAGGAACTGAAATGCCATCTCCGCTCTTTTTAGGATACTGCCATTATCAAGTGATGGAATGTAACTCTTGGTTTTTGCTTAGAGCCTGGCCAGATTGTCCCATCTATATGTCTAAATAGTTTTTGCTGACAGCCTATGACCAGTTGCTAGATAAATGCCCTTATGCTTCTGATGCAGATAGTGCTATTTTAAAGATAATCTGGCAGACTTGGCCTCTGGATCTCTCTTCAGAGATCTAAAAGTATTACTGCGATGTATGATGGAAAATGGCTTTCACAAGTTGCCTCCATTGCATTTGATGAAGACCAAGGAAGAAGAGAGGATTGACACATTCTCCAAAGCATCCACTCCCAGATGGCAGGGCAAGAATTGGAACATTGTTAAAGAATGACCATGAGATATTTTCTTCCAGAACAGTTAATCAATGGAATAGCTTGCCTCCCAATGTTGTGAATGGTCCATCATTGGAGGCTTTCAAAAATAGACTGGAGAAACATTTGACCTGGATGTATATGGTCTTCCACCTTGAGCAGAGGTTTGGACTAGAAGACCTCTGAAGTTCCTTTCAGCCCTATGATTCTATGTTGCACATTATACAAACCAAAACTTAAAATGGTCTCTTCTATGCCTAGAGGGTCTGTAAAAATGATTCTATGATAAATATCCCAAAAGCTCTTTTTGGAGTTTTTTTCCCCCCTTTGAAAACGTTTCCCTTCTCATCCAAAAAGTTTCTTTGGTTCTAACTGACTGATAGAGGATTTCAAAGGGGGAAAAAAATCTCAAAAAAGTCTAGTTGCTTTTTGGAGAAAACCCCTTGGGACAACCATGATCTGGATGATTGAGAACATCTACAGGCGTGTGACAAACGCGTCTTGCAAAACCGCTTCCCTTAATTCTCCCGCGGAGACCCCTGGCTTTTCTCACGGAGCCACTGACGCTTTAGGGGGCTCTTCTTTTCCTATATTTACGTTCAGCGCCATCTTGTCGTTTCCATGGAAAAAGCGGCCTAGTCGAGACGCCGCTGCCTTCCTCTCCCCGTCCCGGGAGCGATGGCGGAGGCGGCTTGGAACGAAGACACGGGTGGGGCTGTCTACCGAACCCGAGACCCCATCCGTAACCTGCGCCTCAGGTTGGTTTTCCCTTCCCTTCTCTGTCGTGAAATGCCCCGAACTCTTCCCGCGTCTCAAAGTTGCCGCTGCCGCCAGTCCGTTACTCCAGTCGCCCTTTTGATTTGCAGCTCGCCTATCGGTGAAACAAGCCAGTCTGGAAAACATCCCGTGGCATCAATATATTGGTTTCCAACAGAGGAAACCAATATATTTTACTCTGTTTTCTAACAGGAAATTGAGCTCTCCCTCTCAAAATTACACCTCAAATGCCCCCTAAACGCGCACAGGCGGCAAATCTCTAATAAGGACTGCCCTCCCCGAGGGAAAAATCGCGGAGTAGCCACTCTAAAGTCCTATATTATTGAAAGGAGTGTGACCGTTTAAAGCTCAATGTACTATATAATAAACCCGATGGGATTTATAATCCACCTCAGGAATGCAGAAAGTGTTTCCCCCCCCCCTAAGTTGGCAATAGCTTGCGTGTATTGGGGTGCGTGTTAAAAGTTGAGTTAAATAAAAGACTAAAATGCAAACTGAGATCTGAGGGCTTGATAACAATGTGCCAAATAAGCAGTCGACAACCACAACATCAACTGACAGTAACAGGAATAAGAATAAAATAAATGCACAATACAAGATGCACAAGTAACTGAGGGTTAGTGTTCCTAATATAATATACCAAAAAGAAATAATTTCAAACATGCTGCAAAATAATTGCAAACATAGTTGCAATGATATAGAAACAGTATGTAGCATTGGGATATAAATAAATATGAATAAAAGTATGAGAAATTACATGCATTTCTATTATAGTTACTCTTATTCAGAGATCTATAATCAGTTTCTCTTAGGGAAATCATTTAATTTTAGATATGTCCGGCAGTACTAATTAATATAATCAAGGAGTCCAACAGTTACTGGATGCAAAATATAAAATAATTTTTTAAACAAAGCAAAATTAATGCTAGAATATGTCTACTATGTGCTGCAAAAACCTAGACAACTGCTAAAAAGCAGTAAATGTTAAGAGTGACTGGTATTCCTTAGCTTGCATATAGTTTTTAGACCTTTACAGTTCTGATTTGATAGCTCTAACTAAAATTAACAAAAGTCTGGCTTTATTGCACTTCTGTGTATAGAGAATCCATAATATCTTGTTTTTAGTCACAACTACTACCAGTAGATACAATCAACAGTGCAGTATTGATGTTACTGTAAAATCAAAGATAATTAAAAAAATCAATCTGAAAATCAGGAAAAGTATATTTAAAGTACAAGTGCTCAGATGGTTAAAAGATAACTCACCCCTTAAAATTACTATCACACCTATATAAAGAATTACAAAAACCCATGCGTATCCAGTCCTGGAAAAATAATAATTTAAGAGGAAAATTGAAACATTTACTTATTGTCACCAATAACGTCTCAGATAATAGAAATAGATATGGTGATATATTTAGTACTGCTGGAAATGTAATAATTCATATTTGGATTATTCAACCATTCTGGAAGATGCCTCACAATAGAATGAAACAGATTTTAAATTCTGATTTTTCTTTTCTTGCAATTGTTTTTACTGTAGAGCACCACATATCTTTTTACAAAGTACACTGAAGTAACATTGTTGGAAGTACCGGTATGCCGCCAATGTCAAAACTTATTTCATATTTTTTAAAAATATATCTATTGACTTCAGCTTGGAAAACATTTATGAATTATAAATCTGCACATAGACTTTGGCTGCAACTGAAGTTTGAATTTCTCTTAAGATCTTAAAATGCTGAGTTCTTTTTAAGTGCCTATAAAGTTAAGGGCAGATTATCTCAGATTAGCTAGAAATTTTTATCTTACTATTTTGACTGAAAAATCTTATTGTAGTTGCCATTGTTAATTTCTAACTTCACCCTATTGATAATTTTAAATCGATTGTTTTGTGATTATCTCCATGTATTCTCTTAATTTAATGTTACTGGTGAAATGTTAGAGGGATGTTTTTCTTAACATTTTATCATTTTTATGGTTTGTAAATCCATTTTTGTGTTGCTCTAGTTACACATCCATATTCTATTCTTAAATATATTTTAAAAGAAAGTAAAAATTTTTTAAAATTCAGATACTTCCCAACTGATAATGTTTAATAGGGACAGAAGTCTTAAGTAGAACAGTTATTTGGAGTAATCTTCCTCTGCTTTCATTTTGCCCCCAAGCAACTGGCTCTGAATGTCACATTCCAGATGTCCAAAAACAATATATTTCTTTCTTGCAGGGTTAAACTTCAGCGGGTTACTTCCACTAGCCTTCTATTACAGCAGCTAAAGCAGTCTTTCTTCCAATCAGGCCAGCAGTTCATTGGCTTGTCAACTTTTGAGCCTTACAACTCAGCAGGTGAGTGCTCTTGGCTGGACTTTAAGAACAATTATTTCTGGAAGTCTGGTCAGGTGTTAAGACTGTTAAAAGTGCAAAGTCTGAGCAGTATAAAACCAAATAATTGAAATATTCACTTTGTACAATATGACCATGGAACCAAGATAAGTTTCTGTACAATTTTGTTTCATTTTTAAATTCACTTTTATTTTGGTGGTCAGGAGATATTATTTACCTTAACAAAACTAATGACCTTGGTCAATGAGATTGTCTGATCTCCCCACAGCAATTTTCTCATTTCCTGCATTGCTTTTCTTGTTAAATCGCCAAATTTAATGCCCCATGATTTGTGCAATGATTTAGTGTGGCTAACTCCTAAGTTTTTCTTGTCTTTGGCTTTGCTTCTGAATATAAAGACATTCAAAGCAATAAAATAATCATTAGACCTGCCCAGATGTTACGTATATATGTAATCAAGAAAGAAAATAAATTCTGGGAGAGTTGGAGCGTCTTAAGCCATTATTCTTGCCAAGCACACTTTGGAGGCTTGTCTATGTTTCAGGTGGACATTGTCCTGAAGAGGAGAAAGAGGAGGCTGTTATTGGCTGGCAAGAAAAACTATTCAGTCAAGTGAGTAGATGGGATGATTGTCCCACTAATGATTCTAGCAGTTTTCACTGCTTCTGGCAGTGAATTTATTCTTACGTAAGCCAGATATCTGGCTGACCAGTGATCTCCTTCATCCAAGCATAATGTTCTAGCCTCTTGTGCAGACTGATCATGTGCTGTTCTTGCAAATGTATCGTGTGCTGTTCTGCAAATTTCACATGGATATCTCATGGAATGTGTAAAAGTACAAACTTCACTCCCAAAGACTTCTGGATTGAAAAATATGAAACTATAAATCATCTGAATTTCAACAGTGGGCCTACATTTTTTTTCTCAGTCACTCAGGTAAAGATGTTTTATTTCAAATGTTCTTAAGCACCAACCCCTATTGTGAACATTTGGGAGTTTGGGATGCTTCTACAATATTTGAAGAGCCTATACTGCTTTTAAAACAATTATTTCATGTTCAGAAGGAATTTTGTATATCTTTCACACTCAAAATGATTCGGAGGACCTTTGACCACCATCTCTCAGCTGTGACCAGGGGGGCATTTGCCCAGGTTCGCCTGGTGCGCCAGTTGCGGCCCTACCTGAATCGGGAGGCCCTCACAACAGTCACTCGAGCCCTTGTGATCTCTAGGCTGGAATACTGTAACGTGCTCTACATGGGGCTGCCCTTGAAGAGCATCCGGAGACTTCAGCTAGTCCAGAATGCGGCCGCGCGAGTGATCGTGGGCGCACCACGGTTCGCCCACATAACACCGATCCTCCGTGAGCTGCACTGGCTACCTGTCGATCTCCGGGTGCACTTCAAGGTCCTACTCACCACCTATAAAGCGCTCCATGGTAGTGGATCTGGCTATTTGAGAGACCGCCTTCTGCCAATTATCTCCCTGCGTCCCATCAGATCGCATAGAGTTGGCCTCCTCCGTATTCCATCCGCCAGTCAGTGCCGACTGGCGACTACTCGGAGGAGAGCCTTCTCTGTTGCGGCTCCGACACTATGGAACAATCTCCCCGTGGAGATTCGTACCCTCACCACCGTCCAGGCCTTCCGCACAGCCCTCAAGAACTGGCTAGCCCGTCAGGCCTGGGGATAAGTCTATTTTCGCCCCTCCCGAATGTTGAGTGAATGTTGAGTTTTATTGTTTAATTTACCTTTGTTCACATTTCTTTTTGTACTGTCCTACACTCCCTTTCCTTTGTGATTGTAAGCCGCCCTGAGTCCCCTCAGGGAAAAGGGCGGCCTATAAATGTCCAATAAATACAAATACAAATACAAAAAATAATTCAAAAGAAAACTTTTTGATTATCACTTTAGATATCACAGGTATTTTTCTTGCCTAGTTGAACTCCCTTGAATAGGGAGTCAGTTTAACAGTACTGTACATCATGCTCACAAGGGCTTTTGCCTTTTTACGTTAAATGAAGAAGACAGGCTTCTTTTGTACACTTTCTCCTTCAGGTTTTTAGAGACTAATGACTCAGTCTAATAGGTAGAAATGTTTCGGACTACTTTTGACCTATTTTGTTGAGTTGTAGCCTTGGTGGGACATTCTGTCCAAACTATGTCCCTTTGCTTCTCCCCCATTCTTCACCTTCAGCGGGCCTATTCAGACATAAGAAATTCAGTTGGATATGAGTCCTGCAGAAGTTAGTGGCTTGTTTTTGTGATTTGCTCATCTAACAAGTCCAACTATTTGTTTTTTGCTGGACCTCTGCTTTGCTGATACTGCAGTTCCATGGGTTGAAGATTTTGTAGGGAGGACTTTGTTACACAAGCAACAATGGTTTTTTTCCCTACTTTATTTAGTTTGAGGTTGATCTTTACCAGAATCAGTCTGCCTGCCAGAGCCCACTTGACCGACAATACTACCAGGATATCCTAAAATTGGAAGAGTCCGGGGGTCGAAAGAATAAGCGGATCTTCACATACACAGACCATGACCGCTTCACCAGCCTAGAAGAGGTACCAGCTTTTAACAGAGATGGCGTTGGATACTGGAATGCCTGACCCAGAATCCATTCTTTATGTCAATATGAATGATAGGAAGAGCGGAATTGTTCCTACTAGAAAATATGAAGTAATGTAAAAAAAATATGCTTATAATCATTAAGTAATAATTAATGACATTGTTAATTACAAATATAATTCCTGCCTTAGGGAGTAAAGTCCAGACAGAAAGTAGCATCTTGGTAATCTTGGCAGATTCCTCCAAAGCTAAGACAGGCTTAGATCATTGTTATGTTTGGATGGAAGATCACCAGGAAAGTCCAGAGTGGTTGGTTAGAGTTGGAAGTTGGGAAATATATTGAAAGATTGCAATACCAAATCACTTTCATATTACTGCCAAGAAAGCATGTAATTAGCAGGTGTTCAATTCTGGAGCAGTGTTTCTCAACCTTGGAAACTTTAAAGTGCTTTCCCTTGATGGGCTGTCACTGGAGCCTTTGCTGTCTGCTTTGTACCAAAAATACTGCAAAAAGATATTTCCCTGGGTTTTGAATGGAACCTCTTAGCTCACATTTTTCTTTTTTAAATGAGTATAACAACCTCTCTTCTTACATTCCAGCATGGTCAGAAAATGACCACTTCTGATAAGGAAGTGCCTTCGTATTTGGCAGAAATGATGGCTAATGTGAGGAGGAGGAGACAAGAACGGAGGCCAGTGTAAGTGCAGCCACGGACATTGCTTTTGCTGTACAAATCTCTTGGTCTGGGGGATGATTTTGATCCAACCTGCCAAAGCAGAAGGAAACCTGCTTCACTATAAGCAACAGTCTCCTTTGACCCTCTTGGCAGAGAAGGAAACAGCCTGAAATCCCGAATTATCACCTGGCAGCCCTCAGAAGAATTCATCAAGAACAACCATGTCCTTAATACTCCTGTGCAGACCATGTATATTATGGGGGACCTAGGACCCCAAGGCAAGTAAGTTTCTGTGCACCCAAGCTTTGCAGCCCCATTGTTTTTTTCTCAGCACCCCCCCCAATGTTCCAAAAAGTGTTTGAAGTTGAACAAAAGTCATTAGCACTCCTTGATACAGAACCAAAGGTGATAGCTGCATGAGAGCAGTGTCCCGCATGGCTCAAGGTTGACTCAGCCTTCCATCCTTACGAAGTGGGTAAAATGAGGACCCAGATTGTTGGGGGCAATATGCTGACTCTGAAGCCGCTTAGAGAGGCGGCTATAAAGCACTATGAAGCGGTATATACGTCTAAGTGCTAGTGCTAAAGTGGCACAGAAGCTCTCCAATATTTCAAGACCATCTTCTATGTTTTAGGGTTTCCCTTTGGTCTTGGATCTGGGGTTTGCATAACATTGCTCTATAATATGTTCAGAAACACCTGGATTTATCTTGTACTGCCAGTATTTAAGCCCTGAGAAGCAGGTCATGTTTTAATAATGATTTCTACGTAGGCTTGGTTGCAAGGAGTACGAGTATGTTCTCTGCATGATCAAGGTAGATGGCAATGGAGTCATCACAGTCAAGCCAGATTTTACAGGCACAAAAGGGCCTTACAGGTGAGCAGCATTTAGAGCTCTTTGATCTTCAAAAATGAGTTGGAGTCAAGGGGCAATTGCATATCAATTGTACAGATCTTTTCTCTGAGTTGGGCTGTGTTGTTTGGCTCCCTGAAGGATTGAGCTGGAAGGAGAGAAGCGGGAAATGTGGAAATTCACTCTGGAGAATGCATCGGCCACAGTGGAAGAGAAGGAGCAAGCACGGGAACAGCGTGTCTTCAAGGATGTAAGAACTCTTATCTTTCGCTCCTAAGTGGGGTCTAAATTTGTAAAAGGGTATATGTCTTATTTTCTGACTGTATGTTTCATTCCTTAGTTGTACAGCCGACATAAAGAGTATCTCAGTGGACTTGTTGGATCTGACTTTGAGATGGTAAGTGACTTCTTTTTGCGCTAGACGTGTCTGCTTTACTTTGTAGCTGTTAACTCTAATCTTAACTTGTTTAAAACAGAACCTCAGAACCTCACAGTCTGGTTCTATTTTTAGTGGAGAGTGTCAGGTTGGTGGAATTTGGAGTTCTGCTTTGTAATGCATTACCATAACATTCATGATTAGTTACCATTATTTGAAACAAAATTTTGATATGATTTGAGCTGATAGGTAAAGTTCCTGCAATTTGCAGGTTGTATTATAATAGTGATTTTCCTGGAGAGAGAAAAATTGTACTGCTGTTTTCTTCTTAGTCCTTTGCTCACCATGCAGATTTCTCATACTAGTTATTGTTTAATTGAGAAACCACTACTGAAAATTAAATTGTGCTTATGCATGCCTTAAGTATTATAAGGAAGCTAGCACTGTTGATGTTGGCTAGTCCTTGGATGGAGAACCGCATTCCTGAGTCATTGACAGACTGAGAAAAAAAATATTCTGGGGTACAAAGGCAAGCCACTTCTGTAACATCGTTAAAAATTACATAGATAAGCCATCAGGAACCAAGCTCAACCAAGGATATTTTTAATCTTTGAATCTGAAGCACACTGACAATAGAATCTCAAGTCCTGAATTTGTCCTGACCCACCACCTCTGTCATCTATTCATCACATAACCTTTGAGATGTCTCCTGTTTCATTGACCATCAAAAAACCCTTCCATCCCTGTGTTCATAAAATCAAGTAATAGAAGAGGTAAAAATGAGAACTTCCTTCCACAAAATGGTTAGCTGCTATGTGTAAATTACTCTTTGTGCAATAAAGTCATCAAGATGCGTATTAACAGGCACCAAGTTAGAAATGACCATGAGTTCTAATTCTACTTTTGGCATGAAAGCCGGCTGGGTGACTTGGACCAATCAACCTAACAGGATTCTTCCTGTGGTGAAATTAGGAGGAAGAAGGTATGTTAGATCTGCTCACCGCCTTGAGTTATTTATAAAAATAATAAAGGTGAGATATAATTAAATAAATTAATGTCTCTGGCTTGGGGTTTTGCACCCGATGTTCCCCTTCTAATATATATAGAGCCAAGGTGGCGCAGTGGTTAAATGCAGCACTGCAGGCTACTGCTAGATCAGCAGGTCAGCGGTTCAAATCTCACCGGCTCAGGGTTGACTCAGCCTTCCATCCTTCCGAGGTGGGTAAAATGAGGACCCAGATTGTTGGGGGCAATATGCTGACTCTCTGTAAACCGCTTAGAGAGGCCTGAAAGGCCTATGAAGCGGTATATAAGTCTACTGCTATTGCTATTGCTAAATATATAGTTGCTTTATATCAGATCAACCCTTTGATTCCTCCAGTCTAGATTAATTAAGTCTGATGAGCCAGCAGCTCTTGGGCACTGGAAAACTTTTCAACTGCAATTTTTCTGCTGGGTAACATTCATTCTTTCCTCTTGCAGACTGCTCCTGGTATTTTCCGACTCTTTGTTAATGGTGAAATAGGTAAGATAGCTGTTTATTCCACATTCAACCCAAGATTGATCCCCAGGCACCTAAATCAATACTAAGGGTCAAACTGTAATTGGAAGCCTACGCCTGCCCTATGAAATTGAGTAGAGGAAATTGTGATCCTGCTAACTGATTTGTACCTCTCATCGTTCTGTAATTAATTTTGTGGTTTCCCTAATATTGCTTTAGGTACCTTTTTGCTATTCAGAAAAATGACTAACTTTTCAGTTAGTAAGCGATCTAGAGCTGTGATTGTAACTAAAATATCCTACAAGTTTGATTAGCCAACTCATTCAGGTTTTGTTATAAACTCAAAATCTCTTTAGCAAGGTGTGTGCATCTTCATTGGATTGGACAGCTTGGTTAAGAATAAGAGAAAAGGTCCAGAGAATAAGGCTTTATTACCATGTTTCCTTTTCTTTCCTAGTTTCCGCCCAGGGTTACGAATACAACAATCTGTACATACATTTCTTCTTGGAACTGCCCAGCTGTGAGTAGTACAAATTGGGCCCTTAGGATTGGGAGAAAGATGTGATATGGCATCTACCACATAAAGTAGAAATGTGTATCCTCCTAGAGAGTTGCTTCTAGCAAAGAAATAATTGAAACTATACAGGAATTCATAAGTCTTCCCACAGTAAATCAAGCATATCCTTGAACCTACCCTCTTGTTATTTGAGGTTGTGCATTTCCCAAAGCTATTTTTCTCTAAAATCCAGTCTTAAAATACTGATGGACAATCTCATGATGAGAGCCAGAAAAAAATCATGTCTCCCTTCTCTATCTCATCACTTATCTACCTGTTGCATCGCACACTTCAAGATCACAAGCATAACAGAAATATGGCTAATAAAATAAGCTAGCATTACTTTTATAACGCTGGAGTCATTTTAATCCTAAGTGTGCATGATTCAAGGTGAAGAAAAGAAAAAGGATCAAATAATTTAAAGCTATGTACAGTATTTTTCCATATTGTTCCATATTAGTATATCTGAGAGAAATTCTAATGGTTTTTTGGGGAGGGGGGGGGAGACATACAGGTAGTCCTTGCATAATGAGCAGTTGCTTAACGACCAAAGTTACAAAAATCCCCTGGAAAGGTACTTAGGACTCGATTGCAGAGTTCCAACTGCAGCATGTACACACACACACACACACACACACACACACCTAATTTCATTTGGGAACTAGGCTACTGGCTCACATTTATGGCCATTTTTAGCATGCCCATGATTTTTAGCATTTTTGCTGTGGATTCATTTAATCACCCTTGCATTTGCTTAATGATCATCACATAAAATTGGGCCTGGTCAATATGGTGGACCCTAATTCCAGGCTCAATTACAGTCATTATGTCAGGAACTACCTGGTATGCAATGAACAGGTGTCTGGTTTTTTGGAGCAGAGGTTTTGTGCTTTAGCTACTCATTAATCTTGCTGTCTTCTCTGCAGTACTAAAAGCTTCTATTTTCTTTCTAGATTGGTCGTGTCCCCCATCTCAACTACTCTCTGGAATAACACAGACTTGCACTAGCAAAGTACATGGCAAAGTATGTTTAAGATGGTTCCTTTGTGAGGGAGGGGAACTATTTGCAGAGGCACAGTGTTTAATGCCAGTTTTTGGGGTTTGAGGCACATTTTTCTTTCCTACTTTGAGGAATAGCAACCTTACATGACTCAGGAATGCAGTTCTTGCTGTGCATTTTAGTTTTCTGATACTCCTAATATTTCAAAGCCAAGTTTTAGTAGAACCTTCTTCAACTTACTCCTTTAATTCTTAAATGTATTATGCTGCCAAATTATTGAGATTTCTTAATGATTTCCATTAAATTTCATTGAACCTCAGTTGGCCCATAAATTCTCACAGATTCAACTGGAATGCCCAGGGGATAAGAATTATGAGACTTTTTAGTCTAGGATGGTCACTAGAATCACAATTGTAAAATGGGCAACTATAGAAAATGATGTAATTTTTAAAAAGATAAAAATTAAATCTGGAGAACAGATTGGAGAAGATCTTCAGCATGTAGACAAATATTTGTGGGGAGGGGGGGAACCTCCCTTGCTTTAGGGTCTATGTGAATTCTTCAGTGTTGGCACAAAGTCAGTAGAGTTGATTCTATTGGTCTAAAGATTAGACTTCTCGAGCATCAGGGAACACATGCCTCTGTCATTTGGAGACAGTTGCATAGCTGTTGCAGTTATACACCTGCGAATCCTAAGCTTACCCATCAATCTTTTTACAGCATATATATGTAGCAACCCCTAGGCACAGTTGCAGGCAACTCTGAATCAAGCTTAAGAGCTATCGTGGCTCAGTGTTTAAAATGCAGTACTGCAGGCTACTTCTGCTGACTGCCAGCTGCCAGCAGTTTGGCAGTTCAAGTCTCACTGGATCAAGGTTGACTCAGCCTTCCATCCTTCCGGGGTGGGTAAAATGAGGACCCAGATTGTTGGGGGCAATAGGCAGACTCTGTAAACCGCTTAGAGAGGCCTGTAAAGCACTGTAAAACAGTATATAAGACTAAGAGCTATTGCTATTGCAGCATATCTCTCTTGAGGGGATATTTGTTGGTTTTCTTATCCCACACACAAATACACAAACCTACACACATGGTTGTTCTGTTCCCTGCTACTCCATGTAAAAACTGATGCTACTATTTTTCATTCCTAGGATAGGGTGGCTTTTTTTTCCTTCCCATTTACCCTGGAGATGTTCTTCACCCAAGAGGATGACTTGGAAGGTGAGTCATGCCATTGTGTATGAGAAAGAAGTTCAGAAGTGGTTCTGCTCTAATGGATTTCAGGTACCGTATTTTTCAGAACATAAGACGCACTCTTTTCCCTCAAAAAAAAGGCTGAAAAATCTGGGTGCGTCTTATACACTGACTACAGCATTTTTTGCCTCCCAAAACCCTGCCCCCTTCACCAAAATGGCCGTGCAGAGCCTGTAGAAGGCTTTCAGAGAGCTCCTGGGAGCTGGAGAGGGCAGAAATGAGTGAAAACCAGGCCGTTGTTTGCTCAATTTTGCCTTCCCCCCCAGCCCCCAGGAGTATTCTGTAAGCCTCCTAAAGGCTATGTGTGCAATTTTTTTGACAAAAAACGGGGCCGTTTTTTGCTCGTTTTGGGGAGCCCCCACCCCCCCAGGAACACTCTGCAAACCTAAAGGCTATTCATGCCTTTTGGGGGAGGGGGGGAACAGGCTTGTTTTTGCAAAAACCGGGCCATTTTGGGAGGTTTGCAGAGTGCAAAAACTTTTTTAAAAAAATTTGCCTCTTTAAAACCTTGGTGTCTTATACTCCAGTGCATCTTATACTCCGACAAAATACGGTATTTTGTCCATTGGGGGGAATTGATTGGCCTGTCACGTTGGAGACAGAGGGATTTCATTTTATGTGATGTAATTTTCTGGAACATTCTCTACGTTATGAAGCCTTTGGGAGGTATACCACTATTATTACTACCCTTAAGATTGTTAGAGACAAACACAAAATTCTATTTAAAAATTGAATACATGTTAAAATTTAATTACAGCTAAATGTAATTAATATGATCATTCTCCACTTATATATTCACTCACCCTCTCCCAATATTAAAAATTACAAATTAGTTACAAATTTTGGAGATTTCTCAGAACTGAAGCCATGGTTTCAGGGGACTATAGGCAGCCTTGACACCTCCCATTGTACACTTCTGCTCTAGAAAAAACATTGTACAGTTGTATGGGCGAGGCCTGCAGAAGAACAGGAAGTGTTGCCTAGCTTGTATTCATTTCAATGAAGACTTGCAACTGTGTCAGAGGATTGTGCCTCTGAGCAATGGTTTATTCTGATTGTAGTGGAAAACTATTGCACTAGATGACTTGCAACACAAGTGTCAAACTCGCCATGTCACATTGCTGACATGTGACATTTGGCAACATTTCCCCCCCTTCACAGAGCTGGGGTGGGGGTGGGGTGATCTGTGCGTGACACATCTGGCTCACGGGCTGCCAACTTGACATCCTGACCTACAAGGTCTTTTCCAACTCTGTTAATCTGTTAAAAACCATCCCCTTGATCAGCAGAATTGCCCTACTGTTTATCCTGGAATAAAACATGACATTGATGTGAAACTGGCTGGTGTCTTATTCACTATCTTCCTTCCTCTTATAGGCTCCCTCCCTGAGTGGCCTGTCCTATACTTTGAGGTTCTTTCCTTGGATTTCTGGCATAGGTACCGTATTGAAGGCTATGGCTTTGTAGTGCTGCCAGCAACGCCAGGTAAAAGACAGTGCTAGAACTGAACTTGCATTGGTGCAACTCCTGGAGCAAATTTATTGATATTAATTTAGTTACTTGATTTACCTCATATAACCACTTTTATGGGACCCTTGAGTGATTTACATGGAAAAAAAATCAAAATACATTTTTATTTTTTTACTTGCCTCAAGTAGTGTATGTTCATCATACATTTTAGTACTAGATGCTCTTCTGATAACTGTAATTTGAGAAAACTTTCTTATTTCCTTAACTGCTGGAATTCTGGGAACTCCTTTTAAGATGGCACACTCTTAGCACTTAAGATGGCAAGCTTATAATAGATACTCTCTTTATCATGCCTTTCTGTCATTCTCCTAGCAGACTCACATTCCTACTGATTGGTGAAATTTTCTGGGTGGTTTGGGGCATTTATCCTTTGCTTAACATGCAACAATTTTGTGGGGGAAAGGTAGATGATTTAAGGTTTGGAAAGGATTGTCTTCCTTCCATTCAAATGGGATAGTATATCCTTGATAGAAGATTAATGCACCAAGTGATGTGAACATCGCCTGTCTTCACTGCCAAATGATGGGCAAATTTGTTGAGTTTGTACATTGTGCTAAGCTGTAATGTGGTTGTTTGGGTTTGTCTTAGTATGATACAAACATAGTATTGTGTTATATAAACCATGATTTATAGTCCATAAGCCACCCACAGTCACTCTGTGTCTGAGATGTCACCTAATCCAGCAAATGTATAAATAAATGCACTATGGCATCTTGTACGTGCCATGAAAATCCAGCTTCTCTTATTTATTGTTGAGTATCTCTAAATTTTCCTTTGCTTGAAGTACACAGTTCCCAGGTCTTGTATTTCACTGGAACTTTTATATCATGATCTCAGTGGCTAACATTGGTTGTGTGCATGCATGTTCTGAGTAGCCTTTTGATTTTTCTCCCCCCATATCTCTGGCATCAATCCCGTTCAACCCGATGATTCAGGAGTTCACACTTTGTCTGTTTCTACATGGCGTCCTGTGGAGTTGGGCACCATTTCAGAACTACGGAGGTTTTTCATTGGAGGATCTCCAGAGCTTGAGGATATAACCTACACCAAAGTGCCAAGTACTTTCACAGTGAGTGCCTGCCTCCCTATGCCCACCCATATTTTCTGCAAAGAATTTTGGTTCAGAACTTGGCACATTTATGGAGAATGAAGGATGAAAACTCAGATAAGACTTCCTCTAAACTGATGCTTATCTTCTGTGCAGGGTGATCGTCTCAGCCGTTTAGGTTTTCGTTCTGAAACAACAGGGAGCGTCACTTTCCGGCTGAACTGCCTGCAGCAGTCCAAGTAAGATTTCCTCTTCAGTAGAGAGAGAATTTCTGGACATTGAGAACATGCATAGGGAAGAGAATCTTTTCTTCTGTATTTAAAGAAATTTCAGCAAAAAGCGGCTTCCATTATCAGCTTGGTTATCTGCCTTTAGATTCAAATGCCTAATTTCGATATTCACATTGATACAGATGCAAACATAAGGAAGCACATACATAGTGCTTGCTTAGTGATCACTTATTTGAAGTTGCAACAACACTGAACAATAGTACTTATGACTGGTTCTCAAAGTTTAAAAATTTCAAAATTATATGTTTAAAACTTTTTTCTTGGCAGAGCTTTTCTGGAGTCCAGCTCCATGAAGAAACGCATGCAGAGTGTTCTGGATCGACTAGGAAACTTCAGTCAGCAAAGTTCCCTTTATAATGTTTTAGGTAAGGCTTTTGACACAGGAACAGGTATGATTTTTTTTTTGCGCAAAGCAGAACTATTTTGGATCTTGGTCTTTACAATTTCCCTATCAGGAAAGATTGCAATATTTGAGCTTTTTTAGTCTAAAAAGAAGGCTGATGAAAGGGGACATGACTGAAACGTCACACAACTATGCATAATGCAGTTAAAGTGGACAAAAAGCTATTTTTCCCTTCCCAAACTTCTATAACCAGAGGTCACCCAATTAAATTGACTCCTGGGTAGACTAAAGGAAATATTAATACATAATTAAATTTTGGAATTTGCTACTGTGAGATATGTTGTTGGCTATCAACTAAGGTGACTTCAGAAACAGTTTGGATCATTTCATGGGAATCCAAGGGGCTAATGATTATTAGCCTTGATCACAGTGTAATTGCTTTAAAGGCCATCTGCTGGGAAACTAGTGGACTTTCTTGTGTCCTGAGTTGGCCACTGTGATAAGAGACTGATGTACCAGGGGTCCAATCCAGCAGGGCACCATTTTTATTCTTAGGATTCTCAATGGCCATTTTATGCATTTTAATTCTAAATTGTTTCATCATTTAATTCAATGTATGATAGTTTCTTTAAAAGCTCAGATTCACAGGTGGTTATTCATTTTATTAAATATGAACATATCTTCTAATTGAATATTGTTTTAAATTATCTTGAACATTAGAATCATTTAAAGAGGATTGTATTTTTACCCATTTAATGAAAAACATATGATATCTGTTTCTTACTTGCAAAACTCAGATTTACAGAGGAATACTATTTTTTATATTTTTTTAAAGTTAAAATAACTTTGTAGCCCCCAGGTCTTTAAAAAAATATAGAATAAAATATTTGTTATTCTGGATGGTGTGTCAGAATAAGGCAGTAAGGGAAAGTCAAAATCATTGTTTTGCTTTTGCACAGTACATTTTCTTTCTCTCTTCCACAGAGGTACTAAAAGACATACTTTCTAGCCTGCATATTATATTCAACTCCTTGCATGCTTTCAATATTTCAGCATGGAATGTTGGTTAAAAGGTCTAGAAGGAAGGAATGGTCAGGCAGGGGAACTAGGTGACTGCACAGGTTGAACCTCCACTTAACTACCATGTCTGTTCTCTTTGTTGCAGAGGCATTCCAACGGGCTCGTCACCGAATGCAGCAAGCCCGAGAAAGCCTTCCTCAAGATTTGATTCGCACTTCAGCCTCTGAAGCTTACAATGATGAAAGCATCATCAAGCAGCCTGCTGTCTTCTAAGATGTTCTCCACCAGTGTTTCTCAGCCACTTGAAGACACATGAATTTCAACTCTCAGAATTCCCTGCCAGCTCTACGCCTTTGGTTCTCACCTCTGCTTTTGCAACTTATGGCAAAGTCCTACACCTCAGTTTGAATCTGGAGATGGGCCATGTCGTGTTGGACATACAGGATGTAACAGAAACCTCAGTTTTTCTCTCTTCACACAAGAGCATGAAATTACAAAAACTTTTTATGCCTTAGGAAGGCAACCATGTTGTACAGTATTTTATTTTGTGCACATAAATGTGTTTTTTACTCAAATGTGTGTATCTTTATATATTCACAGGGATATATTTATACCTATACACACACATGCATGCGCACACAAACACACACAAACACATATTGTATCTGTACTCTGTTTATAACAAAGGACAAGGAACATTTAAAACAATGATATTTCAATATTACTGTTTATTTCTTACTTAAAACACAGAAAGTCACCCTACACAACTTTCTCTTCCAGAAAGCTAGAGAACAAGGATGCTACTGGTACATTGCATCTTCGTCTCCACCCTGTGTCTTCTATGCAAAACCAAAATTGCCTTGACTTGAAGCAAAGAGTGCAGAGTAGCTGGGAGCTGTGGGCTCAATTCCAGGTGGTGCTGCCACCTGTGAATCTCCTAACGACTCATGCAGGGATTGGGGCTGTAAAATTCCTCCTAGCAGCTTCCTAGGATTCTTGTAGGAAGGAAACTGTTCAAAGTTGCTTTCCTGATTTGTTGCTAATCCCCTTAGTGTTTGGACTATCTTCCCTTTTTTTTAGATTCAAATTTTTAATTCGTTTATCAAAATATAAAATACAGAAATACAAAGAAAAATGAAAATAAGGGGAAAATAAAGGAGGGAAAGGGGGGAAAAAGATTGATTTATGACTCTTTGGCACAGTAGAATAAGGTAATAATGTACAAGCTCAACTTTTTACTTTTACATAACATTGTCAACTTCGAAACGGGTGGGGCCTGTCACAGCCATTTTCTCCATTCTCAGCTTGACAAACTTTGTGGGGGAGGAGGGAGCTTTGGAATGTCAGAACAAACATCAACAACTTACTATCTTGTGGGAACCAAGGTCATCCTAGCAAGTGCTGGCCAGAGACTGGAAGAGTCAGAACACGTAACCAGTGACGAGGGTGGGAGCTGTCTAATCTTTAATTATCTTGAAAGCGTGGGAAATAGCCAGAGCTCGTTTGTTCTTCAACTGTGCTGAAACGATGTTCTCAAAGCAGTTCTTTAAGAAAGCTAAAAGTCTCAGAGTTGCTGAATTGGTTGGATTCATTACTCAGAATCTCGACACCTATCTAATCCAGTGTTTCTCAACCTTGGCGACTTTAAGTCCCGTGGACTTCAACTCCCAGAATTCCCCCAGCCAGCTCTGCTGGCTGGGGGATTCTGGGAGTTGAAGTCCACAGGACTTAAAATCGCCAAGGTTGAGAAACACTGATCTAATCAACAAAGCCCAAAATCAAAGTTTAATTTTTTTCCCACCTTGACCACAAAGCCCAACACTGGTTACCAAGTAGAAACAAAGTTAATTGTATTCTTTTCTCTAAATCAAAGTAGTCAATTTAGCTATTGGCTAACGCCATCAACTTTTCTAGCCATTTGTTCAATGTGGGAATCAAAGTATCCTATTTTTGTGCATAAAGTATTCTTGCTGTCAGCATATATAACATCAAAGTTGTTTTTTTTTCCCAAGTTCTTTATCCATGAAGCCCAAAAGAAAAGTCTCTGGTTTTATCTTTATATTCACTTTAAGAATCTTCTATATTAAGATGTGAATCCTGTTCCAATTTCTTTGCTGGACTCTCTTTCTTGACTCAGTTCATATGAATGAGCCAAAGGCTCCCAGGTTTCCGGTGATGTCACAGAGCTCTGTGAAGGTTGCTGTTCCATTAACCAAGGTCAACTGGAACTTGTCTCTGGGACACACTGTTCCTGGCCCATCTCAGTCATCAGCCACTCTTTAGGACTTCTCTGTCTTTGGGAATGATCAATGCAAGATCTGAAAATTCAACCCAGGACAAAGTGAGCTGGATGGGGGATCCCTGTAAGAAACTTGCTAGGTGGGAGGGGTGGGTGGGTTTATACTATTTCTCTGCCCTGTCATTTGCCAATTCTGAAACTTTATTCTTTGAGGTTTTGCAACATATTCAGGCTGGTGCTTGGCTTTCTTTATACCCCATGGTACAGCCTAATTCCAAGTTGTCAAAATGCAACAGCATACACAATTCTATACCCAACAAAGAAGCCATTATGCTGTTCGTTATGCTGGTCTGGTTCACACTTGAGCTAAGACAATGGCATAAAGACTTGTCATATTCTGCAAGAGAAAGATAATTGCATCGTCACCATAAGAATGGGAGGTGAGCTGGGGAGGGTGGATGCAAACCACAATCACTGCTTTTTTCACCATTGGACAGAAAACACGAAACAGAAGCAGTATGAGCATATGGCTGATGAGGGAGCACCATCAAGTGGAGGTAAGACTTACATGTTCAGGGCAATGTAAATAAATGCAATAAATACTAAATATAATGTGTAATAGACTTTGTAGCAGGACATCAAATATAAAGAATATTTCGTGCCCCTATTTGCTTTTGTCCTTTTTCTACACAAATGGGCATTCTTATGCTGCAGCTGTCTGCCATTTTTATTTCCTAACATTTGTGAACCAATTTGTGGTCTAGAAGTATTTTGGAATATAAAGATTTGGGGTTTTTTGGCATACCAGTCTCCTGTGTGTGTGTGAGAGAGTGTGTGTGCGTGCATGCGTGTGCATGAGTCTGTTGATTCCTAGTGACTGCCTGGATTCCCTGCAGTTTTCTCAACAAGATTTCAGAAGTGGTTTATCATTAAGGTAAAGGTTTCCCTTGTGCATATGTGCTAGTCATTCCCGACTCTAGGGAGAGGTGCTCATCTCCGTTTCAAAGCCAAAGAGCCAGCGCTATCTGAAGATGTCTCTGTGGTCATGTGGCCGGCATGACTAAACGCTGAAGGCACAGGGAGGCTCTGTTACCTTCCTACCAAAGGTGGTCCCTGTTTTTCTACTTGCATTTTTACATGCTTTCGAACTGCTAGGTTGGCAGAATCTGGGACAAGTAACTGCCGAACTGCCAACCTTCCTGATCGACAAGCTCAATGTCTTAGCCACTGAGCCACCACATCCCAATACCGCATTTGCCATTACATGCTATTTAATGACCAGCCCAAAGTGATCTGGTTTGGATTTGTGCTTAAGGCAGGACTAGAATTCACAGTCTCCCAGTTTCTAACCTAGTGCCTTAACACTACTCCTGAGTAGTCTCCCTGTTACTTTTCAATTTTCAACTCAATTTTTAATTAAAAGTTTACTTTTTAATTAAAACACTTATTTAAAAATACAAATAAGTGCAGATGAACAAGTATCAAACTGCACACAGCACTTTCTCCCGTGAAACCAAGGGCATGTTAATTGTTTTACCTACATAATTTTGGGACTTTTACCCAGGACATCTCTGCTCCATCCGTCAACTGTTGCAATTCCCAGAAGAAACCAACCCAAAGGATCTAGTATTTCATATTGTACATGCAGCTCGTAGCCAGCCAGCTGTTGTGATGCCAGCACTCATGACGATCCTCCAACAGGATGAGGTATGGAAAATTGCTCTTTGAAGCTCTGGATTATATTCAGTGAAGCCAGGGCTCCACCAAGGCCTAGAACTTTCTGCAGTCTAGATCAGGGGTGTCAAACTCGATTTCATTGAGGGCTGCATCAGGGTTTGACCTCGGAGGGCCAGGGGGGAGCATGGCCATGGTGGGCATGGCACGACTCATGTTGGGGGCGCCTGTGGTAGCCAAGTGCTAAGACAAGATTTCCCTGAGACCCTCCCTCACTCTCATTATAATCTTCCTCCCTCTCCCTCCCTCCCTCCCTTCTTTCCTTTTCTTCTTTTTCCTTCCCTCTGTCAGGCCTGCAGTTATATTCCTTTTTAAGATTTTTGGCCTGCCACACACTCTTATTATTTCATTATGCTGTTTCATTCGTGTAGTAATTGGGAGGGGGAATAGAAAGGAGTAGAATTGTGGAATGTGTTGTCGTCATTCCTTTCTAGAAGCTCAAGGTCATCTTTTGTCTCTATACCTCTGCACCTGACCGGAACCAGCTGGGTGGAGATGCCAGCGTGGCCGGAGAAGATTGGACCATGTGATGGATTTATGGGTGTGGGGATGAACTTTCAACTGGGTGGCTTTAGATTTGGGATTCCACAGTTCGTTGCCAACATGTCTGTCTTATTAAATTGGAACTTTAAGGATAGCTCTGCCTTGGACTCTGATTTAATTCTGCATGATATTTGGAACGCTGACATCCTCTTCATTCTAATTTCTTCTTCCTTCCCCTCTTTCCTTATTTTTCCTTCCTTACTCTCTTCCACTCTTTTCTTCTTTTTCTTTGTCTTTCCCTTTCCCTTCCTCCTTTCCTGTTGTCATGGTCTGCCAGCAAAGCTGGTGCTAGGCTCAGACAGTGAGGAGATTGGGGAGGAACATGGGCCACTCCTGGAGTTTGGGGAAGGCTCTGATGAGGGATCTGCTTCAGAGGCAGAGATGGGACCAGGCCTGTCGGATAGTTATCAGCTGCCTTCAGAGTCGGTTATCAGGGGGGCAGAAGAACCGCTGGAGACTCTTCCCAATTTGCCCATGTGCAGAGCTGCCAGGAGAAGGAAACAGTTAAGGAACAAGGGCCAACTTGGGAGTAAAGAGGAGCGAAAGGGGAGTGGAGTTTGCAGGAGGCAATTAGTTCAATTAATTAGTTTGAAGATTGGCTCGTGACTCTCAAAGACTCCTTACCAATTATTTTCTTGTACAGCATTTCTTTTGGAAAATATCGGCCTAGCAGGTCTCCAAGCCTGATAAGGTCTGTGGTTGCAAATTCAACCTTGAAACACTGTTTGTCAGGAAGTTGCTGGATATGAATGAGACGCATTCACATTAGCTTAATAAAAAGGGGCTTTGTCAGGACAAGGAATCTGCTTTGTGATTTTGTGAAGCCTAGGTCAGAACGGTTCCACCACAAATGCGCGAACGACAAAAGCGCGCCTCACTAAACCACGGTGACAAAACTGCGCTGACAAAACCGCGTGACGAAGGAGCGACGAATGAGCCCTGAAGCGCGCCGACAACAGTGCGCCGACAGAAGCGCGCTGTAACCTAACCCAAAACCTAACCCTAACCCTAACCCTAACCCTAACCCTAAACCTAACCCTAAACCTAACCCTAACCCTAACCCTAACCCTAACCCTAACCCTAAACCTTACCTTAACTTAGATCGCGCTGTTGTCGGCACGCTGTTGTCGGCGCGCTGTTGTTGAAGCGCTTTTGACATCGCGGTTTTAGCGCCGCTGTTTTGTCAGCGCGCTTATGACGTTCGCGCTTTTGTCGGGTCACGGGTCAGAACACCTGTCCTTTCTTGCATGCTCAAACATTTATCCTTTTGTTTTGTTTTTAGTTTGTTTTGATAACCCTCTGCTAGCGAAAATGGAGCACATGTGCCCCCGAGCTCTGTTTTCACTGGCAGACGCACCATTGGTTGGTCTTTTGCTGTTTCCAGGCCGGCCCCACAAGCCAGATCTAAGCACTCCATGAGCTGGATCTGGCCCACGGGCCTTGAGTTTGACACCCCTGGTCTAGACTCTAGACTACTCAGAAACAGCACTGCGGAGTGAGTAGCAGAGGTGGTATTCAGCCAGTTCTGACCAGTTCTGGTGAACCAGTAGCAGACATTTTGAGTAGTTCGGAGAACTGGCAAATACCACCTATGGCTGGCTTCACCCCCATCTATTCGCTGCCTCCCTAGTCCCAGCTGATTGGCTGGGTCTTCTTCTGTTGCCCTGCACAGAAGAACGGAGCTGGAAAGCAGGTTAGTGGGGTGTTGTGGCCCAGCAGGAGCCGTTGGAGCTGCCACCAGACTCCGACAGCGAGGGGCCCTATGAGTCAGCTCTGGAGGATGTGGAGGACCCTGGACAGGGTTCTGACTCTGAGCAGGGTGCAGAGAGGCTGGTTGGCCACCAGGAGGCGCCTGAGCCTTGGACCAGTGGGGAGGAGACAAGGGAGTGTGAGCCTGAGGTCAGCAGTGAGTTGTTCCTGGATGCCCGGCACCGAAGAGTTAATAGGTGTCAGGAACAGTTGCGCAAGTACAGGAGGTAATTGCACTCAGCCGATGGTCATTACGCTCCTCTCCAGACTATAAAAGGACTGCTTGTGCACATGCCCCTCTTGCAGAAGTCAATGCAGGAACTAATGTCGGAGGACATTATTGTGAACTTGGCAGGCTGGATTGCTGCCAAGCCTTATCTGTGCTGGATTGCTGCCCAGGCTTGTCTGTGCCGGTTTGCTGCCAAGGACCTGTCTGTCTGTTAATTAAATGCCGTAACTTATCTTTGGCTCGGAGTGTGTGTTGGTGTGGGACGAGAGGGGGTCAGAACAGTGGAGTGGGGTGGAAAGGAAGATTTTACTGTATCCTTGCCCTGGAGTGGGGTGGAAATGGGGATTTTGCAAGTATCCTTTCCCTGCCACGCCCACCAAGCCACTCCCACCAACCCACACCACACCTACAGAACTGGTAGTTAAAAAAAATAATCTCACCACTGGTCCGTAGAAAAGGATCTCTCTATTCTGCCCCCGCTTTTTAATCACAGAATGCCAGCTTCTGACCGTGCAATTTGCGATGTTCTGACTCTTTGTTGTGTCCATGAATCAGGGCTTCATTTCATCCCTATGCAGAAACGGTCTCTCTCCCCCCTTGCAGGGCTCTGTCTGGGAGAAGGTGGCCATCTACCGCAGCCTTCGGGCGATGCTGGAGCGTGGCCTGGAGGTGGAGCCTGCCTGCAGCTTCGTTCTCACAGCCTTGAAGCAGCTGAGAGCATCTCTGTTGGTAAGCAGGAACAATGTAAGCCTGTGATGACGAACCTTTTTGGCACCAAGTGCCCAAACCGGAATATCCGTACATGTGCATGTGCCGCAGCACCGGAAAACCAAAGACCAGCTGGCCGGCGCATGCCAGAAACCTGGTCTTCAGGTTTCCGGCATGCACATACATGCCGTCCAGCTGGTTTTTGCACATGCCGCAGCACCGGAAACCCGAATACCATCTGGTTGGTGCACGCATGCCTGATTTTGGGGTGTTTTCAGACCATTTTTCAGGGTGTTTTTGGCCTGGAAAATGGCCTGAAAATGACCCCAAACTGTCCTGAAAAACTGCCTGTTTTTTGGCTGTTTGGGGTTCATTTTCAGGCCAATTTCCTGCGCTCCGGCACCCCTGAAGACCAGCTCTGGATGTGTGCACTGGAAACCAGAACAGCAGCTGGCGATGGCGCACGTGCCCACAGAGAAGTCTCTGCGTGCTACCTCTGGCACATGTGCCATAGGTTCTCCATCACGGATATAAGCTGTATTTGAATAAGCTGTATTATTCGAACACATAATACAGTCTTGGACCTCATTCTTTTTTTTGACAGGAGGTGCCTTGGGAGCTCCAGGTGGCTGTCAGCAATGCCCTGGCCAGTTTTGCTCGCCGACATTTCAGTGTCATCATGAATGAGCTTCAGAGGCACCTCAAGCCTTTCGGCCAGCCTGATGAGTTCACGCTCCTCACTTTGGGCAAAGTCACAACCATGAATGGTAGGTTGTAGCTGGGAGTGGGTGAGAGTGGAAAGCGACTGCTTCTGTCCCCAATCCAAACACATCAGGACTCGTATCAGAACTGGCATCCAGATGTCCCGTTCTTGTCTTAGAGCAGTGTTTCTCAACCTTGGTGACTTTAAGTCCTGTGGACTTCAACTCCCAGAATTCCCCAGCCAGCTATGCAGCATAGCTGGCTGGGGAATTCTGGGAGTTGAAGTCCATAGGACGTAAAGTCACCAAGGTTGAGAAACACTGTCTTAGAGGGACATATAGGTAGTCCTCCATTTACGACCACAGTCGAGCCCAACATTTCTGTTGCTAAGTGAGACATCGGTTAAGTGACTTTTGCCCCACTTAACGAACTTTCTTGGCACAGTTGTTAAGTGAATAATTGCAGTTGTTAAATTAGTAACATGGTTATTAAGTGGCTCTGGCTTCCCCCTTGGCTTTGCCTGTCAGACAGCTGGGAAAGGTGATCACATGACCCAAGGGCGCTGTGACTGTCATAAAAATGAACCAGTTGCAAAGTGCCTGTGTTTTGATCACGTGACCATGGGGACGCTGTAACAGCCATAAGTGTGAAAACAATCACAAGCCACTTTTTTCAGTGCTGCGGTAATTTTGAACAGTCATGTTGTAAGTCAAGGACTACCTGCAATTTAGACTTTATAAAAATGGTACTTTGCTCTTGCCCTCGATATGGGAATAGTCTGTAATGTAGCAGTCAAAAGTAGCTCATGACTTTTCCACAGCAATCTTTGTTTTTTTGATTAATTCCCGATTTCAGATTTCTAAAATGATCAACACTTCTCTTTTGACAAGCTCTTTCTCTCCCTCCCTCCCTTTCTTTCTTTTCCTCCCCTTAGTGTACCATTGTGTCCCCTTCTTTGGCATCACCCTAACCACCATGCAGACAGTCACACGTAGAATTGAGGATGCCAGGAGGCGCTGGGCCCTCTGCACAGGTGAAGCTTCCAGAGCTGATTCATGCTTCCCCATCACAAACCTTCCAACTCTTTGGCTGGCAGCTCCGGGAATCACACAAAGGCCCAAACCCCCATGAGTCAAGCATTTTGAATGTTAATTGTTCTGTTTAAGTGTGTTGTGTGAGTGGTGCAGTGGCCGAGAGGTGGAGCTTTCCCCTCACAATCGGGGCTGTGAATTTGAATCTAACTTGAGGCAGATAGTTCTCTCTCTGGGCACAATGAGAATATATCTGCAGAACAAAACTCCGCACTGGTGACAGGAAGGGCATCTGGCCAATAAACACTCAGCTCCATTCACTTGCCCAGGCTCTACCCTGCAAGGTATTATGAGGTCATTAAAAGGAGATGATGTTTAAATGCGTTGTGTGAATGAAGCCCCTAAGAAATGAAAAACAGAGAAAAATGTGAGTTGAGTGGTTGACAAATGAAAATTTGTTCATACAACACCCTAAGCCAAATTCAAACAAACCAGTTAGGGCTAAGCAGAAGTGGACCCGGATCGGATCTTTCAAGCGGAAGTGTCTTTGCTGTGTTGGAAGAAAAGTCCTTCTGGGTTCAGCTCCAAGTGGGAAAAAGACACTGGAAACATGGAAGCTGCTTGGAAAGATGGTTTAATGGTGGACTGGGCCACATGGCTTGAGTCCTGAACAGAAAAGGTGATCATATGCTTCCAGATGTTGGGTGAAGAAGAAAAGAGAGAAAAGAAAGGGCTTGCTGGGTTTTTTATACTCTGTTCAGCCCCACCTCTCTGTTTCCTGTTCCTGTATAAGAAAAGTATTCTGATTGGTTGTCAGACTCCAAATGGGGCCATGCAGGGGCAACTCTCCAGACTGTGTTTTGAGTCCAAGTTTGGTTGAGTTCCCAGAGTCCATGTGGTGAGTTTCTGTAGAAGGCTAATTCTACCTTTATTATGTAAAGTAGACTAGCTCAGGCTTTAACAGCTCATTGACAACGATGGTGGGGGCAGGGAGCTGCAGGGAGCTACTTTGTTTTTAAAAACATGTTTCGCCCTTTTCACATACAGGGAAATATAATATTCTGCCTTCTTAATATTTCCCAGGATATTTCAGTTTTCTAGCAGAGGGGTGGGTTTTAACTTCCTACAGCTGCTTTTCAGCACTGGACCAGTTGTGGTTCTGAAGACTTTGAAAGAAAAGTTGGCTGAGCTTCCCCATAGGTCCCACTGAGCAGCTCTTTATGAGAAGCAGAATTGTCGTCTTCCACTAAGATCCTCACCTTTCTCTGTTTCCCCTACATACAAGCCCTGAAACAGATATGCAAAGCAATTCAAATCTACCTTCGGACCTGGGAAAGGAGTTCCTACCCACGTATCAGTGTCCAGCAATTCTCCAGCTACCTTCTGCCACTTTATGCCTGTATCACTCGCACCTGGTTACCTGGCAGTCACTCCAAGGTGAGTTGCCTTGAGCTCATGACCCTGTCCCAGAACTGCCTTCAATTCTGTGTAGCAAGGCAAGGTGGCAAAACTCTCTGAATGGCATTCACTTCAGAGCAGGGGTGGGTTCTGTCTGCTGCTACTGCTGGTTCACTCAGGGACGCTGCGTACGAGCAAGCTTCACGCACATGCGCAGTACTAAAAAATGCTTCTGTGCATGCCAGTGGCGGGTTCCGGATTCCGTTCCAACCAGTATGGTTGGAACAGCCCCGGTGTCACCCACATGGACACGGGCGGCGCACGCATGCATTGAACTTGCCTGTGACGCTTTCACAAGCATCCACGACATTCCAGCTGTGCGGCAGAGTGTCACACAGGCACTGTATGCGCCATACGCATGCACGGAAGCACCAAAAGCTTAAAGCACAGGTAAGGAGCTCGAGCGGGTGGGTGGGCCCTCGGAGCACCGTACCGGAACGGTACCCGGTGCTCCGGCAAGGCTCCAGTACGCCCATACTGGGGCATACCGTCTGCCACCCACCACTGGCGCATGCGCAGAAGCCAAAAATAAGATGGCGCTGCCTATGGGGCTGCCGAGAGAACCGGTTCGGGGGTGTAGCAGGCCTGGGTCGCTGCCGGTTCCAGCAACCAAGCCACCAAGTTACTACCAGTTCAGCCGAACCGGGCCAAACCTGTAGGAACCCACCTCTGCTTCAGAGGAACATATTTTACTTGAAGAAAAATTTGGGGGAAATATTAACAATCACTGTTAGGTAAGCTCCCCGTTGGAAGAGCGAGTGCATTCAGAGAAGCGTTGTGAGAGTGGTGTTGGAGAACATACAAACCAGCATACAGATACACTGCAGTTTAAATAGGCTTTTACTTTCGTGGAAATAGAGGAATCAGAGTCCATCAAACAGTCCAAGTCATACTCAGATAAGACAGTCAGTCATCAATGTCTTTTAGTTAAGGGATAATCCAAATAACATAGTCCAGTATCATATAATCAGTTCAGTACTCAAAGTTTGCTAGCAGTTGCAAAACTTACAATAGCTCATGGCACTTTCTAATAGCCAGCTTCCAAAACACTCCAATCAGATCAGCCCAGCATCTAACAGAGAGCCAACAGCCATTCTGGCTCCCTCTTATGGCCGATTGAGGAAAACAGAAACCAATCACATTTTATAGTATGATTTAAAGAAACAGGTATAGCATTGTTACATGATTTATATGTTGCCAACCCAACCGTTAGATTATATTCCTAACAATCACAATTAACTCTTTCTCTTCCATCCATCCTGGCAGGTCAGGCTAGCAGTTCTGAAGGCCTTAAGCCCCATGCTGAGCATCCTGCTACCCAGGACGGAATTCCAGACTCAGATCCATGACGACATCATTTTGCTCTCGTTGCAGTACGACAGCAGCAGCACCGAAGCTTTTTATATCTCTAAGGTAAAAGTCTGTAGAGATTCTCCGTCATCAAAGCCATGGTTGTCCCAAAGATACTTTTTTTCCCCCGGAGGCAATTGGACTTGCTTGTTTTTTTCTTTGAAGACATTTCACCTCTCATCCAAGAAGCTTCTTCAGCTCTGACAGGATAGTGGGGAACGGAAGGATTTATATTCCTTGCAAACAGCTGTTCCTTTGCATCCTTTGAGAGCACAGGCGTCAAACTCGATCATGTCACGTGACGTATCGTGACTTTTTCCCCTTCACGGAGATGGGGTGGGCACTGCCTGCGTGTGACACTTCTGGCCTGTTTGACTCCCTTGTTTTAGAGGGTCATTGAAACTCTTGGAAGTTTATCTCTGTCCTCAGGGTCACCTGAGGACTGCTCCTGGTTCCTGTAGTCTGTAACTTTTAGCTATAAAATTTGGGACTAACGTTCTTTGAATGGCGGGGGAGTAGGAATGGATTTCCAGAGAAGAAGCAAATTGCAGACTAAATTATGAAAAATTGTTTTCATATTTATTACAGATCCTGGGCCAGATTCTCGAAGCTTCTCTAGTGAACAAAAACCCAATCCCTAGTATGTATGTGGGGGCCCTTGCACAGAATCTGATCCTGCAGGTAAGAAGGGACAAATTGCAGACCGCAATTTGTATGTGTGTAACACTTTTCTTGTTAAACACTATTTATTTACTTACCAATGAAATTCCTTTGGTAAAATCTTAGACTTAGAACAGTTCTGCAATGTAAAAAATATTCATAAAGAAAAGCTGAGATTAAAGTCAGCAATGAGAATGTTTTCCATTCCAACTGATTTTTATTCTCTGCACAAATCCATTGATTTTTTCTCACAATGGGCAACTACTACAATATGTGTTTCCCTGAGCAAACTGATGCAGAAGCCAAATATACACAAATACATTCACACACACACACACACACACACACACACACACACACACACCTTATACTTTATCAGATTTATATAGCCACCCATCTCACCAGAAGTGACTTTAGCAGCAATAATAATAACAATAATATGCAGGTAGTCCTTGACTTATGACCACAATTGAGCCCAAAAGTTCTATTGCTAAGCAAGACAGTTGTTAAGTGAGTTTTGACCCATTTTATGTCCTTTTTTGCCACAATTGTTAAGTGAATCACTGCAGTTGTTAAGTTAGTAACACTTCAATGAATCTGTCCTCCCTATTGACTTTGCTTGCCAGGAAGTCGCAAAAAATGATCACATTGTTAGGTAAGTTCCCCGTTGGCAGAGCTGTGTTGGAGAACACACAAACCAGCATACAGAGACGCTGCAGTTTAAATAGGCTTCTACTTTCGTGGAAATAGAGGTATCAGAGTCCATCAAACAGTCTAAGTCATACACGGATAAGACAGTCAGTCATCAATGTCTTTCAGTTAAGGGATAATTGAAATAACATAGTCCAGTATCATATAATCAGTTCAGTACTCAAAGTTTGCTAACACTTGCAAAACTTACAATAGCTCACAGCACTTCCAGCTTCCAAAAACACTCAGATCAGATCAGCCCAGCATCTAACAGAGAGAGTCCTTCTAGCTCCCTCTTATGGCCGATTGAGGAAAACAGCAACCAATCACATTTTAAAGTATGATTTAAAGAAACAGGTACAGCGTTGTTACATGATTTATATATTGCCAACCCAACCGTTAGATTATATTCCTAACACACATGACCCCGGGACATTGCAACCGTCATAAATACATGCCAGCGGCCAAGTGTCTGAACTTTGATCATGTGACCCTGGGGATTCTGCAGCAGTTGTAAGTGTGAAACATGCTCACGAGTCACTTTTTTCAGTACCCTTACAGCTTTGAATGGTCCCTAAACAAATGGTTGTAAGTCGAGGACTGCCTGTAAAAGCAGCCATTGTAAAAACAATCAATATTAAAATATGAATAGTTATTACTGAAAATTAAATATTATGAAAAATAAAGAATACAAATCACCAATGGAATAAGTATATCAACCTTGTGAACCACAATAAGGGAACCTCCTTAAAATGTCATCAATTCGCTGGGAACCCCAAGCCTGATGATGTCACTAGGACTTGAGGGCTTTCCTAAAAACCATCAGTGTTCCCCTAAGCCCCATCAATCTTTAGCCAACCCAAAGGTGGACTATATTTAATGCTGCATATTCTAACGGTGGCAAGACTGGCTTTTGCACAAAAATGGAAAAATAAGGAGACTCCGTCGGAAGAAGAAATAATAAAGAAGATACTGACATGCGCAGAAATGGACAGACTGACTCTAGAGCTCAAAGACAAGGGTGAGATGGAATATCATGAAATCTGGAACAAATGGTACCAATGGTTAGAAATGAGGGGAAAACATACCCATGAAAGGAAGATTAGAAATCCTTTTGGATTATATACAAGGGTTAATAAAAAAGAATTAAATTAGGTAAGTTAAGTTTTGATTATTAGGGGGAAAATGTTATGATACTATATATAATCAAATAAAGGAGGGATAATGATGACAACCTATATATATATGTATGAGTATAACATAAGGAAACTAGATGAAAATTGCCAACAGTGATTTGGAAAGGAGGATTAGAAAAGTTTGTTATTAAATATTATGGATGTTTAGCTGGAATAGGACATAAGGATTCAGTGTTATTGGAGGATTTTAGAAATATTAAATGAAATGCCAGTATGTGGTTATGTATTAATTCTTGGTATATTTTATGATGAAGGGCATTTAAATAATTATAGTCAAATAAAAATGGAGGTATAAGGGTAACATGTATAAATATCTGAGTTAAAATACTTGAGTTAATATGAATTATGCTTGATGACTATGGAAGAGATGCACGAAAACCTTTTGTAACCAACTGATACACTTTCTACAGTATGTAAAGAAGGAAGATTTTATGTGTTGTGTTTGTTTTGAAAATAAAAATAAATTCTATTTTTTAAAAAAAGAAATGAGGGGAAAAGGCCGGGACAGAAAAACACAGTGTCAGCACCCCTCACCAGCAACCCCCCCTGCCAGGGTTGCTGGTGATTTATTTTAAAGGAGATTCAGGTTAATGCCGGCGTTCCAAATACCATCCAAAATGAAATCAGAGTTCAAGGCAGAGCTTTCCTCAAAATTCCAATTTATTAAGAGAGACATGTTGGCACATCTGTGGAAAACCCAGGAAGCTTTCAGATTCGGGGTTTCCACCCAGTTGAAAGTTCATGATCTTGCCCCCCACACCCACAAGTCCATCACATGGTCCAATCTTCCACTGCCACGCTGGCATTTCCACCCAGCTAGTTCCAGTCAGGTGCAGAGGTGCAGAGACAAAAGATGGGCTTCTAGAAAGGAATGTTTTATTTTGACAACAACACATTCCACTCCTTACTATTCCCCCTCCCAATTACCCCACTAATGAAACAGCATAGTAAAATAATGGAATGTGTGGCAGGCCAAAGATCCTAAAAGGAATATGACTGCAGGCCTGACACACAAACAAGTTAAGAATTGGAGAACATGGTATTGAGAATATGTGATAGGTAGGAATAGGATATGTATTTGTATGATTTTTAATTATATTAAATAAAGGATCAACGGACAGGTAATCTGACTGATTACAGACACCTAAGTAATGGATATAAAATGTAACTGTTGTAAGATTTAATAGTAATAGCAGTTAGACTTATATACCGCTTCATAGGGCTTTCAGCCCTCTCTAAGCGGTTTACAGAGTCAGCATATTGCCCCCAACAACAATCCGGGTCCTCATTTTACCCACCTCGGAAGGATGGAAGGCTGAGTCAACCCTGAGCCGGTGAGATTTGAACAGATGAACTGCAGAACTGCAGTCAGCTGAAGTAGTGCTGCATTTAACCACTGCGCCACCTCGGCTCTAATCACTATATGGAAACTTTTATGCCAGAAATGTCGCACTACGTCCAATGTTTTTAATGTTTAACTAACAAAAAACTTTATTAAAAAAAATCTTTAGCCAACTAAGGCAGCTGAAGGGCAAAAGGAGTTCTGTCCTCCCAACTTCCCAAGAACAGGGACTCCTGACCTTTCCTTTTTTTTTTTTTTAGATCTGCAGCAGAGAGCCAAAGGAACATCTTCAATGGCAGAGCCACAACTCTGCTGAAATCACACAGCTCTTCCTAAAACTAGGTACAGGCAAGAGCCACTTCTTTGATGTTCATTTAAACTGAATTCAAATGAAGTAATGCTAGAAAGATCCCTTCTGCCCATTTATCTGACAATATTCCCACCAGATTAAAAATTACATTTTAATGACACTGTAGGAGGTCTGTGGGCTCTGCTAAAGGCTTCTCAGGCTAATCTAAGCCCTGAATATCCAGCTTAGTCTGAAGGATAAGTTTGGAGAAGTGGCTAAGGCTTTAGGAGTGGAGAAGTAGGGGAGGTGACCTTGGGAACAAGTTGTAAATCTGCATTCTAGGGCAAAGTTGGGAAATTATTCCTCCTCCTTCTTTGGGCGGGGGTGGGTGGGGGTTGGGCTAGATGACCTACAACTGTGATGACGAACGTATGGCACGCGTGCCACAGGTGGGTTGCCAATTGGTTTGGGCTCATTCCTGCACGTGCTCTTGAACTCTCGTGATGCTTCTGCGCATGTGCAGAAGCATCCGGGTGGGTGGGCGGAGCCTCCCGCTGCCGTTACTACCGGTTCGCCTGATCCTGACCAAACTGGGAGCAACCCACCTCTGACGCGTGCCAGACGTGGCACACAGACTCCTCTCTGTGGGCACGCGTGCCATCGCCACCTGTTCTTTTAGTTTCCAGCAGGCACATACATAGCAATAGCAATAGCAGTTAGACTTATATACCGCTTCATAGGGCTTTCAGCCCTCTCTAAGCGGTTTACAGAGTCAGCATATTGCCCCCACAGTCTGGGTCCTCATTTTACCCACCTCGGAAGGATGGAAGGCTGAGTCAACCCTGAGCCGGTGAGATTTGAACCGCCGAACTGCAGCTTAGCAGTCAGCTGAAGTGGCTGCAGTACTGCACTCTAACCACTGCGCCACCTCGGCTCTCTTTTACATGCCAGCCAGCTAGTCTTTGCGGGCGCCAGAGCACCAGAAAATGGCCTGAAAATGGTCCCCAAAACAGCCTGAAAATGGCCCAAAAAACTCTCTTATTTTATTTTTTAAAACTTCTGCTAATCTCCTAGCAGCCAAAAAGTTGGGCCAGATTTTTGTGGCTTCATCATATTACCACCACAACACCCCCTAAAACACCTGGAGGATTGAATTAAAAAATGGCAGGAAGCCACCTCCGTGATATAACTGTTATATTTTTGCCTCCACTCAGCACGTTCACATCCTTCTGAGCTTCTGCGGTTTTTCCTGAGGAAGCTGGAAGAAAGCCAAGAAGATGTTCGCCTGGTGGTGCTGTTACTGCTGTCTGAAATTGTTGGTGCCCAATGTAAGGACTGGGATAGGAAGGTGGTTAGGCTCAGGACAGGAAGTCCCAAGTCCATTCGTTTAGTGACCGTTCAAAGTTGCAGCTGCATTGAAAAAAAAAAGTGACTCGCAAATGGTCCTTGCACTTATGACCATTGCAGCATCCCAATGGTCATGTGATTAAAAAAAAATTGGGTGCTTGGCAGTTGACATGTATTTACAATGGCATGCCAGAGTCATGTGATCTCCATTTGTGATCTTCCCAGTTGGCTTTCAACAAGCAAAGTTTATGGGGGAAGCCAGATTCACTTAACAACTCTGTGATTCGCTTAACTGTGGCAAAAAAGTTATAAAACTGGGTGTGACTCACTTAGCAACTGTCTTGCTTAGCAATGGAAATCCTGATCCCAATTGTGATTGTACATTAAGGACTACCTATATGTCAAAATAGTGTGGCTTCTTCAGGCTTTGAAATGAACCCTGAATGTCATACCATATTTTCAACCTAAATTAACCCATTTTACAGACTCATATAAGACCATAAAGCTGCAGACAGATTTGCCACAAACCATCTAACAAACTACGAAACAACTAAAATGAATATTTTTTTCATAGGTCTTGGATTAAGTTGTTGTTAGTTGTAAAATCGTGTCCGACCCATTGTGACCCCATGGACAACGTTCCTCCAGGCCTTCCTGTCATCTACCATCTTCTCGAGTCTATTTAAGCTCACGCCTACTGCTTCGGTGACTCCATCCAGCCACCACATTCTCTGCCGTCTCCTTCTTCTTTTGCCCTCAATCTTTCCCAGCATTAGGCTCTTCTCCAGTGAGTCCTTCCTTCTCATTAGGTACCAAAGTATTTGAGTTTCATCTTCAAGATCTGGCCTTCTAAAGAGCAGTCAGGGTTGATCTCCTCTAGGACTGACCGGTTTGATTGCCTTGCAGTCCAAGGGACTTGCAGAAGTCTTCTCCAGCACCATCGCTCAAAGACCTCAATTCTTTGGCGCTCAGCCTTTCTTATGGGCCAACTTTCACAGCCATACATTGCACCTGGGAAAACCACAGCCTTGATTATACACACTTTTGTTGGCAGGGTGATGTCTCTGCTTTTTAGTATGCTGTCTAGATTTGCCATAGCTTTCCCCCCTGCCCCCAGGAGCAAGTGTCTTTTAATTTCTTGGCTGCAGTCCCCATCTGCGGTGATCTTGGAGCCCAGGAAAATAAAATCTGTCACTACCTCCATTTCTTCCCCATCATTTTGCCAAGAATTGAGAGGGCCAGTTGCCATGATTTTAGTTTTCTTAATGTTGAGTTTCAAAACAACTTTTGCACTTTCCTTCTTCACCCGCATCAAGAGGCTCTTTGGTTCCTTTTCACTTTCTGCCATTAGAGTGGTATCATCTGCATATCTGAGGTTGTTGATATTTCTCCCAGCAATCTTAATTTCAACTTTTGATTCGTCTAGTCCCGTCTTTCTCATGATGTGCTCTGCATATAATTTGATTAAGTATGTTGTGCAAACTATCACACACAGAAATGCATCAGTCCCAACTATAAACTAAACATTGTGGCTGCAATCTCCAGGTCAAATTTCAGTTCAGCTGTGTCCTGAGGCTGGCTGGTTCCTCTTCTCTTCTTCTCTCATCTATCTATATCTGTCCCCAGGAGACAATCATTTCTTCATTTCTTAACCTGTGTGTCCTCTTAGTCACAAATAATCCTAGGCTACAGTGGTATTTGCAGGATGTGGTCAAAAAGATGAAGATAGTGGTTGCAATGGTGCAATCAGAACTTTAATTGTTTTATATGTTTTGCCTATGCGACTCACATTACAAATAGCAAAGTCTCCATTGTCTTGTTGTGACCGGCATTTTGAATTTTTTTACCATATCCTGGGGACAGCGGGCACTTAGAAGATTAAAACAAGAAGTAAAAAATAACCAATGAACAAAAAGAATATATGATGTGAAGGTAAAAAAAAGATAAATATATGCCCAATTAACCACTATCAGGGAGTTCATCGCAACAGCTTACCCAAGAGTCTGTCCTCCAAGCCAACTTTACAATTCTAGGGAAGCCCAAGAACAAGTGAAAAGACCTTTGGTCAAGGCTCTGTTTTAGGCCCAGTACTCTTCAACGTCTTCATCAATGATCTGGATGAGAGGATAAATGGGGAACTCATCAAATTTGCAGATGACACCAAGATGGCAGGAATAGCCAACACTCCAGAAGACAGGCTTAAGATACAGAAGGATCTTGACAAACTTGAACATTGGGCACTTTCTAACAAAATGAAATTCAATGGTGAAAAAAAATAAGGTTCTACATTTAGGCAAGAAAAATGAAATGCACAGGTACAGTACAGGTGGTACCTTGCTCAATAGTAGTAACTGTGAGAGGGATCTTGGAATTCTAGCGGACAACCATTTAAATATGAGCCAGCGTTGTGCAGCAGCTGCCAAAAAAGCCAACATAGTTCTAGGCTGCATAGAATCAAGATCACGTGAAGTGTTAATACCACTTTATAATGCCTTGGTAAGGCTACACTTGGAATACTGCATCCAGTTTTGGTCGCCACAATGTAGAAAAGATATGGAGACTCTAGAAAGAGTGCAGAGATGAGCAACAAAGATGATTAGGGGACTGGAAGCTAAAACATATGAAGAACGGTTGCAGGAACTGGGTATGCCTAGTTTAATGAAAAGAAGGATTAAGGGAGACATGATAGCAGTCTTCCAATATCTCAGGGGTTGCCACAAAGAAGAGGGAGTCAAACTATTCTCCAAAGCACTTGAGGGCAGAACAAGAAGCAATGGGTGGAAACTAATTAAGGAGAGAAGCAATTTAGAACTGAGGAGAAATTTCCTGATAGAACAATTAATCAGTGGAACAACTTGCCTCCAGAAGTTGTGAATGCTCCAACACTGGAAGTCTTTAAGATGTTGGATAACCATTTGTCTGAAATGGTATAGGGTTTCCTGCCTAGGCAGGACTAGAAGACATCCAAGGTCCCTTCCAACTCTGCTATTGTATTGTATTGTATGATATTTTCTTTCTCTGATTTTTTGTTTATCTGTCGATAGGAAGATGTTACGTACACTTAGGCATGAAGGAAGGAGCTGCTCACACAAAAGCTATAGCAAGTACACATATAAAAACTACAGGGCCCCACGCACTGGAAAAAAAATGACACTTGCTTTGCTAGCATGGCTGCGCTGTATACAGAAGCAGATTTCAATTTATCAGCTTGAGGCTGTGATATGGGTGTCCCAGGCAAAATGCAGGCAAAAGCAGGTAAAGTGGTTGAAATATGGAAATGGATTTAAACCAGCTTCATTCCCAAGCAATTTATGAACAGGAGCTTGGCAGCTTAAGTTTGCAGTGCAGAAAAACCCAGAGACATCCCAAAGATGCTTTCTTTCAAATTCAACTGGAATTTCTTTGTTTTTCCTGAAGACATTTTGATTTTCATCCATGAAACTTCTTCAGATATGACTGAACGGTGGAGAATGAAAAGATTTATATTCCTGTCAGCTGTGTGGTGATTAGCCTTCTTTCTGAGGGTCATTGAGGCCACTTGGAGGTTTATCTGTGCCCTCAAGGTCACCTGAGTTCTCTAGTCTGCATTTTTCCCCCCTGGAAATCCATTCAGACTCCCATACCTAAAGTAGAAGTTTGGTTGTCCAAAAGTCAGTAATATATGAGGTCATCAATTGTCCAGATCATGGCACAACCATGACCTGGACAACTGAGAATCTCCATACACAAAACGCAAGGAGTTTTTACATTTTTGGTTAATGATTTCTCTAGGCCAGTGTTTCTCATGTGTAGCAACTTTAAGACACATGGACTTCAACACCTAGAATTCCCCAGCCAGCTATGCTGGGAGTTGAAGTCCTCATGTCTTAAAGTCATCAAGGTTGGGAAACCCTGCTCTAGGCAGAAGATCAAAGTGGAGATTCCTTTTGACATTACCCCGGGTAAGACTATGAGGTGAATTAAATTTGATTTTGTTTAATTTACCTGTGCATCTAACTAGAATTAAACAGGCTAAATATATTGTCCAGTTAAGCATTTAATTATTTCCACCCCCCTGCCTTTCCTTCCCAATTTAAGTCATTACTTTTTAGAGTCTACAGTGGCACACAAGGGCCCCAAACAGCCAGGGATTTCACATTGTATATCTCGGGTTAAGAAGCTCCCATCTTTGCCCCTGTCTTTTTCAGTGCCTGAGGTTTGGAACAAGAGGCTGCTTTGTGTAAAGGTGGTGAAGGCTGTCCTGGTTGATGATAGCACCCTGGTGAGAAAATGTATCTCGGCAGTTCTAAAATCCGATGTGTGTCAATAACAATTTTCCGGTGAAAAACTTTGTAATTATTAGTAGCCTTGTGAACTCTCAAGTCTCTTCTTTTTATTATGTGTTCAAAATAGGCAGTGATTCATTTCATCATATATATTTGTATGTACATACATACATATATACATGTATACATGTATGTATGTATTTATATGTGTGTATGTATATATACATGTATAAATGTAGCATGTGTATATATGTATGTATATACCGGTGTATAAAATGGGTGTATTAAACTTCCCTAGCACACTTTAATGCCTTTGATTGCAAAAATAGAGAGAGAGAGAAATAGAAATTTTGTTTTAATTTTTTATTGCAATTCTTTAAAATGAAATATAGAAAAAAATATCAAAAATTGAAACCAAATGAGATGAATATATTCAGGAAGATATTAGAGACTGTAAAAATATAGCTGTAGGAGTGAGGACAGGGCTGCATGTTCTCCACCCTGACAAGGTACCATTTTTTTCTTCTCTCAATGCCATCTTCTATCCCCCAAATCTCTGGCTATTAGATTTGTCTTGCAACACTCCAGATTATTAGAAAACTGCTGTCTGTCAGTTATTTGGAGAAAATTGAAGGATGGCCTCTGAATTACATTGCTCTGCAGCTGTCCAAGTCTGCCCATCAGCTGGTAAGACTAATCTGAAATTTCAACAGTGGAGTCATTTCATCCAGTAAACTGGATGAGCCCAGTGACATCCTCCTTATATTTTCGGCAGGATGTGCTCTTTCTCTTAACAGGAGCAGCTATTATTTTTCAGATTGCTGTTTTACAAAACAAGAAAAAACTCTCAGCCTGAAGAATGCAATAAAATGGGGGTGGAACCAAGAAAAGTATAAGAGATGAATTCACACTCATGTACCAAGATGTTTATTTTATTTATTTAGGAGGGTTGATTCTCCCGTGGCTTCTGGATGTGCATCATCATATGGGTTTCTTTTTCTTCATTCTTTCCTTACCCAAACTCAGAATTCAAAATAGAGATTAATAAACAGGACTGCTGCTGTCACATAACATGCTAGGGCCCATAAGAAACTCACCTGTATGACAGCTTGACATAACATTCACGTTCAGGTGTTAAGGCAATGGCTACCTTCCCACAACCTTTTATCCTTACAAATGACCCAATTCCATTTAGCTTAATCTAACACAGAATACCCCAAACATCTCAGTTCATTGACCTCTTCATGACGTTTCAGATTGTTCATCAATCCCCAAATATTTATTATATAAAAATTAAGGAATACTGTTTTAACTAATAATATAATAAATAATAGTAAGCAAAGCTAGTGTCATTAGCAATACATGCCTTGGGCTCAATCCCAAAACAACTGGAGTACTACTTGAAAACACATTGACAAAATTACTGCCAGTCAATTACAAAAGACAGCTATACTGAGAACAACTTATATCCTGTGATAATACCTGTAACACTCTCAAACGTCAACATTTGCCTATTCCAGAACCTTGGGGAGAACTCAATAGGTGGATAAAAATGCCAAATTCAGTCTAATTGTATGGCCGACTATCAATGAACCATAATTATAATAACTGGAGCACCACATGGATACATTGGCGTTGACAAAATCACCACCAGTCAATTGCAAAAGGCAGCTTTACTCAGAACAACTTACATCCTGGGATAATACCTCTAATACCATCAAACTCAGATCCTTTGGGAAGGATTCCATCCCTTGGATAAAAATGCTGAATCCAGTTTAAACATTAGGCTGAATGTACGACTTACCATAATAATAGAAATAACTCAAGGCTGTTCCCACTGGCAGCTGACCATCCAAACCTGAGTAACATTGTCTCATCACTAGCCACCTCTTCTTCAGGCCTAGAGACTGGCATGGAGCTTTACAGAGATCCCCAAAGATTAATTGACCCTAATTGGCCTGCCATCATTTATCAGCCATCTACTGATCCTCAGACATTTATTCACTCCCTGGGTTAGCCCTTTTGACCTTTGGGAATTGATGTTGACCACCTTGGGGAACTCTGATCTAGCAGAATGTGCAAACCCTGGGTATGGCTGGATATCCGATTTTCTCTTTCAGACACAGCCAACGTGGGATCTTCCTTTGGGAGGTTTAAAGGAGAAGGCCATGGAGAGAGTCAGTGTGGATCTTCTCCATTTCGCCGTAACTTCAGGAAGAGGTGCAAGTCAGGTCAGAAGACCATTAAGACTTAAGCTAGCTATGTTTAATTTCGTTGCAATCACTTGTCTTGGCTTTTGCTTCATTCATGTCATGGGGGTGGTGTTCATATAAATTCATTCATATAAATTCATATAAATCAGGGGTGTCAAACTCGAGGGCTGCGTTAGGGTTGTGTTTGACCTCGGCGGGGGGAGGCATGGCCAGGATGGGTGTGGCCAGCTCAACGTCCCTCATGTTGGGGGTGCCTGTGTTGGCCCGAGCGCTCTGCCAGTGAAAATAGACTCCCAAGCATTTTCAGTCGCAACGGCCTCCTGCAACTTTCTGCCAAAGAAAACAGACTCTCTAGCTCCGTTTTCAGCTAAAACGGCCTTCTGCAATCCCCTGCCAGTGAAAATGGGCTCTGTGTGGTCTGCCCGAGCTCCATTTTGTCTGGCAGAGGCACCATGGGTCAGTCATTTGCTGTTTGCAGGGCAGTCCCGGAGGCCAGATCTAAGTACCCCATGGGCCAGATCCTGCCCCCGGGCCTTGAGTTTGACCCCCCCTGATATAAATGCTCTTTATTGGCCTTGATATTTTGCTCCTTTTTTTTTGGTATTACCATATAAATTGGGACATTTTGTGGAGAAACCTGAAACAAAATGCACCGGGGGCGGGGGGGGGGAGGGAATTGGCACAGTGGGAAAAGATCAAATGGGACATAATGGCAAACTTCATGTAAAAATCTGGATTTAATGCTCTTAGTACAAGGCGGAGGAAATCATCTGAGAGTAATATGTGAGAGATTCACTTGAGAAAGCTTAAAAAGCCAGCCATGCCTCTTTTAGATCAGAGTTTCTCAATCTTGGCAACTTTAAGATCAGTGGACTTCAACTCCCAGAATTCCCCAGCTAACCAAAGTTATGCTGTGAGGATGAATGGATGGACGGTCAGACAGATATATTGTACATACCAGAGGTGGGTTGGTCCCAGTTCAGCCCGGTTTGGCGGAACCAGTAGTGGCAGCGGCGGAAGTCTCCGCCCACCCCACCCAGACTCTTCTGTGCATGTGCAGAAGTGATGGTGCATGCAGAAGCGAACCAGTAGTAAACCAGTTAGCAACCCACCACTGGTACATAGAGATTTGATAATGCTAGAGAAGAAGCAGACTGTGTTTAACTATTCTTTCCTTTCTCGTAGGAATTATGGGAAATGTTGCTCAACTATCTAATGCAGCCACATTACACAAGTTTGGCTACACCTCTGTGCCAAGCCTTGCGGCTCCTAGCTGAACGCCGACTGAGGTGGTTTGTTCCAACACAGGCTACATTGGAGCCAGGTGGGTACCAGCACATCTAAAACTCAGCTGGGCTGCTTCATTCCTTGTAGGGGGAGATGGTAGAAGCGGTTCCACCACAAAACCGCGGAGTACAAAATCGCGCTCGACGAAAGCGCGCATTTGACGTCATCACAGCGCGACGAAAACATCGCGCTGTGATCGAAAAATGTAAAAATAAAGCGAAAACCTTACCCTAACCCCCCCAAACCTAACCCTAAACCTAACCCTAAACCTAACCCTTACCTTTATGTGAATCGGCTTGCTTTAATTTTAATTTTATTTCAATTTTTAATTTTTTTCGTCACGCTGTGATGACGTCACATGCGCGCTTTCGTCGATTGCGATTTTGTCCTCCGCGGTTTTGACGGGTCACGGGTAGGAAGCAACCTGGCTGAGGCATCTGCAGTTTTCTAAGAGATTCTGGGAAATCTTGCAAATATTCCTGACTATGAAGCAACTAGCCACCTATAAATGTCTCAGGCTTATCATATTATGAACTGATGCTGTCCATTAGCCTGTCCATTTGTCAGGTGATGTCCAGATAAAAGTAGATAAATGTGCACATTGTCACTAGACCACGGGTGGGTTCCTGCCAGTTCTAACCTCTTCTATAGAAGAGGTTCCACAAATCTATAGTGCCATTTAGATCCGGTTCCAGCTCCCTCCCCCCGCCCGTCCGCACATCATCAAGATGAAGAGCAAGAAGAGGAATTCTGGGAGTTGAAGTCCACAAGTCTTAAAGCTGTCAAGTTTGAACACCCCTGGGGTTTTTTTCTAAAAGGTTAGGGGTGCAAGGGTCTTGTAACTTGACAGCTTTAAGACTTGTGTTCTTCAAATGCCAGAGTTTCTAGAGCCAACATTTTGGTTGCTAAGCAAGAGCGTTGTTAAGTGAGTTTCACCACATTTTACAAGTTGGCCACGCCCACCAGGTCACTTGGCTGCAAGCCACTCCCACCCGGTCACATGGCCAGCAAGCCACTCCCACAAAGCAGGCCACACCTACAGAAGAGGTTCTAAAAATTTTTGAAACCCACCACTGCACTAGACCTAGGAAATCAGTTTCCATCACTTCATGATTTACTGAAGTTTTGTACTTCCCTGCCTCATCCATATTTCTGTCTCTCTTTCTCTCTCCACTCCCAGTAGATTCACCAACTCCCCAGGGATTGATGGCTCGCCTTATAGTAAGTGATACAGCTGCAGGGACCAGGTTTCTCTCTCCTTCACATGCCTTGTTGTAGGAAGTTTGATGCAGGAAGTCAATCAATTGGTTTCCCAGGTCCCCATTCGTCCTAAAATAATGACAGACAACATCTGCTCAGAGGAGGAATTGTCATAGCACATCTAACCAGCAATGGCCAGAAAGGCTAAAGTGACAAGAAACATTTCTATTTACATTCCAATATATTATCTCCAATGTAGATACCGTATTTATCGGCGTATAACACGCAGTTTTAAAACTAAAATTGTAAGCTGAAACCCTGCCTGCGTGTTATACGCCGATACTGCGCGTTATACGCCGGATCCACTGTTCCCTCTAAGGTGCGCGGCCGCAAGAAACCCCCGCGCAGAGGTTTCTAACTCCCGCGCAGAGGTTTCTTTCAAAGCAAACGTGGGGAAGTCCTTTGCAGGCAGCTAGAACTGGCTGCCTGCAAAGGACCTTCCCAAACTTGTTTCAGCGGCAGCTCTCAGCCTGGCGGCAGCGTCACACAGACTGTGGAAGGAGGGGGAGGAGGAGGGAACTAAAGAGAGCTTTTACCGAGTCTGCGCCCCACAACCAGGACTGTCCTTGCGCCCCTCAAGCCGCGTTTCTTCCCCGCAAAGCCCTTCGGGCAACCCGAGAGTTCCGCTTGACGCCAGAAGGGCTTTGCAGGAAGAAACGCGGCGTTTCTTCCTGCAAAGCCCTTCTGGCGCCAAAAGGAACTCTCGGGTTGCCCGAAGGGCTTTGCGGGGAAGAAACGCGGCTTGAGGGGCGCCAGGACAGTCCTGGCTGTGGGGCGCAGACTCGGTAAAAGCTCTCTTTAGTTCCCTCCTCCTCCTCCTCCTCCTCCTCCTCCTTCTTTCTGGAGCCCCTTCCTCAAAGATTTGGTACCAAAGCAATGGCGGTGAGGAAGTTGTGTCTTTTGGATTTTGCACTGTTGTCTTTTCAATGGTTCTCAGACTGGTTGAACCTTTAGCAGCTGGGGTGATATTCTTTACTGTTAAGGTTACAATTGGATGTGTTGGACAAATCTTAAAAGATGAAACTTTTATTAAAACGTTTGACTTAACTAAAAACGTCTTCCTTTTTCTTCTTCTTCTTAAATATGATTTATTTATTTATTTTTACTTCAGAAGTTTGATGACCATTGTACAAACTAATCCAACCTAAATGTAGAGGAGGAGAAGAAGGGGGGGGGGATTTAAAAAGAGCAGAGGAAAAAGAAAAGAAAGCATGAAGAAAACATAAAGAAAGGGATGGGAGGGAGGGAAGGAAGGAAGGCACTTTATGTTGAGGAGTTAATGTTATAATTCATGTTCTAATGTTATAAATTTTAATCCAACATTAAGTTCCGAGCTTCCAAGTCATTTATTTTTAATGAAAAAATTTTTTACTCAAATTTTTGTGTTAAAATGGGGGATGCGTGTTATACGCCGGTGCGTGTTATACGCCGATAAATACGGTATTTAAAGGTGCATGGAGGAAAACCTTCAAAAGCTGGCAATCTGCTGGATGCCAGCTAGTCCATCAGTTCTGTCAAACCATCCAATTACTGGAGTCTTCTCTATTGCCATGTTAGCTGTGACTGAGAGAGACCAGACACCTAGCTTCTTCAACCTGTTTCTTCTTTTTTGCGGGGGCAGAAGCAATATGGACATGAGATTATTGACCTTATGGAAAACCAAATATGACTCTTCTGGGATATTCTTATCAGTCAACATAACTGTATTTCCCCTTACAAGTTTCTTAACCACTAGACCAGGGGTCCCCAAAGTTGGCAACTTTAAGACTTGTGAACTCTAACTCCCAGAATTCTCCAGCCAGCATAGACCTCAGCACTAGACCAAACTGGCTTTCGTTTGCTGTCCTGAAAGTACTTCCATTATACCGTGTTTCCCCGAAAATAAGTCAGGGTCTTATTTGCTTTTGACGCCCGAAATAAGCGCTTGGCCTTATTTTTGGGGAGGTCTTATTATTTTTGTGGTACAGGAGGCAGTCAGCATGGTCACCTCATGGCTGCTGCTGTGTTGCAATATTTTCAGGGAGGGCTTATTTTCAGGGGAGGGCTTATTTTAGTGCAAGCGCTCAAAAGCCCAATTGGGCTTATTATCCGGGAAGGTCTTATTTTCAGGGAAACAGGGCAATATGTGAAGAAAGCAGTTTCATTGTTGAAGTGTCACTGTGCGGCAGTGTTTTTTACATCCACAATTACAGTATGTCCACGTATTTTCCTACATCTCAAGGACAGAAAGACAACACGTTCATGTGGCCATAGAAGAGCCTATTGGTAGTTGGGTAAGTCCCATACTAGATGTATACTCAGCAAAGAGGTTGGGAGACAGAATCTGTGAGGGAAATCCCTCAATTACCATATTTTTTTGAGTATAAGATGCACCTTTTTCCCCTCAAAAAAAGAGAGTGAAAATCTGGGTGCGTCTTATACACTGGGTGTGTCTAATACAGCATTTTTGGCCTCCCCAAAACCTGCCCCCTTTGCAAAAATGGCTGTGCATAGTTTTTAGGAGGTTTGTAGAGTGCTCCTGGGGGCTGGGGAGGGCAAAAATGAGTGAAAACGGGCTATGCATGTCCTTTTTTGACAAAAAATGGACCTGTTTTTGTGAAAAACGGGCCTTTTTTGGGAGGTCTGCAGAGTATAAAAACTTTGTTTTTAATTTGCCTCTTCAAAACCTTGGTACATTTTATAATCTGATGCGTCTTATACTCTAAAAAATACGGTATGTGTAGCTTGAAAGCAGAAGATAGGGGTTACATTTTGACTTACCGCCAGTTGGAAACTCCAACTGCTTTTCAAGGTAGCTTTTCAAATATGATTAAAGCAGCATTTGGGAAAGGTTTTGAAATTTTGGATACCAAATCATGTTTTATTGTCCTAAATTGCAGGCCCTTGCAGTTTGCCCTTTAGAAGGAGGTGGCCAAGGAATTGCAGCGCTTCTCCTGCTAAGTGCTTTGCGCCCAGAATTCTACAAAGGTGTGGGTGAACATTGGTGGGTCGAAGTGCCCATCCTGGCCCATTACCTGGAAGGTGAGACAAATGAAAGCAAAGAGACCATGTTTCTGTATTCTTCTAATGTATTTAGTTAATGTGTGGAGAATTTTAACCAGACAATGGCACTGCATATCTAGTTTTAATCCATACACTTCCTGACTTGCAAATGTTCGATTGGGAGATTTGAAGGATAAATTTGTTCAGTTTGCTTTGAATATGTGTATAGCTGCCCATATGGTCCAAGACACTACAAAAACAGGGTCCTCGATTGTATAAAAAACAGTCAAGCAAACACAAGTACTGTATACAGTTCTCTATCCAGTTGAAAATCATTCCTGCATTTAGGCAAATACTGTATCTGACCAAAGTATATACAGGTAGCCCAGTGGTGGGATTCAAAAACATATTACTACCAGTTCTGTGGGTGGGATTTTGTGGGCATGACATGGTTTTGTGGGCATGGCTTTGTGGGTGTGGCAGGGAAGGATACTGCACAATCCCCATTCCCTCCCAACTCCTGGGGGAAGATTACTGCAAAATCCCCATTTCCTCCCCACCTCACTAATGTGCTTTCCAGTGCTGTTCTGTTGTTCAGGGCAATGAAAGAACATCAGCTGGGAGGCTGGGGGGCAGCGGGGTGGGGCCAGTTCTCCAAATTACTCAAAATTTCCGCTACCGGTTTTCCAGAACCTGTCAGAACTGGCTGAAAATCACCTCTGAGGTAGTCCTCGGCTTACAACCATAATTGAGCCAAAATTTATGATGCTCAGCGAGACATTTGTTAAGTGAATTTTGTCCCATTTTATTACCTTTCTTGCCACAGTTGTTAAGTGAATCCCGGCAGCTGTTAAGTTGGTTACACTGGTATTACATGAATCTGGCTTCCCCATTGATTTGCTTGTCAGAAGGTTGCAGAAGCTGATCACATGATCCCAGGACACAGAAACCTTCATAAATATGAACCGGTTGTCAAGTATCCAAATTTTGATCCTGTAATCATGGGGTCGTAAGCAGAGGTGGGTTCCTACCAGTTCGCACTTATTCGGTAGAACCGGTTCGTCAAATCTACCAAACCGGTTAGAAGAGGTTCCACCAGTGGACCCGGAAAGCAGGCCACACCTACAGAAGAGGTTCCAAAAAATTTTGAAACCCACCACTGGTCCTTGGATATGATTATTCTATACTATCATGCTCATATTTATAAAACTCAGTGCCTCTGTGAAAGGTAAGGATGACTACTGCATTTGTGGTGCAATCAGAACATTGCGTGTGTTGAAGTTGTTTTAACGCAAACCAAAGATGCCTTTTAAAAAACAAGTTTACATCATATTCTTATGCATGCCAGTGCTGTGTGTGAGGTAATTTAAGGTGGTTCTGACAAGTGTCATCGGCATCTTCATATCCGGTCACATGGGTGGCAAGCCACTCCCATCCGGTCACATGGGCGGCAAGCCACTCCCACAAAGGAGGCCACACCAAGAGTAGGTTCGAACAATTTTTGAAACCCACCACTGGTCGTAAGTCACTATTTTCAGTGCCGTTGTAACTTTGAACAGTCACTAAATGAACTGTTGTAAGATAAGGACTGCCTGTACACATGCCGATAAAAATTCCATTTAAATAAGACATAGTTTGTACAGTGCAATACAGTAATCTCAGAATATATGTCCTAGCTTCTAATATCTCAAGCGTGGCAGTAAGAAGAATTGTATAAGAAAGTTTTAGCCATGACGTGTAGCTTTTCTAAGGCTGAGTGGGTCGTCTAAGTCTAAATTTCCAACTACCACAAATAAAACAATTGACAATTAATCTTGGTTCTAAATTTTAATACAGTAGGTACTAAGTAAGTGTTTCTCAACCTTAGCCGTTCCAGAATATTTCAGCCAACAATGCTGGCTGGGGAATTCTGGGAGTTGAAGTCACATCTTTAAATGGTTAAATTTGAGAAACACTGTATTAAACAAGAATGGGGGTTACTTCAGGTTCAGATAATTCAATTAGTTAAGCCTAACTGGTTAAAGCAATATATGGGTTGGAAAGTTAAATTCCAACACCTGTCCTGTACCATCAATTATAAGCACAAGATGTCAGGCATAAATCATACATTATTTTTGGCAGCTGTAAATCTTTCCACAATGCAGGAATGTGAGAGGTCAAGAAAAAAAGTTTATTTCTGAAGCCAAGGCTCCATGCCAACAAGCCCAATATTGAGAAATCAAGGTGATTTTGGTCTTGTATCTGTCCAAACATCCTTAGAGATGTCAGGGGGAAAACCCTACAATGTTAGGCTCATCCAACCATCCAGACTTCAAGGGTTCACTGAACACCAATATATTTGGAATTCATGGAAGTGGTTGTTTTTTAATGTGTAGTTGGCATGGTTCATTTCAATCTGGTCCTCATATTTTTATGGAAATTTCTCTCATTTCCAAAGGGCTTTAAAAAGAACCATCTCTCCTCCTGATTCTCTGGGTAATGTTGGTCTCCTATGCTCTCCCCAAAGGCCACAGCAAGTACACATTGCCACCAGCAGCCTGGGAGCAGAAGCTACTGGAGGTAAATCCCAGTGATGTGAACATGAATGTTTCCCATGGCACTGATGACCCTCTCTAATGGCCTCCTCAATTCTCCTGATGACTCCACAGTTCCTGAAGAAATCCTTACAGAGAAACCAGGAAGAAGGCTGGAACCTAATCTTGGGGCAGGAACTCATGAAGCAGATGGGCGTCTATCACAACTCCTCTAAAGAAAAAGTCAGTGTGATAAAGAATATTGGTGATGTCCTTCATCAAAAGGCTAACCAGTTCCACCTTGTAACTCATACACTAATACGTCCCATGTCAGCTTTCTCCAGCCTAGAGACCCTTCAAATCTGTAGATTTCACCTACAGTAAATCTTCCACTATTGTGACCATTGTTGAGAATTCTGAAAATTAAAGTCTACACACGGGAAGTTGGCTTTGGATGGGTCTGGGTTTCTTTAGGCCATGTTTAAAGAACCTCCAGCTGTTTTATTTCTCTCCTCCAGGTCTTCCTCTACAAGACTTTGGGAATTGCTCTTTCTGCTACAGGAGATGTAGGTGGGGTGACCCAGCAGCTCCTGCATTTGCTTTCGCATACAGATTATACTGAGCAAGCCCAGCAAAAGGCAAGAACCACACTCTGCTGTTGAGAATTCTAGATTTCTTCTGTTCTATATGTTGTTTGCCTTGATCGTACAGTACATGATGATGATGTTATTTGGGAATCCTAATCTTCTTTCTGACTCTGTATTCGGGTGTTCTGGAAATAACTTTCATGTCTTTTAAGTAAGGCTTTACTAGATTAGATTAGATTAGATTAGATTAGATTGGTTTTATTTATATGCCGCCCTTTTCCGGGAGGGACTCAGGGCGGCGAACAACTCAAAGGGGGGAAAGGAAACATAGAACACAATACAAGTAGTTAAAATAGCCAAGAATCACACAGCCACACAGGTCGAGGGGGGAGGGGAACCCGTCAACCCCAGGCCTGCCGGCACAGCCAGGTTTTAACGGCTTTCCGGAAGGCCTGGAGAGAGGTGAGGGTCCGAATCTCTGCGGGGAGTTCGTTCCAAAGGGCCGGAGCTGCCACAGAGAAGGCCCTCCCCCGGGTAGTAGCTAGATGGCATTGGCTGGTAGACGGAACCCGGAGGAGGCCGACCCTGTGTGATCTAATGGGTCTTTGAGAGGTAATTGGCAGCAGGCGGTCTCTCAAGTACCCAGGTCCAATACCATGAAGGGCTTTATAAGTTACGACTAGCACTTTGAAGCGTATCCGGAGACTGATCGGTAGCCAGTGCAGCTCGCGGAGGATAGGTGTTATGTGGGTGAACCGAGGTGCACCCACAATCGCTCGCGCGGCTGCATTCTGGACGAGTTGAAGTCTCCGAATGCTCTTCAAGGGCTGCCCCATGTAGAGCCTGTGTACTAGAATTATATAGCATTCCTCTCTCTATATTCCATTTGATATTATTGGAAGAATATACCTGTTCAAAAGAGGTTATTGTTGTAAATCACACAGTATTCCCTTTGGTTCTTCCCCGTGTTTTATTTTGCCACTGGGTTCTGCTTTAGTAGAAGGCTTGTTTTCTCATGCTGGAGAGAAGAGGACACTTTCAAATATTATCAAGTCAGAGAAAAGCATTAGAGTAGAATGCAGGTCACATTTGCTGTTAATTTTAAAAACGTCTTTGATTTCTTCTATGATGGCAGGGCCTGTAATTGAATGATCCATTTAGCTCAATATCTCTAGGAGTGAGAAAATGGGGTTAAAAAGATCCTAAAAGGGGGGGGGGACTGAATTTGACAAAGGAGTTCTTCTGTTTTGTGGCTACCCCTTCTCTTGTCCTCAGGGTACTCGCTGGTGTCTGGCCTACTGTGCAGAGGGGCAGCTTGTGGCGGTGCTGGAAGCTCTACATTGCTTTGAGAAAGAGATTTCTGAGGGAAAAGATTTGGCTTGCTTTAGGATTGGCCAGGTTTGGAGATTTACCACTTCATGCTATCTTCTTGGTCTTCTCTTGACTAGCAACTGGGAAGCTCGCCACATGAGAACACGGTGTCCTTTTAAAAGATCACGCTTAAAGCATGTTTCAGTCAGACCTAGAATGCAGATGATGCAACACATGCAATCATATGTGTATGCCGGGCTCCTTACCACAGGCATCTTCTCTGCGTTGGCACTGCAATTCCCAGAGGTCTTAGCCTCATACAACCTTTGGCCTTTGTTTCTGTCTCTTTGGTTTGCCAGCTTAAAAAGAGAGGTACGGAAGGCAACCTTCTCCAGCTTGGATTTTAAGTTCTTTGAGCAGGCTTTTACAATTCTATCTTTTTTTTTCTGAGTCAGACTCAAGAGAATTTCTCTAGCACCTCAAAGAAATGGCACTTAGAAAGAAAAAATACTTATTGAGCAAGAAAAACCCAAATTATTTCTGCTAACTTGTCATATTTTCTCTGAAACAAATTTGGGACCCAGAATATGGCTGTGCCATATTGGTCTTCTTCGTCATCTGTAGGGCTTGCCAGAGAAAGAACATGTGATGAATACCCTCCTTCTATTATATGGTAGTGTGGCAATCCGTGTCTCCCAAGAACAGCTAGTGCCTCATCTGGCCAGTGAGATTGTGCCAAGGATCCTACACCATTATATGACACTAAGCAATCCAGAGGTGAGTTATTTGCTTTGTTGTGCTATCAGGGTAGCAAGATTCTGTTTCATTTAATTGGTGGCATTGGATTTTGAGAGCATGCTTTTAGGGATGGAGATGGAGAAAATAAGTTCTGGAATCATAAAGAGTGTAAGTTACAGGAGGAGATCTGTGTTACATGCCACCCAGCCCAAAAGTTGAATGGATGTTTGCAATAAGATGACTACCTTATTGCATTAGGTCATTATGTAAGTAAAAAAAGTAAAAAAAGATAGTTCCTAAAAGGCATAACATAATTTCATCTATGAGAAAAATCTTGGCTGATCGGTGGAAAATATATTTTATGGTCCTAGCTTTTGGAAGCACTGATTGTCAGGCCTAGAAGCCACGTTTTGCATTAGCAATAGCAATAGCAATAGCAGTTAGACTTATATACCGCTTCATAGGGCTTTCAGCCCTCTCTAAGCGTTTTACAGAGTCAGCATATCGCCCCCACAGTCTGGGTCCTCATTTCACCCACCTCGGAAGGATGGAAGGCTGAGTCAACCTTGAGCCGGTGAGATTAGAACCGCTGAACTGCAGATAACAGTCAGCTGAAGTGGCCTGCAGTACTGAACCCTAACCACTGTGCCACCTTGGCTCTTAGGCCTTCAGCCTGCCACATTCAATGCTGTAGGAAAATGGGAGGGGGGATTTTATGGAGTTTGGGAGATATGTAGTCATAATAACATTCTTTTCTCAGAGAGTCAAGGACGTCTTGCCCTGCATCTGGAGGGGTATGACTGGGGGACATTTCCAGTTGGGACGGTGCCTGAATATAGCAATAGCAATAGCAGTAGACTTATATACCGCTTCATAGGCCTTTCAGGCCTCTCTAAGCGGTTTACAGAGAGTCAGCATATTGCCCCCAACAATCTGGGTCCTCATTTTACCCACCTCGGAAGGATGGAAGGCTGAGTCAACCCTGAGCCGGTGAGATTTGAACCGCTGACCTGCTGATCTAGCAGTAGCCTGCAGTGCTGCATTTAACCACTGCGCCACCTTGAATGGACCATGTGATGGACATGTGGGTGCTGGGCAGGGACTTAGACTTTCTTTTGGGTGGGGAAAACCTGGAATCTTTCAGATTCGGGTTTTCCCAGAGGTGCCAATATGACACCTCTAATAAAATGGAACTTTGAGGAATTTCAAGCCTCGGAGTCTTCTTTCATTGGGGGTGTTACTTGGAACCCTGACACTGATGTTCCTTTGTGGTGGTGTTCAGAAGGTCTTCCTGATTTCCCCACATCACTAATAAGGGTGATCGATGCTCCACCAATTACATCACTATTTATAAGCAAGACTGTCAATTGTTTCTTACTCAGGAAGGGCAGCCCTTTGGTTATTCAGTGCTTCCTTCCTTTAATCCAAGTTCCTCTTGGACACAGCCTCCATCATCCTTTTCTCATTTCCATCCAGAGGGCCAATGATGCTGAGCTGGTTCTGAGTTTCGCCCAGTGTGTGTCAGAAATTAGTCTTTCCACGAAGAGCAAAGGGGATTCTACTACCTTCCAGCTGCCTCAAAAAAGAGTGTTGCTTGACCTTCTCATGGTGAGTAGGAGAGGTGGTATTCAGCAGGTTCTGACCAGTTCTAGAGAACCGGTAGTGGAAATTTTGAGTAGTTCAGAGAATTGGTAAATATCACCTCTGACTGGCCCCATCTATTCTCTGCCTCCCGAGTTCCAGCTGATCAGGAAGTAATGGGGATTTTATAGTATCCTTCCCCTGCCACGCCCACCAAGTCATGCCATGCCCACTGAGCCACACCCATAGAACCGGTAATAAAAAATGTGAATCCCACCACTGGTGAATACAATTTGTTTATTTTCTTTAAAATACTTGACTTGATGCTTGCAAAAGGTCACCGAAAGGGATTTCTTATATCTGGTCTCACGGAAAATTACTGTAAAGAGATGGAAATCACATAAATCTACCATGTGATTTTTGTTCCGGCTGTGGCTCTTGCTGGAATAGCAATAGCAGTTAGCACTTAGACTTACCGTATTTTTCAGAGTATAAGACGCACTGGAGTATAAGACGCACCAAGGTTTTGAAGAGGCATTTTTTTTTAATAAAAAAGGTTTTTGCACTCTGAAAACCTCCCCAAAATGGCCTGTTTTTGCAAAAACAGGCCCGTTTCCCCCCCAAAAAAAGGCATGAATAGCCTTTAGAGGGCTTGTAGAGTGCTCCTGGGGGGGTCCCCCCCCCCCAAAATGAGCAAAAAACGGCCCGTTTTTTGTCAAAAAGATTTCATGGATAGCCTTTAGGAGGCTTATAGAGTACTCCTGAGGGTTGGGGGGGGGCAAAATTAAGCAAAAAACGGCCCGTTTTTCACTTATTTCTGCCCTCCCCAATCCCCAGGAGCTCTCTGAAGTCTTCTACAGGCTCTGCACGGCCATTATGGTAAGGGAGCGGGGGCTTCGGGAGGCAAAAATGCTGTATTCAGCATATAAGACGCATCCAGATTTTCAGCCTCCTTTTTGAGGGGAAAAGGTACGTATTATAGTCCGAAAAATATGGTATATACCGCTTCATAGCGCTTTTACAACCCTCTCTAAACGCTTTACAGACTCAGCATATTGCCCCCAACAATCTGGGTCCTGAGGAAGGAACATGAGCATTTTCACTTACTGGCTTCTCCTTCTCCTTCCCTATAGAGAGTGGCTACTTCGAAGGTTTGTCTTCCAAGCTTTTGGACTCATACTAGGGATGGTTCCTGAAAGCTTGGAAGACAAAATCTCTGGTCCTGGTGACCGACCCAGATTGGATCCTGCAAAGTTGCCTTTGCCTCAATTCTTCCATGCCAAGGACCACATTTGGCAATTGACTGCCATGGGAACTGATCTGATGTGGTCAGTTTATAGATGCAACGTTTATTATTTATTATTAATTATTCCAAATTATATCAGGGCTTAACTTTCATTTTAATGTTCTTTTTTCTAATCATATCCGCACACTCCACCTTGAGTTCCTTCTGGTTATACAGGTGGCCATATAAATTGGATGGATAGATGGATGGAAGCCAGGGCCACATTTATGTTTGAATTCATAAATTTACATATCATTAAAATTAAATATAGTCCATCTCATATTCCACAATCACCACTGACCCTTCCCAATTACTTTAAAAATGATTATATGGTGAAATCTTTGGAATGTTTCTGGGGCTGTGTTATGGCCTAAAACCCCAACTGCTTATTCTGAAATGTTCCTTTACTGAGGAATGTTGCTTGGGAACTCAACGGAAGGATCCCAATCTAAATCATGCCCAATTTATTTCCCTCCTATACTGTTTGCTACAGAATACAGTTAAAACAGAGTCTCCGGAAGTGCTTGTAACTCCTGTCTGTCAACAGGTGATGGTGGCCCTTCGGCACCTGAGGCAAGTACCCATTGCTATGCCCTTCTTTTTAAGACCAGCCCTACATGGATCAGTCAGAGCCCAAATAAAGATTGAGGAACCAGATTTCATAGTCTAACTTTAGTTCTGGCACACAAAATGCCTTAAAGCAGAGGTCAGCAAACTTAAACACTCGAAGAGCTACAAAGGTTCTAATCGGAAGCTTCCCATTCAATTCTGGAGCTAACCGGAAGTCTGGTTCCCCCACCATAGAGTCTTCTCCTAACACAGCGTCCTCTACCTGTCCTAATCAAAAGTCCTATCAATTGTGGAGCTGACCGGCAAAAGGGAGCCACAGCAGACAGATGAAAGAGCCACATGTGGCTCCAGAGCTGCAGATTGCTGATCCTTGCTTTAGAGTCACCACCTAGTGCGGCATCCTTTTTCCTCTACTGATTGGAAGTCCAGTTCTCCCACCATAGAGTCTTCTTCTAGCATGGCGTCCTCTACCTGTCCTAATCAAAAGCCCTATCAATTATGGAGCCGACTAGCAAAAGCCACAGCAGACAGATGAAAGAGCCATATGTGGCTCCAGGGCCGCAGATTGCTGACCCTTGCCTTAAAGCATGCACAGATGCCAAGCCCTCCACCCCAGTTAATTAGAAGCCCTCATTGGCTGAGTTTGGACAACATGTGAAACTAAATCACTGAATTAGCACAATACATTGAATCTTTAGCTTACCAAATCTAGCCAAGTTTATCCTGATCCAGGTTTTTGATATTTTGCGATTCAACTACTAGTTCTTTGACTGAGTTGTAAAAGAAGCTGTTGTGCGAACTCAGAGGAAGTGACATTACCTCCCTCAGCCACTCATCAAGTCAGAAATTAATCTCTGGAATTTGGCATTTCTTTGATTGCTGTCCATTTGATGGCTAATAGGTATGTAAATAAGGAGATGCTGTCAAGAAACCCTTTGCTTTTTGGATATCATATACTGAAGATGTCGTAAATCCAGGGGTGGGATTCAGCCGGTTTGGACCAGTGCAGGCGAACTAGTATCTCTGACAATCAGCTGGGGAGCAAACTAGTTTGCTCTGATGATCAGGTTGGCCCGCTCACGCGCCCCTGCGCTTTACTTACCTATATCCTCTCATCTGATTTGTGCGGCAGAATAGATTGCCGCGTCTCAGCTGTGTTATTCCCCAGAAGTAACCGATGACATGTGTGGAGCGCATGTCAGACTCAGATGTGGGCGGAGCTCGCATATGCAAAGTACGCGATCACCAAAACGGTTGTTAAACTGGCAGGATCTCTCCACTGCCGAATTGTGGGCATTCACAATAAGGACCATAACTACTGGCCTTTGGGGAATGTGGAGCTATGAACCAGCACATAAAAGCCTTTGATTGTTCTGACTTTGGGACCTCTGGTGAGGTATTAATACAGTAAAAGAAAGGAAAGAAAAGTGATTGGATCATATAATGGGAACTGGGAAGGCCAAGGAAGGGCTTTTTAAACAGAGTATGATTGTTTCCTCAGCAAGGTGCCAGAAATCCTGAGCCCTGAGGAGAACTGGAAGCTGGCAGAGGCCTGTCTGAGCCACGTCTTTGCTCTTCCTCCCTTCGGGGTTGCAGAAGGTGCCAGTCAAGTAAGTAGTTGTGGGTTGAAGGAGGGGTCTTTGTAATCCCCTGCTTTTTCTGTACTAATACTGTAAGTGCTGTTGTCTTCTGCATTTCAGACTCTATATACTGGTACTTTGACTTCCTTGTCGGAGCTGATGGAGACCTTACTGGAGCCAGGATCAGGAGAGAATGACTTTTCAGACTGGCTCCAGCAGATCTTCCAGGTGAGTTGGACAGAAGAACTTCATGTTTATTTAAATAGCACTGTCTATGTTTTTTTAAAAAAAATACATATAGTGTCATCAAGACTAGCAGTAATTTAGGCCTCCCTTAATTTATGTACCGTATTTTTCAGACTATAAGACGCACCTGAGTATAAGGTGCCCCATGATTTTGCAGTGGTAAATTAAAAAAAAAGGTTTTTGCACTCTGTAGGCCTCCCAAACCTTCTGCACGCCTTGTTTTTTGAAAAAAAAAAAAAAAAAGAGGGCATGCAGAGCTTTGGGAGCCTTGTAGAGTGTTCCTGGGGGCTGGGGGGAGGGCAAAAACAGGCCATTATTTTGCTCGTTTTTGCCCTCCCCACCCTTCAGGAGCACTTTGCCAGCTTCCCAAACCCTCTGTATGTCCATTTTTGCAAAGGGGGCGGGGTTTCGGTAGGCCAAAAATACTGCATTCAGTGTATAAGACGCACCCAGATTTTCACCCTCTTTTTTTGAGGGAAAAAGGTTTGTCTTATACTCTGAAAAATACGGTAGTTTGCTTTTAAAACAATTGTAAATATGTTTTATTTTCATTTTCATTTTTATTTCATGCAGTCACATATATACTGTGCATAACCGAGGCCATATAACATTGAGCAATAAACACAGCCATCCTTGTCAACAATACTCCCCAAAATACAAACCCAATATACCACTTCAACCCTCCATACACCCTTTCTTTCACCCCACTCCAACTTTCCTTTCTCCCCTACAACATTCCCCTCTACCCTACTTCCTCTCCCCCTCTATCACTCCTCTCTCCCAATACACTCCCTCCCTTCCTTCTCGCCCTCCCTCCAATCCTCTCTCACACCCTCAATTTGGGGCTACCGGGGCGGGACCTTCCTGATGGCGGCAGCTTAATGAGCTGCCCCCAGGTTTCTGGTGGCGTTATCTGCCTAAATACCTGGTAGATACCTCATCCTAGCTTCATTTTTACAAGAGCTTCCTTCGTGCATGGGTTTTTTTTTTCTTAAAAAATAAGCTCCTAAAATGGCGATTGTGCCACATTCCTAACTATCCGGCAAAGAACAGTGATAAAAAAGATCAAAGGAACAGCCAGCCAGCAGTCTATTACTAATTAGTTTCATTTCTCTGAAGAGCTTACAAGATTTTTTTCTTATCAACTTTTAAAAGTTTTAAAAGACTCCTTGTTAATATAGAGACATTCCAAGCAGAGATGAATATGCTGAACTGTTTCGTTACAGTGCTAATCTTTTGAAACCTGCTTTGTTACAATGCTCTTTTCTGAAACCTTTTGAAAAACCTCTAAGAACAAATAAAAGGGGGACTTAATTTTTTTTTTCCTCGTAAGCTACACAGCGGGCCAGTAGAGTTTGAATAATTGTTGAATAATTGTTTGAAGAAAAGAAATAATGGCTTCAAAATTAAATCCGGGGAGACCTCTTCTTAGGAGTACATCTCACACACTTGGCACAAAGTCGCAGCTTCCACCCTCTATGCCCCCTACTGGAGATTTGCTAGCTTTTAAAACAATTTAAAGCTATATGACAGCAAATTCTATATGTTATCTAAAGAAACACAACTTTTGATTGGTGCTAACTCTCATTGCATTTAATTTCGGTGACTAAACCTAGATTCTAATGGTGGATGATGATGTAGACTTCCATCTTCTCCACAGCTCTTAGGCTATTGGCTGGTGTCAGAGCATGAATGGGAGCGTGCTCGGGCTATGCAGCTTGGTGTCCATCTACTGAAAGCTCATTGCCAGAGGACTAACACTTCTGTGAGTATGGCCCAGCATATGCCAAGCGAAGTTTGGCCCAGTAAGCTATACCCAGGGGGTATGTATTCTTATATGTTGGGGGAAACATATCCATGAAGATTGGTCCAAGTTTTGCAAGAGTAGCTTTTTGGAATTGTTACTGCCAGCAAACTGATTTATTCTGTAAGATTAACCATAGTTTAGCTACCCTTTGCCTTTTTAAAAATAATCTTTCACAGATCTCTCAGAACCAGTTCAGCCACTTGATGGCACTGTTGGGTCCTTTTACTTATGACACACTGAGCACCATTCGTCATAGTGCTGGTAATTGCATTCGACTCCTGCTAAACATCCAAGGTGAGTTTAACAATGGAAGAGCTCTGCGGGTGTAAACTGACATAGGATTGCAGCCTCAATGAATGAACTATTCAGCCATCTCAAGCCACAGTAGACCGTTGAATTCTCTGCAGGGCCCATGCTCAAAACAGATAGTCTTTGGGCTATATCCCATTTGCTCAGCAACCATTCAAAGTTACAAAGTTGTTGAAAAATTGAAGTTATGACTGGTTCTCACGCTTAACAACCATTGTAACATCTCCATGGTGACATGATGTATATTTGGGTGCTTGAGTGGCCAGCTCACATTTGCTATAATCGCATCTTCCAGTCCTTCATTTCCAATCCTTCTGCCAAAAGGATTTCTAAGCTCCTGCAGGGTGGTGGGATGGTGACAGGATACAGTGGCCTTTTCATCTCAGCCCTGGTGTTCAGGGTGGGCAAAAGAGCAGAGGTAACAATAGCAATAGCACTTAGACCTGTATACCGTTTCATGGTGTTTTACAACCCTCTCTAAGCGAGTTACAGAGTCAGCATATTTGCCCTCAATGATCTGGATCCTCATTTTACCAACCTCAGAAGGATGAGGTCAACCTTGAGCCAGTGAGGATCAAACTCCTGGCAGTGGGCAGAGTTAGGCTGCAACGTTGCAATCTGCGCCACCATGGCTCTTGGAGATGGAGATGGATGAGGTAGATAGGCAAGAGGGGGAAATTGAAACAGAGGCAATTTGTGGAAAGCAGGAGAAGCATGAGGTCATTACCTAATGACCAGAACAGACACCTAGGGATGCCATCGCTAAGCAATGTGGTCATATGAAGTTTTGCTTGACATCTGATTCACTTAGCGATGGAAATGCTGGTCCATTGCTTCATTGTCCTTCCCCTGATTGTAGGGAGATACATTTTCAAATTTTGATACATCCTTGCTAGACTACTAAAATTTACTGAGAAATCTTGTGTAGCTACAACATGGAATAATAGAGCATAATATTCAGCCAACTCCTTCCTTATTCCTTTAGGAGCCACAAAGTTGCGTGAACCCAAAGTGCGTGTCAACCAACAGCGATTGTATTGCATTCAAAGGGACCTTCAAAGTGAGAGTACTGAGACGATGCACACTGCCTCTCTCCAGCTGGCCAAAGTATTAAAAAATGGACGGCTTCTTGTGTGTGACTGCATATCTGTGTGCATGAATAGGACTTAAAGTCGCCATGGTTGAGAAACATTGATGTAAAAGATATCTCAGTATCCAGGAGAAGGACGAGGGAAGCACTTCATAAGGGACCCTCCATACTGGAAGGGCTAACAATCCAAACTTAAGGAAGAAGAGATCTTTCTGGATCCCCGAAAGCTGTTGATGTATGAGAGTTGGGGGAGGGGGGGGAAATCTCCTGCCCATGCTCGGTCTGAGTTCACAGCAGTGGTGACCAGGGGGGCATTTGCCCAGGTTCGCCTGGTGCACCAATTGCGTCCCTACCTGAACCGGGAGGCTCTCGCAACAGTCACTCACACCCTTGTGACCTCAAGACTGGACTACTGCAATGCGCTCTACATGGGGCAGCCCTTGAAGAGCATTCGGAGATTTCAGCTTGTCCAGAATGCAGCCCCGCGGGCGATTGTGGGTGCACCTCGGTACACCCACGTTACACCTATCCTCCGCGAGCTGCACTGGCTGCCTATCGGTTTCCGGATACGCTTCAAGGTGCTAGTCGTCACTTATAAAGCCCTACATGGTATTGGACCTGGGTACTTGAGAGACCGCCTTCTGCCGATTACCTCCCAAAGACCTATTAGATCCCACAGATTAGGCCTCCTCCGAATTTCATCCGCCGGCCAATGCCGATTGTCGACTACCCGGAGGAGGGCCTTCTCTGTGGCTGCTCCGGCGCTCTGGAACGATCTCCCCGTAGAGATCTGGACCCTCACCACCCTTCAGGCTTTCCGCAAAGCCGTCAAGACCTGGCTGTTCCAACAGGCCTGGGGCTGATGAGTTCCCATCCCCACTCGAATCGTGTGGCTGTTGACTGTTTTTAAATTGTTTCCGTATTTTGTTTGCTTGCCCTTTGCTTTTTTCTGTATTATTCCCTTCCCTTTTGGTTTGTTAGCCGCCCTGAGTCCCTCCGGGAATAGGGCGGCATACAAGTGTAATAAACCTTGAACCTTCTTATCGGTTCGGTATAGTTCAGCCGAACCGGTAGTGGTTTGTCAGCCTGGATCACTGGAACCGGCAGCAACCCAGGCCTGCCACGCTCCCAAACGGGTTCTCCGGGCGGTGCGAAAGGCGCCACCATCTTGTTTCTCAGTTCTGCACATACACAGAACAATTCCAATTGCGCTGTGCATGTGCACGCACAAAGCACACACATGAGCGAACTGGCAGTAGTGCTGGCTGGAACCCACCCCTGGTTCACAGTGTATGCTCAAGAAAAGACGAAGTGATGTTGCTCTGGCTTAAGATGAAGCTGCTTTGAGCTTTCTGTCCTTCCTTTCTGTTTCAGATTGTCAGCTGTGTCCTGCCTCTCCAAGGAATCCTAACCTTCTTGCACACTTTGCTGGAGCAACTGAGGACTGTGAACAGTGCCTGTGACAAGGCTGCCCTCCTGTGGTTTGAGGTGGCTGTGAAGGAACGGCGACCAGATCTAAAAGACAAGGTAAAGCCTAAATCTGAAGAAACTAGGACAAGAGCAGTGACCCTGCATCTTGTTCGAATCAGTGGTGGGTTCCTAGTGGTTTGGACTGGTTCGGCCTGGGCCAGTGGAACCGGCAGCGACCCAGGCCTGCCATGCTCCTGAACCGGTTCCCCGGGCAGCTCCATAGGCGCCACCATCTTGTTTTTCAGTTCTGTGCATGTGCAGAACAACAAGCATGCGCGTGCGGCGCACACACAAGCAAATCAGCAGTAGTGCTTGCCGGTTTGCCTAAGAGCCGAGGTGGCACAGTGGTTAGGGTGCAGTACTGCAGGCTACTTTAGCTGACTGTGATCTGCAGTTCAGCGGTTCAAATCTCACCGGCTCAAGGTCGACTCAGCCTTCCATCCTTCCGAGGTGGGTGAAATGAGGACCCAGACTGTGGGGGCAAGTTGCTGACTCAATTTGCTAAAAAATTTGTAAACCGCTTAGAGAGGGCTGATAGCCCTATGAAGCAGTATATAAGTCTAATTAATAAATAATAAATAAATAAATAACCCATACCTGGTTCGAATGCAATATTCAGCAGTTTGGCTGATAAGGAGGAATGCTGGAAATTGTCGTTCAACAACTGGATGGACACAGGTTATCCATCCCTTGATTAGATGTTGGCTGGCAAAGAATTTTTTACTCCTACCTTGCTGTGTATTTCTTAAGGCTGATAAAAGCAACATGCTTATCTCATTCAAGTTCTAAAAGTGTGGCTAAAATAAGAACCTGACACCTTTTATGAAAGCAGGAAAGTGGGGTCTGAGTGTATCTCCAAGGGGAGCTTTGCACAGCTTGTGAACAACATAGATAGACCCTTGCCCAAGTGACTGAGAAGCAGAACTTGGAAAGCGAGGTCCTTTAAAAGAGCTTCTTCTGCTCACCTTGTATGTGCAGACAGGTTCAAATTGAGGCAGGTACTCCTTCAAGTGGTCAGGATCCAATTTCTGGTACATTTAAAGCAGAGGTCTTCAAACTTGGGCCAGCATAGCTGGCTGGAGAATTCTGAGAGTTGAAGTCCACAAGTCTTAAAGTTGCCAAGTTTGGGGACCCCTGATCTAAAGGATAGTCTGATGGAAGGTACATTTTTTTGTTGTCAATTCATGATGTGCCTAAACCATGCGTGACTGCTGCCAAATCCAACCGGCTTAGATATCTATGGAGATTCTCAGTCATCCATCTCATAGTTGTCCCAAAGGTGCTTTTTCAAAAGGCAACTGGACTTTGTTTTCCCTTGAAGACATTTCTCCTCCAAGAACTAATTCTTCAGAACTAAAGAAGCTTCTTGGATGAGAAGCAAAACGTCTTCAATTTTTTTTAAAAAAAGTCCAGTTGCCTTTTGAAAAAGCACCTTTGGGACAACTGGCTTAAATGCAGTCACAAGATGTCTACAAGATGAACTTTTCAGCACTTCTCACCCTTTGCCATCTGGGGACTCCAGAAACATCTGTCGATCAAGGAGCGCTCCCAGCCTGAAGGCTTCCAGGAGCAGCTGTTTCCTACCAACCAAAAATACCTCCATCTTACCTGGATTTAATTTAAACTTTGCGACCAAGTCAAAATCTTTGCAGGTTAACTCCTGAAGGATTATTAAGATCTTACCATCTTTCTAAAACTGAGAGTTGCTAGTGAATTTGGGATATTTTATAGACCTTCCCTAGAAAGAATAAAACTTACATAATTTGTTTTAGGCTCACATTTGCCTAAGTGCATTCCAGTTGTGAAGAAAAGCTGCAGATATACCGTATTTATCGGCGTATAACACGCAGTTTTAAAACTAAAATTGTAAGCTGAAACCCTGCCTGCGTGTTATACGCCGATACTGCGCGTTATACGCCGGATCCACTGTTCCCTCTAAGGTGCGCGGCCGCAAGAAACCCCCGCGCAGAGGTTTCTAACTCCCGCGCAGAGGTTTCTTTCAAAGCAAACGTGGGGAAGTCCTTTGCAGGCAGCTAGAACTGGCTGCCTGCAAAGGACCTTCCCAAACTTGTTTCAGCGGCAGCTCTCAGCCTGGCGGCAGCGTCACACAGACTGTGGAAGGAGGGGGAGGAGGAGGGAACTAAAGAGAGCTTTTACCGAGTCTGCGCCCCACAACCAGGACTGTCCTTGCGCCCCTCAAGCCGCGTTTCTTCCCCGCAAAGCCCTTCGGGCAACCCGAGAGTTCCGCTTGACGCCAGAAGGGCTTTGCAGGAAGAAACGCGGCGTTTCTTCCTGCAAAGCCCTTCTGGCGCCAAAAGGAACTCTCGGGTTGCCCGAAGGGCTTTGCGGGGAAGAAACGCGGCTTGAGGGGCGCCAGGACAGTCCTGGCTGTGGGGCGCAGACTCGGTAAAAGCTCTCTTTAGTTCCCTCCTCCTCCTCCTCCTCCTCCTCCTCCTTCTTTCTGGAGCCCCTTCCTCAAAGATTTGGTACCAAAGCAATGGCGGTGAGGAAGTTGTGTCTTTTGGATTTTGCACTGTTGTCTTTTCAATGGTTCTCAGACTGGTTGAACCTTTAGCAGCTGGGGTGATATTCTTTACTGTTAAGGTTACAATTGGATGTGTTGGACAAATCTTAAAAGATGAAACTTTTATTAAAACGTTTGACTTAACTAAAAACGTCTTCCTTTTTCTTCTTCTTCTTAAATATGATTTATTTATTTATTTTTACTTCAGAAGTTTGATGACCATTGTACAAACTAATCCAACCTAAATGTAGAGGAGGAGAAGAAGGGGGGGGGGATTTAAAAAGAGCAGAGGAAAAAGAAAAGAAAGCATGAAGAAAACATAAAGAAAGGGATGGGAGGGAGGGAAGGAAGGAAGGCACTTTATGTTGAGGAGTTAATGTTATAATTCATGTTCTAATGTTATAAATTTTAATCCAACATTAAGTTCCGAGCTTCCAAGTCATTTATTTTTAATGAAAAAATTTTTTACTCAAATTTTTGTGTTAAAATGGGGGATGCGTGTTATACGCCGGTGCGTGTTATACGCCGATAAATACGGTAATTTCCTTAGTGATGATGGCTTCTCCTTTTCTCAGGTTCACAATATCGTAGACATCATTTGTTCCTTTTGGCAATATTCCGAAGACTCAGCTCAGCGCCAGTTCCTGGGCCAGGCCATCTGCATTTTGGCCGAGCATCATTGCAAAGCAGTTTGTTTCTCTCTCCTGGAGCAACCCCTGCTTCAAGACAAGTGAGTGGACATAGGGCTGGCCTTAATCATTATGAGCTGGGGTGGCACAGCCACAGTGATTAGATTACAGTACTGCAGGCAGGCTGCTTCTGCTGCCTGCAATTTGGCAGATCGAATCTCACCAGGCTCAAGGTGGACTCAGCCTTCCATCCTTCCAAGGTGGGTAAAATAAGGACCCAAATTGCTGAGTGGGGGCAATATGCTGACTCTGTAAACTGCTTAGAAAGGGCTGTTGAAGCACTGTAAAGCAGTATATAAGTCTAAATGCAATTGTTATTAGGAAGAAAGGTGTGGGGCAGTCACAAATTAATGCAGCATTTATACTCCACACATTTTATGTTTCACACAAAAACGTCATTGTGGGTCTCTTTTCTGCTTCAGCAGTAGTAAAGGTCTCAAATATGGATGGAGACGGTCTCTTTCCATCCATCCATCCATCCATCCATCCATCCATCCATCCATCCAGTGGATGGATTCACACACCATGCTAAACCTTGATCCTAGGTTAAGAAAACACAGTTCATAGGTGTGCAACCAAATTACTTGTATTCCAATATGCTAAGACAATAGCTACATTCCACCATAATTATGAAGCATCCTGTTTTAGCCTAATCTAGTCCAACATGCTGGGAGGATCCAGCCAATATATTGAGAAGTGATAAGCTCACGGGCAAAGAATTACAGGAGACCTCAAGGATCCCTTTAGGTTACTCTGTTTATATGAAGCAAAATCTGGGGAAGTGTTGGCGAACCTTTTTGGCACCCAAGTGCCAAACCGGAAGCATGTACGCATGTCTGCATGTGTGCATGTGTGCACGTGCGTGCACTGGAAACTGGAAAAGCAGCTGCCTGGTGTGATGTGTGCGCCTGGTGGCTGCTCTTCTTGTTTTTGGCTTGTGCATGCGCATCGCCCCATGATCTTTCGGTTTCTGGTGCGCATGCACGCGCAAAGACCACCAGGCTCATGCACATGCGTGCACTGGAAACTGGAAGAGTACCAGTCAGGTGCGCATGCGTGGCAAAAAATGGAAGACCAAATGGCCGGTGCGCATGCACGCAGCAGAAACCAGAAGAGCAGCCGCCCAGCATGCACACGCACACTGGGCGACTGCTCTTCCGGTTTCCAGCACTCCTGTGACCATGAAGACCAACTGGTGGGCTGAAAGAACCGTGGCATGACATAACCGCGAACGTCAAAAGCGCGCCGACAAAACCTCGGCGCTAAAACCGCGATGTCAAAAGCGCGCCGACAACAGCGCGCCGACAACAGCGCACCGACAACAGCGCGCCGACAGAAGCGCGATTTAAGTTAAGGTAAGGTTTAGGGTTAGGTTTAGGGTTAGGTTTAGGGTTAGGTTTAGGGTTAGGTTTAGGGTTAGGTTTAGGGTTAGGTTTAGGGTTAGGTTTAGGGTTATGTTACAGCGCGCTTCTGTCGGCGCGCTGTTGTCGGCGCGCTTCAGCGCTCATTCATCTCCGCAGTTTTGACAGCGCGGTTTTGTCACCGCGCTTTAGTCACATGCGCTTTTCTCGTACGCGCATTTGTGGTGGAACCGAAAGAACGATGGGCGACAGTTCGCATGCCCGGAGAGATGCCTCTGCGTGCCACTTCTGGCACACGTGCCATAGGTTCGCCATCATGGGTCATGGGGAAGCAAAAAAAAAAGTGCTACTTTTTCCTACTTATTTATATTATACACCAGAGCAGAAATCTGTCTTTTTCATTAATCCATTTATAAAATGTCATGCATCCTGCTGGTGCTCTATAAATTAATGATCCATCACCTTTCATTGAAGGTACATGAGACAATGTAAATGGGAGTCTTTGTCATGCTTTGGCCATAAACTTTAGTGAAGTAGGTTGGAGTGGAGCGGAGCAGAATGGAACAGAACAGAACAGAATAGAAAATGGAGTGGAATGGAGTGGAATAGAATAGAATAGAATCAGAAACAGAAACAGAAACAGAAACAGAAACAGAAAATGAAGTGGTGGAATGGAATGGAATGCAATGCAATGGAATAGAATAGAAACAGAAAATGAAGTGGAGTGGAATGCAATGCAATGCAATGCAATGGAACAGAATAGAATAGAAACAGAAAGTGGAGTGGAGTGGAGTGGAATGGAATGGAATGGAATAGAATAGAATAGAAAATAGAATGGAATGAAATGGAATGAAATGCAATAGAATAGAATAATTCTTTATTGGCCAAGTATGATCAGACACACAAGGACACACAAAGGTGTCTGCGTCTTTTTCTATGCCTGAAGAAGAGAGAGAGAGATGTTCTTTCAGACTTGCATGATTCTTTTATTGTAGCCTTACCATAAATGTAGTGTTAGTACTCATGGTTTATACTGTTTATTGCGACTCCAGGTAGTCCTTGATTTACGATCACAATTGAGTCCAAAATTTCTATTGCTAAGCAAGACGTTTGTTTGCTTAATTTTGCCCCATTTTATGACCTTTTTGCCCCAGTTGTTAAGTGAATCACTGCAGTTGCTAAGTTAGTAACCCGGTTGTTAAGTGAATCTGGCTTCCCCATTGACTTTGCTTGTCAGAAGGCCGCAAAAGGGAATCACATTCATGATCTCAGGACACTGCCATTGTCAGAGATGTGAGTCAGTTGCCAAGCATCTGAATTTTGCTCATGTGGGCCATGGGGATGCCTCATTGGTTGTAAGTGTGAAAAAAATATTACAAGTCACTTTTTTCAGTGTCATTGTAACTTCGAACAGTCACTAAATGAGGATGATCTGTATTTCAATCGATATTGCTAAAAGCTTCCGGTTGCCGTTCTCCTGGGATATGGGAATATCCGTGAATGGCAATGGTACCGAACTGGCAGACTACCATTGCTTTAAAATGTAATCTTTTTCCCCATCTCCAGAGTAAAGAGAGAACTCTGGGCATCGCTTGCAACCTATAAAAATAGTGGTCCTTCTGTCCTGAAGTGTTTGCTCATCTGGATGAGAATGAAAAGAAATGACACCAGCAGCTGCCTTTGGGTGAGAGCTCTGGACTCGAGACTAAGCAACAATCAGTATACCCAAGGTGGGGAGGCTGATTTTATGTGGATGGCTGGGAAATAATTAAAAAATGGAGTGGAATGGAATGGAGTGGAGTGGAGTGGAGTGGAGTGGAGTGGAGTGGAGTGGAGTGGAGTGGAGTGGAGTGGAGTAGAGTAGAGTAGAGTAGAGTAGAGTACAATAGAGTAGAATGGAATTTTTTATTGGCCAAATGTGATTGGACACACAAGGAATTTGTCTTTGTTGCATCTGCTCTCAGTGTACATAAAGAAAAATAAAATAGAATACATTCATCAAGAATCATAAAATACAACACTTAGTGATAGTCATAGGTTACTAATTAGCATTCAAATTATACAGGGAAACAAATAAAACAATATACATTTTAAAGATATAAGCAACATGGTTATAGTCATAAGTAGGAAGAGATAGGTACTAGGAAGGAAGAGAAGAATAATAGTAATACAGTCTTAGTAGATAATTTGACAGTGTTGTAGGAATTAGTTGTTTAGCAGAGTGATGGCATTTGGGGGGAAAACTGTCCTGGTGTCTAGTTGTTCTGTAGTTGTTCTGTGTAGTGCCCTATACCATCGTTTTGAGGATAGAAGTTGAAACAATGTAAGTGACTGGACAACTGATTTCTTAACAAGTTGGGAGAATTGAATTGACCGAGAGCTGTTGCTAGTCAAGGTCAACAAGAGTGGGGTAGGTGGATCAGCAATAGATCCAAGACAAATACAGTTCAGATGTTCCATTCAATCTTTCTCCTTTTCAGGGTCTTGAGGCTCTCCATGAGGTAGTCTTGGCTTTGGATGATTGTGCCACCTTGTTTCCATTATTGACAGAGCTGTGCTACATTCTTCTGCAGCAGCTCAGCAAACATCAGGATGATAAGATGCCTACGTTCTCTTTTTCTCCTCTAGAAAGCAACGGGAGTCTTGAGACCAAGTTCATGGCATCCCATGGGTAAACATTGTGCCTTTCCTAAAAGTGGACAGTTCCTTCGAAACCTCTCATGTTTCTGGCATGTCTTCCCTTCAAATACTTGTTGCCAGGAATGTTTCACTGCCTGGAATGTGAAAGTTGCACTGGTGTTGTGTGGCACTGCCCAGCAGCCATCAATTGGCTAGCAATCTGTTGCCAGGGAAAGAGGCCTTGACAATCATCTGGAGGAAATGGCTTCATTGTTTTCTTCTAACAATAATTAAGCTGCTTGGTTGGGTTTCATTATTAATTTAGTTCAGAATAGAATAGAATAGAATAGAATAGAATAGAATAGAATAGCAGAGTTGGAAGGGATCTTGGATATCTTCTAGTCCAACCCCCTGCCTAGGCAGGAAACCCTACACCACTTCAGACAAATGGTTAGCCAACATCTTAAAGACTTCCAGTGTTGGAGCATTTGCAACTTCTGGAGACAAGAAGGAACGGGTGGAAATTAATCAAAGAGATTAACTGATTAACTGTTCTAACTGTCAGGAAATTCTTTCTTAGTTCTAAGTTGCTTCTCTCTTTGATTAGTTTCCACCTGTTCCTTCTTGTCCTGCCCTCAGGTGCTTTGGAGAATAGCTTGACTCCCTCTTCTTTGTGGCAACCCCTGAGATATTGGAACACTGCTATCATATCTCCCCTAGTCCTTCTTTTCATTAAACTAGACATACCCAGTTCCTGCAACCGTTCTTCATATGTTTTGGCCTCCAGCCCCAGTTATTTATTACAGTATTTATCAGTGTTGCCTCACTGATGGTGGCAGGGGTCTTTGGGTTGGGGGATAACACGTGCTCCTGCCATCTCTTTAAAAAGCAAGGCTCTATAGGAAGGACCAGGACCTCTCTCAACAATTGACTGTCTAGTGGAAAGGCATGAGGTACCAGCCCTGTCCTCTCCCCTGATCTGCCATCGGCCAGTAGCTGTTGGGTCTTTTCATTGAGCCATTGTGGTTTTCAGCATTTGCTGTTCATTCAAGTTGGGTGAATGCTATTTCTTTTTATTTCTCCCCAACTGCTGCCATTTTCAATGTAATTTGTAAAGCTGGAACATAAAATGCAGACTTGGAATGGCGCTTCCAAATGAGGCTCCAATCTGTGGAAGAATTGTGGCACGCCTGCACTGATTAAATGATGCTGCAGCCAGGGCCTTGTAGATACTCTCTGTTCCTTTTACTCGTGCCTTTATTAAGGAAACAGCAGGAGCAGGAACAAAAAATCATTCCCCTAACACTTGTTTGCAGTTCCTGCTTCTAAGAGGGGAAAACCTATGCTTTAGAGTGGAGAATCCAGCTTACCCATAGCATGCTGGCATACCAAGGAGCCCAAATGCAGAGCTTTTGGATTATCCCCATCAATAATGTGTGATGAGCACAGAAATAACACAATATGTATCTTTTTAAGAAGTGGGATGGGTATGTTTAGCTGGAAACAAAGAGGGAAGCGGCAAAGACTGGCAGCAGAGCTGTGGTTGGGAGATGGAAATCTTATCTACGGTGATTCTCAGTCATCCAGATAAGACCGAGTGGCTGTTGTGTTTCCCTCCCACCAATTTGCCTAGTATTCCATCTCTCAGGCTGGGGGGTCAAACACTACGCCCCTCAGACAGGGTCCGCAACTTGGGAGTCCTCCTGGACCCACAGCTGACTTTTGAACATCACTTGTCAGCTGTGACCAGGGGGGCATTTGCCCAGGTTCGCCTGGTCCACCAGTTGCGCCCCTACCTGAACAGGGAGGCTCTCACAACAGTCACTCGTGCCCTTATGACCTCTAGGCTGGAATACTGCAATGTGCTCTACATGGGGCTGCCCTTGAAGAGTATTCAGCGACTTCAGCTAGTCCAGAATGCGGCCGCGCGAGCGATTGTGGCTGCACCTCGTTTCACCCACATAACACCTATCCTCCACGAGCTGCACTGGCTACCTGTCGATCTCCGGGTGCACTTCAAGGTGCTACTTGCCACCCATAAAGCCCTCCATGGTAGTGGATCTGGATACTTGAGAGACCGCCTACTGCCAATTACCTCCACACGACCTATTAGATCTCACCGGTTAGGCCTCCTCCGAGTCCCATCTGCCGGTCAATGTCGACTGGCAACTACGCGGAGGAGAGCCTTCTCGGTGGCAGCTCCGACCCTGTGGAACGATCTCCCCATGGAAATTCGTACCCTCACCACCCTCCAGACCTTCCGCACAGCCCTCAGAACCTGGCTATCCCGTCAGGCCTGGGGTTAAGACTACAACCCGCCCGAATAGTATGAATGTTGTGTTTTAATTATGTATCTGTCTTATATGTTAAAAGTTTGTCTCCCCCCCCCCTTTTAAGTTGTAAGCCGCCCTGAGTCCCCCCAGGGAAAAGGGCGGCATATAAATAAACTTTAAATCTAAAAAAAAAAATCCAGGTCATGGTTGCCCCAAAGGTGCTTTTTCAAGAGGGAACTGGACTTCCTTATTTTCCTTACAAGACGTTTCATTTCTCATCCAAGAAGCTTCTTCTGACTGAATGATGGGGAATAGAAGGATTTCTATTCCTTGCAGACAGTTGGTCATTTGCATTATTTTAGAGAGTCGTTGAGGCCACTTGGAGGTTTACCTGTGTCAGGGTCACCCGAGTAGTGCAAATGACTGTGGAGCCTTTTTGGAACTGCTGAAAGGGCTCCTGTAGTTTTTCTGCAGTTGTTCTGGAAATCTGTTCCCTTTCCCACACTGTTCGAGGGTGTTCATCCCAAAATGGATGGAGATTCTCAGTCATCCAGGCCATGGTTGTCCCAAAGGTGTGTTTTCAAGAGGCAACTGGACTTTCTGGTTTTTCTTAGAAGATGTTTTGCTTCTCATCCAAGAAACTTCTTCAACCTAGTACTGCCCTTTGCTGCAATCTGTAGATCTGCTTTCCCTGACTCGAAACCTGTCAGATGTCTTGGAACTATTTTGGAACTGCATTCCTAGTCAAATGGAAAGAAAATGTGGGTGTCTTAATCCCAGCCTTTACAGAGCTGAATCAAATGGGGAAGGTTACTGTAAATCTATAAGATGTTCCCTTTCATTCTGCAAATGAGTTCTTTGTCTTCCCCCACCCTGTGACTGCCCTTCAGGTTGCAGGATAGTTAGGTGCCATTGAGTTGAGTTTGACTTTTGGTGACTGAATAGATATTTGCCACCTTGGTTTATTCAGATCACTATGAATAAAATTTGCAAACTTTTTCTCCCTGATGCATCTTTTCTGTCCCTGTGGGGTCTTCTGCATTCCAGGCTAGCTGTTGCAGTACTGCAGGCTGTGTTCAGCAGAGCTCTGCCAGAAATTGCAAGGGAACTGAACTCTGGAAAGACCTGGGACTTCCTGATGGATCCTAGTAGCAGCCTCAAGGGTGTGGCCCTGTTGGCCAGGTAAAGGGCATATCCCTAACATTGGAAATATCCATTTTTCACTCAGCCCAGGAAAAATCATTCTCTAGATCTTTAAACCTGAGAATTAAGGAAGGTGTTTCTTAAATCGATAAGGTCTGCCATCAAAGGCTTAGATTTCAGCTCAGCCTTTTTTAATCTGACGTTCTATGGAAATTCAACACAATTCCCCAGTGTTTTTTTGCTTTGAATTAGCAAATTCACCAATGGAACTTAGAATTTGAAATACAATGAAAATGAAATTCCACAGGGTAACGGCAAAGTTGGCATATTTGAACTTTAAAAGGGTGGGAGGGAGTTCAGGATTATAACAGAAAGCTTTTTTGGAAGATTTGGGGAGTCCAGTTTTGGGGTAATCTTGAGAAGAAACAGATCCTTTGATGCCAAGTTAGTCGGCACTTGATTGCTTCCTTCATCAGGGCCTTGATGCATACAAAGAACCCCGTTTTAGATGGGCTACTCCTTCATCTCCATTCTTCTCTGCAGTCCCCCAGAGCAACATCTAAAGATCTTAGCTTGATCTTCTGCATGGAGGTGAGATATTATTTCAAATAGTGTAAAGTAAAAGAACTAAGAGAAATGGCAACATAGGGCTGAGGTGTGATAGCCTTAGTCTTGTGGAGGAGGGGAACAATGCATAAGCCGTGCCATATGCCATAATAATTAAGAAACATACTGTATGTATATAGTACATACAGTATATTCCTACTATCTTTTAGTGGGGAGAAAGAGTGAACTATTAAACCATCCATTTCCAATGGCCAGTTTGGAAATTCAGTAACTGTAATTTTGGTATTTCAGCTTATAGGTCATCCTCTCTTGAAGAAACCAGAAACACTGGACCTTCTTTTGCATTTATTACTGACCCAAGTTAAAAGTGGGAATTATCTTATGCGTATCTTGTCAGTGAGGGGGCTGGGGAACATGGCAAAAGGTGCTCCAGAAGAGGTAAGCCGGAAAGTGCAAAACCTAGACATCTAGTTCTAAACAAGAAGGGGAGGGAGAGGAACGACCGTACTCTAATAATGGAACAGGGATTTTGTGGATTGCTTTAAGTTGAATACATATTGTTGGCAGTGATTGGCTGAGCTGCTCTTCTCAGAGAGAGGTTGGGCAGGAAACATAATCTTTGACTGTCCTTGATTGAACTGTTTATTAAGGAGGACCAAATAAAGAACAAAGAAGATGTCTGAGGAAGAAATAGCCCACGGAGGAGAGTTCTCCAAAAAAATGTGTTCTCTAAGATGAAAGAAAGAGGACACTACAGAGAAGGAAAGGAAGATGGACATAGCATAGTGGACTTGTTAATGGGAAGAGAGCTTTTGGTTATTATATTGACCTGAAATAATCATTCCACAATCCGTTAGTTACTTTTATATACCTTCTGCTAGTAATAGAGATTAGAAGCGGATTGTAGGGGATAAAAGTAGTCCAGGCGTTGACAAATACAAGAATTGTTTCGCAGGCCAAGAAGTACCAGAAAGCTTTGCTGAAGCCACTTCTCCAAGCTCTGCAGGACAACTCCAGCCCAGAATTAACCACTGAAAGTCTACATGCCTTATGCAAGTTATGCAGATGTCTTGGGAAATGGCCTGCAGATTGCACTTTCCAGATTGTGGTCAGCCAAGCCTGTGCACATCTCCGGCATGTAAGTTAGGCCACAGAAAGATCATTCTCCTATTACTACTTTAGTAGACAAGTGTTGAACCCAGTCCTCCTAAACTAGAATTATACGGTATACCCAACTCTCTCTAGGGAGTTTATAAGTGGAATTAGAAAAGAAGAGTCTTTCCTTTTTGATTGCTGTTCAGCAATTAATATTTGCTTCTGAATCTGGAAATCCAAGCATTGGAGCTTTTGCCACTGAAAAACTATCTCCTCCTCCTCTCCTCCTCCTCCTCCTCCTCCTCCACCACCACCACCACCACCACCACCTCTGAATTTCACCTGAACACACTTAAAGCAGCCATTATTATTACAACTTATGACAACAAATCGTCATAAATTTGCAATCAGTTAAAGATTATAGGAATCCTTCTACTGGTACTCAGTTATGAGTCTGGAATTCCATCATTCTTGTGGAGAAGGTTGAGGCCTACATTTAGAGTCAACGAAATATTTTGGTGTTATATGGAGGAAGCAGGTAGAATATGACGCAGAAATGGAGGCAATCAAACTATAAAATGATAAATATGAAGTGTTAAGGGAGGCAATCAAATTATAAAGCAATACACATAAAGCGATAAACTATAAATGTGCAGCATAAACATTGGGACTGTCTGGATCTCCAACGAATTCTCCATCTTTCATAATAAACAGATATTTATTTCAACTCAGTCTTGCCCATGTTTTATATAAAATAAAAGGATAAAGAGCTTGACAGGTACAAAGAAAAATGACATTGTGAAAATAATAGTACCATACTTTTCAACAGCAGTTATGAATCCCACTGAAATGTTATTGATAACAGGAAAGTAGCAAGACGTTTGCATGAGTAGACTTGGGCGGGGGACACATGTATTCAATGGGTCATAGGTTGTGCACCCCTGACCCCCTATCCATAGAGGAATTGCCTGGTTCTACTACCCCAACCCACCTTGGGAATATTGGATATTGTGTTTCCCGCTGTCAAAGAAAACCTTATTTCCTGAAGATGGGCTTAATTTTCCCGTTCTTTTGCAGGAACATGATGCTGTCCGCGCTGCAGCCTTTGAGCTACTTGGTGAACTAGCCAAGACAGTTCCACTGAGGCTTTCCAAGTTTTTTGCCAAGAAAATGGGAAGTGCTTTGGCTGCCCTCCTCTTGCACTTCCATGATCCTTGCCCACAAGTGGCCCAGGTGTGCTTGAAAACAATACAACCTTTCCTTTTTGAGCAGCGTACCATGTCCCTCCGCAACATGGCTTCTCTTGAGATTTCAGATTTCAATTGCACTACAATTGGCTCAGTGGTGGGATTCAAAATTGTTTACTACCAGTTCTGTGGGTGTGACTTGATGGGCATGTCTTTGTGGGGTGGCTTGGTGGGCATGGCAGGGGAAGGATACTGCAAAATCTCCATTCCCTCCCCACTCCAGGGGAAGGATACTGCAAAATCTCCATTCCCACTCCACTCCAGGGGAAGGATACTGCAAAATCTCCATTCCCACTCCACTCCAGGGGAAGGATACTGCAAAATCTCCATTCCCTCCCCACTCCAGGGGAAGGATACTGCAAAATCTCCATCCCCACTCCGCTCCAGGGGAAGGATACTGCAAAATCGCCATTCCCTCCCCATTCCAGGAGAAGGATACTGTAAAATCTCCATTCCCTCCTCACTCCAGGGGAAGGATACTGCAAAATCTCCATTCCCTCCCCACTCCAGGGGAAGGATACTGCAAAATCCCCATTTCCTCCCAATCAGCTGGGACTTGGGAGGCAGAGAATAGATGGGGGCAGGGCCAGTCAGAAGTAGTATTTACCGGTTCTCCGAACTACTCAAAATTTCCGCGCTCATTTCTCTAGAACTTGTCATGACTTGCTGAATACCACCTCTGAATTGGCTGCAATGTAATACAGTTCTGGGCTGGCCAAGAGCCATCCCTGGGCTAGGAGGCTTGGATCTAAGTAGCAGAAGGGATGTAGTATAGTAAAACTTGCCTTTCTTTTCTGCTTAGGCCTGCCAAATGGCCTTTATCTCATGTGCCCCCTTTATGGGTCTGTGTGGATGTTTAAAAAGTACAAGTTCAGATTTATTGCTGATGGACCTCTCAGATATACAACACTCCCACCTCATGGACAGAGTTAGTCAACAGCTGGTAAGCAGACAAATTTGAGCTAGGCAATTTCTTTTGGCATGGTCAGGCAGCTAAGCGTAGGTTCCTTAAGGCAACCATATATAACTGTTCCTTTTTTTCTCCTCTCCCAGACGTTTTATTTATTTATTTGATATACAAAATACAAGAAAAATAGAAATTAGGAAATTAAGGGAAGGAAAAAGAGAAGGGAAAAGAAGGTGTGAGGTATAAGGGGAAAAAAGGAAAAAAAGTGTTGACTTCTGACCCTTTTTAGGACAGTACAAGATAAAAATACTGCAGCCTCAACTTTTTGCTTTTACAAATTAATATTTAAGTAGCCATTTCCACAACTACAAATCTATCTGATCAATAAACCAAAGTTAAAGTTTCATTTTTTTTCATCACAAGCACAAAATCCAGAAGTGATAGCCAAGTGAAAAACATACTCAAATATATTCTCCTCTTTTGAATAAAATGATCAATTTAACCATTCCTGTTTTATCTTCCTTGCTATGGAACTAGTATATATTTCTATTTGCACTTAATAATGTTTGAGAACCATTATCATTTTTATTAACAAAGTTCTCTATATTCTTTCAAATTCTTTGATCTTACCAGAAAAAACAAAACAAAATTGATATGACTATTCCTATGTCTTTGCAAATCTTATCTTACTGCATATTATATATAACCTCACATGCTGATCTTACCTCACATACTGAAGTTGTTCACATTCCCCATTTGAATTCTAAACTGAATCAATCAATTATACACACACACACCAATCAGCTGAGAAAGTTTCACACAATGTGCTAAGCCCAAGAAAATCTAACCAAGATTAATGCTAATCAAGTTTAGTGTGTTCTCTGAATGTATCTGCCATACCTTTACCTCAGCTGGGTAAGCATGTTTCTAAACAAAGCCTTTGGGTCAATTGAGAGATCTGTACATAAGAAAAACAATGAGTAAAAACTACTACAACCCTGAGGAAGAAACTTAGAGGTATCACTTGGCTTCCATTTTCTGTAAATGTTTGTCATCCTCTTTTCAAAGTGTTTGAACAAATGGCCATGAGGCTTTCAAGGTTAACTACTAGGAGATGCATGGGTAGATTGTTTTTCTTAAATTGATATAATATTATTACAAAATAGATGTTTTTTCTTTCAACACTGTGGATTTTTTAAAAAGCTGATCATGCCTCCCTCCCTTTAGATATTTATCCAAGTAAATAGATGGCAGTTCCTTCTTTATAGCACTTTATAGCATTTTCTTTCCTGCATTCCCTTTCTCATGTGTTCCTTAGGCTCAGAGAAACCCATTGCTGCTGGAAGCTGTCATGGCAGAGGTGGCTCAGTATATATGTTGTAACTGGGAAGAAATCAGGCTTGTGGCATGCAAGCTGGCAGGCAAGCCATTTGATTAGATTTCCATAATACTATAAGCTAAATCCTACACCCAAGGTAACAAAACCGAATAAACCATAACATGGTCCCCTGGTTCACGCAAAATGTGAAGACTGTCATCAGGCTCGCTAAAATGTACTGGGCTACCAAATTCTGTATGAACTAATGGTGGGGTTCATGCATGTTGACCCTCAACCTACTCACTGCCACTGTAGTTTAACTGTCAGGGTTCCAAGTAACACCCCCAATGAAAGAAGACTCTAAGGGTCAAAGTTCCTCAAAGTTCCATTTTATTAAAGATGTCATATTGGCACATCTGGGAAAACCCAAATCTGAAAGCTTCCAGGTTTTCCCCACCCAAGAGAAAGTCCAAGTCCCTGCCCAGCACCCACATGTCCATCACATGGCCCAATCAGGTACCATCCCAACTGGAGATGCCTCCCAGTCACACCCTTCCAGATACAGGGGAAGATGTCCTTGACTCTCTGAGAAAGGAATGTTATTATGACTGTATATCTCCCATACTCTATCTAATCCCCCCTCCCATTTCCCTAAGCATTGAATGTGGCAGTGTCAAGGCAAAAGATGAATTCCAGGCCTCACATTTACATGGTGAAATCCACATATCCAGCGTATTGCAGCCATGCACACTTATGTATTCTTTTACTTATACTAGGAATTCTTTTTTTTTGCAGTTTTTTTATTTTTTAAACATAAAAAACAACATAAAAAAATTCTCATCCATTACATACAGCATGTCATTTGGTTACAAGTGTTTTTGCATCCATATTCTCAATCATATATACAATCACAGATTTTCCGTTTAATATTACTAGATACCTCACTTTCATCGTAGAACATATATTCAATTACGGTTAATATTTCTTTCTTTTCAATAAACCTAATTCCCTTACATTCTTGATTGTCTGTTTAATAACAATATACCTTTATATAATCACTTGTCCATCGAGTATGCTTTTGTTCATTATTGTCCTTGTACATCATACATTCAAACAAAAATGTTATTCCTTCATTTTTCAGCAAGGTATTCCAAATACTCACTTCATATATATACCAATTTTTGTTTACTTCCTTATTAAAATTATTTATCAACAAGAGGATATCTTTATAATATACACAGGATTATACATTATATCACCAATCCTCTATCATATATAAATAGATTCATTATTATCCTTATCCATTTTAAAACAAAAAGTTCTAAATTATTCAATTCATATATATATGTGTGTGTGTGTGTGTGTGTGTGTGTTTTATTTGTGCTGATAAATAAATAAAGGGAGACTAGTATAGATCTATTTCAAGCTATTTAGCTCTCATCAGCTAGCCATACCCTTACTGGGATTCGAACCTGGGTATGGCTAGCTGATGAGAGCTAAATAGCTTGAAATAGATCTATACTAGTCTCCCTTTATTTATTTATCAGCACAAATAAAACACAAATATAACAAAGGCAACAGTAAAAATATTGGGTTTCTGTCATGATGGACTCTTGTGACGAGCCGATTGACAGAGAATGGAAGCAGTTAGCTTCCTCCCATAATTGGGGCATACCAGGGGTTGTGACTTTAAAATATATATATAAAATATATATATCTTTCATTGTATCGTTATTAATCTATTTAACATACTAGGAATTCTTGTAGAGAAGGTGGAAACCCAGCATCTTGGACAGTTTGATGTAGAACATCTCTTACAAGGTAAGTGTTGCATGTGAAGTTTTTTGACTAGAGCACAGGTGCAGAACTATATTCCAGATGTGAGTTATAATGGTTCCTTGAAGGTCCTGTTAGGGACAGCATTACCAAAGGTATATTTGATTTAAATATTAACAGTAGTTAAATGATCCCAAGAAGGAAGAGCAAATAAAACGTTACAATGTGGATAAAATCCATGGTCATGTGATAAACTTTCACTGAGATTGAGGCCGTTGCCCTGGTTTCCACCAAACATCCTGCGCCTTGACTCTTGAAATCACTGTTCTCCTCCACTGGCAGCAAACAATGCAAAGAAAATATTTCAATCCACTATCAGCAATGAATAACTAAGTTATACGTACGCTATCAATGTACTATAATTGTGCTTGTACATGTTGTAGCCCACCAGCGGCCACCAGAGCTGGTGGCAGACTGAGATAGTAAGCAGGTTGGGGAGGAACATGGGCCAGTCCTGGAGTCTGGTGAAGGGTCTGATGAGGGCTCTGTGTTGGAGGCAGAGATAGGGCCAGGGCTGTCTGACAGTTATCAGCTGCCTTTGGAGTCAGACATCAGTCAGACAGACCGACAGCTGCAGCCTGTTCCCAGTGTGCATAGTGCCCAGAGTTGCCAGAGGAAGGGAATAGTTAAGGAACAAGGGCCAACTTGAGAGTAAAGGAACAGGTGGACAGTGAATGGCCCCTCCCATAGGCAATAAAAGAGGAGCCAAAGGGGAGGGAGGTTCATTCCTGCATTCTTGCCAAGTACTACGGCATCTGAAAGACTCTCTCCAAGCCTGATAAAGCCTGATAAAGGTCGGTAATTGTGAACTATCTTGAAAGACTGTGGGAGAGGAAAGGCTTTGCTGGGGAGGAATTCACCGTAAATTAAATAAAAGGGGTTTACTGGGACGAGGACTCGCTTTGTGCTGCTGGGGAAGCCTCGGTCAGAACAGTACAACACACTATTTTGTTATTGAATTAAGGTTTGGGGGTGAATGTGCATACTACAGTGAGACATTACCTGTCCTAACATGTTGGGCTCACACAATAAAAGTCCTTCACCTGGATTAATAAATTGCCATTTTCATATAATATGCTCCCACCATCACTTCTACCGGTTCGCCTGATCCGGGCTGAACCGGGAGCAACCCACCTCTGGTTTGGTTCACACAGTCCACAAAGATGTCGCTTGATTTGCACAATCTATTATCCATAAATTATCCAGTTGATTTTTAGTCTAGACTTTAGTGTGTGATACAAACCCAAGTCAGGATTCTATCAGGACCTGATACAGATGTCTAAAGAAATAACCAAAATAACCTTTAACTAAAAAGGAGTCTGAAGCTGCAATGATTAAATATGAATGTTAGGCTATGGTAACAATGGATATATAAATAGCTTATGCACAAAAAGGCTTTTATCAAGATGGTATGAAGGACCAGAAACATGGTAGCCAATTGTCTATGGAGATTCTCAGCCATCAAGGTCATGGTTGCTGAAGAAGCTTCTTTGGATGAGAAGTGAAACGTTTTCAAAGAAAAACTAGGGAGTCCAAAAACTAGGGAGTCCCGGAGGAGGGCCTTCTCTGTGGCTGCTCCAGCCCTCTGGAACGAGTTCCCAGTGGAGATTCGAACCCTCACCACCCTCCAGGCCTTCCGCAAAGCCCTTAAAACCTGGCTGTTCCGACAGGCCTGGGGCTAATAAGCTTTTGTCCCCCCTCGAATGGTATGGTTGTTGTGTGCTTTTAAACTGTGGTATTGTTCTGTTCGTCTTTTTTATTCCTTATTTGTACCCTCCCCCCCCCCTTGGCTTGGGTTGTGAGCCGCCCTGCATCCCCTTAGGGGAAAAGGGCGGCATAGAAATATAATAAATTAAATTCAATTCAGTTGCCTCTTGAAAAAAGCACCTTTGGGACATGGTAGCCGATTAGTTTTGGGTTAATCTTTCTGTCTCAGTGCTTCTCATCTCACCCTTCACAGCTCTATACTCCGCGAGTCATGATCCCAGCGCCACTGTGATCAGTGCAGCCTTAGAAGCTACCCACACTATCCAGCAGAAATGGCAGGAGAGGCAGACGAGGTTGGCCTCTGGACACCAAAGGAGAGCTGTGCTTTTGGGATGGTTGTTCAGGAGGGAGCCCAAAAAAACACCGGGAGCTGCAAAGCCGAGGCCAGCTTAAAGACAAGAACCATCAGAAAAGAAATGGAAATATAGCCTCTTTCATATTTGATGCGAGTGGTGATATGTGTTTTCTAATGGAGCATCCTTTTCTCTCTTGGCTATTTACCCTTCAAACCTGAGAAGAAGCAATCAAGGAAATGAGTGGGGTTTGTGGAAAGGATTCACTGAGATCTCTGTGCCTTTTTCTTTTGACTTTTTCTGGTTGTCTTTGAGTGGTGGTGGTGCAAGAGTGCTGGGAAGGGTTGGGATTCCGGGGGAGACATTAAGCTGTTCCATTGGGGGGATTCACCATCTCTACTGTTTGTGGGAGAGGCAGATATGGTGGTGGCCAAGGGCCAAATTATGTTCGGGGGACGCCGGTCCGCTGTTTAAGAGCAATCGCGCGTTCCGACCCTCATCACCCTTCTCACACCCCTAGGTGCTCGGGATTACAGGACCCTGGTCTCTGGCTGGTGTCGCTTAATGCCAGGTCTGTGGTACATAAGGCTCTCCTCATTTACGACCTCATACAAGAGGGTAGAGTGGACCTGGCGTGCATTACGGAGACCTGGTTGGGCCATGAGGGGGGTGTTCCCCCTTAGTGAATTATGCCCACCAGGCTTCCGGGCGTTTCACCAGCCGAGAGCCCAAGGCAGGGGTGGGGGGGTGGCAGTGGTTATTAGGGAAAGTCTCAGACCTCAGGAGGTCACTGTGGCTCAGATAGGCGGGTGTGAATCCCTTTTTGTGAAATGGGGCCTTGGAGTTCAGGTGGGCCTTTTTGTTACGTACCTGTCTCCCTGTTATGTTTCATCGGCACTGCCGGAGCTGCTGCACGTATTAACTGGATTGGTGGTTGATTTCCCCAGGCTTATGCACCTGGGGGATTTCAATCTGCCTTCCATTGGCGAGACATCCGAGTCAGCTCGGGAGTTCATGGCTTCCATGACGGCTATGGACAGAACTCAGTTAATTCAAGACCCCATCCATAATGGGGGACACACGCTCGACCTGATTTTTGTCTCTGGGCAGTGGATGATCGATCTAGATTTAGGGGATATTTCTATCCAACCCTTGTCATGGTCGGATCATTTCCTCATCAGGCTTGACTTCCATACTGCTACCCCTCACCGCAGGGAGGCGGAACCAACTTGATGGTTCCGCCCCACGCGCCTGATGGACCCTGAAAGGTTCCTGATGGAGCTTGGGACTTTTCCTGAATCCCTTGCTCACAACTCGACCGAAGCCCTGGGATAAGGCAGCCACTGGGGCTTTGGATCGTGTTGTGCCTTTGCGGCCTCTGACCCAGTGTCGATCCCGGGTAGCTCCCTGGTTTACCGAGGAGCTCCGGGAGATGAAATGCTGGAAAAGACACCTAGAGAGTGGTTGGAGGGCCAGCCGGTCCAAATCTGATCGAACACTGGTAAGAATTCATATTAAATCCTACTTAGTGGCGATAAAAGCGGTAAAACGGCAACATTTTTCCACTCTTATTGCGTCCGCAGATAACTGCCCAGCCACCCTGCTAGGGTGACCTGCTCCTTACTTAACCAAGGAGCTGGGAAAGACCCCTTGCAGGGTAGGGCTGAAGAATTTGTTCAGTATCTGCAGGATAAAATTGCTCAGATCTGGACAGGCTTGGACTCTGACTGGGTAGATTTGGGCGAGTCAACGGGGATGAATCTTGTGGAGACTATCTGGGATGAGTTTGACCCTGTCCCTCTTGGTTAGTCTCAGCTTCCCGGGAGGTGACACAAGGCTGGCTCCAGGCGATTACCAACGCTTCGTTGCGAGAGGGGTTCTTTCCCATCGCCTTGAAGGAGGCGCTGGTGAAGCCTTCCCTGGACCCAGCTTATTTAGCCAACTATCGTCTGGTCTCCAACCTTCGCTTTGTAGCGAAGGTTGTTGAGAGTGTGGTAGCACATCAGCTTTCCCAGTCTCTGGATGAAGCTGTCTACCTGGATCCATTTCATTCAGGTTTCAGGATACAGCACGGAGACAGCACTGCTCGTGCTGGTTGATGATCTCTGGCGGGCCCAGAACAGGGGCTGCTCCTCTGTCCTGTTCCTATTAGACCTCTCAGCGGCTTTTTGATACCATTGACCATGATATCCTACTGCGACGACTCGGGGGGTTGGGAGTGGGGGACACCATTTCACGGAGGTTCTCTTTCTACCTGTTGGATCAGTCTGTTTGTGTTGACTGGAGGGCAGGGATCGACCCCGAGGTGCGTCACTTTTGGGGTGCACCAGGGGTCGGTTCTCTCACCCCTCCTGTTCAACATATATATGAAACCACTGGGTGAGATCATCCGTGGTTTTGGGGTACGGTATCATCAATATGCTGATGATACCCAACTTTTCATCTCTACCCCAAACCACCCAAACGATGCCCTCGATGTGATGTCCCGATGCCTGGAGGCTATGCGGATCTGGTTTGGAAGGAACAGGCTCAAGCTCAATCCCTCCAAGACGGAGTGGCTGTGGTTTCCGTCATCCTGATTTGTGCATCTTGTTCCATCTTTGATGATAGGGGGAGAAATTTTAGCCCCCTCAGAGAGGGCCCACAATCTGGGTGCCAACACAACTTCTTCCTGCAGATCTTGTTCAATAGTTGCAGTTGGAAAGCCCAGTGTTGCATCTTGGGGCAGCCTGCTGGAGCTGCTGCTGCTACTGTTGTCACTCTCATTCAGTGAAACCACCACAGCCATCGCACTGCTTTCTTTTGATCAGCTCAGCCACTTCAAGAGTGAAGAGCAGGAACTGATCTGGTTGTTGCATAATTTAAATAAAAAAACTCTTGTGCGTATCATTACTTAAGAAAGAAGATAATGCAAATGTATATTTTCATTAATAAACTTTGTTAAGGTAATGATGATTTAATAGCTGACCAGCTGCTGTAAGGCTGTAAACCAAGATGATGCAATGAGAATGAGTCAACAGGGTTACCACTTTAAGAGGCTGTCTATATAAGAGAGGCCCTGTGAGGGCGATTTCACTGTGTGTGTATGTGTGCTTCCATGTTATAGTTGAAGATTGATTGATTGCCTGGTTTTGCCTAGTACATGTATGTGTGTATGTGTGTATATGTATGTACACATAGACACACACACACTATATAAATATAAATATAAATAATATAAATATAAATATAAATATAAATATAAATATAAATATAAATATAAATATAAATATAAATATAAATATAAATATAAATATAAATATAAATATAAATATAAATATAAATATAAATATAAATATAAATATAAATATAAATATAAATATAAATATAAATATAAATATAAATATAAATAATATAATAATATAAATATAAATATAAATATAAATATAAATATAAATATAAATATAAATATAAATATAAATATAAATATAAATATAAATATAAATATAAATAATATAAATATAAATAATATAAATATAAATAATATAAATAATATATATATATATATATATATATATATATATATATATATATATATATATATATATATATATACACACACATATACACACACAGACATACATACACACACACACATACATACACACATACATACATACATACATACATACATATATACACACCGTATTTTTCGGAGTATAAGACACCCATTTTTTCCCCAAAAAAGAGGGTGAAAATCTGGCTGCATCTTATACACTGAATATAACATTTTTGGCCTCCCGAAACCCTGCCCCCTTCACCAAAATGGCTGTGCATAGCCTTATGGAGGCTTCCAGAGTGCCGCTGGGGACTGGATAGGGCAAAAATGAGCGAAAAATGGGCCATTTTTTGATCAGTTTTGCCCCCCAAGCCCTGAGGAGCACTCTATAAGCCTCCTAAAGGCTATTCATGCCCTTTTTTTGAAGAAAAAATGAGCCCATTTTCATGAAAGACGGGCCGTTTTTGGGAGGTCTGCAAAGTGCAAATTTGCCTCTTAAAAATCTTGATGGGTCTTATGCTCCAGTGCATCTTATACTCCGAAAAGTATGGTACCTTGTAGACCACTGTTTGAAAGACAAAACCTCTCTGTACTCTATTTTGCTCCTGGGTTGTCTCAAAATAGTAGTCACACTGTGCATATTCTGAGAAACTTCTAGGGCACTATTGATAAATTGCCCTTCAGGAAGAAAGGAACATTATGAAATTTCCAATGATAATGAATTACAGGCTTTCTGTGGCATGGAAAAATATTGGAAGATGAGAAAATAGTGGACTACATGCCTGGTGACATGATCCAGGATAGACACCATATTTTGCTTATGTAGATTATTCTACAAATACAACTGCCTGATGGGCCTCCTACTTTACAAGCATAGAGCAAAGGTTCCTGTTTCTGATGAAAATATTTATTCTTTCAACTATATAAAGAATTTTTTTTTATTAGGGGCCCTAATCCCCTGGGGGTTTCTCTTCAACTGTTGCAGATTGGGTCAGGTTGCTGGTTGATGTTCGAGAGAAAACTTTTGAAAGAGCAGTGGAGACTTTCTCAAACACAGATCGGTGGGTTGTTGCACTTCCCTCAAGGCTAGTGGTTGCAGTGACTTTTGCATCCTCTTGTTCTGTGGAATGAAACAGAGCTCTTGTCAAAGTTTGCATGCCTTAATATAGGGGTATCCAACCTTGGCAACTTTAAGCCTGGTGGACTTTAACTCCCAGAATTCCCCAGCTGGCTAAGGAATTCTGGGAGTTGAAGTCCGTCAGGTTTAAAGTTGCCAGGTTTGAGACCCCTGCCTTAATATATCATTGGGTATATAAATAGAGTCTAGGAAAGTATAGTGACAATGTGGGAAAACATTGTTATTCCAGGGGTGAAATGCTACCGGTTTGGACCGGTTCTCCTTAACCAGTAGTAAAAAATGCTACTGGTTCGGGCGAACCGCTATTTCCGGCGATCAGCTGTGACAGGTGATTTATATTAGCTAGAAAGCAGGATTTCTAGCTAATTTAAATTGCGTGGCACAGAGGATACCCTCTCTCGCTGATCTACTTACCTTTCAATCACGCTCGGGAGCAGGCTCCACCTACCCACCTGGACATCATCACATCCATTTTTGATGCTCTGTGCATGCATGGAAGGTCCTGTGCATGCACGGAGGTGACGCCTGCACCCGCATTTGCAAACCAGTAGTGAAGATAAATAGATTTCACCCCTGTGTTATTCAAGGAGTTTAGTGTTCCTTCAGATTAAAAAATGTCTAGGTGTTTTACAGTTTATTCTAAACTAACCTTTTTGTTTTTTACTCTTACTTACCAAATACAGGAAAAAAGGGAGGAATCTTCATGTAGCTTCAAAGCTTTTCTCACTGTGAAATTCTCAGCCTCTCAATTCTCATGCTGGCGACATGTGCCAGACAATCAAAGGTCAAGTCCTGCAGTCTCCTGACCATTGCAAGGCCATGAGCTGTGGTGGCACCGTGGTTAGAATGCAGCATTGCAGGCTAATTCTGTCGACTGCCAGGAGTTCAATCCTAATCGGCTCAAGGTTGACTCAGCCTTCCATTATTCTGAGGTCAGTAAAATGAGGACCCAGATTGTTGGGGGCAATATGCTGTAAAGTGTAAACCGCTTAGAGAGTACTGTAAAGCACTATGCAAAACGGTACATAAGTCTGAGTACTATTACTATTGCTCTGAAGTCATAATGACAGGGTTTTCATAAAAACCTTGGGGTTGTGTTGTTTATGGAGAGCTTCTGCACAGAATTTAGCATTAGGTATTATGTAAACTGGTTACCCATGGGGTATCTCTGCTGCCATTATTAAGGAGGTCCTAATAGCTCTGTAAGAAATTTGGGTATCATCTTGCTTGGTATGTATGCTTTTTTGTTATGCTTTTAAATCTGTTTGCTTGAGCTAATAATAAAGCTTAAAATCCCTCTATTTACTCGTGTGTTTATTATTAAAAAGAACTAATTGCCTGGGCACTTGATCACTGTCCTGACACTTGAGAAAGCAGAAAGAAAGAGCAATTCTTTGATCAGTTTCTTTGTTCTGTGATAATCTCATTTCATCAGGCTACCGGATGTCTCAGTACACCCTAAAATCTCAATTTCATTTTTTTAAAATTTCCCATAATTAGAGATGTTGCAAGCTGCCTTAAGGTACTAAAAATTACATTCATGCATACATATCTACCCATCACACCATTTTTTTTGGGGGGGGGAATATGCAAAGCAGAAAAAAAGTTATGTTGAAGAAATTAAAGGCACGAAAGTAAAATATGGTAGGAAAAAGTGAACTATGGTAGGGAGCAGAGGGGAAAACAATGTGCTTTATAAAATGCTTGTTAGCAAAGCATGATAAGACCACCAATAATGAGCAGAAGTTGTACAGTGTCAAAAATCAGAGAGTCTTCCTGTTGATTTATGGAACTATTTACTTAAAGCAGCTTTCTTAAAAATTAAGAATTATCTGAGGCTCAACTTTCTCCATCCCAATGCCACCCATATGCACCTCCTTGGCTTCAGATCCAACTCATCTGGGAAGTACCAAAGTAAGGAAGGCTGCTAGAGTATATCTAGACACCAAGGAGAGCTTCAGAGTAGTAGCTTTCAACTCTAACAGCTTAAAAAGGTGGGAACTTTGGTGTAAATGTGTGCATTAGTTAGATTTTTTTTTAAATTACTGGTGTATTTGCAAATTATTGCTAAACAAGGTAGTTGCTAAATGGGTAAGTGTAATTCAGCTGAATTAGCAGTGACACAAAGTGTATCTCAGAAGCATAAAATGATCCTTTCCAATACTGAGTAGCCTTTCTCTTGCCAGCTATTTGGAACCCAGAATCTAATGTTTTTGAATCAACCTTGAAACATACCATAAATCGTACTAAAGTAGCACCAGGAGGATATCTAGTAGTTATTCCCAGCTCAGATGCTCTATTCCTCTCTGATTTTGACCAGAGTTTAAAAAAAGCAAAAGTTATGGGAAGCACACCACGTACCTGACTGACTCTGTGAAGCAGAGCCTGGGACTTTGACACTTTTGTCCTGATAGACAGAGGTAATCTGCAGAAGCAGAAAAATATAATGAGAAAATAAGAACACGTGACTTCTATTTTAAATTTATTCAGATTCTTGTTCCAGGAACTACTGGTAAATTTATCAGAATTGAGCTGCATATCCTTGAACTACCATTAGATAGCAGCACAAAAAATAAATTTACTACTGCCATTTATATGGGTCATTTGGATTTTTGCAGTCCACTTCTGGTAGTCCTAAATCAAATATTAGATGAGCAGTAGCTCTATAGAATCTAGGTTCACCCAAATGATTAAACCATGGGTGGCTAGTTTCTGCCTAGGTTTGGTCCATGAATCCTAGTGGTGTACGTAGTTTATCATTCAGAAACTCACGGAACTTAATTCAATCATCATGATGGCTGCCTTATAATATGTAAAACACATTGATGAATTGACCCATTTTGAGGGCTTTACTCAAAGCTTAATAAAGATTTACTTTAGAATCTTAGAATCTACCAGTCTTTAGAACAAAGGAGGAGGGTTATTTACCTTCTCTGTCTTTGAGAGTCATGGTAGGGGCTGCATTAACCAAAGTTTATTTAATTTAAATGTTATTTAAATAACATTTAATTATTAACCTCAACAGAGGCTAGGGTTGCATAATACTGAGCCCATCAGCAAAAGGGTTTCAATAAACCTACAAAGCACATTATGTGAATCCAGCTCAGGAGTCAGTATGTTTGGTGACTAGAAGGAAAGATGTTTTATCAGCCTTCACCATACTGGCAGGATTAATGAGAGACAATATTTGGGAGGAGGAGAGTATAGCCAATCAAGAGCCAGTGTAGAATGATGATTTAAGTGCTGGTGTAGGATTCTAGTCCTCCCTTAGACACAGAGGCCTTGTCCCAATCATTCCCGCTCAGCCCAAATCATCATCAGGCACAGTGACAAGGCAGCTGACAAAGAAAACCTGGTCACATCTTCCATGTGACCAAGGCAAACTGTGCATAACAAGCAGATCTTTTGCAACCAAACAGGCAAACACCAAGAAGAAGCAAATGTTGAGCAGCTAACAGATACCAGGCATCCAAAGCTTGAGGATGTTTTGGCTTTAATAAAAACAAGTAAATGATAAGGGGTGAGCATTGGAAAACCCCCTACATCCTCTGATGTAATGGAGCCCCCAAATTGATAATACTCATTAATGAAAAATTGATTGCCCCAAGAAACATGTGGCATCTTTGTTTGTCCCCAGCTACTATGGTATTTATAATCTATTTATCTCTCTCTCCCCCTCTCTTTCTCTCTCTCTTTCTCCCTCCCTCCCTCTCTCTCCCATCTCTTGCCCTCTTTCTCTCTCTCTAATCTAATTTATATCCCACCTTTCTTTTTATAAATAACTTAAGGTGGTGAACACACACAACACTCCTTCCTCTTCCTATTTTCCCTGCAACAACCACCTTGTGAGGTGGGTTGGGCTAAGAGAGTCAGTGACTGGCCCAAAGGTGGCTTTCATGACTAAGACAAGAGTAAAACTCAAGACCTCTGGCTTCTAGCCTGGTCCCTTAACCACTACATCAAACCGGCTTTCCAGTGCCCAGGATTTTCCACCTTCTAGCCTTTCTAGGATAGCCATATTTACTCAGGTAGCATCTTCTCTTTTCTTAAAAGTCATAAGCTTTTGCGTAGCTCATGAAAGCTTATCTCATCACGCCTGAGACGCTTCTGAGGTGCTCCGGGTTGAAAAAATTAGCCGGCGACATTACCGTTGCCCAGAGGGGGGCGCACCCAGTTGGGGGATCCTTTCATGTCCCCGGCAGGAGTTGGAGTGAAGAGCTCACCTTGCCTGTCAGATCTGCCATCTTCAGCTTTGCGCTTTGCGCTTTGCTGGCAACCAGATCATAAATTGTTGGGAATGGGGAGAAGGGGAAGCAAGCAATTGGCATGCAGAGAGTAGAGATGAGCAGGGGGCAGGTGACAAGCTTGACGGAAGCCAGGGGTGTGAGAGCCGGTCTGTTCCAATCTTCAAGACCGCGGAGCCCGGGAAAGGAATGCAAACTGCACCAAATGGCACCAAACATCCGAGCGGTTCCCAAAACACCCATGTTGTATGCCATTGGATGAAGACACACCGGGCAAGGGGGGAGGGCCAGGGAGAAGGGGAAAATTTATAACACTTGGCGTGGGAATTTTAATTCTAGCTTTATTTTTGCCGCAACCAGTAATCCTTAATAAAAGAACCTATCACTTCAATCAAATGGAGTCAAGGGTCTTTCTTTCCTAGGGACCTAGCTGGGCAGGCCTGATACCTCCCCTCCCCCCAGCAGCACACAGGTCTCAAATGTGGGCTTGCTAACCTCCAATCCGGTGTCCTAACCATATGAGCCACCACGCCCCTTATGAAAGCTCATGACTTTTACTAAAAGTTTTAGTCAGAAAAAGTGGTACTGAACTCCTGGTTTTTACTCAGTGCCAGATATGGAGCTAGAAGCACATATGTACCTTCTAATGCTTTTACCAAGCTCCATTTTTACAAAGTTCTAAAACCAGAGGATTTTTTCCCCAAAGAAAAAAGTAAAAAAGGCTCCCCATCTCTACAGGCAAGAATACTTTTGTGAACATTAACACTTCACCTCAATGGCAGCTGTCTCTTCTGTATCCCGGGTAAGATGCATGCCAACAACAGCTGGAACAAAATTACAAGGAGGTCCCTGTTAGCATTTAAGTCCACTGTTTTTAAGGAGTAATAGTCTGCCCTATTGTTTTGGCAGGGAGGGGACAGTTCTATGTTCCTCCCCTCACAAAGCATGGACCTTGTAGTCCTCACTTTCCTGAAGGCTCTTTTAGCAAGGAAGTACTCATATGAACTTTGCAACTAAGGCAAAGATGAGCAAAATTTTAGTAGCTGGGATAGACATACTTAGAATTTTGGAGGTGACAGGGGGAGCGGATGATGATACAAATAGAGCAGGGTTATGAAATATCTGAGGATATTCTGTTTTCCTCCGTTGGGCCTGGGGATTTCCAATTGTTTTATGTTTTTCTTAATATTTATGTGAGTTGCTTTTCATCTCAGTACATGGGGAAAGCTGTATTGCTCAAATTTCATGGCACAGCTGGAAGAGTCTATAACACCACAAAAAAATATGTAACTTTGAGACAACACATTGCCCCACCCAGAGGTGAGTTCCGGATATTTTTACTGTTGGTTTGCTCAGGGATGTGCTTCACGCTCACATGTGCTTGGCGCATGCTATGCGCGCATGCGAATTAGTGAAAAATTTGCTTTTGTGCATTTACAGAAGCCAAAAACAAGATGGCGGTGCGGACAGTATGGTCACATGTCCGCTGAAGTTACTACCTATTTGGCCAAACCGGACCAGACCAGTAGGAACCTACCCCTGCCCCCATCCCAGTTTAAAGATGACAGAAAACAGCTCACGTTATTCAGATGGCATCAAATCAGTTATGATAGTTACCTTTTTCAATTGATGAGTCTTTATCATCACTAGAAAAAAAGCAAAGTAAAATGAAATAATGTCGATATTCCTTTTCAGCCAGACTATATTTTCAATTGCCTGGAGAAACTCCCTTCTAAATCAAGGCCTCAGGGAAGATAATGCTATTTTCTATGTGGACCATTTATGAAGGCATTTGTCTGAAAGGTTTTGCAGTCATTTTATCTTTCTGCCTCCCATTTCTGTAAATGTTAGGTTGCATATAGAGGTTTACCACAGTCTCCTTCCCACATGGTGGAAGGCTTCAAGAACCAGATTATGAGCTGCAGCTTTGTATGGATCTTTCTGCTTTCACCCCTTATGTATTTCAAAAGCTCTAGCAAGCCAATTTGAAGTCCTCATTAAAGCTTATTGAAGTTCTCAGTGTCTGCACAACGCAGATACAGGTGGTCTTCAACTTACGACCACAATGGAGCCCAACATTTATGTTGTTAAGTAAGAAAGTTATTCAGATTCTACCACTTTTCTTGCCACATTTGTTAAGTGAATCACTGCAGCTGTTAAATTAGCAGCACAATTGTTAAGTGAATTTGGTTTCCTCATTGGCTTTGCTTTGTCAGAAGGTCACAAAAAGCGATCAGATGACTCCGGGACACTGCAACCATCATAAATGTGAGTCCATTGTCAAGCATCTGAATGAAAATCACGTGACCGTGGGGATGCTACAACGGTGATAAGTGTGGGGAAAAAACGGCGATAAGTCACTTTTTTCAGTGATGTTGTAACTTCAAACGGTCACTAAATGAATTATCTTAAGTCGAGGACTACCTATAACTGCAATGATTAAAGCACTCAATATAGTAACATTTGAAGTAGATTGGGGGGGAATGGGGGGAAAATCATAAGCGTGTGCCTCTCACATATTGAACATAGCATGTGTTATGTGCATGCCTGTGAACAGAACAGTGGCTATCATCGCAAAGAAAACCTGTCTCCTTTATCTCCAGTGGTGGGTTTTGGCAGGTACGGCCTGGTATGCCCGTATCAGTAGTAGCCGGGAGCAGCAGCCACTGTACCAGTACGGTGTCTCATTTGGCCCGCACGCCTGCACGCCTGCATTTCACACTTGGAGCCAAGGTGGCGCAGTGGTTAAATGCAGCACTGCAGGCTACTTCAGCTGACTGCAGTTCTGCAGTTCGGCTGTTCAAATCTCACCGGCTCAGGGTTGACTCAGCCTTCCATCCTTCCAAGGTGGGTAAAATGAGGACCCGAATTGTTGGGGGCAATATGCTGACTCTGTAAACCGCTTAGAGAGGGCTGAAAGCCCTATGAAGCGGTATATAAGTCTAACTGCTATTGCTATTGTTTTTAAAGCAACCGGCCAATTGCGTACATGCACACAGCATGCAGCGCCTGCACAACCTCTGACAAACAGCTGGGTGTCACAGGAGCAGTGCAGTGTGCATGCGGGTGCAGCGCACATGCACGACCAGGATGCCCAGCCCCGTGCGCAGCGTACTGGTAGTGACGGGGAGAGGAACCCACCACTGCTTATCTCCCCTATCAAGACTAGAACTCAGGACTGCCTCTAAAGCAGAGGCTCTCTCCTACAGTGCCCACAAAGCTGGCTGGGGAATTCTGGGAGTTGAAGTCTGCCAGGCTTCAAGTGGCCAAGGTTGGAGACCCCTGCTGTAAAGGACTTACTTTAAGTTTAAAGACTGTGTTAGGAAAGTAACACCATCTTCTGAATCACTTTGTAGGCCTAACTAGTCCCCAAATCCTTACCTCTTGGTAGCCTCTGAAGATTGCACACTAGACTGGAAGGACACAGAAGGGATGAGCGGGGCTGTTTCAGTAACAGGAGAACCACGGGAAGAGGCGACAGCCTAGGGAAAGAAAAAAAAGAACATTACAGGTAGGACCTCAGGGTTCCCAACACTCCAGCCGGTGCTTCATTTGGAAAGCAGAATCCTTTTTCTAAACTTTTAAACATAAGAGGCCATTTCTCCCACAACTAGGTTCGATGTGTTAATTGTCCCACAGGTGCTTTTTTTTTTTCAGGAAGCAATTGTATTTTCTTGTTTTTTTCTTTCAGAGCTGAAGAAGCTTCTTGGATGAGAAGTGAAACGTCTTCAAAAGGAAAAAAACAGGGAAGTCCAGTCACCTCCTGAAAAAGTACCTTTGGGACGACCATGACCTGGATGACGGAGAATCTCTACAGAATGGGTTAATTAGTTCTGGGCATTGGTGAAATGTACTTATTTTTATTACCGGTTCTGTGGTGTGGTATGGCTTGGTGGGTGTGGTATGGCTTGGTGAGTGTGGTATGGCTTGGTGGGTGTGGTATGGCTTGGTGGGCGTGGCATGGGAACTACTGCAAAATCTCCATTCCCACCCAACTCTGGAGCCAGCCAGAGGTGGCATTTGCCGGAACCTGCTGGAGTTCACCCCTGGTTCTGGGGCATGGTTAGGCTTGGCGCTTGGAGACTGCATGGACTAAATGTTCACCATCATAGCCTACCTCCAAGCAATAACTTTCGTGGCACGACAAAACCGCGGTCCACTAAAGCGCGCCCGATTAAAGTGCGTACCTGGCGTCATCAACAGCGCGACAAATACGACCGCGGAGACAAAAGGGTGCTTTAAAAAGCGCTTTTAAAGCAAGCCGATTCACGTAAAGGTAAGGGTTAGGTTTAGGGTTAGGGTTAGGGTTAGGTTAAGGGTTAGGGTTAGGGTTAGGGTTGCGTTAAGCGTTAGGGTTAGGGTTAGGGTTAGGTTAAGGGTTAGCGTTAGGTTTAGCGTTAGGTTAAGGGTTAGGTTTAGGGTTAGGTTAAGGGTTAGGTTTAGGGTTAGGTTTAGGGTTAGGTTTAGGGTTAGGTTTAGGGTTAGGTTTGGGGGGGTTAGGTTTAGGTTTACGCGTTAATTTTAACTTTACCGCTCACAGCGTGCTGTTTTCGTCGCACTGTGATGACGTCAGGTACGCAGTTTCGTCCAGCGCGATTTAGTCTACCGCGGTTTTGTGGTGGAACCATAACTTTAAGCTCCTCTTTTTGCTTCCTTCCAGTTTTTCATGTTGGTGTTGCTGTTTTTTTCTCTGAACCAGCTTCCCTCATTTTTGCACAATCATTAGCTTCCCTCTGCCCTTGTGACTTATGCCAGTAAAGGTGAGTCTATCAGGGCCTCACATTCCCATTAGGGTCCTTTTTAAGATCACAGTGACAATGAAGCCGGCCAGCAAATCAAGGTCAGAGTGGCCTGGGAAGGGAGTGCCCGTGAAACGATGCTTTAAAAAGAAGAGAAATTGAATGGGACATATTGAAATGGAATGGAATAGGGAAGAGAAGAACAGAGGGGATCTTAAGAGGTCTTCTAGTCCAACCCCCTGCCTAGGCAGGAAACCCTATACCATTTCAGATAAATGGCTATCCAACATCTTCTTAAAGACTTCCAGGGTTGGGGCATTCACAACTTCTGGAGGCAAGTTGTTCTAACTGATTAATTGTTCTAACTGTCAGGAAATTTCTCCTCAGTTCTAAGTTGCTTCTCTCCTTGATTAGTTTCCAACTAATTTTTTTTTTGCCTCCTACTAGGCAAGCAAAAGATGAAACACGTGGGTTTCTCTTCAAAAAAAAATGGAGAGAAAGACAATCTGAGTCCTAGAGAAACAAGAGAAGGTCTTCTTTCGCCTTACCTCATGTAAACGGTTTGTCAGAGACGGGGATGGATGAGAGTTATGTTTCTCAACTCTGGGGAGCCAAACTCCTTCAATGCTGGATCCAGCTGACAAGATTTCACTTGTGGAACCATCCCTTCTCCAGAAGGATGGCTTTGTTTCAACCGAGTCAGGTAGAGTGTGCTGCATTAGAAGGAGAAGAGAGGGGTTTCAAAACCACTGGGCCCACTTTGACCACAAATTATCACTTCTATAGAAAACATGGTACAATGATTTTTTTTTAATCCTCCTTTCTCGCTGTGTATGTATGTGGTGGCATTTGTTCAGCTGGATGGATGTCTCCTTTATATCTAAAATAGTCTTTCTGACTGAGAAAAATACATTATTGCACCAAAAGGTCTGTAGGAGCTCATGATCCAATAAATGCGCTGTTCTGTAAGGGTCTCAGAGGTTTTTTGTAACCGCTATATTAACAGTTCTGATTCCTCAATAGGATCTTTCTAGAACAGAGGTCGGGCATATGATATTCATAGCAATATACAGGTAATCCTCATTTAACAGCCGTTCAAAGTTTCAACAGGCTCAAAACCTGTCATTTACAACCTGTTTTCAAAGTTATGACTGCTGCACACCCCTCACAGTTACACAATTGTATTTTGATCCCTTGGCAACCACCCTCACATGTACAAGCAGTTATAGCATTGCCTGGTCACATTACTGCAATTTGAGATGATGTCAATTTAAGTATTTGAAAACAGTTTACAATTGTCATTAAAAACAGTTGTAAAACCGAGTCAGGTCACCTATTGACCTGCTTAACAATGGCAACAACTGACAAGCAAAATTCCGAACCCAAATGTGGTTGATAAGTGATGACTACTTGTGTAACAATTTCAAGATATTGGTGATCTTATATGAGATTTGAGATTTCAAGCAATTTTTAGATGGCGGGAGAGAAGTCAGGTGCTCCGCAACTGAGTTATATTTATGATGGTTGCATTGTCCTGGGGTCATGTGATCCCTTTTTGCGATCTTCTGACAAGCCAAGTCAGTGAGGAAGCCCAATTCACTTAACAATCAGGTCTCTAACTTAACGACTGCAGTGAATCCCTTAAAAACTGTGGAGAGAAAAATCATAAAATGGGGCAAAACTCACTTAAGAAATGCCTCACTTAGTAACAGAAACATTGGGTTCAATTGTGGCCGTAAGTCGAAGACTACCTGTATAGGACACATTCTCTCAGTGCTTTATTAAAGCCCCAGTTGTGAATTATCTACATGTAGCATTGCCCACAGAAATTATCCTGTGAGGCCTCCTTTCACTGAACTGTCCGCTTACTGAAATCACTGTACTTTCATGTGGTGGATGATAAGGTGGAACCGCAAAATAAAAAGATGTGTGCTCCCTCAGTACTTGTTCCTCCTCGTCACTCTCACTCGTCATTTCTTCATGAATCTGGGTTGGAGGGTAGTCCCGTGTGTCAATGTCGTGGGCTACCAGGCGAATGATAAGGTCTTGCTTGCTCTCCACATCCTTCAGCAGTTCCACTTTTGTGATGTCTGGCTTTATCAGGCTTTGGAAAGAATTTCTGCAGACAGGCTGAAATCCAAAAGGGAAGCCAACCAACATCACATGGGCATACTGGTCCATTTTAAAATCAGTTAGTATTTAGGGCAGTGAATCCATTAAATTAGAAGATTAAAATAGAATTAAAATATTCTTTATTGGGCAAGTCACCTACCTGAAATGGTCTCTAGGTTCTCCTCAGTGGTGGGTTTCAAAAAAATTTGGAACCTACTCTGTGGGGGTGGCCTGCTTTGTGGGAGTGGCTTGCCAGCCATGTGACCGGGTGGGAGTGGCTTGCCAGCCATGTGACTGGGTGGGAGTGGCTTGCCGGCCATGTGACTGGGTGGGAGTGGCTTGCCAGCCATGTGACCGGGTGGGAGTGGCTTGCCAGCCATGTGACCGGATGGGAGTGGCTTGCCAGCCATGCGACCAGGTGGGAGTGGCTTGCCAGCCATGTGACCGGGTGGGAGTGGCTTGCCAGCCACGTGACCGGGTAGGAGTGGCCAAGATGATGTCAGCATTCCCAGTCAAGATAGAGGTATAAATTACACAGAAAAGAAAGAGGCATCCATACACCTGAATTTAACTTCAAAGCAGTGGCAACAACTTAAATTCATTAAATAATAATGTTTGTTAGGGCTATGCACTGTTTTTGAATATATAGGAATGTAAAGCCCACAGCATCTACTTGGCACTTTTTAAAGCAGCGGCACCTTTTTCCTGGATTCATGAAATGTCTATTTTAAAGAGTTGTGGGTGGGGTACTATATTTACAGTCTTGTATTCTCTTCGGTACTTTGTTTGGAACAGAATCCAAAGTACCATGCAGTCCTAGCATTTGTACTAAAGCTAGGCAAGTTATTTTACAGGGCTCTGAGCACTCCACAACCAAGTGACAAATCTTAAATCATAAGATACAGTCATAAATCATAAGATTCAAATGACAAAGTGATAAATCATAAGATAATAATAGGAGAAGTTAGTAGGAATGATGGAAAGGCTGATAGTAATGGAGCCCTACCACATGGGTAAATATCCTTAGGCATAAGACAATGCTGTGGGAATTACTGTATTTTTCGGAGTATAAGATGCACCTTTGCCCCCCAAAAGATGGTGAAAATTTGGGTGCATCTTATACTGAATGTACTCCCATCCACCCACTGGCCCTACGTTTTCGCCTCTTCCTCCCAGCAATTTACCTCCTTGCAGCAAGGGGGGGGGGGGCTTGTGGAGGCTGTAATAGGCTATAGCAATCCCTGCAGCCTGAAACAGCTGATGATTGGGAGAAATTGAAAGTGAAACTTGCTGTTTGCCCCACGAGGCAAATTGCTGGGAGGCAGAGGCAGAATTCTTTTTTCTTGTGCTAATCAGGCTGTTTGCTGCAAGGAGGTAAGTCAATACAGTGGGGCAAAAAAGTATTTAGTCAGCTACCAATTGTGAAAGTTCTCCCACTTAAAAAGATGAGAGAGGCCTGTAATTGACATCATAGGTAGACCTCAACTATGCGAGACAAAATGAGAAAACAACCAATGAGAAAACAAATCCAGACAATCACATTGTCTGATTTGAAAGAATTTATTTGCAAATTATGGTGGAAAATAAGTATTTGGTCACTATCAAAAGTTCATCTCAATACTTTGTTATATATCCTTTGTTGGCAATGACAGAGGTCAAACGTTGTCTGTAAGTCTTCACAAGGTTGGCACACACTGTTGCTGGTATGTTGGCCCATTCCTCCATGCAGATCTCCTCTAGAGCAGTGATGTTTTGGGGCTGTCGCTGGCAACACGGACTTTCAACTCCCTCCAAAGAGGTGGGAGTTGAGATCTGGAGACCGGCTAGGCCACTCCAGGACCTTGAAATGCTTCTTACGAAGCCACTCCTTCGTTGCCTGGGTGGTATGTTTGGGATCATTGTCCTGCTGAAAGACCCAGCCACGTTTCATCTTCAATGCCCTTGCTGATGGAAGGAGGTTTGCACTCAAAATCTCACGATACATGGCCCCATTCATTCTTTCCTGTACATGGATCAGTCATCCTGGCTCCTTTGCAGAGAAACAGCCCTAAAGCATGATGTTGCCACCCCCGTGCTTCACAGTAGGTATGGTGTTCTTTGGATGCAACTCAGCATTCTCTCTCCTCCAAACACAATGAGTTGTGTTTCTAAAAACAGTTCTACTTTGGTTTCATCTGACCATATGACATTCTCCCAATCCTCTTCTGGATCATCCAAATGCTCTCTAGCAAACTTCAGATGGGCCCGGAAATGTACTGGCTTAAGCAGGGGGACACGTCTGGCACTGCAGGATCTGAGTTCCTGGCAGCGTAGTGTGTTACTGATGGTAGCCTTTGTTACGTTGGTCCCAGCTCTCTGCAGGTCATTCACTAGGTCCCCCCGTGTGGTTCTGGGATTTTTGCTCACCATTCTTGTGATTATTTTGACCCCACGGAGTGAGATCTTGCGTGGAACCCCAGATCGAGGGAGATTATCAGTGGTCTTGTATGTCTTCCATTTTCTAATTATTGCTCCCACAGTTGATTTCTTCACACCAAGCTGCTTGCCTAGTGCAGATTCAGTCTTCCCAGCCTGGTGCAGGTCTACAATTTTGTTTCTGGCGTCCTTCGACAGCTCTTTGGTCCTCACCATAGTGGAGTTTGGAGTGTAACTGTTTGAGGTTGTGGACAGGTGTCTTTTATACTGCTAACAAGTTCAAACAGGTGCCATTAATACAGGTTATGAGTGGAGGACAGAGGAGCCTCTTAAAGAAGAAGTTACAGGTCTGTGCGAGCCAGAAATCTTGCTTGTTTGTAGGTGACCAAATACTTATTTTCCACCATAATTTGCAAATAAATTCTTTCCAAATTAGACAATGTGATTGTCTGGATTTGTTTTCACATTTTGTCTCTCATAGTTGAGGTCTACCTATGATGTCAATTACAGGCCTCTCTCATCTTTTTAAGTGGGAGAACTTGCACAATTGATAATTATAAATGCCTATAGAACCGGGATGGCGAACCTATGGCAGGTGTGCCACAGGTGGCATGCGGAGCCATTTGTCAGGGCACACGAGACGCATGCATGTGCTGGCCAGCTGAATTCAGCCTTTTTTAAAGACATTTTTGCCCTCCCCAGGCTCCAGGGGCTTTATAGGACCCTGGGGAGGGCAAAAAGAGCCTCCCCTGCCCCCTGGAGGCCCTCCACAGGCTTCAGGAGGTTCCCTGAAGCCTCCGGAGTGCAAAGAAACGGCCCTATGGGCAAACCGGAAGTTCGGGAATGGACTTCCGGTTTGTTCGTAGGATCGGTTTAAGCCCTCGGGAGGCTTCAGGGTCCTTCATGAGGCTTCCCTGAAGCCTCCTGAGGATTAAAAAAAACCCTATGAGCAAACCAGAAGTCACTTCCTGTTTGCTCGGAGGGTCCTTTTCAGTCCTCCAGAGGCTTCAGGGAAGCCTCCTGAAGATCCCAGAAGCCTCCAGAGGGCTTAAACCGACCTTACGAGCAAACCGGAAGTGACTTTCAGTTTGGTCGTAGGGATGTTTTTTGCCCTTGGGAGGCTTCAGGGAAGCCTCCTGACGATCCCTGAAGCCTCCGGAGGGCCTCCGGGGAAGCGTGGGAGGCTGTTTTCGCCCTCCCCAGGCTCCTATTAAGCCTCTGGAGCCTGAGGAGGCTGAAAAAAGCATAGAAAAAGGGCGGAGTGCCTCTCATGCGCGCATGTGCACTGGGGGGATCGCACATTGCATTATGGGTGCGGCATGCCCCCGCACGACCTCCTGCGCTCCCCCCCTTATGGCACGCGAGCCAAAAAAGGTTCGTCATTGTTACTATAGAATGTTCAAATGATTAGACTTATTTTTTAAAGACTGCTTTATTATTGTTCTAGACAGCTTAACAAAATGAAGAAGCTTTTTTAAAATAAATGCTTGATCTGAAAAGGCCCAGTCCTATTATATCTTCTTTTAAATAACAGCGAATAACTATACTTCCAGAAAGCACATCAATTTTAACAGCATCTGTACAAGTACTTAGTATAGTCTGAAATGTAACACTACAAAGAGTGTATATTGTCTGTACTGTTTGCTGTTTGTTGCAAGGAGGCAAATTACTGGGAGGCAGAGGCAGATATTTTTCCCTTGTTTTCTTCTCCAAAAGCTAGATGTGTCTTATACTTCGGAGCGTCTTATACTCCAAAAAATACGGTAGGTGTTTAGCGGAATGATAGCATGAGGGGAGGGGGGGGAACTGTCTCTATATCTAGTTGTTTTGGCATGCAATACCCTATATCGGCATCTTGAAGGGAGGTGTTGAAACAATTTGTGTCCAGGATATGAGGGGGTCTGTAAATATTTTCTCAGCCCTCTTTCTGTCTCATGCAGTATGGAAGGCAGGCTGGTTGCAATTGTTGTTTTTTCTGGAGTCCTAACTATTTGATGAAGTCTGTATCTGTCCTGTTTGGTTGCTGTACCAAACCAGGCGGTTGTAGAAGTACAAATGACAGACTCAATCATTTCTCTGTAGAACTGTATCGGCAGCTTTTTGGACACTCTGAGCTTCCTGAGCTGACATAGGAAGAATATTCTTTGTTGTGCCTTTTTAACGATGGTTCTAACGTTAGATGTCCATTTCAAATCCTGGGAGATTATAGAACATGGAAACCTGAAGGTCTCTACTGTCGATAACTGTGTTGTCTAATATTGTAACAGATGGCAGAATCGGTAGAACATCCATATTTGCTTAATGGCCACCTCAAAACAGGTTGTAAAAATGGGTATGGTCCAGAGGTGGGTTCCTACCAGTTCGCACCTATTCGGTAGAACCGGTTTGTCAAATCTACCGAACCGGTTAGAAGACGTTCCACCAGTGGACCCGGAAAGCAGGCCACACCTACAGAAGAGGTTCCAAAAAAATTTTGAAACCCACCACTGTTATGGTCACATGGTGACCCATTTTGCAATTGTCACAATTTAAGATCAATTTTTTATAGTTTTAACATTTTAATTGGTATAGTTTTAATATTTGAATTATTTTTCTATTTGCTTGTTTTTATAATTGTAAGCCACCCAGAGTCGCCTTATAGGAGATAATGGGTAGGATAAAAATTTAATAAATAAATAGCAATAGCACTTAGACTTGTATACTGCTTCATAGTGCTTTTCATAGTGCTTTACAGCCCTTTCTAAGCAGTTTACAGAGTCAGCATATTGCCCACAACAATCTGGGTCCTCATTTTACCATCCCGGAAGGATGGAAGGCTGAGTCAACCTGGAGATGGTAAGCATCAAACTGCTGGCAGTGGGCAGAGGTAGCCTGCAATGCTGCATTCTAACCACTGCACCACCATGGCTCATGATGGGCAGGCTCCATACAGACCACCTGTATGGTATTTTAATTCACCTTTAAAACTCCTAAGGAGTTGAAGTCCACACATATTAGAATATAGAATAACAGGGTTGGCAGAGGCTTTGGAGGTAAGCCCCCTGCTCTAGCAGGAACCCTATATCATTCAGGACAAATAGCTGCCCAATCCAATTTCTCCTTAAAAACCTCCCGTGAAGGAGCACCCACAACTTCTGGAGGCAAGCTGATCCACTCATTGTTCAGTCACAATTTTGAACAGTTACTAAGCCCTGGTCATAAGTTGAAGGCTACCTGTACCACAAAGGAAATTGTATGGGCCTATCCACAGTCATGAGGGAATATTTGGAACCAAATAGTATCTACCTAGTAAGGTCAGATAACATACTGAAAAGGACAAAGATAAAAAGCATTCAACAGAAGCCACTTCAGTTCATGCAGGCAGTCTCACCTACCTCCTTTGGTTTCACCGCAAGGCGCCCAGTCATATCCAAAGATGGGCGTCTTTCCTTCTTTTTATTGGCTTCAGGAACACTTGCAGCCCCCAGGCCATGGGAGAGACTTTTGCCTGATGCAGAGGCTCTTCTTAATTCTTCCAAACTGAAACCCATCTTTGATAAGCATGTCTTTTTCAGTTTCTCCAGGGGTTCTGTTTTTATGGACAGCACTGCCAAATGGTCTCCAACTATGTCTGGGTCAACTTTCAGGGGCCTTTTACCAAGATAAGGGACAATTTTCACTGGCATGTCATCTGTCTGCGAGGGGTTAGCTGGTGCGGATTCATCTCGACATTCTGACAGGCCAGAGAGCTCTAATAGAGACTCATCTTCCTCCAGTTCCATGTGGGAGTTAACTTTAGCAAGGACTTTGCTTACAATGCGGTCCAATTCCAGGGCACTGTAGGTTTCGTTTTCTGAATTATCGCGCACAGGTTTTTCTGAGTTGTTGCTGGAGATCTCATTGATAATGATACTGGCTACTTGCTCTGGGAATATCGCCTGGTCGGTTGTTATGTCCTCATACAGTTCTTTCTGAGACCCTGATTTCTCCAGGACATTGCTGATGACAGTATGGACAACTTGGTTAACTGCCTCTTCATGCTGTGGATCCAGTACTGCCTGATGATCTGAAGCTACAAGATTGATTTTGCTCTTTGATATCTCTTTTTCCACCGATGTTTTTAGCTGGGCAGTAATTTCCTTTATATCTGTTTTGGATAACCTTTTCTTTCTATGAATTCCCAAGTCATATTGTGTCTTTAGCATTCTTATCAAGAAGCGGCTTACGATCTCTTCCAGGAAAACAACAGAGACAAAAAGAGTGGGAGTATCTGGGATGGTATTTAGTTTTTTCCCTGCTTCCATATCGGAAATAATTTTTTTGAGAATTTTTTCAGATTCCAGCTTTATCAGACTGGGGCTGGGTATCTCTTTCTCGGAGTCGACGACCGGCTGGAAGTCATGTTTAGAAATCTCACTCACCATGAAGCAGGCAACTCGGTTAGCAAAGTCTTCCTTGCTGTTAGTTAAGTCTTCATACAGAGACGTTTCAGAGCTGGAGTGTTTTAGGATATCTGAGTAAACGGAGTCAACCACTTCTCCAACTGTTCGGCTATCTTCTGAGGCTAAGTTTCTTGAGTCATCATGCTGCCACACTTTAAGTTCGCCATTTGAGAGGAGATTCTGCAAGGAATTAATGATCTTTCTTGCAACTTCCTTCATAGATGCAACATTGCTTCTATCCTCCTCATCCAGAGGAAGAGAACTGAATATTTTTGTGAGAAGTTTAACAGCTATCTCCTCTAAGATTAGAGAGGATAAACCTTTCAGGTGGGATCGCAACTGTGTCTGGGCCTCTGATGGCTCTGAATCGGCTCCATATTGATCCTCAAGAGCTTTCTCAGCTTCAATGGCTTCTTGCTGTCGGTTTAACTCTTCTGAAAAGTACATCTGCATTTGATCCCCAGAAATCTCTTTGATCACAATGTCCACAATCCTCTCCAGAAGAATTGTACAGCCAGTTCTGATACACTTTTGAACATCGGAAGTGCTGCCAAATTCTGGCAAAAGATTGTTATAGATTGAGTTGGCTACAGTTTGACTGACCACACGGTTGGGCGGCACTCGGTCAAGATACTTAACCTCTGCATTTTTGTTTTTTGAGATTTCAGCCATCACTTTGCTCAGGAGTTTCATGTGAATAAAATCAAACTCTGCACAACGCTCTTCTGTATCGATAGACGGAGAGCGGGTTGTAGGAAGAGGGAGGATTTTAGATAAGAGGAAAGCAAGGACATCATAAATAAATCTCTGAGAGACAAGAAATGGACATGGTGTGTCCATCTGGGATGGAGTACTGATTTTCTTCACCTCTGTGAACACATTTTTAGCCATTTCTCCAAATTCAAAAGGTTTAGAGGCTGGATCCTGGAACATCTTTGATTGTACTTCCTGAATCTGGTAGCCTAAAATTTCTTTCTTTACTGCACCGGCCAATTTTTCTGCGAGTGTCTGACCATTTTCCTTGTTCATGCAGATTGGGACTCCAGATCTCTGATCTTGCAAAATGCTACATAAAGCAGCATGGATAATTTTAGCAATCTCTGCTTTTTCCACATCCGGGAAAGTTTGCCCACCTTCAGGTATTTGTATCACTTTTACTGGGGATTTTGCAAACTCCTTTAAGATGGATTCAATTAAATATTTAAGTGAAGGTTCAGCCTCAGCCCCTTGTTTCCCTACCATACAAACACTGGCTGTAGATGTGAGCAATTTGCTAATTAATCCACTAAAGATGTCCTTCAAGAAGGAGGCTGAGTAAGTATCGCCTGCATTCTCAAACTGCATTAACTGGGGTCTTGTTTGATAACCTTGTTTTGTTTTACTGAGAAATCCTGTTTCAGCTGTGCTTTCCTGTTTTCTGTTCAGAGAGCCAGACTTCGCATAGACTGTTTTGCAAATATTTTGTACTATGTCTTCAATCGTTTTGCTGGCATCAGAACATGGTTCTTCCTTCAAATGGCTCATAGCATGACTTCTCTTCTGTTCTTCAATCACTGTTGGATCAGGAGAAGCCGATCTACTATCAGGGAGCCAAGAAGGAAATACTCGATGTAATATCTTGACAAATATATCTCCAAATACCGAACCAGCGGATGGCGGTTCTGGGAGGAGAGTTTCAACTCTGTCAACAATGGTTTCCGCTTCCACAAATGAAAACAAATATGGAGAAGTGTCGCCAGTAAACAAAGGCAACAACTGGAAACTGGAAATATCTCTTATTATGACGGGAGCCAGTTTTTCTGCTAATAGGCAGCTGTTTGCTTGAAAAGCTTTAAAAATCTCAAACTCTGACCCAAATTGTTGCAGTAATTTTTCATAAATAGAATTACTTATTTCAATCACTTTTTCAGCACCTACTGGTGGGAGGCAGATATTCTCCCCTGAGCTCTGCATGACCTTAACTTCTGACATTTTAAATTCAATGACCAAACCGTTTACAAGTTCAATAACTAGATTTCTCATCTCATTCTCTGATAAATTAGTGTCCTTGGAATATGCCAAAATATTAGGGGAAGATAAGAATTTGCAAAAGAAAGCAACAACCACGTCCTCTAAAAACTGGGCGGAATAGATGCGCTTGGAAACATGCTGCCTTCCCTTTTGCCACTTAGAACATTCAGAAGAATCGTTGCTACTTAAAAATGGGTGGAAGTGGAAGTTTAAAATTTCTCTTATGAGTAATTTGGCAATTTCAGGCACAGTGCCGTTGCCCTGAGCCATGAGAGTATTTTGAAGTTCGCCTTGAGATTGATACTTTTGCAAAATGTCATTATACACTGAATTAGCAATGTCTTCTTCAGTCTCTCGATCCATGTCTGGGATTCGCTCCGAGACATTTTCTAGCTTGACTTCATGGGCTAAAATCTCTGTAACAACACAGCTTTTCAAGTTTGCAGCCATCTCGGTGAAATCTGTTTCAGAAAAGTCATCAGATTTTCCAGCATAGTCAGCAATGTTCTCTGGATTGGGGAATAATTTCTCCAAGAGCTGGTTAAGCATCTTTTCTAAGACCATGCAAGGAAATACAGTTATTCCAGAGTCTGGAATGATCCTGTCGTCATGGTTTACATAAGGTGGGGCGTATTCTGATGTTAAAGACTGAAGATGATGCTTAAACATTTCATTAACAATGAAACAAGCTATCTGCGTGACATACAGATTATTTAAGCTTTCTCTGTCTTCTGAGAAAGGCTGCTGGAGCAAAACCTCATGTAGGACATCGCAATACACGGATTCCACCATGTTCTCAATTGCTTTTTCTGAAATACCAGTTTCTTTTTCACTGCCGTAAGTGCTGATCCAGATGGCCTGTTTCAAAATCATTGCCCTGATGTCCATCTTAAACTGGGCAAGTCTGTCTTGCAATTCAGATCCACGTAGACCTTCTCCTTTATCGGACACTGCAGTAGTACTAAAAGCTAATGGGAAAATATAGGCAAATAACCTATCGATGATAGCGTCCAACACTGGATAAGAGAGCACAGTGACATAAGGCGAAGCTGAAGGCTCCTCCTGAGGACCACCTTGTTCTTCCATCAGGTTTTCCTGGATGAGGCACTTTCCTTCTAAGACATTTGATGGGCATGCTGAATGAAGCAGGTAATCTACAGCTTCTTCCATTTCTAGAGTAGTTGCTGGACAAGGCAAAGCATCCTCTACATCTTCTATGTCTTCTTTAGACAGAGAACTGCATATGGAACCCTTGTAAGATGGATTTTGGTCTGCTACATTTGCCTCCGGCGGAGCGGATCCAAGAGCCTCGTCAGGCCCCTCTTGAAAGTTGATGTGAGCTTTTGCGAGCTCTTTCGTAACTGTTTTTGCCAACCTCATTGCTACCTCTCCCACATCTTCCCCGGAGGCACTAAGAGGGATGTCTGAAAATCTATCAGAGATTTTTGAAAGCAATTCAGAAATAACATTTCCCAGCACAGAAGTGGGTGAACTTTTACTTTTTCTCTCGATTGCTTCCCTGAGGTTCAAGGGCTTGATAGCAGTTTTGTAAACGTCTAGCCCTCCCATAGAGTCTCCTCCAGCAGCTCGATCCCAATCAGAAGCCTCCTCCTCCTCACTGCATACAAAAGCTTCAACGTGCTGTTGGAGGATGTCTCCAACGAGAAAGCCAGCTAGTTGATCGATAAGGACATTGCTCTTGTTTTTCACATCTCTCTGGACAGCTTCAAGGGAGCCCGATTTCTGTATGATCTTGCTGCACAAAGAATCGGTCAGGTTCTGAACATCCTCCTCAGAATATTGATACTGTTCAGGGTGTGTGTCCTTTATAACTCTGATTTCATGTTTTAGAAGTTTCAGCCGAACGTCATTGAGCAATTGAGTTGAGAGCTTGCTTAAGTCAGCTTCGGACATGGCCGCTTTTTTCCAAGTGGATGAAGCATCTCCAGGTGGTTTGGAAGGGAAAATCCTTGAGAGTAGACCAGTGATGAGATCTTTTAGGAACCCCGATGATAATAAGGTGCTAAATGGTGGCCAGCTCTCATCCTCGTGGAATTCCTTGTCTCTAACAGCATCACTAACCTGTAGTGCAGGTAAACCCGAAATTCTAGACAAATCTCCAGAAAACAGAGGGTGTAAAAGATAATCAGAGATGCCTTTTTCAATCAATCTTTTAACGTTGTCATAAATTATATTCTTTCTTATGCGGCTGACATCACCACCTAAAACCATCTGTTTTTCTCTCGCCATATTGTGGTATACAGAATCTACCACATCATCCATGACGGCGGATAATGGGGCTCCAAGGCATTGTTCTTCTCCTGTTTTCACCCCGCTAACCGAAGCTCTGCCAAATTGCAAGTTGATCGAACTGGCTATCCTTTTAACCACATTACCAAGCTCAATTTCAGGCTGCCCTTTAGACATTTTCTTTTCGTCTAGAGAAGCAGAAAATATTTTAGATAAAACTCTGGAAACGATTTCTTCTAAAAACTTAGCTGGGAAAACCTCAGTAGAAGACACTGAAGATTCACTGATGCTATCCAAAACCGTCCTGACGATATTCTCAGACAAGGCTTCAGGCTCAGGATTTTCCAAAAAGTCTTCATCTTTGGAAAGAAAAGTCTGAAGGTGATGGTTAGTGATTTCCCGAATTATAAAACTGGTCATGCAATCGATAAAAGCTGTATTCCTGCATTCCACATCCTTTTGTATGGAGAGTTGTGAGCCAGACTTTTTTAACATATTACTGTAGACTGAATCAACCATGTTCTCAATCTCTTTCTCTGAATGTAATCGGCATCGATCATCCTTTTTTGCTACCCAGATTTTGTGTTTTGAAATGGACTTCATTACCTGTTCGATTATATAGGAACAGAGCTCATTAAAGTCAACGTCTGACATATCTCTTTTGTCTTGGTGGCAGGGCGTGTCCTCTGAGGGTGGGAAAAGCTGAGTTAAGAGTCGACTTACTACTCTTTCTAAATATTTCTCAGACAATATAGTAACGTATGTTGGAGGAGGTGGCCTACTCCTTTTTACTTTAGGAAAGCAGACACAGAGCTCAATGTTTTTAATGATGGGCCCAGGTTTAAGGTTTCTGAAAGCACTCTGAGGTAGTCTCCTAAACACTGCTGGTGGCAACTGGTAATCCAAAATTTCTGTCAGGATAATTTCAGCTGCCCTCTCAGCCAGATTCTCTATGTCCTTTTCCATGTCTCCCTCAGCAGCTAACTGGAATCCAAACTCCCTTAAAATGGAGTCAGTTATTCTGCTGACAGTTCGACTGTCCACAGGGGAGAAGTATGCTTTCTCCTCGGCTCTCTGCAAGACTCCAACACCGGCTTTCTTAAATTCTTCCAGCAGTGCATGCACAAACAATGTGTTCATCTCATGAAGGTCGATACAAGAATTTCGATCGTACTTGTTCCGCAGTGAAGAAAAGATCTTGATCAAGAGCTGAGAAACAACGTCCCCCAGAAACAGTGAGGAATAAATCGCAGAAAAAACTGACTGGAGTTGATGATGATCTCCATGTTCTGTCACTGTCATCACTTCTTTTCTGTAGTACTTCTTTTTGCAGCTTGCAAACCAAGGTTTTTTCGCAGGTAATGTGCAGATGGGTACAACTGGCCTACGCTGGACTGCTGCATCCAGGACGGACCGGTTTCTGTCTCTTTTTCTCATATGACGCCTTCCTGGACCAGTTGCCCTAGATTCTGATCTTCTACTTCGTGATGAGGAACACAATTCATTTTTACCATACCGGGCATGCTTTTTATTAAATGCTTGACCGTGTCCTTTCCTAGGGCATGGCTTTGTGAATTCAACCATCTTTTTTGGGGAAGTTCTCATTTGTCTGGGATGCTCAATGCTGAAGGAAAGCTCTGTCATTACAGGTTTTACCAGTGTGTGAGCTAAAACATCCAGGGCTGATTCACAGGAAGACACTCCTGACTGAGCGTCCACCCATGGCTCCTCTAGGTATCTAACGTCATAGGTGAAAAGGGAGGTGCAGGACTCAGAGTCCTGGACTTTAAACTCTTTATATGAATAGGGCAAGACTTCATCGTCACACTTCCTCAGTTCACGAAGCTGTTCATTTTCTGGAAACTCATCAAAAGCAAAACTGCTCGAAAAATTATCGGTCAAGAGGCACTTGTCCAAAAGTGCCCGGATCAGCTTTTCACTCACAACATCCAAGAGGACAACAGACTTGGGAGACAGACCCAAGTTGCTGTTAAATAGGTCATTACTAAGTTTGCAAGCATGTGGACACATCGAGGAATAAAGTAGCTGTTTTTTAGTTGATCTATTCGTATTTTGATAAGGCATCATATTTTGAGAGAAGGCATCTGGGTAGGACCCGCCAAAATCATTCTGGGACTGGTCAGGCCATAATGAATCTAAAATGATGTGCAGAACTTTGTTGACAATATTTTTTGACTCACTGGTTTTCAGGCTACGGATGAAAGTGTCCAAATTAGAAGCAACATTGTTTAGCCTCCTGTTTTTAAGGGCTAGTTGATCCATTGTGGAGAGACAGGACATCCTTCTGACATCACTGGCGCCTCTACAATCACCCCTAGAAGCTCTACTTAACCGTGGTGAAGAAATCAAATGCTGTTGAGAGAAGCTATCGCCAACCCTGTCTTGGTGTGTACATCTGCTTCTCATTTCAATTTCCAATGACAATACATTATTAATTTCTTTCACAAGAGGTTGATAAACATTATCAAAGTCAGCCAAACAGAGAGGTGGGACAAAAATTCTTCTTGATCTCCTTGTCTGAAAACCTTTTCTGTTGAAACTCTCTTGCAAAATGTTTCGTTCACACATGCTATTGATGATAACCTCAGAAATGTGGAATGCTAACTCTTCAATGTTAATTGGAGGGCTTTTTGAGCATCTCAGGCCATGTACAGGACAGCAAGCATCCACAGAGCAAAACATTGAAAGGGACCTTTCACAAAATTCATTTCTTTCTGGCATGTTGTGGCGTGCACTGGGACTTGAAATGCTGTACAGCACATTGGAAAGAACAGCTTGAGTCAGAGGTTCCCAAAACACATCATGGCATGATGACTGCTTTCTACCAGAAGGCAGATATGTATTCCTCCATATTTGATCCTGAAGCCACTTTGATTCAGACTGGATTAGTTCTTGTTTCCATGCTGGCAAAGAGCTCCTACAGGACATTTCATCCAAAGGATCTGCAGAAGTAAACATGAACACATTACTATTTCACATCTGGGGCACAATAGTTGAAGATGTAATCTGAGAGATGAAATATTAGGTTGCATGATTTTCCTGCAACTGGCACATTTTGAGCTAAATTAATGGGTTTATCGAAATCAATTTATGGCAAATGCTACTTGTCACAGAAACATAGGTTCATATACTGGATACACACAAAAGAATTTGTTATACAACACTGGAAAGATAGATCAACATCTAACTTACAACAGTGAATTGTTGATACGTGTGAACTGGTTCTTTTTTCATAGGGAACAAGGAAGAGGATTTTCAATTTAGTTAAAAAAATTTAGAGGCAGAAATGTTTCTGATCTAAATAAATGTGAGCTATACAACTTATCGGACATTATCTGCTACAAAGCGCTCAGACTAACCTCTAGATTGGAAGGTAATCAGTTCTTTGATGACACTCAAAACAATGTGGTTGGCTAGCAGAAGAGTCTCACAGGGATCTGGAACAGGAGAACAAGCCATAAGTTCTAGTTCTTTATATTTCTCTGGACTCTTGCATTTGAAGATATGCTGCTTACTCTCCCATTTGGAGAGAAGGCTGCCACTGTCCAGCAGGAGGCAGCTTTCCTCTGTCAGGGTCTTGTCACTAGAATCACTCAACCTGATTTCCCAGCGATTGAGTAAGCTTTGATTCTTCTGCTTTGGTTGTACACATTTGGAGGAGCACGAAGATCTCAGGTGAGATTTTTCCTTCAACGGAGAAAGATGTCTGGATTTCTCACTGTAGCTGTTTTGCACCGTAGGCTCATCTTCCACTCCAAACTCACATAGGAGAGCGTTGACAATGGATTCAGCTGTATGGCCGAGCTTCAGGGGACAGTAGGCAGAATAGCAGGTGCTTTCTGGACCTGTGAAAGGATATTTCCCTGCAAAGGATTCATGGTGAGGAAGGGGTTTGGCTTTCTTCTGATGTCCCATTCCAGCTTGCTTAGGAGTACCTTCACAGTCTGCCGTTTTCTTAAATAGCTTTTCCAGAATGCTTCCCTCGGGGATAGAGCTTTGTCGGGGAAGCCAATCTTCCTCAAGACAACCTAGTTTGACTTGACCTTTATCCTGTCTTCGTCTTCTGGGATGCCTTGATCGTCCTTTCTCTCTCTCTGATGCACCGTGAGCATCCCACTCAGAATACTTAAAGACAGAAGGAAATTTAGCTGGGGCTTCTTCTTGTACTTCAGTCTCCTCCTCTGAGTAGATTACCATGCCAGGAACATTGATTGGTGGGAAACTATCTACCCTTCTGAACAGTTTAGAAGTTGTCTTCACCTTCGGTGATTTAAACTGATTCTGGGCAAGAGCCCTTTCCTTTGCAAATGCTCGGCCTGACATTTCTAGCTGCAGGTTCTCCACCATTAATTCAGAGGTGATCTCAGTAAGGCTTTCATTGCAACGATCCAACATGACACTTATAGTCTCACTTACCACCAAGCTTTCAGAAGAGCTGCTAAGTACGTTGGCCTCCTTCTGGGCTAGCTCCCTGTCCAAAGTGTGCTTAATGATTTCAAGAATGCTGCTGACAGCATTGTTGGCATACACACTCAATTCAGAGTGGAGCATTTGCACCTGATGGAAAGCCGTTTCAATGCACTCCCTGGTGACTGCACCACCCAACTTCGTAAAGTCCAGAAAGTTATGGGTCGATCCTAAAGTAGGCAGTGTTCCTTTCCCTGCCTCTCCCTGCAGCTTATTTCGCAAGGCTTCTACGGTTGTCTCTGCTATGTTTCCTACATGACCTGAAAGAGAATCTAAGGAGCGTGTCAGTTGTGCAAAAGAAAGGCTTTCTAATGGGAACTTCACTATGTCCAAGAAGTTACATTTAAAGTCCCGTCTAAAATATCGAGTCACAAAAGTCTCCAGTGTGATGACAATACATTCAACTGTTTCTTTGGCTATTTTATCAATTGTGTCCATAGCATTTTTCAGTGAAAAATAAGAAAAATTGGGTTGAGTGAATTGATTTTTCGGATTTTTTGCGCATCCTTTGGGTCCTGCCTGGTCTTTTCTTCCCAAAAAGCTGCATTTATCTTGAGAAGTAGGAATGCTGCATAATAAACATCTATGGACATTTTCAAACACGCTGGCTACAATATCTCTGGCAACTGAGCCAATCTCTGCCTGAGAATCACTGTGAAAAAGCCTAGAGCTTTCACCTTTTTTAAAATTACAACAGAATAGCCGCTCGTTGAGCTCACCTTGAATCTTCTTCAAAATGCAAACAGAAGATTCTAGATCTCGACTTCTCATGTAAACCTCACTTACAATATTCTCAGCTACCTGCAGCATTTTTAGGGTTTCGTTTATATTTTCATCTGTCATAGGCTGCTGCTCAAAAATTTCTCTTAATATGCCTTGCTTTGGAAGGATTTGATTAAGGTAGCATGCATAATCTTCATAAAAGAGGCCTTTAGGTTTTCCATGGATGTCTTTAGTTGTCATTTCAAACTGGAAGAACATCTGGGTAGAAGGAAGTCCATCAATTTGGGAACGGTTCAAAGAAGTCTGTTTATGCATATGAGGACACTGCGCATCATCAGTGTGTAGATCATGCACAACAGAATTTATGAGTTCACTTGCTTTGGAGATCTGCTCCGATGACAAGGTATTGACTTGAAATATAGTTCTGTGATAATTTTCTGTTTTGAATTCATCAATAATAGTTCCCAAAACTTTGCTTACTACGTCTTTGGCATATACTGTCAAGTCAGATTTTGACAAAGTGCCTCTCAGGAACGAGCTGTCCGAATCATCTGACGTTGCTCTTGGCCTACTTGTTGTCTTACTGCCGGCTTGCATGTCACATTGAAAAGATGACTGTCCTTTCCATCTCTGTTGCACAGACAATGGAAGGACCTCTTCCAAATGAGATGCAGCAAAACAGGCAATTTTATTCAAAACGCTTTGAATGAGTTCTTCGCTCAAGGACTGTGGAGAGGGTTGGAGTTGAGATACTGCCAGAGTAATCTTTTGGATGTCGGATGAACCTTTAATGCTGCCTGAAGCATTTGTTTCTAACTTTGATGAGCTAAACAGCGTGTCCACAACTGCTGAATACATCTTATTAAGTATTCCATCCACAATCTCACCAGCTACATTACAAGCATTTGTCTGAGATGCAGACTCCATCATCCTGTTATAGTGTGAGGACTTGGGTTCAGAATTAAAAAATACAGAATCATTATTAAAAGAGGACAGAAGTCCCAGGTCTCCCATTATTCGCTGGGTAACTTGGTTGAGAACATCTTCCACACTTGCCAACAATGGAAAACTTCCATGCTGTCCAGGTTGTTGTTTCTGAAAAATCCTTTTCAGAACTCTTTTTTGAATCTCATTTTCAGTCAAGGCTATCTGAACAGTTATGATCTTGAGGAGATCATTCATAATTTCGTTGGCAGAAGCATTTTCTTCATGGGGGAGGAGATTTTGACAAGAAAGCATCTCCCGCTCCAGGTCCTTCTGAATTACTTTAACAATGGTGCAAGTCAGCTTTTCAGCACAGAGCCTTAAATTATATTGAGAGTCCTGAACTGCTACTTTTGCTTTATCGCAGTGGCTGCCTGTTCTGATCGCTGTGGCTTTTTGTGCACTTGATGTTGCATATCCACTTTCAAGACAAGATGGCTTTACTTGCTTAGTAGCCATTCCCAGTTCAGATTCTAGTTTCTCTTCAACAAACAATTCCAGTCTGAGGAAGACATTATCAACTAAATATTTTGCTATGCCTTCGGGAGAAAAGTCTTTTATATCTGGAAGTTGCTTAGCGCTAAATTCCACCAGTTTTCTGCCAGATGATTTCTCAGCTTTTGATACGCCAGGGACTTGATGCTTACTTCTTTTGGGATCTGGAAAACGACTCTTGTGTCCAGCCTTGGATCCACATTCTTTCAACTGTGCCAGAGGCTCTACTGTCTTCTGCACAAAATCATAGAGGAGGGACTGGAGTTGAGATGAAAGTGCCCCCTTCATATTCATAGCAGCTGCAAGACCAGAACTCAGATCTTCAAACACAATATCCACCAAGTCGTTGGAAACCAGCGAAGCATCAGATTTCACCCCAGCTGGGTTGGACAATGATTTTTTTGTGCTGCCATCTGCAGCCTTGCGAAACTGTAATTCCCCCGTTCCAGAATTGTCCATATCTAACATTATCGTCTGAAAGATTTCATTTAAAAGGGTTTCCACTGTATTTTGGATTTGGGTCTGAAGATCTCTTTTATAGGTAGGGTTTTTCTTGAAAACCTTTTCCAATACGCTTTCTTTCCGTGGTAAAGAGGACTCTTCTTCAGAAATATGTTCTTGGGGGGCAAAAATAGTCAAAACCATGCTGACAATTTGGGTAGCAGCTATGCTTTCAGAGAATATAACTGGAGGAGTTGAAATTTTATCCACTTCCTTATCCAGCTCGTGCTTTAGATTTTTCAAAATCAACCTAGCCACATCACTGGCATATGATTTTAAATCTGAGAAAGACAATGATACTGTCTGTTCTGGTTTTTCTTTTGCAGCTAAAATAGAACTATTGTAAGAGTTAAAAATATCCTCTAAACAATTAGGCAAGTTACCATGTTGGTTGGCTAGAATTCTTTTGAATTCTTCTTGTAAAGCCGAGGAAAAGTCTGAACTAATTGACATTTTTAAGTTTTGCACATCCAAGCATAACTGAGATTCCACTTTGGATATGACAAAGGATTCCAGTTTTGCTATAAACATTTGCACTAAATCATTAGCCAGATCTGACTTAGATGGGTGTTCAGGCTGACTAATGTGCATTTTTCTGCTACTCTGCACTTCTTCCTGGGGAAATTCTGAGTCATTCTCGGGGTCCCTGAAATGCACTGTTGGTAGGCTTTTGCCAGATTCTCTTGACACACTTAGAGGAAGGATATCAGTGAAAACGAGGCTAGCTTGCCTGCTCTTGACATCTTGCATGTCGGTTTGAGCCATGCGGGAAAGAATTTGGAAAACAGATTTTACCAGATCATCTGTAAAAGCATGGATTTCTGCGTCCGAGATTAGAATCTGACCAAGTATTTCACTTTGTCCCTTGGAGGCAGGTTGCCCCTCTGCCTGTTGCCTGCTCATGTTCACTTGGGAAAGAGATGACGGAGAAACACTGGGGGGCCAGGCTGTTTGCTCTGCCAAAACATGCTGGAATGTTTCCTTTAAAAGATTCTGCACCGTTTCAATGATTGGCAATTGTTCTTCCCCTTTAAAGTTGTCTTCCATTTGTTTCATGATCTGCTCTAAAGTCCACTCAGGAGCTGTTGTCCCTTGTCTTGCCTTTGACACTGGGTCAGCAGAAAGTGTAGCATTTTCTGGACTTTCCAAAGAACAAAAAATGGCATTTTGCACAAGAGTATCCAAGGTACTTTCTGTTTTCTGCAGATATTTTGATTGACCCGTCGTATCGTCATCCAGAAATTTCCCATCATCCTGCAAAGCAGATTTGGAGTGAGACCTGCTTCTCTGTCGTGGTTCAAGACCAAAACCTTCATATTCAGGCTTTGGAACCTTGTTGGTTTTTAATTTCCCATCCTGATGCTGCTTGTCTTTTTCTTCCTGTTCAGTTTCAGCGTAAATTACCATGCCAGGAACATTAACAGGAGGAAATGGTTTTCTTACATTTTTCTCTGTTGTAAAGAGTGTTTTAATGGTCACCCCTCCAGCTGATGTTTCATAAGTTTTGTGGCTAGGAGGCTCAATTTCTATCTTGGGGCAAGAACTGGGTTTTGCTGATGGAGAGAGAATCCTCAGTTTTTCAGTACTTAGATCGTTGAATACATCGTTAATGATCTGGAGGATAACCGAGCTCTCTGTGGATGGAGTAACTCCTTCTTGGCTCACCTGACGCTGGATGTAGCATAGGATGTTGCCAATCATCTCTTCCACATATTGAAGGATGTTTGTCTCTGAAGAAGCAACCGTTTTGGAAACTATCTTCCGAATTGTGTCTTTCACAATGGCATTTGCTGCTTCGGATTCTGCCGTGTGCGGTGGAACTGCGGCGTACAGTTGTTCGAGCGGTATGCCAATTGCTTTGATTTTAGAAAAGAGTTCAAACTGGGACACTTTGGTTTGGCTCGACATAGCAAAGACCTTCAGTTTGTCGATAATAATCTGAACAATCTCCTCGGCAACGCCCAGCATAGACTCAAAGGAGAGGGGCATCTGAGCCCTCCAAAAAGTTGGATCCGGGTCAGTATATTTCTCACTGGCTGCCAGGCACATTGCTTTCCACTCCGTGGAGAAGTCATCTCTGGAAATGGTTTCAAAATATTTCTTCTGAGTGGTGCAGTGGAGTTTACTGAGCACATTTTCAACAATATCGTTGGCGACAAAACTGGCCACCCTTGAAACCGAACCAGCCACTGGCGGCTCGGCAGAATGGCTGCCTAGCAAGCTATCTGATATGGATTCAAGAAGGACTTCCATTGAAATAGAGACAGAACAAGCGGTACATCCCAGGTCACCTAGTATTTTTTTGAAAATGTCATCCAGAATCACTGCGGTGACTCTGGCGAGAGGCAACTTCAGGTCACTGAAAATACACTTAAGGTCCTTCACATCGATGGGCTCCCTTTGGCGAGCAGAACAGTCTGGTGGGTTCTGTTCCCCTCCAGTAGAGGGCAATTCTTCTGAATCAGTGGTCATTGTCGTTTCGGTTTTACAAAGGAGCCCTTTTGGCATTCTGCGCTTCTGTTTGCTGTGGTATAAAGTACTAACGTTTTCTGGATCATCTGTAGAACTTTTCTGCAACTGAGAGAGATGACTGTCTGATTTGGAACTCTTCATGCTCGGTGTGGTAGACAGAAGACCATGGTCTTTAGATGGAGAGAAAAAAACAGCTGTTTTTCCTCTCTTAAATTTTCCCTTAAGGATTTCACTATCTAGAGACAGGTGAGTGCTCTTGGTAAAAGAGGTAAAGGAAGACTTGGAGGAGAGCAAAGAGGTTGAGACTGGCTTCCCACTAGTAGAACGGAATTCACTCGGAGAGCTGGTGGTAGGTTTCATGCTTGTGTTAGTAAAGCTGACTTTCCTACTGGCAAAAGATGGGAGGCCCCCATAACTTTCACAAAGATCTTCATTGCAACTGGTGCAGCTGCTGGAATTCTCTGAAGATACTACAGACTCCTCAGAGATTGTGTACACCCGTGTCCTGACCCTCTCTTCAAATTTGGTGAGAGCGGGATAGAGGATACTTGTAACTGCTGACACTACCCATGTCATGATATTCTGGATGATTTTATTCAGTTCCGAAGAAGATACCTAATAAGAAGAGAAGAAGTGTGATATAACAGGCAAAAGATCTGCACGTAACTCCAAATAAGCAGTTGGGGGAAGGATGAACATCTACCTCTTATTAATCGTGACCCGTCAAAACCGCGCTCGACTAAGCCGCACCCGATTAAACCGCGTCGCTGACGTCATCAACAGGGCGACAACAGCCAGCGCGGAGAAAGAAGGGCGCTTTAAATAGCGCTTTGAAAGCAAGCCGGTTCAATTTAAGGTAAGGGTTAGGGTTAGGGTTAGGGTTAGGTTTAGGGTTAGGTTAAGGGTTAGGGTTAGGTTAAGGGTTAGGTTTAGGGTTAGGTTTAGGGTTAGGTTAAGGGTTAGGTTTAGGGTTAGGTTTAGGATTAGGTTTAGGGGTTAATTTTAGGTTTAGGGTTTACAGCGTGCTTCTGTCTCCGTGCTATTGTCGCCCTGTTGATGACACGGTTTAGTCTAGCGCAGTTTTGTGGTGGAACCCTTATTAATCAATCTAAATAATCAAACCTTTGAGTGCCCTTTTTCCTGGCTTACTCATTTCCATTTCAGTTTTTGCTATTATTTTAACAATGTTCACTCAAATATTTAAAAACATTATACCATAGCCTACAGGGGCAAAATAGAAGCCAATATTCTATCTTGCCATCCAAAAAGAGTCAACAAAAGAAATATTTTTTATTTGCACCCAGAGCTCCATTAAAGAGGCAGCTATTCTCCATTCAGGAATAAGTGGAGGGAAGGGGTTGAGGTAGCTTGTGTATGCTGGTCTCCCAGTGATCGGGATTTAAAGAGGAAAGCTTCTTAATTTTCTTTTTGTCTTCAAATCTGGACCAGATACACAGTCCTACTTACATGATGTTAGAAATCAGGCAATTTAATTAACACACTGTGCAAAGTCAAAATTGAGAAACTCGGTTAAACATGCTGTGTAAATGCGATCACATTATATCTTTGTGTTTCCCATATGCAGATGTTTTATTTGGGATAAAAGGGGGGATAATTGGCAAACAAAGCTGAAATGTCTAATTACACTTTTATTAACATTTAGGTTCTCTATGGTTTTGAATCAGATGGTTATGGATAGCAATAGCAATAGCACTTAAAGACTTATATACCACTTCAGACTGCTTTAGAGCTCTCTCTAAGCCAGGGGTGTCAAACTCACGGCCCATGGGCCACGCCTACTCCTGGTTTAATGAAGGGGGGAAAGGTGCGCTACATCACGTGGCAATGTGATATCACAAGTTTGACACCCCTGCTCTAAGTGGTTTACAGAGTCAGCATATTGCGCTCAACAATTTGGGTCCTCATTTTATCGATCTCAGAAGGGTAGAAAGCTGAGTCAACCTTGAGACGGTGAGAGTCGAGCTGCTGGCAATTGGCAGAATTAGCCTGCAATGCTGCATTCTAACCACTGTGCCATCACGGCCCTTACAAGTACACAGTCATCTCAAATGTAAGAATGATTAATAATAGAATGACCTACTTTTCCTTTTAGGGTCTCTCGAAGTGCTGTTTGATCTCTGAAAGCAAAAAGTGATGGGGAGGGTCAATGAAAAATTGTGGGGCAAACTATTACATCCATGCACACACAGAGATACAGATACAGATATACACATACAGGTGGGTTTCTGCTAGTTTGCCTCGGATCGGGTGAACCGGTAGTGGTGGCAGCGGGAAGCTCCACCCGCCCGCCCGGATGCTTTTGTGCATGTGCAAAAGCATTGCACAAGCACACAAGAGCGAACTGGTAGTAAAATAAATTGAAACCCACCACTGACACAGGAATATAATACCCTCCAATGAACAACCTGGCAACATTCTTTTGATCAGAATGATAAAGGAAACTTATTGGGAATTCTGGAAATTGTGGTTCAGCAATACAAGGGTTAGAAATGGATGTTTTAGGAAGTCTGAGACTTACGAAGTAGAAAGCAAGTGCTGAAGATAAGCTGAGTAAGCTGACTCACATTCTTCATTGTCCTGAAATTTTGTAGTCATGTGCTCTGAAAGAAAGTGAATATCAGCATTAACCTCTCTATCTATCACCCATCTCCTCCCATGTATGACTGCATGACTGTAACTTTGTTGCTTGTATCCTTACGATTTATGTTGATGTTGTTTCCTGATTGCTTATTTGTTACCCTATAACTATCATTAAGTGTTGTACCTTAGGATTCGTGACAAATGTATCTTTTCTTTTATGTACACTGAGAGTATATGCACCAAAGACAAATTCCTTGTGTGTCCAATCACACATGGCCAATAAAGAATTCTATTTTATTCTAACGTGCTGTACAGCAATCTAATTAATGAAGGGAGCCTTGAAATGCCAATGTTCCCCTCACTTTCATCCACCAAACTCTAACGCAACTGAATGTCAGATGAGGGAAGTCCACTAAGTCAGACATGGGATTTTGATCCGTAAATGGAGTAGATATGCAGTCTAACACATAACTGTTGAAATTGAACACCCTGGAGAGAGATCAAGGATGCCTTGTTCTCTTCCGCTCACTGTCCCAAATGGGATTATTATTATTTGATGAAATATATCTAGGTGGTCAGCCATTCTGTCAACAAAATGTTTTAATTTCAGAATGGAAGCTAAACCAGAATCATTTTCACTATTTCACCTATCAAGATGCCACAGGCATTTCTGTACAAGTCTGCAGTGCTTTTGATAGCTTATCAGAAACATGTCTAATAAGTGATACTTTAATCAATCAATGCTAAGCTAGTAAAATTATCTGCTACAATGTCCTACCTGTCAATGACTACTTCAGCTTCAACCGCAACAACACATGAGTTCACAATAGATACAAACCAGGGCTGGGTTCCTGCTAGTTCTAACCTCTTCTATAGAAGAGGTTCCACAAATCTACAGTGCCGTTTAAAACCGGTTCCAGCTCCCTCCCCCCGCCTGTCCGCACACCATCAAGATGAAGAGCGAGAGGAGGAATTCTGGGAGTTGAAGTCCACAAGTCTTAAAGCTGTCAAGTTTGAACACCCCTGGGGTTTTTTTTATAAAGGGTTAGGGATGCAAGGGTCTTGTAACTTGACAGCTTTAAGACTTGCACAATTCAATCTCAGAGTTCCTGAGCCAACATGACTGAAGGAGGAATTCTGGGAGTTGAAGTCCACAAGTCTTAAAGCTGTCAAGTTTGAACACCCCTGGGGGTTTTTTTTCTAAAGGGTTAGGAGTGCAAGGGTCTTGTAACTTGACAGATTTAAGACTTGCGTGCTTCAAATGCCAGAGTTTCTCAGTCAACATTTTGGTTGCTAAGCAAAAGTGTTGTTAAGTGAGTTTCACCACATTTTACAAGTTGGCCACGCCCACCCAGTCACATGGCTGGCAAGCCACTCCCACCCGGTCACAGGGCCAGCAAGCCACTCCCACCCAGTCACAAGGCCAGCAAGCCACTCCCACAAATCAGGCCACACCTACAGAAGAGGTTCTAAAAAAATTTGAAACCCACCACTGATACAAACTTATGGTAAACGGCTCCAAACTTGATTGCTTAAAATACAACTTCAGTAACAGAGTTGTCAATGCCTGGAATGCACTAACTGATACTGTGGTTTCTTCCCCAAATCCCCAAATCCCCAAAACTTTAGCCTTACTGTCGACCTCACCCCATTCCTAAGAGGTCTTTAAGGGGCGTGCATAAGCACACCAGCATGCCTTATGTCCCTTTCCTTATATTTCCTTGTATTCGTATTCATTTCATGTATTCATAATCATGTTGATACTTATATCTGTTATCTAATTCATATTTTATGAAATAAATAAAATGAAATAAAAATAATCTGCCCACTGTATTGGCCTATCCTGGCCTCACAAGCCTGCCTTTGGCTTTTTGATCCAGCTTTATTATTTGCTACTATGCTGAAAAATAAGGAGTTGGCCATCAGGCAATCCCTCCAATGGCCGCCCAGATTCACAAAATGTAAAATGCAGCTGCTTTGGTTGATGGATATGGGAAGTGCACCAAAAGGGACATAAACAAGACAGGAAGGATGAATCAATGGCATTGACTGGAGCCTAATTCATATTCTAATACAGGTAGATCTCGAGTTACAACAGTTCATTTTGTGATCATTCAAAGTTACAATGGGTCTGAAAGGTGACTTATGACCATTTTTCATACTTACGACCTGGGCTGTTTCCCCATGGTCACAAGGTCAAAATCCAGACATTTGACAACTGACTCCTCTTTATGACGGTTGCAGTGTCCTGAGGTCATGTAAGTGATCCCCTTTTGCGACTTTCTGACAAGCAAACTCCATGGGGAAGCCAGATTTACTTAACAACTGGGGCAAGAAAGATAGTAAAATGGGGCAAAATTCACTTAACAACTGCCTCACTTAGCAGTAGAAATTTTGGGCTCGATTGGGGTTGTCCATCAAGGAGTACCTGTAATGCCCTCCATGACGCAGGAAAGATGTTCATGCATTTGCAGCAATTCTCACAGAAGGATCCTTTCAGAGAAAGGCTCATTGGAGTGAGCTCTTTTGCTTTGTGAAAAGGGAGATTATTTGGAAATGGAAAGCCTGATATTAAATGTCCAGTTGCTGCAGTAGGCCTGAAAAAAGGTGTGAACTAGTTACACCCAGTGGGGAAACAGTTCAGAGGTGGTATTCAGCAGGTTCTGACCAGTTCTGGAGAACCGGTAGCGGAATTTTTTTTAATAAAGTTTTTTATTTTTTTCATTTTCATAACAAATAACCACATGTATACTATTACATAACCAACATTATATTATATTGTTAAATGTTTACATCTATTGTCTTACCACCAACTCCCAAAAAATGATTATTGGCTCGTCCGCTCTCCATACACCGTATTTGTACCCTATCCATCACTTTCTTCTCCCTCTCTCCTCTTCCTCCCTACCCCCTTTCTTCCATCTGTCGTCCTTCTCTTCTCTACTTCCCCTTCCTCTCTCCTTTTCCTGTTTCCCCTTTCCACTCCTTCTTTCTCTCCTCCTCTCCCCCCCTCCTATCCCTCTCTTCTTCCCTTATCTCTCTCCTCCACTTCCCACTCTTCATCTCATTTACTTGGCGTATTTCGGCCTCTGAGCAAGCTCCATTTTATGTTGATATTTATAATTCCATTTCAATATACAAATTTAATTTTAACATATAGCTTCCTCCTTTTTTCAAGGAAAACAAGTATACATATATAGTATTTTTTTAAATAAAAAAAAACAGCCTATTTTTGGCGGTAGCGGAAATTTTGAGTAGTTCGGAGAACCGGTAAATACCACCTCTGACTGGCCCCAGCCCCATCTATTCTCTGCCTCCCGAGTCCCAGCTGATTGGGAAGAAATGGGGATTTTGCAGTATCCTTCCCCTGGAGTGGGGAGGGAATGGAGATTTTACAATATCCTTCCCCTGCCACGCCCAGTAAACCATGCCCACCAAGCCATGCCCACAGAACCAGCAGTAAAAAAAATTGAATCCCACCACTGAAACAGTTTGGCCCTTACCTGTTTTCCCCTTATTAAGTCGTCTCTTCTTCTCTGAGTGTCTTTCACGTGGTTGACTCTCTGGCTCATTCTAGCAAAATTTTAAAAAGGATTTTTAAAAAATGTTATCAATATTTTGCCTGCAATGGTCTGTTGGCCCAGAGTTTAAACTACTCCTTGTATAGTCTACCTGCTATCTATTCAGGCCCTCCCTCAGCCCAAGCACAGCCCCTCAGCTTTTTGAAGTCCAAAGGGTAGTGTTATACCATTAAAGTTGCTTTCTTCCTTTGCTTCACTTTCGAAGAGCCTTCGTTAGCAGCATGACGAGAGCCTGTTGAATACATGGATGTTTTGCCTGACGGCTTCGATGGATTTCGGTGAGATGGATTTCCTCCTAGCAGGAAAAACTTGCATTTGCGAATGCCCAAAATTCAAATTTCATAACCACCCAACTACATTACTCCAATGCAACAAATCATAGGATGGCAGAGGCCAACAGAGCATCATGAAGTGCTTTGGGCCTTTCATGCCGATGAGCATTAGCAAATATCAGCAGCACAATCAGGACAAGGTTTGCAAATTTAGATTTGTGCCCATTATCAGAGCTCATTACCATTTCATAATGAAAAGCAACCTCTCTACACATTACAAAACACCAAAAGGCAACATGGAAAGGACAGGAATGCAACAGAACAGAACAGAATAACAGAATTGGAAGGGATCTTGGAGGTCTTCTAGTCCAACCCTTTGCCTAGACAGGAAACCCTACACCACTTCAGACAAATGGTTATCTAATCTCTTCTTAAAAACTTCCAGGTGTTGGAGCATCCACAACTTCTGGTGACAAGTCATTCCATTGATTAATTGTTCTAACTGATAGGAAATTTCTCCTTAGTTCTAGGTTGCTTCTCTTTTTGATTAGTTTCCACCCATTGCTTCTGCCCTCAGGTGCTTTGGAGAATAGCTTGACTCCCTCTTCTTTGTGGCATCTCCTGAGATATTGAACACTGCTATCATGTCTCCCCTAATCCTTCTTTTCATTAAACTAGACATACCCAGTTCCTGCAACTGTTCTTCATATGTTTTGGCCTCCAGTCCCCTAATCATCTTTGTTTCTCTTCTCTGCACTCTTTCTAGAGTCTCCACATCTGTTTTACATTGTGCTGACCAAAACTGAGTGCAGTATTCCAAGTGTGGCCTTACCAAGGCCTTATAAAGTGGAATTAACACTTAATCTGATCTTGATTCTATCCCTCTGTTTATTCAACCTACAACTGTGTTGGTTTTTTTGGCACTGCTATACACTGCTGGCTCATATTTAATAACATATAATGATTTTTATATGATGGGATTGGCATTTGCTGTAAAAAAGGAAGAAAATGATGCGTTTCCAAAACCAAAGGCTAGAAATGGAAACAATTTGAGAGATAGGTCAAATTTTGATCAAACGTCTTACAGGTCGTTCTCGAGTTATGAATGGTCCCTTAGCAACTGTTTGAAGTTACGGTCTACCTGAAAAAGTGACTTAGGTTCCAGATCTGAAATTCCCATGATTGGCATCCTCCCACAATCGTGTGATTGCACTTTGAGCACTTGGCAACACGGCCATATTTAGTATCCCTCACTCCCATGACCATGTTTGACAAGAGTTTTGTCAAAAGTCAGCATTTACTTCCGGTTTTTGCAAAATCACATGTCAGTATTCCAAGTAATGCACCCAGAGGAAGTAGAACTCTGAGGCAGGTTGATTCCTCAAAGAACAATTTTATTGGATACATCATATTGGCACAACTGGTGAAAGCCAACTCTGAAAGTTCCCGCGGCTTTCACCTATTAAAAAGTAAAGTTTCCCCTTTCCCTCAAGTCAGTGGTCATGCTGTCCAGTCAAAGTGCTGACCGGTTGCTTGGTTATCTCACTACTCCTCTGGCCAACTACCTGTTAGAATGTCCTTGGTTCCCACAGGAAAACTTTTTGTTTTGGCTACAAAACCCCATCTAGTTATATCCCCCCTCCCTGTCCCTTCTTCTGCTTTGTGGTAACTCTGAAGCCTCCAAGATGGCCTCAGCCAGGTTCACTTCAGGGTTGACATCACACTCACAGTGATCAATGGGTTCACAGTGATGACCACTGCATTTGCTTAGTGACTGCTGCAAAAAAATATTGTCAAATCAGATTGGTCACGCAACAGATCCCTTTTATGACTGCTAATGACTTGCGACCTCCATTATAGTTGCAACTCAAGGGCTACTTGTATTCAGCTCTTCTATCCTATATTAGCTATAGATATCAAATGACAGCCTCCTACCCCACCCAATGAACATTTTCTCCATAGAATTCTTTTATCCTCCTTTTTTATTTACATTTCAGTCCCAGGACATAAGACTGCATCTTGAGGTAAGACTTACCACCTGAGCATGAGAAAATGTGCTTGTTGTTGCTATTGCTTGTTCCGTGTTTGCTGCTTCCACTTGAATCATAACCACCGCCTGCTTTTCCACTGCTGCTCCCACACCCGGCTGATCCACAGCAACCAGTCTTGCCACTGTTACTGGAATATCCTCCAGGCCCACAACCGGAACCACAACAGGAAGTCTTGCTCCCACATCCAATGGATCCACAACAGGAAGTCTTGCTTCCACATCCAGTTGACCCACAACAGGAAGTCTTGCTTCCACAACCAGTGGATCCACAGCAGGAAGTTTTGCTCCCACATCTGGTCAATCCACAGGAAGTCTTGCTTCCACATCTGGTTGATCTGCAAGGTTTGCTTCCACATCCAGTTGATCCACAGCAGGAAGTCTTGCTTCCACAACCAGCTGATCCGCAACAGGAAGTTTTGCTTCCATAACCGACTGATCCAGAACAGGAAGTTTTACTCCCACAACCGGCTGATCCAGAACAGGAAGTTTTACTCCCACAACCGGCTGATCCAGAACAGGAAATCTTGCTTCCGCAACCGGCTGATCCACAACAGGAAGTTTTGCTTCCGCAACCAGCTGATCCAGAACAGGCAGCTTTGTTCACACAACCAGTTGATCCACAGGCTGATGCTCCACCATCATTGTTGGCAGACACAGCTGAAACAGAGGGTGGAAATTTATCTTTGCTCATTCCTGTCAGGCCAGACCCAGGATTGGCTGATGGGTTGTGACTAACCACACTACTGGTCAATGACACAGCATCCTTAGCTGAAGAGAAGGAAACTTTGCTGCTGCCAGGATGAGGAACAACAGATTCGCCTGCAGCAAAGGACAAGAAGTGGTATCTAAGATAGGAGGACTTATGAAAAGGAGAATAAACCTACTTATTACCCTGCCAGTTTCATTGCTCAGTGCATGAGAATAAAACTTTTAAAACTAAAATGCACAAACTAAGGCCCTGAAAATTTTGAACATGGCATCAAATACATCTAAACGGTATTATCACATTCAAATTTTAAATATGAAAAGAAAATGACCGAGTACAAATGGGAAAGCCATCATATTAACTATACTTTGTGTTAATTAAGCCTTTCAATTTAAATGAAATTAATCCAAATTTAGTTTTGTCCCAGCTCTACCAATCAGAGACCTGTATGGGCCTAATTTGAAATGTAAAGAGAAAAAAATACAAATCTTGCTTACTGCACAACCTAGGAGGCACAGTACCCAAATTTCCCCTAAAATAAGATCGGTTATTATATTAATTTTTGTTCCAAATTATGCATTAGGGTTGTTTTAGGGTAAATACAGTACTAAATGCATCAGTCTGCCTGATTATCTCAACTGAGGCTTATTTTGGGGGTAGGACTTATATTATGGACATCCTGAAAAATCATGCTAGGGCTTATTTTCCAGTTGGGTCTTATTTTCAGCATTGCCATATACTGATAATTCAAACTTATGGGGCTCAATTGGAACCTTACATTGTTTTTTCTTCTTTTTCTCTTTCCTCTACTAACAACTCTCTAAAATCATCAATAAAGGTTCTCTTCTTCTAGGCTCTTCTCTGGTTTTGCATTTAACCTTCCCCAACCAGAAGCAGGTTTCCAAATCCTACATGGATCCCCCAGTGCAGATATTAGATTCATTTAAAGATGTGTGAACTTCAATTCTGAAAATTTCCTAGTCAGCATGCTGGGTAATTCTGGAAGTTGAAGTTGACACATCTTAAGAGTTTTTAAGGTTGAGAAACACTGCTCTAGAGCACGGGTATCAAATTTGTGGTGTCCCGTTGCCGTCCCGTGATGTTTTGTGATGTTTTTCCCATTCGTGGAGCTGGAGTGGGCGTGGCCTCTGCCTGATGCATCCAGCCCATGGGCTGCCAGTTTGACACCCCAGCTCTAGATGATCCCACGTGACCCTTTGGATCCTGATGCCTTTTGAGAAATCAAAGCAGATGGGTATAATTGTAGTTTCGTGTGTGTATTTATGTTCATGCAATCCTGCCTGAAGTTGCAGAGAGCCCTAGACTATTTCCATTTTCAAGGATCTTAGCCATGGTAAAAGTTAAAAATGAGTGTGTGTGTGTGTGTGTGTGTGTGTGTGTGTGTGTGTGTGTATGCTGGTCTTATTGTATTTGGGTCTTTTCCCATGTAAGATTGAGATTGTCTTGGCAACATTTCGGCGAGGTCTCACTTGCCATCTTCAGGCTGGTGTTTTCAGCTGAAAACACCAGCCTGAACATAGCGAGTGAGACCTCGCTGAAACGTTGCCAAGACAATCTCAATCTTACACGGGAAAAGACCTGAATACAACAAGACTAACATACAATCACCTGTGAAATATATGTGTGTGTGTGTGTATGTTTGTGTGTGTGTGTGTTGTATTTGTGCTGATAAATAAATAAAGGGAGACTAGTATAGATCTATTTCAAGCTATTTAGCTCTCATCAGCTAGCCATACCCTTACTGGGATTCGAACCTGGGCTGTATTACATATTAGGCAGATGTGTTAACCACTAAGCCACAAGATTCTCCATATATATATATATATATATATATATATATATATATATATATATATATATATATATATATATATATATATATATATATATATATATATATATACTTAAAGTCACTTAAAGTCATATATATATGTTTTTTTTAATTAGCAGGTTGGCCATCCTGGCTTTTCCTTCTCACTGATTTTGGGTGAGCAATAGAGGCATAAAGAGGAAATGGGGAAGAAAAACGAGCAGGCTAAAAAAACCAAGACGGAAAAGAGCTGGGTGAGAGGAATGGAGGGTATGGAGAGACGTGAGTGTCCCCCAGGACTTACTTCTACCCCCAATATTGCTCTTCTTTTTTTGTCCTTTCACTTTCCATTCACATTGATGTTTTGTTCTCTCACAGCTGAATTTATGAACATCCTTTACTTCCCAGGATCATTGGGCATATCAAATTCATTAATTAATTAAATCAGTTACCAATTTAGCAACTGCGTTCACTGCAACATGTTAAACTGGTTATTGTGGCTTTAGCATAAAAGATGATTTCAGGTCATTTAATTACCCTATAGTACAATGTGTTGTACAAGCCTAGAGAAAAGTTTAGGCCAGGTACCAAATTAAGCATATAGTGTGAACACAGCTACCGTGTTCCCCTGAAAATAAGACCCAACTGGAAAATAAGCCCTAGCATGATTATATTATGAGTAGGGCTCATAATGTAAGCCCTACCACCACCACCCAAACAAGCCCCAGTTAAGACAGACACATTTAGTACTGTATTTCCCCCAAAATAAGTCCTACCGGGTCTTTTGAGCGAAAATTAATATGAGATCCGCTTGTATTTTCAGGGAAACACAATAATGGTAAAATAACCAAAAGAAAAAGAAAGAAAGAAAGAAAGAAAGAAAGAAAGAAAGAAAGAAAGAAAGAAAGAAGAAAAGAAAGATGGAAAGAAAGATGGAAAGAAAGATGGAAGGGAAGGGAAGCAAAGGAAAGAAGGAAGGAAGGAAGGAAGGAAGGAAGGAAGGAAGGAAGGAAGGAAAAAGGAAGGAGAAGTTTTGATACAGATTCCCTAAGAAGCTTCATAGATAAATAAATGGAACCACTAGGGAGAAAACAAAGCAGGTTAAGAAATTTATTCATGATTTAACATTTGAAAAATCTAAAGAGAACATAACAAAGAACAAACAAAATGTGACGAAAATATAAACTTGCAGTATTTGCTGGGAGAGGATAAAGCTTTTAAACTGTCAGGATCATCTCAATAGAATGAAAACAGAAGACAAAAGCCAGATTGGGAAGGATCGGGAATAGGACTGTTAGTTAAGGTACTTCACTAGTAACACGGTAGGGGAAGATAGACCATATTGTTACATCCTGTTAAGCCAAAAGTTATCCTGGACAACAGAAAATCAAGGTTTTAATGGATGAGACTGCCCTGGATGAAGGACTACTATACTGCAAACGCATACAGACTTTTCCAAAACAGGCTGAATCTCAATGACAAATACCCAAAGGGTTTAAACAGGTGAAACAGAATAAATAACAGTGTGACTGAATGATGATTTAAAAGATGTACACATCTGAGTAGGTAGCATGTGATCTTCAAAAGTTTTTAATGTGGCCCTCTTGAAATCTTGCAAAAGTTGACACTGAGTTTTAATTTATAAGTAATGAGGGAAATCATTAAATATCTAGGGCATAATAATGTCCATGTTGCACTCTTTTTAATATTACTTAAATAAAATGTAGTTATTGTTCTGCCTACACACATTTAATTGGTCGTGGCCTTTTCTTTGTCCTGACCCGACCCTACTTTGGGGAAACACCAATCCCATCAACATGAGGCAAAAGTCAGGTTTGCCCAAATTAGTTGTGTATCCTTGAGCTAAATGCTGGATATAGGAAATCCAACATCTCATTTCTACTCTCTTTCCACATAGCCTATGTCAGAGAATGAAGTTATGATTTTGGAAGGGTTCTGAGCATCCTGAAGAAGCAGCAGGTGGTAAACCTGAGGCAAATAAGAGGATCTTCAGATTTGTAGGAAAATTTGCCTGATATGGGAATACCATTCTTGCTAAAGGCTGGATTAAAATGGGATGGATGGGACAACTCTAATAATAATAGAAGGGCAAAGTGTCCCAAAAGAGGCCTTCAGAGTCATGAAAAGATTGTCTACCACAAACTTGCATTCAAGAGCGAGTCAATAGCAAGATTAGTAACAGTGTCGTTCAAGCTGAGAATTGTGTTCTCTGTGGGACATGGGATGGCCTCCGCTACAGCATTATGCATACTGTTTATTTGGTGGTAAAGTGTGGCTAGACACCAACCCAGTTGATTGTGGGGCGAGGTGAGAACTACAGTGGGAAAACATGCCATTCAGAAGGGTAAGAACCGAGCTCCCCTGCATGAAGTACTCCTTAAGGCTCATGGCTACATGTTTTATGTGCTTCCTGAGTCACAATGCAGGGTACCAGATTGCACCGTTTTGGCGATTGTGATCAAGCCACTGAAATTCAGAGATGTGGTTGGAGAGGATTCTGGAGGCTGTAAAAAGCAATTATACATTGCATTTCTAATAAATATGTAGGCTGCCTTCTGGGTTACCATTGTATGTGTGGACATAATGTACTAAGGTAGTGTATAAACACCGCAATAAAATCATTGATATATTTTAGAAATAATTTATAATGATTGCTTTCTGGTCAGGGCCTCCAGAATTAGTTGGGTGTCAAACCCTCTCTGGGCTCTATGTGTGGTTTAGAGGCCTTGATGGAAATAGGAGTGATATTTTGCTTTGCAGTATGCTGGCTTTCTAGTCATTTTTTTTTTGTCAATAAAAAGAAATAAAATTAGCTAAGGCAAGAAGACTGCAGATGCTATGGAACTGGTCAGCAGCACATAAGACATGCAGGATTTTGACCTGACTGAATGTCCCCATATTAGCTCCCATTGACCTTTCCTAATAATGAATACATACCTAATATTGCTGAAGACTCAAGGTTATGTTAAAGAATAAATAAAGGAATAAAAGAATGAAGGAAATTAATGATTAAAGCAAAAACAATTGCTAACATCTTGGTTTTTGACGATTGCTAACCTCTTGGGGGGCAACAGATTCCCACATAAGTTTGACATCCCTGCTATAGCATCTCTATCTTTTATATTTTATTTCTTCATTCTAAGCATAGAAACCACAGATATCCTTGTTTTAGCCTATATATGTCTTATTCAGGCAATGAAGTGGAGAACAATCTGTGCCATTAATAGTTTTTAAGTTTTCAAGGTGCCACAAGATTCAGATTTTTATCTAACTTACATCATGTAGTTTGGCCTCAATCAACTAATCTATGCATAAATGTTAGCATATATGAAGAATTGAAACCTCCCCCACTTAACAATATGTTATTATTGCAACAAAACACACAGAAAACTCCACAATCTGTGCCATCTTATTTATTTTAAGCCTTTGGGGAAGGAGGCTGCTCACTGATTACCTGGCTCCAAGTCAAGACTTCCCCTTTTGCGCTGATCTTTCTCGACAAGGGTTTCTTGCTATAAAGTTAAAAATATATATATTTTAAAAAAGTAAGGATGAGAGCATTGAATTGAACATTTCAACTTCAGAGTAGACTTTAAACAGCCCCAACCTTAACTAACAGAGCTTAAAAAGACTGAATTTGCTATGACTCCACTCTTATGTATTACAGCAATATTTCTCAGCCTTGGCAACTTTAAGTTGTGTGGACTTCAACCCCCAGAATTCCCCAGCCAGCATGTAGGCAAAATATGTCCGTATTACAATGTTGTCTGATCCAAACTTTCATTTTACCCCATCATTAGTATGAGTCACCCACTGTTATATGTCTGTGAGAATAGATATTTCCACTACACACTCCCAGTTTTGTGGCCCGTTCCCTGCTAAAGCAGGGGGTTGGACTAGAAGACCTCAAAGGCCCCTCCAACTCTATTTTGATTGATTGATTGATTGTGTCAGTCAAGGAAATGCACCCTTGCTGTCATAAAGTCCCACTCCAAGGCCAGATGGCGCGAGTAATCAGGACCCTGGTCTCAGGCTGTTGTCGCTAAATGCCAGGTCTGTAGTTCATAAGCCTCCCCTCATCCGGGACTTAATTTTAGATGAGAGGGCAGACCTGGCATGTATTACTGAAACCTGGCTGGGCCCGGAGGGAGGAGTCCCCCTCGTAGAGATGTGCCCAGAAGGTTTTCAGGTGCTTCATCAGCCGAGAGCCCAGAGAAGGGGTGGAGGTGTGGCTATTGTTATCCGAGAGTCTTTAGTACCTCGTAGGATCCCTGCTCCGGAGCTTGTCGGGTGTGAGTCCCTACTGTTGAAGTTGGACCTCAAGGGTCAAGTGGGTTTGCTGTTAACGTACCTGCCTCCCAACAGCGTTGCAGCAGCCCTCCCCTCGCTCCTCGAGTCGGTAGCCGAGCTGGCAATTGAGTTCCCCAGGCTTATGGTTCTGGGGGATTTCAATTTGCCTTCACTCGGTGAACACTCTGATGGAGCGCAGGAGTTCATGGCTTCCATGACAGCCATGGGCTTGACCCAGGTAATTCGGGGCCCAACCCATTCAGCGGGTCACACGCTCGACCTCGTATTCCTCTCGGAGCAGTGGACTTGTGATCTTGGTCTGAGGGGTAATGAGATCATACCCCTGTCGTGGTCAGACCATTGCCTACTGAGGCTCGACTTACGGAGGCCAAACCTCCGCTGTAGGGAGGAGGAACCGACCAGATGGTTCCGCCCCAGGTGACTTATGGATCCCTTGAGGTTTCAGACGGAGCTTGGGACTATTCCTGATACTCTCGCCCACAGTCCGGTGGAGACCCTGGTTGCTGCCTGGAATTCGGCAGCGACAGGGTCCCTTGACCGGATTGTGCCACTACGGCCACTCCGAGGCTGTGGATCCAGGAGGCCCCCTTGGTTTACCGAGGAACTCCGGGAGAGGAAGCGCCGGAAGAGACGCCTAGAGCACTTGTGGAGATCCAACAAATCCGAATCGAGCCGAGCACTTTTAACATCGTGCACCAAGGATTACATCAGGGCAATTAGGACGGCAAAAAGATCTTATATTGCCACCTTGATTGCCTCCGCCGAGTCACCCCCTGCCGCCCTGTTTAGGATAACCCGTTCCCTCCTAAATAGGAGGGATACGGGGGACCCCTTGCAGGGTAGGGCTGAAGAGTACGTCCAGTTCTTGGCGGACAAAGTTGCTCGGTTTCGGTCGGAGTTGGACTCCGATCCTGCAGATCCAGCCGAGGCACAAGGGGATAATCTGGTAGACCATCGCTGGGTTGAGTTTCAGGATGTTGCCCCTGGGGACGTGGACAAGGCCATGAGAGCTGTGAGTGCCTCCACATGTGTACTGGACCCGTGCCCCTCCTGGCTGGTTGTCAACAGCAGGGAGGTGACACGGGGCTGGATCCAGGCGGTTGTTACCGCCTCCCTTTGGGAGGGGGTCTTTCCCCCCGCACTTAAGGCAGCGGTGGTGAGACCCCTCCTGAAGAAACCATCTTTGGATCCAGCCGTTCTTAACAATTACCGTCCAGTCTCCAACCTCCCCTTTGTGGGGAAGGTTGTTGAGAAGGTGGTGGCCTTTCAGCTCCAGCGGGCCTTGGAGGAAACCAGCTATCTTGACCCATTCCAGTCCGGCTTCAGACCTGGCTACAGCACAGAAACCGCTTTGGTCGCATTGACCGATGACCTCTGGAGAGCCAGGGATCGAGGCCATGCCTCCATCCTGGTTCTCCTTGACCTCTCAGCGGCTTTCGATACCATCGACCATGGTATCCTTCTGCGACGACTGCGACAGGTGGGGGTGGGAGGCACTGTTCTACAGTGGTTCTCCTCTTACCTCTCGGACAGGTCGCAGTCGGTGTTAGTTGGGGGGCAGAGATCGAACCCTAGGCCCCTAACATATGGGGTGGTGCAGGGTTCGATCCTGTCTCCCCTACTTTTCAACATCTACATGAAACCGCTGGGCGAGATCATTCGGCGGCACGGGATAAAATACCACCAGTATGCGGACGATACCCAGCTGTATCTGTCTGCCCCGTGCCAACTCATTGAAGCGGTGGACGTGATGAACCAGGGACTTGAAGCCGTTAGGGACTGGATGAGGGCTAACAAACTCGTACTCAACCCGGATAAGACCGAGTGGCTGTTGTGTTTCCCTCCCGCCAATTTGGCAAATATTCCATCTCTCAGGCTGGGGGGTCAAACATTATACCCCTCAGACAGGGTCCGCAACTTTGGAGTCCTCCTGGACCCACAGCTGACTTTCAAACACCATTTGTCAGCTGTGACCAGGGGGGCATTTGCCCAGGTTCGCCTGGTGCACCAGTTGCGCCCCTACCTGAACCGGGAGGCTCTCACAACAGTCACTCGTGCCCTTGTGACCTCTAGGCTGGAGTACTGCAATGTGCTCTACATGGGGCTGCCCTTGAGGAGTATTCGGCGAATTCAGCTAGTCCAGAATGCAGCCGCGTGAGCGATTGTGGGTGTACCTCGCTTCACCCACGTAACACCTATCCTCTGCGAGCTGCGCTGGCTACCTGTCGATCTCCGGATACGCTTCAAGGTGCTACTTGCCACCTATAAAGCCCTTCATGGTAGTGGATCTGGGTACTTGGGAGACCACCTACTGCCGATCACCTCCACACGACCCATTAGATCTCACCGTTTAGGCCTCCTCCGAGTTCCATCCGCTGGTCAATGCCGACTGGCCACCACGCGGAGGAGAGCCTTCTCGGTGGTTGCCCCGACCCAATGGAACGATCTCCCCATGGAGCTTCGTACCCTCACCACCCTCCAGACCTTCCGCACAGCCCTTAGAATCTGGCTATCCCGTCAGGCCTGGGGCTAAAGATTGTGACCCGCCCGAATGGTATGAATGTTGCGTTTTAATTATGTACTGTCTATATGTAAAAGTCTGTTTCCCCCCTTCCTTTTGATTGTGAGCCGCCCTGAGTCCCCCCAGGGAAAAGGGCGGCATACAAATAAACACAAATTCAAATTCAAATAAATACCTTACCGAGAATAATAGAATAATACCTTACCGAGTTTCACTCAGCTCCCATCTTGATGATATTCCAAAAATCCTTTTTTTAAAAACTGGCTGTTTTCTCAGGACTTTACATAGGGTGGGTGTTGAGCCTTTCAATTGTTTCATTGCATATGATGAGTGTTAAGCCTGCCCATTGTTTCATTGCCATGTTTTGCATTCCCCCCCTCTGGACAATATTATTCTGCTTGTCTATTTTATTATTCCTTTTTTTTTTAAGTGTAAACTGCCAGAGTCAGGCAACCCCTACATTTGAATAAATGGAATGAAGCAAGCGAGCAAACAAGTATACCAGACAATAAAAGTGAATAAAAGAAGATGGCCTCTCTTCCAGTTTGTTCTAGAGAAGATTTTTGCAATAGTGATACTGGTACTTGGAAAAGTTAAATCGTGGAGGCATCCTGTGGCCCACAATGTATTTTAACAATACAAAATGAAACACATGTACGTTGACGCAAGCCGTTTTCTATTCGATGCCATAGACATCATGAAAGAGAAGCAGCCCTTGTTCTCAGCAAAAAAAAGAAAAAGAAAATCCTTTGGATTTTTGCAGCCCAGCTTTCATCACCCTATTGCAGGGGTGTCAAACTCAAGGCCCGGGGGCCGGATCCGGCCCGCAGGGTGGTTAGATCTGGCTCGCGGGGCCGCCTTAGAAACAGCAAAGGACCGGCCCGCAGTGCCTCTGTCAGCAAAAACAGAGCTCGGGAGGGCAGTTAATTCTAACTCTAATTCTAATCTTTTTGTTGGTAAATGAGACATCTGTTTCCCCAATTTTACAACCTTTCTTGCCACAGTTGAGTGAATGACTGCAGTTGTTCAGTTAGTACCCCAGTTGTTAAATGAATCTGGCCCCCCTCTTGACTTTGTTTGTCACAAAATTGCAAAAGATGATCATGTGGCCTTGGGACACTGCAACCGTCACAAATATGAATAGCTTGCCAAGCATCTGAATGTTGGTCACATGACCATGGGGATGCTGCAATGGTCGTTAAGTGTGGAAAACAGTCATAAGTCACTTTTTCCAGGGCCGTTGTAACTTTGAATAGTCACTAAATGAACTGTTGTAAGACGAGGGCTGCCTGTACATATGTTGATGAAAATTTCCATTTAAATAAAACATAGTTTGTAGAGTACAAGACAGTAATCTCAGAATATATGTCCTAGCTCAGAGGTCTTCAAACTTGGCAACTTTAAGACTTGTGGACTTCAACTCGGCTGGAGAATTCTGGGAGTCCACAAGTCCACAAGTCTTAAAGTTGCCAAGTTTGGGAACCCCTGTCCTAGCTTCTTATATGTCAAATGTGGCAATAAGAAGAATTGTATAAGGAAGTTTTAGCCAAGTGTTGTAAGTTGAGGACTCTATATGCAAAGATTAGCCTGATTGACCCTGGATATTCTTCTAAGTCAAGGCAAGATAGAAGCGGCCCTTTAGGGGTCTTGCAGACTTTTCCTTTCCATCAGACATATCTTACCTCTATTGTACTGGAAAATTTTCTTGGGATCAGTTCAGAGCTGGGTATACGGGTAGATCTTGCCTCATTTCTTTCTCTGGAAAGTGATACTTGACTCCCAGGTACAGTCAGGTCTCCTGGAATGTGGGGAGAAAAAGATAGAACTGAGCAATCAAATTTGGGACTTATGAAACCCATCCTTAGCTCCGGTGCTTCTAACCAAAGGAGAGGTTTGCTATATGTAAAAGGTAACAGATTAACAAAGTTGGAAGGGACCTTATAGGTCATCTAGTCCAACCCCCGCTCAAGCAGGAGACCCCACACCATTTCTGACAAATGGCAGTCCAATCTCTTCTTGAAAGTCTTGAGTGATGAAGCTCCCACAACTTCTGAAGGTAACTTCTGTTCCATTGGCTGATTGTTCTTACTGTCAGAAAGTTCCTCCTTATTTCTAGATTGAATCTCTCCTTGATCAGTTTCCATCCATTATTCCTTGTCTGGCCTTCACGTGCTTTGGAAAATAGCTTGAACCCCTTCTCTCTGTAGCAGCCTTTGAAATATTGGAACACTGCTATCATGTCTCTTCTGGTCCTTCTCTTCACTAGACTAGCCACACCCAGTTCCTGTAACTGTTCTTCATATGTTTTAGTCTCCAGTCCCCTAATCATCCTGCTTGCTCTTCTCTGCACTTTTTCTAGAGTCTCAAAATCTTTTTTATAGGGTGGTGACCAAAACTGGATGCAATACTCTAGGTGTGGTCTTACTAGGGCTTTACAGAGTTGTATTAGTACATCACTTGATCTTGATTGTATCCCTCTGTTAATGCAATTTAGGATTGCATTGGCTTTTTTGGCTGCCGCTGCACACTGCTGGCTCATATTTAACTGGTTATCCACAAAGACTCCAAGATCCCTCTCACAGTCACTGCTATTAAGCCTGGTTTCACCCAGTTTATATGTGTACTCTTGATTTTTCTTACCTATGTAGGACTTTACTTTCTCTACAATGAACTTCATTTTGTTAGATAGGGCCCAGTGTTCAAGTCTGTCAAGATCCATCTGGATCTTGAGGCTACCTTCTAGGGCCTTGATGACGAATCTATGGCACGCTTGTGGCACGCGGAGCCATATCGGTGGGCATGCGGGCTTCAGCGAATGCGCACGCTGACCAGCTGATTTTCGGGCCTTTTGGGCCCAACGGAAGTCGGAAGATGGGCCGTTTTTGGCCTCCTGAGGTCCTCCGGGGGGGGGTGGGAAAGGCCTTTTTTGCCCTCCACAGGCTCCTGGAAAGGCTCTGGAGCCTGGGGAAGGGTAAAAAACAGGTCCACTGTGCCATCGGGCACCAAAAGCAGGGGGAGTGCGGGTGGTCGTGGGCACATGTGCAGGGAAAGGGCACATAGAATTATAGGTGTGGGCACGCACGCACACAACCCCCCTGCGCTCCCCTCACTTTTGGCACGCAGTGGCGAAAAGGTTAGCCATCACTGTTCTAGGGTATTAGCTATTCCTGCCAGCTTAGTATCATCTGCAAATTTGGTAAGTTCCCCTTCTATTCCCTCATCTAAGTCATTTATGAAGATATTATTCCAGAAAACTAGCAATATTATTGCTAGATCCAGCCTATAGCCAGAATCTTTTCCAAGCACATTCTCTACCTTTGTGCTTTAGGCCCAGTGAAGGATGAGAGCAGGAACAGAAGTCCCTTTGTTTCCTCAGGGGGCTTGCATGGTATCTGTGCTGAATGAGGGGGAGGGGAACTTCTCTTTCTGCCTACCTGAATAGAAGCTCCGTGAGCATCTGGTAAAGAAAAACAGATTGCTATGGAATAGATTTGGGTGGACACAGAGGTGGGTTCCTACCAGTTCGCACCAGTTCGGTAGAACCAGTTCGTCAAATCTACCGAACCGGTTAGAAGAGGTTCCACCAGTGGACCCGGAAAGCAGGCCACACCTACAGAAGAGGTTCCAAAAATTTTTGAAACCCACCACTCACACACACAGACACACACAGAGAGAGAGAGAGAGAGAGAGAGAGAGAGAGAGAGAGAGACAGACTCACACAGAGAGAGAAAGAGAAAGAGAAAGGAAGGAAGGAAGGAAGAAAGAAAGAAAGAAAGAAAGAAAGAAAGAAAGAAAGAAAGAAAGAAAGAAAAAGTGAGAGAGATGAAGGAAAAAAAGGAAACAGGGACAGAGAGACAAAAGGAAGGAGAGAGAGAGAGAGAGAGGGAGAGAGAGAAAGAGAGAGAGAACACATGGCCGGCAAGCCACTCCCACAAAGGAGCCCACACCCACAGAGTAGGTTCGAAAAATTTTTGAAACCCACCACTGGGTGGACAAATGGGAATGCCAAATGTATATGGGTGTCTTTGCATACCATACGAAATGAAAAAGTGACTTATTTTTTTGGCTTTTCACATTTTTATGAGAACAATCATTTCATTGGTATGTCATGGTTTATGGCTGTGATGGCAAAGTGGCACACAGAGCCATGTGGCCTGGCATGCATGGCATCACCCGTTCCTCTTCCAGGATTCTGGCATGCATGTGCACGCAATGATCAGCTGGCCTTCGTGGGTGTGGCAGTGCTGGAAACTGGAAGAGCTGGTTTTCCATTTTCTGGTGCGATCATGCACGCCGACCAGCTGATTGTTGCGTGTGCATGTGTGCCAGTAACCTGAAAACTAGCTGGTACACCAGAAACCGGAAGTTCATTTTCCGGAACGTGCACGCCCCCTGGGCAGCTCCTCTTCCGGGTCATAACCCAGACGAGTGCACACGCGAACACGCGCAAGCTCCCTTTTAGGCACTCAGTGCTGAAAATGTTCGCCATCACTGGTTTATGGATTAATAGCCATGTTTACCTCACATTTAATCTGATTACCAAATCAGGTCCATTTCTAGATTGGCAGAGAACTACACTGAACCATCAACTAATGCAATAACTTGAGTTCATATAAGCTAAGGCACAAACTTTACAAGATTAGATATGTAAATGCAGCCACTGGGTTTGTAGTCTCCTCCGTTGCTTCTTTGGCAAGCTTAAAATCAACCTTCCATACTGTTAGTTAATGAACCAGGAAAGTTAATTCATCCTACCCAGGCTCCTTCAGTCAACTCCTTTCTTAAATTTGACTATAGACAAAAATTTCTGTAAAAATATGGTGGTCGGAGGTATGCATATGTTTTAAAACTTAATATGTGTTCCTCCTGCCCATATATGTCCATTTTCTGACATTCTGAGCTACAGTGATCCTTTGCTCACCCTTGGTAATAGATTTGCCATATCTTTAGCTTTGAACTATTTTCCCCCACATTTTTCATTTCACTGATTTTCCTGAAAAGTGGTTCTCATTCCAGACCCAAGACCGACCCTTCCAGCCCAATCTCTTTTCTTGCATCACAGAAATGAAAAGTACCTTTGGAAAATTGTGATTCTTTATCAGGGAGACTAATTGATGCATTTTCCAGCTCCAAAGTATCATTAATGTCTTCTACACTTTTCTTATAGGGGTATTCTTAAGGGGGGAAAAGAATTAACATTAACGTAGAAGATAAATAAATCAAAGTAGAAAAAAAATCCTGATGAGATTTGCAATATCAGAGAAGAGAATTATAGGATTTCCATATTTACTTGTCTCACACCATTACTGGTGATGATAACTGGTGAAAGTGACCATCGTTGTTCTGTCAGCACCATCCATATCTGTAGCTTTTCAAATATGTCTGTGGCCTGGGGGTTCATCTTCACAACCAGCTCTTGAACCAGCAGAAAACTATGCCAGCATAAAATTTGCTGTCTCAACTAACTTGGCACAATTACAATAGCGGTAAATATTGCTAGGCTTATTTATAGTGGAGAGGGCACATAAAGAGTTTGGTTGATTATCTTTGCTTGGCTGTCCAGGCTTCCACCAACCGTTACCAACAATTGGGAAACTGTCCATTATTCACTTTCCTTAATATGGGCTAGAGTTAGTGGAGAGATGAATTTTGACCTCTGGTTCTATGCAAGGGTTCTGCATAGGTTCATTCCAAGGGAGTCTGACCACTAGCTGATATCCAATGTCAGTAAGTTAGTGTTGTCAACCTATGTTCAAAAAGAGCTTAATATATGTTCAGTGCTCTTCCATATCAGTGCTATACTCATATGAAGGAGGAGCCACTTAGCAGCTGATAGATTTCTTCTGCACACAGATTTAGCATTATTTCCAAAGAGTGCTAATTCATTGTTGAAAAAAACTTATAATCATGGGTAGGGTTGCTCCATGAAGGGCTAGAGAGGCAGCCAATTCTCTCACTCACTCACTTCAGCACACAACCCACACCACCATCACAGCTAATCAACTGATCCAAATCTGTGGCGCAGTGGTTAGAGTGCAGTACTGCAGGCTACTTCTGCTACTGGCTGCCTGCAATTTGGCAGTTCAAATCTCACCAGGCTCAAGGTGGACTCAGCCTTCCATCCTTCCAAGGTGGGTAAAATGAAGACCCAGATTGTTGGGGGCAATAGGCTGACTCTGTAAACTGCTTAGAGGGGGCTGTAAATCACTGTAAAGTGGTATATAGTCTAAGTGCTATTTCTATTGCTATCTTTGAGTTAGGGACCAGTTCAAACATGAAGAGGATGGCAGAGTAAGGAGGAGAGCCTATAGCTGAACTGACTTACAGGAGAACAGTATCTGTGTCACAGAGGGACAATGTGTATTCACGTCAACCCAAAATAGCTGATAGGAATTGCCTTATCTGACACCTCCTAGCGGATATCTGACCATACAATCTGGGGAACAGTTGGTGAACCATATTAATGCCAAGCTGTACTGGCTGCCTAAGGAGAAACCACTACTAAAAAAAAAAAAGAACAAAGGTTCATCTGAGGCTCACCCAGGTACGGATGGGAGAGAGAGGATGATGGCAATGTTATTAGGCTATTATAAAAAAAAGTTTGCCAAAAATCTTAGCTGAAACTCTTTTCAATATTGGCTGCAATTTGCTGATACAATAATACAATAGTAGAGTTGGAAGGGACCTTGGAGGTCTTCTTGTCCAACTGCTTGCCTAGGCAGGAAACCCTATACCATTTCAGACAGATGGTTATCCCACATCTTCTTAAAGACTTCCAGTGTTGGGGCATTCACAATTTCTGGAGGCAAGCTGTTCCACTGATTAATTGTTCTAACTGTCAGGAAATTTCTCCTCAGTTCTAAGATGCTTCTCTCCTTGATTAGTTTCCACCCATTGCTTCTTGTTCTACCCTCAGGTGCCTTGGAGAATAGTTTGACTCCCTCTTCTTTGTGACAACCCCTGAGATATTGGAACACTCCTATCATGTCTCCCTTAGTCCTTCTTTTCATTAAACTGGACATAGCCAGTTCCTGCAACTGTTCTTCATATGTTTTAGCCTCCAGTCCCCTCATCATTTTTGTTGCTCTTCTCTGCACTCTTTCTAGAGTCTCCACATCTTTTTTACATCATGGCAACCAAAACTGAATGCAGTATTCCAAGTGTGGCCTTACCAAGGCCTTATAAAGTGGTATTAACACTTTGCGTGATCTTGATTCTATCTTGATGGATCAATGGAAGCTATAAGGGAAAAGGATAAGCAGCCATTCAAATTCACTTACCTTCTTTTTTACCTGACAAGCTCGTGTTTTCAGGGGTGCTCACAGGGAAGATTATGGAAGAGGGCAATAGGCCCTCTCTTTGGAATTGCTTCTGCAGTTTCTTCAGCTGGTGTGCCATTTTCTTCTCTAGCATGACTTGTTTCTAAGTAGACCAAGAGGGGACCCAATAATTATTCAAAGTATCTCCCAAGAGCTCTAAGAAAAGGCCCAACGGCTAAGGGAATGGAAATAAGAATAATGGAAATGAACCCGAGATCCAACTCAGGAGACAAATCTGATGTGAAAGGCATCACTGAGAAAATTCAGGAATAAAAGCACAGAAAGCCTCTTGAAACAACTCAAGTTATAAAAAAAAATAGAGAAGAACAGAACCTAATATTGTGGAAGGAGTTCATTACAGACCACCCAAGCCGGCTGAAGACACAAGTGTGGCTTTTCCGTATCTGATGACCAGGCTTTCAAAGAGACATACGATAGTGATAATAGGGGATTTAAATTACACCTTAATATTTGCCAGGAATCTGCTAAGAATCAGAGGACCAACAAATTGTTGTCTTATCTCATAAGCAACTCCCAAGAGCAAGGGTCTCCAACCTTGGCAACTTTACGACTTGTGGACTTCAACTTCCAGAATTCCTCAGCCAGCGCATTCTGGGAGTTGAAGTCCACAAGTCGTAAAGTTGCCAAGGTTGGAGACCCCCTGCCCTAGAGGAGCATATGGCAGGAACTATTAATTTACCTGACCTTTCCAACTCAGGTTCCCTCTCCCCCACCCCACCTCATTCTATAATAATACATTTTTTTTCTAACTAGATGCAGAACTTTACATTTCTCTCTGTTAAATTCTGTTAAACTCTATTCATTTCAGCCCACTGCTCAAATTTGTCTAGATCTGTAGGAGAAGGAAGGCAAAACCTGCAGAGCGGGGCAGAGTTAAAAGAAGGATCGGCCTAGAATCCCCACACAGTCAAAAGCGAACTAAATCCCACCCCCTGTTGAATTCCATTGACCCATATCTAACCCCAAGCAGGCGTTAACCATTAGTAGAGCAGATTCTTGTGCATAGGATTCTTCAATAAATTAGTTCAATTGGACCTTCACATGTGGATCTTATCTTTCATGCCTGACAAGATATTTTTAAATCTCTTCTCTAAACAGGAGGATCCAGCCTTCCCAGCTTTGTGTCACCTGCAAACATTGTGATTTTGAAAACTGGTGGCAATTAGAGGGAAGAATATGCAGTAAAAGGTAAAGGTTCCCCTTGCACATATGTGCTAGTTGTTCCCGACTCTAGGGGGCAATGCTCATCTCTGTTTCAAAGCCGAAGAGCCAGTGCTGTCCGAAGATGTCTCCGTGGACATCTGGCCGGCAGGACTAAACGCCAAAGGCGCACGGAACGCTGTTACCTTCCCAACAAAGGTGGTTCCTATTTTTCTACTTGCATTTTTACATGCTTTCGAACTGCTAGGTTAGCAGAAGCTGGGACAAGTAACTGGAGCTCATTCCATTACGCGGTGCTAGGGATTCGAACGGCCAAACTGCCAATCTTTCTGATCAACAAGCTCAGCATCTTAGCCATTGAGACACCACATCCCTGAATACACATTTGGAGGCCCACATTTATGTCTCTGTGGATTAATAGACTCATTTTAGTTTGATTCAGTTTGCAGAAGGAACATCTTGATTTATACCTGGGAATACCGTAAAAGAACTGGGTAACATATACCAGGTTAAACAGAATTTGACTCTTAGGAGGCCACATAGGTATTTCAGTTCCATGATGGAATGACACCCTTGTTCCTTGTGGCAACTCACCCGTTTCAGTTTTTCTTCCTTGGTTTTCCGTTGCTGTTCTTCAATCCTTGCTTCTCGTTTAACATCATCACCAATTTTCATTAAAAGTGACATTTCTTTTTTTTTCCATTCCTGAAAACCAAAAATTGAGCTATTGGTTGCTATCTGTCTCTGAGGGTTGCTATCTATTCCAGGATAGTTATTGTTACTGATTTTTGGTATGATTTCAGACAGTTTAGTAATAAACTTACCCACCAGTGCCTATAGATTTATTGGATTATAAATCCTAGATATTCTGGCTAGAAATCCAGGACTTGATGATCAACAAGCAATTTCTAATCTGTATAGGATTACAACTAGGGTATCTATGATCTATCTAGAACAGCGGTATTGCAAGATTCAAAGAAAGCTCCATAATTTCCCTTTTGCTCAAAATTTGCATATTACTACTTTTATTTTTTATTATTATTTTTTTAAAAATGTACTGTTCTAAATTTGAGCACTCTCTTAACTGAAGCCCTGAAACCAAGGAGGATCCATCATTAGCCACATCCTGAATTATGGTTTGTTGGTTGTTTAAATAAGAAATATATTTTATTTAAATAAAAATTGTTAGCAGAGCCAGAGTGAAAGTGATGAACAATCTGACAAACAACCAACGGTATAGTCCTAATGATAATCCTCCAGGTCCAGACTTAAAAATAAACATCGAGTGCTTATGCAATGCCGTAAAACATCCAACATTCAACATGGCTGCTGTATGAGCTTTTCCTATTCCCTTTTGCCCCAGACATATTACCTCTTCCATTTTCTTACGAAGGATAAGCTGCTTTCTCTTCTCAGCCCCCTGCTTCTTTTTGTCCTCTTGAGCCAAACTGAGACGGCGGTTCTCTTCAGCAAGCTCTTCAAGTTTTCCCAGTTCTTGGTTAATTAGTTCTAAATATCTTTATTTTTTAGAAAAGAAATGTAAAGAATTAAAAGTTTAGAAATGCCCATCTGAAATTCAAAGTCCCTTCTCTTAGATTTTGGAATATATGTATGTATGTATGTATGTATGTATGTGTGTGTGTGTATTGTATTGTGTGTGTGTATGTATGTATATAGTATTTGTGCTGATAAATAAATAAAGGGAGACTAGTATAGATCTATTTCAAGCTATTTAGCTCTCATCAGCTAGCCATACCCTTACTGGGATTCAAACCTGGGCTGTATTACATATTAGGCAGATGTGTTAACCACTAAGCCACAAGGTTCTCCTCCTTTATCAGCTGAGCCAGGGAAATAGGTATGTATTTAGGAGTATGTAACCAGGGGTTGTGACACTAAATAAATAAATACATACATACATACATACATACATACATACATACATATATATATATATATATATATATATATATATATATATATATATAGTGTCACAACCCCTGGTTACATACATATATATACATATATATATATATATATATATATATATATATATATATATATATACATACATATATATATATATATATATATATATATATATATATATATACACACACACACACACACACACACACACACAGTGTATGTATGTATGTATGTATGTATGTATGTATGTATGTATGTATGTATGTATGTCCCTGGCTGGGATATGGTAGAGAGTAAAGAGGATGGCCTTGAGGGAGGGTGCATCAGTTACTATGGCAACACGTAGATAAACATTCTTTAAACTTGTATGAGGTTACAAAAACCTCTCAGGCAGGCAGTCACTAATCCACATGATATATAAGAAAAGGATATACCTATCATATTTAATCTTAATAAAAGTAGCATCAAGGCATCTGTTTCTTGGTCTGATCCACCGTCTAGGGCTGACAGAAACTCATCAATAGAAGACAATATTTGTACTTCACCAAACTGTGGGGCTGTTGTCCTAAAGGTGCTTTTTCAAGAGGCAACTGGATGTTCTAGTTTTTCTTTGAAGACGTTTTGCTTCTCATCCAAGAAGCTTCTTCAGTTCAGATTAGATGGTGGGGAATCCAGCCATCCAGTCAGAGCTGAAGAAGCTTCCTGGATGAGAAGCGAAATGCCTTTAAAGAAAAACCAGAAAGTCCAATTGCTTCTTGAAAAAGCACCCTTGGGACAACCATGACCTGGATGACTGAGAATCTCCATAGACATGTGGGGTTGTTGGTGCCCTGTGAGCTTGGTTATTTTCTTCTAGAGCAGACCTGTCAAACCTGCAGCCCACGGGCCAGATGTGTCACATGCAGGCCATGCCCAACCCAGCTCCGCAAAGGCAAAAAACATTGTGATACATCACAATGCATCACGTGACGCGATCAAGGTTGACACCCGTGTTCTAGACGTTTCACTACCAAATTAGGTGACACCATCATTGCACCAAGGACCCCAGAGATAATCACCCTAAGTGGGCAGATTGGAATGTGAAGAATATATTGAGGGCTGTGTCCCACACACAACAGGAGCCCTTTGACTAATCATCATTGGCAACTTGATGAGATAGCTCCCTCCCCACACAACACTCTCTACTTCCCAGTAGTTGCCCAGTTCACAATTTTCTTTTCCAGCTCAATAAAATGGACTGGCCTGTAGACATCCATCTAGGTGATGCTTGAAGCCAATGCTTTCACTGTATAATTTTAGATACTTTTTATTTTTAAAATACCAAGTTAAGGATAGAGCCCGATGGTTGCCAAGGAATGTGCTAGGGCACAGGTGTCAAACTCGATTGCATCATGTGACATATCGGGACATATCGCAATGGTGAAATTCAATTTTTTTTAATTACCAGTTCTGCGGGCATGGCTTGGTGGGCGTGGCTTGGTGAGCATGGCAGGGAAAGGATACTGCAAAATCTCCTTTCCTACCTAAATCAAAAGTTCTGCTATCAGTTCTCCGAACTACTCAAAATTTCCGCTACCGGTTCTCCAGAACATGTCAGAACCTGCTGGATTTCACCCCTGCTTGCACGTGACCCATCTAACCCATGGGCTGCCAGTTTGACACTCCCGTGCTAGGGGCTTGTTTGTAACTTGGATAATTCTATTTTCTGCATAAAGAAAGATGAAACAGGTATGCAGTATCTATCATTTGTGCTGGTCACCAGTTGAAATTCCTTTCCACAACTAAACTGTTTCAACTCACTATCCATCAGTTTTGAACCACTCCATGGTGTTGTTGTACTCTGAAGCTGGCAGAAATGAAGACCCCTTAAGACAGCGTTCCTCAACATTGACCAACATCGACCATGCTGGCTGGGGAATTTGGGATTTGAAGCAGTGGTGGGATTCAATTTTTTTTACTACCGGTTCTGTGGGTGTGGCTTGGTGGGTGTGGCTTGGTGGGTGTGGCTTGGTGGGTGTGGCTTGGTGGGCGTGGCAGGGGAAGGATACTGCAAAATCCCCATTCCCTCCCCACCCCATTAACCTGCTTTCCAGCGCTATTCTCCTGTTCAGAGCAACAAAATAAGATCAGCTGGGAGGCTGCAGGGGTGAGGCCAGCCTATTTGCCGGTTCTTTGAACTACTCAAAATTTTAGCTACTGGTTCTCCAGAACATGTCAGAACTGGCTGAATACCACCTCTGATTTGAAGGGGGCTAAGAGGAACTTAAAAGAATGGTGTTCTATCAATTATCATATCCTCTAAGCTACCACCAGCCCTCAAGTCTTCGATTTTAAACTATTCTCTTGACCTTTACCTTGCTAATACTATACTGTGATTATTTTCACGGATACTTACTGATGGTTATAACCCTGTTTTATGTATGAAGCTTGTACAATTTGAAGCATTTGCAAACTCTCTGAATCATAAAGTAATCACATGAGCTGCATTCATACAATATAGAATGCTAAAATATCCATTGCTAGCTTGTGGTTAAATATACTCTGTGATTATAACCTAAGGGCCTTTCTGAACTACAAAGTGCTATCCAGGTCTTGGGGAATCAGAAAGTAATTTTGGGCTTGGACTACAAAAGCCTGTGATTCTATGATATCACTGGAAATGGGGAACAAATGGGGATTTTCCCACATAGATCTGTAGGAAGTTAGCACCCAGCCCTCTCCTAGAAAAATGAAATATCCTAGGAAATATTTCAAAGGCAGAATATTATATTTCCCTGGATGTGAAAAGAGAGAAACATGTTTAAAGACAAAGTAACTCCTTGCAGCTTCCTGCCCATCCCCTTTTGTCAATGGACCATTAAGATGCCCAAGCCAGTCTATTCTACATAATAAAGAGATTTCCCCTTGAGTTGATGGGATTAAGGCATGGTAGCCTTTTACCCAACTCGCCACATGGCATCTGGGAATTCAGTCAAACTTGGGATTCAAAACACAGCCTAGAGAGTTGCCCTTGCATGGCCTCATGGGAGCCTGACAACCAATCAGAACAGGAACAGGAAACAGAGGGACGAAAAGAGTATAAAAAACCCTACAAGCCCCTTCCTCGCTCTCTTCTTCTCCATCTAACATTGAAGCATGTGATCACCTTTTCTGTTCAGGACGCAAGCCATGTGGTCCTGTCCACCATTAAACCATCTTTCCAAGCAGCCTCCATGTCTCCAGTGTCTTTTTCTCCACTTGGAGCCAAACCCAGAAGGACATTTCTTCCAACAGACCAAAACACACAAGATACAGGTTCTTGGCATAAAGGTGAAAGGCCAGGTATTGCACAAAAAAGGAAATAATAATAATAATGGCCCGAGAGAGAGATGGGACGACGCCACAATTCTGATTCCCAGCGCCATTATCCAGGATTGCCTCTACTGTTAAGCAAATTGACACAATGACCTTGGAAAACATTTGCTCAGGGAACCCAGCAAAGTGAGGGAAAATCTGAACTTTATATACAAAGGCCCATCCTATCTGTTGCATTCTTTACCTGTTTCTCATTACATTCTCTTGCTCCTGTATGGTAGGTCTTTCTTCTTTCAATAGCCAGTCTCGGTATTTTGAGGTTTCTATAGCCTCTGGAAGAGAATGAGTGTCTTGCAACTTGGTGACTTGTTTCTCCAGCATTTTCTAAAAATCAGGTAGGAAACAAAAAGTTTGTGATGAAATTAAGAGTTTGTGCAAGATGCTGCTACCATTTTGACCCTGTGGTAATGCCAGATAGTAGCCTGGCTTATGGCCAAGGAATCTTTATGGTGTAACTCCTTCAGATTAGAATCAGAAAGTCCTCATAGGATTAGGGGGACATGGATTCTCTAAACAAGCTAAATATTTTTATATAAAATATAAACCATTTTTGGATGGTTTGAGACTACAAATAATGTTCTAACTGTTCACCACCTGATAATATCCCTGGGCAAGTACTTAAGGAGTGTGCTGACCAACTGGCTACTGTTCTCACAGACAACTTCAACCTCTCGGTGCATCAGATCGTGGTTCCATTATGTTTTAAGACTGCAATCATTGTATCATTGTCCAAAAAGACTATCATCACATGCCTTAATAATTACTGTCCAGTTGCATTCACTTCCATTATGATGAAGTGTTTTGAGAGATTGGTAAAGGTCTACGGTATATGGTTTCATGCCTTCCCTCTACATTTGATTCATTACAGTTTCTTGTGTCGGATGAGGAGAGTACATCTTTCTCCTTCTGTTCTGGCCACTTTTTACAAAGACACAATTGAGAGTGTTTTAACAAACTGCATCACTGTTTGATTTGGTGGCAGCCGAGCCTCAGATAGAAAGTCCATATAGAGAGTGGTAAGGACAGCCGAGAAGATTAGAGGAAGCTTCCTGTTATTCAGGATACTGCTATTCAGGATACTGCTTCTAAACACTATGTGCTTAGAGCTCAAAGCATTCTCAGAGATTCCACGCACTCACTTTACAGTCTGTTTCTATTGTTCCCCTCTGGGAGGATGTTTCAGATTCTGTAACAGTTTTGTTCCCTATGCCATCCGTCTGGTAAGCTCGCAAGATTCGTTTTGCTCGCCATATACATGTCTATATCTGAACTAGACTGTGTTGTTTCTCTGTATCATATAATATATGTGGGTATAGGCATTATTTTGTATTTACTTATTTATTTTGTCGTGTTTATGTAGTGTATATTATGTAGTATATATTGGTGGTGACCCTTTTTGAGAGCTGTATGCAACGAAATTTCATTTTAATGTATGCTGATTAGTGCCCATCCAAAGTAACAATAAAGTTATCGTAAATTTTAAGTTCTAATGCACAGTTTAACTGTGGAAATCACTGCCAGCATAAGTGATGAAAACAGGCAATTTGGGCGATTTTAAAATGAACATTCATCAGATCTTCAAAGGTTTCTGTTCTGACCCCCCTCGTCCCACACCAAAACCAAGCCAAAGATACTTTATGGAATTTATTAACAGACAGACAGGACCTTGGCAGCAAACTGGCACAGACAAGCCTTGGCAGCAATCCAGCACAGATAAGCCGTGGCAGCAATCCAGTCTGCCAAGCTCACAATACTGTTCTCCAACATTAGTTAATGTGTTGATTTCTGCAAAAGGGGCGTGTGCACAAGCAGTCCTTTTATAGCCTGGAGAGGAGCCTAATGACCACCTGTAATTGCATAATTGTTCCTTACAACTATTAGCTCTCCAGTGCCGGGCATCTAGGAACAACTCCCTTGGCTCCTTCCCCACTGCTGACTTCCGGATCACACTCCCTTGTCTCCTCCCCACTGGTCCAAGGCTCAGGCGCCTCCTGGTGGCCAACCAGCCTCTCTGCGCCCTGCTCGGAGTCAGAACCCTGTCCAGGGTCCTCCACATCCTCCAAAGCCGATTCATAGGGCCCCTCGCTGTCAGAGTCTGGTGGCAGCTCTAACGGCTCCTGCTGGGCCACAACAGGTTTCTAATACTGATGTTTTGAATTATGGGCAACATACTTTATATAGTTTCTAGATTATAACTGCAGAAGTCAAAAGTGAGTGTTGTCATTTATTCAAAGGTGATGAGGTTCCCAAATGCAACTAGAAAGTGGGATCAGATGGGCTCTGGACCTGATCAAGCAGCACTCTTCCTGTGCGCCATACCAGTTAGATTTTCTGAATAGTACATATTCAACTGATACTAAAACAAGAAATTATATTTACAACATTCTTGTTAGCATAGGATGAAATTGCAAGTGGTTCCGGGACTTACTTGTTCTTTTAGGTAGTGTTTTTCAAACTCCAGCTTGCGGGAGGTCAAATACTGCCTATATTCATTAAATTCCTTCAAGGTGCACACAACCTAAATAGCAAAAGGTGAGAAAATAGCAGCTTGTATTGAGAAGCTAGTTTAATGCTTACCATTGCAGCAACAGAAATACAAAAGGAGAAGCCTAATCCAAAATGTAACGAGGTCTTGTCTCTGATAAATACAAGTAATGTGTTTGTCGCAAAGGTGCTTTTTCAAAAAGTAACTGGACTTCCTTGTTTTTCTTTTAAGATGTTTCGCTTCTCATCCAAGAAGCTTCTTCAGCTCTTCAAAGAGAAACAAGGAAGTCCAGTTGCCTCTTGAAAAAAACACTTTTGGGACAAACATGACCTGGATGACTGAAAAGCTCCATAGACATTTAATGTGTTTGTTTAAAATGTTTGCGGGATTGCAAGGTTATTGCAATGAAACCTACACAAGGTACAATTTGGGAGTCTCTTGAGAATTTTCCGAGAGTCAGAAGATAAAGAAAATGTGGAATCTCTTAAAAATTTACCCCAAGAATAGAAGAGGTCCTTGAGCCTTGATAAGGAAAGTCTATTTAAAAAAAAAATAATGTAGACATTGAAGGCACCCATGGATAGCAGCCCCAAGTTCAAAATTTGTATATAACATCACAAATAGACTTCGGAATAAGACTGTCTAACTGTGATATTTACCACTGTTTAGTTCAGGGTTTCTTTTTTCTTCTACCATGTTACTGATTGTTGTTCTAGTAACTTTAATAGAAGACAGAATGGGCACAAACTTACTTTGTTTTTGTCAGTGATCAGGCCAGACTTTTTCAGTCTCCGGAGATTGTCTTTACGCTTGTAGTAAGCACGCAAGTGGGGGTCATGAAGACTTTTGTATTTAGGGGCCATGATTTTACAGTATGGGTCATTCAGATCAAATGTAGCTGATGGCTGATAAAGCTGAAAGAAACACAAAAGATTGATGAGAACAAAGAAAGATGGCATCTCATATAACTTATTGGGAAACGCCCTCCCCTCAGGGCGGGGGGGGGGGACGACACCATACTTGATCTATCAATTAAAGAAATATTAGGAAATGTTATGCTAGGAAAGAGCCTATGGAAAATATACGTATAAAAGCATGCCAAAGAGGGAGATGCATGGTTTTAAAATGATAGATGATGATGATGATGATGATGATGATGATGATGATGATGATAGATAGATAGATAGATAGATAGATAGATAGATAGATATCCTGTTCTCCAAAAATAAGACCTTCCCTGAAAATAAGACCTACCCTGATTTTAGCATGTTCGTAATATAAGCCCTACCCTCAAAATAAGCCCCGATTAAGGTTGTCATCAATGAGGTCGGTGTGGACAGTACTTGAGCTGGTGTGGGCATGGGGGCGGATGGGTCCAGCAGCAGCCGCAGTCTGTGCAGCCCAGGTGAATGTCCAAGCAAAGGCAGGGGAAGAGGCATGCAATCTGGACACACTGCACAGGACGCAGGAAATCTGAGAATCTATGGGCCATAGCAGGCAGGCAGCCACAGGAGGCTCACCTTCACGCGGTAGCACCAGCAGATGGAGGCAGAGGCACAGGGGGGAAGGCAGGCGATCCCAACGCACCACGCAAGCAAGCCAAGAAACTCAAAGATGAGTCTCCTGCAGCCACCCACCCATTCCATCCCACCATCTCTCTGCTTGCTTGCTCCATTGCAACCATGAGTAATGGGCCGTGGGCTGGTAGCCACACAGGGTCCTGCTGGAAGGGGTTATTAAAGCCGCCGCCACGAGGCAAGGCAGGTGTCAGGGCATGGATGGCCTGGCTGCGGGACCCTGAGGTAAGCCAGTGAAGGGCGCATGGGGCAGCTCCACCCCCCGCGTCACCGTGGTGACACTGGCGCTCTACATGGCCTATTGCGGCTGTGAGCAAACAGAAGTGGGCCTCCCATATGGGGGTGGGGGGAAGATATCCCCTGAAAAGAGAGAGAGAGAGAGAGAGAGAGAATTCTCACAGTGGTTTTCACTAAGAAAGGTTGCTTCAAGAGAGAGGAAAGTGCCAGGACATAGACAAATTAAGCATTCTTTCCCACTTTTATTCCTAAATTTCTTTCTCAGAATAGTTTCAATTATTTTAAAATAACAATGGGACACTTCTACAAGTTTTCATGCCCCATAAAAATAGTTTCTTGTTGCATGCTTTTGTACTTTGTGTCCACAGCATTTTATGGAAAGCAGAACCGAGATAGTCTCTCTTCACCTTTTCACCCAAGTTTGTTCTGTAAAACATGGTGTTGGAGCCAGGCAGAAGTGGGATCTTGGTGAAAAGTGGCATGTCCAGAATTTGATTAGGTCCCACAACTGGCATCTGTTTCCCAGGACCCAACTAGAAAAGAAAAAAAGCGTAGAGGAAGCATGTTATTCATTATCTGTTTTGCATAACTCAACAGTAATTTGCTTCAGTATTTTAAGCTCTCCAAGAATATGCACAAGCTTTGCTCTTGGTTTGATTTGGTCTCCCCTTCCAATCCAGGGCTAGTTTGTATGAGTTTGTTTATCAAATCTATTTGCCACCATCTCATGGTTCAGGTAACTCTGAGCAGCTTACAGCAAAATAAAACTCACAAGCATTCTACAATTATATGTCATGCAGCTTGCATAACAATGGTGTTACATGTGTCATATTAGGGGCCTTCAAAACTGCATCAATTCATTCTGGATCAATTGTACCTTCTAAGTACTCTTCAAAGGTAGCAGAACAGAATAACAGAGTTAGAAGAGAAATTTCATGACAGTTAGAACAATTAATCAGTGGAACAATTTGCCTCCAAAAGTTGTGAATTTTTAAAGAAGAGATTAGATGACCATTTGTCTGAAGTGGTGTAGGGTTTCCTGCCTAGGCAGGGGGCTGGACTAGAAGACCTCCAAGGTCCCTTCAAACTCTGTTATCCTATATTCGAGTCCAACCCCCCTGCTTAGGCAGGAAACCCAACACCACTTCAGACAACTGGTTATCCAATCTTTTCTTTAAAACTTCCTGTGTTGCAGCATTTACAACTCTTGGAGGCAAGTTGTTCCACTAATTAATTGTTCTGTCAGGAAATTTCTCCTTAGTTCTAGACTGCTTTTCTCCTTGATTAGTTTCCACCCATTGCATCTTGTCCTGCCGTCAGGTGCTTTGGAAAATAGCTTGACTAACTCCCTCTTCTTTGTGGCAACCCCTGAGATATTGGAACACTGCTATCATGTCTCCCCTAGTCTTTCTCTTCATTAAACTAGACATACCCAGTTCTTCATATGTTTTAGGCCTCCAGTCCCCTAATCATCTTTGTTGCTCTTCTCTGCACTCTTTCTAGAGTCTTCACATCTTATCAGTAGAATGCATTGCAATAATCCAAGTATGAGATGTCCAGGGCTAAGTGCAGAGCCTCACAATCCAGAAAAGAGTGCAACTGGCGCACTACACAAAGTTGTGTGGAGGGTCTCCTATCCATGACTGTCATGAGTCTAGGAGAAACCACAAGTTGCACAATTTGGGTGTATCTGGGGTAGTGCCACCCCATCCAAAACTAAAGGTGATATGCTTCCGGATCCCGAGGCTCTGCATACCCACAGCCAATCCATCTCACAGCCTCCAGGCTCCACAAATTTCAGAACGCAACTATATTTACTGCATTTTTTTTCATTTCATTCTCTCCAAGAAGCATCCAATTTGTTAGGAATATAATCTTACGGTTGGGTTGGCAATATATAAATCATGTAACAAATCATACTGTAAAATGTGATTGGTTGCTGTTTCCTCAATCGGCCATAAGAGGGAGCCAAAATGACTGTTAGCTCTCTGTTTGTTAGATGCTGGGCTGATCTGATCTGATCTGAGTGTCTTGGAAGCTGGCAGTTAGAAAGTGCCATGAGCTATTGTAAGTTTTGCAACTGCTAGCAAACTTTGAGTGACAAAATGATTATATGATACTGGACTATGTTATTTGGATTATCCCATAATTGAAAGATATTGATGACTGACTGTCTTATCCGTGTATGACTTGGACTGTTTGATGGACTCTGATACCTCTATTTCCACGAAAGTAAAAGCCTGTTTAAACTGCAGTGTCTCTGTATGCTGGTTTGTGTGTTCTCCAACACCATTCTCACAACACTTCTCTGAACGCACTCACTCTCCCAACAGGGAGCTTACCTAACACAATTTTTCCTTGTCATAGATTACTTAGCTATTGGGACTTTATAAATTTTGATTTTTTACACATTTCTGAACAGGCCCTATTTGTCTGGAGAGGGAAAAAAATATTTATTTCTTAGTCCCAAGTAAATCCCACTCTATTTATGCCTTTTACGTGAATAAATATTTCAGGGTAATTTACAGACACCTTGCTTGGCTTCTGCCAGACACCAAGTCTCACCTATTTTTTTTAACATTTTCAATTGTTTTAATTAAAATAAACATAAAATCTAATATGTCTCAATACACCACCTCTCAATTTTAAAATCAAAGTATACATCATAAATATCATTGTACAGAAAGACTGCATTAAACCAGAAGATGGAACAATAGTCTATATGGCTAGATTTAATGTATTAAAGGATTGAGCTTGTTCTATATTGGCATTTTATTTATTTATTCAATTTCTACAGCTTCTGATATTTTACTATTTATCTTTAATTTCTTCAAACCTTACTTATTTACTTACTACTTTGTATATTTTTGGTCATATTAGCAATGCTATATTTTAGTTGTACTTCATCGTAATTGTTATAATCTACCAATAAAATGTTTAAATGTAAAAAAAACCAGATCACCTCTTCTTCCTCACAAAGGCTTCATTAATATTCCTATAAACTAAAAGTTGTATATGGCCACAGCACTGACTTAACTTTAAGTGAATGGTTACATGTTAAATAGTAACCATTCACTTAAAGGTAAATCAGTAAATCAGTCACAATAAATGTGGCAGGCATTTTGTGACAACACCCATTATACACACACACATACACACTCAAAAAAGGTCATCAATCCTAAAGTTTGGGGGATTACTTTGAGTCTTCTTTAGCTGAAGGAGCCAAAAGATGTTCCTATTAAACTCATGTTATTTATTTTTCTTCTTCTTAGTGCAGAGTTTCTCAATCTTGGCAATTTTAAGACATTTGGCTCTCAACTTCCTCATTTCCCTGGCTGAATGCTCGCTGGGGAATTCTGTGTGTTGAAGTCCATACATCTTATAGGTTTTTGAAGTTGAACAATACTGGTCTGAGCTACTTAATCAAGAGGAGAACTAAGCTAGTAAATGGAATGAGGCCCTACATAAGTTTATACAGAGAGCCAATCTGGTGTAGTGGTTAAGGCAGTGATGGCTAACTTTTTTGTAAAGACGTGCCAAAATTCTGTGCGTGTGCGCTATCCCACGTGTGTGCCACACCCACAATTCAGTGTGCCCCGACCACCCGTGCATACACGTGCAACCCCCGCCCCAAGCATGCGCATGTGACCCTCCCCCACATTGGGGGGGAGCTTTTGCCCTCCCCAAGCTCCGGGGGCTTTCTTGAATTCTGAGGAGGGTGAAAATGGCCACCCCTGTCCCTCGGAGGCCCAATGGAAGCTGGAAATGGATCGCTTCCGGACTTCTGGTTGGCCCCATCTTTCACCCTCCCCAGGCTCCAGAGGCTTTCCTGAAGCCTGGGGGGAGGGGTTGAAAACGGCTTCCTCCAGCCCTCTGGAAGGCTGAAAATCAGATGGCCAGAGCATGCATGTACACCGGAACTGACGGCTTGCGTGCCGGCAAATATGGCTCCGTGTGCCACCTGTGGCCATGCGTGGGATAGGTTCAACTTCACAGCATTAAGGCATCAGGCTAAAAACCAGGAATTCATGAGTTCTAGTCCCATCTTAGGCATGAAGCCAATTGGGTGATTTTAGTCCTGTCACACACTCATCCCTAGGAAGCATCCACCTATCTTGAAAGTTGCCAAGGTTGAGAAATAACAGTCCCACTGCAATAAAGACGGAGAGCTGGTTCAACTGCAGTTTTTCCTCCCTCCCTTACTTCTATTACATCCTCTTCAGGTTCCATGGCTTCAAGTGCTGTCCGGGCACTTTCTGTTAAGTAATGTCCCATGGCTGCCTTCAGGACCCCTCGGTTGGGGTACGTCATCTTGATGGTTCACGGTGAGCTGCTGCCCTTGGGGGACATAGCTTCCAACTGCCACAGCAACCCTTCTAGAACATCCCTAGAAGTTGTTAGCAACGAAGGTTCTGCTAGTTTGGTCCTAGTTGCTACCCTCACATTCTCTGTGGAGCTTTCAACGTCTCACAGGAAGGAATCTGATGCTGGAATCCCATTCTGCCAGGTGATCTTATGCTGCATAACATGGAAGCAAAACTGTTGGGTGGACACAGTAATCATTATACAGGGCAGCTACTAAATGATACGAGATACATAGATCAGGATGAGTCAGGTATTTCTCGAGTTTATTATTATTGTCAACAATGAACCCCTTTGTTGCCTTGGATTGTCTCGTGGTCTTATAATGCCGAATGTAGGGACAAATTACCGGGAATCAGTGACGTGCGGTGAGAATTATGGTTGGTGAGGCAAGCGTGCAGCAGCAGCAAGAAGCAACGTCCCCACCGCTGTGTCCAACAGGCCAGGCGGCTCGCATTTATGGCGGACATAAATGCGCGTAGCCTGGCCTGTTGGACCCAGCAGGGGGGGGCGAGGCGGCAGCTGGCAAAGAAAGGGGAGAGGAGGAGGAGGAAAGGGAGAGGGGAGCAGGATGGGGCTCCTGGGGGGGAGAGGGCTGCCCCTCTCTTCTCAAACAAACTCTCTCTCAAATTGAGAGAGTTTGTTTCAGTGAAGTTAAGAAAGAAACACACGCAAACACACAAATTACTCACAAAAAAATTACAAATTAAATTACAATAATTTTGAATTCCCCCCCTCCCTCCGTCTGATCCACATACCTTTTCCAGCTGTGGATTTCGACTCTCCTCTTGTTCGCCCACCATGATGAAAATGTAAAAAATTAAATAAAAAAAGCAACTTAGGCACGATTTGCTGCTCCCAGATCAGGAGGTGGAGAACTACATGCCTCCTTTGCATAAGGAATTTTTCGCCTTTTAACCCTTGCTTAACTCTGAGCAAGGGTTAAAAGGCGAAAAATTCCTTATGCAAAGGAGGCCCGTAGTTCTCTCGCCTCCCCCTGCAGTTAGCACTAAGCAGACTCAGAATTATCCACTGTGACTCTGGAGTCTGGCAGCAACTACCTTAGTCTTTTTAATTATTTTAATTTTTCTTTTCTTTTCCTCATGACACTGGTGAGGCCCCGCCTCCCCTGCCTGCACGTCCCTGCCGGGAATAAAATCTCCAATCTTGACTTGATTCCTTTCTGCCAGAGGCAATTATTTCTATCCTGATTTCAAGCACCCAATGGCACTTAAATAGCTTCTCCTATGTCCTGCATAAGGAGGTGTGCTGAATGAAATAAAAAGCTTCTCTAGTTTATCTCCAGAGTGGCCATCCAAATGCCAAGAATAACAACACCTCCAGTGGTGGGATTCAATTTTTTTACTACTGGTTCTGTGGGTGTGGCTTGGTGGGTGTGGCTTGGCTTGGTGAGCTTGGCAGGAGGATACTGTAAAATCTCCATTCCCTCCCCACTCCAGGGGAAGGTTACTACAAAATCCCCATTCCCTCCCAATCAGCTAGGTCTCCAGAGGCAGAGAATAGATGCGGGTGGGGCCAGTCAGAGGTGGTATTTAGTGGTTCTCCAAACTACTCAAAATTTCCACTACCAGTTCTCCAGAACTGGTCAGAACTTGCTGAATACCACCGCTAGGCACCTCCCACATATTCTCCAGAAACTGAGGTATATTGCCTCTGGATATATCCATCATGATTAGTAGCCCTTGATAGCCTTATCCTATATAAGGGGTGTCAAACTCATTTCACTGAGGGCCACATCAGGGTTGTGTTTGAACTCGGGAGAGGGGGGCTGAGTGGGTGTGACTGGGATGGGCGTGGCCAGCCCAACGTCCTGTAGCCCACGGACAGCTCTCCTAGGCTCCATTTTCGTCTGCAATGGCCTCTTGCAGCCGTGTGCCAGCGAATGGAGTCCAGGAGGGCCTCATGCAGCACTCCCAAACTCTGTTTTCACTGGCAGAGGCACCATGGGCTGGTCCTTCACTGTTTCCAGGGTAGCTCTGTGGGCCAGATCTAATTAGCCCATGAGCCGGATGCAGCCCGCAAGCCTTGAGTTTGACACCCTTGTCCTATATGAAGTTCTCATTCTCTTTTGAAATCACCAAAACTAATTTACCAAAAATTATCACTGCATCTTGTGGTAGTAATTTACACGCAGTCAGAATTCTATATTCTGGTTGAGCCTTTGGTTTCCTGGATTGATCATAACAACTCATGAAACCCTCCAAACCACACATACTCTCCATGCGGTAGGTGATGGCTAACCATTTTTGGCTCCCATGCCAAAAGCGGGGGGAACACACACACACACACACATTTGGCGTGGTTTTTTTGCCCTCCCCAGGCTCCAGAGGCTTTCTAGGAACCTGGGAAGGGAGAAAAAAGTCCCCCCCTGCCCCCGGAGGCCCTGCGAAGGCTTAAGGAGCTTCCTGAACTTCTAGAAGTTCAGGAATGGTCACTTCCAATTTACTCATAGGGGTGGTTTTTCACCTCCGGAAAAATGGTGCTACAGCCAAACCTGAAGTCTATTCCTGAATTTCCAGTTTGCCCCTAGGGATGGTTCAAGGAAGCCTCCAGAGGGCAAAAAACGGCCTCAAAAGAAAGCCAAAGTCCGTGGCACAACAAAACCGCACTCGACTAAAGCGCGCCCGATTAAACCGCGTCGCTGACGTCATCAACAGGGTGACAACAGCGAGCGCGGAGAAAGAAGGGCGCTTTAAATAGCGCTTTGAAAGCAAGCCGATTCAAGTTAAGGTAAGGGTTACGTTTAGGGTTAGATTTAGGGTTAGGTTTAGGGTTAGGTTAAGGGTTACGGTTAGGGTTAGGTTAAGGGTTAGGTTTAGGGTTAGGTTAAGGGTTAGGGTTAGGTTTAGGGTTAGGTTTAGGGTTAGGTTTAGGGTTAGGTTTAGGGTTAGGGTTAGGTTTAGGGTTAGGTTTAGGATTAGGTTTAGGGGGGTTAGGTTTAGGTTTAGGTGTTAATTTTAGATTTAGCGTTTATAGCGTGCTTCTGTCTCCGTGCTGTTGTTGCCCTGTGATGACGTCAGCTACGCGGTTTCGTCAAGCGCGCTTTAGTCGAACGCGGTTTTGTGGTAGAACCGCCAAAGTCAGCTGGCCAGTGCGAACATGCATGCTGGAGCTGACAGGGCAACGCCTTGCATGCCCTAACAAATGGTTTTGTGTGCCACCTGCGGCACGTGTGCCATAAGTTCACCATCACAGTGCTAGACTAGAACTCCATTTTTTATAATCTGGGCTGGAATTCCAGGCACCATAAGCCAAGACATGTGGGGGCCCTAGTTCGAAAAATGAAGCTTAGCTCATCATGGAGGTGTTTCCAGCCCAATTTATCTTGGTTCACTGTTTTAATTCCTTTTCAGTACTACAACATCCTCCTTCCTCACTACAGTTATAGGAAGAATTATGGGTTCAACTTTGTGATGAAGTCATATTCAAAACTGATTTTTTATTTCAACCTTTCAAAACTTTCAGTGCGTTATACTTTTCCTATGTTTTCACTGATTTATCAGCCATGAACTAATATGCATTTCCTGTTTGGCCAGCATGTTGTAAGCTTCTATCTATAATAAAGCTGGGATCTCTTTCCTGGTGCAATCACTTTATTCATACTTATTTGAAGCAACTCTTATTTGCCCATTCAGTCCATTCTGGATTTATATTTTAGGAGACTATTACAATCCAAGTGGATTTCTTCACCATCAAGAATAATTTGCTGTTGTATGAGGAGTTTTGGTTTGAAACTACACCTAGTAGCAGCTTTGTGTCAAAGCCTGTGACAGGATGTATGCATACATCCATGATGAAAAAGGTGGACTTCAGAGTGGACTTGTGAGGAGATGGGACGCTGTGATGAATCTTTAGCTAATTCAACACTTCATCTCAAGTTTACATATCTTCACGGACAAGGTTAACAACTTTTGATTTTTTAAATTTTATTTTGGGTGACAGCCGTAAATCCAGATGCATAAGAGACCTAGAAAAAAATGCATGTTATTAGAAGGAAATATTATCTCTAGATTATAAAGGAATATGAGGAATACTGCCCAACCACTAAGCAAACTGCTTCTGACTATGAAGGCCTCATCACCTTTCGCTAAGCCCCTTTTAAACTTACATCTTCATATTTTTGCATAAAAAGTGAATTACTGCATTTTTCAGTGTATAAGACACACATTCCCCCCCCTAAAAGAGGGTGAAAATTTGGATGCATCTTATACACTGAATGTAGCCCCGCCCACCTGTTGGCCCCCACCCTTTGGCCTCTGCCTCCTAGCAATTTGCTTCCTTGCAGCAAACAGCAAACAGCCTGTTTCAGTTTCAGCTTCAACTTCAGCACAGCCTGATTAGCACAAGCAGATGATTGTCAGTTGGATCAACCTCCTGGCCATCACCTGTTTCAGGCTGCAGGGATTGCCATTGCCTATTGCTACCTCCGCGCGCCCTGTTTTCGGCCTGTGCGTGGGCCATTTTCCACCCATTCCGATCCCTACTGGCCGAAACAGGTGGAAAATGGGCAATGCGGAGGCGGCAATAGGCTACGGCAATCCCTGCAGCCTGCAACAGCTGGTGGTGGGGATGCCTGACAATCACTTGCTTGTGCTAATCAGGCTGTGCTGAAACTGAAATGGGCTGTTTGCTGCAAGGAGACAAATTGCTGGGAGGCAGAGGCAAAATAAAATCCTCTTGTTTTCCTCCCCAAAAGCTAGATATGTCTTATACTTCGGAGCATCTTATACTCTGAAAAATACAGTAATTTCTCCAATAGCTTCACCTTCCCACCAGTGAAGTTGGAAAAAGAAGTCAGGCAATTCAGCTTTTACAAAAACACTTTCCTACATCTTGTACCTACCTTAACCATGTAGGGAGGGCGATGTGCAGGCAGGGAAGCAAGCTTCATGCTGGAGAATAGTTGTAGAAGTAATAGCTTCCACATGCCACGATTCCAAACCATAGCATTGCTCCAAAAATTTGCATCACCGATTTGTCCAACTGCAGTAAATTGGCTTTAAGGGAAGAGAAAAATTATTTATTCTTTACCATATCAAATGAAATACAAGAGGCCACATCTCTGCTTTCTAGTAAAACTTGGGAAACAACAGAGAATGAAGAGGGAGACAGAGCCAGATAAGGAGGAAAGAAGAAAAGAAGATACATTTATTTCATACATATGTCATAAGATGGGTGATCAATAAATTGGATAAATAAATAAAATAAATATGGGCAAGATTTGGGTTGAAATTGGGAAGAGGAATACTGATAATCCTCAACATACGGCCACAATTGTTCCCAAAATTTCTGTTGCTAAGTGAGACATTTTGTTAAGTGAACTTTGTCCCACCTTATGACCTTTCTTGCCTCGGTTGTTAAGTGAATCACTGCATTTGTTAAGTTAGTAACATGGCTGTTAAGTGAACTTGGCTTCACTATTGACTTTGCTGATCAGGTCACCAAAGTGATCATGTACACTGCAACCGTCATAAGTATGAATCATTTGCCAAGTCTTTTAATTTTAGTTACATGATCATGGGGATGCTGAAACGGTCATAAGTGTGGGAAACGGTCATGCCACTTTTTACAATGCTGTTGTAACTTTGAACAGTCACTAAATGAATTGTAAGTTGAGTGTTGCCTGTACAGATAGTTGCCAACTTGACCACAATTAGGACAGATGTGTCAGTTGTTAGTGTGGTCATAAGTTGAGTCATCGGGTGACTGGACTGGATTTTATAACCATTTATATGGCAGTCATAAGGCAAATTGAGCTTCCCCAATGGATGTTTTTTAAAAGGTCACTTGAAAGGTTAAAGTTTTTAAAATGTGAGTTGCTTGTCTAGCCTCGGAATTGTGATCATGTGACTGTGGGATAATGCAACGGTTGTAAGTGCGGGTTATAAAGCACATTTTCTCAGGCTGTTGTAACTTTGAACTGCTGTTAAACAAGCATAAGTTGAGCATTACTTGTATACAGTAATGGTTCACATTGTCAGCCTTTCCCAATTAACCGGGTGTATCTGGATTACAATTTCCGGATTTCCACACCAGGAAGGAATTCCAGGAGTTGCTCTGATCAGCACTGCCTGCCAGACTAGGAAAGCCTGCTGCATGTAACAAGTGGTTTTGAAGGATAATTTTTACGAACGGGTCTGATGAGGAGAAAAGAGTTTCCAAATTCTCTGTGAATTTGGCATCGTTTTGTCAAAAGGCTCCAAACTCTGTGCCATCTGCACAATACTCAGCTGCCAGGATCCACTTCTGGAAATATCGATCTGGCTTAGAGGGATGTGTTGGAGGGGAGAGAAGACCACCAGGTCAAAAATATCAAGATGTGGGCTACACATTTGTGATGAAAGCTCCTCCCTTTTATAATGTGGTCATGCCCATGCAAAAAGGGAGGGGGAGCCCCTATCCCATTGTTGCGTTGTCTCTGTTGACTATTTGACTGGCTAGTAAATGCTTTAGAACAGGGGTATCAAAGTCAAGGCCCAGGGGCAAGATCCGGCCAGCAGGGTGCTTAGATCTGCGGAGCTGCCCTAGAAAAAGCAAAGAACCAGCCCGTGGTGCTTGTGCCAGTAAAAACAGACCTCGCCCCCACCCCCCACCCCATTTTTGCTGGCAGAAAGTTGCAGGAAGCCATCGGAGCCAAAAGCGGAGCTCAGGAGGCTGTTTTCGCTGGCAGAGAGCTTGGGCTGCCACAGGCGCCCCGACATGAATGATGTTGAATTAGCCACACCCACCTTGGCCACATACGCACGCACGCACACCGAGGTCAAACACAACCCTGATGGGCCCTTAATGAAATTGAGTTTGACACCCCTGCCCTAGAAAATAGTGTGGTTGAATCATCTTTGAATGATAGACTGACCTGGCATTGCAAAGGGTAGTATAAGGAGCTCAAAATTGTTCAACAGGGCAACCAGATAAAGACACCGCCCCCCTTGCAACAGATCATTAAAATAATCACTCTCTGGGTAGATATAACCTTTCCTCCCTCATACACAGCCACTGTAGTATGGCAGTGTGACTAAAGCATGAGACTAAGACAGAGGAAGCCCCTCAATGGGTGTCTTTGACTGAAGTGGTTATTACTGTGTGTTGTGTGAAGGCAGCTGGGTTTCCTGGTAGCAGTAGCTTCCTGCAAGGGTTGATGTAAGCTCTTCAAAGTCCCTGTGAATGGAATATGGTCAGCATGAACAGCCTCTGAACCAGGGGTGGGTTCCTGCCAGTTCTAACCTTTTCTGTAGAAGAGGTTCCAGAAATCTACAGTGCCATTTAGAACCGATTCCAGCTCCCTCCCCCCATCATCAAGATGAAGAGTGAGAGGAGGAATTCTGGGAGTTGAAGTCTACAAGTCTTCTACAAGCTGTCAAGTTTGAACACCCCTGGGTTTTTTTTCTAAAGGGTTAAGGGTGCAAGGGTCTTGTAACTTGACAGCTTTAAGACTTGCGTGCTTCAAATGTCAGAGTTTCTGAGCCAACATTTTGGCTGCTAAGCAAGAGCGTTGTTAAGTGGAGTTTCACCACATTTTACAAGTTGGCCATGCCCACCCAGTCACATGGCTGGCAAGCCACTCCCACCTAGTCACATGGCTGGCAAGCCACGCCCACAAAGTAGGCCACACCTACAGAAAAGAGGTTCTAAAAAATTTTGAAACCCACCACCCCTCCGCACCTACGCATAATGCCCCAAATGTGCTTTTTTCAAGAGGCAATTGGACTTTCTGGTTTTTCTTTGAAGAAGTTTCACTTATTATCCAAGAAGCTTCTTCAGCTCTGACTGGATTCCATTCCAATCCTTCCATTCCCCACCATCTAGTCAGAGCTGAAGAAGCTTCTTGGATGAGAAGCGAAAGTCTTCGAAGAAAAACCAGGAAGTCCAGTTACTCTTGAAAAAGCACCTTTGGACAATGATGACCTGGAGGACTGAAAATCTCCATAGACGCATAACGCCCTTTCCTCAGTACTAGGTTACTAGGTAACCTCTTCGCCTAACCACCTTTGCACACCCCTCACCCGATGCCCCGTCCTTGACGCGCTTGAGCTCCAGGGCACCGTCGCGTCGGCCCGGTGCGAAGACGGCCGTGTGCACCTCCATGGATCCGGCACCTTCGGACTGGAATATCTCACGGAGCAATTTCTCGAGCTGCACGAGAGCCGTCTTTTCTTCGTCGGGCCGCGGCTGCACGATCACTCCCACCAGGGCAGCCGGGGAGTCCCGGCTTTGATCCCTCACGCCCTGCAACACCTCCCGCAACCGATCGGGCCGCTCCCGCAGCGACGACGGCCGGCACAGGAAGAAGATCAGCTGGCCCGACGGCGCGGAACTGGGCGCGGGGAGCGGCCGCGTAGCAAGGGAGGCACAAGGGTCAGCGGAGCCACCCGGGCTGCCGGCGCCGCCCGTCGAGGGCAGCACGTGGTGCGCGAAGGAGCTGAGCACAGTTTGGCCCCCGTCGGAGCCCCAGGACTCGCCGGCCAGCAGCACCACCTGCGTGCGCTGCACCACCGTCCCGTCCTCGCACGGTCCGGGTTCGCTCTCGCCGGCCACGCCGTGACCGCCGGTCCGCCGGCCGCCACCCGACTTCCCGCCCCGCTGCTCTTTGCGCTCCATCCTGCCCGGGTCCATCCAGCCGCTCGCCGCGCCGGCGTCGCTCCCCGCGCGCCTCTCCCGCGTCCTGCGCGGGTGTCACAATCGTCCGCCGGTCGCTTCTGGGCGTAAGGAGCAGCGTGGAGAGTCCCGGCCTGTGACCCCGCGTCTTTCCTGAGCGGGAATGAAAAAACGGGCTGAGCGAGCTGCCTTCCGTTGCCCAGAGAGGCCCCGACGCCAGCGCGCTTCCTTCGTGGGCGCTTTGTTGGAAGGAAGGTCGGTTTCCCCCTTCGTTCTCCGGTTCTAGCTGTGCGCTAGTTAGATGCAGCCTTTGGCCACGATTCTACACCTTGTTTTTCAGTGTTCAGGGCGAGAAAGGACTCCACGGAGAATGTAGAAGCAAGAGGGCCTTCCTTGGGTCTATAGAATTCCGTTTGAACGAAGCACTTTGCATGCGTTTCTTGATAAATTCAACCAATTTCTCTTTCCCTGCGCCCCCTCACCCCCCCCCCACCCCGTAGCATATTAACCTATTTAGTTGGTTAAAAACCCTGCTATTTTCGTTGGGATTTATCCCCAATATAGGTAAAAGTTCCCCTTGCACATATGTGCTAGTTGTTCCCGACTCTAGGGGGCAATGCTCATCTCTGTTTCAAAGCCAAAGAGCTAGCGCTGTCCGAAGATGTCTCTGTGGTCATATGGCCGGCATGACTAAACACCAAAGGCGCACGGAATGCTGTTACCTTCCCACCAAGGTGGTCCCTATTTTTCTACTTGCATTTTTATGTGCTTTCGAACTAGGTTGGCAGAAGCTGGGACAAGTAATGGGAGCTCACTCCATTAAGTGACATTAGGAACCTCTGAACTGCCTACCTTTCTGATCTACAAGCTCAATGTCTTAGCCACTGAGCCACCGCATCCCTATCCCCAGTATAATACATCCTAAATCTACAATTTTATGGATCAGAGATGTCCAGATTCTACTGACTGTGCATGATATCAAATACAATCTTAAATGCATTGCTGTCATCCATAGCAAACCACTGCTTTCCTTTCCTTCCAAGGTGTTCATTTAATGACTGCCACAAAAAGGTCATAAAATCAGGTCAGTTGTGTAGGTGTCATAAATTATGACCATCACGGGTTACAATTATGATGGGCAGGCTCCTTTGCCTCACAACTCAAGGACTAGCCATAATGCGCAAAGGTAGTTATTTGGAATCCAGGGTGAAACCACTTTTCTGTGGCACTGAAAAGTACCACTGTAAATTGCTTGTGAAACTTTTTGCACATGTCCCCGTATGGGGTGAAAGCTTTCTATAGAAAACATTAAAAGAGAAAACTAATATGAATTATTCCTTCTCCTTGTCATTCTGATTTTCTGTCTGCAGAGTTTTACACAGTGATGGACAAAGTGCATGCAGAATCCTCTTTTTTACGTCCCATTCGCATTTGATTTTGGTGATTTTGTGTCTTCAAAATGCAAAAAGAAACTGCAAGATGACTCTCCCCAGAATACATCAGCAAGTTCGATTCTGTTTCCTTAAAGAGATCAAAAATAGAAAACCTTTAAACCTTTATATGAGTAAAAAAAAATTGGATGTATGGATTTCTCTCCCATTCCAGGTGTTTATTCTTTCTAGCTTTCTTATAGTGACTGTCATTATAATTCTTTTTGATTCCTCATGTGTACATCCTTACATAGGATTATCAAAGATTTTTGGCCTCTTCCTTCCTATGATCACTTGATTTTACATTTTCTTTTACTTCTTCTGGAGATCCATTTAGGCAATAACTAAAAGATCACCCCTCTGACAAAGTGGTTTCTGATAGTAGATTGTTGTCGCAAGGCTTTGGGATCTGCTATGTTTGACTGACTTGGCTGCAGCCCACCTCAGACTTGATAGTAACAGCTAGTTCTAACTAGTGATGTTCTATTTAGAAGGAATCCATCTGGGCTCCATTAGCTAGATAACAATTTGTCTTCAATCCCATGCTAAATAATTAACTTCGCTATCGTTGGTCTTTGGGACAGGCTGATCCAGGTTTACAAGCTGAGCTTGGGCATTGTGACATCATGGGGGGAGGGGGTTTGCCTAGAGGCCTTGCAAGGTTAGTTCAGGGCAGCTGGACAGAGACTCCATGAAAGCAGGACATGACCAAGGAGGAGGGGCAGGGCTCGGAACAGCTTCCTGCACCAATATGCATCCCAGGCCCTGGGGACAAGATCTTACAGGATTTTCAGATCCTGGTGCAGAAGGTGGGGGGGAGGCCCGAGGTCCTTCTCATTGGGGAGACCCTGGAAGGCAGGGACATCCATAAGATGATGGCCTCTTTTGTTAAGGACTTGTTCTCTTCCTCCTGTCACTCGGTCCACCCTGCCGATGCTTTGAAAGAGCCTTGTGTCACCTGCCCTTTTGGTGGCAAGCAATGCCAGCTCATCTTCTTTCTGTGCCGTGCCTCCTGCATAAAGGGCAAGGAGACCGAACTGCGGAAAGTTTTGCAACAGGTGAAGAAGTACGTCCAGAAATCCCCCTGCGCCTTAGTGGGAATCATTATGGAACCCAAGAGAGGGGAGGCCGAGGAAGCCCGTGCCCACCTGCTTCGACTGTTGCGGGGCATCTTCCCAAAGGCTTCACCACAGAAACGGGGCAAACAGCCGGCTGTCAAAGGAAATCAGGATCAGGCAGGACCATTGGAATTGGAAGATGTGGAGATAGAAGCAGAGGTCTATGTACCAGGTTATCCCCGGGGTAACTTGGCCATCATGAAGGCAGCATGTCGTGCTTCGGAAGCCCTGAGCAGAGGTGGGAGACTAGACTAGATTAAGAATGGGCTACTTTTTTTCTCAGTGGGTGGGTACGGGCATGCTTTTATTTTTGGTCTCCTAATGCGGGGGTCCCTAACCCCTGGTCCATGAACCGGCACCGGTCTGTGACATTGTTGTGACCCACCAGCAGCCACAACAGAGCTTGTAGCAGATTCAGACAGTGAGGAGGTTGGGGAGGCACATGGGCCAGTCCTGGAGTCTGGGGAAGGCTCTGATGATCTCTGTGTCAGAGGCAGAGAGGGGGCCAGGGCCGTATGCCAGTTATCGGCTGCCTTCAGAGGCAGACATCATTGAGGCAGATGAACAGCTGGAGCCTGTGCCCAGTGTGCGCATGCGCAGAGTTGCCAGAAGACAGGAACAACTAAAGAACAGGGGTCAACTTGGGAGTAAGGCCACATGTGGATGATGAATGGCCCCTCCCAAAATAAAAGAGGAGCAAAAGGGGAGTGGAGTTTACAGGAGACAATTCGTTGCATTAATTGGTTCCTGACTCTCCGAGACTCCTTGCCAGGTTTTGCAGATATCAGCCTGGCAGCTCCCTATGTCAGATAAGGTCTGTGACTGTAAATCTTCCTTTGAAAGGCTTTGCCAGCTGTGAATGAGCACAATTTGCAGCAAATTAATAAAAGGGTTTTTTGCCGGGACAAGGAGTTTGTCTCATGCTCTTGGGAAACCTCGGTCAGAACAGGCATGCCAGAAACCAGGCCGTGCAAACAAGTGAAGCCACATATAAATAAATAAATAAATAAATAAATACTACCTCCTGCCAATTACCTCTCTCAGACCAATTAGATCGCACAGGTTAGGTCTCCTCCGGATTCCATCTGCCAGCCAATGTCAGCTGGCAACTCCCCAGGGGAGAGCCTTCTCTGTTGCAGCTCCGGCCCTCTGGAACGAGTTCCCTGTTGAGATCCGGACCCTTACTACCCTCCCGGCCTTCCGCAAAGCCACCAAGTCCTGGCTGTTCCAGCAGGCTGGGGGGGGGGGGGGGGTGAGAAGCATTTACCTCCACGGAAATTGTGAATGTTGGTTTTGTTTTTAATATGTTGTCTTTGTCTCGTTTTCCCCCTTTCCCTTGTCTTTTGTGAGCCGCCCGGAGTCCTCCGGGAGTGGGCGGCATACATGACAAATAAATAAATAAATAAATAAATCTGCAGGATGCAGGCAGCACACGAAACCACGCCCCCTCCTATCCGCAAAAAACCTCTCTCCACGGAACCGGTCCTTGGTGCCCAAAAGGTTGGAGGCCGCTGTCCTAGTGCTTCAAGAGATAGGACAGTAACACCTTGATGTCCGTAGAAGAGGCAGAGGAGCTTGTATTTTTGTCTCCTCGCTTTAAATTAAGTCTGTCTATCAGCATTCTAACTCTACTTGTTGCTATTTTTAAAGTATGCATAATTTTCGGTGGTTAGCCACAAAGTATGAATGATGTGATCTGGGATGGTCCCGGGAAACCACAGCGATCCATGGCCATAGCATATGCAGCAAGGGGGAATCTTAACTGGCATCTCAGCTGTATGAGGCCTGGCAAGAATTGTTTGCAGTCTTTTAGTTTGGAAACGCTGTTAACAGCTTTGGCGGCTCTTTTGGACTAAGAGTAATAGGATAAGACATAATGCAGTTTCTTTGTTTTGTCCTAGCAAGGTATGTGAATCCAGCATATGCAGCTTGTAAAATCTGATCTATGCTTTCATCTTATATGTGAACCAAACTGATAAGTCTTGTCCAACAAACCCTACCCTGTTTCTCCGAAAATAAGACCTCCCTGTACAATAAGACCAACCAGGCTTTTGAGTGCACGCGCTAAAATAAGCTCTCCCCAGTAAATATTGCAACACAGCAGCAGGCATGAGGTGACCACACTCGCTGCCTCCTGCACCTCAAAAATAATAAGACCTTCCCAAATGCTTATTTGGGGGGGGGGGGTCAAAAGAAAATAAGATCCTGTCTTATTTTCGGGGAAACACGGTAGTGCGATACGAACTATATTTGTGTATGCATATGTGTGCACTTAAAAAGTGACATTGCTGATCCTTAGGGTTGCACAGATGAACTTGTAAACATCTTGGTGGTGTTTATTCAAAATCTCCAAAATCAGAAAAAGTTTGGAAGGATTTTCAGCAGGTGTACTCTGTGATAAGCCAAAGCCTCAGTTGATAGAAATAGATGCAATTTCCCTTCATTGGCAAAATGGATACATTGCCTAATTTGGATTAATGATTTTTTTAAAAATGGCAAAAAGGTCCAAGCAACATCTGATCTCTGAGGCCATTATCAACCTTTATTGCAAACAATAAAGGGATAATTGGGTCTCTTGTGTATGTGTATTGTATGTATATGACACACCAGCAAGCTCAAGTTAGGTATTTTCTGAATTTTTAACATACTCAGCCCCAAAAGGTTCACCATCAGTGGTCTAGTTTTTGTCCTCCTGCTTTTCCAATGTGCAGTAATTGATAGGTGATTGTTGTGGCCCAGCAGGAGCCGTTGGAGCTGCCACCAGACTCCAACAGCGAGGGCCCCTATGAGTTGTCTCTGGAGGATGTGGAGGACCCTAGACAGGGTTCCGACTCCGAGCAGGGCACAGAGAGGCTGGTTGGCCACCAGGAGGCACCTGAGCCTTGGACCAGTGGGGAGGAGAGTGAGCCGGAAGCCAGTAGTGAGTTGTTCCTGGATGCACGCCATCGAAGAGCTAATAGGCGTCAGGAACAATTACGCAATTACAGGAGGTGATTGCACTCAGCTAGTGGTCATTAGGTTCCTCTCCAGACTATAAAAAGCTACTTGTGCACATGCCCCTCTTTGCAGAAGTCAACGCAGGATTGAATGTCGGAGAACTTTGTATGAGCTTGGCAGGCTGGATTGCTGCCAAGCCTTATCTGTGTTTATTGCTGCCCAAGCTTGTCTGTGCTGGGTTGCTCTCAAGGACCTGTTGTCTGTTAATTAAATGCCGTAATTTATCTCTGGCTCGGAGTGTGCTTTGGTGTGGAACGAGGGGGGTCAGAACGGGTGACTAATACCATCAAAGCAGCTGAGATTTGTTAATGTAAAAGTCACCTTGCACGGGACATGGGAGGCAAAATAAACAAACAAATAAGAGCTCTCATTAATCTGGGAACCACTGTTTCCATCGAAGCCAGATTCATTCCTACCATGGCAATTTGCATCTTTTGGCATTCAGTCTACCACACCTCCCCATTGGGACTTACATACTGTCCTGTACCCATTTCTTTAAATGCTGTCAAGTTCAACATCCATCAGCTCAATTCAGTTAACCAGAGAATTCCTGTGCAGGTTTGCCGGAGGAGGTCACTAAGGATCCCCTACTACCCGTTGCAGGTTCTTCCTGGACTGTCATCGTCATCAGAGGGATTTTGGCAACTGCGTGCATCATTGGCATGGCATCTGCTGCAGGATGGTACCTCTACCAACAAGGCATGATCCCACCTGAAATGATTCCTGCAGAACTGCTTGCTTTCCTTTGAGGTGAGCGTGCATAGTTTTTGACCTTATGGTCAAGAAAAACATGTTATAATGTTTTTAGGATGAGCTGCGGTGGCGCAGTGGTTAGAGTGCAGTACTGCAGGCTACTTCTGCTGATCACCGGCTGCCAGCAGTTTGGCAGATCGAATCTCACCAGGCTCAAGGTTGACTCAGCCTTCCATCCTTCCGAGGTGGGTAAAATGAGGACCCAGATTGTTGGGGGCAATAGGCTGACTCTGTAAGCCATTTAGAGAGGGCTGTAAAGCACTGTGAAGTGGTATATAAGTCTAAGTGCTACTGCTATAAGTCTAACCTCAATCCATTTATTTGGGTTGTCTTTGTTAACCCTTTGGGTAGTCCAGACAAGAAGCAGCCTAACAATGAATACTAGTTCTATCTTTTTTATAATGTTACATTAACAGATTCTTGCAAGTCAAATAATATTTCTTCCCTCCCTCCTTTACTTTTACTCCCTGGAACACTAGAGAAGGCTCCTTTTGAAATGCTTCCCACATCCCTTCTGTTTCTGTGGGTTCAGATACCTTTTGCATAATAGCTGCCTAATCTGTGGTTCTTTCTTCTGTCTCCAAATGTCATTCCCACATACCATTACAGTCAACGATTGTACCCTTTTCATGCAATATATATAGTTGTTGAGAATACATTCATCATATTTATGAGTTTAGTAGTGGGTTTCTTGTATGCAGAATATTACCTCAATTCGTTGCTTTTTATGTTTCTGAGACTTTAGACCATGTATATTAAATAAGGATGCAGAAAAGTGATTTGCCTCGATGTTCCAGGAGAGGAGAGACTCTGGGTAGAAAGGAACATAGTGAGATTTGTTCCCAAGAATTACAGAATAATCGAGTTGGAAGGGACCTTGGAGGTCATCTAATCCAACCCCCATGCTCAGGCATGAGACCCTTTCAGAATAATAGAATTGTAAGGGACCTATACTTTGTTAATATTGAGTTGGGGGAAAAGAATAAAGCAAAGTACTTTTTGTACTTTACTTTTTGTAAAGGTGAGAGGTTTCTGGCAAGGAAAGGTTCCTTGACCAAAACACTACTTGCAAATCCAGTAATGGTTGTCATGAAACCTTTTGAAACTATGAACCTGATCTTTCTGTGAGTATATTCCCATCTCCAGTTCAATTCACCTGTGTACTTTTCTCCTTTCTGGTATCACCTCCATGTTTGTTTGGATTGGTTTGTTTGTTTGTTTGTCTGCCTCTCAGTGTTTGGATTGGTTTGTTTGTTTGTCCGTATCCAGCCTATAACCTAGATTAGACAACAATGAACAGAACTAACGCTTCCTTGGAATTATATAGTAAGAAAGACTTAGATCTCTGGCTCATCAGCATCTGATACATCACCACCACCCCATCTTCAAGCTTCTAATGATTTCCTCCAGTGCTTTTCTTTTATGTTAATATACATAGGTTAAATATTAGATACCACAGGTAGCAAAGGTAGAACTCTTGAGGATCATTATAGATTAATATTCTAGATGTAAAAAACAATAGATCCCCTGCATGATCTTCTGGACACAGCTTGAATAGAAGGACTGGAGCCACTATGAAGCAGTGTCCTCCAAGCCCTTTCCCACTACTTATTTCGAGACGTTGGAAAAAATAATGTTGGATTCGAAGCAAAAATCATGCTTGCATTTTTAATCAGTGTTCAAATGGTGCAATATACCAGCATTTTGACATATTCCATAAATCTAAAACCAGTATCTATTGCTCAATGCAAGTCTTTTTTTTAAAAAAAAAAACAGTTGTCCTAGTTTTAAATGAGGCAGAAATACCTGTACATTGTCAGACATCCCTCCTGTCTTTGCTGAAAACAATTAAATAAAAAAAAAACCCGAATATCTAAGAGCTCTTATTAATAATACTTATTAGGGGAAAAAAGATTTAGATAGATTACAATGTAAGAATTTCAGAAACTAGTGTATCCTTCTTTCAGCTGAGACTCCTTTATATAGAGCGGATTTTTTTTTTATTTTTTTTTTTGAGAGGGGTTATCTTTGACATGCCTAATCCCTGTAGTTTTTTTGGCAAGGTCTCAGTAGTGGTTTGCCATTGTCTCCTTTCTGGGGCTGAGAGAGTGACTGGCCCAGAGTCACCCAGCTGTTTTTTGTGCCTAAGGCAGGACAGGAACTGGCAGTCTCCCACTTTCTAAACAGATTCCTTGACAACTACTACACCAAATATAGACAATGTAGAAAAGTAGGATTCTCTCTGTTTCTGTTCATACTTTCTATACAGAGGGTGGAAGCTTGCCTCTTTTAAAACAAAGTTTGTATCAGTTCACTGTTCTGATACCTCATTCCTCTCAGTGTGAGAAGTAATTCTAACAAATGACTTTATTAGGAAGATTTTTTTCCCCAAATCTGCTATTGGTCTATGAAAGTGCTTCAAATGAACCATGACTAGTTGGTCCCATTTGAAAATTTGGGATAATATGGGCCTATTATATTGCTGTTAACATTACTGGGGTTATTATTGAAAAATGGAAACAAAAATATTTTTACAACATGCCAATTGCATATATTCTCTTAGTGTTCGCAAGAAAACTGTTGAAATTTTAATGAATAACTGGCATTTTTGGACCTAGGAAATATTTTGCAATGTAGGATACACACTTTGAAGTCTAAGTGAATTAATGATGAAGTACATCAATGTGGTTTTGGCTAATGCTTTTGTTATATTTGGGAAAACATGATGCTGTTGTTTCTTTGTTTTCCTTCAGATCCTGAATTCATCTGGATTCTAAGCTGTCCTGCAAAAATAAAACAACAGCATGTCACACTGTGTGTGTAAATATCAGTTGTTTTATTACTCTTTAACTGGGAAGTTTATCCTATTAGTCCCCAAAGACTCCTAAAAACTGTTATTACATTGATGAAAGAAATGTCCTTCTGGGTTCGGCTCCAAGTGGGGAAAAAGACACTGGAGACATGGAGGCTGCTTGGAAAGATGGTTTATTGGTGGCTTGAGTCCTGAACAGAAAAGGTGATCACATGCTTCAATGTTGGTGGAGAATAGAGAAGGGCCGACTGAGATGCTGAGTCCCTGGTTTTATCCCCCTCTGACCTTTGATCTTCATCTTGTATTCTGACTGATTGTTAGATTCCCATGGGACCATGCAGGGGCAACTCTCTAGGCTGCGTTTTGAATCCAGGTTTGGTTGAGTTCTTAGATGCCATGTGGGGAGTTGGGTAAAGGGTCAATATTATCATGCCTTAATCCCATCCCCCTGGAGCTGAAGGGGAGAAACTCTTATTATGTAAGTGGACTAGCTTGGCCTTCTTAATGGCCCATTGACCAAGTGGGGATGGGCAGGAAACTACAGGCAGCTATTCTGTCTTTTAAAACATGTTTCTTCCTTTTCACATCCAGAGAAATATTCTGCCTTTTCAATATTTCCTAGGATATTTCATTTTTCTGAGAGAGGGCTGGGTGATAACTTCCTACAACATATTACGGGATTAGGATTAGAAATTTTGAAAATAATTTTGGAAGAACTGATTGTGCTTTGAATATTACTCACAGTCAAGCACAACACTATTTAAAGCAACTTGATTTATTTATTTATTTTGCATTTTCTTCTGAGTACCCGTCTATCTCTGAGGAAGCCTGGCCAACTTTAGATATTCTGGTGCTGAAGTGATGTTTGCCCGCCTATCCCAGCACAAGATCTCCCACGACACAATCTGGAGTAGTGGTGAAGGAGCCTTGGAAGGACCCTGTTAGGGTCAGTGATCTGTTGGGCTCAGTTGGCTCATCAGATTTGCTGTGAAAACTGCTCCCTTTTGTCTGATTGGTGGGCTCTATGAGTATTATGCATTATTATTTGGGGTGCAAAGGTGGCTAGAACTCCAGCCTCTGCAATACTTTATTTTCTGCGTTTTAAAGCAGGGGTCCCCAACTCTGTGGCCCATGGCCTGTTGGCCACGGGCCCTGTGAGGTGGCTGGCACTTGTGCACCCAACCCCACTCACACTAGCATCACCGCATACACCTAAAGACACCTGCCCTTTCCCTCCTCTGGCTCATCAACTCAGAAAGGTTGGGGAACTCGTTTAAAGGGACCACAACAGAATGGTAGTTACAGCCTTTGAAACACGAGATGCAACCACAGGCACCAAAGCCTTTCTTGAATTTTGGCTCTTCGATGACATTAATTGGACGTTCTGTACACTTTTTTCTGGTGTGTATAGATACATACTTGTAAGCCGCTAAGAATCAGGTAGATTGGTGTGGGAAGTTATCATCCAGCCCTCTCCCAGAAAAAATGAAATATCCTAGGAAATATTGAAAAGGCAGAATGTTTCTCTGGATGTGAAAAGAAGCATGTTTTAAAAGACAGAATAGTTGCCTGTAGCTTCCTGCCTACCCCCACTTTGTCAATAGGCCCATTAAGACTAGCGAGGCTAGCCCACTTTACATAATAAAGACTTCAGCAGCAGCTACAGAAAGACATGATAATATTGGCCTTTTACTCAGGTCTCCACATGGCATCTGAGAACTCATACCTGGATTCAAAACAGCCTAGAGAGTAGCCCCCTGCATGGCACCATGGGAGTCTGACAACCAATCAGAATACATTTCTTACACAGGAACAGGAAACAGAGAGGTGGGACTAAAGAGGGTATAAAAAGCCTAGCAAGCCCCTTCTTCAGCCCTTCTTCTCTTCTTCTCCACCTACATTGAAACATGTGATCACCTTTTCTGTACAGGGCTCAAGCCATGTGGCCCTGTCCAACAATAAACCATCTTTCCAAGCAGCCTCCATGTCTCCAGTGTCTTCTTCCCCACTTGGAGCTGAACCCAGAAGGACATTTCTTTCAACATTGGGATGGGATTAAAATGAAACATGTACGTAAATCTAAAGGCTCTTATCTAAAGGCTGCAGCTGGACTGCACAAATCTGCCTCAAGTTATCAGTGAAGAAAAGGCAGAAGACTCCAAACTTTTAATTGTTTTACCTTATTTCTTTACATTTCTATGCTGCCCGTTGCACTGATAACAGTGATTTTGGGTGACTCACAATATAATAAAAATTTTTTAAGTGTTTTTAAAAACCCAGTTAAAATTAGATAATTGAACAGAGAAATTAAAAATTAAAAACCAAGATGATAGGGCTCCTGTGCGTGGGGATGAGAATCTTCTGATTATTCAGCAAAACTCAATATAGTATGCCCCCTGACTTTTGCTGCCATCTAATGGTCAGCACATTGGTATTGCTATTCCTTTGGCAAAGTAAGTTAAAATTGTTAAAAATGAAGTGTCTAGAAGTGAGTCATATGATGGCTTTTTGTGACCTGACAAGCAAAGTCAATGAGGAAACCAGATTCATTTAACTGTGTTACTAATTTAACAGCTGAAGTAATTCACTTAACGAATGTGGCAAGGAAAGTCTTAAAATGGGGCAAAACTCACTTAAATTTGTCACTTAACAGCATAAATTTTGGGTTCAACAATGGTTGTAAGTAGAGGACTTCCTGTGCAAGCACTGTCTCAATACACATTCTGTATGGCAATTGATGGCAGCTTTTGCTGGGAAAAGAAGGTGGGTAGAACTGGAATTTTACTTCAGGGAATCACCAAGAGCTAATTGTACAGGGTGGTATGAGCTGTGTGGACAATAGCATACAAATATTTCTCCTCTTATGACTACAAGTAGATTTTCAGTTGCTAAGTCATGAAGTTGGTAAATGAGCTATCATGTGACAATTTACAACCATTTTTACGGTGGTCATTAAGCAAATCATCATGGTTATTAAGCAAATCTGGCTTTCCCAAATGACTTTGCTTGTTAGAAGCCATTTGAGGTCGCTAATTGTAGCCACATGACTGCAAGATTACTGTAACTGTCATAAATGTGAGCTAGTTGACAAATCCCCAAATTATAATCATTTGACTTCAGGAATGGTGTAACAGTTGTAACTTCAAGGACAGATTGTACGTCACTTTTTCCAAGTCAGGCAGCATACAAATATGATGATGATTATCATGATGGTAATGAACACACAGTCTTCAGTTTGCTGGTTTTCTCCATTTCTCTATGCATATTTAAACTTTTATCATTGGCTTCTTTGGAAGAAAATCAGCAAAAATAGCTTTTAATACTAAAATGTGTTTTCATTGTTTCAGTGTGTGGGTGGTTTTATTTTGATCATGCAAGTTAAGACTTATGGTTCTTTTATAAGCTATTCAAGGCTCTTCAAGTGAAAACATGTGCCATATAAAATAAATATATCTATAAGTAAATTGTTATTGTGAGCTATGCAGATAGATCAGGACATATACTATATATAAATAAATAAATAAATGGGATGTATTTAATTGCTCTATCTATTGTTTTCAAGCTGGGGTAAAGAGGTCACTGGTGGTGTCTGAGATTACTGTAAAAATGCATTTAAAAAGGACTGCTGCATACATCAGAGAAAATTAAATGTCTGAAGAATTTGGCCCTCCTACTTAAAACCTTGTAAAATTTAACAACCGGAAAACAGATTTGCTTGTATTCATATTTTTTAAAATATATTTCGAATGTTCAGGTTGTTCTATTTTTATCAGGAAATTTATGTCCATTACCTTTGAATGATGTGCATTACCTTTGCATTACCTTTTCCCCCGGATAAATTAGGTTGCTGTGGCATGTTTTTGTCACCTGATGTGACCCCAAAATATCTATGATTTTAGCACAGTCCCCAATTTGTGGGGCAGATACCATTGGAATTTTGAAAGCATGTTTCAAACATTTGTACTAAACAGCTTTCATCGTTGTTGTTGTTGTTTTGACCGGAGCATGGCTTTAGACAACTATAGGATTAAATACTTGCAAAGCCTGCTGTCCTTTGCTAAAAAAAATGAAATATAAAATAGTGTTTCTCAACCTTAGCAACCTTTAAGATGTTTGGACTTCAACTCCCGGAATTCCCCAGTCAGTATGGTTGGCTGGGAATTGAAGTCCACATACCTTAAGTTGCCAAAGTTGAGAAACACTGGTATCAGAGATAAAGCAGGGTTGCTAGTGGATGCCACAAATGTGGCAAAGCCACAGGTTCATATTAAGGTTCACTATTGTACTGTAATGCAGCTACCCAGTTATTTTGTATTTTTACAATTGACAATTAGGCTAAAATCCAGGGAGCAAAAAATAAAAGAATACCCGTAACAAGAGTGGGAAGGGACCTTGGAAGGCCTTCTTAGACCAACCCCCTGCTCAAAGAAACCCTATAACCGGGATGGCGAATCTATGGCACGTGTGCCACAGGTGGCACACAGAGCCATTTGTCAGGCACACAAGGCATTGCCCTGTCAGCTGGCCTTTAGCCTTTTTTAAAGCCATTTTTCGCCCTCCCCAGCTCCAGAGGCTTTATAGGAGCCTGGGGAGGGCGAAAAAAGCCTCCCCATCCAAGGCCCTCCGGAGGCTTCAGGAGCTTCTCTGAAGCCTCCACAGCGCAAAAAAACAGCCCTATGGGCAAAGTGGAAGTTCAGGCTTCTGGTTTGCTCGTAGGGTCGGTTAAGCCCTCCGAAGCTTCAGGGACCTTCAAAACTAAAGGACCCCACGAGCAAACTGGAAGTCACTTCCCGGTTTGCTCGTGGGGCGGTTTAAGCCCTCCAGAGGCTTCAGGGAAAATCCCTGAAGGTCCCTTCTTTTTTGGAAGGTCCCTGAAGCCTCCGGAGGGCTTAAACCGACCCTATGAACAAACTGGAAGTGACTTCCGATTTGTTCGTAGGGTCCTTTTTAATCCTCCAGAAGGCCTCCCGGGGGGGGGGGGGAGCTGTTTTTGCCCTCCCCAGGCTCCAGAGGCTTTATAGGAGCCTGGGGAGGGCGAAAGGCCTCCCCACCAGAGGCCCTCCCAGAGGCTTCAGGAGCTTCCCTGAAGCCTCCGGAGTGCAAAAACCAGCCCTATGGCAAACTGGAAGTTCAGGCTTCTGGTTTGCTCGTAGGTGGTGTTTTAAGCCCTCGGAGGCTTCAGGGACCTTCAGAGGACTAAAAAGGACCCCACAAGCGGGGAAGAAGGCGGGGCTTAGCAGTGAGAAGATGGAGTTTCAGGCTACTCCTGAAATTCCTCTATACCGAAGGATTTTTGGACGGGTTCTTTGAACCCTAGCTGTCCTGGAGAAGACAGTGAAGGTGGGGAGAGACCCAGGACCTCAGAGATACCCGCAAATCTCTGGGGGGGGGGGTATTAGCTCCTCGTGCCAATTCCTTTCTGGATTAGCTGCGTGCTAACTGAAACTGCAGGTTGCCCCTAAGAATGCTAGAAGTGATGTCATCTGGTAAGCTGATTTTATTATCCAAGAGAGACTGTTCGCGTTAAAAACTTAAGATAACTGAAACCAAAGAACAGGGAAATTTAGCAGCGAATTGGCCTTTTCTAATGGATTTATGGCTGGTGGTTACTTTACTTCTTAAATGCTTCAAGAAACTCCTTGACACCCTCCCCCCTCTGAATCTCCTTAAGTGGATCGTAAAATTTATTTTCTACTAATTAGCCCGTCACGATTCGACACTTTTATTACTTTACTACTCGGCTTGTTTACAATCACAGCCTGCGAGAGACTAAGAAGTCGTGGAAAAAAAAAAGAGTTGCAATTTTTAACTGCGACACACATCATGGCGTCCCAAAATACCTCTAAGATTTCATTTCAGAGACTTTTTTCCGCATGTAGAGGACTCTTTGATTCTTATCAAAGACTGGAAAGAAAATTGGATCATCTGATTCTAAAATATGAAGCAAAAACTGAGATTGTTGAATGTTTAAATGCTCCTGAAATACAAACGGAAAATGGAGAAATGGTGTCTGGTCTATCTCAGAGGAAGAAAGGAGGGGGGAAGCTATAAGAAGACGCATTTAAAAGACAGAGTGCAGGAGGAATGGAAAATCCAACCCTTGAGAATTAAAGTTAATTTGGAAAATTTTACAAGCCCAGACAACATTATTATTATTTCGTCACTAACATTCAGAGTCCAAAGGTGCCAAAATATCTTTGTCTGGATTTGATTATGAAAACATTTGGTAAATTTATCCAACGCGTGGCAATTGGCTGGAGAGGATCTTGCTATTGGAGAGACACTGGCTGATAGATGGAATGGATAGTAATATTACAATTGGAACTGGCTGATAGAATGAAGAACACAATTGAAAACTAGTTAAACCTAATTGCTTTTTCTGTAACAGATATAGTTGACTAATAATTGATATTGATAGTAATGTATATAATGTGGAGCTGATATGATAACTAACAATTGGAAGATTATACATAAAGAGTATTAACTACAATAATTATCACTATTAAAAACTAAATAAAATACATACAATCAAATGTTAATCAATACTGGGAAAATGTTATGATATATGATATAATTAAATATTATGGATGTCCAGCTAAAATAGGATATGAGGATTTGATGATAATAGAGGATTTTATAAATAAGTAAATGAATTGTTAGCATGTGTTATGGATTAATTATGTAATGTATAGCTAAGGATGAAGGATGTTTAAATAACCATAGGTAATTAAAACTGGAGGTATAATGATGTTGATATGGTAAATATTCGAGTTAAGATATTTGAATTAATATGAGTTAATGGAAGAGAAGCACCAAAGCATGTTGTAACCAGTTGATATACTTCTTTTTTTTTCTCATGATAGATACCTGTGTTTTGTTTTGTTTTCCTGCCTTGTCTTGTCGTTTTTGTCTTTTTTTGTATTATTTTTATTTTTTATTCTTTATTTTAATTTTTATCTTTTATCGGTCCTTTTTTTTTTCTTTTTTCTCTTTTTTTGATTTTTTCCTCTCCCACCGGTGTGGGCAGGGATTGTTCAAGATTATTACTTTCATCAATATTGCTAAATAATAATAACAGTTAAATGAAAATGGATATATAATAATGCCTTAGTTAATATGAGTTATGTTGGTTGACTGTGGAGGAGATGTACCAAAACTTATCTGTAATTGATTGATATATTTTTTACAGATGTAAAGAAAGATGTGTACCTGTTTTAAACTAAAATTAAAAAACATTTATTAAAAAAAAAAAAAAGGACCCCACAAGCAAACCGGAAGTCACTTCCGGTTTGCTCGTAGGGGAAGTTTAAGCTCTCCAGATGCTTCAGGGAAGGTCTCTTCTTTTTTGGAAGGTCCCTGAAGCCTCCAGAGGGCTTAAACCAACCATACGAGCAAACTGGAAGTGACTTCTGGTTTGTTCGTAGGGTCCTTTTTAGTCCTCCGGAGGGCCTCCGAGGGTGGGGGGGAGACTGTTTTCGCCTTCCCTAGGCTCCTATAAAGCCTCTGAAACCTGGGGAGGGCGAAAAAAGGATGCAAGAAATGGGGGGAGTGCCTCTCATGCGTGCATGCGCACTGGGGGGTGTCGCGTTGCATATGGGTGCGGCACGCCCGCACACGACCCACCTGCACTCCCCCCCCATTATGGCACACAAGCCAAAAAAAGTTCGCCATTGCTGCCCTATACCAGTGATGGCGAACTTTTTTCTTATGGCATGCCAAAGTTGCGCGCGCACCCACTCAATCTCCCCACCTACCTGCACATGCGCGTGTGACCCCTCCCCAGCCTCCGGAAGCTTTCCTGAAGCCTGGGGAGGGTGAAAATGGCCTCCCCTGGCCCTCTGCAATGGTGAAAAATCAGCTGCCCGGTGCACACATGCGCACCGGAGCTGACAGCTGGCGTGTCACCAAATATGGCTCCGTGTGTCACCTGGGGCACACGTGCCATAGGTTTGCCATCACAGCCCTTTCAGACAAATGGTTGTCCAATCTCTTCTTATGGGTGGATGGACGGAGCACCAACAACGTCTGAAGGGGCCCCCTGATTGGTACCCTAAACAAAGGAGTGCTATAAAAACACATTCCAATTGGAAGCACTTTTTAAAAAAAAACTGATGGTAACAAAATTAAAATGATTATAACAATCCAGCAGGCTAAGAGTCATTGCATTCATTACACTACATCAAGCACTGAAGGAGATCAGGAATGATGAAGGCTTGGGCTACCAAAGAGACATAAGGTGGATCACCACTTCTAGATACCTGGAGGAGAGAAAGCCACATAGTCTAATCAATAAGTCTAGAGCGTGAAAATGGGACTTTTAAGGGAAATTAAGCATGAATAGATTCCCCCTCCCTTCCGCCAAAGCCTAAAAGAACCTCACCATTTGTGATGGTGGTGGAGTGAACAGTATAAGCCTATTATGCTGGCCAACTAGACTCTGGCCTGGAAAAAGGGGACCTACTCCAGATCATGTTGGGAATGGCCAGCGGGAGAAGGAGCTGGACACCGTAAAGCATGACCCAGGGATGGCCATGGCTAATCTATGGAGTGACCGTGGTTGGGATATGACTGAACGGCTGACCACGATGAAGTTCTGAGGCTCAGATTCTGCGAATACTCTTTATGTTTTAATTAACATTTGGGATCTGGGCTTCAACCAATGGAAACAAGCCAAACTCAGTTTGGATCGAAGAATCCACCCCTTCCAGAGCGCGGAAAACAATACAGGTAATCCGATGCATTCATTCCCCATGATTCCTCGGGGATACTTCTAAGGGCTCTGCTCCTTTAAGGCGAGGCTGCGTTTCAGCCGTCCAGACAAAAGCCTTCGGAGAGCGCTTCTCCCCCTCCCTCTCCCTCTCGCCAATTCCCGGACGAAGCGATAAGCTCCTATTGGCCGAGGAAGCGGGACATAATAACGGCGACCAAAAATGGCGGCGGGACGGCCGCGCTCCTTTCTTGCGCTTACATAACGCGACCTTTTCTATTTTCTTGCCCCCAGCGCGCGCGCGCGTGGCGCAACCTAACCTTAAAAATAAATTAAAAAAAGATCGCTTGTTTGAGCGTCGCCCGCTCTAGCCAATGAAGTGGCGCGCTGTTCAGCAATCCACCAATCCCCGCTCGCGGGAGGAGACAGGGACCGGGGAGGAGGGGGGGGGAGTGGGCCGTGTTAAAAAAGAAACATACATAGATCGGAGGTGGAGGGGTTTTTTGATTTGCGCGCGCACAGAGAGCGTGAAGAAGGGAGGGGGGCGAGCGACAGAGGCTGAGGGGGCTTGCCGGCTTCGCCCTCCCGCGCGGAAGCAAGGAGGGGATTCTCCCGCCATTTTTCCAGCGCTTGCTCCCTTCTGGACCCGACTTCTTCCTCGCCTCGGTGATGGCGCCGCTGCTGGGCCGCAAGCCTTTCCCTCTGGCAAAGCCGCTGCCGCCGGGGGAGCCGCCGGGAGAGCGCTTCGTCATTGCCCACACGCAGGAGGCCTTCCGCTCCACCGAGTATCCGATTTGGACGATGGCGAGGCGGCGGGAGGGAGGGGGGACTTTTTGTTTTTCAGTCACGGTGCCGTGTGGGGGATGGGGATGGGTGAGAGGCAGCGAAGGAGTTGCTCTCTTTTTCTTCTCTTGTCCTGGCGACTTAAAATCGGATCGGAAACGTAGGACGGCCGAAGGCCTTGGTTTGCTTTCTTGACTCTCTTTGTTCCCTTTTTCTCTTTTATTTCCCCCCCACCCCACTTCTCGGCATCTTTTTCTTCTCGGACGCAAGATGGAGCAGGGCAGGACGACGTCGCTCCCTAGGCTGAGAGTGCAGCGGGGCCGGCAGAGGAAGTTATCTGTGGATGTCAGTAACTGTCGGGATTGGGAAGAAAGAGAGGAGGAGGGTGGGATCTTTTTTTTTTTTTTTTTGTCTGAAAAGGTTCTAAGTTATTCTCCTTAGCTGCGTAAGTTTGGACTGGATGCTTTGCCTGTTGGGGAGCAGTTAACTTCCGAAGGCAAGCTTGAGAGGGCGTGGATAGCAGAGGAAGATTTTCACTTTCGGGTAAAGCTTGTAGTCTCTGAAGGCATTTGGGCTGTCCCAGGCAGGAAACAATTAGGTAGGCGTCTTGATCTGAAGCAGGGCAAGGACTGTTTTGTAGGTGCCTCCTAAATGGTTGCTAAAAGTAGAATGTTACTCTTCACAAGATCTGTTTCTGAATCATACAAGTAAAAGACTCAAGTCAGCAAAAGTTCATCATCCTTTGCCTCTCTTAACAACTTTCTAATGTGTTAACATTAAATTATCAACTGGCTCAAATAGAACAGAAACTTTTACTATGTATACAAGTAGTCCTCGACTTACAGCAGTTTGTTTAGTGACTGTTCAAAGTTACAACAGCACTGAAAAAAGTGACTTATGACCGCTTTTCACGCTTACGACTATTACAGCATCTCCATGATCATGCGATCAACATTCAGATGCTTGGCAACTGATTCATATTTATGACCATTGCTTGCAGTCTGAGGTCACATGATCAGTTTTTGCTATATTCTGAAAGCAAAGTCGAGGGGAAGCCAGATTCCCTTAAACACTGGGTTGCTAACTTATCACTGCAGTGTATCAACAACTGAGGCAAAAAGGTCGTAAAATAGGGCAAAACTCACTTAACAAATGTCTTAACAAAAATTTTGGGCTCAATTATTGTAGTAAGTCGAGGGCTATCTGTGTCACCAACTTGTCTTACTTGAGGGCTTACCAGAAAATTATCTTTACATAATTAAAACCTAGAATTTGCTTGATTGAAAGACACTTCAAGAATGTTTATAGGAGTTGTTAATATTTTGTGATGAGTTAGTGCATAAATTAACTTACCATCACAGCAGACATTGATGTCTCTGTCCTTAATGGCTCTACACAGCAAATTAACCCGGATGATAAAATAATACGTCTTGCATCCAAAGGTTTGCATTTCTATATTTTAGAAGTTCTGGATAAAGGAAGGTCAGTACTGCTTTCATATGCCCTGTTCACTGTAGCATGTGATTAAAGATTAAACAGAAGTTTGTTTACAACTAAATGAAGTGGTAATAGTATAGTATGTTTTCTAAGCAGTTATATATGGCCACTTCAGCTGTCAGTATAACTTTACCATATTTCTGATACCTAAGGAAGTTTTGGTGATGTTCCAATATATTTTTCAACACTGTATGTAGTCAAGAAACCTGGCTGAAGGAGAATGAGCCAGCCAAGAGCTAGACTTTACATAGCCCAGTTTACAAAGTTTGTAAAGAGTTTGTTTATAGTGTTTGTTTACAGAATCTTGACTTGTCTGATGAATAAGAACATATTTTATTTCTTAGTTTTCTTATTTCTAAGTTTTTTTGCAATGACTGTTCATGCTTTTAAAATAGATTTACCCTGAATATCTAAGACTTTTAACAGTTAGACAGTTTGCATCACAGCACACCATTTAGGAACTTTTCTGGAGTAAAAATTGATTAGCATGCAAGCAAGCATTTTAATATTCTGTTCAATATTCTGTGATTCAGGTTGATAGTACTTTTGGTATTTCCCTAATTTTGTATATGGTAGACCGAAGATGTTCATGGTCTGTAAGCAAGCAACATTGTCAAGGAGGTGGGCTGTACTTGAAATATATTTTATTAGGTCTAGTGGATACCAGTTTCTTTCCTTATATAATTTATCTCAGGCTGCTTTATTTTCAGGACAGACTGCTAATATTTCTGTGCAAATAAATTTATATTTTATCTTTTAAAAATCTCAATGAGATTAATTACATTTAGTGTCCTTAAAGGTGCAATGCTTTGTTGTTCCCCTTCAGCGTTTCTTCTTTGTCTTGTACCCAAGAGAGCCCCTTCCTCTTAACAAAACCTTTTCTCCCTCTACCCCATCTGTCAGAACAGCCTTGGCTCATTTCTGATCACCAGGCATTTTTGAAAACGAATCTACTTATATTGTGATAGATACTTTACCTTTAGAGATTCAGGGGTAGAGGAAATGGACTCACATAATTTATTGGATTTTCTGTTTGCAATCTAGTTAATATAAATAGATATTACATGGTATTGGAAACAAAACAGATGCTACTTTGAAATATGTTTAAATTATATCTGCCTGAAAAAGACAGAAAGTAAGCTTGGGAACAAGAGAAACCTTTTGACATTTGAGTTCACAATTTACCACAATCCAGTTTAGGATAATTAGTTCTGTTATGTCCTCAATTGCAACTGTCCAAAATTTAATTACTGGTAGGTGTCAGGATTTACTCCTGATGACTATATCGTGTTTTTGGACTATAAGACGCAGCGGTGTATAAGACGCACCATGATTTTGAAGAGGTAAATAAGAAAAAAAAAGTTTTTGTCCTCTCTGGCCCCCAGGAGCACTCTGCAGGCTTCAGCATGGCTGGGGGAAGGGGAAAATACCCCCGTTTTTACCAAAACGGGCATTTTTCCGTTTCCCCAGCCTTGCTGAAGTCTGCAGAGTGCGTATGGGGGAAGGCAAAAATGTCCACATTTTGGTGAAAAGGCCCATTTTTCACAAAAAAATGGGATTTAGGGGCGGGGCTTCGGGAGGCCAAAAATATATGCATTTGGTGTATAAAACGCACCAACATATCCATGCTCTTTTAGGGATGGAAGAGGTGCATCTTATACTCCAAAAAACACGGTATATGCAAAAGATGATAGTATTTCGTCATTTAGAAATTTCATTGGAATCATGTTAACTGTCAGCAATCTTTGTCATTAAACAAAGAACCAGTGCACAAATAAGGTTCTCCTAGACTTGATGCTCTGGTTTGAAGAGCAAATAGCAATAGCACTTAGAGTTATATACCACTTCTAAGTGCTGTACAGCCCTCTTTAAGCAGTAGCAACCATAGGCAGACGGGCTTTTGCACACTCGTAGATTAGGAAAAAGTGGCATCCTTTTTTGAATTAAAAGAACCTGTTCATGGTCAGTCATGTCTTGATCACTCCCAAGTGAAATATTGCAACAGACTATATGGAGCTGCCTTTGAAGAGCATTCAGAAGTGTCAGAGGTATTAGCAACTCTGGGTATACCTCAGTACAACCGTGTTACTTCCAGTACTGATTGTTAACTATAAAGCCATTCATGGCACAGGGCTGAGTTATTTCTAAAACATTCTCTATGTCAGCGTCAAGAAAATTCAGAAGTCTAGTAATCAAAAGTTGATTGAAAGTGGATGTTTTGAAACCACAGTAAAAGACAGCTTCTGTCTACAATCTCTTTTTGAATCTCCATGCTTTTGGTGTGGAGCAGTGCATAACTATGAAAATGGTTGAAGTATATGTGACAGAAGAGTGATGTGTGTGGTGTTAATTTGATACACCATAGATCAGAGGTGTCAAACTTGCAGCCTGCGGGCCGGATGCATCACACACTGACCACGCCCATCCCTGGTTTAGCGAAGGGCGGGGAGTTGTGATACAATTTTGAACAAATACAGAAAAACATACTTACTTTTGGAGAGTTGATTAATTACCCATTTTTTTTATTGTAAGTCTTTAAGAATAGTTTTTAAAAAGCTAAATAATACATAAATATTTGAAGGAAAGAAAACCTGTAAACCTTTTAAATTTTTGAGCTTTTATGCTCTTTTTCACACTGAGTCAGTTTTAGGAAGTTGGAAGTAGAATGTATTTGTATGTTGATGGGGAATAATGCTAATGAATTCTTCCTTTTTATATTGCCACCTGGTTCCTTTTGCACAACCTTTGCAGCATCCTGTGGTCACATGATCTAAATTTGGCTGCTTGGCAACCAGCATGTACCGTATTTTTCAGAGTATAAGATGCACCAAGGTTTTGAAAGGGGAAATTTTTTTTAAAAGTAGGTAGGTAGATAGAAGGATAGAGAGGGAGGGAAAGAGAGAAAAACAGTAGGTAGGTAGGGAGAGAGAGTGTGTGTAGGTAGGTAGGGAGAGAGATAGAGAGAAATAGAAAGAGATAGAGAAATACAGTAGGTAGGTAGGTAGATGTTTCCAGGTGTATTTATCCATGTGCCAGAGAAGGAAATTGCTGACATTCTGCAGCACCTAAGACTTTGTTTCTGCTGGCACAGCACTTGATCAATGTAATTCTCATCAATCAGTTAAAGAGCTTTCCAAAAGGGAAAAAAAAGTTTTTGCACTTAGCAAACCTCCCCAAAATGGCCTGTTTTTCGTGAAAACGGGCCTTTTTTTTTTTTAACATGAATAGCCTTGGGGGAGCTTGCAGAGTCTTGGGGGGGGGGAATGAGCAGAAAATGGCCCGTTTTTTGACAAAAAAAATTGCATGCATAGCCTTATTGAGGCTTATAGAGTGCTGCTGGGGGCTAGGGGGGCAAAAAACAGCCCTTTTTTGCTCATTTCTGCCCTCCCCAGCTCCAGGAGCTCTCTGAAAGCCCCCATAAGGCTCTGCACGGCCATTTTGGTGAAGGGGCGGGGCTTCGGGGGGCAAAAATGCTGTATTTGATGTATAAGACGCACCCAGATTTTCAGCCTCTTGAGGAAAAAAGGTGCGTCTTATACTCTGAAAAATACGGTATTTATGATAGTTACAGTGTCCCAGTATCATGTGATCACCTTTTACTACCTTTTGACAAGCAAAGTCAAATCGGAAACTATTTAATAACTGCAGTGATTCACTTAACTGTAGCAAGAAAGGTGATAAAATAGGAGAAACTTAACAACTATCTTGCTTAGAGATGGAAATTTTGTGCTCAATTATGGTTATAAGCTGAGGAGAGTACCTGTACTAGCTGTCCATAGTCGCCTGTGGCCTATGAACTGTGGGTTGGACATGCCTGTTCTTAAGGGGAACAGTATCTTGCCTGGTGAACCATATTTCAAATTCATAGAATGGAAAACCTGGCTATTTGTGCCAGTTTCCTTCTTTTTTTTCCTAGCACTTGCATTCTGTAGCAAAGCATGGTAGAAGTGTTTGCTTATAGAATTGAGTAGGAAATTCAGCTAAGGTTCGATTAATCTGTTTTCTTGATAGGAATACAACTATAGTATGTATGCTGTATATTTCGATAATTTGGCTGCTGCTTAGTACATAGTAACATTTTAATTAAATTTATCCCAAACATGTAGTACTTCTCATTAAATACATGAATATTTACTGAGTTTATGTGTATAATGTAGCCATTATACTAATGTAGCCTCTAACATGGCAATAAAAATGTTGCTTCATAGTAGTCCTTTTTTCAGTTTCTTTTATGTATTAAGATTTTCTATTTCCAAATTTAAGATCATACTTTTTTTGTGATGCCCAAGTTGGAATTGCTGTGGCTTCTACTATTTAATTTCAAAGTACAGTTGGAAATATCTATTAAAATATGGTTTCAATTTTGTTCGATGGTCAACAACCATTGAAATACCTTTATGATTTAAATGACCCAATAATTAAAATCTATGAAGAAAATAAGTAATTAAAAGACAGAACCTTCTCTGGTGTGAACTGGATATGAAGCAATCTGCTAGCTTGGCTACATATACACCCCCCCCCCCCTTGCATATCAATGTTGACTCCTGCGAACTGCTTGGATTAGCCCTTATAGTTTTCTTGGCAAGATTTAGGAAGTGGTTTGCTATTGCCTGCTTCCTGAGGCTGAAAGAGAGTGATTTGCCCAAGATCACCTAGTTGGCTTTGTGCCTAAGGTTTGGACTAGAATGCAGTCCCCCAGTTTTAGCCTGATGATTTAACCAATACACTCTCAATTATATATTATTTAGTGTTCCCAAATCTTATTGCCACTGAGTAAGTGTACTTTACCTAGACAGCTTTAAATTTTTCTGTAATGCAGGGAGGAGATGAGGCAGAAAAAGTAGCTGTTCACAACTGATAATGTGGTTCCATTTTCTGAAAACCTGATCCTTTGTAATTTAAAACATCTGTGGTATCTGATTTGGGATAGTATTTATTGGTATATGGAATGTGTTTTAAAATACATTTAGAAAATATCAGTAAAATACATATTAAAATATACATGCTATTGAGGCTGTGTTTTCTCATGGCAATTAAATCCTGAGTAAGATGAACAGTACTATATTTGCAGCCCCTTTTACATTATGAAACAAAAAAATAGTACTAAGAGAATTATGCATGATGCCCAATCCAAATATTATAGTTAAATTATTCAGATGTTAAAATATTAATCATAAAACCTTAATTTGGTAACTGTTTATCATAATGTGTCAATCAGCCTATGTGTGTAAATGACAAAAAAAATACTGATTTAATCCAATAGTTTAAAAACTAAGTGCACCTTATTTTCCTGAGCTGTTGCTCCTTCAGAGAGTATGAAGCACGGCTAGAGAAATACAACCAACGAATATGGACCTGTAAAAGTACTGGGAGTAGTCAACTGACGCACAAAGAGGCCTGGGAAGAAGAACAGGAAGTTGCTGAGCTGTAAGTAGCAATGCGAATGCTTTCGCTGTTAGGGACAGAACCTAAAGAATGAAAGTGGGGGACGGACTTTTGACAAATAGTGAGCTTCCTGTGAAAATACTTGGAATGAGTCATCTCAAAAGAAGAAAAGGCTTTTCTTCAGCTACATAAGCAAGGATATCTAAACTCTAAAGAAAATATTTCTTATTGGGTATTGCCTGACTCTCAGTGATTTTTTTTTCTCCTTACATTTTGAATGTTGCAGTTCTCACTGGCCTTTCTCAAAAACTGTGGTCTAATTAAATAGCATAATTGAAAACAAATATAGATGTGCTGCATAAAAATACAGAATGTAATCCATTATATGTATAAAGTCCAAAAACGTTCTGGCAATGAATCATGCATTCATGCTAACCAGTGCATTTTTGGTATACTACAGTTGTATATTTGTTTAAGGCATTTTTCCATTGAAAATCAGGGGGAAAGTATTAGTGTGTTTGAATACAAGTCATATTGCTGGGATGTAGTAGGAATGTTGCCCCCCCCCCTCAAAAATTATATAGAAAAAAATCAAATATGGGATGGCATTATCTGTAATTTCACATATTTGCAGCTATAAAGACAGACCAGAAATTCAATACAGCAATAATTCAAAATGGTGAAGATACGTTATACTTTCTCTTCCTAGTTCCTCTAAAACAGTAACCCTGTGAGGTGGATTGTGCAATGTTCTTGGTTTCTAATCTAGTGCCTTAACCACTAGATCAAACTGGCTCTCATTGATGGTAAACAGATTTTGTTACACAATTGTGATCTGTCTATGGAGGATGGATACATATTTTACCAATGTGCAGAAATATGTATCCATCCTCCTAATTTTCCAATAGTTTGCAGTGTTCTATCCTTATATAGTCAGTGCAGAGGGCCACGCTTGCCTAATTCATTTTAGTAATATACAATTTCCTAATGTCTATTCACTCAAATTAGAGATATGCTTAAATCCTAACTAACTGCTTTTAAGTAGAGGATTAAGATAAAACTATTGAGTCAATCATATTGGTAGGCAAATGATAGTAGCAGTTTCTGGAAATTGTCTCTTGAATGTTGCAATTTCTCTAGTTGAAGTGGATTCTTTAAGTTGCTATTTTATCATAATTATCCTATATCATTTTCTATTTGTCTTTTCAGTTTGAAAGAGGAATTTCCAGTCTGGTATGAAAAACTTGTTCTGGAAATGGTTCACCATAATACAATCTCTTTAGAAAAACTGGTGGACACTTCCTGGTTGGAGATTATGACAAAATTCGCGGTTGAAGAAGAGTGTGATTTTGAGGTAAGGACCAGGTATAAATTCATCTCTCAGAAACAGTTGTCAAAATAATGATGTCACATCAAATATGATAGTTGCGTTATCCCTATCATAGCTGATTTCTGTTTTAGACATGACGGTCTCCTTTTTAAAAAAAAAATAGCGGGTATGGTGAGTTCCTAACAGGATAAGCATAGATGAACTTGTGACCAATCTTGCTCTAGAACTGTAAGCATCCTTTTGTGGCCTTTACAGTCTCTTAGAATCCTGAGGCAAACATTTTGGTATGTTTTACAGGCAGTGCATTGAAGGGTTGTTTAAACTTGCAAAAGTTTAATCCCCTTAAAATAGCCAATTTCTTCCAATCGTGATTGCTTTTCTTATTTTTCAGGGAGGGTAATGATTAGGTATTGGTTTTATAGCTCTTTCCAGCTTCACAATTATCATTTTCTGAGATATAGGGATCTCTTGATGAAGAAGAGATGTTTCACTTCATAAACCTGTGTCATTACAGGCAGGCTGCTTTGGTGACAATTGCTTTTAAACACCCATCAGACATCTGATTTTCATTGGACTTTCCTAGGAATTCATTTTTTTCCAATAAAGATGGTTAATACAGATTCAGTGTGGGGACATGACTTAGTACACTGTTTTGTGTATTGCTTGCCCATGATTTCTATGAAATCTATGAATATAATTTAGATGAAACTATGAATACATTGAAAATCAAAATACTAAAGGATTACGGATACTTCAAATGGTTTCTCTTATTATTGTATTTAACCAATCACATCACCTAAGAGGTCTGAAAGCCCCAAAGTGCAGCTATGTATAAGAAGTTTGCTGCATGCAAAGCTTGGTATTACTAAAAATAGTCTACCTTCAGACAATGTTCCCTCTAATTTTTTTTCAGTGTGAGCGGAAAAGTATAGTGTTTGAGCGGCACAGTTTCATGCCTGAGCGCCTAAGAGAGCAACAGTTTGAACTGCTGTCACGTCTGCTGGACATTAGCACAACATTCCAAGCATCAAGCGCCAATTGTGAGCAAGGTTTCAGCCTCATGAATGCCAGACATGAAAATGTGCCACTCAAACACTATACTTTTCCGCTCACACTGGGGGGAAAAGCCTCTCTGCTCAGCTTTTAAATTGTTAGACTAGGTAGAGGGAGACATGGCACCAACAGCCTGGGTCCTGGCATTTTGCAGGCAACCTGTCATCTCACATTTCTTTGGAATGCAACCCATCACATTTGAATTAGATTTTGCCAATTATCCTATTAAAAGATAATCCTATTATTCTAAAATATGACTAACTCAATATTAAAAATTGTAAATATTTAATGCTGATAAATAATAGCAGTAATTGTTATTTAGTATGACTAAAATCAGTATAATATCAATCAAAATTGACAAACACTAAAATAACAATACAAATATATAATGTGGAATATAAATGTAATAAATATACATAAATGCAATATAAATGTAATAAAATAATTTATCATGAACCTCTCCCCCTTTAAAGTAGTAAGATCAATTAAATAATCTAGCAAATTTGGACTATATGTTGTTACATTACTTAAGAATATACATACCTCAGAATCAGATACAACATCCACATTATTCCCAACTGTCAATAGAATCATATGCCATGCCAAAACTATTTTAAATAAAGATATGAAATTAATCAAGTATTGCATTTATTTTTCAAAATGAATGTACTATTTTTTATTATTTCAGTTTTGTACCCCATCTTTTCATCTCCAAGGCATTCAAAGCAGCTATCCAATTTTTTTAAAATTGAAATCTACTTAAAAACTGGTGTTAACATCACCATAATCTAATTCAAAAAGCCTGGCTAAAAAGGGAATTATCCTTTTCTAAAACCAAAGAAGAAAGAATTGCCGTAGGATTGTATTCCGTAGTATTTAATCAATGCATAGCTTTCAAGTATAATCCAAATTATATATCTAAACAACATTATAAATCATTTAAATGTCAGAAGATTCGAGCATTGTTTTTTCTGATCTCTTGGCAGAAAGGATGTGTACTGGCATTTTATGGAATTTAAAATGATTAAGTCCATGACACAAATTGCACAATAGGAAATCCAGGCCAGAATTTATTTAACTCATTGTATCACCAGGGACCAGAATTTAGCAGGCCCAGGGGAAAAAAAATAGCAATAGCAGTAGACTTATAGCAGTAGACTTATATACCGCTTCATAGGGCTTTCAGCCCTCTCTAAGCGGTTTACAGAGAGTCAGCATATTGCCCCCAACAATCTGGGTCCTCATTTTACCCACCTTGGAAGGATGGAAGGCTGAGTCAACCCTGAGCCGGTGAGATTTGAACCGCTGAACTGCTGATCTAGCAGTAGCCTGCAGTGCTGCATTTAACCACTGCGCCATCTCGGCTCTACTCTAAAACAGTAGGTAAGGCCACTTTATAGCTAAATTTGATACCATTAAAAATTAAATAGGATTAAAATCTGTGGTTTATAATTTACCCAGTTGTGCCATGCCGTCCGCCCCACTCCTTTCGCCAGCGTTAGCCCGCTGCACCAAGGGGCACGTAAGAGGGAGGGGAAAAAACAGGAGATACGGCCGCAGCTAAGCACGCAACAACCTTGGCGTCTAAGTGGGCGAGTCCACAGCATGCGCGCCCGCACGTCTGAGATAGGGCATAAAAAGGGAAGGAAAGGCAGGGAGGAGACGACCGGATCCAGCTCCGTTTGGGGCGCCGACTTGCACACAAGCGAGTCCCCTAGCGTAGGGTGGGGAAAGGCTTTGTTGAAAGGTCCGAAGCGCGGAAAATCAGGAGGTGCCACCCACATGCAGCCGCATAATAAATCGCACCAATTCCGCCCAAACTTTTTTTAAAAATGTTGTCAAGACTCCTGTTTAGCTGGAGGGGGTTTCGTTCGCGATTCCGTGGCCATTCTGCAGAGTGCAGAGACTGCAGTCTGTGTCCGGCAAACGACACTGCGCGGCAGTGGGAAACTGCTGCATGGTGTTTATTTGCCACCTTAGAGGGAACATTGCCTTCCGACATGACACTCCCACCTCTCAGTATTCATTTCACAAATTATTACTGAATGTGGGAAATAATTCTCTTCCTAGTTCCAAATTGCCTTTTTTTTCAGGTTGGAAAAGAAAAAGTACTACGTGTCAAGGTGGTAAAAATACATCCATTGGAGAAAGTAGCAGAAGATGAGGTTATTGAGAAGAAGACAGATGCAGCCTGTGACTCCCCATCCAGTGACAAAGAGAATACCAGCCAGGTTGTACAGGAAAATCAAAAGGAGCCAGCATTGAAAGAAGATGACAGCAGAAGAGAGAGTCTGAGTAAGTAATCCATGGACTGAAATGAAAGGAACCAGCTTTAAGTCTTATTTAGGAGTAAACTGCAAAATTGCATGTATGGCCAATAGATGACTGCTAAAAACAGTCTTGATCTGGAGAGAATCACTGTTTCCAAAATATATATGTTTGCTGCCTTGAGTTACTTATAAAGTAATCCAGCAGTATTACATATGTTACTTACTTCTTGCTATCAAGCATGTACTTTTTATGGTTCCGTGTGTTTATGATAAGCCACAACTTTATCTGTTTAGAATTATGCAGGAAATTTTTGAGTTTCCTTTGTGTCAGTAAAATAAAATTTGAAATGTTTGTGCTGTAGAAAAGATTTTTAAACGTACACTATCTCAAAGCTCAGTGTTAATATCACTCAAGAGCATACACAGGATACACTTTCACACCACAGTTTAATGATGTAACACAGAGTTCTCCTACCTTTCTGGCTTTGTGGACCAGGGGTGGTGGGGAGATGGTTCTGTGTGAGCAGCTGGAAAGCATTATCAGCTCCATTTGCGGGCAGGGCACGCATGCAAATGGAGCATGAGCATGCGTGCTCACCCTCTGGTCATGCAAGTGGGGATGTGTGTGCGCTTGCCCACCATTTCAGCCACCTGGTTGCAAACTAGTGGGACACAACCCAGAGGTTGGGGACTCCTGATCTAACATATTAATATACATTTACATTACATTTACAGCAGCATTAGTGAAAGTATTTTTCTAAAACACGGTGGTGCAGGCACAAACACAAAACTGTTAAAGCACAGAACTAATGTTTTTGCTTTCTTTCTTAATGGGGCAGGTGACCGGGCACGCCGATCTCCTCGGAAGCTTCCTACTTCTCTGAAAAAAGAAGAAAGGAAATGGGTTCCTCCAAAATTCTTACCACACAAATATGATATCAAGTTACAGAATGAAGACAAGGTGAGCAGATTGCTAAGTTTGCCTATTAGCCACTCCTGTCTCAACACTTTAAGAAGCAGTTAACATAACTGTCATAAACTATATTTAAATATTGTGTGTGTGTGTGTGTGTGTGTGCAGCATACACACACATACATATAGTTAATATACCTATATGATTACAAACTTTCTATTATTACAATGTATGTATCATTTAAGATAAATGTTAAACTTTCAGTGACTTACTGGGTTCTGCTCTAAACTACTACTTATTTATTGTTTCCGTACCATCAATTTAAAACCCTGTCTGAAACATTTGTTTTTATCTTTCAAGATCATTAACAATGTGCCAGCAGACAGCTTGATTCGAACAGAACGTCCACCAAACAAAGAGATTCTGCGATATTTCATTCGTCATAATGCACTTCGTGCTGGAACAGGCGAGAATGCTCCATGGGTAGTTGAAGATGAGTTGGTGAAGAAGTATTCCCTTCCCAGCAAGTTCAGTGACTTCTTGCTTGACCCACATAAAGTGAGAAATAATGCAAGATCTGTCTGAGTTGTGTGATGATGAAAAATAGGGAGTCATTTTCACATGGATATTTATTCTTAGGCCTGTATTGAAAATAAGGCAATATCAGAGTGAAATTTGCCACCTCCTGCCTTTTTCAGAAGAGAGTGCCATTGTTTATAATCAGGCGCTGAAATAATGATTCTGAAATATGTATTCATTGCCTTTTACTGGGATGCTTCCCTTGTTGATGAGCACATTTGGAATTTAAAGAATATGTTATGCCAGAATTGGTTAAGATGCGAGGGTGGGCACCTGTCCATTGTCTAATGACTCCTATACAGATACAGGCAGTCTTCGACTTAATCACAATTGGGGTTGGAATTTCCATTGCTAAGCAGTGCAATCATTAAATGAATTTATGACCTTTTTACTGAGATCGTTAAATGGATCTGGCCTCCCTCATTCACTTTGTTTGTTGGAAGCCCCCTGGGAAAGTTGTAAATAGTGATCACGTGACTCCAGAATACTGCAGCTGTTGTTGCTAAATGCCTGAATTTTCATCACATAGCTGCAGGGATACTGTGATAGTTGTAAGTGTAGGACTGGTTGCAAGTGACTTTTTTCATCACTGTTGTAACTGAACAGTCGCCAAATGAATGGTCATATCTATGACTACCTGTATACCCAACAATGAAACATAGAGAAGATAAAGTTAGCTTTGCTCAAAAAACCTTAAATTCAACATAGAGGTGGAAATTAAAGCTTCAGTTATTTTGTTGAGCTTATATTTTGAAAATTCACATCTCTGAATCATTTTTAATCTTCAAACCATTACTAAATATTCCAGTTTCCTGCACCACAAACCAAAGCGGGGAAAAGGAAAGAAAGTAAAGGAACAGCAAGCATCATTTAGATTTCTTGCCACCCATCACCTTTAGCTCACAGATATTCCTTCCATCGTTGACTTTGTATTGAATGTTAGGATATGTTTCAGAATAATGTATGTAGTAGATAACAATTACCCATTTTTCTTTTTAAGAATATGAAGTATTGATGTGTTCTGGGAATTAAAAATATTGCTGGTACCTGATATAACATTTTGAAATATGTATATTTCCCACATAATTTTGAAGTAAAAGTTTTAATGCAGGAAGGTAGGAAGCCTGAGTACATTATGTCTAATGAGAGCCATGTTTGAGGTTCTTGTGTTGCCATATTCTTGCAGGAGAGAAATCAAGCTCACAATTCAGGAATCTCAATTTTCCTCTTTCTATAGAAGTGCCCTCTTAATGATATCCTGATTCAACAGCAAACTGTCTGAATTTTGTAGCATCCTACAAGTCTTGAGCTACTGCCTGGGTGTCTTGCTGCAGAATGGACCATTCTTTTTTAGTGTTAAAAATAAGTGGGAGACCCAACTCCTTCAGCAGGATCGAATGGTCCTTCCATTCATTCTAAGCCTCAGATTGTAGAAATTTCTGAACATGTCATTTAACAATTTGTATTTAACTTTTTGTAAGAATAGAGACTAGGGCTGTACCAATGTTTCAAAGGACTTTTGATAAAACATTTCTGAAACAATTTGAACACTAGTAGATTTCTTTGCTATTGAATGTTTATAGAGAAGGTATATGGTGTAGTCAGTTAAGAGCTCTCTGTTTATTTTGTGTTTTTGGCTTATGCACATTTGGGGTAGATTATTCCTAGTGCAAGCAAAATCCATGTTCAATTTTAAATGCAGATCCTTTACATTTTGCATTGCTTTGATTCCAGTATTTGACTCTCAATCCTTCAACAAAGAGGAAGAGCACTTCATCACCTGATAGAAAACCTAAAAAGCCCAAGTTAGATGGTTCTTCTACAGGACAGGGGCTGAATCCCTCACTTTGGTGCAGTGTGCAATTAAATAAATCAATTGTGGGCTGTTCGCTGAACATTAAGAACTTCAAAACCCCGAAATTGTCTACAGAGGAGCTGGAGGAGATGATGAATATTATGGTGCCTGGAAAACTTGACCCTTTCAATAAGAAGCGGCTTGGGAAATCATTGGATCCAAAACAGAAAAATAAAAAGGTGTTGAATGGGCAAAAATCTGGAAAATCTAGATCTCCCAAAAAAGATCCCAAGATGAAAATGAAACAGATGACACTTCTAGACATGACTAAAGGTACTTCCAAAGTCCCAAGAGCACCAAGAAGCTCAGCTGGAAGTCCCAGGTCTTCCAATAAACCTCCGAAACATCTTCCACCTGCTGCACTTCACCTCATTGCTTACTATAGAGAGAACAAAGACCGTGAGGACAAGAAGAGTGCCCTTTCCTGCATAATTTCAAAAACAGCTCGGTTGCTGTCTAGTGAGGATCGTGCACGTCTTCCTGAGGAGCTGCGAGGCATAGTGCAAAAGCGTTATGAACTACTAGAGCACCGGAAAAACTGGGCTTCCATGACAGAAGATCAGCGCAAAGAATACATGAAGAAGAAACGGGAGAAGCTGAAGGAGAAACTGAAGGAAAAAGCCAAAGAGCGTCGGGAAAAGGAAATGATGGAGAGGCTAGAGAAGCAGAAGCGATATGAGGACCAGGATATCAAAGGCAACAACATGCCTGCTTTTAAGCTGGTGGATACTCCAGAAGGACTCCCTAATACCCTCTTTGGCGATGTGGCTATGGTTGTGGAGTTTCTGAGTTGTTACTCGGGGCTACTGCTCCCAGATGCTCAGTATCCCATCACTGCTGTTTCTCTTATGGAAGCTCTTTGTGCTGAAAAAGGGGGTTTTCTGTACTTGAACAGAATTTTGGTCATTCTTCTCCAGACTTTGCTGCAAGACGAGATTGCAGAAGACTACTTGGAGCTGGGGATGAAACTGTCTGAGATTCCCCTCACTTTGCACTCTGTTTCTGAATTAGTTCGTCTTTGTCTGCGCAAGTCAGATATACAGGAGGAAAGTGAAGCTTCGGAGAATGCAGAAGAGAACAAAGACTTGGCAGCTTTTGAAGACAATGAAGTACAGGATGAATTCCTGGAGAAATTGGAGGTAACTGAGTTCTTTGAGCTGACCCCCGAGGAGAAACTGCAAATCCTCACAGCTCTTTGCCATCGGATTTTGATGACCTATTCAGTGCAGGATCATGTGGAAGCAAAGCAGCAGATGTCAGCTGAATTGTGGAAGGAACGGCTGGCAATGCTGAAAGAGGAGAATGATAAGAAGAGGGCAGAAAAGCAAAAACGGAAAGAGATGGTGGCCAAGAACAAAGAGAATGGCAAAGAGGAAAATGGTTTGGGGAAGGGCGAAAAGAAGAAAGGGGAACCAGAGAAAACAGTCAAATCAGAGCAACGTATGGATATAGAAGCAGAAGACATGATCAGCACCGTCAAAAGCAGGAGGCTTATGGCAATTCAGGCCAAGAAAGAGAAAGAGCAGCAGGAAATGGAAATGCGAGGTAATTAAAAGAGTAGCTTTTTTGTTGTGGGAAGATTAGTTTCCGTTGGGCTACTGACATTTATAACTGCCAAGCGAAGGACTCTAATCTGCTGTAGAGAAAGGAAGTTTGCTAACAGATAAACGTATCCTCTGTTTTTGTCTTTGTGCATACCTGTGCTACATTTGATAGAGAAACAGGAAGATCTGAACTATTTATTCAGATGTTCATCTGAGTCCATAAAAGCTATCTGGGCCAGGAATAACATACAGTTAACAATTAGTTTGTATATCAATATTACAGGCGCTATCGATCCATTTCAATACAGGAGGGTAGTCTCAATGCCATCTCTCTGAAAATATGGAAGGAATAGAATATTGCATAGTCTGATGCTATCTTTTGCCAATTTCTTTAGCAGTTACTAAACTCAAATCCTGAGCAGATTGGAACTGCTAGTTAGATGGGAGATGACCTGAAAATCCCTAGAATAATAGCCTGTGAAAACTCAAGGCACTGGCATGTCTGCATTTTTGCCAGGAGCTTCTATGTAATCACTGGGAATCAGTAGCAATTTGAGGGAGCCTTTGAGGGGAGGTTTTGTTCAGAATTGGTCATTTCATGTTACATGACTACATTGATGTACAACAGCAATTCTTACTATTGTTAAGTGAGGACCTCATTTGACCCCAACTTCTGACTTTCTTAAGGGAAGCCAATAGGGAATGTCAGAAATGATAATCGTGACAGCAGGGACATTGTAACGGTCGGAACTAAGTATTTGGTTTAAGAAAAAAATAAAACAACTTTAATGTTATGGGGGATTAATTCAGTTTTTTTCTGCTGCTCCACTAGTAAAACTTGAAAAAGAAGCAGAGGAGGAAAGAATTCGCAAGCATAAAGCTGCGGCGGAAAAAGCCTTTCAAGATGGCATTGCCAAAGCAAAGCTGGTCATGCGCAGGACACCGATAGGCACAGACCGTAATCACAACAGGTAGGAATGGAGGAATATCTTTGTGGATTATGAGGACTGTGATATAATTCCCTACATCAGGACTTAACTGAAGATGCCAGGAACTGGTTTTAGACTGGTTCCTTCCTCTAAGTGTCGATTACTGGTCTTGTATCATTTTTATTAACACTAGACGAAGGACCTGATTTACTCAGAAGTAATCACAATTATAGGGCACAGATAGCTGCATCTTAATACACAGAGCCTGTCTGCTCAGATGTCTTCACCTTACTTTATCATTCTCTGTAACTCTGTTTCTTTCTTTCCTTATTGTTCAGGAAGTCTCAGGGAATCTTATCCTCTCCCAACTATCAAGGCAACATTCTGTTACTACCTAATTACTTCACTTCCCCATTGCCCCATTTCCCTTACTTTTACTCACTGAGTGACTTTACTGCAAGCTCTCTTGCTTTATTTCATATGCATTTCATCTGTTTTATTATTTATTGCTATACATGAATATAGCAGATCTATACCCCACCTTTCCTTAAAGAGCTCAAAGAAGCACTTGTGCCACCATTTTTTCCTTCAATATGGGCCCTATAGCATACATTGAAGTGAGAGCAGAGTTTCTATGGTTGAAACTGGCCTTGATTTTTGTCCCATTTCCCTCTTCCCCCTGGACTAGCCCAGTATCTTAGCTGCTGCACCACATTGGCTTTCTAGGAAGTTTGAAGTACTCCTATTTTTCTTCATTAAGAAGTTAATGAAGTTAAACTTTGCTTTCCACTTTGAGCAGCCAGGAGTGTTTACTGGCATAGCAGTTGGACCTGTTTCTGAGGGTTGGATGTGGAAAAGTGCTTTGCTCCCTCACATCTAATACAATCTCTTTATTTTAGGTATTGGCTCTTCTCCGATGAAGTTCCTGGCTTATTCATAGAGAAGGGTTGGGTGCATGATGGTATCGATTATACTTTTACACCTCCAAGTGAGGAGGAGGAGGAAGAAGAGGAGGAGGAAGAGGACGAGGAGGAGGAAGAAGATTACCAGCAAGGTAATCTTGATTACTTCTTATTTGGTATATGTGAAACAAGTGAAATGCCTATACTGTTGTTGTAAGTATCAAATATAAAATCCCTTTATTAGACAATTTGTCTTTCTTTTGGATTAGTCCATTTTGGTAGAACCATGTTCGTATCATAGGAAAGTAAACCTTTTCATTCAGCTACATAGACATCATATATTGTATTTACGTTTCAAATATTAAATATTTATATTTAACATTCATATTCAATAACTGCTATGTTCCTTAAAATAATCACTAAATATTTTTCTCTAGATAATGCTTTTCATTAAGATCTTTTTGTTCAGTCAGTTTATCTTTATGATAGGATTTATATGGAAAGGAGTGCTATAATCGAGGGACTTCAGATAAAATGGTGACGTAAATCATGTTGCAGTCTGTTATCTCCTCCCCCAAAAAGCAAGCCAGATTGCCCTGTAGAAATTGCAGTACAGTATCTTGTGAAATGCAGGTATACTGTGTCTCTGATAGGTAGGACTTCCAATTTTGCACCATTTCTGTCTGACCTTTTGCTTAGCATTATGTATTTTTTTAAGGAAAATACTAATTTATGTGTTTTCCACACATGCATGGACACCCCTCCAGTATTTTTACTTCCCATGAATTACCTGTTGAGCCATTGGTATAATGATGCAGGCTTTCTGGACAAAATTGCAGCAATTGGAATTTGATTTACATTTAGTAACAAACTGAAGAAGCATATCGTTTAAATTTTACACACTTTATAGGTAGCTAAAATATATATTTCAATTGGCCAGACGTAGTAAAATTGGAAAACAATGGAATGCATGGTGTAATTTTTAATATCTCAATTCTTATAAATGAGGTTATTTGTTAAGATATTATTAAATGTAGTTTGCTTCCTATAATTCCAATTAAAGGAACATACAATGTTAAAAAGTGCACTAACACAATAAAGCTGTGCATTTAAACATCTATGCTTTCCCTGGATGGTTACAAAATAGCTTAATTAGATGTTGTGAGGCTTTGTTTTATAAAGTAGCGATGGAAACCATGCAAATAAATTGTTTTGCTACTTATGCTTACTATGTTTACAGACCCACAGGAAAACTTGGTGGAAGGCAGCGTTTTGAACACCCCACAAGGGATCCTGCATATTCCAGAAATACCTGTTGAGACATCAGTACCAAAGCAGGGACAGAACCTGTGGTGAGTCCCCATACCTATCAACAAAAAAATTGGGTGGGGAATAATATATGATATATTTCTATTCTCATACCATCTATTCACAATTGAAATTTGGGTATTTAGATTTTTGGAGAAGTATTCAGAATGTTCTGGATTGCTATACACATGTTTACATTATTTCCTTCTGGAGTAATGGATCATTATGCAGAATAGAAAAGAGTAAAATTTAATAATAAAAAGGAATTAAGCAAGAAATGTCAGTTGGTCTTACCTGAATTGCATGTCTCAAAGGTGGTGTGGGAGTAGTCACAACTGTGTCCCGGAGACTGAGGTAAATCTTGAGGCCACACCTCCGCTCCTCCTCCTGACTTTCCCAGATTAACCGATGGTCCGTTGCAGAGAAACCTGGGAAGGAAGGGACAAAGAAACCACACACACACATCCTTCCTGCCCGGTCCCTGACCGACCATAACTGAACTAGCTCAGGCCCCTAGCGCGGGGCGCCCTAATGGGTGGGAAATGACTACCTTCGAGACGTGCAGTTCAGGTAAGACCAACTGACAGTTTCTGAAGTGAGGCGTGGGAGAAGTCACAACTGGGACATACCAAAGCTAGATATCCTTGGGAGGAAATCACTGGGCCTGCCCCCCCCCCCCCCCGAGACTCCAGGACTCCCTGAAGAAACTTCCTCCCGAAGGCCGCCTCCGCGGAGGCATATGCATCCAGCCAGTAGTGCCTGATGAAGGGCAAGGGAGAGGACCAGGCGGCAGCTCTGCAGATCTCCTCGATGGGCACCTGGGTGGCCCAGGCCACTGAGGTAGCAGAACTATCTCTAATGCCCTGTGGAAGGGAGAGTTGATTTGGGGCAGGAAGGCGGGGGTCCAGCCTGAGGACAACCCGGTTGCAAGTGGTTGTGAAGTCATGGTTGCATGGACCAGGGGTCTGTGGCACAACATTTTATAATGGACAGAAATGGTTTACAGGCTGTATATAAAGCAACCATTCTGGGCCTGTTGTAATTTTGAATGGCTGTTAATCGATCGGTTGTAAATCAAGAACTACCTATAGTTTCAGTGACCATTACCATTTAATTGTTTTAGAAACTGATATATTTTGAAAACAGTTTATCATGCATTGAATTTGTAACAGATTGAAGCATAACAAAGATTCAAACTAGAATTAAAGAGAAATTTTCTGTCAGTGAGAACAATTAATCAGTGGAACAGCTTGCCTCCAGATGTTGTGGCTGTTCTTTAAAACAAGATTGGACAGCCATTTGCCCAGAAATGTATGGGGCCTACCCTTAAGCAGGGGGTTAGGCTAGAAAACCTCCAAGGTCCCATCCAACTCTCTCATTCTATATTCTGATTTGTGAGTGTTGTGTCATAAAATTTAAATCTAAAAATCTTTAATTAGAATGCTTGGTTTAAACAACTGTTGATTCAGAATTTTGTCAAAATGTAGATTATTACAAACTTTTATTTTGAAGAGTGCCAAAGATCCATTCCTGCTTGCAGAACATTTTGTTGTGTGCTTCTTTGAAGTCCTCGTTTTTCCAGAGCTATGCATTTGTTTACCAGTAGGGGGCAGGAATAGTATAATTTGTCCAATGAAATAGGTGTCCAAATGCTGAGTTATGTGATTCTTAATTTTACTTCCAAAGGTCATTAAAATGCTAAACTGCATATCTAAAATAGTACAGGTAGCCCTTGACTTACGATCATAAATTGGGACTGGAATTTTGTTTACTAAATGATGCTGTTATAAAGTGAGATGTCGCATATGACCCAGTAGCCAGGCCTAGTCTGCTTTGTCAGGAGTGGGAGCAAGAAGCTGGCATGGATGGGGGAGAGATAGGTGAGTCGGGGAGTTGCAGTACTTCTGTGGTCATAAGTGCGAGCAGGCTGCCAAATCCCAGGATTTTGATCCATGATCATGGGGGCATGGGTATAACATGGGTTGTGAGTTCCTTCATTTAAAATTGTCATAATTTCAAACAGTCACTGAATGAATGGTTATAAGTCAAGGATTACCTGTAACCCAGCTAAATTCATTGCAGTATTTTGTAAGACTTTATTATAAAATGTTACATGTGTATAAACCATCATATCCTTAAAACAGATACAGATTTTTTTTTATAATATAGAAACCTCATAAGGGCCTAAATAAATAGTTGGTTTGAAATAGTGAGATGGTAATTTATCTGGCATGGTTGAAACATTTGTAGTTCAGGGTGTCTTTTATTGTATTACTGTCACTGAAAGTATTGAACAAGTTATCCTGTCTTCCAGGTTTCTCTGTGACAGTCTGAAAGAGTTGGACGAACTGCTAGCCTGCTTGCATTCCCATGGGATAAGAGAGAGCCAGTTGAAAGATCAGTTACAGATCAGGTGAGGCTTCCTCTTCACTTGCTGCAAAACTACATGGCACTTGTATACGCATACTGAAAATACAATGGATTTCTGAAATTGTTCAATAAATGATTTTTGCCTTTATCTGTTAGTGAAATTCTATGGCTTCGTCACTTCAATGCCAGCAGCCTACATAATGACAGTTTGGAAGAAGAAATAGTTTACAGGAAAGCTGATTGTTATTGTTTTGGGGTAAATCTTTTGCTTATGGGCAAAACATTCGAGAAGTTTCATAATGATGCTTCAAGTACAGCTTAAATTTTTCCAGAACGTTTTTAAAAGCCATAGCTGTACAAAAGGATTAGCTTCTGCTTTCCAAAAGACATTTCATACTTTTTAGCAAGCTTGAATAAACAATTTAACTGAAGCACTAGTATAAAATAACCTTTTGCAGGGCTGCAAAAACATTTAGCATTCCTAAGCGTCAGCATTTGATTTCTGGACCAAGCAGTACTTTGGTTACTCCGTGCTTGCAGTTTGGATGAGCTATAAATTTTCAGCTTATAGCATTTTGCAGAACTTACAGCCTACATCTCTTAATTGTTTCCACCCTGGCTCATGAAGGTAGAAGTTATCCACTAAGTTATCTCCTCCTCCTCCTCTCAGGTATCAAGATATCCTGCATTCCATTCATTTGGCTCGGAAACAGAACCCAGGTCTGAAGTCGTGTGATGGCAGCCAGGAATTGCTAAACTTCTTGCGCAGTGATGTTATTGAAGTTGCCACACGGTTGCAGAAAGGAGGTCTGGGATATGTCAGTGAGGGAGAATTTGAAGCCAGGGTGAGTGGTAATACTGATGTAGACACATGGGGAAATATTTGAACAATGTGTCCAATTCTAAAGTATAGTGAATGCCTTATTAACTCCAGATCTTGAATTCTGAACATCCCTTAAAATGTGCCACTTTGCTCTGAAACTCTTCTGGAGTGTTTTATTTTAAATACAGGTAGTTCTCACCTTACAAACTATTAGTTTAGTGGCATTCAAGGAAGTGGAAGATTGAAATAGCACCTGAAATGGATAATATACTCAGGTTCTGTGGATAGTTGACATGTTATTTAGCAAAGTTGGGTTTAAAATTGATAAAACACTGTAGTAGAGTAGTATCTAAAGTATGCTGGGTGCCATTTAAGAGTTCTAAAGTGCTGTTTTTTACTTGTTTTACAACTAGAGTTTTGCCTACAATACTGTAGACCTATTTGTTTAAGCGGACGTTTTCTCATCTGACAAATGGAAGCAGAAGTATATGGATAAGAAAGGGAAAGTCCTGCACATGCTACAAATAAATAATATCAATGTTTCTCTTCTTAGGTCTGTTCATTGGAGAGCCTAAAAGATTTTGGGGAGTGTGTGATTGCTCTGCAGGCCAGTGTCATCAAGAAGTTTCTGCAAGGCTTCATGGCTCCTAAACAGAAGAGAAGAAAACATCAAGGAGAAGATGCTGTTGCCAAGGCTGAGGAAGTTGATGAAGAGAAGAAAGTAGCAGAAGAAGCCAAGGTCTTGATTATTGTAGATATAAGCTAAACATCTCTGGACTGAAAAGGCAACAATGCCTGGACAGATTGCATGAAGTTGTTGCTACAGATGTAGGCTGTTGGAGCTTGAATTTATTGGTGTTACTTCATGGCAGGGCCTTGCTTTCTACAGCAAGAGAGGCTGCATCTTCTCTCGTTGCAATTTAAAAAAGAACCCCTTAAATGGAAAGCAGAAGCTGCTGTCCTTTGAGTCTGCTACAAAAAGACTCAAAGCCTATAATTTATGAAAGGCTGTCATTCTTGCCTACGATCAGTGTTTTCCGATAGACATGAATACCATCTAACATGAGATGATAATTCTTTGCGGTCATTCTCGGTATATTTTTAATGGAGAGACTTCCTTAAGAAATGGACACCATTTTCAACATATGAAAAGTACAATCTTTGTTTCAAATTTACAAACGTTTGTTTACCTTTCAAAATGACTCCTGATTATTTTTATTCTAGAAGTGTCCATTGAGAACAGCTGCTTCTTTTTGGCTGTTTTTTGCTATTGTATAGTTGTCTGACTTGTATGTTGTCATCTGTTCCTCCTCTTCCCTTAACTTGGCCAGTGTTGTGACTGATGTTTATATGACCAAATGCATTGTCTTGCTTCCAAGAGAATGGAGGCTATAGTGATTAGAAAGAATCAATGCAGCCAGGCCTGAGGGACAAAATGTTACCGACTTCACTGCCCTTTTCATTGTAGTTCCGTGGCTGCATATGGTAGGGTTTTTTTGTCCTTTAATATCTGACGCACATGGTAGAGTACAGGACATTATAAATTGCTTCTCTGTGGGTTAGTGAATTTGCACTACACCATTAAGTGGTCCCTTACCTTACTTTTGAATTACTATTCACCCAAGTCTTGCTTTCCTTGTTCCTCTCTCCCCTAAGGCCTAAGATAGTGAAACCTTCTGACTTATACTGAGATCCTAGGGCTGCGATGGCGAACCTTGCCTGTTTGTCTTCTAGATTTCTGCCATGCATGTGCATGCGAGGATTAGCTGTCCTTCGCATATGTGGCAGTGCCAAAAAACTATGTGCACCAGAACCTGGAAGTTCAGCTTTTCTGGAACACAGCCCTGACGAGCGTGCTTATATGCACATGATGTTTCCGCATGATTTTTAAGGCACTTGGTGCCAAAAAGATTCACCATCACTGTCCTAGCGGGATACCACTGACCCTTATTTTGTAGGAAAGTCATCCTGAGTGCATTGATTTCTTTTTCCAGTTTGTGGAAGCAAAAGCTGCCAAGAGCTTCACGTTTTCTTTGGCCCAGTATGATAGCACCAAATCTCTAGGAGTAGGTCTTTGGAAAGCTAATGTGTCTGAGAAGCAAGCATTCTGAGCATTCCAAGGGAAAAAAAGACTATAATCCTAGCTACTTCTCGATCCAGGTCTATCCCAATGAGCAATGAGGAGGGAATTCTAGACTGGTGTGAAATTTTGTTTTCTTAGCCGTCCGGTTTACTCGGCATTTCCTTGGATTCAGTGGGAGGGGAATGTGCAACTCTGCAGAAATAGATGGTTTTATTTGACTCCTGAACTGCTATTAACAGCAGAGCTCAGCCATTTCTTGAGACATTCAATTCCCTTTACTAGGAGATTATTAATTCGGGTGCTCTAAGATTTGCCCATGTTTTCTATTTAATGCAGTAACAGGTTTATATTTCTAGAGAGGGCTGTGTATCCTCTAAATGGCCATTATTTGAAAGTTTATTTGAATTTGCTCATTTCCATGTTCTTTTCTTGTGATAGAACTGCAAAGCAATTAGCACCTGAGCATAGTTATTCAAAAGATCCTTGTGTTTGAGCATCTTTATTTGACTCTGGTAGCCACTGATATGCTGCTTGTCCGTCATGTTTTACCCTCCTTTGTTATAGTGCTGTTATATATGTTGTCATATACAGTATCTTGTCCGAAGTCTCCACTAGAGGGCAGCCTAGCAAGTCCTTGCCTCCCCAGCTGTCCCTAGAGTTAACAGCTAAAGTTCTACTGTCTGTTTCTCTTTGATGGGCAAGAATTTAGTTCAGATTTCAAAGTCAAGAATGCAGCTGGTTTCAAGCTGGCCATGTGAAGTTGAACAAGAGTTATGAGCTTCTGAGGCTCCGGGGGAGAAGAATTTTTAGTAGTGCCTAAAAGATAGCTGCTGTGAATTCTAGGGAATGATCACAAAATGCCTTCCAATTGCTGGGAGTTTGGCCCTAAGGTCCTTGTTTTACCCCCTAGGTTGCTTCAGCTGTGGAGAAATGGAAAGTGGCAATCCGTGAGGCACAAACCTTCTCACGGATGCACGTGCTGCTTGGTATGTTGGATGCTTGCATCAAGTGGGACATGTCTGCAGAAAATGCTAGATGCAAAGTGTGTCGCAAGAAAGGTGGGTATTTCAGACTTTGAATCAACTGCAAGACTTCTAATATTGTCAAAGCCTTGAAAGGAAGATATCCTGTGAATACATAAAGTGATTGCCCTCCCAGTCCCCCAGAAAAAGATATAGGTACCCACTGTTCTATATTTTTTTTCCAGGTTTTCATTATGTTTTTGTCCCTCAAGGAGCTTAGTGTACAGTATACATTGAGATAGGAAGCGCTTTTTTGACTACTTGATCCAATGTTCTATTTGGAGTTTTGAAAACATTGTGTAACTGTGCAATACAAAATGCCTCCTATAGTGAGTAAACTGGTGAGTTTTTACCTGCAATCATCTGGTTCCCCAGGATACCTTTTAACTATCTCAGCTTTTTTTTGCTTTTTTTAGTAGATGGGCAGATTTCCAAAGAATTGAGCTATAGCCATCTACCAAGGACAATCCTGTCAAAGGCTGTTCCCCAACATACTTGCTTGTTTATTACTCTTCTTTGTTCTTTGAATTACTAGATTGTTTTTGCCCTGTTCCCTCAGGTGAGGATGACAAACTCATCCTGTGTGATGAATGCAACAAAGCTTTCCACCTGTTTTGCTTGAGACCAGCCCTCTATGATATCCCAGAAGGAGAATGGCAGTGCCCTGCTTGCCAGCCCTCAATGGCCAGGCGGAGCTCTCGGGGCAGGTAAGAATTATTTGGTTTGCAGAGGTGCCTTTAACAGAAAGGCACTTCATCTGAACATATTTGCCCATATCCTCTTACTCTATATTAGGTTCGCTGAACTGGGTATAGCAGGATTTGTATGCCATTCCTAGCTATTTTGGACATTACATTATAGCTATATAAAATAAACAGGCATTGGTGTGTGTGTGTATTATATATTCATATTCTATCAGTTGAGTGCATTTGTTGTTTTGGCTGCTGCTTAGGCCAGCTTGTCTTCATTAGATATAACATGGAATGCAAATATGAAGCCTGTATACAAAGTACAGTCCTGTGGAATGGCTTTGAGGGGAAAGCAGGATTTTGACTATCAAATCTTTCCTCTAGAAACTATGCTGAAGACTCAGTTGAAGAGGAGAGTGAAACTGATGAAGATGAATCTGAGGAAGATGATGATGATGGGGAGGAAGAAGAGGAAGAAGGCTATGAGGTTGCTGGATTAAAATGTACGTTGCACTGAAATGAAAGGGCAAGAGGTCTTCCCTGAGGGATTGGACAGGTTCCTATCCTGTTCGTTTGACTCAGAGAATCTTTCCTGATTCCCACTCTCTAAACTGCAGCCAATGCGTGTCTTACTAGCAGTCCTGAGCTAGGAAGGTACTGCTGACTGTTTCGGGATCAGTTTTCTGATTTGTGATAGTTCCACATTGCTTGAAAAAAGTGAGCAGTGGGTACTTTGTCTTTTAAGGCAGTGTGTAATTGCAGTAAATCTACCACAACTTCAGACATTAAACTGTAGAGCCTTCTTAACTTTTGGATGGTGGCACCTAAAACTAGAAGAGTTATAAAGGTTCAAATTTCTGAACCAGCATTTTGTTATTGCCAAACTTAAACTGTAATTGGATTGTTGCAGAGTATCCTTGATCAAAATGGACTTATTCTGTGGATCCAGAATCTTTCTAGTTTTTTTTCTGAGATAGAGAGAAAGAGAGAGAGAAATAGATGGATAAAGCAAGCCCAAGGTAGTTTTCAGGTCAGTGGCACACAAAATCCGAATCCTGTGACAACATGCAGGACTTGCAAGAGGTTCAGAAATGCCACCACTATAAAGTTCATTGCCATTGCAGTAATTATCTACAGGTCAATGTCTTTGTAATATTCCTTGTTGTCATGGAACTCTGAAAGTCAAAAAGAATATTTTTCATATCAAAATTTATCTCTTAATGTATATGTCAGAACTATGCCTCACGCAAAAATAAAACTACTGCATCCAGATACCTGTGAAAAAAGCTTAAGTCTTACTTAAGTCTTAACACTGATCACTCTGAAGTACTTGTACTCTGGGGTTCAGCCCTTACTGCTTCCTGTAACAGTTTCATAGGTAAGTCATAATTATTTCCTGGTTAGGAAATGAAGCCCAGGAGAAAGAGACCTAAAGAAACAGACTCTGTTGATGTCTGAGGGACAGTGGCCCCTACTCTGGTGGCACCTGGTTCCCATTCAGAGCTGTCAGCATGTGAGCTTCTGCTTATAATTGCTGTCTAGATTTTTGTGGAGCCTTTTCCAATCTTGAAAGAATGCTCATCTATTACAAGTATTTATGTCTGCTTTTGAAGTTTGTTCAGGCTCCTTCCTGCCGGCCTGGCCAGGCCCAGGTGAGTGCCACTGTCACTAAAAATAAAGCCTGCGCCACAGCCACAGCTTTATGAGGCATTTAATTGGGAAAGGTCATGATGGAGAAATCTTTCATTTTGGCAAAGTACTGTTTAATCCTTGGTACAGCGTTGATCCAAAGTATTCTTACAGAGAATGTTGGACTGCCAGATATTTAGCACATGTTGCTCTCTCAACATAAGGGGAAGCAACCCTTAAACAGATGGTGTTCGTAACAGAAATAACTGCTGTATTGGACAGTGATGAATGAAAATTGTACCCTATTAAGTGTCTTTTCTGCTGTGGATTGAAAACTTGCTGTGAAGGTTGATTCTCCTTCATTACTTGGAGGGGGGGGACCTAGCATCCGCCGCTTGACATGAAATAGTCAGCAAGAGTATTTGCTGCAGTGAAGTTCTATTGTTCAAACTGTCTCCTTGTCAGCTGGCAGGAGAAATCCAATACTCGGTGCATGCTGCTGAGGGGGCTTAGCAGCTGCCTTAACCCACTGTGTGGGCCACTTATGAATGCTTGGAATGATACTTAGCTCAGCCAATCACTCTTTTCTGGTGAACATATGATCAGCAGAGAAATGAAAGCAGAGTCTCTGGGGCATCCTGTAAACCTGTTCTTGGCTTCTAGCATTGAGGTCTGATCAAGGAGCCAGCTGAATTAGAGAGCTGCTTTTGCATTGTCAACAGCGGAGCCTTTTGAGTCGAGTCAGGATGAGCAGGAATGGAAAAAGGGGGAGGGAAGCAGAGGGATAGCCCAACAGTTGAGAATGCTTTAGACCATGTAATCATTTTAATTGAATCGTGTATTTAAAAAAATCCTTGATAACAATGGGACCTCGGATCCTGAATGGCTCAGACCACAAACAATTTGGGTGCCAACTGAAAAACCTGCTAAATGTTTTACTCATGTCATGAACATATTCTTGGATGCCGAATAAACACAGCCATGGTGATTTCCCTTGCTATGGCATTTTTTGTGTGTGCGCACACATGCACAGTTTGTCTTGCTTCTGGTCACGACCAAATCGGGTGCCGACTGAAGTCCTGGAACAGATTATGGTCAGCCCCCGAGGTCCTACTGTATAGAGATATGTTTTTGGATCAAGAATAAAAAAACTTAAATTGATCACATGTGTTTCTGTCTTAGGAGAATGAAAGAGAAAAATGACCAACTAGTGCTCAAATAGCTTTTATAATGGTGGTTTTTTTTAAAACTGGTCATTTGTTTCCTATTAATTAGCAACCTTTATTCCTGGTAATAAGAATATCTGGAAATAGCAGGCAATGCCTTAGGAGTAGCTTGGAATCTTTCCTGGGCACAATGACTGGTTGCATCCCATTACCTTTCTGCCACTCCAGTATTAAATCATTCCACCCTCTCTAATTTACAGTAAGACCCAGGAAAGCAGCCAAGGGGAAGCAAGGTGGCATAGCAGCAGATCCTCCAAAGCGGGGCAGGCACCAAGGCAAGAAGCGAACACTCCATGCCACTCGAGCGTCCCGACAGCAGACGGCACCTGTCACTGAAACTGACATAGATGAGCTGGTAAGAGCTACCGATCTCTAGATAACATTTTTAGCAGTTAAAAGCAGAACAGGTGTCTCTATATCCGTCCTGCCTTCCTTTATCAAAGAAGCTCTTCCTTGTATACATTTACCTGATGTCTGCCTGTCTCTCGCCCTCCCTCCCAAGATTACCTGCTTCTCCCCCACCTTCCTTACTTGATTAGTGTTTAAAAGCTTTTAAATAGCCATGAGTCTCTAGGAAGTGATGAGGCCTGGAAGCTCATTGGTATGCTGGCAATGCAAAACACCACATCACTTCCAAGGCAGCTCTTAAGGACATTTGTTGCCTCTGCAGCCTGCCTGCCAAAAATTAATTCAGCTATCTTACATTTCACTTGACATTTAAAAGAAGAAAGCGTTGGGCTTTCATTTGAGAATTATTCTCCCCTACCCGTCTCCTGAAGTCTTGGATGGCTGAAACTGCAGCAATAGAACTTAGCCCCACAAAAATGGAGGAATTAACACCTTCCACTTGGGAGATGCTATGCTGTACAAAGTGGTTTGTGGTATCTAGTATGGGTCATATTTGCCTCCTTTTGTATTTGAAATCTAGAAACGCAAGTTTATAACTTCTTGCCAAGGTACAGTTTAGCATAAATGCTGTCTCTTGCTTTTTCTCTCTTTCGCATATTTCCCCTGCAATGATGCCAGGGAGGTAATTTTTCTCCCCTCAATTGTGTCACTTAAGAGAAGGCCTTCTGTGCCAGGAGGGAAAGGAGCTGGCCAGGGGCCTTGCTTTTGTCCTTCCTATACTGGTATTTGGTCTCAGTTCTTCAGGTTGCTTCCCTGTTCCGCTGCATGCTGTGCCTTACAAGCTCCCACCCACCAGTGCCTTGTTTGCTGGCGCCCTTCCTTGACTACCTGAAAGCACTTTGAAGAAGCTTATTGCCCCAAATAATCACTGAGCTGGGATCCTGCTGGTTTTCTGATTAGGGCTCCAAAACTGAAACTCAAACTAGGATGGAGGTATTCTTTGGCTGCCCCATCAAAGCTGCAGCAGCTGCCTGGTTTGTTTCATGCTTATTGCTGGTAGGATAGCAAGTCTTGAAAGTCTTTGTAGAATGGTTTCTCCGCTGTTTGCACCCCCACCCTGTTTTTTAGTAGGAAGCTTTGCCAAGCTTCCCATAGACAGACTGCTCTCCCCAGCTAGGAGCTCCTGGGCAGATTGCCAGTAATAGGCTCTTGTCACCAGGCACATTTTGCTTCATGGGGGTTCTGCCCTACATCATGAAAAGATCAATTCTTGTATGGTTTGGATCTGGGCTGTTCTGTGTTTCCTTTCTGACTGTCTTTGTAACACAGGTGCTTCAGACAAAGAAGATGTCTCGCAGGCAGGCCCTGGAACTGCAAAAATGCGAGGAAATCCTAAATAAACTTATCAAGTACCGGTTCAGCTGGCCTTTCAGGTGAGGCATCAGGAACAAATGGCAGGTCCCCACTCCTGCCCGTGTATGCTCAAACAGGGATAAAGAACATCAGAGAGCCTCTTCGTTCTTCCTCCCCCCTCCGGTTTGTGGTCTGTGTCTTCTGCCTATTTTATGCTAGTGGGCAGTTGAAAGAAACATGGATCATTCTTAACAGCCTCCCTCCAACTCAAGAAAGTGAATCCTGTGTTTTTCACACTTGGGGGACTTTAAAATGTGTACACTTTAATTCCTAAAATACCCCAACCAGCATCCACATATCTTAAAATTTACCAATGTAAAACAGTCTGCCCTGAATCATAGCATCCTGGCTTGATACTTGATTTAAAATAATCACTTGCGTGGGTACTCTGGCAAACAGGAAGGGCCTCTTTGCATCCATGCAATTTGAGTGGGAATAATGGATTAAATAAAGTGCTTTTTCACATAATTAACTCCACATATAGTAGTAAAAGGAAAAGTTTTTCATATCCTAAACATAGATATTGAAGTACTCTCTTTTAGGTAGTACTCTCTACACTAGGTAGACCAGGGGTGTCAAACTCAAGGGCTGGGGGCCAAATCCGGCCTGTAGGATGCTTAGTTCTGGCCCACAAGGCTGCCCTGGAAACAGCGAAGGATCAGCTCCCGGTACTTCTGCCAGTGAAAATGGAACTCAGGGAAGCCGCATCCACTTCGTTTTTGGCCATGACGGCCTTTTACAGCCCTCTGCCAGTGAAAAGAGAGGCCCGGGAAGGCTGCATGCTCCATTTTCACTGGCAGAGGGCTGCAGGAACCCATCGCAGTAGAAAATGGAGCCTCAAAGAGTGATGTTGAGCTGGCCATGCCCCCAACTACCACCCCCAGGTCCCCGAGTTCAAACACAACCCTGATGCAGCTCCCATTGAAATCGAGTTTGACACTCCTGAGGTAGACAGTATGGCCTACCCACTATTCTTTAACTCTCTTAGAGTTTGGGATTATATTTTGGCTGGATGATAATAGCTTTTTCTGAGTACATAGTGTGTTAAATCTTGTCGGTGTGATAAGATGGGGATGTGTGCCAGTGTCAGAAGCAAGGAAGGAACTAAAAACAGAAGCCTAGCACTTGGTTATCATAGAGGATGCCCTAACTAACCTTTGGCATTATCTTGTCAGGGAGCCAGTAACCACAGAAGAGGCAGAAGATTATTTTGAAGTGATCAGCAACCCCATGGACTTCCAGACAATGCAGAGCAAGTGCTCCTGTGGCAGCTACCGGTCTGTGCAGGATTTTCTCTCTGATATGAAGCAGGTCTTTGCCAATGCCGAGCAATACAACCAGAACGGCAGCCATGTCCTTACCTGCCTGGAGAAGACGGAACAATGTTTGATAGACATGTTACACAAACATCTGCCTGGCCACACGTACATGCGCCGGAAACGCAAGCGATCCTTTGTCCCGCCTGGTCAGGAATTCGGGGAAGCCGATGGGGACAGCGATCCTGAGGCCCTGGAGTACACGAGGCGGCGCAGGAGGAGGAAATGAAGGGCCCGGATGGGACACGCTCGGAGCAGGTCTCAGCAGGATCCGCTGCCCTGATGGAGTTCAGAGGTGAAAGCTGCTCAGCTTCACACTGTCCTCCCCCACCCCATTCCTCTCACCAGCTTTCCCGTGGGCTTGTTCTAATTGCTGTTAGCAACTAATCAACCAGCTGTCAACAGAAAAGTTGGATTTCTGATTCCTCAACTGTGCACATAGTCTGTGCAAATTAAGGAGACACGAGGGACGTGAGGATGAGTGGATGGAACCGCTTAACAGCTGAGGACGGTGCAGGTTTTCTCTGAAGGAGAGCTGCCCTCTTCCTCCCAATTCCTTCCTATTGGTCCTGAGGGGCAAGTGGGAGAAATGAGCTGCCAGTGCCACGTGTGTATTTATAACCTCCTACCCCACAAGCCCCCTCTCCATCTCCCCCCTGAGGAAGCCACCTTTTAGAACGGGCAAGCACTTACCTTTCTTAGCCAGTCACCTTTCACCAGCATCTTTATGCAGGCCAGCTTTTGGGGTGCTTATCGTTCTCCAGCCTCTCGGTGTGGGCAGCAGGGAGAGTTGTTTCCTCCTCACAGCACTTCCTGGCGCCAGGTGCGCAAGAACAAACAGTGTCATAAAACCCAAGAGTTTGGGGGGAAAGGACACTGGTTCTAACTTTATAAATCTTTTTTCTAGTTAAGGGAAGATTCTCCTGTCCAGCAGTGATCTTGTATAAAAACAAACACCGTGTAAGATAAAGTCGCCTTGACTTTAACGTGTATTGTACAGTTTCTATGAGGATGTGTTTGCTTTATATTCCTCCCCTCTATAACTCACTCGTTTTTTTCTTAGAGAAAGTAGTTGGAGTTGACCCAGGAAATCCGTCAGGATTGTACACTCTGTAGACTTGCTCTTGTCTCCTTTTATAGTCATATTGTCTCTAACCTGTCTCATTTCCGCCTTCCATTGCTGGGTTCCAGATCAGGCCGAAAGAGAGAGCCTGACCTTGCACACTAATGGCCCAGCCAGAGACAGGGGTCTGTGGAAGGGGGTCCCTTGGAAGCCTGGGCTACCTCACGAAGATTTTGTTCAGTTGAGGATTTCTGTTCGGCTTTCTGTCATTTCAAGACATACATTATTATTATCATTATTATTTTTTAGCTTTGTATTGGAAGCTGCATGGGGCTGTGAGAAGATGGAGTTTTCATTCTTGAAATGAATCCTGTCTCTCCGGCTTCTCTTTGCTGGAGCAAGGAGTATGTGATACCTAATAATCATAGCCTGGCATTATATCCTTGTCTTTTGGATTAACGCTTTTGAATTATTCCTACCACAAGAGCATCATCAGGTGTCCAAGGCCCGTTTTTGCTGCCAACATCGATCAATGCGATCCACCCCCATCTATTACTTTGTTATTTTCCCAACTTCTACATAATGGGACGTTTTTGGACTAATTTTTTTTTTTAAAAAAAGTTGTTTGGGGGAGGGGGATCTGCTAAGAGCTGTACTTGTAATAAATTGGAAATACAAAACCGAATTTTGTTTTTCTGCCTGCTTGAAGGTTCAGATCCTTGCTAGCCTGAAGACTTAAAAGTTGAGGGTCTTATTCTATAACTTTTTTTTTTTTTTTTTTTTACTTATTGTACATTTCTGGATAGGAGAATTCTAAAGCTGGCAAAACTGAAGCTTCCAATATTCAGGTAAATGCATTTTAGTTATTTGGACATCTAACCTGAAATCCTGGAGGAGCGTTATTCATGGGGTCACAATGGGTCGGACATGACTTCACGACTGACAACAACGTTGGGATGTCATTGCCAGCATATATGTTAAATGTGGGAGGTTCTCCTAAACCTATAGTGGGCCATAGTAGCTCTATAGAGCTCGCTGCCCTAGAAGAATAAACTTTAGTTTATATGTAACTGCCATTATATGTACATACATTACAGCACTCCATGTAGCAAAACCCCAGTTCTAAGGAGAGCAAACTGGGATACTGCATGTCCTTGTTTCAGATGAACCACAAGTAAAGCAATAGATACATTGATCCCACAAGCACCAGCTTCAGACACATTATTAGCGAGCAGTGTTGGGCTGAACTCTGAGGATAAAGCAGACTGTTGAGCCTGGGGAAGAATTGACAGCATTTTGACTCTAAATGGTACAAAATTAGAACACCTTACAGTCCATATTTCATCCAAGAGGTCCAGTAGGTGGCAGCACAACCAAGGGTTCTTCCTGTCACTTGATGCCTTCTGTAAAATATTTCCCCGATTTATATTAACATTCCCCTTTTATTCTACTGTGTTGATACCTTAGATATCTTGAGTGTGCGATTTCAGTAAAGTGAAATTCTGATGACCCGCTCTTGAAAGAAGTAACAAAGGAAATGTCATTTTATCAGATGCCAAATTATTTGCCAGCAGCCACCAAGATTGTTCCCAGAAATGCAGTGTTTTCCCCGTTCAAAAAAGTTTAATTTTCTGATTCTCAGTCTCAAGAGACTGACAGCTATCAAAATGAATTCCTGTGAATTCTGATCTTGACTCGGCCCAGAAGGTAAATGTAGGATTGTTTTAATGTGCCACAAGTGGAAAAGCAATCTTCAGAGGTTGGATGAAGAGTTGTATGAATTCAAAGGTGATCATACAGAAATGCAGACAAAGCATGCAGTAAGTGTAAGAGGTATCCGTGACTGCATCCTCCGAAACGGCTTCTTGCTTCCTTTGGCAGGTGTTGATCTTTGTCCTTGAGTTTGAATGGCTTTGATCTCTACAGCCAGGCCCTCTATTCACTGTCCTAGAATAGGTGGCGGAGAACCTCTCATGCCACAAAATGCAGTTCCTTTGTTGGAGCCTATTTGGCCTGTTCCTCCATGCCGTTTTCTACATCCTGAGCAACAGAATTATAGCCTTTGAATGTTGGCTTAAATTACTAGCTATTTCCCTGCAAAGGCAGGCCTGGGCAGACATGGTAGAAATAAATGAGAAGACTATCTACGTTCATTTATCAGCTCAGGTCTGCAAAGCTTTACTAAAATTGCCAGATTAAAGCAAAAAAGGTGGGGACATGGCAAACCCTGCAGAGGGCTGAGCTAGTGCAAAATACTTGGTTGGAGGCTAGAAAGCATATGTAAGAAATACAGGAAGGATTTCTGGATGAAATAGCCTCAAAAGTGGCCATGCAGTTTAATGTAAACATGCAAATTATACATGTGGCTTTAAAAAGCCAATTTTTTAAAATATAAGTGAGTTTTGGGCTGCCAGCAATTGGACAGAAAGAAACTTTCAAGTTGGGGTCGATAGTTGAAAGAAAATACCCACCCTATGTGTGGCTTGAATATAAAAGTCAAATTCCAGGCTTGAAATCATTACAACAGGAATTAAAAATAAAGCTATTGATATAATAGCCTAATACATCTATGGAAATGCTGCAAATAGTGAATATAATTCCAGTCCTCTTACCTAAATTGGATATTGAGCTGGAAAATATTTTTTTTTATTATTAAAGGAAATCAAAATCATACGTTAAAGGAAATATTGTGGGAATTGGGGCTATTAGGGGATATTTTAGAGATATATACACTTATGGAAATGGCAATTCGTTATTTTCTAAAGTATGTTAAAAGAGTGATTCATTAATCAAAATATGGTGTTCACTATCCCAAATAATTTTAAAAGGGAACTCAGCAATTTGGGGGAATAGGAGGGGGGAGGCTGTAGGTAATCACATCTATATGTAATCTTGTGAATTATGGGAACCATCCCTTAAATTGAAGGTCTCCAACCTTGGCAACTTTATGACCTGTGGACTTCAATTCCCAGAATTCCTCAGCCCCCTGGCTGAGGAATTCTGGGAGTTGAAGTCCACAAGTCGTAAAGTTGGCAAGGTTGGAGACTAGCTGCTGGAGAAAAGGACTGGTTTCTTCCTGCTGGTGCATATGAGAATTTATTTTATGTGTCAGGTTGTAACTGGGTAGAATTAAAAAGTGGGCTAGATGGGTCCTTGGCAGATCCAGTTAGCCCCTTTGTGTTATTAGCAGACGCTCCAAGAATTTAAACAGAAGACATCATAGACTTGACGATATGAGATTTTACATGCAAAAGCAGATGCTTGCAACAAAGCCTTTTTCATACGAAGTTGTCTTGGAAACATTTCTCTTAAAACCTTGCCTCGGGAAATGGAGACCATCCTAGAGTTCTGGATGGCTATATAGTTCTTATAGAGTTGTTTGGGACTCGACCCTTTTCTTGATAGGATGGACCAGCAGAGGGTTTCAAATAGTCATCCAATTTTCTTAGCTCTTCTTGGGAACTACCTGTAATACTTTGAAAGACTGCAAGAAAGCAAAACAGTCCCAGAAATACAAGTACATTCAGCTCTAATCTCAGATGCTTTCTGAGGTTGGCTGTTGATTCCTGCAGCACAAATATATCACAAATGCTGCCAACAGATGCAGTGGTCTGTGCAAATAGAGATGGCCACTCCCTTTCACTCCAGCCAGCAGCATCAACCTCCATTGCTTATATATGGTCTGCCAAGTGAAATCTATGGGTATTTGGGTTCTGCCTCTTTCGGTGGGGCTTGTCTTGCCATGAAAGAGTTATAATAGGGATGATACTTGTGCCTGGTCTTTATATGCCAAGGGTGCCAATATAAACCTGGATCTTAGCATATTCACTTTCTATAAAGTAGAAACTTTAAAATCAAGTCGTCTAGGTAAAGTTAACATTCATGGAACTGTATTATCACTCAAAAGTGTTTTGTTGATTGCAGGGTAACATTTTTGCCTAAAGGCACAGAGACCACAACAGTTCTACATCTTGGTTGTGCTTATGCAACTTATATAACCTGGTTATTGAATTATCCATTTTTCTGAGTTTGCACAATATGTTATAATACACAGGAGTTGAAAGTTGTGACCAGGTGATTTTCTGGGGCAGAAAGAAATAGATACGGTAATTAAATCATTATTTCAGTCACTTGGATAAAGTGAGATCGCCCTATAATTCATCTATAATTAAATCATTCAGTTCCTTCCAATTCTTTCTGATACAATGGACATAATTTTGCAAGGATTGTCCACCACCTTCTGCTTCTTGTAAGCACATGGATATTCTACTTAAATCTATTTTCCTTATGACACAAACTATGAGTATTCAAGCTTGCTACATTACCAGAGGTGAGTCACTTCCTCCCAGGTTCATTTCTGTAAACCAGCATTTCTGAACCTTGGCAGCTTGGAGAGAATTCTGGGAATTGAAGTCCACCCGTCTTCATGTTGCCAAGGTTGGTAAATACTGCAGTAAACTCTGGACTAATATACCACGGCTGATCTAGAAAGCTGAACAAGGTTGGTATGGTGTAGCATTTGGATAGGGAACTGCAATCGGGCTGTTGACTGAAGTGGAATATCAAGGAAAACAAAATTGTATATATACAACTATATTGTACCAAGAAAATTACATAGTTGTGCACATCTCAAAGTTGAAATGTACTATATCTATTTAACTCAATTTAGGCCTACCTGCCTTCAACTCTAGATGGCTCACAATAAAAATAAAATTCAGATCAAAGCAAGATGGGTTGTGGTCACTATGCAGAAACATATACACAACAAATATCCAATAAAAGGCTCCAATTTAAGCCAAGGCCGAGAAGAACAAACAGGTCTTCAAGGCCTTTATGACATGTCAACAAAGTGCCAGCAACATTAATTTAAGGGGGAACTCATTCCAGAGAGCAGGGAAGGCACACTTCTTGAATCCTGATAGACGTTTTATTAAACATCACTGCTTAATTGAAGGAACCTGGAACATGCTAACACTTCCAGCATATACCAGCTGGGCAAGAAGTATGGGAGATAAATAGTGCTACAAATATCAGGCCTTATGCCATATGGGGCTTTATAGGTAATAACCACCATCATGAATTGCATTGAGAAGTGTGCTAGGAAGGAAGGAAGGAATGATAAAACAGGGCTCCCAATCTCAACTCCCACTCTAGAAGTATCCTGTGGGCCAATGGTATCAAAGGCCATTGTGGAGCAAAAGGATGGATATACGACCTCCATCCTGGTGCCACCACAGATCATTAATCAGTGCATCCAAAGCTGTCTCTGTTCTAAGTCCTGGATTGAGAGACTACTGAATTGGATCTGGATAATTCAGTTTTTTCCAGGGTTTCCCTGCAATGACAGGCTGACCCACCTTCCTAACAAGGGTAGCAATTGTCTAAAAATGTTGGGTCCAAAACTAGCCTTTTGAGGAGCCTTTTGCCTTTTGCCTCCTCCTTGGCTGAAGACCCCACACACCCCTCTCAGTGAGAATGATATCTCAGTATGGATCCAATTATAGGGCATCTCCCTGGCTGCTTTAATAACCAGAGAGCCAGATCCAATAAACAGGTGGCTAAACTTAAACAGTGCAGAGAATCCTGCCTGCTTCCTCAGGAGTCACCAATTCAAACTCATTCTAGATCACACCACAAAACTGAAACCCAAGAATCTCACAGTGATGTTATACAAATGAACAAAAGTCCTTTTTATACTGAAATATGCAAGCACTGGAAGATTAATAAATACCGGATGAAAAGGAGGAAACTAATAGCTTTTCCACCACAGGATCAAGCGGGCACAATTATGTGGCTACCACTTTGGATGAGGAAAAGTTACTCCATTGTTCAACCCAGAATGATTATATAAGCACTCAATGAGTGGACACTCAAAGGGGACCAGATTCCACCTTCCAAATCTGCAGAGCGCCCATTTTTGCAGCCAAAGTTTCCTGGTGTGTTTGTGTTATGCTTGCTGATTTGTTCCTGGATACAAAGAAGTGGGGTGGGGAAAACTGTCACAAAGCAGTCCTTGCTTGCACTGATTTATTACTTCTTCCAATCATTGGTTTTGGCACCTTTCATTCTTTCTTTCTTTTCTCCTTCTTCAAAGACTTTGTTCTGAGGTCATCCTCTAAACCAGTCAAGATTTATAGAGGCAGCCTTAGGACAAGCTCATAGATTTCTGCACGTAATGGTGACATTACCTAGAAAAATTAAGGCACTGACCACAATGATTATAACCTTCCTGGTTATAACTACTTTGCCTTAGAGACTGTGTCAACTTGCCAAAAAAGCAAAGGAGCAAAAGCAAAAAAAAAAAAGCTTTGCAAATGTGCCTTGTTTGGGAGCTCATTTCCTCTGCTCCTCTCTCTTCTGATTTCAAACGGCAGGCTGTAGTTAGGGCAGTTGTGAAGGGGGCCCAGACCTGCCACACAAAATCAGAATTCAGATGGCACAATTCTGTTACTCATTAACAATTATCCAAGATGATAACATTAGATGTGTCTCACTTTCCAAACATTATAACTTAGCACCCACCCCTCCTTCAAGAATGAAATATTTTAGGAAATATTAAAAAGGTGGGATAAAATATTTCCCCTAAAAGACAAATAAAAATCTTAAAGGAAACAGAAACCCAGCTCCTTGTCCCCAGCAGATATTTTGGTGCATATTAAGAAAGACTGGGTGGGGCAGCCTATCTACACGACAAAAGACCTCCAGCTCCAGGGTGATGGGGTTAAGACATGACCGCTCAGGACATAATAGGATTAGCCCTCTACCCATCTAGCAGCAGGGCTCACTGCATTTCAAAATTCCCTAAGGACATTGGATCACCCAGCAAGGTTCAACCAAACTTCCCTCAGACAACTTCAGCTATGACCTCTGCATAGCCCCATGAGAATCTGACAGCAACCAATAGAATACATATCCTTGCCACAGGAACAGGAAGCTCAAGGGCAAGGCCCAAGAGAGGGTATAAACAACACTCACTCTCCACTCCAGGTGGTCAGCTGCCCAGGACTTCAAACCCATGTGGTCCTGTCCCTCAATAAACCATCTTTTCAACCAGCCTCCATGTTTCTTTCTCCTCACTTGGAACTGACGGATATTTATTCCAACATTCCTATGCTCTACTTTTCCAGGGAATCTGCTTACTAGAAATATCCTCTAATTCCTCTCCCACCCTCACGGACAATTGCCTGCCCAACCCCCCAACCCCGCTACTTTAGATCCTGTAAGGATCTCTTGTTCTGTGTGGCGTGTTGACCAAACGGAGTGGATTAAAGCTCATGGCCATATACCTTATAATTATCTGTGGTGTGTATGTATGTGTCCTGTCCATTTCTTCTCCCTTCATTTTCTCCATAATCTTTCAGGCCCTTTAGGTGGGAGCAGCCAGCATCTGTTCTCACCCTAAGTCTGGCTTCATGCAACTCCCTTAACCCGCAGGGACTAGCAGCTGCATTCACACAGCCTGCTAAGCTGGGCTCGTGCCAACCTTAGTTTTACTGGTTGTGGCTTAAGCACATTGCGCAAACCCACATGTTTATACTTCAATGAAGTATGCGAACCCAATGACTGGGCTTGCTTCCAGAATTAACTTCTTTGGCGCTTTGTGTGAACCCATCCGTTTGTTCTCCACCGGTCTGTTTGCCAAGTCATGTGTCTTGCCACATTTGCGCACATTTCGGCACTTGTGAATTGTCCCCAGTGATGCCCTGTTGCAAAATGCAGCGCTTTGCTCCCAACAGAAACCAGAGTACAAAAGTTGCATCATTTTCTCTCACCAAAGGCAGGTCTATCATGCAGTAGGTTACCCCATTTGACCATTTTGACTCCGAATCTAAGCCTGTTTACCTTGCAAACAGCTAATTCTTCCCCAACTCCAGTTTAGAGCTTCCTTTTTGCATGATAATCCGTCTCCCTCTTAGTTGTTTCAAGTCATGGTTTTGGCCCTCAGATCACCAGGGGACTAAGTTGCTTTAAACTTCTTCCACCCTCTGCTGACAAACATGCCAGAGCAGTGTTTCTCAACCTCAGCAACTTTTCAGATGGGTGGACTTCAACTGCCAGGATTGCAGGGGATTTCTGGGTGTTAAAGTCCACCCATTTTAAAACTGCTGTTGCAACACACATTAAAAACACACCCACATAGAACTCTGGATGATTGGTGACTTTATGGTCAATTGAAAATATGAATGTATATTATAAATTAATGGGAATTCTTTGTTCTAATCTCCGCTTTTTTTCCTTAGAGATAGGCAATATTATAATACTTTAAAGACTTATTGTTAGATAATTATGAATTCAAGGAAATAAGGATTGTTACAAATGAAAGAATAATAATGGTAATTTGAACACATAAAGCTCAACGACAGATAAAAATTTAATTATGTTTAATGGAAAACCAGTGATGTTATTCTTAATTTTAAGAATTGTTGCACAAAAACTTGTAACCAAATGACATGCTTGATGAAATGGAGGGAAGTTGTTTTTGTCTTGTATGTGTTTTTTTTTTTGTTTTTTTAGAAAAACAATAAATATATAAATATTTTTTTTAAAAAAAACACCCACACAAGCTTTGTTAGCACCAGAGCTTTGATTGCACCTGATGGCTGGGCTCTTTTGACTATACCATGCCAACAGCTGTCCCATGTTCCTTTGCATTTGATGTTGTTTCCTTTCCTTAGATGTGTGAGATCCAAACCACTAAGGAGTTAATTATAACCAGCAGCAGTGCCAAACACACCGACCGAAACCTACACAAGTGCTGAATTTGGCATCAGTTTAAAGTGCAGCTTAAAAAAAAAAAACTGACCTTTAACAGCAAATAAATAAAATTTTAAAAATTGGTTCCTTTTAGAGCTTGACTGACAGAAGTTTCAAATTGGGCTCAGGATGATCTCTCAGATAGACGGGAGTAGGCTGAGCCGCCTACTTTGTGCCTCGGGGTGGTGGTGGTGGGGACACGGGACTTTATTAAACCAAGGAAAGTTGTCTTGAGCTAAAGACCTTTGGGCATAATTTCTCCGCTGCAGAGAATGGATTTTCCTTGATACAAAAGGAAGCCCAACTTAATGCAGTGCTGAACAAAATATAAGTCAGGGCTGCAAGCAAGATGTGGATGGTGCCAAGGGTGGGATTCTACTGGTTTAACAACCAAAGCGCTGAGTGTGTGCTTTGTGTTGTAGGAAGTTAGCACCCACCCTCTCCTAGAAGAATGAAATATCCTAGGAAATATTGAAAAGGCAGAATATTATATTTCCCTGGATAAGAAATGGAGAAAAATGTTTTAGGCAGGAAACAGACTCACTCTTAATAGCCCCCAGCTTTGTCAAAGGACCATTAAAAAAGCCTGGGCCCGTCTAATCTACATAACAAAGATCTCCCCCTTCAGCTCCAGGGTGATGGGATTAAGGCATGATAGTATTAGCTCTTTACCCATCTCACCACAGGGCACCTGGGAAGAAGCAATGCTCAACCAAACCTGGACTCAAAATACAGCCTAGAGCAGTAATGGGGAATCTTTGTTGGCTCGCGTGCCAAAAGCAGGAGGGAGCACAGGGGGGTCGTGCGCGGGCATGCCACACCCATAATGCTATACGTACTACCCCAGTGCGCATGCACCCACGACCAGTGCTCCCCCCATTTTTGGCGTGCTTTTTTTGCCCTCCCCAGGCTCCAGAGGCTTTATAGGAGCCGGGGGGGGGAAACCGCCTCCCCCGCCCCTCAGAGGCCCTTCCGGGTTGCTTGTAGGGCCGGTTTTAGCCCTCCGGAGCCTTCAGGGAAGCCTCCTTGAAGGCTCATGAACACTCCGGAGGGCTAAAACCGGCCCTAGGAGCAACCCAGAAGTATGTTCTTGAACTTCCGGTTTGCCAGTAGGGGCGGTTTTTCACACTCCAGAGGCCTCAAGGAAGCCTTTGGAGGGCGAAAAATGGCATCATAAGGAGGCAGAAGTCAGCTGGTGCGCTGACAGGGCAACGCCTCACGTGCCCTGACAAATGGCTCTGCGTGCCATCTGTGCCATCGCGAGCCTAGAGAGTTGCCCCTGCATGGTCCCATGGCCGTCTGAAAACCAATCAGAATACATTTCTTACACAGGAACAGGAAACTGAGAGGTGGGGCTGAACAGAGAGTATAAAAATTTTCAGGAACTCTCAGCAAGCCCCTTTTTCTGTTTCTTTTTCTTCTTCACCCAACATCTGGAAGCATGTGATCCCCTTTTTCCCCAAGCCATGTGGTCCTAGAAAGCATTAAACCATCTTTCCAAGCAGCCTCCACGTCTCCAATATCTTTTTCCCCACTTGGAACTGAACCCAGAAGAACATTCCTTCCAACAGTGTGTTGTGCGCACATGCGCAGTTTACAGGAAACTCACCTTCCACCATTACTGCAGGCGAGGAAAACAGGGGAGGCATGGCAATCCGCTGGGCTTCGGAAAAGGAAATATACTATAGGGCAGGGGCAGGTGGCCAAGCCCACTTCAAAGTTGGAGCTACCGGTTCACTCAAACCGGCCTGAACCAATAGAATCCCACCCCTGAATGGTGCTGAATTGATAAGGTTTCAAGCTTTCAAGAATGTTTTTCCCCTGGAATCCCCTCCAACCATGATGTGGGCAACAGCAGGAGAAGACCAAAACGGGTACAAACCCAACAACACTGTTGTCTTTGGGCCACCCTCTTCCACATCACCTCCATATCTCAGCTCTAGAAGGCTGCCTCTACCTGCCTCCCAAGTGTGACCACAGGTTTTGGTTTAAAATTTATTTATTTATTTGTTTGTTTGTTTGTTTGTTTGTTTGTTTGTTTGTTTATTTATTTATTAGACTTATATACTGCTTCATAGGGCTTTCAGCCCTCTCTAAGCGGTTTACAATTATTTTTTTTAGCAAATTGAGTCAGCAACTTGCCCCCACAGTCCGGGTCCTCATTTCACACACCTCGGAAGGATGGAAGGCTGAGTCGACCTTGAGCCGGTGAGATTTGAACCACTGAACTGCAGATCACAGTCAGCTAAAGTGGCCTGCAGTACTGCACCCTAACCACTGCACCACCTCGGCTCCAAAAGGTCAGGATGGCAGCCATACAACTGCGATCAATGATCCACCCAGCGAAGCATGTAAAAATGGAATGAAACTGCCCACTATCTTCATTTTTTTTGAGTTTGCCCTGTGGACATCTTTGCCGTTGTCTCATCACCAGCTCGAGCAGTTCAACAAAAAAGCAAGAGCTGCTAAAACATGTTAAATTTTTAGCATTAACCTTAATTCTTTTTTCTCTTTGGGTTGTTTTTTTTTTTTTTTTTTTGTGGATAATAAAATAACAGTGTTTCTCAACTTTGGCAACTTGAAGATGTCCGGACTTCAACTCCCAGAATTCCCCAGCCAGCATTCGCTGGCTGGGGAATTCTGGGAGTTGAAGTCCAGACATCTTCAAGTTGACAAGGTTGAGAAACACTGGCAATAACATAATAATAAAGTTAGGAGGGATCTTAGAGGTCTTCTACTCCAACCCCTTACTCAAGCAGGAAACTTTATATCATTTCAAACGCATGGTTGTCCAATCTCTTCTTTAAAACTTCCTGCGCTGAAGCACCCACAATCTCTGGAGGGAAGCTGTTCCACTGTAATTGCTCTCACTGTCAGGAAATTTCTCCTTAGTTCTAGGTTGTTTCTCTCCTCGATTAGTTTCCTTCTTGTTCTGCCTTCAGATGCTTAGGATGACACACACACACCATTCCTTATGACAGCCTAGATATTGGAAGACTGCTATCATGTCTCCCCTAGTCCTTCTTTTCATTAAACTAGACATACCCAGTTCCTGCAACCGTTCTTTATATGTTTTAGCCTCCAGTCCCCTCATCATCTTTGTTCCTCTTTTCTGCCCTCTTTCTAGAGCAGCGTTTCTCAACCTTGTCAACTTGAAGATGTCTGGACTTCAACTCCCAGAATTGAAGTCCAGACATCTTCAAGTTGACAAGGTTGAGAAACACTGTTCTAGAGTCTCAACATTATTGTGGTATATAAACCCAGCCTGTTTATAAACTCTTGATTAGAGTACAATTCAGTGTATTGTGTGAATCCAGAACATGGTTAATTCACTGCCCAGGTTTTACAACTTGTCCAAACTTAGTCACTGAGTAGTTGTCACCTCTCCTTTGCCACACCTTCAAAGTGAGGCCCTCCCTCAGTGCGAGAGCAACATTGGTGGGCTGGATTGTAAAGGAAGAAGTGTTTCTGCCAGAGCAGGTTTGAGCATGTCAGTTCCCCAAGGGGAGAGAGCAAGAGGCAGATGTTACAGCAAACCCACCTTCTCCTTTCCTGAAAACACCATAAAAACATTAAAAAAAACAGAGTGACAGATGAAAGTAGCTGGCAAGACCAGTGGCTAGAGCAAGGGGTGCAAAAGTACAAGGTGGACTTAGATCGTCAAGTAAAAAGGGTGGTGTGAGCACAGAGGATTAAGCGGAAGATGCTGGATTCAGCATCCATTGGAATTTAAGCTCAGTGTTAAGGTTTAGAAGAACAAGTATTTGAGAATCCAGGCTCCCATCTCTTTGGCAATAGCACTTAGCAATAGCATTTAGACTTATATACCGCTTTACAGTGTTTTACAGCCCTCTCTAAACGGTTTAAAGAGTCAGCATATTGCCCCAACAATCTGGGTCGTCATTTTACCCACATCGGAAGGATGGAAGGCTGAGTCAACCTTGAGCTGGTGAAATTCGAACTGCTGGCAATCAGCAGTCAGCAGAATTAGCCTGCAGTACTGCACTCTAACCACTGCGCCACCGTGGCTCATAGGTCAGTGTTTCTCAGTCATGACCACTTTTAAGATATGCAGACCTCAACTCCCAGAATTCCCCAGCCAGTCTTGACCAAGAAATATTGCAGATTAGGCAATCTTGATCTCCCATCTTTTGGGAGTTCTGTAAGGCGCGGTCACTGGAGAATTTGGAAACCGCAATGAGGATGAAAGCCTGGGATTCGTAGGTTGTGCGGAGGCATTTCCCTGACAAAGAACTATTAGGACCGTGATGGCAAGCCTGTGGCACACATGCCAGAGGTGGCACACAGAGCCTTTTCTGTGGGCATGCACAGCATCACCAGCTCCTCTTTTTGGTTTCCGGAGCGCTGGTCTGTGCAAGCACCGGAGCGCCAGAAAATGCCCTCAAAAATGGCCTGAAAAATGATCAAAAACAGCTTGAAAACGCCCCCCCAAAACAGCAAAAAATGGCCAAAAACAGGCATATGTGAGCTGGCCAGCTGGTCTTCAGGTTTCTGGTGCTCTGGTGCACATAAAAGCCAACTGGGGGTGCGCACATGCTCATGGTGGAAACTCAAAGACCAGCTGGCTGGCATGTGCACCACCCAGCTGGTTTTCAGGTTTCTGATGCTCCGGCATGCATACGTGCACATGTGTTCCGCTTTGGGCATCACTGTCTTAGGAGCTGCCTCGGGCGGCTGTGGTGAGGGAAGGGGGCTTTCTAACTCTAATCCAAGTAATCCTAGCTTCATCTTAGTGGGGATGTTTCTCAGCATCTCACTTAGAGGAGTCTCTTGAAAGCCCACATCTGAGCTCCTGATGACCTCTATAAAGAGACCTGGGAATAATAACAATCGTATTGGGCTTCATTTTCACCCACTTGAGGACTAGATCAGTGCCGTGGCACGACAAAACCGTGCTCGACTAAAGCGCGCCCGATTAAACCGCGTCGCTGATGTCATCAACAGGGCGGCAACAGCGAGCGCGGAGAAAGAAGGGCGCTTTAAATAGCGCTTTGAAAGCAAGCCGATTCAAGTTAAGGTAAGGGTTAGGTTTAGGGTTAGGTTTAGGGTTAGGGTTAGGGTTAGGGTTAGGTTAAGGGTTAGGGTTAGGTTCAGGGTTAGGGTTAGGTTTAGGGTTAGGTTAAGGGTTAGGTTTAGGTTTAGGGTTAGGTTTAGGATTAGGTTTAGGGGGGGTAGGTTTAGGTTTAGGGGTTAATTTTAGGTTTAACGTTTACAGCGTGCTTCTGTCTCCGCGCTGTTGTCGCCCTGTGATGACGTCAGCTACGCGGTTTCGTCGAGCGCGCTTTAGTCGAATGCGGTTTTGTGGTGGAACCGATCAGTGCTACTCAACCTTGGCAACGTAAGGATGCGTGGACTTCTATTCCCAGAATTTCCCAGATATGTTGCCAAGGTTTAAAAACCATGGGAGTCCCCATCTGATGACTCACCGAAAGGGACAAAAGGCAGGGAAGCCCATCCATAACCTTAGTGGCCCTCACCCCAAGGGCTAAACCAGAGGGCTGCAGGCATTGCCGAGCCTTTTGAAAGGCAATTCTCCCAGATTTTTTCAGAAGGTCCCCTCTGCCAGCTTCAGGTCTCACAAACACGCTGACTGCATCTTTTGTGACCTGCTGCTCCCCCGTTGCATGAAAACCTCTCCTTCCACCCACACACCTGTTGGCAGTTGCCAAGGAGAGTGGAGGACAAAAGAGCCCAGCCCAAGTTCGCTTGGTTAGGAACATCTTTGAGCCTCGAGATATCTGCATTATTATAGCCCCCAGCAACAAAGCAAGGGGGCAAAGATAACACCCTAATGTAGGGTGGCAAAAATCCGGATGACCACTTTTTGGCAGATTGGGGGGGGGGACCAGTCCAGATCTGGGAGGCAGCCCTTGGGGAGCTAAGCTCACATCACACACCAAAGTGGGGTTTTGTCACAGTCATCTTCATTGTCATCAAGGAAAGTCTGGTTTGTTATTCTCAAGTTGCAAGTGACTGGGTGGGCAATCAGAGGAGCAGAACTCCAATTTTTTAAGGGAAGGGGGGAAATTAAATTAGCTTGCCCAGCTTCTCATCTAACCTTTGCTGCCATGAAAGCCCAGGAAAACTGGGACTGAGTTCACTCATTGTGCTAGAGCTAGACCATGGTTTGTTTAACCATGGTTTACTGAATAAGCCCATGTGCTGGGTTCATACGACACACATCCATTAAACACCCTGAGTCAATACAACGTGTAAGAGTCACACAACAGCCTAAGCCATGATCTGCAAACCACAATGGATGGATTTGCAAACCAGCTTAATCCAAACCTAAACCAATCAGTTTATGACATCATGTGCTGGGTGACTTAGGCCTGCATTTAGCAATAGCAATAGCAATAACAGTTAGACTTATATACTGCTTTATAGGGCTTTCAGCCCTCTCTAAGCAGTTTACAGAGTCAGCATATTGCCCCCAACAACAATCCGGGTCCTCATTTTACCCACCTCGGAAGGATGGAAGGCTGAGTCAACCTTGAGCCGGTGAGATTTGAACAGCCGAACTGCAGAACTGCAGTCAGCTGAAGTAGCCTGCAGTGCTGCATTTAACCACTGCGCCATCTCGGCTCTTATTTGTTGGAAGCAGGTTCTTTGACACAGAGGTAGAATCTTTTTTGGACCCCCACAGGAAGGATTCCCCCATCGTTATACTGGTGAAAGATCTGCATGTATCCTCAGGTCACCGTAATGTCTGAAAGTCCCGAGTAGTCAAATAGCTCTTGTGAACTCAGAACCCAGCGCACATCCTTCTCTGCCATCCTGAGAAAGAACAAGGATTGAAATCACTCCGATGGGAAACTCAGCATTACCAGTGACCGGAATTGTATGTAATCCCAGTTAAATAAATAAACCCCAGCCCAGAGTCCCTGGGGATGACCCTGCCCATGTTTGCATCTTTGCTATTGCAATGTACACATTTCTTAGACAAAGCCAAGGAAGAGAGAATGAATATGCCACACTGGATAACATATTGCACTCACACACGTGGAACATAGAATAACAGAGTTCGAAGGGACATTGGAGGTCTTCTAGTCCACCGCCCCTCCCAGCTCATACCATTTCATACAAATGGTTGTTTAGTTTCTTTTTGAAAGCCTGGAGCACCCACAACTTTTGAAGGCAAGCCGTTCCATTGGTTTATTGTTCTCACCATTGGGAATTTTCTCCCAATGTTGTTGCTTCTCTCCTTGATGTGTAGGGGTTCTCTCCTTGGTGTAGGGAGCTGGCAGATGCCAACGGAAGTGCCTGAACTTACACTGGAACTCATTAGTGCCCTGTTGCTCACCCCTGATTCTATAAAGTATGATGTAAATAAGCATTTCTGTGATATAGACTACCCTCCATCCTTTCGTGCAAAGGGCTAAACCACAAAGAGCTTTAAGTAAAGTGAACACGTTGTGCAAGTGCAGCCTCTGGAAACTCCACTCACTCTATTTTGTGTGAACGCAGCCGTGCCATCCTTGTTTGCGTTGGAGGCTCTGGAATGATGGATTCGTTTTAGAAATTTTAGGCTTTTATTAGATTTCTGCATCTATGGACCGGAATCTGCCTTTCTGTGCCCCTGAATAAGTCTCTTCTCTCTCATCTTGAAGATTAAGATCCTCTCCAAAGGACCATATAAAGCAGTGTTTCTCAACCTTGGCGACTTTAAGTCCTGTGGACTTCAAGTCGCCAAAGTTGAGAAACACTGATATAAAGGGTGGCTGATATGAATGAATAAATAAAAACATTTTGACAAAAGGTCATGGAATCAGAGCCTGACATTATTTCATCGCCTGTCTCTCTTTCACTCACCCGCTGCAAGTCTCTTCCCCACAGAATGGGTGTGGGGGTGGAGGGGAGCATCAAAAGCCCTGCGGAGCTGGTGGTTGAAGGATGCACGTTGCCAGATGCCAAACGTTGCTTCCCCTACCTTCCCTTCCCCCCCCCAACCCTCCTCAGGCCATTGGGTCTTTGGATGTCAGTGTGTTCAAATCACCTGGAAGGGGGTGGGGGAGGCTGGAAAGGATTATTCATCCCAGGAAGGCTGGCTCCTGGCAGGCCTGGAGGGGGGAGGCAGGCGTGCCAAAATCAGCAGCTGCCCGCCAGAGGCTTGCTTCCAGTCTGCTTTGTCCCGCATGGCTGGCAAACGGTGCCCCCCCCGCCGGCCCCTCTTCGGCAACTGGCTCCATCTGGGCAAGTGTCCAACTGCTCTCTGGGGAAGGGTGTGGGTTGTCCATGTCTGTGCTATTTACTGGTCCTGGGTGTGTGTGTGTGTGTGTTTGTGTGCATGGAAGTGGTACCGGCTGCTGTGGCCTGCGGTGGGGTGTTCTTTCCTGGCAAGCAGTGAGGGAAAAACGCCTCTCTCTGGAGAGGGGCTCTGTCAACTCGGAGAAGCAGGGACCCTCTCAAAACCAACACCTTGCTCAACGCAGGGATCCAAATGGAAGCATTTTGACCAATGGGCTTAAATAAACCCAGCGAAGAGGAATCTACTGCTGTTCCACAAACAGGTTGTTTAAAAATAATAGTCAATCAAAAATGACCTTCCTGGACCTGGGAACTATTCTTTCATGACTCACCTCCTTCCTTCCTTCCTTCCTTCCAGGCGCTGGAAAAGTACAGGTAGTTCTCGGCTTAGGACCACATTTTGAGTACAAAATTTCTGTTGCTAAGCAAGACATTTGTTAAGCAAACTTTGCCCCAATTTGCCACCTTTCTTGCCGCAGTTGTTAAGGGAATCAGTGCAAGTTGTTACGTTCGTAACACGTTGGTTGTTAATCTGGCTTCCCCTTTGATTCGGCTTGTCGGAAGGTTGCAAAAGGGGGGGGAGCATGACTCTGGGATGCGGCATCAGTCATAAATATGAATCCGTTGCCAAGTGCCTTAATTTTGATCATGTGATCATTTGGATGCTGCAACGGCTTTGTGAAAAACAGTCGTTAAGTCCTCTTTTTTCGCCGGTGCCCTTGTAACTTTGAACAGTGAATAAATATGAACAGCAATAGTACTTAGACCAAGGATTCCCAACTGGGGACGCGAGACAATATTCCAAGGGGTGCAAAAACTTGGGCTTAGAATTTTCAAAATTATAGTGTATATGCATCATTATATGCATGTTATTTACTTTTGTAAGGGGTGCGAGAATGTATCAGAAGCGTTCTAGGAGTGGGATATAGCAAAGTTTGGGAACCCTTGATTTAGACTTATATACCGCTTCACAGTGTTTTGCAGACTTCTCTACGTGGTTTAGAGCAGGGTGGATTTGATTTAAATCAACACGATTTATATCATGATTTAAATCACTAGTAAAAAGGCCTGATTTAAATCAACTCAGTTTAGATCATAATTTTTAAAGAGCAACTATCATCTCTGTCCTGCAGCGGCTCCCCCCCGCTGACCCATTGTTGACTTTTATCAACAGTCCCAATATTGTGGGATATACGGCTTCATGCTACATAACTATGCTCCATTTCATGCTGAATAAACTACAGTATTAATGTACCTTAAATAGAAAACTATCTTTAGATTTTTTTTACTCCAAAAGCATTTTATTAAAATAAATTTGGTAAAAATTTTTTAAAAAAATCCGATTTAAATCAAAAAATCCCATTTAAAAAGATAATCATTGATTTTTAGCCTGATTTAGAATCAGCCTATTGCCCCCAACAATCTGGGCCCTCATTTTACTCACCTCGGAAGGATGGAAGGCTGAGGCAACCTTGAGCCTGGTGAGATTCGATCTGCCAAACTGCTGGCAGCAAGCAGTAGCAGACTGCAGTACTGCATTCTAACCACTGCGCCACCACAGCTCATTACAATGAACTGTTGTAAGTTGAGGACTACCAGTACTAGCTTATCTTGGATTCCCAAGGCTAAGCACACCCAGCTTCTTCCACCACAGGCTTCATTCTTGACTCTTGGATCTAGATTAGAGGTCAAATGGGGCTAGAATGGTGTCCTCGTCCCCCAGCATGGCTGTGTGATTTAATCCGGCTTCTGGATGGCACGGCTGCTGGGAGTGCCTGAAGGACCGACCTCAGACAACCCAGGTTCGCTCAGGCGAGCTGAGCTCCCTGCTTCTTTTTCCACCAGGGACCCTCAGCCAACTCCAAGAGCAGCCCCGTCATTCTAAACATACCACTCAGCAAAGGAGATTCACAAACATGACCCCATCGGTCCCAGAGACGGCCTAGAGCCTTGATGGCGAACCTGTGGGCACGCACACCGTTGCCAGCTGGTGTTTGCGGGCACCGGAGCATTGGAAAATGGCCTGAAAATGGCACAGAAATGCCTGAAAACCAGCCTATTTTTGAGACGTTTATGGCTCTTTTTTGGTATTTTTGGCCTTGTTTCAGTCGTTTTTGGGACTGTTTTCAGGCCAAAAAATGCCCGGGAAACGGCCAGAAAACAGCTCAAGAAATGCTCCGAAACCAGCCTGGTTTTGGTCCTTTTTTGGGCTGTTTTCAGGCATTTTTCGGGCTGTTTTCAGGCCAAAATTGCCCGGAAAACGGTCAGAAAATGGCCCAAAACAACCTGAAAAGGGGCAAAAAAATGCCCCCAAAGAGGCCATTTTTCGGGCCAAAACCGGCCCCCAAAACAGGCATGTATGCACCGGCCAGCTAGCCTTCAAGTTTCTGGTGCAGACAAGCAGATGCATGCACGTTCCGGTTTTGGGCACTTGGTGCCGAAAAGGTTTGCCATCACTGGCCTAGCACAGGGGTCTCCAACCGTGGCAACTTTAAGACTTGAGGACTTCAACTCCCAGAGTTCCTCAGCTGGCTGAGGAACTCTGGGAGTTGAAGTCCCTAAGTCTTAAAGTTGTCACGGTTGGAGACCCCTGGCCTAGAGCCATTCTGAGTAGTAGCTTTGCCCTAGTAGCTACAACACCCTGACATACTCTGCTGCCAGCCTAACCTACAGCTTTGGGTTCTTGCCCTAATCCGTTCTACCCGTCCCAAAAGAGGAAGAATTTAGTGAGATCACCCAGAGCTTTGCACAGGTGGGAAGCATTGGGAGAGACGGCGGCTTTTTGGATCGATGCTTTTCCCTGCCTTCCTAATCCATGAATAATAATTTCCAGCCTTCCGGACCTTGTAAAAAGTCAGGGCTCGTGTACCCGAGTCTCCAGCAGGCAAAAGAGAAGCTTGATTGGTCAAACCCTTACCCACAGAAAGAGGACTGTCACCGCACAAGAGGCTCCCAAGTCCCCAAGCAGCTGCCTGCCTGGATTTCAACCGTAGAATGAGCTGAAGGTCAGCATATTGGCAAGCGAGTGGGGGTGTGAAGAGGGGGCTGGTTGCGCGATGCCTTGTATAGCCTTGGCACGGCCCGCTCTGCTGTGTCACTCTCCAGCTGGACTAAAAATATGTTGAGAGCCCTCCTGCCTCTTGGCTTCATTTGCTTGAAACCAACTCTCCCCCCACCCCTGGGCAGGAGACTTTCAGGAGGCCAGTTTTGGCTCTAGTAAGCAGTTCTGTAGCCCCAACTCATCCTGCAGGATATCGGAAAAGGGGGGAGGCTCACCCCTTTCTCCTTCCCTCCCCTCCCCCTCCCTCCTGCGTAGACTTTCAGACGGAGAGCGGCTGTGCCTGAATGTTTTCCCCTTCCCTGGCTCCCCTTCTTTTGTGACAGCTGTTTCCAAAGCCTCTTGAATTTCTGCAAACAGCACCAACCTCCATTGAAATAACACAGCCAGAGTTTATTGGGTCTCTTTCCTCTTCTATTATTTTCAGCTAGTGAATTTACTTTAAAAAACCAAACAAACAAACAAAAATAAATTACAGAATTAAATAACTTTGGACAAACTCTCTCCCAAAAGAAAACGTTTAAAGTAGTTGCTGGACTTTGGCAAACAGAGGCACCGAAACCATAACACTAAGGGGGGAAAAACTTGAGAAAGAGGCTGAGAGAGAGAAAGGAGAGAGCAAATCTTTTTCTGGGCATTTCTTGGGGGTCCCAAGCAAGTACGGTGAAGATGCCCTCCAAATCTGCCGATGCCTCTCCCCAGCCCCATTTGCAATCTTCCCTCCTCTTCCAGCCCCCACCCAACCCACACTTTAGCTCCATGCCGTCTGCTGAAACCTGCTTAGGCATTAGGCAGACCCACGACACTGCGGTATTTTCCCTGATGCTTCTGCTGTCCAGAGGTGCCTCTCTAGGGCTGGTCCAACTTCAGACGTGTGTCGGGTTGTCCAGGTAAGGGTCCGTCTTGGTCATGTGCAGCATAACAGCCGGAGCTTTGTAATGGCAGTGCGCTCCGGTGCAGGTCACTCCGCTACATGGTTTCCCCCTAGTCCTCACCCCCAGTTTCCTGTTGCACAGGCTCTGCCAGGTCTGCAGAGTCTTGGAGCTCCACACCCAAACGCCACTGGTGATGCCCACCACCAAGGACATGAAAATCTTCAGCATGAAGACCGCCATTGTGGGCACCGAGGCATCCAAGGAACAGTCCACGCTTCGGTGGCCTGGAAAAGGCAAGCAGCTGTGTTCCAAGGCCTGCAGGTTCCAGTAATCCATATTCAGACGTTCGTAGAAGTAACAGACGATGACACAGGTGGCCGGGACAGTGTAGAGGATGGAGAAGACCCCGATCTTCACCATGAGCTTCTCCAGTTTCTCAGTATTGGTGCCGCCAGTCTTCATGATTTTGCGGATGTGGAAGAGAGCCACAAAGCCCGTCAGGATGAAGGAGGTGCCGATGACCAAGTAGCAGGAGAGCGGGATGAGGATGAACCCTGTCAGGGCATTGACGTCCATGCTGCCCACATAGCAGAGCCCAGTGAGCTCATCCCCCGCCACCTTCCGCATGGTGAGGATGACAATGGTCTTCATAGCGGGGATCCCCCAGGCTGCCATGTGGAAGTAGCTGCTGTGGGCCTCGATGGCTTCGTGGCCCCACTTCTTGCCGGCAGCCAGGAACCAGGTCAAAGTCAAGATGACCCACCAGAGGGAGCTGGCCATGCCAAAGTAGTACAGGATGAGGAACACAATGGTGCAGCCAGTGCTCTCCAGCCCCTCTTGGATGATGTACAGCTCCCCGTTCTCCCGGTCACAGGCAATGTTCTCAGCACCGGCCACCGAGCGGATGATGAAGGCCACCGAATAGACGTTGTAGCACATGGAGAGGAAGATGATGGGCCGCTCAGGGTATTGGAAGCGGTGGGGCTCCAGGAGGAAGGTAAGGACAGTGAAGGCAGTGGAGACGAAGCAGAGTGTGGCCCAGACGGCCATCCAGATGAAAGCAAAGTCCTTGTCTTGCCGTGACCAGAAGACATCAACTCCAGGGGAGCAGCGGGGTGCACATGACAGGCTCTTGGCGACGTACTGGAACTTGTCGGAGTTCTCACAGGAAGCACTGCTGCCCGGTCGGCTCTCACTGGGGCCATCCCCAGAAGGTCGGGCAGGGCGTGGGGCCACGGGTAGCATGCCCTGACCTCGGTGAGGCTCAGCCGTGGTGGCGTTTTCGGGTGCCTCCATGCACAGGGCGTGCGGGTCATTCTTGGTAGGCAAGCGAGAGCAGTCCAGGGCGTCAGGCCAACCAAAGTGGAAGTGCTCCATGATGGGTGCACAGCGCTGACGTGCCTGTTCGCACATCGGCCGGCAGGCCGGGATGCTGCTGGAGACCTGGTCGGTGCACATGGGCGCATAGAGCGAGCAGAGGAAGAAGCGCAGGTGGCCGTGGCAGCCGTAGGCCACCAGCGGGGCGAACTCTTCCAGCTTGAGCGCGGCCTCGCGCTGGTGCTCGTGGCCCAACAGGTTGGGCATGCGGGTCAGGTTGTAGCCGATGCCCTGGCACATGGGGATCTCGATGGCCTGGCACCGCCCGCCCCGGCCACGCTCCGCCTCGTAAACGCCGCCGCCGCCCAGCAGTTCCAGCGTCGAGCCGGCCACCACCAGCTGGCAGAGCAGCGCCGCGATCGCCCGCAGCAGCAGCAGCAGCAGCCCGGCGCGGAGGACAGGCGCGGCCATGCTCACTGCGCTCCTCGCTCCGGATCGCTGCCGCTAGCTGCGCCTCCTGCGCCGCATGGCGCGCGAGCGGTAGCCCAGCGGCGGCAGCTCCCCACGCGTCTCTCCTCCTGCCGAGGCCGGCGCTTTGCTCGCGGGCGCCACTGTTGCAGCCCGCCTAAACCCCCGAGAGGCGGACCCGGCGCCGGCGGGACACACCCCGCACAGGGCGGCGCAGAGCGAGGGGAAGGGCGCCGAGCCGGCCGGTTGGGCGAGGGAAGTTGGAGCGCGCCGCCCTCGCAGCCGCGTGGCTTCCAGCCCAGGCGCCGCGCTCCAGCGCGCTTTGCTGGGCTCCGACGGGGCTCCGACGGCTCCCCTCACCCCCCACCGCCTCCTCCGAAGCGCGGAGTTGTGATCGCCCAATTGCTGCCGGGCAGCCAGTCAGAGGCGCGTAAGGGCGCGATAGATGCCCACCGCCGGGGAGCATCGCCTTGCCCTGCACCGGCTCCCAACTGGCTAGAGGCGGCGGTCGGGGACTCGCTCTGCTGAGGAGACCGCCGGAGCTCTTGGCGAGGGCCGAAGTGAGAGCTATTCTTTCGGGAGCCGGAGGGGCGGCATTCTGGCGAGCTTCCTTAGAGGTTTCGCTCGGCGGGACCTTCACCTGCGGAGAGTGAACGGGCGGAGGCGCCTGAGAGGAGGTGCTGGGCTGGTTTTCTTGGCGCAAAGAAGGCCCGCCTGCCCTGACTTCCCTCGCGGTCGTGCTCAAGCCTTGGGCGCTAAAGTTGCCGGGTGAACTTTCCCAGTCCGGCTTGGTGAAAAATCCTCTCCTTTCGCTTTTTTTTTTGCCCTGGTCGAGGCTGTAATAGTACCGCTGAGTTTGGTTATTCCTCTTGCTGTAGTAGTAGGTTGCAGAAGATGTGCTCGTCTAAAGGGTGTTTCTCAACTTCAGGAATTTTAAGATGGGTGAGATTCTCAGTCATCCAGGTCATGGTTGTCTTAAAGGTGGTTTGTTTTTTTTCAGGAGACAACTGAAAAAGATGTGTGGACTTCAACTTCCAGATTTCCCCAGTCAGCATAGGTGGTTGGGGAATTTTGGGAGTTGAAGTCCACACATCTTAAAATTTGCAGAAGTTGGGGGGGGGGGGGAACGCTAACCTAAACTCCTAAAGAAATGGAAAGCTAAGCTGAAAAAGTTTACAAGGAGAGCCAGTTTCTTGTACTGGTTAAAACATTAGCCTAAAACCAAGAGTGCTAAATTCTAGTCCCATTTTAGGCATGGAGCCAACTGGATGATCTTGGTCCTGCCACTCACTCTCCTCCTTAGGAAACAGGCAATGGCAAACTGCTTCTGAAACCTTGCCAAAATTGCAGGCACTAGTCCAGACAATCTCTAGGAGCCAACACTGATTCAGAGACACCAAAATAAAAAGATAAAAAGTTTACACTGTCATAATATTCTCCCTAGGCCAGGCGGTTGTCCCTACCCTTATAAAATCTCCAATAGCAATTGTCCCCTGCCAAATAAGTTATAACACTCTTCCATTTAATATAATTCACACCCAGGGTACCTTCGGTTTCTCATCCCACATTATGCTATATGTTATACAATAGAATACAATACAATAGCAGAGTTGGAAGGGACCTTGGAGGTCTTCTAGTCCAACCCCCTGCCTAGGCGGGAAACCTTATACCGTTTCAGACAAATGGCTATCCAACATCTTCTTAAAGACTTCCAGTGTTGGGGCATTCACAACTTCTGGAGGCAAGCTGTTCCACTGATTAATTGTTTAACTGTCAGGAAATTTCTCCTCAGTTCTAAGTTGCTTCTCTCCTTGATTAGTTTCCACCCATTGCTTCTTGTTCTACCCTCAGGTGCTTTGGAGAATAACTTGACTCCCTCTTCTTTGTGGCAACCCCTGAGATATTGGAACACTGCTATCATGTCTCCCCTAGTCCTTCTTTCTATTAAACTAGACATACCCAGTTCCTGCAACCATTCTTCATATGTTTTAGTCTCCAGTCCCCTAATGTTATTGGTATAACCCTTACTTCCTACAAGTCACATTCAGTCAACCTGAATCAGACTAATGGTGACTGCAGCCTGCAACAGATCTGTTAAAACACTGAGGGGGAATAACTATTTGCGGGGAGTCAAAAGCCACTTTAAAGCTTGTTCCATTAATTAGGAGGAGACTGTGCCCATCTACTAGAGCCACAGTTGAGCAATTCAAGCTGCCTTAGTTGATCCTACCTAGATGACTCAGAAGAAGTCCCGTGGGAATGAAGGACTGGGGACATGATTATAGAAGGCAGAGAGTGAGAAAGATCTGCTCTGTGGGGCCTTCAAAACTTCTCCCATCCCAATGAAGGAAAACAGTTGGTCTCAGGTGAATTAATGGGAGGAGGGGCAATATGCACATAAGATGAATTATATAATTCGCACCACGAGACAAATAATGTGCAATATGTCATCTACTTTACTGGTATAATGATTTAATGTGAGGCATCACCTTCCCCCACTCTCCCTTTTCCCTTCCCTGGACATGCCCATAGGGGGAAGTAATTCTAATGTGATCTTAACCTGAGCACCAATGTTTAAGCTGTTTCTGAATTAAGTCATTGCCTTGACTTGTGTGATTCAACATAAATTAATAAATTTAATTAATCAAGTGGCTTGAATTTACAGACTATATTAAGCCACAAAAAATAAACAAATAAGGTCAAAACTAGCTAAGCTATACTATTATAGCTGCTTTTCATTACCTTGGTAAGTATTTTGTGTGGATGTAGCCTTATAGATAACACTTGCATGAGCCTTTTTTTTTTGTATGGATGGAAACGCTTCCTTCCACCCAGCGTTTTCTATCCCAAGTCTTTGTTTTTGCATATTAACATTAACATATTCTTCCAATGACTGCGGGATTCCCCTGGGAACTTTTGAAGCTCAAGATGCAGTCAAAGGGATACCTTCTTTTTTCATCCAGATCTTTAAAAAAAAAAGAGAGAGAGAGACAGGGGGAAAAAATAACCCCCCGTCAATTCTCTGCATGCAAAGGTTGATCTGAGACCTGTAGCTCAAAATCTGAAGCAGAGCTACCTTCCCTCTTTAAATGAGAGGGAAGTGGTGGGCATGTTTAATGCATTAGGGAATCTTTAGAAACCGCTTTGAAGATGAAATGTTCTCTGTTAAGTGCCCAGAATGATTATGTATGCAGCACTTGTAGACAAGGAACGGGGATGTGCAGATCAGGAAAAAAAATGATAATAAACAGAATATTTAATCACCAGCCTGCCACTAGCTACTCTCTCCTCTTTAATGCAAATATTCTTACTAAAAAGGGAAACTTCTCCCAGCTCTAGGCGGTTGCCTTGATCAGTTGCCCGCCAACTGTTCTCCATAACTTGTCTTTCAGTAGTAGAGGTGGGGGAGAGGGTGACACATTGGAAAAAACTGGGCAGTGTTATTTGGCAGGATTCCTGGTGTCAGATGCTGCTTTCCCCAACAGCAAAGGCTCCGCCCACTTGATGGCTTCCTCTTCTTACATCAAGGACCCCTGTGGCTACAGCCCATGTAGATGAAAGTCTCTTAATTTCAGGGATCTGTATTGCTCCTCTCAGGCTTTTCTGACAAGAGAGATTGAAAGAATGTTAAGGCTGAATTCTTACATTGCATTAAATCTTGAGCCTAAGGTTCAGTTCCGGTTTGTCTGACTCCTCATAATGCCGTGTTTAAAAAGGTTCCCAAATAAAGTCTATTATGCCTTAACATTATAGCCTGTTTTTCACAACATGCTAAACTACAGGTACTGTTTTAGCTTAGCCTATTCTACTGTTCAAATAAAAAAAAACCCATACATTCGTGGGAAGTTATCATCCAGCCCTCTCCCAGAAAAATGAAATATCCTAGGAAATATTGAAAAGGCAGAATATTTCTCTGGCTATGAAAAGAAACATGTTTTAAAAGACAGAATAGTTGCCTGTAGCTTCCTGCCCATCCCCACTTTGTCAATGGGCCATTGAGAAGGCCAGGCTAGTCACTTCACATAATAAAGACTTCTCCACTGCAGCCCCAGGGGGATGGGAGTAAAGGCATGATAATGTTGGAATTTTACTCAACTGACCACAAGGCATCTGAGAATTCATCACAGCCTAGAGAGTAGCCCCTGCATGGCCCCATGGGAGTCAGACAACCAATCAGAATACATTTCTTACACAGGAACAGGAAACAGAGAGGTGGGACTAAACAGGGTATAAAAAGCCTAGTAAGCCCCTCCTTCAGCCCTTTTTTCTTCTTCTCCACCGACATTGAAGCATGTGATCACCTTTTCTGTTCAGGGCTCAAGCCATGTGGCCCTGTCCAACAATAAACCATCTTTCCAAGCAGCCTCCATGTCTCCAGTGTCTTCTTCCCCACTTGGAGCTGAACCCAGAAGGACATTTCTTTCATCACATTAAAGCATAATCTATCTAAGGAACTCATTGCCCCTGGACGCAGAAGTATTATTAAGTGCACAGATCAACCTAATATAAGTCAGCCCAACTCTTTTAATTGCTGATGTTTCTTCTGAGGTCATAATTGTCAATGAGTATTTAGAGGTTAGCTTTAAAAGAATAGTTCAGTGCCCAAATGTGAATCTATCTAAGCAACTCAGCCATTGTGCCTTGTCTGCATCTTTTCCTGGAGGAATATTTGTCAGTATAAAGCAGGGGGTGGCAAACTGGATTTCTTCGAGGACCGGATCAGCATTGTAGTTCTCCTACATGGGTCAGCTGAGTGGAAGGGGGGGAGAGATGGGATGGACACCTCCTGCAGCACCCTGCTGGGCAAAACAGTGCGGGTGGCCGTGTGCAGCCATGCCATGCCTCGTCCCGTTTTCAGCCTGGATGGCCTCCTGCACCACTTTGTGGGCCCCCCCATGCTCCATTTTGGGCAGAAAAGTGTTACAGGAGGCTGTCCAGGCTGAAAACGGGACATGGGGAGGGGCTGCATGCAGCCCGCCTGTGCCCCATTTTGGCTGCCAGAGGCAACGCGGGCCAGCCCTACTGGCCAAATTTAAGTACCCTGCGGGCTGGATCCAGCCCACAGGTCTTGAGTTTGACACCCCTGGTCTAATGTGACTGACTGTCAGGCTGCATTTACAAGCAGACAGCAAAGAGCAAATGCAAAGAAAGAGGAAAAAATGGGCTATTAACTGATCCTTGCCTGACCTTTTTTAAGTAGCTGTGAGCACAGGGTCTCCAGCAAGACACATGAACTACAAATGGTCCAGCTATTCCATCCCTTAGCCTGGGGGGTGAAATTATACGCCCCTCAGAGAGAGTTCGCAATTTGCGAGTCCTTCTGGATCCACAGCTGACGTTAGAACATCATGTCGGCTGTGACCAGGGGGACCTTTGCCCAGGTTCACCTGGTGCACCAATTGCAACCCTACCTGGAACGGGAGGCCCTTCGGATAGTCACTCACGCCCTCGTCACCTCAAGACTGGATTACTGTAACGCGCTCTACATGGGGCTGCCCTTGAAGAGTGTTCGAAGTCTTCAGTTAGTCCAGAATGCAGCCGCGCGAGCTATTGTGGGTGCACCTAGGTACACCCATGTTACACCCACGTTACACCTATCCTCCGCGAGCTGCACTGGCTGCCCATTTGTCTCTGGACACACTTCAAGGTGCTAGTCGTTACTTTTAAAGCCCTGCATGGCATCGGACCTGGTTACCTGAGAGACCGCCTCCTGCCAATTACCTCCCAAAGACCGATTCGATCACACAGACTTGGCCTTCTCCAGATTCCATCCGCCAGCCAATGCTGGCTGGCGACCCCCCCGGGGGAGGGCCTTCTCTGTTGCAGCTCCGGCCCTCTGGAACGATCTCCCCGTTGAGATCCGGACCCTTACTACCCTCCCGGCCTTCCGTAAAGCTACTAAGTCCTGGCTGTTCTGGCAGGCCTGGGGCTGTTGAAGTATCCAGCCCCACTTTAATTGTGAATGTTGTTGTATTTTAAATCATTGTTTTGTCTTATTATCCCCCTTCCCTTTTTATTGTAAGCCGCCCCGAGTCCTTCGGGAGTGGGCGGCATACAAAACCAATAAACTAAACTAAACTAAACTAAACTAAACTAAACTAAACTAAACTAAACTAAACTAAACTAAACTAAACTACTAAACTAAAGAGAATGGGGAGAAAGAGCCACCCAGCCATTGCTAGACCAGAACTGATCTTCTCCCTTCTCCCCACTTAAATTTGATAATTCAATAAACGTAAGGTGTATTTAGTTCAAGTTGTTTTGTTCTGGTGATTTTCTTTTTAAAAAAAAATTCCATGGATCAATTAATGACAGTCTGTGGAGCACAATTACTCTTATGGCACCATTCTTATAATTTAAAATCCAAAAGTAAGCAGGATCCAAAGTGTTATGTCGTGAGCCCATTTTTGCTTGCAAAGCCCTTCAGAAATCTTTGGAACAAAGTATCTTGTTAGCTGACCAGCACAAAGGAGTTGGCAATCATATCATTCTTCCTCAGCCTGGTACACTCCAGAAAATCCCAAAATTTGCAACCAGGTTGGTTTAGGTACACGCAGCCCTAACACATCAAGATAGCATCACGTTAGGGAACATTGGTTTTCCAACGGGCAGCAACTAAAATAAGACTACTATTTACCACTCTGGGCTGTTGCTACAGTGTGCATGCCAGCCAAAGTCAGTATGTGTGATGGGTGACTATATAAATGTTGATTTAATAATAAATGCACTATGGGCGGGTCATGGATATAGTCAGAGAATCCCCTGTTCCATAATGTTAGAAATTAAGAGAAATTGCCCAAATAAAACCAAATGGTCATTTGTTCCTAAATCTGAAAGAAAACCACCTAGCAACCACAGCTGTCTATGCAGATTGTGTCTCCCCTTACAACCACATCTTGCCTTCATTACTGCTCTGAAATAACAGAACAACAGAGTTAGAAGAACCTTGTAGGTCACCTAGTCCACCCCCCCCCGCCCCAACAGGAGAGTCTAGCCCGCACTATTTTTGACAGATGGCTGTCCAGTCTCTTCTTGAAAGCTTCCAGTGATGCTTCTCATATTCATCAGTCAGAATAACAAATGGGTTCTTTCATGAAAGTTCCTTTGCCTCAGCATAACTTTACAAATGTACTTTTTGCCTTCCCCTAAAGATGGGTAAAGGAAAGCTATACAAGCTGGAGCATCTTTAAAGGTTTCCCTACAGCAGTGATGGGATTCAGCTGGTTCGCACCACTTCGGGAGAACCAGTTGTTAACTTTCTGAGCAGTTTGGTGAACTGGTTGTTGAAAGAAATCATTAGGGCAGAGAACCGGTTGTTAAATTATTTGAATCTCAACACTGCTCTACAGGCAGCTGCCATCTGGAACTTAAAGAACAATTCATGGCCGGTGAGGCAAGCACGAAAGCCCTGCCGAAGCCCCGGCGCTGCGTTCACCATAGAGCGGCACCAGGACCCGCTCTATAGCAGACGCGGCGCCGGGACTTTAAAGTCCCACCGACTGTGCCTGCCACCACTTTAAAGCCCTGCTGCCGGGGCCTGAGCGGCCATGATTCCCCCCTCCCCAGCCAGCCAGCCCACCCAGCCCATTCCTCCGCCACCACTGTGTCCAACAGGCCAGGCGTCTTGCGTTTATGGGGGACATAAACGTGAGACGCCTGGCCTGTTGGACACAGCGGCGAGAACGTCCCTGCCACTGCCGCGCTCCGCCGCCTCGCCCCTCCGAAAGAAACACACACACACACACACACAAATTCCTCACAAAAAATTACAAATTAAATTATCATTTTGAATTCCCCCCCTCCCTCCGTCCGATCCACATACCTTTTCCAGCTGTGGATTTCAACTCTCCTCTTGTCCGCCCGCCATGATGAAAATGTAAAAAATTAAATAAAAAAGCAACTTACTTAGGCAAGGCTGCTAAGGCATGATTTGCTGCTCCCAGATCAGGAGGCGGGAGAATCACGTGCCTCCTTTGCATAAGGAATTTTTCGCCTTTTAATCCTTGCTTAACTCTGAGCAAGGGTTCAAAGGCGAAAATTCCTTATGCAAAGGAGGCCCATAGTTCTCTCGCCTCCCCCTACAGTTAGCACTAAGCAGATTCAGAGTCACTGTGACTCTGGAGTCTGGCAGCAACTACCTTAGCCTTTTTAATTATTTTAAAAATTCTTTTCTTTTCTTCATGACACTGGCAAGGCCCCGCCTCCCCTGCCTCCCCTGACTGCATGTCCCTGATTCTAAGGTGTATGAATCTTAGTTTCTAGAATCCCCCAGCCCATTAGCTGGAGAATTCTGGGAGTTTTAAGTCCATACATCTTAAACTTGACAAGTATGGGAAAAAAATGTATGGTACAAGCTATAGTTTAGTAATTAAAACTGTGTACATTTCAGGGAAGAAGTCACATTCTGGCGTAGCGAAACCTGTGAAGTCAGCTACTGTTTTGTTGCTGAAGCTGGGTAGCCCTCAGATTGCAGGCTGTAGCTTTAGGAGCTGGAAGATGATTGACGGTTTACTGGTTGCCCATTTCTGCCACAGTCAAGTTGTGATTTTGCAGGCATCCATTGACTTAGGAAGCATGAGATGGAAACAAATGTGCTTTTTGAAATAAACAATTTGAGCAGAAAGGAAGAGAAGGGCCAGGTGAACAGTCATGATTGAAGACAGACTCAGACATCACACCTGGAGCTGGAAAACAGATGTTGACAAATTCTTGCAAATGAACCTGATTATTGAATTAAAGCATTTTCTGAGTTTACATAATCCTTTGAACCAGACAGTAACTTGTCAGGCTGGATTCACACACTCCTAAGCCACAATAAAACAGAGTTAACACAAGTCATCAAATTTAGCATTATGTGTAATTCATCTCTTAGATCTTTACCTGATACTATTAAACATATTAACAATCCTTTGCTTAGATTTGCCAATGGCATTTTGCCACCTAATGGTGTGTGTGTGTGTGTGTGTGTGTGTGTGTGTGTGTGTGTGTGTGAGAGAGAGAGAGAGAGAGAGAGAGAGAGAGAGAGAGAGAGAGAGAGAGAGAGAGAGAGAGAGAGAGAAGTGATTTAAGAGCTGACCAGCTGCTACAATGATGCAATGATGAGAATGAGTCAACAACGTTTTTGACTGTTATTCCTTTAAGAGCCGGTATAATAATAAGAGGCTCTGTTAGGGCATCTCTCTCTTGCTGTGTCTTCTTCCCTGCTGTAATTTGCTGATTGTTTGACTTCTGCCTATAGTACATGTATGTATAGTATGTATGTATGTATGTATGTATGTATGTATGTATGTATGTATGTATGTATTGTGTCACAACCCCTGGTATACTCAAATATAGAAAGGAGCATATTGCTGTCTATCGGCTCACTCTGGGAGCCATCCAGGCAGAAAGCCATTTTTTTATATTGCCTTGTTACATTTGTGTTGCATTTGTGCTGATAAATAAATAAAGAGAGACTAGTATAGATCTGTTTCAAGCTATTTACCTCTCATCAGTTAGCCATACCCTTACTGGGAATAGAACCTGGGCTGTATTACATATTAGGCAGTTATATTAGCCTGTGGCTTAGTGGCTAATATAACTGCCTAATATGTAATACAGCCCAGGTTCAATTCCCAGTAAGGGTATGGCTAGCTGATGAGAGCTAAATAGCTAGAAATAGATCTATACTAGTCTCCCTTTATTTATTTATCAGCACAAATTCAACACACACACACACACACACACATATACAATTTGAGCAGAAAGGAAGAGAAGGACCAGGTGAACAGACATGATTGAAGAAAGACTCAGTCATCACATCTGGAGCTGGATATATATTGTAGATAAAACCAATGTTACAAACCTCTGTTTGCTGTTATTGCTCCTGGGTTGTCTCACATAGTAAAGCTGTGTGTACTTTGACAATATATATGTAGGTATAAAATGTATTTGCCCATCTTGTTTCCAAGTAGGCTAGGCCAGCAGAAAATCATATATCTGTTGCAAGAATGGGCTTTGTATATCACCACTACAGCCAGGGCCACAGGGCAGCATGGTACAGCTCTATCCTCCAACATTTTGTAGTTTGCTCACTTTTCAAGCCATCCGTGCTCACCTCTTCCTGAAACCAATCATGCCATGCAAATTTGTTGTCACCCCAATGCCACTTATGTTCACACCATACATGCTCAGACTGGTACATTTTTGCTATGAGTAAAGAAACATGATTAACATTGGTTTGTGTTTGTGGTGGGATTTAGCATGTAGTGCAGTGGTGGGATTCAGCCAGTTTGCACCTATTCAGGAGAACGGTTGTTGGAAGAAATCTCCTTTTGTTTTTTTCCACTTTACAGAGCTAATCCTGTAAGGAAGGCAGGAAGGAAACATTCTGGTGCGAGCCGAGGTGGCGCAGTGGTTAGAGTGCAGTACTGCAGCCACTTCAGCTGACTGTTATCTGCAGTTCAGCAGTTCTAATCTCACCAGCTCAAGATTGACTCAGCCTTCCATCCTTCTGAGGTGGGTAAAATGAGGACCCAGACTGTGGGGGCAATATGCTGACTCTGTAAACCGCTTAGAGGGCTGAAAGCCCTATGAAGCGGTATATAAGTCTAACTGCAACTGCTATTGCTATTGCTTCTAGCCTAATCATTATTGCCCTGCTTACAGAAACTGCCTCTCCGGTTAACCCTTATTACATTGTAACAGCTAAGGTGAAGCACCCATTGACGTGAGTGACGTTGAGTTGCCCACCCCCCACCCAGTCACATGACCACTGAGCCCTGCCTATCCAGCTGGTCATTAGGGCAGAGAACTGGTTGTTAAATTATTTGAATCCCACCACTGATGTAGTGCCTATTGGACTAGTTTACATGCAGTGTATTTTTGTGATACCAGAAAATGGATTAATTCAGGAACGAAACATGCTGGGATGAACACATCTGACTGTGGAAACAAGATTAGGGCATTGGCATGTTGGAAGAAGACGGCTACCAAGCTGTGGGGTGCACTGCAGCACCCATGCTTGTTTTAAAAAAGGAATGGAACCCTTCTTCTAAGACAGTCTTCTCAGTCTGAATTAGTTTAATCATTTAATTTTAAGTGAACTCAAACCCACTGACTCTGGTTAAGTGTGCTAGTTGAGTTAATATATGCTGATTAACCCGGAGTTTTTCTTCTTTTATTTTGTGGTTTAGTATGTTGCATGAATTCTGGATCTTGGATTACTTTAGAGTTGTGTATTGTTATGGAGAATGGTTAATTCAGTAAGGTTAAAGCATATTGTAATAATAATAATTTATTTGAATTATATGCCATTCAATTACCAGAGACTTTGGGTGGTTGTTGTCTGTTGTACTCCCTGGACAGAAAGATGAATATTGATCAAGTAGTAATAATAATAATAATTAAAAAACTAGCTGTCCAGTTCAGGATGGATGGGCAGGAGAAAAGGGGGCTCAGTAGCAATGGGTTCAGGGGAGAATAATGGATCTGCTACTGCACCATTTCCCAGGATTAAACTGGCCTGAGACAGGCACTTTGCATTGTTATCTAGTTGTTCCATTTATAAATATTGATGCAAATTAACTGGCACATCAGTAACTCAAAAGGAGACTGGGGAGATGGAAAGAAAAAACAATTGTTTTCAAAGTTATGGAGATGTTTCCTAGTGGATTTTTCATCTTCTTTTTCAAGCTTGAATAATATTTCCATCAAAACATTCCAGGTACTTTATATTTTTAAAAGAAAGAAAAACATCGTATAAAAGGAATCTAATAGAAGCAACTCAGAAGAAAAGGCATGAATTCCATGGCCACATCGGCTATGCTCTATTTCTGCTTCTGCTGTCAGGCAACGTTTTCCTTTTTTTCTGTTTGTTTAGGACAGTATTGTGTAATAGTTCAAGTGCTGGAATTTAATTTGGGTGAACCAAATTCAAGTTTATTTATTTATTTAATCAGTTTATAGGCAATCCATTTATGTGTGTATGTGTGTATGTGTGTATGTGTGTATGTGTGTATGTATGTATGTATGTATGTATGTATGGAGAGAGAGAGAGAGAGAGAGAGAGAGAGAGAGAGAGAGAGAGTGAGTGTGTTACAACCCCCGGTATGCCCAAATATAACTCTAAATAGATACCTATCACCCTGGCTTAGCTGGTAAGGAGTCGAACTCTGTGGCTTAATGGTTAACACATCTGCCTAAGATGCAATACAGCACAGGTTCAAATCCCAGTAAGGGTATGGCTAGCTGATGAGAGCTAAATAGCTTGAAATAGATCTATACTAGTCTCCCTTTATTTATTTATCAGCACAAATACAACATATATATATATACACACACACACACACACACACATATATATATATATATATATATATATATATATATATATATATATATATATATATATATATATATATACACACACACACATACATACATACATACATACATACCAGGTGCTTTGACAAAAGAAAAAAAACACTTAATCATTCCCCTGGCTCAGCAGATAAGGGAGGAGAGCTTGTGGCTTAGAGGTTAATATAACTGCCTAGCCCTAACATGTAAAAACAGGCCAAGTTCAAAACCCAGTAAGGGTATGGCTTTATTTATTTATTTATTTATTTATTTATTTATTTATTTATTTCTGGGTGGATTACAGTTAACCACAATAGAAACAATAAAAAGCAACCAGAATTAAAACCAACAAGAAAAACATTAAAATTGCAGCTGAGAAAACTCATAAATACTCAAATAAGCCATAATGTGGACTCCTCCATGCAATCAGGGCCCAAGCACAGCAGCCAAATCTGGTTTTCAGTGCCTTGTGAAAGGCCAGCAGGGTGGGGACCAATCTAATTTCTGGGGGAAGTATGTCCAGGGGGTGGGCACCGTGGCAGAAAAGGCTGCTGAGTCTTGACAGATGATACCCCTTCGCAGATAAGGATCCAGACCGTGTATCTCTATCCAGATCCAGTAGGATGGGTTGATGCTGCTGAGTAAGGTGGTCTGGTAAGTAACTCAGCCCCAAGTGAAGAAGGGTTTTAAAGATAATCCATCAGAACCTTGAGTTGCACCTAGAGACATTCTGGTAGCCAATATAGCTCACAGAGGTGTCACATGCTGAATGTGCACCCATAGCACCCAGTGCCTTCACACTTTGTTCTAGCTAAAGCTTCAAAGTATTCTTCAAGGGAGCCCTATGTAGAGTTTATTTTAACTGACAAAAACATAAATGGCTGTGAGTAGAGTTTTGAAGAGGAGCCCACCAGGTGTCCTTGAGCCTTCTTCATTAGCCCAACTAGAATAGAATTCTTTATTGGCCAAGTGTGATTGGACACAAAAGGAATTTGTCTTTGGTGCATATGCACTCCGTGTGCATAAGGAGAATCAAATACATTCATCAAGAATAAAAAAGATACAACACTTAGTGATAGTCAAGGTTACTAATAAGCTATCAAATCGTACTAGGAAACAAATAAAAAGAATGTAAATTGAAAGATACAAGCAACATGGTTATAGTCATAAGTGGGAAGAGATAGGTACTAGGAAAGAGATAGGTACTAGGAAGGAAGAGAATAATAATAGTAAAACAGTCTTAGTACATTATTTGACAGTGTTGTGGGAATTAGTTGTTAAGCAGAGTGATGGCATTCAGGAAAAAAAAACTGTCCTTGTGTCTAGTTGTTCTGGTGTGCAATGCCCTATAATGTCGTTTTGAGGGCAGAAATTGAAACAATTTATGTCCAGGATGTGAGAGGTCTGTAGATATTTTCACAGACCTCTTTTTGACTCATACAGCTCCTCAATGGAAGGCAAGTTGGTAACAATTGTTTTTTTTTTTGTGTAGATCTAATTATCCTCTGAAGTCGGTGCCTGTCTTGTTGGGTTGTAGAACCAAACCGGACAGTTATGGAGGTGCAGATGACAGACTCAATAATTCCTCTCTAGAACAGAATCAGCAGCTCTTTGGGCAGTTTGAGCTTTCTGAGTTGGAGCAGAAATAAAACTACAACATAGTTGTTCCTATGGGAATAAAATAATGGTAGACAAACACCCACCCACCCCTTGTACGTTTCCTCAAGTGCCTAGAGAAAAAGGTAGGAAATACAGATGTCACAAACCCAATATTTTTTACAGGTTGAAAGTCTTCACATAATTCTGTAAGCCTAAATTGGACTGAGAAATATATTGCCTTAATATAGATTTTGGATTTATTCCCTCTCTTGCAGCCAGCTGAGATGAATTTGCTTTTATATGTGTCTTGAGAATGTCTATCCAAAACATCTTGATAATCTGACAAATAAAGCAAGCCCAGCTCCAACCGCCCAGTGGCCAAACACATTCCCACCATCTCTAGTCAAAATGAACCTTGAGTCAATGGGATGGAGAGATCACTTGTCATGGTATCTTGAGATCCACTGCCAGTTCTAGTAGCCAGGGCCAGGCTGGATGGATTCTGGACAAGGGGCTCTCTGTTTTCCAATTCAAATAGAAAGGGACACCTTCCAGCTGTGTTATGCAGCCCCCACAAAATCCTCACCGCTGAAATCTGGCCATGTGATTTATCACTGAAATTTGATAGTTCAGTCTGCCATCAGAATTAGGCAGTCAAACATTCTTCCCCTCTCCCAGTCTTTTAACCATATATCAGTTTGGGATTATTCTATTTGGGAGTGAAGGGAATGGCTGGCCTTGGATGGTCCTGCCTGCTTTTTGGTTTCTCTGTCCAGTTGACTTGATGCAACTCATCCAGCTATTCTTAGCGTACCACAGATGGCCAAGAGATGGTTCACAGCTGGAAAACAGGTTTTTGCTGCGTTAAGAAAAGGATACAGCCCGTTCTTTGGAGCTCATCTTTAGTTTACGCCTTTGCCTTTCCTGGTTGCAACCCCATTTCGTAATAATGAACCAAACCTTTATATGGATATTTTATTATGATGACAATAAAACACATTCAGTGTGGAAAAATTCTGAACACAGACGAATTTGTCTAATTCAACTATTGCAGCTTCTTCAACAACCAACCAAGGAGTTATGAAAGGAGCCTCTCCAAAGACCGGATTGGATTACTTTGGCAATTGGGCATTTCCTGGGCAAAGGTATTATCACAGGCAAATCAGGGGTGGGCTGCTGGGGGTTTGGGAGAACCTCTAGCTAAGATTTTGTGCAGTTCGGAGAATCCACAAATCCCACTCCTGGCTGGCCCTACCCACCCCTCCCCTCCCAGGAGTCCCCATGTGGCCCGTTTTGGATGCAGATAAGTGCAGGGTGCGCATGGAAGCTCAGGGAGGGGGGAAATGGGTCTACCAAAAGAGAGCCTCTGGAGCCTGGGGAGGCCGTTTTCACCCTCCAAGCGGCTTGAGGAAAGGCAACCCCCCCCCATACCATGGTGCAGGAGGCCAACTAGGCCACGCCCACCCAGCAACCAGGCAGAGAACCCTGAGGCAAATCCTGTCAAACCAGAAGCACCTTTCAGTTGGCTTTCTAGGTGCTTCTGACACAAATGCAGGCAGAAACAACCAATCAACCAACACAGCCCACTGGGGATGCTCCCTCTTCAGAGAAAGCCAGGAAGGAAAGAGTTAGTAGCAAAGAAGAGCCAAGGACTTGCCTGGAGGGAGAACTGGACAGGACACAAATCTAAAAAAACAAAACATGTTTTTTAATTTAATTTTATTTAAATATGTAAAACTGTTGCTGTTGGCTGGCAACATCAAGTCTTCGCCAAGCGTAATATGTGGCTTTCAGAGTCAAGAGCTGCTTTTAAACACACCAGCAGGGTATCAGGCAGGATACGCAGGGCACGAGGCTTCATTCACAAGCAACATCTTCGGTTTGATCTCCTTCACAAACTATATTGAGTAGAAGAAGCCAGGAAAAAAGTGTGTCTTTTCTATAAGCCCAATTACAGGTGTTGCTTCTGCTTTCTGTAGCAGCCTAACCTTCCAGTGGTACAAGTGTTGGAAGATTTAACAGATTAACAGAGTTGGAAGGGACCTTATAGGTCATCTAGTCCCCCACTCAAGGAGGAGACCCTACATCATTTCTGGCAAATGGCAGTCTAATCTCTTCTTGAAAGTATCAAGTGATGAAGCCCCCACAACTTCTGAAAGCAACTTCTGTTCCATTGGTTGATTGTTCTCACTGTCAGAAAGTTCCTCCTTATTTCTAGGTTGAATCTCTCCTTGGTCAGTTTCCATCCATTATTCCTTGTCCTTCAGGTGCTTTGGAAGCCATCAAGAGCTCTGTTTCTGCCTTCTTTTTTTCAGTTAGAGATTAGAGTAATTATCAGAAGAAATGACAGAAAGCTGTATGAAGGAGCGATACACAAATTGACTGGAAAGACAGCAAGAGGGGATGGGGGAAAGTTGGCTTCTTGATCCAAATTGGGAGGACACTTAATACTAGAAGTAGTAGTAGTTTATTCAATTTGTATGCTGCCCTATTCCCAAGGGACTCAGAAGAGTAGACTTTCCTCCTCTCCAGTACAAAAGATCCTGAAACCCTGCTTGTTTATTACCACCAATCCATTTTCCTTTGCATTTCACATTTTTGTTTATGTTGCCTTCAAAGAAACATTCCTGCTTCTACTTTACTGTTAGCTGCTGTGAACCTCTCAGTTTAAGGGACTAGCAATTAACATTTTTAATAGGAATAACATTTTTGAGGGACGTGGTAGCTCAGTGGCAGTTCAGTGGTTTAAATCCCTAGCACCACGTAACGCAGTGAGCTCCCGTTACTTGTCCCAGCCTCTGCCAACTTAGCAGTTCGAAAGCATGTAAAAATGCAAGTAGAAAAATAGGAACCACCTTTGGGGAGAAGGTAAATGTGTTCCGTGCGCCTTTGGCATTTAATCATGCCGACCACATGACCATGGAGACGTCTTCAGACAGCGCTGGCTCTTCAGCTTTGAAACGGGGATGAGCATTGCCCCCTAGAGCAGTGGGAAATGACTAGCATGCATGTGCGTGGGAACCTTTACCTTCAATTAACATTTTTACTTTGGGGTAAGACTTACTGACCCACATACTGGCCCTAGAAGGGCTTATCTATTTAGCACCCTATTACCAAAAGCAATCAGTCAGTCCCAGCATCAGACACAGATCCTTATGCATTTAGGTTTTATGCATACTGTAATTCTGAAAGTCAAGCAAGTAAGAGATACACACTTCCTGCAATGCAAAAGTGTTTTCCTTTGGATTCATTCCTTCTTGGCTGAAATTGTTTGAGGATCTTGATTCAGAGACTGTCAAGGCATGGTCTCCTTTGTTCAGTCAAGATGACCAGCCAATAGGAATGTCTAATTCATTCTTATGCCACATTAAGGTAAAGGTTCCCCTTGCACATATGTGCTAGTCCTTCCCGACTCTAGGGGGCGGTGCTCATGTCCGTTTCAAAGCTGAAGAGCCAGCGCTGTCCGAAGACGTCTCCGTGGTCATGTGGCCAAAATGACTAAATGCCGAAGTCGCACGGAACACTGTTACCTTCCCACCAAAGGTGGTCCCTATTTTTCTACTTGCATTTTACATGCTTTTGAACTGCTAGGTTGGCAGAAGCTGGAACAAGTAACAGGAGCTCACTGCGTTACATGGCACTAGGGATTCGAACCACCAAACTGCTAACCTTTCTGATCAACAAGCTCAGCGTCTTAGACACTGAGCCACCATGTCCCTCTATGCCACATTAGTACCCTTCATAATAGGTGGGACAAGTAGAAAAATTTCTTCAAAGGTAATACAGTTTCCCTAAAACAGTATTTCCCAACCTGGCTGCTCTCTAGACGTATAGATTTCAATATCCAGAATTCTTGCACATCAGCAATCTTTGCCGAAAAGCTTTTTCTGGAAACAAAAACATGTTTTCTTGGTGAAAGGCTGAATTGCCTTTCTTTATGGTCCTCAAAGGAGATCCAGTATCAATAGCCAGAAGAAAAAGGCATACAACTCCAGTGGAAAGCCTGCCCAGAACTTGTTCGGGACAGAAGGAGCAAATACAGGAAAAGCTGTATCTTGGGAAGCCGGGAGACTGTGGTTCCTGGCATCCTTGCAGCTATTGGTTTCCTCCATTTCTCAAACTTGGAAACGTGGGATGAGGGGAAGGAGGGAGGAAGAGGTTTGGGGCTTTCTCATAGAGCAGTCTTAAGGTGTTTGATTCTGGTGCCTAAATCAAAGCTAGTTTAGTGGAAAAAAAGGACTAGGGGTGGCACAATAGCAGTGTTCCAACATTTGAGGGGCTGCCATAGAGAAGAGGGGGTCAACCAGAGGTGGTATTCAGCATGTTCTGATCAGTTCTGGAGAACCTATAGCAGAAATTTTGAGTAGTTCGGAGAACTGGTAAATACCACCTCTGGCTGGCCCCACCCTCATCTATTCTCTGCCTCCCGAGTCCCAGCTGATCAGGAGGAAATGGGGATTTTGCAGTAACCTTCCCCTGCAGTGGGGAGGTAATGGAGATTTTACAGTCTTCTTCCCCTGCCACGCCCACCAAGCCATACCCACAGAACTGGTAGTAAAATTTTTGAATCCCATCTCTAGGGTCAACCTATTTTCCAAAGCACCTGAAGGCAGGACAAGAAGCAATGTAGGAAACTAATCAAGACCAACCAACCTAGAACTAAAGAGAAATTTCCTGACAGTGCAAACAATAAACCAATGGAATGGCTTGCCTTCAAAAGTTGTGGGTGCTCCATCACTGGAGGCTTTTAAAAAGAGGCTGGACAGCCATTGGTCTAAAATGATATCGGGTCTCCTGCTTGAGCAAGGGATTAGATTAGAACAGTGTTTCTCAACCTTGGCCACTTGAAGATGTCCGGACTTCAACTCCCAGAATTCCCCAGCTAGCACTCGCTGGCTGGGGAATTCTGGGAGCTGAAGTCCGGACATCTTCAAGTGGCCAAGGTTGAGAAACACTGGATTAGAAGACTTCCAAGGTTCTTTCTAACTCTGTTATTCTGCATTCTAAATTCCCTTTCCTCCATTGGGACTCTACTGATGGTCTAAAGTAGGACTGCGAGCCGGATGTGTCACGTGCTGGCCACGCCCATGCCCAGTTTAGCAATGGGGGAGGAAGTCACGACATGTCATGTGAGGCCACCATGACGGTGCGAGTTTGACACCCCTGGTCTAAAGCTTTGTCCCAGGGCCCTGCTTGGTAAAAAGTCCTGCTATTCTACCGCAATTGTCCAATGCTGGGAAAACAAGCACCAATTACTTTCCTGTCTGTGGATTATCTTCAGGGACATGTGGTTTCCACTAACAGGCCTTTATGTGGATTCCCCCTTGTACTAAATACTTTCCTAATTGGGGCATAGTTCAGTGGACCAATAAAAAGTCAAAAAGACACCAGAAATGCATAGATAAAAAAAACAACAGTTGCAGCTTTCTTGTCACTTGGGCTAGAAGGAAAACTGAAAAAGAACTCTTGTCAATTTTTACATACAGCTAATCCTTGGTTAACAACTGCCCTGTTTAATGATCATTCAAACTTACAATACCACTGAAAAACTAATATTACTGTTGGTTTTCAAACTAATGACAGTCACAGAATCACTATTCACAATCTTCACACTTGGCTTTCAACAAGCAAAATCAACGGAGAAGCCAGCAGTAATCGCAAGTCCCATTCACTGTAATATTGCTTTTAACAACTTGCGGTGAGTTGCTTAACGACTGCGGTGGAACTGACATTATAAATCCAACAGAGCCATGTGATGTTTCACTCAACAATCATGATGGAGTTGCAGATCCCAATTGCCGATTGCCGTTGCAAAAGGAGGACAACCTGTAGTTTAAAAAAGGCACTCATCCTTCCTTCCGTGAACTTGTAAAAAAGTGTTCACTGTGACCCAGAATACTGACCATAGGGAGAGAATGTCCCTACTACAGTGTATAGCAGCCAAGCAGGCAGTATTACTTGAGATGTCGTACGTGGGAAAACACTATATTTAACATGGAGGAAGAAATGACAAGAGTTTCTATGGTGTCACAGTGGTTAGAACACACTATTGCAGGCTATTTTGGTCTACAACAAAGGTGAGTTGCTCCCGGTTCGGCCGAACCAGTAGTGGAATTCAGCCCTGGGTCGCAGAACTGGCAGTGACTCAGGCCTGCCACGCCCCTGAACCAATTCCCTCGCTGCCGCCATTTTGGATTTTAGTGACTGCGCCTGCACAGTTCACTGTAAATTGTTCTGCGCATGCACAAAGAAACATTTATATTGAACAGGACACGCGCACAGCACATATCTGGCACGCGCGTGAGTGTTGCATGCGGGTTGTGAACTTGTAGTAAAACTGGCAGCAACCCACCCCTGGTCCACAACCAGGAGCTTGAATCTCACCGGGTCAAGGTTGACTGTGCCTTCCATCCTTCCAAGGTCAGTAAAATGAGGACCCAGATTGTTGTGGGGCAATAGGCTGACTCTATAAACAGCTTAGCTAAAGCACTATGGAGTGGAATCTACATCTAAGAGCTATTGTTATTGCTATTCCTTCAGCAGCCTGGGGATGCTCCTGCGCCTTCAAGAAATTGTTCATGCCCCCACAGTTCAATTGAGTCAATTATGTATTTTTTTTATTGGATGCACATTTACATTCACATTTTGATAAAGCAAAGAGATAAACATATGAAATATAAAATCTAAAATATTATAAATTTATGTCTGTATTACAGATATAATTTTTATACCTTTTTGAGGCAATTTGATTAGGCAAATTAACCTTCAGAGGCACTGAGACAAACCATACATTGGACTAAAAAAAGCAAAGCACGATATTCTCTCCTTCTTCATCTATGACAGCCAGATTGGGTTTTCACGAAGACATGGTATCCTGGCTTTTTCAGCAGGCCCTTGGCCAGGTGCTTTGTAACCTGCTTTGTATGCTTTCTATGGGTTGTAACTGGTCTTGCTGTTTTTTCCCACATTATGGTTATTTGTTCCAATTTGCTTTTTAAAAAAAATATTATTAATATTATTATTATTTAATATATTGGCTGCCCAACTCAGTAGACTTGTTGTAGCCGTCTGCCAATTATCAGCTGCCTTCAGAGTCAGACATCAGTGAGGCAAACAGCTGGAGCCTGTTCCCACTGTGCGCATGCGCAGAGTTGCCAGACGAAGGGAACAGCTAAAGAACAGGGGTTGACATGGGAATAAGGCCCCTCCCAGTGTAAATAAAAGAGGAGAGAAAGGGGAGTGGAGTTTGCAGGAGACAATTAGTTAGCTTAATTGGCTTATAACTCTCCGAGACTCCTTGCCGAGTTTTGCATATCGGCCTGTCAGCTCTCTAAGCCAGATAAGGTCTGTGACTGTAAATCCTCCCTTGAAAGACTTCATTGGATGTGAATGAGCAGAATTCACAATAAATTAATAAAGGGGATTTTTGTCATGACTAGGAGTTTGCTTCATGCTCTTGGGAAACCTAGGTCAGAACAAGACTCTTTTTCTCTTTTCCTTTGTTGTTGAATGTAATACTTTTATCTTGTAAGACATCCAGAGGTGCCATTGTGCTTGAGGCAACCTAGCAGTCAGTTAAACAAATGGACAAAGAAAAACCCTCCTCCACCACCAGAGTGAAACTCCGAGGCAGCCGTGTATATCTGCCTGCCTCTCATTTAGCTGAAGGAATGGGAAGCTGAGCTGGTAGCAAAAGAATGCTGATCCCAAGCAGAGGAATGGTTTTAAGACAAAGGTAGACCATCTCCAGGATGTATCAAAAGCTGGAAAGGAAGGAAAATATTATTCAGGTTTCATTTTTGGGTCCAGATGTGAAATAGAGAGCTGTAGGAGCTATTAAATTAAACAAGTGTAGTCCTTTAGGGATGTGGTGGCTCAGTAGCTAAAACACTGAGCTTGTCTATCAGAAAGGTTGACAGTTTGGTGGTTTCAATCCCTAGCACCATGTAACGGAGTCCCAGCTTCTGTCAACCTAGCAGTTTGAAAGCATGTAAAAATGCAAGTAGAAAAATAGGAACCACCTTAGGTGGGAAGGTAACAGTGCTCTGTGCAGCTTTGGCGTCTAGTCATGCCAGCCATATGACCACGGAGATGTCTTCAGACAGCACTGGCTCTTTGGCTTTGAAATGGAGATGAGCAACGCCCCCTAGAGTCAGGAACAGCTAGCACATATGTGCGAGGGGAACCTTTACCTTAAGAGCTATTCAATTAAACAAGAGTAGTCCTTTTGTTCAAAACAACCTTGTTCCCCCCACGACAAATTGTGTTGTTTCTGCCTGCTGAAGGTGCAAAGGAGGGTAGTTATGCTGAAACACAAAAGAGGAAAATTGAAAGATGATATGAAATGTGAACTCCTGAAGTTGAGCTGCCATGGATGACTTTCCCAAGCCGTTGGGTTGTCTGGTGCCCCATAATGCTTGAAAACATGTCAGACTCTCAAATAATTGTTTTGAAGGTTTTTCTGTTGCCTACCCTTCCTTGCCATGTCATTAACCAATCCAGGATTATATTTTTGTCAGACCAATGGGGAGAAATCAAAAGATAGGAAGTTTCCGTAACCTCCTGACCTTCCAGTGCAGAGGCAGGGAACAAAAAAACAAAGGTTAAAACTAACAAAGTTTAGACTTTAATCCCTTGGTTAGAAATATACCCCAAGTGAAATTTTTCACCTTTTGTTTTTCAGTTCTGCTTCCCACTTCTGATTTCCTAAAATTTCCCCCCTGTTCAACAGTAATGTCCTTATTAGTGGTTTAAAGTTCTTATAGAATAGCATTATTTAACCATTGATAAGAAAGACCATTGGTGTACAAGTGAAGAAATGGCATTTTTCATTCAAGTCCACTCAGGGCTGTTACTCACAACTGTACTGCAAGTTAGGGAATAAAAAGGCTTTTTATATATTAGTTGGCATGGTGAAAGTTTGATAAAAAATATCAATAATGTTAATGTTAGGGGTCATCGTTTTTGATACTAAAACTATTTTAGCTGATCATATTACACCATTTTTCCAACAAAAAGAAGTTTGTGCATTACAATATTTGCAGTTGATTAAAAATCAACTCCCTAAAATTCACTTTGGTATGGTGTTCCTTCATTTTTGCTCTAGCAGTTTTTCTTCATATTTTCTGTTAAAAAACACTGACCATATTATTTCCTGTTTTCCATTTGTAGCACCTTGTTCAAATATGAGAATATGTTATCCATTCTACGGTTATCTCCTTTTGCTTTCCCAGCAGACAATGCCAAATGATAGCAGCAGGCATCTCTGGAAAGGAGAGCTGGTAAGAAAAAAGCTTTCAAGATTGCTGTCAACTCTTTGAGGTCAGCCAAAACAGTCACAACAGGGAAACCAGGAATATACAGGAATAGTGAGGTAGAATAGTGAGTAGTGAGGTAGAATAATCGAATCTTGAAAGCCTGCCCAAGTTTCTCACTGTCCCATATTATAATCAAAGTGGGGTAATTTTGAGTTTCTTTCTTCTGTTGCCTTCTGTCTCAGAACTAGAATCTCATCATATGCACTCATAATATCTCGCTTCTTTCCTGATTCTCTCATACCTTTCCCAAGGCCAGTTATACATTCCTTTACAATTCCTACAATTTACACTAAGGTGATATTCTCCAGACATATCTTAGGAGTGAAGAACATTTGTGCCATTGGCTATTTACCAGTCACTTAGCATCTTAAAATATTCCCATCCACCAATAGCAACAATAAGTTTGGTTACTCAACTAGAACCTCTATGAGACTCAGAACAACGTATCATGATACCAACAAGTATCCCAAGGACTGGGTAATAATAAGGATTGCTAGTGGAAACATGAACAAAAAGCACCTGCTTTCCAGGTGTCCTGCCATTTCTGACAACTTTTATGGATATTGACCTAAAGATAAAGCTTGGTTGAAACCACTCCCTCTTAAGTAAAAAATGTCCATCATGGTGAGCATTTGAGAGAAGTCCTCACATGGAAGACTATATTGAACCATCTTGGTTCATGGAGAGAAATAGCAAGGAAGGGTGTCCTGCTTAAGCCATGTCCAGTCTAAGACTCTATAGTGATCTTCATGCTACCCAAACCCCCAAATTGAAGATATGGAGCCCACCTTGCCATATTTGCCAGCTCCAGTCCCAGCCTGTGCTCCATGTATCAGCTCACCATGAATCTTCGTTCAGACAGAGCTCCACAGCCAAGGATAAAGAGTTCGTTCACATTGATCCTTGGGAGATAAATTTATCTTCCTCTGGAATTTTACAGAAATAGATGGAGCAAAAGGCCTAAGGCATCAAGTTTCAAAGGGATACTAGAGGCAACACGGCACACGTGGAGCCAACAGGCCTTTAGAAGGAGGGTAGAGGAGAAGGGAGGGAGAAGGTGGGGCGATATGCCAATCTCTAAAGGTTTAGGGCCATGGGATTATCATTACTGTCAACTACACAGCGTTCCCCAAACTGACAGTCTGCAAACATTCTGGACTGCAATTTCCATAAATCACAGCATCACAGTTTATTAGGATGAACAATGGAGAAGGGTAGCTGAATACATGAATAACAGTTTCATTTCGGACAACTGACAAGATAATATAAACACTACATGGATTTGGTACAAGGAAGGGTTAAGAATTCCAGGTTGAAAATTGGTTTCCCTAATGTGTTATGTTTACTTAACTCTAGGGAAGAGTTTTGTTTGTTAAAACCAAAGGGAAGGGGAGGGGAGGAGAAAGGTTGGATCAGGGAACCATAAAGATAAAAGAAAAAACCCAATCCCCCCTTTATGTAACTGCAGCCAATTGACTCACCTATCCTGTGCAGCTGCATATTGTAAATTAAAACTTTGACCAACTTAATCCCAAAATCAATGCAGACCTTTGATTTACTAGATCATGAGCTTCATGCCATGCTTTTTGTAGCCACAGGAAAAACAAGAGGTGGTTCCCCCCCCCTCCCGCCCGCCCTATGATAATCCAGAAGCTCTGCTCCTAGATTTTAGCACTTGTGTATACAGGATTGCTGGGCTGGAGCATGTAGGTGACTCTTCAAATCCAAATGTTAGGAAAGGCTTTATGATCTCTGATTCAAATGTTAGGGAGAGATCACAGTGGCTGGGTTTCGGTAATATGCTTAAGCACATTCAGGTAAGACCTAGCAGATGCGTTTGTAAACTCAGATGAACCTCCTCCTTGTTTCCAAATGGGGGAAATTTTCAGGGTTTTGAGAAGAGAACTGAGATATTGAAGGGATAAAACAGGGGTGAAATCCAGCAGGTTCTGACAGGTTCTGAAGAACTGGTAGCAAAAAATTTGAGTAGTTAGGAGAACCGGAAAATGCCACCTCTGACTGGCCCCAGAGTGGGGTGGGAATAGAGATTTTGCAGTATTCTTCCCCTGAAGTGGGATGGGAATGGAGATTTTACAGTATCCTTCTCCTGCCATGCCCATCAAGCCACGCCCACAGAACCGGTAGTAAAAAAAATATGAATTTCACCACTGGGATAAAATGCTATCATTAACCAATTACAAAGCTTGAGATGCCCATTTTACCATAAACTCTATCGTAAAGCATAAAATACAAAGACAATTTAAAAAAAAAAAATATTCTGACCTCTGGAACCTGCAAAGAGAGGCAGGAGACTGGATAAAACTCAAAGGTAGCCATTGCTGATTGGTCAGCCTGCATGTGAGTTACCTTATTGGAGCCTATGAGAAGGTGGGTTGCCAATCTTTTTATTTATTTATTCCAGGTGCATAGCATTGGATTATTCAAGGCCAACTTTGGAGTTCAAGGCTCAGTTTTTCTGTGTTCTTCCTCTTTTGAAGTCTTTCAACTTCCATATCACTTTATTGATGTCTGAAGATTCTGGAAGGATGGAGCAAGCAAACTAAAGAAGGAAGGGGGAAGACTTTATTCCACCCCTGACTAGAAAATGCTCTCTGAACAACACCCCAGCCAGACCTTAGCTGCAGGAGCTTAAGGTAAGGCCAACACAGCTCCACCAGCTATGAATATCAGAGTCACTTGGCTGAGTTGGGGGGCTATAGAAACCAAACCAACAAATAAAGAAGACCGCCCTCATTAGCGGCTAGATCAAGCTCAGTGGTTTTTCTACACTGTCCAGGTAACTGGGAAGGAAATCTAATCCCAGGAGGATACTTTTTTAAAACTTGCAATGTTTTTCTTCCCAGAAATTAGGCAGGCAGCACAGCAGACAGACATGAAGGAAGGTAAAGGGTGAAGGTTGCCCTCACACCAGGGGTGGGTTTCAACCGGTTCGCGGCGGTCCCTGAGAACCGGTTGGTCAGCGAACCCGGAAGTAAGTAACTTCCGGGAATGGCGAAGGGCGCACCCACCTGCCCGCGCTCCTTACCCGGTTTTGACGAGTTCTGCGCTTCCATGCATGCGCAGGACGCATACAGCGCCTGCGCGATCCTCCAGGAGCAGCTGGAGCCTCGCACAGACGCTAGTACGCATGCGTGCACCGCGCACGTGCACGAGGATGCCGCCGGCCCCGTTCCAACCGAACCGGTTGGAACGGGGCGAGAAACCCACCCCTGCCTCACACATATGTGCTAGTTGTTACTGACTCTAGGGAACGGTACTCAACTCTGCTTCAAAGCTGAAGAGCCAGCACTGTCTGAAGATGTCTCCATGGTCATATGGCCGACATGACTAAACGTTGAAGGCACACGGAAAGTTGTTACCTTCCCACCAGGTGGTCCCTGTTTTTCTACTTGCATTTTTACATCCTTTCAAACTGCTAGGTTGGCAGAGGCTGGGACAAGTAACAGGAGCTCACTCTGTTATGTGGCACTAGGGATTCGAACCGCTGAACTGCTGACCTTCTCATCAACAAGCTCACCATCTTAGCCACTAAGCTTCAGACATGAAGGGAAGAGCTCTCCAATCCTCCAGATCAAGGCTGGAGCAAAACGAGAAAAACCTGTTGGGTGATATGATGGGATGCTTAAAAAGGAGTTGGAGGATGAAATCAGAGGTACAAAATGAAGCAGAAGATTCCCATTTGACCCCTACTTCTCTGAATGACCTGGGAAGCTTTTTTTGCCTATACTTTCTCTCTCTTGTGCTTCTATCTCAGCTTTGAGATGTGACTTTTCTTTAATTGGAGTCTACCAAGTTGTCTCATGGAATTGCTTCTTCATTTTTCTTGGAATCCTTCAAAGCAACCATCTCTTGAATTTCCTCAAGTCAGTGCAAAGGGTCCACGTTTGGGCCCTCAGCATCCCTTTCATGGTTCTTCAGAGTAAGTGAGCCCAGAGGCTGGCATCCTTTTATGCATTCCTTCCAGTTTGAAATTCCAGGCTAGAAAAAGGAAACCTATCCCTTCGGATTCACAAGGCAAGCCTCCTTATTTGCCTCCTCTAGAGATTACAGCAGGGGTGGGGGGTGGGGGGAAATTATGGTCCTTTTATGACTTGTGGACTTCAACTCCCAGAATCCCTGCGCCAGCTATGCTGGCAGAGAAATTCTGGGAGTTGAAGTCCACAAGTCATAAAGGGGCCATATTTCCCCACCTCTGGATTACAGGATGGTCCTTTTCTCTCCACACAAAAGCACCATTTGTGGTTTGTGTCTGTAAATCTGACCCTTGGCTGATATCTCAGGATCTCTCCCCTTGGGATGTCCTCCGCCTTGCACCTTGCTGATTCACAACCACCCCGAGGGTTGTGTTGTGAGGTTCCTCTGTGTTTCCTTCTGGCTTTGGGCATTCCAGCAGCTGTGAGAGCTAAATTGGGCAGGAAGATCAATGTGTGCCATTTCTGTGCAAAGCTCTCTCCCCCACCCCCGACGCCCACCACAGGCTGGAAAACTTTGTGGGAGGAGTGAACCAAACCAAGAGCACACAATCCTTTGAGGTCACCTGAATTTCACTGTGGGGAACTCTACGTGGGTTGGACAGGAGTCCCACTTCTTTGCCCTCCACAGCATAGCTTAGGCTCCACCTTTGTTGTTTCTCTCTCCAGCTTTATGGAAAGTGTGGTATTTTGCTTCCCTGGCTGCTCAGGCTTCACCTGAAAGGTTGATTGTACTATGTGGCTAGGGGGGGAAAATCATGCTGGATTTCGTATCACCATGCATTTTCCAAGGCAAGCTCAATTGAAAAGATTCCTTTGTCAAGGAACCGTGCTTGTCTGCTATTTACAGAGCAATTCGCTCAAGGATAACAGGGGCATGTTAATTTCATTCCCCTCCCATTAAAAGGTAAAGGCACATATGTGCTACTTGTTCCCGACTCTAGGGGCCGGTGCTCAAAGCCGAAGAGCCAGCACTGTCTGAAGACGTCTCTGTGGTCATGTGGCCGGCATACCTAAATGCCGAAGCCGCATGGAACCCTGATACCTTCTCACCAAAGGTGGTTCCTATTTTTCTACTTGCATTTTTACATGCTTTCGAACTGCTAGGTTGGCAGAAGCTGGGAGAAGTAATGGGAGCTCACTCTGTTACGCGGCGCTAGGGTTTCGAATCGCCGACCTTTCTGATTGACAAGCTCAGCGTCTTAGCCACTGAGTCACCACGTCCCTTTTTTGTCCCCTCCCATTAGGGGAGACCAAAGAGTCAAGATGCAAAATCCTGCCATTTTCATAGGCATGCACATTTTACACCCAGGTCATCTTAAATGTTTGCATCTCCCTGAAGATGTCCCTGCCTGCTATGTTGATATGGAGACACCCTCACCTTCCTTATAAGAGTACTCCCAAAACTGATACCAGTTTAAACTGGAGTTCTACCACAACTCACCCCTGCCTGGTTTTAATCCTTAAAATTTTCCATTATAAATCTTATTTTATGGAATGACAATTGGGAGGTTTCATGGTGTGGTTGATGTGGCACATTTTATGCAGTACAAGTAGTCCTTACTTAGTAACTGCCTCATTTAGCAACCATTAGTAGTTACAACAGTGATGAAAAGTCACTTTGCAGGTCTGTAAGGTAAAGGAAAGCTGAAATACCGATAACCCTGCATGTATGACCACAGTTGGGCCCAGAATCTCAATCTTTGAATAAAGCAGACATTAAGTGAGACACTTAACTGCTTCAGTCAGTGACCATGTTTCTGTTTCTGGCTCTGCCAGTTATTGCCAGGAGTTGAGTTGGTGCTCTTCATTCATCTGTGAATCAGCAGAAAACTGCTTTCTGTTCCCATGGCTCAATACAGTTTTATCTCTATTGCGTCTGATAAAATTCACCGCAGCCACCTGAGGACACTGTCTCTTCATCTCAGCAGCTTTAAGATGCAGAACTGGGGAATTCTGGGAGTTGAAGTCATATCTTAAAGTTGCTGAGGTTGAGAAACATTGCATCATTAAGCGCAGGGGTGTCAAACAGGCGGCTCGCGGGCAGGATGCGTCATGCGCAAACCACACCCACCCCAACTCCGTGAATGGGGGGAAATGTCACGAAACGTCATGTAATGGTAATGTGACACAGTGAGCTTGACACCTGTGCCAATAGGTAATAGATGACAGGCCAAAAGATTTTACCTATCTTGAGGCTGCCTTTAGACAGTATTGGGATAAAAAAACACTATTTTAACAACGATGCAGCTAAGGATAAGTTAAGTCTGTCTTGTTCATAGAGAGAAGTTGAAGGGAACATAGCAGAGAGAATATATTCTCAGGGCATGTTGATGTCAGGGTTAGGTGCAAATACGGAACTGTCCATGGGGCAGAAAATTGCCTTTTAGTCCAACCTTATTAGGAAACTCAATAAGATTACTTGGCAGGAGGGGGAAAAAAACATGATTGCACAATATGATTCTTGGGTTGTGTGGCCTCATCCGGACTTCCAAGGTCGAAGTGAAGAGCCAGGAGTAAAAACCAACATGGTCAGAAATATGCTCTGGGAATCCAAAGACTGGGGAATAAAACTAGGCCATGTTGGGAAGATCCAAAGACCACAAGCCAAAAACTCATGAGCATAACTCAAGAAGCCAAATCAAGTTATATGATGCTGGCTTAGTAGAGAAAAGGGAATGTGACCAATACAGATGGGAATCAATGTTTCTTACTGTGGTTATCTCAAGAACAGCAGGGAAAAAAATGTTTCTGTCTCTGTATGTTAATCAGGATTTATATGCTCCTCTCCAATGCCTTTCCTTGGGAAGTTCCAGTTGGGCTCCTCTTCTACAACTTTAGGATCAGAGCAATAAACCTGTGGACTAGCAGCTGTTTGATTCCACTCCTGGCCAAACCTGATGAGCCTTATAGAGTCAAATATCTGAAAGATTGTCCATCCTTTGCTTTAGACCAGGGCTCCTCAAACTTTTTAAACAGGGGGCCAATTCACGGTCCCTCAGACTGGTTGGGGGGGGGGGGCTGGACTGGCTGGGTGGGCGTGGCTAGGTGAACATGTGACTGGGTAGGTGTGGCTAGGTAGGCGAGGCCAATTTAACAGTCCATTGAACAATGCACACAAATTAAACTTTCATTTGTTTTGCTTCTGGGGTGGGGGTGTTTAATTTGTTTGCATGTTGCTCTTTTGGTTGCCTTTTCTTTTTATCTATGTTCTGGAGGCAGGGATGTGAAAGATGGGCTGTTTTCGCTAGTTTTTTGGCCTCCTGGGGCATCTGTGTGCCCCGTTTTTCACCCCCCCCTCCATAAGCATTCTCTAGGCCAAAATTGTTGTCCTTACCTTTCAGTTCCAGCCTGTGGGGCTCGTGAAGGTAAGTCCTGTGCTTGGCCGAAGGGTGGGCGGGATGATGTGGGCGGGACAGCCTCGTGGTCCTGCGCGGGCCGGATTAATGGCTTCAGTGGGCGATGTGCAGCCCGCAGCCCGTAGTTTGAGGACCCATGCTTTAGACAACTGCTGAAGACATTGTACATTCAACCCTTTACTTTGATTTACTCTGCCAACTACAGTATTTTTGTACCTTTATAATTTTCAAGGTAGACGCTCACTTGTACTACACTTGAGATGCCTTCAGATTCTCATAGGCAAAAAGCTAGCCAACTGCACCGTATTCATTTCCCCCCTTAAAAAGGACTGCAGGAAGAATGGTGAGGTAGACTTGCTGCAATTGCTACATTGCTGGTTTTGGAAGGCCATTTCTCATTCGCAAAGATCCGTACCGGGGTGGGTTCCTGCCAGTTCTAACCTCTTCTATAGAAGAGGTTCCACAAATCTACAGTGCCGTTTAGTACTGGTAAGAACTCCCTCCCCCCGCCCGATCGCACATCATCAAGATGAAGACGGAGAGGAGGAATTCTGGGAGTTGAAGTCCACAAGTCTTAAAGCTGTCAATCTGAATACCCCTGGGAGTTTTTTTCTAAAGGGTTAGGGGTGCAAGGGTCTTGTAACTTGACAGCTATATGACTTGCGTGTTTCAAATGCCAGAGTTTCTAAGCCAACATTTTGGTTGCTAAGCAAGAGTGTTGTTAAGTGAGTTTCACTACATTTTACAAGTTGGCCACCCCCACCCAGTCACATGGCCAGCAAGCCACTCCCACAAAGCAGGCCACACCTACAGAAGAGGTTCTAAAAAATTTTGAAACCCACCACTGATCCATACAGATGCATTCGGAACAGAAGCAAATTCAGAAATGGCAACTTAGGCTCAGACAGAATACCACAACTGGGGGCAGTCGGGATAGGGGGAGGCATTTCCATTAAGGGTTGCCTGCTAGAATACCCTCTGACTCATCTATGAGTTCTATTTGCCTCTTGTAGGGCAACTGTTTGCTAAATTTCCCTAGGATGCTATGCAGATACTTGTCATCTCCCAAGGCTAGATTCCAAGAGCAGAATATCCATATATATATATATATATTTATCCCAGAGAGAGTAAGGTAGGAATGTGTGTTTGTGAGATTGAAAAAAGAATGCAAAGGCAACTGAGTCTGGGGTGGAACTCAGTACAGATTCTTCTTTCTTTGCCTACCGTCCCATTGCCAATCCCCCAGCCATCCAGAGGCTGGCCCTGGCAGTAAACCTTCTTCTCACACAAAGTGGCTCCTTGTTCAGTTTTCCTAGCAGCAGGCTGCAGAGAATTTCATGGAATCAGATCCATTTCCTGAATGAGTTTTATTACATTCCCAACGAAAGTAAATAAATAAAGAAACACAGGACATTTTGGAGCCTCCTCTGCATAGAAAACTAAGATCTTGCGACCGAACCTTCTTATAAAATAGCCTGGTTGGGATAACCAGACCTCGCTGCTTTAGCAGAGTAAGGAAGATATTCAGAGATGATTCACACCCTGGTCAGTATCTCTTTGCACTTCTACCATCAGGCAGACGACATCAAAGTATAGCCAGCCGAACAAACAGGTTTAAAGATAGTTTCTATCCTTGGGCTGTGAGACTTTTAAATACAACCACAATCACTCCATGCGCATGCTAGTTTTTTTTTATTTTTCTTTCTTTTTTCATTTCTGTTATAATTTTGCACCAGTGAGGTTAAAACCAATTTTGTTGTATTTACGTACAATGACAATAAAGATTATACTTATTTATTTATTTATTTATTAGACTTATATACCTCTTCATAGGGCTTTTAGCCCTCTCTAAGCGGTTTACGGATTTTTAGCAAATTGAGTCAGCAAATTGCCCCCACAATCTGGGTCCTCATTTCACTCACCTCGGAAAGATAGAAGGCTGAGTCAACCTTGAGCCGGTGAGATTTGAACCGCTGAACTGCAGATAACAGTCAGCTGAAGTGGCCTGCAGTAACTGCACCCTAACCACTGCACCACCTTGGCTACTTATAGTTATACTATACTTATAACGGATGGAAAGACTGAAGGATCTCAGCAGGGATAAGTAGGCCAGTTATGGTCAAGAAGCTTCCTGGGCCAGCAGGACCCATGACAGTTCCACATTTCAGTAGCCTTATACACACACAAAGTTTGTCTGCCCAGCCTGTCACGATGGGTTCACACTGGTTGTGAAATTGTTTCTTCTTTATTCAGTACTCTTCCAATAGGTTTAGCCATTCTAGTAGCTGTTCACGCACTATTTAATTTTATTCATCATTTTATTCATCATTCTTATTGTGTATTTTTAAAATAATTGACTTGCTGGCGTTTTGTATTTTGATTACACATTTTATATGCTGTTGTGAGCCGAGGTGGCGCAGTGGTTAGAGTGCTGTACGGCAGCCACTTCAGCTGACTGTTATCTGCAGTTCGGCGGTTGAAATCTCACCGGCTCAGGGTTGACTCAGCCTTCCATCCTTCCGAGGTGGGTAAAATGAGGACCCAGACTGTGGGGGCAATATGCTGACTCTGTAAACCGGTTCCACCACAAATCCGCGGTAGACTAAAGCGCGCTCGCCGAAAGCACGTACGTGACGTCATCACAGCGCGACGAAAACGGCACGCTGTGAGCGGTAAACTTAAAATTAACGCGTAAATCTAAACCTAACCCCCCCCAAACCTAACCCTAAGCCTAAGCCTAACCCTTAACCTAACCCTAAACCTAACCCTTAACCTAACGCTAAACCTAACACTAACCCTTAACCTAACCCTAAACCTAACCCTAACGCTTAATGTAACCCTAAACCTAACCCTAACCCTTAACCTAACCCTAACCCTAACCCTAACCCTTACCTTTATGTGAATCGGCTTGCTTTAATTTTATTTCAATTTTAATTTGATTTATTTTTAATTTTATTTGTCGCGCTGCTGATGACGTCACGTACACGCTTTGATCGGGCGCGCTTTAGTGGACCGCGGTTTTGACGGGTCACGCTGTAAACCGCTTAGAGAGGGCTGAAAGCCCTATGAAGCTTAGAGAGGGCTGAAAGCCCTATGAAGCGGTATATAAGTCTAACTGTTATTGCTATTGCTATTGTGCACTAATGCTCTTACACCATATGAGATAAAAAAAATACTCTTCCTTGGCCATAGTTGGTCACTGAATTGTTAATCCAAGTTCTGGATTCACAAAATACACTAGACAGTTAAGTAACGAAAGAACCAGAGACATAGAATAGGCCAAAAAATTAAGCAAAATTGAAACTAAACAAATTTATCATAGAGTGCACAAAGTTTAAAGTTATTATGTATTTAACTAGGTTAAATCTTTTATTTTCATTAAGAGCAGGCAAGTTGATTCCCTGGAGCTGCATTCAATCACCGGACCCAATCTTTATGGCAGAGTGTTGTCCTCCCCACTATCCTCAAAGTCTGTAACTGCCAAAATTAATGACAGTTTCTTGACACTTTGAGTGGAAAACAGGGCGTAGTTCAAATACATTTAACAGACTCCTTTCCAAAATTCAGAGTGAGGGGGGAGAAAATCCTCCTACATGTGACATAGATCTGCCCACTATGTATCACAGCCATCTTTATGCCCTTGGCTATTCCCAAATGTTATGCAGTATGCAGTGATCAGAATCTTGCTTTCTTATTAAATATCTGTATCTTCAATGGAGAAAAATATCACTTTTTTCCCCATTCTGTTACATTTTCAACTACAGAAGGCTTTCTGTTCTCATTGTTGAACCTCTCCTATGTCCTTATTATAGCTCTTCTTTCACTTGCCTGAGAAAGCTTGTTCACCTGCTCATCTCATTATGTCCCATTGGATTTTAAAACCAAGTGACGTCCTCTGATTTTAAGATCTCAGGATCATTTTTTTTAAACCAGCCCTCTTTCTATAAAGAATTTTTAAAGTACTTCTCCAAGACAATTAACAAAAGGAAAGGGATGAAATATTCCACAGACCGTTGGTCTCCTTGTCAATCTGCAAAGGAACTAAGTGGTATTTCATAAGGATATTGCTACAATGCAGCCAGCCCTAATAGGCCTTGCAATTATCAAAGCAGAAAGCTTTGTTAAACCACAACTGATTTGCAAATAAATTGTGATATACTCTGCCAAAATCTCAGCTGTCAGTCATCCCAGGGTTAAACAGGTATGGTAATCCAGCTCAGAATACTTGAGATGGAAGAAGAACTTTGGAGGAAGAGACTTTTTAAAATTTAGTTTTTAGGAAAAATAGATACTTATCAGTTTGTCTGACACTCAGCAATCCAGCGGATTATTTTCAGAGTGGACAAAGTTTAGAATCTAGGATGGCTATTTACTTTCTTTGAAAGCAAGCATATATTGTGAGAGTTAATTTCTCTCTATTAATTCATTCCATTTTCTGCACTGGCCATTATGCCACACTCAAGCTTACAGACATTCATGCACTTTTGAAAGCAAGCTCTTTTTGCTACGTATAAGGATTGAGGTCTAGAAAGCATTGTCAACAAGGCACAAAGTCTCTGGCAAATCGTCTGCACTGTAGGAAGAAGACCCAAAATGAGCAAGCAATAAACCAACAATCTAAGTAAGAATATACAAGCTAACTCTGGTCTCCTCCCAAAAACCACACACACAGGAAATACACATTAGGGCACAGATTTTGCCTGAATTTCCTTCTGCTCGGACATAAGTCAGGATGATGGAAAGGAAAATGATTTACAGACTATGCTACCAATGTTCAGCGTTTCGTGTGGTCTTCTGAATGGAACTGTGTCGGAATGTAGTCTGGAGTCCCAGAAAGGAGAGTCTGCTTTCCAGAAGGCGAAGAGGTAGGGGAGCTTGGAAACTCTGGAGGCTGGAAGAAGTTTCAGATGGCTAACCCTAACCCTAGCAGTTCACAGAATATATGTATAGTTTATGTAGTCAGGTGCTTTAGTCTAGCACCGTGTTGGCGAACCTATGGCTCGCATGCCACAGGTGTCACACGGAGCAATTTCTGAGGGCACGCGAGGCATTGCCCTGTCAACTCCAGTGTGCATGCGTGCGCTGGCCAGCTGATTTTCAGCCGTTTTCTGCATTCCGGAGGCTTCAAGGAAGCCTCCTGAAGGCAAAAAACTGCCCAACGCACAAACCGGAAGTCAGTTCCTAAGCATCTGGTTTGCGTGTTGGGTTGTTTTTCACCCTCCCCAGGCTCCAAGAAAGCCGTGAGCACATGCACAGGGCAGCGGGGGGGTGTGTGTTCACGTGCACATGTGCGGGGGGGACAGCATGGGGGGCATTAAATTAAGGGGTCCAGCACATGCTTTTAGCACCCGAGGCGAAAAAGATTTGCCACCACTGGTCTAGTATGTTTCTGTCAATACACAAACAACAATTTAAATAATTACTCGGACTACTGTCAGCCTCAAGAACAACCCTACACATCATTCCTGGGATTGACAAGAACTCCTGCCTGCTTTTAAGATGTCAACCTCTATAGATAGATATCAACTTGAAGAGTTTTGGTAGTCTTTGAGTGTGATGTTCCCGTGGGTCGACCATGAGGCCAATGTTGAGAAAAGAACTTTCTCGAGATGGAGCGACCCAGATGAGAGTCTGAGAGCCCCTTTTATTGGGATAGAACAAAGGCAGGAGGAGCAATAGCATGTGATTAAAAACAGCCTGTAAAAGTACAATTTCTAATCTACTGCTCAGGGAAGTTCTGTCTATATATGGTCATATCCTGGTCAGGATCCTGGTCAGGATGTTTTGTTATGGACTATCAGGATGTTATGTTCTGCACTATCAGGATATCAGGATGTTATGGAGTTCTAGGAGTTTGTTTTCTCCTGTGTGATACAGCGTGACTCTGCAGGCCCTAGTATGAACTAGGCCATGGAGGACACACACCTACACAAGGAACTATATTACAACATTTGAGTTTGCATGTTTTCTTGCAGTTGTTTCATTACCCAAACTAGGTAACATCATCAATGTGAGTAAGGTTTGCTTTCATTTTATAGTCTAGTGGGTTCCTCTGTTGGTATTGGTATGGGGGTGGTCTTAAGAGATTATTTGGTTGGGCTGTCGACTCTTGGCTTGTTTGGCAGTTCATCAATTGGGTTATTGCTTACTTGAGTGGTAGTCTGATGTTTATCTTGGAGTTAATCTATCCTCATCTGGGGAGGGAGGTGTTTTGGTCTGTTTTGTTCCTTTTTTTGGCTTGTTGATTGTTTCTTTTGCATAGTATGTATTGCTTATGTGTAAGTGTCTATTGATGCCTAATTGGTCAGAGTGCCAGAGTTTTAACAGTTCCCTAGCATTTTTGGCTTGGTCTAGGATGGTCAGTTTCTCAGTTGAAACTATGGTTAAGTCTGTCCATGTGTTGTAACATTAAAGAGTTTTCATCATGTCTTCTGATTTCTATTTGGTGTTCGTGGATGCGTTTTGCCAGTCTTCTGCCTGTTTTTACTATTACAATCATTAGACTATATGTTGTAGATGACTCCTGTTTTTTCTGCTGGGGCTGCTGGGTCTTTCGATTTACTTAGGATGTTTTGAAGGCCTTTACTTGGCTTGTGTGTTTCGCTGATTCCATGTGGTTGTAGCAGCCTGTTGGTGGTTTCTGAGATATTTTGATGTATGGCAGTGATATTCTTTTTAGGGCTTGTCCTGGTTGTGCTCTATTGGGTTGAGTGGTCAGGCATTTTTTGATAAATAGATTTGGACATAATTCTTCATTGGCCAAGTGTGATTGGACACACAAGGAACCTGTCTTTGGTGCCTATGCTCTCAGTGTGCATAAGGAGAATAAAATACATTCATCAAGAATAAAAAGATACAACACTTAGTGATAGTCAAGGTTACTAATAAGCTATCAAATCGTACTAGGAAACAAATAGAAAGAATGTAAATTGAAAGATACAAGCAACATGGTTATAGTCATAAGTGGGAAGAGATAGGTACTAGTGACAGTCGAGGTTACTTTCATTGGGAGATATTGTATAGATGCTCTGCTTCCTTTTTCTGCCGTTCAGGGTTTCTGCAGTGAGCTAATTCCCCTTTGGTTCTAAAGGGTCTATGACGGTGTTTCTCAACCTTGGCAACTTGAAGATGTCCGGACTTCAACTCCCAGAATTCCCCAGCCAGCATTCGCTGGCTGGGGAATTCTGGGAGTTGAAGTCCAGACATCTTCAAGCTGCTAAGGTTGAGAAACACTGGTCTATGACAATTCAATGCGGCCAGCTTGCCACGGCAAACTCATCAAGACCAACTCACCATAGCCAACTCGCTGTAGCCAATCTGCCACAGTCAATTCGCTGTAGGACAACTCACGGCGGCCATCTAGCCACAGGACAACTTGCTGCGAGACAAGAGTTACACTAACATCAAAGAAATAGTGGAATAGAATCATTCAGGAAAGAATGCAAAAGGAGGGAGAGAATGAAATGTGCATGGCAAAAATTAAAATAATTTCTATTTTAAATAAACATAATTGTTAAATTGTGCCACAGCGAGTTGTCCCATGGCAAATTGGCAATGGCGAGATGGCCACAGCAAGTTGGCTGTGACAATTTGCCCCATTAAATGGGGATTTAATTGTAATTGTGTATTCCTACTATGCCATTTACTAATAGGAAGCAGAATAAAAATGAGTAACACGTTTTTTTCTCTTTAATGAGTTAATTTTAGTTTTTATTGAAATCGTGCCTGTTTAAGGTGATTGTACTCTTTGGGGCATTGCAGTCTACATTTTTTTATATTTAAAAATTGCACATTACCTCAAGAATTGCATTTTTGAAATGTGAAAAATTATTACGTGAAATAAGGGCCTTTAGGTTAATTGGGGGCATTGGCCCTTTCAAGGTGTGGTCAGTGGAGAGTGGGAGGCTTCACTGGATTTGGGGTCTTGGAGTTTCCCATCCCTTTCAAGCATGAACCTAGAGAGACTTAATGTCAGGATTCCAAATAGCATCCTCAATCAAATAACACTCCAAGGCTAGAAGTTCCTCAAAGTTGCAATTTATTAAAAGAACCATGTTGGCACATCTGGGAAAACCCGAATCTGAAAGTTTCCAGGTTTTCCCACCCAGTTGAAAGTTCAAGATTCTGCCCCAACACCCACAAGTTCATCACATAGTCCAATCTTCCACTGACACGGAGACAGAGTCCACCCATCCAGTTCCGGCCAGGTGCAGAGACAAAGGATGACCTTGATTTTCTAAGAAGAATGTTATTATGTCTACATATCGCCCAACTCCTTATAATATCCCCTCCCATTTTCCCACAGTAGAAAATGTGGCAGGCCTGAAGGCCAAAAAGAAAAGATGGCTTGCAGGCCTGACACTTAAGCTACGCGAGCAACTTTTGCTATCTCAGCAGACACAAAGTCTCACTTTATAGGAGGTAGGAAACAATTTTCAGAGAGATCGTTTTCTGTTTTATTTAACGTCCTAAAAATGCAGAGAATTTCCCCTCTTCAGCCATCGCTATGACCACCCCCAAATTAATTCCTCAATGTGAATTCATAGTGATTTTTTAAAATATGCTAAACCAAAATTTGGTTGGTAATCCTGCTCTCTACCTTGTAAGGAAAAAGAGTATGTTTTTAAAGAAAACTTGACAATTTGGTGGGTTCAGGCAGTGACATCAAAAAAAGAAATAAAAAAAGAAAACCTCATTAAAAATAGATTTTGTGAAAACGGACGATACCCCCAATTATATTCTGTGCAAAATATGCCTGAGTTGCACCCCTCAATCCAAAATAAGTAGTATTTGGATGTTCTGTGTTTGATCTCGCCCCCTCCCTCCCCAATGTGGAACATAATTGCAACTGAGCAAGAAGGTGGGTGTAATTGCTTGTAGACAATATGACCTAGGTTTGCAGGAATCTGGATTTCTGCCATGTTTACCTCCCCTCTGCCAAAGTTTGAGCAAAGCAGCAGAGCAAGCTATGAAGACAACAAGCTTCTGCAGAACTCAAACGCCAGGAATGGAGTTAGTACAGCTATATGAGATTTACCATGGGCCATGCTTTCCTGGACCACAGAGTTCTGCCAAAGTAAATTGCTTAGTCTTTTAAGGTGCCACAAGCCTCTTGGTTTTTCTGCAAAACACTAATCCAGTTTATACCTCTGGAAAATGTCCACCAGATGGAGAGCAGCCTGACCGTCTTCAGTGAGGTTTGTTTACTCTCGTTCAGGTTCAAAGTTCCAAGCTCTGGTGGGCTGCCAGAAGAGGCGTCAAGCATAGGGAAGGTAATAACAATATAGCTTTTGCTTTTGGGAGGACTGGCCCTGCGCATGTGTCCGTAGGTTATGGGAAAGACAAAGATGGGCTTCATTTATTTATTTACAATTTCACCTTCAGGGCTGCCTGTCGCCATAGTGACTGTGGGCGGCTTGCAGATAAAAAAATGAAAAGAAAACAAAATGTATCAAGAGGAGGAAGATAATGGCTAACTGGAACCGAGAACACATGGCATCTGATAAGCAACCAAAGCGATTTGCCTCCCATGGTAGACCAGGGGCTGGAAGAACAATCAGGTCCTAAGCGGTTTATGAAAGGTTAGAAGGGTGGGTAGGATGGTATGAATCTCTGGGGGGGGGGGTGTCAATCCACAAGATGAGAATCATTGCAGAGAAGTCATGCTTCCTAGGTCTGTAAGACAACCCTACCAGGAGTGGGTTCCTGCCAGTTCTAACCTCTTCTATAGAAAAGGTTCCACAAATCTACAGTGCCGTTTAGAACCGGTTCCAGCTCCCTCCCCCCGCCCATCCGCAAATCATCAAGATGAAGAGCGAGAGGAGGAATTCTGGGAGTTGAAGTCCACAAGTCTTAAAGCTGTCAAGTTTGAACACCCCTGGGTTTTTTTTCTAAAGGGTTAGGGGTGCAGGGGTCTTGTAACTTGACAGCTTTAAGACTTGCACACTTCAATGCCAGAGTTCCTGAGCCAACATGACTGGAGGAGGAATTCTGGGAGTTGAAGTCCACAAGTCTTAAAGCTGTCAAGTTTGAACACCCCTGGGGTTTTTTTTCCTAAAAGGTTAGGGGTGCAAGGGTCTTGTAACTTGACAGCTTTAAGACTTGCATGCTTCAAATGCCCGAGTTTCTGAGCCAACATTTTGGTTGTTAAGCAAGAGCGTTGTTAAGTGAGTTTCACCACATTTTACAAGTTGGCCATGCCTACCCAGTCACATGGCTGGCAAGCCACTCCCACCGAGTCACATGGCCAGCAAGACACTCCCACAAAGCAGGCCACACCTACAGAAGAGGTTCTAAAAATTTTTGAAACCCACCATGAATCCTACTTAGGATCATCTAAGAGCCATGGTGGTGTGGTGGTTAGAATGCAGTATTGCACGCTAATTCTGCTGAGTGCCAGCAGTTCGATTCTCACAGCTCAAGGTTGACTCAGCCTTCCATTCTTCCCAGGTCAATGAAATGAGGACCCAGGTTGTTGGGGATAATAGGCTGACTCTAAGCTTACGCTTAGCGAGGGCTGTAAAGCACCATGAAGTGGTATATATAAGTCTAAATGCCATTGCTATTAGTGGGCAAGATCTGGAGCCGTGATGGCGAACCTATGGCATGTGTGCCACAGGTGGCATGCAGAGCGCTCTCTGTGGGCACAGGAGCCATTGCCCCAGGTCAGCTCCACCACGCATGTGTGCATGCCTCCTGCCGGCCAGCTGATTTTTGAGTTTCTGCCACTCATGCACATGTGGGTTGGGGAGATAGTGTGTGCATGCGGGGGGTGGGGGGGTGTCATGTGCACATTGCATTATGGGTGTGGGCATGCTTTTAGCACACGAGGACAAAAAGATTAGCCATCACTGACTTAGAGCATGCCCACTCTAGCTGACCTGACTGGACAAGTGGAACCATATGGAGTCTGGTGATCCCTCAAGTAGTCAGCTTTAGGCCATTCAGGGCTTCATAGGTGTTAGCTGGCCCCTTCAATTGCACCTAGAAGTCCAATGGCAACCGGTGCAACTCATGAAGCAGCAGGACATGGGCACAAACCACAACACACCCACCACTGTCCACTTCTCTGCTGTGTTCTAGAGTCTAGACCAGGGGTAATCAACCTTTTTATACCTACCGCCCACTTTTGTATCTCTGTTAGTAGTAAAATGTTCTAACCGCCCACCAGTTCCACAGTAATGGTGATTTATAAAGTAGGGAAGTCAATTAAATTTAAAAAAAGGAAAGTGCTTCAGTATCGGACAAAACCCCTACTGCCCACCATGAAAGTGGGCGGTAGGGACCAGATTGACTACCACTGGTCTAGACCAACTATGGATTCTGAATGATCTTCAGAGGAAGCCTATGCAGATTGCCTTAAAATAATCCAAATTAAGGGATGTCCAACATATGAAGACTTTTCCAATTCAGGAATGGAAGGAATTGGCACACAAGCTGAACCTGGACAAAAGCTCTATTGACCGCAGTTGCCACCTACTCCTTGAGCAGGTGCTGTGAGTCCAAGAAAACCCACAGGTTGTACATCAGTGTTGCATGGGGCAACACTGCAGCCCCATTAAAGACTAAAGTTGCCTAAGTAACATAGAGATGGCTCAAGGGATCATACATAGGAACACAAATCCATTAAAGAGCGAAGTCATGAAAATATGGCCTTTCAGTCAAGAAATATCATACAGTACAGAATATAAGCAAGGAAAAGTATCAGCACAGAGCAGAAGAGTCAGCCACTGAAAAAATGACCCGCACTGCAGGATGTAGAGAATGATCAATTATTCCCCACTCTTTCTGTATCTACGAAGTATCTCATAAAGTCTGATTTTGGTAAGAGCCTGAAAGTGTATTCTTTGCTATTATACACTTTTAAAAAGGTTCTCTCTCTTAAGGATGAAAACACTGAAGATCTCTGTAACCTACTGTTGGAAGAAATGTTCTCCTGGGTTCCAAGTGGGGGAAAAGACAGTGGAGACATGGAGGCTGCTTGGAAAGATGGTTTTAATGGTGGACAGGACCACATGGCTTGAATCCTGAACAGAAAAGGTGATCACATGCTTCAATGTTGGTGGAGAAGAGAAGGGCTGAAGAGAAGCTGAGTCCCTGGTTTTATGCCCTCTCTGGCCTTTGATCTTGCATTCTGATTGGTTGTCAGACTCCCATGGGGCCATGCAGGGGCAACTCTCTAGGCTGCGTTTTGAATCCAGGTTTGGTTGAGTTCTCAGATGCCATGTGGGGAGTTGGGTAAAGGGCCAATATTATCATGCCTTAATCCCATCCCCGGGAGCTGAAGGGGAGAAGTCTTTATTATGTAAAGTGGACTAGCTCAGGCTTTAATGGCTCATTGACAAAGGGGGATGGGCAGGAAGCTGCAGGCAGCTATTCTGTCTTTTAAAACATGTTTCTTTCTTTTCACATCCAAAGAAATATTCTGCCTTTTCAAGATTTCCTAGAATATTTCATTTTTCTGGGAGAGGGCTGGGTGATAACTTCCTATACTACGACATTCTGGCAGTTGAAGTCTATACATCTGAAAGGCACCAAGTATCAGAGCTGGAAGCCATCTTTTACATTGGGTCTTCAGGCTTGCCACATTTTTCGCTGTGGGAAAATGGGAGGGGGGATTATATGAAGTATTGAAGATATATACCGTATTTTTCAGACTATAAGACACACCGGTGTATAAGAAGCATTAAGATTTTGAAGAAGTAAGTAAGAAAAAAAGGTTTTGTCCTCCACAGCCCTCAGGAACATTCTGCAGGCTTCAGCAGGCTGTGGGAAGGCAAAAACACTGTTTTTGTGAAAAATGGGCAGAAAGTGGGTCATTTTTTGAATAAATGGAGGCATTTTTGCCTTCCCCATCCCTGCTAAAGCTCGCAGAGTGCTGCTGGGAGCTGGGGAAGGCAAAAACACCTTCGCTTTTGCGAAAAATGGCCCATTTTTTGCCAAAATGGGATGCAGGGGTGGGGCTTCAAGAGGCCAAAAATGGCTGTATTCGGTGTATAAGACGCACCAACATTTCCACGCTTCTTTGGGGAGGGGGGAAGGTGCATCTTATAATCCGAAAAATACGGTAGTCTAAATGACATTCCTTTCTCAAATAGTCAAGGACAGCTTGCCCTGCACCTGGAGTGGTGTGACTGGCAGACATCTCCAGTTGGGACGGTGCCTGATTGGACCATGTGACAGACATGTGGGTGCTGGGCAGGGACTTGAACTTTAACCTGGGTGGGGAAAACCTGGAAGCTTTCAGATTCAGGTTTTCCCAGATGTGCCATTATGACATCTCTAATAAAATGCAACTTGGAAGAAACTTAAGCCTCGAGGCTTCTTTCGTTGGGGGTGTTACTTGCAACCCTGACACCAAGGTTGCAAAACACTAACCAAGGGCAAACGATGATAACTGTATCCTCAAGCTCCTTAATTCACCACAAAGGGCATCTCATCAGAGGCATTACTTTCCTAGCACCTCAGACCCAGTGATGTTAAAATAAAACCCAATTTACATATACGACAGCTCAGAGCAAAACCAAGAGTGCCAAGCTGTGGAACTGATCAATTGCCAAGAAAGTGAATCATAAAATAGGCCGCCGTTTCCTGACAAAGGGTCCTTTTTGCAAACACGTGCTAAAGTATTGAACTAAACTAGTTTGGAAATATTTTAGGCTCGCTTATCCAACTAGTTTGTTTTTAAAGGATGAGTGGAATCATCTACACTTTGCTTGTCTGCAGGCTGTCAGTAATCATCAGTGAGCTGCCACTACTAATGCAGAGTCACAAGTCTGATCTATGGATCATTCTTTAATTTTAGAACAGAGATTACATGGTAGAAGGGAACGTGATATTGGCTTTTAGTTCTTTTTCAGGTACTCTCTGTGGGAGAGGATTGCTGTGTTTACATTCCTCTCCAAGAAGATGCAATCACAGAACTGCCATTATCGCAGCGTTTTTCCTTGGCTATCTTTTGGAACTTAACATGCCTGAGTTACGCATATTCCATATGTTCATAAGACTGGCTTTGAGATACGACTTTGGAAATTAAAACTTGGTCTTTAGGTCCTTTCTTCCTTAACTTTTTTTTTTTGAGAGTATGTGACTAGCACTATGAAGTCTTAGAAGTCAGGGCAGGAGCTAAGCAGCGGGGTTCTTGTAGTGATAATTAGTTGGAAAAATGGTGGTGGGGGATTTCTAATTGCAGAAGTATGAAGCTTTTTTTTTCCTTGTTGGACTTCAACTCCTGACCAGTCAGCTTACAAACTCGGCCCGATGGGAATTAGTGCAACATTTTAGGGACAAAACAGTGCCATGGGTGACACTGTTTACTGACCAACTTTTGTAGAAATCAAAGAAGAAAGATGAGATCAGAATGCAGGAAAAGCCTGGGCTTTTGTGGCTTCTTAGCTGCCTCCTTTAAGGAAAAGTTTCTGAAAAAACTAGTCAAGTAAGCGGATAGGTCAAGTAAGGTCAAGCTGGACACTAATTCACATGTGTAGAGTTGCCCCACTTCCTACTGGAAGTTTATCACAGACTTTTCCAACCTCAGTGATTCTCCAAGGATTTCGAGAGGTCTTGTCTTGTCAGAGATATTGGCCCAGTTTATTCCAAGTGCTGAATCCTGGATTCCCTGTAGGCCAATAATGGTGCTCCCATGTTACACCCCTTTTAGGCGGCCTGCATTGGTTGCCGGTTGTCTTCCGGGTGTGATTCAAGGTACTAATTATGACCTTTAAAGCGCTCCATGGCTTGGGCCCAGGATACCTGCGAGACCACCTACTGCCACCGGTAGCCTCCCATCGTCCAGTGCGATCCCACAGAGTTGGCCTCCTCAGGGTGCCATCGGCCAGACAGTGTCGGCTAGCGATCCCCAGGGGGACAGCTTCTCTGTGGGAGCGCCTTCCCTCTGGAATGAGCTGCCCCTGGAGCTTTGTATAATCCCCGACCTCCGGTCCTTCCGACGCACCCTAAAAAGTTGGCTTTTCCAGCAAGCCAGCCTGGCCTGAACAAAACAAAATAAATTATTGATCATTGTTAATTTTAATCGAATTTTTTAAAAATGTTATTGTTAATCCTAATTGGGTTTGTTTGGGATATTCTATTTAATTTTTTAAAAACTTTTGTAATATGTGTTTTTTTAATGTTGTACGCCACCCTGAGTCCTTGGGAGAAGGGCAGCATATAAATCCAATAAACCAAACCAAACCAAATGTGCTCTATCATTTTTTTCCCATCAACTGAGATTCATAATTTCTTTCAATAAGGTTAACAAGAAAGAATTTCAGGACATTCGTTTCCTCCTAAATACTGCTGAGGCAGAGGGAAAAAAGGGCCCTGACAAGGACAGAAAGATTGGGGTGAGTAATTTCTGTAAAGAACAAGAACTTCCTGGAGATGTCTGTGATCAGCAGAAGGCGCGAGGGAGAAAAGCTGTGCCAACGAAAGTCAAGGCAGCAAGAGTAACACAGCTACCCACCATTGTTTTTTGCGGGTCAAGAAAAGAGATCCCCTTGGGTGCAAAAACAGGGGAAGTTTCCAGAACATGAGACCAGAACAAGGTGGCCATACTAGGAAGCTGACTTCAGTACTCTTGTCTGAATTCCTTGCTCAAAGAACACCTCCTTCATCAATTTGAAACCAAAGTGGCTTGCTTGCTAGACTGGACAAAAGGAGCAACAATAGATGGAGTTTGCAGCCAGCCAGCCGCAAACTGACACATTGGCCTCTGTTCCAGCTCACTGGGGAAGAAAAGAATGTCTGTATAAATCACACCAACCATCAGGTTTCTCACTTCCTGTCCACAGGACTTCCCGGCTCCCAGAATTATGAAGGGACTTTTATATATTTTTGGAGAACTGGGAGAAGGAAAAAAAGGGAGTTCTTTAAAAAAAAAAAAGTTTAAAAAATAGTTTCTTTCAGCTAATAATGAACTGAACAGTATATTAAGAAGAAAAACATTCAGCATTAACCCAGAAGAGACAGAAACCCTTTTCATAATGCCTGGCCACAGAACAACAACTGCCAGTTAAATCAGCATTCATTCCTCCGGCTTTGCCAACACAAACTCAAAAGCAGGCATAGAAGAACATTTGAACCAGGCTCACATCTTCCCTTCTTCCTCCCATACCCCCTCCCAAAAAGAAAAACTCAGGAAGGCTAAAAGGTGCCAGCCGGCATCTTCACAGGACTTCAGCTGGAACTCCAGCACAAAGCAGAATTCCAGAGAAGGTCGCCCTCTTCCTTCTTCACTTGTCTTAATTTTTGGGCTGCTTAGAACACCAAAGCAGCAGCCGTGCAGAGAAAATGGACCCGAGGCTTTCTGTTCATAAGCAGTAAAGGTGGACAGGTTGAAATAGCTGGAAGAGTTGGCTTCCGTTAGAAGCTAAAGGCCACCTCCTTGATTTCAACTCAGGAGTTACGTTGTGATGGGGAATCAGGCTTTCATAAGAATTTAGCCATTGGGCAGGATCAGACCCAAACCACCTTCATCGATCCCCATTACCAACTCAATGAAAGGTGAGGGCAGAAAGCAGGCCTGAAATCCTCCCGGTTCAGCCCAGTTTGGCCGAACTGGTAGGGACGATTGTTGTTGGTTCTCTGAACCCGTAGTAAAAAAAAAAAAAAGCTTCTGAGGACTGTGCGGCTCAGTTGTGAGCCGTACGATCGTTGGAAGCTCCCCCCCCCCCCCGCTTTTTAAAGCATTTTTTCCTGCCTATTCCCCCGAACCAGCAGGGGAAAATGCTTTAAAAAGTGAAAAAAAGATGGCCACACCCACCCAGTCACATGATCCCCCACCAAGCCACGCCCACAGAGCTGGTGGCAAAAAATATATATTTCACCACTGGCAGAAAGTAAATTACCATCACAACATAGATGCCTTTTGTTACCTAAGGCAAGGGTTCAAACTCAAGGCCCAGTGCCCAGATCCAGCCCACAAGGTGCTTACATCTGGCCCATGGGTCTGCCCTGGAAACAGCGAAGGACCATCCTGCGGTGCCTCTGCAAGTGAAAACGGAGCTTGGGACAGCTCCCAAGCTCCGTTTTCACTGGCAGAAGGTTGCAGGAGGCCGTTTCAGCCAAAAATGGAGCTTGGGGGCCCGTTTTCGCTCACAGAGTGTTCGGGCAACCACATGCATCCCAACACGAGTGATGTTGAGCTGGCCACGCCCACCCTGGCCCCCCAAGGTCAAACAGAACTCTGATGCAACCCTCAATGAAATACAGTTTGACACTCCTGACCTAAGGCATTCATATAGCCAAGATGATTAAAATACACTAACTTTGTGGGAAATAGCAATAGCACTTAGACTTAAGTTTTACAGTGCTTTACAGCCCTCCCTAAGCAGCTTCCAGGCTGCAGAAAAATATAGCAATATCACTTCTATACGGTTTCAAAGTGTTGAGAGCCCTATTGCCCCCAACAATCTGGGTCCTCCTTTTACCCACCTTGGAAGGGTGGAAGGCTGAGTCAATCTTGAGCCTGGTGAGATTTGAACTGCCCAATTAGCAGGCATAGCACCACATAGAATATGTTTTCCTTCCATTAAATCATATTTTATTCTTGGAGAATGCCTGGATATAAGTCCCTGCAGCTTTCTTGCCTGCTTTCTTGCCAGTTTTTTTTTTAGAATTAGTTTGCCATGGCCTCCTTCCTAGAGTTGAGAGAAACTGACTGGCCCAAGGTCATCCAACTGGTGTTGTGCTTAAGGTAGGAGTAGAACTCAGAATCTCCTAGTTTCTAGCCTGATACCTTAACCAAATTCGCTTTCATGCAGAATATATATTTTTCTAACAATTGAGACACTTTCCCTCTCCTTCAAGGTAGTATCTGTTTCTGAGCACTTAAAGGAAGGTGGACTGGGCTTCCTGGGAGGAGCCTACTGGTGGAAGCAGCAAAAATCAGCTGCCTCCGAATTCCTGGCTACGTACCTGATTAGAGGATCTTCCATCTGACGTCTTATCAGGTTTTCTTATCCTTCAGGCAAGAGGGAAAGAAGAAACTGTTTTGCTGGCAAATGCTCTTCGATTTTTGCAGCTTTTGTGCTTGCAAGGAAAGGGGGGCTAGCCCAAGGCAGAACGGCTGTCCGTGCTGGGAACTTCCAACTGCCTTGTGCAGGACAAAGTAGGTCTCTCCCACTCTGCTCTAAGTTTTGTTTGATTTAATCTTATCACGAGCTGAATCCGTTTACTGCGAGGACAATAATTGCTTATCAATATTTTAGCTTCTTCTCTTTTTCTCCTCCGAAAAATTATTTACTCAGAGGCTTTTAAAATGGCGCCGAGCAGGCTGGTTTCTCCGGTAATAACGAACACTTTTTGCTAATTCTCACAAGACTTCAAAAGAATTCAAAACAAAAGAGATAGCTTATCACATGTTTTGGTTTCACAATAGAAGAATTTTACTCCTTCATTAACTTTGCTTATTTGGAAGTTAAATGGTGATGAATCTGTTGAACGGTTTTGTTACATTGTTTACTCACTGAAACTTTTGCCAAGCCTTAAATTTCAAAATAAAAGCCTCTTTACTTAAAGCTGCATATTTAGGCAATAGAGTTTTATTAACTGCAGGCAGACAAATTTTGAAATGGCCTCAAAACCAAATATTAACTTGAAGACGTCACCCTCTACTTTCAGGGGCACATCCTCAGTGCCTGGTACAAAGCTGCAGCCTCCGCTTCCTACGCCCCCTGCTGGGGATGTGTTAACGAAAGAATTTTTTCTGAGTAATCTAAGCGAGGCTTTTAATGCACAGACAATTAAAATGGAAGATAAATTTAGAGATAATAGAGAGGAGAGAAAAGAGGAAATAAAAGAAATGAAAGAAGAAATTAAAAGTGAAATTAAAAGTGAAATAAAAGGACTTAAACAGGAGTTGTATGAGAAATTTGAGGCTAAGGTTGATAAAATTAGAGACGACATGCTGAGTCTTGTAACTGTATTAACAGAACATATTTCTGGAGTGGAAGATACTCTAGAGGTTCTTAATGATGCCAATGCTAACTTGACATTGAAAACAGAGGTGGTGGAACAAAAAGTGGAAAATGCTGAAAAAGAAATTATTATGATACAGTACCGACAAATGGAGTTCGCATTAAGAGTAAGGGGGCTGCGTGAGGAGAAACAGGAGAACCTGAAACAGATCCTATCGGAAGCTTTTGACCGCCTGATGGGAAGACCAGGGACCAACCAAGGCTGGCAAATTGACAAAGCTTACCGCGTTAACTCCTGGCTGGCAAAGCAGAAGCAGCTTCCTCGAGACATCGTTATATATTTTACTACAAGAGAGTTCAGAAATATGGTACTGCAAGCGTCTTATAACACTAAGCTTCAAATTGGCGGTCAAGACCTGGCTGTTTTGAAAGAGATACCACCTCAAATGTTAAGAGCCAGAAGAGACTACGCTTTTTTGGTCGAAGAACTCAGAAATCGTCAGATACAGTATAGATGGGATGCACCATTTGGCATCATATTTACATTTGATAAGCAAAGGTACCGCCTCAACTCTGTATGGAAAGCCCGAGATTTTTATTATAATATATTGAAGGCCGGACACCCTGCACCATCTGGACCTAGAGAAAGACCACAAGAAGGACAGGATAGACAGCAAACTACACAACCACCAGACAAGATGGAGCATCTCTCTTCTCTAGAAGTGCAAGGTGCTATGGAACCAAGACCTAGCCGCATGACTACTAGACGTATGGAGAAACAAGCTAAGAGGCAACAGCATCAACAATCATCGGCCATCGATCAAGGAACTACAACAACAAATCTGGAAGCAGTGGGAGGAGCTAGACCTAAGGTTAAACAGGCCGTGCAGGAAGCTCTAAAAATGCTTCAACCAACCAAAGATGACAACTAAGATTTTAACATGGAATGTCAACGGACTGAACTCTCCACAGAAGAGGAAGAAAATATTTCATTATCTTAAACAGTTTAAGAACGATGTAATTTGTTTGCAAGAAACTCATATCAAGTCAACTGATCAAAAATATTTGATCAACTCAAAACTTGGTCAACATTTTGCAGCTTCTGCTATGGGAAAGAAGAATGGTATAGTTGTATACTTAAGAAAAGATATGAAAGCTGAATTAATAGAAGCAGATCCCTTCGGAAGATATATTGCTTTAGACTTAATCTTAGAAGGGAAAAAGACATTACTTTTGGGAATTTATGCTCCCAATCAACAGCAAGATAGATTCTATAGAAATCTTCATGCTAAATTAGTACAGTGGGACTATAGTTCCTGTATACTATTGGGTGACTGGAATGGAGTGATAGATACTAAGAGAGATAAGAAGATTTCCCGCCTAAATACCAAGATGCGAGCAAAGTTACCCAAATCTTTCTTTGACATTATGGATGATTTTGAATTGAGAGATATCTGGCGAGAAAGAAATGCAGAGGAATATGACTTCACTTTCTTCTCGGACAGGCATCAATCCCTTTCAAGGATCGATTTTATTCTAACCACTAATGATTTGCTTCCTAGGGTCAAGAAAACAAAGATTGCAGCTAGAGTCCTTTCGGACCATAACCCAGTTTGGATGGAGTTGGGAAGGGTAGTGCAGGCAAGAAGGTCTTGGAGACTGAATGAAAATTTATTTAGATATGAAAACTATATTAATGATTGTAAAAAATTACTATCTGAATATTTTGTTTTGAATATGAATAAGGGTACATCTATGGAATTTGTATGGGATGCAAGCAAAGCGTATATGAGAGGAGTTTTGATGAATATAAATAAAACACATAGAAATAAGCAAGGGCTAAAACGAACAGAACTGGAAGAGGAAATTAAGAGAAAAGAGCTGGAGTTAACAAGGAAACCAGACGATACAAAGGTTAAGGAAGCTATTAACATATTAAAATCTCAATTTGACATGTTGATCTCTGACCAGGTAGCTACTAATTTATTATATGCAAAACACAATACTTTTTGTAATGCAAACAAACCTGGCAGATGGTTAGCTTATCAGATTAGGAAAAAAAGGAAAACTCGAAATATATCTAAACTGATTTACAGAGGGAAGGAGGTGTTCCAACAGGAAGAGATTCAAAAGGCTTTCTGGGAATTTTTTACAGAACTGTATAAAGGGGATAAAATTAATGGTTTAGACATAGACAAATATTTAGACAAGGAGAAAATACCTTCAGTTAGAGAAGAACACAGGCAAAAATTGAATCAACCAATAACCTCGGGGGAAATCCTGCAGGTAATTAAGCAATTAAAGCCAGGGAAAGCACCAGGTACAGATGGCTTGACAGCGGTTTACTACAAAAATTTACAGTTAGAAATGGTAGAACCTCTTAGAGAATTATTTAATATGATTCAAACGGAAGGTAAAGTCCCTCCATCTTGGAAGACAGCGTTTATATCTTTGATACCCAAAGAAGATCAAGATACTACTCAACCCAAAAATTATAGACCCATTTCATTACTGAATGTAGATTATAAAATTTTTACTAAAATATTAGCAAATAGGTTAATGTTGGTCATTCAACAATTGATACATACGGACCAAACAGGTTTTATACAAGGGAGACAGATGAAAAGTAATGTCAGATTAATTATTAATGCATTAGAATATTTGGGAAAGAACAACCAGATCCCTGCTGCGTTTATATTTTTGGATGCTGAGAAGGCCTTTGATCGAGTTAACTGGCAATTTCTGCTGAAGATATTGCAAAAAATGCAGATAGGAGATAATTTTTTACAGTCAATTAAAGCAATATACCAACAGCAAACAGCACAAATCATAGTCAATGGAAGTTTAACAGACTCTTTTCAAATTGGAAAAGGTACAAGACAGGGTTGTCCTTTGTCCCCATTATTGTTTATTATAACTTTGGAAGTATTGTTGAATAAAATACGGGGCTTGGATGGTTTAAAAGGGATCAAGATTAGGCAGCAAGAATATAGAGTCCGCGCTTTTGCGGATGATTTGGTCATAATATTGGAACAACCGCAGGAATCCAGTATGGTTTTAATGAATACGATTAATCAATATGGTCAAGTGTCTGGCTTTAAAATAAACTTAGGAAAAACCAAAATATTAGCTATAAATATGAATATTAAACAAAAGGAAGAATTAGGAGTGATGCTAGGATGTGAGGTAGTTAAAAAAGTCAAATATCTTGGAGTTAACATTTTAACTTCAAATGGGAAATTATATAAGCATAATTATGAACCACTTTGGCATAGCACACAGACAGAGATGAAAAAATGGGAGAAATTGCACTTATCTTTGCTGGGCAGGATAGCGGCAGTGAAAATGAACATTTTACCAAAATTTTTATTTCTTTTCCAAATGTTACCTATACTTAAAAAAGATGCGAACCTTTTAGAATGGCAGAAGGGTATCAACAAATTTGTGTGGGCAGGAAAGAAGCCGAGGGTAAAGATGAAAATAATGCAAGATGTACGTGAGAGAGGAGGATTGAAACTACCTAATTTAAAACTATATTATGATGCAGTGGCATTATCTGTAATTAGTGATTGGATTCATTTAACCAATGATAGAATATTGAACATTGAGGGACACGATCTGGTATTTGGTTGGCATGCTTACCTGTTATTCAACAAAAAATTGGATAAGAACTTTAAAAGTCATATTTTGAGAAATGCTTTATTGCGGGTTTGGAAGAAATACCAATATAAATTAAATGACAAGATACCCATGTGGGCAATTCCTAGACATGCAATTGAAAATATGAATACAGCACAAAAACAGGATAGATTTACTTACAGACAGCTTCTTACCTCGGAAAGGGGGGTATTACAATTAAAATCTTTAGAGGTATTAAAAGAGGAGAAGGTAGTTCAAACATGGTTCCAGTATGGGCAATTACAGGCTAGGTGGAAAATAGATCAAAAAATTGGCTTTATTCAAGTTGAGGATAATCTGTTTAAACAAATAAGAGATCAAAGCTTAATGCATATAAAGAGGATATATAATGTATTAATACAGATGGATTCGGAAACAGAATTAGTTAAAGATTGTATGATAAAATGGGCTCAAAATATTGAGGAACCAATAATGTTGGATACATGGGAAAGAATTTGGGTAAGAAATGTGAAATTTACACAAGCTCAAAATCTGAGAGAAAATTTTTACAAGATGTTTTATAGATGGCATTTAGATCCTAAAAAGTTGGCTTCTATGTATCCGAATGTACAGCCTAAATGTTGGAGGTGTGGTTCTCTCGATGCTACATATTATCATATATGGTGGACCTGTCAAAAGGTTAAGGCATTTTGGATAAAAATATGGTGGGTCATGCAAAATGTTTTTAAAAAAAGGATAAAGTTTATTCCTCAGTTATTTTTACTAGGTATATGTACTGATTTTACAGTGGTAGAGACCAATTTGATTCTGCACCTGATAACTGCAGCAAGACTGTTGGTGGCGCAATATTGGAAGAAGGAAGACTTGCCTACAATCCAAGAATGGACATTGAAAGTAACAAACTTAGCTGAAATGGCTAAAATATCGGCATATCTTAAAGATCATTCAAATGAGAGATATAAACGAGACTGGAAAAAATGGATTGACTATATACAAAATAAATACGGGACTAAGAAATTCCAGTTAGCCTATGCTTAAGATCAGAAATGATTTAAACTGTTAAAAGTTAGTTCAGTAAGAAGAAGCTAAGTTCAATCTAGAATGTCATTAATTTCTTTATTTCTTTTTTCTCAATAGATTTTAGACTGTGTTAGTTAAAAATCCATACCGTGTACGGGTTCTGGGAAGTCGGGGGGGGGGAAGGAGGAGGGGGGATGGGGGGGTGGAGGGAGGGAGGGGTACGCACAACAAAAAAAATTGTATTTCAATGTCTTAATGATTGACAAATGATGATATATTTGTGTTTGTCTTTTTTTTTAAAGAAAAATAAAAAAGTTCTCTTAAAAAAAAAAAAAAAAAAGGAAGGTGGACTATATATACCATTTGGATAATATGAATCTTAATAGCTGGAAGACACCCTAGAAAGCATCTTACTCATGCCATTTCCTGAGGAAACATGTTCCACTGCTTGACAGCTGTCAGGAAATTCCTCCTGATACTTACCTTGAATCCATTTCTCTGTAGTTCACCTAGCCTCGCTCTTTGGGGCAATCCTTCTTCTATGTGGACCAAAAATTGAGGATTGCTATCCTACTTCCTCTCAATTACCTCTTCTGAAGATTAAGCATATCACATTCTTTAGTAATTTAATTAATGAATTATTTACTTTCTAGACCCTTTATCATCTTAACTCTCCTCTAGAACACAGAATTATATTGCTGAAAGGGACCTCAGAGGCCTGCTAATCCAACCCTCCTGCTCAATGCAGGAGCCCTCTCTTCTCTGGGACAAGTATTGGGTATACAGTTATCGTATCCCACCCAATCTTTCTCTTTGATAGGCTAAACAGGCTTAACTACCTCAACCGTTCATCATATGAGTTCATCTCCAGATCCTTTATCATCTTTGTTGGTCTTCTCTGCATGCTAAACTCACTCTTATTTGTCAATGTCCTTTCTGAACAATAGGACCCCAAATTGCTGACAATATTCCAAGTGGAGACTGGAAGAAAAAAAAACCAGAATGGGGCAATTATTTTCTATGATTGGGATTTTATGTGTTTGTTAAGTGTAACAAAATATATAGGATTTTAGTCAAGACTTTCAAGATCACACAAAGCAGCAGCAGCATATGTATACACACATGCCTATTCATATACACACAATTCATTCCATAAAGAAAAGTAGAGAGAAGATAAAGGGAGATCACCCTTCTCAGTTGGCCAAGTAGATGAAAGGGAGGTTGAAGTTTCCAAAGCCTGCTTTGTGGGAGAATCTCTGCCTTTTCACATCACAATCTATTTTTTTATACAGTATAGAGGTTATGATCTCTTTGCTGAATCTCATGAGCGTTGCCTTTGTTCTGGTCTTGTACTTTTTCTTACTTGGTTGTGTTAGTTTCTTTTGAAGGAAACGAAGACTTGTTTATTAGTACCAGCCTTGAATTGTGATAGAAGTTTCCTTTCTTGTTCCTTCTTCCCACTCCCGCCCCCCTTTCCTGCTCACCTAGTAATAGGATACACATCAAATATAGTTGGATTCAGGGAGAATAGCACACATATTGAGGTGGGGGGGGGGGACCCACTTGCTTCTAAAATTTGCACCGCTCTGCTAGCAGATGTTTATCTTGTGGTCAACCACTCAGATCTCTTTTACATGTTCCCCATTCTATGTTTTCACCTGTTTTTATTCCCAGATGCAGAACTTTACCTTGCTGTGAAATTTCATCCTTTTCATTTCAACTCACTGCTCTCAATATTTTCCTCCAAGCTGAAGTTGAGACATTAATGAATGCTTTGAGTACTCCTACTGCCAATTGTGAGTCCCTCTAACAATAATATCTTTTAATCTATATTTACCTTTCTGTTAAGAATAGGAGATATTCTGTCAAAGCTTTGTTGAGATATATTATGTCTGCAGCATTCCCTTGATCTCCCCAAACCTAATAACCCTATCAAAGGAGCTAAGTTAAGTCTGGCATGATTTGTTTGCAACAAACCCACACTAACTCCTGTAATAGGATGCTTTTCCAAGCGCTCACAAAACCGTTGCATTTATATTCTGTTTAAGGACTTTGCCCTTAAACACATTTGTGGCTTCTTGGGTAATCCTTTCCCCCCTTTTGGAGATGAGATATTTACTTTCTCTCAATTTTTTCAGGATTATTGTTGTGGGGAAAATAGACGAGAGATGCATTGGATATGTTCGCCATCTTAAGTAATTTGTGAAAACAAAGACAGGATAGAAAATAAATCAATAAATATCACCAGTTCTCCAGCTCACAAAGTTTAACGAAGCTGTTCTATGACTGTCTCTATTAGTTTCTTCAGGATGTATTTTCTGGTGGCCAATTCCACAGCTAATTGAACCGAGTGAAATATTTTTTTTAATCTTTCCTTAAAAAAAAGACTCACCTGTCTAGTCATATCTGACTCTAGGGCAATGATGGCAAACCTTTTCGTAAACGCGTGCCAAAATTGTGTGTGCCCGTGTGGTAGCAATGCAATACTCCTGCCCACCTGCGCATGCATGTGTGACCCCCACACATGCACACATGGGTTTTTGCTTTCCCCAGGCGGGCCTGTTGGGCCCGTTTTCCACCTTCCCCAGGCTCTGGAGGCTTTCCTGGAGCCTGGGGAGGGCGAAAACAGCCTCCCCCGGTCCTCCAGAAGCCGGATTGTTTCTGAACTTCCGGTTGGCCTGTTAGGCCCATTTTTCACCCTCCCCAGGCATTGGAGGCTTTCCTGGAGACTGGGCATGGCGAAAATGGCCTCTCCCGGCCCTCTGGAAGGCTGAAAATCAGGTGGCTGGCACGTGCATGTGTGCTGGAGCTGACGGCCAGCAGATATGGACTGCATGCCATTGGTTCACCATCATGGCTCTAGGGGGCAGTGCTCATCTCTCTTTCTGAGGGAATTGAGGGAGCCAGTGTCGTATGTGGTCATGTGGCCAGCATGACTATATGCTGAGGCGCACAGAACACTGCTCCTTCCCACCAAAGTGGTACCTATTTATCTACTCGCATTTGCATGCTTTTGAACTGCTAAGTTGGCAGGAGCTGAAGCAAGTAACGGGAGCTCACTCTTGTCACACAGTGCTTGGGTCCCAAATCCGAGCTGTCACCTTTCCAGTTTCTTTAATCGCTGAGCCATCACACGCCTCTGATCTAAATTTCCCAAGCTTAGCCTCAGACATTCAAAAAACTTCATATACATGACATATTCTTCCAACAACCATATACATTCACCCAGAGAAAAATGCGGTATCCGTTCTGTAGATGTTAGAAATGTAATTGTAATGAAGCAGCTTCCATGCAGAAATAAAACAGAATTGAAGCTCATGTTGATTGGGGTGAGGAGTAAAGTATGATTTAAAAACTTCAAAGTAAGAAATATGCTTTGAGCTGGATAGATTGAACTTTTAAATATGGTTGAATATTTGCTGAGTTTATATTTTTTGGTTTTATTGTTTTAATTACTATGAAGAATTCACAGCCACATACATGAGATGGGCAGCTAGCTAATAAATAAATTAAGTACAATAGAAGAGAAGGATGTGTCCCAAAGGCTCTCAATAGAAATTCCAAGGATAAAAACAGCAAAGCAAAAATAGATGAACATAATTTTAGAGACATTTTAATGAGATGATAGTGCTCAAGGCAGGAAAAAAATGTATGTAAGTACTTTAATTTTTAGTTACTTGGAGAAAAGACAGCTACTCATTACACTTCCTGAAATTTTCTAGATATGTCCAACAAATAGGGAGTTGAAAAACTGCATGATTAGGTTGACACACTATCATACTGCAGTATTTTAGGATGATAAATTTAAAGTTTTAGTCCTCAGACATTCTGAACTAAATATATAAAATGGAAATTATAATAGTCCCAAGAATAATATTTCCATCACAAATGTTCTTCTTCCCACATCCTTCTACCAATCCCCTCTAAAGTAGAGTCACATTTCAGTTTACTAATTTTGATCCAGTCCAGTGTTCTGTATTTTGTAAATTGAAAGTAGTTCTTCAAAAGAATCCATTAAATAATCAAATTAAGTCAAGTATGTTTAAATGATATATTCATAGATACAAATTCACAGAAATATATTCAGTATTTTGTAGCATTTTAACCAGTTTGTGTGGAAGTAAATATATTTGAGAATATATATTAGAACAAAGATAAATTATAATTGTAAAACCAAATTAGGAAGGGATTTGCTGCCACCTGCTGCCCCTAATTTTCACATTGCTTTTACAATATACCTACAATTCTGCTCAAAGCAAAGTATATTTAATGCCCACCCACTGTTTTTTTAAAATACATTTTTAAATGATTGCATTTTGCCAGTGCAACCCAATAGAATACTAGCACTGTATATAGTAACAGCACTAATAGCAATAGCACTTAGATTTATATACTGTCTCATAGGGCTTTATAGCCCTCTCTAAGAACTTTTCAGAGTCAGCATATTGCCCCGAACAATATGGATCTTCATTTTATTTGATCTTGGAAGGATGGAAGGCTGAATCAACCTTCAGCTGGTGAAATTCAAACCGCCGAATTGCTGGCAGTCATCAGTCCGCAGAATTAGCTTGCAATACTGCATTATAACCACAATGCCACCAAGGCTAATATACGAGTTCAGGTCAGTCACCAAGCTTGAATATCTAGAAAAATCTGTGATATTATATATTATTAAATTTTATTTATGCATTATATTTCTAATATGCCCCATTCTAGGCAGCTTCACAAACATAATAATAAATTTCTAGGCAGCTTCACAAACATAATAATAAATAGTATCCTTCTATCTATCCCATGTGAGGACGCGGTGGCTCAGTGGCTAAGATGCTGAGCTTGTCGAGAAGAAAAGTCAGTAGTTCAGTGGTTTGAATCCCTAGTAGAGTGAGCTCCCTTTACTCATCCCAGCTTCTGTCAACCTAGCAGTTTGAAAGCACGTAAAGATGCAAGTAGAAAAATAGGGACCACTTTGGTGGGAAGGTAACAGTATTCTGTGTCCCTTCGGCCTTTAGTCATGCCAGCCATGTGACCACGGAGATGTCTTTGGAAAGCACTGGCTCTTTGGCTTTGAAACAGAGATGAGCACCGCCGCCTAGAGTTGGGAATGACTAGCACATATGCGCAAGGGAAACCTTTACCTTTATCTATCCATCCCATAGAATAGCAACTGTTAATGATCAATTACTGACATACTATTTCAAGCCGTAGGCAAAACCCCTTAAACTGTTTTTGTAAGGCAAAAGTAAGAGCCTTCGTATTGCTATGCTTTGCACCAAAAGAATTTGGGTAATGAATAGACACCAAACATGCCGGAACTTTCTCTCAAGACATATTTATTTTTCTAACTCATGAATATCACTCTTTAAGAGTATTCTCAAACAATCATAAAACATAATTGTTTCAACCTTACATCTTCCTAAGGAACCTAATCCTATAGAGCAGGAAATTATAGAAAAAATAAGTTTCTCTCCAAGTAATCAGTTATCAATATGTTTCAATGGAGACAGAGTTCCTTTTATAATGAGTCTTCTTTTCAACATAATGTGTTGCAAAAGGGTATCCCTTATACAAACATGGTGCTTATTTGCATATAAAACCATATAGTTCACATTGTTTTGAATATTTCAAATGAAATATTCCATATACTTAAAAAAATATAGAAAAAAAAGATGCACATCATGGGTGAAATGAAATGGTTTTCCTTCTGTTTTAAGTTCAGCTTTCTTCTGCACAGCCAGATTCTGAAATTACCAACATATAATGACTTAATCTCGGTGAATTTATTTTGTTGTCAAACTGTAGAAATGATACTTTATAAAGATCATGTTCTAGAAATTTTGTAAATTAATAAGTTACCAAGACTTTAAATCACTGCATTGAAGGTCTAATTATACTTTTATTTTGAAGGAAAGGCAAGGAACTGGATGAGAGGAGATAATCAAACAATGAATAGCATAGTTAATACTCTATTATACTAATACTATACCCAATCAAGGAAAGGATGCAAGGTTCCAGATACAGTCTGGAAATGAGCATGCAAGTTACAGGGAAGGCTATTCCTACCTCTGCTCTTACTAATCCCTATATCTGCATTTATAAACAAATGCCTTTGTCATGTCTTACTATCTCTCTAGTACTAGACAGATAAAATTAGTCATGAAGGATATCATTCCTCTTCCTCCCAAATGTATCATGGTAGCAAATAAGCCCATCAAGTCAACACTTTCATTCCATCCACTGAAAAGGAGTAAAGGAATATGCAAAAATGTTCACGCAGTCATTTTTTTGCAACACCTGGGGAGGTTGAATAAGCAAATCATTATTCTTTTTCTTCCCCCTGCATCTCTCATTACTTGAAATCTCACCCATTAATACATGAGGTGCATAGGGTAGCAGAATATTTCAGAGGGAGAGGACAGATGAGGACCAACCTTCAGAGGCCCAATCCTTGCAGCAAAAAAGAAAGGCATGAAGGCAGAATGTGAAGATTGCAATTACTTCCACAAGCAGTTTCAATGTCTTTTGTTTGCTCTCTCAACCCAGCAAGAAAAAGTTCCGACCAGACTTTTCTGAGTTGCCTATAGATAGAACTCAGTAACAACTGAAAAAATGAAGTGATGGTTGTGCCTTTTATGGCCAGTCCCATATTATACCACAAGAAAAAGAGGAGCAAGCAGACAGCAATGACTGTTTATATTTCACCTTTATAGGCATAACTCTCAGTGCAAATTTCTTTCACATGGTACCCAAGAGTGTGAGGGGAGGGGAGGGGAAGGTTTGCACACTTCATTGTGCTCATCCAGGTGGCAAAGATTAGGGGTAACATAATGGAGAGGTTCAGAAGATGTTTTGGCTTGTCTCTCAGTTTTCATGCTTCACTATCAACCCTTACTTATCATATAGGCAAATGTGTACCTTAAATTCTGTGAGAAGGAAAAATGGGCAGGAGAGTAGGTTCGGGTGTTATCCTACAGAGCAGGGGTGTGATCCTACCGGTTTTCACTACCAGCTCGATGTGCCTGGGTGTGCAGTTAAGAGAAAATTGAACTTCCGCATTGGAAACAAGGAAGGAGCAAGGAAAACAGCTGAGGAGTGGCAATTCAATCTACTACCCCTGATCAGCTGGGCTTCAGAAGCAGAAATAAAGGTTTATATAAGGCAGGGGCAGGTGGGTGGGCTCACTTTCACAGAAACAGAGAACCAGTTCGCTCTCGGCTTGAAGTCAGAACTACCAGTTCCAGTGAACTGGTCTGAACCGGTAGAATATAACCTCTGCTACCGAGTACGTGGTCTTTATTCCATGTTCCTGAATAAACTGCTTTTTAAACTTAAAGGACTACAGGGTTGCAGTCTTCCCTCACATACTGTTTTATTTTGTCTTTGAGATCCAGACAGTTCAATTTTCCTTTTTAAACTTCTTAGCACTAGTTTGTTCACAGTTCTTTAGCTGGATGACAGTTTTCAAAATATCTGAGAAATGCAAACCAAATGCAAATATCTGAGAAATGCAAACCAAATGCATTGTTGCATACTTGGTATAAAACCGCCCATGTAGCATTTGCCATTTCAATAGGGGGAAAAAAGCTGAAATGTATAACCTCAATTTTCATTTCCTCCAAAATGTTACGTGCTGGGACTTCTAAATGAAGTTGAATTTCAATATTGAAATCTTGCCATTTCATTTGAATGGTTCACATGTAACGCCTTCTTTACATTCAACTGCAATTGTCATGCATAAACAGGTGTGTGTATGCGAAGGAGAGTAAGTCTTCAAGATGCAACCCAAATCACATAAAGACCAATATCTCCAACTCTCCAAGCAATCTTATTACCTTCCAAGTTTGCTTTTGATGAATGAGAATTCAGTGGAGCAAACATCTTACAGCACATCTCCTTCTCTTTCGCCATGTAATCGCTGTAACAGCTGCAAGTTAAAGCAAATGGTTTCAGCGCTGGAGTGCCATCCATTTTTGTTTTTAAAAAGCAGATATTTTGAAACAGTCTAAACATGTTTACTCTGGAACTAGAGAAATCTGTAAGCGTGGCATCAAGAACTGCAACTTGTCAGGTTTTGCGCTTAGTTTAATGAACCTTAAAATCAAACAGACTACAGTGCAATACTCATCAGGAGTCACAACAGAGATTTCCAGCTGAATATAATGAACATCATTTAATGAAATTTAGTATCTCTGTTATTGTTATTTATATAATCTTTATTGTTTATATCAAAGTTAATTTAAATAATTTAACAGCTGAATATCTTGTGCATCATTTAAATTGTATTAATACATTTCTAGTAGCCAATAAAATGATCGTTTGATAAATTATCCTTTAAAAGCATGAAATTCCAGAAGACACTTAACGTTTGTAAAGCAGAAGAAAAATATTTGCTAAACAAAGAATCCAGTTGTGTCAAAAGCCAACCAAAACCATGCCTGTTCTCTTGTGAGTAGGTTTGCAAATGCCTTTAGCTGAAAGAACCAGTGAAATTCTCCTTCTAGGCATTCTGTTGAAATGCCAGAAGGATAGCTAGCATTAAAGTGTCCTGTCTAGCATTAGGGGAAAATGGATTTTAGTCTGTCCAAATAAAGGCATTTTTTCACCTATAGGTATCTGGAAAAAAAGCCAAGTGAACCTGCACTTAGCAAAGAACAGAGAGGGAAATCATGTAAAGAAACAAACAGGGAGCTTCAAAGAGATGGGGAAACTTTCCCATATCATAAGAGCAGTGTTTCTAAGCTCTGGACAACTGAAACAGATTTTTATTGGCATTTGATCAATGTTTCAATAGGCTTCATCATCTGAACAAATTCAACCTACAAGTAGTCCTCATTTAACAACTGGCCACTTAATGACTATTTGAAGTTATGATGTACCTCCCCAAAGCAACTTATGACTTGGATTCAAAGTTCTGATGGCCACACATCACTCTGCAGTCATGTGATTGCATTTTAGGTGCTCAGTAACTGGCTCACATTGATGGTCATTTGCAGAGCCCAGATTGTTACTACAATTTTCAGCCTTTTTTTTCCTGCTTTCTAGCAAAAATGTCCATTGGTTAAAAAAAAAAGGGTTTGCTTCACAACCACCACAAAAAGGCCATAAAATCGGGCATGGTGACTTGTTTAACAACTGCCACAACTTATGACTGTAACTGTGGGCTCACCTATGGTTGTAAAGTACCACCTGTACCTTGTAACAAATTAATGTTATTTTTGCCTATTTGGTATGCTCACTTATTCAGTCCAATATAATTTAATCATTAAAAGAATATTGAGCATTGAGTAGCTAAATGAATAAATTTGAACCATTACCATGAATCCAAGTGGTAAGTGAATAAGTATCCAATTCAGCAAATTCGTTACAAAAATATAGCAGTCAAGTAAATGCTCTATCGAAAGTTGGAGGGGGGTGAAAGAAAGGGTGTATGGAGGGTCGAAGAGGTACATTGGGTTTCTATTTTGGGGGGTATTATTGACAAGAGGAATGGCTGTGTTTATTGCTTAATGTTATATGGCCCCGGTTCTGTACAGTATATGTGTGATTGTACGAAAATGAAAATGGAAAATAAAACACATTTAGATTCAAGTAAATGCTCTATCACCTGGCCAGCTTTTTCAATTCATTGTTAATATCTTGGTTGAAGGGCTGTTCTTTCTGAGCTTTGATCAGAAACTCTCGGGCTCTCTCGTACTCTGTCAAGTAAAGGCATGCCTGGAAATTAAGAATACACAATGCACATAAGTTGCAATTGCAGTTCGATCACTTCTCTTGAAGAGTAACACAGGGTAAAGGATTTATTTTTTGGGCATGTTCACATAGCAACTAGAACTACGGTATTTGCAATCCTGCCTTATTGATTGTAAGCAAGAAGTCTTGCACACAATGATAAGTTCATACAATGGACACTCTAGGTCAGGGGTGTCCAAACTTAGGAACTTTAAGACTTGTGGACTTCAACTCCCAGAATTCCCCAACCAGCATGGCTTGAAGTTGTTGAGTTGAACTCCACAAGTCTTAAAGTTCCCAAGTTTGGACACCCCTTGCTCCAGGTCTAGGACTATTATTCACATCAGTTTTGAGAGCATGTTGCAGACACATAAAGAATGACAGCTAGGCAGTGTGGGGAAGGGGAACTTATCATAAAATAGTACATAGCCAGACACAATGCAACAATCTGTCAAAGTCAAATTGGTGAGATTATCTCCTCCCATCTCCTCTAGCCTAGAAAACTTTCTTCAAACCATTTGTTTACATATGTGAAATAGGATACATTTAAAAGCAAAGCGCAGATCTGCAGTCACTTAGCATCCATGGTCTCCATATAAGTACCCATTTTAAAAGGTGGATTTAACATTGTGTTATTATAATATAAAGATATGTAATTTAAATTATTGCCTAACTACTTTTGTTTGGCTTCCTGTCAACATATTTTAACTATATTAGAAACAGAAAAGCAAAGATATTAACATTAGACATCAGACATTAGACAGTAATTAGACATCACATACTAGAATGTAATTTGTAAAGAATAAAGTAGATTCTCCATAAAATTGTTTTACTGTTAAAATTTACTTCAAATCTCTTCTCTCTCTCTCTCTCTCTCACACACACACACACACACACACATATAATTATATATTATTATAATTATATATAATTATATATAATTATATATATATATATATATATATATATATATATATATATATATATATATATATATATATAATTTTGAAAAAGGTTTTTATTTTCCATTTTTTCATTTTCATACACTCACATATATACTGTGCATAGCCGGAGCACAGTAAATCTCTTCATATATTGATGGCATTCCCTGACACTGCTTAAATATCTCATGGTGAATAAACCTGGGAAACTTTTCACAACCTATTTTCATTTTCAGAGCTAAAATGAAGATTGTTGTGCCAATTTCAATAGTCTTTACAGTCGATTTATTATATGAAACACCAAATAATTACTGTAAGATGATGATGGAAGAATCTGAAACATTTTAATACACTCTTAGCAAATGATAGGCTTAGTTCATGGTTTCCATTACCCAAACCCACCCTAACAATTTCCAAGCAGGAAGCAAAGCTAGTCTGACAATAAAACAGACACCTCAGAATTTTTCAAGATAGGCAAAATGGGACGGGAAACACTCCCCCCCCCCCTTTACCTGGCCACATCTGAAGAGGGCTTTAGCATTTTTTCTATCTAGCTCTAAGGCTTTTTCGCCATAGGCTAGGGCTCGATCTGGACGTTCCAACTTCAAAGAAACAAAAGATAAGTTCAGGAAGACCAGAAGCCTGGCAGCATCAACTTTGTCTTTTTCAGTCTCCTTGGCACATATACGATTAAGTACTGAAGAGGCCTGGTGAGTAGAAATAAAACAATGAGATTAATCAGAGAAAAGATCTGTGAGAGAGAAATGCTGGAAATGCTCTTGTTAGAGACTGCTGTATGTGTTGGGTAGCATGAATGCTAACTTGAGAGAGAATTCAAATAAATGTTTATCTACTATTAATTAAGGGTTTTATCCTACCTTATATTAAGGAGCCCAAGAGGATCCCACTATTTTTTCTCACAAGCACTCTGTTAGGTTGGTTGGGCTAAGAAAGAATGAATGGTCCAATCACCCAGTGGGTTCCTACACTAGAACAAGAGCTCTCTTCAACCATCTTAACTATGCCACACAGGCTCTTTTAAATGATAAAAAGTTCTTGTTTCTTCTCTGTAGCTGTTCCCCAATCTTATTAACTTCAGGAAAAAGACTTTGGAACATTCACCAATGGCCAAACAAAAACCTTTTTTTTCAGATTCTAGTCAATGTTACCAATATTTAATAAATAATGACTTCAATTAATGTGATTTTTCACATAGTTTTGTATTTCTAAAAGACCATGACAGAACCATGTTAATTGCAAGATAACATATATAAAGTCTGATAAGATTTCTTTATTAGAACTTCCAGAAAACAGCATTTTCTAGAGCGTAGGTATATAGAATCATAGGGCTAGAAGCAACCTTGCAGGTCTTCTAGCTCAACCCTCCTCCCCCACTTTTTGTTCCCAAATTGCTGTCCAATCTTTTCTTGAAGACCTTCAGCAAAGGAGTAGCCAAAACTTTGGGAGGCAAGCTGTTTCACTATTTAATAGTTCTTACTGTCAGGAAAGTTCTCCTTAGTTCCAGATTGGATCTCTCTTTAATGAGCTTCCACCCATTGATTTAAAGTCCTGCCCTCAGGTGCTTTGGATAATAAGTCGACCCCTTCCTCCTGGGACTGCCCCTCAAATACTGTAAGACAGTTATCGTGTTACCCCTGATCGTTCTTTGTAAGGCTAGACATGCCTGGTTCCCTTAACCGTTTCATCATATGGTTTAGCCTCTAAACCAGGGGTGTCAAACTTGCATTGTCACGGCAGTGTCAGGTGTGGGCATAGCCAGCGTGTAACGCATCCGGCCCACAGGCCGTGAGTTTGACAGCCCTGTTCTAGACCCTTTATCGTCTTTGTTGCTATTCTCTTCCCTCTTCCTAGAGCCTCGGTATCTTTTTTGTATTATGGCAACCAGAACACAGTTGTCCAAAGGTGGCCTCCCTTGTGCTGCATGGAGCAGTACTAACACTTCTTGTGATCTTGATGCTATCCCTCTGTCGATGCAGCCTAGGACTGCATAGGCTTAAAATTATTCACATTTTGGTGTGGATAGGAAGGGACAATTGTTGTGCAGGATATAATTTTAAATTTCTAGACGTAGTTTGTGTTTCACTCCTCTACTCCAGGAATGCTACTTACCCGCCTGTACCTCTCCTTGGCATCCATGAAACGTGTCTGACGGAAGAGGTAATTGCCAAATTCACGTTCTGTTTCTGCTACCTTTATAATTTTTTCCAGTGGAAAGCTATCCTGTTGCTCCTTATGCAGAGAAACAACATTCTAGTTAGAGAAACTATCCCCAATAGTTATAAATTTAAGCTAAAATTGTTATGCTGGAAACCTACACACGTTAGTTCTTTAAAGCCCTAAATGATTTGAGACTGCCTCTCCTATTACAAATCTGCCCAATTTTTAGGGACTTTTTAAATTATTTCTCTTTACCAGAAGCTCAGTGATATTGTGGACATAGGAGAGGTTTTGTCCAGACTATGGAATGCTCTCTACCAAGCAAGGTATATTTGGCCCATTCTTCCAGAATTTAGGAAAATACAAAAATATATCCTTTTTCATTAAGGCATCATTGCTAACCGATTTGACTTGCATTAATTTGCCTTTTTTATTGTTTGACATTTATAAGTCAGAGGGTAAATTTAATCATGAGTGATATCTGCCATGAATAAGGCTGGAAAGCACAACTATTTTAAGGGAAGAAAAAGCAAAAACAAAAAACAACAGTAGGGGATAGAAGAAAATGTATAAGTAAGCATATGTGATTTTTTATCCTATAAACAGGATATAAAAATGCAGCTTAATTAGTAACATTCATCTTAGAATAGGGGGGTCAACCTCAATTTCATTGAGGGCCGCATCAGGGTTGTGTTTGATCTCGGGGGGGCTGGGGGCGTGTGGCCAGGGTCAGCTTGAACTAAAATTGCTCTGCGCATGCACAGAAGCAAAAAAACAAGATGAATCGGGAGAACTGGTTCAGAGGCATGGCAGGCCTGGGTCGCTACTGGTACCACAACAAAAGTAAAAGCATAAAATATTAAAAATACAATTATTTAAAATAAGATGTCATCCATTCAATCAAGTGGGGCTGGATTTTAATCAACAGCCCCAGGCCTGCCGGAACAGCCAGGTGTTGGTCGATTTACGGAAGGCCGGGAGAGTGGTAAGGGTCCGGATCTCTGCGGGTAGCTCGTTCCATAAGGCCGGTGCAGCAACAGAGAAGGCCCTCCCTCGGGGAGCTGCCAGCCGGCATTGTCTGGTCGACAGCACCCGGAGGAGGCCCAACCTGTGTGATCTTATTGGTCGTTGGGAGGTGAATGGCAGGAGGCGGTCTCTCAGGTAGCCAGGTCCAATACCATGTAGGGCTTTAAAAGTGACGACTAGCACCTTGAAGCGGGTCTGGAGACCAATGGGGAGCCAGTGCAGCTCACGGAGGATAGGTGTTACGTGGGTGTATCTAGGTACACCCATTATTGCTCGCGTGGCTGCATTCTGGACGAACTGCAGTCTTCGAATACTCTTCAGGGGCAGCCCCATTTAGAGTGCGTTACAATAATCCAGTCTTGAGGTGACGAGGGCGTGAGTGACTATTCGAAGTACCTCCCGGTCCAGATAGGGCTGCAACTGGTGCACCAGGCGAACCTGGGCAAAGGCCCCCCTGGTCACAGCTGACAAATGGTGTTCTAACGTCAGTTGTGGATCCAGGAGGACACCCGATATTGCGGACCCTCTCCGAGGGGTGTATAACTTCACCCCCCCAGGCTAAGAGGTGGAATGTCTGGACCATCTTTGGGAGGCAACATCAATAGCCACTCGGTCTTGTCTGGATTGAATGCAAGCTTGTTTGCTCCCATCCAGACCCTGACAGCCTCCAGGCACTGGCACATCACTTCAACTGCTTCGCTGAGTTGGCACGGGGCGGATAGATACAATTGAGTATCATCTGCATATTGATATTTAATCCCGTGCCGACGTATGATCTCACCCAGCAGCTTCATGTAGATGTTAAATAGGAGGAGGGACAGGACCAAGCCCTGCGGCACCCCATATTTGAGGGGCCTAGGGGTCGATCTTTGTCCCCCAACCAACACCGACTGTGACCTGTCCGAGAGGTAGGAGGAGAACTACTTTAAGGCAGTGCCTCCCACTCCCACCTCGCGTAACCGTCGCAGAAGGATACCATGGTTGATGGTATCGAAGGCCGCTGAGAGGTCAAGGAGCGCTAGGATAGATGAATGTCCTCTATCCCTGGCCCGCCAGAGATCATCGATCAGCGCAACCAAAGCAGTTTCCGTGCCGTAACCAGGCCTGAAACCCGACTGAAAGGGATCCAGATAATCTGTTTCATCCAAGGTCCGTCGGAGTTAAAAGGCCACCACCTTCTCAACAACCTTCCCCATGAAGGGGAGGTTGGAGACTGGGCGATAGTTGTTCAAAATGGCTGGATCCAGGGAAGGTTTCTTTTTGTATAAAATATTTTATTCAATTTTCACATTCCATTTGCAATCATTTATATACAGGGTATTTACTATAAGAAAAGAAAAAAGAAAAGAAAAAGGGAATAAAACGAACAAATAAAAAGGAAACACAACTCATCATTCACAACCCCACCTAACCCTTCCATCCTCCATACACCCCATCTACCCCCTCCAACTTTCCTTTCTCCCTCTAACACTCCCCTCCTACTTCCCTTTCCCCTCAAACCTTCCTTCTCCCCTTACTCCCCAGACACCCTCCTTACATTCCTCTTACTCCTTACATTCCCCTTACTCCTCCCTCTTCCTTCCCTCTACCTCCCTCCTTGGTGTATGCCTTTATTCGAGTATTGTTTGATCTGATAAAAGTAAAGTGAACCAAGGAAAATAATAATAATAATAATAAAAAAAAAGAACCACCGTATATAAATACATTCTTGTTCTTATTAAAACTATATTAACACCCCCCCACCCCACCCCCCACAATCCCCATCCCTAATCCTCCCGACTTCCCAGGGCCCACACCTGGCACTACCTTCTATCTAAAATATCTTGTATACATATGGATTAAAAAATAAAAGTAATATATCAAAAAAAAAAGAAAAGCAGAGAAAGAAAAAAAAAAAAAAAAAGGAAAAAAATAAAAAAGAGAAAAAAGAAAAAAAAAAACCACTCTTTGTGTTGATCTCAGCCCCCCATCTTTATCTATGCTTAAATAGTATAAATCATTCTATCTATATTTTATTCTCATCTCTTACTTCTTTGCTATTTACCCCGACCTTCTGTAGGCTCTCCCGTTCCCTTCCTAAACCTTATGATCCCTTCCAATAAGATTTAAGCAACGTGGTTCATGCCATATATTCAAATATAACTTTACAGACAAGTAATCAAACTTTCCCTTCTAGTAAAATTTAAACAACGTAAGTGATCTTTCTTTACCCCTTTTTCAAACAGTAATTCAAAATAATCTAACCAGATTTCCCCTTCTTAGTAAAGTTAAGCAGCGTAGATCAGATATTACTTTACACAGGAATCAATTTCTATCTTAAGATAATTCCAACCGACTTCCCCTTCTAATAGAATTTAAATAACTTAGTTCATTCCAAATGTATTTTACCCTCATCCCCCACTTGTATGATATTTACCACTATCAAATTTATACTACCATTTGTTTAAAATATAACTCAGAGCGATTTGTAGCATAAATCATTCCACATATTCCAATAATACTTTCAGCAAGAATCAGTTAACCTTCTATTTTAAGGTAGTCGCTTCTAACAAAGTTTAAACAACATAAATCATTCCGCATTCTTTTTACCGTTATCTTAAGATAATCCCAAGCGGCTTCTTATTCTAATAAGCTTTAAACAACATAAATTTTGCCCTCTTCCCTTGCTTGTCTGGTATTTACCTCAAATAACGTAGTTCATTCCACATGCATTTTACCCTCATCTCTTGCTTGTCTAATATTTACCACTATCAAATTTATACTAGCGTTTATTTGAAATGTAACTCAAAACTATTACAACCAACTTTCCCTTCAAATAAAAGTTAAATAGCATAGATCATATTCAAATAATACTTTCAGCAGGAGTCAGTTAACCTTCTATTTTAAAATAGTCCCATCTAACAAAGTTTAAACAACATAAATCATTCCGCATTCTTTTGACCACTATCAAATTTATGCTAACGTTACTTTAGAATCTAGCTCAAAGTAGTTTCACCCAGCTTTCCCTTCTGATAAAAATTAGTCCACTTTTTCTACCGGAGAGAGGTCTCAAACCCCCATTCAGTCCTCAACTTTAGGAAGTCTTTTGAAGTATCTAAATTCTCGATCTGCGTTCTTCTGCTTCTCCGAGGGAGGAGGGGCTACCCCCTCCATCTTGCAGCCGCATGGCCAGCCGTTTGCTTTCTCCTTCCGCTTGTCTCTCCTCTCTTCCAAGCGCATCAGGAAGTCCCGCCTTCAGAATCCTACAATAGAAATCTTGAGCCTCTGAAACAGAGTTAAGACGAAATCTTTGATTCTCAAATGTAACCGTGATGCCGGCAGGGGCCTCCCATCTGTATCGAATCTGTTGACTCCTAAGCTCTTTAGTTAAAAAGGTGTAGTCCCTTCTTGCTTTCAACATCTGGGAAGGTATATTTTTGAAGACAATCACGTCCTGGTCATCAACTCGGAGACTGTTATTATGAAACTTTTGCACAATCGCGTTTCTAGATTCTTTTGTAGAGAAATGTATAATTATATCCCTCGGGAGCTGTCGCTGTTCCGCTATCAATGAGTTCTGGCGATAGATTTTCCGAATCTGCCAATCAAAGTTAAGTCCCGGGCTTCCCAGCGCATGGCTGAAGGCTTCAGCAAAGGTCTGTTTCAAATTCTCTTGCTCCTTTTCACGGAATCCTCTGACTCTTATTGAAAATGCCTTCCTATCAAAATTTAGCATCATAAGCTGTTCTTCGTTATTTCTAATTTTTTCTTGTAAAATTTGAATATTGGTAATCAAATCAAAATTAGCCTTCTCCAAACTTTCCAATTTGTTCTCTATTTCAGCAGAGTAATCCGACAGGGCAGACACGGCTGCAAACGTATTCGCCTTCATTTGATTAACTTTAGATTTTAGATCATCATAAAGTTGCAATACAAATTCCTTAAGTTCTTGCTTAAAGGCATCAAAGATTTTAAAGAGATATTCCTGTGTTAAAACTTCTCCAGTAGAGGGCGTAGGAGACAAAGGCTGTGTTTCCAAAAAAGATTCTTTAAATTCTTTAGACACATTTGTAGCAAGACGCTTCTTTGATCTGGGTGCCATAATAAATAAACAAGTAAGCAGCGCTTCGCTCCCCTCTATTTCCAAAGAAAAAGAGTTTATTTTGTTAAGGAGCGGTCTGCAGGAAGATAAGCCCGGCTAAGTACATCCAGTAATCATCCACGGAGAGAAATCGCCATTTTGAAGTCTATTTAAACAAAGAAGTCTTTAAGACGAATGGTGCTGGTATTTAAGATAGTAATAAAAGCATAAATCTCACAGGGGTGGTACCCTCCCGTATCAAATCTAGCTTGAAAAAAACTTTGTTTTGTCCTGGGGGGGGCTAGCCTGTCTGGGGCTGCCAAAAAAAAAAAAGGCAGCTGAGAAGAACTGGCCGGAGATAAAAGCTCCGCTTCGGCTGGATCTAATCTCTTCCACAGCCAAAAAAAGAAAAAGGCTGTGGCTTACGAATAGACCCTAGTCTACGGAGCTACCCTCCCTGCCCCTTTCTTAGCCAAAAAGGGGTGCTATCTATGATCTTATTTAGATATACAGACCAGATCTCTGAGGAGCTCGGTGGAGCCCTCCTCGGCAACAGGCCACGCCCCCAGGAAGTCCGATCCAGGGAAGGTTTCTTAAGTAGGGGTCTCACCACCGCATCCTTTAGAGCAGTGGTCTCCAACCTTGGCAACTTTAAGCAAAGCTGGCTGAGGAACTCTGGGAGTTGAAGTCCACAGGTCTTAAAGTTGCCAAGGTTGGAGACCACTGCTTTAGAGGATGCGGGAAGGATCCCTCCAGAAGAGAGGTGTTAACAATCCTCTGGAGCCAGCCACGTGTCACCTCCCTGCTGGTCGAGACCAGCCAGGAGGGACACGGGTCCAGTAAACAGGTGGAGGCACTCACAGTTCCCATGGCCTTGTCCACTTCCTCAGGAGCGACAAGTTGAAACTCGCTCTATAAAATCTGATCAGGACCTTCCCCCGGCGTCTCGCCTGGTACCGTCCAAGTGGAGTCCAGGTCCGTCCGGATCCGAGCGATTTTATCCGACAGAAACTGAACAAATTCCTCAGCTCTACCCTGTAACTCAACTCCAATTCTAATGTTTTCACTTTTCCTATAGTCATGGCAGAGAACAATCTCCAACTTCAATAGTTCCTCAGTGGTAACATTTTTATTTAATTTCATTTATATGCTGTCCATCTCATGGTTTGAGGTGACGCTGAACAGCTTACTTGTAAAATATAGTTTCACAAGGACTGTACAAATTATAGTTCAAAACCTCTAATTTCAGAAGATTGAATGGTACTAATACAGACTATTAGATATAAATTTATAACTCACAGGAGAAAGGTCAAAGAACTTATCTGACTCTGCCGAGTCCAAAAAGTCCAAAAGCTCAACTTCAAACAAGACTGTGGAATTGGGGGGAATCAAAGGAGGGCAACCCAAAGTTCCAAAAGCATAATTTGGCTTGAAGAGAAATCTTGCCAACTCTCCTTTTCTCATTGTGAGTAATCCAACTTCCAAACCCCTCAGAGTAATATCTAGGAAAGCAAAACAGAAAATCCTTATTTTCAGAATATCCGTACTGTATTACTGTTTGTTTTGAACTGATTGCAGAGGAAAGAAGAAACATGCAGAAAATACAAAAATGGCAAAAGAGCATGTGGCAAACTAATTTGTTCAAGTAACAGGAAATAATTCAAGATGTGACAATGGAGATCACACTTAGGATAGAGAGTTATAATGCATTAGATCAGATATCTATGTAAGCATTTACTGATTAAACTCAAATTATATTTCTATCCACTAAATCATGTATCTTTCACTCACCTTCACCAAGTTTCATGAGTTTGGGGTTTTTCTTGAACCAATTTGTATCAAAGGGTCTGTCCGTGTGTTCTAAATACCCTGAAAATTTCACTGAAAAAAATCAGAATCAGAGGAGACAAAATAAATTTCATTGAGAAACATTGAACATATTAATTTCATCCGCATAAATGTTCTTAGGAATAGTTTTGCTATGTTTTCTTTGAAGTTTCTTGACGCTTGGCATTGTATTAAATCCCTTAATCAAGGAACACATTATCCGTTACACTTTTTCCTTTTGGAATACAGAATATGGTGTTATGCAAAATGCAGAAATATTAAAACAAGAAAGAGAACTTAAAGACATAAAAAAGGGGGGAAACACCTTTTATACTAATACTCATTATACTTCTCCAAAACTTTATATTCTTGCAAACCATCTTGGTTCTACCATACTTCATATACTATGTCTTGTTCTTTAAACTTGACACCTTTTTTTTTTGTTAATCTCATCAACTCCATCCAACCACAACTTTCTTGATCTTCCCCTTTCTTTATATTTGTTTTGTGATTTCAACCTCTTTGGTTCTCTTTATATGACCAAACCACTTCAAAGTACCTGCTACTCTAGTTTGTATTTCATTCACATTCATTCAGTACCCATTTATTCTTAACCTCACATCTGCAGCTTTTTCTACACACACTTCATAAGTATTCCATTCCCACGCAGTCATCTTTTGTTTCTTCACATGCTTATTTCCATATATGCATATAGGCAGAAACATGTATATATTGTCATTTTTACTTTATTCCACACATACATTCCTCCTAATGGACTAATCAGTACCATCTTATGACCATTTGTAAAATTCTTCATCCATTTTTCCTCCTTTATTAAACATTTTACCAAGTGATACTAATTCATATTTAGAGCCAAGGTGGCGCAGTGGTTAAATGCAGCACTGCAGGCTACTGCTAGATCAGCAGGTCAGCGGTTCAAATCTCACCGGCTCAGGGTTGACTCAGCCTTCCATCCTTCCGAGGTGGGTAAAATGAGGACCCAGATTGTTGGGGGCAATATGCTGACTCTCTGTAAACCGCTTAGAGAGGCCTGAAAGGCCTATGAAGCGGTATATAAGTCTACTGCTATTATTATAGGTTATTTTTGGCCATACATTTATTATAGTTTTTGGGTCATAGACTATATGAAATGGAATATTCATTCAGCTTTCCTTGTCAATTACAATTACTGTATAGTATTGTAATTGTTTATCTTTCCTTTAAAACTTCATAAGTAACTCAAAGGAGCAAATATATGTAATAGTACTTCCTCCTATTTTTCTCATAACAACCCTATGAGGTGGGTTAGGCTAAGAGAGAATGACTGTCACAAGTAACTCAGCAGGCTTTCATGTCTAAGGCAGGACTAGACCCGACAATCTCCTGATTTCTAGGCTAGCACTTTAACTATCCCACTAAACTGGCTCTCAAACAGTAATCTTTGATGCATTATTTTTCAGATCCATACTCTTCACTGCTTCATGCAATCTAATATTTGCTGTAGATCATTGGTTCCAGCTGATAACACACCATTATAACAAACATTCCTTATCTATCTATCTATCTATAAATAAAAATGCAATGGTTGTTTGTTCAAAATCGCTAATCTCCGAAAGTTCTTCACCGATTACTTTGAAATTTTGACACAACGTTGCATTCAAATACGCGAATGTTTTTATATACGTATATTACATAGATATCATACCTGTGACAGGTAAAAACATGATTTTTTGTAAAAACATATTTTGAAAACCAGCGCCATCTGGTGGACATAAAAGCAACACACACTATACTAAATATTTCATGATTCCATTTCAATGTTTCCAGCGCCATCTGATGGACGTAAAAGCAACACACACTATACTAAATATTTCATGATTCCATTTCAATGTTTCCGATTGCATTGTTATGGTTTATTTTCATTTTGATTTAATGATTTCGTGTGACATTGCGTTGGAATTGAGCTGGGTCGTTTACCATAGTGTTCATTTAGTGAGTATAGTATATTTGGAACAGTTCGGCCTCTCTCCAGCTTCCACCCAACGGTCCCTTTATATGTGTGGCTGGGCTGCGGTGGCACCCTTTCCCCCCCTCCTCTGACGAGCTTCAGCCATTTCCGCCAAGGGGAGCCGAAGCCCTTCAGCCTCCCCCGTCCCCTCCCGCTGGGCCTTTGCTGTCTGTGGTGGGGCGCCACCTGTGCCATCCCTCGGCCGCCTCCCCCCGCCCTTAAGCCGGCCTACCCCCGGTCAGTCCAGCAGAGCTCCTGAGGAGGTGGAGAGTCTCCTCAGCCCGGCTGGCTGCGCGCACCCAGCTACGGCCTCACCAAGGCGGCTATGACGGGGGAGTGATGGTGGTATCAGCCGTGAGGTGGCACACCAAGGACTTCTCCTCCTCCGAGATCCTGGACGTCTCACTCTCCTGGGCCACCGACTTGGGGGAGCCTGAGCGCAGCTCCTCCGAGGAAATGCTCCACAACTTCCACAAGGCCGCAAAATAGTCCATAATGAAGGGTATTAGCTTTATTATACACTTACATTAATTCAATAAACTTTTCTTCCCACATTCCGGCTGAGCAATTAAAAATCTGGACTGCATGCTGTAAAGTCACACCTCAATTTTGCTTCTTATCACCTCATACTATTTCAGTCAGACTGCTGCCAAACACCTTCTCAAACACATTTAATAAATTAACCCCCCTATAATGTTCTCTACAAAGGCACATATACTTTATTATTAGCTTACCTGTACTGTTACACAGGTGCTATGTGAGTATTCTGGCATTTTTTTTTTACATTTGAATCTAAAGCACATTGCAGCCATAAGAACCTCTTGGAAGCATAAGAATATAATTAATGAAGATCATTTGCCTATTTTTTTCAGAACATATGGTACAAATATTAATTTAACACATGATTCATTTGCTAATTAAAAATCTGATCTTTTAATTTTCCTTCCCCAGCTTTGAATTAAATAAGGAAAAATAGATATCATACAATATCCATATTTGATAGACCCTAAAACCACAACAAATCAATGCAACTACTTTACCTAATACTGATGAATCAGGAGGGACTGTCTCACCAGAGCCATCTCGGATTATTTCTTTCAACACTCCTCTGTCAGCAGTAATATTCTGCATACGGTGACCCAACCACTGGTAAGACTTGGAACAATGAACATAAGAATATGCTAAGCGTAATATTACAAAATATTTGCAAAACCAAATACATCCTGAAAGAGCTTTGCATGATTGTTAGCCTTTAATGAACTTACCAATAAAGTGAACTTAACAAAATATTTGCTAAATGTTTTACCTTTGTATAAACTGTTTCAAGGTACATAAAATATCAGAATATAAGGCAGATACTGATTGTTTAGTACATTTATTACTATATAATTTCTATTTTCTTGAATTGGAATTGAGGTTTATAACCCTTTTGATTAAGGAAACAGACTACTTTCAGAGTGTTTTAGTTAAATTCCTAATAATTTAATCTCTAATTAGTAAGTAATAAAACCTATTTTACTTATTGAGCCAATCATGTAAAATTTTATCATTGCTATACTGTATATTTTGCATTTGGGTTAAATAGTAAATTACAATAAAACTACTTATTTAAATTATCAAGAAGTTGAAAGAGTTTACATATTTTGATATTAAGCACATTCCCTTGAATTTGGGTGAAGGAAGAAACATCGGCCAACTCATATATTAACTTTACTGTCATTAGTTCATTTTTTGCTTAGGAGGCAAAGATCACACTAACTATGGTTTGTAAATTTTGGTTACGAATTAGTACTACAGTATTTGGAAACTCTAGGCATTTTAATATGTGAAAAAAACCCATGCATTCTGAACAGTCCAAGAAACCAATTTTACATTCCCATAGATATTTGGTATGAGATAGTCAGATAAAATAATTTAGAGCAAAGAAGGGCCAGCAAAACGTCAGAAAGCCCCAGGATTCAATCCCAGGGGTTCCCCCAAAATGATGTGATTTGAGATAAATCAACCAGATTTGGGCTACCCGCCCCCCCCCCCCCCAAAAAACCACTTCAAGGCCAGCTAGTGAGTTGTATATAGGTACAGTAGCCTGACACAAAGCAACTATCGCAGAGGGTCCTCAAACTTGGCAATTTTAAGTGTGGTGGACTTCAACTCCCAGAATTCCATAAGTCTTAAAGTTGCCAAGTTTGAGGACCTCTGGACTATCGGGATCCATTTTCCAAATCACTTTTAGTAGGCCTCCATCCCAGTCAAAGCAAGAACTAGTGGGTCAGGCATAAGCCGCCCTTCTTCCTTCGCGACTTCATCCAAACGCGCGAGCTGCGAGGGTAGCGCCAGCCGTGAGGAAAGGGCCGGAGGACACCAAGAAGCCTCTTCCTTCGCCTCACCCCGATATCTCCCACCCCGGTGCCTCCTCCTCCTCCTCCTCCTCCTCGCGGGCTGCTCCCATTCTCCTGCCAGTATCGCTCGCCGCTTCGCCTCATCTCCATGGCTTTTCAAAGCAGCAGTTGGAGCAATGGGTCTCCCTGTGGCCTGCCCCTTTCCCGCCTTAACCGCCAGAGCAAATGGGAAGGGCGTCCCTCCGAATCTTTGCAGCCCTCGATCAATCGGAGCAGTCGGGATCTCAAGCCACCCACCGGCGCAGCCTTATAAGCGCAGCTGCGCGCCCGCTTGCTTTTACTTTGAGGGCTTATCGGTAATTAGGGGGTTAGCTGTAGTATCCTGCAAACGGGGACTTTGCAGCAATTAACTGTCAGGCCCGGCTTCTTCTCGTGTTGCAAACGTCCTGTTTATCCCATAGTCCCGGTTAGAGGGACGTCTGGAGAGTTTAATGCATTAAATTACGAGCAGGAAAGGAGTTGCCACAAAGAAGAGGAAGTCAAGCTATTCTCCAAAGCACCTGAGGGCAGGACAAGAAGCAATGGGTGGAAACTAATCAAGGAGAGAAGCAACTTAGAACTGAGGAGAAATTTCCTGACAGAACAATTCATCAGTGGAACGACTTGCCTCCAGAAGTTGCGAATGCTCCAACATTGGAAGCTTTTAAGATGTTGGATAACCATTTGTCTGAAGTGATGTAGGGTTCCCTGCCTAAGCAGGGGGTTGGACTAGAAGACCTCCAAGGTCCCTTCCAAGGCTGTTATTCTGTTCTAGAAAACTGCAAGATGAAACTATGTGAAGAACTGAGGGCTTTATATTGTGTTTGTAAACTTCAGGGAAGAGCAGGATAAAAATATAAGGGGGGCTGGTGATTGTCATAATACTCTAATCTTTTTTTGATCTTGGATATGGATTTTGATGCCAGAGATTTTGATCTCAGATAGTTTAACGATTGTACGTGCAAAATGTTACACACCTAAGGTGCAACGTGCAAAACCACAAACTTAGTTGTTTGTGGCTTAGCATGTTTAATTATAATAGCAATAGCAATAGCAGTAGACTTATATACCGCTTCATAGGCCTTTCAGGCCTCTCTAAGCGGTTTACAGAGAGTCAGCATATTGCCCCCAACAATCTGGGTCCTCATTTTACCCACCTCGGAAGGATGGAAGGCTGAGTCAACCCTGAGCCGGTGAGATTTGAACCGCTGACCTGCTGATCTAGCAGTAGCCTGCAGTGTTGCATTTAACCACTGCGCCACCTTGGCTCTTAGTTTATGGCACAACTGTATGAGCTGTTGTTGTTAATAGCAATTCATATATATCGCTTCATAGTGCTTTACAGTCCTCTCTAAGTGGGTTTTCAGAGTCAGCATATTTTCCCCAACAATCTGGATCTTCATTTTATTGACCTCAGAAGGATGGAAGTCTGAGTCAACCTGGAGCCGGTCAGAATTGAACTCCTGAAGTCAGCAATGAATTAGCCCTGCAGTAATGCATTCTAACCACTTCACCACATGGCTCTTTAATGCAGCCAGCGTCACCTCTCTCTCTTGACATTTTACATGTTTATTTCCACATTAGCACATGGCATATATTCTGTCTTCCTTGTCTTTGCTTTCTTGTGCTTTTGAAAATAACCTTGGAAAAGTTTTTCAAACTCCAAAGGTTGTGTTTTGTATTCTCCTCACTCTTCAGTGAGGCCATGTTGTTTCAAATGTATTTTGAGCCTTTCTCCTTCATAATCAATATAGTTTATTTCTCTTTCTGCTTTATAGCACAAAATAAAGTGGGCCAGGTGAGTTAGAGAACTGTTTTGTCTGAAAAACAGCACTTTGAGACTGGATAGAGCTGGTTGATGGATTGTATACTCTAAGAACTGATATGACAGAAAGCATAAATTGATATTTAGATTGTTTTGGAGAGTCAAGTGTGATATAGTATTCCAGGCTAGAGAGCAGGAGTGTGATTTCTAGTCCCACCTAAAGCACAAAGTCAGCAAGGTGACCTTGGATTACACACTCTCAGCCCTAAGAAGGAGGCAATGGCAATGGCTTTTGAAACTTTGCCAAGAAAATTGTAGAGACTGGTCCAAGCAGTCAGCAGGAGTCTCAAACTGACTCAAAGGCACGTGCACAAAAATTGCTGTGGGTATGTCTGAAAGCAGGAATTTTTGGTGATCGTTGCATGTCATTATAATAAATATAATGGAACCTCCAGAGATGAATTTAGGAAAAATTGTGTATGTATATAAACCGGCACAGATAAGTCTTGGCAGCAATCCAACACAGATACACTGTGGCAGCAATCCAGCCTGCCAGGTTCACAATACTGTTCTCCAACATTCGTTAATGCGTTGACTTCTGTAAAAGGGGCGTGTGCACCAGCATTCCTTTTATAGTCTGGAGAGGAGCCTAATTACCAGCAGCTGAGTGCAATTACCTCCTGTAACTGCACAACTGTTCCTTACGCCTATTAGCTCTCCGGTGCCGGGCATCCAGGAACAACTCACTGCTGACATCAGGATCACATTCCCTTGTCTCCACCCCACTGGTCCAAGGCTCAGGCGCCTCCTGGTGGCCAACCAGCCTCTCTGTGCCCTGCAGGGGATCGGAACCCTGTCCAGGGTCCTCTACATCCTCCAGAGCCGACTCATAGGGCCCCTCGCTGTCGGAGTGTGGTGGCAGCTCCAACGGCTCCTGCTGGGCCACAACATACATACGTACGTACATATATACAATATATATATATATTATGCTGGAACACACACATACAGCGGATATATATATATATGTATATGTATATATGTATAAATGTATAAATGTATAAATGTATAAATGTATAAATGTATAAATAAATAAAATTTCAACCAAACTTGGTAAACAGATGACTTCCTCTCTGGAAACAAATATTGCGGGGGTAAGACACCCCTAATACCCCTCGGGTGTGTTACAGCCTGTTGTGCTTTAAAATGGATTCTACTGTACTGCCATAAAATGGATTCTGTACAGCACTGTGGAGTTGCCATGGTAACGGCTTCACAGTACTTTACAAGAGGGCTCCCTCTGATAAGGGGAAAAAGCCAAGGTTAGAAATTGTGTTGATGTTCATGGAAGGAGGGTTGGCATAAATAAATACCTGGGCAGCGCTGGGTTATCAGCTAGTTTTCAAATAAATGTACATAAGGGGAAAATTTGTTGGCATAAAGTAGATTTAACTAAACTTACCCTTTTGTTACCTGATATTTTTACTTTGTTTATAGTCTTACACCTGTTCTGCACCTTCTTACCTTTCTATATTTCACAATATAGAAAACCCGGAAGAGGGCCTTAAAACAACTTGTAATGAAATTCTATAACTTCTAATTTTGTATTGCAAAACATGAAAGCATATTTCTACAGTTAAAAAGATTGTAAAATCACTTTATTCAGTATAAAATATTAAAAAACAGTATTGTCTTTTAAACCACTAAAAGCAAATAGGAACCATTAAAAGCAAAGAGAAGAGGTGAGACCTAATAAGCAGGTGCTAAAATTGAAAAAAAAATTCACAGCAAACAAATTTAATGCATTAATATGTACAGATAGAAATTAATGAATACCTCGACCTTTTAGTTATATTTGCATAGTGATAGTGCTAAGTATTGTCTTGCAGTTATTTTACCATGTTGGTGAAATATTTCATTATGGTCTTACTTGAAACTCTACAATAGAAATATTAAATTGGACATTTTAAATTTAAATAACAGTAAGAACTAGTACTGTCTAGAAAATCCAACGTATCTAGCCTTTCAGATTTTTAAAATTTGCTAAAATGGGTAACAATGGGGGGAAAAAAGAAGATTGAAAAGCAGAAATAGGGAAAAAAGTGGCCCTTTGAAATCAATTGCCTGGCAGGCTTCCCAGAAGCAGCCTAGAGGCAAAGTGAGATGTTTGTTCCAAGCAATAGATTCTGAGCATCATTTCCTAGAATGCCAGTGGAACTCCTCCATAGGCCACAAACAATGCATCACAAGGAAGTTATTCTGCAAAAAACCACTGAAAACAATGAAAATATAGTGTTCATTTCAACTGAGCTCTTGTAATTTTGGATTAAACCTTTTGGACTTAACTATCCTTAAACAGTGGAAAGTATAGATGTCATTGAGATTCTACATTTTGGCATGGAGTTCGCTCTGTTGCTTTATAGGTAGTCCAGGCCAGAGACTCTGGTCTCTGGTCTATGACTGTAATAAATTGAAAAAAAAAAGAAAAAGATTTGGCCCCTTAAAGCCAGGATGCCCTTAAATAGTCAGGTGCACTAAAAAACAAAACAGAGTCCTGAAGCAAGTCTCTAGAAATTATTTACACTGAGTGAGTTCTATTCAGTTAGGTTTGCATTTATTGCTCCCATAAAGATGGTCTGGAGCTGGTAACTTGACACAAAAGAACAGTGATGGCGAACCTTTTTGGCACCGAGTGCCCAAACTGGAAGGTTTGTGCATGTGTATGTGTGCATGCCATAATGCCGGAAACTCAAAGACTAGTTGACCGGGGCGGGTTTCTGGCATGCGAATGCACACTGGCCAGCTGGTCTTCACATGCCCCAGAGAACTGAAAACCCCAAAACCAGGTGGCCGGCACGCGCATGCCAGTTTTGAGGCCATTTTTTGAGTCATTTTCAGGCCATTTCTTGGGCTGGTTTTGGCCTGAAAACAATACAAAAAATGGCCTGAAAAACAGTCTGTTTTTTGGTTGTTTTGGGGGCCATTTTCAGGCTTTTTTCCAGTGCTCCGGCACCCGCAAAGACCAGCTGTGCATGTGCGCGATGGAAACCAGAAGAGCAGCTGGCGACGGTTTGCGTGCCTGCAGAAAGGGCTCTATGTGCCACCTCTGGCACCCGTGCCATAGGTTCACCATCACTGCAATAGGAGCAAATGGAAACTTCCTATTATAACTTGGTGGGCTCATCAGTATTGGTGCAGTCATCCTCAGTCTGCAGCATTTTGGAAGTAGGTACTATAATGGGTAAGTTATTATGGATACCCCGCTCATGCCAACACATGTCCAAAATGGGATAGAGCTTGCCTTGGAATTCTGCTTGGAAAGTATAGATTGGTATCAGCTCATCCGGGCTGTCAGCATTGTAGAAGGTTAGTTCTCCCTTCTCATAGTGCAGATAGACCCCAATTCGTTGGGGTCGGGCTGAAATTGGCAAAACCAGTCTGCTGGTATTGAAGGCCTCATATACTTTGCCCTCTTTTAAGCCAATGAGCCACACCCCATTTTCTGGACTCTTACTCAGTTTGCCTTTGCGGTTGACTGTGCCCTTGATGATGCCCAGGCGCCAGTGACTCTTGGAGCCCACAATAATCTCCCAGTAATGCTTTCCCCAGGAGAAGCCCGTATTAGCCAGGATACAGTTGCTGTAGTCAAAGCGTTCAGGATTGCTATCTCGCCGTTGGAAGCACAGGCCATATTTCACCATGGTATTCTCCTTGGACAGCTCGAGCATAGGATGAGCACTCACCGGGTCCAGTTTCAGTGTTTCTGGGGCTATGAGAAGGAGTAAAAATCAAAGTTCTTTGAGGAACCCTTGGTAATATTCCAGAAAGATCAACTGAAGTGATCAGGCCTCCTTCTTTATATGAACAGGATAAAATAGGCCTCAATAAGTGGTGGGTTCCGGATCCTGTTGCAACTAGTATGATGCAACGGGGCCCAGCATCCACCACATGAACACGCGCAGCACACGCACAGCATGCAAATGCATATTTACCACCTGCGATGCTCCGCAACACCTCTGCAATGCTCCTGCTCGGCGGAGCATCACACAGATGCCGTATGTTCTGTGTGCGGAAGCACCGAAGAGCTCAAATACCGGTGAGGGTGGGTGGGCCCTCCGGAGCACCATACCGGAATGGTACCAGGTGCTCCAGGCAGGCACTGGTGTGCCTGTACCGGGCGTACCAATTGTAACCCACCACTGGCCTCAATAGAATAAAGTATATGAATGAGCCTCAATGTTTCATAATAGACAAGTGATTGCAGAACTCAGGAAACCTAGAAAGCACTCTCAAAATCCATTGCCATTTGTTAGCTTTACAGTCTCAACCCCATTTCTCTTAATTCTTTTTTTCCCAACCAGAACCATTTTCATTTATTTAGTTTTAATTCAGTTTCTATAACCACCCCTCTTAATTGATGACTCTGCAGCAGAAGTATAAAAACAATCTAAGTAATAAAAAGCATTTTAAAAACAGTAACATCATCCCAAATAAATGTCTATGGAGAGTCTCAGTCATTCAGGTCATGGTTGTCCCAAAAGTGCTTTTTTTCAAGGGGCACCTGGACTTTCTGTTTTTTTTTCTGTTTTTTTTCTTTTAAGACATTTCACTTCTCATCCAAGAAGCTTCTTCAGTTCTTCAAGAATTTTATTTTATTTAAAAAAAATCAAATCAGTGTGTGAACAGTGTGGCACCTACATTCTAATACAAATAAAACTAATCAATTATTATGTTCAATCAACCTATGTATTTAATGTACTATGTAATAATAATACACATTTATATTAGGTTATAGTCTACCATTCCTCTTAATTCTGATATCTGAAAAGCAGTAATGCATGATAAAGATGCAGATTCACAAATATTTTAAGTGCTGTATGTGGAAGTGGTCATGAAACGGCCTCCCCTCTTCCTCTCCTCCAACAGCAGCCATACCTGGAAGGATTTTACGGAGCAGACGCTTCCACACCATCATCTTTACATCCTCTTGATGGAAGTCAGGCTTAAAAGAAACCGCACTGTACATGCCTTCGGTTGGGTGCTGATAGGAAAGTTCAGACCTGGGTACGTATTAATTTCCATTAATATTTTTCCCAAAAATTTTCTTTTAAAATGTTCAGTTCCTATCTTAATGGATGGGATTGAAAATTCTGAGCAAGAACTCAGAACATAAAAGCAATTACTTTATCTTTCCACAGGAAGGTGTGTATGTATGAGAACGTTCAGTGGCAGAATATATAATTTTAAAGACAGAAAGCACATATCTGAAGAATCCCATTTGGAAGATCTGGGAAATATCTCTCCAGTCTTGAAGCCTAAAGATAACTTCAGAAAATCACTTTTTGTCTGGAAGCCATATGCTCTGGAATTAAAGAGTCTGGAAATTAATAATATTAAGGCTTCTTCAATTTCTCATAATTTCACAGCCATCAGCTTTGCAGGAGCTTGAAATCCATTGCACATCTGCCTCATTAAATTTTGGTGAACATGGCAGTACAAATACACTTCAGCACATTGGAATTGCTGAAACATGCCTCGGTATTCTTTGCTGAGAATGTGGAATGTTGTACACATATTTTGCTTTTAAAAAAGCATGGCTTCTGTTACCATGCTTCTTAATAAGAATTTTGAAGAAGCTAACAAGTGTATCTGCTCAACTCTTCCTTGACACTTTTTCTGTAAATGCATTTTCTTTACAACACATCTTAGTATGACTCTTGTTTCTCTTTCATACACTCTTATTTTACATACCTGGAGGGAAGAGATCCATATTTCTGTAAAGAGAGAGATATAGACAGATTTAGCGCACTTGTGCTATTTAAATGTATACTGAAGTCTGTGTGGAGGGGAGGAAGATGGGAGAAAATAAATGGGACTATTGATTTCTCTGAGCAATTGCAATCCATATTTATTTCTGTAAACCTTGGAATTCTTGCATACTTACTGTAGACATTCCTTAACTGCACCAGAAGTGCAGGACCTTATTTGCATATACTTTTCAAAATCTAGGTTGTAAAGAAGCACCTAAAACTTTCACAACTATCTCAAATTATGCCTACTCAGATCAAGAGGGGACCCTGGACCGCCTTTTTAATATCAGCTATAATTGATTGCTCTAACCATAATTGCAAAAGTGAACAGTAGAGTTCTCTGCCATTTTAAAGAAGGAAATCGATGAACTTAAAATAGGTTTCATATAAAGTATAAAACAGTAAACCATCCAAATTCTTCTACCAAGCCTGAGGAAAATGAAAAATCCTACCCTTAATCTGTGTGACCTGTGAGATGTACGCCTGCCTACTCTGCATCATTGCTCTGCTACAAGGGCTCTTGGCCCTTCATAGGTAGTTCTCGACTTACGACCACAATTGACTCCAAAATTTATGTTGCTAAGTGTGAAATATGTTAAGTGAGTTTTGCTCCATTTTATCACATTTCTTGTCACGTTTGTTAATGAATCACTGTCATCATCAAGTTAGTAACACAGTTGTTAAATGTTCCCCATTGACTTTGCTTGCCAGAAGGTTGAAAAAGGTGCTCACACGACTCTGGAATACTACAACCGTCATAAATATGAGGCAGTTCCCAAGTGTCTGAATTTTGATCATGTGACCACGGGGATGTTGCAATTGTCATAAGTATGAAAAATGATCATGTTACTTTTTACAGTACTGTTGTTGAATGGTCACTAAATGAACTGTTGTAAGTCGAGGGCTACCTGTACTGTAGTTCAATCATCCAAAGATTTAGTCTCCTAATAGGCAACACTATTCTTCCCTATGCCTAGACCTTTACACTCCAACAAACTGTGATGTAAATTTTGACTCTTAATAGGTACAAATTGCTAAATCTCTCTTAAGTTCCTCAGATTCCAATATGTGCCTTTCTGCTTCGTATTTCTGAGTAGGGGTCTTTAGCAATTTTGATTTTCTGCTGCTGGCAGCATACCTTAGCATGTCCCTGGTTATTTACGGCTAGCAGATACCATACCTGTATGAAATCCAGCTGGTCTTCATTGTTGAATTTCTGCAGGGAATTCTCCAGCTCCTTTAGCTTCTGAAGGGTGTCTGCTCTCTGCTTCAGCTGAATCTCAATAGAGTCAATGATACGGGTTGTTTTCCTTTCTATCTGCCCCAGGAATCTGGCCTTCTCTTCATTGATATACCTATGCAGATCCTGGAACTGCTTTCTGACTACCCACATGAAGACATCAGATTCATTCTGTGTTGGGACAAAATATCACAAGTATCACCAGAACAACGCAAGACTTTGTTTGAGTTGGGCCCATGTGGGGTTGGAGTGGGCATTATTACAATACTAAAATGTGAGAAATCTGATGAACATCTCAATGTAATATCTAAGGCTGTCAGCCACTCCTGCCTTGCAATTTTAGCTCAGGAGCCAATTGCTTTGCAGCAATCAGTTATGCTAACTCTAATAGGCAGAAATAGGACAAAATCAGTCATCCATGTCAAACTAATGTGAAATATGTTGATCCTGAGATAAGTGTCAGGGTTCCAAATAGCATCCAAAAGTAAATCAGAGTCCAAGGCAAAGTATAACTCCTTACAACCCCCCTTCTATTTTCCCACAGTAGAAAAGACATAGTAGAGTAAGAGAAAGTGTGGCAGGCCAAAGATCCAAAAGAAAAGATAACTTCAGGCCTGACAATAAGTTCAATTTGCAAACTAAAGAATTTGATGCAGTAGTATTTCCTTTTTTTACATACCTGTTATATACCTGTTCAATATTCTTCCTCCCCTCAACAATTATTAATTGGATTATGAGACTAGATTGAATTTGTAATTCCTTACAGGAACAATTTGTGCTCCTTTTTCCATGCAGCCTAAAATGCTTAGCTTATGCTACACAGTTTGCATTAAAAGGGGACACAAGGACCAATGAGCTAATCTTTTGGCCAGAAAAGACTGGATGGGAACACAACCCAATGTTTTCCTATTTCTGAATACTCTATTATTGAGTCCAAATGTTGCAGTATAAACCATAATGGCTGGTTAATTTTTGACCTAGCATATTTCAACTATTATTTTTAACACAAGATTTATGGGTTGGTGAATTGTGCAAACAGTGATTTATTAAACAAACTATTATTAAATTAGTCACAGCTTGGCATAATGTGTTTCCAGTCTATGAATCTGGAGTTGCCTGCCAAACTAAATTAATGATCAGTAATTGCTTATAGAAATGAATGAGAGAGGTAGATTACATGTACAGGTAGTCCTCATCTTCCAACGGTTCACCGACAAATGCGCACTCGAGAAAAGTGCACCGACAAAACCGCGGCGAGAAAACCGCAAGGTTGAAATCACACCCACAGAAGCGCGCTGACAAATGCGCGCCGACGAAAGCGCGCCATCAAAAAACAACAAAAACAACGTAATAACCCTAACCCTAAACCTAACCCTAACCCTAAACCTAACCCTTACCTTAAACCTAATCGTGCCTTTGTGGGTGCGGTTTTGTCGGCGCTCTTTTGTGGGAGCGCTTTCGACGTCGCGGGTTTCTTGCCGCAGGTTTCTTGCCGCGGTTTTGTCGGGTGCGCATTTGATGGGTCACGCTTCCAACTATAATGGAGCCTGCCCATAGCAGTCATAAAGTGGGTCACCCATGTGGTTGAAACGATTTTATGATTTTTTTTGCAGTGATCGTTAAGCAAATGCTTCAGTTGTAAAATGAGCGTTGCAGTCACAAAGTGAATGCTATGGTCGTAAATTGAATCCATTGTTTGCTATGGGCTGTTTTTGTCAAAAACTGGAAGCAAATGCCAGGGGGAAAACATGGTAAAATGTCATGTGACTGCAAGACACTGAAAATGGCCATAAATGCAGGCTGCTTGCTGAGCATCTGGTCATGTGACCATGGGGGGTACCATTGGAACTTTGGAGGGGGTCCATTAAGGACTACCTGTATTAGAAGAGTTCTCATTCATCAGTGAAAGGCAACAGAATAGCACATCTGACTATAGGCAAAAAAAAAGAGACAGAAACCATAACTAAGTCACTTTCATAGAGGTAGGAACAAGAAGCATGCAAAAACATTTGAGTATTTTTTCTAAATATAGAGTTTCTAAATATTGACTTCTTTACTTCAATACAGATTACTTATCAGAATTGCTTGGAATTATGTGAAAGCACGTAATCATTTCCAAATATTGCCTGTTGGATGAAATGTAATATGTAGCAATTTAGCTATTTTATTCTATAGAATTGCTTCTGGGATCCTCTCCACTGTGGACTATATATAATTCAGGTGGCTATTTCCAGGCAATTTTTGTGACAAATAAAGCACCTACCTGATTGGTCATTATACCGTATGTCTATAGTGGCTGGTGGTGCACTTATTTAGAATTTTTCAGATGTGACCTAATGTTCTCAAGAGCAAGATTAGGAACTGAAAAGCACCCTACTACTGCCACTAATCCAACAAAATCAATATTGACACTAACTGTCAACTGCTTTGAAAAGAATTCCAAGGGTGACTTTATTGGGAGCTAATTTCCTGGAAGGTATTTTATTTTAAGTCGATCTAGAATTCTGTTGGCAAAGATGCTGGTCAACTTACTAAATTATTCCTTTTTTCACCTGAAAGTTTTGGCTTTTCCTATTACTTCATTAGTTTGAAATTATTATACTATATTAAGCCTATCCTCATGACTTGGCCTTCCTCAGAAAAACTTAACAATTATATTTTGTTCTTTCATGTAATTCAACATTCAGCTCTGAGATTTAGCTGAATGTAGGAACTAAAGAAAAAAGACAATATCTATTGAATCATATTGAATATTATTCCATAAATATTTAGGGTCCCCCCTCCCCCAATTCCCTGGAACTGTTAGCAATAGGAGGATAATTTTCAGAATTTAGTAACGTGCTGGATATACATAAGGGTTATTTCACCTTGTTTTGTTTGGGGATTCAGGGTGTTTTGTGTCAAAAACCTAAAATGAACCGTGGCACGACAAAACCGCGCTCGACTAAGCCGTGCCCGATTAAACCGCGTCGCTGACGTCATCAACAGGGTGACAACAGCGAGCGCAGAGAAAGAAGGGCGCTTTAAATAGCGCTTTGAAAGCAAGCCGATTCAACTTAAGGTAAGGGTTAGATTTAGGGTTAGGTTTAGGGTTAGGTTTAGGGTTAGGTTAAGGGTTAGGGTTAGGGTTAGGTTTAGGGTTAGGTTAAGGGTTAGGGTTAGGGTTAGATTAAGGGTTAGGATTAGGTTTAGGGTTAGGTTAAGGGTTAGGTTTAGGGTTAGGTTAAGGGTTAGGGTTAGGGTTAGGTTTAGGATTAGGTTTAGGGGGGTTAGGTTTAGGTTTAGGGGTTAATTTTAGGTTTAGCATTTACAGCGTGCTGTCTCCGCGCTGTTGTCGCCCTGTTGATGACATCAGCTACGCGGTTTCGTCGAGCGTGCTTTAGTCGAACGCGGTTTTGTGGTGGAACCAAAATGAACAGTTAAGCAACAGTGGAAAATGAGCGTTTTGGTACCTTTGAATCAATCTTGACTCCTGGTGATTGCCTGGAGGCAAATCTCTACAATTTTACTGGTAGCATTTCAGAAGTGGTTTGCCATTCCATACTTCCTAAGCTAAGAAAGCATGACTAGCCAAGGTCACACAAGTGGCTTTATACTTAAGACAAGACTAGAACTCACAGTCTCCCAGGATTCTAGCCTGATCCACTATACCAAATTGGCTACTTTCTAAATCACCCCACTCTCCTAACTGTGGCCAGGCACCATGCTGTAGCTCGTTGGGAACCGAGCCGTGCAAGTGGCAGGCAAGTGCATGAAGCTGCAATTGTGCAAGTGGCATGCGGGTGCGTGAAATCATCCCCTCACCACCACACCACCGTTGGCACCGCTGGTCTACAGTGCCAGAAAGGTTGGGGACTGGTGGTCTAAGTAATGGAGCAACAGAAAAATGTCTGGTAATTTCGCATTTGAAATTTTAGCAAGATTCACCCCTCTTAATTGAGGTAAACACGACAACTGCCAAAGGTACCTTACTCATCCCCAGACACTCAAGAATATACAGCAGATAATCACTAGAAAACTAAAATTAATTGAAAAATATGTCTAAACATCTATACCTTCCCCTCAATGTGCTTATTTATTGTAATAATAGTATTATGAGTCAGTTAGGCATGGTAGTTAAGGCATCAGACTAGAAACTGGGAGGCCATGAGTTCTAATCCTGCCTTGGGCACAAAGCCAGATGGGTGACTTTGTACCATTCACTTTCTCTTAGCCCTAGGAAGAAAGGAATGGCGAGCCACTACTGAAAATCCTTGCCAAGAAAACTGCAAGAACTTGGCTGAATAGTTGTCCAGACCGATCTGGGAATCAGCCACAAATGTACAAAGAAAATAAACCTCATAATATTACACCCACAGGGATGCATAGGAGTTGGATGAAAAGAAAGGCAGCCAAGAAAGTCACTGGCATAATGTGATCTGCCTGCCTAAGCTCACCGTAATGCGAGTTTTGTTATTCATCAATTTGTTGACATGTTCATCAAGGCTTCTCTTCTGCTGTTGCACAACTGTTATCAACGTGGAGAGTTCCTCCTGAAAAAGCAGAATTGCATTAGCTAAACTTGTGGGGAAAGGATGTAAGAGACACAAAACTAAGTTTATCCATTTTAATATATATATTTCAATGATAACTGCCAAATGCTTTTTAAAGCTCAGAAGGAGAGGCAAAAGAAATGTGACTGCTCAATTACGGTAGCTATTAGGAGACGTTCAGATTTGAAAAAGAACACATGAAGTAACCTTCCACTAAGATTTTGAGATATCTATATTAATGACTATCATCAAATCCTCAGAGGCTCACAATCTAGAACAGGAGTGTCAATCTCAATTTAATTGAGGGCCACAACAGGGTTGTGCTTGACCTTGGAGGGCTGGGGTCGGCGTGGCCAGGGTGGGCGTGGTCAGCTTGATATAACTCGTGTCGGGGGTACCTGTGGCGACCCTCCCGAGCTCTGTTTTCAGCTGGGATGGCCTCCTGCAATCCTCTGCCAGTGAAAACAGAGCATGCGGCCCTCCCGAGTTCTGTTTTTGCTGGCAAAGGCACCGCGGGCAGCGGCGCGGGCTAGATCTAAGGACCCTGTGGGCCAGATCCAGCCTTGAGTTTCACACCTCTGAGCTAGGGTCATCAGATCCTTCAAACTGTATATCCAGGATTTGGGGTATATTTAATATTCAAACATGCACAACTAATCTTTTTACCATGAAACTATAGTGCCTTATTATAGAATATGAATTCTCCAAGGGAATGTTTAATCTGACTCAGTGACTCCTTTTTCCATAGCTTATATTTAAAAGAAAGGAAGTTTTATCTCTTATCTCACTCAGTATCAGGCACTCATAGGCACTGGGAGTGCTGCACCTAGTTTTTACATTCACATTTCTGTGAATCACCCTCATTGTAACAGTGTTATCCATTGTTTTCTATTGCTGCCCTTGATCACAGGGTACTATCACTCATGATCCTTACACTTATATAATTCCCACCCTTTGAAAATATTACTCACACAGAGGGGGTCTTAGGATATATGGTGTGAGAGCTACAAAAAATCTGTTAAGGAAAGTATAGATTTCTGCCCCATAATAGTTACACCTGTTTTTACTGGAATTCATTTGCTCCATTAATTTTACAAAGAACCTTAATTGCGTGAAAATTTCTTTGTTTGGATCACACCAAGATTCACCTAATCCATTAATCAACAGACACAAGGTGTCCCACCCAAAATTGCCAGTCGTCTCAGTTCTGCCTATGGTCTAAGCCCGTGATGGCTAACCTATAGCACGCATGCTACTGGTGGCACACAGAGCCACTTGTTAGGGCACGCAAGGCTTTGCCCTGTCAGCTTCAGTGTGCATGCATGCCCTGGCCAGCTGACTTCAACCTTTTTTTTTTCAGCTGTTTTTCACCCTTTGGAGAGCAAAAAACAACCCAATGCGCAAACGGAAGTTCTGGAACTGACTTCTGGTTTGCGCATTGGGCTGTTTTTCACCTTCTTGCGGCTTCAGGAAAGCCTCCTGAAGCTTCTGGAGGGCCTCCAGGGGGATGGGGGAGGCTGTGTTCGCCCTCCCCAGGCTCCTAGAAAGCCTCTGGAGCCTGGGGAGGGTGAAAAATGTGTCCATTGCGTGCCAAAAGTGGGGGAAGGACGGTGCGGGGTTCATGCGTGCATGCGTGGGGGTGTGTCAATGTGCATAGCATTATGTGTGTGGGCACATCCGAGCACAACTCCCCTGCGCTCCCCCTGCTTTTGGCACGCGATGGGAAAAAGGTTAGCCACCACTGGTCTAAGCCCCCACTTCATCCGTGCAGTCATACACATTCCAAGCACCTGCCTTCATCCTGCTGTACACTGTAGAGATCGGCATGACTTTATGCTGCTGATGGGTGCCAATGGTGCCGCAGAGGCCACAAATCACTTCCTGGTCTTGCTCACAGAAAAGGCTGAGGGGATTGTGGTGGTCAGGGCAAGACTTTTGGTTATCCTCTGAGTTGCCTATGGTATGAATGGCCTCAATGATTCGAGCCAAGTTAACATTGGGGGGTGAACTACTATAGTCCACAGCCTTTCGGCACACTGGGCAAAGGATCTGCTTCTCCAGATCACCTGAGAGAGATACTACACAGGACTTGCAGTAAGAGTGTCCACACTGTAGCATCAAAGGCTCTTTGAAGAAGTCTAAGCAAATGGGGCATATCAACTGGTCCTCAAGTTGATCAATGCTCAATTTCCGGGCCATTTGGCTGATTTCCTTTTTCTTTCCTTGTCTTAATCCTGGAAGACGAATGTCCAGAGGGAACAGACACCAGATGTAGGATGCAGCTGAGGAGAAGTTAAGAGTAGTTCTTCCTTCTTATCTCCTGCAATAGGCCATGAAAGGAAGGATAAAGAGATTAATACAGTCTTAGGGCACAGGAAGAAAAAGTTATCCTAGAACATACACTGAGGAAAGTAATAACAAACTAAGTTTAAGGATCTTTGAGAACTTCTGGGTGTCAAAGATTTTGGGAGGAAGAAAGCTGAAAGCGTAACGTTCAGGTAACTGCTATTCCATAGCTATTAAGAGGAACAAAACAACTTCTGCCCTCCTTTGCTTCTTCGTTTTGGAAACATTAAAATAATTATTTTGGGGGCTCATCAGCTACTGCTACCATAGTTGCCAAAAACGAATGCCTATGTATTCTGAGAAATTTTGCTGTAGAGTTGATAAAATACAGGCAGTCCTCAACTTATGACGACAACTGAGGCCAAAATTTCTGTTGTTAAGTGAATTTGTCCTATTTTAGAATTTTTCTTGCCGCATTTGTTAAGCAAATCACTGCAGTTAACTTAGTAACATGGTTGTTACCGTAAGGGAATCTGGGTTCTCCATTGACTTTGCTTGTCAGAACGTCACAAAATGACTCTTGAACACTGCAACCGTCATAAATATGAGTCAGTTGTCAATCATCTGAAGGTAAATAACGTGGCCATTGGGATGTTGCAATGGTCATAAGTGTGAAAAATGGTCGTAAGTCACTATTTTCAGAGCCATTGTAACTTACAACACGAATTGTTATAAGTCGAGGACTACCTGTAATGGCATAGGGTTTGCTTATATTTTTGATAAATGTATGGTTTATTTAGGACATTTAAATTGCAGCCCAAAATATTTATTTATTTATTTATTAGATTTTGTCAAACAAAAACGGGAAGAAGAATAAAAGAAAAATACAGTGACAGGGACGATAAGCACATTAGTGCACTTATGCACGTCCCCTCTACTGACCACTTAAGTATGAAGTAAGGTCCATGTAAGGAAGTTAATTTGCGACTGAAACTGAAAATTTGTAGCTAAGACAACTGGATCAGGTAGAGCATTCCAGACTTCGACAACTCTATTACAGAAATCATATTTTTACAATCAAGTTTAGAATGATTTACATTGAGTTTAAAGCAGTTGTTAGCAAGCATATTATTGCGATTAAAACAAAAAAAGTAAAAAAAGTAATTTACAGGTAAAGCATTACTACATATAATTTTGTATGCGATACCTAGGTCTGACCGCAAGTGACACAGTTCTAAGTTATCCAAACCGAGAATTTCAAAACTAGTAGCCTGGGGAATTTTATTTTGTACAGAAGAGTGCAAAACTTTTCTTGTGAAATACTTCTGAACCTGCTTGATTGTACTGATGTCTAGCGTACGTTTTATAAGCTCTAATTAGCAATACGATGTTTCCAGAAAAAAAGCTTCACAAAATTAAATTTACAACTCTTAATGCTTTTTTAGCAATGCTGTTACAATGAACTTTGGAGCACAATCTGGGAGTATAAATGTTTGGAAAGGAATATTGGAAAGGAATAAGGTACTTTTGCATAACAGATATATCAGGTATTAGAAGGTGGTCATGTTTTAAATTGTGTATGTTTTGTTGATGACCAAATTCAGTTCTATGAATCATGCATGTATCCTTTGCACCAAACCGCAGACATATTTGGAAGCTGTTTGTATTACATTTTCTATCTCTCTCTCTCTCTCTCTCTCTCTCTCTCTCTCTCTCTCTCTCTCTCTCTCTCCCTCCCTCCCTCCCTCCCTCCCTCCCTCCCTCCCTCCCTCTCTCTCTCTCTCTCTCTCTCACACACACACACACATAGACACACGTTTCTATTTATGAAACCTTGTTTCACAAGAACCACTGGCACTGAAAACAGTTCTTGGAACAAACTAAACTGAAAATAAATATGACCAACTTCAATATAATAAGAAAAAATTATTACTAAGAAGGAAAATAGCTATTCAATATTTTATTGCAGGCATCCTCAACCCCATGCCATGGACCGGAACTTGTCCGTGGCCTGTTAGGAACCAGGCCATACAGCTGGAGGTGAACAGTAGGTGAGTGAACAAAAGTAAAACCATCCCTTTCAGTCTGTGGAAAAATTGTCTTCAATGAAACCGGTCCCTAGTGGTGGTGTAACTGCTGGCTTTGATGTACCATGAGGAGTGGAAGTTGAAGAAGATACCTTCCAAGGGGTTCCAAGATGACAAACAACAACCCAACACTCACATAGATCAGATCTGCTCACAATCTTTCTATCAAGGTATCCCACCCTTTCTATTTATATTAACTTTTGAATGCTCAAAGCACATGACACAAAACATATGCTTTGTTATATGCATCATAATTCCTAGGGCAGGCAAGTATCACTGCCTCTTTATATTGTACAAACTGAAGATCAATATTCAAGGATATCTAACTTTAGATAACGGTTCAGGACAGTGGTCTGAACCTATTTATTACCTGTAGGAAGTTTTTGCTGAAATTTCAGTCAAATTCTTCTAGGAAGAAGAATTATGATCCATCTTCATCCATAAATCACATCTTACTTAATTTCCATATTTTCTAAATCCATTAAAGTAGTCAAGATGTTCCTACCTTTTACAGTTGGGTGGCTCTTCTACCACCTTCCTTCTCTTGTAATCAGAGTATTTCTAGACAAAATGCTGTACATTACATTAAAGCGTCCTGTTGGTTAATTCTTTTACTATGGCAGATTTTGGACTTCTCCACCAAAAGTGACAAGAAAAGCGTCTCTGCCTTTAATTCTTTCGAACAGAGAGCTTCTGGAGTTGATGGCCCTCTGTTCAAGCAAAGATCTCCAGAAAACAAACTGCTGTGACCGCCCCCTTTTCAGTCATGTGCTTATCCTTGGCACTTGTAGAGGCAACTCCCAGCTACATCGCTGAATGACCAATGTATTCTTGGAAAATTGAAGATAAACAAACCCACACAAGTTTTTCCCTTGAAATGTTCACCTTGTAGAACAGATTTCCTTGTCCTATTCACCATAATATATGTAGATATTCATATGCCCTTTCTTAGTCCTCATCATATTTCTGAAATTTGACACTGAAAAGCCATACTGAATGACTTTGAAGGACTTTATGAATGATGAAAGACTTTAATGACCTTTCTTTAGATTTACATTTACAATATGTACATTCATTAATATCCCCATCCCCTTAACAAAAAACTTTGACATTATCAATCCTTCATATCTAGGATCTGCCTTTTGGCTTCGTAGCTTGGGTGGGTTTTAGCCAGTACGCACCGATACACCCCCGTTCATGAAATTTAGTGTGTCTTCTCATACCCATTCTTCCAGACGCCCCATATCGGAATACTCCCTCCCCTGGCCTGCCCCCTTGCTCACTTCCCCTGCCCGCCCAGTCACCACTTGCTCGCTCACCCCACCTGAACGCACTAGGCTTGCCCTGCCCAACCACTTCCTTTGCCGGAGCGGACGATTGGGAGAAGGCCACATGGCACGCGCTCCTTCTCTTTGACAGCCGCCTGGTTTCCAATGGGGTTGTGGGGGATAAATACATGTTTTTCTTCCCTCTGCATGGATTTTCCCCCAAATGGAAATGAGGCGGCTGTCAAAAAGAAGGAAGCACGGGCTTCTTCAACAGCTGAGGAAGGAACAGGAGCAGAGGACTCGCCCATCCCGCCAGGTTCCCTCAGGTCTCTGCGCCTCCCAGAAACAGGGGGTCAAAGGAGGGTCCCTCCCTTTCCTGGGATCCTCCAGGGAAGGGCCAGGGACCGAACTGGACCTCGTTCTGGCCGCCGCTTCTCTCTTGCTCTCCGTCGCAGGAGCCAGGCAGGACAGCGGGTGCTTGCGCAACCTCTTCCAGCGCCTTTGGTGCCTGAAGCCCACGGGGGCAGCCAATCTTGGCTGGCCTGAGCACCAGCCCTCCTTCACCCACAGCTCCAGTGCAGATGACCCCGGCACAGCCCCCGCTCACCCACCAGAGAAAGGCAAAGCCCCAGGAGAGGCGGGATGGTCAGTTGAGTCGGATTTGCAGAACTGAGGTAGGGAAGAAGATCGTGAGATGTGGAGCCACAGACTCCCCCCTTTCCCCCCACCCCACAGCTCACCTCCTTGGGTAGGACCAGGGAGCGCACGGGATGACTGGAGTTTGTGGCCAATTTCAAAGTGAATGGGGCTGTTTGTGACGAAATGGGACAGAGAACATAGAGGGATGCAAGGGAACATGGAGGTAGTCTAGTCCAACCCCTTCCCAAGGCAGGAGTCCTTATACTTCCTTCTCTTTGAGAGCTGTCAGTGGCAGACATGAGAGAAATGGTGTGTGTGTGTGTGTGTGTGTGTGTGAGAGAGAGAGAGAGAGAGAAATATAGAAAGAAAAAAGAGAAATAAAGAATGAGAAAGAAAGAAGGAAAAAGAAAGAAAGTTGGAGAGAGGGAGTCACAAGAAAGAAGGAAGGAGGGAAGGAAGGAAGGAAAGAAGAGAGAGAAAGAAAGTGGGGGAGAGAGACACAAGAAAGAAGGAAGGAAGGAAGGAAGAAAGAAGAAAAGAAAGGAAGGAAAGAGGAGAGGGAGAGACACAAGAAAGAAAGGAAGGAAGGAAGGAAGAAAGGAAGGAAGAAAAATAAAGGAAGGAAAGAAAGAAAGGAAGTTGGAGAGAGAGACAAGAAGGAAGGAAGAGAAAGAAAGTGGGGGAGAGAGACACGAAAGAAAAAAGTAAGGAAGAAAAAGAAAGGAAGGAAAGAAAGTTGGAGAGAGAGAGAGACAAGAAAGAAGGAAGGAAGAGAAAGAAAGAAAGAAAATAACTAGGGGAGAGAGACACAAGAAAGAAGGAAGGAAGAGAAAGAAAGTGGGGGAGAGAGACACAAGAAAGAAGGAAGAAAGAAAGAAAGAGGAAGAGCAAGGAAAGAAAGAAAGAGGGGGAGAGAGACACAAGAAAGGAAGGAAGAAAAAGAAAGGATGGAAAGAAAGAAAGAAAGAAAGAGAGAGAGACACAAGAAGGAAGGAAGGAAGGAAGAAAGAAAAGAAAAAGAAAGAAAGAAAGAAAGAAAGAAAAAGAAAGAAAGAGAACTTATGATTACAATTGAGCTCAAAATTTTGGTTGCTAAGCAAGAGCTTTGTTAAGTGAGTTTCACCACATTTTCCAACTTGGCCACTCCCTCCCGGTCACATGACTGCTAAGCCATTCCCACAAAACAGGCCACACCTACAGAATAGGTTCTAAAAAAAAATTGAAACCTATCACTGTTTCATAGAAATGCTTTTATATCCTTAAATAAGACTTTAATCATATAGGAGCTCCTGATGCTCTATCCCAGCCTTCCCTGACTTGGTGTGTTAGCCTGAGTTTGTCATTGCTGAACATTTGGGGATTTGGCTCATGTATACTGTATGCATAGGTTTTATCTAAGGCACCGATCCCAATTACATTGAATGACTTCTTCCTTTCCTTTGTATCAGGGGTGGATTTCTGCTGGCATTACCGCCGGTTCGCTGGGCATACCGTGTTGCACACATGCTGAACACACAATATTGTTCTGCACATGCACAGAACATTAAAAGAGTAAAAAACGTGTTGGCAATGCATGGGTGACCTGGGAACCAATTCAAGGCCATGTCCAACCAATTTGGCGAACTCTACCAATTTGGTAGCCAGCTGGTTCGGTGAATCTTATCGGTCCAGCAACCCAGTCACAATTTCCACTACCAGTTCACCCAAATTGGTGCCAACTGGTAGCACCCACCTCTGCTTTGTATGCTTTCAGCAGTCTTTCTGACTTTGAGGCAAGCCAAGGAATGTGAACCTTTGCTATTGGATTGGCAGTAGCAGAGGCATTGCTGACTATACTAGTGAAACGGTAGGCTGGGCATAGTGCTGCTAACTTGCATGTCCAGAGTCAGGAATATATGCGAGAGGAACTTTGATTCCAAGTGTTTATCACTGGCAAAATTCCTTTGGTAGTTGCTAGCAACTTTTAAATTCTAATACAGGATTCAGGAGCATCCATAAAATGGGTCCAGAAAATAAAGACAATAGCCTGATGTGAAATGTAATGTAGCTCTTATTAATTGTTAATTTTGCTCAGGAAGCTGCAGGGAATTACTTTGTCTTTAAAACATGTTTCTCTCTTTTCACATTCAGGGAAATATAATATTCTGCCTTTTCAATATTTCCTAGGATATTTCATTTTTCTAGGAAAGGGCTCGGTGCTAACTTTCTACAGGCCAATTCAGCAACCAAGGTAAACATGTTGTATCCAAAAGCCCTTCGGTTGCCCATGGTTAGTATTTCATTTTTTTAAAAAAAAAAATCAGAACAGAGCAGAATAAAAATGGGGCAAAGAAGATACTTTAAACATCAAGCAACATGAGCCGCTGCTGCTAGTAGCATCCTTTTCCCCGAAGAGGCCTCAGACTCAGAAGCTTTCTAAAATTTGAAATGAATACCTGAAGATTTCCTTGTCCCGGATAGTTAGATTGGTCATATTATGCCTCTATTTTGATCTGTTCTTTTCCCTCATATATTCAAAATAAAAGACATGTAAAAATGAAATATTGAAAAGGCAGAATATTATATTTTCCTGGATGTGAAAAGAGAGAAACATGTTTTAAAGACAAAGTAATTCCCTGCAGCTTCCTGCCCATCTCCCTTTGTCAATGGGCCATTAAGATGCCCAAGACAATCTATTCTACATAATAAAGAGATTTCCCCTTGAGCTGATGGGATTAAGGCATGATAGTATTTGCCTTTTACCCAACTCGACACATGGCATCTGGGAATTCAATCAAATTTGGGATTCGAAAAACAGCCTAGATAGTTGCCCCTGCATGACCTCATGGGAGTCTGACAACCAGTCAGAATACATTTCTTACACAGGAACAGGAAACAGAAAGGTGGGGCCGAACAGATTATAAAAAAGCCAACAAAGCCCTTCCTCGCTCTCTTCTTCTCCACCAACATTGAAGCATGTGATCACCTTTTCTGTTCAGGACTCAAGCCATGTGGCCCTGTCCACCATTAAACCATCTTTCCAAGCAGCCTCCATGTCTCCAGTGTCTTTTTCCCCACTTGGAGCCGAACTCAGAAGGACATTTCTTATACCAGACCTATTTACTGATTTGAATTGTAAACCAACACATTAAAACCATGACAAACAACAAACACCTAACCAAGGTGATCACTGAAGAGCCACTGCATGTCAAAAAATCAGAACAACATTAAAGATAATAATTATAGGTTCCCCTTCCCCACAGTGCAGTCAAGTAATACCTCTACGGTTATTGAAGGTGACATAATTTGTATTTAAACCTGGCCTATTTTCTCACATAACTTTGTATGCAAGAGGAAGGAACTGGTCAGTTTTCCAGGCAATAAAAATAAAAACAATTAAATATAATAAATACAAAAAAAAGTAGAGGCATGCATAAGTGCATCTGCGTGCTTAACATCCTTGTCCTACTGTCCCCATTTATTTGTACCCATTTCCTGTGTTCTTATTCATTTTTATTCTTATTCCTGTTATCTTGTACATGAGTGACAAACTAAATAAATAAATATTTTTTGTCTGAAGACACCCCTCCTGCTCCATCATCCTGGCTCTGGGGTAAGGCAGAGTAGCAATGTTTGAACATATCCTCCTATTATAAGTTGTGAATTCAGTCAAGATATTGCAGCCCAACATCCTGATATTTCGATAAAGGAGAATAGTTGTACTTCACGGTTGAAATGAGGGACCCTTGGTTGTTTTCTCACAGACGTTTTATTCACCAAACTGGATAGCATCATCAGTGATGTTTATGGCTGCATTCCCACTGAGGGGGACCAGATCTGATGGCCTCTAGATGGGAACCAAGGAACACAGAAAAGAGAACACGCCAAGTCTTTAGTGCCATCTATGGGCTTGATTCTTGTAACCAGTGCTGATAGCCTTACATCGGGGGATTTCCAAACTTGGCAACTTTTAAGGCTCGTTGAACTTCAACTCCCAGAATTCCCCAGTTCCAGTTGGCAGAAGTGAGAGAACTCGGCACGGTTCTCCGAATTGATTTGTCTTTCACTCAGCGTTTCTTTAAGGCAGAAAGAAGTCTTCAACTTGGCAACTTAGACTTGTGGACTTCAATTCCCAGAATTCTCCAATTCTTCTTAAAGATGCCAAGTTCGGGGACCCCTGCTTTAAGCTGACCCTTGTTTTTTACGTTCTACGTAAAAACGACGTAAAAACGACGGTAGCATAGCTCTAACGAAAACCTCCCCTGCGTTACGCACGCGCAGTTCATTTCCTTGCTGAACGCGTGCGCGCCGGAGGCTCCCAGAGTCCGGATCCAAACAACCCGAGGAAGATGCGGCAGCGCAAACAGGGAAGCGGCGCGGCGTTTGGTCTTTATGGTGTCGCTGCTTCTATCCTGGCAAAACTGGAGCGTCGGGAAGGTTCCCTTAAGACCCTCGTCTATGGCAGTCACTTCCCGGCGAGTTGACGGTCTTTGCACAATTTACAGTTAAAAAAGTAATGGGGGGAGGGGGCGGAATAGATCCTCCACGTGTGAGGATAACTTATCTTTTTATTCCTAGCTACAGACACTGCGGGACGACAGTTAGCTTCGTGTATACGTGTGTGTGTTTTAGGAAGATTCCTTTGAAGGAGTTCAATGAATATTTTGAGTGTCATTTAAAAAGATATGTTCTTCTGCTCAAAACGAGGACAGATGATGCAAAAATGCATTGGATATACAGTAATATGCCTATCGCAGATTAACAGTGTCCTCGAATCAAACTGGGCACTTGGTAATATTATGCAGTTTCTTGGCCCAGTACAGATGTAGTTTGCATTGAACTCTTCCAGGGTATTTTCAGCTTCTCTGCATCCTCTACAAACTTGTAATTCCTTGGTAGTCTCCCATTCCAGATGTAAACCAGTCCAGCCCTGTTTAGTCATAGTTCAGAAAAGATCAGGTGCTGCTGTGTTGACAAACACTCATTTACTATAGCTAACTCAACCATAGTTTACTTTATGGAATTAATCAATTTCCCCAAATTTGCACAATACTCGGAATAAAATATTTACTATCCATAGTACTTACAGACTGAAGTATGGTAGTTTCTTTTTTATTCAAAACATTGCACAATTTGAACCCTTGTTTTAAAAGACAACTGCGTTAATAATTTCATGTGATTAAATATATGCCAGTTAATAGGGACTCTGAAGAGCCAGGTAGATGATCCAACCTGGTCTTCGGGTCTTCTAATTGTGTATGCATCAACACTACAATTGAATCCATAATTTGTGTCTAATAGGCTGCTTCTCAAAAAGGGCTTGGCATAATGTGTCCAAAATATAATTTGAGCCTGGTTATTATACCTCATGTGAGAATTCTGGGTTGGTTTGTTCAGTGATGCTTTGTTTTGTTGTTGTTCCTGGCTATCTGTGGTATTTTCCAGAACTTTGTCCAGCACCAAAATTCAAAAGTGTCAATACTCTTTCTGTCCTGTTTTTTTTTCAAAGTCCAACTTTCACTTGCACTATTCTGATCTTTCTAGATTTCGACAAATCACAGCATCTGAATATCTTTTTAAGGTCTTCATGGCTGCTGTACCAAGTGCTAATCTGTGGTTCATTTCTTGGTTGACTGGCTTGTTCCTTTGCTGTTGATTGATACTACAAAGCAGAACTATCTATAACTTCACTATCTTCATTGCCAACTAGGTTCTGGTTGCTGTAACTGTTGACATGAGTTTTGTCTTATTTATATTTAATTCTCCTCATCTTCTTTATATTAATCTTTAAGGGAGATGGGCGGTTCAAAATATGAAAGGTTAAAAAAATAAATAACGTTAATCCTGTTTTTTTCACTTTCACTAATTTTCCTTACAAAAGATTGCAGACTATTTGATGTAAGGGTTCCGAGTAAGACCCCAATGAAAGAAGACTCCGAGCCTTGAGTTTCCCCAAAGTTCCATTTTATTAGAGATGTCATATTGGCACATCTGGGAAAATCCAAATCTGAAAGCTTCCAGGTTTTCCCCACCCAAATAAAAGTTCAAGTCCCTGCCCCAGCACCCACACGTCAATCACATGATCCTCCCAGTTACATTATCGCAGCTGTAGGGCAAGATGGCCTTGACTCTCTCAGTAAAGAATGTTATTTTGACTATATATCACCCACATTCTGTATAATCCCTCCTCCTATTTTCCCACAGTAGAAAATATGGCAGGCCTTAAGGCCCAATGTAAAAGATGGCTTCCAAGTCTGACAGTTGCATTGTCAGGTATCAGAGTAGTATTATCAGCATTGATATTTTTTCTTCCCATTTTAAACACACACACACCCCTCATATGCTTAGCATATAGAATGAATAAATAAGGAGAGAGTATATAACCTCATCTCACTCCTTTGCTGACCTGGAGGCAGCCTTTTCTGTGATGTTCCATCTCGACTGTAGTTTTCCCAAAGGTTTGGGATTCCCATTTTGCTAAGGACATTCCATTGTTTTACAGTTTATTTTTGTCAGTATGTGAAACTAAAGATGCCGTGTGATAGTTTCCACAAACAAAAGTCTCCTTTTTTTTGGTATTGGTCGGTAAACTGGCCTGTTCCAATATGTTGTCCACTGTATGATCTTCCAAAATGTCGGCATTGTTTGCTTCGTATCGTTATCCATCCTCCTCATTCCACCAACAACATTCCTTCATTTTTCAGAATACACGGCTGCTCTATGCACTCGTTTCAGAAACACGTCGCTATTCTTCGGTACTGGATTCCATCATAGATGCTGCTGGTTTGTTCCGCGCTGAAAAAAAGCTGCAGCCACATCTGGCCAAGGTGAACAGTTGTGACCATTCCTTATGAGAAGGTTGAAGCCATTTTTTATACAATCTACAACTCCTTATTACCTGGAGTTGTTTTGCATTTGGTAACTGCATAGATCATTATATGCTTGGAAATGCACAATCAGCAGCTTGTAGGTGACTTCAACCCTGGGCTGCTCAGGTGGACAGGTTTGGGGGAATGAATGACAACAGGCCCCTTTTCTGGTACCTGATGAGAGTGGAACAACGAGATAAGGGAAAGTCCAACAATATGAATGGGGTGGAATGTAGAAAAAGCAAGCAATGTCAGTTGCTTTTTTTCTCTCTCTCTCTCTTTCGCTGAGCTCTCTTGCTTCTAGACCAACGATGGCGAACCTTTTTTGGCTCGTATGCCATAAGTGGGGGGAGCACAGGGGGGTCGTGCGTGGGCGTGCCGCACCCATAATGCAATGCACAACCCTCCCAGTGTGCATGCGTGCATGAGAGGCGCTCCCCCCCATTTTTTGCATGCTTTTTTCGCCCTCCCCAGGCTCCAGAAGCTTTATAGGAGCCTAGGGAGGGCGAAAACAGCCTCCCCATCCCCCCAGAGGCCCTCCGGAGGTTTCAGGGACCTTCAGGAGGTTTCCCTAAAGGCTCCGGAGGACTAAAAACAACCCTACGAGCAAACAGGAAGTCCGTTCCTGAACTTCTGGTTTGCCCGTAAGGCCGGATTTTCCTATCCGGAGGCTTCAGGCAAGTTCCTGAAGCCACTGGAGGGCCTCTGGGAGGTGGGTGGGGGTGGAGGCATTTTTCCCAGCCCCCAGAAGCACTCTGCAGGCTTCAGCAGGGCTGGGGGAAGGCAAAAATGCCTGTTTTTGCAAAAAAGCCCAATTTTCTGGCTGTTTTTCGCAAAAATGGGGGCGTTTTTGCCTTCCCCCAACCATGCTGAAGCCTGCAAAGTGCTCCTGGGGGCCGGGGAGGACAAAAACTTTTTTTTCTTACTTACCTCTTCGAAATCTTGGTGTGTCTTATAGTCCAAAAAATACGGTAAATATATCATGACTCAAACAATGTTAGATGTGCCTTTCATTGCCTTCTTTCATTCTATCTTACTGATGTTTTCTTACTTCCTTGCTGATGCTGTCCAGGTGTGGCCTATGCATCTTCTTAAAAAAGCTTTCCTGGATACACTACAGCTGACATCTCCTCAATCCAGTCCAGCTGGATGCAGAGCCAGATGTTCCACTCTTAGGTTCAGATCCAAGCTATTTTCCCCTGCTCCTCTCCTTTCTTAGGTGTTGGTATATGACTTACTCATTGGCAAGGGACTTCATGGTGGAGGACGTGGGAAGGTCCTGGTATTGAAGCATCATGCGCGTCTCCAGGCTGAGCTTGCCCGCTTGAAGGTCCAGAAAAAAGTGAGCCGCAATGAAGATCTTCTGCCACCAGCTGGAGACTCTGACAAAGGTAGATGCTTAGAGTTTTTGGAAGAGGTCAGAGGGTCAAATTTAAATAGATGGCAGTGTTGCATCAGCTGCAACTGAAAAAAAAATAGGAATAAAAACTGCAGCTTTTGGAAAGCCTGTCTAAAGTGTTTGGCCAAATTGTCTCTTGGCAGCAGTTGTGCAGGCTTCAATGCTCTCTGTCTGCAACTAAGGACAGCTAGTCAGCCAGCCGAAGTTGGATTTGCGTATTATGTTAAATCACCATGAGACGTATTTGGTTTGGCTTCATGGGTTGTGTGAACCAACCATTAGGGTTCATAAAATACGATTTATGAGTTACTGTGCTGACTGAACCTTACTCAGGCCATGATGAGACAAACTAAATATAATGTGTGAACCAGGGTAATGCCTATGGACAGTTTTCTTACAACCTCTATTCTGGCTATGTGAGATGTTGTTCTTGCGGGATCAAAATGGGTACAAAAGACAAAGCAGTTACACATTATGGAAAACCCAGGAACTCGATTTTCAGAAGATCCCTGTCTCTTTTTCCCCCACCAGCACTTCAGATGCCGCGCTATGTCCGAGTGAATTTATTGAAGACATGTGTGGATGATGTCGTTGATTACTTCAAGCGCCAGGGCTACTCTTACCAGGGCAAAGCAGCCCGGTTAGTTTAGCCTTCTCCAACTTCTGCTCCATATCTCAGGAACAGGCAGGCTCTCTGTCTGCAGACTGTAGTGTTGCAAACTTTTCGGGAATCCCAATTGCTCACTGTTCCTCATGCTCAGCCCCAAGGAAGAGACTGAAAGCATCCCTTTTCATTCTGGCATATCTGCAGCTTATCCTAAAAAAAACCCCAACTAAGTAGAGTCCAGCCTGGTTACAATGGATGAGACACACAACCAGGAAATGCGAGGACTTTTAGACTAGAGCAAGTGTGTCAAACTCAAGGCCTGTGGGCTGGATCTGGCTCGTGCGATGCTTAAATGTGGTCCTCAGAGGCGGCCTGGAAATCGGCAAAGGACAGGCCTGCGGTGACTCTGGCAGCCAAAATAGAGCATGGGGGTTCATGTGGCCCCCCGTGCGTTGTTTTTTGGCCTGGGCAACCTCCTGCAGCACTCTGCTGGCCAAAATGGAATTTGTGTGCCCCCTGTGCCCGATTTTGGCTGGCAAGGTGCTGCAGGAGATGTCAGTCCCATCTCCCTCACCACCACCCCTCCATTCTGGTCAGAACTACAGTGCTGATCCAGCCCTTAAAGAAATCCATTTTGACACTCCTGGGCTAGAGGGATTTTGAGAAACAACCCAGAAATAGGCAGTGGCACATCACGGTCAGACCACTGGCAAGGAAACAACATAGATATGCCTGTGTAGTAATTGAGGCAAATTTGGCTTGAAGGAGATTTACTGTCTATGCAGATTGTCAGTCATCCAGGTTACAGTTGTCCCAAAGATGCTTTTTTCAAGAGACCACTGGGCTTCCTTGTTTTTCTTTGAAGATGTTTCGCTTCTCATCCAAGAGCTGAAGAAGCTTCTTGGATGACAAGCGAAACATCTTCCGAGAAAAACAAGAACGTCCAGTGGCCTCTTGAAAAAAGCATCTTTGGGACAAGGAGACTTACGTTTGTTTTAAAAGTAGCTTGTGGATTACTAGCTATAGTTAAGATGAGTTTACCCCAGTAAGGGTAACATAAGATGCTCCAGTTGGCCTCCTTACTCCCTTTTGGGCCAGATTGAAAGAGGAAGAAAGATTTGGGGTCGGGGGTGGTGGGGATAGTTTCATCCTCATAGTACAAAAATAGATCAGGTACATTTGTGCTTGTTATTATACATCTGTTTGTCCAAGTCTCACCCCCCTGCTCTCTGGCTCTGCACATCTGGGAGGAGAGAAGTTTTTTTTAATTTGGGGAAGAAGCAACAGCTTTCCATCTTTATTTCTATCATTTTCAGTATGGAGGAAGCGATCTTATCCAGGAAGAAATTCCTGCTGGACCTCCATCTTCCTGACCTGCTGATCTTCCCTCCTCAGACAGACCTTCATGAAAACCAGCTCTATCAGGCTGGGCATATCATTCTCCAGGACAAGGTGAGTGAGGCTGGGATAGGACACAGTGGCCTGAGGACTTCTCCACCTGGACCAGAGGGAAGGGCTGGTGGATCTGCTTAGCTGGCAGCTGACCTGCCTTGATGAAATTGCCCAACACAGTCAGACTCTTTGATGGCCTCCCTCTTCCTTCCAAGTGCAGCTTCTGGCCTGTTTCAGGCTTTTAGGCTTTATACTACGGTTTTGAAATGGTTCCTATTTCATCTTGGCAGTTCATATCCCGCTCAAGGTTGACTCAGCCTTCCATCCTTTCGAGGTGGGTAAAATGAGGACCCAGATTGTTGAGGGCAATAGCTAACTCTGTAAACCACTTAGAGAGGGCTATAAAACTTGAACATTGGGCACTTTCTAACAAAATGAAATTCAATGGTGAAAAAACTAAGGTTCTACATTTAAGCAAGAAAAACAAAATGCACAGGTACAATTAGGTGGTACCTTGCTCAAGAGGGATCTTGGAGTCCTAGTGGACAACCATTTAAATATGAGCCAGCAGTGTGAAGCAGCTGCCAAAAAAGCCAACACAGTTCTAGGCTGCATAAACAGGGATAGAATCAAGATCACGTGAAGTGCTGATACCACTAGTAATGCCTTGGTAAGGCCACACTTGGAATATTGCATCCAGTTTTGGGTGCCACGATGTAGAAAAGATGTGGAGACTCTAGAAAGATTGCAGAGAAGAGCAACAAAGATGATTAGGGGACTGGAGGCTAAAACATATAAAGAACAGTTGCAGGAACTGGGTATGTCTAGTTTAATGAAAATAAGGACTATGATAGCAGTGTTCCAATATCTCAGGGGTTGCCACAAAGAAGGGGGAGTCAAGCTATTCTCCAAAGCACCTGAAGGCAGAATAAGAAATAATGGATGGAAACTAATCAAGGAGAAAAGCAACCTAGAACTAAGGAGAAATTTCCTGACAGAACAATTAATCTATGGAACAACGTGCTCCAGAAGTTGTGGATGCTCCAACACTGGAAGTTTTAAAGAAGAGATTGGACAACCATTTGTCTGAATAGTATAGGGTTTCCAGCCTGAGCAGAGGGTTGGACTAGAAGACCTCAAAGATCCCTTTAAAGTCTTGATTCTATTCTATTCTATTTTAATCTATTCTAAAAGCACTGTTCAGCGGTATATAAGTCTAAGTGCTATTGCTATCGCTCTCACTTTTCATTTTGTCATAAATTCTCCAGGTGAAATACATACACGTCAGCTTAGCCTTAATAGGCTGTTTACTTGCCAAAAAAAGATAGAGACTTTTTTTTAAACTACAGGCATGAATGTAGTGGGCGTTAAATGTTTCTTGACAATATGTTTGAGAAGCTGCTATTGAGGATGGGGAATATGGAAAGAGGGTGGCGGGCCTGCCATATGTGGATAAGTATGCATTTATCTCAGGTGTGTGTATTTTAACCCTAGGCCAGTTGCCTCCCAGCCTTTGTCCTGAACCCCACTCCAGGGTCCCAGGTGATTGATGCCTGTGCTGCTCCTGGCAACAAAACCAGCCAGCTGGCTGCCATCATGAAGAACAAAGGGTAAGGGAAAGGAGGGGCAAACCCAAATGTTTTAGGCAGCATTGTAGGCTACAGAATCCTCTGTGGTAATTCACAGCACAACAGTAATTTCTGCAAAGATCCGAGTGATGAGGATAATGTAGCCAAAGTAGCATTTGCATTAGGCTCCCAGAAAGATCTGGAATAGATTTTGGGAGCATCTGTTCTCTAGGTTTACATGGTATTAGCAAGCCCCTCCCTTGCCCCCCAATTTTCTCCTCTCATCTAGTCAATTTTGCAGATCTAATTGGTGAATTGAAGGTTACTCCCTCTGATGCTGCTTAACATTACCGTATTTTTCAGAGTATAAGACACACCTTTTTCCCTAAAAAAAAGAGGCTGAAAATCTGGGTGCATCTTATACACTGAATACAGTATTTTTTGCCTCTGAAACCCCACCCCCTTCACCAAAAGCCTTTAGGAGGCTTGTAGAGTGCTCCTGGGGGGCTGGGGATGACAGAAATGAGCAAAATATGGGCCATTTTTTACTCAAACCCCACCCCCCCAGCACTCTACAAGCCTCCTAATGGCTATTCATGCCCTTTTTTGGAAAACAATATGGGCCCATTTTCACGAAAAACGGGCCATTTTGGGGAGATCTGTAGAGTGCAAAAACTTTTTTTTAAAAATTTTGCCTCTTCAAAACCTTGGTGTGTCTTACACTCCAGTGTGTCTTATACTCTGAAAAGTACGCTAAATTTCATCCCAGTTGCAAGTTGATATTTTTTTTTACACAAAAGAAACACTTGTGGTTGACTGGTATGAGAAAGGACAATTTCTCTGTATTCTTTAAATAATATTCAACTATTTCCAGTTATGTTGAAATTTACATTATTATCTGAAATATGCTAGTGATTTTTGTAGAAACTATGGCATACTGTCATATATATTACAGTATTTTTTCTTTACTCCCAAATTTGCAATTTCCATTCGTAATTTATTTTGGGGGATTTTAGGTGAGAAACCCTGAGATAACTCTGCTTGGCTAAATAAGTTGCTCCACAATTTGCAGTTGTTTGCTTAGTATTAAACTATGATCACAGTTTAATTCATGTAAATAATCATAGTTATGCAAAACAGCCTCTCCCCAAGAAATTCTTAAACAAAAAAAAATTATCTATCTTACCTGCCTCTTAAAGTACTGGATGAAACACTTGTTTTGTAATATTCAAATGTTTGTGAAAAAATCACTGGATTTTGCTAGCGGTTTTAAAAATGTACCAAATAACACATAACATTTTACTTGTTTATAAATGACACATTAAGAGCATTAATTCAAATCTGGGTTTGCTAAGAAAGTTGCTTAAATTTAACATCTTCTTCAATTTTTTTTTACTGTGGCCTCAACATTTCTAGAAAGTTTACTTTTGTATTCTAGAGGGGCTTGTGACTATAGTTGGATTCACACAAATCATTCTAAAATGTAATATGAATTTTGTTTTTAATTGGCTTAGTACCGTATTTTCACGACCAAAAGCCGCACCGGATTATAAGCCGCAGTATCAATTAACGTTAATTTTTCAAACTTTTTCCACATATAAAGCGCACCGGGTTATAAGCCGCACGTTTCCCGACGCTTCTGGACATCTGTTGCAGTCGTGAGGAGCGGAGAAGGTTCTTGGCGCTCCAGGAAGCCGCGAAAGCAGCTGGGGGAGGCGCACGGCTTGGTTTATCCTCCCTGGACGTCGCAGCAGCAGCCCCAAGCGCACCGAACTCTGTGTTTTTTGCAAGAGCAGCACACCCCGATGCGAAAAACACAGAGTTCGGTGCGCTTGGGGCTGCTGCTGCGACGTCCAGGGAGGATAAACCAAGCCGTGCGCCTCCCCCAGCTGCTTTCGCGGCTTCCTGGAGCGCCAAGAACCTTCTCCGCTCCTCACGACTGCAATAGATGTCCAGAAGCGGCTTTTGGGGCTAATGGGGATTGGATTTCCAGCTCGATAGCCCCTGCCGCTTCTGGACGTCTATTGCAGTTGTGAGGAGCCGAGGAGAGTGTGGAGAAGAGTGCGAAGGTCCAGGCCCGGAATATGGCGTGGATATCATCGGTGCGATCAGGGAACGAGTGGATTCTCTCCGCTGTTGGGTGATAGAAGCTCCCTGTGCGCGGCTGACAGGAGCGTATTCGGGTTGGTCGAAGACCCCCTCCTGTTAAAACAGTTGGATATGCGCGATCGTCTACTTACGGTCGTGTGTGTGTGGGGTGGGGGGTGGAGTGGGATTTGCATTGGTTCCGTTGCCCATTGTACGCGCTAAGGACGCGGGTTGAAACTCGAGTTACCTCGGGGTAGGTAGACGCGTATTTAGACTGGTGTTTTTAATTCGCTGTGTCCGCGCGTGGTGTGTTTTGCTCGCGCCCCACCGCGGTTAAAATAATTCGCTGGATACATTACGTTAGGTTTTCTTCCCCATCTGTGTAGGAGACTGCCCTCGTTGGGTGTACACACACATAGGTAGTTGGAGAATATGTTTGTGCACGCCCTGCCGATAGGCTGCCTGGATCAAAGGAGTGTATTTTTGTCGCTTCTTCGGTGGTGTGGGTTCCATTCATCGATTTCCCTCTGGGTCGCCCGTTCGGTTTCCGAGGCGACTGATGATCCCTGCCAATCATTCCACCACCGCCCCGCCATGCTCTTCGCCCTCTTTACACTGCCCAGTGAATCATGTTTGCCTTCATGCCGCACAAGCCATCGTGAAAAGCCCCACACGGCGACGGCTTTGCTCCCAAGCCTTGCTTGCCTTCCCAGGTCTGCGCACGAGTAAGCGGTTGTCTGTCTGGCTTCATAGCTCCAAGACTGACATCCGCCAGGCAGGGATTTGACGTGACTGTTCCCTTCACTGAATTCCTTTCGCTAGCCAGATTTTGCTTTTCTGACTGACCATTTGGGGCTTTGGGGATCTTTGGTTTGCCTGTGTGTGCATGTGGGTAAACAAGGCACATGGAAGAAGAGAGGTTGCTTATGAAACGTGGATACGGAATCTGAATGTGAATCTACAGGATTTCCAGCTCGATAGCCCCTGCCACAGAGAAAAACTCTGTGTTTTTCGCATCGGGGTATGCTCTTGCAGCACACCCCGATGCGAAAAACACTGAGATCGGTGAGTTTGGGGCTGCTGCTGCGACGTCCAGGGAGGAGAAACCAAGCCGTGCGCCTCTCCCACTGCTTTCGCGGCTTCCTGGAGCGCCAGGAAGTCGCGAGGAGCGGAGAAGTGTGCGAAGGTTCTTGGCGCTCCAGGAAGCCGCGAAAGCAGCGAAAGCAGCTGGGAGATCTTTTTCCACATATAAAGCGCACCGGGTTATAAGCCGCACTGCCGGTTTTGGATCAAATTTTAGGATTTTCAGTGCGGCTTATAGTCGTGAAAATACGGTATGTTGCATGAATGCAGTTTGCAGTTATTGCAGATTGTGGATTAATACTGTGTGTGAACCCAGCCAGTTGAGTATTTTCCAGTTGAGTATTTTCAGCAGTTTAATGACAAAAGTAACTATTAGCTGCAAAACTACCATTATCCTTGGTAATATTGCCCCTTGATACCCTCCAGACAGAGGGATGAATTTTGAAGTAGTAAGCTTCCAGTCTTTGTGGATCTCAGGATGAGGTAGATCTCATTTGATTCTTCCAATTAGAAAGCAAAAATTCCAAGAAGCCAGGTTAGAGAAAATAGATCCTGCAGATGACTAAGCTTTGGATAAACCTTGGAGAGGAAGAGCTGCTTGTGGTGAAGTTATTGTTTTTCACCTTTCTTTCCCGTGGAGGTATCTGATTTTATACTCATGTGTCCATCACCACTCAAAACATCCTTCTGTCTCTTGAAATGCAGGCGCATCTTTGCCTTTGATTTGGATGCCAAGCGGCTGGCCACCATGAGCACTATGTTGGTACGGGCAGGGGTCGCCTGCCATGAGCTGGCACACCAAGACTTCTTAGCAACAGATCCCACTGACTCCAAGTACAGCAAAGTGAGATACATTCTCTTGGATCCTTCCTGCAGTGGCTCAGGTGAATAAAGGGTGGCGGTGGATTTCCAGCTGGGACTTACATTAAATACAAGCTTATTAGGAAAATGGATGAGAGACCATCAAGGTATATCAAAGAGCCAGTGGGGTGCAGTGGTTAGAGTGCAGTACTGCAGGCTACCTCTGCTGATCACCAGCTGCCAGCAATTTGGCAGATCGAATCTCACCAGGCTGAAGGTTGACTCAGCCTTCCATCCTTCCAAGGTGGGCAATAGGGCTCTTAACACTCTGAAGCCGTATAGAAGTGCTATTGCTATATTTTTCTGCAGCCTGGAATTGGAACAGTGAAGAGTATCCTAAAAGCCATACGTTGTGCCTTTTTATCTAAGATGGGAAGCTGACAGCTAATTCGAACAGTTGGAAATAGTTTTTAGGAAGAGGGCCATTTATGATTTGACTCTCAGATATAATGGTGATGTTTCCAGATTAAGCATGATAGAATGGGGCTGATCTGGGTTTGTATACATAGATTTACAAGTAAATTTTAAAAATGGAACGATATGGTTCCAGAGCCAAATTTCTATCTTTCCAACTAAGTAAAGACAGGTACTTTTAGGTAGGTATCAAAACTGAGAGCCCAATATATGCCAGTGTGCTGACTCCCTAGAGGCCAGGTTTCAACAGCTAATGGTGCATGTGATGTCTGTTTCTGTTGCAGGTATGGTCAACCGCCTGGCAGAGGAGGAAAGCACCTCCCTGCCTAATCGACTGCAGGCACTTGCTGGGTTCCAGCGAAAAATGCTGGCACATGCATTGCAGTTCCCTGCCCTTCAACGGCTGGTTTATTCCACGTGCTCGGTGCACAAAGAAGAGAACGAAGATGTGGTGCAGGATGTGTTGGAGCAGGAAGGAAGCGCCTTCAGGTATAAGAAGGTGGCTAAATCGGGGTCTGCCTTCCTGCAGCTGGTAGAGTTTGGGCTGCAAAGTGGAGTGGTTCCTTGCTAGTCCCAAAGGTGCTTTTTTCAAGAGGCAACTGGACTTCCTTGTTTTTCTTTGAAGACGTTTTGCTTCTCATCCAAGAAGCTTAGTTGAAGAAGCACTTTTGGGACAACCATGACATTTTGGTCGCCACGATGTAGAAAAGATGTAGGGACTCTAGAAAGAGTGCAGAGAAGAGCAACAAAGATGATTAGGGGACTGGAGACTAAAACATATGAAGAACGGTTGCAGGAACTGGGTGTGTCTAGTTTAATGAAAAGAAGGACTAGGGGAGACATGATAGCAGTGTTCCAATATCTCAGGGGCTGCCACAAAGAAGAGGGAGTCAAGCTATTCTCCAAAGAACCTGAGAGTTGAACAAGAAACAATGGGTGGAAACTAATCAAGGAGAGAAGCAATTTAGAACTGAGGAGAAATTTCCTGACAGTTAGAACAATTAATCAGTGGAACAGCTTGCCTCCAGAAGTTGTGAATGCTCCAACACTGGAAATCTTTATGATGTTGGATAGCCATTTGTCTGGAACGGTATAGGGTTTCCTGCCTAGGCAGGGTGTTGGACTAGAAGACCTCCAAGGTCCCTTCCAACTCTGCTATTGTATTGTATTGGGTGACTGGGAATCTCCATAATTGTCTTCCTTGCTATTTAAGGATTCCTGGAGGAAAGGACTGTATAAAGCTAGAAGTCCCTTGGAAATCCATATAGCTCATCCTCTTCATACGTGATGCCCTCCTGGAGTGTAAATCTACATTTGTTTCATGTTCCCAAACATAATCAAACTAACGGGATCTCTCCTCTGCTTTCATCTTGTTGGCAATTCATGACAAACACATTTGAAAGCAGCAATCTCTTTATCTTCTATGTTAGGGTTGGAGCCGTTGGGGACAGGAATGACATTTTTCAATTTTCATAGCCATTAAGAACCAAAGCTTCTTAGTTAAACACAATTCTTGGCAACTTCGGGGATATTCCGTGTAGATTCCTTGGCAGCAGCACAGCAGTACTTTGCTATGGCTGCTTTCTAGGATGATGGTTTGATTTCCCAGTCTAGAGGCTACCTGGTATTTCCTGGTAATAACAAGATCTGACCCTGCTTAGCTTTTGGAGATCAGCCAGATCCGTGATGGCAAACCTAGGGCACGCGTGTCAGAGGTGGCACCCAGGTCCCTCTTTGTGGGCATGTGCACTGTTGCCAGCTGCTCTTCCAGGTTCCGGCATATGCGTACCAGAATCTGGAAGAGAGCAGCTGTCTGATGTGCATACACGCGCCAGAACCTGGAAGAGCAGCTGACTGTGGCACGCATGCGCTCCGGCCAGCCGCTCTCTTCTGGGTTCTGGTCCTCCCGCACTTGCACGCCCCAATTTCGGCACTTGGTGCCAAAAAGGTTAACCATCACTGTGTCAGCTGCTGCCGTGCTGCTGATTAAGACGATTTTGAAAGATGGGAGTTTGCTTCCTGTGTGTGGCTGCAAAGATAGTAAGGCAGCCATATAGAAAGGACAGGGAAGCACTATGCGGAAGGTTGTTGAGAAGGTGGTGGCTCTCCAGCTTCAGCGTACCTTGGAGGAAGCTAACTATCTTGACCCCTTCCAGTCTGGCTTCAGACCCGGTTACAGCACAGAAACCGCTTTGGTCGCATTGACTGATGATCTCTGGAGAGCTAGGGATGGAGGCCATGCTTCCATCCTAGTTCTCCTGGACCTCTCAGCGGCTTTCGATACCATCGACCATGGTATCCTTCTGCGACGACTGCGGGAGATAGGGGTGGGCGGCACTGTCTTGCAGTGGTTCTCCTCCTATCTCTCGGACAGGTCGCAGTCGGTGTTAGTGGGGGGGCAGAGATCGTCCCTGAGGCCCCTAACCTATGGGGTGCCGCAGGGGTCGGTCCTATCCCCCCTACTATTTAACATTTACATGAAACCGCTGGGCGAGATCATCCGAAGGCACGGGATAAAATACCACCAATATGCGGACGATACACAGTTGTATCTGTCCGCCCCGTGCCAACTCAATGAAGCGGTGGACGTGATGAACCGGGGACTGGAAGCCGTTAAAGACTGGATGAGAGCAAACAAGCTGATACTCAACCCAGACAAGACCGAGTGGCTGTTGTGTTTCCCTCCCAAAAATTTGACCAACATACCATCACTCAGGCTGGGGGGGCAAAATTTATACCCCTCAGAAAGGGCCCGCAACTTGGGAGTCCTCCTGGATTCACAGCTAACTTTTGACCACCATCTCTCAGCTGTGACCAGGGGGGCATTTGCCCAGGTTCGCCTGGTGCGCCAGTTGCGGCCCTACCTGAATCGGGAGGCCTTCACAACAGTCACTCGAGCCCTTGTGATCTCTAGGCTGGAATACTGTAATGTGCTCTACATGGGGCTGCCCTTGAAGAGCATCCGAAGACTTCAGCTAGTCCAGAATGCGGCCGCGCGAGTGATCGTGGGCGCACCACGGTTCGCCCACATAACACCGATCCTCCGTGAGCTGCACTGGCTACCTGTTGGTCTCCGGGTGCACTTCAAGGTCTTACTCACCACCTATAAAGCGCTCCATGGTAGTGGATCTGGCTATTTGAGAGACCGCCTTCTGCCAATTACCTCCCTGCGTCCCATCAGATCGCATAGAGTTGGCCTCCTCCGTATCCCATCCGCCAGTCAGTGCCGACTGGCGACTACTCGGAGGAGAGCCTTCTCTGTTGCGGCTCCGACACTATGGAACAATCTCCCCGTGGAGATTCGTACCCTCACCACCGTCCAGGCCTTCCGCACAGCCCTCAAGAACTGGCTAGCCCGTCAGGCCTGGGGATAATCTTATTTTCGCCCCTCCCGAATGCTGAGTGAATGTTGAGTTTTACTGTCTAATTTACTTTGTGCACATCTCTTTTTGGTATTGTCCTACACTCCCCTTCCCTTTTTTGATTGTAAGCCGCCCTGAGTCCCCTCAGGGAAAAGGGCGGCCTATAAATAAACAAATCAAATTCAAATCAAATCAAATCAAATCACTGATTTCTGAAAGGCCTTCTCTGCTTTTCTTCCCTGGAGGTTGGTAGAAGTCCTGCCATCCTGGACCCCTCGTGGCTTACCTGTTTTTCCTGAAGCCAAGTGCTTTCTCCGAGCGTCGCCAGAAGAAACACTGACCAATGGATTCTTTGTAGCAGTGTTGGAAAGGAAGCACAAAGCATGTGCAGCAAGGTGAAAGAATGCTCTGCGTGTGTGTGTGCTGCACAGGCAGTCCTTGACTTACAACTGTTTGTGTAGTGACCATTAGACGTTAACAACAGCATGGACAAAACTGATTCAGGACCAGTTTTCACTCTCTATTGCAGCATCCCCAGGGTTATGTGATCAAAATTTGGGTGCTTGGCAACTGGCATGTATTTCTGACAGTTGTACTGTCCTGGGATCACCGTTTGTAATCTACCCAGCTGGCTTCTGGCAAGCAAAGTCCATGGGGGAAGCAAGATTCATTTAGCAACTTCATGATTCATTTAACAATTGTCATTTGTTTTACAACTGTGGCAAAAGTTGCAAAATCGGGCATAACTCACCAACTGTCTTGCTTAGCAACAGAAATTTTGGCTCACTGGTGGTTGTAAGTTAAGGATTACCTGTGTGCTATATAGCATAAATACTCTATATATGTTCTCTATGGTCTATAAGGTAAAGGTAAAGTTTCCCCTCGCACATACGTGCTAGTCGTTCCCAATTCTAAGGGGCAGCGCTCATCTGTTTCAAAGCCAAAGAGCCAGCGCTGTCCGAAGACGTCTCTGTGGTCATGTGGCTGGCATGACTACGTTACCTTCCTACCAAAGTGGTCCCTATTTTTCTACTTGCATTTTTACATACTTCCGAACTGCTAGGTTGGCAGAAGATGGGGCAAGTAACAGGAGCTCACTCAGTTACGCGTGCTAGGGATTCGAACTGCCCAATTGCTGACCTTTCTCATCGACAAGCTCACCGTCTTAGCCACTGAGCCACCGTGTCCCTTATGCTCTATATTTCTGTGTTATTAACAAAAAGGCATGATTTCCACCTTTCAGAATGTTTTCAATGATTCTGGAGGCCAAATCTATGAAGTTTGTGGCTCTCTGCCCTCAACCCTGGCAACGGGATCCTACTTTTCACAATTGAGATAAACTTCAATGTATCTGTTTACAAACCTGCATTATGGGGTCCAAAAAGCCTTGTGCTAATCTTGAACGGGTCAGTCAGACAATAGACACAACGCACATAGAAACATAGGGTTTTTTTCCCCAGGTGCAGAGGTAATTCTGTCAAAGCACATCTTGTTAGGAAGAAACACTAATTTCCATGTAATACAAAACTCTCAAATGTTACAGACTGGAAACAAGATTTTATTTCTAGAAATAGGGAGCCAACATCCATCTGCCTTTCTTCCCAGTCAGTCATGGGAGAGTCCTGGGTCTAATTTCACATCGTCTCTGCACTAAAGTTCAATTTGCATAGCCAGAGATTCCCCTCAAGTTACTCCTTCTACTCTATGCATAACTTTTATCTCCAGAGTTCTGTTATTTTGCTTGATGGTTTTGCACCCTTTGAATCAAGTCTTAATATGTTTCAGATATTTAGGTCACAATTGCCTTTTGATTTATAGGAAATAAGCTTTCTGTTCTTTGTGGGTTTTGCTTGTAGTTCTGCAGTGCTGCTTTCGGAGGCTGACAGTAAATTAGAAACAAATCCCAATCCAGCAACCAGAAAACGAAAAAAGAAGAAGACACAAACGGCTTTTCCCAATAAGTGAAATTCTTCCACGGCTTATTGGTCTTTATCAATGGAGTTTGCAAGAGAAAAGGCCTTGGATGGAAATACGAGAAAATGTAATCTTTTTTTATTTTTCTTAAAAAAAAAAACAAACACAAATATATCATCATTTGTCAATCATTAAGACATTGAAATACAATTTTTTTTGTTGTGTGTACCCCTCCCTCCCTCCACCCCCCCATCCCCCCTCCTCCTTCCCCCCCCGACTTCCCAGAACCCGTACACGGTATGGATTTTTAACTAACACAGTCTAAAATCTATTGAGAAAAAAGAAATAAAGAAATTAATGACATTCTAGATTGAACTTAGCTTCTTCTTACTGAACTAACTTTTAACAGTTTAAATCATTTCTGATCTTAAGCATAGGCTAACTGGAATTTCTTAGTCCCGTATTTATTTTGTATATAGTCAATCCATTTTTTCCAGTCTCGTTTATATCTCTCATTTGAATGATCTTTAAGATATGCCGATATTTTAGCCATTTCAGCTAAGTTTGTTACTTTCAATGTCCATTCTTGGATTGTAGGCAAGTCTTCCTTCTTCCAATATTGCGCCACCAACAGTCTTGCTGCAGTTATCAGGTGCAGAATCAAATTGGTCTCTACCACTGTAAAATCAGTACATATACCTAGTAAAAATAACTGAGGAATAAACTTTATCCTTTTTTTAAAAACATTTTGCATGACCCACCATATTTTTATCCAAAATGCCTTAACCTTTTGACAGGTCCACCATATATGATAATATGTAGCATCGAGAGAACCACACCTCCAACATTTAGGCTGTACATTCGGATACATAGAAGCCAACTTTTTAGGATCTAAATGCCATCTATAAAACATCTTGTAAAAATTTTCTCTCAGATTTTGAGCTTGTGTAAATTTCACATTTCTTACCCAAATTCTTTCCCATGTATCCAACATTATTGGTTCCTCAATATTTTGAGCCCATTTTATCATACAATCTTTAACTAATTCTGTTTCCGAATCCATCTGTATTAATACATTATATATCCTCTTTATATGCATTAAGCTTTGATCTCTTATTTGTTTAAACAGATTATCCTCAACTTGAATAAAGCCAATTTTTTGATCTATTTTCCACCTAGCCTGTAATTGCCCATACTGGAACCATGTTTGAACTACCTTCTCCTCTTTTAATACCTCTAAAGATTTTAATTGTAATACCCCCCTTTCCGAGGTAAGAAGCTGTCTGTAAGTAAATCTATCCTGTTTTTGTGCTGTATTCATATTTTCAATTGCATGTCTAGGAATTGCCCACATGGGTATCTTGTCATTTAATTTATATTGGTATTTCTTCCAAACCCGCAATAAAGCATTTCTCAAAATATGACTTTTAAAGTTCTTATCCAATTTTTTGTTGAATAACAGGTAAGCATGCCAACCAAATACCAGATCGTGTCCCTCAATGTTCAATATTCTATCATTGGTTAAATGAATCCAATCACTAATTACAGATAATGCCACTGCATCATAATATAGTTTTAAATTAGGTAGTTTCAATCCTCCTCTCTCACGTACATCTTGCATTATTTTCATCTTTACCCTCGGCTTCTTTCCTGCCCACACAAATTTGTTGATACCCTTCTGCCATTCTAAAAGGTTCGCATCTTTTTTAAGTATAGGTAACATTTGGAAAAGAAATAAAAATTTTGGTAAAATGTTCATTTTCACTGCCGCTATCCTGCCCAGCAAAGATAAGTGCAATTTCTCCCATTTTTTCATCTCTGTCTGTATGCTATGCCAAAGTGGTTCATAATTATGCTTATATAATTTCCCATTTGAAGTTAAAATGTTAACTCCAAGATATTTGACTTTTTTAACTACCTCACATCCTAGCATCACTCCTAATTCTTCCTTTTGTTTAATATTCATATTTATAGCTAATATTTTGGTTTTTCCTAAGTTTATTTTAAAGCCAGACACTTGACCATATTGATTAATCGTATTCATTAAAACCATACTGGATTCCTGCGGTTGTTCCAATATTATGACCAAATCATCCGCAAAAGCGCGGACTCTATATTCTTGCTGCCTAATCTTGATCCCTTTTAAACCATCCAAGCCCCGTATTTTATTCAACAATACTTCCAAAGTTATAATAAACAATAATGGGGACAAAGGACAACCCTGTCTTGTACCTTTTCCAATTTGAAAAGAGTCTGTTAAACTTCCATTGACTATGATTTGTGCTGTTTGCTGTTGGTATATTGCTTTAATTGACTGTAAAAAATTATCTCCTATCTGCATTTTTTGCAATATCTTCAGCAGAAATTGCCAGTTAACTCGATCAAAGGCCTTCTCAGCATCCAAAAATATAAACGCAGCAGGGATCTGGTTGTTCTTTCCCAAATATTCTAATGCATTAATAATTAATCTGACATTACTTTTCATCTGTCTCCCTTGTATAAAACCTGTTTGGTCCGTATGTATCAATTGTTGAATGACCAACATTAACCTATTTGCTAATATTTTAGTAAAAATTTTATAATCTACATTCAGTAATGAAATGGGTCTATAATTTTTGGGTTGAGTAGTATCTTGATCTTCTTTGGGTATCAAAGATATAAACGCTGTCTTCCAAGATGGAGGGACTTTACCTTCCGTTTGAATCATATTAAATAATTCTCTAAGAGGTTCTACCATTTCTAACTGTAAATTTTTGTAGTAAACCGCTGTCAAGCCATCTGTACCTGGTGCTTTCCCTGGCTTTAATTGCTTAATTACCTGCAGGATTTCCCCCGAGGTTATTGGTTGATTCAATTTTTGCCTGTGTTCTTCTCTAACTGAAGGTATTTTCTCCTTGTCTAAATATTTGTCTATGTCTAAACCATTAATTTTATCCCCTTTATACAGTTCTGTAAAAAATTCCCAGAAAGCCTTTTGAATCTCTTCCTGTTGGAACACCTCCTTCCCTCTGTAAATCAGTTTAGATATATTTCGAGTTTTCCTTTTTTTCCTAATCTGATAAGCTAACCATCTGCCAGGTTTGTTTGCATTACAAAAAGTATTGTGTTTTGCATATAATAAATTAGTAGCTACCTGGTCAGAGATCAACATGTCAAATTGAGATTTTAATATGTTAATAGCTTCCTTAACCTTTGTATCGTCTGGTTTCCTTGTTAACTCCAGCTCTTTTCTCTTAATTTCCTCTTCCAGTTCTGTTCGTTTTAGCCCTTGCTTATTTCTATGTGTTTTATTTATATTCATCAAAACTCCTCTCATATACGCTTTGCTTGCATCCCATACAAATTCCATAGATGTACCCTTATTCATATTCAAAACAAAATATTCAGATAGTAATTTTTTACAATCATTAATATAGTTTTCATATCTAAATAAATTTTCATTCAGTCTCCAAGACCTTCTTGCCTGCACTACCCTTCCCAACTCCATCCAAACTGGGTTATGGTCCGAAAGGACTCTAGCTGCAATCTTTGTTTTCTTGACCCTAGGAAGCAAATCATTAGTGGTTAGAATAAAATCGATCCTTGAAAGGGATTGATGCCTGTCCGAGAAGAAAGTGAAGTCATATTCCTCTGCATTTCTTTCTCGCCAGATATCTCTCAATTCAAAATCATCCATAATGTCAAAGAAAGATTTGGGTAACTTTGCTCGCATCTTGGTATTTAGGCGGGAAATCTTCTTATCTCTCTTAGTATCTATCACTCCATTCCAGTCACCCAATAGTATACAGGAACTATAGTCCCACTGTACTAATTTAGCATGAAGATTTCTATAGAATCTATCTTGCTGTTGATTGGGAGCATAAATTCCCAAAAGTAATGTCTTTTTCCCTTCTAAGATTAAGTCTAAAGCAATATATCTTCCGAAGGGATCTGCTTCTATTAATTCAGCTTTCATATCTTTTCTTAAGTATACAACTATACCATTCTTCTTTTCCATAGCAGAAGCTGCAAAATGTTGACCAAGTTTTGAGTTGATCAAATATTTTTGATCAGTTGACTTGATATGAGTTTCTTGCAAACAAATTACATCGTTCTTAAACTGTTTAAGATAATGAAATATTTTCTTCCTCTTCTGTGGAGAGTTCAGTCCGTTGACATTCCATGTTAAAATCTTAGTTGTCATCTTTGGTTGGTTGAAGCATTTTTAGAGCTTCCTGCACGGCCTGTTTAACCTTAGGTCTAGCTCCTCCCACTGCTTCCAGATTTGTTGTTGTAGTTCCTTGATCGATGGCCGATGATTGTTGATGCTGTTGCCTCTTAGCTTGTTTCTCCATACGTCTAGTAGTCATGCGGCTAGGTCTTGGTTCCATAGCACCTTGCACTTCTAGAGAAGAGAGATGCTCCATCTTGTCTGGTGGTTGTGTAGTTTGCTGTCTATCCTGTCCTTCTTGTGGTCTTTCTCTAGGTCCAGATGGTGCAGGGTGTCCGGCCTTCAATATATTATAATAAAAATCTCGGGCTTTCCATACAGAGTTGAGGCGGTACCTTTGCTTATCAAATGTAAATATGATGCCAAATGGTGCATCCCATCTATACTGTATCTGACGATTTCTGAGTTCTTCGACCAAAAAAGCGTAGTCTCTTCTGGCTCTTAACATTTGAGGTGGTATCTCTTTCAAAACAGCCAGGTCTTGACCGCCAATTTGAAGCTTAGTGTTATAAGACGCTTGCAGTACCATATTTCTGAACTCTCTTGTAGTAAAATATATAACGATGTCTCGAGGAAGCTGCTTCTGCTTTGCCAGCCAGGAGTTAACGCGGTAAGCTTTGTCAATTTGCCAGCCTTGGTTGGTCCCTGGTCTTCCCATCAGGCGGTCAAAAGCTTCCGATAGGATCTGTTTCAGGTTCTCCTGTTTCTCCTCACGCAGCCCCCTTACTCTTAATGCGAACTCCATTTGTCGGTACTGTATCATAATAATTTCTTTTTCAGCATTTTCCACTTTTTGTTCCACCACCTCTGTTTTCAATGTCAAGTTAGCATTGGCATCATTAAGAACCTCTAGAGTATCTTCCACTCCAGAAATATGTTCTGTTAATACAGTTACAAGACTCAGCATGTCGTCTCTAATTTTATCAACCTTAGCCTCAAATTTCTCATACAACTCCTGTTTAAGTCCTTTTATTTCACTTTTAATTTCACTTTTAATTTCTTCTTTCATTTCTTTTATTTCCTCTTTTCTCTCCTCTCTATTATCTCTAAATTTATCTTCCATTTTAATTGTCTGTGCATTAAAAGCCTCGCTTAGATTACTCAGAAAAAATTCTTTCGTTAACACATCCCCAGCAGGGGGCGTAGGAAGCGGAGGCTGCAGCTTTGTACCAGGCACTGAGGATGTGCCCCTGAAAGTAGAGGGTGACGTCTTCAAGTTAATATTTGGTTTTGAGGCCATTTCAAAATTTGTCTGCCTGCAGTTAATAAAACTCTATTGCCTAAATATGCAGCTTTAAGTAAAGAGGCTTTTATTTTGAAATTTAAGGCTTGGCAAAAGTTTCAGTGAGTAAACATTGTAACAAAACCGTTCAACAGATTCATCACCATTTAACTTCCAAATAAGCAAAGTTAATGAAGGAGTAAAATTCTTCTATTGTGAAACCAAAACATGTGATAAGCTATCTCTTTTGTTTTGAATTCTTTTGAAGTCTTGTGAGAATTAGCAAAAAGTGTTCGTTATTACCGGAGAAACCAGCCTGCTCGGCGCCATTTTAAAAGCCTCTGAGTAAATAATTTTTCGGAGGAGAAAAAGAGAAGAAGCTAAAATATTGATAAGCAATTATTGTCCTCGCAGTAAACGGATTCAGCTCGTGATAAGATTAAATCAAACAAAACTTAGAGCAGAGTGGGAGAGACCTACTTTGTCCTGCACAAGGCAGTTGGAAGTTCCCAGCACGGACAGCCGTTCTGCCTTGGGCTAGCCCCCCTTTCCTTGCAAGCACAAAAGCTGCAAAAATCGAAGAGCATTTGCCAGCAAAACAGAGACTAGCATCTTTTATTGATCTGTCAAGCCACTCCAGGAGGCTATTTGGCCAAAAAAACAGTAAAAAAACATTCTGGCTCAAGCAGTTTTATTTTAAATCAACATAAGCAAGGAAAAGAAATTGCACAGTCACACTAAAACCCTTGACAGGAATGATCCAAGTCTCCATTGCAACTTTTAAAAAAAAGCCAGCCCATTCTTTTTATTTTTACGTACTTCATTTCATTCACACACAGCAATATCTCGGTAACAAAAGGTGCTCTACCTTTATAGGGATGGTTGAGGGGGGCAGCTGCTTCCCAGCTGGAGAAATGACTGGTTCATTGCAGACTCCGGGCACTACGCAAACACCACCCCATGGCAGAGGACTAACCACCCACCCCTTCCACTGCCATACGTGGAGAGATGAAATATGAGCCGTTATTATTAAGAATATTAGTTAACCAGTCAACCAACTGGATGGGATTCTTGAAGATGGCCCTTTTCCCCCAACAAAGTTAGTCACTGTCCCAAGCAATCACTGAAGTGGCCATTCTTTTACAAGCCACACATCATCTGCCTTCCTTCCAAATGACAAGCACCGATACCAGATTCACTTTCCCAGCCCCACTGAAACGTGCAAGAGCTCTCAAGCGTTATGGAACAGACGGAGCCACACTCACATTATTCAACAAACACATGAAACACTGACCTGTGAAGCCCAAAGGGGGTGGTGGCAAGAAAGCAGATGTTCCCCCCCTCCCCACCGTCCCTATAAGCCCTGTTGTCTCCTAACAGCACACAGGCAAATTGCTAATGAACAACTTTGTACTTTCACACCTCTATGAACCAAGCTTGAAGGAATTTAAAGGCAATTTAGCTTAAATATAAAAATAAAGTTTCACTTTGTTAAAAAATGTTTAAATATTTTTTTTTTTTAAATTTAGAATTAGGCAGGCTCACGCACACATTCACACCACTGGCAGCTGGCCTGACTTCCAAGAACAAAACTGGCTGAGGAGAACCGTTTTTGTTGCCGAGCTGCTTTGTCTACCCGCAATGGCTGACTGCTGTGGCTCAAGCTCTTTTTAAGTTGGAAAAAAGAAAAAAAAAAATCAGATTTCAGCCAGAGCCCCACAGGGCTTATGATTTTACTCCTCCACCTTAGAAACACTTTTCCCTCCCTACTCCAAGACTCAGCACAGAACAAGAACTTTTCACAAGGTCCCGGAGCCATCAAACATCAGGGAGGCAGGTCTTCCTTGGAAGGCCTGGGGTCCCAACTCAAAATGGCGCTTCCAGCCTTCCAAAGTCGAAGTCTTCACACTTCATTCAGCACACGTAGCCATGCAGTGACTGTCCACACCCAATTAGGCAGGGTTCGTCTCCGTTGGAGACAGGTACCCTGAAAAATGTTTACAAGTCCGGCATTACTAACATGCCGCCACGCACACAATTCATTTCTTCCTCCAAACTCAATTCACAGAGCAATAAAAAAAGAACACAAACATACTGTGAGCAAAACACAGACATTTGAAGGGGAGGAGAGGGGAGGGCAGAGGGAAAGGAAAGGCTGCCTAAATGAAAAGCTGTAGGGGGTGAATGGCACTGTCTTCCTCACCAAACGCTCATGGATTCCCCCTGGACCTCTGACACCAAGACGTTTCTCCATTTCATGTTGCTATCCAACCACACCTCTGCTGTTAAAGATTATTAAACATCCCAACTCGGAGCTAAAACCACACGAAGCCAAAAAGCTTTGGCAAGACAGGGTGGCCATCCCAATGGGACAGAGGGGTCTTACTGGGGACTGTGTTTTGATGTGAATTTCGATCCAAGGAAGCCCTTGAAGATTCTCTGGAAAAGGCTTCCCAAAGAACGAAGAAACTGAGGATGGGAGCTAACAGTTGGTTTCAATCAGAAATGTTTATATGGCTGCAAGCCAAATACTTTCCCCGACACCCTACCTCCCTTCGCTAAGCAGCCAAAAAGGAATGAAGTTAAGAGCAGAGAAAAGAAGGGAAGATTAAGGGGAGAGGTCTACAGGGAGAAGGGAAAATAGAGGATATGTACAAATTTTTCATCCAGACTCAGCCATAGACTGTTCAAGTAAAAAGGGCTTAAGTGTCTCCTATCCCGTTTGAAGGAGTAAAAATCACTCTTGGATCCAGAATAGCTTCCTGGGGTTGTTATAGAAAAGAGACTCCCAGGACAGTCCAGCTGAATAAGTCTTCGTTGGGTAGTACAGTATGAGGAGGATCCGTCAGCAGATCAACTGGGAGTTGAAGTCCAGGCAGGAAGCTGCTCCCGGTTACTTTTTACGAGTGTGCTGCCTCCGGGCCTGCAGCCGTTGGCGAGTTCCTGTCTTGGATCCTGCTCCAATGGAGAAGGTGGCTGTTGCTGGCCCTGGAGGGACAGAAAAGCAAAAGGTCTCCCTTCAGCCTTTTCACAGAGGCTGTTTGGGCATAGAAAGCAGGCCAAGTAACTTGTGGGGTTGCATAACTTGCTACTCAGGAGCGATTTTTAACCTCTGGCCTCTTTCGAAGAAGGTGCCATCAACATCTATAATATATTTTGGATTTAGAACTATATGATGTTAACCCTTCCTTGTATTAATAATGCATGTTGTTTTAAATCCTCTCATCCCCAAATCCACAAAACAAACAAAAAAATTGTTCTGCAGTGATTTAACTATTTTACTGTCTCATCCCTGCATTCTAAGTGTTGCAAAGGGACTTGTAACAGAACGGACCCCCTGCCCATCAACTTCCAAATCCTTACCAAAAGCAGGTGTCCCTCCTCCAAAGCTGGGGGTGATGGGTGTTCCAAAGGAAAGGTTGCAGCTCCCTACTGTGCCGCCTCCTGGGGTAGGTGTACTTTGCCCAAATGTAGGTGTGGGAGTTCCTAATCACCAAATAGTAGCCAAAGCAAAGTGTCTATTAGAGAATGAAGTCACATTATGGAAAACAAGATCACCAATCCCTGCCTGACACTGTCAGGCACACCTGAATGACAGGAACCACTTTCTCTGAATGTTTTATACAAAAGATTATTGTTTTATCCCAATACAAGAACACCAAAGGAGTCTTATCAGCCTTTTCTCCTCTCTTCCATTGGACTTTCCTCCCAAAATCAGCTAAGGATACAGGTATCCGTCGGCCCAGAAATGCCTGCCTTTCCTTCATTTCCTCACATGCAACTTGCTCCAATCTATGGCCACCTAAATTGGGCTCCAGTCTCATCATCTCAATCCCCTGCACCTGAAGCAATGTTTGTTCTAATGAGCATTGGGAAACAAACAGAGCCAAAGGAAATGAGACTTGGATTTAGGAGACAGAATGGAAACAGAATCTGGTCAGAGCTGAAAAATCTCTGCATGCGTCTTCCTGAGCCGAAATACGAATTCACCTATTCTCAATGGCTTCAAATATCAAGGTAGGACTTCTAGACCAGGCCCCGGGAATCAAAACAGCCCAATAGCAAAACTAGAAAGAACCCCCCCCCCCCCCCCCCCCGGAAGTATAAGTAGGAGTATTGAACAAGAAAGAGGCCAAGCAAAGGGGACACTCACCTCCGAATGCTGGCTTGCTCTCAGGTGTACTTGGGATGCTGAAAGCAAAGGCAGAGTTTTGGTTCTGGGCACCCAGAGGGTTTTGTGCCAAGGAAGTTCCAAAGGGTGTCACTCCCTCTGCAGCTCCGCTCTGCCCGCTGCCGAAACCGAATCCGACCGTGGGCACTCCTGTGCCTGTAGCACTGGCGCCAACGCCAAAAGCGCTGCCTGCTACGCCCGGGGCGGGATTCGATGCCCCAAAGGCGAACGGAGCCGGGGCTGAACCTCCAAAGACAGAGCTCCCTGTGCTGCTGCTTGTAGTCTGCGTGCTGGATGTGGTGGCTGTCCCAAAAGAAAAGATGGACGATGCGGCTCCAAAGGCCGGCTGGGAAGTACTTTTGGCTCCAAAGGATGCCATGGGGCCAGCCCCTCCAAAGGGGGTCTGCGTGGAGCTGCCAAAGGCTGGCTGGGCTGCAGGTTGGGCTACTGAGCCACTGAAGCTGAAAGGAGTCCCAAAGTTCAGGGGCCCGGCTGCCGGAGGCTTGAGAGCTGCCTGCTGGCCCTCGGAGACACCTGAATCAAAAGCCAGCTGGCTTGTAACCGTAGGGTAGGGAGGGGGTGGTTTTGAGGCAGCCCCAAAGGTGCTGCTGAACGCAGAGGTGCAAGATCCAAATGTCAGTGGAGGTTGGGTGGTGGCCGATGGTGCTGAAGAAGCCTGCGTGGAACTGCTGCTGCCGCTGCTAAAAATGCCAAAGCCAGTATTGGCTGTGGTGGCGGCGGTGGCAGTAACAGTGGGTGCTGAGTTAGTGGTGCTGGAGGGTGCCAAGAGATTGACAGTGGCGCCTGTGGGGGCAGCTTGCTTGCCAAACTGGAAAAGGGGCATGGCAGCTGTGCTGGCATTGGGGGCAGCCCCAAATAGCAAGGGCTGGGATGCCAGCGTGGAGACAGCAGTGGCAGGAGTGCTATTGCTGCTGCTGTTGCTGGGGGCAGAGGCAGAGGATGGGATGCCTGGCCCAAAACTGAACACAGGTTTACTCATGGAGACAAAGGTCACGCTTGCTGTTCCAGGAGGTGACACCGAGGTGGTAATGGGGGCCTCTGGGAGAACAGGGAGCCCTAAACTGCTGGAGGCGTTGACAGCAGGGAGGCCAGATGCTGCTGCTGGCTGAGGGGCCTGGCTCAATGTGAAGGGAGACGATGAAGTAGTTGTAGGCAGGACAGCAGTTGCTGGTGTAGACAGTGATCCAAAGATGGGTTTGAATATGGCGCTGGGAGCAACCGGAGGTGCCAAAGAAGGCACAGGTTGCGCGGCGGCAGAAACCACAGTGGTGCCACTTGTGGAGAAGCTAAAGTTCTCACTTTTTGCTGGGCTGCCAAAGATTGGCTTGAACACAGGCACTGTGCAGGGCGCAGAAGACGATGGCGTGGTTGCAGCTGGGGGCTTGTCAGCTGGAGGACTGGTGAGGATCCCAAAGAGGATGCTGGGCTTTGGAGCAGACGAGGGCCTGGCTGGAGTGTGGCCCGGCTCAGAAGAAGCTGTCACCAAATTGCCTGCGCTACTAGTGGGCAGGGAAGTGCCTGGAGGAGGAGCAGTAGAGAGGGAAACAGGTACGTTGGGAGCCAGAGGCTTAGGGGATGTCACTGTCACTGAGGAGCTCAAATCCAGTGAGGCAGAGAAAGCTGGCAGCTGAGGGCTCCCTGCAGTCCCTGGAACTGTCTTGGCTGGAGGGGGGAGAAGGGAAAAAGGAGAAAGCACTACATCAGTGCAGTTAGGAGAAACTGTTCCACAATAAACCATTAAGAAAACTTATTTATTTACACCAGACAATCTGGAATACATGTTAATTTCTCTTCTCCTTTTCTGTATTTATTGCAGAACAGAATTTGTTTCGCTTTTTTATAGACGAGAGAAAAAGGGTGATATATTTCCATACTTTAACCCTCTTAAACAATCTAACCTGTCACGACAACCAGGGGAGATACTCAAGAATTAAATCTCTGGATATATTAAAAATGCAAAAAACATTCCAGATTTATTGTCCAGTGTGGATGGAGCGTAGAGAACATTTATTTAGGTTGCATGATAAACGTTTCACAGTCTATCTTAGCCTCTCTTGTCGGACATTGGCCATTTTGTTTGTTAATCTCTAGAAAATGGTCTGTAACGGCCAGCTGTTTGGCATTCAGGAACTAGCTTAGCAGGATTATATCTAATTAGAAATTCTTCAGATAATAAGCAGAAAGAAATAGATAAAAAGCTGATTAAAATTCTATAAAACTGAACATTAAAAACATTATTTAAGGAGTTTCCAAATTACTCTAAATGTACCAATAAAAGAGATCATTTGGAGCTCAGGGTTGAAATGAAGGATCCTTGGTGCTCTCTGAGCTCGATTGTTTTCTTGCAGATGTTTCATTACCCAAACTAGGTGGTGTCATGGTGTTACCTAGTTTGGGTGATGAAACGACTGCAAGAAAACCACCAAGATCAGAGAGCTCCAAGGACCCCTCATTGCTCTAAACGTCTCTCAAAAAGAAGATACTCCAGTCGTTTAAAAGACAACCAATGAATGGACTGAATAGGTCCCTGGAGGAGGGACTTTCTCAAAAGTAGAAAGCTCTGCTTCAAAGCTGGCAATTTTCCAGGCCTGAGGTGTCACAGTCTCTCTAACATCTGAGTGGAGAACTGAGCTTGGGGAAAGACTGCATTCTGGTCTCCAGAAACTTTGGTGGGTGAGAAGATTTCTAGTACTTTTCTGTTAATAACTGGAAAAAATATTTTAAAAGAAAACATTTTTCCTTATGAAGGTGAGGAACAAACACTTTTTCTGCATGAAAAAATGCATACTTGCCAGCTTAAACTGCCTTTCCACTTTGGCTAAAGAGGAGAAAGGAACAGCCCTGTCAGTTAAGTATGTTAGCTGAATAGTTCCTCCATTATAAATACAAGGAATTCATGAATTTGTGGAATCATCTGATTTTTTTTTTATTAAGATAAACTTTAAAGCTATGAAGTTCAGCCTGCTTCTGGCTCTTTGTAAAGGAGGAGAGGGAAGCAAGATTCTGCATTCTGGCACTTGTTCAGAATAAACTTTTTAATGGAACCACCCATATTTTAATGAACATAAATCAAAACTCTAACCCTAACCCTCTCTAGAGTAATCAGATTAGGCCTAGATTATTTACAGGGCTCTTAGTCCTCATCCCCTTGCATTCATTCATCAACATACAATTCTATAGGAAGCTGCCAAATACTGAAGAACAGCTTCAGACCCACAAATTTCAGAGCACAGGCCTTTTATACCGAGCCGAGGTGGTGCAGTGGTTAGAGTGCAGTACTGCAGGCCACTTCAGCTGACTGCTATCTGCAGTTCGGCAGTTCAAATCTCACTGGCTCAAGGTTGACCCAGCCTTCCATCCTTCCGAGGTGGGTAAAATGAGGACCCAGACTGTGGGGGCAATATGCTGACTCTGTAAACCGCTTAGAGGGCTGAAAGCCCTATGAAGCGGTATATAAGTCTAACTGCTATTGCTATTATAGGACTCAAATGGTCTCCAAAGGCAGGCAATGAATGCCCCTTTCCCTCTGAAATTGCTCACCTGCTTGTGCTGAAGAGCTCTTTCCTTCTTGCATGTTCTTCAAGCTCTCCAGAAGGGGATTGGTTGCAGCAGTAGAGACGGGCAATGACACCGGTGTTGGTTTGGTAGAGATCAGTGGAAAGTTCAAAGTTTGGGATGAAGAGGTGGTCTCCACAGGTGTGCTTGGGGTGGAATCTGTTGGGAAAACCATCACAGCTTTCTGGCAATTTCAAAGTCACTAGAATCCACCATCTAGCATCTGCTGACATTAAAGCCAGCCAATGAATCTGTGACTAGCAAGAACCAACAGAACAAGCAAAGAAGACATTTTGAGACCTGCACAGAGAGTCACTATCATTACCCACTTTTCGTTTGTAAAGGTAAAGATTTCCCGATCGATCGTGACCAATTATAGAGCACGGTGCTCACCTGTTTCTTGGACGAGGGAGTGTTGTCCAAAAACAAATTCCGTGGTCATGTGGCCAGCATAGCTATATGCCAGAGATGCACGGAACCCTGTTACCTTTCCACCAAAACGGCACCTATTAATCTACTTGGGATTTGCATGCTTTCGAACTGCTGGATGGGCAGGAGCTGGGGCAAGTAACAGGAGTTCACTTTGTTGGGTCTCTGAACCCAGGTTGTCAGCTGTCCAGCTGACAAGCTCTGTGTCTTTAACCACTGAGCCATTGCATCCTGTTAGGAATATAATTCTAACCGTTGGGTTGGCAATATATAAATCATGTAACAATGCTATACCTGTTTCTTTAAAGCATACTGTAAAATGTGATTGGCTGCTGTTTTCCTCAATCGGCCGTAAGAGGGAGCCAGAATGACTGTTAGCTCTCTCTGTTTGTTAGATGCTGGGCTGTTCTGGAAGTGCTGGGAGCTATTGTAAGTTTTGCAACTGCTAGCAAACTTTGTGTAATGGACTGATTATATGTTACTGGACTATGTTATTTCGATTATCCCTTAACCGAAAGACATTGATGTCTGACTGTCTTATCCATGTATGACTTGGACTGTTTGATGGACTCTGATACCTCTATTTCCACGAAAGTAAAAGCCTATTTAAACTGCAGTGTCTCTGAATGCTGGTTTGTGTGTTCTTCAACACAACTCTCACAACACTTCGCTGAACGAATTCGCTCTCCCAACGGGGAGCTTACTCAACACAAACCCCATTTAGTTTGTATAAATCTCTTATTTGGGTGGGCAGACTCCCAAAGGGCAACCTGGAGCAGACAATGAGAACACTTACCAATGTTTTCTTCTAAGACTTTGTTGAACCACTGTAGTGTTGCTTTCTTCTCTGCATCCAAGTCTTCTGGGGTGACTGTATAGCCTAGCTGAGGTGGTGGAGGCTGCCAAGAAAACAAGATCTTAAGCATTTGTTCTGAAGGCGCAAAACAGCACTTTCATAAATAGCACCAAACAAAAGACAGAGGTGTTCTTCCCTTAGCTCTGGGAATGTATAAATAAACCTAAAGATTACATGGCTTTACTGCTTCCCACTTTTTTCTCAGGCATCAAAGCATGTGGCGTGTTTGACTAAAGTCAAAAGCTTTAGCAGCACCCATCCTACTCAATCTAACTATCTTGTCTTCTTGGCTGGATACTTTATCACCTGCCATATGGTGTCTTCCGTACGTCAACTCAACTATGTGCACAAAGGGAAAGAAAGAAATCACTGAAGAGTCATACCAAGGCAAAATTATCTCCATGATGAGCGGAAAGTAGCTGAATCTTCCGCTTCCGCTTGCCATTGCTTCCTGAGGAAGATGGTGAACTCACATAGTTGCATTTATTCTTCAAGGGTGATTCTGAAACTGAGACCAAGTTGACAAGTTATGCATGTGGCTACCCAATAAGACGCAGCTCAGGCTTCTGCAGTAGTAATGATCCATGTCTAAACACAACACCTTTGAAGACTTAAAAACAGACAAGCATAATATGAACATAGAGGCTTCAAAAAAGTAAACAGAATCTAGGCTGGTGTACTGTAAGAATATTTATATGGTTCAGTATTAGCAATTAAAATTTCAATATTTCCTCAGAGGTATCAATATACTCTGTAAGTGTTCTTAAGAGAACCTCCCAATTGATTAGAAAGCATTCAACAGAGGGGGGGGGGGAAGATACAGCGCTAAGATCTCTTAGCAATCTTCACAGGTAAAGAACTGGGATTCAGAATATAGGTCTGAAATATTGAAACACTACTTTGCCATTATTGCAGAGGTGATTTTTAAAAATTCTGAGCAGTCATGAAAGTCATGCCAATCCATTTGTATAAAAGTCACTCTAAAGTAGCCTGTTGTGAAACAGAGGCATTCTCCCGCCTTACTGACAATGTAATTTTTATTTACCTATTTTTTGTTTTAGGATCCTCCCTTCACACACCCGTCTCAAAGTTGCCCCCATTTTCCCCTCCAATCCTTCTTGGCCCATCCCATCCCCAGAACTTACTCTTCTCTTCCTGTGCCTCTTTGTCTGCTGTCACAGCCATTTGCGAGTTGGATTTCTGAGGCTCTTCTTCACTGTAGCAACAGGAGAAAGCAAGTGAAAGAGAATGCTTAAGCAATTCTTCTTTTGCACTTCTGGCTCGAAGATTTGCAGAGGGACAGTCATAGGTAGGGGAAAGATCTGCTTCCCTCATCCCTACCATTCTTCCTCCCATATACTATTGTCATTCATTCTATGGACAGTAGCTGGCCATCTGCCCTTTGGATGTTGGTTTGAGGAGATTCTCAGGGTAATGCAAGCAGGCATCTTATGAAAGCAGTCACCCGAGTGTGTTGCTCTGAAGACCCCCTAGTAACAAAAAATTTCAAGCAACAGATTGCAAGACAACAACCCAAATCATTACACATCCTCACTGCTAGCCCTTTCAATTTATCTAATGGTTAGGTAAAGTTCAGAAATGTGGTTTGGTAAAATGTCATGGAAAATGCTTTCTATTTAATAGTCAGCTCTCTTTTCAATAAATACACCCCTCTCCCCCATAAAAGCCCAGACAGGATCTTGCCTATTAGAAACCACATGCAAAAACCTTCCCTTTCTTGAAGAAGACTGACCTTCACAAGATGTTTAAATGCAGGAAAGATGTTTTGGTTAACTTTGCCAATTAAACAAGAGAAGGGAGGAATCATATGCTGTAGATATATTTAGAGAGAGCCAACTGCTAATGTAGTGGTTAAAGCATCAGGCTAGAAACTAAGAGACTCTGAGTTTGAGTGCTGTTTTAGGCATGAATTGAACTGGATACCTTGGGCCAGTCACACATTCTCAGCCCTAGCAAGCAGACAATGTCAAACCACTTTTAAATCTTGCCAAGAAAATTGCATGGATTTCTGCAGGCAGCCAAAAGTCAACATTGGTTTGAAAGCACAAAAAGGCAAGTTTATGGAAACCACAGTATCTATCAGAAAGAGGCCTCAAAAGAATAGCATCATCCTTGAGCCTTCCAGCTACTGATAACCGTTAAGTCTAAGGAACATCAAAACAATAAAGAAAGGCTGCACTCACATGATGTTGGAGCTGGGATATCTTGCTTTCTTGTTAGGCCTTTCAGGTGTTTGAGACCGAGAGGATGCTGGGCTGGAAAGAGGAGAGGAACTTGGTCCCGTTCTCTTCCATAGCTAAAGGAGAGAAAATAAAGCATGAAGTACTACGTATTAAAAAAACAAGAACAATCTTTTCCATACCTTATTTTTGGTAGGTTTAAAGCAGAACATTTATGTATACAGAAAATCAAATTAATGTAATCCTTTTTGAAATCAACTTAAACAGGTGAATGGCCAAAATAATTTTCCATGATTAAATGCTGCCATCTAAAACCTATACAGGTCTAATAAACTTGCTTAGGAATTCCTCATGCCATTTTTATTCTTCATTATTATTATTATTATTATTATTATTATTATTATTATTATTATTATTATTATTATTATTATACAATTGTATCACAACGGCCAGTTGTTTCGCCGGATTTGGCATTGGTTACTAGTCGGGCCCCACCCAGGGGCCTAGGACGTCGTAACGTATTTTCGTAATATGCGTGCAGATCCAAGCAGTGCGGCTTTTTGCATTTGACTGATGATGGATTTTGTCAATTTTTAACTGTTTTAAATGTAATTCCAGTGCTTTTGGAATAGCACCCAGTGTGCCAATTACCATTGGAATTACCACTGCTGGTTTGTGCCATAGTCATTATTATTATTATTGTTGTTGTTGTTGTTGTTTTGCTTTTTATAAAACATTTTTTATTCTCCCCTTTCAAAATAAAATTTTTTTTTATTAAAAAAACAAAAAACCATAATAATAAAATAATAATAACAACAACAGCTTATATCCTCCAACGTTACTTTAACAGTTCCTAGGTCTTTGGTTAGGACTCGAACTGTTGCGCTACCAACCAGCCCCAAAGGCTGTGAATCTCACCAAAGAATAACATATTAATAATAATAATAATAATAATAATAATAATAATAATAAAAACATCTTGCCAGTAGAGCAAAAAGGCAACAAAAGAAGGAGCACGGGCACAAAAGATCAGCTCCTAATTGATAAAATGATATTAGAAAATTGTAAGAATAGAAAAACGAACTTGAATATGGTCTGGATTGATTACAAAAAGGCATTTGACTCACTGCCACATAGTTGGATCATAAAATGCTTAGAAACAACTGGCATTAGCAAAAATATTACATCCTTTACTGAAAAGGCGATGAAACAATGGAGAACTGAGTTGGCAGTAGGGAATGAGATCTATGGAATGGTTAATATCAAGCGAGGAATTTTCCAGGGTGATTCACTTTCACCTCTTCTCTTCATCATCGCAATGATCCCACTATCAGTAATCTTAAAAAAAATGAAATTAGGCTACCAAACAGCCAAAGAAGCTGACAAAATTTCGCATTTACTATATATGGATGATTTGAAACTCTATGGAAAGTCAGAAATAGAAATCCAATCATTGACAAACACAGTCCGAGTATTCAGCACCGATATTTCAATGCAGTTTGGCATGGAAAAATGTGCCATTGTATCCATAAAAAGACGCAAAATCACTGCATGTGAGGGAACTGAAATGCCCAATGGCCAACTAATTAAATGCAACGAAAATGAAGCCTACAAATACTTAGGCATTCTGCAGTTGGATAACATCAAGCATGGAGAACTAAAAACTATTATCAGGCAAGAGTACACCAACAGAGTTAGGAAAATTTTGAAATCTAAATTGAATGGTGGAAATACAATCAAGGCCATAAATACCTGGGCAATACCAGTTATAAGATACACAGCTGGTATAGTTAATTGGACACAAGCTGATTTGGACATTTTGGACCGAAAAACCAGGAAACTAATGACAATGCACTACAGTTTACATCCACGTGGTGATACTGATAGACTATACCTGCCCCGAAAATCAGGTGGCAGAGGATTATTACAAGTCAAGCAAACAGTTGAAGAAGAAAAACATGCACTGGCTGATTATTTAAAAGAAAGTCAAGAACATCTATTAATTGAAGTAAAGAACAAAAATCTACTGAAGGCCCAACAGACGAAACAAGAATACAGAAAAGATGTGATAAAATCAAGAATGGAGAGTTGGCAGAACAAAGCACTGCATGGCCAATTTCTGGAAAAAATAAAAGATAGAGTGGACAGTGAACAAACTTGGTTATGGTTAACAACAGGTACATTAAAGAAAGAAACAGAGTCCCTAATCCTGGCTGCGCAAGAACAAGCTATCTGCACAAATGCCATTAAGCCCAAAATTGAAATATCCTCTGATGATGCCAAATGCAGACTTTGCAAAGAAGCTGATGTAACTGTTGATCACATACTCAGCTGCTGTAAAAAAATCGCGCAGACTGATTATAAATTGCGGCACAATTCAGTAGCACAAATGATCCATTGGAATTTGTGCAAAAATTATAATATTAAAACAGCAACAAACTGGTGGGAACATCAGCCTGAAAAGTCACCAAAAATCAGATGGTCAAGATCTTGTGGGATTTTCGCATACAAACAGACAAAATACTGGCGCATAATACACCAGACATCACACTGGTTGAGAAAAATAAGGTCACAATCATAGACATCGCAATACCAGGTGATAGCAGGGTCGATGAGAAGGAATATGAAAAAATCGCGAAATATCAGGACTTAAAAATCGAAATTCAACTATTATGGCACAAACCAGCAGTGGTAATTCCAGTGGTAATCGGCACACTGGGTTCTATTCCAAAAGCACTGGAATTACATTTAAAACAGTTAAAAATTGGCAAAATCACCATCAGTCAAATGCAAAAAGCCGCACTGCTTGGATCTGCATGCATATTACGAAAATACGTTACGACGTCCTAGGCCCCTGGGTGGGGCCCGACTAGTAATCAATGCCAAATCTAGCAAAACAACTGGCCGCTGTGATACAATTCTGTTGTTGATAATAATAATAATAATAATAGAAAAGAATAAAAGTGGCATGCCGTTTTTATTCTTAAAACCCTACCCAATTACTGGCTACTGTAATATTGTTGCTCTTATTAGATTCCCCAACTCAGCTTATCTCCTTGTTTCAGTCTCTTGGTGGTCTCTGCCTGGATAGATCAGCATTCAGTATGCTTGTTTGTTTTGAGGAAAAAGTTAGACTTACTCCCCTGATGAGTTTGCCGGAGTGTAGTCATAGCAGCTGGCTACCTTCAGGTTTTGTAGATCATTTTACAATAATTTATGAAAACTGGCAAAACTTCACTGATCTGCAGTCATATTTTTACATTTTAAGAGTAAAATCCCTTTATCACTGTAGTTATTCTTCTAATTTGAGAACAGAGAGAGACTAATATTTGTATGCAGATTAATCAAGTTTTGTTCAAGAGAAGAGAATAACAAGTTATCATCACATCTTTGTTCTGGGAAATACCTTCAGTATCTCATGCATTAAAGGAGTTAATCATCTAACAATGTACCTGTGAGAGACCTCTGGTGGAGCTGTATGAGCTGGCAATAGCATTGCGGATAGAGCTTGGTATACCACTCACAGACAGACTATTCACAGAACTGAGGGAAGAAGTGCGCGATCTCTTAGAGGAGCAATCTTCTAGGCAGTGGGAAGGAACAAGTCCCCGCTTCAGAGAGCCAGGTCTAGGAAAAGAGACAGCGGTTATAGGTTTGCTGCAAGATAATTAGATGCATTTTGCAGAAGAACAGCTTCCAAAGTGTAATGAAGAAACTTTTCTTGCTTCCTTTGGTTTTCAAGCATAAAGACTACAGAATACATTTCCAGCAGAGTCCAACTAAAAAAAATGTCTCCAGGAAAAAGCCCTTGGAATTATATTCCAGCTTTCAGAGGCCCATTTATCCAACTCAAAAGAAATCACATTCTCTTCTATAACTTCAAAGTACAGAATACACTCTCCCAAGAGCTCAGTGAAGCTATACCTCTTTAGCCAGGTATTTAAAATCTTATTTATATATTTACCTTTCATAGATATATTTTATATGTTTTATATATTTTCTAGAAATGTGCTCCGCTCACACTCCTACCTTTGAAAGATCTGTGAAGCTACATCTCTTTAGCCAAGCATTTAAAATCTTATTTATATACCATATTTTTCGGAGTATAAGACGCACCGGAGTATAAGACACACCAAGGTTTTAAAGAGGTAAATGAAAAAAAAGTGGGTAGGTAGATAGAGGGATAGAGAGGGAGAAAAAGAGAGAGAAATACAGTAGGTAGGTAGGGAGAGAGAGAGAGAGTAGTTAGTTAGTTAGTTAGTTAGATAAAGGGATAGAGAGAGAGAAATATAGAGAGAGGAAGAGAAATACAGTAATAGGTAGGGATAGAGAGAGAGAGTAGGTAGGTTGGTAGGTAGAGGGATAGAGAAAGAGAGAGGGAAAGAGAAATACAGTAGATAGGGAGGTAGGGAGAGAGAGAGTAGGTAGATATATAGGTAGAGGGGGAGAGAAAGAGAGAAATACCGTAGATAGGTAGAGAGAGTAGGTAGGTAGGTAGAGGGAGGGAGAGAAATATAATAGGTAGGTAGGGAGAGAGAGAGAAATACAGTAGGTAGGTAGGGAGAGAGAGAGTAAGTAGGTAGATGTTTCCATGTGTAATTATCCATGTGCTGGAGAAGGAAATCACTGACAATCTGCAGCACCTAAGACTTTGTTTCTGCTGGCACATCATTTGATCAATGTAATTCTCATCAATCAGTTAAAGAGCTTTCCAAAAGGAAAAAGTTTTTGCACCCTGCAAATCTTCCCAAAACAGCCCGTTCTTCACAAAAATGGCCCTGTTTTTTTTTTTTAATAAAAAGGCATGAATAGCCTTGGGGAGGGGGTGGGCTCCCCCAAAGCAAGCAAAAAACAGCTCGTTTTTCGCAAAAACGATCCCGGTTTTTGTCAAAAAAATTGCATGCATAGCCTTATGGAGGCTTATAGAGTGTTTTTTGCTCATTTCTGCCCTCCCCAGCCCCCAGGACTCTTTGAAAGCCCCCATAAGGCTCTGCGCGGCCATTTTGTGAAGGGGCGGGGCTTCAGGTGGCAAAAAATGCTGTATTCGATGTATAAGACGCACCCAGATTTTCAGCCTCTTCTTTGAGGAAAAAAAGTCCGCCTTATACTCTGAAATATACAGTATTTATCTTTCATGTTTCTAGACTTCCCCAATCTCCCCCAAAGAGGGACTCTGGGTGGTATACAATGTAATATAACTGGCAAGTAAAAAGATATAGAAAACGTAATATTAAAATTAAAAATCAAACCTAAGATTGCCTTTTAGAATTATTGGATTATTATAGGAGGGAGGGGGTCTCAAGGTACTAGCCACTCCCATGGTTGTGTGGTCCTCTGTGCCCCCCACAAGTTTGCAGAGTTTTGATCCCTTTGTAGAAGGCCAAGAGATTGGCGTCTTTCCTCATCTCTGGGAGCAGGATGCTCTATAAATCAGGGGCAATGGCAGATAAGGCTCTCTTCCTAGACTCTACCAGTCGAAATTCTTTCACTGACGGGGTCTGTAGAATACCTTCCCTGCCTGCCTGATTGAATGGGATGAACTGATGATATTGGTCCTATGCCATGCAGAGTTTATAGAGGATAACTAAGGCCTTGAATTGGACCCAGAAGCAAAATGGCACCCAGTGCAGTTCGCAGAGCAAGGGTGTTGTTATATGTCCTCTTCTTCAGGCACCCAGTATGGCTTGTGCAGTTGCTGTCAACCCTGAAGTGAACCTGGCTGAAGCCATCTTGGAGGCATCAGGGTTGCCACACAACGGAGGAAGGGGGGAAATAAGTTAGATGAGGTTTTGTAGGCAAAACAATAAAGTTTTCCTGTAGGAACAAAAGACATTCTCACAGGTGGCTGGCCAGAGGAGGAGCAACTAACCCAGCAACCGGCCACTACCTGGATTGGACAACATGACTTGGGGGGAAACTTTTACTTTTCATTAGGTGAAAGCTTGTGGGAAATTCCAGAGTTGGCTTCCATAAGTTGAGCCAATATGAAGTATCCAATAAACTGTTCTTTGAGGAAACTGCCTGCCTCTGAGTTTTGTTTTCTATGGGTACATTACTTGGAACAGCTGCATTCTCTGCCAGCGGAAGCTTCCACATACTTTTCAGAGGTAGCTCCATTTAGAGTGCATTGCAATAGTTCAATCAGGACATGACTAGAGATAGAGATTCCCTGCCCAGGAAAAGGCATAACTGGCACACAACATGGAGTTGGGTAAAGGCCTTTCCAGCCATGGTCACCAGCCCTTCAAGCATGAGCCATGAGTCCCACATTATGCACCAGGTCCGTCTGGCATAGTGCAATCTCATCCAAGACCAAAGATGATAAACTCCTGGGTACAGAGAGACCTACCTGCGGCCACTCGGACTTACCAGGGTTAGGCTGAAGTCTGACGTTTCCCCATCCAGATCCTACAGCTTCTAGCCATTGTAAAACAATGTCCACTGCAACACTCAATTCACCCAGGATGGAGATATATGACTGGGTATAATCAGTATATTGGTGATACCTCACCCCATGGAGAAAGATGATCTCACCCAATGGTTTCATGTAGATGTTGATTAGGAGTGGAGAACACCAAACCCTGTAGCACTACATAAAGGAGGGCCCATGAGTTGAACTTCTCATCCCTATCAACACCTACAACTGGGACCAGCCCTGAAGGAAGGAGGTAAATCAGCACAAAATTGTGCTGTTCAACCCCAACTCCTCAAGTTGACCCAGAAGGACACCATGGTTGATGGTATCAAAAGCAGCTGAGAGGTCAAGAAAAATAAAGATAGAAGCACCACTTCCTCCCATCAGAGATCATCCAGGAGTGCGACCAATACAGTTTCAGTCCTGCATCTAGCCTGCAACCTGACTGAAAGGATCCAGATAATCCGTTTTCTCCAGGATCCTCTGGAGTTGCAATGTCACCATTTTCTCTACCACCTTTCCTAAAAGTGTTTGCTTCTTCTCTAATTTATTTAATTGAATCACACACGTACACTATAAATGAATTTTTCAACTGACAGGAGAAGTAACATATGGGGAGAAAAGGATTTAAATATATCCTCCAAGAATATATATGGGATCATTTGTTAGCACTATAAAAGGAAAACATTTCTCATTCTCAGCAAAGTTCCTGGCACTTACTTGGGCACAAGAGATGCAGGTGCTCCATTGGCCACCAAGGGCTCAAATGCAGAATGACCACTTCCAGTACTATCATGGCGCCTGCAGGAAATAAAAAAATTAAAAGAATGATTTCAGGTGGGAACAAGAATGTATTCTGTCTACCACATTCCCAAAGATCTCTGGTTCAACTAGTTCACTATAATGAAATTCAATTCTATCAATAGGGAGGCTGATCACAGGAAAAACACATTTTGGCAATTTTTCAAAGATGAATCAGAAAGAGATTTCAATTTGGAAAAGTTATTTAATATCTTAAATATTTAAGTTGTTGTCAAACTTAAAATGCCATGAGCAATGTTAGCAGTTCCAGTGCTCATTATGGCATGTATTATACCCTTTTATCGCAGGGAAAAAATTCTCCAAGTATAGCAGTCTTATTGAAAATAGTTCGTACAAAGTCTACAAAACAAATTATTGGCTTTATATAAATGTCCTTAGATAGCAAAATATCAAGAAATAAAACTGCAATTTCTGAAAATAAGTTATCTGTGTCCAAAATAACTGGTTGGTTTCCTAATAAAGAAGAATATCTGCAAAAACATGGGCCAAAATGATTGGTCCAGATGTTTGTTACAGAGAACATTTGATATTAGATGTCTCAAATCATCATAAGGTGCACATTTTGTATATTCATTCCTGTCTGCCTTTGTCAGATTTTTCTATTATTAGCATGGTGGCAATATGGTCACAAAGTATTTGAAGTCAAATAAAGTGTGAGGTAATCTGATAGTAATTTACAGAAGGAATTGGAAGAAATATTGGTGCAAGCATTCTGATTCTTCTAAGCCCTGTTGCTTCGTAAAACAAGTCCTGGCTGCAATTTGTTTACATACAAAACTATATGTTTGCTGCAAATCTATTACCTCTTTGCTGCAGTGTGGATCCTACAAAACCTCTCATGCAAAACTTTTACAAGGAATATGGAAGAATACTTGTCTTGATCTGAGGATTAAAATACTAAAACATGCCCCTGTATATTGCTTTGATCCATCTCAGAAAGTGTTTTGTTCACATTAATGTTGAGTTCCACTCAACTTTAACCAAAGCGTTTAACTACTGTGCTAACTTTCTGGAGTCTTGTTCTGCAGCATGCAGAAAGAGACCATTAGTAATTACCTCTTCTTGTTCTCCTGACCATTTGGAAAGTTCTGGTCCTCCTCTTCTTCCTCCACAGCTCTCTTCCGGCTCTCTTTGAGAGCATTCAAGACAGTTTCTTTTGCACATGGATCCAGGATAGTATTAGATGCTGAAGAGAAAGCTGCAGGAGAAACCAACTGCTCCAACCTGTCAGATGAAATGACAGTGATCACAAGAATGTGAATTTCCTCTTACTGTCCATATGATGCCCCAGGAACTTAGCCTGGTAGAGCATGGTGGTTGAAGATTAGGTGGGATTCACCAAAACATATCATGAACGATTGAAAGAACTGGAATCATCTAATCCAGAAATCTCCAAAGTTGGCAATTTTAAGACTGGTGGATTTCAACTCCCAGAATTCTGTCTGAGGAATTCTAGGAATTGAAGTCCACAAGTCTTAAAGGGATGGTGGCCTAGTCTAATGAAGAGAAGGACTGGGGGTGACATGGTAGCAGCCTTCCAATATTTGAGGGGCTGCTACAAATATGAGGTAGTCAACCCATTCCCCAAAGCATCTGAAGGCAGGATCAGAAGCAACTCATGGAAACTCATCAAGGAGAGAAGCAACCTAGAACTAAGGAGAAATTTCCTGACAGTGAGAACAATTAATCAGCGGAACGATTTGCCACCAGAAGTTGTAGGTACTCCAAAAACTGAAGGTTTTTGAGAAGAGACTGGACAATCATTTGTCTGAAATGGTTTAGGGTTTCCTGCTTAAGCAAGGTGATGGACTGGAAGACCTCCAAGATCCCTTCCAACTCTGTTATTCTGTAAATTCTGTAAACTAAGTTACCCATTCCTCATGCCCACAGGACCTATCCAATGGGATTCAGGTTGAAAACTGGCTGAATATAAGCAGCCTGTTCACATTACTTCAGGATTTACTTGTGACCTCACAAAACACTTCTAAAACAATATTATGAGTGGTTAAGAAGTCATTGTAGGGCCAAGAATTATGGAGGCTGGGGATAGGAAGAGGAATACCTCAGTCAGTTCCACCAATCAGCTAACCAAGATGTGTCCTAAGTAACTGGGCCACAAGGAAACAGCTTAAGACATTGCCAGGCTTTCCACAACATTTACATATAACACTATAAACCAGGAAGAGAAATGAGAAATGAGATCACTCCAAGAGAAGACCCTTTCTCAGTCAAGCCTGGAAACTTAAAAACTACCCAAAAGCAATTACTGAAGCAAACTCACAGTGGAGAACGGCCAATGCTGCTTTCTGGCCGAGCAATCTTCACTGTTACAGGGCTGTGGGCCATGCTAGAATGGTGAATGGATAGCCTGTTTTTCCGCCGATACTCATCCCAGCAAATTGAAGGCAGGGTTCCCAACGCAGCATATTGGGCTTGCTGGATAGGATAGCGCCGCCGAGGACTCAGCATAAAACGAGTTGATGGACTCAGGTGATCCCTAGAAAGAATAGAGAATAAAACATGTAATCAAAGAAAATGGAGAAACGATATAAGCAGCTAGATTGTTTCTGTATAAAATGCCAGCAGCAAATACCTCTCAGACCAAATATACAGCATCCTTTATATCCATTATATTCATTTCTTACTCTTGTCGGCAAAGGATAGACACAGAAAATCAAAATGCTTTAAGTCCTATTTCCTCATTTAGAAATAGAAAGATATCACTTCCCATTCGTTCATAAAGTTAGTTTAAAGTGCAAATAGAAAATCTATCACACTATTCTCAGCACATCAACATGAAGATCAATAAATCTAGAAAGTGGGATCATGATGTATTCAAAATGGTTTTCAGCCATGGAATTAATTTGTTTATTTTTCAGTTGAATTTTTTATCTAATTATCCAATTTAAGTGAAAACTGAATCACCGGAGAATACTGCTTTACAATAAGGAGAGGCCATCTGTCGTGCACACATAATATAGCTGTTTACCTTAGTTAATACATTCAGCCTTGTTTACAACCTTGAGAAAAACCTTGATTCTTAGTTACTAGCAAGATCCACTTAGACTTCCAGTTCTCTCCCTTCCATCACATCTGCCTGAATACAATATGAGAAAGGTGGCAAACGTGTCATAGACACATGCAGCAGCAAGGGAATTTGAGCTTCTGCATCAGGGAAACCCAGAGCAGAGATGGAAGAGGAAACTGACAAGAGCTCTGATAAGGCAATGGTAGTGGATGAGGGAAAAGGACAAAAGAGCATCTTGGAGATCGCAGTGAAATCAATCTAAGCTTAATTTTGGAATGAACTGAGAGATAAAACAATCATAGTACGATGAAGCTACGATTAAATTATTCCTCTTCCCCAGGCAGTGTAAAGCTTTCCAAACCTCTGCTTTTCATTTCCCTAAAACCAAGGTCAGGCAAAACAGCAACCATCTCTGACAAACAGAATGAAATGTGTATCAAGAGGAAAGAAAAGAGCATCAGTAAAAGGGAAAGGATAGGATGAGAACCTGGCTCTAACCTGAGGGACCGAATTAAATTGTAACAATTACAAAACACACACACACACACACCTAACAACCCATTCATTACAGGAAGCCCATAAAATGGGAGAAGATACAAAGCAGAAAAAAAAAAAGAATGCTGGGTATGAACAGCAAAAAGTAATCCAACTTCTATAGAAGAAATGACTCGTTCTGTATATGAGAGGTTCAAATACGAAGCTCAACTGGCTGGTCCCAAAATATGCTTTAAGAATTCTGTGTATGTATGTTTGTGTGTGTATTTATATTTTTATATACACATACCCACTCAAATAAGAGCTGGGCAAATATGTCCATGCAGTTTGAATGTACACAGCCATGTTTTCCCATACTGGGGAGAAGCATATGGGGAGAAGCAGATCGTTCTAGCCTGATTTTCTCCAGTGGTTACCTAAACCAAATTTGAAGGAAGTGTAAGCGATGTTACTGGAATATTGCCCAGGTACCCAAAGGAAGGAGAAGCATCTATCTGGTCAAGTTTATGGTCTTCTTCCCTAATAGAATAGTAATAGGAATAGAATAGGAATAGAATAGGGCTGGGGCTAGAATAGAGTAAAGTAGAGTAGAATAGAATAAATTCTTTACTGGCCAAGTGTGACTGGACATATGCTCTCAGTGTACATAAAAAGACAAGATACATTTGTCAAGAATCCTAAGGTACAACACTTAATGATAGTCATAGGGTACAAATAAGCAATCAGGAAACAATCAATATCAATATAAACCGTAAGGAGACAAGCAACAAAGTTACAGTACTGCAGTCATAAGGGGGAGGAGATGGGTGATAGGAACGACGAGAAGACTAATAGTAATAGTGCAGCCTTAGTGAATGGAGGACCCAAAGAACCCGGGCAACGCTGCTCCATTCCGGCAGCAAAGGCACACACGAGCATGTACAGATTGCAATGCAAAACCCTAGCAGGGCTCGTCTTACAAAGAAAAAAGAAAAGGAAGGAAGGAAGGAAGGAAGGAAGGAAAGAGAGTGAGATAGAGAGAGAGAGAGAGAGAGAGAGAGAGAGAGAGAGAGAGAGAGAGAGAAAGAAAGAAAGAAAGAAAGAAAGAAAGAAAGAAAGAAAGAAAGAAAGAAAGAAAGAAAAAGAAAGAAAAAGGCGGAAAAGCCGAGGGGCTCCAGTACAATGAATTCCCTTACCCGTAAACCTGCCCCCGCCTCCTTTCGGGCACGAGCAGCCCGGGCGAGGAGTAGCTCATGGAGGGGCCCCCGTTGGCCAGGACCCTTTCGCTGCTCTTGGGGGCAAAGGAGATGCGGTGGGTCAGCAAGGGGGTCCCCCTCCGGTCCTTGCCGCCAGCGCCTAATCCCGAGGACACTATCCAGGATCCCGCGGCCGCCGCCGCCACGATGAGAGAGAGCGCAGCCCCGGAGAGGCCCAACACGAGCACCAGCAAGGAGAGCGACGCCGCCGCCAGTCCCGCCACCGCCAGCACCGCCACGGGAAAGGCCCAGGCTCCTTCCGGGAAGCCGGCGCCGGCGCCTACCCTTCTCCTGGCCCGTTGCTGTTGCCGCCCCCGCCGCCGCGACGGAGGCCACCAGCCCCAGCCGGGCGCCGAGCCGCCCCGAGACATCGAGGCCGCGACGGCTGCCTCCCCTCCTTTCCTCTCACAGTTCCCCTTCCCTTGCCCGGCATGCACCGCGCGCCGAAAGGAGAGCGAGCGACGGGCAGCCGGGCAGGCGAGCTGAGGGGTGGGCGTGGCCTTTGGAGGTTGAAGGAATTTGCGCGAAGAGAAAGGGGGCGTGGCTCCTGGAGGCGGGGGGGTCTCGTAGACGGGGAGCGGGGGGAGGCGGTTGCGGGCGGGGTAGAAAGCGAGAGAGACCTTGAGGGAGGGAGAGAGGGGGGCCGTTCACTGACTGATGTCTGAACTAGCTAACTGACCAAAAGGCGGCTTCTCTTTCCTCCCATTTCCTTCTGAAGGGAAGTCTGTGTGGAGATTCTCAGTCATCCAGGTCATAGTTGTCCCAAAGGTGCTTTTTTTCAGGAGGCAACTGGACTTTCTTGTTTTCTCCTTTGAAGACGTTTCGCTTCTCATCTAAGAAGCTTCTTCAGCTCTGGCAGGATGGTGGAGAATGGAAGGATTTATATTCCTTGCAGACAGCTAGTTCTTTGCATCCTTTTAGAGCCCAATGCTGGGAAAGATTGAGGGCAAAAGAAGAAGGGGACCACAGAGAATGAGGTGGCTGGATGGAGTCACCAAAGTGTGATCTTAAATGGACTCTAGAGCAGTGTTTTTCAACCTTGGCGACTTTAAGTCCTGTGGACTTCAACTCACAGAATCCCCCAGCCAGCAGAGCTGGCTGGGGAATTCTGGGAGTTGAAGTCCACAGGACTTAAAGTCGCCAAGGTTGAAAAACACTGCTCTAGAGGATAGGAGACCCAGAGGAACGTTGTCCATAGGGTTAGGGTTAGGACACAATTTTGCAACTAATAACAACCAAGGGTTGTTGAAGCACTTGGCGGTTTGGTGACCCTGAGGACACAGATAAACCTCCAAGAGCTTCAGGGACCCTCTAAAAGGATGCAGATGACCAGCTGTCTGCAAGAAATATGAATCCTTCCATTCCCCATCATCCTGTCAGAGCTGAAGAAGCTTCTTGGATAAGAAGTGAAACATCTTCAAAAGAAAAAAACAAGAAAGTCCACTTATCTTCTGAAAAAGCACCTTTGGGACTTCTGAAGGGAAGGAACCATTCATGTCACCCTAAAATGGACTGCACAAGCAGAATCTCTTTTGAGGGGTTCCTTGCTGCTTTCTGAGCTTATTTGTTTTCTTTCCAGACATTTCATTACCCTAACTAGGTAACATCATCAGCATTGTGAGTAAGGAGTGCTGTGTATATCTCTTCTATCTCTCACTTATTTTCGATGGGGAACACTGGAGTGATAATCTTGTATACCTGTTGATGGCGCTTCATCTTAGTATAAAGAACAGCTTATGATATTGCCGAGGGCAGAAGCTCTAGCACTCTATTAAAAGTCTGTCAGCAAAGTTGACATTTTTGAGAAGTTATTGATATGAAAGGCACTTTGACAGCAATTCAAGAATTCTCAAAGATAGTAATGTGTAAAGGTTCAGCATGCAAAATGTTTAAAACTGGTTTGAGAAAACGCTAAGGAGCACGAGACATTGCTATGCACACTTGATAATTGAGAAAGCCCAAGAATAATATATCAATCATATTAAAACTCTGAAAAGTGCTCAGAAAATTGGGAATCCCAGAATATTTCGTTGTCCTTACGAGAAACAGATATAGATTAGGAAGCCCCAGTATGGACAGAACATAGGGGGAAAGACCTGACTTCACTTTGGCAAAGGAGAAAGGTTGTATAGTTTCCTCTTGCTTATTCAACTTATATTCAAAATATATATTAAGCGAAGCTGAGTTGGAAGAAGATGAGCATAGTTGGAGGAAGAAACCCCAATGCTTTGCTGATGACAGCTGATGACATCAAAAGACAACCCTGATAGCTGAAAATATAAAAGATCTGCAAGCCCTCATAATGAAAGTCATGGAGCAGAGTAAAAAAAAAAAAGGGGGGGGACTAAAATATAAAGATTGAACTACTGACTACAAGTAGGACAGTCTGCCTTAAACTGACAGTGAAGATATTGAAGTGGTGGATAGCTTCTGCATTTTAAGATCAACCATCAATGGCAAAGGAACAAGTAGGTAAGAAATACACAACAGACTAGTCCTTGGGAGAGCAAAATACTTGGAAAAGGTATTCCAATGTCATGCCCTGCCCACCAAGCCATGCCCACAGAACTGGTAGTAAAATTTTTTTGAACCCCACCACTGGTCATGATGTCTAGAGAAATGACCTCTAGAGAAATCAGAATTGTGCAAGCCATGGTACATCGCGACACTATGAGGAACCCAAGGTTAAATTTTGAAGAAGGATGCGAAGATCTGCCTCTTAGAGGAAATTTTGTTTTGCATTGTGAATTTCAGGGGTTTTTTAATTGAAAAAGCATAGTTAAGTAGAAGGAATTGTTTTCATTTTTCCCCAATTGGCCTTCTAAAGAATTGGGATACAGAGATAATTATATTCCTGCTCTTAAATAGAAACAACCATTTTTATTTGTAATAAAATGGCATAAAAATCTTAGAGAGCTGAAATTCTCTAGCATATAACTGAATTGTGGCAAATAAATGGACATTTGTCAGTTGAGCAAGGACCTGGCTGTCTTAGGACTGAGTTTCATTTAGACTTGACAACTAGTAGGAGTTTCAGAAAGAGTAGCAGAAAATAAAATATGAGGATAAGCAGTGCCCTCCTGGATCCAGCCCCTGCTTTGTTGCCTTTCTCTGAACCCTCTTTTTTATGCCTAGCAACCTGAATTGCACACACTATTCCAGATACAATCTTACCATTGATTTCTATAAGGGCATTGTGATATTTTATTATTCAACATACACTTGGCCTTTTTTTTACAGCAAATGTAGTGTTGTTACCATTACTTTCCTCATCAGTCACTGCTACCTCTGACCCCATTAGTTTTATGAATAATTAGTATTTTTTGCACTTGTATGCATCACTGTACACTTGCAGTGTTGAATGACATCTGCCATTTTGATGCCCAATATGCAGAGATCCCCTGGAGCTGCTTTTACCACTGTGTACATTTTAGTGTCATAAGCCAATTTGGCTATTCTGCTAGTCATGCCTAATTACAGATTATTTACACAGGTTAAAAATCAAGTCCTGGGACAGAACCCTGGGGAGACCTCATTACTTACATCCTCCATTTAAATTTTCATTTATTCCTATTATTTTGTATTCTTTAGCCAGTTGTTTATTCACAAGAGAAGCTGTCTTTTTATTGCATGGCTATTAAATTGGCTATTAAATTTACTGGGAAGTCAAACTCCTACCCACAAATTTATTAACATCCTCAAAAAAATTTTAATATTGTAATTAGGCAGAAGTTTCCCTTTAATAAAACCATATCAGGTACCCTTGAGCAAAACCTGCCTCCAAATGTTTTACAATTTTACCTTTAATAGCAGTCTTCCCTGAGAGGGACATTAAGTTGACAGGCCTATAATTTTCTGGATTTTTCCTTGAGCTCTTAAAAGTTGGTGCTATGTTGGCCACATTCCAGTCTTCAACTACAGAGGCTGAGTATAGAGACAGGATGCATATTTTAATTAGAAAGTCTACAATCTCAGCTTAAGCTCCCGAATGGCCTTGGGTGGATACCACCGGAGCCTGGTGCTTTATTTGTTGAATTTATTTGCCACTCATCTCACTGTGGGGCTACTCTGGATGGCTTTGTTGAAAATCAGTTTGTCAATAAAGCCTACCACTTCTATGAATTACATAATTACATAATTCTGACCCCAATTGCACAAAGTCAATATAAATGTTTAGGCATAGGCATTGCAATCTGCAATGAGAAACTCTCGCTTTCTCAGATGAATGCAACTTTTTATAGGCTAGAGGTTGCCCTTGGTTTTTGAGTAATGTATTGAAGGTCAACCTTGAAAATCGGTGGGTCAGAACAAAAACATTTGATAATATGTAATAACAATTAAATGTACGTCTGAAATCTATTTAGTCTATTTAGTTTCTTCTACCTATTACATTAAAAATTGGATAAACTGAAAAACTATGGCTAAGATTTTACAGGGCAATGTGTGACCCTCAACTTGAGCCGAGGTGGCGCAGTGGTTAGGGTGCAGTACTGCAGGCCACTTCAGCTGACTGTTATCTGCAGTTCAGCAGTTCTAATCTCACCAGCTCAAGATTGACTCAGCCTTCCATCCTTCTGAGGTGGGTAAAATGAGGACCCAGACTGTGGGGGCGATATGCTGACTTTGTAAACCGCTTAGAGAGGGCTGAAAGCCCTATGAAGCGGTATATAAGTCTAACTGCTATTGCTATTGCTAACTTGTGCCTTTCTGATCTATATAGTATCCTGGTTCAGCCAATTTAAATTTGGTTGCTTTGGGCATTTTGCAGGATTCATAAGTTAGTTAAAAGGTATACTAAAGACAGAACTGCAATTCTTAAAACTTCCAAAAGTTAAAACCCAATACGAGTGGATTGAAATATTTATTTAAAAATTGAACACACACATGTAACATATTGTACAAAGAAAAAATGTATTTAATACAATAATTAAACGTTTTCTTGGAAAGAAAAGAGCTGGCTGCCCGGGTCAATTGTTGATTAGGCCCAAGGTAGCATTTTTTGTCATTTTAAGGGAAACTGTTCTAATGGAAGTTTGTTCACGACCACCTGCTCAATTTAGGAAAAGTTTAAAAAAAACCCCCAAGAGCAAGCACTGAGGAAATCATTTTTCTAGCACAACAAAACCGTTCTTATCCAAGTCTCACGTTAAATCACTCTTAGTTTTCTTCCTTTTTGTCCTCCACATGCATGGCCAGTCAGCCTGAAAACCTGAGGTAGTTGGGGAGGGCACCAGATGTTGAAGGGATGTCCCTGGAAAGGCTGAGCAAGGACATTTCAGCGCCATAGGAAATGCCTCATGTGCTGTGGCAACAGGATAGTACCTGATGTTTTGGAGCGAGGCAGACAGGCAGCTGATTGGCCTCATTCAAGCTGGCGGTGGGAGAAGTGCTATTTGGTATTTGGGCTGCCAGCCATATGGCAAGGCGACCTGGGGCATAACAGGCACCAGTATTTGATAGGCTGGTTGGCCTATGCAGTGCTTTTAGGAAAAGAACTTCTTTTTTGGGGGGGGGGGAGAAGAGAAGATAGGTGGACAGATCCTTTGAGAAAGAAGAGAAGCCCTAGGTCTTTTTGTCCCCTCCCCAAATGGCAGTGTGCAATAGATAAGCTTATCTGAGTTGGGAGACAGAGTTAAGAGGTTGGCAAGGAATTAGGTATGCCAAAGGCCATGGCAGCTCATTCAGGAACCAGATTTATGAGCTTCTCTAGTTGAAGGCAAAGCCAAAACGGCCTCTAGTCTCCATAAAATGGCTGACACCAGACTCAGTAGCCTTCTTATGGCTTCTTCTAATGTTGAACTTTCAAAAGAACCCCAGGCCCCTTGGCAGCACCTGCTAAACATAAGCACCACTTCGGAGACATTTTAGGCAACACGAGTTAGCCAAATTATTCTACTTGGATCACATCCTGAAGGCCCCCACCCGTATGTCTGACATATATCAGCTAGCTTGCAGAAATCAGGTGTAGGGCAGCCCTACCCAAAACACCAGAAAGATACATGGCTTCAGGCTGATTGCCCCATCCGAGATATGGAGCAGACTTGATTTGATTGTTCCCTCAGCAGTCTTGCTTCGCTTAGGAGACAGTATAGGTTTTGCTGCTTGTTTTTCTATTGTCTGGCTGACAATGGTACTAGTCCACACAGGTATGATGGGAGTAAATAAAATGTTCCCTATCTGAAAACCACTAAAATAGCTTTTACTAATCTAATGCCAGACTACAGATGTTCTTCACTCAGGACTTCCTTTGGTATAACATTTTGCCTGATGCTGGTGGAAGAGCTTAGTCCTCAGGCCCTTCCCTATACAGCAAAAGCAAGACTGAAAGGAAATATCCAATTTATAGGCAACAGCATCTTTATTCTTCTTTCTTCTGCTTTTTCTTTTTAGAGGCTCACAGTGATCATGAGGTGCCTGAGACAGCTGTCAGGGAAGGCAGTGGTATAGAAGGCAGTGGGAAGAGAAACCACATCATCTATAAAAGAATCCAGTTCACCTTCCAGGTGGCACAGCTGCCTCGTACTACTGGTCATTTCTTAGATGGTTGAAGGAAAGCTAACAAGCTGTGCTGAGGTCATCTGGCTCTAGGCAGCTTTCGCTTTGCTCATGGAGTACAGGTGGTTAAAAGGCCAACTGGCTGGTATGTGGACTAACAGCTGGTGCCCCGAACAATAGTCAAATATAAAGTCAGTTCCTTGGGCCCCTTCAGCCTCCCTTCCCTGCTAGCAATTCCTACTTCTAGATTCTCAGTTGTTTATTGCTGCTCAAAGCACAGTGAACTACTCTGAGGCAGTGGACAGTGTCCCCACTTTGTTGGAGCAAGGCAGGATGGGGCAGCAGAATGAGAAATGGAGAAGGTCGCAGTTCCTGAGATGTGGCAGACCAGGTTACACAAACCCCTCTTCTGTAGAGACTGAAGTGGCCCTCAGAGAGACTGGTACCTTTATGTGTATGGGTAGACTCAGTCTTTTAACCAACCTCCTGCCACCATCCTGGGTCTGAGAAAAGGCAAGCAAAGAGAATGAGCAGCAAGATCAGCACTATCCCTGGTCTGGTGTAGAGCCAAAGTTAACAAAACAGAGGCTGTGCAAAATATAAGGAAGTGACCTGGGAAGAGGCAAGAGGAAACCCAACTCTGCAGAAATGCTGTAACATACATATGGATGCAGGATTTGTGTTTTATGGCTATGGCAGGGCAATGCTATGGATACTGTTGCGGCTAGGAAACTATTTTTCTCCCCCACAGCTTTGCTGCTCTCTTCTTAGTCAACAGAGGACCCTGCAGGGCCAGCCCAAAGTATGAATGTATTGTTGATGAGCACAGGCTTTGTGGTATATTCAAATGAGTTCATCATTCATATTCAGAAGTAGTCACATCAACGGAAGGGTCTTCTTCTCTGCCTGCTTTCTCAGAGATCCTAATCTGCTCCTGAAGAACAAGAGGAATAATGATCATTTCAGATCTATCAGAAAGGGGGCAGGTCTTCACATAGGTTTCATCTCTGTGAGCTAAGGGAACTGAAATATTTATAGAAGGATTACAAACCCAAAGTGTGCAGTTAGAAGGGCGTGATTTGTACAGTTTCCCATGGAAGTCTTTATTCAGAACCTGTAGTCCTGAAATCATCATCTTTACTTATGTAGGCAAAGAATCCTACCATTCAGTCACAATCTACTTCATTTATCCCCAGCTTTAGCTTAGACAAATAAAAGTCTGACTTTATTTCATCCCATGTTTCTAGGCCAAGTTCAAGGACTGTCCCCATGCCTGTTAACTTGCTCCTTTTGTTATGGTCTTGGAATTAAGAGATGTTTCGGATTGGAGCGAATTACTTCTGGATCACTGCCCTGTGTCATCTCAAAGTGTTCAAAGAATTAAGGGAGAAATGTTGATAATGTTCCTTTTCCTCTTAATTTCCACAATATCAGAGAAGATAAGAATTGCAAGAACAGCTAAAACATTGCAAAGAAAGCTTGCAGCTGAAGCAGTAAATGAACCCTTGTTTCTGGAGCCCCAAATTCAATACATGAGCTTGTGAATCACCCAGTCAGGGAGACAGCTGTCAGATCTTACTTACCATTCTCATCCCAACCCTCAGCTACGCCTCCCAGCTCGTAGTGCTTCTTACGGAGCTCACCCAGGCGCTGGCGTTCCTTCTGCAGTTGGCTCTCCAGTTCTAAGACTCGGACCTAGCAGGAAAGATATTACTTTCCATAGCACCAGGCCCTTTTCTGATCCCTTCCTATGCTGTTATCTTGTCTCTTCTCCAATTGGCCAAGCATTCTTCCTTCTCTGTTACTTCCCCACTTTACCTGAGAGTCCATTTCTTGCCGTTTCATCTGTGTTAGTGTCATGTCAGAGAAGTCCATGCTATCTGTAGGGGAATATCTCACTATTATTCTCATTAAAAGGTGCCGTTCCCCAGCCCTTCCCTCACTCAATTGGCTGAGGTTTCTTGCCACATAGCTGGCAAGCATAATTGTGCCAATGGAACCATAAGCCACTGGATGAATATGAAAAGTAATTCTATTTAGCCAGAGATATTTTACCACTCACCCTTATAAAGTTACCTCTCAAGAAAGGAAAGGGACTTTTGTCATCCACTTGTGCAGTGAAAAATATTACCTTTCTCCTGTATTTGTGATTTTCCTGACTTAGTGGAAGCCACTACTCTGGCTGTTGCCTGATTGACTCCTCGAGAGGCAATCTGAAGCTTGCTGAGATTTACACTGTCTTTGTCTGCTTTTACCTGTGAGATCAAATTGGAGATTCAGATAATTCTTTCGAGGTGAGAAAATACAATTTATATGGTACAAATGGGATAAAAAATAGACATTCCACAATATGTGCCTTTGCAGGAAACTTCAAAACCTATTTAAAAAAACCAAAAACTCTAGCAGACAAAGATGTGAGACAGGGAGGTACTGAAAACAATATTCAATAACTAATCACAAGCATATGGAGTGATATTATGGCAATACCATTATCTAAAACAAAATAACAAAAAAATGCTTCTGTCCACCCCAATTTTTCTCTTTTTTCACCTATCTATTCCAAATTCCATGTTTTCAAGAGACCCAAATTGTGTTTCCAGAAAACTCTAATACAGTTTTTATTCAGCAATTATCTTCAATTTTGGCAACATCCAGAACATGTAGGTTTCTATTCCCAGAATGTCTCAGTCATTATAACCATTAATGGAAGTTCTGGAGGTTGGTCCTCACAACTAGAGAGGACAACTACTCCATAAAAGATTGGCATGGAGTTATAAGACCATAAGCCAAGAAACCATCAGAACCAAACTTCTTCAATTTGTTTGTGACAATAGGTTTAAAAAAAGAGAGAAACTGTTGCATACTAAAGGAATTGTTTGCTCCCAAGCTAAAAGTCCTTTGATGGTCAAGAAATGATTCCTTTACCTATGGAAATCTCATTACTATAAATAGTCATCAATGGCATCCCCTAACCACAAATTCCATGGGGTATCTCTATGAAAAAGCCTACCTTTGAAGCAGCAACAAGCTGAGCTGTGCTTGCTGCAATTTCATGTGAACAAACCATGAGTTCTTCAAACTTCCCGTTCCCTTGAACTACAAGGTCAGCAGCATCTCTATGGAGACAAATACAAAGGGACAGTAAATCCTTTTCTTCTAACTCTTCTAGCCATGATTCAAAGCAACACTGCACAGATGTTGTGCGGTAACATGACAATGCCACAATTGGCTGGGGCCATGCTGCAGAAACTTACACCAACACTGTTGCTCCCCAGCCTACAGCCTTGGAAGCAGAAATCAGGCCCTCTGTCCAACGGGAATTTCTGGCATAGAATTCTTTGGGAGATGCTGCTCCCTGCAGAAAAAAATGGAATCACATCTAAGTGTTGTAAGTGAAATATAGAGAGTCAACCAGTTTAGTGGCTAAGGAGCTGGGCTAGAAAAGAGGAGGCTGCCCTCCCTCAGACAAGTACTTTGGGCCAGTGACTTTCTCTCAACCCCACCCATCTCACAGGGATGATGTTGTGGGGAAAATATAAGTATTTGATAGGTATGTCACCTTGTGTTGACCAAATACAGATGGGATAAAAATATAATAGACATTAAAATATTAATAAACATTAAATCTGCCACCCAATCTTATTACATGCTTCAATAAATGAATTAAGAGCAGGAGGATTCATTAGCTCTGTCTTTAAGCGAGAATTAGTATGTTTGCCTGTCTTACCTTTAATCAGCCCCACCATAATTGCTGGTATCTTTTTTTCATAGAAATACAGTATGTTGTGGTGACCGTAGAGCACAGCAGGTGGGAAGTGAAAGTTACCCTGTTACAAGACTGGTACAGACTCACCCTTCCACTCTCCACAATCTCTTGTTGGAGGTCCTTGGAAGCCAACACCAAAACCTGAATGGCCTGCATTAAGTCTGTGCAGGACCCCAAAATCCTGCAAGATACAAAACCAATGATAGCAGGAGAAGACAAACAGAGTAATCCCACTGTAGGATTCCCAAAAGCATTTTTCTGATGTTTTTGTGCACTTTTTTGCATCACTTTAGTAATGCAATTAACACAGCATACTTCCATACTTCAACTAGAGTGACTATGGGAGGCTTATATTTCCCTTCTAGAATTTTGTATCATAAAAAATGCAATTAGTAAAGCTGTGAGTATGGGAGCGGGAAATGAGTCAGTGATGTTTTAAAAACTTTAACCTATAGGAAGTCTGCATTAGTCCTTCTCTCCCATTCTGATAGAGATTCAAAGCTGCTAGAGTTTGGAGAAGGAGACACACAAAGCTGTCATTTGTTTGACATTTCCTTGGTGTCCGAATATATGAGAAGGAAGCTGCAAGGGCACATGTGGGTCTGCAATCCATTATACAAGCACAGGAATAAGTGATGCTAAATGGACAAAGCAATTCAGTCTAGTTTTCAAATACTGTCGATGCCATGTGGGGGGAAATTGCATGGCAGATGTTGCCATTCTCCCTCTCTCCCATAATTTCCCCAGCATTTAAATTCACCAGGTTCAAACTTCTTTATAAGCTGCAGGAGGTACCTAGTATCCGAAGGCATCAGTGCCAGTCTTTAATACCAACCTCTCATTGACCTCAAACTTGACTCCTTTGTCCCCTGCTCGTGATTTGTTCAGCATCTCCTGTTTTAACAAGGGGGAGGAGTGGGTCAGAGTTCAGATTAACGCATCCAATATCTCAAACAATGGAAAATCATTTCCATTTAAACCTTAACTCCAGAACCCATTCTTCCAGGACATGGAACTGCAAATAAACTCTAATTTCTCAATCTAAAAATTCTCCTTCTAAAGTAATTTCACATAAGGGTATGGGGCAGAGTGAGAATCTAACATTTCTGCATCTCACCTCAATCCTGGCAGCTGCTATCTCAACGGCTGCAGCTGTTGCTGCCATCTCTTCATCGACCAGATCCCCCAGTTTCTCTTCCTCAACATCCAGGCCTTTGGGCCGCAGATCCTGCAGATTGAAAGAAAATGCACAAACTGATCTTCCTGTTCCTCTTGTCTTCACATGAATCTTCCTCTGTAGCAAAAGAGGAGCTCAAAACTCCCCAAAGAGAGATTTCTCTTCAGTGGATAATACGGTAGGCTCACTGGTCTGGATAGCTGCCCCTGGATCAGACAAGGAATCCTGCTTCTCATTCTTCCTTATGCCATGGGGTATCCCACCTGTCCAATTGAAGTGATCTGGTTGAGACAATTCCTGACAGCAGCGCAATCAGCACTTCCCAAGGTAGCTTTATCTTTCAGCATTCCCAGATAGTGCAAGGTCTCATTCCCACATTGCTTGCTGGTCTCCAACAGCACTGGAAGCATGCAAGGAAAGGATTATTCTCACTGGTATGACCTAGAAGATGGTTATATCTCTCTCCCCCCTGATATACATAGATATGGATATGCGTGTATCTACATGCATGCATGTAAGCATGCAATCAGCAAGTGTGTCTGTATCTCCCCAGTCTACAACGACTCTAGCTAGCATACAGTAAATCATTTCTGATATATAGTTAAAAGCACAACATCTGGAAGAACATCCATTCAAAAACAATAGAATACACAGGACCCACCACTCAAGGTCTAAGAAAGAAGCCATGTTTTCAGAGTTCTTTTGAACATGGCCAGGGTGGGGACCAAATGTTTCTCAAAAGAGATGTTCCAGAAGGCAGGTGCTGTGACAGAGAAGGAATGTTTTCCAGGTTCTATCAGGCCACAATGCTTAATGGAAAAACCTGAAGCATGCCAATTCTACTGAGTTTTACCGGCCTGTAAGAAACAACAGAAGACAGATGACCCCTTCAATAATCAGGTCCTCTGCAATGAATACTCACAATCAGCAGATTCCATGGGGGCCGTGTGCGATGTGGCACTAGCCTGCAGAATGGCATCACCAATCAGGTGAGCAAAAAGAGGCACGCATGATAACAAACTGCTCACATCTAGGTCCAAAAAACAGAGAGCACATAAATTAAGGGAATGTTAACAAAACCCTGAACCCTTTGAACCAAAATGGATAAGGGTGAAACACATGAATTCTGCTTAGGCTCACCTAGGCTTTTTAATGCCACGGTGATGTATGTTTTCTTTTTTCTATTTTCCATTTTCAAAATGTTACAGACAAAAGAGTCCAGAAATTCAGGAATGCATTAATTGTATATGTTGTCAGGGCTTTCTATTTCCATGCTTGGTATGTATACTGGCTGTTCAACTGGTGTAGTTATGAATGTCTCACCTGACTGGTCAGAAAGGTATTGGCTGCATGCTTCCTGTAGCCGCTCCACACATTCAGATGCTGCACGGGTCCTTGATAAAAGGTAATCTATGCAACAACAAAAGTATACATTACATAAGCTCTTCTGAGAAGTACAACTTGAAGCACAATTTGATGTGATATATGTACACAACTATATCCATTTTTAAATTAAAAACCAGACGTTTGAAGGAAACAGCAACTAGCTCTACACGCCTGCTAACCTGCAGAGCTTGTGCTACTGATATGAGTGGGATCTTCGAGTTGATTGAGAGCATCCTGTACTATCTGTTCAGCCTCTTTCACAGCACACTGAAGGAGCACAAACTGTTTGTCCAGGAGCTCCTGCTGAAGAGCCTGTGTGTTGCCTTCCTAAGAGCAAATGAAGAGACACAGTGATGCAAAGTATCAGTGAACCATGCGTATCGTCTGTTGGGACAGTTTGCAAATTAAATGGATAGTGGTTGGTGAGGCTCATAGAAGAGATAAAATTATACAATTGCATTTAAAATTATATGGAATGGAATGCACATTCCACTCACTTCACAATAGGAAACAGGACTAAAATATTGGTGCATTTCAAGACGAAAGCTCAATTAGTCAGAAAAATCACTGAAAGGTTAGAATGTTGAAGAATGGTGACCATTTTCTCTCCTGGGTCTGGAAAGAATCTAAAATCCCAACTGAGAAGAGGGTGAGAACATTTTAGATCTTCCATGGTTTGAAGGGAAGCTGGTTCTTCCAGTAACATACTATCCATGTAATCACAGCCAACTTACTGTTTCCCCCAAGCGGTTCTGCAACTCCTGGATTGTCTTACTGCTGTATTCCTTTTCCTTTTCAAGTGTAGCATGTAACTTCTGTACTTCAGCTTCCAAAGCTGCCACCTGCTGATCACGCTGAGCCATGGTCTCTGTGAGAATGTCTTTCTCTTGCTTCAGGACAGCCAGATGAGCAGTGTGCTCTTCTTCAGACTAGATAGGCAAGGGAAAAGAGTGGAGGAGAAGTGGAATCTTCTTTTCCCTTTGAGTATATACCAGTTCCAAAGAAAGCATATAAAATGGCAGCCATAACCCTATTTATTTCCAAGGATGCCATTGGCTATTTGCATTTGGTCCTCTCTCTCCAACTGAGTGGTCTAATTTTCTACTTCATTCCACATGCCTCTGGTTTTTGTTTCTTCTCATTTCTACTCTTCAGATGGTTGCTGGGGTCCTGCTCTTTTACGGCTATACTTATCACAGAAGGGTAAGGAAAGACCCACCTGTGCAGTGGAATCAACAGTGCTCTGGAGACATTGAAGCTCCTGTTTGCTGGCAATGAGCTCTCTCTTCAATGTTTCCAAGATCTCTGCCTGTTCCTGTGTCTACAGAGAAAATGATAGGAGCATCAAAAAATGATTGTGTGCTCTTCTCAAACAGCTCCCTCTACCATTCTCTGATATTCCTACCACTGTCATCCTAAATTTCATTTCTCTTTCAATGAAAATGATGATCCTGCTACTTCTCTTGGCATCTCCTTACCTTTCGCTGGGCTTGCTCACTCAACCGCTGAAAGGAGTCCTCAAGCTCTTTCTTGTCACGCTCTGTGTCACTTTGGACCTGTCTTGCCACAGTCACCTGCTTGGTGACTTCAGCATTCTGAAGGACAGAACAGGAAGGGAAAGGGGGGAAAGGGAGGTTTTAGCCACTGGCCATCATTGTCCTAATAAAGTGGAGCCCTCCTACCTTATGGGACACTCTGAAGGGAGTGTCCAGTTTGGTTTAGTAGTTAAGGCACCAGGTTAGAAACTGGGATACCATCAGTTATAGGCCTGCCTAGGTATCAACGCCAGCTGGATGACTTTGATCCCATCCTTCCCTTTTAATTCAACTGACCTCACAGGTTTGTTGTTATGAGAAAAATAGGAGGAGGAAGGAGTATTATGCATGTTCATTGCTTGAGTTATTTATAAAAATAATAAAGGCAGAAAACAAATAAATTTCTCCTTGCCTCCTCATGTAAAAGGTTTTATTTTTTGGAATTCTAGCAACTCTTCTGGCTGGAGCATGTGTGTTATGCTGAAGATTCCTGGAGAAGCCTAGTATTCAACAGAGCTTTTTCTTGAGTCCTTTTAATTTCTGATTACTACTTGGAAAATTTTGCCGATCTCTTCCAAATGGCAGGCACATCAAATAATGTTACTTAGCCCAGTTGAAAAATATATTCCTCCCTCTTTCCATCTGTGCCTGACTTTTCTAGACTACCTTAAACAGATTTAATTAAAACTGTAACTGGTTGGCTAAGTCAGGGGTCGGCAAACGTAAACACTCAAAGAGCTATTTGGACCCATTTCCCACAGAAAAGAAAACACCGGGAGCCACAAAAGTCCTAACCGGAAGCCCCCTGTTCAATTTGGAGCTGACCGGAAGTTCAGTTCCCCCAACATAGTGTCTCCTCCTAGTGCTCCTTTTTCCTCTACCTGTCATAACTGAAAGCCCTATCAATTGTGGAGACAACTGGAAAACTCTCCCCTTGCCATAGAGTCTTCTTCTGATGCACTGTGCTTTTCCCCCCACCCCACCGAAGCTCCTCTAAAAATTGTGGCGCCGACCGGTGACGGAGCTGCAACAGAGGGAGGGAAGAGCCACATGCAGCTCCAGAGCCGCAGTTTGCTGACCCCTGGTCTAAGTGAATGAAAAATATATGACAGTGTATATTGTCTACAGAGGATGGCAAAGATGCATATAGCTGACCCAGACAGTCTCAAATCTCTTGTGCCAGTATGTCAACTGTTAATAAGGGTTTAGCCTTAACTCATCCCAAAGGCTTTTTGCTTTGCAATCAGTGAATAATCCTATTTTAATGTGCAAAGCCAGGCAAGATGATCCCTGGTTTTCTCTTACCATTGAACAATGGAGGGAAGTAAGACAGCATTACCTTGCGCAGGAGGTCTGCATGATTCTGCACCAGCTCACTGTGTTTTTCTTTTAGCTTCACATAGCGTTGCTCTGTGGTTTGTGCTTTCCCTATAACAGAAACAAACAGGACCTTGCCTGTGACTGAAAGGAAGGAGGGAGGGAGGATCACTTCATAAAACAAGCTGAGTCCAGTGCAGCTCTCACGTCAGCCCAAAACTAGGGAGGACTGGGCCCTTTTTCCTTCAGCCCCTCTGCCAAAGGAATATCTGAATAATCCTCCTCTCTCATGTGATCCAATTCTAAACTGGAAGATCAATTCTAAATCTGAAGCCCTGCCTCAGTATAGTTTGAGTGCCACATCTGGATAGCCCAAAGAAAACTGGGGACTGATTAAACTCTTCTCTGGGTAGTTATTATGGGATTTTCCATCCACATACAAGTCCTGCTTCTATAAACTGAGGCCAGGCAGCCAGCTTATTACAGTATTTGTTAAGGAGGCTGACAGATTATTAGTCTGCCTACTCTAGTACATTCTGCAATGTTCCTTAAAACTTAGAGCCAAAATATGTATCAGTTTGCTATCACAGTCTAAGTGGCTTCTATAGGAAACTAATTTTAACTGCTTTCTAGTAAAATGTCTGTTCTGGTGAAGAGGCCACATATCTGCAATTTATGAATGATGCCTAAACTGCAGTCCTTCTGTCACTGCTGAAAAAAATGGCCGCAGTTGTCAAATTCTTTTCAAAGCTTACTCTCAATCTCTGTCAGGCTTCGCTGGGCTTTCTCTGTGTCCTCGTGTCTCTTTTTCCATTCATCCAGTTCTGTGTGCAAGAAGTCACTCTCATCCAGTGCCTGCTGCTTTAGGTGCTTCTGCTCTTCCAGCTCAGCTTCCAGCTCACTGATACGTCCCTTCAGCTGCATCACCAGGCGGTGACTCTGCAGGTACCATGTTTAAAGAGAGGGTGAAACAGAAAGATCACTGAGAAAACCTCATTAGTATTGAAGCGATTACACTATTCTGGCTATGCAGAGTTAAGCACACACCACATCAAATAAATCAAGACTGGATATCAAGTTGAAGCTTGGTCTTGAACTTTGGACTCTGGCACCATTCGTTTTTAAAAAGTGCAACTCTAAAACTTCAATGTAGAAAGATTGGCAGCACAGACAAATAGAAAAAGGTAAATGCTATCAATATTTCTGGTTACTGCTTTGGAACAATGGTCTGTGAGGGAGGTCTTACCGTATTCTTATATTCTTAGCCTAATATAATTCTAATATAATTCAGAGCAGAGAAGGTTAAAAGGAAATACCGGGCCCTTGCTTCTGATTGCTATTATGATAGCAAAAATGAAAGTCTATCTTCAGTTCTAGCTTAAGTAGCATTTTGCATTTCTGGAATGCTTTATGACTTCTTTCTGGATAGTAAAGCAAAGGATAGCAGATCCCGCTTTTCTGTATCTCCTGGGATTTTGTGTTTTTCTGGTTTTCCTACATACTTTCATCTCCCGACTAGAGTCCAAAGTGAATGTGAGTTTCTGTATTTGGGCTTAGAAAAAACATGCCTGTAGTAATAGACTTTAAATTTACCTCAGCTTTGAAGTTCTTGAGCTCATCCTTAAGGGCATCGATTTCTCTGTGCAGCTGTTCAATTAACCTGTCCCTGGAAGGAAGGAGAAACACTTGTGCAATTTGGATATACATATTTTTAAATTGGATGGGAGGAAAGCAAAGTGAGACCTCAGGATGAAAAAAGGAGCCGAATTAATAGCAATAGTTCTTAGACTTGTATACCACTTCACAGTACTTTACAGACCTCTCTAAGCAGTTTCACAGACCTCAGAAGGATGGAAGGCTGAGTCAACCTTGAGTCGATGAGATCTGAACTGAACTGCTGGTAACTGGTAGTCAGCAGATGTAGCCTGCAGTACTGCATTCTAACCACTACACCACCATATTTTAAGAAGAAGTTCTTGATGCTTCGAAATAAACACATTAAGTTCTCTATCAAAGGCAATAAAGTTTACAGCTGCTTGGCTATCATGCTATTATTTCCACCATAATGCCATTTGTGTGGTGGGTTTAGAGCATGGCCAGTGCCAGGAATACTGTGCAAAAGAAAAAAAATCCACATTCTGAAGCAAGAAAACATAAACTCAAAACCAAAACAAATTTCTATGTTACTAGTTTGTATTTTAGAAACATAGTCCACTTTCGCATGCTGCAGAGAGGAACAGAGAACCTAAGTGCAATTACATTTAGAAATTACTCTACTCCCATCCCAAAAGGAGATCTTGCAATTGTTACTGTCCCATACATAAAGCATAGATTATGAAGATGCTTCCTGGTAAGCTATTTTGGGTGTTTCATTGCACTCCGTACATGTATATGAAAAAAGCATCTGTTCAGCAATAATCAAAGTAAAGTTTCGTTCTAAATCAATAAAGGGCATAGTAAGAAATGAATAATCACTCACTTGTCATCCTTGGTCATCCCATTCTGGCTGTTAAAGTTAAAGGGATCATTGCTGGAAGAACTGCCAAAGATGTCATCAAACTTATTGTCAAAGAGACTCTGAAAGATAAGATGGAAGCAGTTAGCTTCGTGAAAAGATAAACTTGCCTTGCACACTATCCCAACTCAGGGAAAGAGGGCCTTGACTTAAATCAGGGAATTTTCAGTAGAGTGATTAATCAGAAAGAAAGGGAACAACAATTATTGATACTCCAGCATATGTAGGAGCTCAATTTACAGATAATGGAGAGCAGGCATTGTTTCTAAATCAGGGACATGGAAGATAATCTCCCCATTATTTTGACACCAGGGAAACCATTCAAATACACTTGATTTCTCTATTCTGCTTGCCCCCAATTTCTTGAGAGAGTAATCAGATCTTTCTATTTCATAGAAAACAGCTTTCCATCAATTACCCAAAGCCGAAAAGCCTACAAAAAAAAGTCTTAGCACTGATTTTCCAACTCTTGAAAATCTCTGACAAGACAGACAAAGGCTGAATAATGACAAAGTTTGCTAAACTGAAATACTATTTCACATCATCATAGTCAGAACAAATACCACTTTTCTTGGGATGGGCCTAGGTTTTCTATTCTTCAAAGGAACTCTGCCTTTCCGCTCACCTGCTGTGAGGAAGTTTCCATCTCAACAAGATCCATGATAGGTTCACTGTCTGGGGATGAAGCTTCCAATGGGATGACAACAACAGGGCTGATGTGTTCAGAGAGTGCTGAGGCCCGCAGAAAATTGGGGGGATTCTAGTGCATGGAACAAAGAATGATACAGAACTGTTGCATTAAAGAAACTTAGCGCATATAGTAAGTCAGTGCTGTAGTGCCCAAGGTTATTGCTCATTGCTCATTTTGGCATTCCAAAAACTACTTGGAATGGGGAGTAGAGATGTAACAACCTCTCTCTCCACCAATAACCAGAAATAATCTCTTCAAAAGCCTCAAAAAAACCTCAAGCAAGCATAGAATTGCACCTACAGGAAAATGAGTGAATAGAGAAAAGACTGGGCTTGGAGAGAAGATTTTTGTGGGAAACAAAGTTTTACTTAGATGCAAAATTTTACTCTGGTGAGTTCAGCTGAGTAGTGTGGCTGTCAGCACTCTGTGGGAAGAGAACCCTTGGTCATGCTGAAGAGAGAGAGAGGAGACAAATCACAGCATTTATTATCTCTTCTTTTCTCTATATAAACAGTATTCTTTTTAATTCTTCAATATTAACCGGATAGTTCTTTTTTACCATTAAATGTGCTTACTTTCAAAGATATAATTGCAAATGAATTAGGTGCAAATCTGTTTGCAAAGGTGTTTTTTTCTCTCCAACCACAAGTGCTGCATATTTGAGCAGAGGTGGCGCAGTGGTTAGGGTGCAGTACTGCAGGCCACTTCAGCTGACTGTTATCTGCAGTTCAGCGGTTCTAATCTCACTGGCTCAAGGTTGACTCAGCCTTCCATCCTTCCGAGGTGGGTGAAATGAGGACCCAGACTGTGGGGGCGATATGCTGACTCTGTAAACCGCTTAGAGAGGGCTGAAAGCCCTATGAAGCGGTATATAAGTCTAACTGCTATTGCTATTGCTATATTTATAAGGATCTATAAGGATTATTATCTCTGAGCTGTATTTTACATGAATTGAATAATCCTGAATGGCCGGAATATTATACACACACACACACACACACACACACACACACAGAGAGAGAGAGAGAGAGAGAGAGAGAGAGAGAGAGAGAGAGAGAGAGAGAGAGATTGAATGATTCTGAGAAAACTGAATGATCATTTATTCAAAACTTTGTTTACACTACAAGGGTCTGCTTAAATTAAACACTAACCACAAAGCAAGACTGCAAATCTATGAGATTATAAACTGATTTATGAGGATTGTTAAACTGTGCCCTAAACTACAATAAGACACTGCAGGTTCTATTTATCTGCAATTATCACTCCACTTTCTTCTGTGGATTACAAACTACACAGGGAAGAACCTCTTCGGTATTATTGCAAATTACTAATTTTCTAAAAAAAAAGTTCACTAAAGACAAGCTAATATTTCATTTTTTTACTTTTAGTTGATACTATTTTTTCTTTTCAGCTGAGATTTTACTCTTCATCTTTTATTCATCTGTCATTTTCAATACATCTGCGGATTACAAATTATATCTAGAGAGCAACCTCACTTGCATTTAAGTTCTACTGCAACATTGGCCACAGGAAGGAACAAAAGGAAAACCAAGAACTGCTTAAACTAAGGAGAAATTTCCTGACAGTGAGAACAATTAACCAGTGGAATGGCTGGCCTTCAGCAATTGTGGGAGCTCAATTACAGGAGGTTTTTAAGAAGAAATTGGGACAGCCATTTGTCTATAATGGTATAGGGTCTCCTGCTTGAGCAGGGGATTGGACTAGAAAACCTCCAAGGTCCCTTTTATTCTGTTATTCATACATCCAACTGTCATAGTTCAGTTATGACATACAAGTCCCTTAAGTCATAGCTGAAGCAGCCTCAGCATAAATGCTATGAACAAAAGTGAGAATAGCAACTCTATGGATGACATTCACAGAAAGTCATGGATCCTCACCTCAGGCAGCTGTGGGATCTGAATCAGCCTTTTGAAATATTGCAGGTTGCTGGAGCGATACAAGAGATCCTTCAGTCTGTAAAATTTAAGGAAAGATATATTAAAGTCTAGCAAACTTTAAACAATCATCTGTGCAGTCTGTCAGACTCAGAGGGAAGCAAAATGAAATGGCAATCCAGAATCAGGATGATCATTCAAGGTCAGAGAAGAGACATTAAATAGCAGCAATGTAGAAATGATAATGCAAAACAATTGCAGTAGAGGCCTATTGACCCATCCTATTACTCAGTGTAATATTTAGATTCGCAAGACAACTCATTGTACTCAGCAAATAACAACACTGGGGCCCAATGTTGTCCTACTGATAGAATTTTGTATTTATTTAAACTGAATCCAAATTTCTGGGGATTTTTGGTACTAGATTCAAGATTGTTTAGAAAGCAGCCAATGGAAAAATGAATTGAATCCATAATATACAAAACAATGTGTGTTAGACTCTGTGTATTAGGGGTCTTGTGGAGTTTTTGGTGTTGTATTTGCATCTATGACTGTTATTCTTATTTCAGTTTCCACCTATTTATTTTGCATGTTTTGTTTTGTTTGCTTTTTAAAAAGTATTATGAGCTCCTCCAGAAACACTTGTTTGAAATGTGTGTGGCCATATAAATTGAATATGTGCATGCATATATCAATAAATAGAATCACAAAATCATAGGACTGGAAGGGATCTTGGAGCCCAAGACAGGATAACATATTTCATGATAAACAAGTGGCTGTCCAATCTTTTCTTGAAGACATCCAGTGATGGAGCATCCACAACTCTGGGAGGCAAACTGTTCTATTGATTAATTGTTCTTACTTTCATGTTGTGGCCCAGCAGGAGCCGTTGGAGCTGCCACCAGACTCCGACAGTGAGGGGCCCTATGAGTTGGCTCTGGAGGATCCTGGACAGGGTTCCGACTCTGAGCAGGGCGCAGAGAGACTGGTTGGCCATTAGTTGGTGCCTGAGCCTTGGAGCAGTGGGGAGGAGACAAGGGAGAGTGATCCAGAAGCCAGCAGTGAGTTGTTCCTGGATGCACGCCATCGAAGAGCTACTCGGCGTCAGGAACAATTACGCAATTACAGGAGGTAATTGCGTTCAGCTGGTGGTCACTAGGCTCCTCTCCAGACTATAAAAAAGACTGCTTGTGACACTCCCCTCTTGCAGAAGTCAATACATTGACTAAAGAGAACGTAACTAACTTGGCAGGCTGGATTGCTGCCAAGATTTGTCTGACTTGCTGCCAAGGTTTGTCTGACTTGCTGCCAAGGTTTGTCTGACTTGCTGCCAAGGTCCTCGTCTGTTTGTTTGCTTGGCTTTCAGCCACCGAGATTTTGGCTTCTTGCTATTAAAAGTACATTCTAGTTAAGCTTGTCTCGGCTTTCGTTACTGTATGGAGGAGGGGGTCAGAACACTTTCATGTGGTATAAACATAAATACTATAGCATATGATATAAATAGATATTATTGTTCCTCTTTCATAATATTATAACTAAAATCACCTATGATATTCAAGTAAATTAAAAGGAACTATAGCTTGAATATCAGCTGTTGAAATCAACAACAGTAGGTGATCATTGTCCATATATCCTGGTTAGTTTTGTTTACAAATCCTCCAATAGCGTTTATCTTGGGTTCTTCTTTCAACATAACTTGAACCCTTTCATATTTAGTTGGGAAAGCCCTGGCAAGCTTAGCATAGGAATGAAAAATTCTAAATATGAGCAAGAACCACTATTTCTGAGTGCCTTTCTCAGTATTGGCTTACTCAACCATAAAGGAACAAAAGCATATTGGTATAATAATATAGTTTAAAAATTAAAGCATTAATTTAATTAATTAAATAAATTAAATTCTTTAATTAAAGAGATTAAAGAGTTGTCATTGACAAATCCTAGGGGGATGAGCCCACAATTCAAATACAGTTAAAGGATACTATTTGTTTCAAAAGGGACAGAAATAATTAAAATAAACCCTTGACTTGTCCTGCTTAAACATCCAAGTAAATTTATATGGCAGCATTGGAGGGAGTATCTAGGTTAAAATAAGTGGGGAATGAATCAAGCAATTGCTATCATACAGGTATGCCCAGTTAAGGATAAGATGTGGAGGAAGCCTTTCAATGATCAGTTTGAAAATCTTCCAAAAAGATATAACGTGCTAAAAGATTTTAATTATTTTGACCAGTTGGGAAACACACTGCCAAGTTTGTCCCTCCAGGAAATTCCTGAGTTGCCTTGTTAATCATTTTCTATTTTGGAAAATGAAGAATCAGCTATATTTGTCTTTATGCTAACACGGAAGTAACAGAAATAATGTAGGAAAGTTACCATGTAATGCTGGAGTTCTTGATTTTTAGTAGAACTAAAAAGAAGTATAGGAAAATGTGGACTTTAATAAAAACAGCAGTCACAAGTAGAATTAGAGAAACTAAATATGAAAGAGTTCAAGGTGTATGAGAAGTTCTAAACACACTAGAACCATAATTGAAAATAATTCCATTAAGGGGAAAAATAAGGAAAGAAGCAGCCAAAAATAATATTGAAACAAAAAAGGACATATATAAGAAATGAAAAGAAGGTCAGGTCTCCAAGACATATCCAGATAACCTAGAACCATAAAGAGGGTGTCAAGAAAGTGAAACCACAAAATAAGCATACAATTTCTTATTTTTATTAAAATCCTATAAAAATAAGGGGAGAAAGCCATAAGGGGGGGTTAAAGCACTAGGCTAGAAACCAGGGTATGAGTTCCTGACTTAGGCACAAAACCCACTGAGTGACCTTGGGTCAGTGACTTTCACTCAGTTCCAGGAAGAAAGAAATGACCACTTCAAAAAATCTTGCCAAAAAAGTACTTTACGGCTATTGCCAGGAGTCAAAATTGATTTGGTACTACCTCCCCTCACCGTCACTGTGAGGGGAGGGAGAACCCAGGACAAACAAGAGAATTCTTTACCCAGCGGCTGCTTGAAGATATAGTATTAATCCTGCTACAACATATAATATTGCCAAGTTTTGCACAGCAATGCTTAAAATCTGTCAGATGAAGCCTGTGTCATAAACTAGTCTTAACGAGCATTTATTAAAAAGTGCTTTGTATTGTGGCAGATTTAGTTTGCTGCATATTAACTTTTATTAACCCCTAAATTCATCTAACATTCCTACCTCTCCCCCTAGAATTTTTTAGAGTCTTCTTTAGACATTTATATACATTTTATATTTTTATGGATTTTTTTCTTTTAAATGAGACTTTGGTGTGTCTTTTATGCTTTTTAATCTTGTGTACTTCCCCCTCCTTATATCGGGATATATGTGTTTGTGTGTGTACATTTTAATCTTTTTTTAAAATAACATTTTTTTACATTATTGTTTGTATCCCACTCTCCATATGCTGGTCAATGACGAAAATAAAGATGTAACTTCAAGGGACACATTTGTTAATAGAAAATAAAAAGTCCTAACTGTTGATTTAATGGCTACAATGAGCTGAATGAGGAGGAAACAGAAATACAATAAAATGAGAAGTCGTGTTGATCAGGGGACTTGCTCATCTGGGAGCTAGTATGGAGTCTATTTTGACAGGGCTGATTCCTTCTGAAGACAGTTCAAAGGAGATTCCTTAATCAGATAGCGCAGGCCTGTCAAACTGGCGGCCAGCAGGTTGGATGGGTGGCGCACAAGCCACGCCCACCCCTGCTCTGCAAAGGCAAAAAAAATACGATACGCGATACGTCACGTGACACAATCGAGTTTTGACACCTGTGAGATAGTGCTATGAAAGAGCACATCCACACCATCAGAATTTACACAACTCATTCCCTCACGAGGCAATTTGAAATTAAATGCATAGCCAACATCATCCTAATGATAAACTACACTGAACATTTACCAATGTTTGTGGTACTTATTTATTTATTTTATTTTATTTGTCTGTCAAACATGTATAAGATAACAAGCATAAACATGAACAAAGGAAGTAAATACAGATAAATGGGGACAGTAAGACAGGGACGGTAGGCACGCTGGTGCGCTTATCCACGCCCCCTTTACAGACCCCTTTACTTGTAAATTGAATGATCACAGAGAACATAATCCAATGAGTGCTCTCCCTTTTTCCTTCTAGCTGACCAATAGAAGAAAGTAAAATATTTTTTAATTGGTGTCCTCTCCCAGCATTGCCACTGGTCTTGAAAAATAAAAATCTCCCTACCATAGCACACAAAAAGAAATAAGCCTTCCTTTCTATGACCTCTACTTTTTTTGTATATATTATTTAGTTATTTATTTGGGACATTTGTACGCAACGTGTCTCACAATTCTATTTATATACATTTTTATGGTCTGCCAAAATAAATCAATAAATCTGAAATTGCTGTGGAGGGAATGTCAACGCCCTTGTGATTTACAAAGGTGGAAGGGGAGCAGCACGCAGCAATTTTTCATCCAGATAGTACTTGGCTACGACCAAGACTGCACATTACTCTGCCTGTTGGGGGAGGGAGGGGACGTAAGTATTAAATAATGCATATATGAAAAGAGATCGGAACAGTTTTAGGAACAGGATGCTGAACCTCTATAGGGAAGAATAGCTTTATTGCAGCTGCTGTACAATGTGTAAGTTGGACTCAGGAGCTAGGAGTAGGGGGAAAATTCTCTCCAATGTTATTAATTAGAGTCCATAACTGCAGCAGGAGGTCCCTGGAAACTTTGTGATTAAAAAAAGTGAACTCAATACCACTTTACACTCAATAACCAAATATAGATAATATCATGAGTATAAATCAGATCTGAGCCAAGGTGGCGCAGTGGTTAGGGTGCAGGCCACTTCAGCTGACTGTTATCTGCAGTTCAGCGGTTCTAATCTCACCGGCTCAAGGTTGACTCAGCCTTCCATCCTTCCGAGGTGGGTGAAATGAGGACCCAGACCATGGGGGCAATAAATGCTGACTCTGTAAACCGCTTAGAGAGGGCTGAAAGCCCTATGAAGCGGTATATAAGTCTAACTGCTATTGCTACTGCTATTTCAAAACATCAATTGTTAAGAACCATTGTTAACATCAATGGTTCAAAACATCAGTTTGTTTATACTCAAAAGATTTATAGTATCAGAAAGTAGAAATCTGTTTAGAAACTTCAAATCCGGTAGCCAGTGTGTGTGTAGCACACAAAACACAGGTAGTCCTCGACTTACTACAGTTCATTTAATGACCAAAGTTGCAACAGCACTAAAAAAAGGTGACTTATGACTGTTTTTCACACTTAGAACTGTTGCTGCATCCCCATGTTCATGTGATCAAGTGACATATTTACAATGGTTGCACTGACCTGTGGTCATGTGAAAACTTTTTGCAACCTTTGGGCAAGCAAAGTCAATGGGAAATCAGATTCACTTAACAACCGTGTTATTATCTTAGCAACTGCAGTGATTCACTTAACAGTTCTGGCAACAAACAAAACCAGTGGTGGGATTCATTTTTTTTGGTGGAGGTGGTATTTTTTTTTTGGAGGTGGTATTTACCGATTCTCCGAACTACTCAAAATGTCCGCTACCGGTTCTCCAGCACTGGTCAGAATCTGCTGAATACCACCTCTGGGCAAAACTCATTTAACAACTGTATCACTTAGTAACAGAAATTTTCAGCTCAATTGTGGTTGTAAACCGAGGAGTACCAGTAATGGATTGCTAGAGAATTCTTTATTCAATTTATCCAATCTTTTGGATTGGTAGGGTAGCTGAAGCAAGAGCAGGAATTATCTTGAAATAGAATAATGCTGTGTTTTAGTTCTGATTCTATGTTTAGTTCTACTTTTCACATAATATTTTTCCCAAATTCACTCATTCTAACACCTTGCCTCCTGCAAAGTTGAGAACTGTGTCATATCCAACAATCAGGCAAAACATCTGACTATTTATATTCAGCGGGCTGAGTATAAACAGCCTATTGAATTTAAATGCATAGTGACCACTTTCCTACAGACATATTTCCTATTCCTTCCTCATCTCAACAAACAACTCCCCCCCTTCCCCCCCACACTCACTCACTTTTTGAACTGCTCCAGGAAACGGTCTCTGTGGCCTTGGAGTGTATCAGCTGGGAGACCTTGAGAAAAGATATCAAGAAAAAGAGTGAACGGCAGAATATTTGGATGGCTCAGCTAGCCATATCTGTTTGGACATGCAAACAAGAGAATCCGAGGGGCCAGGTGGCACTGCCCCAGCAGCTGTGACTGATACGGAGCAAGAAACGTGCAAGGAACTGAACACTGAGGGGAAACACATTAGCAGCATGGATTATTTCAATTGTCTTGACAGGATGGATAAATTACTAAATATATACAGCAGTGTTTCTCAACCTTGGCAACTTGAAGATGTCTGGACTTCAACTCCCAGAATTCCCCAGCCAGCGAATGCTAGCTGGGGAATTCTGGGAGTTAAAGTCCGGACATCTTCAAGTTGCCAAGGTTGAGAAACACTGATATACAGTATATATATAATGCCTATCTTTTCAGGTTGCACGATGCTACAACGGATCTTTAGATCCTCTGCCTTTAAAACCCTTTCTCTTAAGCTCAGATCGAGGGTCTCTCAGTTTACTTTGTGATATACTGCATATGGTAAAAACCATCACCGTCTCCTATTATAACTCATGTTCTAAGACACTCAGAATGATTGAATTAATAATTCACATCATATTTAATTATATCTTACTTTATCACCTTTCCTCTGCCCTCACTGAAACTTTTTAAAAAGTAAAGAAACAAATCCAATATGAAAACAATAATACTGGCCCATCTCAGGTGAGATCGTATTTCTAAAATATGTTTGTGAAACAATTTCAAAATTTAAACAAAACCAAAATATGATTAATTAAGGACATTTTTTCACTGAATAGTAATACCACCTTGTAGGTGATCAAAAGGGGTGTCCTGGTCATCCTAATTACAGTAGCTAAAAAAGAATGAAAGTGGTGATGGAATTCAGGACAAAAAGGAATAGATAAATTTGTACTTACAGGAATGTAACTTGAACAGCAATTTTACTGTGTAGTCGTAGAGGTGGCTGCAGTCTAGAATGACCTGAATCAGAGGGGCCAAGCGGCACTGCCCGGCAGCTGTGACCGACACAGAGCGAGACATGTCCAAGGAACTGAACACTGAAGGGGAACCACACCAGCACCATGGATTATTTCAATTATCTTGACAGGGTGGACAAATTCATGTTCTAATCACATGGGAGGGGGAATCCCCTCCAGAAATGCCATAAATAACAATATTCTAAAGAGGGCCACAGAATCTACAGAGTAGTAATAAAAAAAGTTAACAAAGTTAAATTTGAGGGAAATTGCTCCCAAAAAAGAGAGTAAAAGTTAAAGGTGAAGTTAAAAACAAGGGAAATATTGACTTAGGGTGTTGGGGGGGAGGGGGAAACAGCTAGAGATCTTAGGGCTGCTTTACCTCTCTGCAAATGTTAAAGACACTTGTTTTAGCTGTCAAAGCTCTCCAAGGCAAAGTACATCAGTCTCAATTATAAACTTGGGGTACACAAATAGGTTCATGGAAGTCATTGACCCTGGGCCACCCAATCTGCCCTAGAACTGAATGTATATGACAAGGAAAGCAAAAAATGAGAATACAAAAAAAAAAAAATCACACGAGGGCCTGGAAATCATGCAGCATGATTAGGGTACAAGCAATGAGCAGAAAGAGCTTTAAAAAAATGTCAACCAAGAGCAAGGATTTACTGACATTAAAAACTGAAGAACTGATTTAATTCCTAAACAGTAAAAGTCAAGAACTATACGTTATTAAAACATCTTTCACGGTTCTACAGAACCGCCTACAGTAGCAGAGAGCAAAAGTCTGTTCCGTGAGATTCAGAGTGCTAAGTAATTTGCAGCGACTGTTGTTGCTCAAGAGAAAGAGTGAACAAATGTGGAAAGGGACAGATAGTGGCCACACATCAGAAGTAGGCAAATTCTGTGTCATGAACCAAGATATGCAAGGTACCCATCTTAGTAGCAGGAGGAGACAGAGAAGCAGGGAAAGGATCCTTTTCCCAGTCTGAAGCCTACTTGATAGTCTAAAACATCTGGAAAGGACGTATTTACTCCTCTTATTCTGGAGTGTACAAAATTATGAAACACTGATGTTAAAATATTATTTTTGATGCTAGGCTTATCTGCAGAACAAGCACAGAAGCATCACAAAAATCTGCAGCTGAAAAAGGCTTTGGGTTATGTGGAAAAAAGCCAAACAAGATGCCTGTATAATCCAACTGCCTAGCCTCACAATATATGAATTTTATTGTTTAGGTTACATTTAACCAATGAGCAGAAACATGATATTTTTTTCATATTAGTCAAGATGATGATTTCACAACCCTCTCAACGCCTCTAAATTTCTCAGGATATCTCAGAATTGATCATCTTGTTGTGGATGCTGGGAATTGGGGTTCATATGTAACATAATTAGTTTCCTAACCTCAGTTTTCTCTACCATCAACTGAATTGCTTGTTTATTTACACTGGAACAGAAGAAAGTTTAGGATCATTTCTTATAAGCCACAATCCCCATTAGAGAAATTAAAATGTGTGTGTGTGTCAGAACTTACAAAGAGTGAACAAACAATTTCTGAAAAGTATCTTGCTATAATATTTAAAATTGTTGTCCTCTGTAAAACGTTACCTGTCTGAAATAGGTTGAGTTCACATTCCAAATAGTCAAACATTTCCACAGTGAGCTGGAAACTAAAATGGAAAGAAGAGACTGAATAGAGACTCCTACAAAATAAAATGAAGGTTCAACTTGGCAGAATCACTTTGTGGCTTTGTTGTCCAAGAGAGAACTAACAATATTCTACACAGCAATCCAACAATATTGAGAAGGAAAACTCTGGAAGAGCCCACAGGGGCTGCATACAACCTGATTTTTAATCTTTCTGGTTTACCTGAGAAAGAACCCCACAAACGAATTGTGCTTTCTTAAATCCACAACTGCCCCATAATTCGCACCACCAAGTAGCACTTACAAGTTATTCACATCATTCTCGCCCGTCTCATCAAGCTGTCTGTCTGACATCTGGAGGTTTCCAGGGAATCTGGGATTCTACATAAAAGGAAACAAAGATTAAGAACAGTACTAAGGCTCTGGATCAAGGCAGGTCTGGATAACATGCTCCTGCATATTACTGTTTTCAGATTCATCTGAGTTCTGGTGCCCAAAAAGCAAAGAGGATGATTGGGATGAGAAAAACTCTGGCGGGCAATTTAACCAATTTATAAGGCTTTATATATAGAAGAAGCATATATATATCTCCTTCCCTCACTCTATTCTTAAATTGAATCTCATTTTGGAATGCAGAGGAGACAAAAAAGCACATTTATTAATGATAGGGAATCCTAAACAGCAATCCCAAAAGAAATAAGAAAACGGTAACACCAAAGACTCGCCTACAATGCAGGCTTTAAGGAAACAGAATCTCAAAAGAATTAAATAATCCAGACAGCTGGATATGTTGGTGCTTTGCCAGAGATTCAAAAGCAGTAATTCATTACTGTTCTTCTATTCACAGGGATCCTCCAACCACAAGAGGGAATTACCTTCTCTCACGCATACATGTAAACTGCACTTTGCTAGCCTATGAAACGGCTTATAAATCAGAGGCCTGCCTTTATGAAGATGCTCATACAATCCAAACTTCCTATTCCAAGTAGCCACATTCCATTCTATAAATACCTGCTGCTATCTCCACTCCCAAATGTGATACAGCCTTGAGTCAAATAGGATGGCCTGGAGCTAATCATAATATAAACTACAATGCAAGTTAAGAAGTGAAGGAAAACCTATAGGATAACATTAAGAGGATAACATATACCAATGATAAGAGACAGATAATGTGTGGGGGGGGATCCAACCACACTGCTATGCATAATTCACTCATATGTGCTTTATTTACAAGTGAATATACACACGTATGGATGTATCACAGTCCTCTTTATCCTCCTATAATCAACCATTCTGAATCTAAAATCACGTACCTGGAGTCACAACACTTACAGATCAGAGAATCTGAAATGACTGATCCATATCTTCCTCTAAGATATATAGGGGAAATATATTTGGCTGTATTAATCATGAGAATAGGCAATACTATGGTGAGAAATTTGGGGAAAACTTTCTCTGTATGTGAAAGAAGAAATTCTGCTCAAGCAGGCAGAGATATTGATTAGACAATTCTGATATTAAAATGCTAGCAAGACCAGCCTGTATCAGATGTTGGAGTATACTGCAAAAATAATAATCAGATTAAAAAACAACATTTAGAATGTAGTAGACCATTCTCTCTAGCACATTATCTATGGGATCAATAAATTAGTACCGTATACAAATCTTCAGAGCAGTCAAAAGAGTACCGATTACTATATCCTTCAATAAAAGCAACCAGGACTACAAATTACACAGACATATTCCAGAATATTCTGTTTTCTTCAAAATGAATGATACAAATAAAGCCTATGATATGCTCTTAAAAACTCTGGAATCTTATTTATAAATTAGTTTAACTCTATGGTTTTCATCAGGGAAGTTGCTCCTACTTCTAACCTAGTTTGGACACCAAGTTCAGGCTACTGTTTATCCCCTGGTCTCTATAGCTATGCAAAGGGCTTTGCAGAGAAAAAGAAAATGGTGAGATACCCTGTTCTCCAAGATAAGTGCAGAAGCAATAAATAAAAACTTACTTTTGTGTGGAATTCCATCTTGGTTCTCAGCAATTTGAGGTAGATGCTACATAATTGTCCATAACCCTCACTCAAATGGCCCTAAGGAAAAAAAAATAGCAAGGCTGGATTAAACTTTTAATAAAGGGGTCCCCAATCCCCAGCCCCATTACTGGGCCAGGAAAAATTTAAAACCGGGCGCTTGAAGCAGTGAGCAAGCCCGTGTGCATCCCTACTTGAACAAGCAGCAGGTCAATGCATGTGCTCCACTTACATGAGTGGTGGATGCACATGCCTGCCACTCGTGCAAATGGAGCAGCATGCGCTTGTGCACCCCTCATGCAGAACCATCCCCCCTCCCCAACCCCCAATGATCTGCAAAGCTGGAAAGGCTGGAGAACTCTGTCTTAATATCTATACTTGCACAATATTTTAAACTGGGGAGAACATAGTTCATAGCCCTTTGTGTAAAATGTATCATAACCACTTTGACCATTATTTCAGGACACATATATTAAATGTATATTTTACTTTTTCTTCTCTTATCCACACTGGTATGGCATCATTGACAGTGTCTATCACTGATCTCCACAAATGTTGTGCTGATTAGGCCATATCCATATCTACCAAAACACTCTTATCGTAATAGGGAGTTATCAGCCATGCAGAAATAGTTTTTAAGAACCTTACAAACTGCCCGCATTTTGGGGCAAACTCAGAAGCAGGGGTCTACTGCTGCCATCAATGGGTCAATTTCCTCGGCATTTATACCTTCCCGCTTTTCAGAGGAAAAAGATACATATATTCTCTACTTAGCTACCTTTCACCCATCAAATTCTTGTGCAAATAGCTGTTAAAGCTACAACAGTATATTTAAAATAAAGCTATACATTTTTTTAATTCTCTATATAGTATCCTGTTTAGTTATAAAAATAAAAACCTGTGAAATAGTGCTGCAACTAATATCATCCAGAAGGCAATTAACACTTTCAACGCTTGAGAAAAGTCTACATGCTAAATTGGCACAGAGACCTCTAACACACCTGCTAAGAGTAGGGATAGGAAGAGAGGTTTTGAGTACCAGTTTGTTTTTTATTACAGTTAATAATAAATTAATCTATTTCTTTCTAAATATTAAAAAAGTTAACAAAATTTATTCAATCCTAAGATTTCAGTGTCCCTTAAAGGAAAACCCACACACTCTTATGTGTAGTCCCTTCCTTCACCCGAGTTAGCATTTCTTCAGAGCTACTAAACACTCAAGAAACTGGCCAGCAAGAAAAAGATAGGCAGACCAGTAAAGCTAGGAAACTATTAGCAGCTAGGACATGCAATGCAAATACTGCTTCCCATTCGGTATGGATTCAATAAAAAAAATAGCAAAACAAACACACCAAAACATGCTATATCTTCCATCCTCAACATGGCCAAATTTGCCACATTTGTCTAAATTCAGCTCACAGATCTGTGGACTTTCCCTAGCCTAAATTTTCAGAAAATATATTACATTACCCAAATGGCCTAAAACAACTCTATGCTCCCCTGATTTCAAAATGAACAAGAACTTTGAAAGGTAAATTTATTACTAAGAGAAGCAGTTCTTTGTAGGCACAAATAATACTTACCCACATGCGGCTCATATCAGTGAGCTCATTCTTGTATCTCACAGAATCCTTCAAGACCTGCAAAAAGAAGGGAAATAGGCTATTTGAGCAGCTGTCAAATGCCTCCAGGTCAACAGAACCACCAGGAAAAAATGAATCTAAGAGGTTAATCGACTGTTTAGTATTGTCAACTGAAAGAAAAGGGGAAGGCATGTAGAGAGAAGAATGGTTGGCTTTGCTTCAATAACTATTATATGCCTCTTATATACCGACATCTGAGCTACTATTAAGGATTGGCTATAAATTATAAACTGGAAAGTGGTTTTAGATCTTGCAATAATGGGTATGTTTAAATATTTAACTGGCACATAGGAAAACAACCAGAGCACCAGCTTTGTACGTTTCATTGTACAGATATTTCCTGGTATCATCAGGGATAGTTTTGTTCAATATCTTAAATAATGTTCTTTTTGTTGGATTTGGAATTTAGAATTATAATCTGGAGTAAGACAACAAACATTAGTTAATATTAACCATGATTAAACATTATGTCTTTATTGTATTAGTATTTGCAACTGTCATAAAGTGAAGTCTCAAGAATTGAAAAATGAGGTTTGTGTAGAGCAAAACAAACTGTTAAAACAATATGGCTCATTACATTAAGAAATTATTATATTAAATCTGAACGTATTCTATAACAAACAAGTTCAAAAATTAATCATTATATTCCTCCTATTTGATCTAAAGATGCCCTTACTATCTCTTAAAGTCATTTCTATTACACAGTTTAGATTTTACCAGGTTTATTTAGGATTTTATTGGTGACATTATATTGAGATATGCTACTTATTTCATCTTACTAAAAAACCCAAAAGTTTTAGAGAAAGAAAGGATATATCCTTACATTTGGGTGTCCATCACGGAGAAGCTTGTGGAAGACATGGCAAAACTTCCAGCACAGGACAGCATTGCTGGAAAGGGGTAGGCGGTTTACAACAGACCAGAAGGTGTGGGCTCCTTTTTCGTGGTGTGTTCCCAGGATGCATGGTGAGAGACAAGCTAAGGAAAATGAGAGAAAAGCAGCACAAAGGGTATAGAATAACGTGAAGAAAGAGTGTCAATGAGCCGGATGGAAGTGAGGCTTGGAAAATCAAGTTCTACCAGATCTATCTTAATATTACTGGACTAAATCCACAGATATATCCTTTTCTTTCATTTTCCAGCAACATGATAAGAATTACAGAACTCCAGATGGGAAACTAGCCTGAAGATACACAGGAAAAAGCTCTGATCTATTGTAGTTATTATGTCATCCATACCAAGCTGGAGTTTCTTTCATTAGGAGTTGTCAATTATCCTTCCAGATGTAAGAAAATATCTCAGCTATTCCAGGAACTGATGACTTCTCAGGGTAAAGATCTGCTATACTCAAGCTAAGAATCTTGGAGAAACTTGTTTTAAATGTGTGCGTGTCTTAAAACTCAAATCTTGCTCACATATTCTTTTTCGTGTGTGTGTGTGTGCACACTGTCACAGAATGTACTTTTCTACAAAGAAAAATTAGGAGCAAGTCCTTTTCAAACTATAATGCAGGTATTTCATTCCAATCTGTCACAGGCATGTCATGATGGAATTTGACTCTAGCCAGATATATCCCACCTTTCCAGCTTCAGCATCCTTTTTCCAGAGTTCTAATTTTAAAAGGATATTTCTGGCATGTTTCTCTTTGACAGCAACTTCCTGAGCATTAATGGCCTTGTTGATGCTGACAGTCTTTAAAAGAGAGAGGAGAGAGAGAGAAGGAAGAGGAGACAAATGTTAGTAAGAGAGAATATGATCATATCGAGACAGAAACCCATCCTCACACCAAGCCCTCCATAATCTGCAAATTCCTGGACACATTTTTGGGAAGCAACTGCAGGCTGCCATATATAGCAAGTGCCAAGAAATGTTTGTTTAGAACAATGCAAAGATTCCAGTCAGAGTAAAAAAAAAAGAATTCCTAGGCTAGAAGAAGGCAAAATCAGCCCATCTTGGCTGGTGCAAGAGCATAGAGGCAAATATTTGTCAGGCTGATAGTAATTATTGCTCTAACTGTGCCAACTTTGTTAATTTATAGGCCCATATTTTCCACTTGTAAAAAACATAAGGTTAGCTGTGTTCGGTTCAAAAACTGATGAATGAATACTAATATTTTGGGGATGCAACATGACAACCAATTGACACCAACTTCATATTTATGGCATATTTAAGTGGAAGAACCACACAGTAGATTGCACTGGTCTGTTTATATGCTCTAATATGTAGGAAGACCTGCTTACTTACTGTTGTCCAATGATGTGCTGAAAACTGCCACTAGAAAACAAGGAATTGGGTGAAAAGAGAACTATGCCGAGATATGAGAGAAAGTCTCTCAATTTTGTCTATATGTAAGCCAGCAGGTTTGGGCTTAGATACAATTGAAAGCAGTTCCAAAGAAATTTAAACTGCCTTCATAAAATACTGTAAGCTTATTTTGATAATTTTTTTATTCATTGGTAACTGTTTCCACGAAAAAAAAAGAAATCTTGGATAATCTCAGAATCACCTCACTTTAGAGTCGCTTAATATTTTACAAATATGGAATGAAGGGATATTTTTCACTAGTGTATATAGCGCCTAGAAAAAAAAACAAGTAATTTCAACAATTAGAAAACAACTCTCCTATTTGTGAGGTCTCTCGATGGAGATAAACACAGGAGTAATTATATGTTTTGCCACCTTTGTATCCTGTCAAAGAGAACTAAGGCTGTCACCCCAAATGACTCAGCATTGTCCATTACTTTGCTCCATATTTGGATATCATAAAAGGAACTGGAGCTTGCTTTCATCTTTTGCAAAAAAAAATACAGTGTTTTAAACATCATATTGTCACATTGGATATCCATTGTTTCACAGTAGATTAATTCACAAATCAGTAGGGTCTAGTCTAGGGTCAGATGGATTCCCAAGCCTTGATATCTGCTGTTATTAAGTTGGATCAAAACAGACTGTTCAACCATCTATGTCATAGTTGGTGAGCAGAAGAAGCAAGAGCACAACCAGATCTATTTTATAGATCCTAAGCAGTTGCTTACAAAAGAATGATTTAAAAAACAATGGTATAGTTTCCTGCCATTTAAGGAAGACATAGACAATACACAGTATATCTTAAATCAGATTTCCATAGTGAAAATGCCCCTTTAAGGTATATATAACTCAGGAGACAAAAAGGCAGAAAACATTAACAGTATCCTTGGTTCTCCTCATTTTATTGCTACAACACTTAAAATGCCTTTAAAAATGTCTTTACTCAATAACTCCTGTGCTATAAGCTACAGTACGGAGAATCTATTCTGAATGGCCCAAAACAAAAAGCCTCAGAAAATGACCAAGATAGGATATCAGGATCATCATGTCCTGTTGTGATACTGGGAGATGCAGTCTTTTGTTTTGGGATACTCAAAAATGATTTGAACATGTGACCGACAGCATAGGTGGTTATAAACCAAAGAGAAAGTGGAAAGATTAATAATGGATTAATTTACAACCAAGTAAATGGAATGGAGGGTAACTTCTCATTTTTAACAAACTTCTAGGATTCTGACATAGGAAGAAAATAGTCATGACTCAGAAATCCAAAGTGAACATTATAGAAATCTTTCTTATTTTAGCATCTAACCACTGAAAAACTAAAACATTTAATGAAATCCCTCCTAATGCTGGGCCACTGTGCTTATACAGGGAATCTGAAATGTTCCCTTGGGCATTTGCAATGTTTGAGAACCGGATCCTGCCTCTTAGGAAGCTAAGAATGTTTTTTTTTCCCTGGCTCTGCCAAGTGGAGTCTAGATTTAAACTCAGACGAAATATTTTTTGGAAAGTCATCAAGTTCTCTTTTTAAAACCACAGAGATCTTGATCCTTTGCCTTGTTATGAAGTATTTAAACCTCCCCTGACATCTTACAAAAGAACATTATCAATTGGAGGGGGAGGGAAGGAAGGAAGGAAAAAGGAAGCTGCATTGGCGAACCAAGTCGACAGCCAATACTGTAAATGCAACTTTGAAAAAGCTTTCCTTTGGAGGAATTCTAATCACAGCTGCAGAATTGTGAATGAGATTTCTCTGACTCAACTGGAGGAGGGACTATGGGGTGCAAGGGCGAATTTTGAAGCCTCATTTCCTTCCTGCTGTACCAACTAAAGAACCAGCCTTCTCTTTCCTAGATTTGTATACAGAACTGGACATTCTCAGGGTTGAAAGCTTCCATAACTCACAAAGGAGGGAAATGGTCAATCTTCAGCCACAATAACTTCATTCTTTAGCACTTCTTGTTTCAACAACTCTGTATGGAACAGGTTCCAAAAAAGGCAATTATCAGCTGCAACATGCACAATATTGTGTGTGAGGTGACACACATGTGCCCCCCCCCTCTTCACCAGCTAGATGGCAATAGAAAAACAAACACTGGATATTCCTCCTTCTCTTCAATTATTCCACCCTCCCCCGCAAACAGAGAAAAGCCATATAAGAGATCTTAGTATAACACAAATATGGAAATCTCTGCTGTCACAATGCCAGCACTTTGCCTCTTTCTCTTTACAGAAACATCTTGAAGTGTTGCTATTATTAATTATAAGATCGGGGGGGGGGGGAACCTTGTTTGGTTTAAATCTTTTTGAGTTTCTAGTCATAACATGTATATAATTTGAGAGGCAACTCTGAACCCAAATATAAGGTCGCTCCTGAATCCTAGAGCGGATTCTCATGAAAAGTCCCCCCCCCTTTTTTTTAATGCTCAGAAATCCCTGAAAATTCAGTGGCAAAGCAGAAATAAACTGAGTGCAATTTCCTCCTGATTTTCGGATACAAATAGCATTGAGAAGGCTGAACCCAACCATCTGCATCACCAAACCATTTCCTACCCACAGTAATTTGGCTGCCAGATGAAAAAGGAATCTGTTTCAGCCACCAAAAAGTTGTCCACGGCAGTCCTATTGGATGGCTTACTTTCCAATCCATGCTCATGAACTCTAAGCTGAAAATCAGACATAGTTAGGTCAAGGAAGGATATGTTCACTACTGGCTCTACACAAAGATTAAATTCGTAAGTGACTGGCTTTAGAAGCAGACAATCTTGGGTCAGCTAATTACATCTTCTGAGGATGTCTGTAGACTCAGAAATAGAAAGGGGGAACCTGCAGATTAAATTTAAGTTCAGAGACAATAAACAGTGAACACTGCTTCCTTTTATAGAGTACAGAGTACCTAAGCTATTAAGAATAAAGAATTAAGAACCTCAGTTGTAGAGGACTGTTCTTCAGTTCTAGCTTGGTTATACTTCCAGGTTTCATTTCAGCATAACCCAGATCCTTTCTGCCATCTTTCCAACTGTCCAAAGCGAACTGATAGAAAGCACACTTAAATTACAAAATGGCTTTCATCAAAGAACAGGTGGAAATTCCAATCCTGCAAAAGGAAAGAATTTTTCTCTCCAATGCCAAATCTGGGTGGCACACAAGCTGTCAAGTGGACAGCTTGGTTAATAACTGCACGGTTAAGAGCAATGCAGTGGAAATGCACGATAAACTAACTGGATGCTTCTCTATTCTTCCAACTTTCTAATGTGAGGTAGGAAACCTTTTGGAGGCAATATTAACATTATTGAGAGTGCTTGAGAGCTATAATGAAAGGTAGACTTTAAAAAAAAAAAACCCCACCCTCTATTTTACCCATTTGGATGCTTTTATATGCATGGTATTTTATGTTTCCTGCATCAAATTGATGGGAAATGACTACTGATTTTTGAGTATGGTAGGAGAATTGTCCATAGGCTGAAAAATGAGAGGACATAAGTACCCCTGAAGCCTTAGATTACATGTCATTGTACTCTCAAATAATAATGCTTGCCCACACAATAATTTATTTAGGGTGCAGACACAGACCATACAGTACTTGTCCAATCATCCAGCCTGAATATTTCTGGCCCAGCTTACAATGTAACTGACAGAAGAAGAAGGAGAAAAAAAGGCCAGCATGGATCCAGATTTTATGATATTAATATCTGGAAAAGTGTTCATTATGTTCCAGATCTGATTATAAAAGACAGTAAAAGCAAATTCTTTGGCAATTATTTTTTGTAAAAAAATATTTCCAGAACAAACATTTTATCTCAGTGAAATAATCTAAAAGGAACATTAAAAAAAACCTAAATATAAAAGCAGACGTGAAAAACCTGAATATTTTATTCATACCATTTAAACTAAGCTTGAGTAATGGAATAAATATCCATCATGTGCCAGACAGTAGGGTTGATAAGTATGCAGCTCTTTGTGTACAAAATCCACCCTCATTTCCAGGCACCTCCAGTGTTTGCCAGATGGAAGAGGCCCACATCCTCAGGATCTCCTCTTTCATTCAGGCTTAGCTCACATCACAGAGGGGTAGTTTACCATAGATAAATAGCCACCAAACTTTACATTCTTATGCCCCAATGATGTTACCAAGCCTGGTAATGAAATGTCTACACTGCAGGAAGAAAAGCAGATTTAACGAACACAAAGAAACCAAACACAGCTTCCAAGTCATCTCAAAAATGCACCCTCGAAGTATAATTTTTAGACATCAATCTTTCACTTTCTCCCTTTTAGAAATGCTCCTGATCCTGCTACGGCACCACAGAAAGTGAATAGCACCTGTTCGAAGTACAAATTAACCATTTAATCCAATGCAATTTATCCAGACACAAAGTAGCTCTTACATGGTTAATATAGGAGGCTGAAAGAACTGGAAATATTTAGCTCTGAAAATAGAAGATTGAATCTCAATTGCCCCATTGAAAGGATGGGCCAGCAATGATCTTTGAAGAACAGAAATGGACATTGCTCTGGACTTATCCTTCCTGTTACAAATGCAATCCTTGGGTTTTCCCCCATCACAACCATCACCTTGCCTCAAGCACTCCTGTCTGTTTTGGCCAATGCATTTTATTTCATTTTGGACTAAACCCAGCAGTTCATTGCCTATTTTACAGAAGCAGGAATGCATCCTCAAATGTGTCAGGGGCATTTATTACCATGCACCTTCCAGAGCTACTTTTACCAGGACTGCCATAAGAACATAATAGTTACAACACTTATCTTATAAACAGCAGGTTGCTTGTTCAAAACCTGGCATGAATGTTTTAATTACTACTATTTTTCTTTCTCTGAGGTAGTTACTTTCACCTGTGATTGTTTTTCTTAATAAATTCAATAACACATTGCTTCATTATTTTCTCAAACAATTTATTGAGGAAAATGAACTGTAAGAAATTAAGAAACTTTTGACATATATGAAAGATATACTAGAACAATGGAAAGTTTATGTTTCCTATACTAGAACTTCATTCTTTGTGTATATGCTGTAGAATAGTCACTGAATTGGAGTAAGCCAAGGTATTTGGAGGAAGTGAAAAGCCTTAGTAAATTATCAGCCTCCTAATTTAAACAGCAACAAAGTAATCTTATCTCTATTATTACCAGGCCTCAGAACATATTATTTAATGATACTGATCTAAAAAATTATTCAGTTGTTCCTTTAACTTTATAATACTGAGTTGAAGGTTACCGGAGAAATTCTTTGTTTGTTTGTTTTAAAATAACTGTTCCAAAGATTACACCAGAGTAAGTAATTTATGTGGCTGCACTTTTTTTCTCTTGAGGAAATAATAGATGCTGTTAAATGTATGAAAACAGGAAAAGGTCTTAGACCTGAGTAATATAAGACATATATATTGAATTATTTTTTTTTGCTTTTATATGCTTTGGAGGTTTATCTTTGTGGCTTTTTGAACAAAGTTTTTTTTTCCAGCTTCTTTTAAAAAGATTTATATAATAATAAACTTGGGAGCAGAGAAAACACATCGGCGAACAAACAGCAACTCTGTCTTGCTTGAATTTAAATTCAGCAATTTTATCCCATCCAGATCCCAAAAGTATTCAGACATCAAAACAACATTTCAATTGCATCATTGCCTTGACTTAGATACAACTGGGAATCATAACCATATTGATGGTTATTCAATAATATATTCTGAACCAAAAAATGATCTCCCCTAGTGACGTTAATTAAATATTAAAAATAACTCCATCATATATACATGCCAATTTCTCCTGCCCCATAACTGTTGACTGCAATGACCCATGGTGTAGAACTACTGTAAGTCATTGTACCCATCCTGGTAGGCAATAATGTACTGAAGGTCACTAAAAAGTCAATACAGTCTCCATCTCATGCCCAGGCCTAAATTCTGATTCAAAGAAATCTGGATAATTCGTTTCCTCTTGGCTCCCCGCCCCCCAATTCTGTCAACAAAATTCTTCAAACGGGTTATTGGGTTAATAACCCAGTTATTAGGATAATAACGGGTTCAAACGGGTTACTAGGATTATTTGATAAGTATGGGCAGATCTAGGAAGGATGTCAGCATGGAAGTCTCCCTATCTGATGGACAGTACTACCTTATATTTAAAATGCTGGGTTGATGATATGGATTCACTTTCTATTTATAAATTGGTCCTTTATTGATCAAATGGAAGGACTAATCAATATTACTCCATGTGATTAAGGTCCAATACTGTGTTTAAAACTGAGCTGTTTTTTATATATGTATTATACTATTTTCGCACTTTCTTTTACTTTTCTATTACTACATTAAAGAAAAAATAATTCTAGCCTTATGCCAGTTTTTTTCTAATACCAACAGTTTATATCCTGCTTCATCCTGGTAAATTTAAAAAAGAAAATATATGCAATTAGAGAAAGCATCTCCCATATTTATTTCAATCTTTGAGGTTCAGGGCTCCTAATCTGAAGATTTAGTATCAACCTCTGAATAATGGTACTAAATGATGCTATTGAGCATAGAATGAACGATTAAAATTATCATAGAATGAAGGATTAAAATTGTGAACCCTGACATGTTATGTGCCACTTACATCCATTCCTGGATGAATGGGCCCTTCTCATAGTCATTCATGCTCTGGTCATCTCCTGTTTGGATTATTGCAATTATTGCTCTACACAGGACTGCCCTTGAAGAACATTTGGAAGCTTCAATTGGCTCACAAATGCAGCAAGCTGCACAATTTTGCACAAGCCTAAATTTGTGCATGTGTTATCTCTTCTGCAGGAGCTGCATTGATTGCCGATTTGCTTCCACATATAATTCAAGATGCTAGTTAACACCCTTAAAGCCCTACAAGGCTTGGGGCCAGGTTATCTGAAGGACTGCCTCTTCCCAGTTACATCTACCTGGCCCACAAGAAAGGGAAGACAGGGCATATTGCAAGTTCCACCTATTAATGAAGTACAACTGTTAGGACCAAGAAAAAGAGCCTTCTCTGTATTGATTCCCTTCTTGCAGACCATCATTCCCCAAGGGGGTAAAATTGCTCCTCTCCCTTGCTACTTTTCTGAAGAGCCCTGAAGACAAGATTCTGTCAGTGGGCTTGCGGGCCCTGAACTGATACAAAGCAGATCAAGTTGCTTGCTCCATTTTGTCTGTTACAGCTGCAGGGGAGAGGGGGTTGGGTTTTTTGTTTGTTTTAGATTTTAAATTGTGGCTGGTATCAGAGGTGGGTTGCAAATCCCGGTACTACTGGTTCACTCGTGCTTGCGCGTGATACTTCTACACATGCGCAGAAGCTTCTGCATATGCACAGAAGTGTCCGGGCAGGTGCGCGGACCCTCCCGCCGCTGCCACTACCAGTTCACCTAATTGGGGCCAAACCGGGAGCAACTCACCTCTGGCTGGTATGCTGTCTGGACTCACACATATTGGGTGGCCATAAATAAAATGCCTTGTCTAAATCTGATAACATTATAGCTACCCTGTTTCCCCGAAAATAAGACCTCTATGAATAATAAGCCCAATAGGGCTTTTCAGCACATGTGCTAAAATAAACCCTCCCCCGAAAATAAGCCCTCCCCAAAAATATTGCAACACAGCAGCAGCCATAAGGTGATCATGCTTGCTGCCTCCTGCACCTCAAAGATAATAAGACCTCCCCAAAAATAAGGCTAAGTGCTTATTTCAGGGGTCAAAAGAAAATAAGACCCTGTCTTGTTTTTGGGGAAACACGGTATTATAATTTAAAGGATGATATTTCCAGTCGCCCATTAAATTTTATAGGTCCCTCTGATTAAGGTTATGATGCTCTAGGGAAATTACATCGATAAGCCAACCATCTATTTTTGTTCCTTAGATTTTAAGGGATTGGTGCTAACTAGGAATTCCTGAACAGCTAAATGAGGGATCATCTCTACTTCAAATAATATCCAGCTATTAAATAAAAAAACAGACATCTTCCTCATTATATCTATATCCATATTAAATCAAGACATAGGAACAGTAAAGTACCTTTCTGGCATCCTTTTGCCAAATATATTTTCTACACAGCAAAAGGTCTCACACATTGCAACATCCTATTAGTCAAGTGACTTTCTGTTGCTAAGGTAAGTTCCTGTGTTACACTGTGATGTCAGCTTATAGGATCCACTTGTTTTTTAATCAGAATTTCAAAATTCCAAAACTTGCAGCTTGCACCTATAAACCTAAAAATTTGTATTGAGTATCAGGACCAGCTGGAGTTTGTCTTTCCAATAAAGATCATTGCTTTAAGAGAATCGTGTTGATATTGCTACTACTGGTATTATACAGCTAATAAAAAGGAAGCATTACTGAACTACAGCAGAATATCCAGAAAGCAACAGATATTTAGTTCTGTCGTCTACATTTAATAAGTATTTTTGCCTTTTGAAAATATCAGAATGTGCAAGTAGAATATGAAGCACAATGCTTTTCCATTAGCTCCACTTCTTAATGCATCAGGTTTTTTTGCCCAAGGTAATCCATTGAAGCTACATGCCAGCAACTCACTTTCATTCGGCTTTAACCAAGACACTCTCTGCATAGTCAACACCATGCTGTAGTATCCAGCCATCCTTAAAATATTAATTAGAATATAATTTTAATTACCACAATAGTATGATGTCACTAACCACCAATCAGTAATCTTTACAATTCATGTATACTGTGATAGACAACATGAACGACCCTCAATGCTATAAAACCTGCCTTCTTTTTGTTGTTTGAGCAGTTATGATTTCTCCGGTTTATGTACTATGATTGCAAGAGAGGAAATTATTCCTGTGCCCCACCTCCACTCTTCCCCCCCCTCCAACCCAAGAAGTCTCTGGGAGCCTTTGGAACAGCAGCTCCAATCCTTGCAGAAAGCTGCAGCAGGACTCTCCTCCCATTTCTCTTAGGGAGGGTAGGGATATCTCAATATCTCTATTTACATGTTGTGTCCCAAAATCAGCACTGGCCTGACTTCAGTTCTAGCTTGGGGACATAGAGAAGAAAATGCTCTCTTGGGGATATAGAGAAGAAAATACTCCCTCTGTTTTTCACAGCAGCCTTGTGTCTCAAAAGGAAGACATCAGGCAATCTTCCACTGTAGAAACAAACTGCAAACTTCTTACAAACTTCATGCCTCTATCTATCTATCTATCTATCTATCTATCTATCTATCTATCTATCTATCTATCTATCTATCTATTATCTATCTATCTATCTATCTATCTATCTATCTATCTATCTATCTATCTATCTATCTATCTATCATCTATCTAGCTAATCTATCTATAGATAAATACTCTTCCCCCTCTAGTCAAAGTCCATGGGCAAAAAGAGTGAGAGAGGATGGTAGTGGTTTGTGCCAGGAATGATTATGGATAAGTTATTCAACCAAGAGGATCCTTCTTTTATAAAGAGGGGGGGGGAACAGACTGGCGTTTGGCGAGAGAAAAATGTTACAGGGAAGGAGCGGAATGAAAAACGGTGAGTGATCCCAACCCTGGCTCAAGCACCTCCCTCAAACTCTCTCCGGGAAATGGAAGGGAAGCCACAAGCTCGTAAGTCCCTTCTCCAGTGCCAACGAACTGAAAGCAGAGCGCTCCAGAGGGTTTCCTGGATTTGGTCAAGGGCTCGAAGGAACCGCCGCGGAGGGTTGAGAAAACCCGCTCAGCGACCATACCAGGCTTTGTATGAAAAGGAGGCTCAGCTAGGAATCCCGCAGTCCGCTTAGCTGATCTGCCTCTTTTTCAGAGCTTCTGCCTGTGCCCCACTTGGGAGAGCATCCCAAGATCACCCACCTGCACAGGCAGGGCCAGTTCAAACGCCATAGATCCTGAGCTCCCTGGCCACCGGTCCTCCGGGACCGCTACAGGATGCCCCTCTCTCCCGGGCCATGCCCTTAGCCTTACCATCTTGCCCACCTCCATGGTGGGAGGGCTGCTGTCGCCCGGGCCCCGCCGCCCCGCGCCTCCCCGGCCGGCGGGGCGGGTCTCTCTCTCAACCTTCCTACCGCAGCGGCGAGATAGGCATGTTCGGTCCCTCCGCCAAGCGCTTCCCTCCGGACCGGGGCTTTCAGAGAGGCAGCGCGAAGGTGGCGGATGTGCGGGCGACCAGGAGGCGACCCTCCACGGCGGCTGGACTGCGACTGCCTCGCCAGGCGCAGCGCGGAGCGAGCGAGGACGCGTCTGCCTGTGTGCTCGGAATGACAAAAGGCGCTGCGCTCCCGCCCAGCCGGAGTCTCCCTCCTCCCTCCTCGCTTCGAAGGACAGGGAGGGCTCCTCCGAGCAGATGCTCAGGCGGCACAAAGGCACCGCGAAGAAGAAGCCACCGCCGGGCGAGGCCCGTCACAAACCCGGCGGAAGGAGGGAGGAGGAGTTTTCCTCTCTTCTCCTTCTCCTTTTTTCTTTTTGGCTGCGCCCGCGGGGAGAGGCAGGATTTTCCTGCCTGGAGGGATCGCCAGAGCGGCTCCCCGTTTAACAACGCCGCCGCCTCAGCCACGTTCAACCACTTTGCACGCAAACGGATGGCCACTGGCTGGCGGGAAAGGAGAAGGGGACGCGTGGGTGGGTGGGTGGTTTTCGCCGCTGGCGGCCACTGAGCATAAGACCCCCTTAGAGACCCGGCGCGCGTGATTCTTCTGGGTTTCGGAGCGTGCCCAAAGGCTAAATCCCGCTTTGCCTCCCCCGTCCCGTTCAATGCCCCGTTCACAGCAAACACGCTTCTTTCACAACCGCGTAAATTAGCCGAGCGGCCTCGGTCGCTGTCAGGAAAGGCGCTGAAACGTTTGACTTGTCAAGTACTAATTCCCGCCTCTTTCCAACACGCCCCCTCGCGCCCATCAAATTCCAGGGCCTCTGAAGCTGAAGGGAGGGAGCCTCGGGCGAAGCTGCACCAGGCCTTGTGTCTGGATGCTCTAATGATTGTTTTGGAACAGCGTCCTAACTCCCAATATAGAGCTGTCCTCCCTTCACCAGCGAAAGCCTTCACTTTTATGATGAAAACCGAATGTGGATCGTGTAATTTGAATAAAACAAACTGCAACAGATAAACCATAAGTGCCAACACCGATTTCATCCCACACAGCTGCAATTTTTTTTAAAATAAAGGCTCATTGGATTTTACTTGTAAATCACATTGGAAACTGAGTTTGACTAAACACAGAAATGTATGAAAGATTCTTCAAAGTTACTGGATGAAAATTGAAATAAAGATAGGCTGCCAGAATTTTGAAGCAGCATAGAGCAGAATTGGCAGGGGTGGGGGAGCAGTTGTGATTAAGAAGCAGGACTCTTGTCTTCACGGTAAGAAAACTCTCAGGGGCTAATTCCTCTTATCCCACTGAATTTTTCATAATGATTTAGATCTACAGTCCTGCTAATTACTAAATGCAAGGGTTTTTTTGCACTGCAGTGACAGATTCAATGCCCTAAAGTTGTTCGTCTGCCCCCCCCCCTCTGTACAGATTTCCCACTTGATTGCAAAAACAGTCTTGCAAAAATTGCACATGGCTGCTTATTTCTACTTCCTCATCAAATGCAAAGTCATTCTCTCCACCACCACCCCTAAATATCTAGAAATGACAGGAAAGATTCAGGCTCTCACCCTGGCCAAAAAGAATATGATTTTTGTTATGTGTCAAGCAAATTCAGTACAATGCCATGTGTTTTAATATTGTTTACTAAAAAGTTTTGGGTGCTATTTTTAATACCTGAGCACTGCTACTGGAAGATTTGAGATTAATATTTTACCTCTAACAAAAACAAATCGGATCTAAGAACTAGTCCACTTCCTTCCCCCAAAAATTGGTAAGCCTGTTTCCTCCGTTTATTCTCACGATCTAGTAAATAAGACTTTGCCAATCAGGCAAATTACACAATCTATTTTTAATCTTTCTTTAAAAACATATTTCCATTATTACCATCCTGCAGCAGTAAATAAAATAGAATTTCCACCTTGCAAATCAGAAATTACTTGAATTTAATGTGAATGTACAAAAGGATGTTTAAATCTTGAGTGACTTGTAATATGTACAATATGTTAATTCATACACACACACACACACAAATGTAAGATTTTCTGTTTTTTTATATATTCTACAGAGAACATACCTGTTTGGTACAGATGCTTTTACAGTACATGGTTTTACATTCTGACTGCAAGCATCTTATTTTTTAATTAATCTTTAAAGCCTAAATTAACACAATCCACAACATCAATACCTGAAAATTCTTTCAAGCAGAAATAGTCAGCAAGTCACTAGAACAAGTTAATAAAAAGCTAAAGGGGGTGGAGGATGCCTTACAAAAAAGAAAAGCCTTTGAAAATAGACTGTTATGTATGTATATTGTATGAATCTCTAAGTCAAAACCAAAAATATGTGTATCACAGGGAAGATAGAAGTATATATTTTTGTCCTTGTTAGTCAGAAGAGAGAGTTGAAACACACTATGATTCCATAAGCTTAAAACAGTGAAAAAGCTTCAACAGCTTTGAAGCCAGCTAGAAAAAGAGTAATACAGAGTATATATATTCATAAAAGATTGCCAACCTCAACTTGATTATTTAACTAAAGTATTAGGGTATTCAACAACGTCCCCCACCTCAAATTTTCTTTATTGAAAAAGCATAGCTGGATGCTACAATGTGCAGCAAACAGGAACAAATTGTCCAAATAACACTGAACAAGAGCAGAAAGCTTCCACAGTGCCCACGCCAAGCTGAGTTGAATGGGGGTTTGGGTGGATATGCAATTTCCTTCACAATTAAATCTCAATTGGCCAACAGCCAACTCCTCCAGAAATAGAAACGAAAAATCTCATCTCAGTACAGGCTGATCCAAAACATTATATAGGAGGCTTATTTTATGAGGAAACATCCCAATGTTTAATTAATTAATTATACATCAAATTTATATAGCCTATCTCCCTAAAAAGTTACTTTAGGCAGCATACAGTAAGATTATAAAACAGATAACACGTAAAAAACTACTTATTAAAAATAATAAAAATCACAAAGGCTAAGATTGGACAGTAGATGTTAAAACCATTGGTGCAACACAAACTATCTAATTTTTTACAAACTACCAAAAGGGCTGGACAAATAAGTAAAGCCTAGTTACCTTAGCTCTCTAATACAAAAAATAAATAAATCTTGAATTACTGTATTTTCTGGTGGAACTTTGTGTTCATGGTTAAACAAATATGTTAGAGGCATATTTCACATCTCTAGGCATCATCACCACATCTGGGAGCAAGACAGCCCCAGAGTTTTAGGAAGCTTGTGAATAGGCTGTGTAATAGATTCTAAGCCACTGGCACAATTATTTGAATGAAAATTGATTGGCAGATAAGCAGGACTGATAGTTGCCTATAAATGATATATAACCTGCTTCAAACTGTTCGCAGCTTATAGCAAAATACAATTTTTTATTTATAAACCCAGTTTTTAGGAAGTTGGAAATTACTTCCTGTCATGAGTTCAGAAATGAAAGCAAGATGCAAGTTATTCTACCATAATTATAACACTGAGCCCTTTTCTCAATATGATTTGTGGAAAAATGGGAAAAAGCAGTACATTTTATCAAATCTATAAAACTTGTGTTTCCATTCTTCTTGAACTATGGAGAGAAGAAATTGGAAATTGATTTATCTGATAAAATATACAACTATATAATTCAGAATTCAGTCAATTCTGACTGACTCAATTCTTCTGCTTTCCCTCTCCATTTTTACTTTTTGCTGGCAAGGAACGACCTTCTGAAAAACTGACAATGATGAAGAATGATTCTTAAGTGCCACATTACTTTTGAAATTATAAGCAATTAATGCATTGATCTCTTCTCTGAAATATTCACTATATCATATATATTTAGTCTTTTGAAATTATATAAGCCATTAGTGTGTTGGTCTCTTTTCTGAAATATTCACTATATCATACAGATTTAGTCTTGTCAGCAACTGACCCAATAAGAACTGCAAACAGTCCCAAATCATTCCATTTATTTATCGCGTAGAGTTTCCTGAAACAATTACAGGAAAACCTCTTCTCAAACAATAATACTTGCTTCTCACTATCTCTTAAGGGGAAATAAAAAAGGAACAACTTTCAAATCTTCAAAACTTCCAATTCCAATATGTTACCCAGTGGTGTAATCTATTTTTTTTTTCCTACCGATTCTGTGTGTGTGGCTTGGTGGGCATGGTTTGGTGGGGTCATGTGACTAGGTGGACGTGGTTGTGTAGTCACGTAACTAGGGGATCAAAAGACAGAAACTCACTTTAACAATGTCCTGCTGGAGCAGGGTTGGACTAGATGATCTCCATGTCTCTTCCAGCCCTGGATTATCCTCTGAAGCTGCATCTAGTGCCAGGTTTGTAGGCCTTCCTTTCCATCCTTTTTCCCTCCCTCCCTCTCCCTCTCTCTATCAGAACCACCCACACCTGTTTTTGGCCTGGGAGCAAAAACGGACCCCACCACACACATGTTTCCAGAGAACCTGTAGTAAAAAAACGCTTAAAAAGTAAAAAAAAAAAAAGTTCCAAAGATCAGCTCTGCAACGTGCGATCGTCGGAACTTTTTTTTTAACTTTTAAAAGTATTTTTTACTACTGGTTCTGCGGACCAGTAGCATTTTTTACTACCGGTTCAGGTGAACCGGTCCAAACTGGTATCATTTCACCACTGATGATACCTTTGTCAGTTATGAGATATGGAAATAACAGTGAAGACTTTTTGTTCACCTCAAGGAGGTAAGATTCCTAAGTAGCCAGGTTCTTTCCAATCTAAGGAATGATAAAGGATATGGAATGTTGAAGCAAAGGAAGAGAGAATTGTTCGTTCTTTGCTGCCTTTCTCTTAAATGCTAAGAAAAAAAGCTGGACAATCTATTTTGCCCATTGTTACACGAATCCTCTTTCTCTGATTACCTCACAAATTTGCCTATACTTAACCTTGATGGAACTGGCTGTGTAAAATTAGACACAGATAATTTCAGATCAAATGTAAGGGACATTTGGTCTACCCTTCTGCAATTTCATCCATGGCTGAATTTACAAAGAAAAAAGGTACCACTTTTTTCTCTGTCCTCCTTGCGGTTCTAAACAATTGTTGTTAATCTGTACAGAGAACTACCTACCTATAGCCAAAAGTCTTTGCAGTATTGCTCTTAAAATATACATTTCTCAGCATACCATACACCAAAGGGAGCAACTAAGATAGCACATTCTTATCAAGGTTTTACAGCAACTGATTTAGGAGACTAGGATCAGTTTGGATTAATGGAACCTTATTTTAAGAGAAAACAGAAAAGTATTCAAACTCTGAGCAGAATATATCATACTCAGGCACAAAATAGTTTATTCACATTGCTTGTGACTTATACAGGTCATATTGGCATAAGCCAGTGGTTACCAAACTTGGCAACTTTAAGACTTGTGGACTTCAACTCCTAGAGTTCTCCAGCCAGAAGAGCTAGCTGGAGAATTCTGGGAGTTGAAGTCCACAAGTCTTAAAGTTGCCAAGTTTGGGAACCACTGGCATAAGCCAAGCTAATGGATTTGGCTACTGGGACTTAGACACTCTGTCAATGTGGGAACAGATGGGAAATTTCAAATGAAAAGCAGGCATGGCATTTATTTTTAGTTGAGACTTTCCTGCAGTCAAAATTGAGAAGGAAGAACCATCTTATATGAACGAAGAACTAAGAATATGCCAAGAAATTGGAGTCAAAGGTCTAATGAAACATACAGAACCATGATTATTTATTTCTTTATAGCTAAGAATAAAATTCTTGGAAAAACATCCTTCCTTGTAAGACCCAAAGACCAATGTCTGCATCCAAAGCATATTTAGAACGAAAAAGCAGTACAAAATCCAGAAAAAAATGCTTCAAATTCACAATTCTGACGGCTCATGTTATACAATAAAAATAGGGAAAACTACTAAACAATTCCTAAAAATGCCATATTTTGCTTTAAAATCTTCTCCACTGTCTATATTACAATTAATATATATTATATATGAGATAACAGAATGAAAAATAAAACAAACTATAATGTTTTCATTTTAAATGGGCAGTCTGATCCAGGAATAATTTTTCCTTGCAAATGCATCATGCATTTGGGTGACTTTCCTTAAAATCAGGTTTACAAAATACTCCCAATATATTTCAGGAAGAACTAGAAAGGCAAATGTGAGAGATTACAGCTAGTCCTCAACTCATTATCAATCTATGTGCATGCACACAAACACACAGAAGTAACAAAATGTTAAAAGCAGACCATCCTTTTCATTAAGTATCACTTTGCATTCCTCTCAACAAAATGCAAGTAGTGAGGCTGCTGATAACAGGAAAAAAATGTCTTCTAATAGCCAGGAATGAAAATTTACTGAAAGCCCACTAGGTATTTGAGAAAGCAAGTGATATGAAATACGGCTCATAAAGAAAACCTTGTTCTATCAGTGCCTGCAGTCCACTTGACAGCATACAAATAGTGAATTACAATTTTACTCCCCCTCCTTTTAGTCTTGGTTTTAGAAACTTTCCCTTTCACTAAGAGCCTCCTCTTTTCAAAGTCCCATACTAACTATAAAAAGTTCCCCTGAATTTAAAATGATTTCCTTCCACAAAGAAAGCTTAGTTCATCCAAATTTGCTTCTATTACTACATTCTGAATGAACCTCAGATTGCCTTCCTGTTTTATTTATTTCCCAACATTTATTTATGGAAAAAATATCTTCCTTCTTTGACAACAAGTTTAAACAAGAAGGGTACTATTACCTTGTTTACCAGCAAGGAAAACAAGAAATGGTCATCTTATAGGACAACTTAATACACTCTTGAGAAAATGATCCACATGAGGACTTTCCAAGTAGAATGCCAAATTCTAAAGAAGCAGCCACTTAAATACATATTTAAAAGCAAGCTACACTATGCATCAAGAACATATAATCAGAGAATGTTGCCAAAAGCTAGAACAACTGGTAGCAAAAGCATACCTGAAAATTTATTTTTGTCTGCAACTGAAAACGAATCATTATTCACAACTCTAAAATTAATATTAATAGATTGGATGATAGTTTTCTGTTTGCTTTTCTATTTTTTAAAAACATTTGTGATAGTTTTTCAGCTTGCAGAACAGGACAAAAGTTGTCCAACACTTAAAAGCTCCAACACTTAAGGTTTTTAAGAAGAAGCTGGAAAGCCACGTGTCTGAAACGGTATATAGGGTTTCCTGCTTCAGCAGGAGATTGGACTGGAAGACCTCCAAGGTCCTTTCCAACTCTGTTATTCTGTTAAAATGCATATATAGTATATATTGTATTGATTATGTGCTCTTCCACTTCCTTGTGTCAATAATACAGCCACTTTGATTTCTGTGTACCCAACCTGGTAATGTCCATGCATATAGGCATTTTAGTTGTTGGAAGATTGTGTTAGGGTTGAAGGAATTTTTGGATTGGCAAAAATCCTACTTCTTTTCAGGCTCCCAAACTCTGCAATCCAAGTATATTTTTCTTCTTAATAATCATAGTTTTAAAAGGTTATCTGAAAAGTATAATTGATAATATTTGATCGCTGATGGTATTGTACTCAAGTAGACTTCTTGCTATATTATTCTTGATTCTAAAATCAATACTATTACTCCATTATTTTTGTACCTTGAGTCTGATGTTCTGATTGAAAGTCCTTTTCTTTTCTTTAATGCCTAAAATGTCAATGTTTAGTCAGTTTATTTAGTCTTTCACTGTTTGAGCTTTTCCATGTTTCCACTATGTTTCCTTTAGATTTTCTTTTTCTGAATAGCAACATCAGCAACTAACCATGTCTAATCTACTCACGCTGTAGTCTACCCATGATATAACGTCATTAGTACTCCAGAAGATCTTCAGTGTCACGGCCACTTCACTCTATGATGAGGAAACTGACAGCTGAGCAGCTTCCGGCAGGAGTCTGTGCATCCCCCCCCCCAGCCAGGAGACACAGCTGCCGCTAGCATCAAAAGATGAGGAGTCTGAGTTGCCACCTCCTCACAGTGCAAGGGCTCTCTGTGAGGACATGAGAGCAGAGCAAGAAAGACCCCCACCCTTCCAAATGAGCAACACCAGGGTTGCTTCCAGATAAGAAGAGAAGCGAGCTCAAACTTGCTTGACATTGGCAACAACCCTCAGTTAACCTAGACTCCATGTGTCTTATGTCTTAACTTGAAATCTTATGACTGTGATTCTGGATATAAATCGGCTGATGACCCTGTTACAATATTTGGACTTTGCCTGACCACTCTGCTGTTTTGGATTTGGACTCTCTCTCTCAAGGCAAGCTTGCTGGACTTTTGGAGACTTCATTTCTTGTGCATGTGTATGCATGCATGCATGCATGTTTGTTTGTACGTATGTATCTTTCCTTTGCCACTTGTTTACTTGCTTGAAAACTCCCTAGTAAACTATGCAAAATCCTCTGCATGTTTGTGAATACATGGCCTGAGATAGAACACTCAACTCTTACTCATGAGGACATTACGGACTTGACAGATCCATCATGCAGCACGATCTCATCAATTATTTTATCCTGTCTACATATTAAGGCACATAATGTGCTACAAAATGAATATCAAAATTCTTATTTTTCAATACATTATGCATGTTTTTCAAATGTTAATGTAAATATCCTGCTGGTCTTATAAGAACAAATGCCTGGTAAACTCTTACATAAGAACATAAGAAAACTTAAGTTGTACAAGGTTTACTCCAGTATTTTCTCACACTGGTCACTAACTCTGGGGTGCTTGTAAATGAAAAAGAGATGTATCACTCTTCTGCAACTGTTCACTTGCACCTGAGTTTTAGAAGCACGCTGTGCCCAACCTGGAGGTACTTTAGTTTTCAAGACTATATCTCTTAATAGACCTTTTCCCATTAATTAACCCTATTAAAGCTAGGAGTAAATTATTGCTTTGATAGACTATCAATTTTACACCTTAAACAGCTACCTGCAATCTTTCATAGGTGGGTTCCTATTGGTTCAGCCGAGTAGGTAGTAACTTGGCCGGCCACGCCCCAGAATGGGTTCTTGTTTTTTGCTTCTGCACATGCACAGCATTTTTTACCTACTGCACACATGCATGTAGCGCATTTCCTGAGTGAACCGGCAGTAGAAACTAGAACCCACCAAAATGTGCGCCTTTGCCCCCTGCTCTTCTGGTTTCTGGCATGCACATGAGTGCTGGCCAACTGGTTTTCGCAGGTGCCAGAGCGCCAGAAAATGGCCTAAAACAGCTCAAAAATGGCTCAAAACAGGCTGATTTCTGGCCCTTTTCCAGGCCATTTTTGAACCGTTTTTGGGCCATTTTTTGAACGTTGTCAGGCCGTTTTTTTGGTTGTTTTCAGGACGCTTTTCAGGCCAAAAACAGCCTGAAAACGGCCCAAACCAAAGCCAAAAAACAGGGAGGCACATGTTGGCTAGCTGGTCTTCAGGTTTTCAGCGCTCCGGCGTGTGCGAAGAGCAGCTGGCTGGCATGCATGCATGTGCTGGAAACCCAAAAACCAGCTGGCTGACACACACATACGCACCGGCCAGCTGATTTTAGGGTTTCCGGCACTCTGGTGCATGCTCATGCACATGCCTTCCGGTTTGGGCACTCAGTGCCGAAAAGGTTCGCTATGATTGGTATAGCCCATTGAGATTCCATAATTGGATTTCCCAATCTAAGTCCATAATTTCAACCATTGCCAATAAACTGATTCTCTTCCTAAGGCAATGCTTCAATAAAGGGGCCCTACTAATCTGTGTGCAGTTTGCATAATCAGGATGGTTTTTTGCCTATTCCAGTGGCTTGTTTCTCTTTCCTTTTCTTTCCCTAGAATGTCATTTCACTATTACAATTTTAAAAAGTTATCCTGTCTAAACAGCACTTATTTGTATATGTACTGTTTATATCATAATACCATGTATTATCTTTAAAGGACCCTTATTATATAAAAACATTAATGAATACCATTAGTTTTTTTAATGTTACACTTATTTAGCATTAGCTAAATTCTTGCATTTTTTAAAGAACATACGTCAGTCATGTGTTCTAAAAATGGAGTTTATGGGGGGGGAGGGGGAAGGCATTTCAAAATAATTAGAAAGCAGTAATCTCATGAAGACTGTTTCTCTACACAGCAAGTAGAACATACATGAGCAACCAAAATTTGTTTTTAAAGAGTAATGAAAGGGTATATTCTCTTTACCATATCACTATCTGAATTCTTCTCTTTCTTATTTTTTCATAAAGTCATACTCCTGCCAAAAATATTCCAGATGATTAATGTGCTTCTAAAACAAAAGTATTAGAAAAGACTACAACAAATAGGCATGAATTATATTTAATTTCCTTCAAAAGCATTAGGATTAACTTGTCAGGAAACAGATGCCTACAGTATGTGAATTCAACTGCTTAAATCAAACAAATAAAATAAAAACATTAAAAATGTTATTAAGTTATGTAGCTGTATATTTGAGAGAAAAAAACAAGCTTTAAGAAAAAAGTGATAGCAGAGATGCCTATTTCCCAAATATTGCTTTTGCTGCTCAGGAGTACCATTGGCTTTTAGCTTATGTTTTATGACAAGAAATGTTCCAAATAAAAGCCTCTTTAATGCTATTCATCAAAGTGCATTGTGCTAGCCACCATATTTTATTCAATGGTCTTTCTCTAAAAGAAAAAATGACAGATGTCAAGGTAGGCTACTTGCTCAATAAAGGATGCAATGAGGAGCAAATCTGTCTGTTCAGTTACCAACCTAGAAAATCTTAGCAATTAGGAGGATCTGACCTTTAATCAATAAATCAGCAGAATTCACTTACTGTTTTTTATTTATCAAAATCCGAACCATGAACATTAATGTTTCATTAATAATGAAAAAAGAATCAGGAAGGAAAAATATATTTGGAGTCTACTAAACAACTCCAAATGGCTGAATACAGAATTTATAGGGGTTAAGTGTAAACGCATATAATGATTATTTTGGGGGAAATAGAGTAATGGAAGAAAAGAGAGGAGAAATCTTAAATCATATTATGAAAGAACCACTTTTCAATAATTGTCTGAAGCATTTGTTATGTCTTCTATTGGGACAATGTTTACCACCACACACTCAATTAATGAGTGTGACCAGGACCGAACATTTCCCTGCCTTGAAGAAGGCAGGTTTAGTTATGTACTATCACAAAAAAATTGGGATCATCTTAAATTTTGACATTTAGCATCAAATATAGAAGTATAAAACCAATTTCAGAATACTACAAACTCCAGCCAATGCAGCCTAGTTTCAATGCATAACAAAGTAACGTCATGCTATTGCTCTCATAACTGTCTCCATTCTGAAAGTTATTTGTACTTATTTTTTTTGTTCATCCTAGACTTCAGAAACATGACAATTTTTGAACAAGTTGTCCAAAAATTGCATTCGGGATATTCTGTATGAGAAACAGTACACCCCTGAATTTTGAAAAATAAGTAATCAACAGCATGCTTAAAATTATTTATTTACTTATTGCATTTATACAGCTGCCAATCTCACAATAAAGCTCCGATTTTGAAATCCAAAATTCTGTAGAGCCGCATATAGAAATTCATGAAATTCCAGGCTTGTTCTTATTTTTTTCTGGTTTTCCATTAATGATAGCAATGTAGCTTTCTTTCATTCTCATTTCAGCCAGGGGACCCTCAAGATCATCTTCAAAAACCTGGTTAAAAACCATGAATTGTGCATAGTTCAATTTAACACAATAGGTTATGTATTTTTGGAACAGAAGATGGTCCAGGTTTGCTGTACTGTATATACTTTGTAGTCAAATTCTCCAGACTTTAAGGGATTAATACTGACATACTAAGCAGGCTCCTAGCAGATGTTTCACTCCATTTCCCCCCCCCCCCCCGTGAGGCTTCCTTAGAAAGGGAAGGAGGGGGAATGGGGTTGTCTTGTAGCATTTGTAGTCTGCACCAGATATGATCTTAGAGGAGTTGGTTGATGAACAGATATTTCTTATGACGTGTTGATCAATTGATTCTTGGAGGTGCTGTTGCCTCAATTTTGGTCTTTTTCATCTCCTTTGGGGTTTGGGGTGAGGCACCTGACAAGATAGTAGATGCTATCCAGCTCAATGGCTCTGTTAACAGCACATTTGTTTGAGTGACTGTGATACTTAATGGTTGAAGTTCATTAATCATGTTAAGCCATGATTTGTTTACACATAGCTTGTTGAATATAAAGACACTTAACACTAAACAATATATTATGTTTTGTAAACTGTAATTGTAATTGTTAGACTTGTATTAAGACACCACTTGATCACAGAGCTCATTATGTGATTCTGTAGCAGTTATACTCTTGTAGCCCAACAAATCTCTGAAGAATAATATTGTGGAGAGACCCTAAGTACACCCACCTTAAGTGCTCAGATAAAAGGTATATAATAAAGCTAAAGCTGAACTAATCATATTATGGTTTCTAGCATAATGTGTGAACCTAATTTTTGAATTACAGAGTTCTCCTCTCACTAGACCTCTAAGAAAATTAAATAAAATGCTCTAACAAGATGAAATTATACTATAATTTCTTTTAGTTTGGACTTCAATATAAAACTGCCCTTAGCCACAGTTTGATCCGTTTCTGTGTATTTCATTTGCTGAAAATTTGACCTGTTATAAATCCACTTGGTAGTGTGCTTGTAGTAGTTCTGCACTATAACCATCAAACTCAGTGAGCAATGCACTCTTTCATATCAAAGATAACAAATACTTCATGTTTAACACATTTACAATACAAATCCCATCTTCTGATACAGTATTAGCTTCTCCAAAATCATTTTATTGGTCTGTTTTTAAGTAGATAAAAGTCGGAATAACCCCAACCATTTTCTAGAAAACTGTGCTGGAAAAAAGCACTAAACCCTAAGATGTTTTTTCCCTCCCATCCCTTTCTTCTTTGTTAAAAGCTGCTTTATTTCTGCATAATAAATATTTAATGTATTATCTTCTGAACACAAATTGATGGCTGTCAATAGCGGCCACAATAATGGAGTTATTTTTATCAGAAGTTATAACTTCAGTTTTCAGAATCTGTAAGCCTTAAAGGAAGTAGCTTATCTTCACATGCAATGGACTTAATATATTCACATGTGGTAAAAGTCACAAAAAATGAAAATACTACTATGAGAATACCATTCATCCTTAATAAAACTATTGTTAACTGTCTTTTAGCAAGCCTGTGTCATCTGTATATGCATTCCCAATTTAAATCACTGCCATACTTCATAATTACTTTTTGGTGGTATTCAAATTAGTTAATCAAAATCTAATCAATTGATCAACTATTTTTAAAGGCATTTCTCTTTTGCTATATTTCCTTGCTGGCCAATTAACATTTGCTTATCTAAATAGAGACACCATCTTGGATGAATACCTTGTGATTCATTTGTAGATGATTTTTTTTATTTTTAACTTCATATCCAATGTACTACATATCTTATCTTTCTATTCTAATGAACAAATAAAATTAACAATATATTAAAACAGTAAAATATAAATTAAAGTATAAAAATTACTCTATAATTAAAAGCCTGGAGTTAAAGATGCAACATCCATGGTGCACATTACATAATCCAGGAGCAATATAAGAAATATAGTCCTTCATACTAAAAATGTTGTCTAACAATTGGGGTATCTTCTAAGTAATCCTTCCTACAGAACCTAAAGCCAGGAAAGTTCACAATGGGAAAGGCAATCTCTTGGCTGGTCAGTTTGTAAGTAGTTTAGATTTTAGGCTTGACTATAGTAACCTGCTCTAAATAGGACTGCTTGTGTTTAGCATCTGAACATTTCAATTGATATAAAACTCAGCAACCAGATTATTCTTAGAAATAAGAAATTCCCATGCAATACTTTACCTAGGCATATAGTACAGAACTAGCTGCCAAATATTTTCTGAGCAGAATACAAAGTCTTGCTTATTACAATTAACACCCAGTATGGCTTAGACTGAGACTACTTGAAATAGCACCTCTTTCTATACATCCTGTATTGAAAAGATCTGCAAATGTTGCAGCTGAAACATCTGGTGGAGACTCTGGATCAAGCTTTCACTCTTGCCATATCAAATCTCTGAAATGCACTCCCTGCAGAGTCAAGGAATCTTATAGGGTTGACTGTTGATTTTTACTTGCTTTGTTGTTTTATTACTTTAACTGGTATTGTTTTGATTTAAAAGTGTTTGTTGTAAACTTCTGGTATATCAACTTAAAGAAATATCAACATCTTAAATAATGCTCAGTAAGCAACTTACAGCTAAGAGAGGTAGATTTGTTTGTTTCTTTATGTTATTTGTCAAAGTACACTGTCTGCAACCAAATGGAATACAAACTTACAGCCTAGCTGCTGCATCTTTCAATTATTGACACTTTTAGACACTAAGGCAATATGTGATATCTGTTGCAATAGTTGATACATAATATAGCCTGGATATGGATAATTGCCAGCAAGTCGAACAAGTCTAGGAAAGGGACATACAGTAGGTGGTGCGAATACTGTATCTTCCTTATTATGAACCTGAGAATCTGTGACAGATGAGGGTGAAGAACTCCTAGCGTGATGGAACTGCTCTTTCTGGGGGCATGTATCCCCACCCCACCCACAAACAGCCCAAACCTCAATTTCCAAGCCCATTTTTTTTTCATTTACCAACAATATCTCCATCTCGTCCAAATTTAATACTGCTTTGTTCTCCTCATCTGGCTCATTACTAAACTTAGACAAAATGCTAGTGTACTGATTGCCTCCTGGAATAGGGGAGTTGAATTGAATTTCACCAACTTTCAGAATTTTGCAAAATTCTGATTTTTTTTTTAGCAATTTCACATTGATACTATATACCATACTGAAAGCCACTAGAATGAATTAGCAGGGCTGTCCTCCCATTCACCCATGCAAATAAAACAAGTGACAGTAACACACTCAAACTGCCCTTTTCAGTTGGCAATCAGACAATCAATACCATTCAATTGGGTCTGAAGTGGCAAGGTCACTGCCTTCTCATTGATCTTTCCAGTAAATGGAGTATTTGAAGCTGATCTACAATCTCATAAATCTTTTGGGTAAATGTTATCCATCTGTCTCCTTCCTCAAGGGTCCAGTCTCATCTTGGTCAAATTAAGCAACTAGGCAGAGCAAAGGTTGAGTAAGAAGGCAGTCCAAATTTCTCTATACACCTTGCTGACTTCCTTGAGATTTACAAGCCCCAGAGAATCCAAATAACAACATAAGTGGTTGCCAACTTATATTCCTGTAATTTCCCCCAACATTAGACTCCAAGGCCAATTTATTCAGAAATAAATTTATTAATTTATTGCCCATGATGAATTATAAATTGTTTCAGTCCTCTGCTCTAAAATCTTAGTAAAGGAAGTGATTCATAATATGAAAAAGCAACGCCATGTTGTTCCGTGCAGAAGCAATGAAGGCAGTGAAGTAATATGTTCTTCATTGCTTTCTCTATTTAAACAGACTGTGTGCTCAATCTGCTGTATCCTGAGACAATTCACATGTACTATAGCTGATGTCCTAGCTTCCTCATTGAGATTAGCCCTCTAGTAAATGGGACTGGCAGAACTCTCTAAGAGGGCAGTAAATGCTTAGGAACAATAAAGTCAATGAAGACTTCACAATATTGTAGAGGATGAAATGAAAAAAACCCAAATGCAGGAAATCATCCAGATTCATCAGGTTTTCTGGGTCTAAAATGATTACATAGTTCTACCCTATCATATCATAAAATATTCTTTTATAGTACTGGGACGCATTCATCAATAACACAAACTCAACTCACTCAGATTTGCTTATCCTTGCATTTCTAACAACCTCTCTCTTTTAGTCTGTGTGTCTATGTGTGTTCCAACATAACTCTGGAACACCTCAAGCAATTTCAACCAAACTTGGTACACAGATGACTTACTCTCTGGAAAAAAATACTATGGGGGTAAGACACCCCTAACACCTCTGGGCTGTGTGTTCCATTAAGATACAATCTGTTGTGCCTTAAAATGTCTTCTACTGTACTGCTGTAAAATGGCTTCTATTGTACAGTGCAGTGGAGTTGCCATAGTAACGCCTTCACATTACTGCAGAAGGGGGCTCCCTCTGGTAAGGGGGAAAATGCAACATTAAAAATTACATTTGGTCTGGACATATTCCCCCTATAAATAAATACCTGGACAACATCGGGTTATCAGCTAATGTTTAATAAATCACTACATTCCCCACAGCAAAGATGAGGAGATCTAAGTATTAGGTATGTTGGCCACCTTGAGTATAAAAATAATAAACAAACAAATTCAGTGCACCTGTACAAACAGAAACAAAACACAACCACACACTATATGTGCACCTATATAAACAGAAACCACACACAACAGTATTTCCTTTTAGTTTTCCCCATTATAATCTCTTATAAATGGTATAATCTGGAATGATCAATTAGGTTTTTGTTCTATTCATTAATAACGGTCAGATTAATCCCTCCTTTCTTTAGTTTGGGGAAGTCAGAATTTCAGACTCAATTCACACTTCATCTTTTATTGTAGAGCTCCTTCAGAAGCACGCACATGCACGCACACATGCACAATTTACCTTCCCAGATGGCAACAAGAGAGTTGGCTCACCTCTGTGCAGTCCCTGAAAACAGCAATGATACCACAAGATATAAACAAAATACACATCACAGCAAACGTATCAAATTCCTCACATATTTGTTATTTGGGATGAATAATCATTGCCCAAGGAAATCAGCTTGTTAGATGTGCTGCCAACCAAACAGTTAATTTCATATATCACAGTAAGGTGTAATATAGGCTCTCACAAGATTTAATCGCTGTATATTGGGATCAAAATTTCCAGAATTCCCAAAGAACATTCCTAAATTGAGAAAGGCTGTTATAGAAATTGGTGTTTAGCCACTACTCTGTAACTTGGTGCTTTAATTCATATTGGATTATCACTACATTCAACCAACAGTCAAAGACCATGCTAGAAGTGCCAGATGCTGAACACTGTATTCTAATAAATCTAAAGAGCACCTAGTTTGGGATTCCCGATCCTGCAACTTTACAATTAAGTATTCTATCAGAAAATTAGAATGATTAACAGCAGACATGAGCAACAACTTTTCTGGTATAAGTAAGATTCTTGCCAGCTCTTTACCACAGTTAGCACTGTAAATGAATACCTGCTTAGTTGCGAGAAATCAAGCCTTAGAAAATAAAAAAGGAGTGTGCAATTAACCCTTGTACACTTATAGAAAAACTTTTATTTGCAGTTTCTTTATTTATAAATTTTATTTAGTTGTAGGTTTTTTGAATTAATCCCTAGGAAGGCAACATGTTTCTATAGTTTTTCTATGGTCTCTCACTAATTATTTCCTTTGCTCAAAGGCCGAAGAGCCAAAAAGTGAAGGTATTTAATACAAGAAAAATAAGTCATGTAATTATAGCACAACGCTTCTGAATCAGGTTCCTCTTTTTAGCATAAATGCCATCAGGAGTTAGCATACTACCCTATGTACCAGGAGAATAGAAAGCATAAGGTGGATTTTGATTCATAATTAATTTTTTTTACACACAAACTCTGAAGAGTTTCTTATAAGGGGGGGGCATAAGTTACATTAATTGTTATTCTGTAAAATGAAAGTAACTTCTACTACTACTCCCACTCTGTCTTTCCAAATCTGGTCTGCCAAAACTCATGACCAGCCACCTGGAAAATGTGACAAAGACACTCTCAACCTAAAACAGACTTAGAGCAAAGGTCTCGTGATAAACAATCCATCTTTTTATTTTTATCATTACCAGTTGTTTCTAGCCAGAAATAGGTCATCCACATACAGACTTGTATTCATTTGTGCTCTGGTTTACAAAATTCTCTTGTGTGGTTTGGCCTTGGCCTAACTTGCCCACCAAAGTTTGCTCTGAATTCGAAAAAGCATACATTTCACCATTTTGGCAACTAATTTTCATAAGTAACATTATCAGCTATAGCATATGAAAGTTTATTAGTGTTCATTACATTGCCTATCTTTGTGGTATATATTCAATACATATCAAAACAGTATCCAATACTGATTCTCAAGAAATCATAGGCCTCGTTTTGAGCTTCTGAAGCAACAGATGAATAGTTACAGTGCTGTTTCAGAATTGAACAACACAAGTATTATTTATAATCAATAATTTCTAGCCACATCCATTAATGCCCACAAATAAATGTTGTGATTTTGTTGATGCTGTACTGTTAACCTTCTTAGATTAAAACCATTTTTAAAAATGGTCTCTTTAGTCGTGGCACGACATAACCGCGGTAGACTAAAGCGCGCCGACAACACCGCAGTGCTAAAACCGCGATGTCAAAAGCGCGCCCACAACAGTGCGCCCACAACAGCGCGCCGACAGAAGCACGATTTAACTTAAGGTAAGGTTTAGGGTTAGGTTTTGGGTTAGGTTTAGGGTAGGTTTAGCGTTAGGTTTAGGGTTAGGTTTACGGTTATTTTTAGGGTTATGTTACAGCGCGCTTCTGTCAGCGCGCTGTTGTCGCGCGGTTTTGATGGTGCGGTTTTGTCACCGCGCTTTAGTCACACGAGCTTTAGTCTACCGCGGTTTTGTGGTGGAACCCTCTTTAGTTACATCCATTTCTCCAGCCCCCTGATCTTAAATTTCATGCAATGAATTCACTGCACTAAGGAGTTAGAGATAGTCCTTGACTTACATCAGTCCATTTAATGACTGTTGGAAGTTACAACGGCACTAAAAAGGGACTTATGACCATTTTTCAAACTTATGACTATTGTAGCACCCCCATAATTGTGTGATCAACATTCAGATGCTTGGCAACTGTCTTGCATTTATGACTGTTGCGGGGTCATGTGATCACATTTTGTGACCTTCTGACAAGCAAAGTCAAGGGAAGACAGGGTTACTCATTTAACAACTGCAATGATTCACTTAACTGTGGCAAGAAGTGGTAAAATGAAGCAAAATTCACTTAACAAATGTCTCACTTTGCAACAAAAATCTGGGACTCAGTTGTGGTCATGAGCCAAAGACTATTTGTACAAGCTTTCTCCCTCCAGCCTTTAAGAGTGTCTTAGGACTATTTGCTTTTTAAATTGTGTGTGTGTGGGGGGGGGGGGGAATCATGTGCTTTAAAAAAAAAAACACTCTTTGATCAAAAAGTTCCATCCCCACCATATTTCTAGCCATGTTCCCCCTTTAGTTAGGAAGAGATGAGGTCTTTGACGTGTGACAGCCAGTCTCCAAAAATGACCCTGGCAAAACGCCCCTTCTCAAGAGGCAGGGAAGGATTGAAAGAGAGAAGCTGTTAATACTGAAGCATTTTCATCCAAGCTCAATTTTTTTTCTTTATTCCGGTTTATGTCAAATTAAGTCCCCTTCTACTTAAAAATCCGTGTGAGTTTGTTACGCGCCATTTAAACCCGAAAGTGTGCAAAAGTGGCTGAAAAGTTGGTAAAAAGTTCCAACCGCACCCTGATCCTTTCGGACCCCCTTGTGTCACCTATACACACACATGCACACCCCACTCCGCTTCCCCCGGCAACTTTCCCTCCACTTCCATGCCGCTTCCCCCGGCAACTGTTATCCCGCAGCCGGGTACCTGCCCTCTCTCGAAGGCGTCGCGCTCGGCAACATCCGCCGGGGCCCCACCGGCAGCAGCCCGCGCGGCCGCGCCACCTCCGCTGCTCAAGGTTGTTGCCGAGACCGGCGCCGAGAGCCGACGGCGGCCCCGCAAACTCTTGGCGAGCGGGTTGGAGCCGCGCCTGATGGAACTACTCGAGCGCTCCATCTCGGCGTGGAAGTAGTAGGCCCGCTTTGCGCTCTGACAGGACTGGCAATGCCGACCCTCCCGTTGACTTTCAAAGGCTGCCAGTCACTGGGCCACGCCGCTCATTGGGCTTCGGGTCCAAATAAGCGAACTTTCTGGACACGCCCCCTTCTCTCTCCCCCCCCCCCCCCGCTCGCTTTCCCGCTCCCGTATTCCCACCCCCCTCTTCCCTCCACCCTTCCCGCTACGCCTCGTCTCCAAGGAGGAATGCTGTCGCGAGACAGGCAGTGGTAGAGGAGCATCCGCTCGGATGGGATTGGCTGTTTACGACAGAATCTGCCTGGTTTTTGCATGTGCGCCAACTCTACCCACTGAGAGAGCGCTTTAAATGCTGCGTGGTGGATGTGTTGCTTCCACAGATCCTTACCCGTGGCTCTTTTGAGATCTGGCTGTTGCGTTTGCATACCCCAAGCTTGGCATCTTTAAGACTTGTGGACTTCAACTCCCAGAGCTGGCTGGAGAATTCTGGGAGTTGAAGTCCACAAGTCTTAAAGTTGCCAAGTTTGAAGACCTCTGACTTAAACGAATTTACTGTTTGTGTAAATTCATGTTAGGTTAGTTTATGGAATATACTGTGCCCAGAAAGATTATTATTCAGTGTATTCAATATTTTATTAAAAACTGGATTCAGAACTCAAGATTAAATATGTTGGGAATACAGTTAAGTGTTTGTTGTTTTTCAGCTTCTTGGATGAGAAGCGAAATGTTTTCAAAGGGGGAAAAAAGGGCAGTTTGGCTTTTGGGAAAGCACCTTTGGGACAACCATGATCTGGATGATTGAGAATCTTCCTATTCAAAAAAAGTTGGGAGTTCTCACATAAGCATATATGTCTTTTTTAAGAAGTGGAGATAGTAGCAGCTATACTGACATTCAAACATTTGTGATGAGTACCTTTACTAACGAATTGCTCCATGTTCAAAATTATCACCAAGTTTGGAAGAATGGTTGCAAAAGTTGATGGAATTGACTGAAATGGCAAAAATTGAGTATTTTGATTAAAGAAAAATCACTTCTGAACTTTGTGCTTGAAGTGGAAAAGAACGGAACTTTGACTTTGGGTTTAGACATGGCTAGTTTATATTATTATGAAAAAACAAAAAGTTATGATTTGATCTTAATGCCTTATTTTACTGCAACAGTCAGAAGTCAATGTTTCCTTTCCCCCTACCCTTCCTCATTTCTCTTTCCCCTTCTCCTCCCTACCATTCTCCTATTTACTTTTGTGTTTGGTAACTTATTTTTTCTTACAACTCAATAAAAATGTTAATCATCACCAAGTTAAAAGGATGTGTAATGCAAGATAGTTTCAAAAATGCCAAAATGTTATAAGAGGCAAGAGAACTACTGGTGTCATTGTCTTGCAGAGTTGGGAGACTTGTAATCAGAGATGAGATGGGGATCAGATTAGTTTAGGTGAGTTATCTATATACAGTTAAAATTTTCCTGTCCGTTTGTAACCTTCAATCAGGCAAAACCCGTGGATTGAAATTTCAAAGATCTTCAGATCACTTTTTATCCACAAACTTGTAGCTGTTGCAGTATCCCTGCAGTTACTTGATTGTGATTTCCAACACTCCCTTGCCCCCATTGAGGAGCAAAAGGCAATGAGGAAGCCCAAAGGAAATTAAAAGTAGCTCCTGCTCCCATTGTATTTTTACTTGTCTGTGGTCATTCTGATTATCAGGAAAGGAAATATCTCTGAAAAATGACCCAACAAGGCACAATTATCTAATTTCTTACTATTTTTTTCCTAATTTTAGTCTGGGAGTGATATTATCTGAAGTTTATCTACATCTGAAAAGTTGCAGCCAGTATTCACACCGTGTCTTATTTGCACAACATATTACTATAAGTATGGTTCATCTGACCACGGGGTACTAATTTGCACAGCACGTGTAGTAGAATCAGATTAACTACACAGACGGGATCTACAACATGTAAACTAAATTGTTTGTACTTCAATATGCCACGTAAGCACTTTTTGTTGTTGTGACCTGTTTTTTAAAGATTAGGTGTTGGCCCTCATTCAAGCTGTCAGCTAGAAAAAGTGATCCTTGAAAATTACTATCCCCAAGGCATATTTTGCAAGCCAGTTGCATAATAAATAGGTGGAGGTGGCTGCATCTCAACCTTCACCATTACAAAACTCTTTTCTTTCTTCTGGGGTTAGAATATAATGGAGGTATGCTTTGAATATGATAGCCCAGCAGGGGTGGGTTTCAAAATTTTTTCGAACCTTCTCTGTGGGTGTGGCCTCCTTTGTGGGAGTGGCTTGCCAGCCATGTGACCTGGTGGGAGTGGCTTGTCAGCCATGTGTTTTCTTTCTTTCTCTCTCTCTCTCTTTCCTTCCTTTTGTCTCTCTGTCCATTTTTCCTTTTTTTCTTTCATCTCTCTCTCACTTTTTCTTTCTTTTTTCTTTTTTTCTTTTTTTCTTTCTTTCTTTCTCTCTCTCTCTCTCTCTCTCTCTCTCTCTCTCTCTCTGTGTGTGTGTGTGTGTGTGTGTATGGTGGGTTTCAAAATTTTTTGGAACCTCTTCTGTAGGTGTGGCCTGCTTTCTGGTGGAACCTCTTCTAACCGGTTCGGTAGATTTGACGAACCGGTTCTACCGAACTGGTGCGAACTTGTAGGAACCCACCTCTGTAGCCCAACATTATAATCGGAGTCTTCAGAACTAGATCTTAGTTGGGGAAGCAGCTTTCACTTTTGAGAAAAAGGAAATATGAATATATCCACAACATAGAAGCAATGTTGTCTATTACTATTATGCATAATTACATTATATGGAAAAATCTGATCTTTTTCTCCAGAGTAGATAGGAAAAGAGGAAGAGGAGGAAAAACAATGAGCACCATGAGGATAGAAATGGATTATCTGTGACACTTAAGTGGCAAGAAAAAGCCAAGGCTTTTTCTAAGCAGATCATGCAAACCAGATTGCAGCATCTTGTAAAAAAATTGCTAATGATCCTATTGCTAAACAACCAGTTAAATTATACTCTGCATTGGGGTGGGAGGCTGAGCAGGCTCCCGCTTAGGAAAATCATCTTGATTTGACTTCCTGAGGTAATTAATGGTGCTGCCATGGGGATTCTCAATCATCCAGGTCATGGTTGTCCCAAAGGTACTTTTCAAAAGGCAACTGCCCTTTATTGATTTTGTTTTCTCTTGAAAATGTTTCACTTCTCCTTTAAGAAGTTTCTTCAGAACTGTTCTAAAGAAGCTTCTTGGATGAGAATGAAATATTTTCAGGAGACAAAAAAACCCAAGAAAGTCCAGTTGCCTTTTGAAAAACATGTTTGGGTTAATAGTACTCCTGCAGTTTTCCCACTGCAGTGAAGGCAGCTGACTTGGAGGTTCAGTTTCATCTATGTAGTTAGAAAGCAGGAAATTATGAGTTCAGGTTCTGCTTTAGCCATGGAAACTAGCTGGGTGACATTGGGCCATCGTGGTCTCTCAGTGCAACTCACCTCACAGGGCTGTTGTGGGGAAAATAGGAGGAATGTGTGTTCAATATGTTTACTGCCTTGGGTTATTTGTAAAAATAATAAGGGCAGGATATAAATAAATAAGCAAGGTAGGATTTCTTCTCCAGCACAATTCTGTTTCCTTCTGGAATTTGCATCTGCTTCACTACTTCACTGTGTTTTATGGTAGGGCTAGCTAGCCCCAATTGGGAGATAGCGTCTCCAACCAATACATTTTTCCACTGCCACATAAATTAAATCTCCCAATCTGGTATTGATGGCAAGGTTTCTTTGTGCCAGACCAATTGGTGCTGCTCTTAGCTTATATCTTAATACAGGTAGTCCTTGACTTGCAAAAGTTCATTTAGTGACCATTCAAAGTTACAACGGCACTGGAAAAAAGTGTCTTATGACCATTTTTCACACTTACGACTTTCTAGCATTCTCATGATCATGTGATCAAAATTCAGATGTTTGGCAACTGGTTCATTTTTATGGCTGTTGCTGTGTCTCAAGAGTTTGTGATACCTTTTGCGACCTTTTGATAAGCAAATTCAATGTGGAAGCCGTATCTGCTTAACAACCGGGTTACTAACTTATCAACTGCAATGATTCACTTAACAACAGAGGCAAGAAAGGTTGTAAAATGGGACAAAATTCACTTAACAAATGTCTCACTTAACAACAGAAATGTTGGTTAAGTCTGGTTGTAAGTCGAGAACTACCTGAAAATAGTGTTGCTTTTTAATTATATTCTATATTATCTCTATATATTATATATTATCTATAATTATGTTTAACTATATTCTCTCCATAACTAATAAATATATTTGTTACTTTAGTTTAGATTTTATTGGGATATTTGGTGTATTTCTTTGCAGTATACTCTTTGGAATCTTTTTGCATAATCAACATTTGGAATTGGCAGCTGCTTTTAAAAAGAAAGAAAACATAGCTATGTTAGTCTTCTTTGATGTGTGGAGGTTTAATAACATGTATTGTGGTTTTGTATGTGGCATTAGGATGAGTAGAAGCAAGCTGGCAGTGTGAGGTGACCTTGGAGGAAAAAGAGACAGATAACTGAAACCAGACTGTTGTTTTTTCTTTGGGGTGAAGGGAGGCAGTATATATGCTGTTATAGTACAGGGTGTTGGTATCTGTGATTAGGACAGTAATAGAATCCTGTTGACTGAGAGAAGCTTTTCTCAACCTCAGCAAGTTTAAGATTGGAGCTGAAGTCCACACATCTTAACATCTTAAACATGCTGAGACTGAGGAGCATTTGGTTTGGGGCAAGGGTCCTCAGACTACAGTTTGCAGGAGATACAGCCCGCCAAAGCCAAATCCAGTCTGCGCGGGACCCCAAGGCAGCCCCGCCTACATTGTCCCACCTACACACTGGCCCCCATCTGTCTTCTGGAGGTCGGAAAGGCCAAAAACAGGACATCTGGAGGCCAGGAAACGGGCCTGGTGTTGGGCAACAGAGATGTATTGGAGGCCAGGGAGGCCAGAAACGGGACACGCAGAGGTCTCGGGGGGGGGGGCAGAAACGAGGCTGTTTTTGACCTCCTCAGCCTCCAGAGAGAGAGAGAGTGAGGGAGGGAGGAGGGAGGGAGGGAGGGAGAGAGAGAGAGAGAGAGAAAAAACCAGAAGTACTTCATACACACCCTAAGGCAGCCACATCCCTTCACTAATCTCCTTTCCACCCCACGAGCAAAACAAATTGAAGTTTAATTTCTGTGTATTGTTTGGACTGCTAAATTGGCCACGCCCACCATCACATGACCACCCAGCTGGTCCAGCCCCCAACAGTTTGAGGAACTGCGAATTGGCCCCCTGTTTTAAAAGTTTGAGGAGCCCTGGTTTAGGGGAATATAGAGGCACTGTAGTAAGAAGATCCCATAAGTTGTGGGGAGCAGAGGTTCTTTTTGTGCCTTCAAGTCAGCGATGACTCCTCATACTACCTGGCCAAATAGTTGTAGTTTTATTGGCAAGACGCAATGGATGAAAAGTAATCAAAGAGAAAAACAACTTAGAACTAAGGATAAATTTCCTGACAGAACAATTAATCAGTGGAACGACTTGCCTCCAGGAGTTGTGAGTCCTCTAACAATGGAGGTTTTAAGAAGAGATTGGACAACCATTTGTCTGAAATGGTATAGGTTTCCTGTAACAGCACATCCAAATTTTCCATTTTTTTCCAGAAGTGGTTTGCCATTGCCTGCTTTCTAGGGCTGAGAGCGAGTGTCTGGTACAAGGTTATACCCAGTTGATTTTGTCCCTAAGGTAGGACTAGAACTCTCAGTCTCCCAGTTTCTAAACTGGTGTCTTAATCACTGCACCAAACTGCTCTCGTTCCATAGTATCAACAGATGCTGTGTTCTAGTTGTATGCCTTACAATATTTCCTTTATCATGCCTATGTAAAAAAACCAAGGTATATAACCTATAATCCTGTTTATTCAGTTCTCTTTTGCATTCTTTTTGTCTGGGAGCCCAATTATCACTTTAGTTGTGTGTGCTGGTAAAAAGTATTTTCTTTCATCTGCCTCCAATCTCTTTGTCTCCTTATTTAGGTGGAAATTTTACCACCACAAATCCTTGATAAGCTATTTGGAAATGACATCTTAAATCTTATAAACTGGCAAAGTCTCTATTATTTCTTATAGGTCAAGTTGGCTGGCTGACCAACTGCACTCAACGTGTAGTCCTCAATGGAACTGCATCTACATGGAGGGAAGTATGCAGCTCTGTTTTAGGCCCAGTACTTTTCAACATCTTCATCAATGATTTAGATGAGGAAATAAATGGGGAACTCATCAAATTTTCAGATGACACCAAGCTGCCAGGAATAGCTAACACTCCAGAAGACAGGCTTAAGATACAGAAGGATCTTAACAAACTTGAACATTGGGAACTATCTAATAAAATGAAATTCAATGGTGAAAAGAGTAAGGTTCTACATTTAGGCAAGAAGAACGAAATGCACAGGTACAGTATAGGTGGTACCTTGCTCAACAGTAGTAACTATGAAAGGGATCTTTGAGTCCTAGTGGACAACCATTTAAATATGAGCCAGCAGTGTGCAGCAGCTGCCAAAAAAGCCAACACAGTTCTAGGTTACATAAACAGAGGGATAGAATCAAGATCACGTGAAGTGCTGATACCACTTTATAATGCCTTGGTAAGGCTACACTTGGAATACTGCATTCAGTTTTGGTCGCCACCATGTAGAAAAGATGTGGAGACTCTAAAAAGAGTGCAGAGAAGAAGAACAAAGATGATTAGGGGACTGGAGGCAAAAACATATGAAGAACAGTTGCAGGAACTGGGTATGTCTAGTTTAATGAAAAGAAGGACTAGGGGAGACATGTTGGCAGTGTTCCAATATCTCAGGAGTTGCCACAAAGAAGAGGGAGTCAAACTATTTTCCAAGGCACCTGAGGGTAGAACAAGAAGCAATGGGTGGAAACTAATCAAGGAGAGAAGCAACTTAGAACTAAGAAATTTCCTGACAGTTAGAACAATTAATCAGTGGAACAGCTTGCCTCCAGAAGTTGTGAATGCCCCAACACTGGAAGTCTTTAAGAAGATGTTGGATAGGCATTTGTCTGAAACGGTATAGGGTTTCCTGCCTAGGCAGGGGGTTGGACTAGAAGATCTCAAAGGTCCCTTCCAACTTTGCTATTGTATTGTATTGTATCGTATCGTATCGTATCGTATCGTATCGCATCGCATCGCATCGCATCGCATCGCATCGCATCACATCACATCGCATCGCATTGTATGTCTTCCCAATTAGCAGCTGTGGCTCCTTTTGCTGAAGGAGGTAAAGCTAATAGCTGTGATAATGTATCTGGAGAAAGGAGCACTGACCATAGTCTTGAAACTAATGGGTTGTTTTTTTTTGGAAGCCAAGGAATGACAGACCACTTCTGAATTCTTGCATGGACTTGTCCAGGCAGTCAACCAGGAGTCAGTACTGATATGAGGCATTGTCCCTGCTCCCCCTAAAGAAAGCTGAGTTTAATCAGGTCAAAACTGGTATTTATTAAGTACTACCAGCATTGCCTAGGTATTTATTTATAGGGGGGAAATGTTGGGACCAAATGTAATTTTTAATGTTGGATTTTCCCCCTTACCAGAGGGAGCCCCCTTGTGAATTACTGTGAAGCAGTTACCATGGCACCTCCACTGCACTGCACAGTAGAAGCCATTTTTTGGCAGAAGAGTAGAAGTCATTTTAAGGCACAACAGACCGTATCTACAGAACACCCTCCTCTTAGGAGTGTCTTACCCCTACAGAATTTGTTTCCAGAGAATAAGTCATCTGTATACCAAGTTTGACTGAATTTGCTTGATGTGTTCCACAGTTATGCTGGAACATACACACAGCCGTTTTGTATATATAGATTGGAGCCTCAAACCTTTCTAATCACCTGTGATGGAAAATTTTCTTCTGCAGGTGAAAAAAATGAGCTTTGCAACCAAAAAAAGAGAAAGATTTCCTCCTCATTTTCCCATATCTTCTATGAACAAATCAACCCATAATCGCTATTGCTAGAATTTGTAAGTATGTTACAAATAGTTATTAACTAATAAATACAGTGGCTCTCTCCAGTTATTGTTGAACTACTCTTTTGGGTATCCAAACTCACCTGAATTAATATTGCTTATGTACTATGTGGAAAGCAGCGTGCATCTAGCACAGGACAAAACTGATCCCAAGGTCTTCTTCTCAGTACAGGTCATCTCAGCAAAGATGCCTCTATGCTCAAGGGCACTCAACTTACCTGCATGGTGCTTCTACTTCTCCTCATCTTGTCTATTCCCTTGTCTTTAATTTGTTTGTTGGAAAGTTGCCCTTTTCATGTGGGGCTAATGAAATTAATAATGCAGCCACAGCTGGCATCACACAAAAGTAGATGTTGAATAATTCAAATCATAGAAAGTACCAGAGAAATGAGGGAAAACAGGGCTAGGAAGTCTGTTTGAGACTTGATGAGATCCTATCTTAGTTTTCCAAAAGCAGGGACTTGTGTTGCCAAGCCATCCCCCTTTTAGACAGAACAGCTCTGTCTTTTTCTCATTTCAGTCCCTCAAAGTCTATGAGGTCTTCATTTCACCTTCATTCTTGCCTGCAGTGGCACCGCTATTTTGAAATGGTTTTTTCCTTAATATTTAGAAGACATATAATAATTATGCCCCCTTGTTGAATGGTTTTTTCCACCATAGTTTTTTTTAAATTCAGGTTTAATATGAAAAAGTTTTCAATTGGTTTCCATTTCACTATTTTAATGTCCTTTGAATGCAGCGGAAGGTTTTGTTTTCTGCTGCTTGGAATATGTTTTCTCATTAGAAAGTGGCCTTAAGATATATAAAATAGAGAGACAGGAACTCACGTCGCAATGATACGACGTGTGATCTCGGAGCTCCGAGATCGCAGTCAATACTTTTGCCGCTGGATGGTCCTTTTGGACCTAAACTGTCCCAAAGAGACAGTGACAGGGAAGAGTATGTCTTGCTTATCTCAGGGACACCGCAAAGTCCCTGATTGATCCAAGACAATCTCTTCTTGCCGGCGACAGAAGCGCAGCCAAAAGCTGCTGAAATTGGGGCAGCTCTGGAACAGGAGGAAAGCGGAAAGAAAGTGTGTCCATCTGGTGAGGAAATCTTATTGTTATAAAAGAGACTCCCCCCCCAAAAAAATTAAAGCTAATTTAAATTTGAAAACAGAAGAAAATAAGTGGTGAAATTAAGCTGCATTGGACAGTGTGTTATCATTTTTTATTTTTCTTTTATGGATGGAATTTTTGCAAATATTCCCTATTTTTTAAAGTGAACAGATTAGTTTTTCTTCTACTTCTTTTTTTACCTATAGTCTAAAATCTTTTTCTTTATTTTTATAATACTGGTTTGGATGGTTTTTTTTTCTATTTTACTTTACTTAAGAATTTTGTTTCTTTTAAGCCTAGAATATAAAGAAGATATAAAAGGAATACAAAGAGGGTTGTATTATCAGAAGGAAAGGAAATAACACTGCCATTTGGAGGCTGGAGGCTTGAGTCCTGGAAACATTGCTCTTTCTTTTTTCGCTTTGATCATTTTGACATTGCACTTCAAGGTTCTTCAGCTTGTTTATAGAGAGTGATAAGGAGAAGAGCATGGGTTGTTTATACAGTTGCTCCTTGGGAGCTTCATTGGCAGCTGGAGAGAAGTGAAAACAAAGCCTTGTTTTGAAAGATTATAAATGAACGTGTCAAATCTAATAAAAAGTTTTGAATGCTAGAGTGGAAGTTATTACCAGTTGGAAGAATGGCACAACATCAAAAAGAAACCTTAACATTGCAAAAGATTATGTTTGAAATTCAAAAATTATTAGAAGTAACAGAGAAAATTGAGAAGAGATTGGAAAACATAGATGGTAAAACAGTAAAATTTGATGGAAAAATTGAAGATGTTCATCAAATGGAAAAAGTGGAGGTTAGAGTCCTAAAAACTGAAGGGAAAAATGAACAAAGAGACAAGATAATTGTTGATACCAACAGTGAACTGAACATGGTTGGAAATGGAAAGAGTGGAAAGGGGAGATAGATGGACAGGAGCTCTACCCCAGATTTCAAGGTATAGAAGAAGAAAAAAAGAGAAGAATTGATGGATCTAAGGAGAGAAATTTTGTCAGAAGCACTATTGATAACCAAAGATAAAATGATTAAAGAAGCAGATGGAGGGTTTCGAGATTATATAAGATATGTAACAAGCGACAAGTTGCAAAGAGAAGTTTATACAAATCTTATTAAGAAAACAACCAAAAGACTAATCCCACAAATGGCAAAAGACATAAGACTGCACTATTAATGGAAAGACACAGGTTGATATACTGTACGAAAGCTTATAATAAAAAATTAGTCAAATTTAGTTAAATTTAGAGCATTATGTAAAAAATGAAGTGATAATGGATATAGTTAGATAAATAATTGATAATGATAACAATGTATACATATGTATTGGTTTGATAAGAGGAAATTTGATATAAATTGCAAATGGTGACTATGAAAGGAAGTTCAGAAATTCTGTTATGTATGAAAGCTTATAATAAAAAATTAAGTCAAATTTAGTTAAAAATAATGTATGTATGTATGTATGTACATACATATACACATATATATATGTATATGTATTTAGTGTCAGCACAAATACAACACACACACACACGCACGCGTGTGCGCGCGCACACACACACACGCACACACACATATATATATATATGTTTTTTTATTTGTGCTGATAAATATATATATATATGTGTGTGTGTTGTGACTCAGCAGTTCTGCTGTGAATTCTTTCGGGATCAAGATTCATTATGCAGCTGGGGGCGGGTTAGAGGCAAGTTTGGAGATAAAAGGACGGATGCTGCCATGCCCTAGTCGCTGGAGTCGTTGTTCCTTCGTGTGTTCCGTGTTTGGTACAGCATTGCTTGATGATTAATCGTGATTTATGCTTGTTACACTTGGATAAGTGCTTTGGTGTTTCATGTAAACGTGATCCGTCGAGACGGTGGAAGAACTGCAGTGTTTGTAAGAGCTTTTGTTTTGAATTCTTGTCGGAGACTGGTATTTGTGTTATTTCTGGGCTCGAAGCCAGTTTGAACTGTGAACTGATAAAGAAAAGTTCCTTTTAAGTTGCCTGCCTGCGTTTGTTCACGAGCTGGGAAGGGGGGGACAGAATATATATATGTATGTATGTGTGTGTGTGTGTGTATACACACACACACACACACACACACACACACATATATATATATATATATATATATATAATACTCGTTTGATAAAAGGAAATTGTAAACTGATTAAGAAAGGAGGCCTAGAAACTTTGTTATTAAATATAATCATTTTTTATTTAGAACATGTCATAAAGATGTAATGTTACCGGATGATAATGGAAACAGTTAACGGAATGCCATTATGTGGTTTTTCTTTAAATTTTGGAATATTTTATATAAAAGGATGTAAAAACAATTATAGTCAAATGAAGGTTGAGGTATGATGATAGTAATATGTTCTGAGCCCCCCCCCCCCCCGGCCCTGTGAATCACCCAGACACAGGCTTGGCTGTTTGCCACTCTTTAATCACGACTTTATCAACTCTTTTGGCTGAAGGCCCAGACAAGACTCACATGCAAGACTAGTTGGCAGCAACCCAAAATCCAACAGGCACAGATACGAGACAGACAGAGTATTCCAATACTGTTTCAAACAGTTGTGTCTTGCAAATGACCTCTCTCCACTTCTTCACTTATATACTCTCTTGGGAGGGGCCAAGCCACAACCACCTGGGCTTAATTATTGTCTCTGTGTCTGCCGCTGCAGCTGCTGCTTCTGTTTCTCCGCCCTTCTTTGTCTTGCGTCAGGAACAAACTGCCTTGAATCCTCCCCACTGCTCCATGCCTCAGGCGCCTCCTGGTGGCCGGCCAGCCTCTCTGGTCCCTGCTCTGAGTCTGAACCCTGCCCAGGGTCCTCCACATCTTCCCTGGCAGACTCATATGGTTTCTCACTATCCGAGTCCATCAGCAACTCAACCGGATCCTGCTGGGTCACAACAGTAATATATATATAAATATATTTGATTTAAAATATATAACTTGATATGAATTGTAGGTGATCTGTGGAAGGGATGCACAAAAGTTTTTTGTAACCAATTGACATACTTTCTACAATTTGTAATGGAAGATGGTTTTGTGGTGTTTTTTTGTGTTTTGTTTGTCTGTGTTTATTCAAAAATAAAAAAAATCTTATATATCTTAAAAAAAGATATATAAAATAAACAGCAATTTAGTATCAGGACTGAAGAGAGATAATTATTTGCAACCTGCTCCTGATTAAAACAAGAGCCAGAGTGACTTAAAATAGAATAATGAATAAAACATCACGCAACATGTGCCATTTATAAATGGCAATTCTTAGGTGACTTGTAGGACAGACGAACAATCCAGTTGCTCAGCAATTTAGAGATTGCTGCTTTGGCAACTTCGGGTGAAATATGAAACATAGCTCTCAGGGGTTTCCACATTCTCTGAAAATGCAAACTGTCTCATTCTTAGGAGAAGGAGGGGAAATGAATAGCAAAATGAGTGATCAGAAGGAGTGATACCCAGACATAACATCAGTTTCTACTGCCATCTAATGGGGGCAACTGACCTTCACAAGGACTTTTCAAAAGATAGAGTTGTACAGAAAATGACTATTAAGCTAGTGATTGTGACTAATTCATGGAGATCCTTGCTCAACATAAATATTATTTAACTACTGTAAAATGACCTCTATAGTTATACAGAGAAGAAACTTATTTTGGACATTTGGTATATTCTTTCCTGGCCCGGTGGCTCAGCGGCTAAGACCCTCAGCTTGTCGATCAGAAAAGTGGGCAGTTCAGTGGTTCGAATCCCTAGTGCCATGTAACGGAGGGAGCTCCTGTTACTTGCCTCAGCTTCTGCCACCCTAGCAGTTCGAAAGCATGTAAAAATGCAATTAGAAAAACAGGGAGCACCTTTGGTGGGAAGGTAACAGTGTTCCATGCGCCTTTGGCATTTAGTCATGCTGGCCACATGACCATGGAGACGTCTTTTGACAGCGCTGGCTCTTCGGCTTTGAAATGGAGATGAGCACCACCCTGTAGAGTAGCAAATGACTAGTATGTATGTATGAGGGAACCTTTATCTTTACTTTTACCTTCCTGGCACCGTGAAGGATAGGTTTGATTTGGTGTTCAAGTGTAAAGATTGATTTAATACCACAAACACCTATATTAGGTTTGTATAATGCCAGAAGAAAATAATAGAGTTTTACATCTATTATAAGTCCCTTAAAAAGTGGTTTAGTGTCTCCAGTGGTACTCAAATATACACTATAGAGTTGAATTCTGGATATATATATATGTATGTATGTATGTATGTATGTATGTATGTATGTATGTATGTATGTATGTATATATATATATATATATATATATATATATATATATATATATATATATATATATATATATATATAATTTTTTACAACCCCTGGTAAGCCCCAATTATGGGAGGAAGCTAACTGCTTCCATCATCTGTCCTTCGGCTCGTCACAAGAGTCCATCACGACAGAAACCCAATATTTTTACTGTTGCCTTTGTTATATTTGTGTGTGTGTGTGTTTTTTTTTGTGCTGATAAATAAATAAAGGGAGACTAGTATAGATCTATTTCAAGCTATTTAGCTCTCATCAGCTAGCCATACCCTTACTGGGATTTGAACCTGGGCTATATTGCACACTAGGCATACTAGGCAGAGATCTTAGCCATTAGGCCACAGGCTCTTATCCGTTTATCAGCGAAGCCAGGGTGAAAGGTATCTATTAGATTTTTTACAACCCCTGGTAAGCCCCAATTATGGGAGGAAGCTAACTGCTTCCATCATCTGTCCTTCGGCTCGTCACAAGAGTCCATCACGACAGAAACCCAATATTTTTACTGTTGCCTTTGTTATATTTGTGGTTTTTTTATTTATTTTATATAACAAATGTAACAAAAAGGCAACAGTAAAAAATATTGGGTTTCTGTCTGGATGGTCTCTTGTGACGAGCCGAAGACAGAGAGTGGAAGTGTGACCTTCCTCCCATATTTGGGCATACCAGGGGTTGTGACTTTAAATATATACCTCTCACCCTGGCTGGCTGATAAGGAGTCGAGCTCTGTAGCTCAATGGTTAACACATCTGCCTAAGCATAAATATAACATATATATATATATATACACCCACGTTACACCTATCCTCCGCGAGCTGCACTGGTTACCGATCAATCTCCAGATACGCTTCAAAGTGCTAGTCGTAACTTATAAAGCCCTTCATGGTATTGGATCTGGGTACTTGAGAGACCGCCTGCTGCCAATTACCTCCCACAGACCCATTAGATCTCATAGGGTTGGCCTCCTCCGGGTGCCATCTACCAGCCAATGCCACCTGGCTATTACCAGGGGGCGGGCCTTCTCTGTGGCAGCTCCGGCCCTCTGGAATGAACTCCCTGCAGGGATTCGGACCCTCACCTCTCTCCAGGTCTTCTGAAAAGCCGTCAAAACCTGGCTTTGCCGGCAGGCCTGGAGGTGATGAGTTCCCTCCCCTCTCGACATGTATGGTTGTGCGACTGTTGTCCACTTTTATTATTTGCATTTTGTCTTTTATGTTCCCCCTTTTCTTCCCCTTGAATTGTTTGCCGCCCTGAGTCCTCCCGGAGAAGGGCGCATACAAATAATAAAATACGAATACGAATACGAACTTCATATTCTTTTTTTTTTTAAAGTACTATTATCAACTGAGGTATCTAGCATCCTACACTGATACATTTGATTTTTATTTCCTAAAATTGCACTGTCATGGGCCATATTATTACCTTCTACCTTTTTCTGTACTTATCAAAGGCATTTTGGATTTTAATAGTAGAAAGTTGGTTTTCACAGCTGCTATTTATTGGTGAATTGACTTCTGGGTAATGCTGTATGAAGTAATGCATATGTGCTGGTGTATTTTTAATGTTAATTCTGTCTTCTGGGCATTAATTATCACAAGCAAAGCCAATTTATTTATTTGTGATTCAGATACAGTGAATGTAGAACCACAAAAAGTCTATATTCTTTCTATTTGCAGAGCTTATAAAGCCATTATAGTATTGCATCATTCCACCTACAGCTCTAGGGCTCATCAACTCAAACTCTCTCCCTCTCTCCCTTCCTCACAGAGTTTTGGTTGGCAGAGATGAGAATGCTTTAGTGGATTAAATATGAATTTAAAATATAGAAGGGGAATATACACAGACTGAATGGTGTTCTTTGCGTTCTCCTACTTCGGAGCAGCTATAAACCAAAACTGATTGATTCATTCTGTCCTCGGTGTTTCCAGGTCAGTGACAGTGAAGAAGGTTGCAAGTCAGCTTCAAACCATTTTTGACAGATTGGGGTGTAGAAACTGGTGAGGTGGAAATGCCCTTAGCTGACTATGCAGCCCAGCACTGGTAATGTGTTAATGCTTGGAGAGTTTGAGTACTGAACTAAACCTTCAGCTCTAGATATTTGCAGCAACCGAAGGAAAGAGATCTTGCTTTTATTGGCCAATGCCTGTATTCTGCTTTAGGGATTTAAAGTTATGGTACCAATTTACACAGGGTTCTCTGGGTGTATTTTTGATATGCAGAAAGACAAGAGATGAAATATTTTCCTCTAACGGCTTATAGCATCTAATAGACCTGTGATGGAGAACCTACAACACGCATGACATAGGTGACACGTAGAGCCTTCTCTGTGGACATGCAAGCCATCACCCCAGCTCAGCTACACCATTCATGTGTTCGTGCCTCCCGCCAGCCAACTGATTTTTGGGTCTCTGCCGCACATGGGCAGGGGGAGGTGCACATGTGTGGGGGCAGGGGACGGCGCTCCCCCGCAGTCTGCTTTTGTTCCCAGGAGGCTGCAGGGTGGCCTACTAGACCCAAAACGGGGCGCAAGTGGATTGCGTGTGCATGCTTGGAAGGCCAGGGGATCACCGGAGGGGGTGTTGTGTGGGCATGCATAGGGGTGGGGGGAGTGCGGGGGGCATGCACATGCACAGGGGGTATGGGGCATTGGGAGGTTCACACATGCATTGCATTACAGGTGCGGGGGCGCTTTCAGCACACAACGACAAAAAGGTTAGCCCTCATTGTACTAGACTATCAAACAGTCATTAACCAACATTCACTGTGGCAATGAGGACAGAATTTATATTACCAACAATGTCAGGGTAATGCGAGTGAGCCATGTCTATATGCTAGGAAAACCTGATATGACTGTACTTGCTGACTTGTAGCAGCTCTCCAGGATATAAGGCAAGATGCTTTCCCAATCCTTCAGTGGATGTTTTCTCACATCTGATATGACATCACACTCTGATGATTATATCACTCTGGGTCTTAGAGCGGCCTTTTCGACTTGGACTCTTCCACAGGAGTTGAGAACCTACTTCCTAGAATTATTTGCCTAAGCAAGTGGGCATCAGGTCAAGGAAGGTTATTTTTAAAGTGAAAATGAGATATTATGATTGTCAATTGATATAAATTCTGTAAAGAAGATTCCAACCCTAGAGACAGATTAGGGCAAAAAAATATATATCTCATGCCCTCAAATTGCTCTTGCATTGTTAACTTCTCTGTGAATTGATATGCCTTATATTTAAATGCTTCTCTAGGAAGGATTCTCTCTTTCTGCCATAGAGTGAAACAGACATGGCGATCAAAATATTTTTTTACCTGCTGGTAGAATACATACTCTGGCTCACTTCTTCATTCAATCTGCTGCTAATAAACTCAAATCTACTTCCAGAAAACTTGCTTTTTCAGACACTCCATTGCTCCAGCTGGTTTTCTTAGAGGACTAGGTATATGAAACAGAATAACTACCTGGTAATTGGTTTTTGATTCAGCTACAATAAGTCAATTACTACAACAGAACAACCATGTGAATTTAATTTCCTCCTGGGCATAACCTGCTTTTGGTTAAACAAAAGGGCTTTGGCCTGCTCTTCCATGTTAGCATATGGTGGGACTGGACATATTGTGAATTGTTGGAAAGTAATAGACCTCAAAATGCCAGTTTCAGGGGAATATAAGTGGGAGTGTCTTTTGTCTCCATCTTCTGCTCAGAAGCACTTTGGAGAATTTTGGTCATTTGGAATAACAAAATGCTGACTAAGATGGGCCTTGGACTCAACCCTCAGAGCTATTCTGATGTTCTTCTATTGTTATGGTGATGAATGCAATAAAACAACTAATCGGTTGTGCAAGTTTTCTCTTGAAATGACTTAGTAGCAGCAGAGGGCATCAGGATGTGGCATCAAAAGGACTAGTTATTTGCAACAAACTTCCTTTTCTGGATGATTCATGGGGTCTTGGTTAAGGATATGCGGGTAAAGTTGAGGAGAGGGACATGGATTAGTGAGTGTGCATCTCCTACAACAAAAATCATTGCCCAAGTCTAGCACAAGACTAGCACATTATTTCCTGCTCCTTGCAACATGAGTAACTACAGTAGAAAATTCTTGAAACAGTTGGCAGTAGAAGAATAAAACATAATAAAAGAACATATTAAAACCACATTCATTAAAACTATTCATTAAAAAGATGAAAATAAAATTCTGATCATGTGGAAAATCACCACTATGTAAACAAAGCTAAAGAGCAGACCATCCATTAGCAGCCACCAAATGACAGTCAGTGGTTTGTTTTTTTTATAATTTTTTTAATAATTTTTATTACATAGACAACATATATACACAACAATGGAAAAACAAAAACAAAAAAGAGAAAGAGAAAAAAAACACAAAAAAGAAAAAAAAAACCATCATCACATACAGCATATCGTTTGGTTACATGTGTTTTATCATTCTTATACATTTATTATTTCATTTAATAAATTATAATTTAGTATCATTTCTTATTCCCCTACCGGTGGCAATCCATCCCAACTACAGTTCCCCCGCCCACACACCCCGTATCTTTCCGTTATATATATACACACAACAATTAAAAAAAACAAAACACACACACACACACAAACACACACACAAAAAACCATCATTACATATAGCATGTCGTTTGGTTACAGGTGTTTTAACATCCACATCCTCAAATAATATTTACCATATCAGACTTTTCATCTAGTATAACTAAATACCTCACTTTCATTCTACAATATATATTCAGTTACCATTAGTATTATTTCCCCCCAGAAAATATACTTATGTTCATTATTATCCTTGTACTTCATACTTTCAAACAGAGATCTTATTCCTTCATTTTTCAACAAAACGTCACTACATATATATACCAGTTTTCAATTATTCCCTTATTAAAATTATTTATCAACAGCAGAATATCATTATAATATGTTCTTAACATTATACATTATATCACCAGACCTCTATTGAATATACATAAAATCATTATTATCCTTATCCTTTTTAAAGCAAAAAATCCTAAAATATTCAATTCATTGATATATTAATTTTTCATTGTATCATTGTTAGTTTATTTTACAGCATAGTTGTATCATCATTTAACTTCTTCAATTAAAGCATAGGTATATCATTTTTCATTTCCAAGTTTTTTTCCCCCCTAGCCACCGATAAAACAAATCCCATATTTTATAAAATTGCTCATCCTCTTGTTCTCTAATTTCAAGTGTCAATTTACTCATTTCAGCACAGTCCATTATTTTTCGGATAACTTCTTCCTGTTTTGGTATTGTTTCATTTTTCCAGTTTTTTGCAAATACAATTCTGGCTGCTGTTAACACATTTACAATCAAATATTTTAAGTCTTTGTTGTAGATTTCTGGTACGATCCCCAATAAAAAGACCTCTGGTTTAAAGTCTATTTGTTTGTGTGTCATTTTCTCCAACCACATGTGGATTTTAGTCCAGTATCTTTTAGTTTTTAGTGCAAGTCCACCACATGTGGTAGTGTGAACCCGGTATCTGGTGACATTTCCAACACTTTTCTGATTTATTCTTGAACATTCTTGCAATTCTAGTTGGGGGTAGATGCCACCTGTAAAACATCTTATACAAGTTTTCTCTATATGCAGTAGACATTGTCATTTTATAATTTTGAGACCACAATTTCTGCCAATTCTCTAAGTCAGTCCCATATCTAAAAAATTTTCCCCAAGCTATCATAGTTTCTTTAACTTGTTCTTCTTGCAATTTAACCTCCAATAGATATCCATATAGTTTTTTAATTACTTTTTCATCAGTACCTGTTAAAATTTTGACACAGTGGTTTTTGATAGTCCTTTCCTGATGTCCTTAATAACTTCCTAAGATGACTAATAATTGATGATGGCAAGTATTCTAGTCTCATGTTGCTTAGGATTTTTCATAATATGTTATATTGTCAATCCTTTGAGACAAAGCAGACTTAAATACCAAAGTAGTGAATACTAAAGCTACTTTTATTAGAGGATTACGTTAACAGAGTTGTGCAATCTGCCTCCCTCTGTCTTGCTTCTTTATCCTAAAGAGAAATAGGATGGTGAAGTTTGAGATGCTTTCTCAAATTCCACTCTTGCTTTGGGTTCAGATTTCTCTGATCGGACCATTGGCTTGGCTATGGCTCTGTCTCCTCATCCTCAAAGTTATTGTCAATGTTCCGATTGACAAACCCAACCATAGCAAGCACAGTTGAGACGATCCAATCTCTGAATGCAAAACTTTATTGAGTACATCATTTCTGCACTAATGTGGACAAACCAGATCTAGCTAATTCCTGTGCAAACCCACATAATTAAAGTATAGGATTCTCCCTGTTCTGAAACACGAGAAGATTAAAGAAGATTATGGGGATATAGGAAATGTTGAGATAATAAATTCTGCTTGGCTAAAGACAAATGTTACTTACATCAGACTAACCAGCCTGAAGATTTCTCAGCAAACATAGCCACAAGGTGGTGCTCTTGTAATTTGTTAGATGTAAGATTTCCTAAGGATCAACATTTCTTCTTTGCCTTATTTTTTGACAAGTCTTAGAAAAAACAGGGAACTAAACTAGGTATTATTTTTATTTTGCAGTTCCAGGCAAACAATTATCCACTATCACCACCACCACCACCACCACACACAAATATAAACATCACTTTTCACTGTGATAAAAAGTTAACCATATCATCTCAAAGGTGCTTTTTCAAAAAGCAACTGGACTTTGTTTTTCCTTGAAGATCTTTTGTTTCTCATTCAAGGAGCTTCTTCAGCTCCCCGAAGCAGTATATAAGTCTAAGAACTGAAGAAGCTCCTTGGATGAGAAGCAAAACATCTCCAAGGGAAAGTAAAATCCATCTGCCTTTTGAAAAAGCACCTTTGGCTTTTTTATGCTTGTCATGGGAGAAACATGACCTGGATGACTGAGAAACTCCATAGACATTTAACCATATCATTTCAATTCACAATCCATTTTGTTCGTCTAGATTAGCAGTTAAGCTTCTAAAAAAAAGCTCCTACAAAAAGCTTCCTATTGAATGTATCCGATTTGAAATTCTGCTTCATTTGTGTTTTCTGTTTAATAAGGAACTTTTGTATTTTGCTTACTTTACTGGAAATACATATAGCTTCTAGATTTCCATATAATGGGTAATTAATTATTGGACATGTTCAGAATCATAAAGAAGATCCATTTATATTAGTGTTTTCCAAACTTGGCAACTTTAAGTTGTGTGAACTTCAGAGTTGGTCCACAGATCTTAAAGTTACCAAGTTTGAAAAATCCTGATACATACAAAATGCAAAGCTTAGCTTTAAACTTATTAATGTGTGTATACATGTGTACACAGGCTTCTGAACATGAGTGGTTAGGAGAAGAGTCATTGTTCCCACCCATTCCACAGCTCCAATATCTCAAAACCTTCATTTGGTCCCTAATTGTCTTCAGGATTAGAGCAGCCCTTCACCCCATTCTCTAGTATAAGTTATGACTCATTGAACAATTATGAGGAAAACTTCTCCTCAAGCAGCTGATAAGAGGTAATGATTTTTGAATGAAGTAAAAGTATATGGAATGCATTAGTCTGAAAACAATGGGAACATTGTGCATAAGACCCCTGCCTTCTCAGACAAATAAGGAAGTTTCTCCTTAATTCCAGGTTGCTTCTCTCCTTGATTTGTTTCCATCCATTGTTTTCTTGTCCTGCCTCTGGTGCTTTGGAAAATAAGTTGACCCCCTCCTCTTTGTGGCAGTTCCTCAAATTCTGGAATACTGCTAATATGTCATTTCTAGTCCTTCTTTTCTCTAGATTAGCCAGATCCAAATCCTGCAACCATTCTTCATATGTTTTAATCTCCAGGCCTTTATTTCATCATAGTTGTTCTTCTGGTTCCACCACAAAACCGCGGACGACAAAATCGCGGTCGACGAAAGCGCGCATTTGACGTCATCACAGCGTGATGAAAACATCGCGCTGTGATCGAAAAATGTAAAAAAAAAGCGAAAACCTTACCCTAACCCCCCCAAACCTAACCCTAACCCTAACCCTAACCCTAAACCTAACCCTTAACCTAACCCTAAATCTAACCCTAACCCTAACCCTTAACCTAACGCTAAACCTAACGCTAACCCTTAACCTAACCCTAACCCTAACCCTAAACCTAACCCTTACCTTTATGTGAATCGGCTTGCTTTAATTTTATTTTTATTTCAATTTTTAATTTTTTTCATCGCGCCGTGATGACGTCAAATGTGCGCTTTCGTCGATCGCGCTTTTGTGGACCGTGGTTTTGACGGGTCACGGTTCTTCTTTGCACTTTTTCCAAACTCTAAACATCTTTATTGTAATGCGGTGACCAAAACTGGATGCAGTATTCCAGGTGTGGCCTTACTAAGGCTTTATGGAGTTGTACTAATACTTCACATGATTTTGATTCTGTGCTTCTCTTTTATGCAATCAAGGTTTTATTAGCTTTCTTGGCTGCTGTCACACACTGCTAAACCACACTTAAGTGACCATCCATCAGGACTCCACGGTCCCTCTCATAGTTACTGTTTTTGTACCTTTGGTTTTTCCTGCCTGTTATGATGTAAAACCTTGATGTTCGCCATATTACCTTTCCTTTTGTTGGTCAAGTCTGTCAAGATCATTTTGGAACCTGAGCTTCTGTTCTGAGGTGTTGGCTGTTACTGCCAGCTTAGTGCCATCTGCAAATTTGATGAGTTCCCCTTCTGTCCCCTCATCTCAGTGAAAACCTTGAAGAGTACTGGGCCTAAGATGGAACCTTGTGGCACCCCACTGCTTACCTCCCTCCATGTAGATGTAATACCATTAAGGACTACTCATTGGAGTGCAGTTTGTCAACCAGTTACAAATCCATCTGGTGCTGATGCTATTTTTCTAGTTTACCAAGAAGTAGGTTGTGGTCTGTTTGTGGTCTCATTTGCTTCTTTTCCATTGTTGTCTATAAGACTTCTATTCAAAGTCTTAAATGCAGCCAGAATTGCTCTCTTGTGTGTTTATAAATTACCCAACTGTTCTCTTGTATACAGTACCCTAGGCAAAGGGAGAGAAAATTAATTTGACCAGTTCTCATCTGCTACCCTTTGGCTTCTAAAACCACCATCTAAAACTTCCCTTCCTGTCCCTCCCTTCCCTCTTGTGGATGAGGAACATGAGTTCATTAATTTGTTTCCATTATGGCAGGTGGAAGATAGTAAGATGGTTTGTGTTGTTCCAAAGATGTCTCTTTCCTTGGCACCATACAGCACCTCATTTCTAGCCATGATTCTGTAGTTCTTAAGAAACTCCCTTTTTCCTCCATGCCATTTTAACACCAAGAACCACATATTAGAATGGTTTCTGTTACTGAAATAAGCATTGGAGTACAAAAATACCAGTACATATGTTTTCCCATTATCATTCATAAGGTTGTTTAATGTGGAATTGGAATAATTTCATGCTCTTTGCTGCCTGCTGTCCATGAGATCCATTCACTTTTTTATATTTGGGAAACATAAGGCAAAAACAACTGTAATATATAAATGCATGGGAGGGTGGTGTGCAATTTAATTTATTTACTGTATTTTTTGGAGTATGAGACACACCTTTCTCCCTCAAAAAAGAGGCTGAAAATCTGGGTGCGTCTTATACACGGAGGACAGCATTTGTTTGCCTCCTGAAACCCCACTCCCTTAACCAAAATGGCCGTTCATAACCTTTAGGAGGCTTATAGAATGCTCCTGGGGGCTGGGGAGGGCAGAAATGAGCGAAAAACAGGCTGTTTTTTGCTCAATTTCCCCCCCCCCCAGCCTCCAGGAGCACGCTACAAGCCTCCTAAAGGCTATTCATGCTTTTGTTTTGAAAAAAACATGGCTGTTTTCATAAAAAATGGGCTGGTTTTGGGAGGTCTGCAGAGTGAAAAAACATTTTTTTTTAATTTGCCTCTTCAAAATCTTTTTTTTATTAAAGTTTTTTAATTTTTAATTTAAAACAAATACAACATCCTTCTTTACATGCTATAGAAAGTGTATCAGTTGGTTACAAATAGACTTTTGCACATCTCTTCCACAGTCAAGAAACATAGTTCATGTTAACTCGAGCATTTTCATACATGTCACCATCATCATATATCCATTTTCATTTGACTATAATAATAATAATAATAATAATAATAATAATAATAACTCTGCCGTTGCCGGTCCCAAGCCCGGATGAGAAAGGAGGAGGGTTGGGGTCAGGTTGGCATCTGGTCCCGTAAAAAACCCCCCGCCAACCCATACAATATGGTGAAAAAAACAAATAAGAATTCCATACCGCATCGGTCGTCGCGCGGGTTAACAAGGGCCGCGGCGGATGTTGGGGTCCCTGGACATCTGTCGACAAGTGGGCTACAAGTGGACCAGCCAACAAAACGACAAAAATATAGTGCAGATGAAAACCGTGCCATAATGGCCTGTTACTACAACTCAGAGCCAGAAAAAAGAGGCTATTTAAAGCGAATGTATGAATTATGGAAACAACAATATCCAGATTCAAATGTTAGTGAACAACGACTAGCAGATCAAAGGCGATTTATTATACGGAATAAAGTGTTTAGTGAAGTTGAACATGAGGAAATTCAGGCAAATTGCAAAACCCAAAAAACAATATCACAAGCGGAAATAACTGATATTCAAGACACAACTAAAGACATTATAGTAGAACTCCCAGAAGAAGCTCTTGGGAAGGAAATAACATCACCACCACTAGAACCAGTTATCACTGAACCAACTGATGAACTAACTCAAAAACAAAAAGAATTGAAGGATAAGTTCATGGAGCATTTTCTGCTTAATGAGGAAAGGCAACGTTTACCATCACTAAAAACTGTGCCTAAGAAAATTTTGGCCCCTATCATGAAAATGGTTAATGCAGTGTTTTCAACAATTGAACCGGGATCCATCTTGGAAACAAACCAGTTAATGTACAGCGCAGCTGTAATAGTCACTAATGAACTAGGCATTAAAATTAAAGTACCTAGTCACACAACAGAAAAAGCATCAAAGCCAAAGTGGAAAATCCGTTTAGAACAAAAAATCAAAAAATTAAGGGCAGATGCTAGTAACTTAAAGAACATGCATGAGCAACGGCTTAAAAACAACAAAATCATAGATCGGCTAATCAGACGATATAGATTGGATACAAGAAACATCAATGAAGCTGTAGAGATTGTAAAACAGCAGATAACAGCAACAGCTAGAAAAATTGAAAGATATGAGGCACGAATCATCCAATATAAACAAAATCAGCAATTTCGATCAGACCAACGGCGTTTTTATCAAAGTCTTAATGTAAATGGTGACACCAAAAGTGAAAAACCAGAAAAACAGGCCACAGTTGAATTCTGGAAAGAATTGTGGGAAAATGCAAAGGACTACAACAAGGAAGCAAAGTGGATACATGACTTTGAGAAAAGCATTGGCAACAAGCAAATGCAAGTATTAGAAATAACAACTGAGATGGTCAAAAATCGAGTTAAAAAGGTAAAGAATTGGACATCACCTGGAAAGGACCAATTACATGGTTTCTGGCTCAAATATCTGACCAGTTTACATGCAATATTGGCCAGGCAACTAAATGAAATTTTACAAAAGGGCCAAATTGATGAATGGTTGACAACTGGAAAAACATACTTGATTCAGAAAGATGCAGCTAAAGGAACAACACCTGAAAACTACAGACCAATAACATGCTTGCCAACAACCTTCAAATTACTCACAGGCATTATTGCAGATAACATGATGGATTATTTGGAAACAAACAACATCTTGCCAGTAGAGCAAAAAGGCAACAAAAGAAGGAGCAGGGGCACCAAAGATCAGCTTCTAATTGATAAAATGATATTAGAAAATTGTAAGAACAGAAAAACGAACTTGAATATGGTCTGGATTGATTACAAAAAGGCATTTGACTCACTGCCACATAGTTGGATCATAAAATGCTTAGAAACAACTGGTATTAGCAAAAATATTACATCCTTTACTGAAAAGATGATGAAACAATGGAGAACTGAGTTGGCAGTAGGGAATGAGATCTACGGAATAGTTAATATCAAGCGAGGAATTTTCCAGGGTGATTCACTTTCACCTCTTCTCTTCATCATCGCAATGATCCCACTATCAGTAATCTTAAAAAAAATGAAATTAGGCTACCAAACAGCCAAAGAAGCTGAAAAAATTTCACATTTACTATATATGGATGATTTGAAACTCTATGGAAAGTCAGAAATAGAAATCCAATCATTGACAAACACAGTCCGAGTATTCAGCACCGATATTTCAATGCAGTTTGGCATGGAAAAATGCGCCACTGTATCCATAAAAAGGGGCAAAATCACTGCATGTGAGGGAATTGAAATGCCCAATGGCCAATTAATTAAATGCAAAGAAAATGAAGCCTACAAATACTTAGGCATTCTGCAGTTGGATAACATCAAGCATGGAGAAGTAAAAACTATTGTCAGGCGAGAGTACACCAACAGAGTTAGGAAAATTTTGAAATCTAAATTGAATGGTGGAAATACAATCAAGGCCATAAATACCTGGGCAATACCAGTTATAAGATACACAGCTGGTATAGTTAACTGGACACAAGCTGATTTGGACCTTTTGGACCGAAAAAACCAGGAAACTAATGACAATGCACTACAGTTTACATCCACGTGGTGATACTGATAGACTGTACCTGCCCCGAAAATCAGGTGGCAGAGGATTATTACAAGTGAAGCAAACAGTTGAAGAAGAAAAACATGCACTGGCTGATTATTTAAAAGAAAGTCAAGAACATCTATTAATCGAAGTAAAGAACAAAAATCTACTGAAGGCCCAACAGACGAAACAAGAATACAGAAAAGATGTGATAAAATCAAGAATGGAGAGTTGGCAGAACAAAGCACTGCATGGCCAATTTCTGGAAAAAATAAAAGATAAAGTGGACAGTGAACAAACTTGGTTATGGCTAACAACAGGTACATTAAAGAAAGAAACAGAGTCACTAATCCTGGCTGCGCAAGAACAAGCTATCCGCACAAATGCCATTAAGGCCAAAATCGAAAAATCCTCTGATGATGCCAAATGCAGACTTTGCAAAGAAGCTGATGAAACTGTTGATCACATACTCAGCTGCTGTAAAAAAATCGTGCAGACTGATTATAAATTGCGGCACAATTCAGTAGCACAAATGATCCATTGGAATTTGTGCAAAAATTATAATATTAAAACAGCAACAAACTGGTGGGAACATCAGCCTGAAAAAGTCACCGAAAATCAGATGGTCAAGATCTTGTGGGATTTCCGTATACAAACCGACAAAATACTGGCGCATAATACACCAGACATCACACTGGTTGAGAAAAATAAGGTCACAATCATAGACATCGCAATACCAGGTGATAGCAGGGTCGCCGAGAAGGAACATGAAAAAATCGCAAGATACCAGGACTTAAAAATCGAAATTCAACGACTATGGCACAAACCAGCAGTGGTAATTCCAGTGGTAATTGGCACACTGGGTGCTATTCCAAAAGCACTGGAATTACATTTAAAACAGTTAAAAATTGGCAAAATCACCATCAGTCAAATGCAAAAAGCCGCACTGCTTGGATCTGCACGCATATTACGAAAATACGTTACGACGTCCTAGGCCCCTGGGTGGGGCCCGACTAGTAACCAATGCCAAATCCGGCGAAACGACTGGCTGCTGTGATACAATTGTATAATAATAATAATAATAATTTTTGTTTCTTAAACAATACATGCCCACACCAGTGGGAAAAGAAAAAATCGGGGGGAAAAAACAAAAAACAAAAAAACAAAACCAAAGAAGACAAAAAGAACAAAACAAAAAACAAAAGAAAAACCCAAAAAAAGAAAAAAAAGTAAAAGTAACACAGGTATATATTATAAAAAAAAAGTATATCAGCTGGTTACAACATATTTTGGTGCATCTCTTCCATTAATTCATATTATAATTAATTCATATCATAATTCATATTAATTCAAATATCTTAACTCATATGTTTACCATATTGACCATTATACCTCCACTTTTAGTTGACTACAGTTATTTAAACATCCTTCATCCTTAACTATGCCAAAGATTTAGTCCATAACCACATGCTGACATCTCATTTACTTGTTTGTAAAATCCTCTATTAACATCAAATCCTCATATCCTGTTTTAGCTGAACATCCATAATATTTAATACCAAAAATTCCATCTTCCATGCAATGTAGTTTATTATCATTCTCCCTTCTTTATGTAATTATATCGTATATCGTAACATTTTCCCCATATTAATTAACATTTAACTGTATATATTTTATTTTATTTTTTAATAGTGACAATTATTGTGATTAATAACCTTTGTATATGGTCCAAAAATATTTCCAACCTTCCCTTCTCATATCCAATTATTATTTATCATATCAACTCCACATTATATACATTACTATCAATATCAATTATTATTCAGCTATATCTATTACAAATAAGAGTAATTAGATTTAGCTAATTTCAAATTGTATTCTTCCTTCTATCAGCCTATGTCTCTCCAATAACAAAACCTTCTTAATCCTATTGCCATTCGTGGAACAGATTTACCAAATGTTTTTATAAGCAAGTCCAAACAGGGATATCTTCGCACCTTTTTACCCAGGATGCCTCTGATGAAATAATAACGTTGTCCCAGGCTTGTTAAACTTTTCAATTTGTCTTTAATTCTCAAGGGTGGAATTAAAAATTCTGCAAATGATGTTTCATAAAGTGTAGATTCTTTAATGCTTCTCATTCCTCCTGCGCTCTGTCTTTTAAAATAAATCTTCTGTATGGCTGCCCCCCTTTCCAGCGTTGCATCTCTTTCTCCCTCCGAAATAACCCAGATGCCCTGCGTGTCAGCAAGTTGAGAGACTTCATTTCTCACATTCTTCATTTGTATTTCAGGAACCTTCAAACATTCAACATTCTCACTTTTTTCTTCATATTTTAATGTCAAATAGTCCAATTTTTTTTCCAAATCTTTCATATGAGTCAAACAACTTTTGAAATGCAGAGAAAAACATTTGAAACGAACTTTTTGGAGTATGTATCGACGCCATGTTGTGACGCAGTTCTCTAAAATATTTGCAAGTAAAAACACACTGGGAGCTGTGCGATCTTATCTGATCTTAGACCAACACAGCCAAGCAATAAAAGTGTCAGATCGTAAAAAGCCAATTTATAGTAGATTAGTTTACAGCCCACTTAAAAAGAGTCAGAGAGAATGTTGAAGTAGATCTTTAAAACATTTAAGAAATAGGGTAACCACCGGCCATAAATCCATTCAAGAAAAACCAATTCACCGCTAGATTCTTCTGTTCTTTGGTTTCAATTAGCTTAGATTTTAGTGCGGACCGTCTCTCTTTGAGTAATAAAATCAGCTTACCAGTTGAAATCACTTCTACCATTATTAGGGGCAACCTGCAGCTTCGGTTAGCATACAGCTAATCCAGAAGGAGCTGGCAAAAGGGGTTGAATTCCCAGCCCCCCAGAGACCTGCAAACATCTCTGAGGTCACTGGATCTCCCCAAACCTTTCACTGTCTCTTCGGGACAGCTAGGATTGAAAACGACCTGTCCAATTTCCTTCGGAATAGGGGAATTTCGGGAATAGCCTGAAACTCCATCTTCTCACTGCTAAGCCCCGCCTTCTTCTCCGCCTCTTCAAAATCTTGATGCATCTTATACTCCAGTGTGTCTTATATTCCAAAAAAAATATGGTATGTTTTGAATGGCTAAGCTGTTACTGGTGGGATGGTACCATGATTTCCCAAAAATAAGATCAGGTCTTATTTTCTTTTGGGCCACAAAATAAGCATTAGGGCTTATTTTCAGGAAATGTCTTATTTTTCTTCCATGTACGGGAGGCACACTTCTGCTTGCTCACCATGAGATGGAAGAGTGGAGGTGCCCCACAAGCCCAGCACAGCTTACTTCAGGACCCCCACAGCCAAGTCACCCACGCACCTACACCTGCATTACCTTGCGGCAATGATTCCAGCAGCTCCACTCTTTTGTTGCTTATAACCCTTTGGGTCTTTTTTTTTAATATAAAGTACCAAGCAGCTAAGTATAACTTACAAGAAATCTCATGGTTTTGGAAACACTACAGAGGGTAATAATCTGGAAAGAATAATATAAGCACCCATAAGTCTTGAACAGTAAGATCTGGAAAAGAGGCAGTTCCCTTGCAATGGAGATAAAAGTTGCAATTATTATTGTATCTTTCTTATAATCTACGTATTTATGTTTTGCATGAATAGGCTATTAATGGTAGGATGGTACTGTGTTTCCTTGAAAATAAAACCGGGTCATTTTCTTTTGTGCCACAAAATAAGCACTAGGGATTATTTTCAGGACGTGGTTGGGCTGAATGAGACGGGTGACTCTTAATCTCTCTCTGTGAGGTTAAGAGAGGATTTAAATTTGGAAAAATAAATAATATAACACTCCTGTCTTGTGAAAGAGCTGAGCTTGGCTTCTTTTGATTAAACCAAATCCCAGTATGAAATGTCCTAGGTGTCTTTTGTCCATATTTGAGATTTCAGCTCACTGTTACAATGTTATGTTAAATAATTTCAAACATTAATATTTATGAATGAATGAATATAATGGAAAATCACTGAAAATTACACTGGAAATGCACATGAACATTTTTGGGCAGGAAATCTAAAATCCGGACAAAAGCATTTTGTTTTCTAAGAAAGCATAAGAATTTAAACATGATTTCTTTCTAGAAATAACTTTGAGAGCCTGTGTGGTATATATTGGACTAGGATTGGATACACTTGGGTTCAAGGCAACCTTATCTATGGAAACTCTCTGGATGATTTAGAGTCACCAGTCTCATACAGCCCAACCCATCTCAAAGTGTTACTCCTTTTTAAAAATGAAGGGTAATACACACGTAAGGTATCAAAAAAATGAACTTGAAAACTGTGACCCTAATCTGAAAGACAATATAGTAAACAAAATAATGCTTGTTTCCGAAAGATCCTAATGAATGATAATATTAAATATTCATTGTTTATACAAAGACTCACATTTCAGATCAAAATCATACTGGTCAGATCAGGAATTGCTCCTGCTCCTTATATGTTATACCACAAGGTTTTCTGAATCTAGAAAAAACAAATCTGCTAGCTTAAAGAATGTATAAAATATCTGGGATTCATGTTTAAAATATGATATGAAATAAGAGCAAGTTTCATACAAGAGAAGCCAGGCAATGTTCTATTACTCTGTTTTTCAAAGAATTTACCTAACTTAATAACTTTTTGTTATAATTCTGTAATTCTGAAATTCATTTGCACAGTTTTTTTTTACACTTTTCTAATGTATAGAAATCTTAGGAGTACTTGTTCCACATATAGTAAAAAATACTAATGTTTGTGTACGAAGGGTTTTCAATAAAGCATGCTATACACTCAAAAACCATAGAAATGGTGATGGATTTGAGAAGAAAACCTCCTATACTACCATCTCTTACAAAACTTGACAACACAGTATCAAAACCTCAAAATTGTAGAAATAGTGATGATTTTAGAAGAAAACCTCCTATACTACCACCTCTTACAATACTAAAGAACACAGTATCAACAGTAGAGACCTTCAAGTTTCTAGGTTCTATCATATCTCAAGACTTAAAATGGACACCTAACATCAAAAATGTCATCAAAAAAGCACAACGAAAAACGTTCTTTCTGTGCCAACTCAGAAAGCTCAAATTGCCCAAGAGCTGCAGATTCAGTTCTACAGAGGAATTATTGAGTCTGTCATCTGCACTTCCATAACTGTCTGGTTTGGCTCTGAAACCAAACACGACAAATGTAGACGTCAACGGATAATTAGAACTGCAGAAAAAACAATTGCCACCAATCTCCACTGAGGATCTCTATCAAAAAGTCAAATTGAGTCAAAAAGAAAGCTCTGATAATATCTATAGACCCCTCACATCCTGGACATAAATTGTTTCAACTTCTACCTTCAAAATGACGCTATAGGGCACTGCACACCAGAACTAGACACAAGGACAGTTTTTCCCCGAATGCCATTACTCTGCTTAACAACTAATTCCCACAACACTGTCAATAATTTACTAAGAATATATTACTAATATTCTTCTCTTCCTTCCTAGTACCTATCTCTTCCCACTTATGACTATAACCATGTTGCTTATATCTTTCAATTTATATTGTTTTATTTGTTTCCTAGTACGATTTGATAGCTTATTAGTAACCTTGACTATCACTAAGTGTTGCATCTTTTTATTCTTGATGAATGTATTTTATTCTCCTTATGTACACTGAGTGCATATGCACCAAAGATAAATTCCTTGTGTGTCCAATCACACTTGGCCAATTAAAAATTCTATACTATTCTATTATTCCATCGGAAATTCTCTGGCAACATTAAAATACAAATTATTGCGTTAGTCCAGGGGGGGACAATGTACAGATTGCCTGAGTTCTTTTCTGGGTCATGTGAAATAACATTTCAACAAAAAATAAGAAGAATGGGGTGTTTCCATAGTATTAATGTATTTTCTAATAATAACAACATCCAATCTTTTAGACATGACCTGAACAATAATTATCATTTATTTGAATTCTTTATAGCAGGGGTGTCAAACTCGATTCTGTCACAGGCTGCATCAGGATTTTGTTTGCCCTTGGGGGTTGGGGTGGGTGTGGCCTGGTTGTTGCAGCTGATTGAGTATGTGTGGCTGGCCCAGGGTGGCAAATTTGGAAAGACTTGACATTGCCAAGGTCAACGGCAACAATCAGACTTAGACTTACATACTGCTTCATAGTGCTTTTACAGCCCTCTCTAAGCAGTTTACAGAGTTAGCATATTGCTCCCAACAATCTGGGTCCTCATTTTACCCACCTTGGAAGGATTGAAGGCTGAGTCAACCTTGAGCTAGTGAGTTTTGAACTGCTGAACTGCAGCTAGCAGTCAACTAAAGTACCCTGCAGTAATGCACTCTGACCACTGTGCCATCTTGGCTCTATAGGGTGTATGTGATTGTCAAGAAACGCTGCAATGCCTTGTTTAGAAAATCATAGAAAGTACCGTGTAATTGTAGCACTTTCTTTGCTTCACAAGGCAACTTCTTGCCTTTCGGACCTTATTTTTCTGAGAAGACAGTGATCCTATGCACAATGTTCCCATTGGTTTCAGACTAATGCACTCCATATACTTTTACTTCATTCAAAAATCAATACCTCTTATCAGCTGCTTGAGGAGAAGTCTGCCTCATAATTGTTCAGTGAGTCAAAACTTATACTAGAGAATGGAGAATGGAGGTGGCGCAGTGGTTAAATGCAGCACTGCAGGCTACTGCTAGATCAGCAGGTCAGCGGTTCAAATCTCACCGGCTCAGGGTTGACTCAGCCTTCCATCCTTCCGAGGTGGGTAAAATGAGGACCCGGATTGTTGGGGGCAATATGCTGACTCTCTGTAAACCGCTTAGAGAGGCCTGGAAGGCCTATGAAGCGGTATATAAGTCTACTGCTATTGCTATTGCTCTAATCCTGAAGACAATTAGGGAGCAAATGAATGTTTTGAGGTATATGAGCTGTGGAATGGGTGGGAACAATTACTCTTCTACTAACCACTCATGTTCAGAAGTCTGTGTACCTACTTGCTCCATTTAGCTTTTACGATGAACCAGTCTGGATGGGCTATTAGACAAGAAGATCACCGAGAAGATAAACATTTTCGATGTTGGCTGCAATTATAGAGCTGAGGTGGCACAGTGGTTAAATGCAGCACTGCAGGCTACTTCAGCTGACTGCAGTTCTGCAGTTCGGCTGTTCAAATCTCACCGGCTCAAGGTTGACTCAGCCTTCCATCCTTCCGAGGTGGGTAAAATGAGGACCCGGATTGTTGGGGGCAATATGCTGACTCTATAAACCTCTTAGAGAGGGCTGAAATCCCTATGAAGCGGTATATAAGTCTAACTGCTATTGCTATTGCTATCAGCTACAGTCAATATGACTAGGATATGTTTTCTGAGAAGGTTTCCAAACCCCAATCTTCCTACATTAATGATTGGGGAAAAAAACATTCAGAAGGAACTATATCTTCAACTTTGCTACGCTTAACTTCAGAATGCAGAAAACAGGAAAGACCTTAAACCAATAAGAGCTTCAGATGATCAATAGAAGACTATAAGAAAGCTATAAGTATTTTGCTTCAAATCCTTCAGCTTATCCACTGTCACAAATATTACTATTTCTACCATTCCTTCTTGTAATAGGAATTAGAGTAATAGATATAGGAGTAATTAAGTGAATAATAGATATAGGAGTAATATAAGCAATTAAACAGTTAAAAAAATCAAGCTGCAGTTTCTCTTTCTCCAAAATCTCACATCTCAAAGCCACCCAAAAGGTCATTCATTTTTTTTGAAAAGTTTTTTTTAAATTAAAAACACAAAAAAAGAATCATCCTTCATTACATCTTATAGAAAGTGTGTCAATAGGTTACAGATAACCTTCGTGCATTTCTTCCACAGTCATTACTTATAGTTCATATTAGATTATACACTTCAAATCAAAAATCTTTGTATATCTTACTATCAATGTGCCACAATTCTCATTTGACTACAATTATTTCAATGTGCTTTTACCTCAAATAATTCATACTTAAAGACACAACCACATAATGGCATTCATTAGCTATTTCAAAAATCCTCCAATAACATTACACCTTTATGACATGTTCTAAGTAAAAGTCAATTAATAAAGTTTCTAAACCTTTTTTCTCTTTTTTTCAACTCGCTGTTTAGAGTTTGTATCCAAACTTGTATCCAAGTTTGTATCCAACATGTATATATCATTAAGCTGCATCCATTATCATTTCATTATTGTTATTATAATTAATTATTTGTTAACAAATAAACATTTAATAACAATCTAAAACAATCTAAAAATTACTAAATTCCTACTTATTCATCACCAAAATTAACTAATTTTTTATTATCAACTTTCATTGTCAACCTGTAACTTTCCAGTAACAAAGCAGTCTTATCTCTCTTGCCAATTGTGGCATCAGTCTTCTTTTTATCTCCTTTATAAGATTTTTATAGACTTCTCTCCACATTTTGTTGTTTGAAGGATCTCTCAGGTAATCTCGTTGCCCTCCATCTGCTATTAAAATTAGCTTGTCTTTGGTTGTCAATCGTGCTTCTGAAAAAATTTCTCTTCTTAAATCAATCATCATTTCTCTTTTTCTTCTTCTGTATCTTGGAATCTGAGGTAGAGCTCCAGTTCGTCGAATTCCCTTTTCCATATTCCCTTCTTTCCACTTTCGCATTTGCTCCATTAATAAAATCATCTATTGTCTTGTCTTTATCTTCTATGTCTTCATTCTCCCCTTTGATTTTGGGGGCTCCAACCCCTTTATCTTTTGCTGTAAGGAACACTAGTTTTTCCAACTTCTTCTCAATTCTCTCATATCCTTCCAGTAGATTTTGAATCCCAGACAAGATATTTTGGAATTTTAAGGCTTCCTCATCTGAGTATTGATCCATGTTTCCAAAAAAGAAGGAGGAAAAAGAAAAACTAATAGCCACTGCCACTCTAGCCTTCCAGGCCTCTTTTATTTTATTTTTATCTTAGATTGACTTAAACACAAGTTCTTTTATGCTCTTCAAAGGAGAAGGTTTTTCCCCCCTTTCTCTCCCCTGCCAAAATAGTTCTCAAAGGGCACCTGCGTAAACAATTCGTGCCCTTGGCTCTTTATCAGTTTCTGTAAACAAATTGCAAACCCTTCAGTTACAAAGTCAGTAAGATCAAAGAGGAAAAGAGAAGAAATACGTTGTTTCAAAATCTCCCACCTCTGACCGCCGAGTGGCAGTGTTGCTACCTTTCACTTTCTAATATTTATCTCTGGCTTAAAGGAAACAAAGTTCTTTTAATGAAATTTAATGACAAGTAATAGGAAGAATTGTTAAAATAAAAAGGAAGATTTTAATCCAAAAGTCAAAAAATAAAGTATCAAAAAACAGAAGAAAAATTAATCCATTCACTTTAAGAGGAGAAACAAAAAATGTTGCGAGCACTTCAATCCACAAAGTACAGTTACAAAGAAAAAAAAAGCTTTCCAGAGCAATCCAATATAGGTTAATTTCGCCGCTTAATTCTTTTGCTGAAGGATTTAATTTGGCTAAAAAAAAGTTTCTTTGGGCAGTCTTTCTCAAAATAGAAAAAATATCTCACCAGATATTTTTTCACTTCCCTTCCTTCCGTAGCCTTCCCAACTTCATCTGCCTGGGGCTGCCTGTTTACCGCTGGATTGAAGAGCTTCCCTTGGGTCAATCAGGGACTTTGCGGTGTCCCTGAGACCAGCAAGGCTTTGTCTTCCTGGTCACTGTCTCTGTGGGATGGTTTAGGTCCAAATGGACCGTCCAGCGGCAAAAGTATCAACGGCAGTCTCGGAGTGTCGAGACCGCATATTGTATCATCGTGATGTTGGCTCCTCCTTCTCTCAAAAGGTCATTCCTGTTTCATTAATGCCAGTCTTGAAATCCTATACTAGTATATCTTGACTTCTGTGGAAATCTAACTGCTACTCTGCAAACTCTGCTATGAGTGAGTGGATCAATAATTTCTTGTCTTCTCTTACCAATAACTTCCATTTTCAGAAAATGGAAGACAGGACAAGGGGGCATGTTAGCCTAAACCCAATCCTCACCAAAAGGAAGGAAAAGCCATATATGTACATGGTCATCGTGACATCATGAACTCCATTCACCTGTTCTTATAAACATGGAAAATGAAGTTGCCCAAATTGAATAGTATAAAGCAGGAAGGATGCTACTGGGCAACTCAGCTGCCAGGTCACCAGTGGGATGACTAATGTGCTCTTATAGATTGCTTTGCTATGATTGTTTATGCAGAGAAAAGTGTCATTCATTTCTGGACATTTGTTAAAGCTCTAAGACTGTTTTTGACCCGGTTGCGCAAGAGTAGAGGTCCCTGACTCACTGCCTTGCTCTTTCCTCAGACAGGGAAACTAGAAGGTCCTTTCAGGGCTTCTGGGTTTCCTCTTCAACTCTAACTCTTGAACTCTTAACACGTGATAGTTTTCCTTGCTGTCTGATTCATGTTCCCTGTGACTCAAAAGTTCCTTGCCCCAAATGTTATCCTTTTCACTAGTTGGGTGGAAAACTGGAAGTCCCATTCACCTGATAAAACTCTACATTCTAAAGAAATATTCTAAAGAAAAGAAACAAAAATTAGTTGAGCAATTTCATCCTAGATTAGATTTTGCCTTTTTAATTTCTCCTTCTGTTCTTAATATCAGATTTTTATTATTGTCATATAGACCAATCCCAGGAGATTGAGTTGGATGCAAACAGAAATCACTAGTCTCAGAGATCTCTCAATAGAAGGAGAGATAGTTGATCTGATGGATTCTAGACATGCTAGTGAGGTCTTTCTTTCTACCAAGGAGAACCTACTGAACTAAAATTCGGGTCAAGAGAAATGTTCTGTTTCTTTCATACTGCAAATGTATTATTAGGAACCTTTGATGCATCCTTTCCCTGCTGGAATATTTGCCAATGGGAGTCCAAAATGTCTTCTGAAAAGGAGAGACCTTCTCTGGCAAATGTCCAGTGCCCCTCTGGGGTTTCATCTGATATTATTTCAGCATTGGCATTATTTGCTTCTACAATTAAAAGAACATTTCACGTTCCTACAAATGAGAATTCTTGACATTTTTAATGATTCATATCATTTATTAATGACAGGTGACAAATTATTACTCATTTAAGGAAGGGACTGAGTGACATTTGCAAAAGTCAGAAAGTTTTTTCTGTGGAAAGAAAACAATGATGTGTTCATATATTAGGCCAAGGAATAATGTGGTCTGTTTGGTTTTGCTTAATCGCTAGCTATTGCGATTGCTTAATTATGTTTTATAATTCAGTGGTTTATTTAGATTACTATATTTTGTTCAACAAATCATGTCTTTATGTATTCATAGGTATGTTCATACGATGAGCTGTGAGAGACAGGAAGAAGAGCTGCAGGCTAGCCAGCAGTAAGGCAAAAGATATCTCAGTCCACAGAGGAAATGGCATATGGGGGCCATTTTATGTTAGCCTGAACCCAATCCTCACCAAAAGGAAGGAAAAGCCATACATGCACATGGTCACCATGAGGTCATTCACCTGTTCTTATAAACATGGAAAATGAAATTGTCCAAATTGAATAATATACAGAGAGCAGTTCAGGAAGGATGCTACTGGGAAACTCAGCTGCCAGGCCACCAATAGGATGACTAATTTGCCTTTATAGATTGCTTTGCTATAATTGCTTATGCAGAGAAAAGTGCTATTCATTTCTGAATATTTGTTAAGGCTTTAAATATGTTTTTGACCAGTTGGGCAAGGGTAGAGGTCCCTGACTTTGTTGGATCACATTTCTTTCCACCAAGGAGAACCATGCTGAATTAAAATTTGTGTCAAGAGAAATGTTCTATGTCTTTCATATTGCAAACATATTATTAGGAACCTTTGGTGCATCCTTTCCCTGCTGGAATATTTGCCAAGGGGAATCTAAAATGTCTTCTGAAAAGGAAAGACCTTCTCTGGCAAATGTCCAGTGCCCCTCTGGGGTTTAATCTGATTCTATTCTATTCTATTCCATCCCATCCCATCCCCAGACACTGCAGGGAACTGTGCTGGTCCAGCCACCGCCCCCCCCGGAAGAAAGCTGTGCTAACAGCCTCTGCTGTGAAAGGCAGAGAAGATACAGGAAGTTCTACCTCAGAGGACATCTGCTCATCTCGGGTGGACCTTTGGATCGATACCAGGACCAAACTCAAGCCAACGAGCAAGTTTCCCTTGAGAACTCATTTGTTTCCCACCAGTATTCCTTCATTTCTTTGCAAATCAGCTCTCTTAGAAATCCCCAAAACCTTGCACCATTTTCAGATTCTGAGGCCCTAATTGAGATTCAGATATGATTTTATTTCCAGCAAATCTCCACCCTCTTCTCAACCGGTCTATATAACACGAGACGTTCTGCCTCTCAGCATGGAACTAGGGAGGTGCACAAGCTACCACAACTGCTATTTCTTCACACCTTTGATCCAAGAGCAAAGATGAACAGCTTACTGGTTACCCTCACCCTCTTCCTCATTGCTGCTATGTTCTTATCCCAAGCTCAGGCTAAGTCCCGTAAGACTTCATTTTCTTCTCTTTTTCAGCATCCCACCTACCTTCTGAGGGCGGTTGGGTGGCTCATGTTTAAAACATTGGACTTGTCGGCTGAAAAGCCGGCAGCTTAGGTTCGAGACCTGAGCGTCAAGAGATGGGGAGAGCTCCTGCCCTTGCCTCAGCTCTTGTCAATCTAGCAGTTCGAGAACATGCAAATGCGAGTAAGTAAATAGGTACCACTTTGTTGGGAAGGTAATAGTACTCTGTAATGTCATGTTGGCCTCATGACTGCAGAAATGTCTTTGGACGGTGCTGTCTCAATGGCTTTGAACTGGAGATGAATATTGATAAGAATTATTTTCCGTATTGAACATTGTCTATTGAATGGGCAAAAAGGAAAGTGGATTCCCTATGTAAGAGAAATCTAAAGTTCCTTTCCAAAATAAGTGTATTTTCCTCTAGTGCCAGGCAGAATTTTTAGGAGTTAGTGCTTTGGGGCTCACATAGTCACTATCTAGCTATAATAGATACATACTAGTAAGAATCCATTCTATTCACGAAGGAAGAAAGGAAGGAAGGAAGGAATCTGCCTGAGTGAGACAATTCCTGCATTCTTAATTTCTGCAGAAATCATTGTTGAATTTGCTTCTGAAATTTTCACTACTCAAAGTAAAATACAAATCTCCACTTCTTAAAAACATTGTTTAAAAGACTTTGGGCCAGTTGTTTTTAGTTCAACCTATCTCTAGGGCTGTTCTTGTGGAGAATATGGAAGGATGAAGCATTAGCTATGTATGCTACCATGAATTGTACAAAGTAAGGTTGGATATAAATCTAATAATAATAACATGATCCATTTTAAGGTCAGTCCAGGGAAAATCTGCCCATATTATTGAGGGGAATGTAAACTAGCAGGTGAGAACTTCAGTTTCAAGACTCAATGATGGGGAAGGGAAACCATTAAAATGTCACGTCTCTTTTCCTGTCTTTCAGCCCCCACTATCTGTTGTTTTGAGTACACACCCGGGCCTGTTCCACAGCACCTCCTGAAGTCCTATGAGCATACGAATTCCAGGTGTTCCAGGCCAGCTATCATGTAAGTACTTTAAAAAAATCTATCAACTCCTAAGGAATTCCTGAATATGTTAAATGTGATGTTGGCTGCCGTTGAAACATCTAGTATCTTTGTGTGACCTTTATGGAAAAGTGCACCAGCCAATAATCATCATATTGCCCTATATTGACTTTATGTGAATTTAATTTAAGTGTAAAATTAGTTGTGGTCCCGCCCAACATATCACAATGAGGCCAGAAAGTTCTTCACACAGAGAAAAAAATCCATTAGTTTTTTGCAATAAACATTAATGAATAGGTGAGGTTGCAATTGCAAGGCCCTTGGCTGCTATGTTGATTTATTTGTCACCCCCTCTGCCCATGCACCCCCTTTCATGAAATCAATTTGGAACAGGAGCCTCTTGAGGGCAACTGATGGGAGGGGATCTGCGCCCTTGAAAACTGAGTGTGGTGCCAATTGTAGAGAATTGTTTTCTTTCCATCTTGTGACGAAATATGCATGTTTATGTCTCTTCTGCAGATTTACCACAAAGAAGGACAGAAAGATTTGTGCAGATCCCAGTGTAGCATGGGTCCAGGATCGTATAAGAGAGTTGTCTTAAAACTGACAACCTCCCACCTCCTTCATATTCTCCTGGATAATCCCCAAGAAGTCAAAGCTTTTAAAATGCTTCAGATGTAGAAAAAAAGAACACGTGTGACTCTTATTCTGACCTTGCACACTCCTAACTTAAACATCATTCATGGAAGATGAAATATGAATAAATCTCAGGGTGATGGAATCCATATATGTCTCTGCTAGTCTATGTTTGAAATCTTTTCCGAGAGCTCCTTCAGGTTACACAACAATTCTTATTGCATTGAAAGATTGACTAGGACTCTGTCTGGGCTCTGCCCATCTCCTTCCTGGGAGTGGGGATTCCTGATTCCTTTTTCAGACTTGAAAGATGGATGTCAACCTTGCAAGGTAGACTAGTCAGGAAACACCGTGAGATGAATTAATAGTACTTTATTGTAAGGTTCCATTAACAGAACCTTGCAAATTTGAAAATACCTTCCTCTTCCATTTCCTTATACAGCCCAAGAAACTAGGGATGGTCCCTGTTGAGTCTCTTGTTCTACTCACATTCCTGATGCAGGCTGAATTGCCTGTCATCTGCCTCTGTCTGCCCTGACTCCCAAGATCATTCCCACATACCACTATACCCTCCATTGGCTGTGCTGTCGGTGCACTAGAACCTATGAGACAAGGAAGCAGCAGCATGCAATGCAGTGGAGATACGGTGTATTCAGAGTGAAGCCTTCGAAAGCAGCGTGGAAGGTGGAATAAAAGCTATTGAAATTCTCCATTGGGGCTATTTCTTTTGTCTCACTCACGTAAGAGGTGGCTCCATTCTGAAATGGCTGTACTCTTGTTGGTTTTCTCTTCATTTCCAGCACTCTTATTCTTAAAAAGAAAGTATAGTGCTGTTTACATGGTTGTATGCAGTAGGGATTTTGATGCTAGATGGATGCTGCTTTAATATTGAAGCCTGGCAGGTTTTCTCTGTTTGCAAGGAAGGGGGAAGGGGAGGGGAGGGGAGGGGGGAGTGGTTGTTTATAAGTAATCAAGAGTTCGCTTATCACAAACAGCATCTTAGCCAAGGTGGCAAGAAACCTGGGAAGGCGTGTTTAAAGTAATTTCAAGTGACTGCACTTTAATTAACTCAGTATAAATGACAATAGGAAATTTTTATTAAAACTTTTAAACAAGAAGTTTTAAACAAATTAATAAAATTGAGGCCTTTGAACTATGGTGCTGGACAAGACTCCTACGAGTCCCTTGGACTGCAAGGCGATCAAATCGGTCAGTCCTAGAGGAGAAGGACTGGAGAAGAGCCTAATGCTGGGAAAGACTGCGGGTAAAAGAAGAAGGGGACGACAGAGAATGAGGTGGCTGGATGGAGTCACCAAAGCAGTGGGCCTGAGTTTAAATGGACTCCAGAGAATGGTAGAGGACAGGAAGGCCTGGAGGAACATTGTCCATGTTACTTGAGTCTCCAATGACAATTATTACTATAGGAACACATGCACACCCCAGTCACATGCCCACTCTTTTTCATGAACCAAATGTTCATGACAAGACAGCCTGGTGCCAAAGGTACCCCTTCTTTCAGGCTATGTCCTAGCAATTTATGTCCAGTAAAACTTTGCGATACATCCATAATCTGTCATAGAAAGCATAACATTTCAGCTAGCTCTGCTGAAGCAGCTTCAGGATGGCATTTACTTTCGATTTGAACTAAAAACACCCAACAGGTACAATAGATTCACTTTATCAACTTTCATTTATTTAACCACTGCACTAACAGAACAGAATAACAGATTTGGAAAGAACCTTGGAGGTCTTCTAGTAGAACCCCCTGCTCAGGCAGGATACCCTCTACCAGCGATGGCTGGTGTGCCATAAGTGGGGGAAGCATAGGGGGGATCGTATGCAGGTATGCCACACTCATAATGCAGTGCGTGATGCCTCCCTGGGTGCATGGCAGGTGCCCCCCCCCCATTTTTTGCATGCTTTTTTCACCCTCCCCAGGCTCTAGAGGATTTATAGGAGCCTGGGGAGGGTGAAAACCGCCTCCCCAGCCCCCCCCGGAGACCCTCCGGAGGCTTCAGGGACCTTCAGGAGGCTCTGAGAAACTCCATAGACATTTAACCATATCATCTCAGTTCACAATCCATCTTGTTCATCTAGATTGGCAGTTAAGCTTCTAGTAAAAAGCTCCTACAAAAAGCTTACTATTGAATGTATCCCATTTGAATTCCTGCTTCATCCCAGTAAGGTTTCATTTGTGTTCTCTGTTTAATAAGGAACTTTTGTATTTTACTTACTTTACTGGAAATACATATACCTTTTAGATTTCCATATAATAGGTAATTAATTATTGGACATGTTCAGAATCATAAAGAAGATGCATTTATATCAGTGTTTTCCAAACTTGGCAACTTTAAATTATGTGAACTTCAGAGTTGGTCCACAGATCTTAAAGTTACCAAGTTTGAAAAATCCTGATACATACAAAATGCAAAGCTTAGCTTTAAACTTATTAATGTTTGTATACATGTGTACACAGGCTTCTGAACATGAGTGGTTAGGAGAAGAGTCATTGTTCCCACCCAATCCACAGCTCCAATATCTCAAAACCTTCATTTGGTCCCTAATTGTCTTCAGGATTAGAGCAGCCCTTCACCCCATTCTCTAGTATAAGGTATGACTCATTGAACAATTATGAGGAAAACTTCTCCTCAAGCAGCTGATAAGAGGTAAAGATTTTGGAATGATGTAAAAGTACATGGAGTACATTAATCTAAAAACAATGGGAACATTGTGCATAAGATCACTGTCTTCTCATAAAAATAAGGTCTGAAAGGCAAGATGTTGTCTTGTGAAGGAAAGAAAGTGCTACAATTACACGGTACTTTCTATGATTTTCTAAACGAGGCATTGCAACATTTCTTGACATGCACATACACAGTATCTGCAGCTAAAGAAGGAATTGGGTTAAGTTGCCTTTGACCTTGACAATGTCAATCAACGATTTCCAACTTTGCTGATTCAAAGATCAGGGCCCACCAACACAAAATGGCCACAGGAACCAACAGTCAGAGTCAAATGAATAGAGGAATGAACTTGAAGGAGAGTCCATAACTTCATGGAAATTTCAGAAGCAAAGCAGTAATGTGTCCCAGATTTTTAAAATACATTCTTTAAGATATCCAATTGGAGATTTCTAGATTCAAACATTTTTGTGGCATAATGCACAAGGAGAAGGAGCAATTCCTGATGTCCTGCCAGCTTTCGCATTGACCTTCCTTATGGGAAGCTGAAAGAGAGCATTGAAAACCAACCTTCCTTTCTTCCTCCCTCCCTTCCTTCTTTCCGTCCTCTCTCCCTCCCTCCCTCCCTCCCTTTTCCTTCACTCCTCTCTTTCTGTATTAGCCTATTAACTATTTTCACTGCTTTACATCTTTAAGTTAATCAGTAGTTATGTTAATGTTATGTACAACTCTTGCATTTTGGTAGCCAAAGTGATTTGAATAATCTAGATTGATTGGTTATTAAATGTCTATTTTTGCACCTTTGAAATGGGCAACACATATTGTATATCAGTGCCAGGAAGGGTCCAGTTTGCTGTGCTATGTTTACTTACAGCTGTGATGGCGAACCTATGCCACATGTGCCACAAGCCATATCGGTGGACACGCAAGCTCAGCTCCAGCGCACATGCACGCTCTGGCCAGCTGATTTTCAGGCCTCCTGGGCCCACCAGAAGTCAGGAAACAAGCTGTTTTCGCCCTCCCCAGGCTCTGAGAAACGCTTTGGAGCGTGGGGAGAGCGAAAAACGGACCTTCCAGTCTGATCAGAAGTCGGCAAAGGGGCTGTTTTCAGCCTCTGGAGGGCCCCTGGGGTGTGTGTGTGTGTGTGATGAAGGCCGTTTTCACAAATTGAGGCTGCTAAAAAGAGATGTCTAGAGCATTAGTGATGCTTAATAAACACTGAACCAAACTAAACATTGGTTAGAACCACTATTAAGCCTACCTTGTGTCAGTGAGGGTGGCAAAGGGTCAGTATTTCTGCATGCTCATTGGAGAAGTGGATTGCTTCTTGTTCATCCCGGTTCAGCCGAACCGGTATTTTTTATTTTTATTTATTTATTTATTTATTTTATTTATTATTTATAGGCCGCCCTTTTCCCTGAGGGGACTCAGGGCGGCTTACAATTCATAGGGGGGGGGAGTGCAAGACAAAACATAAGACAATACGTGAGTAAAAATAGAAATAAAATAATAAAACACAACATTCATTCAACATTCAGGTGGGGCGGATTAAAATCTTTATCCCCAGGCCTGACGGGATAGCCAGATCTTAAGGGCTGTGGGGAAGGTCTGGATGGTGGTGAGGGTACGAATCTCCACGGGGAGATCGTTCCAAAGGGTCGGAGCTGCTACTGAGAAGGCTCTCCTCCGCGCAGTCGCCAGTTGGCACTGACTGGCGGATGGAACTCGGAGGAGGCCCAATCTGTGCGATCTAATAGGTCGAAGGGAGGTAATTGGCAAGAGGTGGTCTCTCAAGTACACAGATCCACTACCATGAAGGGCTTTATGGATGGTAAGAAGCACCTTGAAGCGCACCCGGAGATCAACAGGTAGCCAGCGCAGCTCGCGGAGGATGGGTGTTATGTGGGCGAACCGCGGTGCGCCCACAATCACTCGCGCGGCCCCATTCTGGACTAGCTGAAGTCGCCGGATGCTCTTCAAGGGCAGCCCCATGTAGAGCACATTGCAATATTCAAGCCTAGAGGTCACAAGGGCTCGAGTGACTGTTGTGAGAGCCTCCCAGTTCAGGTAGGGTCGCAACTGGCGCACCAGGCGAACCTGGGCAAATGCCCCCCTGGTCACAGCCGACAGGTGATGGTCAAAAGTCAGCTGTGGGTCCAGGAGGACTCCAAAGTTGCGAACCCTATCTGAGGGGTGTAAAATTTGACCCCCCAGCCTGAGCGATGGAACACTGGCCAAATTATTGGGAGGGAAACACAACAGCCACTCGGTCTTGTCCGGGTTGAGTACCAGTTTGTTAGCTCTCATCCAGTTCTTAACGGCCTCAAGACCCTGGTTCATCACGTCCACCGCTTCATTGAGTTGGCACGGGGCGGACAGATACAACTGAGTGTCGTCCGCGTATTGGTGGTATTTTATCCCGTGCCTCCGAATGATCTCGCCCAGCGGTTTCATGTAGATGTTAAATAGTAGGGGGGATAAGACCGAACCCTGCGGCACCCCATATGTTAGGGCCCTAGGGGACGATCTCTGCCCCCACACCAACACCGACTGCGACCTGTCCGAGAGGTAGGAGGAGAACCACTGCAAAATAGTGCCTCCCACCCCCACCTCCCGCAGTCGTCGCAGAAGGATACCATGGTCGATGGTATCGAAAGCCGCCGAGAGGTCGAGGAGAACCAGGATGGACGCATGGCCTCCATCCCTGGCTCTCCAGAGATCATCGGTCAATGCGACCAAAGCGGTTTCTGTGCTGTAACCAGGTCTGAAGCCGGACTGGAAGGGGTCAAGGTAACTAGCTTCCTCCAAGGACCGTTGAAGCTGGTAGGCCACCACCTTCTCAACAACCTTCCCGACAAAGGGGAGGTTGGGGACTGGACGGTAATTGTTAAGGACGGCTGGATCCAAGGATGGTTTCTTCAGGAGGGGTCTCACCACCGCCGCTTTAAGTGCGGCGGGGAAGTGCCCCTCCCGAAGGGAGGCGGTAACGACCGCCTGGATCCAGCCTCGTGTCACCTCACTGCTGTTGGCAACCAGCCAGGAGGGACACTGGTCCAGTACACAGGTGGAGGCACTCACAGCTCGTATGGCCTTGTCCACATCCCCAGAGGCAACATCCTGAAACTCAACCCAGAGATGGTCTGCCAAGTTATCCCCTTGTGCCTCGGCTGGATCTGCAAAGGTGGAGTCGGTAAGGATGATTCAGTCTGGGTCGCAAAACTGGCAGTGACCCAGACTGGCCATGCCCCGGAATCGGTTCTCTGGTCTCTTCTGCTGTTGCTGACATGTTTCTGCGGAGGCACGAAACAATTCACAGTCAACTGCGCATGCGCAGAAATCATTTAAATATATTTGTCAGAGCTGAAGAAGCTTCTTGGATGAGAAGCAAAATATCTTCAAAGACAAAAAACCCAGAAAGTCCAGTTGTCTATTAAAAAAAGCAGTTTTGGAATAATGGGTGGAAGCTTGTTAAAGAGAAATTCATCTTAGAAGGTGGAGAAATTTTCTGACAAAGAGAACAATTAATCAGTGGAATAGCTTGCCTTGTGGAATTATGGCTCCATCCCTGGAAGTTTTCAAAAATAGGGCAACCATTTGACTGGGATGGTATAAGTTTTCCTGCCTTGAGCAGGGAGACTAGACTAGAAGATCTCTGAGGTCCCTTCCAGCCCTATGATTCCATGATATTTTATGTTCTCAGTTCTATGAACACAAAGGAAAACAGTTTGTTGCAAGATATTTTGTTTTTATTAAAATATATGCTTTATTAAAGTATTTAATCAACATTTTTCTGATTCTTTACAAGCTTATTAAAGATAGGGTACAGAAAGGTATACATTTTGAAGAAAAATATAAATCTTTCTTTCTTTCTTCATCAGTAAATACAATAAAATAATGCAATCACCCAATCCATGATTTTTTCATGGTATATCATGTGAATCTAGCCAAATCCTTCCCATTTGGAATCAAGATTATTATCATTTAAGTGCTTTTGATAATTCCACATCAATTCACAACAAATTGCATTGTTCTCATAAGAAATGTCACCCTCAGTGAAGAAGTAAGGTCTTTGGGACAGGTGGCATCCATGGCTGTAGGGAAAACAAGTGACTTTCCCACGATCAAAATAAATTTATCTTTCTGTGGCTATTGTACCTTCCATAAAGTATAGGGATTGCAGCTGCTTTGTTTGAACCTATAATTTATTTGGGTTCTTTGAAAATCCTGGGTAGAGAAAGACAGAACTTGGGGGTTATGTTGCATTGACTTCTATTTGATGGGGCTGCCCAGTGTATCTGTGTGAATGTGAAACAAGTAGAGAAACTACAACAAAGAAAGCAAATGCTGGAGCACAACTTGATTGGCTTTAGGTTATTCCATTCTGTTTTAGGTTTCAACTGTCCAAAATGAAAAGACATTCTATCAGCATGATAAGGTTGTACAGGAAACAGAAACAAGACTATTATTAAAGTGCATGAGTTGAATTAATTAACTGGGAAGACACTTTCAGTTGAATTAGCACATGACAATAGCATAAGGCTATTGATAAGTCTGATCAATCAAGCTCCCTGGGTGTGTACTTGTTCCAACCCTGAACAAAGCTACCTTTATTTCATGATTACCTTTTATAGAAACGACACTTTAATTGTAACATTACATTAGATAAATTAACAACGTGAGTTTCCTTTAATAAAGGATCTTCAATTATAGGATTCTGAATGGTCTTTTCATCTTTGGATTGCTTTTTCTAGAATCACAATAGAATACACTACCTTTCAACATCAAATTATCTTAATTTTCCAATATTTATACATATACACAAACTCCCTAATAATGACTGTAAGAATTAGAAGTTGATGGTAGTTTTTCAAACAAAGATGTCACTCAGAAAAGATGATCCCTTGTGTAATTAATTGGAAGGAAGACTTGAGAGACTGAGGTTGTTATCCACAGATATAAAGAAGCAATGCAATCAATAATTTCTAGCATCAAACCACTCTTCAACTCTGTCTGTATGCTCACCTTGTTATATACTGGCAGCAACTGAGATTGTGGATATCAGACGGTGAATGGACCTTAGTTGTGAATTCCATGATTGATTTTCCCTATGAGTTTGCTCATTTGTTTACACTTTTCTTTTAGTTTTGATTGAAAGGTCTGTTGACCAAATTTTAATTCTACTAAACTGCTCCAACTACTCAAACAAACATTGGGCTAGGCAGGTTCCTGTAAGAAGCCCAATGGCAAGACTTGAAAAACTGTTTTCTGCTCCTTGAATACACACAATTATCAGCATTCAGAAGGAAATTGCTTCAGTATAAAGCAGCCGTAAAGTGAGATTTGGACATTACGTGTGAAACCTACTGGGTCAGGCTGGACAGCCTCTTAGAACCCCTTTACTTCTATATTAAAAGTCACATAGACAAGAGTAGGGACTTGCAATAGAATAACCGGGACAGTTAGAAGTTACTTAAAGGAAGTGTCCCCATTCACTAACCACAGGATGTCCTTGCCAGCGTCCCTACTTGTGTTAAAAGTCCAAACCACAAAGTTCAATTAAAGTTCATTAATAACACGTAAGCCATACCTGAAACAAAAGGAGAAGTAAGACCTTCATCTCCTTATAAGGTTTTCTCCTCAAGGTAACCACTAAGAAATGTGTTAAGAATTTCTGTGTTGCAATGCTTTTGGGAATGTATAAGAATGCGTGCTTCGATAATTAAGGTTGTTCAGAACTTGCAATGTTAGCCATGGTCTAGCTTTCTGAACCTGGCTGCCAAATAAACTTTTCCTATATTCTGAGAAGTCTAACGCCTGTCATTTTCTGCAACAAGTATATGCAATATTTTTTTTACTTGTTTCAACCTTTTTCAGCCTGGAGTCTCTAGAGCCATGATGGCGAACCTATGGCACTCGTACCACAGGTGGCACACGAAGCCATATCCATGGGCAAGCCAGTGTTGCCCTGGCTTGCTCCAGCATGCATGTGAGCCCTGGCCAGCTGATTTTCAGCTGGCCCACCCATCCTGCCAGAAGTCTCCATGTGATGCCAAGTAAGTACAGGGCTTGTGCAGAGGCTCTGGGAGGGCATTTTCAGCCTCCAGAGGACCTCCGGGGTGTGTGGAAGGCCATTTTCACCCTCCTCAGGCTCCTAGAAAGGCTCTGGAGCCTGGCAAGGGAGACAAATGGGCCTACGAGGCCCACTGGAAGTCAGGAAATGGGCTGTTTCAAGCTTCCAAAGGGCCTCAGAGGTTGGGTGGGTGGGGGGCAGGGAAGGCCACAACTCCAGGAGCTTTCTTGGAGCCTGGATAGGGGAAAAAATGGGCCTACCGGAAGTTGGAAAACAGGCTGTTTCCGGCATCTGGAGGCTTCAATGAGGCCTGCTAGACCCAAAACGGGACATGGCAGGTGTGGGGATGTGCACCCATGTGCCTGGAAGTCGCATGGAGGGGGGAGTGGACACAAGCACACACACGACAGCACACATGCACTTTTGGCACCCCAGGGAAAAAAGGTTTTTCCATCACTGCTCTAGAAGTTTTAGAACAAAATGCTAATGGGCAACATGGTTTTGGATGACAAGAGGCTGGTAAAGACGGCTTATAATAAAGAATCCACTGAAAAAGGGTTCCACCACAAATCCGCGAAGCACTTCTGCGCGGAGACATAAGCGCGAAGACTAATTGGCGCCGTTCTAAGCGCTAGGGAAAAACGCGACCCTAACCCGATGACATAATCGCGGAGGGCAAAATTGCGCATTCCCAAGCACTCAGTACCCTAAATCTAACCCTAAACCTAACCCTAAACCTAACCCTAACCCTAACCCTAAACCTAAATCTAACCCTAAACCTAACCCTAAACCTAACCCTAACGCTAAACATAATGCTAACCCTAACCCTAACCCTAACCCTAACCCTAAACCTAACCCTAAACCTAACCTTAAACCTAACCCTAAAACAAACCCCTAAACCTAATCCTAACGCTTATCTTAATTGAAGTCGGCTTTCTGCCGCGGCGCCGTTTTAAAGTGCCCTTCTGTTGCCGCGCTGTTGTTGTGGCGGTGATGACGCGAAGTAATGACGACCCGTACTTGTCAACGGGTATTTGTCGGCGCTCTTTTGCCTAGCGCGGTTTTGTCGTGGCACGCTGAAAAAGGACCACTTCTCTTGTGGGAATTTATATCGTGTTTCTCAATCTTAGAAACTGTAAGATTCCTGGAGTTCAATTCCTAGAACCTGAGAATTCTGGAAGTTGAGGTCCAGACACTTTACAATTCCCAAGGTTGTGAGATACTAATCTGAAGCCTTCTGGTAACCATTATATTATTCTGTAGCAAGTTTCCCTTGAGAACTCATACCAGTATTCCTTCATTTCTTTGCAAATCAGCGCTCTTAGAAATCCCCAAAGCCTTGCACCATTTTCAGAATCTGAGGCCCTAATTGAGATTCAGATATGACACCTGGATTTTATTTCCAGCAAATCTCCACCCTCTCCTCAAGTGGTCTATATAAGAATAGAAGTTCTGCCTCTCAGCATGGAGCTAGGGAGGTGCACAAGCTACCCCAACTGCTATGTCTTCTCTCCTTTGATCCAAGAGCAAAGATGAACAGCTCCCTGGCTACCCTCGCCCTCTTCCTCATTGCTGCTATGTTCTTATCCCAACCTCAGGCTACGCACCGTAGGACTTCATTTTCTTCTCTTTTTCAGCATCCCACCTACCTTCTGAGGGCGGTTAGGTGGCTCATGGTTAAAATGCTGGACTTGTCGGCTGAAAAGCCGGCAGCTTAGGTTCGAGACCTGAGCGTCAAGAGATGGGGAGAGCTCCTGCCCTTGCCTCAGCTCTTGTCAACCTAGCAGTTTGAGAGCATGCAAATGCGATAAATAAGTACCACTTTGGTGGGAAGGTAATAGCACTCTGTGATGTCATGTTGGCCCCATGACTGCAGAAATGTCTTTGGACGGTGCTGGCTCAATGGCTTTGAACTGGAGATCAATATTGATAAGAATTATTTTCTGTATTGAACATTGTCTATTGAGTGGACAAAATGGAAAGTGGATTCTCTATGTAAGAGAAATCTAAAGTTCCTCTCCAAAATAAGTTTAGTTTTCTCCAGTGCCAAGGTAGAATTTTTAGGAGTTAGTGCTTTGGGGCACACATAGTCACTATCTGGCTGTGACAATTCCTAGTAGCATACTAGTAAGAATCCATTATATTTGCGAAGGAAGGAAGGAAGGAGGAAGGAAGGAAGGAAGGAATCTGCCCAAGTGAGACAATTTCTGCGGAAATCATTGTTGAATTTGTTTCTGCCCATATTATATGAGGGGAATGTAAACTAGCAGGTGAGAAGTTCAGGTTCAAGACTCAATGATTGGGGAAGGGAAACCATTAAAACGACACAAGTCTCTTTTCCTGTTTTCCAGAGCTCTATTGTTGTGTTAGCTACGCACGCAAGGTTATTCCACTGAAAATCTTGAAGTCCTATGAAAGGGCAAATGGCTTGTGTTCCAAGCCAGCTATCATGTAAGTACTTAAAAAAAATCTATCAACTCCTACCTTAATGTCTGTATCTCCCCTTCCCCTATTTTATGTGAGCCGCCCTGAGTCCCCTCAGGGAAAAGGGCGGCCTACAAATATTAATAATAAATCTAAATCTCTAAGTGATTCCTGAATATGTTAAATGTGATGTTGGCTGCCCTTGAAAAATCTAGTATCTTTGCGCGACCTTCATGGAAAAGTGCACCAGCCATAATCATCGCATTTCCCTATTTTGACTTTATGTGAATTTAACTTAAATGTAAAATGAGTTGCTGTCCTTCTGGATAGGCATTCCCACCCAACAGATCACAATGAGTCCAGAGAGTTCTTCACTCAGAAAAAAAAACTATTCATATTTTTGCAATAAATATTAATGAAGAGGTGGGGTTTCAATTGCAAGGTACTTGGCTGCTATCTTGATTTATTTGTCACCCCCTCTGCAGATATCCTTATGCCAAAATTTAAATTTATCTCCCTCTTGAAAGGGCCTGTGTGCAGGTTTAGTTCAACACTTCAATCTACAACTTTCAGGCAAATCAGTCCTTTAGCTTAAATATTGAAATTCATTGAAAGGTTTAGTGGACATCTGCCAATGCACCCCTTTTCATGAATTCAATTTCCAACAAGAGCCTCTGGAGGGCAACTGATGGGAGGGGATCTGCGCCCTTGAATACTGAGTGTGGTGTCAATTATAGAAAATTGTTTTCTTTCCATCTTGTGACAAAATATGCATGTTTATGTCTCTTCTGCAGATTTATCACAAAGAAGGACAAAAGGATTTGTGCAGATCCCAATGTAGCATGGGTCCAGGATCGTATAAGAGATTTGTCTTAAAACTGACAACATCCCACCTCCTTCAAATTCACCCGGAGAATCTCCAAGAAGTCGAAGCTTTTAAAATGCTTCGAAGATGGAAAAAAAGAACACGTGTGACTCTTATTCTTGCACACCCCTAACCTTGCACACTTCTAACTTAAACGTCATTGATTGAAGATGATATATGAATAAAATCTCAGAGTGATGGAATCCATACATCTGCTTGTCTATGTTTGAAATCTTTTCTGAGAGCTCCTTCAGGTTACACAACAATTCTTATTTCATTGAAAGATTGACTAGGACTCTGTCTGGGCTCTGGCCCCTCTCCTTCCCTGGGAGTGGGGATTCTTGGACCGTCCATCTGCTCCTGCACCACCATTCATAACAATGCTCCTTTTCAGACTTTGTCTGCCCTGAATCCCAAGGTCATTCCCACATACCACTATACCCTCCATTGACTGTGCTGTCGGTGCACTGGAACCTATGAGACAGGGAAGCAGCAGCATGCAAGGCAGGGGAGATCCTCTGTATTCAGAGTGAAGCCTTCGAAAGGAGCGTAGAAGGTGGAGTAAAAGCTATTGAAATCCTCCATTGGGGCTATTTCTTTGGTCTGTTCATTATACTCACGTAAGACGAGGCTCCATTCTGGAACGGCTCTACTCTTGTTGGTTTTCTCTTCATTTCCAGCACTCCTATTCTTAAAAAGAAACCACACCTTATACTGCTGCTTATGTGGTTGTATGCAGTAGGGATTTTGATGCCAGATGGATGCTGCTTTAACATTGAAGCCTTGCAGGTTTTCTCTGTTTGCAAGGAAGGGAGAAGGGGAGGAGAGGGGGGAGTGGTTGTTTATAAGAAATCAAGAGTTCGCTTATCACAAACAGCATCTTAGCCCTGGTGGCAAGAAACCTGGAATGGCATGTTTAAAGTCATTTCAAGCGACTGCACTTTAATTAACTCAGTATAAACAACAATAGGAAATTCCTCTTAGCTTTCGAGCTTTGGCATTTAGCCAACACCAGCATTAAATACACTTTGGTGAAAACTTGGCTGATCTTGCACAGCTGCGTGGGGCTTGGCTATCTTCCGCACTATTAGAAGATAGAACGTAGAATGATAGAGTTGGAAGGTACATTGGAGGTCTTCTAGTCCAACCCCCTGCTCAAGCAGAAGACTTTATACCCGTGGTGGTGAACCTATGCCACAGGTGGCACTCAGAGCCCTCTCTGTGGGCACGCGAGCCAGTTGCCCCAGGTCAGCCTCACTGCGCATGTCCGTGCTCCTCCCACCAACCAGCTGGTTTTTGGGCCTCTGCAGGGTATGAGTGGGAGGCAGTGCGTATGCAGGAGATCCGCATGCATGCATGGGGGTGGGGTGCATGCATGTGGTGGGGTCCATATGTGGGATTGCATACACATGTGGAGGATCATGTATGCGTGCATGGGCGTGACATGTGGGGGGTTGCGCACACATGCAAAGAGGCAGGGGTCGGGCGGGGGTTGCACACACATTGCATTATGGCACACAAAAACAAAAATATTAGCCATCACTGCTTTATACCATCCTGGATAAATGGCTGTCCAGTCTCTTCTTGAAAGCCTCCAGTTATGGGGCACTCACAAATTCTGGAGGCAAGAAGTTCCACTGGTTAGTGGTTCTCATGGTCAGGAAGTTTCTCCTTGGTTCTAAGTTGCTTCTCTCCTCCTTAACACGAGTATCAACCATGTGGCATTGTAATTAATACAGGTGGGAGTTTCTGCACATCTGGGATTTCCAACATGAAAGCCTGTGCTTATTACCACCCCTACTTCATGGACAGGAACATTTTTCTTTTAAAATATGGCATTGGACCTGTGCACAATACTGCAATTTAAACATCATTGTGCTGATCTGTGCAGATGTGAAACAGTTTGTGTGAACCTGGGGTCAGGTTCTTTTTTCATAATGCTTAAACTGCCTGTGCTATTCTGTAGAGGGGGCTCACATTACTATAATTACTAGGATATTTTGAAACAAATCCTTTAACGGATACTGTTTGTTATGGTCATTTTATGGGACACTTGCTGTTGACTTTTGGTTAACAGTCCACAATTCTTTCTTCTTTTTCATTTTAATCCATATATGTTTTATTAAAACATTTAAACAAGAATAACTAAACAAATTAATAGAAACTAAGGGAGAGAAAGAAATCAAAGGAAAAGCAAAAAGGGCAAGAAAAATAAAAGTTAAAGATAAAGTTTTATAAGCACAGATATAGTTTAACCTCTCTTTAAATTTACATTTTGTTACAATACTCTTCCTTTTTTGGGCTGAGGAATAATAGCAATAGCAGTAGACTTATATACCGCTTCATAGGGCTTTCAGCCCTCTCTAAGCGGTTTACAGAGAGTCAGCATATTGCCCCCAACAATCTGGGTCCTCATTTTACCCACCTCGGAAGGATGGAAGGCTGAGTCAACCCTGAGCCGGTGGGATTTGAACCGCTGAACTGCTGATCTAGCAGTAGCCTGCAGTGCTGCATTTAACCACTGCGCCACCTTGGCTCAGGTCCAAGGACAGGCCCAAAGTGACCCATCCTCAGGGAAGCAAGAGGCTAGGCCTTTCTAGCCCAGCACTAACAATTACATATACTGCTATCATCTCAAGTCTACGTAAAAAAAACACAATGTCACATTTATAATTGTTCCTCAAAGGACACATGTTCTTACAATTATATTTGAGCATGCTTGTGTTACGATAACCTGCATTGTCACTTTTCTGTGTATACACTGGCGCACATTGAAATTCTGATTTTCTCTCTCTCTCTCTGTGTGTGTGTGTGTGTGTGTCCCTGTCTATTTAACTTATATGCAGAGCACATCATGAGAAACACGGGGCTGGACAAATCAAAAGTTGGAATTAAGATTGCCAAGACAAATATCAACAGCCTCAGATATGCAGATGATACCACTTTAATGGCAGAGAGGGAAGAGGAACTGAAGAGTCTCTTTATGTGGACCGCATACTAAAAAGCAGAGACATCACTCTGACAACAAATGTGCGCATAGTCAAGGCTATTGTTTTCCCAGTTGCAACGTATGGCTATAAATGTTGGACAGGCTGAGCACCAAAGAATTGAGGCCTTTAAACTATGATGCCGGAGAGGACTCCTGCGAGTCCCTTTGGCCACCTAATGAGAAAGAAGGACTCACTGGAGAAGAGCCTAATGCCAGGAAAGACCGAGGGCAAAAGAAGAAGGGGACGACAGAGAATGAGGTGGCTGGATGGAGTCACCAAAGCCGTGGGCGTGAGCTTAAATGGACTCCAGAGGATGGTAGATTACAGGAAGGCCTAGAGGAACTTTGTCCATGTTACTTGAGTCTCCAATGACAATTATTACTATAGGAACACATGCACACCCCAGTCACATGCCCACACTTTTTCATGAACCAAATGTCACTGACAAATCAGCATGGTGCCAATGGTACCTCCTCTTTCAGGCTATGCCCTAGCAATTGCTCCAGTAAAAGTTTGAGATACATTCATAATCTGTCATAGAAAGCATAACATTTAAGTTAGCTCTGCTGAAGCAGCTTCAGAATGAATGTTGGGCTCTCTTTGAGTTTCCAACATCACCCTTTAGACCAGTGTTTCTCAACCTTGGCGACTTTAAGTCCTGTGGACTTCAACTCCCAGAATCCTCCAGCCAGCACAGCTGGCTGGAGAATTCTGGGAGTTGAAGTCCACAGGACTTAAAGTCGCCAAGGTTGAGAAACACTGCTTTAGAACACCTCTGCCAATTTGGTGAGGAAGGCTGTTGGATAACAAAATAGACAGTACCCAGCATCTCCGGGCTCTTTCATTGATCCAGCACCAGGCATAGAGCCTTAGGTTCCAACAGCCCTAGGGAGGTCTCTAGGGAGGCTAGAGCTACTTAGGGCTTGGTTTCAAAGTTCCCCTCTCCACTCACATCATTGCAATGGGGTTCTTGGCAACTGATCTGCATTCATAGCCATTGGAAGCATCCTGTGGTCACATGATGGAGATTTACAATGTTTATTGCCAGAAACTGGTGTTTACTTTTGATTTCCAAGTAAAAACACCCAACAGGTATAATAGGTTCACTTTATCAACTTCTGTTTACTTAACCCCTGCATTAACAGAACATAACAACAGATTTGGAAGGGACCTTGGAGGTCTTCTAGTCCAACCCCCCGCTGAGACAGGAAACCCTACACCATTTCAGAGAAATCATTATCCAACAACTACTTAAAATCTTCCAGTATTGGGAGCATTCACAACTTCTTGAGGCAAGTTGTTCCACTGATTTATTGTTCTAACTGTCAGGAAATTTCTCTTTTGTTCTAGATTGTCGCATACGGAGTCCCTGATTGGCCCACAGTTTGAGTGGGAAAGTTCCGGAAGCGGATTGGTTGGCTGGTTTTTACACCAGGCTATTTAAAGGAACTGTCAAACGGGAACAGCATTCGCTTTCTGCCTCCCAGCTTGTTGCCGGTCTGTGCTTGTTGAATTGTTAGAAACACTGTAAATGTTAGCTTGTTAAGCCTGCCTTTCCTTAGTCATTATTCGATCTACCCACAGTTCCCAGTATTTAATATTGGGGGGGGAAGGTGGGATTGAGTGCTAAGGAGGCAATCTGAGCTGAGCACTAACACAAAGAGCTGAACACCTCATGAACAAGCTAGTCACTGGGAACAATGAGAGGTTGTTACCTCAGCCGGGCCAAATGCATCCCTCACTGTGGCACAGTTTGACAACGATAGCTGCCCTCACGTCCTTCACACCATTCAGCCCTACTACAGAAATGTGGGAATCATAGGTGGAAAGATTTGAATGTTTCCTCACAGCCAACGATCTCTCTGAAATCTCCAGTGAACGTAAATGTTCCTATTTCTTGACTGTGTGTAGCACTGAGATGTTTGACACAGCCCAGGTTCTCTCTGCGCTGGTCTCTATCCACTTAGTGCCATGGGAGACGCTGTTAATGAAATTAAAGAACCACTATGCCCCATCATCTTAAAGCATTGCCTGCCACCATGCCTTCTGTAATAAGAACCAGGCCGATAGGGAGTCTACAAACCACTATGTGGCGGCTCTGCAATCCTTCACTGCAAATTCAATGCTGGATCATTTGGTCTGCGGGGTGAGGGACCTTCCCCTCCAACTCCATTTGTTGGCTAAGCCTAAGGTGCCCTTCCAGTCAACTTTGGATGAGGCCAGGGTGACCGAAATGTCCACCCAGTCATTGGCGGTCATCCAGAACCGCTAGATCCCTCAAGGATCCGTGAAAGCTGTCATTTCACCATGCACTGGGCTCCCTCAGAATGAAGCTGATAGCGAGCCAGAGACTGAAGGAGAAGAAGAGGTAAACTGCCTTTCTCTATATATATATCTAGCAATAGGACTTAGACTTACATACCACTTCATAGTGCTTTTACAGCCCTCTCTAAGCAGTTTACAGAGATATCTTATTGCCCTCAACAATCTGGATCCTCATATTATCCATCTCTGAAGGATGGAAGATTGAGTCAACCTTGAGCCAGTGAGATTTGAACTGCCAAACTAAAGTTGCAGTTTTGAGATTTGAATGGGAGGACTGAATGCAATGACTGTACAATGAATCCTCAACTCACTTCAGTCAGTCAGACCTTCAGCTTTAAAAGTCTTTAAGTCACTCTGACCACTGTGCCATCTTGGCTCTATACGATGTATGTGATTGTCAAGAAACGTTGCAATGCCACGTTTAGAAAATCATAGAAAGTACTGTGTAATTGTAGGACTTTCTTTGCTTCACAAGGCAACATCTTGCCTTTCAGACCTTATTTTTCTGAGAAGACAGTGATCTTATGCACAATGTTCCCATTGTTTTCAGACTAATGCACTCCATATACTTTTACTTCATTCAAAAATCAACACCTCTTATCAGCTGCTTGAGGAGAAGTCTGCCTCATAATTGTTAAATGAGTCAAAACATATACTAGAGAATGTAGGGCTGCTCTAATCCTGAAGACAATTAGGGAGCAAATGAATGTTTGAGGTATATGAGCCGTGGAATGGGTGGGAACAATTACTCTTTTACTAACCACTCATGTTCAGAAGCCTGTGTACCTACTTGCTCCATTTAGCTTTTATGATGAACCAGTTTGGATGGGCTATTAGATGAGAAGATCACCGAGGAGATCTTGAATGCTGGCTGCAATGATCAGCTACAGTCAATATGATGAGGATATGTTCTCTGAGAAGGTTTCCAAACCCCAATATTCCTACACTAATGATTGGGAAAAAAAGCATTCAGAAGGAACTATGTCTTCAACTTTGCTAAGCTTAACTTCAGAATGCAGAAAAGAGGGAAGACCTTAAACCAATAAGAGCTTCAGATGATCAATAGAAGACTATAAGAAAGCTATAAGTATTCACAGATGGCTTGACAGCGGTTTACTATAAAAATTTACAGTTAGAAGTGGTAGAACCTCTTAGAGAACTATTTAATAAAATTCAAACGGAAGGTAAAGTGCCCCCATCTTGGAAGACAGCGTTTATATCTTTGATACCCAAAGAAGATCAAGATACTACCCAACCAAAAAATTATAGACCTATCTCATTACTTAATGTAGATTATAAAATGTTTGCTAAAATACTAGGAAATAGGTTAATGGTGGTTATTCAACAATTGATACATACCGACCAAACAGGTTTTATACAGGGGAGACAAATGAAGAGTAATGTTAGCCTAATTATCAATGCATTAGAATACTTGGGAAAGAACAACCAAATTCCTGCTGCGTTCATATTTCTGGATGCTGAGAAGGCCTTTGATCGAGTTAACTGGCAATTTCTGTTGAAAATATTGCAAAAAATGCAGATAGGAGATAGCTTTTTACAGTCAATTAAAGCAATATACCAACAGCAAACAGCTCAAATCATCGTCAACGGAAGTTTAACAGACCCTTTTCTAATCGGAAAAGGTACAAGACAGGGCTGTCCTTTGTCCCCACTATTGTTCATTATAACTTTGGAAGTATTGTTGAATAAAATACGGGGCTTGGATGGTCTAAAAGGGATCAAGATTAGGCAGCAAGAATACAGAGTCCGCGCTTTTGCGGATGATTTGGTCATAATATTGGAACAACCGCAGGAATCTAGTATGGTTTTAATGAATACGATTAATCAATATGGTCAAGTGTCTGGTTTTAAAATAAATTTAGGAAAAACCAAAATATTAGCTATAAATATGAATACTAAACTAAATACTAAATACTCATAGAAAGTACTGTGTAATTGTAGGACTTTCTTTGCTACAAGGCAACATCTTGCCTTTCAGACCTCGTTTTTCTGAGAAGACAGTGATCTTATGCACAATGTTCCCGTTGTTTTCAGACTAATGCACTCCATATACTTTTACTTCATTCAAAAATCATTACGTCTTATCCTAACAATTCCTCATAATTGTTCAATGAGTCAAAACTTATACTAGAGAATGTAGGGCTGCTCTAATCCTGAAGACAATTAGGGAGCAAATGAATGTTTGAGGTATATGAGCTGTGGAATGGGTGGGAACAATTACTCTTCTACTAACCACTCATGTTCAGAAGCCTGTGTACCTACTTGCTCCATTTAGCTTTTATGATGAACCAGTTTGGATGGGCTATTAGACGAGAAGATCACCGAGGAGATCTTGAATGCTGGCTGCAATGATCAGCTACAGTCAATATGACGAGGATATGTTTTCTGAGAAGGTTTCCAAACCCCAATATTCCTACACTAATGATTGAAAAAAAAACATTCAGGAGGAACTATATCTTCAACTTTGCTATGCTTAACTTCAGAATGCAGAAAAGAGGGAAGACCTTAAACCAATAAGAGCTTCAGATGATCAATAGAAGACTATAAGAAAGCTATAAGTATTTTGCTTCAAAATACTGCAAATTCTGAACAAAAAGAGCATCCTAATAATTCTAGGCTATAAGGAAATGAAATTACTTTTCTCTCTCATGTTTCCCCTATATGTCCTGCTTGCTGCAAATCTGAGCAACCAAACCAAGGGTTCAGGTGTAGCTGAGAATTACTTCACCTCTTGCTCCACAGTCCAATTAAAGCCTTGGTCACTGCTTCAAATGGGGAGGCACTTAACGATTTGGACCAGATCATACCCATGTGGCCATTCCCTTCTAAATCCCCTATCACTTCTCAGGGTTTACTGAGAATTGAGGCTGCTGAAAAGAGATGTCTAGAGCATTGGTGGTGCTTCATAAAGGCTGAAGCCAACTAAACATTGGCTAGAACCACTATTAAGCCTACCTTGTGTCAGTAAGGGTGGCAAAGGGTCAGTATTTCTGTACGCTCATTGCATAGGTAGGTTGCTCCTTGTTTAGCCTGGTTCAGCTGCACTGGTAGGTATGATTCGGCCTGGGTTGCAGAACTAGCAGCAACCAAGGCTGTTCATGAATTAAATCAGAGTTCAAGACATAACTTTCATCAAAGTATCAATTTAATAAGACAGACTTGTTGGTACGAACTGTGTAAACCTGAATCTGAAAGCTTCCTGGGTTCCCACCGAGTTGAAAGTTGAAGACCTTGCCCCCACACCCACAAGTTCATCACATGGTCCAATCTTCCTCTGCCACACTGGCATTTCCGCCCATCTAGTTCCGGTCAGGTTCAGAGGTGCAGAGATAACGGATGACCTTGGGCTTCTAGAAAGGAATGTTTTATTTTGACAACAACACATTCTACAATTCTACTCCTTACTATTCCCCCTCCCAATTCCCCACTAATGAAACAGCATAGAAAAATAATAGACAGTGTGGCAGGCAAAAATCCTAAAAGGAATATCACTGTAGGCCTGACAGGCGGTCTCTCCTCAGAAGAAAAAAGTTTAAATATATTTAAATATATTTAAATCATTTAAATATATTTGTCAGAGCTGAAGAAGCTTCTTGGATGAGGAGCAAAATGTCTTCAAAGACAAAAAAACCAGAAAGTCCAGTTGCCTCTTGAAAAAAGCAGTTTTAGAATAATGGGTGGAAGCTTGTTAAAGAGAAATTCAACCTAGAAGGTGGTTAAATTTTCTGACAAAGAGAACAATTAAACAATAGAATAGCTTGCCTTGTGGAATTATGGCTCCATCACTGGAAATTTTCAAAAATAGGGCAACCATTTGACTGGGATGGTATAAGTTTTCCTGCCTTGAGCAGGGAGACTAGACTAGAAGATCTCTGAGGTCCCTTCCATCCCTATGATTCCATGATATTTTATGTTCTCAGTTCTATGAACACAAAGGAAAACAATCTGTTGCAAGATATTTTGTTTTTATTAAAACATCTGCTTTATTAAAGTATTTAATCAACATTTTCTGGTTCCTTACAAGCTTATTAAAGATAGGGTACACAAAGATATATATTTGCAAGAAAAATATAAATCTTTCTTTCTTTCTTCATCAGTAAATACAATAAAATAATGCTTGTGAAATATCCAGCCCCACGATAACTGTGTAAATGTTGCGTATTTTAAGGTGTTGTCTTGTTTATTTATCCCCTTCCCTTGTTTATTGTGAGCCTCCCGGAGTCCTTCGGGAGTGGGCGGCATACAAGATCAATAAACTACAAACTACTACAAACTAACTACAATCACCCAATCCATATTCTTTGCATGGTATATCATGTGAATCTAGCCAAATCCTTCCCATTTGGGATCAAGATTATTATTATTTAAATGCTTTTGATAATTGGGCATCAATTCAGAACAAATTGCATTGTTCTCAGAAGAAATGTCATCCTCAGTAAAGAAGTAAGGTCTTTGGGACAGGAGGAATACACGATTGTAGGGAAAACAGGTGACTTTCCCACAATCACAATAAACTTATCTTTCTGTGGCTATTGTACCTTTTATTGTACATAAAATTTGGGACTGCAGCTTCTGTTTGAACTTATAATTTATTTGGGTCGAGAAATACAGAACTTGGGGGTCATGTGACATTGATTTCTACTTGATGGGGCTGCCCAAACAGTGTATCTGTGTCAGTGTGAAACAAATAGAGAAACTACAACAAAGATAAAAACAAAGAAAGCAAATACTGAAGGAAATTGCTTCAGTATATGCAAATTTTTTTTTATTTGTTTCAACCTTTTTCAGCCTGGAGTCTCTAGAGCCATGATGGCGAACCTATGGCACTCGTACCACAGGTGGCACACGGAGCCATATCCATGGGCAAGCCAGTGTTGCCCTGGCTCGCTCCAGCACGCATGTGAGCCCTGGCCAGCTGATTTTCAGCTTGCCCACCCATGCTGCCAGAAGTCTCCATGTGATGCCAAGTAAGTACAGGGCTTGTGCGGAGGCTCTGGGAGGGCATTTTCGGCCTCCTGGCAAGGGCGAAAAATGGGCCTACCAGGCCCACCGGAAGTCAGAAAACGGACTGTTTCAAGCTTCCTAAGGGCCTCGGAGGTTGGGGGGGGGGCAGGAGAAGTCACAGCTCCAGGGGCTTTCTTGGATCCTGGATAGGGGAAAAAATGGGCCTACTGAAAGTTGGAAAATAGGCTGTTTCCGGCATCTGGAGGCTTCAATGAGGCCTGCTAGCCCCAAAACAGGGCGTGGCGGGTGTGGGGTTGTGCACCCATGTGCCTGGAGGTCGCATGGAGGGGGGGAGTGGACACAAGCACACACACGACAGCACACATGCACTTTTGGCACCCCAGGGAAAAAAGGTTTGCCAGCACTGCTCTAGAAGTTTTAGAACAAAATGCTAATAGCCAACATGGTTTTGGGTGACAAGAGGCTGGTAAAGACGGCTTATAATAGAGAATCCACTGAAAAAGGACCACTTCTCTTGTGGGAATTTATATCGTGTTTCTCAATCTTAGAAACTGTAAGATCCCAGGACTTCAATTCCCAGAACCTGAGAATTCTGGAAGTTGAGGTCCAGACACTTTACAATTCCCAAGGTTGTGAGATACTAATCTGAAGCCTTCTGGTGACCATTATATTATTCTGTAGCAAGTTTCCCTTGAGAACTCATTTGTTTCCTACCAGTATTCCTTCATTTCTTTGGCAAATCAGCGCTCTTAGAAATCCCCAAAGCCTTGCACCATTTTCAGAATCTGAGACCCTAATTGAGATTCAGATATGACACCTGGATTTTATTTCCAGCAAATCTCCACCCTCTCCTCAAGTGGTCTATATAAGAATAGAAATTCTGCCTCTCAGCATGGAGCTAAGGAGGTGCACAAGCTACCCCAACTACTATTTCTTCTCTCCTTTGAGCCAAGAGCAAAGATGAACAGCTCCCTGGCTACCCTCGTTTTGTTCCTCATTGCTGCTATGTTCTTATCCCAACCTCAGGCTAAGCCCCGTAAGACTTCATTTTGTTCTCTTTTTCAGCATCCCACCTACCTTCTGAGGGCGGTTAGGTGGCTCATGGTTAAAACGCTGGACTTGTTGGCTGAAAAGCCGGCAGCTTAGGTTCGAGACCTGAGCGTCAAGAGATGGGGAGAGCTCCTGCCCTTGCCTCAGCTCTTGTCAACCTAGCAGTTTGAGAGCATGCAAATGCGATAAATAAGTACCACTTTGGTGGGAAGGTAATAGCACTCTGTGATGTCATGTTGGCTCCATGACTGCAGAAATGTCTTTGGACGGTGCTGGCTCAAGGGCTTTGAACTGGAGATGAATATTGATAAGAATTATTTTCTGTATTGAACATTGTCTATTGAGTGGACAAAATGGAAAGTGGATTCTCTATGTAAGAGAAATCTAAAGTTCCTCTCCAAAATAAGTTTAGTTTCCTCTAGTGCCAGGTAGGATTTTTGGGAGTTAGTGCTTTGGGGCACACATAGTCACTATCTGGCTGTGACAATTCCTAGTAGCATACTAGTAAGAATCCATTATATTTGGGAAGGAAGGAAGGAAGGAAGGAAGGAAGGAGGAAGGAAGGAAGGAAGGAAGGAAGGAAGGAAGGAAGGAAGGAAGGAAGGAAGGAAGGAATCTGCCCAAGTGAGACAATTTCTGCATTCTTAATTTCTGCGAAAATCATTGTTGAATTTGTTTCTGCCCATATTATATGAGGGGAATGTAAACTAACAGGTGAGAAGTTCAGGTTCCAAACTCAATGATTGGGGAAGGGAAACCATTAAAATGACACAAGTCTCTTTTCCTGTTTTCCAGAGCTCTTTTGTTGTATTCGCTACAGAAGAAGGCCTTCTGTAGATGTAATCTTGGTATCCTATGAAAAAGGAAGTCCCTTGTGTCCCCAGCCAGCTATCATGTAAGTACTTAAAAAAAATCTATCAACTCCTAAGTGATTCCTGAATATGTTAAATGTGATGTTGGCTGCCCTTGAAACATCTAGTATCTTTGTGCGACCTTCATGGAAAAGTGCACCAGCCATAATAATTGCATTTCCCTATTTTGACTTTATGTGAATTTAACTTAAATGTAAAATGAGTTGCTGTCCTTGTGGATAGGCATTCCCACCCAACAGATCACAATGAGTCCAGAGAGTTCTTCACTCAGAAAAAAAAAAACTATTCATATTTTTGCAATAAATATTAATGAAGAGGTGGGTTTCAATTGCAAGGTACTTGGCTGCTATCTTGATTTATTTTTCACCCCTCTGCAGATATCCCTATGCCAAAATTTAAATTTATCTCCCTCTTGAAAGGGCCTGTGTGCAGGTTTAGTTCAACACTTCAATCCACAACTTTCAGGCAAATCAGTCCTTTAGCTTAAATATTGAAATTCAGTGAAAGGTTTAGTGGACATCTGCCAATGCACCCCTTTTCATGAATTCAATTTCCAACAAGAGCCTCTGGAGGGCAACTGATGGGAGGGGATCTGCGCCCTTGAATACTGAGTGTGGTGTCAATTGTAGAAAATTGTTTTCTTTCCATCTTGTGACAAAATATGCATGTTTATGTCTCTTCTGCAGATTTCTCACAAAGATGAACAGGAGGGTTTGTGCAGATCCCAGTGCACCATGGGTCCTGCAAACTTTAAGAGATTTCTTTGAAAACTGACAACATCCCACCTTCTTCATATTCACCTGGAGAATCACCAAGAAGTCGAAGCTTTTAAAATGCTTCGAAGATGGAAAAAAAGAACACGTGTGACTCTTATTCTTGCACACTCCTAAACTTGCACACTCCTAACTTAAACGTCATTGATGGAAGATGAAATATGAATAAATCTCAGGGTGATGGAATCCATACATGTCTCTGCTTGTCTATGTTTGAAATCTTTTCTGAGAGCTCCTTCAGGTTACACAACAATTCTTATTTCATTGAAAGATTGACTAGGACTCTGTCTGGGCTCTGGCCCCTCTCCTTCCCTGGGAGTGGGGATTCTTGGACCGTCCATCTGCTCCTGCACCACCATTCATAACAATGCTCCTTTTCAGACTTTGTCTGCCCTGACTCCCAAGATCATTCCCACATACCACTATACCTTCCATTGACTGTGCCATCGGTGCACTGGAACCTATGAGACAGGGAAGCAGCAGCATGCAAGGCAGCGGAGATCCTCTGTATTCAGAGTGAAGCCTTCGAAAGGAGCGTGGAAGGTGGAGTAAAAGCTATTGAAATCCTGCTGCTTATGTGGTTGTATGCAGTAGGGATTTTGATGCCAGATGGATGCTGCTTTAACATTGAAGCCTTGCAGGTTTTCTCTGTTTGCAAGGAAGGGAGAAGGGGAGGAGAGGGGGGAGTGGTTGTTTATAAGAAATCAAAAGTTCGCTTATCACAAACAGCATCTTAGCCCAGGTGGCAAGAAACCTGGAATGGCATGTTTAAAGTCATTTCAAGAGACTGCACTTTAATTAACTCAGTATAAACAACAATAGGAAATTCCTCTTAGCTTCCGAGCTTTGGCATTTAGCCAACACCAGCATTAAATACACTTTGGTGAAACCTTGGCTGATCTTGCACAGGTGCCTGGGGCTTGGCTATCTTCCTCACTGTTAGAAGATAGAATGTAGAATGATAGAGTTGGAAGGTACATTGGAGGTCTTCTAGTCCAACCCCCTGCTCAAGCAGAAGACTTTATACCCGTGGTGGTGAACCTATGCCACAGGTGGCACGCAGAGCCCTCTCTGTGGGCACGCGAGCCAGTTGCCCCAGGTCAGCCTCACTGCGAATGTCCGTGCTCCTCCCACCAACCAGCTGGGTTTTGGGCCTCTGCAGGGTATGAGTGGGAGGCAGTGCGTATGCAGGAGATCCGCATGCATGCATGGGGGTGGGGTGCATGCATGGGGTGGGGTCCATATGTGGGATTGCATACACATATGCAGGATCATGCATGCGTGCATGGGCGTGACATGTGGGGGGTTGCGCACACATGCAAAGAGGCAGGGGTCGTTCGGGGTTGCACACACATTGCATTATGGCACACAAAAACAGAAATATTAGCCATCACTGCTTTATACCATCCTGGATAAATGGCTGTCCAGTCTCTTCTTGAAAGCCTCCAGTGATGGGGCACTCACAAATTCTGGAGGCAAGAAGTTCCACTGGTTAGTGGTTCTCATGGTCAGGAAGTTTCTCCTTGGTTCTAAGTTGCTTCTCTCCTCCTTAACACGAGTATCAACCATGTGGCATTGTAATTAATACAGGTGGGAGTTTCTGCACATCTGGGATTTCCAACATGAAAGCCTGTGCTTATTACCACCCCTACTTCATGGACAGGAAGTTTTTTCTTTTAAAATATGGCACTGGACTTGTGCACAATACTGCAATTTAAACATCATTGGAGTGATCTGTGCAGATGTGAAACAGTTTGTGTGAACCTGGGGTCAGGTTCTTTTTTCATAATGCTTAAACTGCCTGTGCTATTCTGTAGAGGGGGCTCACATTACTATAATTACTAGGATATTTTGAAACAAATCCTTTAACGGATACTGTTTGTTATGGTCATTTTATGGGACACTTGCTGTTGACTTTTGGTTAACAGTCCACAATTCTTTCTTCTTTTTCATTTTAATCCATATATGTTTTATTAAAACATTTAAACAAGAATAACTAAACAAATTAATAGAAACTAAGGGAGAGAAAGAAATCAAAGGAAAAGCAAAAAGGGCAAGAAAAATAAAAGTTAAAGATAAAGTTTTATAAGCACAGATATAGTTTAACCTCTCTTTAAATTTACATTTTGTTACAATACTCTTCCTTTTTTGGGCTGAGGAAAGGACAGGCCCAAAGTGACCCATCCTCAGGGAAGCAAGAGGCTAGGCCTTTCTAGCCCAGCACTAACAATTACATATACTGCTATCATCCCAAGTCTACGTAAAAAAAACACAATGTCACATTTATAATTGTTCCTCAAAGGACACATGTCTTCAACTTTGCTAAGCTTAACTTCAGAATGCAGAAAAGAGGGAAGACCTTAAACCAATAAGAGCTTCAGATGATCAATAGAAGACTATAAGAAAGCTATAAGTATTCACAGATGGCTTGACAGCGGTTTACTATAAAAATTTACAGTTAGAAGTGGTAGAACCTCTTAGAGAACTATTTAATAAAATTCAAACGGAAGGTAAAGTGCCCCCATCTTGGAAGACAGCGTTTATATCTTTGATACCCAAAGAAGATCAAGATACTACCCAACCAAAAAATTATAGACCTATCTCGTTACTTAATGTAGATTATAAAATGTTTGCTAAAATACTAGGAAATAGGTTAATGGTGGTTATTCAACAATTGATACATACCGACCAAACAGGTTTTATACAGGGGAGACAAATGAAGAGTAATGTTAGCCTAATTATCAATGCATTAGAATACTTGGGAAAGAACAACCAAATTCCTGCTGCGTTCATATTTCTGGATGCTGAGAAGGCCTTTGATCGAGTTAACTGGCAATTTCTGTTGAAAATATTGCAAAAAATGCAGATAGGAGATAGCTTTTTACAGTCAATTAAAGCAATATACTAACAGCAAACAGCTCAAATCATCGTCAACGGAAGTTTAACAGACCCTTTTCTAATCGGAAAAGGTACAAGACAGGGCTGTCCTTTGTCCCCACTATTGTTCATTATAACTTTGGAAGTATTGTTGAATAAAATACGGGGCTTGGATGGTCTAAAAGGGATCAAGATTAGGCAGCAAGAATACAGAGTCCGCGCTTTTGCGGATGATTTGGTCATAATATTGGAACAACCGCAGGAATCTAGTATGGTTTTAATGAATACGATTAATCAATATGGTCAAGTGTCTGGTTTTAAAATAAATTTAGGAAAAACCAAAATATTAGCTATAAATATGAATACTAAACAAAAGGAAGAACTAGGAGGGATGCTAGGATGTGAGGTAGTCAAAAAAGTCAAATATCTTGGGGTTAATATTTTAGCCTCAAACGGGAAATTATATAAGCACAATTATGAACCACTTTGGCGGAGTATACAGACAGAGATGAAAAAATGGGAGAAATTGCACTTATCCTTGCTGGGTAGGATAGCGGCAGTGAAAATGAACATCTTACCAAAATTTCTATTCCTTTTTCAAATGCTACCTATACTTAAAAAAGATGTGAATCTTTTAGAATGGCAGAAGGGTATCAACAAATTTGTATAGACAGGAAAGAAGCCTAGGGTAAAGATGAAAATAATGCAAGATATACGCGAGAGAGGAGGCTTGAAATTACCTAACCTAAAATTATATTATGATGCAGTGGCGCTATCCGCAATTAGTGATTGGACCCATTTAACCAACGATAGAATACTGAATATCGAGGGACACGATCTGGTATATGGTTGGCATGCTTACTTGTTATTCAACAAAAAACTGGATAAGAATTTTAAAAGTCATATTTTAAGAAATGCTTTACTGCGGGTTTGGAAAAAATATCAATATAAACTAAATGACAAATTACCCATGTGGGCAATTCCTAGACATGCAATTGAAAATATGAATATAGCACAAAAGCAGGATAGAACCACCTACAGACAACTTCTCCCTTTGGAAAGCGGGGTTCTACAACTAAAATCTTTAGAGGTATTGAAAGAAGAGAAGATAGTTTAAACATGGTTCCAGTATGGCCAATTACAGGCCAGGTGGAAAATAGACCAAAAAACTGGTTTTATCCAAGTTGAGGATAATTTGTTTAAACAAATAAGAGATCAAAGTTTAATGCATATAAAGAGGATATATAATGTTCTAATACAGATGGATTCGGAAACAGAACTAGTTAAAGATTGTATGATAAAGTGGGCTCAAAATATTGAAGAACCAATAATGTTGGATACATGGGAAAGAATATGGGTAAGAAATGTGAATTTCACACAAGCACAAAATCTGAGAGAAAATTTTTATAAGATGTTTTATAGATGGCATTTAGATCCTAAAAAACTGGCTTCTATGTACCCGAATGTACAGCCTAAATGTTGGAGATGTGGTTCTCTCGATTCTACATATTTTCATATATGGTGGACTTGTCAAAAGGTTAAGGCGTTTTGGATAAAAATGTGGTAGATTATGCAAAATATTTTTAAAAGAAGGATAAAGTTTACTCCTCAGTTATTTTTATTAGGTATGTGTACTGAATTTACAGCAGTAGAGACTAATTTGGTTCTGCACTTAATAACGGCAGCAAGACTGTTGGTGGCGCAATACTGGAAGAAGGAAGACTTGCCTACAACTCAAGAGTGGACATTGAAAATCACAAACCTAGCCGAGATGGCTAAAATATCGGCATATCTTAAAGACCATTCAAATGAGAGATACAAATGAGACTGGAAAAAATGGATTGACTATATACAAAACAAATACGGGACTAAGAAATTACAGATAGCCTATGTTTAAGATTAGGAATAATCTAAACTGCTTAAAGTTAGTGCAACAGGAAGAAGCTGAGTTTAATGCAGAGATGTTATTAACTTCTTTTTTTAATTTCCTTTGTCTTAATATATTTTAGACTGTATTTGTTAAAAACCTATACCGTGTACGGGCTCTGGGAAGTTGGGGGGGGGGGAAGGGAGGTGGGGTGTTAGGGGGGAGGGGGGATATATAGTATGTGTTAGATTTTATAGTAACACGATTGCACTTGTATACTGTTGCTCTTTAATTTCACTGTAAAAATAGGACAAGGTGAATATATTAATAGATAGTAGAAATACACCGAAGGGAGGAGTAGAGGGCTAGAAGAAAGAGGGGTAGAGAGGGTGGGAGAGAGGACGGGAGGGAGGGTGAGAAGGAAGGGAGGGAATGTACTGGGAGAGAGGAGTGATAGAGGGGGAGGGGAAGTAGGGTAGAGGGGAATGTTGGAGGGAAGAAGGAAAGTTGGAGGGGGGCGAAAGAAAGGGTGTATGGAGGGTCGAAGTGGTACATTGGGTTTGTATTTTAGGGGGTATTGTTGACAAGAGGAATGGCTGTGTTTATTGTTTAATGTTATATGGCCCCGGTTATGCACAGTATATATGTGACTGTACGAAATGAAAATGGAAAATAAAACACATTTACTAGGGGGAAAAAAGAAAGAAAGCTATAAGTATTTTGCTTCAAAATACTGCAAATTCTGAACAAAAAGAGCATCCTAATAATTCTAGGCTATAAGGAAATGAAATTTCTTTTCTCTCTCATGTTTCCCCTATATGTCCTGCTTGCTGCAAATCTGAGCAACCAAACGAAGGGTTCAGGTGTAGCTGAGAATTACTTCACCTCTTGCTCCACAGTCCAATTAAAGCCTTGGTCACTGCTTCAAATGGGGAGGCACTTAACGATTTGGACCAGATCATACCCATGTGGCCATTCCCTTCTAAATCCCCTATCACTTCTCAGGGTTCACTGAGAATTGAGGCTGCTGAAAAGAGATGTCTAGAGCATTGGTGGTGCTTAATAAAGGCTGAAGCCAACTAAACATTGGCTAGAACCACTATTAAGCCTACCTTGTGTCAGTAAGGGTGGCAAAGGGTCAGTATTTCTGTACGCTCATTGCATAGGTAGGTTGCTCCTTGTTTAGCCTGGTTCAGCTGCACTGGTAGGTATGATTCGGCCTGGGTTGCAGAACTAGCAGCAACCAAGGCTGTTCATGAATTAAATCAGAGTTCAAGACATAACTTTCATCAAAGTATCAATTTAATAAGACAGACTTGTTGGTACAAACTGTGTAAACCTGAATCTGAAAGCTTCCTGGGTTCCCACCCAGTTGAAAGTTGAAGACCTTGCCCCCACACCCACAAGTTCATCACATGGTCCAATATTCCTCTGCCACGCTAGCATTTCCACCCATCTAGTTCTGGTCAGGTGCAGAGGTGCAGAGACAACGGATGACCTTGGGCTTCTAGAAAGGATTTTTTTATTTTGAAAACAAACACATTCTACTCCTTACTGTTCCCCCTCCCAATTCCCCACTAATGAAACAGCATAGAAAAATAATAGAAAGTGTGGCAGGCAAAAATCCTAAAAGGAATATCACTGTAGGCCTGACAGGCGGTCTCTCCTCAGAAGAAAAACGTTTCCTGAAAGAGAACAACATAAAAGTTAACATAACAAAATTAACCACCTCTTCCACCTCCCAGAGGAACCCTTTGGCTTATTCGGAAACTTCTCATGGAATTCTTTTACTAACATCTCCTCCTTTAGGTTCCAGCTTTTCACCCAAGTAGCTTCGGACAAAGGGTAACCTTTCCAATGCACTAAATACTGTAAGCGACCCCTATACAGCCTGGACTCTACAATTTTTTCCACCTCATAATGTGTTTCTCCGTCTGTCACTACAGAAGGAGGGAAAGCTTGGGTGGATGGTCTTATGCTGGACCCAACTACTGGCTTCAACAAGCTACAAGGAAATTCATCACATGGTCCAATATTCCTCTGCCACGCTAGCATTTCCACCCATCTAGTTCCGGTCAGGTGCAGAGGTGCAGAGACAAAGGATGACCCTGAGCTTCTAGAAAGGAATTTTTTATTTTGAAAATAAACACATTCTACTCCTTACTGTTCCCCCTCCCAATTCCCCACTAATGAAACAGAATAGAAAAATAATAGAAAGTGTGGCAGGCCAAAGATTCCTAAAAGGAATATCACTGTAGGCCTGACACCCGAACTAGTTCCCTGGTCTCTTCTGCCGTTGCTGGCATGTTTCTGCACATGCACAGAACAATTCAGTCAACTGCGCATGCGCAGAAATCATTTAAATATATTTGTCAGAGCTGAAAAAGCTTTTTGGATGAGAAGCAAAATGTCTTCAAAGACAAAAAAACCAGAAAGTCCAGTTGCCTCTTGAAAAAAGCAGTTTTGGAATAATGGGTGGAAGCTTGTTAAAGAGAAATTCATCTTAGAAGGTGGAGAAATTTTCTGACAATTCTGAGAATCCTGGAAGTTGAGGTCCAGACACTTTACAATTCCCAAGGTTGTGAGATACTAATCTGAAGCCTTCTGGTGACCATTATATTATTCTGTAGCAAGTTTCCCTTGAGAACTCATTTGTTTCCTACCAGTATTCCTTCATTTCTTTGGCAAATCAGCGCTCTTAGAAATCCCCAAAGCCTTGCACCATTTTCAGAATCTGAGACCCTAATTGAGATTCAGATATGACACCTGGATTTTCCAGCAAATCTCCACCCTCTCCTCAAGTGGTCTATATAACAATAGAAATTCTGCCTCTCAGCATGGAGCTAAGGAGGTGCACAAGCTACCCCAACTACTATGTCTTCTCTCCTTTGATCCAAGAGCAAAGATGAACAGCTCCCTGGCTACCCTCGCTTTGTTCCTCATTGCTGCTATGTTCTTACCCCAACCTCAGGCTACGTCCCGTAAGACTTCATTTTTTTCTCTTTTTCAGCATCCCACCTACTTTCTGAGGGCGGTTAGGTGGCTCATGGTTAAAATGCTGGACTTGTCGGCTGAAAAGCCGGCAGCTTAGGTTCGAGAGCTGAGCGTCAAGAGATGGGGAGAGCTCCTGCCCTTGCCTCAGCTCTTGTCAACCTAGCAGTTTGAGAGCATGCAAATGCGATAAATAAGTACCACTTTGGTGGGAAGGTAATAGCACTCTGTGATGTCATGTTGGCCCCATGACTGCAGAAATGTCTTTGGACGGTGCTGGCTCAAGGGCTTTGAACTGGAGATGAATATTGATAAGAATTATTTTCTGTATTGAACATTGTCTATTGAGTGGACAAAATGGAAAGTGGATTCTCTATGTAAGAGAAATCTAAAGTTCCTCTCCAAAATAAGTTTAGTTTCCTCTAGTGCCAGGTAGGATTTTTAGGAGTTAGTGCTTTGGGGCACACATAGTCACTATCTGGCTGTGACAATTCCTAGTAGCATACTAGTAAGAATCCATTATATTTGCGAAGGAAGGAAGGAAGGAAGGAAGGAAGGAAGGAAGGAAGGAAGGAAGGAATCTGCCCAAGTGAGACAATTTCTGCATTCTTAATTTCTGCGGAAATCATTGTTGAATTTGTTTCTGCCCATATTATATGAGGGGAATGTAAACTAACAGGTGAGAAGTTCAGGTACAACACTCAATGATTGGGGAAGGGAAACCATTAAAATGACACAAGTCTCTTTTCCTGTTTTCCAGAGATCTATTGTTGTATTCACTACGCAAGCAGGCCTTTTCCAAAGGAAATGTTGAAGTCCTTTGAAAATGGAAATCCCTTGTGTCCCAAGCCAGCTATCATGTAAGTACTTAAAAAAAATCTATCAACTCCTAAGTGATTCCTGAATATGTTAAATGTGATGTTGGCTGCTCTTGAAACATCTAGTATCTTTGCGCGACCTTCATGGAAAAGTGCACCAGCCATAATCATTGCATTTCCCTATTTTGACTTTATGTGAATTTAACTTAAATGTAAAAGGAGTTGCTCTCCTTTGTGGATAGGCATTCCCACTCAACAGATCACAATGAGTCCAGAATGTTCTTCACTCAGAAAAAAAAAACTATTCATATTTTTGCAATAAATATTAATGAAGAGGTGGGTTTCAATTTCAAGGTACTTGGCCGCTATCTTGATTTATTTTTCACCCCCCTGCAGATATCCTTATGCCAAACTTTAAATTTATCTCCCTCTTGAAAGAGCCTGTGTGCAGGTTTAGTTCAACACTTCAATCCACAACTTTCAGGCAAATCAGTCCTTTAGCTTACATATTGAAATTCATTGAAAGGTTTAGTGGACATCTGCCAATGCACCCCTTTTCATGAATTCAGTTTCCAACAAGAGCCTCTGGAGGGCAACTGATGGGTGGGGATCTGCGCCCTTGAATACTGAGTGTGGTGTCAATTGTAGAAAATTGTTTTCTTTCCATCTTGTGACAAAATATGCATGTTTATGTCTCTTCTGCAGATTTATCACAAAGAAGGACAAAAGGATTTGTGCAGATCCCAATGTAGCATGGGTCCAGTATAGTATAAGAGATTTGTCTTAAAACTGACAACATCCCACCTTCTTCATATTCACCTGGAGAATCTCCAAGAAGTCGAAGCTTTTAAAATGCTTCGAAGATGGCAAAAAAGAACACGTGTGACTCTTATTCTTGCACACCCCTAATTTAAATGTCATTGATGGAAGATGAAATATGAATAAATCTCAGGGTGATGGAATCCATACATGTCTCTGCTTGTCTATGTTTGAAATCTTTTCTGAGAGCTCCTTCAGGTTACACAACAATTCTTATTTCATTGAAAGATTGACTAGGACTCTGTCTGGGCTCTGGCCCCTCTCCTTCCCTGGGAGTGGGGATTCTTGGACCGTCCATCTGCTCCTGCACCACCATTCATAACAATGCTCCTTTTCAGACTTTGTCTGCCCTGACTCCCAAGATCATTCCCACATACCACTATACCTTCCATTGACTGTGCCGTCGGTGCACTGGAACCTATGAGACAGGGAAGCAGCAGCATACAAGGCAGCAAAGATCCTCTGTATTCAGAGTGAAGCCTTCGAAAGGAGCGTGGAAGGTGGAGTAAAAGCTATTGAAATCCTCCATTGGGGCTATTTCTTTGGTCTGTTCATTATACTCACGTAAGACGAGGCTCCATTCTGAAACGGCTCTACTCTTGTTGGTTTTCTCTTCATTTCCAGCACTCCTATTCTTAAAAAGAAACCCCACCTTATACTGCTGCTTATGTGGTTGTATGCAGTAGGGATTTTGATGCCAGATGGATGCTGCTTTAACATTGAAGCCTTGCAGGTTTTCTCTGTTTGCAAGGAAGGGAGAAGGGGAGGAGAGGGGGGAGTGGTTGTTTATAAGAAATCAAAAGTTCGCTTATCACAAACAGCATCTTAGCCCAGGTGGCAAGAAACCTGGAATGGTATGTTTAAAGTCATTTCAAGAGACTGCACTTTAATTAACTCAGTATAAACGACAATAGGAAATTCCTCTTAGCTTCCGAGCTTTGGCATTTAGACAACACCAGCATTAAATACACTTTGGGGAAACCTTGACTGATCTTGCACAGGTGCCTGGGGCTTGACTATGTTCCTCACTGTTAGAAGATAGAACGCAGAATGATAGAGTTGGAAGGTACATTGGAGGTCTTCTAGTCCAACCCCCTGCTCAAGCAGAAGACTTTATACCCGTGGTGGTGAACCTATGCCACAGGTGGCACGCAGAGCCCTCTCTGTGGGCACGCGAGCCAGTTGCCCCAGGTCAGCCTCACTGCGAATGTCCGTGCTCCTCCCACCAACCAGCTGGGTTTTGGGCCTCTGCAGGGTATGAGTGGGAGGCAGTGCGTATGCAGGAGATCCGCATGCATGCATGGGGGTGGGGTGCATGCATGGGGTGGGGTCCATATGTGGGATTGCATACACATATGCAGGATCATGCATGCGTGCATGGGCGTGACATGTGGGGGGTTGCGCACACATGCAAAGAGGCAGGGGTCGTTCGGGGTTGCACACACATTGCATTATGGCACACAAAAACAGAAATATTAGCCATCACTGCTTTATACCATCCTGGATAAATGGCTGTCCAGTCTCTTCTTGAAAGCCTCCAGTGATGGGGCACTCACAAATTCTGGACGCAAGAAGCTCCACTGGTTAATGGTTCTCATGGTCAGGAAGTTTCTCCTTGGTTCTAAGTTGCTTCTCTCCTTCTTAACACGAGTATCAACCATGTGGCATTGTAATTAATACAGGTGGGAGTTTCTACACATCTGGGATTTCCAACATGAAAGCCTGTGCTTATTACCACCCCTACTTCATGGACAGGAAGTTTTTTCTTTTAAAATATGGCACTGGACTTTTGCACAATACTGCAATTTAAACATCATTGGAGTGATCTGTGCAGATGTGAAACAGTTTGTGTGAACCTGGGGTCAGGTTCTTTTTTCATAATGCTTAAACTCCCTGTGCTATTCTGTAGAGGGGGCTCACATTACTATAATTACTAGGATATTTTGAAACAAATCCTTTAACGGATACTGTTTGTTATGGTCATTTTATGGGACACTTGCTGTTGACTTTTGGTTAACAGTCCACAATTCTTTCTTCTTTTTCATTTTAATCCATATATGTTTTATTAAAACATTTAAACAAGAATAACTAAACAAATTAATAGAAACTAAGGGAGAGAAAGAAATCAAAGGAAAAGCAAAAAGGGCAAGAAAAATAAAAGTTAAAGATAAAGTTTCATAAGCACAGATACAGTTTAACCTCTCTTTAAATTTACATTTTGTTACAATACTCTTCCTTTCTTGGGCTGAGGAAAGGACAGGCCCAAAGTGACCCATCCTCAGGGAAGCAAGAGGCTAGGCCTTTCTAGCCCAGCACTAACAATTACATATACTGCTATCATCCCAAGTCTACGTAAAAAAACCACAATGTCACATTTATAATTGTTCCTCAAAGGACACATGTTCTTAGAATTATATTTGAGCATGCTTGTGTTACGATAACCTGCATTGTCACATTTCTGTGTACACACTGGCGCACATTGAAATTCTGATTCTGTGTGTGTGTGTGTGTGTGTGTGTGCATGTGTGTGTCCCTGTCTATTTAACTTATATGCAGAGCACATCATGAGAAACACGGGGCTGGACAAATCAAAAGTTGGAATTAAGATTGCCAAGACAAATATCAACAGCCTCAGATATGCAGATGATACCACTTTAATGGCAGAAAGGGAAGAGGAACTGAAGAGTCCCTTTATGTGGACCACATACTAAAAAGCAGAGACATCACTCTGACAACAAATGTGCACATAGTCAAGGCTATTGTTTTCCCAGTTGCAACGTATGGCTGTAAAAGTTGGACAGGCTGAGCATCAAAGAATTGAGGCCTTTAAACTATGATGCTGGAGAGGACTCCTGCGAGTCCCTTTGGCCACCTAATGAGAAAGAAGGACTTACTGGAGAAGAGCCTAATGCCAGGAAAGACCGAGGGCAAAAGAAGAAGGGGACGACAGAGAATGAGGTGGCTGGATGGAGTCACCGAAGCAGTGGGCGTGAGCTTAAATGGACTCCAGAGGATGGTAGATTACAGGAAGGCCTAGAGGAACTTTGTCCATGTTACTTGAGTCTCCAATGACAATTATTACTATAGGAACACATGCACACCCCAGTCACATGCCCACACTTTTTCATGAACCAAATGTCACTGACAAATCAGCATGGTGCCAATGGTACCTCCTCTTTCAGGCTATGCCCTAGCAATTGCTCCAGTAAAAGTTTGAGATACATTCAAAATCTGTCATAGAAAGCATAACATTTAAGTTAGCTCTGCTGAAGCAGCTTCAGAATGAATGTTGGGCTCTCTTTGAGTTTCCAACATCACCCTTTAGACCACCTCTACCAATTTTGTGAGGAAGGTTGTTGGATAACAAAATAGACAGTACCTAGCATCTCCGGGCTCTTTCATTGATCCAGCACCAGGCATAGAGCCTTAGGTTCCAACAGCCCTAGGGAGGTCTCTAGGGAGGCTAGAGCTACTTAGGGCTTGGTTTCAAAGTTCCCCTCTCCACTCACATCATTGCAATGGGGTTCTTGGCAGCTGATCTGCATTCATGGCCATTGGAAGCATCCTGTGGTCACATGATGGAGATTTACAATGTTTATTGCCAGAAACTGGTGTTTACTTTTGATTTCCAAGTAAAAACACCTAACAGGTATAATAGGTTCACTTTATCAACTTTTGTTTACTTAACCCCTGCATTAACAGAACATAACAACAGATTTGGAAGGGACCATGGAGGTCTTCTAGTCCAACCCCCCGCTGAGACAGGAAACCCTACACCATTTCAGACAAATCATTATCCAACATCTACTTAAAATCTTCCAGTATTGGGTGCATTCACAACTTCTTGAGGCAAGTTGTTCCACTGATTTATTGTTCTAACTGTCAGGAGATTTCTCTTTAGTTCTAGATTGTCGCATACGGAGTCCCTGATTGGCCCACAGTTTGAGTGGGAAAGTTCCGGAAGCGGATTGGTTGGCTGGTTTTTACACCAGACTATTTAAAGGAACTGTCAAACGGGAACAGCATTCGCTTTCTGCCTCCCAGCTTGTTGCCGGTCTGTGCTTGTTGAATTGTTAGAAACACTGTAAATGTTAGCTTGTTAAGCCTGCCTCACCTTAGTCATTACTCGATCTACCCACGGTTCCCAGTATTTAATATTGGGGGGGGAAGGTGGGATTGAGTGCTAAGGAGGCAATCTGAGCTGAGCACTAACACAAAGAGCTGAACACCTCATGGACAAGCTAGTCACTGGGAACAATGAGAGGTTGTTACCTCAGCCGGGCCAAATGCTTCCCTCACTGTGCCACAGTTTGACAACGATAGCTGCCCCCACGTCCTTCACACCATTCAGCCCTACTACAGAAATGTGGGAATCATAGGTGGAAAGATTTGAATGTTTCCTCATAGCCAACGATCTCTCTGAAATCTCCAGTGAACGTAAATGTTCCTATTTCTTGACTGTGTGTAGCACTGAGATGTTTGACACAGCCCAGGTTCTCTCTGCGCTGGTCTCTATCCACTTAGTGCCATGGGAGACGCTGTTAATGAAATTAAAGAACCACTATGCCCCATCATCTTAAAGCATTGCCTGCCACCATGCCTTCTATAATAAGAACCAGACCGATAGGGAGTCTACAAACCACTATGTGGCGGCTCTGCAATCCTTCACTGCAAATTCAATGCTGGATCATTTGGTCTGCGGGGTGAGGGACCTTCCCCTCCAACTCCATTTGTTGGCTAAGCCTAAGGTGCCCTTCCAGTCAACTTTGGATGAGGCCAGGGTGACCGAAATGTCCACCCAGTCATTGGCGGTCATCCAGAGCCGCTAGATCCCTCAAGGATCTGTGAAAGCTGTCATTTCACCATGCCCTGGGTTCCCTCAGAATGAAGCTGATAGCGAGCCAGAGACTGAAGGAGAAGAAGAGGTAAACTGCCTTTCTCTCTATATATATATCTAGCAATAGGACTTAGACTTACATACCACTTCATAGTGCTTTTACAGCCCTCTCTAAGCAGTTTACAGAGATATTTTATTGCCCTCAACAATCTGGATCCTCATATTATCCATCTCTGAAGGATGGAAGATTGAGTCAACCTTGAGCCAGTGAGATTTGAACTGCCAAACTAAAGTTGCAGTTTTGAGATTTGAATGGGAGGACTGAATGCAATGACTGTACAATGAATCCTCAACTCACTTCAGTCAGTCAGACCTTCAGCTTTAAAAGTTTTTAAGTCACTCTGACCACTGTGCCATCTTGGCTCTATACGATGTATGTGATAGTCAAGAAACGTTGCAATGCCATGTTTAGAAAATCATAGAAAGTACTGTGTAATTGTAGGACTTTCTTTGCTTCACAAGGCAACATCTTGCCTTTCAGACCTCGTTTTTCTGAGAAGACAGTGATCTTATGCACAATGTTCCCGTTGTTTTCAGACTAATGCACTCCATATACTTTTACTTCATTCAAAAATCATTACGTCTTATCCTAACAATTCCTCATAATTGTTCAATGAGTCAAAACTTATACTAGAGAATGTAGGGCTGCTCTAATCCTGAAGACAATTAGGGAGCAAATGAATGTTTGAGGTATATGAGCTGTGGAATGGGTGGGAACAATTACTCTTCTACTAACCACTCATGTTCAGAAGCCTGTGTACCTACTTGCTCCATTTAGCTTTTATGATGAACCAGTTTGGATGGGCTATTAGACGAGAAGATCACCGAGGAGATCTTGAATGCTGGCTGCAATGATCAGCTACAGTCAATATGACGAGGATATGTTTTCTGAGAAGGTTTCCAAACCCCAATATTCCTACACTAATGATTGGGGAAAAAAAACAGTCAGGAGGAACTATATCTTCAACTTTGCTATGCTTAACTTCAGAATGCAGAAAAGAGGGAAGACCTTAAACCAATAAGAGCTTCAGATGATCAATAGAAGACTATAAGAAAGCTATAAGTATTTTGCTTCAAAATTCTGAACAAAAAGAGCATCCTAATAATTCTAGGCTATAAGGAAATGAAATTACTTTTCTCTCTCATGTTTCCCCTATATGTCCTGCTTGCTGCAAATCTGAGCAACCAAACCAAGGGTTCAGGTGTAGCTGAGAATTACTTCACCTCTTGCTCCACAGTCCAATTAAAGCCTTGGTCACTGCTTCAAATGGGGAGGCACTTAACAATTTGGACCAGATCATACCCATGTGGCCATTCCCTTCTAAATCCCCTATCACTTCTCAGGGTTTACTGAGAATTGAGGCTGCTGAAAAGAGATGTCTAGAGCATTGGTGGTGCTTCATAAAGGCTGAAGCCAACTAAACATTGGCTAGAAACACTATTAAGCCTACCTTGTGTCAGTGAGGGTGGCAAAGGGTCAGTATTTCTGTACGCTCATTGCATAGGTAGGTTGCTCCTAGTTTAGCCTGGTTCAGCTGCACTGGTAGGTATGATTCGGCCTGGGTTGCAGAACTAGCAGCAACCAAGGCTGTTCATGAATTAAATCAGAGTTCAAGACATAACTTTCATCAAAGTATCAATTTAATAAGACAGACTTGTTGGTACAAACTGTGTAAACCTGAATCTGAAAGCTTCCTGGGTTCCCACTGAGTTGAAAGTTGAAGACCTTGCCCCCACACCCACAAGTTCATCACATGGTCCAATATTCCTCTGCCACACTGGCATTTCCGCCCATCTAGTTCCGGTCAGGTGCAGAGGTGCAGAGATAACGGATGACCTTGGGCTTCTAGAAAGGAATGTTTTATTTTGACAACAACACATTCTACAATTCTACTCCTTACTATTCCCCCTCCCAATTCCCCACTAATGAAACAGCATAGAAAAATAATAGAAAGTGTGGCAGGCAAAAATCCTAAAAGGAATATCACTGTAGGCCTGACAGGCGGTCTCTCCTCAGAAGAAAAAAGTTTAAATATATTTAAATATATTTAAATCATTTAAATATATTTGTCAGAGCTGAAGAAGCTTCTTGGATGAGCAAAATGTCTTCAAAGACAAAAAAACCAGAAAGTCCAGTTGCCTCTTGAAAAAAGCAGTTTTGGAATAATGGGTGGAAGCTTGTTAAAGAGAAATTTATCTTAGAAGGTGGAGAAATTTTCTGACAAAGAGAACAATTAATCAATGGAATAGCTTGCCTTGTGGAATTATGGCTCCATCACTGGAAATTTTCAAAAATAGGGCAACCATTTGACTGGGATGGTATAAGTTTTCCTGCCTTGAGCAGGGAGACTAGACTAGAAGATCTCTGAGGTCCCTTCCATCCCTATGATTCCATGATATTTTATGTTCTCAGTTCTATGAACACAAAGGAAAACAATCTGTTGAAAGATATTTTGTTTTTATTAAAACATCTGCTTTATTAAAGTATTTAATCAACATTTTCTGGTTCCTTACAAGCTTATTAAAGATAGGGTACACAAAGATATACATTTCCAAGAAAAATATAAATCTTTCTTTCTTTCTTCATCAGTAAATACAATAAAATAATGCTTGTGAAATATCCAGCCCCACGATAACTGTGCAAATGTTGCGTATTTTAAGGTGTTGTCTTGTTTATTTATCCCCTTCCCTTGTTTATTGTGAGCCTCCCGGAGTCCTTCGGGAGTGGGCGGCATACAAGATCAATAAACTACAAACTACTACAAACTAACTACAATCACCCAATCCATATTCTTTGCATGGTATATCATGTGAATCTAGCCAAATCCTTCCCATTTGGGATCAAGATTATTATTATTTAAATGCTTTTGATAATTGGGCATCAATTCAGAAGAAATTGCATTGTTCTCAGAAGAAATGTCATCCTCAGTAAAGAAGTAAGGTCTTTGGGACAGGAGGAATACACGATTGTAGAGAAAACAGGTGAGTTTCCCACAATCACAATAAACTTATCTTTCTGTGGCTATTGTACCTTTTATTGTCCATAAAATTTGGGACTGCAGCTTCTATAATTTATTTGGGTAGAGAAAGACAGAACTTAAGGGTCATGTGACATTGATTTCTACTTGATGGGGCTGCCCAAACAGTGTATCTGTGTCAGTGTGAAACAAATAGAGAAACTACAACAAAGATAAAAACAAAGAAAGCAAATGCTGGAGCACAACTTGATTGGCTTTAGGTTATTCCATTCTGTTTTAGGTTTCAACTGTCCAAAATGAAAAGACATTCTATCAGCATGATAAGGTTGTACAGGAAACAGAAACAAGACTATTATTAAAGTGCATGAGTTGAATTAATTAACTGGGAAGACACTTTCAGTTGAATTAGCACATGACAATAGCATAAGGCTATTGATAAGTCTGATCAATCAAGCTCCCTGGATGTGTACTTGTTCCAACCCTGAAGAAAGCTACCTTTATTTCATGATTACCTTTTATAGAAATGATATTTTAATTGTAACATTACATTAGATAAATTAACAACGTGAGTTTCCTTTAATAAAGGATCTTCAATTATAGGATTCTGAATGGTCTTTTCATCTTTGGATTGCTTTTTCTAGAATCACAATAGAATACACTACCTTTCAACATCAAATTATCTTAATTTTCCAATATTTATACATATACACAAACTCCCTAATAATGACTGTAAGAATTAGAAGTTGATGTTAGTTTTTCAAACAAAGATGTCAGTCAGAAAAGATGATCCCTTGTGTGATTAATTGGAAGGAAGACTTGAGAGACTGAGGTTGTTATCCACAGATATAAAGAAGCAATGCAATCAATAATTTCTAGCATCAAACCACTCTTCAACTCTGTCTGTATGCTCACCTTGTTATATACTGGCAGCAACTGAGATTGTGGATATCAGACGGTGAATGGACCTTAGTTGTGAATTCCATGATTTTCCCTATGAGTTTGCTCATTTGTTTACACTTTTCTTCTTTTTAGTTTTGATTGAAAGGTCTGTTGACCAAATTTTAATTCTACTAAACTGCTGCAACTACTCAAACAAACATTGGGCTAGGCAGGTTCCTGTAAGAAGCCCAATGGCAAGACTTGAAAAACTGTTTTCTGCTCCTTGAATACACACAATTATCAGCATTCAGAAGGAAATTGCTTCAGTATATGCAATTTTTTTTTTATTTGTTTCAACCTTTTTCAGCCTGGAGTCTCTAGAGCCATGATGGCGAACCTATGGCACTCGTACCACAGGTGGCACACGGAGCCATATCCATGGGCAAGCCAGTGTTGCCCTGGCTCGCTCCAGCACGCATGTGAGCCCTGGCCAGCTGATTTTCAGCTGGCCCACCCATGCTGCCAGAAGTCTCCATGTGATGCCAATTAAGTACAGGGCTTGTGCGGAGGCTCTGGGAGGGCATTTTCGGTCTCCTGGGAAGGGCGAAAAATGGGCCTACCAGGCCCACCGGAAGTCAGAAAACGGACTGTTTCAAGCTTCCCAAGGGCCTCGAAGGTTGGGGGGGGGGCAGGAGAAGCCACAGCTCCAGGGGCTTTCTTGGATCCTGGATAGGGGAAAAAATGGGCCTACTGAAAGTTGGAAAACAGGCTGTTTCCGGCATCTGGAGGCTTCAATGAGGCCTGCTAGCCCCAAAACAGGGCGTGGCGGGTGTGGGGTTGTGCATCCATGTGCCTGGAGGTCGCATGGAGGGGGGGGAGTGGACACAAGCACACACACGACAGCACACATGGACTTTTGGCACCCCAGGGAAAAAAGGTTCGCCATCACTGCTCTAGAAGTTTTAGAACAAAACACCTGGATTTTATTTCCAGCAAATCTCCACCCTCTCCTCAAGTGGTCTATATAAGAATAGAAGTTCTGCCTCTCAGCATGGAGCTAAGGAGGTGCACAAGCTACCCCAACTACTATTTCTTCTCTCCTTTGAGCCAAGAGCAAAGATGAACAGCTCCCTGGCTACCCTCGTTTTGTTCCTCATTGCTGCTATGTTCTTACCCCAACCTCAGGCTAAGCCCCGTAAGACTTCATTTTGTTCTCTTTTTCAGCATCCCACCTACCTTCTGAGGGCGGTTAGGTGGCTCATGGTTAAAACGCTGGACTTGTTGGCTGAAAAGCCGGCAGCTTAGGTTCGAGACCTGAGCGTCAAGAGATGGGGAGAGCTCCTGCCCTTGCCTCAGCTCTTGTCAACCTAGCAGTTTGAGAGCATGCAAATGCGATAAATAAGTACCACTTTGGTGGGAAGGTAATAGCACTCTGTGATGTCATGTTGGCTCCATGACTGCAGAAATGTCTTTGGACGGTGCTGGCTCAAGGGCTTTGAACTGGAGATGAATATTGATAAGAATTATTTTCTGTATTGAACATTGTCTATTGAGTGGACAAAATGGAAAGTGGATTCTCTATGTAAGAGAAATCTAAAGTTCCTCTCCAAAATAAGTTTAGTTTCCTCTAGTGCCAGGTAGGATTTTTAGGAATTAGTGCTTTGGGGCACACATAGTCACTATCTGGCTGTGACAATTCCTAGTAGCATACTAGTAAGAATCCATTATATTTGCGAAGGAAGGAAGGAAGGAAGGAGGAAGAAAGGAAGGAAGGAAGGAAGGAAGGAAGGAAGGAAGGAATCTGCCCAAGTGAGAGAATTTCTGCATTCTTAATTTCTGCGGAAATCATTGTTGAATTTGTTTCTGCCCATATTATATGAGGGGAATGTAAACTAACAGGTGAGAAGTTCAGGTTCAAAACTCAATGATTGCGGAAGGGAAACCATTAAAATGACACAAGTCTCTTTTCCTGTTTTCCAGAGGTCTCTTGTTGTATTCACTACGAAATCAGGCCTTTTCCAAAGGAAATGTTGAAGTCCTTTGAAAATGGAAGTCCCTTGTGTCCTAAGCCAGCTATCGTGTAAGTACTTAAAAAAAATCTATCAACTCCTAAGTGATTCCTGAATATGTTAAATGTGATGTTGGCTCCCCTTGAAACATCTAGTATCTTTGGCAAACTTCATGGAAAAGTGCACCAGCCATAATAATTGCATTTCCCTATTTTGACTTTATGTGAATTTAACTTAAATGTAAAATGAGTTGCTGTCCTTCTGGATAGGCATTCCCACCCAACAGATCACAATGAGTCCAGTGAGTTCTTCACTCAGAAAAAAAAACTATTCATATTTTTGCAATAAATATTAATGAAGAGGTGGAGTTTCAATTGCAAGGTACTTGGCTGCTATCTTGATTTATTTGTCACCCCCTCTGCAGATATCCTTATGCCAAAATTTAAATTTATCTCCCTCTTGAAAGGGCCTGTGTGCAGGTTTAGTTCAACACTTCAATCCACAACTTTCAGGCAAATCAGTCCTTTAGCTTAAATATTGAAATTCATTGAAAGGTTTAGTGGACATCTGCCAATGCACCCCTTTTCATGAATTCAATTTCCAACAGGAGCCTCTGGAGGGCAACTGATGGGAGGGGATCTGCGCCCTTGAATACTGAGTGTGGTGTCAATTGTAGAAAATTGTTTTCGTTCCATCTTGTGACAAAATATGCATGTTTATGTCTCTTCTGCAGATTTATCACAAAGATGAACAGGAGGCTTTGTGCAGATCCCAATTTAAAATGGGTCCAGGATCGTATTAGAGATTTGTCTTAAAACTGACAACATCCCACCTCCTTCATATTCACCCGGAGAATCTCCAAGAAGTTGAAGCTTTTAAAATGCTTTGAAGATGGAAAAAAAGAACACGTGTGACTCTTATTCTTGCACATTCCTAACCTTGCACACTCCTAACTTAAACGTCATTGATGGAAGATGAAATATGAATAAATCTCAGGGTGATGGAATCCATACATGTCTCTGCTTGTCTATGTTTGAAATCTTTTCTGAGAGCTCCTTCAGGTTACACAACAATTCTTATTTCATTGAAAGATTGACTAGGACTCTGTCTGGGCTCTGGCCCCTCTCCTTCCCTGGGAGTGGGGATTCTTGGACCGTCCATCTGCTCCTGCACCACCATTCATAACAATGCTCCTTTTCAGACTTTGTCTGCCCTGACTCACAAGGTCATTCCCACATACCACTATACCTTCCATTGACTGTGCCGTCGGTGCACTGGAACCTATGAGACAGGGAAGCAGCAGCATGCAAGGTGCAGAGATCCTCTGTATTCAGAGTGAAGCCTTCGAAAGCAGCGTGGAAGGTGGAGTAAAAGCTATTGAAATCCTCCATTGGGGCTATTTCTTTTGTCTGTTCATTATACTCACGTAAGACGAGGCTCCATTTTGGAACGGCTCTACTCTTGTTGGTTTTCTCTTCATTTCCAGCACTCCTATTCTTAAAAAGAAACCCCACCTCATACTGCTGCTTATGTGGTTGTATGCAGTAGGGATTTTGATGCCAGATGGATGCTGCTTTAACATTGAAGCCTTGCAGGTTTTCTCTGTTTGCAAGGAAGGGAGAAGGGGAGGGGAGGGGGGAGTGGTTGTTTATAAGTAATCAAGAGTTCGCTTATCACAAACAGCATCTTAGCCCTGGTGGCAAGAAACCTGGAATGGCATGTTTAAAGTCATTTCAAGCGACTGCACTTTAATTAACTCAGTGTAAACGACAATAGGAAATTCCTCTTAGCTTCCGAGCTTTGGCATTTAGCCAACACCAGCATTAAATACACTTTGGTGAAACCTTGGCTGATCTTGCACAGCTGCTTGGGGCTTGGCTATCTTCCTCACTATTAGAAGATAGAACGTAGAATGATAGAGTTGGAAGGTACATTGGAGGTCTTCTAGTCCAACCCCCTGCTCAAGCAGAAGACTTTATACCCGTGGTGGCGAACCTATGCCACAGGTGGCACGCAGAGCCCTCTCTGTGGGCACGCGAGCCAGTTGCCCCAGGTCAGCCTCACTGCGCATATCCATGCTCCTCCCACCAACCAGCTGGTTTTTGGGCCTCTGCAGGGTATGAGTGGGAGGCAGTGCGAGGCAGGAGATCCGCATGCATGCATGGGGGTGGGGTGCATGCATGGGGTGGGGTCCATATGTGGGATTGCATACACATGTGCAGGATCATGCATGCGTGCATGGGCGTGACATGTGGGGAGTTGCGCACACATGCAAAGAGGCAGGGGTCGTGCGGGGGTTGCACACACATTGCATTATGGCACACAAAAACAAAAATATTAGCCATCACTGCTTTATACCATCCTGGATAAATGGCTGTCCAGTCTCTTCTTGAAAGCCTCCAGTGATGGGGCACTCACAAATTCTGGAGGCAAGAAGTTCCACTGGTTAATGGTTCTCATGGTCAGGAAGTTTCTCCTTGGTTCTAAGTTGCTTCTCTCCTCCTTAACACGAGTATCAACCATATGGCACTGTAATTAATACAGGTGGGAGTTTCTGCACATCTGGGATTTCCAACATGAAAGCTTGTGCTTATTACCACTCCTACTTCATAGACAGGAACATTTTTCTTTTAAAATATGGCATTGGACCTGTGCACAATACTGCAATTTAAACATCATTGTGCTGATCTGTGCAGATGTGAAACAGTTTGTGTGAACCTGGGGTCAGGTTCTTTTTTCATAATGCTTAAACTGCCTGTGCTATTCTGTAGAGGAGGCTCACATTACTACAATTACTAGGATATTTTGAAACAAATCCTTTAATGGATACTGTTTGTTATAGTTTTTTTATGGGACACTTGCTCTTGACTTTTGGTTAACAGTCCACAATTCTTTCTTCTTTTTCATTTTAATCCATATATGTTTGATTAAAACATTTAAACAAGAATAACTAAACAAATTATTAGAAACTAAGGGAGAAAAAGAAATCAAAGGAAAAGGAAAAAGGGCAAGAAAAATAAAAGTTAAAGATAGAGAAAGTTTCATAAGCACAGATACAGTTTAACCTCTCTTTAAATTTACATTTTGTTACAATACTCTTCCTTTCTTGGGCTGAGGAAAGAACAGGCCCAAAGTGACCCATCCTCAGGGAAGCAAGCGGCTAGGCCTTTCTAGCCCAGCACTAACAATTACATATACTGCTATCATCCCAGGTCTACGTAAAAAAAGACAATGTCAGACTTACAATTTTTCCTCAAAGGACACATGTTCTTACAATTAACCTGTATTGTCACTTTTCTGTGTATACACTGGGACACATTGAAATTCTGATGCCTGCTCTCAAAAGTCCACCCCCTGTATGTGTGTGTGTGTGTGTGTGTGTGTGTGTGTACTGCCACCCTGTCTATTTAACTTATACGCAGAGCACATCATGAGAAACACAGGGCTGGACAAATCAAAAGTTGGAATTAAGATTGCCAAGAGAAATATCAACAGCCTCAGATATGCAGATGATACCACTCTAATGGCAGAAAGGGAAGAGGAACTAAAGAGTCTCTTAATGCGGGCGAAGAAGGAGAGTGCAAAAGTTGGCTTGAAATACAACATTAAGAAAACTAAGATTATGTCATCTGGCCCATTCAATTCCTGGCAAATAGGTGGGGAAGAAATGGAGGTAGTAGTTTTCCTGCGCTCCAAGATCACTGCAGATGGGGACTACAGCCAAGAAATTTAAAGAAGCTTGCTCCTTGGGAGGAAATCTATGGCAAATCTAGACAGCATACTAAAAAGCAGAGACATCACTCTGTCAACCAAAGGGCCCATAGTCAAGGCTATGGTTTTCCCAGTTGCAACGTATGGCTGCAAATGTTGGACAGGCTGAGCACCAAAGAATTGAGGCCTTTGAACTGTGGTGTCGGAGAGGACTCCTTCAAGTCCCTTGGACTGCAAGGCAATCAAACCGGCTAGTCCTAGAGATCAACCCTGACTGCTCTTTGGAAGGCCAAATCCTGAAGATGAAACTCAAATACTTTGGCCACCTAATGAGAAGGAAGGACTCACTGGAGAAGAGCCTAATGCTAGGAACAATTGAGGGCAAAAGAAGAAGGGGATGGACAGAGAATGAGGTGGCTGGATGGAGTCACTGAAGCCGTGGGCGTGAGCTTAAATGGACTCCAGAGGATGGTAGAGGACAGGAAGGCCTGGAGGAACATTGTCCATGTTACTTGAGTCTCCAATGACAATTATTACTATAGGAACACATGCACACCCCAGTCACATGCCCACACTTTTTCATGAACCATATGTCACTGACAAATCAGCCTGGTGCCAAAGGTACCCTTTCTATCAGGCTATGTCCTAGCAATTGCTCCAGTAAAAGTTTGAGATACATCCATAATCTGTCACAGAAAGCATAACATTTAAGCTAGCTCTGCTGAAGCAGCTTCAGGATGAATGTTGGGCTCTCTTTGGGGAAGAGCTCTTTGGGCTCTCTTTGAGTTTCCAACATCACCCTTTAGACCACCTCCACCAATTTGGTGAGGAAGGTTGTTGGATAACAAAATAGACAGTACCTAGCATCTCCGGGCTCTTTCATTGATCCAGCACCAGGCATAGAGCCTTATAACCTGCGCCAGTGTGAAGGGGTTTCTGGAGAGCAAGATGCTGCTCCAAGGGTCAAGAATGCTGCCCTCCCCAGCTCAGATTGAAAAACCAGATGAGCACATAGTGATTACAAGGAATCAGCAACTGCTCGAAGTTCCAACAGACCTCCCTAGAGCTACTTAGGGCCTGGTTTTAAAGATCCCTTCTCCACTCACATCATTGCAATGGGGTTTTGGCAACTGATCTGCATTCATGGCCATTGGTTGCATCCTGTGGTCACATGATGGAGATTTACAATGGTTTTTTTTACCAGAAACTGGCATTTACTTTCAATTTTGAACTAAAAACACCCAACAGGTACAATAGATTCACTTTATCAATTTTTGTTTACTTAACCACTGCATTAATAGAATAGAATAACAGATTTGGAAGGGACCTTGGAGGTCTTCTAGTCCAACCCCCTGCTCAGGCAGGATACCCAATACCATTTCAGACAAAGGTTGTCCAACATCTTCTTAAAAACTTCCAGTGTTGGAGCATTCACAACCTCTTGAGGGAAGTTGTTCCACTGATTAATTGTTCTAACTGTCAGGAAATTTCTCCTTAGTTCTAGTTACTTCCCTCCTTGATTAGTTTCCACCCATTGTTTCTTATCCTGCCTTCAGGTGCTTTGGACCATAGCATTTGCTTAACAAGTGCTGCAAAAAAAGAAAGTCATAAACTTTTTTGCAATCAGTGGTCTGTTTAAAAACTAGCACAACATATGGCTGCCATTCCAAGCTTTTTCATCCATGATCAAATGAAGAATCAGTGACATTTTTAGTTTCCCTTAGTTTGATGAAGATTAATGGGCTGAGCTCCGTTGGTCTTATGAACCTAGAACTTTGTCCTAAATACTTAACATGTTATAAACTGTCAGGCAAGGATGAATTTTTAACGCATGGTCAGGTTTTGGGAGAGATAATTTAGCTAATGAAGGAGATCCAGATATACATATTTCATAAGGGAGCTAAATAAGAGGAATATGGATCTGTTTGACTGTTTATTCGCTTTGTTCAAGTTAATGAAATTCTCATGGAGGGGAAAAGGAAATTTGATGGTGAGGACACCAAAGATGATTCCAGTTCCCGAAACATGAGAAGATTATGAGGATATAGGAAATGTTGAGATAATAAATTCTGCTTGGCTAAAGACAAATGTTACATCAGACTAACCAGCCTGAAGATTTCTCAGCAAACATAGCCACAAGGTGGTGCTCTTGTAATTTGTTAGATGTAAGATTTCCTAAGGATCAACATTCCTTCTTTGCCTTATTTTTTTGGCAAGTCTTAGAAAAAACATGGAACTAAACTAGATATTATTTTTATTTTGCAGTTCCAGGCAAACAATTATCCACTATCACCACCACCACCATCACCACCACCACACATACACACACACACAAAAACATCACTTTTCACTGTGATAAAAAGTTAACCATATCATCCCAAGGGTGCTTTTTCAAAAGGCAACTGGACTTTGTTTTTCCTTGAAGATCTTTTGTTTCTCATTCAAGGAGCTTCTTCAGCTCTCCAAAACAGTATATAAGTCTAAGAACTGAAGAAGCTCCTTGGATAAGAAGCGAAACATCTTCAAGGGAAAGTAAAATCCATCTGCCCTTTGAAAAAGCACCTTTGCCTTTTTTATGCTTGTCATGGGAGAAACATGACCTGGATGACTGAGAAACTCCATAGACATTTATCATTTCAATTCACAATCCGTTTTGTTCATCTAGATTAGCAGTTAAGCTTCTAATAAAAAGCTCCTACAAAAAGCTTCCTATTGAATGTATCCGATTTGAAATCCTGCTTCATTTGTGTTTTCTGTTTAATAAGGAACTTTTGTATTTTACTTATTTTACTGGAAATACATATAGCTTTTAGATTGCCATATAATGGGTAATTAATTCTTCGACATGTTCAGAATCATGAAGAAGATGCATTTATATCAGTGTTTTCCAAACTTGGCAACTTTAAGATGTGTGAACTTCTGTTCCCAGAATTCCCTTGCTGGGGGATTCTGAGAGTTGGTCCATAGATCTTAAAGGTACCAAGTTTGAAAAATCCTGATGTATACAAAATGCAAAGCTTAGCTTTAAACTTGTTAATGTGTGTATATATGTGTGTATCTTAGACTTAGAGCAAATCTCAATTGTTTATTTACGATTTGCTGATTTATTCAGCCAATAAAGTGTGTTAATTCAATTGCCAGATTAAATGTTGTGTATGTTTCTTTGTCACATCAATCTTAGATGTAACCAGTGTCATCAGTTAAGCCACTGGTGTCAAACTTGCTGCCATCATGTGATGTTTCATGAGGTTTTTCCCATTCAAGGAGCTTGGGTGGATGTGGCCTTCATGTGATGCATCCAGCCTGAGGGCGCCAGTTTGACATCTCTTGCTTAAGGGTCTTAACAATCGTTCTTAACCAATTGCCTCCCAGGTATCTTGGACTTCAGTTTCCAAAAATTCACTCAAAACTATTCTACAATAGCTTGGAATTTAAGGAGTTGCAACCCCAAAGAATTCTTTACAACTTGCTACAGGTTGTTTTCAGATAATAAATATAGTATTGTAGTAATTAAATTAAGACGTTGCTTGAGCATCTTTAACTTATCTTTCCTTCATATGCAAATTTTAGTGGTGGAAGTTCAGCAGTGAAATTCTTGCTCCTTTTCTCATTATATGTCACACCTATTTAACATCTACCCGAACCTGCTGAGGAAGTTTGTCCTTGGTTCAGGGTGAAGTGACATCAATATGCTGATAGGTTATATGTATAGTTCCCAAATTGTGTGCTGCAATGCCTCAGGCAAAGTCATAGGGATGCCGTGGGATATTTTACTACTTAATAAATGGAGCTCAGCTGTTTGTGAGTTTGCTGTGCTGTACCAGGGCACCCCAGTATATAATTTAGATACCAGGGAGAATGCTATGAACCAAGAAAATTTCAGAACTCTGAATCATTTACATCCAGAATCAAACAGGAGATCCAGCAAATGTTCTTATCAATTGGATACTGCAAGGATCTGGATGGGACAAACAAGATGAAGCTAAAAGTTTTTTAAAAAATGAAATCTTGACAGGTGGTTAGCTCTGGGGAGGACTACACACTTTCTCCAAAGAGCAAATCTACAACTTTTTTGCTCCTGAATCGGCAGATCCACTTAGATCAGTAGTTGGAAGCTGTCCCCAGGATTGTGCTAATGCTCAGCTGTGTCCATTTTTATGCAAGAAGCCATAATTGCTTTATAATTGCGTTATTGCAAGTCACTCTATATTGGGCTGCTCTTGAATACTGCCAAAAAAGTGGAGCTGGTACAAAATATAATGGTTTGCATTGTGCAGACCAAGTCAACAATATAACATACCACATTTTTCAAAGTATAAGACGCACCGGAGTATGATGCACCAAGGTTTTGAAGAGGAAATTTTTTTTTAAAAGGTAGATAGAGGGGGAGAGAGAGAGAAAGAGAAAGAAAGAAATACAGTAGGTAGGTAGTGAGAGAGAGAGAGTACTAGAGTAGGTAGGTAGGTAGATGTTTCCAGGTGTCCATGTGCTGGAGAAGGAAATCGCTGACAATCTGCAGCACCTAAGACTTTGTTTCTGCTGGCACAATACTTGATCAATCTAATTCTCATCAATCAGGTAAAGAGCTTTCCAAAAGGGGAAAAAAAGTTTTTGCACTCTGCAAACCTCCCAAAAACGGCCTGTCTGTTTTTTAAAAAGGCATGAATAGCCTTGGGGGGAGGGGGCTTGCAAAGTGCTCTTGGGGGGGAGAGACAAGCAAAAAACGGCCCATTTCTTCATGAAAACGAACTGGTTTTTGTAAAAAAAAATGCATGCATAGCCTTATGGAGGCTTATAGAATGCTGCTGGGGGGGGGCAAAAAACAGCCCATTTTTCGCTCATTTCTGCCCTCCCCAGCCCCCAGGAGTTCTCTGAAAGCCTCCATTAGGCTATGCACGGCCATTTTGGTGAAGGGGGCAGGGCTTCGTGAGGCAAATATGCTGTAGTCGATGTATAAGACGCACCCAGATTTTCAGCCTCTTTTTTGAGGAAAAAAGGTGCGTCTTATACTCTGAAAAATACGGTACTTTCTGCGAATGATGGATTGGCTTCCAGTAAGTTTCCAAGTACAATTTGAGATAGTTCAGGTATAAAAACCTACAGAGCAAGAGACCAAGAGGTTTTTACGGGACTGTCTCCTTCAAGTTGACTCTGGCTAACTCGTCTTTTCTGCTAAGAGGAGATGTCCCAGATTCCCTAGGTTTAGGAGAAGGGTGTCAGGGTCCAGAAGCAACACCTCCCTGTTGCTCTACCCACTCTGTAGTATGATTTCTCCTTAGATCTTTAGTCACCTCACCAAAAACTGTGCAAATGTGTGCTTCACTTCTGAATCTATTGGTAGTAGGCTACTTACAATTTTACTGCTCTTTTAAGAGTTATCTTTATTTGTGGCATTATTGGAAACTATTCAAGGAGAGAAGTAACCTTAAACTAAGGAGAAATTTCCTGACAGTGAGATCAATTAATCGATCAATTAATTAATTCAGAAATTGTGGGTGTTCCATCACTGGAAGCTTTCAAGAAGAGATTGGACAGCTATTTGTCTGAAGTGCTATAGGCGTCAGCAGTGGTGAAATTCAAAATGTTTTACTACCAGTTCTGTGGCCGTGGCTTGGTGGGCATGGCAGGGGAAGGATACTACAAAATCTCCATTCCCACCCCACTCTGGGGCCAGCCAGAGGTGGTATTTTCTGGTTCTCCAAATTACTCAAAATTTCCGCTACCGGTTCTCCAGAACCTATCAGAACCTGCTGAATTTTACCCCAGGAAAGACAAGGACATTAACCAAAATCCCCTTTAAAAACTCTACCAGCTCCCCCGAAATCCGGGGTGTTTTCCGGGATCCTGAGCCCCAAGCATCAACCCGAACTCGGGTGGCACGAAAACTCAGGGAAGATGAAGGAAGACAGGGACAATAAGGTTTTTTGCTTGAGCAGAGAATTGGACTAAAAGACCTCCAAAGTCCCTTCCAACTCTTATATTTTGTTATCCTGTTTTTTTTAATTGATAGAAATAGTTAAAATACATAAATCTGATGCTGCTCTGGAGAACCTGAAAGCTTTTTCAATGACTTCTCTTATTTCAAATGAATTTAATATAATAAAGATGTTACCCAATAAGCATTTTGAGACTATTTCATACAGATCACTGGGATCTGGTTTGCTTTTAATCTGTCAGCAAGTTTAAGAATTTGCCCTGCAGTGAATAATGTTAAGCTCTGTAGATGGTCCTTCACATCAAAAGGTTGAAATTCACATCAAAAGAAGCTATAGGAGAAAAAAAAATAGCAGTCTTTAAAATAATAGCACACTTTTTAAAAGGGAAAGCATCAAAATTCTTTGGAGAAGTGTATGGAGAGATAAAGTCTTGTAAGAGGGAATGTAATTTAAAGTAATTACAAATGAATTAGTGAGGTCATTTGTCAAGCATACCTCCTTCAAAATCCAAGAAAGGAAACTCCCAATTCCATTGGTTTAGAGAAAAGTTCTTTTACTGGATATGGTGAAAACAGCGAAAGTGAAGCAAGATCTGAGGATAAATGGTGTGAACTTGTACATATCAAAAGTTTACCCAAATCCCTCCCCCCAATTACCCCAACTTAAATGTCTGATCTCCAACCCCCAAGGGTGTCATGAGGGGTGCATCTTCAGGTGGCCTCATCCAACTGGTATGCAGAGACGGTTGGCCTTAACCAAACCCAAACATGAGCCTTCAGCATACACAGAAGATGGTGAGAACAAAACTCCCTCTTTGAGATGTCTCCTCCAGCATAATTCCCCTCCCAAATATTGTAAACCCCCTCCCTCCCCGTTACTATGGCAGCCGATAGCAAGCAAGCGATATAGAGGCTGACATCATCATTCATAATAATTTCTCTGAGGGAGTCAGAGATTCTAGATATAAAAAGTACCCATTGAGTTGGAGAAATTGCAAGGAGCCAGGTGGACCAATTCATGAAGCGAAAACAAGAATTATTATCAGGAAATGTTGGCTTTGATGGCTATATAGAACATCTGTGTTCAGAGGGGGGGTCTAGCTCTTAAACTAATTGCTAGGTTGAGTAGCAAGAAAAAAGTTTCCTTCATCTTTTGCTCAAAGGTCTCCCCTACCCTATTGGTTGTTGTGGGGGAAGAAATAGGCCCACATGGTTTACTCTAACAGCTGGATTTCTCTTAGGGTTTATTCAACCGCATCTGTTACTACATTCTCAGTCCCAAATCCTAACCCTTATATTCAGTTCATTATTATCATCTATTGTACAAGATAATTAGTCTTGAGAACATCTGGTTGGTTAAATATCAATACAATACAATAGCAGAGTTGGGAGGGACCTTGGAGGTCTTCTAGTCCAACCCCCTGCCTAGGCAGGAAACCCTATACTGTTTCAGACAAATGGCTACTCAACCTCTCCTTAAAGACTTCCAGTGTTGGGGAATTCACAACTTCTGGAGGCAAGCTGTTCCACTGATTAATTGTTCTGTCAGGAAATTTCTCCTCAGTTCTAAGTTGCTTTTCTCCTTGATTAGTTTCCACCCATTGCTTCTTGTTCTGCCTTCAGGTGCTTCGGAGAATAGCTTGACTCCCTCCTCTTTGTGGCAACACCTGAGATATTGGAACACTGCTATCATGTCTCCCCTAGTCCTTCTTTCTATTAAACTAGACATACCCAGTTCCTGCAACCGTTCTTCATATGTTTTAGTCTCCAGTCTCCTAATCATCTTCGTTGCTCTTCTCTGCACTCTTTCTAGAGTCTCCACATCTTTTTTCCATCGTGATGACCAAAACTGGATGCAGTATTCCAAGTGTGGCCTTACCAAGGCATTATAAAGTGGTATTAACACTTCACGTGATCTTGATTCTATCCCTCTGTTTATGCAGCCTAAAACCGTGTTGGTTTTTTGGCAGCTGCTGCACACTGCTGGCTCATATTTAAATGGTTGTCCACTAGGACTCCAAGATCCCTCTCACAGGTACTACTATTGAGCAAAGTACACCTATACTGTACCTGTGCATTTTGTTTTTGCTCTTGTCTTAGTACTAGATACAGATAGTTCTTGACTTGGGACCACAATTGGGATCATAATTTCTGTTGCTAAGCAGAAATTGTTAAGTGAGTCACAACCAACCTTTTTTTTTGTCATGGTTAACAGAGAAAGCTAAGCAACCACTGTAGTGGTTCAGTAAATTATACAGTTGTAAAGGAAATTGGGCTTCCCCTATTGCCTGTTTGCCAGAAGCTGGCTGTGAAGATTGCAAATGGCAAAACATGACTGCGGAACACCACAATCATCGTAAATACATTTGTCAAACACCTGCATTTTGATCATGTAATTGTGGTGATGCTCTGGTGGTTATAAACGCAAGAACCTGATTGTAAGTCACCTTTTTCAATGCTGTTGTAACTCTGAATAGTTGCTAAGTGAATGATTTTAAGTTGCAGACTACCTACCATATTTTTGGGAGTGTAAGACACACCGGAGTATAAGATGCACCAAAATTTTGAAGAGGTAAATTAAAAAAAAAAACATTTTTGCACTCTGCAGGCCTCCCAAACCCTCTACACACCTCATTTTTTGTGAAAAACAGGGCATGCAGAGTTTGAGTGGCCTGCAAAGTTCTCCTGGGGCCCAGGGGGGTAAAACCAAGCAAAAAACGGCCCATTTTTCACTCATTTTTGCCCTCCCCAGCCCCCAGGAGCACTTTGCAAGCCTTCCAAATCCTATGCAGATCTGTTTTTTGTGAAGGCACCCGGGTTTTGGGAGGCCAAAAATGCTGCATTCAGTGTATAAGATGCACCCAGATTTTCACCCTCTTTTTTTGGGGGAAAAGGTGCATCTTATACTCCAAAAAATACGGTATATAAACACTTTGCAGATTTATATTTGTAATATTCAAACTTTAATTACCTAGGTCCTAGACCTAGGCTGTATGTAAAGTTAGCTGATTTGAATAAAAATATATCTTCAGAAAACCAGCATGGTGGCAGAGTAGTTAGAATGCAGTATTGCAAGCTGACTCCACAGTCTGGAATTCGATATTGACCTGTTCAAGGTTGACTCAGCCTTCCCTCCAGTGGTGGGATTCAGTCAGCTCGCACCACTTTGGGAGAACTGATTGTTAACTTTCTGAGCAGTTGGGTGAACTGGTTATTGGAAGAAATCATTAGGGCAGAGAACCGGTTGTTAAATTATTTGAATCTCACCACTGCTTCCATCCTTTTGAGGTTGGTAAAATGAGGACCCAGAGTGTTGGGGGTAATATGCTGACTCTGTAAACCGCTTAGAGAGGACTATAAAGCACTGTGAAGTGGTATATAAGTCTAAGTCCTATTGTTATTGCTGTTGTATGCTAGGAACATACAGAATAGTACCCAATTAATTAACTAATACAACTATCAAATACAGCTATTAATTTAACCAGGTCCAAAATGGAAGGTGAACATGTAAAGAGTGTGGAAGCTTATATATAGCATTAAGATTTTGAAAGTATTCAGGCAGAGTTTTCCCACAATTTGTGGAGGAGGGTGGAAGGAAATAAATCTTTAGAGATTAATACTGTTAATATAAAAATATTTATTAACACAAATATTTTTTCGGTTTCATGTATATTCTAACACTCAAATACATAAACATATACAAAATTCCTTTATCTTATCTTAACTTTTTTCATAAATAAAATAATTACTAGGAGTGAACATTCATTCCCCAAATAAAATACTTTAAATATTTTAAAATAATTTCCTGAGATTTAAGTGCAGTTGCACGTGGAAAATTGCTTGATTAAGCAAGTATGTATGCAGTTGTGTTATGCCCTTAAGTTTTCATCTCTTCTAGTTTGCCACAGTTGCACGGACTGTTCGGTTCGCTTTCAAGTAATTCATATGCTCTTGAACCCACTTCTCAGAGGGATCGGCACAAATCTGCAGGTTTCTCCGTGTGATGAACCTGAAGGGAATCATAAGAATAACAAAAAATTATACCTTCCAATTTTATTTTCACACCAATTGCACTGCTTTTTTTAATCACACATTCTGCTTCACCTGAACTCTGATTTCAAAGACTTCCTAACTGTTTCCCCTTAAATTATTCCACATAGCAATTATGCTGAGCACAGAAGGTAGCATATATGGTTTCAAGCACCTAATCCTCAAACTTTAATCTGGAAAATGTGACTTCCTCCCTGAAATACTGCAAATTACATAATTTCATTAGGATGACCATCCCAGATTGAGGTCCTCAGCTATATTGATTTGACCTCCCAGAATTCCCATGTTTCACCATAATAGTTACTCTAACCATTCTGATTACTGAAGTACATAGTTCTGGAGAACACCATATTGAAGATGACGCATAAGAAAATGTAGTAACATTCTTTTTAATTCTTTTTAACATTTTTTTTTAAAAAAAGACCAAGTTTGCTATCTCATCACTTAATTTACATAAAGCACTAAGGGTTTATTTTAGCCACGTTTAAAATAAATGAGTTACTTGGTTTCTCAAAATAAACTAACATTGTATGGATTTGTATGTCACTGTATAGATTTCCCTGACGTGCAAACCCTGTTAATATATTAATATAGATCAATGAAAGAAATGTCTTGTTATATCTGCTTTGGATAATACTGTCTTATATCTCTTTTTAATACTCTTTTTGCCCTTACCAAAATAGTGGTAAAATGTACAGTTATTTAGAAAAGCTTATGTGAAAATTAATTTCCCAATATTGTTCCTAAGTTGTGGGGTGTACTTTCTTTTCACTTTCAGAAAAAAAAGTTAAAGAACACCCTCTTGGGCCAAATTTATAACTTCTGTGAATAATATTTTTAGTTTTATTTATTTTAATAAAATAATTGTAATTGTTTTAAATGTTTAGATGCTTAGCTTTTTTACCGGCTTATGGGCAGAAAAATGGAGGTTGATTATGGCAATATATGCATATAATGCATATAATAATTAAATAATAAAACTTTGTCGTTTTTGTTGCAAGATCATAATAGAGCTACTCCCTTTCTTTCTCATATTGTAAAATATTAGTGAGCAATATATCAGCTCTTTGCCTCCAAATGTCAATCATCAAATTTCAGGAGAATTTGGAAGTCATCGGTAGCACACGGCTTATGTTAACCATCCTTGCTCTAGCGAGCAGGTACATATATGAAGAAGTAGTGGCGTTAGATCTATGAGGATACTTTAGCCCATCCTCACTATACCTGCTCTACGCCCGACTGCTGAAATTGCTGCGGAATTGATACTTACACAACACCTGGCTGAGAGCATCTGCCATTTGTTTCATAGAAATTGACCAAAAGCTTGAGTGGAATCTTCTTTTTTGTGTAGCTGAAGCAGCAGGAGGTTGGGGGATCAGATGCTATAGGAGGAAATGAAAACGCAAGTGAGTGGAAGAACAATTTTGGATTTCTGCAGTAAAAGACAATAAGGCTTGTGCTTGTCAAGAACTCATTTGTTTGTATGTTTGTTTTTACTCTGGAGTCCTGGGACTCCAGAATAAATGGAAGAAGAGGGCTAATTATTCAGCAATGTTGGAAGAGATACTCTGCATCAATGCTTCCAAAGGGTCCCCCCACACACACTTTCCTTACATAAAAACACTTTATCAGAAAGTCTTATCTAACTCCCAGGTCTGGTTAGAAGCCCTTTTCTTCAACATCATGGCAACTTCCAAGTCATTGAATGAATGGTAGTTACTTGTGGATAAGGTTACTAGCTGGCTGGAGAATTATGGGAGTTGAAGGCCACAAGTCTTAAAGTTGCCAAGTTTGGGGACCCCTGATGTAAAGTTTTCCTGAACTGCTCCTGTCTTTGATCAATAAGTTCCAAAGGACTGCAATCACCGTTTGATCATTAAACAGAGAGTGGAAGGAAATCAATGGGCCTATTTCGACAAAATTCTCAGACAACTGTCCCTTTCTTAGAGGCGGGGAGAAGCCAAGGAGAAGGGGAAAAGTGGCTTGGGACAACCGCTGCCCGCCCGCTCACCGTTTTCTCTTCCTCCCTGTCCTCTCGGGCTCGACAGGAAAGCGACCGACCCGTCCTCATCCCTTTCTTTCCCCCCCCTTCCCTTTCTCCCCCCAGACTTGCCCGGACTGACCTAGAATCGAAGAACTGAGCATCAGCACCAGCAGAGCCAGAGCGGCGGCAGTTTGAACTGAAGCGCGCATGATGTCGAGGGTAGGAAGAAGCGAGGTTGGCTGCTGAGAGATCCTGGAAAGCGACTGACGGTCTCCATGGTGCTCTTCGCTTATATTGGCGGGTTTCTAAGAAGGGAGGAGCGGAGGCCGGGAATTCCCAAGCATGAGCTGAGCTCATTCCGAAAACTCCGCCGTATTCAGCAAAGGGGCGGGACTGAGCTGAGCTGAGAAGCGGATGAGACAAATCTGCCGACCATCGGCAGTTCCGCGCTGTGCCGGGAGCCAAGTCTTGGGCAATCCTGGAAAGGCGTCGCTCTCCCCTTCCCCCCGGGGGAAAGGGGCGGGGGGGGGGGGGCGCAGCGGCTTCTCTTCGTTTTGCATCCCAAGGTGAGAGCAATCCCGTGCGCATTCTCGGAGGGGATTTTTGGGTTGGCATTGCTAGGACTGGGGGGGGGGGATTTAAATGGGGGGAAATGCTATCTAACAGATGAGATCCCGCACTTGTCTGAAATGGTATACGGGGTCTCCTGCTTGAGTAGTGGCTGAACTAGAAGACCCACTTTGAGCTTTTATTTTCTATTCTATTTTCTATTCTATTCCATTCTCTAAGTCTGCATACTATTACTATTAATCTTCTCATGGTTCCTATCACCCCATCTCCTCCCACTTATGACTGTAACTTTGCTGCTTGTATTCTTACGATTTACATTGATCGTTTCCTAGTATGATTTGATTGCTTATTTACCCTATGACTATCATTAACTCTTGTACCTTATGATTTGTGACAAATATATCTTTTCTTTTATGTACACTGAGAGCATATACACCAAAGACAAATTCCTTGTGTGTCCAATCACACTTGGCCCATAAAGAATTCTATTCTATAAAGAATTCAATTCAATTCTGTTCTGTTCTACCCTACCCTACCCTACCCTACTCTTTTCAAATCTCTACTCCTCTTTGGCTGCATTCACACATCACTGGCTTAAATTCTGATGAGCAAAATGCAGTTATGGTGCTGATATAACATACTGTGCTCAAACAAACAAGCCATAAATAAATAAATCCAAAACCCTATGTTTAACAGAATATCTTGATGCACGCTATATGCCACATGATCTCAGGCCCGAACATAGCAGGTTTAAGTCAGTCATTCTGGTACTCCTCCTGGTTAATGGGATTTTGTTTAGGCATTGCCTTGAGGTAGGTAAGATCACTTAAACTTACTTGGAGAAAAACAAATGATGTGGCAATATGGGAATTTGATATCAAAGATTGGCAGCACTTCAACGCAGCGGGTGTCTTGTTTCCTTTACACAAGATGTAATTGCTTTCTGGTTACATGTGTAGCATGTGTCAATTAAGACAGAACATGGCAATGAGAATGCCACTAAAGGATTTGGCACTGGCTGCTTTTTTTTTTGTTTCCTAGTCTAAACATTTCTAATCCTCCACTTTATTTGGTTCATTTTGGATCCTGCATGCTACTTCAGTCCTTACAGCTTGTTTATGGTTTGCTAGACTAAGCAGTAATTTCCCCAATTTTGTTTTACTAAGTGTCAATCTATTCTTTTTCTGAACACTACAGAAAAATGATGTCAAGATGTTGCAATCTCATTTGGGAAATGGAAGCCCATGCCTTCATTTAGTCATACAATTCAAAAGATTCTTTGTCAGCAAGTCAAACTCCAAATTATCTAGAATCATAAATCATCTATAGCACATCTTTAAGTATCACATTTTATTATAAAGCATAAGTTTTGGTGATCTACAGCTCAGTTCCATTGTTAATTTTCAAAGGTGCTACCAATCTCTGGCTGATTTTTTGGACTACCTTCGACTAATATGGCTCTCTTCCTGCAATGCCACTTACAATGTCAAGGTATCCAATTAAAGCATGCCTGTCATAAGAGATTATGCATTATGTGTCCAAAATATCTAACTTCATTATATTATTGTTATTTTATTTCATTTGCAAATTTATATTGCCACTTATATGCACATGGCGACTCAAGGCGGCTTATAAGAATATCAATCAATCAATCAATATATAATATAAAAAGCGTAAAACTAATAAAATAGAGAATAATAAATTAATAAAATAACAATAAAATAACCTCCACCACCATCACCCGCCCCGGCGACAACATATTGTCCATATTATTCCAATGAGAATCTATTTTTATTCATCTTATGTCAAACTGTTCGGTGTTCTTGCTCTCCAAGATACCGTCGACCATATCCTCCAATATAAAGAGGTTGATTTTTCTTTGCTCAGTCTTTCTGATGGTTCAGCTTTCCCAGCCATGTGTCGTAACAGGGAAGACCTTGGCCTTGATGGTAGTGTGATGTCTCTGCATCTTTGTGGACTTTTGAGCCCAGGAAAATAGAGCCTATTATCGGTTCTACTATTTCCCCTATTTGCATTATGGTGGCACTGGCAATCAATACATTTTAAGGATGTTTGATTTTGAGCAACAGGTTGGCTTTTGCACATCTGTCTTTTCTTCTGAAAGAAATTTCTTAATTGTTCCTTGCTTCTATCTACCTAAATTGTTTCTTCTGTCTCCCTACCAGGTGATAGATAGATAGATAGACAGACAGACACACACACAATTTAAATAGATTGGTGACAATATGCAGTCTTGGCATCCTCCTTTCCCATTTTTGAACCCAATAGCCGTTTCATATTCCATTCTAAATGTTGGTAGCTAATCAGTGTTATTTCCAGCAAAAATTGTCCTTGTATTCCCAGGCAAAACATTTAATGCGCCTCTTCCTTTATATCCAAGCCTATAAATAAAGTTGTGTATTCAAAGGAAAGGATGCTTTAGGCTGCCTAAAGCATCCTTTCCTTTGAATACACAACTTTATTTTCTCTGCCCTGACACATTTTATTTATATTTTCCCCATACACATACCCAGCTCCTTTTATTGGGTTCCACCACAAAATCGCGGAGGACAAAATCGCGCTCGACGAAAGCGCGCATTTGACGTCATCACAGCGCGACGAAAACATCGCGCTGTGATCGAAAAATGTAAAAATAAAGCTAAAACCTTACCCTAACCCCCCCCAAACCTAACCCTAAACCTAACCCTTAACCTAATCCTAAATCTAACCCTAAACCTAACCGTTAACGTAACGCTAAACCTAACACTAACCCTTAACCTAACGCTAAACCTAACGCTAATGCTCTAAACCTAACCCTAACCCTTAACCTAATCCTAACCCTAACCCTAAACCTAACCCTTACCTTTATGTGAATCGGCTTGCTTTAATTTTAATTTTATTTCAATTTTTAATTTTTTTCGTCGCGCTGTGATGACGTCACATGCACGCTTTCGTCGAGCGCGATTTTGTCCTCCGCGCTTTTGACGGGTCACGCTTTTATTGTCTCCCCTATATCTCATACACATGTGGGGAAGTCTTTTTTTAATTAACATTTCCAGATATGGACCACAAAAAGACATATTTTTCCCCCTTCTGTTTACTGCTATCTAATTGGTTGCACAGAATACAGAATACAGCCTGGATATCCAAGTAGCTTTAGCAGCCCGTTTCTCATAATTAAATGGGAGAATTGTGGGGCTGTGGGGGAGAGGAAGGTCAAGGTCAGCATATAACCAACCTTCCGCAAAGCGACTAAGACCTGGCTGTTCCGGCAAGCCTGGGGCTGTTGACTTTGTCCAGCCCCACCCTAAGTTGTGAATGTGTGGAGTAGTCATTGACAAGTAGGACATTGTAGCAGACAATTTTGTGTACTACGCTTAGGTCAGACCTTAGTTGGTTGACATAGTTCTAGGTTGTCTAAACCCAAAATTTCAAGCCTGGTGACATAAGGTATTCTATTGTGAGCAGAGGAGTGGAGGACTCTTCTCGTGAAATACCTCTGGATTCGCTCAATTGCATTAAGTCTTTCAGGCTGAGCCATCCATGGCCTCTCACTGCCAGGATGTTTCTTTGAATTTCTCAATTTAGGTGATGGAAATGGAGTTTAAAATTAGATGTCTTCTCTTTTAAGTCTGAGGGACAGGTCATAGACATAGTGGAAGAATCCGATTGAAGCAAGAAGAAGATCACCCTATGGTCCTCACAATCTTTCATTGCTTTGGTGACCTATCATCAGGCTATTTCCAAACAACGATCTAGCAGTCGATTTCTAAACAAGGATCTAGCAATCGTCCATATAAAGAAAGACAAATATCTGGCATGTCATAGGAGTAGAGAAAATGTAATACCTGATCACACATTGCACACATCTTTAGTATGATTTCCATTCTTTAGAACAATTTTTAAGATATATTCTAGATGAGTCTTTAACTGCAAAATAGTACTGTCTCTTTTGTAGAATTGTATACTGATTAGATTTACCCTGTTTTTTTGTTGATAGATGCATTAAAGAGGATAAGAAAAACTGTTTATACATGGTTTTTGATTGGTAGCACTTGAAACTGTTATTCTGGCTGCCCACCAAATCTCTATTTCCTTGGGAATTTCCCATCCCTCCAGCATGGGAAAAAACACAGACCCATATCATTTTCCCTACTTTGTATACAGTATTATTTTTGCCAATGAAGCAGAAATACATTTGAACTGCTTTTGGTGTGTTGTCCTTCCAAAAATAAAAGTTAAAGAAAAGGAAACTGAATACCTGAGTTTTTGTGGACAATCAAGTAATATAAAGGTTGAGAACAATTTGTCAAGAGCAGAAAATCCTGAAAGAAAAATGACCCCACACCAAGTGCTAATTTTAAAAGATCAGGAAGGCATACAACCAGACTTGGAGTTTAAAAAACATTTTCTCTTAGTGCTATACAGGTACTTTGAAAATCTGGAGGGTGATAAGCAAAACCTGCTCTTTCTTATTTTGCTAATGCTCTACAGTTTATCCCTTGTCTTGACCCAACATTGGTAGCAACTGATTTGAACATATGACCAAAATTCTGGGGTGGTGGGACACAGCCAGCTGCCACTGTTTGCTTCTTTCGACTGTACATATCAGTATTTAGTTTGGTTAATGATATGGTTTATTGTACCAAGTGGTGAACCTAATCTATTTGGGATTTTGTTAGATTATGATTTACATACTGTACCAAATCAGAAAAAGAGTTAGATTCAGTAACTGTATTATATAAATGTACTGCATGTAATCCTCAACTTATAACCATACTGTTAGGCAAGCTCCCCGTTGGGAGAGTGAGTGCGTTCAGGGAAGCGTTTTGAGAGTTGTGTTGGAGAACATACAAACCAGCATACAGAGACACTGCAGTTTAAATAGGCTTTTACTTTCGTGGAAATAGAATCCCCCAGCTGGTGGCTGGGGGATTCTGGGAGTTGAAGTCCACAGGACCTAAAGTCACCATGGTTGAGAAACACTGGTTTCCTGTCTGAGCAGGGGGTTGGACTAGAAGACCTCCAAGATCCCTTCCAACTCTGTTATTCTGGCAGTTGTTGAAATCAACATCTTTTTTCACAATTCCTCCCACCAGCAGGGAGCCCATCACATTCTATACATTATATAACATGCTTCTATAGTTTGTCATACAGGTTAAATATAACTTTTAAAACAGAGATCCACCACCATTAAGGTTGGGCTCCCAGACTCTTGACTAACCGTGTGCAGTTTGGAGTTTGCAGTATCACAATTCCCAGGATCCCCACCAGCGTTTCCTGCAGAATCACGGGGTTGGGGGAGAGTTTCAGAAACATCTGGAGGAGAGCAGACTGGAAGAAAGACTGGTGGGAGTGCCGGGAAGAGGCGATCTCTAATTTCCGGGAATTCCGAAAGGAACCGGAAGGACCCACTTCTATAGGAGGATTATATAAGAAATGGCGTTCCTCATTATGGAGCTCTGCGTCCCTTGGGACGGCGGCGGGGCTGTCGGAAAGCCTGGTTTGTGTGAGTCAACACCCCCCACCTCCGGCATGGGCGCATTTTGCTCCTAAAACGCCGATGAGCGCGGGTGAATCAGCAAGGCACGGGATCGGCGGCCAAGGAAACGAGTCGGGGCAGCGAGGAAGAAAAAGAAAGTCGGGAACCTGGACGATTCGTAATGCATAGCGAGGAAAGCCTTAGCAGAGGAAACCTCTCTAGGGGATTTTGCGCTGCTTCTGGGATTTTAAAGACATTTGGCGCCAATGTGTTATGATTGATGAATCCCGTTTGCTTGTTCCTCGATGACACCTTCTCTTCTAAGGAAAAGAGACGGAGAAATTTCCTTTCTCTCTTCCCCTCCCCTCCTTCTACCCCCTGGTATGTTGCTGTTTCCAATCTGGAGTGATTCTCAGCCATCCTCTGGTCGCAAACTTCCCCCACAGGGCGTCTGTTCTGTGGCCCGTTTATTGCGTGTGGCGGCTGCCTCGTTAGCAACTCGCTTCGCGGATGAAGCTTGCTGTGTAAACGTTGTTTGTTCATAATCAGACTCGGTCAGTGGTGAAATTCAATTTTTTACTACTACCGGTTCTGTGGGCGTGGCATGGTGGGCGTGGCAGGAGAAGGATACTGCAAAATCCCCATTTCCTCCTCACTCTTGGGGAGAGATTGCAAAATCTCTATTCCCACCCCACTCTGGGGCCAGTCAGAGGTGGTATTTGCCGGTTCTCCAAACTACTCAAAATTTCCACTACCCGTTCTCCAGAACCAGTCAGAACCTGCTGGATTTCACCCCTAGACTCAGTGTTAATAGAGTAGAATAGAATAGAATAGAATAGAATAGAATAGAATAGAATAGGATTCTTTATTGGCCAAGGGTGATTGGATACACAAGGAATTTGCCTTTGGTGCAGATGCTCTCAGTGTAATAAAAAGACAAGATACATTTGTCAAGAATCATAAGGTACATTCCTTAATGATAGTCATAGGGTATAAATAAGCAATCAGGTAAACAATATCAGTATAAATGGTAAGGTTACAAGCAACAAAGTTACAGTCCTGCAGTCATAAGTGGGAGGAGATGGGTAATAGCAATAGCACTTAAGACTTATATACCGCTTTACTGTGCTTTTACAGCCCTCTCTAAGTGGTTTACAGACAGCATATTGCCCCCAACAATCCTTATTTTACCCACCTCAGAAGGATGGAAGGCTGAGTCAACCTTGAGCCTGGTGAGATTTGAACTGCCAAATTGCAGGCAGCCGGCAGTCAGCAGAAGTAGCCTGCAGTACTGCACTCTAACCACTGCGCCACCATGGTTCATAATGACTTTATTTCCATGCAGAAAACGAATGCAAGCATTGCACTTCCTGTCATCTCTCTTTTTGTTCAGAAACTGGGAAGGGAACCTGTGCAACGCAGGCAGGGAGGGAGAAAAACGTAATTTACCTTCTCTCAACAGGGTTTGAAAATAGGATATTTAAGAGTGCCAATATAAGGGCAACTTGGAGAGTGCAAATATCAAAAACACACACATGCGTAATAGGAAGTCAGCAGAAATGTTTAGACTAGAAAAGATTATGAAGGTTGGAGATGGGTCAGATACACTGCAAGTTATACTTTAATGATATTCCAGCACCCATCTGATTCCTTGTATTTCAGGTGAATCCTTGACTTTTGTAAATTTTGCAGATAGCATTTCTTGGATTGCACCGTTTAACATTTATTCATCATCTTCCTCAAAAGCATTTTTGAAAAGTGCAAGCCTCCAGGGAAAGAAGGCAGTCTGATTCAGGAGCTGAGTTCATCGGATATATTGAGCTCACATTAAAAAGATCTCGTGTTCATATTAGGTGTCCTACATATAATCTGAATTATAGCCAGATATGTTGGCCTGTGGATACACATGGAAACAATAGCTAGTATCCCACAGCACACCAAACCATAAAGCCCATCTTAGCCTAGCTTAGACCAAGGTAGCCATGGCATCCATTTACACCTGTCTATTGGTCCAGATTTCACAATTTGCCTTGACTGGCCAGTGTGCTTTATTAAGGTGGATGAGTGGATAGAATACTTTTTTGATGGCGGAAGAGTGCTAGTGGTAAATGTGCTGTGTCCGACAGGGAAGGAAGAAGCACAATGTCAACCCTGAAGCCATCTTGGTGCTTCAGTGTTGCCACACTGGAGCTGAAGGATAGGGAAGGGGTAATTTGATATAGCTGGGACTTTGTGCTAAAAATAAAATACTTTCTCTTGGGAACTAAGGACACTCTCACACCTGGTTGGAGGAAGGAGGAGTGATGTCACCAGGCAATTGGACCAGAGCTGTGATTAGACCATGTGACTGATTGTTTTGAGAAAGTGGCAAACTTTTACTTTTAATCAGGTGAAAACCGTGGGAACCTTCAGAGTCGGTTTTCATTAGATCTGTGCCAATATGATATATCCAATCAAGCTATTCTTTGAGGAATCAACCTGCCTCTGAGTTTTGCTTGCTATGCGTCTATTACTTGGAACCCTGACACACAACCAGAAAATGCAATACAAAAGACACATCACTAGCCTCCTGGAAACATGCCGGTAACAACCAGAGAATCTGGCCATCCTTTGTTGTTGTGATTGTTGTTGTACTCTTTAGAAGCTCTAAAATTGGCTAGATTCATAGAGCATGCTCAAGTAAAATGAGATGAAGTTGGGTAGGTTGTTGCAGGAATTTAGCTATGGTATTGTCACAATGTGCTGTGTGAATCCCCAATCTACATTAAATCCACTGGAGAGATGTAGCACCCCAAATGAGAACAGTAACTGTGATTTGTGAGTGTGTTGTATGAACCCAACCTCAAGAACAACAGAAAGGCCATGTCCACACAACATGCCAGTGGAATGAAAACCTCATCTTCAAAAACAATGCAAAATCCGGGTTACTTAGTTACTGGCTACATTCTCATAGCAGACTTAATCAGATCAAGGAAAGTTTTAAAGGATGCGTTTGGACAACTTGTTAAACTTGGTTTAAACAACATGAAATTTGTTTACTTTAGAGCTGAGTGTATCGAAAGAAAGTGCAGAAAATGAGATCATTGAATAACCAAGTTAAACATGGTGTGTGAAAACAATACAGTCAGCTGAACATCTAGGCGATGATGACTCACTTCCAGATGTTGAGGTTGGCAGGAGGTGATAGTGAGGAAACATGAAAGGAGGAAGCCCTTGAGCGACTCATCAGAGCTGCTGTTGCATTCCAAAAGGCTTGTGCTGCACTGCTGTATCCAGAAGGATCCTTAGATGAATTAGTATAAAATAATTCGGAAATGGGATTATAAATGTAGCTGGGTATAGTGCAGTAGATGCCAGGAATCTCATTGTATTAATAAGCATGAATTCTAAGATTTCATAATCTTAGTTTGCAACCCTCAGAAGTCACGATTGTCTGGAAATAACTGTCATTGATATACTTTTGTCTGTTTTGTCTGGAATTTCCAACTTTAAAAGTTAAAATTAACTATTTGGGTGCCTGAGTTTGGGACACTGCTCTTTTGTCAGACTAAAAATCTGACAAAAACTTGCTGCTTTGGTGCAAAAAAAAAATCAACAATTACTATAGACACACAAACCTATTTACATTTTTATATACTGTTGTACTGATTTACTTTGTGTTTATACAACATGTGCAACCCAGTTACTGAATCAGTCGAAATTTGAGCCTTGTGCAATACTTCAAAAATGTATCCTAGGTATCATAAAGTCACATCAGGGCTAACCGTTAAATCTAAACAGTTGAGCATGTTTTGTAAAAAATAGCTGCTAGGTTTATAAGCAACCTACGGTAGTTTAAAAGTTGCATGAATGCATTATAGATAAGGAAAAGAGCAAGATTTGTTTCTGTAGCTATGCATGGTTTGGAGAGAGCAAGCAGAGAACTATTTTCTTTCTTGTCTTCATACAGTTCAAACTATTTTCCAAAGCACCCGAAGGCCAAACAAGGAATAATGGATGGAAACTGACCAAGGAGAGATTCAACCTGGAAATTAGAAGGAACTTTCTGACAGTGAGAACAATCAACCAATGGAACAGAAGTTGCCTTCGGAAGTTGTAGGGGCTTCATCACTTGAGACTTGCAAGAAGAGATTGGACTGCCATTTGTCAGAAATGGTGTGGGGTCTCCTGCTTGAGTGGGGGGAGGGGGGTTGGACTAGATGACCTATAAGGTCCCTTCCAACTCTGATAATCTGTTAATTAAAGGTAATCCTCCACTTATGACCACAATTAGCTCCAGACTTTTTGTTGCTAAGGAAGCTTATTGTTGAGTGAATTATGCCTGATTTTAATATGTTTGCCATGCTTGTTAGGCGAATCACTCCAGTTGTTAAGTGAATCACATGACCATTAAGCAAATCCAGCTCCCCTCCTCGACTTTAGCTGGGGAAATTGCAAATGGTGATCACATGATCCTGGGATGTTGCAAACATTGTAAGTGCCTGAATTTTGATCACTGGACTCTGGGGATTCTGTGACAGTTGTAAGTGCCAGAACTGGTTGTAAGTCAATATTTTAGTGCTGCTGTAGCTTCATCAAATGAATGATTGTGAGTGAAAAACTACCTGCACCCAGGGGTGGCCTTCAAATTTTTTAGCAAGGGTTCTCTGCCTGGTTGCTTGGTGGGAGTGGTTATGGTGGGCATGATCTAGTTTGCCTAATGCAGGGGGGGGGCTTTTTGCCCTCCCCCGACTCCAGAGGCTTTCCTCAAGCTCAAGACTCCGGAGGTCCTCTGGAGGCCAGAAACAGGCCCGTTTCGACTGGTGACTACCCGGAGGAGAGCCTTCTCTGTGGCTGCTCCAACCCTCTGGAACGAACTCCCCATGGAGATTCGTACCCTCACCACCCTCCAGGCCTTCCGCATAGCCCTTAAAACCTGGCTGTTCCGACAGGCCTGGGGCTAAAGACTTGCTGCCCCACTTCGAATGGTATGATTGTTGTGCTTTTAACTATGTATGGTTTTTATGTTTTTTGTAACTCTGTTTGTATTTCCCCTCCCTTTTTGAGTTGTGAGCCGCCCTGAGTCCCTCCAGGGAAAAGGGCGGCATACAAATAAATTAAACCTAAACCTAACCTAAACCTCCCCAAACTTCCAGTAGACCCGTTTTTTGCCCTCCTGAGCCTCTGTGCATGACCTGCACTTACCTGCATCCATAAGAGGCCATGTGGGGATTCCTGGGAGTGGAGGGGTGGGTAGGACCAGACAGGAGTGGGATTAGCTAGAGGTTCTCCCGAACCCTTGAGAACTCCCAGCAGTTTACTCCTGCCTGCACCAATTTGTAGAATTTGCTTTTCGAAGATGACTTTGCTACTGATCGAAATGGCTTCAAAATTCATGGAGAAAGGTTTGCCCTATGCAATCCTCGGAGGAAAAGATTGCTGTTTCTGAAGGTTGGCCATCGGCAGAAGGGTGTGCTCTTGTCTTAATTTTGCCAAATAATTGGTTATTCACTGCAGGAACCAGGATGCCCGATTCAGTAGACTTCTGCTCTGTTCTGCAAACCTTTAGTAATGCTTTCCTTTTTTTCCATTCTGATGCAAGTGAATGCAACATTGCAATGGTAATGGAACTAATTTAAGCAAGACAGTTGTATCACATCATGGGACATGAAGAACATGGAACCCATCCCTCAGGGAAACATCCGGGGTCCCTCATCCTGCCTTAGTCTAGATGAGTTCCTTCCTCTTTTTTTATTCTTTCTGGGGGATTTCCATAGATTTCTGGAGGTTATCACGAAACTAACATACAGATTTCTTTTGACTGTTTTTGTTTTTTTTTTGCCTGGCAGTGACATAGAGAAGTCATGCTTATTATGAAATAACACAGGCCATCCCTACTTGCAGAACTAGGAATGTTGCAAAGAGAAGAAAGCAGCTTAAGTGTGAAAGGTTACAGCACTTTTCCTAAGAAAACATGTTTCAAGTTTAATTTCAAGTTTAATTTTATCTATAGGCCGCCCAATCCCGGAGGACTCCAGGAGGCTTACAGAGAGGGGAAATAAAATAAAATAAAAATAAGATAGACAAGTTAAAAAAACAACATAGATACATTCATTTCAGTTGGGGCTGGACCTCAACGATGAAGTCAACAGCCCCAGGCCTACCAGAACAGCCAGGTATTGACAGCTTTTCTGAAGGCCAGGGGAGTGGGTGAGGTCCATTTTTAAAGAAAATGTCAATGAAGGAATATATGTGCCAGCTGACTTTCTTTAAAATCAGTGCGTTCAGCAGTCTCTTCTCCGGAAAAAAAGAATCCCCTCCTTTGGTCAAATCTCTTTTCAGTGACGGTAACCACCAAGTATTAATGTACCAAACATTGATGAGCATGGAAAATACATGGTTGCACGCTCCAATCCTTACGGCTGAGAAGCAGTATTTTATCAGCCTACAAGACAGTGAGAGATGGAAGAAAGGACAAGTAGGAGAATCCAAAGAATCATGAAGATATGCCTGCTGATGAATCCTCAGCTGTCCATCGGGTTGAGATGGTCCTAGAACACAGCCCTGAAGATGAAGCTATCATTGAAAACTTGTTGGTTATGGAAGAAGAATACAGATTAAACAGCTCCACCTTGCACCAGCTTCACTAGGCAGGTGGTGTAAAGTGTGAGCTATTTTTAAGATTTATTAGCAACATTTTTAAACCATGCAAGCAATCCTGATCAGATGCACAATTAAAGTAAGCAACTTACCCCCCCCCCCCAAAAAAAAAAATAAAGTCAGTGCGCTCAATATATAGACTGCATGATTCCCAAGATGGGGCAACTGCATTATGGGATAATTTTTTTCTGCTTTCGTTTCTATTGAAATTGGCTGTATTAAACCGCTGCTTGTTCTCCTGCCAGGAAAAAAACATTACCCATGCTTTAGAATGTGATTGAAGAATGTGGAATCTGGGTCAACCTACTGTTTCAGGGGAAATATCAAATAGACAAGACCAGACATGTTTGTGATTCAATGTTGTAAGAATTCCAGCCATAGATTTGACATGTGAATCATCAAGCCATCAATTAAACCTTAGGTGAAGAACCCAACTTTATTAATCCAGTGAAGGCTTTAGCATATACCGTATTTTTCGGAGTATAAGACGCACCAAGGTTTTGAAGAGGTAAATAAAAAAAGGTTTTTGCACTCTGCAAACCTTCTAAAAAGGCCTGTTTTTCCTGAAAATGCCCCCCCCCCTGTTTTTTTTTAAATGGGCATGAATAGCCCTTAGGAGGCTTGTAGAGTGTTCCTGAGGGGGGGGGGCAAAAATGAGCCAAAAACTGCCTGTTTTTGACAAAAATGGGTCCGGTTTTCGTCAAAAAGGGGCATTAGGAAGCTTATTTCATTTCATTTATACTTTATTTGTATGCCACCCTTTTCCCTGAGGGGACTCAGGGTGGCTCACAAATGAAGGGGGGGGGGAGACAGACAAGTTACAAAACATAGAGTCATACACCGTTAAAAACACAACAGTCACACCATTCGAGTGGGGTTACAAGTCGTTAGCCCCAGGCCTGTTGGAACAGCCAGATTTTAAGGGCATTGCGGAAGGTCTGGAGGGTGGTGAGGGTACAAATCTCCACGGGGAGTTCGTTCCAGAGGGTCGGAGTAGCCACCGAGAAGGCTCTCCTCCGGGTAGTTGCCAGTCGACATTGGGTGGCTGATGGAATTCGGAGGACGCCTAATCTATGCGATCTTATTGGTCTAGAGGAGGTAATTGGCAGTAGGCGGTCTCTCAAGTACCCAGATCCAATACCATGAAGGGCTTTGTAGATGACAACTAGCACCTATAGAGTGCTCCTGGGGGCTGGCCCATTTTTTGCTCATTTATGCCCTCCCCAGCCCTCAGGAGCTCTCTGAAAGCCTCCTAAAAGCTCTGTGCGGCCATTTTGGTGAAGGGGCATGGTTTCAGGAGGCAAAAAATGCTGTGTTCAGTGTATAAGACGCACACAGATTTTCAGCCTCTTTTTTGAGGGAAAAAGGTGCATCTTATACTCCGAAAAATACGGTAATCTTTGGATCTGACTACAGTGATCAAAAGTAGCTGCCCTGCTGATGTGGACGTCATCTGAAAGTAGGAAGATCATTTAGCTTGCTTTTTATCCCAGGGGTATCATACTCGCGGCCCGTGCTGGCTCAGGCCCCGCCCAGTTTAGGAAAGGGGGGAAAGTCCCGATGCGTCATGTGATACTGCTGTGACCCCCTCGGGTTTGACACCCCTCTTCTGTCCCTTCAGCAGCAGATGACTAAGAAAGTCCCAGGGACAAAACAAAATCAGGTACTTACTGGATTGATAAAAATCAGGTTTGTACAATACACTAGACTCGGCTAACGAGCAGTTAAGAAATTTGTGGTTTAGTGTGCTATGGATACCAGGCACTGTCTTAACATACTGTGACTCAGGTTATCATGTTAAGTCATAATATGATTTATTTAGGTGTAGCAAGCGATGGGCATACAATAGTTATTTTGTTGACCTGCATTCAGCTCGTTGTGCAAACGCAGAGCAATGTCAAATCATCAAGAGGAAATTATTTCATACCAAGTATGACGGCAAGTTTGACTTAGTGCTAAGTCATGGTCGGTTTGTCTGTTGACTGAAACTAATAGAAACCAAAGCAAATCTCATTCTGGTGTGCAAATCCAAGCATTCTTCTTGCTATAACTTCCTTTTACTCAGAGGTTCCTCAGAAAAAGGTTATGATTACTGGGCACATACAGAGTGGGCTCTGGTTGGGCAACTCTAGGCTGTTTGACTGTACTGAATAAGGGATCTGAAAACTGGCTTCACAGGTCTCCTTCTTTCCAGTCCAGCAGAGCAGGGACGTGCAATCACTAGAGGCAAGGGAGGCGGGGCCTCACCAGTCTCCTCAGGGAAAAGAAAGAATTTTAAATAATTTTTTTTAAATAATTAAAGCCAGGGTAGTTGCTATCAGATTTCAAGTTACAGTGGCTTGGTGTCTGCTCTCAGTATTAACTAGGAGGAGGCCAGAGAACTAGGGGCCTCTTTTGCATAAGGAATTTTTCGCCTTTTAAGAGTTAAGCAAGGGTTAACAAGCAAAGAATTCCTTATGCAAATGAGGCACGTATTCTCTCGCCTCCTGTAGAGGGCATTTTTAGAGGCTTTTTAGAGTTCTCTGGGAGCAACTAGCTCAGTCTGACAGAGCTCTGGCTTTTCAAGAGGGCAGGGCAGGGCAGGGCAGGGCAGGGAGAACCAGAGTTGAAATCGTCTCTGAAACAGCTGGAAAAGGTGTGTGGGGGGAGGGGGGAGGAATTCAAAAAGTTTGATCAGAAGGCAGCAGGGGAAGGGGGGGGTATGGCAGAGGAGCTGCTTTCAAGCCTTTGGAAAATATATCCAATCCAATTTCTGTGTTTGTGTTTGAGAGTGAGTGAATGAGAGAGGGATCGAAGTTCTCTGTGTGCGTGTGTCTGTTTGAGAGAGGGGGGAGGGAGGGAGAGAGGGAGGAAGGAGGGGGAGGGAGAAGAAAAAGAATGGGAAAATGTATTTTGCAAGGGGGGAAAATGCTGTCACTTTAAATTGGAACTGAGCATGCCTGGCTGTGGAATTCTGGGAGTTGAAGTCCACAAGTCTAAAAAGTGCCTCACCAGGCCTAAAGCTGACCGCACGTCACTGCAGCAGAGAAATAATAAAAAGGAAGGAACTGCATGTGAAAGGCAATTCTCTGCTTGCCTTGTCCTGAGGCTAGTAACCACTTGTTAGCATTTCTCACAGGGATGTGTGCTCAGGTGCATGTAAAATCAGATTTATGGAAGGTAGAACATTAAGGACAGTTGAGAATTACCGTAATTGAGAAATGTTGGTTGTCAACTCAAAAAGCATTTCTTGACATTGGCATTGTCAATGACATTGGTTGGAGAAGAAGCTGATGTTCACAAGAGTCCCAAGACGATGAGCTGGAGATGGTTGGAGAAGAAAGGGGGAAAAAGGCAAAGACCAGCATTCACAAAACCCATAAAAAGTAATCAATTTTAGATTCAGACAATATTCCAAGGTGATAAAGAATAAAATGATGAACTTCGGAAAGGGATCCAATGTGTGATTGAAGGCAAAGATGGCAGTAGCTTCGGCAATTCCAGGCAAAGTTGACTTAATTCCAGGCAAAGTTGACTTGGGAAGAAAAAAAGATGGCTGGGAGGGCCCACTTGCATTATTGACCAGCTCTTAGTTAACCAGAATTAAGGGTTGTGGCAGCTGCTCAAGCCAGAGAAAGCCAGAAAGTAAATGAATGTAATCTGTAAGGGATGGGAGGAAGAAGAGGCTGGAAAACAACACACTAACATCACCCAAGGAGAATTCCCATACCCCACCCCCTCAACAGAAGATGAATGACTGCTGTTTTCATTGAGAGCAACCAACCTCAACCTCTTGAAGGAAGAAGCAAAATAAATAACTTGCATCCGCAGTAACAATAACATTGGTGAAGGATTAGATAGAGCTAAAGAATAAAAGAATTTTGACCTTTGAAGGCCATGATTTGCAAGCAGGTTGGCATACATTCCTATGGGGTGATAAAAATAAAACGCACAAATACTTTCAAAATCGTTTAATCAGAAGAGCATTATTGCAAAAATGGTTCAAAATAAAAAAAATCCACTATGTGGAAATCCACAATTGGCTATCACCGACAGAAAGGACTACTCACCCAAATTTTATAGATTTGAACAAAACGCTAAGATACAGAGACTTAATTGATAGACAGGGAAAAGTAAAAACAATTGAAGAATTGGCAGACCAGAACATGAAAGTTGACTGGCTAACTTACCTCCAAATCAAAACTAAATACAATAATGATACTAAATTATATGACATCGAAACAGAACCACACGAATTGGATAAAATTATTCAAAGCTCAGATAGAAAGATGATAGGGAAAATATATAAATTCCTCCTGAAGTATAAAATGGAAGAGGAAATTGTGAAAGAAAAATGATAAAATAGGTGCAGAACTTTGGCTATAATATTAAATTAGAGAAACGGGAAAAACTTTGGGGAACAAACTTAAAAATGACACTATCAGTTGCATACAAGGAAAACCAGTACAAAATATTTTACAGATGGCACCTGGCACCAACAAGGTTAGCTAAAATCTTAACAAATACCTCCCCAAAATGTTGGAAATGCGAATCAATACACAAAACATATTACCATTTATGGTGGACCTGTGAGGAGGCTAAATTTTTTTGGAAAAGAATCAAAAATTGGCAGGAGGCAATAACAGGGTTTAAAATAGAATGGAAACCTGAATTCTTTTTTTAATTAGGAATAATGTCTGCGAAATACAAAAAAGAAATCCAGTGTTTAATACTACATATAATTACGGTGGCAAGGATTGCCTTTGCCCAGAAATGGAAAAACAAATTAATTCCAAGCGAAGATGAAACAATAAGAAAGGTTATGGATTGTGCTGAAATGGACAAACTAACTAAAGAAATCCAGGGAAAAGAAGAATCAGAATTCTACCAGATATGGGATAAATGGTATAGGTGGGTGGAGGAAAGAAACAAGAATCAATGAAGGAACATAACAAAACTCAAAAAATAATAGTTATGAGTAAAATAAGAGTGTTGAGAATGTTGAAATCCAAATGAAATACAATAGAAGGGGAAATAATATAAGGTGAGCGGTATCAATTAATAATTGCTATTAGAAAGAACAGGAAGCTCCTGTTCGTATTGTATTGTGTAAATGTGGTGTACATCTAAGTTTTGTGTTGGTGTATTTTACATGTTTGTTAATAAAAAATTATAAAAAAAATAACTTGGGGGGGGGGAGGAGTGGGAGGAGAAGAGAAACTCCTGTAATAAAGTACTAGAAGTGAACTAACACATTCCAGATGCTTTGAATTTTGTTCCCATAAAGAGGGTTAACAGGTGAATCATTGAATGGTTAGAAGACGGAAGTAAAGAAAGATGAGTAAGATAGTAAGGATGAAGTTTAAGGTTAAAGCTGAATTTACTGTGTTTCACCCAAAACAAGATAGGCCCTTGTTTTCTTTTGACCCCCAAAATAAGCACTTGGTCTTATTTTCGGGGAGGTCTTATTATTTTTGAGGTGTAGGAGGTGGCGAATGTGGTACATGCTGCTGCTGTGCAATATTTTCATGGAGGGCTTATTTTTTGGGGAGGGCTTATTTTAGTGCATGTGCTCAAAAGCCTGATTGGGCTTATTATCCGGGAAGGTCTTATTGTTGGGGAAACAGGGTAATAGAAAATTAAATTGGAATAAGACTGAAAAAGAACAAACATTCTGGAAAAGAAATGAATGAGGTTTAAAAGTGAAATGTTTTAAAAGTGGTAAGTAATAAGTTTTCAGTATATCTGTATGCAGTATATTTTGTAAATCATTGTATAATAAGGTCCTTTTTGTAAGAAGCATGTGTGTTGACTGGTTGCCACCATTCTTTAACAAAAATACAATACTTTAATTATCTAAATCATAAAAGTTGTAAATGATTACACACAGCTACTATACTTGGACAATCTAGTACGAAGGGCAGAGTTTCAAGAAGAAAATTTCCAAAGAAATGCCCTTTTCCATGGAAAATATGACTACATAAAAAGTTGATATATTTGATAAATTTTATGATATCCAACAGTACATAACAAATTTTTACTTGATGAAATTTGATCGTTTCAGCCAAAAAGGGGGAAAGACAGCAAAGCCAAATGTTTATCTGCATTTCAGATAAAGCAAAAACAAACCCTTGAAGCCAAACCAACTTTACTTACTTTGTATAAGCCTTAAATTTGAGGCCCTGTGCAGCTTCCTGAAGCAAAAGACATTTGGGAATTTTTAGCGTCCATTGCTTTGGTCACATGATTTCCACCATTTCCAAAAAAGACAAAAGTTATGATCTGTATTCAAAGGAATTTAAGGTAAATGAGTGGAGCTTCAAACTTAGCCTGACAATAATTGGACAAATTATGTCAAAAATGAAGGTAAATATATGTGACCGACCCAGATCCAATCTGGGTCAGTCACTGGGATCTTCTAAGCTTTTGGACTCGTGCTAGAGCCCATCATCAGGGAACTTAGCAGAGTGTGTGTTTTGGGCTATTCTATGCATACTATTTATGTGGTACCTGGTTGTGTGTGGATTTTTATTTGTTGATTAGGGTGTTGATGACCAGATATTAAGTCATCGTTTTCTTGTTCTGTCAAGTCCTCAATTCCCAAGTACCTGATAAGGTGGTGATAAATCAGCACTCCTGTTGACTGACAAGAAGCCCATTTCCCAGGCTTCAATCATTTCCCTGACTATCTTTGTACTTGCTCAATCAACAATCTTAGTAGCTACAAGATTGAATGAACGTCCTTGTTCATTGCAATGTGAGGCTCCCATTGAGTTCGGGTTTCCTTGTCTGACTGCTTGCTTGTGTTTTTGCAGTCTGATGGTTAACTTCCTCCTTGTCTGTCTTTACATACTCACAGGGGCAATCTGTGCAGGAGATGAATTCAGGGGATATTAGAAGTATCTCATATCTCCAAGCAGTCTTTGCAATGCATGATTTGTCCTCATATGGTATCCTCTGGAGAGTGTGTGATGCCCACATTCAGCCAGAAAGAAGAGGGTATCAAGCCATTCTCCAAAGCACCTGAGGCAGGACAAGAAGCAATGGATAGAAACTAATCAAGGAGAGAAGCAACCTAGAACTAAGGAGAAATTTCCTGACAGAACAATTAAACATTGGAACAACTTGCCTCCAGAAGTTGTGAATGCGCCAACACTGGAAGTTTTAAAGAAGATATTGGATAACCATTTGTCTGAAGTGGTGTAGGGTATCCTGCCTAAGCAGGGGGTGGGACTAGAAGACCTCCAAGGTCCCTTCCAACTCTGTTATTCTATATTCTGTCTCAGAAGCTGTGTTCTACTGCTTCCGAAATGCAGGGTGTGCCAAATAATTTATTTCTTTGTTTGTTTATTTATTCATTCATTCTTTGCCTCGTTCCTTCCCTTGCTTTCCCTTTTCTTTCTTGGTTTGTTTCTTTCTTTGTTTCTTTGTTTGTTTCTTTCTTTCTTTCTGTCTTTCTTTCTTTCTTTTCTCCCTTGCATGTTGTGCAGGCATCTTCTAATAAAATGCTTGTGGCAGAATTCAGCCATTCTGCCTGAATTGTTCACATAGATCTCTGTTCTCCAGTTGTTTAGTTACCTGGGTACTACAGTGGGTCCTTACCATATAGTGCTCTGATGCAACTCTTTTTGTATGAGAGTGGATGGTTACTGTTGGAACTAATGTATGGCGTGTTGGTGACCTTGTGATAAACTGTGGTTCCTAGGCTTTCATCTTCCTGCCTGTTGACAAGCATATCTAAAAATGGCAATTGTTTAGCCATCTCTTCCTCTGTTGTGAATTGTCTGTCTGGGAAAATGCAGTTCAGGAGGGTATGAAAGTCTTTCGGTGCATTTCTTTCAATGATGACAAACGTGTCATCCATGTGGTGGCACCAAAATTTAGGTCTGTGGTTTTGAAATGTGCGGTGTAAACCTCTGGTCCCAGTGACCGATCTAGACTGGATCCTGCAAAATTACATCAATCTCCATGTTTGAAGTATAGTACAGATAGCAGTACTATAATCCCCTCTACTATTTCTTTCAATGCCACAGACGTCATTTGACTTGATCCCAGAGACTTGGATACATTTAAATTAGGGAAATTTTCTTTTGCCTTTTCATCGTCTATCCTGAACGACAACTTTTCCTTCAACTGCAGAAGAGGCACAATAATGCTGAACTACAACTTTATTTCTCTTCTGAGAAATGACAAATATAAAAGACAAGTTAGGACATTCTGCTTTACCAGTTAATGTCTTCCTCCTGGCATCAGATCTACATTCTCTTCCGCTTTCTCTTTTGTTTTTCATCTACTCCAAAGTAACCTTTTAACTCCCCAGCTCTGGCCATTTTTTGTAAGGCTCAGTTCTTTAGCCCAAGCTCTAAAAATATTATGTCTGGAAAAGAAAAGAATGGCTGCATAGAATATTTTCAGGATGGAAAATTTCATGTTATCTAGGCAGAGATTTATTTATTAATATATTGTTGTTGTTAGTTGCAAAGTCATGTCTGACCCATTTCAACCCCATGGATAACATAGCAATAGCAATAGCAGTTAGACTTATATACCGTTTCATAGGGCTTTCAGCCCTCTCTAAGCGGTTTACAGAGTCAGCATATTGCCCCCAACAATCCGGGTCCTCATTTTACCCACCTCGGAAGGATGGAAGGCTGAGTCAACCTTGAGCCGGTGAGATTTGAACAGCCGAACTGCTGAACTGCAGTCAGCTGAAGTAGCCTGCAGTGCTGCATTTAACCACTGCGCCACCTCGGCTCTTTCTTCCAGACCTTCCTGTCTTCTATCATCCTCTGGAGTCCATTCAAGCTCACGCCTACTGCTTTAATGACTCCATCCAGCCCCCTCATTCTCTGTCATCCCTTTCTTCTTTTGTCCCCAATCTTTGCCAGCATTAGGCTCTTCCCCAGTGAGTCTCCAGTGATAAATATATTAATAATTATTTAACAATTATTTAGTAATAATTCATCACATTTTGGAATAATCCATCTCTCTTACAGAGGACCTATAATTGTCACCAATAAAGATGTGAATAAAACATATTTCCAGATGTTGAGCAATGGATTTCAGACATCTGTTTTGGAAAGGAGATATTTTCTGATAATCAAAGGATGAAGCAATATGTATTACCATGGAAAGATTTTTTTAAAAATATTTCACAATAATATTTTCTATTAATTAGATGGCATTGTTTAGTAATCTAGTGGTTATTACTAATTTTATATATAAGGTAGACTTTGTTTTTTCTTATCTAGTCTTAGTTTTTTTAAAAAATAGTTTACCTTGATTTTTATTATTATTTATTAGACTTACACATGGTTTTGTTTAATTGTGTATGTGTTTTTTTAGTATATTTAGCTATTTTGTCACTTTTTTGTAATTTGCATTCTGAAAAATAATAATACATTAAAGAAAAAAAAAAGATTGACAGTATTTCAACTGGGTTACCCTAACTCTTAGAATGTCACTCAGGAACCTGGTGCCCTCAAAATGTTTTGAACTGCCTTCCCCTAAACAGAAATCATTTGATTCCATTTGACTGAGGGACTTCTCGGAACTGTAGTATAAAACATCTGAAGATTTCAACATCTTTTTTTTTAATGAATTACTTTCATGAAATGCCATCTGTCATCTGATTTTTGCATATTTTTATTTACCCCTTGGGCAAAGAGCAAAAGTAAAAGCAGAGATCAATCAATTAATAATTCTTTGCTTTCAACAGTTGTATGATTTGTCTACAGCTCAAAGTGATAGACTGATAGCAATACCACTTAGACTTATATGCCGCTTTGCAGTGCTCTACAGCCCTCTAAGTGGTTTACAGAGTCAGCATATTGCCCCCAACAATCTGCGTCCTCATTTTACCTACCTTGGAAGGATGGAAGGCTGAATCAACCTTGAGCCTGGTGGGATTTGAACTGCCAAATTGCAGTCAGCTGGCAGTCAGCAGAAGTAACCTGCAGTACTGCATTCTAACCACTGCGTCACCACATCTCACTGGTGATCATAGAAAGATGCCCAGATTTCAGCATTTACTACTGCTTGAAACACACATTAGTCAACAAATCTCCCTGGCTCCTGATTCTTAATCAGGAAAGCAATTATAATGTCTGCTTTCTTCTGAACTGAAGCTTAGTTAATGCAAACAAGGAAGATGAATCGGTGTCTGTGTCAATAAAAATTGTAATAATTCCACCATTATTATAGAACAAGAGCAATGGATGGAAACTAATCAAGGAGGGAACCAACCTGAAACTAAGGAGAAAGGAGACAGAACAATTAATCAGTGGCTTACCTTCAGAAGTTGTAGGTGCTCCAACACTGGAAGTTTTTAAGAAGAGATTGAGCAACTATTTGTCTGAAGTGGTCTAGGGCCGCGATGGTGAACCTATGGCAAACGTGCCAGAGGTGGAACACACACTGTCGCCAGCTTCTCTTCTGGTTTCCGGCATACACATGGAAAACAGTCCCAAAAATGGCCTGAAAACGGCCCGAAAATCTGTCTGAATATTGCCTGAAAAACTGCCTGAAAATAGCCCGGAAAACAGCCTGAAAGCAGTCCAGAAACAGCCTGCAAACAGCCCAAAAATGCCCAAAAAACAAGCATGTGCCCGCTGACCAGCTGGTCTTCGGGTTTCTAGTGCTCTAGCGCATGCGAAGCCCAGCTGGTCGGTGCACATGCGTGTGCCGGAAACCCGAAGCCCAGTTGGCACATACACACATGCATGTGTGTTCCAGTTTGGGCACTTGGTGCCAAAAAGGTTTGCCGTCTAGGGTTTCCTGCTTGAGCAGGGGGTTGGACTAGAAGACCTCCAAGTTCCCTTCCAACTCTGTTATTCTTTTATCATGGGACCCCATCAGCTATAATTTTCTGCGTAGGCTTTTCTCTCATATTTTTTGCTACTTCACACAAGACCAACTGTTCCCATCTAGCTTGAAATGCCTCTTCTGGGAAAATCCAGAGGAATGGAAAGGGCATTCCAGACCCTGCAGTGATGGACAGCTCTTATCTAAACACATTCCGAACATCAGGCAAATCAATGGGGAGAAAAACAAAAGACAGGCCAAGAGTGAATTTTCTTTGGAAAAAATGGATAGCTTGCCTGCAGAAGTTGCGACATACCTGGGGAAAATCCCAGGCACAACCTGGCATTTCCAGGCAGTGCTTGGGTTAGTTTCAGGGATCAGAAAATATTTCTTTGTGAAACCCATGATGTGCGACTATGAAACTAGATAGATCTATGTGATTTAACTCTAACTACTGGAATAGCTATGTTTTGCTGATAAACATAGCACATGATTTACGACCATTTCTTTAATAGCTATTTGAAGTTTCAACAGCCCTGGAAAAAGTGATTTATGACCATCACAGTGTTTCCTATGGTCATGTGATCAAAATTTGGCCACTTGTCAACTGACATGGACTTAGAAAGTTGCCGCATCTGGCGGCCATTGAGCTCCATTTATGACCTTCCCAGTTGGCTTCCTGCCAGGAAGGAAGCTGGATTCACTTAATAGCTTGGGCAAAAATAAAGTCATTAAATTGGGTGCAACTCACTTAATAATTATATTCCTTAGCAACAGAAGTCTTCAGTTATTCTGAGTGGTAAACACAATAAGGTTTGGAGAAAGCTCCAAAGGAATTTTTGCATGTTGGGCATCCAAATGGCAGATGCTATCCAATATAGAATAGAATAGAATAACAGAGCTTGAAGGGATCTTCTAGAAGAGGTCTTCTAGTCCAACCCCCTGCTCAGGCAGGAAACCCTATACCATTTCAGACAAATGGTTATCCAGCATCTTCTTAAAAACTTCCAGTGCTGGAGCATTCACAACTTCTGGAGGCAAGTTGTTCCACTGATCAGTTGTTCTAACTATCAGGAAATTTCTCCTTAGTTCTAAGTTGCTTCTCTCCTTGATTAGTTTCCACCCATTACTTCTTGTTCTACCCTCAAGTGCCTTGGAGAATAGCTCGACTCCCTTTTCTTTGTGGCTTCCCCTGAGATATTGGAACATTGCTATCATGTCTCCCCTAGTCCTTCTTTTCATTAAACTAGACACACCAGTTCCTACAACCGTTCTTCATATGTTTTAGCCTCCAGTCCCCTAATCATCTTTGTTGCTCTTCTCTGCAATATTTCTAGAGCCTCAACATCTTTTTTACATTGTGGCGACCAAAACTGAATGCAGTATTCAAAGTGTGGCCTTACCAAGGCATTATAAAGTGATATTAACACTTCACGTGATCTTGATTCTATCCCTCTGTTTATGCAGCCTAAAACTGTGTTGGCTTTTTTGGCAGCTGCTGCACCCTGCTGGCTCATATTTAAATGGTTGTCCACTAGGACTCTAAGAGCCCTCTCACAGTTACTACTATTGAGCAAGGTACCACCTATACTGTACCTGTGCATTTTTTTCTTGCCTAAATGTAGAACCTTACTTTTTTCACCGTTGAATTTGATTTTGTTAGATAGAGCCCAGTGTTCAAGTCTGTCAAGGTCCTTCTGTATCTTGAGCCTGTCTTCTGGAGTGTTGGCTATATTACTGCCAGTTTGGTGTCATCTACAAATGTGATGATATGTCCTAGTGCACATTGGACCAAAATTCCTGACCACTCATGCAAACTAATGGGATCCCAATTATCAAGGATCGATAAGGAAAGAGATTTTGTAGTAATGGCAAATGGTTTGAAAAGGGATTGACAGAGTGTGAACCTGTTGTAAACAAATGACAGCAGCTTCTTAGGAATAAGTGGTGATTGAAAATAGAAGTGCCGATATCATAATGCCCTTATATAAAGCAATGGTGTGACTGTCTCTGAAATATTGTGTGTAGTTCTGCAATAGAGATAGATAGATAATAGATAGATAGATAGATAGATAGATAGATAGATAGATAGATAGATAGATAGATAGATAGATAGATAGATAGATAGATAGATAGATAGATAGATAGATAGATAGATAGATAGGGAGGGAGGGAGGGAGAGAGAGAGAGAAAGTTCAGAGCGGGGCAATTTATATAATCAAGAGGTTGGAGGAGTTTCCACTGAAGAAATTGATTTATGCAGCCACTTATCTCACATTCATGACTTTGGGTAGCTTACAACAGAAAGTAAGATAAGTTTTGCAACATTTGGGAATTTTTAGTTTAGAAAGGAAACAAATGGGAGGGCCCATGATTGAAGTATAGAAAATTATGCATGGTGTGGCTAAAGTTATTTTCCTCTTTCCAAAATGTTAAAACCAGATGTCCCCTGATGATATTGAATCTTGGAATCAGGACAAACAAAAGGATTTTTTTTTTACAAAGCAAATAAATAACTTTTAGGCTTTGTTTTTAAACAAGTTATCCTCAGCTTTTACAAAGCCTGTTTTTTGGTCTATTTTCCACCTGGCCTGTAATTGGCCATACTGAAACCACGTTTGAACTACCTTCTCTTTTTTAAGTACCTCTAAGGATTTTAATTGCAACACCCCTCTTTCTATAATAAGGAGTTGTCTATAAGTGGTTCTATCGTGTTTTTGTTCTATATTCATATTTTCAATTGCATGTCTAGGAATTGCCCACATGGGCAATTTGTCATTTAATTTATGTTGATATTTTTTCCAAACCCGCAATAAGGCATTTCTTAAAATATGATTTTTGAAATTCTTATCCAGTTTTTTGTTAAATAACAAGTAAGCATGCCAACCATATACCAAATCATGTCCCTCAATATTCAATATTCTGTCATTGGTTAAATGGATCCAATCACTAATTGCAGATAAGACCACTGCATCATAATATAATTTTAAGTTTGGTAATTTCAATCCTCCTCTTTCACGTACATCTTGCATTATTTTCATCTTTACCCTCGGCTTCTTTCCTGCCCATACAAATTTGTTGATACCCTTCTGCCATTCTAAAAGATTCACATCTCTTTTGAGTATTGGTAACATTTGAAACAAAAATAAAAATTTTGGTAAAATATTCATTTTCACTGCCGCTATCCTTCCCAGCAAAGATAAATGCAGTTTCTCCCACCTTTTCATCTCCGTTTGTATACTATGCCAGAGTGGTTCATAATTATGCTTGTATAATTTCCCATTTGAAGTTAAAATATTAACTCCAAGATATTTGACTTTTTTAACAACCTCACATCCTAACATCGCTCCCAATTCTTCCTTCTGTTTGGTATTCATATTCATTGCTAATATTTTGGTTTTTCCTAAATTAATTTTAAATCCAGAGACTTGACCATATTGATTAATCATATTCATTAAGACCTTACTGGAAACCTTACTTTTAGGCTTTGTTTTTGTGAGATGTGGTGCTGGCTACTTCAAAAAAAAAGCTTTTGGGCAATTCATAAAAATCACTGGAGATCAATGGCTGCGAAGCCTTACTGGCAGCGGGATTGCCTCACAAGGCCATCTGGTGTAAAACAAAGGGAGGCTTCTCTAGTGCAGCTGGTTGGCCATGGTGCAAACATGTTGAAGTGAAACAAGTCAGTTATAATTCTAAAACCTGCCTGTATATAATATCTTAAGTTTGATTAGTGCTCTAACCTTAGTTGGGATTTTCGTGACTTGATATACTACAGAATAACAGAATTGGGAGGGACCTTGGAGGTCTTCTAGCCCAACCCCCTGCTCAGGCAGAAAACCCTATAACATTTCAGGCAAATGGTATATTTAGGGCAATGGGCAACTGGCCCAAATCGATAGCTACAGGTAGTCCTCGACTTACAACAGTTCATTTAGTTACGGTGTCATTGGGGGATAAAATGCATTTTTCACAGTTACGATCTTTGTAGCATTCCCCATGATCACGTGATCAAAATTCAGATGCTTGGCAACTGGTCCATACTTATGACCGTTGCATGTGGCCCCCTTTTGCAACCTCCTGACAAGCAAAGTCAATAGGAGAAGCCAGATTCACTTAACAGCCACGTTGGAAACTTCACAACTGCAGCGATTCTCTTCACAAATGGGGCAAGGAAGGTCGTAAAATAGGGCAAAACCCATTTAACAACTGTCTCACTTAACAACCAAAACGTTGGGCTCAATTGTGGTCATTAGTCGAGGACATGGCTAAGTGAATCTAACTTCCCCATTGACTTTGCTTGTCAGAACTTTGAAGTGGTGTAGGGTTTCCTGCCTAAGCAGGGGGGGATTGGACTAGAACAGTGATTCCCAAACTTGGCAACTTTAAGACTTGTGGACTTCAACTCCCAGAATTCTCCAGAGCTGGCTGGAGAATTCTGGGAGTTGAAGTCCACAAGTCTTAAAGTTGTCAAGTTTGGGAACCACTGGACTAGAAGACCTCTAAGGTCCTTTCCAACTCTGTTATACTATTCTATTCTACTACTATTCTACACCTAACCCATTTGGTTTAGTTATGGCTGACTCAACATTCTGAATTAACATGAAGAAATGCTAAGCAGAGTGCATAAAGCAGCAAAGTGTCTGTGGGCCAGATCATGTGGAATGACTAATTAGGACAATGAAACAGCATTCTTACTATAATTCAGATTTCTCAAAGCTTTGGTGGGCCAGGCAAAGTAATATGATGTTTGTCAGAAAATGATGAGAGATATTTTGTGGAAACCCATTTTTTCCAGTCACAAGCCTCTTTGCAGCAAATGACAATTTCCTCTACTAAAATTTCTTTGGCACAATCAACTGTCCCATTCTTGAACTCTGTAATGGGACACCGCTTAGATTGTGGCCATCATTTTTTTGTGCAGGAAATAGTAACATCTCTGGAATCTTTTAAGTCTTCTAAAGAAACATTTGCCTAATGACACTTCTTGTGAATCCTCTCTTTGGTTATTTACATGTAATTTAATTTACACTCCCTCTCTAAAGTTGTTAGTGAGCAATAAGCATAATAAGAGAAGTGAGCAGATCCAATGAGAAGAAATGCTATAAGGCAGATGTCTGATAGATTTCAAAAAGAAATGAGAATACTATTAACTATTGGCATAGAATATAAAGAATACACATTTACTGTAAATAACCCCCCCCCAAATCATTTCTTCCTGTTGCTTAGATGGGAATAGAATATGTTGCTTTCTGTACCACTGAACCAACAGTGGTCCTTTTATTGCACCTGTGCACATTGCTGCAAGCACAGAAAGTTGTGTGCAGTTGGCTTGTGTCAGCTGCAAAGTCACTTGATAACCTTCTGGATTCTCCCTTTAAACTCAGTACCCATTGCAAGTATTGAATTTTAAGGGACAAGGAAAGGAGAGGTCTTTTCAAATTCAGAACTGGCATCAGAATGCTGAGTTGAAAGGAATAAGGAAAAATAGAAGATAACTCCCTAGACAACACTTGCTTTCCAGGCGAAAATTCAACACAGTGCTGATCTTCCCTTGCAGTTTCTGGGCATGTACTGGCAGCAATAGCATCAACATAATTTGAGATACAAATCTGACACCCAATATTCAGAGGATGCCATTTCAGACTCAAAACATGGACAAAGAGTAAATCATTGAAACCCCTTTTTTATGGTCTCCCAGAAAGGACAATAAGATAAATGTCTTAAAATTTAAATCCTTAATAGCACTATAGCAATAAAGGACAGAAAGGACAATAAGTTAAATGTCTTAAAATTTAAACCCTTAATAGCACTATAGCAATAGCACTTACTTATATACTTCTTTACAGTGCTTTACAGCCCCCTCTAAGCAGTTTAAAGAGTTAGCATATATTGCCCCCAACAATCTGGCTCTTCATTTTACCAAAGTCGGAAGGATGGAAGGCTGAATCAACCTTAAGCTGGTGAGGATCAAACTGCTGGAAGTCAGCAGAGTTAGCCTGCAATACTGCATTCTAACCACTGCACCATCACGCTTTTAATAACTTAATACACTCTCCCCAAATGACGAAATAGATATCTTCTGCAATTAGCTTTTACTTTAATTTTCCTTGGAGGAACATTTTCTTAATCATGTTCTAAGAAATAGAGCAATGGGTTATTCAGTACTAATGGTAAATGATCGTGTACAAAAGGAAATCAATTCTAAAAAATGCTAAACTGCAATATTTCCAAGAATAAATTATTGGAAGACTAGAGACAGATTTCATGTAAGCCTTTTCCTTGAAGGCTGAAGCTGTTATATTAATCAATTGCACTGGTCTACAAATTTTGGGAAATTATCGACCTCCGAGATAAAATGTGTTAATTTTACATATTTTGATTAAATGAATTAGAAAACAGATGATAAAGGTGCTGGGTGGCTAAAAATTTCAAGATATTTCACAATAATGATTTATACACAGGTGAGTACACAGGTTGCCTACAAGGGAGGGAGGTGTCTAATGATCATGATGCCTCCTAAACAGGGGTGGACTCTAGCTAAGATTCTGTGCAGTTCGGAGAACCACCAAATCCCACTCTTGGCTGGCCCCGCCCCTGCCCCTCTCAGGAGTCCCCATGCAGCCCATTTAGGATACAGGTAAGTGCAGGGCCTGCCCAGAGGCTCAGGGAGGGTGAAAAATGGGCCTACCAGAAGTTCGGAAAGGCTGGAAATGAGCCTTTTCCCAGCCTCCAGAGGGCCTCTGGAGCATTGGAAGGCCATTTTCGCCCACCCAGAGGCTCAAGGAAAGCCTCTGGAGCCCAGGGAGGGCAAAAACACCTCCTCCCCACCATGGTGCAGGAGGCCAACTAGACCACGCCCACCAGGGCCATGCCCACCTGGCAACTGGGCAGAGAACCCCTTGCTAAAATTTTTGAAGCCCACCCTTGCTCGTAATGTCTCGACAAAGTACTGTAGAACAAAGAAAATGGTACCACATGGAAGTGTATCAATTTATCTTCACTTTGAGAACAGAAGGCACTATGAAAAACACATGGAAAATGATGAAAGAAATGTCCTTCTGGGTTCGGCTCCAAGTGGAGAAAAAGACACTGGAAACATGGAGGCTGCTTGGAAAGATGGTTTATTGTTGGACAGGGCCACATGGCTTGAGCCCTAAACAGAAAAAGGTGATCACATGCTTCAATGTTGGTGGAGAAGAAGGGAAGGGCTGGGGGGGGGGGGGCTTGCTAGGCTTTTTAGAACCTGTTCAGTCCCACCTCTCTGTTTCCTGTTCCTGTGCAAGAAATGTATTCTGATTGGTTGTCAGACTCCCATGTGGCCATGCAGGGGCAACTCTCTAGGCTGTGTTTTGAATCCAGGTTTGGTTGAGTTTTCAGATGTCATGTGGTGAGTTGGGGCCAATATTATCATGCTTTAATCCCATCCCCCCCCGGAGCTGAAGTGGAGAAGTTTTTAATATGTAAAGTGGACTAGCTTGGCCTTCTTAATGGCCCATTGACAAAGTGGGGATGGGCAGGAAGCTACAGGCAGCTATTCTGTCTTTTAAAACATGTTTCTTCCTTTTCACATCCAGAGAAATATTCTGCCTTTTCAATATTTCCTAGGATATTTCATTTTTCTGGGAGAGGGCTGGGTGATAACTTCCTACAAAAATTTGCTTAGGTCAGGGATATCAAAGCGTCAGCCCATCAGCTGGATGCTTCATGTGCCTCTGCGAAGAGAAAAAACATCACAAAACTTCACGTGACGGCAATGTGAGGCTGCGAGTTTGATACCTGTGACTTAGGTCTTATAAAGCACTGGGTGGAAACATGTCACTGAAAATTCACTTCTCACACTGGCATTTAGACTATTTCCCTTTGAACTGTGAGGCAGTGAGTGATGAGCATGGGGAGAGATTCCACCAGGATATCGCAGGCATGGAGAAAAGATACCAAGGGAAATGGAGTCCGGCCATGCTTGTCAATTACTGCAGGAATCTCTCCAGGGATGATTCTACTGCAGTTCACAAGAGATAAGCCAAAAGGCGCAGTTTAGATAACGAATAAAGATGGAACCTTGTCGTTTAATATGGGATTAGAGCTTGTCAGTTTTTCGTGCAAAAAGCATGAAATAAGTGAATGATTGCTATCAGTAAAAAGATATACATTTATAATGATTGGTGTGGCACCATTCTCATTGTTATATCACATTTTGCAGAAAAGGTATGGAGCATAATTGCATATCCCTCTCCTAATTGTGATTTATTTTGATGCAATTTTGACCTGAAGCTATATCTTGGAAACTGGAACCAATACTCGGGACTTAATTTTCCTTTATTAGTGATCCAATTCTGGTAAAATTAAGCTACTTTTATTTCCGAGACTTTCTCCTTATAGACCAGTGTTATAACAGAGAATGTTTAAAACGTAAAATGTAATCTTTTAAATCCCATTGAAATCTGGTTGAAGTTAAATATTCAGAAGGAGAGAAGCAGTGTGTATACATGTATCTATATGAGCCCTGGTGAGCACCAAGGACCCCCTCACTTCTACATTGTAAAGATAATATTTTAAGATGCTATGTGGCACTATGTAAGCCTAAATGCTAAAAGCTGGGTGTATATATACACTAAGCAATTTTATTCCGACAGTTACATCATGCATTCCTTTCTAGTAACTGGCATCTGCTTCTGTGTTGCTTAATTAAATTAATCTGTGTAAGAAATCTCCCCACTCAGCCCTGCTTATACGTATGACACAATAAAGCTGCCCGATATGTCCCTGACACTTGGTTTCCAGATCTTGCTTGTTTTATCTCTTCTTGGTAATTGTGAATGGAGGCGGAGTAATTGATTGCCCCTTCATTCCACACTGAAAGAGCTTCTTTTAATTGCTGCAGTTTTAGTTTCTGCTTTCCCAGGAGCAAGACTTTAATGATTTCTCCTGCTACAATTGCCTGGGACTTCAATTTCTAAGTCATTCTCACCTAATTGAGGCAGAGCCGTTTCTCAGTGGTGCTAGCAGACACTGGTATGAAAGCAATTTCCAATTTTAACGATGGGATTGAGGAGCAAATAACTCAGAAGACATTAAAGACATTAAAAAGAAAATCTTGTAGAGGTTTTAACAAGTCGAGAAAATTCTCATTTGACCATTGAGGTTCTTGGCCTCATAAACCTCAAAAACCCAGTTGTTAATTAGGAGCACCATGTCGGCATGAACTAAGTGAAGCCAACTCTGTCTTCACCCAGTTCGTGCCTTGCCTCTGACCCTGCTGTCCCCCCCCCCAAGTGTGTCACTAGTCACATTTTCCAATGAAGCAATTTTGAGGGTGGTAGAAGTCACTCACTCCAGCCACGTCAGGTTTCCATGGAGATGGCCTTGACTTGGGGGGGGGGCGTAGGGTGTGTTTTGTTTTGATTGAGGTGTGAATTGCTTGGTGCAGCTGATTTCCTATCCCCCTGCCTATGGCAACACAGGAATAGGTCAAGAAAGTTTGGTGAGTTGACATAGATATAGATAGATAGATAGATAGATAGATAGATAGATAGATAGATAGATAGATAGATAGATAGATAGATAGATAGATAGATAGATAGATAGATAGATAGATACTGTAGATAGATAGATAAATTATAGATAGACAGACAGACAGACAGATGATACAGTAGATAGATAGCAATAGCACTTATATACTGCTTCACAGTGCTTTACAGCCCTAAGTGTTTCAAAGATAGATATGTAGATAGATAGATAGATAGATAGATAGATAGATAGATAGATAGATAGATAGATAGATAGATAGATAGATAGACAGACAGACAGACAGACAGAAAGACAGACAGAAATATGTTTTCGTGAATCATGAAAGTGGTTTGTGATCTGGCGAGGTGTTAGGAGGTGAATGGAAGGACCATTAGTGCAGTCCATGGACCATCCATGGCCTATTGACCTCTCTTTGAGCACCACTAATTTAATGGGTGCGTTTCCATGACATGCAAAATTGTTTAGGTTTCCTTTGTGGCTTAGAATATTGTGCTAATCCACACATCGGAATTTATGATTCAGTCAACTGTGTGATTTCAAAAGGCAGGTTAATTTCATAACCAAGTTAAGCATGATGATGAACTGCTGGACTTCTGCCTTGTTGTTGCCAACAGAGTAAATCTCATTAGGAAATGTCTGTTTATTTTGTGTGGGTGACTGTTTTGGATACTCTCACTACTAGATATCACTACTTGATATCTGCAATGAGTGGAAATCACCCATTGTAACAGGGAAACCTCTGACATCTTTTTTTTAATTTATTGATGGAGCAATAATGGTCTTCCTTTCCCCTCCTCTTTCTCTTCCTCCCTCTTTCTTTCTTTCTTTCTTTCTTTCTTTCTTTCTTTCTTTCTATCGCTTTCTCTTTCTTTATTTCTTTCTTTCATTTATTGATGGAGCAATAATGGCCTGCCTCTGTTGTGGGTCAAAGACCTACAATTGCCATGGTGACTGTCATCAACAGCAGCCAGAAAACTGTCCTTAGCACTGATGCACAGAACACACCTGTCAACCTCCAGACAACAAATAAAGTCACCGGTCCAGGAGCAGAGGCAGTACAAATAGTGGCAAAAAATACAGTCGCATTGGTTCAAGCTACAGCTCCTCAGCCTATCAAAGTGCCACAGTTCATCCCTCCTCCCAAACTTACTCCTTGTCCAAATTTTCTTCCACAGGTTCGACCAAAACCAGTTGCCCAGAATAACATACCTATAGCCCCAGCTCCACCTCCCCCTATGCTTGCTTATTTCAGAGGCCTGTGATGTTGACCACAAAGTTCACCCCCACTTCCTTACCCTCTACACAGAATTCCATACACCCAGTTCGTGTTGTGAATGGGCAAACAGCAACCATAGCCAAAACTTTTCCAATGGCACAACTCACCAGCCTTGTTACAGCAGCCCCAGGTGCCAGGTTTGCTGGACCTCAGACTCTACAGATCAGAAAAACCAAATGTTGAAAAGCAGACAGTCAAACCCCAAGTAGAAACAGAGGAGAAGCCAACAGAGATTCATACTGTTACCTCTCCTGCACCTCCCAAGCCAAAACGAGAAGAAAACCCACAGAAACCTGCCTTTATGGTTTCTCTTGGACTTGTTATGCATGATCATCTGGAAGAAATACAAAGTAAAAGACAAGAAAGAAAACGAAGAACCACAGCAAATCCAGTTTACAGTGGAGTTGTTTTTGAGCCTGAGCGCAAGAAGAGTGCGGTCACATACCTGAACCACACAATGCATCCTGGGACACCTAAATGAGCCAATGAGGAGCAATGTCCAAACAACGCCCGGGGCAGAACAGTCTTCCTTCATCCCTCTCTCCCTCCCTCCGTCCTTCTCTCTCCTCCCTCTTTCTTTCTTTCTTTCTTTCTTTCTTTCTTTCTTTCTTTCTTTCTTTCTTTCTTTCCTTCCTTCCTTCCTTCCTTCCTTCCTTCCTTCCTTCCTTCCTTCCTTCCTTCCTTTCTTTCTTTCTTCCTTTCTTTCTTTCTTTCCAGTGCCATTCTGGGTTGCATTATAAAAAGGATTACATAAAAGACACGTTAAGTCCTTACTCCTTTATATTTTACACTGGGGAGACCACATCTTTGTGTGATTTTGGATGCCCTATTTCCGGGAGGATAAAAAGAGGTGAGAAGTGGGGGACAAAGCACATAATGACAAACATTTTGTCTCAAATTGTAAAAATAAGGCTCTTGATGGACATAATTATTTTTATAAATGCTTTGTTAAAAACATTTTTTGAAGCCATGCTATATTACTAGAACTTTTATGTGGTTTCCTGCTGAGAGTTTGAAGATAAAAATAAGATTGTTCGGCTCAAATAAGGAATATCCTAAAAATCTAATGTCCTTCGTGAAGCTTATATGGCTTTCACCCAGAGGTGGTATTCAGCCAGTTCTGACAGGTTTTGGAGAACTGGCAGCGGAAAATTTGAATAGTTCAGAGAATCGGCAAATAGGCTGGCCCCGCCCCTGCTGCCTCCCAGCCTCTCAGATGATCTTCTTTTGTTGCCCTGAACAGGAGACCGGAGCTGGAAAGCAGGTTAATTGGGTGGGGAGGGAATGGGGATTTTGCAGTATCCTTCCCCTGCCACGCCCACAAAGCCACACCCACAAAGCCACACCAAGCCTACAAAGCCATGCCCACAGAACCAGTAGTAAAAAAAATTGAATCCCACCACTGCTTTCACCCTTAAGTTCAAAACTCTTTGTAAGCAAGCAATTTTTTATTCCAGCAAACATAATATGTCACCTTTCCAGCAGCTTCATGTGAGGAACAGAAGAAAAATTGAGAAAAGAGATGAGAAGAGAAAAGAAAAAAGAACAAAGTATCACAAACAGAGTGAACAGAGACACCATTTAATGCTTAATTATTCCTTCTCCTCATTAGCCTGTAACAGTGATTCTCAACCTTGGCAACTTGAAGATGTCCGGACTTCAACTCCCAGAATTCCCCAGCCAGCAAATGCTGGCTGGGGAATTCTGGGAGTTGAAGTCCGGACATCTTCAAGTTGCCAAGGTTGAGAAACACTGGCCTATAAACTAGAGCCTCCAATGATTTCACCTGGGACTTTATTAGAAGAAGAAGAAATTAAACAGAAGTTATCTTTCATCTATTGGTTTTCTCAAAAGTCCAGAAGTTTCCGGGTGGTTCCATTTTAAATGGAAGCTGGGACTTTAGGTATACCAAGGTAGAAAAGCTGCCACATGTCAAGTAATTTACAGCAATTTAAATCTCACTTTCTCTATAGAGAATTGTGGAGAAGAAACTTGTTGGTTGTGCAACTCCCAGTCTAAACTGAAGCTTTCTAGTAATATGAGACATTTCCTGTGAGAAAAGTTATTTGTAATATATTTGGTTTCAGTTCTTGTTATAGTAATACATCAAAACTCATTGGCATCATGGAATAAATCTACACCTTTCCTTATATAGGACTGACACATTCTAGTACCAATAGCAATAGCAATAGCACTTACACTTACATACCACCATAGTACTTAGACCAGTGGTGGGATTCAATTTTTTTTTACTATTGGTTCTGTGGGCGTGGCTTGGTGGGTGTGCTGTGGCTTGGGGGCGTGGCTTGGGGACATGGCAGGGGAAGGATACTGTAAAATCTCCATTCCCTCCCCACTGCAGGGGAAGGTTACTGCAAAATTCCCCATTTCTTCCCAATCAGCTGGGACTTGGGAGGCAGAGAATAGATGGGGGCAGGGCCAGTCAGAGGTGATATTTACTGGTTATCCGAACTACTCGAGAGACCGCCTTCTGCCGATTACCTCCCTTCGACCCCTCAGATCGCACAGATTAGGCCTCCTCCGAATTCCATCCGCCAGTCAGTGCTGACTGGCGACTACGCGGAGGAGAGCCTTCTCAGTAGCAGCTCCGACCCTTTGGAACGATCTCCCCGTGGAGATTCGTACCCTCACCACCATCCAGACCTTCCGCATAGCCCTTAAGATCTGGCTATCCCGTCAGGCCTGGGGATAAGATCCTAATCCGCCCCACCTGAATGAATGTTGAATGAATGTTGAATGAATGTTGTGTTTTACTGTTTTATTTTATTTTATTCACATATTTTATGTTTTGTCTTGCACTCCTTCCCACGAATTGTAAGCCGCCCTGAGTCCCCTCAGGGAAAAGGGCGGCCTATAAATGACAAATAAAACTAAAACTAAACTAAAACTACTCAAAATTTCCACTACCGGTTCTCCAGAACTGATCAGAACCTGCTGAATATCACCTCTGGCTTAGACTTATATACCACTCTTTGAGCAGCTTACAATGTAAGCATAGTACAGATTTGAATTTCAAAATATAGAGGTTTACATGTAATTGCAAGAGTTAGGGCAAAGCCTGTTTTTGTGCTGTTGATGCAAACCCGGCTTCTAGGCCAAATGCAGAGGGAATGCAATCATAATCATGGCTTAATGAGTACCAGGGAAACCAAACTGGCCTACCAGAAAGATTAATTGAAGAACAGAAAAGAGACAGAGCAAGACAAAGTATTACATGGACAGTATACGCCTCACCTACCCTGCCCCCCACCCCTCAACAAAGCAGGCAAAGCAGATCATAACCTTGCAATGGCTAAGAACAGGAAAATTGAAGAAAGATCAGACAAGCTAATTCTGGTTACCCGAGATCAAAGCTGAACAACAAATGCATACAAAGCTACAACTGAGAAGACAGCAATAGACTGCAAATGCCACCTCTGCAAGGAAGATGGATGAGCCGAGGTGGCGCAGTGGTTAGAGTGCAGCACTGCAGGCTACTTCATCTGACTGCAGTTCTGCAGTTCGGCTGTTCAAATCTCACCGGCTCAAGGTTGACTCAGCCTTCCATCCTTCCGAGGTGGGTAAAATGAGGACCCGGATTGTTGGGGGCAATATGCTGACTCTGTAAACCGCTTAGAGAGGGCTGAAAGCCCTATGAAGCAGTATATAAGTCTAACTGCTATTGCTATTGCTATTGGAAGAACAATGGACTATCTAGTTAACTGCTGCAAGAAATTCACCTAGACCAACTACTACAGAAAAGGCATGACAAAGGAGCAACAATGGTACATTGGAATAACTGCAAGAATACCATTTGCATGCAAGAAAGAAATGGTGGAACCGTAAAATAAAGAAAGCAATAGAAAATGAAGATGTCAAAGTGCGCTGGGATTTTAGCATCCAAACAGATAAGCACCTGCCTCTTAACACTCCAGACTTAACCATTGTTGAAAAGAAACACAAAAAAAGTCTGCACAGTGGATGTTGCAGTACCTGGAGACAGCAGAAGAGAAGAGAAAGAACCAGAGAAAAATAACAAACCACAAAGACTTGCAAATAGAAATGCAACAATAATGGTAAAGGAAAGCAAAAAGAAAAGTGCCAATAGTAATAGTTACCTATCCAAAACCACTGGAGCACCACTTGAATACCAACAGCATTCATAAAATCACCACCAGTCAATTGCAAAAGGCAGATTTACTTGGAACAGTTTATATCCTGCAACACTACCTTTAACACCATCAAACAACAACATCTGCCTATCCCAGGTCCTTGGGGAAGGATCTGATTGGTGGACTAAAATGCCAAATCTAGTCTAAATATCTGGATGACTGATAGCAACCATAATAATAAATCTTACTAATTTGTTTTCTCTTGCTTATTATCATAATATACCTTGGACTATTTAATTATATTTTTATGTATGCTTATTATGATTTTTATAAAATAAAACACAATTTATTTTATATAATGAAAATCTATGAATACACACCCCCCCACACAAATTTTCATAGATTTTCAGGGGTGTAGGTATGCTGGTCTAGAGAGCCGAGGTGGCACAGTGGTTAAATGCAGCACTGCAGGCTACTTCAGCTGACTGCAGTTCTGCAGTTCGGCTGTTCAAATCTCACCGGCTCAGGGTTGACTCAGCCTTCCATCCTTCCGAGGTGGGTAAAATGAGGACCCGGATTGTTGGGAGCAATATGCTGACCCTGTAAACCACTTAGAGAGGGCTGAAAGCCCTATGAAGCGGTATATAAATCTAACTGCTATTGCTATTGCTATTGTCTTGTTGTATTTGGGTCTTTTCTCGTGTAAGATTGCTACACAGGATCTTACATGGGAAATCTTACATGGGAATCTTACATGGGAAAAGACCCGAATACAACACGACAAGCATATATATATGAATATATATAATTTTCCACTTTCTGTTCAACAGTTAATTAGAATCGTATTGTTCCCTCTCCCTCAAAGTATTTCACAAATGCCCTTACCCTCTCAGTTAATCTGCATTCTTGTTTCTTTCTCTTTCTCAGTATCCCTATTTCTCAGAACTGAGAATCTTTCTGAAAATCACTGAACCATATCTTTCAAACATCCTGGACCACCGAGGAACTATCTGAGGACTGGAAAAGTTCTGACGTAATTCCAATATTTTAAAAAAGGAGGAAAAAAATGGATCTAGGAAATATCAGCTTGACATCAATAGTCGGGAAATTATGGAAAAGATGATCAAGCAATTTATCTGCAAACAGAAACAAGCAAAGTTATTATTAGAAGCCAACATCTGTTTTTCAAAAACAGATCATGCCAAATAAACCTTATGGCATTATTTGAGAAAATGATTAAATGTGTGAACAAGAAGCAATGGGTGGAAACTAATCAAGGAGAGAAGCAACTTAGAACTGGGGAGAAATTTCCTGACAGAACAATTAATCAGTGGAACAGCTTGCCTCCAGAAGTTGTGAATGCCCCAGTACTGTTACAATAATAATACAATACAATAGCAGAGTTGGAAGGGACCTTGGAGGTCTTCTAGTCCAACCCCCTGCCTAGGCAGGAAACCCTATACAATTTCATACAAATGGCTATCCAACATCTTCTTAAAGACTTCCAGTGTTGGGGCATTCACAACTTCTGGAGGCAAGCTGTTCCACTGATTAATTGTTCTAACTGTCAGGAAATTTCTCCTCAGTTCTAAGTTGCTTCTCTCCTTGATTAGTTTCCACCCATTGTTTCTTGTTCTACCCTCAGGTGCCTTGGAGAATAGTTTGACTCCCTCTTCTTTGTGGCAACTTCTGAGATATTGGAACACTGCTATCATGTCTCCCCTAGTCCTTCTTTTCATTAAACCAGACATACCCAGTTCCTGCAACCGTTCGTCATATGTTTTAGTCTCCAGTCCCCTAATCATCTTTGTTGCTCTTCTCTGCACTCTTTCTAGAGTCTCCACATCTTTTTTGTATCGTAGTGGCCAAAATTGAATGCAGTGTTCCAAGTATGGCCTTACAAAGCAGTTTAAAGTGATACTAACATTTACATGATTTAATGCTATCCTCTTTTGTTTTTTTGCAGCTACAGCCTACTGTTGGCTCATAATTGAGAGGTTATCCACTACGATTCTTAGATTCTGGTAACAGTTACCACTATTGAACCAAGTATTACCTATTCTATATCTGTACATTTGGTTTTCTTGCCTAAGTACAAAATCTTACTTTTCTCACCAATGAATTGGATAGGACCTAGTGTTCAAGTCTGTCAAGATCCTTCTAGATCTTGAGCCTATCTTCTAAAGAAATGACTATTCCCTACAACTTGGTGTTGTCTACAAATTTGATGAGCACCCCTTCTATCCCCTCATCCAGATCATTTATGAAGATGTTGAAGAGTACTGGCTCCAAGACAGAACCTTTTGCTACCTCACAGCATGCTTCTCTCTATATAGATATACGTAGTTCTATTGAGGACTACACATTGGTCAGCCAATTATGAATCCATCTAGTGGTCACACTATCCCACATTTTTTTATCTTACCAAGAAATAGGTTGTGGTCTACTTTGTCAAATGCCTTACTGAAGTCCAAATATACTATGTTCACAACATTTCACTGATCCACACATTTAATCGTTTTCCAAATAATGCCATAAGGTTCATTTGGCATGATCTGTTTTTGACAAACAGATGTTGACTTCTAATAATAACTTTGCTTGTTTCTGTTTGCAGATAAATTGCTTGATCATCTTTTCCAAGATTTCCCGACTATTGATGTCAAGCTGATTGATATTTCCTGGATCAATTTTTTTCCTCCTTTTTTAAAATATTGGAATCACGTCAGATCTTTTCCAGTCCTCAGATAGTTCCTCGGTGGTCCAGGATGTTTGAAAGATATGGTTCAGTGGTTTTCAGAAATTTCTCCTCAGTTCTAGTTGCTTCTCTCCTTGATTAATTTCCACCCATTGCTTCTTGTTCTACCCTCAGGTGCCTTGGAGAATAGTTTGACTCCCTCTTCTTTGTGGCAACCCCTAAGATATTGGAACACTGCTATCATGTCTCCCCTAGTCCTTCTTTCTATTAAACTAGACATACCCAGTTCCTGCAACCGTTCTTCATATGTTTTAGTCTCCAGTCCCCTCATCATCTTTGTTGCTCTTCTCTGCACACTTTCTAGTGTCTCCACATCTTTTCTACATCGTGGTGACCAAAACTGAATGCAGTATTCCAAGTGTGGCCTTACCAAGGCATTATAAAGTGGTATTAACACTTCACATGATCTTATCCCTCTGTTTATGCAGCCTAGAACTGTGCTATCTTTTTTGGCAGCTGCTGCACACTCCTGGCTCATATTTAAATGCATTTCATTTTTGTTGCCTAAATGTAGAATCTTACTCTTTTCACCATTGAATTTCATTTTATTAGATAGTGCCCAATGTTCAAGTTTGTCAAGATCCTTCTGTATCATTAGTCTATCTTCTGAAGTGTTGGCTATTCCTGCCAGCTTGGTGTCATTTGCAAATTTGATGAGTTCCCCATTTATTCCCTCATCCAAATCATTGATGAAGATGTTGAAGAGTACTGGGCCTAAAACAGAGCTTGGGTTACTCCACTGCATACTTCCCTCCATGAAGATGCAGTTCTATTGAGGACTACACGTTGAGTGCGGTTGGTCAGCCAGTTACAAATCCATCTGGTGGTGATGCTATCCAAACCACATTCTTCTACTTTATCTAGTAGTAGGTTATGGTCTACCTTATCAAATGCCTTACTGAAGTCCAAGTAAACTATATTGACGACATTCCTCTGGTCCACTAATTTTGTCACATTATCAAAGAATGCAATAAGATTAGTCTGGCATGATCTGTTTTTGACAAACCCAGGTTGGCTTTTGGCTATTATTTCATTTGCGTATTCGTTGCATGATTATCTTTTGCAGAATCTTTCCTGGTATTGAGGTCAGGCTGATAGGTCTGTAGTTTCCTGGATCTGTTCCCCCCCCCCTCTTTTTTTGAAGTTGGGAACCACATCACCTCTTTTCTAGTCCTCTGGCAGTTCCCTTGTGCTCCAGGATCTCTGGAAGATATAGTTCAGTGGTTTTGAGATCTCATCTGCCAGTTCCTTCATAACCCTGGGGTGTAATTTGTTTGGTCCTGGTGATTTGAACTCGTCTAGGGTGGACAGGTGCTCACTTACCATTTTCTTCCCTATTTCAACTTGTGTTCCTAATCTGATTTTTGTGGTGCTGTTTTTGATAGGTTGGACTGTTTTATCCCTTTGTGTAAAGACAGATGCAAAACATGCTAAATAGTTCTGCTTTCTCCCTGTTGCTTGTCACCTTCTTGCCACTTTATCCCAGCAATGGACCAATTGTTTCCTTAACCTTTTTCTTGTTTTTAACATGTTGGAAGAAGCTTTTTTTTGTTATTTTTTACTTTTGTGGCAAGCCTTTCTTCATTGTGAGCCTTAGCTTTTCTCACTTTATCTTTACATGCTCGGGCTTTTTGCTGAGATTCTGCCTTAGTTGTGTCGCCTCTTTCCACTTTTTATACTTGAAAGTCTTTAAGAAGATGTTGGATAGCCATTTGTCTGGAACGGTATAGGGTTTCCTGCCTAGGCAGGGGTTTGGACTAGAAGACCTCCAAGGTCCCTTCTAACTCTGCTATTGTATTGTATTGTATCCTGGGGTCATGTGATCCCCTTTTGCGACCTTCTGACAACCAAAGTCATTAGGGAGGCCAGAGTCACAACAACCAGCTACTAATTTAACAACTACAGTGATTCACTTGACATCTGTGGCAAGAAAGGTAGTAAAACGGGGCAAAACTCACTTGTCTCAACAACAGAAATTTGGACTCAATTGTCATCATAAATTGAGGACTAATTTTAATTCTATCCATTGAGGGCAATATTCTTAACATTGGAGAAAATGTCCATATTTGTGTTGTTTCATAAAACCTAAAACAGAATGAGGAGAGGTCAGATGAGTAAGAACTATCTGAAAACTTTCAATTATTTTAGCTTGTGTTACAAGAACAGACACTGAAAATTAAAGACTTTGACAGATTTAAGTAGTCAACTTTGGATCTCAAAGGGAGCTCTAGTCCACATCTGATTTTTATCTTTGGCTGCCAAAATACACCCAGGGAACTCCCAGAGACAAGAAATCCCAACATGGTGAGCCTTGAATGGTGCAGAGGAATCCCTGTTTCACAGACAGAAGGCAGACAGAAATTTTAATTAAGACGGAAGATAAATCTGCTGTTGGTATGGAATTAATTAATGCAATTAAAATATTGGAATGTGCAGAGATGGATAGGCTCACGAAAGAATTAAAAGATAAAGAAGAATCTGAATATTACTCTGTATGGGATTTATGGCATAATTGGCTAGAGGAAATGGGAAAAAAGTAGGGAAGCAAAAAAGAAAAGAAGAAAGATCAAGAAATTAAAAAATAAGTATTAAACCGGAAAATGAATAAAAGGTAAAATTACAAAATAGACTGTAGCAAATAAATAATAGGAAATGGATATAAAATGAGTCAAATGTATATAAAGGTTGTTACATATAGAATGGAGAAAAAAGATGTATGAAATAATATAAATGCTAGTATGTATGTATTTACATGTACAGATAAAACAATCATAACAGTTATGTAAAACAAGTGTAATGGGTTGCAAAGATGTTATGTTTGCATAAACAAAATAAAAACTTTTTTTTGAAAGGAAGGTAAATCTGAACTGGTATCTGTTAGACCAAGAATGCTCTCTTGTTACAAATGCCTTATGTCTGGTTAGCTTCCCCATTGGTCTGTATCCTTCCTTGGTGTATTTGATAGAAGGATACATTTTTATTTAAATATATTGGTCCTTCTTTTGTATCATAAGGAGACTGTGTCAGCCATGACCTAAAAGGTAGTTTGTTTGTTTTTTTCATTTTTCTGTGACCACCATAAATGGAAGAAAAAAACCCTTTGGAATGATTTCATTCTTAGTTTTTGAGTATGGTTGCCATGCCACCAACCACTGAGAGATGTAGAAATAATCCTTTACAAGAAAAGATATTTTTGGCTACTTTCTATGGTTTGATGAGGTGTTCCCCTGAAACTTCTCTTTTTTTCAACTAACAATTGTTCCATGATATCAATTCTCACAACTGGTTTTCTGGTATTTTCCCCTTATGAGTAAAAACACATAAGCTTCCCTATGTATGTAACCAGAAAGTTGTATAAAAGGAGAGTGCTGGAATAGTGAGCACCAAACAAAAGAGGCACTATTTTCAGCACTCCTGAGTCTGCTCTTCAGCTCTGCTCATCATGAAGATCTCAGTGGTAGCCTTCATGTTTCTCTTTCTTGTGGTCTCCATCTCTCTGCCTGTAACTGATGCATGTGAGTTAACTTAGAGCTAAATGAATTTCAATCTGAACCTAACAAACAAATGTATAATTGTGGATGATGTATTTGATAGATAGCGTTTGATGAGGGATATTAATTGAAAGCAACACAGTTCTTCAGGAACATGTCTGAAAGTAACGTAGAAACATCTTTATAAGATTAGACAGCTATTGTATATCTTCATAATAGTGACATTTTAAAAGGCGCTAGTTCATTTCAAATAGAAATCACCCAGTGGTTAGGAATCTCAGTTTGGTATACTCTAAATTAATAGATTCTACAATCAGAGTTACTGATAAGCTAGATGTATTTAAAAAGAGCAACATTGACTGGAGTTTTCACCAAGGAGAATGGTTTTATTATAGGCTAGAAGCCATTCATATCTGTCTGTCTGTCTATATCTATCATATGTCTGCCTATCTGTCTGTATCTCTATTTCTCTACCTATCTGTCTGTCTGTCTACCATCCATCCAACCATCCATCCATTTCTATCTATCCATCCATCCATCCATCCATCCATCCATCCATCTATCATCTATCTATCTATCTATCTATCTATCTATCTATCTATCTATCTATCTATCTATCTATCTATCTATCTATCTATGTTTATCATCTGCCTCTCTCTCTATTTTTATCTCTATCAATCTCTCTATCTGTCTCGCTCTCGTATCTATCTATCTATCTATCTATCTATCTATCTATCTATCTATCTATCTATGTCTATCATCTATCTCTATTTTTATCTCTATCAATCTCTCTGTCTGTCTGTCTATCTGTCTCTCTCTCTAATCTATCTATCTATCTATCTATCTATCTATCTATCTATCTATCTATCTATCTATCTATCTATCTATCTATCAACTGGTGATGACTAAATTGAACCCCAATATGATGCAAACAATAGCTGTCTCATATGCAGTTCTTGAAATATGTTTAAATGTGCCATACAGATCACATTTTGCCTCTTGCTACCTTAATAGATGTCACTTCACTTTGAGAAAAATTTCTAGGGATAAAGAATACCACAAAGTAGGAGGAACATTGATCTTTCTGTTAGAAGATCAATGAATCTATTTTGAGTCATTAAACCAGGTGTCAAAACAAATTTTAAATAACAAGAAGACAAAAAAAGGGGAGGAAATCATATTTCCCAAACCCATTCCAGTCTTGTGATATTAGATGATTGTGGAACGTTCCAATGGAGCTGTGAGATTTAAATGTGTTCCATGAGATGATGAATGGTCAACCTGAGGAAACAGAGGTCTCAAAGTCCTTGTATAGAAAAGGCTGATATTTTATAATTGAGCTAAGCTAAATATTGACACATTTAACATCTCTTACAGTGGGCTTTGATTCAACCATCTGCTGCCTAAGTTACACCAAGAGAAAAATTCCGAAGCATCGTGTGAAAAGTTTTTTCTCCACCAGTGGGGCATGCCAACTGCCCGCTATAGTGTAAGTCTGGGAATTGGACAAAAGCTTAGGAAACAGTTGTCCTTTGCAGTTCCTTTAACAAATTAAAGTCTAAAAGTAGAGGCATAAGGCATAGAATGCTGAATGTACAGTAGAGAGATACTCCGCCTGTGTAAGGACTGAAACTTTTGAAGGTGTGTGTACCCTACTACAGTGTTTCCCAACCTTGGTGACTGATATATGGACCTCAACTCCCAGAATTCCCCAGTGAGCATGGATGAATGAGAAGTTCTGGGAGTTGAAGTCCACACATTTTAAAGTTCCAAGGTTGAGGAACACTGCCCTACTGTAGTATAGTATTATAAAATCCATTCATTACTCTGTAGCTAATAAATATGGTATCAATTAGAACCCAATCTGCTTTTCTAAATCCAGCCAATTGTTGTTGTTTTTGTATGTATTTAAACAAATTGTAGCTTACTGAACCCAACTGAATTGTACTATGTGAACCCAATTGGTGAAAATGTAGCTTAAATTGTAAAAAATCATCTTACTTTCTGATAGGTTTATTCTAAGGAACGATATGCCAGCCTGTGTTAACCCAGGAGAAGAATGGGTCACGAATATTGTGAGATATTTCAATGAAGAACGAAGATCTTAACTGCTGAGCTTCCACCATGTTGCCATACATTGAGATCAATAGAGAAGCTCCATCTGGGAAACAACTACATTAGAAGCTCAGCTGTGCCTTTATCACTCTGCCCATATATTCTGGCAATTCAGTGGCTGAACAGAGTCCCTGCCAGGAGATTCCCAGGTTAGAAGGCAGGAATTCCCTGGTCTTGTTATCCATACTCATGCTGTGGACTTGTATCCTCAACCCTTAAAGGACCTCTTTTCTTAGCTAAGTCTTCCAATTTCAGATCCTATTGTTCCCAAAATTAGTTTGAAAATTATTCTGCTTTATCCTGATGTGGCCGAAGACCAGGCATATTGCTCACCCAAAATGTTTGAAAGCTATACTCCTGAATGTAAAGAGCCAACCCCTCCCGTTCTTAAAAATCATCTCACTTTGAGTTCTAATGGTGCTGCTAAATTAAATGTGTTATTTAACTACTGAAATGTACACCAGTTCAGGACTATACTATACTATATGGAAAGTCCTAGAGCACCTCTCCAAATTGTAACTCCCAGAATGCTCTATGGGATATTATGAAAAGAAAGATGGACATTTGTTATAGAGATTTCATTAAACAGAGATTGAAATTGAGAGCAGACATTTCACAAGCTAGAGGCTTCAGTGTTTGTGAAAACTATTTTTGAATCCAGTTTGTGTTTATGTATATACTGATGTCAGGGGCATTTCACATCCTTATTTGAAACTGAATATGTGTTATTTCTATTCATATTGTATTTGTAATGATACATAGTTGTTAAAAGCTGTGTTCATAACAGAATTTATTAGCCTCCATATCCCAGGAAGATGTTTCTTGATACTTTCCAGAATAAAAATGTAATTTAATTTAATTTTGTCCATGTCTCTTTTGCTGAGTTTGTCCCTATACAGCGAGTCCCAAAATAATATGGTTTGCACCCTATGAACAAGTGCAGGGAAGGGAATTGGTCCAATGCTATAAAATTAGACATGGGGTACAACATCAAATGCAATTGCAGGTTCAAATTCAATGTCAGAGTTTCTTTTAGCCAAAACATTACCTGGAAATGTTCAGTGGTGCTTAACAAGATTTTTAGGTTGTCATCAGCGGTAACTAAGAAGAATCTGTTGCTTTTGTTACTGTAGCCCACCATAAAATATTCTGACTCTTTGTTGACTCTCTCTGTTGCAGTAGAATAAAGCATTAACATGGAACTTCAACTTTTTACTTTTCCTCAGTAATATAAGATAGTCATTTGTATCACAACAAATTATTCTAATCAGTGAAACCCAAAATCAAAGTTTCATTTTCTTCTATCTCAAGCACAAAATCCAGAAACAGTTCCCAAGTAGAAATAAAAGTATTTGTATTTTGATCAAAACAGTCAATTTAGCCATCTCTATCAACTCCATCAACTTCTGTAGCCATTTGTCCATGGTGGGAATTGAATGTCCTTCCATTTTTGGGCATGCAGTAGTCTTGCTGCCATCAACATATATAAAATCAAAGTTCCATTTTTTTCCTAAGTCTTTTTCCAGGGGTGGAGGGGAACGTTTCTGGTTTCAACTTTATCTTCATTTTTTTTCTTCCTCCCCTCCTCACTTGTCTTTCCCACTTTCCTCCCCAGTGTGTCTTACTATTTGCTTTTGTATTTTTGTATTTTATTCTATAATCCAGTAAAATGTTTAAATCCCCGGGGGAGGGGGGGGATTCTGAATCTTCCCGAAACAGTTGGGGTTTGTTTCTTTGATCCGCTACAATCTTTCCCAAGGATCAAATCCAGATTTCCAATGAAACTCCATAAATAGAAGCCTCAATGCTCACCACCCTCATCAGGTTCAAACACAGCTATGATAGAAGAGGAAGGGAACTTAAACATCCCTTCTAGGATATTCTAGGGTTCCTCAGGAGCCATAATAATATAGCAGACAGTAAAAAGGTAAAGGTTCTCTTTGCACATATGTGCCAGTCATTCCTGACTCTAGGGAGCGGTGCTCATCTTCATTTCTAAGTTGAAGAGCCAAGGCTGTCCGAAGACATCTCTGTGGTCATGTGGCCGGCATGACTAAACCCCGAAGGCGCATGGAACACTGTTACCTTCCCACCAAAGGTGGTCCCTATTTTTCTACTTGCATTTTATACATGCTTTCAAACTGCTAGGTTGGCAGAAACTGGGACAAATAATGGGAGCTCACTCGATTACGCGGCGCTAGGGATTTGAACCGCTGAACTGCCAACCTTCTGATCGACAAGCTTAGCCACTGAGTCACCGCGTCCCTCCTATAGCAGACATTAGAAAGAAATTTTATTCCCTTTATGTTTATATATTGACGTTTTTAATCTAGCTGCCTATCCCAACATTGATCATATTTCCAATAAACTAATCAAAGAGTGCAAAAGCAAATTGACCAATACCTTTTAAATAAATAAAGTGTTCGAAGACTTCAGCTAGTCCAGAATGCAGCCGCGCGAGCGATTGTGGGTGCACCTAGGTATACCCACGTTACACCTATCCTCCGCAAGCTGCACTGGCTGCCCATTGGTCTCCAGACTCGCTTCAAGGTGCTAGTCACTACTTATAAAGCCCTACATGGCATCGGACCTGGGTACCTGAGAGACCGTCTCCTGCCAATTACCTCCCAAAGACCGATTCGATCGCACAGGCTTGGCCTTCTCCGGGTTCCATCTGCCAGCCAATGCCGGCTGGCGACCCCCCGGGGGAGAGCCTTATCTGTTGCTGCTCCGGCCCTCTGGAACGAGCTCCCCGTGGAGATCCGGACCCTTACTACCCTCCCGGCCTTCCGTAAAGCTACTAAGTCCTGGCTGTTCCGGCAGGCTGGGGGTTGTTGAAGTACCCACCCCCATTTCAATTGTGACTGTTGTGGATTTTTAATATTGTTTGTATTGTCTTATTTATTCCCCCCCCCCTGTTTATTGTGAGCTGCCCGGAGTCCTTCGGGAGTGGGCGGCATACAAAACCAATAAATCTAAACCTAAACCTAAATAAATAAACCACTTGTATTTACTTTATATGTAACACAACTGCATGACACATTGAATAAATTGCATTTATATTCAGCTTGTTCTGCCAAGATTTCCTGGTGTCCGCATTGCAAAATTTTTGGCAGTATGTGTGTGTGTGTGTGAATGTTTGGGAAACTGGGTTTACTCAACATACTTAATGAGATTAGTTAAAAACCCAGCAGCTGTATTTGCACAAGCTGATGTTTTGGTTAGTTTTAACCTTAGTCAGTTGTTTTGTTGCTGGATGTGTTGCTCAAAATCAAAGTCTACATGGTTGCTTAGTTTATCAGTATATTGTGAGAACACAGTACTTCCATTAATTTGGCTAATTATGTGTTTCTCCGAGGATCACATCCAACACTCTTAGGAAGTCCATCTAGTTTAAGGCTGCACTGGCGTAGTTATCAGATAACAATCCAAGGAAGCTATTGGTTCTTCTCAGAAAACATAAAAGATTTTCTCACTTTTCTAGGCTCCTAAATATTTCCCAGACACTTGCTTCTGACTTTAGCTTTCCTTCCTATGGTTAGAAACAGGCTCTTCCCCTTCCAAAGGAGCTTCTATTATGCCCAATTGACCCTTCCTGGTAGAGATAGTGTCTTGCATCTCTTCCTTAAGTTCTTCTTACAGCTCTGTTAACACAACATGCTTCCCTTGATTATTGAATTAACCCATGTTCTGAGACTGCACAGTATATTGAATCATAAATCAAAATTATAAATCATATAATCTCATAAAACTAAGATTAGCACATGCCAGAGTGAATATTTTTTAAGCCTAGAACTTTGGTCTATGGCTGATGTAGTTATGAGTGCTGTGGACATGTAGCCTATGGTTGTATGATTCCGTTCTATGATTCCAATTCTATGATCTCAAGTAGGATGCTTTTATTTGTAGTTTCCCCATTTCTGCCCACTGCTGCTGCTTTTTTCCTTGTATGAAAACCCCAGGAAGGTGGAGAAATACCAGCACAATGTCTTTTAATTGGTAGTGTTAGGAGCTGTCAATGTGAAAATACCAGAGCTGTAAAAGAGATAGGGCAGAAACGTAAGTTATTCTCTACACCACAGGCTCCAAGTCTTAGTACAGGTAGTTCTTGACTTAATAGAATAGAGCAGAGCAGAGCAGAGCAGAACAGAATTGGAAGGGAGCTTGGAGGTCTTCTAGTCCAACCCCCTGCCTGGACAGCAAACCCTAAACCATTTCAGACAAATAGTTATCCAACATCTTCTTAAAAACGTCCACTGTTGGAGCATTCACAACTTCTGGAGGCAACTAGTTCCACTGATTAATTGTTCTCACTGTTCAGGAAATTTCTCCTTAGTTCTAAGTTGCTGCTCTCCTTGATTAGTTTCCACCCATTGCTTCTTGTTCTGCCCTCAGGGGCCTTGGAGAATAGCTTGACTTGCAACCAATCATTTAGTGACCATTCAAAGTTACAAGATGACTGAAAAAAGTGACTTATGACCATTTTTCACACGGCAATCTCCAGGGTCACATGATCAAAATCCAGGTATTTGGTAGCTGGCATGTATGCATGATAGTTTTGCTGACCAGGGGTGGGGTGGGTGGGTCACATAATAACAAAAGATCTTACCCTTATAAACCACACCACAGTGCTTTATAGCACTCTCTGAGTGGTTTATAAAGTCAGCATCTGGGTCCTCACTTTAACAACCTCGGAATCACCATTTGTAATCACCTTCCCAGCCAGCTTCTGACAAGCAAAGTCAATGGGGGAAGCCTGATTTGTTTAATGACAGCATGATTCACTTAACAACTGCATTGATTGGCTTAACAACTGTGGCAAAAAGGTCATAAAATGGAGCAAAATTCACTTAACAACCACCTGGCTTAGCAACAGAAATTTTGGGTTTGGTTGAGGTCATAAGTCAAGCACTTCCTGTATCCAGGGGTGGGCTGCTACAAGTTTGCCTGGGTTCGGGAAAACTTGTAGCTAACATCATGGTTGATTTGGAGAACCTCCAAATCCCACCCCGACTGGCCCTGCCCACCACACCCCTCCCAGAAGTCTCCACATGGGGCCCATTTTGGATGTGAGGTTAGTGCAGGGCCAGTGTGGAGGCTGGAGGGGGGGGGGGAAATGGGCCTCCTGGAAGTTCTGGAAGGCTGGAAATGGGCCTCAAGAGCCTGGGGGAGGCAGTTTTTACCCTCCCAGAGGCTTGAGGAAAGCCTCTGGAGCAGAAGTGTGTTGCTGCTGCTGTTGCTGCCAGTTTGTCACGCCCCACTCCACTCCATAATTAGGAAAGAAGACTAAGAGACTCCATGGGTTGGAAATCCAAAGTACTTTTACTAATTATAAATGGTAAGCGAGCAGTAGTGAAGCAAGATCTGAATAATATGGCGCGAAAGCAATTGATATATAGGAAAACCCGTTCCCCCCCCTTAGGATCAAAGCTCCGGTCCAATCATAAGTCCTTCAAATGTCAGGTGTGAGATAACTTCAAAAAGACAGGCCGAAGATGGAATGTGTAGGCCGTTGATGCAGGCGGGAAACACGTACGCATGCGTAATCCCAACGACTGGTACATCCTAGAACATTCCTCCAGCACATCAATTAAATCCCTCCCACATACACGCCCCCCCCTTCCCGTTTCATGGCAGCTGAAGCAACAGCAAAGCAGAAGCTGACATCCGGCCGTCCCCCGGAAAAAGGCTGTCAGGCCTGGAAGAAAAACAAACAAAACAGACAAATAACAAAACAAATGAAAAAGGGAGGGGAGAGAAGTCAAGGCTTGTCGGGATAAGAAGCATAAAATTTCTGGAGTAAGCGGGGCGCACGAACGTGGGACTTATCAACCCATTCCGTGTGGGAGGGGGGAAAATGTTTCCAAGCCACAAGGTATTGGATGCGATTACGGTGCCTACGGGAATCAAGAATGTCACGAATTTCAAAATGATGTTCCCCATCCACAAGTAACGGAGCAGGCGGAGGGTCATCTGTGGGCCTTAGGTTGGACACCCGAACTGGTTTGATGAGGTTAATGTGGAACACTGGGTGGATACGGTTGAGATGCTTGGGCAATTGCAAACGAACAGAAACAGGATTGATAACTTTCACAATTGGGAAAGGGCCAACATACTTGGGACCCAATTTCTTCGATTTTTGTGTAGTACGCAAGAATTTCGTGGACAAATACACTAAATCTCCAACGTGGTACTCATAGGGCTGAGAGCGTTTCTTATCAGCCTGCTTCTTATGAGCCTTATGGGCAGCGTCCAAGGTGGAAAGAGTCAGGGGCCAAAGGCGACTGAGACGTTCACTCCAGTCCGCAACGGAAGGAACCTGAGGCTGGGCCGTAGGCAGTTCGGGAATAGGAACAAAATCCTGGCCGTAAACGACCCGGAAAGGGGTGAAACCCGTACTGGAGTGAACCGAATTGTTATAGGCCACTTCAGCATGTGGTAATAAGTCAACCCAATCGTCCTGTTGATAATTGATAAAACAACGTAAATATTGTTCAAGGACGGAATTAGTACGTTCACAGCCGCCATTAGTCTGAGGATGGTAGGCGGAGCTAAGGCCTTGGGCGGAACCAATGCGTGCGAGGAACTCCTTCCAAAATTTAGATGTGAATTGGACTCCACGATCGGAGATAATACGGTCGGGAACCCCATGTAACCGGTAGATGTGGGAAAGAAATAATTTAGCCAACGCCTTGGCGGAAGGAATTTTGTGGCAAGGCACGAAATGAACTTGCTTGGAAAATAAATCAGTGACCACCCAGATGACGGTGTGCCCCTGGCTCTCGGGGAGCTCAACAATAAAGTCCATAGAAATCTCCTTCCAAGGTGCAACCGGGCGGGCGACAGACTGTAGAAGTCCCTGCGGTTTCCCCGGCGGCTTTTTGGCGGCAGCGCAAACTGGGCAACTGGCCACATAAAGTTCAATGTCCTTTTTTAAAGAAGGCCACCAGAATTGTCTCTTTACGAGGTGCAAAGTCTTGACGAACCCAAAATGACCCGCCATCCTGGAGTCATGAGCGCGACGAAGGACGACAAGTCGTAGGGAAGCGGGGACGTATAATTTAGCACCAATCCACGGTAGATCGTCCCTCATGGTGCACTCGTCCCGATGGGTCAGGAACCAGTCGTCTTGAGGAAGAGCCGCTTTGAGGTCAGAAAGTAGATCGTGAGGCACTTCCTCCTGAGCTTTGGTCTGTTGACGTGTGAGTACCGGAGCTGCCAAGAGCGGTTGGACGATACTCAGTTTGGAACAATTATACTGAGGTAATCGGGACAAAGCATCGGCCATGAAGTTCTTTCCACCCGGGATATACTTTAGAGTGAAATTGAAACGGTTAAAATATTGGGCCCAACGCATCTGTTTGGGGGAGAGACGACGAGGTGTGCGTAACGCTTCCAAGTTCTTGTGGTCAGTCCACACCTCAAATGGGTGTTTAGAGCCTTCGAGGAAATGGCGCCAAGTAGCGAGGGCCCAACGGACCGCAAAAGCCTCCTTCTCCCAAACCGCCCAGCGCCGCTCTGTGTCAGTGAGTTTACGTGAGGTGTACGCGCAAGGCTGTAAGTTACCTTGGTCATTGGCTTGTAGCAGAACGGCCCCAACGGCGACATCACTGGCATCCGCCTGGACGACGAAAGGCTGGTTGAGATCAGGATGTTTAAGAACTGGTTCAGCGGCAAAAAGGCGTTTAAGTTTTTCGAATGCCGCCTGGCATTCCATGGTCCAGTCCAAAGGCTTATTGGGTTTAGGCTTCGGGTCGCCTTTAGTCTTGAGTAAATTAGTAATAGGGAGAGCAATGTTGGCAAAAGAGGGGATAAATTGACGGTAGAAATTAGCGAAACCCAAAAATTTTTGCAACTGTTTACGAGTTTTGGGTGCGTCCCACTCAGTGACCGCCTTCACTTTTTCAGGGTCCATTTCAACGCCATCAGAGGAGATACGGTAGCCCAGATAGTCAATAGTCGTTTGGTGAAACTCGCACTTAGACAATTTGGCATACAGGTTGGCAGCACGGAGTTTTTTCAAAACAGTGCGCACCAGATTGACGTGGTGGTCGTAAGAGCGAGTATAAATGAGGATATCGTCCAGATATACGATAACGCCCTTATAGAGATGATCGTGCAGGATCTCATTAATAAATTGCATGAACACAGCAGGAGCCCCCTGTAGGCCAAAAGGCATAACTCGGAACTGGAAACAACCAAGAGGGCAGTTGAATGCGGTCTTCCATTCGTCCCCTTCCTTAATGCGTACTCTATAGTAAGCTTCTCGCAGGTCCAATTTTGTGAAGATGCGGCCCTTCCCCAGTTGCGCTAACAAGTCCTTCATCAATGGCAGTGGGTAGAGGTTTTGAGTACAGATCGCGTTAAGGTTGCGAAAGTCACAGCATAAACGAAGAGACCCATCTTTCTTTTCACGAAATAGTACAGGGGCAGCCACTTTGGGTCGAGCCGGTTCAATGAACCCACGTTTCAAATTTTTGTCAATGAAAGAACGCATCTCCTCCATTTCCCTGGGTGACATGGAGTAAATGCGGGGTTTTGGGAGTTTGACCCCGGGTAAAATGTCAATGGAGCAATCAGTAGGCCTGTGGGGGGGTAGAATGTCCGAAGATTGCTCGCTGAAGACATCCTTAAGATCCAAATATTCTTTCGGGATTTTGTCCTCTCCTGCAATCCTCTCCTGCCCTCTAGCGGCTACTTCAGGAACGTTAGTGACGTCAGGTCGGTCCGGAGAGCCCTCCCCCACTGGAGGCACCTTCGAGCGAACACGCAAGCGGCCTGTCCGCCAATTTATGTGAGGGTTCCACTTTCGGAGCCATGGGATGCCCAAAATGAGTGGCCTGTCCATGCCAGGCGCGACCACAAAAGAGATTAATTCAGTATGCGTACCCATCCTCATTTCCAAAGGCTCAGTAAAAAAATGGGCGCCCCCCCCCCCGCAATCGATCCATCTATTTGGCAAAACACAATCGGGGTTTTCAAAGTGCGCAATTTGATGCCCAATTTTTCTACCATGGCGGGATTGATCATGGATCGGGAACAGCCGGAATCAAGTAAAGCTAGGAGGGTGGCAGGGGTCCCCTCAGGAGGAACTTTTAATTCAATAGGGATGAGAAGGGGCCCCTTGTTTGAACTCACCCAGCGAGGCGATGTGTCGTCATCAGAGTCCTCAGAAGAAGAGGAGTTAGCATCTGCGTCATCCTTTAATGGCTGGGCAAAAGGAGGGGGGTTGGTTTCCCCAGCGAACGCTGTCTCCTTCTTCTTCTTTTCAGAGCCTCTGGCAGGCTTGTCATCACGTCTGGGAGGGGGTTGGGCAGAGAGAGGCAGTTTAGCCCGACATTCGGGGGCGGTGTGCCCAAGCTTGCCACAACGAAAGCATGTTAACGGTCTGGAGGAGCCAGAAGGGGGCCCTCTCGCGTCGCCTCGGCGTTTGGAAAACGATTGCGTAGTAGGAGGGGGGAGGGACCTGGCAGCCCTCTCTTTCCGCTTCCTTCTTTCTTCTGTGGCATAACGCAGACGGATTAAGTCAAGCTCGGCGTCTGCAGCATGCTCAAACCACGTGATTAAGCGTCTTGGCAGGTTACGATTGACACATTGTTGATAAATGTCTGCGTTCAACCCTTCAGCAAATCTGTCCAGAAGGGCGTCCTCCCCCCATCCTCTCATGTATTGTGAGAGACACTGAAATTCCTGGATGTATTGGGCGACAGGTCTATCGTCTTGGTCGAAGGTTAAAAACTTCAATTTGTTCCGCTTCTCAGTTAATGGGTCATCAAAACGTTGGCGGAAAGCCTCCATAAAACGGTTGAAATTCCCCAAGAGGGGAGAGCCAGACATGTGCAAAGCAGTCGACCATGTAGCCGCCTCACCATCCAAAGATAAAAGAATCATTCTGACCCTTAAAGTGTCAGATTCAAAGTCCCGGCCATAAATTTCCATGTAGTTAAACACCTGCATAAGAAAGGAGGGAAGGCTAGTAGAATCCCCCTTAAAACGTACAGGCAAGGGAGGGATTTTAGCCATTCGATGTCTTCGGGGGGGAGGCTGGGGGGGAGGTCCTCTTTGATCAGCGAAACCTCTAGCCGCAGGGGGAGACACGGGCCGAGGGGGGGGTGGGGGAGAATCCTGGCGTGGGTAACGTTGCCAGTTTCTCCAGTCTCTTTCCTCCTCCCCCCTTCTCCCTTCCAAAAATGTTTGACCCCAATAATCAGGTAATTCACTCCGCTGGGGTTTTCTCATCGGGCCCCGGTGCTGATAGCCTCTCCATTCTCCTTCATCGCCCCCTCTGCTTTCCCCACAGTACCTTTGGCTCCAATAGTCAGGGACTTCACTCGCCTGAAGTTTTCTCACAGCACCTGGCTCCAGCGAAGTTTGTGGAGGTGGTCTTTGGGTGAGCCCAGCATTCCAGCTTGTCTCTATCTCTCTTTGCCCCGCTGACATTGACCAACGGGGTGGGGGGGAAGGTTCAGGCTGACTGGAAATTTGCAGTTGAAATAAATCTTCGTGCAAAGGTCGGTCAGACGGGCTGGGCTGGTGTAAAGAAAGGTCGGGAGGTCCTAGTTCACTGGAATCCCCTCCAGCTGCGCCCTCCTCCTCTCTGGTCGGAGAAGACATTCTTTCCCTTCTCGGTAGACGTAAATCTCCTGGAAAGGGATATTATTCAGATCTTGCTTCTTGTCACGCCCCACTCCACTCCATAATTAGGAAAGAAGACTAAGAGACTCCATGGGTTGGAAATCCAAAGTACTTTTACTAATTATAAATGGTAAGCGAGCAGTAGTGAAGCAAGATCTGAATAATATGGCGCGAAAGCAATTGATATATAGGAAAACCCGTTCCCCCCCCTTAGGATCAAAGCTCCGGTCCAATCATAAGTCCTTCAAATGTCAGGTGTGAGATAACTTCAAAAAGACAGGCCGAAGATGGAATGTGTAGGCCGTTGATGCAGGCGGGAAACACGTACGCATGCGTAATCCCAACGACTGGTACATCCTAGAACATTCCTCCAGCACATCAATTAAATCCCTCCCACATACACGCCCCCCCCTTCCCGTTTCATGGCAGCTGAAGCAACAGCAAAGCAGAAGCTGACACAGTTCTCTTTGCACACGCTTTGTGCACTTTGCACGTGCGTACAGTTGACTGTAAATTGTTCTGCGCCTGTGCAGAACATGAAAAAAATACTAAAAAAACACCGGGGAACTGGTTCAGGGGCGTGGCCAGCCTGTGTTGCTGCCGGTTCTGCGACCAAGGCCAAAATACCATTACCTGTTCACCCAAACCGGTGCGAACTGGTAGCAACCCACCTCTGCTCCAGAGCCTGGGGAAGGTGAAAACGGACCCTCTGCCATGGTGCAGGAGGCCGACTATGCCACACCCACCATGGCCACGCCCACCCAGCAACCAGGCAGAGAACCTGTTGTTGAAATTTTTGAAGCCCACCCCTGCCTGTATCTTCTTTCCTTTGGGGCAAGAGTACAGGCTGGCTGGGGAATTCTGGGAGTTGAAGTCCGGACATCTTCAAGTTGCCAAGGTTGAGAAACACTGTCTTAGACTCTTCCTGCTATTCCCCAAGACCCTTAATTTTAGCTACAAAGTGCAGATGAAAACTGGAAAAAAATGTAAGTTGGCCTAAGCACACTTAAAATCAGAAACTGAATCTTTTTTTTAAAATTGAAACCGAACCTTCCCTATGGGTGACATCATGCTGTTGGCACCTTCTGCAAAACCTCAGTTGCCGAAACCAAAAACCAAAAATGAAGTGTGCAAAAACCGCACCGGCTGCAAAATGTTGTCTGGAATCTTTTTTAAAAGGGGGTCACAGCCCAATCCCCCCATTTCTGCTCATCCAAGAAGTGACTAAGTGAATTCTGTATCTGCTTCTTCTTCCTTTACCAAGAAGCAGGCAGCCCACCTCCTCACTCTTCCCCCCTCCGTCCACCTTAAAAAAACAAATCACCCGGAAAGCAATATTATTACATTACTGGGAAATTCCAGGCAGGATCTTTAAAAAGCTTAATCAGCCTGACATATATTTAGGCTATTGAAAGAAAGTCAGCTGCTGTGCTTTGAGGCATTTTTCTTTTAATTCCTTTTGTCTCTTCCTTCTTGTTTCTCTTGTGGTCAATTGTGGTCTACTCAAGAGCCATGAAAAAGAGAAGCTTATCCTACATGTCATTTCTTTTTAGACAGAGATACATATGACCATGGAAAGCCTTTCCTGAATTGCGCAAAATATTATGAAATATATGTCAGGGATATGAAGCCTGCTAAATGGAATATTGCCCAGAAATTGTCTGATAAGGCAATTCTTCTCTCCTACCAACCCATTGAAAATTGATGGGAAGGCTCCATATACTTTTACAATACAATACAATAGCAGAGTTAGAAGGGACCTTGGAAGTCTTCTAGTCCAACCCCCTGTCTACGCAGGAAACCTTATACCATTTCAGACAAATGGCTATCCAACATCTTCTTAAAGACTTCTAGTATTGGGGCATTCACAACTTCTGGAGGCAAGCTGTTCCACTGATTAATTGTTCTAACTGTCAGGAAATTTCTCTTCAGTTCTAAGTTGCTTCTCTCCTTGATTAGTTTCCACCATTGCTTTGTGTTCTACCCTCAGGTGATTTGGAGAATAGGTTGACTCCCTCTTCTTTGAGGCAACCCCTGAGATATTGGAACACTGCTATCGTGTCTCCCCTAGTCCTTCTTTTCATTAAGCTAGACATACCCAGTTCCTGCAACCGTTCTTCATACTGTATGTTTTAGTCTCCAGTCCGCTAATCATCTTTGTTGCTCTTCTCTGCACTCTTTCTAGAGTCTCCACATCTTTTCTACATTGTGGCGACCAAAGCTGAATGCAATATTCCAAGTGTGGCCTTACCAAGGCAATATAAAGTGGTATCAACACTTCATGTGATCTTGATTCTATCCCTCTGTTTATGAAGTCCAGAACTGTGTTGGCTTTTTTGGTAGTTGCTGCACACTGCTGGCTCATATTTAAATGGTTGTCCACTAGGACTCCAAGATCCCTCTCACAGTTACTACTATTGAGCAAGGTACCACCTATACTGTACCTGTGCATTTTCTTGAACCTTTTCCCATGTCCCGGAATGCAAGAGTTTCTTTGGGGATTCATTAAGAACTGGTTCTGTATTCTTTTCAAAAGGAGTAAACAAAGAGCCCTCCCTTCCAAATAAAGTCTTTTTTTAAATAAAATAATGATAAATAGATAAATGATACATTAATCCACAGCATTATTCCTACTTGTTCTTTTTAATTTGGGAAAAGCAGAAATGTTTCAGCTGTTTTTCCTTCTATCCTTTCAGACTGCAGGGCAGATACCATCAATTCTCTTGGGAACAAATTGACTTGGAAGAGTTTACTTAAACAGAGACACAGGAGATCATGGCAAGACAGATGATATGTGGTGCGTAGTTTGGCTGCTGTTTTTCTTTCAGGAGAAAAATGAGGTCGGGTATTAACTTGCTTCCAAGGAATCAAACGTTTCTTCAGTTATTTTAAAACAGGATCCAGTCTGGCTTGGTCACTGGGACCAGAGGCTAAGTCTTCTGCACTTTTGAACTACTGTTGGAGCCCCTCCTCAGGGAACTTCTCTCTCACCAGCACATGTGCTTTGGGGTCTTCTATGCATAGTATCTGTGTAGTGCTTTAACTATTGAAAAGCCTACTACGTCTTGAAAAGTGCTGGGCTCTTTGAAAAGAAACTTCTCCAGATGGAACATAAAAGTTTGTACAGATAGTCCTTGACTTACAACTGGTTGTTTAGCAGGGGTGGGATTCAGCTGGTTCAGATCGGTTCAGGTGAACCGGTAACTCCGACGATCAGGTGGGCCCCAATGGTGGGTTGCCAATTTTTTTACTACTGGTTTGGGTGTGCTCCCGCGCATGCGCAGAAGCGTCTGGGTGGGTGGGCAGAGCCTTCCAGCACCACCACTACTGGTTCACCCGATCAGGGCCGAACCAGCAGCAACTCACCTCTGATGGGCCCACCTGCCCATCCCTACGCTTTACTTACCTATATCCTCTCACTGACTCGCATGGCAGAATGGATTGCCATGCCTCAGCTGTGTTACTCCCCAGAGGTAACATGGAAGGTAAATTTTGTTAAAACTGCACCCATCTGCGGAGCCCGCAATCACCGAACTGGTTGTTAAACCGGCAGGATCCCACCACTGTTGCTTATTTGAAGTTAGGACTACCTACGTAGGGGCTACTTATGATCTGGATTTGAATTTCTGATGGTAGGGACACACACACCCTGCCTTTTGATTGAGGAAAGCAAAGGATGAGAGAGGATGCATTTGAGTTCGTGACTGACAGGTTTTGCCATCAAGTCAGGGTGACCGAGATCATCAGATCGTCATCACCTGCTCTAACAAGCTCTTGGAATAAAATATATATGGGAGAGTTTCACTGTTTACTGGTCTTTTTTTTTCCATTTGCCATCCCTGGAAATTGTAAGAAAAGGTTTAGAATCTGTCTTAATTTTAAAATTATTTTAAATACTTAAATTGAATTGTTGAATACTCTCTTAGCAAGTTGGCTCACAGTGAGTTGGCCCTGGCGTAGAGGTGGTATTAATCAGGTTCTGACCAGTTCTGGAGAACCAGTAGCGGAAATTTTGACCACCTTCGACTAACCTCACCCCCCATTTATTCTCTGCCTCCTGAGTCCCAGTTGATCAGGAGGAAATGGGGATTTTGCAGCATCCTTCCCTTGACATGCCCACTAAGCTATCACTACTCCATGCCCACAGAACCGGCAGTAAGTTGGTTGCAGTGAGTTGTCCCACACTGATTTCTGTTAAACTAGATGTATGTCCTTTTGTTATGCTGCTCCTGCTCCTATCTTTTTATTTACATTATCCTGAACAAGAGAATTCTCCTTTTTTCTCAATTAATCTTTCATGACTCCAGGATTTGGATGATTCAAGCAAGCTTCCCTGACCAATACTCTAAACTAAGGATCCAGCTGAGAGATAGATTGAAAGATCCCCAACACTAATTTTAAAATGTTTGGTTTGAGAGCCTCATCTAATCCAAACCAGCTGATTAACTGAAACAGGAGATTCATTCTGAGGGGTTCTTATTATAACACATATCTCAAAGAATGTGACTCATTTTTTGAGGATGGCCTAAATTGTTGACGAAACTCACAACGTTTAAACTATATTTAAATACCTTTCTGGAAAAGTTTATAGTGACAATCCTTAAAAATTAACTTAGCAAATTCAATAGTTTATCCTTCTTTCCTTCTTTTTTATCCCCCTTCTTTCCTTCTTTTTTCCCTTCCCTTCTCTCATTTCTCCTTTCCTTTCCTCCCCTCCCCTCCCCTCTTTTTTCTTCACATGACTTTTGCTGCCAAGCTAATGGTCAAGCCCCCAATCTATCATCAAGCCATCAACTTTCGTTCAGTCACTCTTTATCCAATCCACTTCACAGTATTATTATGATGGGGCATAACAAAGGGAGAGTGAATGTGATGTATGTTGCTTTGAATTCCTGGATAAAAAGGGAGATACTCATTTAATAAACAATTTATATAATATTTAAACTCTCCTGTCTGTTTGTTTGTAACATTCAATTGGGCAAAATGGAGTGTCATAGGGCTTTTTGAATCAATATACTGCAAATGGACTAACTTACAGAATACATCCAAAATCTGAGATCCATGACTCCTATGGATTTAAATTTGGCAAAACAGTGACCAGTCCAGTGCTGGTGTGCTGCCAGGCCACTGTGCTGCCATGATCAGCCACAGCCACATAATCATCATTTCCAACACTCCCTATCAGTTTCCTGCAAGGAAAATCAGTGGGGAAGCCAGCAGGAAGTCAAATGTTGCTCCTTTTTCCTCAACCTTGGTCATTCTGTTTCTCTGTTTCGGTAAGGAAGCATTTCTGAAATGATGACCCAATGGGCCACAGATTGTCTTGTAATAAATCAAGTAATACTTGTCTTCTCCTGACACTCAGCTAACGTGATTCATTTAATTATTATTGAGCTCTTGATACGCTGTGTTTCTATACATAGAAAGTTTCTCAGATTTAAACAGATCTGGGCTCCTACATTGCAGACAATCAATAGATGGATGCAAAGAAATACAGTATAAGGGAAAAAATCACTATCACCATGAAGCTGGCATTTGGGTGGTTTGAGTGCGGTTATGTGTTGTGGGATCTCAACTATTTCTGAAAGGAGTGTCATAGGGTGAATGGGGTCAGGGAGTTAGACATATTTGGGCAGATAACTGGCATTCATTCTCACTTCTGGAGAAGAGCTGGATCCACAATTGAAAGATCCCTCCTTCAGCAAGGAGATTCAATGGTGTATAAACTATTGACACCTAGTTCAGTATTGACTATCCCGAGGCTAGTTCTATTTACCCCAATATCCTTTTAAAATATTGTACAGAGAATGCCTAGCCAGGAGGGAGATGGCCAAAGCATCTACATAATTAGAGATGCTCATTTCAACACATTATCCTTTTCTATAACTGTATGTTTTCTTATTCTCAAGTAGCTGGGCAGTCAAACTGGTGTTACTGTATAAGTAACTCTTAAACTGTACAGAATGGTGTACAAATTAGGGCTGGCAATCAATTGTGAGCTGGAATGCAAACATCAGAAATGTAACTTTTGTACTTTACAAGTGATGTAATACAACGGGAATAGGACTAAGGAGTGGGGTTTTCACCCCCAAAAAAATTCTTTAAATTTTATCATGTTCTTCCAGTTCCGAAACCCAAAGAATTTCATATGTTGTATCACTCTGTGTGTTTGTGTTTGTGTGTTGCATGTGCATGTGCATGTGCCTTGTGTCAGTATTAACTCTTGCACCTGCCTGAACAACTCTTGCACCTGCCTCCGCGAGCTGCGCTGGCTACCTGTCGATCTCCGGGTGCGCTTCAAGGTGCTATTAGTCACTCATAAAGCCCTGCATGGTAGTGGATCTGGATACTTGAGAGACCGCCTCCTGCCAATCACCTCCCTGCGACCAATTAGATCACACAGATTGGGCCTCCTCTGTATTCCATCGGCCAGCCAGTGCCGGCTGGCAACTACAAGGAGGAGGGCCTTCTCTGTAGTAGCCCCGACCCTTTGGAACGAACTCCCCGTGGAGATTCGTACCCTCACCACCGTCCAGGCCTTCCGCACAGCCCTCAAGAACTGGCTAGCCCGTCAGGCCTGGGGACAAGGATAGTTGCCCCTCCCGAATGATGAATGTATGTTGCTTATTACTTTTATTATATGTGTCTATGTCACTGTTTGTACTTCCCCTCCCTGATTTTATGTGAGCCGCCCTGAGTCCCCTCAGGGAAAAGGGCGGCCTACAAATGTTAATAAAATCAAATCAAATCAAATCAAACAAGCCTCTGCAATTTTCTTTGCAAGATTTCAGAAGTGTTTTGCCACTGCCATCTTCTTAGAGTGACTTGCCCAAGATCACTTAACTGTCTTTGTGCATAAGGTGAAACTGGAATGCATGGTTTCCCAAATTCTAGCCTGATGTCTTAACCACTATACTAATAGCAATAGCACTTAGACTTATATACCACTTCACAGTGCTTTATAGCCCTCTCTAAGAGGTTTTCAGAGTCAGCATATTGCCCCCAACAATCTGGGTCCTCATTTTACCCACCTTGGAAGGATGGAAGATTGAATGTACCTTGAGCTGGTCAGGATCGAACTGCAACATTGCATTCTAATTACTGCGCCACCACCAAAGCAATTCTCTTTCTAACATTATATTATACTAATTACATGATGATATATAGGACATTATTGTGGCTTATAAAAATTGTTTATGTTGGCATACTACTAGCGAAGTTAAAGACCTGGGAAGAAAGGGGCTTCAAGTACGAAAACAGTTTCCAAATATTTCTTGAAAGAGGCTATTGTTTGCTGTGTGCAAGGATTAACGTTATTTTTCTTCTTACACAATCATTCAACGATGTGATGCAATGAAGTTCACTGAGGCTGGAACTGGAAGAGTTGCCTTCATTCATAGAAAAGAATTTGAGCAAACATTGCACAAATAATTTATGGCTGCAGATTCTCCATTTATCACAGAAGAGACCTATTGCACTATGATGTACCTCAAGGAGTTGAGAAAAAGACATGGAAAGTCCCTTCCCCAGTTTACACATCAATACCTTGGTTCTAAACTGCCACGTCCACAATTTACTTGTATCACTATTGCCTTCATCTTAATAAATTTGGCTGAAGAGAATGTTGCAAAATTCATACTTGGAAAAACCACTGTCAGCTCGGGTAGCTACCATGGTTTCACAGGAACCACGATAGACTTAAAGGTGTCCAAAGGCTTCAAACCAGGGTGAAATGCTACCAGTTTGGATTGGTTCACCCAAACCAGTAGTAAAAATGCTACTAGTTCACCTGAACCAGTAGTAAAAAAAAAATGCTACCGGTACGGGTGAACCAGTATTTCTGATGATCAGCTGTGATGTGCGATTTATATTAGCTAGAAAGCAGGATTTCCTGATTTCTAGCTAATCTAAATTGTGTGGCACAGCGGATTCTCCCCCCCCACCCTCGCTTTTTGCTTACCTTTGCAGGTGCACTAAGCAGCAGGCTCCACCCATCCAGCCGGACATCATCACGTTCGTTTTTGACGCTCTGCACATGCGTGGAAGGTCCTGCGCATGGATGGAGGTAGTGCACACCTGCTCACATTGCTACCAAACCGGTGTCAAAGGTAAGTTAATTTCACCCCTGCTTCAAACCTCCTATATTGGCTCTAGGTGCTGTCAACACAAAATTATGATCAAATTAAGAGTTAGTGATTTTCTAAAGGTTTCCTTACCTTTGATAGAGGTCATATTCACTGATGGGGGAAAGGAAGACTGGTGTGTTGTTGTGTGGGGGTTGCTTGTTTTTTTGTTTACTTACATAAATGAACTTAAAGTTTAGTGATATAAGTAAATCAAAAAGGCCAATTTCTTTTCTCCCATCAGCAAAGATGACCAGGGGGACTCATATCAAAGGTAAGGAAACTTGTAGAAAATAGCTTACTTTCATTGGATCCTATTCTACAGAAGCAAAAAATATCACAGCTACATCCTGTAGCTATTCAAAGTACTTTTCTCCAGAAGCCGCAAATGCTAATTCTTGTGAGCTCAAGCAACAGGAAGGAAAGACATCATCTCACCTCCTTCCTCTTCTCCTTCCTCTTCCTCTTTCCACCATCCGATTATGAGGAGCATCCAAATTTACATTTTGATTTCTGACATTTATCTTATATTCGTTTGTTCAGCACAATATCATGTGGGTGTTGACAACTCTACATTGCATATCAATGGAAGCCTTGAGTCACAATGAAGGAAAATTTTGCTCATCTATCCACTATCATCATCAGCAAGAAGAGGGAAGGGGTGAAATCAAGAAACAGATTTGTGGTCAATATGATTCAATATGTTTTAGTTGAATGTGTTACTTAAAAATTGATTTATAGTAATACACACACACACACACACATACACACACAATTGTGGGGCATGATGATCTAACACAAGGGTGTCAAACTCAATTTCATTGAGGGCTGCATCAGTGTTGTGTTCGACCTCAGGGGACCCAGGGTGGGCATGGCCAGCATGGTATCACTCATGTTGGGGGGGGGGCGCCTGTGGTGGCCTGATGCTCTGCCAGTGAAAATGGGCTCCTGAACTCCATTTTCAGCTGCAATGGCCTCCTGCAAATCTCTGCCAGTGAAAATGGAGCTCGGGAGGGCTCCCATTAAGCTCCATTTTCACTGGCAGAGGTGCCATGGACTGGTCCTTCGCTGTTTCCAGGACGGCCCCATGGGCCAGATCTAAGCACCCCGTGGACCAGATTTGGCCCCCGGGCCTTCAGTTTGACACCCCTGGTCTAACAGTTAAGAGGTTAGGCTTGTTGACCAGCAGTTCCCAAGACCCAAGTACCACATAACAGGGCATTCCGTGCACCTCACTGTATAATCATGCTGGCCACATGACCATGGAAGCATCTTCAGACAACACTGGCTCTCTCGGCTAGGAAACGGAGAGGACCACTGCCTCTAGAGTCTGATACAACTGGATAGGGGACACCTTTACATTTATTTATTTGTTTATTTGTTTATTTATTTATTTATTTATTTATTTATTATGCAACAGTATAAAATCTTATAGTATAATTGTAGGAGCTTTTTCCTATTTTTTGTTTTTAATATTATAGTATTTCCTTCGTTTCTCATTTTATTTTGTCCTTTGTTTAATTTTTAGTGTAAATTCTTTAGCATTCCTTTAAGTCAAGAGTTGGGAACGATGGCTGAGGAATTCTGGGAGATGAAGGCCACAAGTCATAAAGGGGATGTTGTTCCAGAGGTGGTATTTAGCAGGTTCTGACCCATTCTGGAGAACCGGTAGTGAAAATTTTGAATAGTTCGGAGAACCAGTAAATACCACCTCTGACTGGCTCCACCCCATCTATACACTGCCTCCTGAGTCCCAGCTGATCAGGAGGAAATGGGGATTTTGCAGTAACTTTCCCCTGGAGTGGGATGGGAATGGAGATTTTACAGTTCTCCAGAAGAGGCTGGGAAATCAAAATAGCACCAAAGAACAGTGGGGGGAAACATTGGCAGAGCAAAAACAATATTTGAGATGACAGTGAAACTGAAGAACCAATTTCCAGACTCTCTTTCTAGAGAATGATGGACAGACAGCTGAAGGACATGGGTTATTGTAGAAGACACTTGCGTCCCAATGGATCAAGGAAATCCAAGAAAAACTTGCAGAAAGAAGAGCCGTACAAGGGTGGTAGTTGTTTTTGTGTTAAGAGAACTGAAATGGCTAAGTGCAAATCCAGTATGACACTGCAGGAAGTATGTTGCCTACCAGGTGTATAAGTTCTGAGTGCATGCCCACTCTAGAACATGACCAAGTGACCAAGACTATTCAAATCGACCAAATTATCATTTCCTTTTGTGCCATGTGGAAATAAATGATATTCATAGAAAAATCATAGTAACACTCTCTGGAGACTATGGGATCTTGGACCAAAACATGAGGCAACTGAAAGCACAGGTAGTTTAAAGAAAATTATTTCAATTGGGTCATAAGGCAAAAAGACAACCAAGTTCCATAAGTCAAAATGTGGCCATGCAAGTGATGTCACCGAAAAAAGTTGAATGTTATGACCATCGTCTCAATATTGAATTGAATTGTTCATTATTTATAGGCCGCCCTTTTCCCTGAGGGGACTCAGGGCGGCTTACAATTCATGGGAAGGGGAGTGCAAGACAATATAAGACAATACGTGAATAAACAAAATAATAACAATAAAACACAACAGTCATTCAACATTCGGGTGGGGCGGCATAATCCTTATCCCCAGGCCTGACGGGATAGCCAGATCTTAAGGGCTGTGCAGAAGGTCTGGACGGTGGTGAGGGTACGAATCTCCATGGGGAGATCGTTCCAAAGGGTTGGAGCTGCTACAGAGAAGGCCCTCCTCCGCGTAGTCGCCAGTCGGCACTGACTGGCAGATGGAACTCTGAGGAGGCCTAATCTGTGCGATCTAATAGGTCGAAGGGAGGTAATTGGCAGGAGGCGGTCTCTCAAGTACTCAGATCCACTACCATGGAGGGCTTTATGGATGGTAAGTAGCACCTTGAAGCGCACCCGGAGATCAACAGGTAGCCAGCGCAGCTCGCGGAGGATGGGTGTTATGTGGGCGAACCGCGGTGCGCCCACTATCACTCGCGCGGCCGCGTTCTGGACTAGCTGCAGTCGCCGGATGCTCTTCAAGGGCAGCCCCATGTAGAGCACATTGCAGTATTCCAGCCTAGAGGTCACATGGAGGACTACCGGGAAGAGAAAATAAATGTCTTACACACACTGGGAAGGTAGTGTTGACAGGAATCTCTCCAATCTCATCAGCAGAGTATTAGAACAAAAGGGGAAAGGGGCCAAAAACCCAGAACCATATTTGCAGCCAAGAACTGAGGTCAAGAAAGCAGAACATTAAGGAAGAAGCATGAGGTCAGGATGGGGACCCAGAGTTTTATTGCACTTTACAACAGAATGTCAACAGGAGGTACAATACTCAGAACTTCAGATGTTTCTACACCAGCCTACAGAGTATGGGAAATAAATAGGAAGCACTAGAAATCCTAATTCAGAAAGACAAATTGTATGGGATAAGCATCAATGAAAGTTGGTGGAAAAATACTCATCATTGAACACAGCAATGCAATGCAATGCAATTAGTTTTTTCCCCCTGAAAGGAGCAGATTGGAGAAAAATGGGGAAGGGAAATTTCACAATGCAAGAAGAAAGAAAATTTACACACACACACAAATCCAGGAATCTGAACACGGACCTCCTACTGGAAGTATTTGGGTAAGATTAAAAGGAGAGAGAAATAAGGCAGAATTTATAGTTGAGGATTTTCCACATCAAATAACCAATGTTTTAGAGAGGGTTGCAATCGCAGTACTTATCGTGGCATCTTGATTTATCCACCCAAAAGCTCATCCCTGTTTCATTGATGGCAGACTTGAAATCCGATACTATTATATCTTGACCTCTGTGGAAATATATCTCTGCTACTCTGCAAACTCTGCTACGAGTGAGTGAATCAACAATTTCTTGCCTTCTCTTACCGATAACTTCATTTTCAGAAAATGGAAGACAAGACAAGGGGACATGTTAGCCTGAACCCAATCCTCACCAAAAGGAAAGAAAAGCCATACATGCACATGGTCACCATGAGGTGACCATTAACTCCTCCATTCACCTGTTCTTATAAACGTGGAAAATGAAGTTGCCCAAAGGCAAAAGAATTGTAACATCAATCTTGAGAGATTGAAGAACATTACAGGGAGCATTCAGGAAGAATGCTACTGGGCACCTCAGCTGCCAGGCCACCAGTAGGATGACTTACCTGCCCTTATAGATTGCTTTGCTATGATTATTTATGCAGAGAAAAGTGTCATTCATTTCTGGATATTTGTTAAGGCTCTAAGTCTAAGTTTTTGACCCAGTTGCACAAGAGTAGAGGTCCCTGACTCATTGCCTTGCTCTTTCCTCAGACAGGGAAACTAGAAGGTCCTTTCAGGGCTTCTGGGTTTCCTCTTCAACTCTAACTCTTGAATTCTTAACACGTGATAGTTTTCCTTGCTGTCTGATTCATGTTCCCTGTGACTCAAAAGTTCCTTGCCCCAAATGTTATCCTTTTCACTAGTTGGGTGGAAAACTGGAAGTCCAATTCACTTGATAAAGCTCTACATTCTGAAGAAATATTCTAAAGAAAAGAAACAAACATTAGTTGAGCAATTTCATCCTAGATTAGATTTTGCTTTTTTAATTTCTCCTTCTGTTCTCAATATCAGATTTTTATTATTGTCATATAGACCAATCCCAGGAGATTGAGTTGGATGCAAACAGAAATCACTAGTCTCAGAGATTTCTCAATAGAAGGAGAGGTGGTTGATCTGATGGATTCTAGACATGCTAGTGAGGTCTTTCTTTCTACCAAGGAAAACCTACTGAACTAAAATTCGGGTCAAGAGAAATGTTCTGTTTCTTTCATACTGCAAACGTATTATTAGGAATCTTTGATGCATCCTTTCCCTGCTGGAATATTTGCCAATGGGAGTCCAAAATGTCTTCTGAAAAGGAGAGACCTTCTCTGGCAAATGTCCAATGCCCCTCTGGGGTTTAATCTGATATTATTTCAGCATTGGCATTATTTGCTTCTACAATTAAAAGAACATTTCACGTTCCTACAAATGAAAATTCTTGACATTTTTAATGATTCATATCATTTATTAATGACAGGTGACAAATTATTACTCATTTAAGGAAGGGACTGAGTGACATTTGCAAAAGTCAGAAAGCTTTTTCTGTGGAAAGAAAACAATGATGTATTCATATATTATATGTATATGTATATATGTATTCATATATATTCAATTCAATTCAATTCAATTCAATTCAATATTAAGCCAGGGACTAATGTGGTCTGTTTGGTTTTGCTTAATCAGTTATGTGACTCTAGCTATTGCGATTGCTTAATTATGTTTTAGAATTTAGTGGTTTATTTGGATTACTACGTTTTGTTCAACAAATCATGTCTTCATGTGTTCATAGGTATGTTCATACGATGAGCTGTGAGAGACAGGAAGAAGAGCTTCAGGGTGGACAGCAGTAAGGCAAAAGATATCTCAGTCCCCAGAAGAAATGGAGTATGGCAAGTGTCTAAGAAGAATAGAATAGAATAGAATAGAATAGAATAGAATAGAATAGAATAGAATAGAATAGGGCAGGGCAGGGCAGGGCAGGGCAGAGCAGAGCAGAGCAGAATAGAATAGAATAGAATAGAATTCTTTATTGGCCAAGTGTGATTGAACACACAAGGAATTTGTCTTTGGTTCATATGCTCTCAATATATATAAAGGAAAAGATACATTTGTCACAAATCATAAGGTACAACACTTAATGATAGTCATAGGGTAAAAATAAGCAATAAAATCATACTAGGAAACAATCAATATAAATGGTAAGGATACAAGCAACAAAGTTACAGTCATACAGTCATAAGTGGGAAGAGACGGGTGATAGGAACTATGAGAAGATTAAAAGTAATAGTAATGCAGACTTAGTAAATAGTTTGACAGTGTTGATGGAATTATTTCTTTAGCAGAATGTTGGCATTTGGGGGGAAAAACTGTTCTTGTGTGTGCAATGCTCTACAGCATCGCATTGAGGGTAGGAGTTGAAACAATGTTTGTCCTGGATGCAAGGGGTGTGTAAATATTTTCACAACCCTCTTTTTGACTGGTGCAGTGTACAGGTCCTCAATGGAAGGCAGGTTGGCAGTAATTGTTTTCTCTGCAATTCTAATTATCTTCTGAAGTCTGTTTCTGTCATGTTGGGTTGCAGAGCCAAACCAGACAGTTATGGAGGTGCAGATGACAGATTAAATAATTCCCTTGTGGAACTGAATCTGCAGTTCGTTGGGCAGTTGGAGCTTTCTGAGTTGGCACAGAAAGAACATTCTTTGTTGCGCTTTTTTGATGACGTCTTTGAAGAGACCCTCCCTCGTTCTCTAGGAAGCAAAGTTGGGGCAGAAATACTTTTGGACTTGCAAAATTCTGCTACTGTAACCTTTCATAAAGGTAGTACTAATGGTTTTATCTTCTTGTCTGGACCACCTCAAAGGATTGCCAGTTCATAAAGTCACTTGGAGTTAAACTCAACTCAAAGAAGATCTTTTTGTTATCTGTGCTGCATCTCTTGAAAGGTTTCCCCACCCACCCACCAATGAAGAAATTCTTTCACAGGGAACTCTAGGTTCAATCATCCTGTTTCCCAACAGAGAAAAAGTGATTTAGATTTAAGGCTTAGTCAGACATTCTCTACAAAATAATTAATGTGTTCAGAGGAAGATAATTTCCACTGGAAATAAAAAAATTGAACTTGAGAATAACATTATACCAACACACACTAACACTAATGCTTCACTTGCATCTGAAAAAAAAAGCTTGTACTGAGTCCAGCACATGTGTGACACATTTGTTTTTTAACAAGTAAGTTAGCAATGTGTTAACTATAAGAATGAGCAACACAATTTCATATTTTACAATTTGATGACATTTTCCGGTAAGACGGGTTTTCGTTTATGTAAAACACATGAGCGATTTTTTTCTGTACAAATCCCAAATGACACATACAATGGTGTATATTTTATTCACTTTTCTCCATTCACATTTCTGTACTAAAGGCAGTTTTGCCTTTAGGACAGTTTTTTTGCCAGCAATTTCCCTAAATACACCAAATGGAAACAAGAGAAATGACCACTTAAAACTATTAGATGTGGGTTTAATGCCTGCTACATGTGGATTGCTTTGAACCTAATAAGAACCAGCCCTTTAAAAGTGGCAGAATATTTGGAAAGGCCCAGAGAAAGTATTTGGAAATGTCACATATGAAGAGGCCCTTTCTGACATTGCTCTCCACTACCTCCAGAAGCCATGAATGAGCAAAAGAACAAATAACTCAAGGGGGTGAACATAACCAACACACTTTCCTCTTCCTATTTTCCCCATAACAGCAACCCTGTGAGGTGAGCTGGGCTGAGAGAGTGTGACTGGGCCCAAAGTCACTCAGCTGGCTTTCATGGGCTAAATCAGGATTAGAACTCACAGTCTCAGGCTTTCCTAGCATGGTTCTTAACTACTAATCAAACTACTCAAAAACTGTGGAACATACTGTCTTCAAAGATGCTTCGTGTTTTCATTCTGGGTATTCCAGAAAAAAATGAGGATACTTCTTTTTAAGCAGGCAAGGGGGACTTAATCTGAATGTGTCTGGATTATCCTTTTCAACTGTCTTTACTTTGGAGGTCGGCTGGGTTGGATTTAGATCGTGGCACGACAAAACCGCGCTTGTCAAAATAGCGGTGATAAAATCGCGTCGCTAAAGCTGCGATGTCATCACCGCCGCGACAACAGCGCGGCGACAGAAAGGCGCTTTAAAACAGCGCGGTGGCAGAAAGCGGATTTAAATTAAGGTAAGGGTTAGGATTAGGTTTAGGGTTTTGTTTTAGGTTTAGGTTTAGGTTTAGGTTTAGGTTTAGGTTTAGGTTTAGGTTTAGGTTTAGGTTTAGGTTTAGGTTTAGGTTTAGGTTTAGGGTAAGGTTACGGTTAGGGTTAGGTTAGGGTTAGGGTTAGGGTTAGGTTTAGGTTTAGGTTTAGGGTTAGGTTTAGGGTTAGGTTTAGGGTTAGGTTTAGGGTTAGGTTTAGGGTTAGGGTTAGGATTAGGTTTAGGGTTAGGGTTAGGGTTAGGGTTAGGATGCTGAGTGCTTGGGAATGCGCAGATTTGCCCTCCGCGATTATGTCATCGCGGTAGGGTCGCGTTTTTCCTTAGCGCTTCGAACGGCGCAAATTAGTCTTCGCATTTATGTCTCCGCGGATAAGGGCTTCGCGGATTTGTGGTGGAACCGATTTAGATAGCATCAACTTCACATTGGTAACTTAGATTTATTTGAACAGGGGATATAGACGTTTGAAAAACTAACCTATAAAGAAAAATAATGCCACTCCTGACATGGTGAGGTTCTGCATTCATTGTCAGCCTTATGGAGTTGTGTGAGGAAATACTTTTTTAGTACGATTAGTCCTCTACCTATGACCACAATTGAGCCCAAAATGTCTGTGGCTCTTTGAGGCAATTGCTTGGTGAATTTTGCCCCATTTTACCACCTTTCTTGCCACAGTTGTTAAGTGAGGCACTGCAGTTGTTAAAGTTAGTAACATGGTTGGTAAGTGAATCTGGCTTCCCTATTGACTTTGCTTGTCAGAAGGTGGTCACATGACCTCAGGACACTGCAACCGTCATAAATATGAGTCAGTTGCCAAGCCTCTGAAGGTTGATCATGGGGATGCTGCAACGGTTGTGTGACAAATGGTCACTATTTTCGGTTCCGTTGTAACTTCAATTGGTCACTAAATGAAATGTTGTAAGTTGAGGACTACCTGTATACAGTTGAGGATCAGGTTTACATCCAAGGAGCTCAGTTGTGTTCCAAAGAAAATAAGAGTAAGAGTGATAGTTTTACCCATTTGGAAATCATAAAATATCAATTATAGCCTGCTTTATGCAAGTTATCATGATTCAGCTTAGCTTCTCAGGAGGAATGATTGGCAGCTTTCCACACAGCTGTTTTGGACTTTATAGTTTCTTTTCAATATGATAATAGACTTGTTGTTCTGAGACTTGTGTTCAGAGAATTAACCAATTTTTAACCTGGTTCTGAATGTTACAAAACAAAGGAGAACATTGCTGGTTTTAGAAAGAGCCACCGGCATAGTCAAGAGCCAAGGTGGCGCAGTGGTTAAATGCAGCACTGCAGGCTACTTCAGCTGACTGCAGTTCAGCAGTTCGGCTGTTCAAATCCCACCAGGCTCAAGGTTGACTCAGCCTTCCATCCTTCCGAGGTGGGTAAAATGAGGACCCGGATTGTTGTTGGGGGCAATATGCTGACTCTGTAAACCGCTTAGAGAGGGCTGAAAGCCCTATGAAGCGGTATATAAGTCTAACTATTGCTATTGCTATAGTCATTCTCCACTTGGTATCAAGGCTTCAGCTGTGGTGATGGTCAATAGCATTAAGTACGTGAGGGTCCAGATAACTAAGAATCCAACTTGGTCTCTTCATATGTTATCTTTAACGAAGTGTGCAAACCAGCTTTTGCATTCCCTGCGTCGGTTGAGTAAAACACACCTTTCTCCTTCTGTCCTGGCCACTTTTTACAGAGGCATGATTGAGAGCGTTTTAACAAACCGCATCACTGTTTGGTTTGGTGGTAGCAGTGCCTCAGATAGAAAGTCCATACAGAGAGTGGCAAGAACAGCCGAGAAGATTATAGGAAGCTCACTTCCCATTATTCAGGATATTGCTTATAAGCACTCTGCGCTTAGAGCTCAAAGCATTGTTAGAGACCTTAAACCCACTTCACGGATTGTTTCTGTTGCTCCCCTCTGGGAGGAGATTTCGAAGTATCTATAGTAGGACTACTAGATTCTGTAAGAGTTTTGTTCTTTTTGCCATCCGTTTTATAAATTTGCAGAATTCTTTTTCCTCCCCCCCACTGTGTATATGTATACATTCAAACTAGGCTGTGATGTTTCTCTGTGTCGTGTGTGTGTGTGTGTGTGTATTGCATAATGGTTACCTTTTGAGAACTGAGAATTTCATTTTAATGTATGCTGATTAATGAATTATTGTCATTTAAAGTGACAATAAAGTTTCTATTCTATTCCATTCCATTCCCCAGGCACTGCAGGGAACTGTGCTGGTCCAGCACCTCCCCCCCCCAGAACAAAGCTGTGCGAACAGCCTCTGTTGTGAATGGTAGAAAAGATGCAGGAAGCTCCAGTTCAGAGAACATCTGCTCATCTCAAGCGGACCTTTGGATCAATACCAGGGCCAAACTCAAGCCAAAGAGCAAGTTTCCCTTGAAAACTTATTTGTTTCCTACCAGTGTTCCTCCATTTCTTGGCAAATCAGCACTCTTAGAAATCCCCAAAGCTTTGCACCATTTTCAGATCCTGAAGCCCTAATTGAGATTAATGTACATTTAAAAGTCTATAAACAATAAATGCTGCATATCCATCACCTTATTTAAAAAGTAAGACATCTGAGTGAAACCAGACCTCTGAGGGCTCCTGCTTGATTTCCCATTTCCTTTCCTCACCCTCTCACACCTTGCCAGAGAAGGCTATCCTGCTCTTCTAGCATCATTCCCATTTCCCCCCCTGCCAGGAATGTTGTTTCTAGCAGAATCCCTGGCTTAGATGGCTTATCTGCCACCTGCTTTGCAAAGTTAGAGGAAGGCTGCAGATTCCCTTTCTCTTTGCTTCCTCTTTCATCCAGCAAAGTGATTGTAGCAGATTTTTTTACTGTTATGTCATCATTTCTCAGATATGAAGCGTAGATTTCCAGCAAATCTCCACCCTCTCATCAACTGGTCTATATAACATGAGGAGTTCTGCCTCTCAGCATGGAGCTAGGGAGGTGCACAAGCTACCCCAACTACTATTTCTTCTCTCCAAGAGATCTGATCCAAGAGCAAAGATGAACAGCTCCCTGGCTACCCTCGCCGTCTTCCTGATTGCTGCTATGTTCTTATCCCAAGCTCAGGCTCAGTTCGGTAAGTATGCATTTTCTTCTCTTTTTCAGCATCCCACCCACATTCTGAGGGCGGTTAGGTGGCTCATGGTTAAAACACTGGACTTGTCAGCTGAAAAGCTGGCAGCTTAGGTTCGAGACCTGAGCCCAAGGTGATGGGGTGAGCTCCTGCCCTTGCCTCAGCTCTTGCTAACCTAGCAGTTCGAGAGCATGCAAATGCGGGTAAGTAAATAGGTACCACTTTGCTGGGAAGGTAATAGCACTCTGTGATGTCATGTTGACTATAGACATGTCTTTGGACGATGCTGGCTCAATGGCTTTGAACTGGAGATGAGTATTGCCCCGATAGTTGGCAATGACCAGCAGAGTAAAACCCTCAGGGACTCCTTTACCTTGTACCTACATTCAGAGTTATAACCCTTGCCATTTTGACATGGGTTCTAAGTTTTGCTCAACCATCTCTCCTGAAAGTGCTGGTCATACAACAAACTACAAGGACAGTTAGATTCAGCCAATGCTGCTCAGAGTATAAGTACAACCTCATTTGAAAGGGAAGTTCTGCATTAAGGCCTCTTGCTTGGAGCTGAATTCGAGATGAGAAGGAGGGAGTAGGACCCTATCCAACGCTTCAGAAGATGCATGTGGAAAGAATGAGCTCTTCCTTTCAGGTTTCAAAAGAGGATAGGGTAGATGGATAAATAACATTTCTCCTTTTTACTCTGAACAGTTTTTCTAATTACCATAAGCCATTTCAAGGATTTGGGGGTGGGGGTGGGTGGGGACTACAGTATCAGTTGTATTAATGCATGCAAAATAATTATTTTCCATATTGAACATTGTTTTTTTGGGTGGACAAAAGAGAAACCTACAGTTCCTCTCCAAAATAAGTTTATTATCCTCTAGTGACAGGTAGAATTTTTAGGAGTTAGTGCTTTGGGGCTCACATAGTCACTATCTAGCTATAATAGATACCTACTAGTAAGAATCCATTCAGTCACAAAGAAAGGAAATAAGGAAGGGATTCTGCCTGAGAGAGACAATTCCTGCATTCTTAATTTCTGCAGAAATCATTGCTGAATTTGCCTCTGGAATTTTCACAACAACAAGTAAAATACAAATCTCCACCTCTTAAACACATTGTTTGGGCCAGTCGTTCTGCCTTAGTTCAACCTATCTCTAGGGTTGTTCTTGTGGAGAATATGGGAGGATGAAGCATTAGCTATGTATACTACCTTGAGATGTACAAAGTAAGGCTGGATATAAATCTAATAATAACAACATGATCCATTGTCAGTCCAGGGAAAATCTGTCCATATTAAATGAGGGGAATGTAGATATTCTAAAATAGCAGGTGAGAAGTTCAGGTTGAAGACTCAATGATTGGGGAAGGGAAACCATTAAAATGACACAAGTCTCTTTTCCTGTCTTTCAGATCCCCGGCTCTGTTGTTTTAACTACCAAAACAAGCCTGTGCCACTGAGGAATCTGAAGTCCTATGAACGTACAAATTCCAGGTGTTCCATGCCAGCTACCATGTAAGTACTTAAAAAAAAATCTATCAACTCCCAAGTGATTCCTGAATATGTTAAATGTGATGTTGGCTGCCCTTGAAACATCTAGTACCTTTGTGTGACCTTTATGGAAAAGTGCACCAACCATAATCATCACATTTCCCTATATTGACTTTATGTGAATTTAATTTAAATGTAAAATGAGTTGCAGTCCCACCCAACATATCACAATGAGGCCAGAGAGTTCTTCACTCAGAAAAAAAAATCTATTCTTTTTTTTTTTTGCAATAAACATTAATGAAGAGGTGGGGTTGCAATTGCAAGACCCTTGGCTGCTATCTTATTTGTCACCCCCTCTGCAGATATCCTTATGCCAAAATCTAAATTTATCTCCCCCTTGAAAGGGCCTGTGTGCAGGTTTAGTTCAACACTTCAATCCACAACTTTCAGGCAAATCAGCCCTTTAGCTTAAATATTGAAATTCATTGAAAGGTTTAGTGGACATCTGCCAATGCACCCCCTTTCATGAAATCAATTTGGAACAGGAGCCTCTTGAGGGCAACTGATGGGAGGGGATCTGCGCCCTTGAAAACTGAGTGTGGTGCCAATTGTAGAGAATTGTTTTCTTTCCCTCTTGTGACGAAATATGCATGTTTATGTCTCTTCTGCAGATTTACCACAAAGAAGGACAGAAAGATTTGTGCAGATCCCAGTGCACAATGGGTCCAGGATCGTATAAGACAGTTGTCTTAAAACTGACAACCTTCCACCTCCTGTATATTCACCCAGAGGAGCCCCAAGAAGTCAAAGCTTTTAAAATGCTTCAGATGTGGAAAAAAAGAACATGTGTGATTCTTATTCCGACCTTGCACACTCCTAACTTAAACTTCATTGATGGAAGATGAAATAATGTATTTTATTTAAATTATGGGCAAATATCTTATGTATTTTATATTATTATTTTTTAAAAGAAGACGTTGATTTGTCTAAAAGTTCTGAAAAATATTTGACAGACACGTAATGTATGAATAAATCTCAGGGTTATGGAATCCATACATGTCTCTGCTTGTCTATGTTTGAAATCTTTTCTGAGAGCTCCTTCAGGTTACACAACAATTCTTATTTCATTGAAAGATTGACTAGGACTCTAAGATTGACTGGGCTCTGGCCCTTCTCCTTCCCTAGGAGTGGGGATTCTTAGACCGTCCATCTGCTCCTGCATTACCATTTATAACATCCCCCTTTTTCAGACTTTGTCTGCCTTGACTCCCAAGGTCATTCCCACATACCACTATACCCTCCATTGACTGTGCTGTCAGTGCACTGGAACCTATGAGACAAGGAAGCAGCAGCATGCAAGGCAGCGGAGATCCTCTGTATTCAGAGTGAAGCCTTCGAAAGCAGCGTGGAAGGTGGAGTAAAAGCTATTGAAATCCTCCATTGGGGCTATTTCTTTGGTCTGTTCATTATACTCACGTAAGACGAGGCTCCATTCTGAAACGGCTCTACTCTTGTTGGTTTTCTCTTTATTTCCAGCACTCTTTTTCTTAAACAGAAACCCCACCTTATACTGCTGCTTACGTGGTTGTATGCAATAGGGATTTTGATGCCAGATGGATGCTGCTTTAACATTGAAGCCTTGCAGGTTTTCTCTGTTTGCAAGGAAGGGGGAAGGGGAGGGGAGTGGGGAGTGGTTGTTTATAAGTAATCAAGAGTTTGCTTATCATAAACAGCATCTTAGCCCAGGTGGCAAGAAACCTGGGAAGGCGTGTTTAAAGTGATTTCAAGCGACTGCACTTTAATTAACTCAGTATAAATGAACATATGAACCAGCATTAAAGACACTTTTGTGAACCTTTGGCTGATCTTGCACAGCTGTGTGGGCTTGGCTATTTTCCCACACTATTAGAACATAGAATGATAGAGTTGGAAGGGACCTTGGAGGTCTTCTAGTCCAACCCCTTGTTCAAGCAGGAGACTTTATACCATCCTGGATAAATGGCTGTCCAGTCTCTTCTTGAAAGCTTCCAGTGATGGGGCACGCACAACTTCTGGAGGCAAGCAGTTCCACTCGTTAATGGTTCTCACAGTCAGGAAGTTTCTCCTTGGTTCTAAGTTGCTTCTCTCCTTCTTAACACGAGTATCAACCATGTGGCATTGTAACTAATACAGGTGGGAGTTTCTGCAAATCTGGGATTTCCAACATGAAAGCCTGTGCTTATTTCCACCCCTACTTCATGGACAGGAAGTCTTTTCTTTTAAAATATGGCACTGAACCTGTGCACAATACTGCAATTTAAACATCATTGGGCTGATCTGTGCAGATGTGAAACAGTTTATGTGAACCTGGGGTCAGGTTCTTTTTTCATAATGCTTAAACTCCCTGTGCTATTCTGTAGAGGAGGCTCACATTACTATAATTACTAGGATATTTTGAAACAGATCCTTTAATGGATACTGTTTGTTATGGTTATTTTATGGGACACTTGCTGTTGACTTTTAGTTAACAGTCCACAATTCTCTCTTTCCTTCTTTTTCATTTTAATCTATATATTTTTTATTAAAACTTTTAAACAAGAAAAACTAAACAAATTAATAGAAAGTAAGGGAGAACATAAATCAAAGGAAAAGCAAACAGGGCAAGAAAATGAAAAGTTAAAGATCGAGAAAGCAGAGATATATTTTAACATATCTCTAAATTTACATCATGTTACAATACTCTTCCTTTCTTGGGCTGAGGAAAGGACAGGCCTGAAGTGACCCATCCTCAGGGAAACAAGAGGCTAGGTCTTTCTAGCCCAGCATTAACAATTACATATACTGCTGTCATCCCAAGTATATGTAAAAAAAACATAATGTCGCAAAGGACATTTGTTCTTACAATTATATTCAAAAATAAGACCTCCCCGGATAATACGTCCAATTGGGCTTTTGAGTGCATGCACTAAAATAAGCCCTCCCTGAAAATATTGCAACACAGCAGCAGCCATGAAGTGATCATGGTCACCGCCTCCTGCACCTCACAAAATAATAAGACCTCCCCAAAAATAAGGCCAAGTGCTTATTTGGGGGTGAAAAGAAAATAAGACCTTGTCTTATTTTGGGGGCAGCACGGTATACTATACAATACCAGAGTTGGAAGGGACCTTGGAGGTCTTCTAGTCCAACCCCCTGCTTAAGCAGGAAACACTTCATATATGAAGTGCGCGTGAAGCGAATTGGTATCAACGCTGATAGGAACCCACCCCTGATAACAAACGTATGGTAAACTGCTCTAAAGTTGATTGCAGAAAATACGACAAGAGTTGTCAATGCCTGGAATGCACTGTGGTTTCTCCCCCAAACCCCCAAACTTTAACCTTAGACTGTCTACTGTTGACCTCACCCCATTCCTAAGAGGTCTATAAGAGGCATGCATAAGAACACCAGCTGCCTACCTTCCCTGTCCTAATACTGCCTTATATTCATATTCATTTTATGTATACATAATCATCAGTGATGGGTTGTCAATCTTGTTGCTACTGGTTCGGGCGCACTCATAAAATCAGGCATGTCTCACTTAATGGTTGCATTGCTTAAATGCACCTTCTGATCCCAAACGTGGTCATAAATTCAGGACTACTTGTTCATATATGTATTGGAGAAGCAGTTCGATATGAATTCTAGTCCTACCTTGAGCACAAAGCCATCTGGGTGACTCAAGGCCGGTCACCTGCTCTAAGCCCTGGGAAATAAGTAATGAAAAGTCACTTCCAAACATGTTACCAGAAGAACTGTAGATACCTGTCTAGGCAACTACCAGGAGCAAAGATCCACTCAAAGAGAGACAGACAACTTTCCCACAAAAGCTACTGTCTTACTTCCAAAACAGCCCTGTTCAGTTTCTTGGGCTGGCTGTTCATCAAGAGATGAGTAATTAATAAGGGAAAATCCCTTTCCACCTTGCTTGCTTCTTAAATATGTTTTAAGTTCTAAAATCAAACTGACAGAACAATTAATCACAACTTGCCTCCAGAAGTTGTGGTTGCTCCAACACTGGCTGTTTTTAAGGATAGATCGGATAACCATTTGCCTGACATGGTTTAGGGAAGGGCTGTCAAACTTCCAGCCTGCGGGCCAGATGTTTCATGCGCTGGCCATGCCCATGCCCAGTTTAGCAAAGGGAGGGGGGAAGTCACAATACATCACATGATGCCACTGTGACATGAGTTTGATACCCTTGGTATAGGGTTTCCTGGCTGAGCAGGGATTGGAGTAGAAGACCTCCAAGGTCCCTTCCAACTCATCTATTCTATTTTGTTTTGTTCTATTCTTTACTCTACTCTATTTTTCAATTCTATTTTTCTATTCTAAATTCTACTCTACTCTATTCATTATCACCTCTTGCTTACTCATGAGCTTGGTTTTATGTTCTCAGCTACTTGGCATAGAAATGCAGCTTTGGAAAATCTTATGATAGGACAGTGGTTCCCAAACTTGGCAACTTTAAGACTTGTGGACTTCAACTCCCAGAGTTCTCCAGCCAGAAGAGCTAGCTGGAGAATTCTGGGAGTTGAAGTCCACAAGTCTTAAAGTTGCCAAGTTTGGGAACCACTGTGATAGAAGAAGCCTAAAGCTCTCAGATATAGTGAATGTGGTAGTCTACAAGCAATAATCATTCCTGGAAATCCAAAATGAGATTGAGTTGTTGTTGTTGTTGTTTTACTAGGGAATAGGTAACTATAATTGCTGGTTGCACGCTCTGTCTTTATTCAGTCTCAGAATGATTTTTTCCCCCTGTGTTCAAGCTTTATTGGAAACAGTAATCCCACTCTGCCATTCAATAAACCAATGTTATTTTCCTTGATGCTGGAAACAGTAGGCTTTAACACAGTGGTGGGTTTCAATTTTTTTTAGAACCTCTTCTGTAGGTGTGGCCTGTTTTGTGGGAGTAGCTTCCAGTCATATGACCGGGTGGGAGTGGCTTGGCAGCCATGTGACTGGGTGGGTGTGGCCAACTTGTAAAATGTGGTAGAACTCACTTTAACAACGCTCTTGCTTAGCAACCAAAATGTTGGCTCAGAAACTGGCATTTGAAGCACACAAGTCTTAAAGCTGTCAAGTTATAAGACTCTTGCACCCCTAACCCTTTAGAAAAAAACCCCCCAGGGGTGTTCAAACTTGACAGCTTTAAGACTTGTGGACTTCAACTTCCAGAATTCCTCCTCTTGCTCTTCATCTTGATGATGTGCGAACGGGCGGGGGGAGGGAGCTGGAACCAGTTCTAAAAGGCACTGTAGATTTGTGGAACCACTTCTATAGAAGAGGTGAGAACTGGCAGGAACCCACCCCTGCTTTAACAGCTTGTAAGAAATACAGGGTGTCCTTGACATACAACCGTTCATTTAGTGACCGTTCAAAGTGCAACAGCACTGAAAAAGTGACTTATGACCATTTTCTACACAATCACTGCAGCATCAAAATTCAGACGCTTAGCAACTGACTCATATTTATGACCGGTGCTGCGTCCCAGGGTCGCGTGAGCACTTTTTGCAACCTTCTCACCAGCAAAGTCAACGGGGAATCCAAATTCACTTAACAATGGAGTTACTAACTTAACTGCAGTGATTCACTTAACAACTGTGACAAGAAGGGTCATAAAATGGAGCAAAACTCACTTAACAAATTTTTCATTAGCAACACAAAATTTGGGCTCACTTGTGGTAGTAAGTTGAGGGCTGCCCGTAGTTAAAAAAAATTGTAATTTAACTATTTCTGTTATTTGCAATTTAAAATAAGTTGTGGCTTTATCACATTATACAGTTTGTTGAACAAACTCCAGTTGACAGAAATTACATTCCACATTTTTCAGTCTTGCGCTTAAAAGCAGCATTTTGGCTTTCCAGGACCACAATGGCCGGATCTGATGAAGAAGGCTAAAAATGTACATTTTGACAGGAGCTTGGCAGTTTTTAAGAGTCAAAATGGGTGCTTAAAGCTCAAAGTCTCAGGATATCCATTTCCATTTTTAATTCGATGTAAAAATCTCTAAAATGCCATTGAAAATCTGCCATTTTGTCATGGAATGTCAGTGCCATGAGTATTTTCTACCTTGTTGCTAAGACATAAAGAAAGGTTTATAAATCCCAATGAATTAATTCCCATAGCATGCAGAACACAATGAGTGAATATGGTTAATCAACTTGAACCTGGAGTGGCTGCTTGGCTAATTATTCCCCGCTTAAAATAGGCATTCCCTATTTACAAATTACAGTGCACATCATGCGCTGGCTATTCCATAAAATGGAATACAGGTCATTCCTCCATTCCCTTATCTGTTCATCCAAAACCATGCAAGGCAGGGGTGTTAAACTCAAGTGCTTAGCTCTGGCCCATGGGGCCGCCCTGGAAACAGCAAAGGACCAGCCCGCGGTGCCTCTGCCAGTGAAAACAGAGCTCAGGAGGGCTGTGTGCATCCCTCCAAGGCCTATGTTTTTGGCTGCAACGGCCTCCTGCAGCCCTCTGCCAGTGAAAACAGAGCACCATTTTTGCTGGCAGAAGGCTGCTGTGGCCCAAAATGGGGCCCATGGAGGCATGTGCAGCCCACCTCAGCTTTGTTTTTGCTAGTAAAGGGCTGCAGGAGGCAGTCACAGCCAAAAACAGAGCTCAGGAGCCTCTTTTTGCTGGCAGTGTGCTTGGGTCACAACACAAGTGACATCAAGGTGGCCATGCCTACCCTGGCCACGCCCACCTCGGCCCCTGAGGTAAAACACAACCCTGATGTGGCCCTCAACGAAATTGAGTTTGACACCCCTGATGAGGGGTGGGTTCCTGCCAGTCCTAACCTCTTCTATACAAGTGGTTCCACAAATCTACAGTGCCATTTAGAACCGGCTCCCGCTCCCTTCCCCCGCCCGTCCGCATATCATCAAGATGAAGAGCGAGAGGAGGAATTCTGGGAGTTGAAGTCCACAAGTCTTAAAGCTGTCAAGTTTGAACATCCCTGGGTTTTTTTCTAAAGGGTTAGGGGTGCAAGGGTCTTGTAACTTGACAGCTTTAAGACTTGCGTGCTTCAAATGCCAGAGTTTCTGAGCCAACATTTTGGTTGCTAAGCAAGAGCGTTGTTAAGTGAGTTTCACCACATTTTACAAGTTGGCCACACGCACTCAGTCATATGACTGCCAAGCCACTCCCACCCAGTCACATGGCCGCCAAGCTACTCCCACAAAGCAGGCCACATCTTCAGAAGAGGTTCTAAAAATTTTTGAAACCCACCACTGCCTCCGATGTAAAGGATTTGAAGGACACGTGGTAGCAGATAGTAAAGACTCAGCCTACTTTAGAAGTTACATTGCTTTATTTCCTCTTCTGCTCGTGTACAGTCATGGATTTGTAGAATGTATAGAATAGGAATAGATACATTTATTTTTGTGCATGAAATAAAGATGCACAGTAGCACACATGGAAACAGTAAGAAACACTAGTTTCAAACAAGGCCTGGTGCTTTATTTCATCAGAGTGCTGAGTGATAAAACAATTAATCAGAAATTGTGGGTCCGAGCAACGGAAAATTTGCCCACATCAAAGCAAGAGTTAAAAAAGATACGTACTGAAAGGCAAAGAAAGTGTGATACTTGACATTAAGTCACGTTAGGTCAGGAGATTTTAAAAACCAGCTGAAAATAAAATAAAATACCACTTGGAAAAAAGCATTAACACTTCCCTCCCCTTCCCCAACCATTTAAGCTTCTCTGTAAGAAATTCATTAGCTGTACATTGGAAATGGTTATGTGCTTAAAATATTCTGATAACCTCTGCTGCTGCTGGAGTTTATCCAACATTCAAAATACCACATCCTCATATGCAGACTTGTAACAAAACATTTTTTTTCAGTTCAAAGCTCACATTCTTTGGCATCTCAGTGTTAAAAAGTCCTTCTGTGAAGGAGACGGGCAATCTCCAAATTTGATATATAAATAAAATCATATAAATAATAATATAAATATCTGGCAGCTTTCAAATCCAAGCTGTTTTTTTTTAAAAAAAACCTCCAAATACAATAAATATAACAAGGCCAATTTGGTGTGCTGCTTTGAGGCAGGATAGAATTACTTACTTCTTACCATAGTCTGTGTCTCTCTGATTGTTCCATAAAGATTTAGCTGGTTATTCACCATCATTATACACTTGATAATCCCCCATATTGCTCAAACTCTCTCTACATTTAGCAATTCAAAGTGTAATTCTTGAAGCACTTCACTGTTTCCAATTACACCCTTCAACCCTTTCAGCAATCTCTAAATCTCACCCTAAAGTGTTTTCCAAGAACCACAGAGACATGCAAATCATGAGTTTGAAAACAACATCTTCAGGCCCAATTCAGGGAAGCATCGTCTAGAACAGTGATGTGGCAGGTGGAGCATTGCCCGTTCCTCTTCCGGGTTTCTGGCGTACATGTGCACATGATGATCAGCTGGCCTTCGTGTGTGCAGCAGTGTTGCGAACTGGAAGAGCTGGTCTTCCATTTTTTGGTGTGAGCATGCGTGGCAGCTTGCTGATCAGCTGATCAGTGTGTGCATGTGCGGCAGTAACCAGAAGACTTGCTGGCCAGTGCACGTTCATTTTCCACTGCACACATGACCCCTGGGCAGATCCTCTTCCTGGTCGCGTCCCAGATGGATTTGCTTTTCGGCTCTCGGTGCTGTGCTCGTGCACACACACTCCCTTTTTGGCTCTCGGTACCGAAAAGGTTTGCCATCACTGGTCTAGGAGTCCCAGGGCTGAGAATCTAAAACCTTTTGAAATTAGCGTCTTTGTAGTACAGTGAACCTATTCAATGATTAAATCACGTTTGGAAGAGCTGATAACTAGACACGAAATCAATATTCATAATTAACCCAGAAAACAAGAACAGGTTTTTAATTTTGCCATTTCACCTCTAGATGGAGAAAAACCGAAGCTATTTTGTAATTATGGATGTAGAATGCCGCTGATAAGGCAGGAAGGCAGAGTTCCTGGAAGAATAACTATGTCAGTATATCTCCCAAGGCCGTAAAAAAACAGCCTAATATATCTTGACTTGGAAAGGTGGCAGGAAAAAAATGGAATCTTGTAAATAAGCATGGGTTTCTCCATACTTCAAAAGGGATTTTGCTCAGCTGTGTCTATGAGCACTCTATTGACTAAACTAAGGTTTGTACAAATCTACCATATTTTATGGAGTAGAAAAGACACCAGAGAATAAGACGCAGCAAGGTATTGAAGAGGCAAATTTTAAAAAAAGGTTTTTGCACTCTGCAGACCTCCCAAAAATGTGTTTTTAGCAAAAACAGCCTCATTTTTTTGTCAAAAAAGGCATGCATAGCCTTTAGGAGGCTTATAGAGTGCTCCTGAGGGCTAGGGGGGGGGGGAATTGAGAAAAAACTGCCTGTTTTTCACTCATTTCTGCCCTCCCAGCCCCCAGGAGCACTCTAGAAGCTTCCTAAAGGCTATGCACAGGCATTTTGGTGAAGGGGGCGGGGTTTCAGGAGGCAAAAATTGCTGTATTCAGTGTATAAGATGCACCCAGATTTTCAGCCTCTGTGCCTCTTATACTCAGAAAAAATATGGTAATTAAGTGTCTAGAGATGAATTAGCATATCTGGCGTCGCCAATGGAAATTTCATTTAAAAAAATAAAAATATGAAAATATTTAGCATTATTAGTGCCTCAGATTATTTTGAGTTTGGCCCTTTTAATGTGAAGTTTAATAAGCTAACAACTTCATGTAATCTTTCCAAGATAATTTTAACAAAAATCAAATACAAGTATTAAATACATTTGCAGATTAGTATTAAACATTTTGAATAGCAAATGATGGTGCACAGCCATGGTTATTATCCTGCTTTCTGGGAGATTTGGAAGGTTGCGGAACCCTTTAGAATTTAGAAATTCATCTACCTGTTTATGATGAAAAAATGTAGGGACCAAATGTGTTCTAGCAGGAATAGGAGAAATTGTGTGTCTAGCTTTTTGCTGTCTGAAGGATTCATTCTATTGGCAAACATAGGAGATGGTAATAATCAATGCAAGTGATGGGAGCAGAAAAAAATGTGAAATAGTTAATCTCTACCAGCACGGAGCTTTTATGAACTCAACTTTCATCCTCCAAATGACCTTTAATCAGCCTGCATTGCTACCTGATATTGTTACAAAACTGTTTTGTCTTACTTTGCAAGAGAATGCCTTTGTAGAAGATATTTACCACTTCCAATAATGGTTCTGGTAGATGACAGGAGATTCTGCAAAGCACAAGTGCCTCATGTAGAAAAAAAGCTCACATCTAGCCCCATTTGAATATATTTTTCCATTTTTTTCTTTTCCCTCCGTCTCTTCCCACCTTGGTGCAACACAGAGGATGCTGCGTTCAAATGATGCGGTGAATGATGTGGTTTTCCACCCGAAAAGGTGGAAGGCCTCCAAAAATAGGAGTTGATCTGTAAATGCCAATGAATGGGAAGAAACTTCTATCTTTGAACGTTCAAGAGGACTCAAAGACTACTTCAGAAAAAAGACACACCACAGAATATTTGGGTCAAGGCAGCAGAGGCCGCCAGCCCAGCATTTCCTTTGGTGCTACTTAAATGTGAAAGCTCAGATTTGGATTAAACAACGCTACTCATACCTGGAACAGAGTTGAAGGTCTTTTCACAATCCTATAACAAAACAGCCAAACCTTGAACAAAACATGTAATATAAAAGTTAACTTCTGCTATGCAAAGTTAGCAATGGCACTGATGTGAAACACTGCACACACGTGTATGCGCAAACACAGCACAACCATATACATGTCATCTCGTAACAACACACATTATAACAAGCCACCATTGTTATTCATTGGCTTTTTAAAAAAAGAACAAGTTCTTAAACATGAGGGAGCAGCATAAAGGGAACTGTTAACAAGGCATTTAAGAACATTAAGGTTGTCCCAATCCTGGATGGGGAGAAAGAAGATGATGTCTTGGTTAACTAGGATACTCCTTTCTATTTATCGTCAGAAAGAGACACACTGAGAGCTGGAAGTAACTTTGGGGAATCCAGCAGATCATTCCTCACAGATTTAATCCAAGACCCACAAAGTGATCAATCATGTCAGGATCGGTCCTAACACACAAGTAGGTTCAAACATCCATTTATCCCAATACCAAGACTGCTATTCCAAGATAGTCCACAAGGGTTCCTTCGTCTTTACTGAAATGTTTTAGAATGATCCAGATCTTCAGTTTTCCTACAAATTTCCCATCTGAATGCACTTGATGCTATTTGCTTCCGACACAACCTTCTTTAAGCAACCTTTCACATCTATGTTGTCTAGTTGCTTGTTCCGGTCTTTGTTTTTTCCAGGTGAATTCTGAAACATCAGAAGAACACGGTACTCTCCTGTAAAACTACAGTGAAAAGTATCAGGATGTGGGTGGAGCCCACATGGGAATGGAAAATGTCAGCCAACACAATACATTCTTGATTTTAGGGCCAGCATTTCCATTTCTTAAAGCTTCAGGCCTAAAATGAGGCTACAAGGAACTCTTTGGTAGAGATCCCTAAATTGTCTTGTCAAAACAATCTTGTTTGTCCCACTTTTGGATAGCAAAACTTATGCTGAGTCACATAAATAGCCTGGAAGTACCTACTGAGGCAATAATTAAGTCAGTGGAAGGAGAAGCATTATTAAATGTGGAGGTCTGAGACGAATAAGAGAGAAGGGTATTTTTAAATAAACAGTACTTGAAGAATACCAGCAGATAATCCCAGGGCCAACAAATTTGTTTTGCTAAAATCTCTCAGGGGCCAATAGAACTGACCTTACAAAACCATTTCTTGTACCATGTTACATTTAAATTGACTTACAAACCTGTTTGCACTCTTTATGGAGTGCAATTATCAAGACGCAATTATTCTGCAATTATTCTGTCCCATTCCTACAAGCATGGAGGATTATAACCAGGGGTGGGTTCCTGCCAGTTCTAACCTCTTCTATAGAAGAGGTTCCACAAATCTACAGTGCCATTTAGAGCCAGTTCCAACTCCCTTCCCCCGCCTGTCCACACATCATCAAGATGAAGAGTGAAAGGAGGAATTCGGGAGTTGAAGTCCACAAGTCTTAAACATGTCAAGTTTGAATACCCCTGGGGTTTTTTTCTAAAGGGTTAGGGGTGCAAGGGTCTTGTAACTTGACAGCTTTAAGACTTGCATGCTTCAAATGCCAGAGTTTCTGAGCCAACATTTTGGTTTCTAAGCAAGAGCATTGTTAAGTGAGTTTCACCACATTTTACAAGTTGGCCATGCCCACCCAGTCACATGGCTTGCAAGCCACTGCCACCTGGTCACATGGCCAGCAAGCCACTCCCACTCAGTCACATGGCCAGCAAGCCACTCCCACAAAGCAGGCCACACCTACAGAAGAGGTTCTAAAAAAATTTGAAACCCACCACTGACTATAACACATTCAAGCATGCAATTTGGGGGATATAGTTCCTTACTATAATCATGAGCTAAAGTTGATGTGTTTAACTCTGAATTACCTGGTATAATGTCTACAACACCCTGGGGACTCTCCTTTTTTTTTTTCGGGTAGAAAAATCTCTCAATAATATCACCCATAATGCACCATTGCAAAACCTGATTGTGAATTATTCTTCAACCTTAACTTGCTTCATAAACTACATGTGATGTCAGTTAAGTCATGTAGAAGCATTACTCCAAGGGCCTGGACTAATAAGCAGACAAAGGGAAAGTTTCCCAAGATGCATCCTCAATTGCTTGGAGAATGTCTATCTCTTTTTTAAAAATAGCAAATTTACTCACTAGATTACATCTAATTTGGTTTTTAAGCCCATGCTATCTGCTTGAAACTTGGTGTAAGGGATGCTTATTATTGACTGGGTTCACTAAAAACACTAAATGCACTAAATGCAACAATACTACCTCAAGACATTACTATACCCAAAGAAAGAAACCATATTAACATTATGGTCAGATTCTCACCACTTGTTAAACTAATGGCTGGATTCTCACAAAAGCCTGAATCACCAATTACCCATTTTAGCCTTACCTACCAACGGGAGGATATTTGTAATTTGTAATTTTAATGGATTTGCAGTATAATCAATCAAAACCATGTATTGTGTGAAGTTGAGCAGTTTAACAATTCTGGTAGATCTCCCTACTTATGCAAGAACCAGAAAAAGGTCAATGAAAAGAATGATTAAAGAGACATTCTTTATATGAAGCAGAACAAGAGATAAAACGAAGGAACACCACAGTAAGAGATTCAAAGCTTTTGAGTGGTGTGGTGAGATAAGAGAGCCAAAAAAGAGAATGCCTGCCCTTTCTGTATGGAAAAATCAATCAAGGTCAACAACTTGGAGGGTTGGTGTTTCAGTTTCATTGCCTGCTTCTTTTCTTTTGTGATCTTTGCTGTTCAGCATGTGATAGATAAATGGACCAATGTGGTGCACACTTGACTGGAAATAGTAGAGTTATGCTCCCATGTTGTCAAAATCATGAAGGTTAAGTAGCACACTCAATCAGCAAGCACCTTCAGATTGATGGATATTGTCTTGGAAAACTAATGTGTAATATGGCAGAATAAGACTGTTTGAACATCTGAAGGAGCAAGAGATGTTATTAAATGAGTTTGATGCTCAGAATCAAACCCAAGTTTGAAAAGGTTAAAAATGCCTCCGTCTGTCATCCTGTCATATAATTACTTGGATAGTCCATCTGTACTTCAAGCAGACAAGCGGAGTCTGAGAAGAATTGGGAAAGCAGGTAGTTTGAAAATATAGTGTCCAATGGGGAAGAGAAACCAAAAGGGGTTAAGAGGCTGGTAAGAAGTTAATACTGTTGGGAGTCTAAAAGTACAGAAGATGAAGAAAAAATGGTTATCAGGCAGAGATGGAGCTGGGAGTCTTAGACTGCCAGACAGATGTAGATTCAAGAGTGATCCAAAATCTCTGAAGAACAATTGCCAAAGAATTCATTATGAAATCAGAATAGTGAAATTGGTGAAGATGCCCATAGGGAAAAAAGGCTTTGAAGATACAAGAAAAATCAAGATTGCATTAGCTATGAGATACTGACAGTTAATTTTTTTTTTAAAGCCCTTGATTAACTCTCTGAGGAAATTTTGTTGCTGCAGCTTAGGAAAGGTATACTGTTGTATTACCAGAAGCAGATTTATTAAAGGCAAGGACTCATTTAATAGTCCTCATTTAATAACCTCAGGATTGTACAGCAATTAAGTCATGAAGCAATTTGCCATATTTCATTCTCCTTTCATTACTGTAGGCACCATCTGCTTTCTAATATCCATCTTTGATATACTTCAAATAAAGAAAAAAGCTCAATCTATTTAGGGTAAGATTCTTGTGTGCTGTTATCTTGTCTGGTCAATTCTAAGAACAGATGACAGGCATGTTTTGCCTATTATTTCTGCTATGAAATATGGGCTATGGTACTCTACTTCAATATTTGGTAGTACAAGGTCATTTGCTATCTCCCGACTCATTTCCTTTGCCATTTTTCCATTGTACTTTCGTGATGGGGTAATGGTTGACTGGGGTTGCTCAACTTCTACCAAGGTCCGATGGATCGGGCCCAGAACAGAGATCTCAGTCTCTTTCTCAAGAGTTGCATGGAAGTTTCATTTAATCTGTATTTTCTATAGCTACACTGCATCCAATGGTGGGAAAAACAGGTGAGAGACTCTTGAAAAGCATGTATGCCACGCATACATATTTACTTTATAGGAACAAAATCAACTCCCTTATTTTGAATCAGTCCCCTAGTTTATTAACTCATTTTATATCCAAAGGATTTACTAGCCCTAACTGGAGATGTCAAGTTTTGTCATGGGGCCCCTTCATATGGAAAACTGATGCCTTATCACTGAGTGTTTGGGATACATATTTTATTCAGAAATGGCAACAGATCTCTTAAAACATTGGAAATATGGCACATAAAATTTGTCTCCTGAAGCTCAACAGTGTGTTCAACACATAGGATAGGACACTGTGAGTAGCAGGAGTGAAGGTTGCTTCAGTGGGATTATGATGATGTGACAGAAGGATGCAGATGATCCCTTTAGTTTCTTTAGAAGTTATGGTTTTCTGCCAAAATAGCAAAAATGCTATTGTGTAGCCACAGAAGATGGGTGGCACATCTGAAAAACAGTAGGCCTGCACTGAATCCAGGGTTCAATTTTTTCCACCACTGGTTTCCACGTTCATGTGTTGCCTCTACTGAAGCCTCTGATAAATAAGTATAATTGAGACCTACTCTGGTGATGAGCCAGTGATAGAACTGTCTGGATGAAAAGATATTGGGCTTAAGGCACCCAAGAGATTCCCCCAGTGCACAGCTATGGGCTCCTCCCTTTGATTCTTATTTGCCCCAAGAATTGCAGATGTTGCTGCTGCCACACCAGAAGGCTGCCTTTTCGAGAAGCAGATGTGGTTGCTGTCAGTGAGGCCCTTTCTCACTGAGATGAGCTGGAGCTTCCCCACTCTGCTTTATTGCACATTTTTGTTACGAAGTAAACATTAAGACACAAGCTCATTTTCCTGTCCAGCGTCACCCCCCGCAAGAGATCGCGGTTGGTACAAATCGTTTTCTCTACTTTCAATGTTTCATGAGTGGATACAAACAAGAGGAAGGAACAGAAAGCTCCCCATGGGAGACAGAAGCTGCCAGAGCTTTGTGAATTCCAATCCTCTCCATCACTTTGAACCATGAAGCTGCCAAGTGCAACTCAAAGAGCAAATGCCTACAAGCTCTTTGCAGGATACCAGGGGCCTGGTGGTGCAATCCCAGCTCTTGTTATGGGACAGACTCAAACTTATGAACCCCCCCTCTCATCCACACAATGGAGGGCAGATGCCGGTCATGGTCTTTATCTGACTCGGGCTGGCTTTGGGCACGCTCTGGCTTGGGGGTCAAGGACGGTGGGTCAGGCTGCTGGACAGACATAGTTCTCCGGAGGTGATTCCTCTTGCGCAGGAAATCGGGTTGTGAATGAAGACCAAAGCTGCCTTTCCTTAGGATCATGCGGGAGTTGTTCTTCTTAGGCCGAGAACGGAGGCTGAACTCCAGGGAAGCCAAGTGGGCTGCATAACCTCCGCTGATAAACTGGAGGAGAGAAGGAGGACAAAGATGACAAACGTTTAGCGTCAACTGTGGCATGGAGGAAGGGAGTAATGTAATGCAGAAGCCTCATTGCTCTTCTCCCCAAACACCAACCAACCAGATTAAAAGCCAATAAAGGACAAGTGAATCAAGAGTAGACCAATCAGCTGTCTCTTTCCTTGCGGCCACCTGTAAGGAGTAAGAGAGAATTTGTGCCAAGGAATTGGCCAAGGATTCTCCAGTGGAGGGTAATGTTTGTCTACATTTTTAATAAAAAATGCAAACAATGCAGGGACTCCAGAGAGGGATGAGTGTGTGGGCAAGAAACATTAAGCTGCTTTTGCATTAGCTAGCTCAGGGGTCTCCAACCTTGGCAACTTTAAGACTTGTGGACTTCAACTCCCAGAATTCCTCAACACCCAGAATTCCTTGAAGTCCACAAGTCTTAAAGTTGCCAAGGTTGGAGACCCCTGACTAGAGGAAAATGTGGAAACATGGTAGACTACCTGAATCTGTTTATATACTGAAAGTGCTTAACTATTAGAATTGACCTAATTGAGCGCAAACCTGTTAAAAATGCAGGATTCTGAAATCAGCAAACATTAGCAGGCATAACCAAAGCCATATTTAGAGCGTACCACAGAATAGATGTTTACTGAAATATCAGAGAAAATAAGTTGCTGAAGCTTTCCATATTTGTCTGCAAGGAGGATGGGAGTAATTTTATATCTTTTTAATTTTTTATTATGTATTTTTCCACTGCATTTTTTTATATTCTTCTTAGTTTGTATTAGATTTCTATCTTTGCATTTGTAAAATGTAATAAAAAATATAAAAAAAGAATATTAATCAAGTCTGCCAGATTTAATGTTCAAAACAATTCTGGTACAAATCAGAGCAATGCAACATAAGATAAGTAAAAACAAATTGCTGATGGCCATTGCAGGTTTTATTCTGCTGGCATAGAAAGCATAGATATAACACTTACCATATTTTTCGGACTATAAGGCACACTTTTTTGTGTCCCAAAAGGCGGTGAAAATGTCTGTGAGTCTTATAGACCGCCTGGTGGTTATTTTTTTGGCCTCCACACGCCCTGTTTTCGGGCTTTTTTCAGGCCTTTTTGCGGCCCATTTTTTAGGGGGTTTTTGGCCTGTTTTGAGGCTTTTTCTGGCCCATTTCTTCCCAAAAAATGAGCCAAAAATGTTAGAAAATGGGCTGAAAAAAGCCATGAAAACACCCCGCAAAAGCCTCAAAAACGGGCCAGGAAACACCTAGAAAATGGGCCAAAAATGAGGGGTGCAGAGGCCAAAAACCTTTTTTGTTGTTTTCCTCTTCTAAATTTAGGTGCATCTTATAATCCAAAAAATATGGTAAGTAGAGTAGAGGATTTACTGCTTAGAAGCATTACATGGGAAAAGGTCTTAGATGTGATCATTAAGATGAGGCAGCTGTGTTAGACAGCTGGTAGAAGAAGCACTAGCCACTTCTGGGCTACATTAAGGGGAATACTGAATCAAAAAGAAGTGAAATTCTTATTCCCCTCTACACCTGGAGTGTCTATAATTCTGGCAGCCCATTTCTAGATGTATGCGACCACTTAGAGCAGGTTCCATGGAGGGTAACGCAGATGACGCTATGACTTGAGAGCATGCTCTATAATGCCCTCTTTAATGTTGTAAGCCACCCAGAGTTGCCTCGCAGTGAGATGGGCAGCAAACAAATGTAATAAATAATGAAAAGATTGAAGGAACCTGGGAGATTCAGCCTGAACAAAACCGGGGAGACACATCAGTTGCACAAAAGAGAGCCATACTCTTTCGATCAAGAAATGTTTTCCATAGGATCAGAAATAATGGGCATAATGCAGAGTTGTCAAATTATAAGCCTTTTGTTTAACAACTATTGAAAGCTCAATGGCACTGAAATGACTGGTCTTCGCATTTATGGCTGTCACAGTGCCCTCACAGCCAGATGCTCAAAATTCAGGTGCTTGGCAACCAGCATGTATACATGATGGTCGCAGTCATTTGCACCCTTCTCAAGGGGCTTCCAACAAAGTCAATGAACAAAGTTGGACTCACTTAAGAATTATGTGATTTGTTTAGTGACTATGGTAAAAAAAAAAAAAGGTGAGCAAGGCTCACTTAACAACTCCATCACTTAGCAATGGAAGTTCTAGTCACAATTGTGGCTCTAAGTCAAGGATTACTTGTAGAAGAGAGAGCCTGTAGCTCGGGATTGAACTGTGGAGTTCTTGGTGCTCTCTGAGCTTTGTTGTTTCCATACAGACCAGGAGTTGGTTCCTGCCAGTTCTAACCTCTTCTATAGAAGAGGTTCCACAAATCGACAGTGCCATTTAGAACCGGTTCCAGCTCCCTCCCCCCACCCATCCGCACATCATCAAGATGAAGAGCGAGAGGAGGAATTCGGGAGTTGAAGTCCACAAGTCTTAAAGCTGTCAAGTTTGAACACCCCTGGTTTTTTTTTCCTAAAGGGTTAGGGGTGCAAGGGTCTTGTAACTTGACAGCTTTAAGACTTGCACACTTCAGAGTTCCTGAGCCAACATTTTGGTTGCTAAGCAAGAGTTTCACCACATTTTACAAGTTGACCACACCCACCAGTCACATGACTGCCAAGCCACTCCCACTCAGTCACATGGCTGGCAAGCCACTCCCACCTAGCCACATGGCCAGCAAGCCACTCCCACAAAGCAGGCCAGCTGGCCTACAGAAGAGGTTCTAAAAAAATTTGAAACCCACCACTGATGCAGACATTTCATTATCCAGTGAAAGTTAAACTGGTGTTACCTGAAGATGTTACCTAGCTGGGTAATGACATTCTGCAAACAAGCAGCCAAGCTTAGACAGCACCAAGGATTCCATAATGGGAATCCATTGCAGCTACCCAGGTTTTATTTAAATGCAATGGCAATCTTCCTAATGGTAAGATCTGTTCAACAGGGCAACTTTCTACTTAGGAAGCTTTGGAATTCTCTGGAGTTTTTAAAGAAATAGCCATCTTTCAAGGAGGGTTTCATTCGTTTTCTTGTACACTATAGAGCTGTGATGGGGAACCTATGGCATGCATGCCAGAGGTGGCATACAGAGCTCTCTCTGCTGGTACACACACCGTCGCCCCAGGTCAGATCTCCATGGTGTTTCTTTCGTGAGCTTCTGTTGACCTGCAAATATTGCAACAGAAGCTCAGCAAAGAAAAAAAATCTTAACTCTTGCCACACTGCAGGTGTTGGGAGGCCCCATCCCCTGCCAGCCAGCTGGTCTTCAGATCTCTGCCCCACATGTGCGCATGTCTGCATATGCACACATGTCTATGCATGTGCGCATTCGCACACGCGTGCATCTTTCAGTTTGGGCATGCGCATGCATGCAGTTGGGCACTCAGTGTCTAAAAGGTTTGCTATCCTGCTATAGAGGGTAGGAGTAAATCAGGGTTTCTACCTCAGCAAACTTTAAAATGTACGGACTTTAACTTCCAGAATTCCCCAAGCAGCATGGAGAAACACTGGATGAGATTACCCATGTGATTCCTTCCAGTTCCACAATTCTATGATTTTAAGACTTACAATTAAAACTTAAATAAGGAGAGTGCATATATATCCTTTAGACTAGTATGTTTCTATATGATGCATGCAGGCACGTCCGACTAAACTAGCTCTGGTTTCCTGTTTTGCTGCCGCAGCAGCAAACAAATTCCATCCCACAAGGGTTAATTGTACAATGTCCCCAGGAGCCTTCTTATTTTCCTAAAATCTTTCAGAAAAAGAAAAAAAAATCACCTGGCACAGAGTCTGATATTTCTTTGCTGGTCGTCCAACAATGTAAATCTGAGAGGGGGAAAGACCCAGGACATTATACACAGAAATGTCCTTCATGGAGCCATATGCAGCACAAATTTTGATGTGGCACTGGAGGGAGAAATGTCAAAGGTTAGCCATGAAAATATGATACCAGCTAGAGCCTATAGCTCACATTTTTAATACCCCAATTAACTCACATCATCAGTCTGGGTCACTAACAATCATGAATTTGAACTATGAAGTTGTTGTGGCCCACCAGCAGAGCTGGCAGCAAAGTGGGACAGTGAGGAGGTTGGGGAGGAACAACTAAGAAATCAGGGTTGACTTGGGAGTAAAGCCACAGGTGGATGGTGAATGGCCCCTCCCTTAGAAAATATAAGAGAAGCAAAAGAGGAGTGGGCTTTTGCAGGAAACAATCCGTTCATTCGTTCATTCATTTCAGGAGTGTGAAGATCTGTCCGTGAATCTCAGAGACTCTGTGCCAAGTCCTTCCTTGCACAGCACTGTGTTTGGAAAATATTTACATGGCAGCTTTTCAAGCTAGATAAGGTCTGTGTTCATAAATTCATCTTTGAAAGACTGTTTACCAGGCTTTTGCTGAATGTGAATGAGAGGAATTCACATCCGTTTACTAAAAAGGGTTTTGTCGGGACCGGGAATCTGCTTTGTGCTTTTTAGAGAAGCTCAGGTCAGAACAGAAGTACATGGATTATTGGAGTCTTAACTCAGATGTTATGGCTGTTTCTGAACAAAGTACTCAGGAAAATTAGTGTCTAATTAACCAAACTTCCAAACTCCCCCATTCAATGCTCCTGAAAGGGCAAGGAGGAAGACTATCAACTAACTATTACCTCTTGCACAAGATTCCGGAGAAAAATGGTTTTCTGCCTTAAAGGATCATGGACAAGACCATCAGAGAAAAAGATCATCCCTTGAGGGAAGTTGTGTTGAGACAGCCAGGAGACTACACGTTGCTTTTGCATGTCAGGACGTCCTGTGATATAGATAATCAGGTAGCCAAGATCTTGCCAATGCCTGTAACAGAGAGAAGAGAAAAGCAACTGGGATCATCAAACTATTCTGTCTGGTAGAGGGGAGGAGTTGAATGGGAGAATACCAGAAGGTGAGAAGGTAACTACAGAGGTGTCTATGGAGATTCTCAGTCAACCAGGTCATGACTGTCTCAAAGGTGCCTTTTCAAAAGGCAACTGGACTTCCTTGGTTTTTCCTTGAAGAGGTTTTGTTTCTCATCTAAGAAGCTTCTTCAGTTCATGTCTTCAAGGATAAACCAAGAAAGTTCAGTTGCCTTTTGAAAAAGCACTCATGGGACAATCATCACCTGGATGACTGAAAATCTCCATAGACATTTATTCTGTCCGATGGAATCCCAGAGGGTAAGAGTGAGAATGGGAGAGTACCAAAAGGTGAGAAAGTAACTGTAGAGGAAAAACAGATGGTTAGGAAGAGGGAAGAGATGGAATTGCAGATGATAGTTGTGAAATTGAAGTTGTAAGTTGCTGAGGTCCCCTGGTTATTAGCATGCTGTAACAGTCAGAAATAGGGGAATGAAATTATTTAGCATACAGTTGAATGCAAATGTATAGCACCTTAAAAATAATTCTGAAACCAATAAATAATTATGAATTATCCTTCAAAATTTTCATTTCTCTATTATTTAACACAGTCTTCTTAATAATAAGTTCCCTCTTTTACCCCCGTATCAATGACTTTCAATGTTAACTTTCTTTCTCATCCAGGTGTTTGGTAAACTTTTATAGTGCATGGATTTCAATTCCCAGAATTCCGCAGTCACTCCTGTAATCTTTTTTCTCCTTAGACAAAAGTTTATAAATTATGCATATTAATGAAAAAAGTAAAAAATGCATATTAAACATGGGTTTGCAAAAGTTGTAGACAGTGATCCAAAATACAAAAAGGAAAGCATTGAAGCTTCCCCCTCTGTCCCCACATATATTGCATCTGCCAATAAACTTAATCCAAGTTCTCTTCCCTCCTCCCACTATAGAAACTTCAGAGACACGTTAAATTAGGAGTTTTGACAGATAAGTTATTTTACATCAGAATACTGTATTTTTAGCAGAGCGTGAACTGTGAGGGCTGAATTGGGTCAACCCCAATTTGCAATACACGAGGAAGTAGATAGCATGTTGGCAACAATATTTTTATATTCTTGCACAACCTGGCTTCCAACTTCCAACTTCTAGCCAAGAGGATGTTAGTAATTACATATTACTTCAAAATATGCATGCCTTTTTGGAGGAAAGCCAAATGCCTCTCTATTTAAAAAAGATAGTTACTAGATCACTTCTTAAGGAGCTTTCTACTTCTTAAGAAGACAGGCAGTTAAAAGCTAGTCTCTAATCTACTATGGTTGGTAAGGGGATTGAGAGACTGCTGTCTTATCAGTTGTAGCCAGTCCTGGATGAAGGAGATTATTCTACCTAAGTTTTCCAGTTTGTGGCAATATAACAATGTGATAGATAAAATCCAATAAAATAATGACACATTTCAAACTGGCTTCAGGGTAGGCTGTGGGTTGGCTAGCCTGATGATCTTTGTTTGGGCAAGAACAAAGGGTGTAGATCAGGGGTGTCAAACTCACGTCATCACGGGGGCATCACATGACTTATCGGGATTCCCTCCCCTTGCTAAATCGGGTGGGCGTGGCTAGGATGTGACACATCCAGCCCGTGAGTTTGTCACCCCTGGTGTAGATTCTTTTGTGTTCTCTCTTTGGTTATAGATACTATCAATTTTGGTAGACTAGATAACTGAGATTTAGAAATAGGAGCCACAGGTCAACAATGGCTCCATCTCTAGCTTGGAAAGAATTGCTCAGAGATGTCTGTCAGTCAAAGGAGGGTCAGTGATTGTGAGCTGAGTCATGGGTAAGATCTTCCTTTTTCTATATGCAGTGGAAGATTGCATGCCCTCCTGCAGCTTGCAGCAGGAAATTATTCTCATCCTTCTGATCTATTTATTTATTTATTTAATTGGTTTGTATGCCACCCACTCTTGAGAGACTCAGGGCGGCTTACAGATAAAAAAAGGAAGGGGGGGGACATACAAAAAATAAAAAACAACATTAAAAATTCCACAACATTCATAACTTAAGATGGGGCTGGATAAATTAACAGCCCCAGGCCTGCCGGAACAGCCAGGTCTTGGTCGCTTTGCGGAAGGGTCGTAAGGGTCCGGATCTCAACGGGGAGATCGTTCCATAGGGCCAGAGCAGCTATAGAGAAGGCCCTCCCCCGAGGAGTCGCCAGCCGACATTGACCGGCAGATGGAATCCGGAGGAGGCCTAGTCTGTGCGATCTTATAGGTCTCTGGGAGGTGAGTGGCAGGAGGCGGTCTCTCAGGTAGCCAGGTGATGAAAGCACTGACGGCCTATGGATGCACTGCAGTTGTTAAATCAAATAGGAGCTATTGGGATTCTATTTGGTCTCCGAGGCTTATCAATATCTACATCGAAACTGCTAAAATATTTGGAGCGAGGTGACATTAGTATCGAGGACACCCTACTTCTCTGTTACATCTTCAGGAAATGGCAAGGTTTCCCTGCAGAGCTGCCTGCCTACAGCCAGTAATGGACTGAATGAGAGAAAAATGAATTAAAATTGTATCTGGAGAAAATGAACTTATTGATTGTAGGAGACCATAATTTGAGAGATGGTAGTTCTGTCTGGGATTAAATTCTCCCAAAAGGAGCAGGTAGGCAAACTTCTGGACAAATCTCATTGCTAGGCTGAAGAGAGAGAAAAACCCAGGACTGCCTTAAAAGTTTGTTTCTGGAAGAGGATGACTTAAAAGTGTGGTGCACACAATGGTAATACCCAGGCCTGGCCACGTGAATGTGTTTTATGTGGCATTGCCTGTGAATCTGTGAAGCACCTGGAGGTTTGAATGGTTACATAATTAAACCACCAGGTGAGTCTAGGAAACAATGCTAAGAGACCATATTACACCTGTGCTTAAAGCATTGCCCTACCTGCCAATTTGTTTCTAGGCGGAAAGCAAATTGCTGCCTTTGAAGCCCTACCATGCTTAACTCCAGGCTGTTTGAGGAAACTCCTTTTATGAAACTCCAATCTGACTGAAAGCATCTGAGGAAATCTGCCTACAACAGTGAACTTGACTAAACCTTCTCTGAGGGGCCTGGCATCTTTACAAGCTTTAAAAAGGCTCTCAGGGCATCCCACACCCCACCCCATGTAGGATTCCACTGGTTGCTTTTACACTTAGTCCTTGACTTACAACCACAATTGAGCCCGAAATTTCTATTGCTAAGTGAGACATTTGTGAAGTGACGTTTTGCTCCATTTCACGAGCTTTCTTGCCACAGTTGTCAAGTCAATCAGGGCAGTTGTTCAGTTAGCCACACAGTTGTTAAGTGAATCTTCCTTCCGCACTGATTTTGCTAGTCAGAAGGTTTCAAAAACTGATCACATGACCTCAGGACCCTGCAAACATCACTATGAACCAGTTGCCAAGCATCCAAAATTCTGATCATGTGACTGTGCTGTAACGATCAAAAGCATGAAAACCGGTTATAAGTCCCTTTTTTCAATGCCATTGCAACTTTGGTCACTAAATGAATGGTTGTAAGTCAAGGACTACCTGTACTTGTTAATATTAATTCTTCTTCTTTTACTCATTTGTTCTCATTGCTACTTAAGGTTTTGATTTTAAACTTGTTTTATGGCACAGAGATACTTGTTTGGTTTTGGTTTAGCTTGGAATGTGAATGCTATTGTGGTTTATCAAACATGGATTATGGCTTAACGTAGGAATGGTTTATGACTAAGCAGATCAGGGGTGAGCTGCTGGGGGTTCTCATGGGTTGTGGAAAAGCTCTAGCTAAGATTCTGTGCAGTTCGGAGACCCCCAAATCTCACTCCTGGCTGGCCCCGCCCACCCCACCCCTCCCATCCCAGAAGTCCCCACATGGCGCGTTTTGAATGCAGCTAAGTGCAGGACACATGCGGCCCAGGGAGGGTGAAAAACGGCCTCCAGAGCCTGGAGAGGCTGTTTTCACCCTCCCGGAGGCTCAAATAAAGCCTCTGATGCCCAGGGAGGGCAAAAATGCCCCCCCCCCCGGTGGTGCAGGAGGCCGACTAAGTCACACCCACCATGGCCACGCACACCCAGGACCTGGGCAGAGAACCCCTTGCTAAAATTTTTGAAGCCCACCCCTGAAGCAGATCCAGCTATTCCTTTGTGTCCCCACAAAGTTCTCTCTGACTCCTGTAAACAAAGTTCAGGAACCAGGTTCCCAGCCACTTGAGAATGGAAATACATACAAGTGGTGTTGCACAGTCTAAAATAGTCAAAGTACAAAAATAAACATCTCCACAGCCATATTATCAGTCAACACAGGACTGAAGAGGGTGGGTGGAGCAGGAAATTCCCCCTTCCTTACACAAGGTGCTTAACTGCAGTTTTGACCATTTGGAGAATCACAGGGAAAAAGCAAAGAGGGGTCGGGGGGGGGCATATGATGGAGACAGGAAACACAATTTCCTTCAAAACGTTGAAGAAAAGTTCCACAGTTTAATATTTCATGGAACCTGGAAAGTTTTGCCTGGGGATATTTTGTTAGCACTGCTGCCACCAAGTGGTGAAAATGTAACAAGGTTTTCCCCAAACAGATGATTTCCAAGGTGCAACTGACAGGAATATGCCAATGCGTATTTTCATTCCAGAATGATTACCACTTGACTGCTTTATCAGTAGACAAAAGGGGCTGCCTTTATAGGGAACGGTCAGGAATTCTGCATGGAAGCCATTGGCTATTAGATATATCTTACAGGGCAGTTGTGTTCTTTCGTCGGCCAGGAGGCAATACAGGCCTCACAACTGGACTACTGTACTGCACTCTACCTGGGGCTGCCCTTGAAAACCAGACAGAAGCTACAGCTGGTTCAAAATGCAGCAGTGTGAGCAGTAATGGGCACGCCTCACTGTGCCCATGTATCACCACTGCTACACTAGCTGTCATTTGGCTTCTGGGTACGATTCAAGGTGCTGAATGATACCTTTAAACCCCTTCATGGAATAGGACTTGGTTGTCTGAGGGATCACCTTTCTCTGGTACATTCAGGCTGAGTTGGGTGCACTCCAGGTCCCTTCTATTAAAGGCTGTCATCTTGTGGGGCCAAGGAAGATCCCCGCCCTTTAGAACAGCGGTCACCAACTGGGGTTCCATGGACCACTGGTGGTCTGCAGAAAAAAATTTCCATTTTTTATATTGCACTAAATCAGGGGTCCTCAAACTACAGCCCCCGGGCCGGATACGTGCAATGAACGTTTGTGTTGCTGCAGAGAGTCTCCCTCTTTGGGGTCTTTTTGTGCAGGTTGGATGGGGGGAGAAATTCTGACTTGGGGGTCTGCTTCAGCCTCCTGGTGCAGGGCTTTGGGCGAAGGCTGGAGGAAAGCACCACTGGTGGCAAGGAGCTGGAGGTCTGCATCATGGCCTGGAACGGGCTGATTATCTCAGCCCGCTGAGCCTCCAGGCGCCGGTACCTGGCCTTGCACTCCCACAGGTCTTCCCTCTGCTTGGAAAGCCTATGCTCGTAGTCCTCAGTGAGGTGCTTCTGCTGAGCCTCCTTCTCGGTCAGATCCAATTTGAACAGAGCCAGCTGTTTTGCTAACTCTTCCTCATGGTGGCTGCTTAGCTCCAACAACTGCTTCCTGATGCGGCCCTAAGGAGCCCGGGCAGACAGATGAGGAGTATCTGGGAAGGGACGGGCGAGTAGAGGCTGGCGAGGCACCCCTTGACCTGAGTGACATTGAGTTGGCCACACCTGTCCAGTCACATGACCACCTAGCCACACCCACCCAGCCGGTCATTAGGCAGATCATATTATTGGTCCGCAGAATATAAAATTATGAATTTGGTGGTCCCAGAGGTCTGAAAGGTCGGTGACCCCTGCTCTAGAACAACGTCCATCCTACCCAGATACAGAAAATACAATACAATACAATAGCAGAGTTAGAAGGGACCTTGGAGGTCTTCTAGTCCAACCCCTTGCCTAGGCAGGAAACCCTATACCGTTTCAGACAAATGGCTATCCAACATCTTCTTAAAGACTTCCAGTGTTGGGAAAACACCCTCTCTCTTGGGGTTCTGAAAAGTCCTTAAACCCTGGCTCATATTAATGTGTTAGGGGTGGTGATATGCACTGTTAGGCTTTTTAATAATGGTTGTTTTAGCTGGCTTGTTTTAATTTGGTATTATTTTGTAAGCCACCCAGAATCTCCTGGAACAGGAGGCTATAATAAATCTAATAAAATAAACAAAATTAAAAAAAAAACTTAAAATGGAATTGTGAGACGGCCTTTACCTGACAACATCAACTGCTCCGGCTCTGACTTTAGGGTCACTGCCCATGATGGAGACACTGGCAGCAAAGGACCCATCGATGCTGAAGACGACACACTCCATTCCTCGAGGAAGGACAGTCAAGTAGCTTATGGCACTACTCTGATCTCCCCTGGTGACCATGAAGGAATAGAGAAAACAATTATAATAGAAAGCCATCATACCTATTCAGGTGGCCTTATATTGAGTTCAGAAGGGGAAAAAAACCTTCAGCTTTTCATATAATGGTCATAGCTTACTTAAGCGATACAGAAATGCCAAGAAAGGTGTTAGTAGAGAGGAAGAATATCAAGCGTATCTTCCTTTGTGAACACATAGCTTTGCATGTCCCATTACTGGGGAACAGCTATAAGGGAGAGACATAAGTATGGACTGCATCAGATTGCAGTGATCTGTCAACCTGTTCATTCTGCAGGTGAACCAGCCCAAGGACATCCATACCGAAGGAAATTTTTACTGCCAAATTCCAATAGCAAAATTCTTGCTTTCTGTGGTGATATTTATCTTTATAATAGTAACTGGCATTGAGTGATAAGGATTATAACATAGGGTAATAAAAGTGATGTATTCATTACACCAGCAATGGGCAACTTGTGGCCTGAGCTACAAGAAGCATCATTTAGTCCCAATTTTGCAGCTCTTGGACCGTAACTGTAAAACTGGAAGCCAAAGCTTCCTGGCATGATATGGTATGACGTGAAAACAGATGAAAATTGGAGCATGATCCCTAAAATAAGTACTGGTATATTATAACTGAAAATAAATAATAATTCCGCAGGATTCAATCTGGATGGGTCATCAGGACCAGAGGTTTTGCCTTATGAGCATTTGGACTTGTGCTGGAGCCCATCTTCAGAGAATATCTAAAAAGTTACATACAGCAGGCACCTTATAAATACCACACACAGAACAGCCCAAAATACACAATCTGCTAGAGAGAAATTCCCAGAAGGTGGGCTCCAGTTTGAAGGCTCAGGAAACAAAACCTCTGATTCTGGTGACCCACCCAAATCGGATCCTACAACATTATTCTGGGACACATATTTGCCCTCATTCATGATAAATACCATATTAATCAGAGTATAAAACACACTGGAGTATGAAACACACCAATATTTTGAAGAGGCAAATAAAAAAAGAAGTTTTTGCACTCTGCAAACCTCCCCAAAACGGCCTGTTTTTGACCAAAATGAGCCTGTTTTTTGTCAAAAAAGGGCAGGCATGGCCTTTAGGAGGCTTATAGAGTGCTCTTAGGGGCTGGGGGGCAGAAATGAGCAAAAAATGGCCCATTTTCCACTCATTTTTGCCCTCCCCAGCCCCCAGGAGCACTCTGGAAGCTTCCCAAAGGCTATGCATGGCCATTTTTGCAAAGGAGGCGAGGTTTTGGGAGGCTAAAAATGCTGTATTCAGTGTATAAGACACACCCAGATTTTCACCCTCTTTTGGGGAGGAGGGGAAAGGTGCATCTTATACTCCGAAAAATATGGTAATTCCCCCCCGCCATCAACTCCCAGCCTCAAGCAGTTGTAGAAAACTCTAGAATTTGATTAACCTTTTATGAGAGTAGGACATAATCCTCAATCTCTCAATAATTTTAGGATGCATTTATATACTTTTCCAGGCTTACCTGACCACCATTTTAATAGGATAGACGCCAACAGCAGGTCTTTTGTCTTTGGGGACGTTGTATGAGATTCTACCACTACTATTGGTGATTTCTGTATCAAAATAGACCCAACGTCCGGAGGAAGGTTCGGTCATGATGAAGATGTCAACCTGAAAGACGAAAAGAGAACATGTAGTAAAATTCTTTTATGGAATTAACATGCAGTAATAGAGAAGTTCAGGTTAGGCAAACAAATTCCTGTCGATACCCATAGACAGTTAACATCAAAGTTCACGAGGGATATTATATTAGTCTCTCAAAGAAAAAAACTAGTTTTGCAGCATCTTAAAGCCTAAAACAGGGTGGCAAAAGCTTTGAGGATTAGTAGCTATTTCAGCAGTATGACATCACTGACAATTTTAGTCGGTTTTAATAGAAGCACAAAGAAAGCTTGCAGCTCTGTACTGTTCAGCCTGCAGCTAAAGCATGTGTCCAATTCTAGGTGCCACATTTTAAGAAAGACAGTGCCAGATGAGAACAATCCAGATGGTGAGGGGCCTTCAAACCAAGTCCAATGAGAAATAGCTGAAAGAGCACAGCATGTTTATCCTGAAGAAGAAACAATAAAGGGAAAATAACAGTAACTTTCAAACATCTGTAGGACTTATCTCATAAAAGACAGAACAAAAATGTGAATCAACAGTTAAAAGATCTTGCAGTGCTGGCAATGAGTAGGCATGAGCTTGGTCCCGCCTACAATTTTAGAATACGTACTTTGCTTGTGATATTCACTCTCTAGCACCTTTAACTAAAATATTTCCAACAGGCAGATCAAAAGAATTAAACACTTTGCTGCCTGAAACTCTGTGGACTGTTGACACAAAGAACAATGGTCTGATTCAGAACAAGCCCAGCTTCCTACAAGCATCCTCTCATACAGGGAAGGGCATAATTAAATGCTATAGAAATATTTGTCTTCAGAAAACCGCAGGCCATGGAATCAGAAGAAGCAATAGAGAGGAGGTATTGAACTCATATCTAGTTTATAAGTTTGGAATATGGTCAGCTGATATGAAAATGCAGGCAAAGAAGGACTTTTGGTCTGATCAGCTACAGGGTCTTCTCGTGTTCTTAAGGGCTTAGGTGTCTTCAATGGCTTAACAGAGAAGGAGGAAGAGAGGGAAGGATGACCTTGGAATGTTACCTTTTCTCCTGTTAAAGCCACCATGTCAAGTGGTCCATACATGAACCGGCCAACTAGCAACTGAGGGCCATCTTCTGCAACAATGACATCATTCGATCTGTGGTTGGAAGTTACATTCTGAAAGGGAAACAAGGAAAGGAATGAAGTGACTGGAGCCAACCTAGGAGAAAGGTATTTGTTTTTGTACATCTGAAAGAATAGACCCTCTAAGATTAGGAGAAACAACCCCTTACATGGTCCTACAGCCATTCTCCAGTTATATTGTACTACAAACTAGGGCATACAAAACCTTTGCTAGACCAATTCTCGAATACAACCCATCTGCCTGGAATCTGCGCTGTATATCGGATATTAATACAACTGAAGAGCGTCCAGAGGTATTTCAGGAGAAGAGTCCTCCGCTCCTCTACTCACAACAGAATACCCTATGCCACCAGGTTTGAAATTTTGGGCTTGGAGAACCTAGAACTACACCGCCTACATTCTGACCTAAGCGTAGTATGCAAAATTATCTGCTGCAAAGCCCTATCTGTCAATGACTACTTTAGCTTCAGCCATAACAATACACAAGCAAACCATAGTTACAAACACAAGGTAAACCACTCCAAACTCGCTTGCAGAAAATACGACTTCAGCAACAGCGTGGTCAATGCCTGGAATGCCCCACCTGACTCTGTTGTTACATCCCCAAACCCCCATAATTTTAACCTAAGGCTGTCTACTATTGACTTCACCCCATTCCTAAGAGGTCTGTAAGGGACATGCATAAGCACACCAGCACCAGCTCACTACTGTCCCTGTCCTACTGTCTCCATTTATTCGTACCCATTTACTACATTCATATTTATGTTTATACTTATACCTATTATCTTTTACATGTTTGACAAGCTAAATAAATACATAAAAATAAATAAAATGTTGACATGTGGATGAGCCTTCTTGATTTTTTCCATAACTCTGCATGTGTGTGTTTGTGTCAAACTGATGGCCTCATGGCTAGCCTTGTGCCTTTATCACTACACCTAACTGGACCTCTTTCCTTAATTGGACCTTTGACAAATTAGCGTATTTTTCGGAGTATAAGACACACCTTTTTTCCTCAAAAAAAGAGGCTGAAAATCTGGGTGCGTCTTATACATCGAATAAAGCATTTTTTTTTTGCCTCCCGAAGCCCCGCCCCTTCACCAAAATAGCCGTGCCTAGCCTTATGGAGGCTTTCAGACAGCTCCTGGGAGCTGAAGAGGAAAGAAATGAGCAAAAAATGGGCCGTTTCCCCCCCACCAGCCTCCAGCAGCATTCTATGAGCCTCCATAAGGCTATGCATGCAATTGTTTTGACAAAAAAACAGTCCATTTTCGTGAAAAACAGGCTGGTTTTTTACTCTTTTTTGGACCCCTATCCATCCACAAGCACTCTGCAAGACCCCCCACCCCACCCAAGGCTATTCATACCTTTTATTTGAAAAAAAAAAACGGGCCCGTTTTCACGAAAAACGGGCTGTTTTGGGGAGGTTTGCAGAGTGCAAAAACTTCTGCCCTCCCATTTCGGAAAGCTCTTTAGTTAGAGTGATAGATGAGAATTACATTGATCAAGTGCTGTGCCAGCAGAAACAAGTCTTAGGTGCTGCAGCTTGTCACTGATTTTCTTCTCCAGAACATGGATAAACACACCTGGAAACATCTACCTACCTACCTACTCTCTCTCTCCCTACCTACCTACTGTATTTCTCTCTCTCCCTCTCTCCCTCTACCTACCTACCTACCTACCTACTCTCTCTCCCTATCTACTGTATTTCTCTCTCTCTCTGTATCCCTCTACCTACCTACCTACCTACCCTCTCTCCCTACCTACCTACTGTATTTCTCTCTCTCTCTCTCCTCTCTATCCCTCTATCTACCTACCTACGTTTAAAAAAAAATTGCCTCTTCAAAACCTTGGTGCGTCTTATACTCCGGTGCATCTTATACTCTGAAAAATACGGTAAAATAAAATTCCACTGAGATTCATATGCAGCCATTTCAGGCTTTAACTGCTGCTTTTATCTTTTAAACAAGACAGGCTGACTAGAAATCCTTCTGGCTTTCTTGCCATCTGTGAAAAAGTACCTGGCCATTAAAAGTATTTCCATCACTTCCTATTGTTCAAATGCTGCTCCAGCTGCTGTTGTTATTATTATCAAACTTTTTTATAGCCATCTATTTCCAGAGACTACTTGGACAAATACAAAATAATAAAAGCAATTAAAAAGATAGAACCCCAAAGGCAGCTCTGTCCAAAAAAAATCAAGTGGTAACAAATTGAACAAATCTGAAATGCATCAACCCATTTTGACCACTGCTGCTCTTGTTTTCTTTTTCTTTTAAAAACTGGTTTAAAATGGCTTCGGTTCCTTTGAAATATGCTAAACTATAGGGGACACGGTGGCTCAGTGGCTAAGATGCTGAGCTTGTCAGTCACAAAGGTTGACAGTTAGGTGGTTCGAATCCCTAGCGCCGCATAACAGAGTGAGCTCCCATTACTTGTCCCAGCTTCTGCCAACCTAGCAGTTTGAAAGCACATAAAAATGCAAGTAGAAAAATAGGGACCCCCTTGGTGGGAAGGTAACAGCTTTCCATGAGTCTTCAATGTTTAGTCATGCTGGCCACATGACTACAGAAATGTCTTCGGACAGTGCTGGCTCTTCGGCTTTGAAACAGCGATGAGTATTGCCCCCTAGAGTCGGGAACGACTGGCACATATGTGCAAGTGGAACCTTTACCTTTACCTAAATAATAGAGGAATTGGATAAAAAGGCAATCCTGTACCCTTAGCTTGACTTGGGTTCTTTTGCGCAGCCATTTCTCTCGGGGATTTGAAGGGCTGAGAGACACTGGATCCAAACTGTTGCTTTCCTTCACATTGATGGTTTCAAATCTCATCACCTGAAACGAAACATAAATATGGGAACTGCTCTCAACATAGTAAGTTCTGCCAAGTAAGTTCAAAATAATGGCATAAATGAATCTTCGTACACCACAGGTTTAGAACACCAGCTTATTGCTTGCAAGACGTTCTCATCTATGGGCAAATTTTGCATAAATATTTTGGGTATTTCATTAATTTAACTGCATTGTTACATTCTCCTACACAGCTTGATGAAAAGAGGGACTAGGGGTGACATGATAGCTGTGTTCCAATATCTCAGGGGCTGCCACAAAGAAGAGGGAGTCAAGCTACTCTCCAAAGCATCTAAGGGCAAGGACAATTAATCAAGGAGGCAAGCAACCTAGAACTAAGGAGAAATTTCCTGACAGAACAATTAATCGCTGGAACAACTTGCCTCCAGAAGTTGTGAATGCTCCAACACTGGAAGTTTTTAAGAAGATGTTGGATAGCCATTTGTCTGAAGTTGTATAGGGTTTCCTGCCTAGGTAGGGGGTTGGACTAGAAGACCTCCAAGGTCCCTTCCAACTTCGTTATCCTATTCTATTCTACACTGAAAGGGAGGCTTGCCTATTTTATCCACACAGCAATGAAATTAAATGAGGCAGGGATGTCCTGCAAGGCCATCAATTCAGTTTTGTGGCCTAGATAAAAAATGTATTTGTCATCCACAGATATAGACAGAGGGAGAGCACACAACAGTACAAGGAAGGTACTGTTACCTGTCTCAGAATGAAAGCAACCACATCTGTTGATTCCCAGTAGCTGGCATGGAAGAGATGTGGCAAAGCCACTGTAGGAAAGGCTGTGAGGACATCTGGACAGTACAAAACGTAATCTATTCTCTTGGCTCCCCACCATTTGGAAGTTACTGTGGAAAAGAAACAGGCATTCCATTTGTCAATTCCACATCACAGAAGCTCTCCAGATCCTACTGAGAATAATATCAGCCGGAAGGAGCAGAGTCAACTCTTCAGAAGAGAGATCCAGGGGCAAAATTAGGTGTAGCTGTTGACAAAGGCTTTTCTTAAGTTATTTCACCAAATTGCCAACAGCCGAGGTGGCACAGTGGTAAGTGTGCTGTACTGCAGGCTACTTCAGTTGACTGTTAGCTGCAATTCAGCAGTTCAAATCTCACCGGCTCAAAGTTGACTCAGCCTTCCATCCTTCCGTGGTGGGTAAAATGAGGACCCAGATTTTTGGGGAAAATATGCTGACTCTGTAAACTGCTTAGAGAGGGCTGTAAAAGCAATATGAGGTGGTATGTAAGTCTAAGTGCTATTGCTAGTAAGCCAACCCAAAACCGGCAGGATTTCACGAGGAGAAAGCTACCAATAACTAATAATCCAAAATGCCATTCTAGTGTTAAAACCAATTGCACTCACTGTTTGCTATGTTGCTGGACAACAAGCTCTCTGTTGACCCAGAGCTCTCACTGTTGCTGCTGCCCAGGCTCCCTCTTCTCATTTTCCCTTGTACAGCATTGGGAAGTGCTAAAGTTTCTTGCATGAAGGATGACTTCGCAGAACTATCTTCAGCAAACAAGCTGCTATGGTACTGGAATGTATCAGCTGTAAGGTGGGAAAGAACTGAATCAGATAAGGGAGGAGTAAAGTTTCTGAAAAATAGTGCCAGATAAGCATTTGGGCATGGAAGGACTACTAAGCTCTATGAAGCCATTTAGGTAATTTCCCCCCCCCCCCCATCTTATTTGATATTTGAGCCATTAAAAAATATAATGGACATAGATTTCATGTGAGCAAAGCCAGGAAGGAAGAACCACCCAGATTTCAAAAAGCCAAGCCAATGAATAGGGAATATGAAGCATTCCTTTCCTTATCAAAATAATAACAAGTGGAGTTTGGTATCATAATTTTGGGATACATGACATACGAAACACAATCTTGGTGAAACACAGGACCTGTAAGTAAAGGAGCAGAGTGAACCCACAGAGGCTCAACCCAGATTCTAATAATTAGGGTATTATAGGAATTAAAGTCCACATCTGGAAGACAATGAGTTTCTAATATGTATGAATGTATGTATGCACTATATGTTGTCTAGAGGCAAGCTTGGATGATAAGGTAAAGGTAAAGGTTCCCCTCACACATATGTGCTAGTTGTTCCTGACTCTAGTGGGCAGTGTTCATCTCCGTTTCAAAGCTGAAGAGCCAGCGCTGTCTGAAAACATCTCCGTGATCATGTGGCCGGCATGACTAAATGCCGAAGGTGCATGGAACACATTGTTACCTTCCCACCAAAGGTGGTTTCTATTTTTTCCACTTGCATTTTTACGTGCTTTTGAACTGCTAGGTTGGCAGAAGCTGGGATAAGTAATGGGAGCTCACTCTGTTACATGATGCTAGGGATTCAAACTGCTGACCTTTCTGATCGACAAGCTCAGCGTCTTAGCCCCTGAGCCACCAGGATGATAAGGTGCATGGATTGGGGGGAAAAACCCTATGATGTCATGTTCTGGGCAAACCATGAGACGGCGCCTTGAAACTCCACAGAGAGCATAAGTCAATTCTTGGCAGAGAGTTATTATTCGTTCATCTCTGTAAAGATTGTTTTACATAATTGTCTAGACGGCTGAGGCACGCAGAAGTACTTGGAAGGCAGGCAACATGACTACAACAGGTTGTGTGAACTGTACAAGCCAAAGACATAAATACCTAAGAGGTGGGATCTTCCATCTCCCAAGGGGTATCTCTGGTACCTTGGTACAGTACAGGGAGGCAGAAGATGGAATTTATTCTCTAATAATGGCTCCAGTCTGCAGGCGGAAGGGTCAGCTGAGTGGAAGAGGCTGTAAACTTGACTGCAGGCTGGATGTACTTGGCAGACTAGACACAGGGAGAAAGGATGACTCAGAGTCAATATGAACTGTTTAGATATATCTTCAGAGCACAAAAAGAAAACACAAGGTTACAGACTTGTTATTAAATTTCGAAAGATGTAAAATTCCCATGGAGGAAGAGTCAAGTACTTTGGAAACAATGGAGTCAATTCTGAGCTATATCCTTCCTTCTGCCTTCCAACACATCATCACGGTATAAACAAATATGTTATATTAATGAATAACAATACTTTCCACTTTCTAAAAGAGGATTCTATGTTCTTTTTTTCCTATAAACAAAGCAATTAACTTTTTTAAAGAATAGTTTTTGCATTCAAAGTCATCGCTGAATCAAATTGTTTCTTAAGATTTTTTAAAAAAAGTCTTTAAATCAGAGTCCAATGTACCCAAACAAGCCACCTCCTGATATGCTGGATTTCACAGAAAGTGTGCACAGTTTGATGGGTGTGGTATACTTAGAATGCATATCAAATAGAATTCCATACTTTGTACATTATTTGAACAAGGTGACCTTCGATTTATTGCATCTTTATTTAGTTATTTATTTACATCAATGATTCCTCTTCAAAATCCTGGACTGGCATGCAAATTATGTTGCAATTCAGAAAACCCATAATGGTCCCATTCAAATTCCAGTCCAACAAATTAAAAACTTCAACACTGTTTTCTCTCTGCACACAAGCTAGACAGAGAGGATTTCAACCATATTTCTAGTCAAACGTTTAAGATGGAGTCACCATATCCTTTTTATACAATTGTATAGAGATGACAACCAATGTTGTTGTCTCACTCCAGTTTTTCTGTATTATTAATTTGCTTCTTCTATCTTTTTCTTTGCCCGAATAACTAGGCAAGAAATGAGCAGACCACTGCAAAATAGTAGCATAATAATTGTGAGGTTGGGGAGAGGGACTCATGCAGTTAAGGAAATGAACATTCTTGGAGAAGGTGGGTAGAAAGAATGATTCTCTTTTTTCTATTATTTGATTTGCTTTTCTTATGGTTGCAGAGCTAGTTTACCTCCTAGGGCAAGGGGATAAGACCCTGGCCTCCTTATGGCTTGCCTTTCTTTGAAGCAATGTAAATGGAAGGCATTTGAATAGTTTAAGCTTGTAGGTCTTTCTACAGAGTTCTTAACAATCTTAATTAATTGCTTTCTGAACCACTGTTCTTTTTTAGAGTAAAGAATTGTTCTACTTCCCTCACATCCTGCTGATATTAGCTACTTAATCAACATGCTTTATTATGGTATACTCTTCTCTTTAAATGATTGTTCATTTACACAATAACAAAGTGAAAATATTGGCTTTCTAAAAATGGAATTGCTAAGAGACCTGATTAAGGCGAGGTGCTGAATCTCTAATAAAAGCGAGTTTTAAGGACAAATAATCAGCAAGAAAATTAAGCTTGCAAGTTTCCTATCCACACTGTGAAACTGATAAAACTGGAGTTGTTCATAACAATGAAAATGTATAAACATGATGAACTAAAAAAGGTTTATCAGAATGGTCTATGATTCACTAACGTCTATTTTTTTGTTCCAAAAACAAATTATTTCTAGCCTAGATTGCCTTTGCAAGGCAAAGTTGTCATTACTCAACATTCACAAAGAGACAATTCCAGCACCTGCCTATCTGTGTTTCATCACTAATCAAAGCTGTTATAGCAAACTAAATAGGAAACTGCGCTTTGAAAATCAGATTAGAATTTCTCCAGAGCTAAGCAAAGAACAATCCAATGATATTAATTGCTGTAGTAAGCCTGGCATTTTACACCAAATGTCTGCTCTGCCAGACCTGATTAATAAATCAGATAAAAAGTAAGCGTTTAAAGCACATATTGGTCCATGGATGAATAATTTCCACCAGCAATGGATTGATTCTTGTTGTACAATTGAAAAGATCTCTTAAAACAGATATTCAACTTGAATGAAAAAGAACCCACAAAATGGATTATTTCAGAAATCTTGATATTGCACACAATGTTTGCAATGGTCTCAGCTGCCATTAAGTTAAAACCTAATCTTTAACAAGTGTGAAAAAATGGAAAGAAAAGCATCTGTCAGGGTTCCAAATAGCATCCAAAATTAAATCAGAGTCCAAGGCAAGGTATTCCTCAAAGTTCCAATTTATTAAGAGAGCCACATTGGGAAACATCTGGGAAAACCTGAATCTGAAAGCTTCCCAGTTTCCCCCACCCAGTTGAAAGTTCAAGATCTTGCCCCCACACCCACATATGGTCCAATCTTCCACTGCCATGCTGGCATTTCCACCCATCCAGTTCTGGTCAGGTGCAGAGGCACAAAGACAAAGGGTGACCTTGGCTTTCTAGAAATAATTTTGTTATGACTACATATCATCTAACTCCATACAACTCCCCCCCCTCCCATTTTCCCACAATAGAAAATGCATAGTAGAATAATAGAAAGTGTGGCAGGCCAAAGATCCAAAAGAAAAGATGGCTGCAGGCCTGACAGCATCATCACGAGAAGGACCTTTACTGTTTTGAAAACTGGGTAAGTTTTATGGATTTTGAAATGTTGGATCTACTATTTTTTTTGTGGAAAAATCCCTTTTCAAAAATAATTTTAGGAAAATTAGCACTGAATCTCCTATACTCTGCCCAAAGAAGTTTGTGCTCTTCAGAGACAACCTGAGCAAACTCATTCTATTCAAGGACATAAAAGTTTGGCCGAAAGTAGCCAAGAGTAGCTATCTGTCAACTGATGGGCATCACTCACCTTCCAGACTAGGCAGGACTGTCCTCCGCATAGCCAGCACCAAACCGAGGGGTGAACCAAAGAGGAAGAAATCAGACACCTCAAATTCAAATCGCCCCAAATTAACATCCAATGTGCTTGAAGTGTTTGTTGGGGGAAATTCTGCATCTTCATTCAACATTGTCGAGTGGATACTGGGAAAGAGAATAAGAAAGTGAAACAACATAGCTCCATTCCACAATGACGATAGACTTGAAGCTGAAATCAACCAGACAAAGACTACAGGTAGTCCTCGACTTACAGCAATTCACTTAATGTCCATTCAAAGTTACAATGGCACTGAAAAAGGTGACTTATGACCATTTTTCACACTTATGACCACTGCGCATCCCCATAGTCATATTATTTACATTTGAATGCTTGACAACTGACTCACATTTATGATGGTTGCAGAGGGATGCATGTGATCCAGTGATGGGATTCAAATTTTTTTTACTACCAGTTCTGTGGGCATGGCTTGGTGGGTGTGGCATGGCTTGGTGGGCGTGCAGGGGAAGGATACTATAAAATCTCAATTTCCTCCTGATCAGCTGGGACTCGGCAGGCAGAGAATAGATTGGGGCGGGGCCAGCCAGAGGTGGTATTTACCAGTTCTCTGAACTGCTCAAAATTTCCACTACTGATTCTCCAGAACTGATTCAGAACCTGCTGAATGCCACCTCTGATGTGATCCCCTTTTGCAACCTTCTGAGAAGCAAAGTCAATGGAGATATCAGATTCACTTAACAACCGTGTTACTAATTTAACAACTGCAGTGATTTACTTAACATATGTGCCAAGGAAAGTCCTGAAATCAGGCAAAATTCACTTTAAAAAATTCTCACTTAGCAACATAGATTTTGGGCTCAATTGCGGTCATTAAGTTGAGGTCTACTGTACCTGTAATACTTTTAAGGGTTGCAAATATATTGGTAACTGAATCAATGTATAAAAATGGGAATGGGTCCATTTCTGGACAAAATTTCAACATGAGGAAGAGAGAAGCAGGTTTATCTTCATCAACCCAAAGAACAATTTAGCTTCTGGGAGGGCTTTGGACTATTTATTTTGAAAGCAGGCAAAAGATTTTTTTTTATGTTTGTGAGCGTGCACTTTTGTGAGTGTGTGATGTCAGTTGGTTCCAAACCATCGGTCTTAAGGAAAAGACTAAAGTCATTTCCTTTATCTAATCTATTCCAAATAAACAGGAATGAAAGAAAACTTTATATTTGCAAATACAAAATTCAGTTTATGAGTAAACAAAGGCAGCAGCTAGAGTTTATGAATGCAGAACTATCAGCATTATAGACTTTCTAACACCTATTTTTCCATCAGTTATGAGGTTTGTGCCTTATGTACAATTTTTAAAAAATTACATTATGATATACTGTTAAAATATTCATGACTGGGAGAGACATGGAAACAAGGTCAGCCAATGAATAGGCATAGCAACTGAGTCAGCTAATGGAAGCTTAAACAGATCTGAGTCTGTGCAGGGAATTGAAACAGAAACTTAAGCAGTCTGATGCTCTGAGAAGTAAACTAGCAGTCTGTCTGGGCTTGTCTGCTGATTTGAAATTAACTGCTTGTGTTTGCCCGTAACTCTCCTGCCTTGTGTTTACTTGGAAGAACCATCTGTTGGTATTGTACAGTTATTCATCTATTCTTATATATATAAAGGAGTTAATGAATCCTGCTGCATCAGTTATCTGTGTGTGCTTTTGGATTTCAATTTATGCAACAAACTCTGACATATACTATCTGAGAAGTAATTGGAAAACCTATTTTCATGATGATGTTTCACATATGGAAGGGGCTCCAGAGTATACCTGTGTGCTTTTCAAAAGCTTTCTTTGGCATCCTGAGAAGGTAGATAAATACCATATTTTTTGGAGTATAAGACACACCTTTTTGCCTCAGAAAAGAGGCTGAAAATCTGGGTGCGTCTTATACACTGAATACAACTTTTTTTTTTGCCTCCCGAAGCCACGCCCCTTCACCAAAATGGCCATGCATAACCTTATGAAAGCTTTGAGAGAGCTCTTGGGGGGCTGGGGAGGGCAGAAATGAGTGAAAAACAGCCCATTTTGTGCCCCCCCAGCCCCCAGGAGCACTCTATAAGCTTCCTAAAAGCTATGCATGCAATTCTTTTGACAAAAAACGGGCCCAGTTTTGTGAAAAAGCGGCCGTTTTTTCCTCGTTTTTGCCCCCCACCCCCCAGGAGCACTCTGCAAGCCCACTAAAGGCTATTCATGCCTTTTTAAAAAACCCGAGCCAGTTTTCACAAAAAACAGGCTGTTTTGGGGAGATTTGCAGAGTGTAAAAACTTTTTTTTCCTTTCAGAAAGCTCTTTAGAGTGGTTGATGAGAATTACATTGATCAAGTGCTGTGCCAACAGAAACAAAGTCTTAGGTGCTGCAGATTGTCAGCTATTTCCTTCTCCAGCACATGGATGAATACACCTGGAAATATCTACCTACTCTCTCTCTCTCTCCCTACCTATCTACTGTATGTATATCTATCTATCTATCTATCTATCTATCTATCTATCTATCTATCTATCTATCTATCTACCCATCCATCCATCCATCCACCTACCTACCTACTTATCTATCCCTCTATCTACCTACCTATTTTCTCTCTCCCTACCAACCTACTGTATTTCTCTCTCTCTCTCCTGTATTTCTCTCTATCTCTCTATTTCTCTCTCTATCCCTCTACCTACCTACCTACCTACTCTCTCTCTCTCCCTACCTACTGTATTTCTCTCTCTTTCTCTCTCTCTATCCCTCTATCTACTTACCTACTTTTTTAAAAAAAATTGCCTCTTCAAAACCTTGGTGCATCTTATACTCCGGTGCATCTTATAGTCTGAAAAATACGGTACCAAGCCCAGGCCATACAGTCTACCTGACATTATCTACTCATTGCTTAGTTCACACTAAGTCTTGCTCCTGCTTTCGTGTATTAACACTTTCTTCATGCAAGTCTTTTAGTTACCTGGATAGGAAAGCATGATGGTTTGTTATGCTATCACAGTCATAGTTGGAGCAATCACTTTGTTTCCGAGGCAATGGTTGTCTCGGCTCTTCATTCTCCATTATTCCTGAGATATCAATATTACTTTTGCTGAGGCGCTTGAGGTCTTCTAGATTTGAATCTTCAGCTGAAACAGATTTATCCTAGAGAAAATTTATTTATATGTCTGTTTATTTTAAAGTGGGAAATTACTATGATGATACACATGAAGGGGCTGTATACAATTTTCATACCCAAAGTTTACTGCAAACAACAACACGAAGTTAGTTTTTTAAAACTAACATATTTAGGCTCTTTTTTTCACTAGACAAACCCAGTTCTTGCAACTGTTCTTAATATGTTTTAGCCTCCAACCCCTTAATCATCTTTGTTGCTCTTTTTTGCTCTCTTTCCAGAGCCCCACATCTTTTTTTATAATGTGGTGACCAAAACTGGATGCAGTGTTCCAGGTGTGGTCTTACTAAAGCAGTTATTAAAGCGGTACCAATATTTCACGCAATCTTGATTCTATACCTATGTTTATGCAAATTAGGATTGCATTCGCTTTTTTGGCTGCCGCCGCACACTTCTAACTCATATTTCATATCAATCATACAAGATTGCTACGGACCTGTATTGGTGCATAGTGCACTTATACAGTAAGCTCACAGGAGTTTTATATCATTTCACTGTCATGGCATTCCAAATGGTTCGCAGCTTTCCAATTAGCAAAACTGCTATTGTAGATGATAAGCTATGCAGTGGCTGCCTTCTCTGACATTCTCCCATGCGTACCTGAACACTGCTGGTGCTGCCTCTTCTGCTGCTGACTTGGCTTTCATCTGCTAGTCCTGTGCTGTAGCAAATGGCATCAAAGCCCAACATTCCTCCCACACAGTCCCCCACAAGGCACACCTGGAAGATCAAGAAGAAGTTTGTGGTTTGGCCCAACAAGAGAAGTTCACTTTGAGCCCTATGGCATTACACTCACATACCATGCAGCATTATGATTAGCAAAATAAATATTTCACGGCCATTTTTATAGCTTCGCAGGATTGCCTGGTTCATGCAGCATCTTGGCGGTACTTTGACCTGCAAACTTTCTAATGTTTTAGCATCGTGTAATGTGTGGTGAGATTCCAAAGCCAGATACAGGTGAGTCACAAATCTTCCAGTCACAGAGCAAAGACGTGAACACAAGAAGGATCTTACAATAGGCTATGGCTCCTTCCGGAGAGAAAATATTTCTTGTAATTACCATACTGGAAATAATAAGTTTTCAATATGTGAATTCAGTTATATCAGCTGCATCAATAAAATAAGCTGATACAAGTTTGTGCATAATCAGTATCAGATAAATGAGACATAAAATACAGAGAAATTAAACTAAGGTGTTCACATTACTATGAAAATCAGCAATGGGGACCATCCAAAATTGCATTGGATTGCAACCATCTTAAGAAAGGTTAATTCTTCCTTCCAAACCTTTTCCCTGGATTTAAACATGCCTACTTCAACTATTGTTTACTTATTATAAAAGAACCTAGTATTGGTTCAGGTCTATCTTTTCACCACCTTCTCAAGTCTAAAGAAGCAGGCTTCCATTATGCTAATTTATCCTCCTCCTTCTAATTCCCCAGACACTATTTGTTCCTATTGCTTTCCTTCCAAAGTTCTGTGAGAACTCAACCAGTTCAATCCACAGACCAGTCTGGCATGAAAAGCAGTATCATATGAAAAGGATAATCTAGAGACCGCAACTACTAAGCTTTTATTAAGTGACAGTACTGTGCAAAAGTACATCATTACTCATTAGTAGAACGGAAGAGTTTTTCCCTTCCTTGTGGGGTTTTGAAGGAAGTTAAAGAGAATTTTTTCTTAGCAGGACTCCTCATAAATTTCATCTCCTCTTCCACATAATAATTTTTTCATGGAAATTAAAAGATAGAGAGGAAAAAGAATACTTTAAGATCTGGAATAGGTGGTACAATTGACTAGAAACTAGATACAAAAATTAATACATAAAGAATACCTAGGAACAATAGTAAAGTGAAAAACTGTATAATCATAGCAAATATCACTAAATGTTAAAGTTATTTTGTGTGTGTGTGTGTGTGTGTGTTTAACATATAACATGTAATGTATAAAAGGCCATAAAACTGACAAATTTGTAAATAGAATGGATACTGGTATTGGAAGGCTGTAAAGATTGGAAATCCTGTTTTAAAGTTTTAAAAGGTTGAATAAAAATTATTTAAAACATTTTCCCCATGGAAATGATTTTTATTGCATTTTTTGAGGATCAATAGTGGAGGGGAGGAAAGTTATGTCAAGGTGAGGTTTGGGAGGAATGGCTGATGTTGTAAGAAAACTAGAATGGGTGATTTTTGTAAGAATTCTTAAGTTAAAATTCCAGAGATGGTGTTCTTCATTCTTACCTAACAGAAAAAAGTGAGTTGCTGAAAAACTCACTCCAACAGACTGCCCCTCTCTTCCTGAATTGCATCTATCTGATCATAAAATAACTATTTAAGAACTGAATTTTTCCTCTGTATTTTTCAATATCACATCTTCTACAGTTTTCATTTCAGACTTATTTGTTGGTTGAAACATGAAATAAACATAGGATAAACTTTAAAAAGTCAATGAGCCTATATGAGTAACTACAAATGGTCCATCAATAACATGTTTACATGTCTCTAGAATTCTCCAAAATTGAGCAAGCATATTAATTTATATTCCACTGTTATCACTTATACAAATAACTCAAGGAAGCAAACGTATCCAACACACCTTCCTCCTCTTATTTACTCCACAAGAAAGTCACTGTGAGGTGGTTGGGCTGAGAGTTAGTGGCCTAAAGTCACCCAGCTGGCTTTTATAACTAAGGCAGGACTTGAACTCATGATCTCCGGCTTTCTAGCCTAGTGCCTTAACCACTAGACTAAATTGGTGGCATGAGATTTCCTTTTTTTAAGTGTCACAATTATGTAGAAAGTTAGGCCTGTTAAAAATTTTAACGGACAACACTTATTTCCTGAAACTTTCCAAGCATCAACATTTGCAAGAAGTGAGACTTAATGCGGTCTCAAATGACAGCACCCTTATTATTATCATGCCCCTCTAGTCCTCAGAAACTGAAAATAAATGTGGTCTCTTCCTGAAACATAGATTTCCTCTCCATTTAGATCAGTCCACAAGCGTCATACCATCTATTTCAAATGCCAAGGTTTCAGGAAGCAAATTATATATGGAGCAAAAGTGCAAGGGCCAGGAGCCTGAATATATTGGTTAATTTCTTAGTTTGTTACTAGTAGCAGTGGAGTATTTTCTGATTAAAGAAATAAAGAATGAAGTATACACCTCCTGTGAAAAATAAATTTTATCAGTTTCGGCGTAATGAGGTCTTTTAGGTTTTCCAGCAGGAAGAAGAGTGGTCATACCTGCCCATTAAAGCCTGCCCCATCAGGAGATCCAAGAAATTCATTATAAACTTGGTTGGCTCTGCTGATCACCATGGCAACTGCATTCTGGTACTGAGGAGAAGAGATCGCCAACAAGGGCAAGGCGGCCAGCGGGATGTGATCTTCACTGCTACTTAGAGATGTCTCATCATAACTGTAAGGATTCAGGCTAAAGGAAAAGAAGGGGGTGGCAATGCAAATTATCCGCAATAAAGAACATTATAAATGTTGGATTACATTGAGGATGGAGAAAAGATGTGGCAATTTAAGATGAGCCAGGACACATTCAACTGAACTGACATTAGTGACTCCCAGTAGTCCAATTTTTTTAGGTTTTTCCACCATTATCATGATTTTCCTGGGAAATATATAGTGTAGTAGTCTTCCCTTTGCTTTCTACACCACTGGGCACACTGTTCAAGTGGCTGCCACCACACCATGCGCTGTTCTTCTGAAGCTGTTCCGACTCATATGGCCTCCGCCTTCAGTCAATACTGATGAGCCGGCTGCCTCACGAGGCCTGTTGGTCCACGGGAGCATTTGATTCCCTCCAACCCGCCATTTTGGCATAAAGTCATAATGGGTAGGGCCCCCCAATCTGTCACCCAGGGATGCGGTCTGTGGGGGTTCCAGGCTCCCCCTGAAACCAAAGGCTTTAAAATCTAAGGGACTGGTTTGGACAAACTCAACAGCAGTTTTCGTGTGGCTGTTGATAAAAATAGGATTGCGCACATGATCACCAACGTCTGATAATGGACAGTGGTGGGTTTCAAAAATTGTTCGAACCTACTCTGTGAGTGTGGCATCCTTTGTGGGAGTGGCTTGCCACCCATGTGACCGGATATGAAATTATGAATTAGTACTTAGGTCGGTCCAAGTAGCTATTCAGAAACTCAGGCATTGAAGCGTGCAAGTCTTAAAGCTGTCAAGTTACAAGATCCTTGCACCCCTAACCCTTTAGAAAAAAAAACTAGGGGTCTTCAAACCTGACAGCTTTAAGACTTGTGGATTTCAACTCCCAAAATTTCTCCTCCAGTCACATTGGCTCAGGAACTCTGGCATTGAAGCGTGCAAGTCTTAAAGCTGTCAAGTTACAAGATCCTTGCACCCCTAAGCCTTTAGCAGTGGTGGGTTTCAAAAAATTTTGGAACCTCTTCTGTAGGTGTGGCCTGCTTTCCGGGTCCACTGGTGGAACATCTTCTAACTGGTCCGGTAGATTTGACGAACCGGTTCTACCAAATAGGTGCAAACTGGTAGAAACCCACCTCTGATAATGGACATGGCAAAAGGAGGAGGAGGAGGAGGAGGAGGAGGAGGAGGAGGAGGAGGAGGAGGAGGAGGAGGAGGAGGAGGAGGAGAAGTCAAATTCTTCAAAAGTATTTTGAAGAGCATCCATTTCCTGGTAACAAGAAATTTACTACATTTGCATAAATATGTTTGCTAAGCACCTATTTGTTTTTTTAAAAAATACAAACAAGTAAGTTGTCTATCCTCTTGTGACACTGCCATTCTCTCTTATGGCCCTCTATGGCAGGGAAGGAATTGCCTCTAAAAGACCCAGTAGTTTCCTTGGATCTCTCTCCTTGAACTTTCCAGCAGTCCAAACACTCTTTGCCTGTTTCTGCTTGAGAGCTTGCCTCCTTCTCATACATACCATCCTGCCTGCATCTTACATACTAAGGGAGAGGGTCTTCCTGGGGCTGGTTGAGATGAACAGTATCCTGACCCATGGGAATAAGATTTGTCCTGCCACGAAGTCAACTTGCATGCTATTCCTAATGCACTTTGTCTTATTAACCTATAGTTGGCAAATAAGAGTCAGGAGCTCATGATCCTCAGCTGAGTGCAAGGTGGAAGGAGGCAGTACAGCAGGAAGTTAACCTCTCCAGCTTAAAGATGAAGGTCAGAGACCCAAGCATTTTTCTGGACCCAGAAGTACAGGGAAGAAAATAAAAGTCATATTCGTGAGATCTCAAGAGAACTGCATTTTTGACAGAAAAACACCAGCACTGGGTTGGTGTTATCACCATGCAAATATCCAACACAGAACTTGGATATGGTCCTGTTGTGGCCCGGCAGGAGCCGTTGGAGCTGCCACCAGACTCCGACAGCGAGGGGCCCTATGAGTCGGCCCTGGAAGATGTGGAGGACCCTGGACAGGGTTCCGACTCCGAGCAGGGCGCAGAGAGACTGGTTGGCCACCAGGTGGCGCCTGAGCCTTGGATCAATGGGGAGGAGACAAGAGAGAGTGATCCAGAAATCAACAGTGAGTTGTTCCGGGATGCACACCGTCGATGGTCTACTCGGCGTCAAGAACAACTACGTAATTACAGGAGGTAATTATGCTCAGCTCAGGGGTGGGTTTCTCGCCCCGTTCCAACCGGTTCGGTTGGAACGAGGCCGGCGGCGTCCTCGCGCACGCACGTGGCGTCCTCGCGCATGTACCCGGCGCGCGCATGCGCACTAGTGTCTGCGCAATGCTCCAGCTGCTCCTGGAGGATCGCGCAGGCGCTGTATGCGTTCTGCGCATGCGTGGAAGCGCAGAATTCGTAAAAACCGGGTAAGGAGCGGGCGCAGGTGTGCGGGCGCGTGCGGGCGCGGGGGGGGGGCTTCGCCGTTCCCGGAAGTTACTTACTTCCGGGTTCGGCGACCAACCGGATCGCAGGGACCGGTGCGAACCGGTCGAAACCCACCCCTGGCTCAGCTGATGGTCATTAAACTCCTCTCCAGACTATAAAAGAGACTGCTTGTGCCACGCCCTTCTTGCAGAAGTCAACGCTTGGACTAAAGAGAAACAAACTTGGCAGGCTGGATTGCTGCCAGAGTTTGTTTGCATTGCTGCCAAGGTTTGTCGGACTTGCTGCCAAGGTCCTTATCTGTTTGTTTATATGGCTTTCAGCCACCGAGAGTCTGGTCTTGTTATTAAAGGACATTCCATTTTACACTTGTCTCGGCTTTCGTTACTGAACAGAGGAGGGGGTCAGAACATGGTCCCATATTGTATGACTTGAGAAGCCTTCTTTAATGATCACACCAAAACATGGGATTGACTGTTTGGAGAGACTCTCCTCATAGTCTTTCACTAGGTGATGAAAGCCTTAATTAGGAAAAGGAAGACATTTGTTTTAACAGCATGTAAAATTTAATTGCTGTCTTATGTTTGCTACTGTCAGTCTGTTTTCTTCATTAATACATACTATTTTTCTTGGAATGATGACTCCAATTGCTTTCAATTGTCAGCTGTTCCAAGAGAAGTGTCTGCCCCACTTAATAAGGGGAGGGGACTGGTAAATTACTAAATAAGAAAATTTAAATGGCAGGAGAATATAATAAATGAAAGCCCAACTGAAGTCCAACTTTGGGTAAACTGAGAAGGGAAGCAATGACTGCAGCAGCCATTGTATCTTCCTCCTCCTTACTTTGGTAAACCTAATTAGGGAGAAAAGATGTTTACTCTTAGCGTGAATAATTTTTGGAGACTAGTTGCTAGACTTTTTGACAAAACATTGTTATATAACACAGAGACATACACGCACACAAAGGGAAAGGTGAAGGAATATGGAGGTATGGGCAAACAACCAGTTTATAAGTTCCATAGTTGTGAAATAAACTTGCTAATTGCACACTCTTTTGTGCCTTGCTCTTCACACATCTTGTACATTCTGCTTGTCAGCACAATGCAGATTCCATGTGAAAAAAGGGATGAGAGCGATCCTTCCCATATGGCTGTGCAAAACTCGCCAATACAAATATGGGGCCTCTAAGAAGCACCCACATCAACATCATGAAGATACTGAGCCATCAGTTCTCAGCCATCAGGGTAAGACAGGGCTCTCTGTGAAAGAGGTCCGGGAATACACCCCACCCCTCTTGCACAAATCAAGAAGGAAGAGAAGCATTTTGCAGGCTGCTCAGCTTTGCAAGTATTAAAGGTTTTTCTTTGGTTCAACTTACAGTTTTTGCTTCACCATTATTCCCTGGAAAATCATGTCTGTTTCTCTTCTGCTACCTTTACTCTGTGAGCGACCAATTAGATGCCACAAGGAGGCAGTATGGACCCACCACTTGTATAGGCTGGAGGATAATTTTGGCTTCTGGGTGTCCAAACAGGGCCTACAGCAATAGAGAAAGCTGCCTTATACTAATCCAGACCATTTATCTTAGCTTAGTCCTATCTACGCCGACTGTCTGCTGCTGTAGATGACTGCAAGATTTCCAAGCTCTATCTTGGACACTGGAATTGAATTGAATTCAATTGAATTCATGTGAAGTATTAGTACCACTCTACAGAGCCTTAGTACAATACGGCATCCAGATTTGGTCACCACAATATAAAAAAGATGTTGAGACTCTGGAAAGAGTGAAGAGAAGAGCAACAAAGATGATTAGGGGACTGGAGGCTAAAACACGAAGAAGGGTTGCTGGAACTGGGCATGTCTAGTCTGATGAAAAGAAGGACGAGGGGAGACACAATAGTAGTGTTCCAATATTTGTGGGGCTGCCACAAAGATGGGGGAGTCGACCTATTTTCCAAAGTACAGAAGCAAGACAAGAAACAATCGATGGAAACTAACCAAAGAGAGAAGCATTCTAGAACTAAGGAGAAATTGCCCACTGGTGAGAACAATTAATCAGTGGAGCAGCTTGCCTTCAAAAGTTGTTAGGTGCCCCATCACTGGAGGCTTTTAAGAAGAGACTGGACAGCCATCTGTCTGAAATGCTATAGAGTCTCCTGCTTGAACAGAAGGTTGGACTAGAACACTTCCAAGGTCCCTTCCGACTCTGTTATTCTATGTTTTATGTTTTAATTGGGAGCTGCTGAATACAACACAGATGCTGGATTCTGAGCTGCATTCCAATTTGAAGCTCTGGAGAGTACAAAGTCAGGTGCCTTCAGAAAAATGCTCTTTTGAGCTCAGCCACTCAAATTACTCCTCTCCATTTAAAATAGCCAAAAGCTGCAGGGCTTGAAACTTGGGGAAAGTTTACAGAGCTTGAAAGAAGAATTTTAAGTTACGGTTCAAAGGAGGATAAAGAACAAGATAAGACACCTCAGAAAAACAGCCATCAACTCCAGCTTTCAGATCAGAAACCTTTAAAGCAGGCATGTCAAACTCAAGGCTTGCAGGCCAGATTTGGCCCGTGGGATGTTTAGATCTGGCCTGTGGGGCTGGCCCAGAAACAGCAAAGGACTGGCCCACAATGCTTCTGTCAGCAAAAACAGAGCTTGGGTGGTGTATGTGGCCTCCCCATACCCCATTTTTGGGCACAACGGCCTCCTGCAGCCCTCTGCCAGTGAAAATGGAATTCAGGGGGCCATGCATGCCCCACCCAGGAGCCATTTTCGCTGGCAGTTGTCGGTAGGAGGCTGTCACTGCTGAAAATGGGGCATGGAGGGGGACACACAGGCCCCTCTGGGCTCTGTTTTCGTTGGCAGAGGGCTAGCAAAACAAACTAAAAACAAAACAAAAGGAGAAATGTTTCCCCTTTTGCATTTGAGCACACAAGAAGGGACAGGAAAGGAGAACGGGAAAGAGGAAAGACAAAGAAAGAGAAGGGAAGATGGGAAGAGAGCAAGGCAGGAAAAATAAGGAAAGAGGGGAAAGAAGAAGAAAGGAGAATGAAGGAAAAAGAAGAAAAGGGAGGGAAGGAGGGAAGAGATTATGAGAGCGAGCGGGGGTCTCAAGGAAGTCCTGCCTTAGCACTTGTCCACCACAAGTGCCTCACCCCCAAGATGAGTGACATTGAGCTGGTCACGCTCCCCCCACCAGGTCAAACACAACCCTGATGCGGCCCTCAATGAAATCAAGTTTGACACCCTGCTCTAAGCAAAGATGTAGAGCAGCAAAATTCGGAAAAGTTGGTCAGGCACCTTGTCAGGAACTCTCTCCCTCCTATGCTGCCGCCACAAGGTTTGCAGAAACAGCTACAATTGAGAAAATGAGCTCCAAGTGACTGAAGCAAAGAGGCTAATAAAAAAACCATATCAAGCTTTTATAGAGGAAATGATCCTCTGGAGTGCAAGCAAACTCCATCCAACCTCCATCATAAACACTGGGCGCTGCGTCTCACAAGCACTATTTTAAAGGTTAAACAAGAGCCATTGTAATTGTAGTGTGCCAGATTGGCTTGCTTATTTTAGGAAACGAAGTGAATTTCATCCTTCTTCAACTCTGCCACTCTTAGTGCTTTCCCAACCATTTCAAGCCTGCTGCTTTACTGTTCCTATCTTCTCCATTTTACTTCCCTTCCCTCCAACTCCTTTTAGTCTTCTGTCCTTCCTCCGTGTCTTTGACTTTCCTCCACCCTATAATCAAGGGGCTTAACCAATGTCAGCAGGACATTGTTCCATTAAAAGCTTAATTACTGCTACAAAATCTCATTGCTGCTTTCTGTCAATAGATTGATAGTTTGTATTGTAATTCTGGTAATCTCTCAATGATTAGTGGGCTTTCAGATATCATCTGTTGTTCAAGTCATGTACCAGTTGAAATCTAGCTCAACGAGATCTATCAAGAAGCAAAATATCCCTACAGTAACATTGACCAGGCAGCAGCTCAAGACACTGCAGTTTTGGTGGGACAACTTCATTATTTAAAACATATTTATTCTAGGTAGGCTATTCCAATTCAACTAAGACCTTCTCACTTGCACGAGCTACCGCAAAATCATTACCTGACCATTGTTTTGGGGCCCTCATAATGTTGTCTTCATTTTAGTCTTAGAATAACAGAGTTGGATGGGACCTTGGAGATCTTCTCGTCCAACATCCTGCTTAGGCAGTAAATCCTATACCACTTCAGAAAAATGGTTATCTAATCTCTTCTTTAAAACTTCCAGTGTTGAAGCATTGACAACTTCTGAAGGCAAGTTGTTCCATTGATTAATTGTTCTAACTGTCAGGAAATTTCTCCTTAGTTCTAAGTTGCTTCTCTCCTTGATTAGTTTCCACCCATTGCTTCTTGTCTTGCCCTCAGGTTCTTTGGAGGATAGCTTAACTCCCTCTTCTTTGTGGCAACCCCTGAAATATTGGAACACTGCTATCATGTCTTCCCTAGTCCTTCTTTTCATCAAACTAGACATACCAGTTCCCTAACTGTTCTTCATATGTTTTAGTCTCCAGTCCCCTAATCATCTTTGTTGCTCTTCTCTGCACTCTTTCTAGAGTCTCCACATCTTTTCTACATCATGGCGACAAAAATTGAATGCAGTATTTTAAGAGTGGCCTTACCAAGGCATTAATAAAGCGGTATTAACACTTCATGTGATCTTGATTCTATCCCTCTGTTTATGCATGCTGCACACTGCTGGCTCATATTTAAATGGTTGTCCACTAGGACTCCAAGATCCCTCTCACAGTTACTACTATTGAGCAAGGTACCACCTATACTGTACCTGTGCATTTTTTTACTTGCTTTTACTAAATGTAGAACCTTACTTTTTTCACCATTGAATTTCATTTTGTTAGATAGCACCCAATGTTCAAATTTGTCAAGATCCTTCTGTATCTTAAGCCTATCTTCTGGAGTGTTGGCTATTCTTGCCAGTTTTGACCCCAGTCTATGAGTGAGAGCCTCAATTTGTCCTCTGCTATTCTGAGGTCAAAAGTAGCATTTCCATCCTTATTCTGAAATAACAGATTTGACAGATTAACAGAGTTGGAAGGGATCTTGTAAATCATCTACTCCAACCCACCACCCAAGCAAGGAACCCTACACTAATTTAACACTAATTTAGGAAATTTTGAAAAGGGGCTTCCACAAACTCACACAGAGAAGAGCTACAAACATCTATCCACAAAAGCTAAGTTAAAAGACTGAGAAGCAATCTTCGGAAAGTCTGATTAATTACATTAATAAGTAGGAAAAGATGGACAAAGACACTGAATTGACTAATGTTAGAAAGAGAGTCCTTGGACTTTGTTGGAGCACAGCCTATGCTATCTCTTCTAGGTAGCACATTTTTCTTTGGGAAACAACAAAAAGGAACTCTGGGATAATCTGGAAATGATTTTGGCTCTAAATATCTCATGGGGCAAGTGTGATGATTCAGCAGTTAAGACACTGGGCTTGTCAGCTAGGAAGTGGACAGCCCGGGTTTGAGACCTAAGGGTTGCGTAATGATTCTCTGTCTATTTCCTGCCCACCCAGTAGTTTGAAAGCATGCAAATACGAGTAGATAAATAGACACCACCTTTGGCGAGAAGGAAATAGTGTTTTGCAATGTGGAAACATCTTTGGACAGCACTGGCGGATGGTCTCAAAATGGAGATGAGCACTGCCCCCTATAGTTGATAACGACTAGCCAAGTAAAAACTACAGAGACTCCTTTCCTTTCCTGAATATCCAGTATGTAAACGACAGAGCCCCTTCATGGATTACTACCTTGTCGTGCCAAAGGGGCTTGCAAAGCTCAATGAAGCTATGAGCTATGCCATGCAGGGCCACCCAAGACGGACAGGTTATAGCAGAGAGCTCTGACAAAACGTGATCCACTAGAGAAGGAAATGGCAACCCGCTCCAATATCATCTTTGCCATGAAAACCCCATGGACAGTACCAAAAGGACAGGAAGGCCTGGAGGAACGTCGTCCATGGGGTCGCGATGGGTTGGACACGACTTCGCAACTAACAACAACAAATGACAGAGGCTTAAAGACAGAAAGATTCAAAGAAATTCCAAGCCTAATAGCTCTTTTCAATCTGACATACTCTAGGAAAGTTGGACTGAAGTTTCCATTTAACCTGGACAGCATTTCCAAATGTAGGGGAATATAACAACAACAATAATAATTTATTAAGTGTATATGCTCTGTGACTCCTAGAGAGTCTGGAAACTTATGAGCCTCTTTATCCAAGAACTTTCCTCTGATAATGCTCCCCATTCAATAATAATAACAGTAGACTTATATACCGCTTCATAGGGCTTTCAGCCCTCTCTAAGCGGTTTACAGAGTCAGCATATTGCCCCCAACAACAATCCAGGTCCTCATTTTACCCACCTCGGAAGGATGGAAGGCTGAGTCAACCCTGAGCCGGTGAGATTTGAACCGCTGAACTGCTGATCTAGCAGTCAGCCTGCAGTGCTGCATTTAACCACCGCGCCACCTTGGCTCATTCAAGGCAATCTGCTCATTTTAATTACATGTACAGTATAGCTATGGTGAAGATTGTCTCATTTACACTGAAGGATGAACATTAATTTTTCAAAGGAGAGGAAAGGTTGTGTCGTTTTGTTTTGTTCAACATCCTGTTAATGATCTCTGTATTTCTCTTATTAATTGGGGTAGGATCAATTCTTCCTTCTATTCTTTTTCTCCCCCCCCCCTCCTGGAATAGTCGCCAGGTGATGTCACATTGGTAAACAACAAAAACAGAAAGAGCAGTTTTGGTTCAGTTCCAGTTTAAATGTCAGCCTTCCTTGACCTCAGCCTTATAATTTTCAGAACATAAATGCTGTCCCTCACGTCTGAAGATAGCACAGCATCATTTTCTCTAGGCCTCTGGTCAGACTGACCTGGAACACAATACTGACCCTTTACAATCTCTGAACACAGAGGAACTCCAGAATGACATGTTGAAATCTAATTACTTACAATGCTATTTAACTAAATTAATGTCTCTAAAGGCACAGAAGAAAACAGCAATTAGGGTGGGAGCTATATTTTGACAGAGGATCCAGCTCACTTAGTGCCAATTATATTGTTGTAACTAATGATGTGAAGGTAGGAGAATAGAAAGTTATCATTCTGCTTCAGAATTCATTTCTTAGTTGATGCAAAAACCAACACACTAATCGTTTTGAAGATTCTAATTATATCTGACATTTTATATATTTAATCAGCAGTACTTTCATATGAACCAAAGTAGGGGGAAATATTTATCGCCCGGCAAAGAAGCACAATATGCAACCACCAGGCTTTCAATTTGCAAGTACAACAGAAAATCTGGATTGTAGGCCATTCAGCATGCAAGGAATGAATCAACAAGAGATTTTCTTCCACCTGCTGAGAATCACTTATGTCCTCAGCTTTCCTGAAAATCAGCAGGGAGAGGGCTTCTTCTTCTTGTGCCATACCCGTCATTGGACGTTGGCAATTATGTTGGCGATCCTATTTTTATCAACAATCCTATTTTTATCAACCAAAAAGTGCTGTTGAGTTTTGTCCAAACCAGTCCCTTAGATTTTGAAACCATGATGTTCTTCTGCCTGGACCTCGCTTGCCTTCAGTCTTTCCTTGGAGGATTAAGTGAAGTATGGTGTTTTTTTTCTGGATGTCGCATCACATGTCCAAAATATTCTAACTTTCGCTTTTTTATGATTTGATGATTTCCCGTGGCTTTCCCAGGTGGCTTATCACCTCCCCATTTCTCATTTTGTCAACCCAACTTATATGTAATCAGCCAGGGGTGGGATTTAAAAATTGAAGCAACTGGTTCTCTGCCTGGTTGCTGAGTGGGTGTGGCCATGGTGGGCGTAGCCTACTCAGTCTCCTGCACTATGGCGGTGAGGGGGCATTTTTGCCCTCTCCAGGCTTTGGAGACTTCCTTCGAGCCTCCGGAAGGGTGAAAACAGCCTCCCCCGGGCTCCAGAGGCCCTTCAGTGACCGAAAACAGGCCTGTTTCAGGATTTCTGGAACTTCTGGGAGGCCCATTTTCCCCCCTCCCAGAGCCTCCGTGTGGGCCCTGCACTTACTTGGCATCCAAAACAGGCCACATGGAGACTCCTGGGAGGGGAGGGGTGGGCGGGGCCAGCCAGTCCTTGCAACTACCAGTTCTGCGAACCAGATGTATAATTAGCATCCGGTTCGCCTGAACTGGTCCGAACTGGCTGAATCCCACCCCTGGTAACAGCTGCCTGTAAATCCACATTTCAAATGCTTCTAGTCTCTTCAAATGTTTTCTGTCAGAAACCAACTCTCTACTCCAAAGAGCAGGATAGAAAAGATGCAGCATCTGACAAGCCTGATTTTCAATCTTAGGCTTAGGTCGTGACTGCAGAAGACCTTTTTCATTTTGAAGAATAGGGAGAGGGCACTTGACTTATTTCTTAGACCTTGCATTCATAGGGCCATCAGCCTCTCTCATCCAGCATTGTCCCCCCTGAGCAAATAACACATTTCCATGCTTCCCTCATGAGTTCATTGTTCATCTGTCATAGAGTTCAATTGTAAAGTTGGCAATAGGTACAGAAGCAAATATCTTGGTGGAAACCGAGTCAACCCTTGCTAAAGCATGTAAAGTAACTTTAATAATCTGCATGCCAAAAAACAGATTGTCTACAATTATTCAGGATTCAGAAAGATGGCCATAAATTTTATTTCTATGGCTATAGGGTTTTATTGCATATGGCTAATTTCTGGGAGCTTACGGCATATGTGCAGCCGTTGACAGCTGATTACTTAGTGCAGGGGTGTCAAATTTGATTTCATTGAGGGCTGCATCAGGATTATGTTTGACCTCAGGGGGGCTGGGGTGGGCGTAGCCAGCTCGACATCACTCGTGTTGGGGACACCTGTGATAGCCTAAGCGCTCTGCCAGTGAAAACAGACTCCCAAGCTCCGTTTTTTTCTGCAATGACCTCCTGCAACCATCTGCCAGTGAAAACAGATCTGGCAGAGGGTTGCAGGAGACCGTCGCAACAAAAATGGAACTTGGGAGCCCTTTTTCACTGGCAGAGGCACCGCAGGCCAGTTCTTCACTGTTTCCAGATCTAAGCACCCTGGGGGTCGGATCCAGCCCCCAGGCCTTGAGTTTGACACCCCTAGCTTAGTGCGTGCTTATCCACCTTTTCTTTGAGGGCACAAGTTGGCGTATGTGGAGATCTCCACTATGTTTATCCCCAGAACAGTTTTGTTTGCCAACCTTGTCCTGGTGAGACCAGGAAGAAAAAAATTATTCTTAATGTTTAGATTTACAGAGTGGGAGGGGCATTCTGAGAACTGGGTACCAATTCCAATTGTTGTCCATCTCCATGATATATGCTCCTCATTCTATCTCTCAAAAAGAGAGGGAAGAATCTAAACTACTAATTAGTTGAGGGTCTTTGGACCTGCTGAGCTGAAGTTCGAATACTCTTACCACTAGAGAAAGCAATGAAAGGGTTTATTTGGCAATTAGAACGAGGCATTTGGCTCTCCCTGTTCCAAAGAGCTGAAGAATTTCACTGCCATATTTTCCTCTTGGAGGGGAAGTGAAAATCCTGATTTAAACGTAGTCTTTTATGGGAGGAGACGGGACCTCACAGGAAAAGGGATCCCATCTAAAATATGGATTGGTATTTAAAATGATCAAATACAATTAATGTATAGTTGCAAGAATTATTCCAGTGCTTTAGGTTTCTCCCATATTCTTGCTGTTTATTGAAAGCACACAAATGGGGTTTTGAAAGAGAGGGAGGGAGCACAAAGAAAATTCAAGAACATGATCTGACACTCCAGATGAAACCGAACCAAATCCTTTGCTAAGTTCCTTCTTTTCTCTAGAAACGATATATCAGTGTATTACCTCGACTGTCCCCACTATTCCAACCTGGGTGACTTCATGTTAAGGAGGTTGTTTTTTTCTAGTTTCCCACAGAACAAAAAAATATTACCTAAACCTATCTCAGAAGTGCAGTATTCAGGAATTTTATTCTCAGCCATGGCATTGGAGGTTTATGTTTTATTTCAAACACTCAGATCATTGCTTGAGGTACATGTAACTGTGCTAAAAAAAATCCCTGTAAGAATCTCAAAAAGCCAGAGGCACTAAAAAAAAAAGAATTACTTAATACAGCCTGAGTCACCTGTGGCAACAGCTGAAAACAGAACTTTTCTGACATTCCCATTTGTACACAATGTCGCCATTTAGTATTGTTGCTATTTCTTCCGTTTATTAATCTGTCATTTCTAATCCAGCAATACTTCACAATCCGTACTTCTTCCACAATAGCAGTTTACAAGGCAAGCTACTATTATTCCCCACTTCTCAGATGGAAATGCACAAGGAGGAAGAATAGTTTACCAAAAGATGTACATCTAGGGGTGGGCTTCAAAAATTTCACCAATGGGTTCTCTGCTCGGTTGCTGGGTGGGTGTGGCATAGTCAGCCTCTTGTACCATGGCAGGGGGGAGGGAATTTTCACCTTCCCCAGGCTCTGGAGGCTTTCCTCGAGCCTCTGGGAGGGCAAAAACTGCCCTTCCTAAACTTCCAGGAGGCCCGTTTTCCCTCTCCCCGAGCCCTCTGCGTGAGCCCTGCACTTAACTTGTATCCAAAACGGAGACTCCTGGGGGGGCAGGGGGGGCAGGGCCAGCCAGGGATAGGAGCTGGAGGTTCTCCAAACCCGTGACCCATCAAAACCGCGGTCGACAAAACCGCGCTCGACGAAAGCGCGTACCTGACGTCATCAGCAGCGCGACGAAAAAAATTAAAAAATAAATAAAATTAAAATTAAAATAAAATTAAACCAAGCAGATTCACATAAAGGTAAGGGTTAGGTTTAGGGTTAGGGTTAGGTTAAGGGTTAGGGTTAGGTTTAGGGTTACGTTAAGCATTAGGGTTAGGTTTAGCGTTACGTTAAGGGTTACCGTTAGGTTTAGCGTTAGGTTAACGGTTAGGTTTAGGGTTAGGTTTAGGGTTAGGTTTGGGGGGGTTAGGGTAAGGTTTTCGCTTTATTTTTACATTTACCGCTCACAGCGCGATGTTTTTGTCGCGCTGTGATGACGTCACGTACGCACTTTTGTCGAGCGCGCAATTGTCTACCGCGGTTTTGTGGTGGAACCCTCCAAACCGGCCATAATGTTAACTACAGGTTCTCCTGAACCTGGGCAAACCTGCAGCAGCCCACCCCTGGGTGCATCTCATTTCCTTTTCCACAAAATTGTCATAGAAAGCCCATTTCCTAGTTCCCTGAAATATGTAATATGATGGTTAAGAAGGAAGGAGTAGAACTCACTTTGCCATGAGGGAGAAGGCTTCAGAGCAGACAGCTGGACAGGGAACAAGTCTGATTACAATATGGCCGAGTGAGGAAGGGAAGTGAGCCTGGGTCACTTTCTCAAATACAGATGTGAAGGTGTTGACGTCAGCCATCTTGCTGCTGGGCTCCCCTGCTCCTGTATCTAGGATGTTGCCTCCATGAAGGACAAGAATCAGGACATGTGTTCTGCAGTTGCGCAACTGACTTCCTTCCTGGAGAGGGAAAGAAAAAGAAACCAAATGATTTGAGGAGAAAGCAGCCTAGCTTTATGCTATATTTACTGTATGAGAAAAAGAGCAAAACTCAGATATTATTATTATACTTTAATGCCATTGCACCTTGTACAATGAAATTAAATGCCATCTTCAGTGTACGTTATACATAAAAAAGAAAACAAAAAGACATATCCTTCACATTCTATACAATTGAATTGAAAACCTCTGATATTGCATTAGAATAGAATAGAATAGAATAGAATAGAATAGAATAGAATAAACAGAGTTGGAAGGGACCTTGGAGGTCTTCTAGTCCAACTCCCTGCCTAGGCAGGAAACCCAATACCATTTCAGACAAATGGTTATCCAACATCCTTTTAAAAACTTCCCGCTTTGGAGCATTCACAACTTCTGGAGGCAAGCTGTTCCACTGATTAATTGTTCTAACTGTCAGGAAATTTCTCCTTAGTTCTAAGTTGCTTCTCTAGTGCATTTTGCCATATTAGAAAAAGCTGAAGTTTGCACATTAAAAGATAATTTGAAACCGTCATTAATATTGCACTATACAGTAGAATTCAAAATAGTTACTGCTCTGGGATAGAAGCTGTTTTTCAGCCTGTTTGTCTTGTTTTTTATTGTCCTGTACCGCCTGCCAGATGGTAATAGTTTAAAAAAAAGGGTGCCAAGGATGAGATGGATCTTTAAGAATGTTTTGATCTTTCTTTTTTTAATATTTTTTTATTTTCAAAACAAACACAACACATAAAATCTTCCTTCTTTACATACTGTAGAAAGTCAGTTGGTTATAAAAGGCTTTCGTGCATCTCTTCCACAGTCATCAAGCATAATTCATATTAACTCAAGTATTTTAACGCAGATATTTATACATGTCACCATCATCATACCTCCATTTTCATTTGACTATAATTGTTTAAACATCCTTCATCATAAAATATACCAAGATTTAATACATAACCACACATGGCATTTCATTTACTATTTCTAAAATCCTCCAATAACACTGAATCCTTTTGTCCTATTCTAGCTAAACATCCATCATATTTAGTAACAAAATTTTCTAATCCTCCTTTCCAAATCACTGTTTACAATTTACATCCAGTTTCCTTATGTTGTACGCACACATATATATGCGTTGTTATCATTATCCCTCCTTTATTTGACTATATCCTGTATCATAACATTTCCCCCCATAATAATCAAGACTTAACTGAATCTAACTTAGTTCTTTTTTATTAACCTTTATATATAATCCAAAAGGATTTCTAATCTTCCTTTCATGGGTACCATTCAATATTCATATCCAATTATTACTTATCATAACAATACACATTGTATACATTATTATCATTATCAATTATTTATTTAACTATATCTATTGTCACTAAATTTCACTAGGTTTAACTAGTTTTAAATTATACACTTCCATCTATCAACCTGTATCTTTCCAGTAGCAAAACAGTCTCATGTCTTCTGCCATTTGTGGTGTCATTCTTCTAATCATCTCCTTAATCAAATTTGTATGGATTCCCCTTAGCAACTCCTTGCTTATTAAATCTCTCATGTAATTTCGATGCCCTTCTTCTGTTTCCTTAATCAGCTTATCTTTAATAGTTAGTAGTGTTATCAATGATGTTGCTAATAAAATTTCTCTCTTTAAATCCATAACTTCTTTTGTTTTTTCTTCTTCTGTGTCTTGCCATCTGGGATAGAGTTCCCCTCCATTTAATTTCTCTTTCAGTATTCCACTCTTTCCATTTCCAGAAACAAACCAATCACCATAAATATCAACAAATTTAATTTCTTTATAGTCATTTTCCTCTTTGTTTTTTTGGATTCTAACCTCCACTTTTTCCCCTTGATAAACATCTCCAACTTCTTCATCATATTTTACTGTTAGATACTCTAAGTCTTCCAACTTCTTCTCCGTCCTCTCAGATGTGTTTGATAATTTCTGAATTTCTAAGAATATCTTTTGCAGGCTTAAAGTTTCTTTCTGCTGTTGAAATTGTGCCATTATCTCCAGCTAAAAAACACTGCTGCTCTAGCTTGGAAGGTTTTTACAAGATTAAGCATAGATTCACAATAAAGTTTAATTTTCATTTTTCTCTGGTTGAAGATATACTACAATGGGACATCTGTATGCTTCCCTTCTTATCACTCTCTATAAAGAAGCAATGAGACCTTGGAGTGCCAAGCCAGGATAATCAGTAAGAAAAGTAAAAGTGTTTCGTTTCCAATACACAAACCTCCAGCCTCTGAGTAGCAGTGTTATTGTTGCAATTTTCTTTGTTTCTTTTTGTATCTTTTTTGTATTTCAAGTTTAAAAAAGGTCCGATTCTTGAATGAATTAGAAAAACACTAATGAATGAAAAACAGTAATGAAAGAGCATCGATCAGGGACTTTGCGATGTCCCTGAGATCAGCAAGATGTATTCTTCCTGTTCACCGTTTCTGCGGGACGGTTTAGGTCCGATTGGACCACCTAGCGGCAAAAGTATCGGCTGTGGTCTCGGAGCATCGAGACTGCACGTCTGTATCGTCGTGACGTTGGGATCCTCCTCCAGAATGTTTTGAACTTTCTTAAGGCAGTGGGAGCTATAAAGCTCTTCCAAAGAGGGGAGAGGACAACCAATGATCTTTTGGGCAATGATGTTAATCCTCTGGAGCACTGTCCTATCTGTGACTGCAATTGGCAAACCATACATAGGTGCAGTAAATTAAAACACCTCTCTATGGTGCAGCGGTAGAAGGTCATCATATATCAGGAATCTGTAGCCCTAGATCAGTGGCCCCCAACCTTTTGGGCACCAGAGACTGGTTTCATGGAGAAAGATTTTCCACAGACCAGCATTGTCGTGGTTTTGCGTGCTGCCTGCATCCTGCAGATGGGGCTTCGCTTGTTTGCGTGGCCTGTTGCTGGTCCACTGTGGTTGGGGACCCCTTTCCTAAATTATTCACGGGCTCTCACCCAAGAGGAAGCAGAGGGTGGAAAATATGATCACTGCAGAGAGTAATTCATTATTTTCCGGTGCATTTTGCCATATTAGAAAAAGCTCAAGTCTGCAGATTAAAAGATAATTTGAAACCATCATTAACATTTTTATTGTGTGCTTCCAATAATCACTTTTTTATGTGATGGATGGCTATATAAGTATGATTGATTGACAAATAAATAAAATGTTTAAAATTAAAAATAACGAAGCCATGGATGTCTCTCTACTCTGCTTTCTCAGTAACAGAATCAAATCCCAATACATGGATGAAGGTTGTGATTTACAGTAATTAGTTAAATAACAGCCCAGCAAATGTAATTTTGGAGTCAAAGACAGTTTTGACAGCTGAGAATCAAAAGATTTCCCCACCCACCCACCCACCCAATGCATTATAACATCTGAGATTTTGGAGCATGTTTGTGGCAAAATCCTAAGAGTAACTTAAGTGAGATAGGAGGTATAAAAATATGATGATTAAAATAAACATTCTAAAAATCTGAGTACTGTATTGCTATAGATCAGTGGTGTCCAACTTTAGCCACTTTAAGACCTGTGGGCTTCAATTACCAGAAACCCCCAGCTGATATTCTGGGAGTTGATGTCCACAGGTGTTAAAGTTGCTAAAGTTGGACACCCCTGCTGTAGATGCAGAAGCTGCCTGAAGTAAGATCCAGGTATTACTTCACCTCAATGTCCTCATGGATTTCAATGCTGCCCTGTGCAGGATAGCGATGCTTCCTCAGAGAGGCTCTGTACAACTCCCCTGAAAGACAAAAGAAGAGGGATCTTACCTTTTTTGCTTTCAATATCCCAATTACCAACAGCTGTGAAACTGATTGCTGCATTATTGATATGAATCTTCAGCCATGGTTTTGTAATTCTGACACCTCAGCCAGCAAACTGACTGTAGTTCAAGGGCACCCATTTCCAGTCAACAGTAATTATTCTATCTTGTCCTCAACTGAGTTCTTGTAAAAAAAAAAAACTTCAATAACAACTGGAAAATGCTGCTGGTTAATGAGTGGAAGATTTTCTTTGGCTATTCATGAGTTGCCTACATTATGAAACAGTGTTTTATTTATCTGTTTTATATATATATTCTGTCTTTTCTCCAGGAGATCAAGGTAGTATGCATAGCACTTTCTCACTTAATTTTATCCTCACTAGCCACGAAGTAGGCTAGAAAATCAAAAGTCAAGCAATGAAGTTAGCTAAATGCAGTCTGAACTTGGACTTCCCTTGCTTTGATAATATTGCTGTTAACCACCTATCTTCACAATCATCTGAAAGCTTCAGTTGTCACCAATTCAATTTATGACCAAAAGTGGCCATAACGGCGTTTGCTTTAGTGTTTCAAAACAGCAAATGACCTTACTTAGTTCATGTAGATGTTGAATAAAATAGGATAGAGAGTTGTGATCTGTAGCATGCCATAAGGGACCTAAGGAGCAACATCTTCTCAACCAACATTGATTGAGTCCCAAGGAAATAAGAGAACTATCATAAAATAGTACCCCTACCATAAAATGGTACCCCAACCTCTAGAACTAGTCCCAAGAATATTAGAGTTAACAGTATATAAAGCTGCTGAGAAATCAAGGAGTACAAGGATGGATGCACTATCTCCATCCTGACTCTACCACAGGTAATCTACAAGCTTAACCAAGTCTGCCTCCATACTGAATTCCATCCTGACACTCAACTCAGTATAGATAATCTGCTTCCTCCAGAGCAATGGTAGTCAACTGGTCCCTACCGCCCACTAGTAGGTGTTCCAGCTTTCATGGTGGGCAGTAGGGGTTTGCTGTAACTCTGCTTTATCAATTTTATAAAGAAAAGTTACTTCCCTACTTTATAAATCACCATTACTGTGGAACTGGTGGGCGGTTAGAAAATTTTAATACTATCAGAAATACAAAAGTGGGTGGTAGGTATAAAGAAGTTGACTACCCCTGCTCTAGAGTTTGCATCAACTGCATAAGAGTCGAGTGGCGCAGTGGTTAAATGCAGCACTGCAGGCTACTTCAGCTGACTGCAGTTCTGCAGTTCGGCTGTTCAAATCTCACCGGCTCAGGGTTGACTCAGCCTTCCATCCTTCCAAGGTGGGTAAAATGAGAACCCGGATTGTTGTTGGGGGCAATATGCTGACTCTGTAAACCGCTTAGAGAGGGCTGAAAGCCCTATGAAGTGGTATATAAGTCTAACTGCTATTGCTATACTAAGTGCAGTTTTCAGCAACCTTCCTTCAAAAGAGAGAAGTTATTTAAAATCATTGAGTTCAAATATGGCCTCTTGGCAGGGACCTGGTGGCTTAGTGGCTAAGACGCTGAGCTTGTCGATCAGAAAGGTCGGCAGTTCGGCAGTTTGAATCCCTAGCGCTGCGTAATGGAGTGAGCTCCCGTTACTTGTCCCAGCTTCTGCCAACCTAGCAGTTCGAAAGCATGTAAAAATGCAAGTAGAAAAATAGGGACCACCTTTGGTAGGAAGGTAACAGCATTCTGTGCACATTCGGCATTTAGTCATACCAGCCACATGACCACGGAGACACCTTCGGACAGCGCTGGCTCTTTGGCTTTGAAACGGAGATGAGCACCACCCCCTAGAGTTGGGAATGACTAGCACATACGTATGTGCGAGGGGAACCTTTACTTTTATTTTCCAATATTAAAAATTCTACCCTGTGTACAATAACAGTGAATTGTAGCTCCCATCTTTCTAGCCTATGGCCATTTACCTAGTGGCTAATGTGCTCTGGATAAATCTGGATATAGATTTAATTCATTAAGACAGGCTACTCTACCCACAACGTTCAAGGCTGACATCTCCATTCTACTCTCCATTTTATCACTAAGAATATTACAAAATGATCTAACCTTGAAAAAAAAAAACCACTATTGTTTTCTTCAAGGAGGGGATACCACTCCTTCCTCAGAAACGCTGACACCATAGAAAGCATTCAGTCATTGAGTCTTTATTGATTACTCCTTGAGCCATATCAAAGTGCAAAAGTTCCAGAAACAAATTATTGCAGTCATAGATCACCTCCTTGGCTGCTTTCAAACCTAGAAGGATTCTCAGTTCAATAACCAGGTGGCTAAACTGACAGCACAGAGAACCCTGTCCATTTTCTCAGGAGTCACTGGTTCAAAATCACATCACAAGACTGGGCTCTAGATTCCCTGGCCAGATCTGCCCATTGGAGTTGATCTCTTTATTCACCAAGTAGTCATAAGAGCTCTGAAGATGTTTCTGCCACTTCTATCCCTCCTTACCCAGAAGGGACTGGGTCACTCTGAATAAGGCTTTTGGTCTGATCCCCTAAGACTCTCTGGATCATTTAAACAAAAGATTAGATTTTTTTTAAAAACAGAAGATGGTGTCCTTTTTTAGAATCAGTCTACAAATATAACAAATGTGTGAGATAAGCTCAAATTGTCCCAGACACAGATCACAGTGTAATCAAAGAAAGCCATTGAAAGGAATAGTACATGGGCGGGGAGCAGGAGTGCAAAGAAAACAGAAAAATTTCATTACCTGCTGAAATGAAGCTGATTATATGGCAAATTATGTTTTTCTATTTGCAAGAAAAGCTTTAATGAGTAAAAATTATAACCGAGGCTTAGCAGGATTCAAAAGAACTTTTCAGGTGAGGTTTCAGATTTTTACCAGTTTTCCCTGGCAATCTTATTTATACTGCTATTACTGCAATTCATGCTAATTACATCATTAAGCAAACTATGGGAACAAAGGAGGCAAAAATCAAATCTTGCACAGAAGGTGACATTCAGCGTACATAATGGCTCACTATTCAAACAGCAAGGGGTGGGTGGGTGGGTGTTGATTGGATGTATAATTTAACAATATAGATTTGAAAATTGGACATATTTTGAAACAAGTTAGAAACAGCAAGATGATAGAAAATCCTATCCACCAAGAACTCTCCCATCTATATTTACCACCAAGAATCTTGTGACATTTTAAAATCTAACCCACATACTGTGATCACAACGTTCATGGACCTGGAAAAGCTTATGATGTATCAAATCTGTTACTCCTTAAAATGGCATAAGACTTCTCTTTTACTCCTACTTCTCCGGAAATTTCTTTGCACTTCTTTGACTTTCCAGATGGGTTCTACAGTATGAACATTTGAAGGTGGGGAGGGAGCACCAAAGGTTTCCTAAAGCAATTCAATTCAATTCAATTTATTAGATTTATAGGCCGCCAAATCCCGGAGGACTAAAGCAATGCATAGATAGGATAAGACAGACTCTTCAATGGGTATGGGGTAGGGTGTCCCATAGGGGAACATCTGTGCTCGTCTAAAGTCCCTATCCCCATGATCAATATATTGGGGGGGGGGGTTTGAATAAGGACTGATGTTCTAAACTCCAAATGAAGATTGAGCTGTAGAGTTCCCTTAAAATTGCCTTGTTTGAAAAGTATATATTAATACTAACACTACCCAGTTCTTCATCAAATAGGGGAAAGAAGTCACTCATTTTTGCAAATTAGAAGAATCTGCTTGGTTAATCTAACCTTCATGAATATCATTTTTTTTAAAAAAACAGCCATAGACAGCCATAGCCCTACATTCTCTTTTGTCCAAGTAGCCAACCAGCAACCCTCAGAGAAATCCATAAGCAGTATATGAGAGTATTAATTTCCTCCAGTGTTCTTTACTAAAATATGTCTCTGATACTAGATCATGACTGGCAGCTACTGGCAGCTCTTTCTGTGATGAATACAAATGACTATCGAGTAGGTGGCTATTACCACATATTGTGCAGTGAATTACATAGATTGCACACTGTATGAAAAAGTTCCTTTTTTCTTATATCCTTCATTCAGGTTCACTACATACATTCTTTTATTAATACTTACAGTGTTCTGGCCAATCAAGGTATAGTACTTTGTCCAAGGTACACCTACTCTATCAGAGAGCCAAGTTTGTCCTAATATCTAATTGCAATTGTTTTTGGCTCAAAAACCCGCTCATCATCTCATTTCTGTCAAAAGAGAGCCAAGCCTTACATTTACTTCCTGGAAGAATCTAAACAATCAGATGAGCACTACCATGCATACTACAATATGAAACCGATGTGATTACTTCTGGATCCAATGTGATTACTTCTGTTCACTTGTCCTTAATCTGTCCAAAAGACCAGATGATTAAATTTCAGGGAAATTAAAAAAAAGGGGGGGGGATAATATATCCTGAATCAGAAAGTAGAGATCCAATTTGATATTACAGGGTGAAATTGGACACTCCAACTTGTAATGCAACTATAGATGACCAAGCATTCCATTACTAACATTACCAGAAAAGATCTCTGATATGGAGAAGAGGCGTAAGATGCCCAGAGTCACTTGGCTATAAAAGTTGCATGAATGAATGAATGAATGAATGAATGGCCTAAGCTCCTGAAAGGTAGCATGCTTCCATTATTGGACTGACAAAGTCACAGGCAACAAAATTGTCCAATGGGGTTCTGCCTCAATAAAATCCTCTAGTTATTTGGATGAATTTTAATTGAGTAAAAAGCAAGGGGATTCATGGCAGAAAAGGAAAACAGCCATTCACTCTCTGATTAAACAAGACTAATCTGTGCTACAAAGGAACAAATGGCTAAACCAATGCCCAACATGAAAAACTATACAGACTCTGATGCATTCTCCTATTTTATATTATCTGGAAGGAACAATTTAGCACTGGCTATGAATATTTACTGAAAAAGAATATTTAAACTCCTACCTACAGTACTATAGATGCCATAAAACCCCATAGAAATTATTCTTAAGAGGACATATGTTTTGATCACTAAGGGGATTCTTGTTTGGAACTTTTAGAAAATAAGGCTGTATATATTAGTTTATTTAACTATTGTTAAATACATAGACAACTCTTAACAATTATATAAGAACTATATGACACAAATATAAGATTTATTATACGAGTGCATATTCCTTCCTATATTCATTTTTTAAATGAATACTTTTTTTAAAAAATACAGTATGCATCTATTTAGGTTTTTGTTTCCAGTAAGTGGATGGAAGCTCAATCCCAATTGAGACTACTATATGCAGAGGGGATGGGGCAATGTGTGCTGCATAAAAATCCATGTAGTATAGTTCAGCTCTGCAGTCCTTAAAGAAATCCCAGTGGTTGGATTCAATTTTTTTTTACTACCAGTTCAGTGGACGTGGCTTGGTGGGCATGGTGTGGCTTGGTGGGTATGGCAGGGGAAGGATACTGTAAAATCTCCATTCCTTTCCCACTCCAGGGGAAGGTTACTGCAAAATCCCCATTTCCTCCTGATCAGTTAGGACGCGGGTGGCAGAGAATAGATGGGGGCAGGGCCAGTCAGAGGTGGTATTTACCTACTCAAAACTACTCAAAATTTCCACTACCAGTTCTCCAGAACTGGTCAGAACCTGCTGAATACCACCTCTGGTCTGGAGCCATGCATGTACTACACCCTTCTTATTTCCTACTTCTCTCATTCTGTGTGCAAGACAAGAGCTACTGGGGAATAAGAGATACCTGTCATTATAGGACTCAGCTTTGTGGAAATACTGGACTCTGAGCTATTTTCATTATTCTGGTTCAGAAATCTCTAATTAAAGGAACTCTTGACTCACTCTGTTTCATAGCAAAAAATAACTTGCAATCTGAAGATATATATTTGAAAAGGTAGTTTTAGTAGGCCCAAGGGACTGAGGCTGAAAAATTTTTTTCTCTGTCTGCTTTGAAGCACAAATTACATTTTGAGAACCATCCCTCCCGTTTGAAAATCAGTTATTAGGGAATGCTAGAGTGATAGGATTTGTGTTTAAGAAATTAGAACTGATTTCATTCCAGATCATATCATATTCCAACTACAGAGTGGGATGTTTTCTGGAGAATGCTCAGGAGGCATTCATTTTGCTTATGTCAACAAGAAGAGCTTTTAAAGGCATTTGAACACAATTGCTGGAGATCAGAAGAGATTGCTTTTTCTGATGCAGGAGGCAGTGTGAACAAAAAAAATAGTCTGTTTTCCTTGAGATGCACAAGTTTAGATTGTGTTTTCAACAGATTCTCCTTAAAGCATAAATGTCTATAAGCCACTAGCATCGCCTCTGGTGAGATGGTTAAGCATACAAGTTTAATAAATAAAGCAACTCAGATAGCCCTTGGCATGACAGTTACTAATACAAAAAGGATTTGTCAGAATCAGATTTGTCACGATCAACCATGAGATAGAGAACATTTTAATGCTTCTTTGAAACCTACGTTTCTACAATGTCTTATACTTACCAAGTTTGGGGAGAAAGTAATAGATTATATAAATATGATTGTGCAACAAAAACTAACATTTTCAAAGGATGTATAGCTATGTGTCTTGATAGATGAATTTCTCTGCCTCCACTGAGAACATGTGAGGACATGTGAAAGGCAAAAAAACCTTCTTTAGAGAAGGATATGGGTCATTTCAGAAACCTATCAAATATTTACTGGCCTGATTCATGCAATATAATAAGCAAGATGTAATTTTAAAAAGTAAAGGTTACGCTTGCACATATGTACTAGTCATTCCCGACTCTAGGGGGCGGTGCTCATCTCCGTTTCAAAGCCAAAGAGCCACCGCTGTCCAAAGATGTCTCTATGGTCATGTCTCTGGCATGACTAAACACTGAAGGTGCAGGGAACACTGTTACCTTCCCACCAAAGGTGGTCCCTATTTTTCTACTTGCATTTTTTACAAGCTTTCAAACTGCTAGGATGGCAGAAGCTGGGACAAGCTCACTCCGTTACACAGCACTAGGGATTCAAACCGCTGAACTACCTACCTTTCTGATCGACAAACTCAGCGTTAACCACTGAGCCACTGCGTCCCATTGAAGCAATAGCAATAGCAGTGGACTTATATACCGCTTCATAGGGCTTTCAGCCCTCTCTAAGCGGTTTACAGAGAGTCAGCATATTGCCCCCAACAATCTGGGTCCTCATTTTACCCACCTCGGAAGGATGGAAGGCTGAGTCAACCCTGAGCCGGTGGGATTTGAACCGCTGAACTGCTGATCTAGCAGTAGCCTGCAGTGCTGCATTTAACCACTGCGCCACCTTGGCTCTTAGGCGATATAATAGCATAGGTTATTTTGCATGAAGACAGCCAATTGTACGTCATGTAATGAATCACAATTAAACAAGCTATACTTTAATTCAATATGTAGGTCCAGTCATCGCATCTAAGGATAAAGATGGCTTGCTATCCTTGCTTACATTTGGCACGGGGTAGCAAGAGATAATGGCTGAGAAAGCTTATGCTACCTACTGTAAAAGGCTGCAAATGACAGATGTGCTTATCTTTCATCCCTGAAGAATTTGCCAAGATGCCGTATTTGATCAGAGCAACTAAATACATTCAGACTCACATGGGAACGAAATATTGGGCCTCGGCACCTGAATAATCTCTTTCAGATCTGTTTTTTTTTTTTAAATGCCAACATCTGAGGAAGTGCCATCTCAGTAAAAGGAGAGAAGGAAAAGAGACACTTCCCATTTGCACATTCCCATAAAAAGTTGTCAGTTTTTATGCCATCTGTTGCACTGTTGCTAGCTGTTTATAATAACAAATCTGTTACAGAGAAATAAACTTATGCATGGCTGCTGGCATATGCTTCCTATTAGCAAGTGATCACAAAAGTATTTTAAACTAGGAAAGGATTGAGATCCTAGTAAGTTTAGTAAAAAAAGAAAGAAAATGCCATACAAGGGGACAATACATTTTAATGACTATCAGGGCAGAGTCAAAGTTACCTATTGTCTGTACTTTTAGACAGTACAATAAATCTTAAATATGGAAATACATTTTAAAAGCTCCAGGACTCACGTTGTTTTTCATGTAGAACACCAGATGAACAAAAAGTGGGGTCTTCACCTGTCAAAGACAGAAATAGAGATGTTAGATTTTATTCATAAGTACTTATCTTTTCTATAGACTCATTCAATTGTTACATCACCCACTAGCACCCAACCCCAAGACCCAAATTCATCCATTCAGCTCATATTCAAGATGGACCATTGTAGCTTCCTCTAATTTCATCTATCTGTCCTCCATCTCTGCTTCCTTTCAGCATCATCAATATATGGATAATGGCTTTAAAATTATGTTTACTTTGCTGGCATAACTACAATAGGTTTTATAGTGAACCAAGGGCAAGCACAGGAAAACAATTCTGCTTCTTCTCTCCTGATGTTAGAATTCAGGGTGCATTATAGAGCTTGTTGGAATCAGCTATGATATCTGAACTACCAGGAAGAAGAATTGCTTCCCACCATGTCTAATTAAATGTAATTCAGACACAAAACACCAATCCTTGGCTAGTAGATCTTTAATATATTTATATACAGAAAATGGGATGATTAACAATATTAGTCACCTCTCAGTACAGAAGCAGCATATCACTGAACACCAATTTATAAATGACGTGGCTTAAGAGTGAGTTATTTCCCCAAATTTCGTGGGTTTTTTTTATAGCAAGACAACAAAAATAAACAGAATGCATAAATACAAAAACAGACAAAATATTGAAATACAAAAGACAATAAATTACAAAACAACCCCGAAACCAAAACTGGGGGAAAAAAGGAAGTGGGGGAATTTCAAATGTACCAATACAAAACATCTAATATAGGTACTGTATATATTAAGCATATAGAAATCATTGTTTATCAAAACATCTCATTGTAATAATATATTGCTATCAAATAGAAATAATAAAAGTTACCCACTCTATTGTTGTAAAATATAAAATCTGAATCATAGAATAACATATTGTTTCATTTTCCAGATTTCCAAAAGCTGTAATTAATATCTGGAATAGTACCACTATTCAAATTTCTACAGCAAACCATCTAGGTCTTCTGTATCCTGCAAGTGCCAGCCCAATGTATTCAGAGAAGCTCCCAAATATTTACAGGAAGGAAAAATCCTAGTGCTTTTTCACGGTTGCATTCCAGAAGTCATTACTTAAGATATGCTACCTCTGATTTAGTCCTGAAGATTTCTGGGCACTAGCAATAGCAATAGCAATAGCAATAGCAATAGCAATAGCAATAGCAATAGCAATAGCAATAGCAGTTAGACTTATATACTGCTTCATAGGGCTTTCAGCCCTCTCTAAGCGGTTTACAGAGTCTGCATATTGCCCCCAACAACAATCTGGGTCCTCCTTTTACCTACCTCGGAAGGATGGAAGGCTGAGTCAACCCTGAGCCGGTGAGATTTGAACAGCCGAACTGCAGAACTGCAGTCAGCTGAAGTAGCCTGCAGTGCTGCATTTAACCACTGCGCCACCTCGGCTCTGATGACACAATCCTCCATGTCTTTGTCCAGTCCCCCTTTAAAATAATCAGAACTGGTACTAACTTCCACATATTGGAAGCAAACTCCCCAGCTTAACCATGCATTGATATTGCTACCATACTCTGCTCTGTCATAATATACACATATTGTTGAATACACTACTCTACACTTATATAGAATACTTGTGCTGATAACCCAGGGTTGCCCGGGTATTTATTTATAGGGGGAAAATGTCTGGACAAATGTAATTTCTAATATTGGATTTTCCCCCTTACCAGAGGGAGCCTCCTTGTAGAGTACTGTGAAGCCATTATGATGGCGCTGTACAGTAGAAGCCATTTTATGGCAGTACAGTAGAAGTCATTTTAGGGCACAACAGGCTGTATCATAACAGAATACATGCACCAAGGGGTATTAGGGGTGTCTTACCCCCACAGTATTTGTTTCCAGAGAGGAAGTCATCTGTGTACCAAGTTTGGTTGAAATTGTTCGAGGAGTTTCAGAGTTATGGTGGAACACACACACACATACAGCCATTTTTATATGTATAAATTTAATTGCCAAGTGAAATATTTTGGTCCATTATATTAAATTGGTTCCTTCTTTTTCAAATGACAATTAAAAAACTGCAATGCAAATACTGAGTTGCCAACCAGAAGATTGCATGAAAACGCAAACATTCAAACTGAAAAGCAGATTGAGCACTAAAGCAAATTAATTTTGTTCAGGGATTAAAAAGGCTTTCACTGTAAGTATTTGTGGCAACTACAGCAAGCTGGGGGGGGGGGGGAATGAAGGTTTCCAAGAGGGATTAATTTAGTTATCTGTGAAAACTCCATCTTCACCAGGATGCCTTACAGATATGCTCTCACTCCTACCTATAAATTGCACTAGAATGGATTTTGCTGAATTTCCAGCTGCTCATATTTTAATCTTCTAGGAAATAATATTTTAAAATGGGTTATAATGGCTTTTAATCCTTTAGACTGACTGAGCAATAACTCAAAGCAGCATAAATGTAAAGACTATGAAATGTAAAGGTCATCACTAATTGTTCTTCCAAATTCAGACTAACCAAAATAACCAACCAGATTTTCAGATAAAATCTGGACTGGAACACTGTTATCTTCCCACCAAAGATGGTTCCTATTTTTCTACTTGCATTTTTACATGCTTTCAAACTGCTAGGTTGGCAGAAGCTGGGACAAGTAACAGGAGCTCACTCTGTTACACAGAGCTAGGGATTCAAATCACCGAAATGCTCACCTTACAGATCAACAAGTTCAGCATCTTAGCCACTGGGTCACTGCATCCCTACTGAGAAAACAGTGCCTTTTCCAATTGTTAAATTGATCCATTGTTAAATAAATATTGTTTATCAAGTACTTCTAAAAGTTTACAGCTTTCATCCATTGGTTTTAATCTTGGCTTCTGCAGGAATGGGAAATGCAGGAACAGGAAATCAATATGCTCCCTATTTTGCATAAAAAGAGGCTTCTTTCTTGCAGCCACATTGGCTTTAAGATCTCTCATTATTAACACTAGTTTTCTCACTGTTCTTCTAGATGCAGTTGGAATCCATACATACTGCTATTATGTATGGTTGCCAAGATAGTCTCTCCAAACCAGTGGTGGATTTCAAAATTATTTAGAACCTCTTCTGGTGGCCGGCTTTGTGGGAGTGGCTTGCTGGCCATGTGACTGGGTAGGAGTGGCTTGCTGGCCATGTGACTGGGTGGGAGTAGCTTGCCAGCCATGTGACTGGGTGGGTGTGGCCAAATTGTAAAATGTGGTGAAATTCACTTAACAACACTCTTACTTAGCAAACAAAATGTGAGCTCAGAAACTCTGGCATTTGAAGCATGCAAGTCTTAAAGCTGTCAAGTTACAAGATCCTTGCACCCTTAGCCCTTTAGAAAAAAACCCAGGGGTGTTCAAACTTGACAGCTTTAAGACTTGTGGACTTCAACTCCCAGAATTCCTCCTCTCGCTCTTCATCTTGATGATGTTTGGACGGATGGGGGGAGGGAGCTGGAACCGGTTCTAAACGGCACTGTAGATTTGTGGAACCTCTTCTATAGAAGAGGTTAGAACTGGCAGGAACCCACCCCTGCTCCAAACCTAGATTTTAATATGTATTATTTGTACCCAGGGGTGAGATTCTACTTGGTCAGCCTGGTTCTGGCATACTGGTAGCTCAGAAGATCAGCTGAGAGCGAACTGGTTCACTCTGACTTTCAGGTGGGCCCGCGTGCCCGTCCCTGGGCTTTACTCACCTATATTTCCTTGTTTTTTAACCCAGCTGATAGGCGCAGCAGAGCCAATTGCTGTGCCTCAGCTGTTTTGGTGCACCTCAGCTGCAGTAGAATGTACGTTTTTTATCTTTGTTTTAATGAACTGCAAGAGAGAACGAAGCGCACGTTTTATGCGTACTCAGCAAACCGGTCGTTAGACCGGTTGAATGACACCACTGTTTGTATCTCTTCAATTCACAATAGTCACTCATCTTATCCATATGGCCAACTGGGTTTATTGCTCTGAAAATGCCTTCATGTGAAAGGATTATATGTACGTTGTCTACTTCCCAATGAAACATGTAGACCTCTCTAGCTACTTTTTATCTATAATGCACACAAACACCCTTCCCACATTCCTGGATTGGTTCTCACAATAAATACTAGGACTATGCAGAGATCTTGATTTGAAAGGCAAGACTGTCTTTTCCTGGGATCTCATGAGAAACTAAACTAATCCCAGGATTCCACAGCAGGAATCACACAACCAGGAAAAACTACCGTTGTTTGAAGGCATGCCCAACAAGAGCTACATCTGTGCCTATATATATACTCTGAAAGAAATGTTGCCGTTAAATCCAGATCTCTGCATAGGTGTACAGTACAGTATCAGACAAATTGCCCCAATCAATTATACAACAGAAGATGACAGAATTTCACTTCTTCGGTGGGGAGAGAAGCATGGGAGCTATCCAAGGTCCTTCTTTGTCCAACAAAGAATCTACCTAAAGAACAAGTGTCAAACTCAATTGCATCACATGATGTATCACAATGTTTTTTTGCCTTTGTGGAGCTGGGGTGGGCGTAGCCTGTGCGTGATGCATCCAGCCCATGGGCCACCAATTTGATGCCCCTGATAAAGCAACAAAAATATTACCGCACTGCTGAAATGAATATAGAAAAGCAAGATCTTTGCATTTTGAATTATTGTGGAGGAGCAACTGGATAAATACAATCCTCACACTCTATGTTGACTCTATGCGATTAGCCTTGATAGCAATGTAACTGTCTCTGAATGCCATCTTCTGGGAAACTAGTCATTTCCTTCTGCAATTAGTTGGTCACTGTGAAAACAGACTGGTGGGTTAGACAGGCCAGAAGTCTGATCAGGCAAAGGCACTGCATATGTGTTGTGGGCACCCCAGCAGCCATTGGAGCGGGCAGCAGATTCGGACAGTGAGGAGGTTGGGGAGGAACATGGGCCAGTCCTGGAGTCTGGAAGGCTCTGATAAGGGCTCTGTGTCGGAGGCAGAGAGGGGGCCAGAGCCATATGCCAGCTATCAGCTGCCTGCAGAGTCAGACATCAGTGAGGCAGACGAACAGCTGGAGCCTGTTCCCAGTGTGCACATGCACAAAATTGCCAGACAAAGGGAACAGCTAAAGAACAGGGGTCGAGTTGGGAGTAAGGCCACAGATGGACGATGAATGGCCCCTCCCAGAGGAAATAAAAGAGGAATGAAAGGGGAGTGGAGTTTGCAGGAGACAATTAATTCACTTAATTGGTGCGTGACTCTCCGAGACTCCTTGCCAAGTTTTGCAGATATCGGCCATGCAACTCTGCAAGCCAGATAAGGTCTGTGACTGTAAATCCTCCCTTGAAAGACTTTGCTGGATGTGAATGAGCAGAATTCACAGTAAATTAATAAAAGAGTTTTTTGTCAGGAGTTTGCTTCATGTTCTTGGGAAGCCTAGGTCAGAACAATATGTTCTTAACTATGCATACGGCTAACATCAAATCAACAATCCTGATACTACTCTAATCATAAATACTTTATTACTTTTAACAAAATATTTTTACCTCTAAAATATGCTACAAGCTTTAAAGCTCTAAGTACCTTTATTAATCTTACCCTTCTGCTCTTCCTATTATCTTTCTTTCCAGAATTTGTAGCTAGCAAGCAGAGTTCTCAATACAATACAATAGCAGAGTTGGAAGGGATTTTGGAGGTCTTCTAGTCCAACCCCCTGCCTAGGCAGGAAACCCTATACCGTTCCAGACAAATGGCTATCCAACATCTTCTTAAAGACTTCCAGTGTTGGGGCATTCACAACTTCTGGAGGCAAGCTGTTCCACTGGTTAATTGTTCTAACTGTCAGGAAATTTCTCCTCAGTTCTAAGTTGCTTCTCACTTTGATTAGTTTCCACCCATTGCTTCTTATTCTACCCTCAGGTGCCTTGGAGAATAGTTTGACTACCTCTTCTTTGTGGCAACCCCTGAGATATTGGAACACTGCTATCATGTCTCCCCTAGTCCTTCTTTTCATTAAACTAGACATACACAGTTCCTGCAACCATTCATCTTGTTTTAGTCTCCAGTCCCCTTATCATCTTTGTTGCTCTTCTTTGCACTCTTTCTAGAGTCTCCACATCTTTTCTACATTGTGGCGACCAAAACTGAATGCAGTATTCCAAGTGTGGCCTTACCAAGGCATTATAAAGTGGTATTAACACTTCACGTGATCTTGATTCTATCCCTCTGTTTATGCAGCCTAAAACTGTGTTGGCTTTTTTGGCAGCTACTGCACACTTCTGGCTCATATTTCAATGGTTGTCCACTAGGACTCTCTACTAAAAGAACTCCATCTTCAAATAATACTTCAAGCCTTAATATTGCCTTCATTCCTGGCAACTGTCTGGGCAAGTCTCTGCAGTTTTCTTGTCAAGATTTTTATAAGTGGTTTGCCCTTGCCTTCTTCCTATGAATGAGAAAGTGACTGGCTCAAGGTCACCCAGCTGATTTTATGCCCAAGGCAGAATTATAATTCACCATCTCCTAGTCTTTTCTCTGGTGCCTTAACACTGCACCAAACTAACTCTTATAGACACAGAAAACTGGAAAGGAAAATTTATGGGTCACAAACAGATCAATAAAATTACAGCTGACTATATTTTAACATACTACCATTCTCTGCAAGGAAGAACCAGTTCTGTCAATTCCAGTTGAACTTTGATAAGACAAATACAACATGAGATTTATGAGACACAATGGTAAAAATCAATTTAAAATATTTTTTTAAAGTCCCATGAAACATACATTGAAATTACACGATTCCTCAGAGAAATCAGATGTAAAATCTCCTTTCAGAACTGTCTATTTAATTTCCCATAGAATGGTTCAGCTCACTGTCACATTAAATGAATTTTCCTACTCACTGTCAAGAGGAGAGATGCTCAGAATGCAGACAGCATCTTTCTCAACTCCCCCTGAATCATTGGCTGTTGATTGACATAAATTAGCAGGGAACACAAGGCAGCCCTTCATATCACTGTCAAGAGCAGCTGTAAAACATGTTCCAGTCCTTCAAAGCCCACCCACTAATTATCTATTTTGCTGTCTTTGAGACACTGTTTGGATATGTGGCCACTGCATCACTCAGCTGATCAGTGGTGTAGAAAAAAAATTCTATTTGTGCACAGAATATCAACTTTTTAAAAACCCAATTAAATAAACCACCAAGACAAAAACTAATAAATTAGAAATCAGATGATAAACAAAAAAGTTAAAAAATACGGACTCCCCCCCCCCCCAAAAAAAAAATACAGAACCTTTGCACAGACAAGGATAACTTGTTAGGATGAAGATTCATTTATCTAGAAAACAGTGTATTTGAATAAATCTAATTGCGGGTATTTTCATAGGAATTTGGGCTTGCGTGAACTTTTTAACCAAAGCCATTTTCCAAATTTTTAAGCACCACTGAAACACAGAAGCATGCTGTTTAGTTTCCTCGTGCTTTGCAATAATGAACATAGCTGATTTAATTTGTCATGTTGCTTCGGTTTAAGAAAAACTAAAGGCAAGATTTAAAAAAAATAAAAAAAAAAAAACTAAAATATTACTTATAATTGCACAAGGCATGTTTAAAGGTTCAGAGGATTTGACTGAAAGACAGTGCAAAAGATGTTTTCCTCTTTTTATTTAAACTAATGATAAAACGTAGCACAAGTACAACTTATTGAGCCAGAGATATGAGCTCCCCGTAGAGATTCGTACCCTCTCCACCGTCCAGGCCTTCCGCATAGCCTTGAAGAACTGGCTCGCCCGTCAGGCCTGGGGATAAGGATAGTTGCCCCTCCCGAATGATGAATGTATGTTGCCTACCATTTTATTATATGTTTCTATCTTGATGTCTGTATTCCCCTTTCCCGGTTTTATGTGAGCCGCCCTGAGTCCCCTCAGGGAAAAGGGCGGCCTACAAATTCTAATAAAACTCTAAACTCTAAAACTCTCTATACCATAAAAATATCAGTCTTAGGTGATATTTTGCATCAGCATTATTAGCAAAAGGCACATAATCTGAAGTGGAACAATTAAGGAAGTTGGTTTATATCTCTCTGACTGATTGGCAGCCAACTGTGAAAACGTCTCCAGACTTGGCTTGCGTCCCCTTCTCCAATGGGAAAAAATTTCAAAAGTTCAAGTCAGAATATTTTTTTTCTGAACTCCAACTCTAGTCAATGTGCAAATTATACAAACTTGCCATATATTTGATTTTTTTTAGTTCTGTACTTACCTTCTCTTCTTAATTCTAGAATCAAGAAAATGCCTATAGGCATTGGTGGCAAAATTTCCTCTTTTTCTGATTTAATGATATAAACTGAAAACAGACCTCTCTGTGGGCACACTTGTTGCTAGCTGCTCTTCCTGGTTCTGTTGCACGCATGTGCTCCAGCCAACTGGCCTGGTGTGCAGTGCATGTATGCTGGAACCCAGCAGAGAGCAGCTGGCCAGTGCACATGCGTGCCGGACCAGCTGATGTCTTCCAGGTTCCGGTGTTCCGGCACATTTGCACATGCATGCATTCCAGTTTCGGCACTGAGTGCCAAAAAGGTTAACCATCACTGATCTAGCATGTAATCCTATGACGAAAACACTTACTTCATCTTCAAACACACCTCAAGGCTCCTTTGGAATGAATAGATAAGGCCCCATGCCAGTTCTCTTATTCTTTTAGCGCTCTTTCCTCAGATTGTGTCCTTGAATGCTTATGGATTTTATATAAATTGTGGACAAACGAGATTCAGCACTGCAACACTGTCTATTCCATTTTAAATTACTAGATTCCCTTCTGGTTTGAAACCAACAAGTACAACCGTCTAATTCAAAACTAGTCACTGCAGCTGCCAGTCATTCATTTCTAAGCTTCTTCTGATGGTCATGCTGTTTTCAAGAGTTTCCCCTTTGCTGTCTTCAGCCCTCTTTCTCTTGTGAAAACTATTTTCTATTAAAATTTAAACTAACACCTACTTTCAACTTCTTATCAGCAAAATTAATACAAAACAACTTTGTTTGCACAGATACATTGACAGCCAGTTAATCTCAGTTGATTCATCTGTTTCAGGGTGACATGGAGAAGGACTCATCTCGGATATACCCAAGACTGTATACAAATTCTCTTTAAAAAATAGTGGAAATCTGGGGCATGATCTATGAGCATCTCATCCCCACTTATAACTGAACAGCTTAAGCCATTTATTCGGCAACAACATTCGCTATGGTACGGGGGATGTGTGTGATGCCATGCGGATGTTGGCTGGAGCAGGGTCGTCCTTGCTGTAAAATAGCCGCGGATGCCATGAGGTGGATGGTCAATTTCCTTTCATTGCCAGTGTTAGATCGGCATGGGAGGAATAGACTCCAGGCATAGAAACTTTCAGTACCTTTTATTTTCCAAGCTGCTGTGATACCAACTGCTGGCAGGCCGCTGGTGTTCTCTATTTACTGAGCTCCGGCAGACTAGCCAGCCAATGACAGCAGTTTAAATTTATAATATACTGCAATTCGAGAAAATGGAAAAGGGATCAAAGGAATTATTTCCATGGGTGTCTTGTCTTGTTTTCCCTTAATATATTGATACGTATTTCGGGCAGGACTGAACAGTTTCTCCATAATTGGCCAATCTGTTTCTAAACCTTATTTAAATCAAAAGTGTAAGTCGATCCCATTCCTTCTCCCAAAGCTTTCTTCAGTCTTAGGATAAGCAGTGCCCATTGGCAATATAATCTAATATATACATGAGTATGAAGTCTCATTGAAAATACATAGAAAGGCATGCCAGAGCTAGCCATTTCTTCTCCTAGAGTCCATATGGACTAGTTCCTTAGAGTAGAGGCCTGTTAATAGTTCCATGGAAGAGAGGATAGTCCACGGCTTAATTTTTTTCTCTGTAAGGTTGTCCTATCCTTTTCAGAAGGTCATTGAAATATTCCTGCCCAGTGATATATGCTATCTGATCACAGGCTGTGGACAGGACTGCTATATAAGAGCTGTGGGAGTGCAGTGGTTAGAATGCAGTTAACTCACTGCTCACTGCCAGGAGTTCGATCCTGACCAGATCAAGGTTGACTCAGCCTTCCATCCTTCCGAGGTCAGTAAAATGAGGATCCAGATTGTTGGGAACAATATGCTGATTCTGTAAACCACTTAGAGAGCGCTGTAAGGACTATGATAGTATGGTATGGTATAAGTTTATTTATAGGCCGCCCTTTTCCCTGAGGGGACTCAGGGCGGCTTACAACTTATGTGGGAGGGGATACATACAATGACGTATAGAACATACATAATTAAAAAATAGAGCAACATTCATCATTCGGGTGGGGACGGATTATAATCTTTAACCCCAGGCCTGACGGGATAGCCAGATCTTGAGGGCTGTGCGGAAGGTCTGAAGGGTGGTGAGGGTACGAATCTCCACGGGGAGATCGTTCCAAAGGGTCGGAGCTACTACTGAAAAGGCTCTCCTCCGCGTAGTTGCCAGTCTACACTGACTGGCAGATGGAACTCGGAGGAGGCCTAATCTGTGAGATCTTATAGGTCGCGAGGAGGTAATTGGCAGAAGGCAGTCTCTCAAGTACCCAGATCCACTACCATAAAGGGCTTTATGGGTGGCATAGCACCTTGAAGCGCACCCGGAGATCAACAGGTAGCCAGCGCAGCTCGCGGAGGATAGGTGTTATGTGGGCGAACCGAGGTGCACCCACAATCACTCGCGCGGCCGCATTCTGGACTAGCTGAAGTCGCCGGATGCTCTTCAAGGGCAGCCCCATGTAGAGCACATTGCAGTATTCCAGCCTAGAGGTCACAAGGGCACGAGTGACTGTTGTGAGAGCCTCCCGGTTCAGGTAGGGTCGCAACTGGCGCACCAGGCGAACCTGGGCAAATGCCCCCCTGGTCACAGCCGACAGATGGTAATCAAAGGTCAGCTGTGGGTCCAGAAGGACTCCCAAGTTGCGAACCCTGTCTGAGGGGTATAATATTTGGCCCCCCAGCCTGAGTGATGGAACACTAGCCAAATTATTGGGAGGAAAACACAACAGCCACTCGGTCTTTTCCAGGTTGAGTACAAGCTTGTTAGCCCTCATCCAGTCCCTAACGGCTTCGAGACCCCGGTTCATCACGTCCACCGCTTCATTGAGTTGGCACGGGGCGGACAGATACAACTGCGTATTGTCCGCGTATTGGTGGTATCTTATCCCATGCCTCCGAATGATCTATGAAATGATATATAAGTCTAAATGTTATTGCTATATATCAGTCCCAAATTTTGCCGCACTCATAATAAAAACAAGATAGCACTCAATCATTTGGACACAGGTTAAACCAAAATAGTACCTTGATTTTCATCCAGCTTTCCAATTGTCTCGATCTGCTCCACCAAGTCATTGGAATTCCACTGACTCATCCCCAGAAGGATGGCATTCTTTCCTTCGGCCACCTCCTCTGCAAAAGACAACCACATAATTTCAGTGATGGCCTAGAAAGCAAAGGCAGGATTACTTCATTGACAACCAACAGAAAGCAAAATCAGCCTAAGTGGAAAATACCCAGGTTTTCCAGAGGGCTTTGCAAGGACATATTCCCCATATAATATGCCTGCCTGCAGAAATCAAGGAGGCCTAGAATTTGAATCATCTCTTTTATTTCTAGTACTTATATTCTATCAGTATATCAAATTCTAGGCAGAGCACAATGATAATACTTAAAGGATAGCTACTCCAAGTGAATAGTGGACATTTATATAGGTGCCATTTTTGAATGACACAGCACCATCCTGGCTGATCTCCTGATACTAAAAGTATTACCCTAGCTCAGTGATGGCTAATCTTTTGTGGACCAAGTGCCCAAAGTGTGCATGTGCATGTGCAAATGCGCATGCACACCTGAACCCCCAAAATGCAATGTGCGTGCAGCCCCATGCATGTGCCCCACCCCCTGCACGCCTCCTGCACCCCCTCTGCTCCCTGTGCATGTGTGGCAGAGACACTCGCACATGCGCAGTGGAACTGAACTAGGGCAACGTCTCGTGTGCCCACAGAGAGGGTGCTATGTGCCACCTGTGGCATGCGTGCCATAGGTTCGCCATCATGGCCCTAGCTGTTGCCAGCAATTGTTTCCCACTCACAATATGACCTCCTCACATATCATTTATCATCCCTCCTTTCCTTACCTAGACTTGGCTGTCTCCCACTTCAGTGGGAGAGGCTGGGCTAAGTACAGTTGCCATCTAGAGCTTAACTAATGACATACTCAGGGGACTGGACTTCATAGCAGCCTTCAGCAGCTAAGACTCATTACCACTTCTTATGTGCTTATAGAAGGCAGAGGTAAATTGTCTATCCCTAAAGGGTTTGGATTATTAATGCCATGACTCTAAGCAGTGAGACAATTTATTAAAGCAAGTCCAAATGCTTATAAGGAGTTCAGTTGCTACAAAATATAGGGCAAGTTCAATGGCTGCCACCAGGAAAATAGGAATTCCCATGTATGTATACTTTAAACGGGAAGGTGTTGAATTTAGGCAAATGGATGGAATGGCTACATGTCCCACTATCTTCAACACAAACCCAAGCAAATTGAAAATATATAATTACTTTTTATGGACTCCAGTAAAACGGTAAAGGTAAAGATCTTCTCTGGCCAGGTGATTCAGACTCTAGGGGTGGTACTCATTCCCATTTCTTAGCTGAGGGAGCCAGCATTGTCCAAAGACATTTCTGTGGTCATGTGGCCAGCATGACTCTATCCTGAGGTGCACAGAAATCTGTTACCTTCCCACCTAAGTGGCAAGCAATGGGAGCTCACCCCATCGCACAACACTGGAAGCTGTCAGGCTTCCAGGTGACAAGCTCAGTGTCTTTAACCACTGAGCCCTCACCCCCCCTGTAAAATGGCATGCAGTTACAAACAATTACCTCCTCATTTATTTGTTTTAAATACTTTACATCCCATCATATTTCCACAAGAAATCAGGAACATCAACCCATTTAAAACTCATTTGCATAAGCATTATTCTAATAATAAGAGAAATATAATCCTAACTTACAAAAGCAGTACTAGCAATAATTTCTAGAGACTAAAGTTGAAAAAGAAAAAAATAAATAAATCAGGAAAATATGCATCCGAAGGAAATTTTAAATAATTATTTTGCAGCCAACTATTTAACACTTACGGAAGCTGTCCACTATAATTCATAGTGTCTACATTCACCCAGCATACTGAATCTGCTTACCAAATTAAATCATTTTTCTGGATTTGCAGAATTTATTGCACTGCCAAATAACCAAACAGGCTGTTTGTATCCCAGGTCCACATATTCTCCCAATGAAGCTAACTGAAGCAATTAAGCACAAGTTGCACAAATGCATACATTTTTAATCTGACTTGGATAAAAGTATCACATGAATGTAGCCTAAGTTGTAAGACAAGAAGTAGAGATCCTGGATAGTGATGGGAGAAGAGAAGGAGGATCTCCTTTGAGTTGTCTAGAGTAGACCATACATAATGGAAGCTTTATATGTTAATGCCAACCATTTGAGTTGAACACAAAAAATGAAACAAATTTATAGTCAACAAAACAGTTATGAGATGGTCAGGTGCTGTGGCCCAGCAGGAGCCGTTGGAGCTGCTGATGGACTCCGATAGTAAGGGACCCTATGAGTCGGCTCTGGAAGATGTAGAGGACCCTGGGCAGGGTTCAGACTCCGAGCAGGGACCAGAGAGGCTGGTTGGCCACCAGGAGGCGCCTGAGGCATGGAGCAGTGGTGAAGATCAAAGGGAGTTTGTCCCTGACGTCAGGCACTGGAGCAGTGGTGAAGATCAAAGGGAGTTTGTCCCTGACGTCAGGCACTGGAGCAGTGGTGAAGATCAAAGGAAGTTTGTCCCTGACACCAGGCAGAGGAGGGCAGAGAAACAAAGGTAGCAATTATGTAGACAGACTCATAGGAGATAACCAAGCCCAGGTGTTGTGGTTTGGCTCCTCCCAAGAGAGTATATAAGAAGAGACTTTGGGAGGAGATGTTTTGCAGGACACAACCATTTATACCAAGCTGGAGCAGCTCTTGTGTGTATTGTATCTCTTATCTGTGGGAGTCTGGGTTGCTGCCAATGTCTTATCTGTGAGTAATTACTGTGAATAAAGCATGGCTAACAGTAAGCCTATGTCGGAGTTAATCACCGGACGGAGGGGGGTCAGAACAGTCAGGTATACAGTATGTGTCTAGACAGTATCCTGTAATTATTTGCATTTGTGGAAGCTTCTGGAAGTTTGTTTAGAAAAGGCCATTTTTACATGCTGTAGTATGATTAATGTCAGGCACGCCTCCTTCAGCAACCAAGAAAGAAACCACTTAACTCCATTTGTAGAATTAAGAGTACTTTTACTGGTTATGAAAAGATAGCAGAGAAGTAAAGCAAGGTTTGAGGCAGAAACGCACAAAATCATACTTATCAAACATTTGCCCCAACCCCTTCCCCCCAATAACCCCCACCACATTGCCCAATCTGCAAATCCCTTAGGTGTCAGGTGGGTGCATCTCCAAGAAGCCTCATCAGGTTGGTATGCAGGACGGTTGGCCTTGACCAACTCCAAACACCGGCCATCAGCATGCACAGAAGATGGTGAGAAGAAACTCCCTTTTTAACTATCACTCCTGTACCAATTCCCCCAGCTCAAATACCTTCCCCCCCCTCCCTGTTTCTATGGCAGCCGAAAGCAAATAGCAAAGCAGAGGCTGACATATAGTTAAATAATTTAGTGGTTGGACTAGAAGACCTCCAACGTTCCTTCCAACTCTATTATTCTATATTCTACTCTGCAAACAACTAAGGCATAGATGGAGGGAAGATCTGGATTTATTTCTTATTAATGGAAGCCCAACAAAAATTGAAAAAAGCTTTGTTTTTACCATTTTTGTCATCCAGGAGAACCAATTTGCATTCCCAAATTGTTAACATAAACTTCCAATATGACTGCAGCCTCATCCATGACAGGCTGCATAATTATACCTGAGTCAAATTACTCATCCATCAAAACTATTTGGTTTTTTTTTGGTTTGGATTAAGCTGCAGTTTATTCTTTCCCATTAAACCTGTCACAGGTGATAAATAGTGGTTGACTGCTTCCGCTGCTCCCTGAAATCAGATAGAAGCTTGAACATTTTTGTGGACAAAGATGCAAACTATCCAGAGCAAATTATCTGGTCTGCAACTAAATATGGCTCCTCGAGACCCATTTCAAACATGGAACCTGGTTTTGTTCCAACTTAGGAAACCTTCATGAGACCTGACTACAAGGCTGCCCTCCTTTAAATCCTCAACAGTGTAAAAGCACAGTGTAGAGAGGAATCTGTAAGGCTCCCTTCTTTTCCTTTAGGATAATCATAGGATAATCAAGGGAAGAAAAATTCTGAAATGAAGGTATTTATATTGAGTTCCTAAACAAAACCTTTCCATTTATCAAGCACACTGCCATTTGTTGTGTATGAAATATATCAAACTGAAATCAAATCAAGGGCAGCCATCTGCTGTCAATTCATTCATTCACTGAGGAAACATATTTACATATAAAATTGCTGTCTTCCATGCTTCAATAATTTAAATTTACTGGGATTGATTCTCCCTTCCAGGCATTTCATCACCGTACGAATATCCTTGAAGATCAGGTCAAGATAGATCCTCTTGGAGTAATCGACTGGGTGCCCTTCAGATAGTTTCAGTTCCTATAAATCTCAGTCTGTATGACTAATAGACAGCAATTAAAGGATTGTTGCTCAAAATATGTGTAGGATACAAACTTGCCCAATCACCTTTAAACCAGAATCTCTTTTCTCACAAGGGTTAAATAGATGGTCTAAAAATCCCAATAGTCTCCTGTGAACCTCATATCTTCTACCATGTTCATGTCTCAGACCTTGGGAGTGCCATATGATCATTACACCTGATAACCACTGATGGACAATTTTATTGATGGATGGATGGTGGATTTGATTTAAATCAAGTCGATTTAAATCACAATTGAAATCATGCTTTAAATCACTAGTAAAAAGGCTTGATTTAAATCAACTCGATTCAAATCACACTTTTTAAAGAGTAACTGTCATCTCTGTCCCGCAGCGGCTCCTCCTCTGACCCGCTGTTGACTCACTGACAGTCCCATTTACTTTAATGGGATGACTGGTGATGTGGCATTGACACAAGGTGAGGGATGTGGCAGGCAGCAGGTGAGTGGATGCCTGGGACAGGCCCTGCCATGATGGATCTGAAATGACAGGTGCTCTTTAAATGTAAGGACTCATTCTTGCTGGTAGTTAGAATCTTTAATATTATTGCTTGTAAACAAAATGAAGGTTTCCTATTCAGCTTGCAGGACTTGGATTCATTGAATGAGTTTACCAAAAATGTTAATATTGCAGAATACTCACCCTTGTGCTACATAACTAAGCTCCATTTCATGCTGAATAAGCTAAATTATTAATATATCTTAAATAGAAAACTATCTTTAGATAGATTTTTACTCTGAAAGCATTTTATTAAAATAAATTTGATAAAAATAAAAAAACTGATTTAAATTTTAAAAATTTGATTTAAATAAAAAAATACATTTTTTAAAATATATATATCAATTTTTATCCACCCTGCTTATCAAGAAAGCAATTGTCTGTCTTCAATTGTGCTCCAGTAAAGTCCATTCACTGATCTGCAAATTGCATAAAATTGTCCACTGTATTTTTGCTGTCCTAAATTTCATACCTTATATTCTTGATATACTCAAAATCTATGCATCTACTGACATTAGTATGGGGGAAAAATACAGCCATATGTAACTAGTGTTTGGGGAAGATCAGGTCATTTTGTAAAGATAATTTAACTCTAGCTTCACTGTACCCATGAACCATAAGTGCTCAATTTTGCAAAGATCATTTGGTACCAGATAACCTTTTGAAACTGTTGCAGAATATGAAACTGTGATAGCTTTGATTTTTAAATGTCAACATTAGGAAACTTATTTTTAAAAGTATATACTTTTTAAATAAAAGAAGCAATACAATCTGTATTAAGAACATTTGCAGACAATATAGTGTATGTCAGTTGTTACCAAGATATGATGAAACTGCAAAACCAATTTAGAAGATGTGCATTCAGTACATGAATATCTATTACACTATTCCCTTTTGGGGGAAAGCAACATTATCCACATAAAAAGGAGTAAAAAAATCCTGAGACAAAGAAATTAGGGATGAGAGAAGAAAAAGAAATAAGAGAAAACCAGTTCACATCAACATTATTCTACTGTACACTGCAACACACCTTTCTATCTTTGCAAATCATCCTACTTCTCACCATGCCCATGTACCACTTCATATACTGTTCTTAACATTTTTTTCAGAATCAATTTCATCAATTATTTTCTCTACCTTTCCTCTCCTCTAAATCCATTCATTTTTCTTTCACATATTTGCTTTGTAATTTGATCATCATACATTCACTCTTTATCACAACTTACTTCCTTCACTGGTCATTCTCTTTCATATTCAATCCACTTTCATTCTTGGCACAAAGTTTCTTGTGTTTAATAAATAAAAAAACTTGCTTTTTACTACATAATCTTTTTAAGTGAATTCAATTTTCGCATTTTATATATATATTTTCTGCAGACAAATAGCAGTAATATGTTCTACAGGTTTTTTTAAAACTGCCAGGCTTGAAATTCTGCTTAATAATGTAGATACTAAGATAAACTAGATTTTTTTTTAAAAAAAAAATCACGCCTGTTTGCTCACATTGACATTTTCACTTTAAGAGAAGCTCCTGCTTGTTCCTGTAGCAGTTTCTTTTAAAGTTCATGTGATAATTTTCAAGAAGTACATTTATCAGGAGGAAAAAGAAGGCTTCTTATTGTGTCTTCTCTAGTGAAGATTTTAATCTAATGCTTTAAGTGTTCTCTGTGTATTTTGTTTCCGCTGTGAGTTGCAGATTTAATGCTCTAGATTCTCAATGATTTAATGCTCTAATAGATAATACCTATATATTAGAGCATTAAATCATTGAGAATCTAGATCAACCCAGGATTTACTAATACTGTTTTTTTTAAAGAGTCTTTGAATATAACAATATTGACTTTGGTCCTATCACTACATACCTGTGGTTGCTATGGAGAATCTGAGTCTCTGTTAAAACATATGTCTGAGGACACATACCATTCATGCTTTAAATGACACATCTAGCTGAGCAACCCCAAAAATAGCAGGTGCTCATTTTTTCAGTAGTATCAAAGAAGAGAACAGTGATCAGAAAATACATCAAGTCACAAAAAGATGTTTATTTAACAAAAGAAAAATAGAAAAGCTTTGGCAGATCATTTTTTCATTCCCACTTCCAAAGAGTAAAAGTGCCAAGATATCTGAAGGTTGAAACTAGATCTATATTATTATCTGTCATCAACATTTGCAGTATATCAATCAGAATAGAGTTGGACAGGACCTTATAGGTCTTCTAATTCAACCCCCTGCTCAAGCAAGAGACCTATTCTATTTCAGACAGGTAGCTGTTCAGCCTTTTCTTTAAAACTTCCAGTGATGAAGCACCCACAACTTCTGAAGGCAAGCTTTTGCACGGGATAATTGTCCTCACTCTTGGGAAGTTTCTCCTTAATTCCAGGTTGCTCATTGATTAGTTTCCATTCACTGTTTTTTGTCTTGCCTTCTGGTGCTTTGGAAATAAGTTGACCCCCTCTTCTTTATGGCAGCCCCTCAAATACTGGAATACTATCATGTCACCCCTTGGAACATTATAAATGTGGACGGCAACAATATTATTTTATGCACAAAAATGGAAGCATGCATTACTCCCTACAAATGGATGGTTGCAAAAGCTGATGGAATTAGCAGAGGTGGCTCAATTGACTGCTTTGATAAAAGAAAACATACAAGTGCTTTTGTTTCTACTTGGAAACTGTTTCAAGACTTTGTGCTTGAGGTGGAACAAAAAATGAAATTTTGATTTTGGGTTTTACTGATTAGCTAAATTGGCTGTTATAGAAATGGCTAGTTTATACTATTATGTAAAGATAAAAAGTTGAGGTTTGATGTTATTTCTTATTCTACTGCACCAAAGAGAGTTGGAAGTCAATATCTTTTCTTTCTTTTTCTCTACACTTTTCTCTTCCCTTTTTCTCCCCTACTTTTTCTACTTTTCCTATGATTCACTTTTGTAAATTCTTTTTATATTATAACTAATAAAAAGTGGGGGGAAATAAAATAAATGCAAGAAATCTTAAAGCAACAAGTTTGAAAGAAAGAAAAAACAACTGTCACCCCTAACCTTTCTTTTCTCTGACCATATTCTCTGAATTCCTGCAACAGTTCTTCATATGTTTTTGTCTCCAGGTCTTTAATCATCCTAGTTGTTCTCCGCGCTTTTTGCAAAGTCTCAACATCTTTTTTGTAATGTGGTGACCAAAATAGGGTGCAGTATTCCAATTGTGGTCTTACTAAGGATTTATAAAGCGGTACTAATATTTTACGTGATTTTGATTCTATGCCTCTGTTCATACAACCAAGGATTGTATTAGCTTTTTTTGGCTGCTGCTACACACTGCTAGCTCATGATTTTAGTTTATTGTGAGCTTTTCATCTCTGCAATGGTCCATTAAAGCTCGTAGATTCTCTAAGGCCAGCCTCAATTAAGGAAATAACATATCTGCTGTTAAATCTAGAGGACCCAAAATTAATCAGAATGATTAAGTGGACCTCAGTGTAATTGAACCATTCTATTTACATACAGGAAGTCAGGAAATAAATAGGTCCTAAAGCAGATAAATGAAAGAAAACAATCCATAAAAGTTGTTTTGGCTGCAGATATCCATTATCTTTGGGTACAGCTTGCTGTAAGAAAGTCTGCAAGGTTCCAAAATGAATTCCAAATCACAATATTTGAGCAAGCAATTAATTTGGCAATTTCTAATTGCCAAATTAGGCAAATTAGGCAGATCTGAGGCAGGGGGGCGGGGGGGACACTTATCAAAGTACAACCTTTTCCCCCATGCCATGCCTTCACTAAGATACATAGTCCAAAAAACCAAAATGTTACCTCCATTCATACACAAATGATCTTACAGTTATAAATTCACTCACAAGTCCCACTGCAAGCGGCAGACTAGTTAATTTAAAGAGATATACACAAAACTTTTGATAAATGATGTAACCCGGCATTGTCTGTCATCCTAAAGCCTTCCAAAATACTAGGTTTTAAGCAGAAGGACCCTTTACATATAGGGCAGAAAATCAAAGTAAAACAATTTGTTAAATGACCAAAAAAGCCCTGTACCAACAAAACAGTGGCATTACTTTTTGAGTAAGTTGGGAAGTTCCGTAGCAGGCTTTGATCTAAGAGCTTATGCCTGCTTTGAAAAGGGCACTTTGTTTCTCTCTGTCAAGCAAAAACAAAATTGCAGAGAAGGATGGATTGTAATTTTCTCCTCACTTTATTTTTAGCTAACCTAAACTATGGTGTGTGAGCCATCCGCACAGAGTCCACAGTCTAGTTTTGGCACAACATCAAATCTCAGTCCCTGAGCAAAAAGATCCAGGAGGGAAAGCCATAACAAGCAACAAGCAAAAATTTACCCAAGCCCTTTCAAGAAATATGTATACAATATGACAAAAAAAATCTGCATTGTCTTACTCGTCATTGGAGCAACATGTTCGGCATATTTTAATTTTAAATACAAATATTCACATAGTCCATGCAGATAGACAATCCTCTCCAAAATGAAAAACCCCTATTATTCAATTTCAGATCACCAGTGGCTACAGCACATTCCTCTCCCCTTCTTAAAAAACAAAAAACAAATTAGCCATAAATCACCCTCTGCGGAGAGATTCTCCAAGTACATCACAAATTCTTTTCTGCAAAGCCAAGTTACAGGAATAGTTTTCAATAAAGCCCTGAAAGGAGAATGAAACTATAGGCTTTTAAATTTTAAGAAAGCTAAACATAAATGTAAATCTTACACATTGACCGGGCTTGTTAAAACTCCCTGAAAACTTGACAGCTCAGAACCAATGAAGAAGAATTACAAACCTCGTGCATCGAAGAATTCATCATCAGAGCTTTCCACTGAATCGAAGCCTTCCATGAGCCACTGGGAGCCAAAATGATGCAATCCAACTGAAAAAGGGGAGAAAGGCAATATTAGCAAACAGAGCCCAATCAAACATTATGCATATTTAAAACCTTCCATCATTCAGTCAGCAACTTTAAAATATACCGAATATTAAGCATATGTGAGTCTACTGAAGTTGGGTGGCTAATAAATTCACATACATACATATTTTTAAAAACTGTTACTGTCAAATCATATCTTCCATGGCTGTAATAATCTATCATTTAATGCTGTAAAAACTTGCTTCTTTCTCCTATGCAATTTTGATGCAGACATAACCAATTAGTCAATGACTAGATATAACAATTTATTAAGTAACTAAATAATTGTAAGGGCCTTGGCAGTAGTCATGGAATTTTGAGGACACATCAAACAAAGACTTTTATGTTTGGAAATTTCATCGTTGCTATTGTGCCTCTGTAATCAGAAATCCGATGACACTGGAGATTAAGGACATTAAACATCAAGAGGGATTTGGAGGGGACAAGTTAAGAGAAACTCTGAATGATCCACCCTGGAACAGGGGGAAAGTGGAACTGACCTATTTTATTACCCTACCATTGGGAGCTATAGAAAGGAAAAGCTATTCTTTTTCCCTTGCTAGCAGAATCCTTGGGATTTGACCCTATCAGATTGCATTTAATTCAGATGATAGCACTTAAATTGAGGGCAAGTCCAATGTGCTTTAACTTTAGCCTTGGGAAATCATCATACTGGCTGGCACACCTCCATTCTTTAGATAAGGGACTGCCCAGATCAACTTGCAGATTTAGGATGCCACGCTACATTACAGATTTGCTTCTCAGACACACAGCATTCTGAACAAACCTCAAACGCTGACATATCGTTCATTTTATGTCCTCTTTTTCAATCAGTTTTGTCTGCCAAAATAACTCGTCATAAAAAAAGATACTGAGCTGGACCTGCCCTGAGGCTGAAAGTCAAAAAAGACAAGGCACATGGGAGATGAGCAATAGTAGGAAAAGAAGTCTCAGATCGACTGTTCGAGGCCAAAATGAAGTGGTAAGCAGGAAAATGGCGTTTATACATATTTCAGTCTGGGCTGGTTTTAACTTACTGAAGGTCTTGCTTAAATAGAAAGTTGTGACAGCTATTCCTTTGGATAACAGATGGGGCCAGATTTGCTAGAGCAGATGGATGGAGGTGCAGTGTGGCCCTCCAATCCCAGGGCAACTGGAAGCAGCGAAGTGCAAAACAGATTCTTCGCATCTGCCCTTTTCTTACCACTGTAAACATGTAGACGACAATATATATGTATACCTATCCTTTGTGCCCTGATCAGTGTACACTTGAGGATTCAATGCAGCACAACAACACAATTAATGTTGCTGGTTTCTGGGCAAGATTTGTTTGACTTGTGCATATTTTAATCTTGTATTTTATGTTATATGGTATGCTTTATATTAATTGTGATGCAAATAAACAAAGCCAAATGTCCTCTTCCCATTATATATTTTCTGGAAAACCTGGATGCAATCCCCTAAGATCTCTTGATCCATTAATGGTTGGATGAAAATGGTGTGTGTGCTACCCTTTCTCTTTCCCATTCCGAGAAATATACCTTTCTCAATGAAATTCAACAACAGAACGCCAGAAACACTGACAGAATGTACGGTAATACTTCAAGTAGACTGATGTGAGACGGTAATAAGGAATGGAGTTATGACATATCCTGAAGTCTCTCAGTCCAAATGCTTGAGCAATGTTTTGCTGATACAAGAGGCTCAAAGCGGAAGTTCATGGCCAAATGTATTCGCTTAGGTTAGGAATTTTCCTTTTCTGTTTCAAAATTGCATTGGTTTGTTAATAAATGCTATTTCTTCTTCTTGACGTTGCCTCAAAAAAGTTAGGCCAGGGTGACCTAACCTTTACCAACAGCCTGTGAATAAGCACAGGAGGAAAAGGGATCTGCCATCTTCCCTCAGTACTGATGTTTTGAGCTAAACTGGGCTCTTAGATCACTCTGAACTGGTGCCTAATTTATCTTCTCAACACTTCACTTTTTCCTTTGGTGTCATATCTTTTCAGTTCTCATTTTCATTAGTCTATAATTACAGTGGAGCAACATCTGTAACAAGTAACAATGACATTAAAATGGCAATATATGCATCATTATTGCATGAATTATTGGTATGACGAAGTTGATATAAGTATTATGCAGTCTCATTTATGTCATGCCATTATGTATCATTTTGCCTTCTCCTTCATTGAGCCCTCAGATCCTCCCATACTATGGGAGCTTTCAAACTGATGAGGACAAGCTACATAATTAACAATGAAGTGTATAACAGCACAGGAGTCACACTCTGGGTGAAGATGAGTTCTAAAGAGGTTGTTATATCCTGTTCATGATATTACAGGTCACGAGCTGCTGTTGTAAGTTTATTTTAAATTTGTGTGACTCTTGTGGGCCTCTTCCTCTAATAAGTAATTGTAGTCCTGTCCAAAGATTGTAATTCGATGACACATGCTCTTATTTCTGAAGATCTTAATGATAGATGGTTTCTCAGCCAAGATAATCCTTAATAATAGATTCCAGTCAGAGTGCAGAGTAGCTATTATTTTTTAAATTATATTAAGCTGATTATTTCAAATTTTACTATACTCCCAATTCCCCAAATAAGTGAGTCAAACTGGGCTTCCATGCTGGTAGGTTAATGCTAACCATTTGCTGTTTTCTTCTGCTTTTCATACTCAAACAATATGTTGGCATATACAAGCAATGATTTAATCATTCAGCCACATTTTGCTAACAACCAAAGCCTCTCTCTACTTCTCCTGCAGAACCCGTTTAATATAATACAGTAGGCTATGTTTTTATAAATTTAGGATATCCAATTAAAACTAATGAATGTTGCAGTTACGAAGCCAGTATCTTGATGGCTTTGAACCGGGGAAATGCTAACAGCTTGGCTATGTTAAATAAAATCCACTTAATCCTAAATGTTCTCAGACAAATAGTCTTTCAAATTAAACTATAAAAAGTGACAAAAACTTGCTAATTGAGCCTAGGTATTATTAAGATAAATGTTTAGGGCTTGAAGGACATTCTTTTTACATTTCATCTTTACCTTAAAGGAAACAATTTTGTAGGTCTTTATTTTCAAGCTGCAAACAAGACTATACGATATCACTCAGGCAACAGTAGTGAAGGATCAATTTACTTAACACACTATTTTTTAAAAAAAATACAATATGGACATAGCCGAAACTTACTGGGATTTAACATTTTCCTCACTGCTTAAATCCTGAGGAAAATCTGCTTCTAAAAAAGTTTTTTGTTTAGATTCCACTGGCCCTGATGTGACTCACCCCCAAAGCAAACACCATCTATAGAAGAATTATTTCTTCAGGACTTGAGCAGGGAAGAAAAAAATTAAAATCCTCCTCTATGCTTACTCAAGTCTCAATAATCATCCACAGCTGGGATTAATTGTAGTTAGGTTTCACATCTGGTTGTGAAAATGGGCCAATCAGATCCTGTTAATCTGGAATCTCCTATTTTGCTACTCTTATCCAAGCTTTCTAAACCCAGTGGTTTCATATAATAAAATTATCTTCAAAAAAAATTACAGTACTTGAGGACATGCAGTTGAATAAATATATGTTGCTATGCTATTGGTTTTCCAATAACTTTTGTTGTTAGTTGCGAAGTCACATCTGACCCATTGTGACCCCTTAGACAATGTTCCTCCAGGCCTTCCTGTCCTCTACCATCCTCTGGAGTCCGTTTAAGCTCACGCCTACTGCTTCGGTAACGCCATCCAGCCACCTCATTCTCTGTCGTCCCCTTCTTCTTTTGCCCTCAATCTTTCCCAGCTTTAGGCTCTTCCCCAGTGAGTCCTTCCTTCTCCTTTGGTGGCCAAAGTATTTTAGTTTCATCTTCAGGATCTGGCCCTCTAAAGAGCAGTCAGGGTCCAATAGTAAAACAGTCCAATAGCTTTACTGAACTTCATTCTACTTTCCCCCTTTCTCAAATGTTAGGTTATAAGCTTTTCATGGGACATGGTAAAGCTCCATGAGTACAGAAGGTGCTGTATAAATAATTATTCAAAAGACCTGGTTCACACAAGAACATATTTGTGACAAAAGCACTCATGATGCAAGCAAAGTTTGGTATGTCCAATTCTTCCCTGCAGAAGATCAAAACAGGCAATCTTTGCCCTTGATGCTGAAATGAGAAAGAACTTCCTGGGGAGGGAATCATTTGACTTTTTCTGTTTCTTTTTATATAATATATGCATCTGATGAGGTTTCTCAATGTTATTTCCAATTTCACTTGCATTTCCCCTTTTATCTCCTCCTGGGAAGACACGATGGCTTCACAGGGCAAACGTCTCTTGTTGTCATATTCATGAATGGTATCTACTGTTTATAGGCAAGGAATGGGCCCATCACTATTTTATCATGGCAACAGCTTGCTTTTGCAAAATATTGCAGCCATTTGGCCAAACGCTGCGCTGTCAAAACTCAACCATGACAAGGATGAACAACAAGCAAACTTGGACCTCTTCAGACTCGCTGATTTGTAGACAATTTGGCTTCCTAAATAGGGAAGGAGCTGGTAGCAGCAGGATGCCCCCACTATACAAAGTTTTCTGTATCAGGAAAACTGCCAAAGAAGGGAGAAATGTGCAAATCAAGTTGGCATAAGGCTTGTATATTTCCATCTGTTTTAAAGAGAGGCTGCCTGTTGTAGAGACAAAATGCTAACATTTCTAATTATCCTTCTTAATGAGAGCGACATTGCCATCGATGTGAAGGGTAGGACTAACTGCGAATGTTATAACACAAAATGAAGACTCTCAGAAGTCCTGAAGCCTTAGAGATGGATTCCTGCAGTGAACTGATCCTTTTTGTTCGTATTCCGGACAGTGGGAAGCATTCTCCTGAGAAGCATATATGTGTTTCTCTCCCATCTGTTTCCAAAGTTACATAAACATTTTATTATTGTGCATAAATTTTCAATGACAACATTAAATCAACCAAAATGTCTTTGGGTACTTTGCTTTTTTTACTCTGTTTTTTAGAATTGAAGTTGCTTTATTTCCCGTTAATCTAAAAACATAAATATTGCAAACAAAAGAAAATAATACAATACGATATACATAAAGAGACAAGGGGTCCTCTATGAGTCTCCTTCTTTTCTTGCAGACGTTTCATTACCTTAACTAGGTAACAGCATCAGTTACCTCAGCATCAGGACAAGCACTGATGTTACCTAGTTAGAGTAATGAAACGTCTGCAAGAAAACAAGCAAGCTCAGAGAGCACCAAGGACCCTTCATTTCAACCCTAAGGTACAAATATTCTCCTTTATTGGTACATAAAGAGACGGATGGCATCATCATTCAAAGCTGGAGAAACAGGAAAAGATATCACATGACTAAGAAACCCCACACTTGGAAGGCCTTTGTCTAATCTGACAGCCATGTTCAAACCACTTTTACTGGGAAAAGAGGAAAGAGCAATTAAGAAGCACAGCTTATTTGCTAAACACATATATACCCAGTAGACATCCCCCAAAGCAAGACTTAACAAAAAATTATTTGATCTCTTCCATTGCCAAAATAGCATATCGTTCATCTTTGTGGATAGACTGGCAGCAATTCCAAGCATCAAAGGGCTCTCCCCCTTTTTAAAAAAAAGAAAGAAAGAAAAGTGGGGGGGGGCAAAATACCTTATTAATTCATAAAAATTAAATCAGCTACAAATGGGTTATTGAATGGAAAGCCAGGCTTTGATTTTAATTAAGCCAAACTGGAGGAACACCTGGGAAGAACTGGCAGACAGAAGGAAAAGCAAGATAAAAGCAGCCAAAGGGAATAATGAGTGGGGGAGGGGGAGGAAGAATGGATTGCACACAAAGAAGGGAGGAAAGCCTCTGGTTTTGTATTTTCATGCCAGTCCCTCAATTCCATTTCCCCCAAAATGCCAAGTGCCCATGTCCTTGGGGTAAGGAGAAGTCAGGTCCATATAGTGGACCATGTAGAAAGAGTGCAGAGAACAGCAACAAAGATGATTAGGGGACTGGAGCAGGGGTGAAATTCAGAAGGTTCTGAACTGGTAGCAGAAATTTTGAATAGTTCGGAGAACTAGCAAATACCAGTTCTGGTTGGCCCCAGGAGTGGGGTGGGAATTGAGAGTTTGCAGTCTCCTTCCCCTGGAGTGGGGTGGGAATGGAGAGTTTGCAGTATCCTTCCCCTGTAGTGAGGTGGGAATGGAGATTTTGCAGTATCCTTCCCCCGAAGTGGGATGGGAATGGAGATTTTGCAGTATCCTTCCCCCGTAGTGAGTGGGAATGGAGATTTTGCAGTATCCTTCCCCTGTAGTGAGGTGGGAATGGAGATTTTGCAGTATCCTTCCTCTGGAGTGGGATGGGAATAGAGATTTGGCAGTATCCTTCCCCTGCCATGCCCACCAAGCCACGTCCACAGAACTGGTATTAAAAAAAAATTGAATTTCACCACTGGACTGGAGGCTAAAACATATGAAGAACGGTTGCAGGAACTGGGTATGTCTAGTTTAATAGAAAGAAGGACTAGGGGAGACATGATAGCAGTATTCCAATATCTCAGGGGTTGCCACAAAGAAGAGGGAGTCCAGCTATTCTCCAAAGCACCTGAGGGTAGAACACAAAGCAATGGGTGGAAGCTAATCAAGGAGAGAAGCAACGTAGAACTGAGGAGAAATTTCCTGGCAGTTAGAACAATTAATCAGTGGAACAACTTGCTTCCAGAAGTTGTGAATGTGCCAACACTAGATGTTTTTAAGAAGATGTTGGATAACCATTTGTCTGAAGTAGTTGGACTAGAAGACCTTCAAGGTCCCTTCCAACTCTGTTATTCTATTCTATTGAGTATATAATCAGGAGGTATCATGGTGAGAGAACTATTTGTAATCCTACTATCTTTAGTAGTTAAGATGCTTGGCTAGAAATCAGAAGGTAGTGGATTCCAACCTTCCTCTCTTAGGTAACAAAACCACTGGGTGATTTTGGGCTAGTCACACTCTCTCAGGCCTACCCACTCAGAGGATGGCTTTTGTGGGGAAAATAGATTTCATAGATTTGATATTGTAGGTCTGACATCAAGAGACTGTCTGAGAAAAGTAGAAATTGATTTTGCAAGAGGAGGTCTCTTGAATTTATAGCAATGTTCTCAAAGCCACCAACAATCTCCATCCTCCTTTGGAGCAGTATTTCTTAAAGTGTGGTCTTAAGATCCTAAGAGCCTCTTGGGAGTCCATGAAATCAAAAGTATTTGAAAGCCTATGTGGAAAACGAATACATTAGTGCATTAAACATTAGTAAATATAATGTAAATATATATAAAGTGAAAAGGAGACCTGAGGGAGAAAATTTTTTTAAGAAACACAGCTATAGAGCACATTAGGAGATCTAAACTAGTGGGGGTGAGATACCACACTGAAAGAAGGAATGCATATTAATGGCAGGACTGTAAAGTATAATGAATCTGGCATATCCACCCTATATCATCAAGCATCAAGTTCCTGTACAAGAATCCTTAACACTGCTTCAGGATGGAGCAGTCCTATCCCTGCCATAAGTGAAGGGGGGAAAAACAGAATGAAACAGTACTAAACTCCTTATTCTCCCACCGTTCATAGAGTCAAAACAGCACAGAATGAGCCCCCACCCACCCACCCACCCCGGCCTCATAGAGGAAGTTAAAGCTAAAAAATTGAACTTCCTCTCTCGAGCTCTATCTCCAGACTTATTAGATAGGGCAGTGTTTCTCAACATTGGCTACTTGAAGGTATATGGAGTTCAACTGCCAGAATTCCCCAGCCAGCATAGAGCAGCACAGCATAGCTGTGACTGTAATATGGCATTTCTCTCTGCTCTACTTTCTTCTTATCTTTGGCTTTTTAAAAATGTTTAAAAATTGCAATAAATTAACTGTTCCTCTTCTGCAGCAAAAACAACCAGTTGTATTTGGGTGGCTGTGAAGTTATTGCATGTTATGTTTCTAAGCTGATGTGACATTAAATAGCTTCTTCTGAGACAATAAGTAGAATTTTTTTCTATACAGCACTGCAGAATTGGTCACGTTTTCTTATATAGAAACAGAAAACTCCAAACGGGGCTTCAATCCCTCTGTCCCCATCACTCTATTTCTCTCCCTAAAAGACATTCATGTTCTGAAAAGGAAGAGGACACTGTTCTCAAACTTGATTCATCATGCTCTGAAGTGGTGTGGCATATCATTTAACCAGCCTCCCTGTAAAATAGGTGGTTAAAATAAATTAAGGGAACAGAAACCCATTTTAATTGATTGCGGAGGATGCAGTCTGGAATTATAGCAGACAGAGTATCTCTACTGAAAGAATGCCAAGCTTAGGTATCATTTATCACTGGGAATAATGGATTCCAAAAATGTCCTGGCCTATTCAAACCCGCATGAAGATGGCCATTCCCCTCAGCACCAGATCCACAAGACTGATTCACTCATGGAAGAAAAAGTACAGGTAGTCCTCAACTTACAACCACAATTCAGCCCAAAATTTCTGTTGTTAAGTGAGACATTTGTTAAGTGAGTTTTGCCCCATTTTACAACCTTTCTTGTCACAGTTGTTAAGTGAATCTCCGCAATGGATAAGTTAGTAAGCCAGTTGTTAAGTGAATCTGGCTTCCCCTTTGACTTTGCTTGTGAGAAAAGGTGATCACATGACATTGGGATGCGGCAACAGTCATAAATATGACTGTTGCCAAGCTTCTGAATTTTGATCACATGATAATGCGGAGGCTACCAAAGTCGTAAGTGTGAAAAACAGTCGTAAGTCATGCTTTTCAATCCTGTTGTAACTTTGAATGGTCACTAAATGAACTGTTGTAAATTGAGGAGTAGCTGTGTCAGCCTCTACCTTGCATGCTTGCTATCGGCTGCCATGGTAACGGGAAGGGTGGGGGCTCATGGTCTTTGGGAGGGGAGATATCTCAAGAAGGGAATTTTGTTCTCACCCTCTTCTGCACATGCTGATGGCTCATGGTTGGGCTTGGTCAAGGTCAACTCTCTCTGCATACCAACTGAATGAGGCCACTTGAAGATGTGTCCCACATGACACCTTGGAGATGGGACATTGGGTTGGGGTATCTGGGGGAAGGGATTTGGGTAAACCTTTGATATGTACAAGTTCACGCTTTTTTGCTTCAGATCTTGCTTCACTTTCGCTGTTTTCATTTCACGTCCAGTAAAAGTACCTTTTCTCTAATTAAATAGAGTTGGAGGTTTTCTTTCTTGGATATGGAATGAGGCATGCCTGACAACCTGTTTTCTGTTTCCTAGATTGCAACTGCAACATCAAACATGCTCTGATCAAGGTGCATGAATAAAATATTGCTTCAATAATATGTCCATTCCATCTCTGCCAAGCCAAGTACAGTCCCTCCCTCCCTCCCTCTCACTAATTCACTCCCTCTTTCTCTTTAGTGATAGTCATCCCACTCAGCCCAATTACTGAAAATCAATTATTGCCCTCAGATCCCACAGGGAGATGTCTGTCAAAGAGTTCTCACTTTACAGGCACATTACAGTATCATGCTGCCTCAGTAGATCCAAGTAAAAGCAAGGGAGTTCTTCTCATCCCATTCAGACAGGAAAAAAAAATACTTCTTAAAAATATGAAAAGAAAGGGAAAGGATCTTTTTTCAGATACCTGGATTTAACAGCAGGAATTGGACTGGGGACTAATATACTGTATTTGGGTAATTTTACAGAATGTACATTTATTAATCAGGAATAGCTAACTCACCCATGGACTGCAAGTAGTAGCCCTCTATGTGAACTTTCTGTTCCTTAAAGAACCTCTGGCAAACTCACTTATTTTCACATGTTCCTACTTTTAAGGATATTAAATGACAGGGTTCATGTAATATGCTTAATTAATCATCTTTGGTGGGTTGCACAATGCAGCAAAATATACTTTAATTAAATGGGAAGTACATTTTATGTACTTCCACCAACTACCGTATTTTTCAAACTATAAGACTCACCAGAGTATAAGACGCACCAAGATTTTGAAGATCTTCCCGGCCCCTGGGAGCACACTGCAGGCCCCCCAAACCCTCTGCACATCAATTTTTGCGAAAAATGGGATGCGCAGAAGCGGAGTTTTGGAAGGACAAAAATTCTGTATATAAAATTCAGTGTATAAGATGCACCCAGTTTTTCACCCTCTTTTGGGGGGGGAAGGTGTGTCTTATACTCCACAAAATAAGGTAAATGGGACTCTCTTTATCATTAGGAAGGAATGTTGCATAATGCATGGGTAAAATTAAAACTAGTCTCCTAAATATATATATATCCCTTTATTTATTTATCAGCACAAATACAACAAATGTAACAAAAAGGCAATAGTAAAAATATTGCGTTTCTGTCTGGATGGCCTCTTGTGACGAGCCGAAGGACAGAGAATGGAAGTAGTGATCTTCCATATTTGGGCATACCGGGGGTTGTAACTCATATATATATTATATTATATTATATTGTATTGTATTGTATTGTATTGTATTGTATTGTATTGTATTGTATTGTATTGTATTGTATTGTATTGTATTGTATTGTATTGTATTGTATTGTATTATATATATATTATATATTATATATTATATATTATATATTATATATTATATATTTATTATATATTATATATTATATATTATATATTTATTATATATTATATATTATATATTTATTATATATTATATATTATATATTTATTATATATTATATATTATATATTTATTATATATTATATATTATATATTATATATTTATTATATATATATATTATATATATTTGTCTGTGTGTGTATACGTAGGTACGTACGTATGTATGTACATACGTACACACACATACATACACGCACATGTTCTTTTTCTTATCAAGAAATCTTTATTGATCAAAAATACAGTGGATTGTGGCATTCATATCTACGGGCCTATCTGGTAAGTTATGTTTTCTTTTCTCTTTTCTCAATATTTCTATTAATTGTTCCTTTTCTATGCTTATTATTCCATTTTTGACATATTATTAACTTGGAAATAAATAGTGTAATCAGTTATGATAGGATATATGCAGGGCAGGGACACAGTGGCTCAGTGGCTAAGATACTGAGCTTGTCGATCAGAAGGTTGGCAGTTCGGCGGTTCAAATCCCTAGCACCGCGTAACTGAGTGAGCTCCCATTACTTGTCCTAGCTTCGGCCAACCTAGCAGTTCAAAAGCATGTTAAAATGCAAGCAGAAAAATAGGGAGAACTTTGGTGGGAAGGTAACAGCGCTTCGTGTGCTTTTTGAGTTTAGTCATGCTGGCTACATGACCACAGAGATGTCTTTGGATAGCACTGGCTCTTCGGCTTAGAAACGGAGATGAGCATCGCCCCTAGGGCTGGAAACAACTAGCATGCATGTGCGGGGGAACCTTTACCTTATGGATAAATGTATAACATATTCAACTGCTTAATTGATAAAATCAATCCTGTTGTTTGAAAAAAGGCCCAGGAATTAAATAATTATATCCACTGTTCTCAGGACTGAAATATTCGTCCACCTCACAGACACCACATCCCTGCTAATATTCTCTGTGGTCTGAGAAAGAAAAACAACAAATTATAGCTACCAACCTGACATTTTGTAGAAGCAAAGGTTAGATTTTGAAGAAGCAGAATGTCAAGTGTAGTGATGCTTCTGAACTTTAGTGTTAGAGAAAACTCCTGAGACTATCACAGATGGTCCTTAAGCAAATGAACCAGAGCTCTCACCCAAATGATCTCAAGAGTTTGCACAAATGATCAGCTCATATTATCATAATTTGGACACACTTTTTTCTCTCGGAAAATCTGTAATGCTGGGAAAGACAGAAGGAAAAAGAAGAAAAAGACACCAGCAGTACTTGTAAACTGAATGGATTAAATTACAGTGGTGACAGATATACCAATAAAAAAAGGAACGGATTGGAAACAAATCCATCTATGTAGTCACAGAGTTGAGATCAACTTGATGGCACATAAATTAATCACCACCCCAAAAAAATTGTCCAAGAACTGTAGATTGATTGTGTTTTGCTTCACTTTCATTGAAATTATATAGGTTTGTTGCATTTTTTGCTAGTCTACATTCAGTTCTGAAGATACTACTGATCTGGAATAGGACAGTCTTGGGTCATCAGTCCACATTTTACTAAAGATCAGAAAAAGTTTATGTAGCTGAATCCTAGGCTTTTAAGGATAAATAATGCTGTTTCATGGTCCCAATGGCCTCCAGCCAGGCCTGTGCTACCTCTATAGTTCATAGTTTTTCTTAACCATGGTTTACTTTGAGAACCTAGCCAAAAATGAAAACATGGGTACCATGTCAGCAAATCACAGAATAAAGGGCACTGTTCTGGAAAATGTCTAGAGCAGGGGTGTCAAACCATGGCACTCAGGGTGCTTAGATCTGGCCCGCAGAGCTGCCCTGGAAACAGTGAAGGACCAACCCACAGTGCCACAGGCAATCCTCCCAAACTCCATTTTCACTGGCAGAGGTTTGCAGGAGGCCATCGCAGCTGAAAACAGGGCAGAGCGCTTGGGCCACCACAGACACCCTCGATACAAGCGATGTCCTGCTGATCATTCCCCACCCCCAGCCATGCCCATCATCACCACGAGGTCAAACACAATTCTGATGTGGCCCTCAATGAAATAGAGTTTGATACCCCTTGTCTAGAGTGTTGACTATTAGCAGAGGTGGGTTCCTACAGGTTCACACTAGTTCGGTAGAACCGGTTCGTCAAATCTACTGAATCGGTTAGAAGAGGTTCCACCAGTGGACCTGGAAAGCAGGCCACACCTACAGAAGAGGTTCCAAAAATGTTTGAAACCCACCACTGACTATTAGCAACAAATGTCTTCAAAGACCACTATAAAATTTAAGCAATATGGCCAGAGAACTGGGCCTACTTCTCACTTTCAAACAAGACCACTGGTTTTTCCCTCCACAGAAGGTACTCTAAAAGCACCTTTTAACTCCACTTTAGTTCCAGTGAAATATAGTTTCCTAGCCTACCAGTTGCTAGGCTACCACAACATTCTGCTTTGCCTGCAGCTAACCACAAGCCAGAGCTAAAGAGAATGAACACTGAGGACAATTAATGGTCTGCAAGAACATCACTCAAAGCTTTGGCACCCTGAACTGTGTGATGGAAAATGTATCTGCAAAAAAACTGGAACAATATTCATATTCATATTCTCTCTCTCCTCCCTCCCTTCCCCACCCTCTCAAAACATCTCATGTAAGGCATTCCAGCTGCAGAGCCCAGCTGTACACACACATACACTTATCTCTTACTCATTCACACACACTTACAAAGAGACAGAACCCATTAGAAGCTTTCTTGAGGATCACATCACTGTTTGGTGAAATGAAACCTTTTATCAGGCACTCAGAGTTGTTTTCTCCTTCAACAAGCATTCATTTCATGGAAATCTTAGATAGACTTGCTCTTCCCTTCCAGAGCGAGAGAAGAATAAAGAGGGCATTTTTTCTAATGTTGCATCTTTTCCCCTGGTTAGCATCAAAAAAACACCTCCCTATTAGATTTCATTGAAATTCAAAGTTCAGTTTTTATATACTAAGGTTTTTATAGCAGCCATGGGCATCGGGTATGGGGGGGGGGAGCAGTGGTGGGATTCAAATAATTTAACAACTGGTTCTCTGCCATAATGACCAGCTGGGTAGGTGGGGCTCGGTGGTCATGTGACTATCTGGGCGTGGATAACCCAACGTCACTCAGGTCGATGGGCGCTTCGCTTTAGCTGTTACAATGTAATAAGGGTTAACCGGAGAGGCAGTTTCTGTAAGCAGGGCAATAAAGATTAGGCTAGAAACAACACCAGAGTGTTTCCCTCCTTCCTGCCTTCCTTACAGGATTAGCCCTGTAAAGTGGAAAAAAACAAAATGAGATTTCTTCCAACTGGTTCTCCGAACTGCTTAGAAAGTTAACAACCGGTTTTCCCGAATAGGTGCGAACTGACTGAATCCCACCACTGGGGGCGGGGGGGAATTAGGAGGTGGAAGAGAAAGTTTTTCGTATTAAATTATATCTGTAGCCTGCTCTTTTATAGTTAGATAATACACAAAACTACTGCACATGAAGCTGGCAGGAATGCCTCTTGATGAGCTGCTTTCTGGTGCATTGGATATGCTATACAAGAGAGATTACATAGGACTGACCATTTCAGCTGTTGCAAGGGATGCTTTATTTCTTGAATAATTTTTTTGAATAATTATGAAAGAATACATGTAATACAGTATTACTCAGGGATGAGCATTCAGGATACCAAGTTGTGTTCTATGTCTTCAAAATGTGTATAGTAATATAGTATATGTAATGCGACTTCACATGTATACTGTTTCTCTTTAATCTCTCTGTAAAAATAGGACAAGTTGAGTACATTGACATATAGTAGAAATACACCAAGGGGAGGAGGAGTGGGATAGAAGAAAGATGGGTAGAGAGAGTGGGAGAGAGGATGGGAGGGAGGGTGAGAAGGAAGGGAGGGAGTGGACTGGGAGAGAGGAGTGGTAGAGGGGGAGGGGAAGTAGGGTAGAGGGGAATGATGGAGGGAAGATAGAAAGTTGGAGGGAGGCGGAAGAAAGAGGTGTATGGAGAGTGGAAGAGGTATATTGGGTTTCTATTTTGGGGGGTATTGTTGACAAGAGGAATTGCTGTGATTATTGTTTAATGTTGTATGGCCCCGGCCATACACAGTATATATGTGTGTGTATGAAAATGAAAAATGGAAAATAAAAACATTTTAATCAGAAAAAAAATGTGTATAGTATAATAATTTATGTAAGGTGTAGAGCTATTTCTCTTCATTGAGAAATCTGTGCTTGTTTTCCAGATGTATTGTAAGGTGTTGGCACTACTTAGTAACCCAAAGTCAGCAAAAGATGTAATCTTCCTTTCAGAAATCTATCCATGAGTCCCATGATTTCAAACTTTGGAATGCAATCTTTAATTGCACAACCCTCCCTGCTTTCAAGAAGAGCATCACAACTTTTTAATCTAGTCTTTGAAGTTGATTGAATATGATGGTATTGGATAATATTCTTCTAGGCAAGGTAAGTTATTTTTCAACTAGACTCTCTCATAAAGAATTCAAGTACATGGTCAATATATTAATCCCTCTTCCTCAACACTGTCAGGAATAATTGCTTGTGTAAATACAATTCATGTAACCAGGTCAGCTAAAGATTAATGACTGTATTTGCACATGTTTAGCATCCACCCTGGCTAGATATTTTTATGGTTTGGAGTATTGTTAAAATCTCAATTTTTTTTAGTAAATTTAGAAATTTAGTAACCAAATTAAATCTTGCAAACACAGCCTTTGAGGTTGGAAAAGATGAAAAAATAGAGATGACCAACTGATTTTGCCACAATCTCTCAACCCAGGGAACGGCGTACATATAAAAGCAGTTAGATGAACTCCTATGCAGAGAGATAATATTAAAATGGGGGAAACATGCATTCAACTCTTATTATAGTATATAATATATCCCTACATCTCTCCATTTAGAGCCTCTCATATCCATCCATTCATTTTTCTCTCTGTGTGTGTTATACACATTCATCTACATTTTCCCCATATATCCTTCCTTGTACATAAACTCAGGCAGGGGTGAAATCCAGCAGGTTCTGACAGGTTCTGGAGAACAAGTAGCAGAAATTTTGAGTACTTTGGAGAACCAGAAATACCACCTTTGGCTGGCCCCAGAGTGGGATGGGAATGGAGATTTTGCAATGTCCTTCCCCAAGGAGTGAGGAGGGAATGGGGATTTTGCAGTACCCTTCCCCTGGAATGGGGTGGGAATGGGGATTTTGCAGTACCCTTCCCCTGGAATGGGGTGGGAATGGGGATTTTGCAGTATCCTTCCCCTGGAATGGGGTGGGAATTGAGATTTTGCAGTATCCTTCCCCCAGGAGTGAGGAGGGAATGGGGATTTTGCAGTACCCTTCCCCTGGAATGGGGTGGGAATGGAGATTTTGCAATGTCCTTCCCCAAGGAGTGAGGAGGGAATGGGGATTTTGCAGTACCCTTCCCCTGGAATGGGGTGGGAATGGGGATTTTGCAGTACCCTTCCCCTGGAATGGGGTGGGAATGGGGATTTTGCAGTATCCTTCCCCTGGAATGGGGTGGGAATTGAGATTTTGCAGTATCCTTCCCCCAGGAGTGAGGAGGGAATGGGGATTTTGCAGTATCCTTCCCCTGGAATGGGGTGGGAATGGAGATTTTGCAGGGGAAGGATTTTTCATATCCTTCCCCTGCCACGCCCACCAAGCCACGCCCACAGAACCAGTAGTAAAAAAAAATGAATTTCACCACTGCACTCAGGCATACATAGATAATGTATGAGGGGGAGCAGGGGGAGCTCCTTTGTACCAATGGAACAAGACTTCTCTTTGCTGTTGTTTACTTGTGTTCTTGATCATCTGATCAACAGTTCTGGGAATAAAATTATGGGGAAGACAATTTACTTTTGCATTCCTCCCTCTCTCCAGTGTTGTTATTCAGACAACTTGAAAACAGCAGAATAATCAGTGAAAAGGGAGTCATCTATGGGGAGCGATTGTCTGAAAGCATTCAAAGTCACCCAAGAATGATGCAAATGGAAGGGCAATATGAGGAGGTCTGGTGGTATCCATGAGGTGAGTGCCAGCTCTCAGCTTCCTTCACCAAAGACCAACAATTGTTCTTAGCCAGCTTTCTCCTGAAACTGTTGGATTCTTGTCTCTATGACCCTGCAAGATCCTGGTTTTGTCACCTGTCTTTAGATTTAATATCAGACTCTTGATCTGGGAAGAGGAAAGAAAAGCATTTAAAAATGTTTTTTCTAGCACAATAGGATTATCATACGTGCTCAGTATTGCTTAGTATTGCCAGAGAAAGTTGGATGTTAGACTCTGAATGACCTCATCTAGCCAAATATCTAAAAAGAGCTAAATGTTCAGGATTGTTTGTTTATTTCTTGTTTATTTCCAAAGACCCTTTACCACACTCCCCCACTTTATGTGTCAAGGCATATCCTGCACTCTAATAAAAAGATAAGAAGAAACTTGCTGGATTGCTGTGGTGGTGCAGGGGTTAAAATGCAGTATTGCAGGCTACTACTGAAGTTTGGCAGTTAGAGTCTCACCAGTTCAAGGTTGACCCAAGTGTCCATCCTTCCAAGGTCAGTAAAATGAGGACCCAGATTGTTGGGAGCCATATGCTGATTCTGTAAATTGCTTAGAGAGGGTTGTAAAGCAATGTGAAGCAATTTCTAAATGCTATTGCTATGTGCTATTAGGCCATAGACCTATATAGTTCACAGTACTACGTCACATGACCAACCATCTTCTTTAGTCAGTTCCAAACAACAGATGGTTAAGGTATGCTGGTTGTGATGCAGAAGGTAAAAACAGTAATCAATAATACTGGCAATTTATCCATTTACTTGAATGATTTATGGAGCTGCTCCTCTCATAGCAGTGACACATGAGATGGGCAAAGACTGAAACCACCGCCACCACCATTTATATCCTGACCCTCCATGAATTTGAGGAATGTCTTATAATAACTTGCCATTGCCACAAGGGTTGACTGTGAATTTAAGTCTGCCTTGCATGAACAAGAATTTCTTTTTAAGTTCAAAAGTTTTATTTCTTTTAAGACAAACATTTCATCATTCCTCAATCAGTAAGACATCGAAGTACAATTTTTTGTATGTCAAAATAATTCTAGTTTACCGCCAAATTCTTGTCTAGCCTAATATATACCCCTCCCTCCCTCCCCCCTCCCCCCCAACCCCCCTCCTCCTTCCCCCCCCCCCCGACTTCCCAGAACCCGTACACGGTATGGATTTCTAACAAACACAGTCTAAAATCTATTGAGAAAAAAAGAAATAAAGAAATTAATAATATTCTACATTGACCTTAGCTTCTTCTTGCTGAACTAACTTTAAACAATTTAAATCATTTCTGATCTTAAGCATAGGCTAACGGGAATTTCTTGGTCCCGTATTTATTTTGTATATAGTCAATCCATTTTTTCCAGTCTCATTTATATCTCTCATTTGAGTGACCTTTAAGATATGCCGATATTTTAGCCATCTCGGCTAAATTTGTAACTTTCAATGTCCATTCTTGAGTTGTAGGCAAGTCTTCCTTCTTCCAGTATTGCGCCACCAACAGTCTTGCTGCCGTTATTAGATGCAGAATCAAGTTAGTCTCTACCACTGTAAAGTCAGTACATATACCTAGTAAGAATAACTGAGGAGTAAACTTTATCCTTCTTTTAAAGATATTTTGCATAATCCACCATATTTTTATCCAAAATGCCTTAACCTTTTGGCAGGTCCATCATATATGAAAATATGTAGCATCGAGAGAGCCACATCTCCAACATTTAGGCTGTAAGTTCGGATACATAGAAGCCAGAATTTCTTGTAGTCAATCAACAGTCTGGTAGAGCCAAATGTTGTTCCGAGTCATGAGCTACAGCTCACTACATCAAGTCTTGTATCTCCCTTTAGTAAGATTTAATGGGTGGTCTTGAGTTCTAACTTTACGAGAGAAGAAAAGAAACACCTCTCTCTCCTCCAACACCACCCATCTATACTGTGGATAATGTTATATTCTTCGCTCGTTTTCCTGGCTCTCCAGTTCTTCCCCAATGTCCTCACTTCTGATGCTGTCTATTTCCACTTTGTATCCTTTGTATCCCTCTTCTGTATCTGTACTTGGTTGCTCTTGGACTCACTGGCAAATCTGAGCACAGTTTTCCAAGATCCTTTGCTCATACTTGCCTTAAGTTTCTTCAGCCACAACGCACCATAGGTAGATAACAGCTTTTAGACTGAATTTAAAAAGTTACTAAATATGGATATGCAATTTATTTTATGCTCCCTGTAACTTAATTTTCACCTTTCTTCATCCAGGCCTCCAACAGTTTAACTGATTTGTTGCAGAGGTGGGTTTCTGCCAGTTCGCCCTGGATCGGTGGCAGCGGTAAGAGGCTCCACCCACCCACCCGGACTTCTGCGCATGCAGTAAAATAAATTGAAACCCACCACTGATTTTTTGACATGTCTTTATTGGTTAAAAGTTTGATGATTCTTGGTTTTTAGCCCTGTTTCCCACTTCCTTTCTCCCCTACTTCCTGTCCATCTTCCCATCGCTCTTTACGTGGCCAGCCTCAATCTAGGATTCCAACCCAGGATACTATGCTTGCTCTGCTTCTGACCTCCTTGTTCAGATCGAGCCCTTTTCTCTGTTCTACCAGAGTCCTGGGAAAAACAACAACAAAAAGTACACGGAGAAAAGAAAGAGTAATTGAGCAAAATAATTTCTCTATCTTTTTTTTAAAGTTTTTAATCTTTTCATGATCTAATGAATCTCTTTGTGGTCATTACAAAAGAGTAGCAGTTCAACCAAATCCATTCACATTTCCTTTCTTGATAACCAGATGAAAGTGTATGATGAGAGGAGAATGAGGACAAAAGCTTTTTTTAAAAAATAAATAAGCTACTCTGAAATAGAAACAACAAAAACCTTCTCTGTGCATTCAACAGCTCAGTGCTTCTCTGTTCTCCACTGTGATGGAAATAAAGTTTAAATACATTTTACACCATTTGCCTACATTCTAACAATGGATGGCACTGTCTATATTAAGCTAATTAATTAGATTGCTCTGCTAATTAATTGGGTAGCTGCCTCCACACAAACTATTCAGAAAGTCATTTTTAGGATAGGTGCCAAGGCATGCATATGTTACAACTATGTCTGTCTTGAGAAAGCTCTTAACATAATTTTAAAGAATTAGCAAGCAGCATATACTCCTAGTACTAAAAAAGGTGGGCTTATGACACAAAGTCCACATTCCATGTTTTCATTTTAAGGTCAAATGGTGGCTCAACTGGTCCTATTCCACACCCTGATCTGGACTTTCTAAGAGCAGAAGATATGCACCTAAGATTTCAGAATCATCCGAACTACTGCGACTCAAGTCCGCCTTAACATTTCATAAATTAATTCTTCATTCATTTATTCTCAGGTTTGGAGATAGAAATATAGGTACGATTGATCGCAGAAACTGGTCCACTACATAGTCTTATGCCTGCTGTTTTCTGTTTTCCTCTGGGGCAGCCTTTATAGTTTAAGAATTAAACTATAAACTATGCACTTTTATTCACAACTCAGTTTCTGATAAAAATCTGGTTCTTCTCCATTGCTCCTCTAGGAACTTACCATGACACTCCACTCTCTAGTTTAAGTGCTTTGAATTTATTTATAATGTACCCCTTTGTATTCAAGGAAATAGCAGCCTGTCAACCTAGCAAAGCGGAGCCTTGGCCACAAAAGGAAATGTACACTGGAGTAAATTTCCCCAAGTCATTTGAATTCCTGAAATGTTTTATTCTCTGAATGCAGAAAAGGAGATAATGCATACTGGCACATGTTATTTCATAGTGGAGTGAAGCTACATCCTATTAGAACAGCAAAAAAGATTCCTCTATGGCTGATAACATCAGATTTATTAGTCAGCATCCTATAACTCAGGGGTCGGCAACCTTAAACACTCAAAAGAGCCACAAAGGTCCTAACTGGAAGCCCCCCATTCAATTCTGAAGCTGACCAGAAGTCCAGTTCCCCCACCATAGAGTCTCCTCCTAGCATGCCATCCTTTTTCCTCTACCTCTCCTAACCGAAATCCCTATCAAAAGCCAACCAGTGACAGGGAGCCGCAGCAGAGGGATGAAAGAGCCACATGCGGCTGCAGAGCCACAGGTTGCTGACCCCTGCTATAACTGTTCATCCTTTATCCAAATGTATAAAATTGCTGTAAAGGAAGGAAGGTATGTGTTAACGCAAAGGTATGTGTTTTCTTTTATCAGAAAAACTCTCATTTTTTTAAAACTATGCCCAAAAAAGGAAAAATAAAACACATTTTCCCAAAGCAGGTTTAGTAATTTGACTGATGAAACAATGACCAAATACCTAAATGAATAATTTATTGAAGCAAAGGTTACTGCTTTTTTATATTAAAAATCCTTTTGCTAAACTATAAAATGACTAAGCTATTGAGACACATTATATATTATGATAATTGTAGAGAAAAACATGAGGAATGTGGAATAAACAGGACAATCTTTCTTGATTTTTATAATGAAAATTAAAAATAAGAATGTCTATGGAGATTCTCAATCATCCAGGTCATGGATGTCCCAAAAGTGCTGTTCAAAAGGCAACTGGACTTTCTTGGGGTTTTTTCTTTGAAAAGGAATGATGATCTCACCTGACACGTTTGTTCTCGGTGCACTGTGGGAGAATGTTTCCGTTCTCATCCAAGAAAGTGCAGTTGGCTTTTGAAAAGCACCTTTGGGATAACCATGACCTGAATGATTGAGAATCTCCATAGACATTTATCTATGTACTTTGGGATGAACACCCTTTGAATAGGACTGAAGAAGCTTTTTGGATGAGAAGTGAAACGTTTTCAAGGAAAAAACTAAGAACGTCCGGTTGCCTTTTGAAAAGCACCTTTGGTTCAAATAAGAACATTGATGTAATACCTTTTTTTTACAAATGAAAATAAAATATTAAAAATAGTTACATGCAGGAAAAGAAAGACCCTCAGTAGGGAAGACAGTTCCCTACTGTCAGGTCAAACAAGGCCGATGCACTGAAGGAGCAGAAAGGCTCCCTTCGGGTCTCCGAGCCTCTAGCGGTTAACAGCATGAAACTATGCTCATTCATGCTAACCCGCTATGCACAGTACCTCAGAAGTGCCTGCCGATCAATCAGCCTTCAGCTGGCTCGAGCCAAAGCTCTTCACGATGGAAGGGTCTGGCGGCTCCACCAGTCAGACCGGGAGACAGACGATTGGGAAACAATCACGCTGTTCATTTTGCTGCGAAGAATCCAGGAATGCTACCTCAAACGAATGGAACAATTTTTTACATGTCTGTCCTAGCTGAGAGACTGAATCAAAATCTGGGGACCATTGGCAACAGAGGTGTGTCCTCGCAGCTCTGACAGACTCAGTCCAATCAGCTAGGAGACAAGGTCAACCCATTCCTGGATTTTCTCATCAGCACCATGGAGAATGGAGCCGATTCTTCCTCCAAGGACAAATCAGCTTCAACCAACCTTCCCCAATTGTATATCCCCAACTGTATATTTCCCCAATATACAGGTGTGACTCCAGATATGTGAACTTAAACTCTCAATTCTCAACTTAGCATTGGTACTGTTAGGAATTACAGTAGTTGTATACATCTGAATAGGTCCCAGTTTTGTGAAATCGCCTTAGATTTCTCTAGATTTCCTTAGTGTACACTGCAACTTAATTTGATTTCAACTGTCCAAGATATCATTATAACAAGTTGCACACTCTCAGGTCTTGTGATGGAATACAGTCTGGATTCCCAGGAGGGAGGGAGGGAGGGAGGGAGGGAGGGAGGGCATTCCAAAAGACCAAGAGACAACTCAGCTTAAATAGTTTGTGTCAAACCCTTGCAGCATCTTGGGATGATATGTTTTTCATAAATTGTAGCATCCATGAACTCATTCATGAAATTTCACCTACGGATGGTTTGTATTCAGAGGACTTTCAGTCTCATAGGTTATGATAACAATTGTTCCAGGAGGAAAATTTGTTTTACTTGCTTTTCTTCTTTAATAACTATTTTTTTACTGTTTGTAAATTGTCTTGTTTTGCATTCTTTGCATTGCACCCTTGACTCTTTTGGGAGGCAAAATGGAATAAAAATATAAATAGCAGTTGGACAGCACCCTTTTCATTGCTACTGAAGTTAGAGGCTCTATAAATGTCTCAACTCTCAGCTAAACTGTACTAGTTTTCCATTACACTGAAACATTTCTATGGATTCACAAAAGGGAAAGGTTCTCAAGCTGGAATCTGTGTTATAATTTTGCTTCACTAAGGGTCCTCAGCAGATGATGGCAGCATTTAACTGACTTGAGCTTGAAAGTTATGTAAAGCTAGGATTGATTAATGCTCAAGTTGGAGACCTTCTGGGAATGGTAGGGATGCTAAGTCTAGACTGAAGAATTTTAAAACATGTCTCAATTATAGATAAAAGACATTTTTGTACTGCTGCCAACAAAACTACATGGATATGTTCATAAAGTCACCAGAAATCAAACTTGGTAAAGGACCTTATGTAACTGCCCAGTTCTTCCCCATAAAACTAGCAGCAGAAACTGAGAGTTGTATTCAAGTAAGCATGGTGGCTCATGGACACCCCGAATAACAAAAGAGGATCTGGGAGCAACCCAGAATTTACTATATTCAAATCTCATTAACGTCCTTTGAAACAAGCAGAGTTACAGGCAAATGGAGATGTTTCTTCTTTTTTAATTTCCAGCTTTCTATGTGTGAAGCAGAAAAAATAAGACATCCCTTGAGGAGATTGTGAAATAATGCCTCTTGAGACATCTTGAAGCTTTTAACACATGACTAGTGAATTAGTGTTGAAAAATATTTAAATTTCAGGGCATTGATATTTAGTAACATATAATCTGTGATTCCAAGAGTTTTTTTCACACATTGCAAACACCAAGTTGTAGTATGTGCTATCACGGCACCATAGACCAATCCTACTTGGATATTTTCAACTTAAGTGAACATTTACCGGCATATTGTAATCTCAACAATTGTTCAGAAATATCAAAGAAGCTTGTTTTCTGCATTGCCTCAGAAACTTCAGCTAGTCAAATGAAAAATAAACAAAACCTTGAGTTAGATTTCCTCAAATATTGTAATGTCATCATGGCATAAATAATCATCTTAGTACAACAGTGATAAAAGAACTTTGTTCCCAATGTGTAATGGCTATGCAGGCCTACTCAATGCTAGAGAAAGATTGACTGAGGAGTTTTCCACTGTGCACAAGAGATTAGTATTCAACAGCTACAAGGGTACCTTTGCATACCTATGTTCCTTTTGGAAAAATTTCTTGACAACTTTGGAACTGATCATGAAGTCATTAAAGAGCTTCATATTTTCTCCTATGACAAGGGTTTAAGGAGAACAGATATTCTTAGCCACAAATAAAACAATTTTCTGTGGCACACATCAGCGGATCAATGCTTTGACAGGCCTGTCTATTAAGAAATGAAAGGTTCAGTAAGTTCCAAATTTCAGCTGCTGGATAAACCCTTATAAAATAAAACACTCGGGACCTGTGATACAGCAGGAATGGATCCCAGGGCCAAAATCACGTGCCTCCCGAAAGCCCATCTTGAAAATGATGGAGAAGCTCACGAAAACAAGGCTAACATCAGGTTCCTAATGGCAGATTTGAATTAGGCTGAAGATTTCCAAACACTCAAAAAAGGATGGCTAATAAAGAATCTTATACACTAGGACTAAAGCCACTTTAAACAGTTCATTGACATTTTTGACAGTTAAAGCCGTTGTCTGCATCTTATACCCCCTTGAGTTTAAACTCAATAAGTCCTCCAGCTCTTTCCGAATCTTAATAGAAAGACTGTTTTATGCTTTTCATGTCTTATGTAATCAGGTGTTTCTTTACATTTCTAGCATTCCTTCCTTGGAAAACTCTACTTCTCAATATATATTCTACATCTATCATCAATACATGGATTGTCACAGATACCAGAGCCTAATGGAAATCATACTGGCTTGCTGTTGAATATTTTCTTATACTTTTTTAAAAAAAACCAAAACATTATATACTCAGGGGAGGAGCACTTGACATTGCATATAGAAAGAAATGCCCATTTTTAGATTCAAGGACTAAAGTGATTAATAATAGCATCTCTCTGATAAATTATCTGTATCACTCACAAACACAAAGACGCAAATTACATTTTCCACAATTACAATACAAGCAAGATCCTATTAAGGCCTTGGGTCAGGAAAAGTTAATTACTGAAAACTCTTGTGCCCAGCTCATTGTTGAAGGAAACTCTACCTAGAGTACAAGAATTTATTTATATAATATAAATATTATTTATTTATATTTGTTACTAGTATTTCTATAGCATAATAAAGCTTAGAAATATCAAAGCAATGACAATACATATTATCAAGTTAAAATTGCTGTACAAGATATACAGTACAATTCTGCAAAGGTTATATTGGCCCTGGGTTCACCTGCTGAGGGTGTGAATCCAGCAAATCCCTAAATTGTGAGTAAGTTTCACCTAAAGGAGTGTGTCTAGAAGTAAATATAGCACATTACTGGAGTCAGGAGATTTATATATTCACAGCTTGCTGAACTCAGCTTATGTCTATTTTCACTCCTCCAGATCCTGACAGCCTCTACAACTGAGAATCTCCCCATATTACCTGTCTTGCCAGAACTGGAGAAACAGAACTGAATAACATCTGTATATTGATAATACCCCAAAACATGCTGACCTGTGGCATCATCTAGTGTCTCCATATAGTTATTAAATAGTATGAGGGAAAGGACTGAGCCAGGGGTGAAATCCAGCAGGTTCTGACAGGTTCTAAAGAACCAATAGCGGAAATTTTGAGTAGTTTGGAAAACCGGTAGCGGAAATTTTGAGTAGTTCGGAGAACCAACAAATGCCCTCTCTGGCTGGCCCCAGAGTGGGTTGGGAATGGAGATTTTGCAGGATTAAACACAGGACAGTTATCTGCAGTTGCTGGACCAAGAGTTGGTCTCTTGAGAAAGGAATGCATCAGTGCTTCCTTCAAAGCTTTCAAGAAATGCCTCTCACCCAAGGATGTATTTACCACTTCAAATATCCAGCCCCTATGACCTTCTTGGATGATTTTATTAAGCAGGAGGGGCAGAGATCCAGTCCAGACCATGCTGGGCTTAAGGTACAGAGAAGCTTGCTTCTCACCGGCTCAAAACATTCACAGATATCTAAGCAAAATGATGTCTTCTGTCATCTCAGTTGGCTCTGCTCCACAAATAATCAACTGCACGCAAACACAAGTTAACATCCAGATGCAGAACAAATTCTTTTCAATGGCCCAGTAAAACTATTCTGGAATCATGGTGAAGGAGTGGGACAAGCCAAATGCTTTTTCTTCCAGTATGGAACATTCAAACAAAAGCCAGAAGGATTAATTTTACTGACAAGCTTGGTTTAATCCAGTATGCTATGCTAGCATACCAACCTAGCAACAAAATGGAGAAGAGGACATAACTTTCATTCTAGCGTGCCTAGAATTAAGAGGCAGTTCTCTGCCTCTTAATAAGACCAAATTTTAAAAAGATTCAGATAACCAATATGACTATAGCACCATCCACTTTTGAGAACGTTAAGAAAATATGACATTTGCATTGACATTGATGAGGTCAAGCTGCATTTAGAATTGCCTAGAAAAACTTAAAATAACCCATGGAAAAAATGTTAATAAGCCTCCCAAATACCTTCTTCCAACTACTTTTGTGACACACAACAATAACCGCCATGAAGAGGCAATGGGCTTTGAAAACCTCTCAGAATGAGATTTCACAAAATTATGTCCTCTTTTATCAGATACTCAGAGAGAAGCAGCTGCCTGCCTGAATAATAAAAGATTTTTAAAAGGCTGTATAACAATTGCATTGGCTCCTAGTTGTTGTTTTTTTTGTACCAAAGCATTTCAGAGTTCTGACACTCTTGAGCAAATCTTATCCTTAAAGGGCTATGTAGCATATTGCAAAACTTCTACCACAATATTACAGAAAAACAGCATAAATGGCATCATCATAACAGATAACCTTGTACAGTTCGACTATAAACACAATAAAACAGGATGGTACCAAGAACAGCATGATTACACTTGATCCAACATTCTTCTGGGTTGCAATGGCAGGTCCCTCGTTAAACTTCATAAGTTTCAACTCCTCCAGATTTGACATAAGACAAATTTACCTCCCATTGACTGCATTGACTGATTACTGATTGATTTATTTTTACCATTAAAAACTAAAGCAAAATGTAGGAAAACAATAAAATGTATTATAGACTTATTACTGACAGCTGTAGACAAATAAAAAGATACTGCATTTACCAAAGCTGTTTGACAGCTGGACATCTGATACTGTTGGCCAGTGCAATGAAATTAGCTACTTGCTTTGAGATTATCCAGTGACCTGTAGACTAAGAGTACTCTGGTGTAAGAGTATGTTAGAAAAGACAATATTAAGTTGGCTGACCATGCTGAATCCAACAAACCGATGCAGTGTGTCCTTTGTGCAGGGATGTGTTCAATCTTTTAACAGTGAAAATGGCAAAATATTATAACTAACAGATGAGAATGAAAATTCTTCTGTGGGACGGGCAAAGAATATTTGCTAAATTTTTAGCATGGGAGAACAGCCTCTTGAACCAAGGAACAGGTTTTGTTCAATTAAATGTCGACAGAGATTCTCAGTCACTCAGGTCATAGTTGTCCCAAAGGTGCTTTTTCAAGAGGCAACTGGACTTTCTGTGGTTTTTGAAGACGTTTCTCTTCTCATCCAAGAAGCTTCTTCAGCTCTCGAATATTTTGCTCGGGTTCTGCTATATAATGGCCTCAAGATTCCACAGGCAGATAATTTTAGTTAACTTAAAAAGAGAGGATTGACTAACAGGGAAATAGAAGGGACACTTTGCCCACAACGGAAATAACTTGCACAAGGGAAGGTGCAAGTCATTGCCACATGACTGTTGGTTTGAAAACATGCCTTAACAGTTATTTTCCTAGAATCCTAATAGATACCCTATGCCACTGATGGTGAACCTTTCTTGGCTTGTGTGCCAAAAGTGGTGGAAGCGTAGGGGGGGTCGTGCACAGGCATGCCACACCCATAATGCAATGCACGACCCCAGCACGCATGTGCACATGACCAGCACCCCCCCCCCATTTTTTGCAAGCTTTTTTTGCCCTCCCCAGTCTCCAGAGGCTTTATAGGAACCTGGGGAGGGCGAAAACAGCCTCCCCCACTCCCCCGGAGGCCCTCCGGAGGCTTCAGGAGCTTCCCTGAAGCCTCCAGAGTGCAAAAAAACCGGCCCTACGGGCAAACCAGAAGTTTGAGAATGGACTTCCAGTTTGCTCGTAGGACCAGTTTTAGCTTCAGGGGCCTTCCGGAGGCTTCCCTGAAGGCTCTGGAGGGCAAAAAATGACCCTATGAGCAAACCGGAAGTCACTTTGGTTTGTCCGTAGGGCCATTTTTAGTTCTCCGGAGCCTTCAGGCACCTTCAGGTGGCTTCCCTGAAGGCTCCGGATGACGAAAAACAGCCCTACAGACAAACCGCATGGGCGCTGGCGAGCTGACAGGGCAATGTCTCGCGTGCCCCGACAAATGGCTCCACGTGCCACCTGTGGCATGCGTGCCATAGGTTCGCCACCCCAGCCCTATGCAAAATATCTAGACACAAAAACCCAACTTTAACCTCCACTTCACTCTAAAGCTATGTGAACCAGTATATATTTCTTCAAAGAGCCAGACAGAAAAACTTTTCTCCAAAGAATTTCTAGGAGAGTGACCAGAGAAAGGCTGTATCTGGGGAACTCTTTTTTTCCTTATCTTTTCCCCCTCCCCACCCCCACACACATAGCCCTTCAGTAGGCATTTAAAAAGTCTTATTTTCTTCTGGGCGGAGCTCCAGTTTCCTGCTTCTCAAAACCTTTATCCCATGCAGTGTCCTGAGTCACACACTATATTAAACTGTAAACTCAAGGGCAATTGTTATGTTCATATAACATGCTAGGCCCAAATAAAAAAAAAGTATTATGGTATAAAGTGATACGTTCATTTAACTTATTGTAACTGTTAAGGCAACAGCTGAGCTCCTGCAACATGCTAAATTGCAAACTACCTAACTCCACTTTGTGCTGTGCAAATTCAGCCGGTCAGCACATTACAAGAGTCTACAGTAGGGATGTACCAGGGCATCTGTAATTGTTCCAAACAGAAATGCAGCTGTCAGATCAACCACCTACCCAAAACCTTCAGACAGAACAATCATAAGTATGCCTGAGGTTATACCTGCAGACCCAAATTAGTGCCAAGGCCAATTCCTAGCTCACCATAGTTTAAACATAATTTAATTTAGTTCCCCCCTCCCCTGTTGTGGTACTTCATTACCACAACAGGAATAATTACAGGAATAACATTATATTCAATGGTGCAAACAATGCAGTATGAATATCACTATTTTAATGTGTTGTGTGCCATTTACTCCCTTTTCTGGACAGGGAGGCTCTCCGCTCGGTCATTCATGCCCGTTGTTTGAACTATTACAATATGTTCTACCTTGAAAAGTATCCAAAAGTTTTAGCTGATACAAATGCAGCTGCTTGAGCAATCTTGGGTGCCCAAAGAGCAGCACATATAACACCTCTGCTACAGTATGTGAGCTGGTTTGTTTCCAGGTCAAATTCAAAGTATTAGTTATTATTTCTTTAAAGTCTTAAATGGCATAAGCCCAGATAGAATAGATCTTTATTACCGTCAAAGACTAGCATGTATGTATGTATGTATGTATGTATGTATCTATCAGTGGTGGGTTTCAAATTTTTTTGGAACCTACTCTGTGGGTGTGGCCTCCTTTGTGGGAGTGGCTTGCCAGCCATGTGACCTGGTGGGAGTGGCTTGTCGGCCATGTGTTTTCTCTCTCTCTCTCTCTCTCTCCTTCCTTTTGTCTCTCTGTCCCTTTTTTCTTTTTTTCTTTCATCGCTCTCTCTCACTCTTTTTCTTTCTTTTTTCTATTTATTTATTTCTTGCTTTCTTTCTCTTTCTCTCTCTCTCTCTCTCTCTCTCTCTCTCTGTCAGTCTGTCTGTCTCCGTGTGTGTGTGTGTGTGTGTGTGTGTGTGTGTGTGTGTGTGTGTCAGTGGTAAGTTTCAAAAAAATTTGGAACCTCTTCTGTAGGTGTGGCCTGCTTTCCAGGTCCACTGGTGGAACCTCTTCTAACCGGTTCGGGAGATTTGACGAACCGGTTCTACTGAATAGGTGCGAACTGGTAGGAACCCACCTCTGGTATGTATGTATGTACATATTAGATTTGCTTGCCAGCCATCTCACCTCAGGATGTTGCAGACCCTTTCAGTTAAAAAATTTTGACGAGTGGAGTCCAGGAAGAGTGCCTTCCCTATCATTGCACCTGTCCTTTGGAACATTCTCCCTCCCGGGGGCGAGGTGGGCCCCAACTGTTTTTGTTTATTTTATTTTTATTTTTATTTGGTTGTCAAGCAAGTATAAGTATGAATATAACATATAAACATATGTCTAAGCAGGTATAAGTATATACATGAGAAATGAGTACAAATAAATGGGGACAGTAGGACAGGGACGGTAGGCACACTGGTGCGCTTATGCACGCCCCCTTATAGACCTCTTAGGAATGGGGTGAGATCCATGGTAGACAGTCTAAGGTTGAAGTTTTGGGGGCTTGGGGAAGAAATCAGTGTCAGGTAGTGATTCCAGGATTGACCACTCGATTGCTGAAGTCGTATTTTCTGCAATCAGGTTTGGAGCGGTTTACTTTGAATTTATATCTATTGTGTGCTCGGGTATTATTGCGGTTGAAGCTGAAGTAGTCATTGACAGGTAGGATGTTGTAGCCGACAATTTTGTGTATTAAGCTTAAGCCAGACCATAGGAGGCATAGTTTTAGGTTATCCAGGTCCAAAATTTCAAGCCTAGTGGCATAAGGTATTTTTATTGCGAGCAGAGGAATGCAGTACTCTTCTCGTGAAATACCTCTGGACTCGCTCGATTGTATTAATGTTCATTATACAGTGTGGATTCCAGGCAGATGAGCTGTATTCGAGAATTAAACTTTCAAAAATATCTGAAGACCTGGCTCTTTGCTATCTCGCTGGGGGCTCATAGAGGAGCATACAGCAGGAGCTGTGAAGGCCCCTCCTCTTGTCTTTTAATTTTTAATGTTGAGTTTTACCAGCCTTGTCTCCGTTTTAATTTTTTATATTGTTTTTGTGCTTTTAACATTTTATTTGTACATCACCCAGAGTCCTTCCATGAAAGAAATGGGCACTTTCTAAATCTGATAAATACATGACATGCAAATAATAACTAAGTTAATCCTCAGCTGGTAATGTTTGTCTTCATCCAACAACCCACCCCCATCTCTGGACCCAAACTCCTCCTGACCTTAGCCAATCTTTTTTTTTTAATTTGACATTTTCTAAATATTAAAATCACAATTGCACTTTTACAGCTTTCTGTTATCGATATTTCTTTTTTCTTTCTTTTTTTTTCCCATAGAAAATTTTTTTTATTTTCCATTTTCATAGCATATAATCACATAGCTTTTTTCTGATTTCAGGTTTCCATTCGATTATATTATACATATTACACTTTGTTTCATACTTTCTCATTTTTACAGTATATACATCTATATACAATATTTCCATCTCTATTGCTTTCTAAGTATTTAGCCAATCATGTTAATGACATCTTAGATCAGTTAACTAGGTTGTTTTGCCCTAATGATTTTAATGTAGAAATGAAACTGCAGTGAAGGATAAAGAAAGGAAGGATAAGGGAAAATCTTGAGAAAATCCCAAAGTTCTCCCAAGGTTGAAACTCTCCCTCCCCTCCAGCATAACCAATTTCTGAATCCTTTCCTCCAGAAAGGATCAAAGCCCAAGTCCGAAAATCAAGCCAGAAAGGTACCATTGCCAACCATACTAAAGCCATTCAAACATTTTTTCGATTCCTTTAAATTCTCCAACTAGGCTGACTAATTTTATTTTTATCACAAAACCAGGTTCAAAAGCACAGCACAATTCATTTAATTACTGTGGCGTAAGGTGGCTGGAAGTGAGACAACATGACCTATAATCTTTCTGAAGGGAAAAAATAGAATCGAAAAGGTGAGGGATTACACCCATCGTCAAGAATTCTGAAGAAGGTAAAGGCTACAGGATTACATCTCCAAATACTCAGGAAATGAATCCAAAGGTTTACAAGGATTTAAACCAATCTCGGAAGGCATTCTTTGGTTAAAGCTCTGTTCTTTTTCAATTCTTGCTAAACACAATCAATCTTGTATTGATCTTAGTGTTTTTTTTTTCAAACACAGTAAATCAATTTTAGCTCTTGCCAACACCAATAAAATTTGGGGATATGCTCTCTAGAGACAAGCAAGATGTTTTTTTGAGTATTATACTTCTATAGTTCAGAACAATAAACTTTTAGGAACTTGGATCATATCTACATATTACCATTTATAGCAGCAGCTGTGAGACTCACAAAATTGAAATTGTCCACTCAAAGGTATTACCACACATTGGAAAAGAAAAGGCCAGGTTATAACCATTTCTAATGCAATAATTTTCTGTGTGCAGGAGTTAGTTTGACTGTATAATTAAATTATATAAATAATATAGTCAAAAATGTCATAAAGGTAATCTAATCTAGCCACAAACAGAATACAAGCTTTGTAGTGCAGGATACAGTTATAATATCCGACCAGAACTTTTTAAAGTGGTTTGTTCCATTCATATACAATTCATACTGTTACAGAGTTTCCATACCATTTAACGAGAAGCTGCTTGCTTATATTTTCCATCAAATATTTTTTTTCTTCCTTGCTTGTTTAATTTCTATGCTGCCCATCTCACTGATACAAGGGCTCTGGATGGCTCAGAATATAATAGAATATAAAAAATACTAGAAAATGGTTAAAATTAAAATTAGAAAAGATTGAATAGAAAAGCTAAATATCAAGATGATGGGCAGTCTGGGGGGGGGGGGAGATTTTTCCTACCTGGTAACTCCCAAAGCTGCTTTTACAAGAGGCAACTGGGCTTTTTGGTTTTTCTTTGAAGATGTTTTGCCTCTCATCCAAGAAGCTTCTTCACCTCTGGCTGAATGGTGGGGAAATGGAAGGATTTATACTTCTTTCCATTCTCCACCATTTAGTCAGAGTAAAGAAGCTTCTTGGATGAGAAGCAAAACATCTTCAAAGAAAAACCAAGAAGTCCAGTTGCCTTCTTAAAAAAGCACCTTTGGGAACAACCATGACCTGGATGACTGATGGACATTTACCTAGTAAGCCACCCCCAACATAGAAGGCCAATGTTGGGGCCCCAGGCCAAGTGCAGAGCAAAGCTTTTGGGCTCTTCTGGAAGGCTAGGAATATGGGGCTGGACCTCATTTCCAGCAAAAGACTTCTCCAGACAATTGGGGGGGAGGGGGCACAATAGAAAAGACTCTTCTCCTGACCCTGCCAGCCAGTGTAAGCCATTTCCATTGGAATGAGTGGGGAAAGCTAATTCCATTGGGATGAAATTGTTCCTCAGATACCCTGGATCCAGGTCATAAGGGGTTTTAAAGGTAATGACCAACACCTTGAATTGGATCCAGAAGCAAGCTGGTAGTAAGTGCAGCTCACATAACAGCACTATAGCAGTAAAATACTCAAAAAAACCATCTTGCTTGTCTCTAGAGAGTATATCCCCAAAATATGTGCCACTCAAGGGACCTCCAGAACTGTCAGCGCTGCTGTGTTCTGTACCAGTTGTAGCTTCTGAATACCCTTCAAGGGTAGTCCCATGTAGTGTGTATTGCAGTAATCCAACTGGGAGATGACCCAAGGGTGACTGGGCACAGGTTCATGACCCAGGAAGTGTCACATCTGGCACACACATAAAGTTGCACAAAGGCTCTCCTTACCACGACTGCTGCCTGCTCTTTGAACAGGATTCATGAGTCTAGGACAGTGATGGCGAACCTTTTTCTTATGGCATGCCAAAATTGTGTGTGTGCCCACACCAATTCAATCCTCCCTGCCCACATGCGCATGGGTGTGTGACACACACACACACCCACACACATGCACACATGACCCTTCCCCAGGCTCCGGAGGCTTTCCTGAAGCCTGTGGAGGGCAAAAACAGCCTACCCTGGCCCCCTTGAGGCCCTCCGGAAGCCGGAAATGGATCATTCCCGAACTTCCAGTTGGCTCGTTGGGGCTGTTTTTCACCCTCCCCATCCTCCGGAGGTTTTCCTGAAGCCTGGGGAGGGCGAAAACAGCCTTTCCCAACCCTCTGGAAGGGCTGACTGCTAGTGTGCCAGCAAATATGGCTCCGTGTGCCACCTGTGGCACGTGCATCACCTGTGGCACGTGTGCCATAGCTTTGCCTTCACAGGAGAACACCAAAACTGCACACCAGGTCTGTTCTGGGGTAGTGCAGGCCCCCTCAAAACTAAGGATGATAAACTTCCAGATCTCAAAGGGCCTTGAACCCATAGTCACTCCATCTTACCAGGGTTCCAAGCACCACGAGAGGGTAGCTACAGCATTCCTTGACTCACCAGGGAAGGAGATATAAAGTTTGTTATTGTTATAATAACAACATTTTAATGATACCTCATCCTATGATGTTGGATGATCTCACCCAGCAATTTCATATAGATATTTAAAAAGGGTGAAGACAGCGCCAAGCCCTGTAGCATACCATAAAGGAGCGGCCAGGGATTGGACCTCTCACTCCCTATAAACACAATCGAGACTTGCCTTGAAGAAAAGAGCTGAACCAGCCTAAGATGGCATCATTGGCCCAAAAGGATACAATAGTCAATGGTATCAAAAGCAACCAAGAGATCAACAAGAGCAAGGATGGATGCATTACTCCTATCCCACTCCTCCCAGAGATGATCTACAAGTGTTACCAATGTCATCTCTCTTCCATAACCAGACCTGAAACCCAACTGAAAGAGGTCCAGACAATCCATTTAATCTAGGATTGTTCTGCCCCGGGCGATAAGGTTCTGCTCGGGCAGCCAATTAACTCCACGCTTAGGAATATCTTTCAGATCACGTTTATTATCAGGCATCCTTAATAGCAAAACGTACAGTTCAGTGTTAAGATTCTTCTGACTTTCCATGATCTGTCCCATCACGTAGTGTAAAAACACATTAATTCCTCTAACCCATGCCGCTGGTGCAAAGCTGCTTCTGGTAGAACCGAAGGCAATTCAGAGAGTGGTCAGTAATAAATCAATTTCCCGGGCAGAGTACCCCACTGCCCAATCAGGGAGCACAGATGTGGTCACATGTTATGGGACTACATTTTCCATAAGATAGTTACATTTCCCATGAGGTAGTTTCCTAAAGGAGACAGCTCTTAATTCCTATATTAGCTATATACTGTTGGGACAGCACAAGGATCTTCTGAAGTTGCTGTGCAACTACTTCTTCTACCACTTTCCCTAAAAAAGGGGAGGTGGGGAATTAAACAAAAAACGTGCTGGCGGATGGGATCCAGTGAAGGTTTCCTAAGGTCCCAGGAATATCCCCTCCTGTAGGGAATGCATTAATTACTGCTTGGACCCACCTTTTGGCGGCTTTTACCAACCAGAAGGTTTAATAAGATTTAATAAACAAGTAGTTGCACTGTCCACTTTCTCAGGTCCAGCAGGGTTAAACTGCTTCCGGATAACTAAGGCTAAGTCTGCTCCCTGGGCATCTCCAATGGATCTGGCTCCATGTTTAGATTCCAACTGAGAACAAATTCCAGGATTTTTTTTCTGTCAGGTGCTTGACAAATTCCTCCTTATATTTTCTGTGTCCACCAGAACTGTTTTGGGCAAGGCTAGCTGATTTCGGCTCGTTTCGGAAGCTATACAGTCAGCCTTGGTTGATATTGGGATGAGGAACCAAAATGGAAAGCTACTGGCCACTACTGCCAAGAAAATCACATTACAATAATTAGGAATCAAGCTCAAGTTTTGCCTTTAGTTCATCACTAGGGTTGAAGTAGAATTCAATTACCAATTCAAATGGACTGAAATGCTTTTGGTTTCTTGTAGATTCTTTTTTTTTAATTGGAAACCAATTGTTCGGAAACTAACAGGAGGACAATGAAATTACATATTTTATGGTTACAAAGATGTTGATTTTACAAGATTGGAAGCATTCTTATGCTCCATCAGGTATATAACAAGCTGAGGAGTCTATCTCTTTCTATATTTGACCAAGCACTTTATCCACTGAAGGGACTATTGTACTTAACAATCTGAACTGGAAATACTAACATCTTAATTTCCAGTTTTTCTCATAGCTAAAGGAACTGACAAAATTTCACATTATAGAGGATAATATCAATATACATGCATAATCAACTTGGTTTGTTTACAACAAATGCCTTTGTACTCATTTTCTATGCTTTCTTTTTTAAAAATATAAATAACAACACCACAAGAATCAGCCCGATTACTCCTGAAATTGAAATAAGAGAGTACCAATTTCTTTTATTTAGAAAACACAATACCTGGTTATGTAACCCAGTGTGTAACCTGTCAAGATCACTTTGAATCTTAATTCAGCATGCTACCAGGTTATCTGCCCTTGTATGCATCCTGTAATTAGCATAAGAATCTCCCTTATAAAGTCGTTTATAGAATTGCTGACTAACACATGGCTTAGGTACAACCTGTACCATTCAAATATTTTTCATGCGCTGCTGAAAATGGGATACAGAGAACAGAATGTTTTTATGATTGGACAAGCCTATCGCTATTAAAATCATGTTAAGCTGATATGATTTATTTTTGATAAACTCAAGCTGGGTCCTAATAATCTAAGTATATTTTGGTACCTGATAATAGCAATATCACTTAGCTACTTCTTTATAGGGTTTTAGAGCACTTTCTAAGCGATTTTCAGAATTAGCATATTGCCCCCAATAATCTGGGTCCTCATTTTACTGACTCAAAAGGACGGAAGGCTGAGTCAACCTTGAGCCAGTCAGGATCGGACACCCAGCAATCAGCCTGCAATGCCACATTCTAACCACTGCGCTACCATGGCTCTAATCAATTCCAGAATTTTTCCCAGGATGATCCACATACTACCGTATTTTTCAGAGTATAAGACACACCTTCCCCCCCCAAAAAAAGAGGGTGAAAATCTGGGTGCATCTTATACACTGAATACGGCATTTTTGGCCCCCGAAACCCCACCCTCTTTACAAAAATGGACATGCATAGGCTTTGGGAGGCCTGCAAAGTGTTCCTGGGGACTGGGGAGGGCAAAAACAAGCAAAAAATGAGCCGGTTTTTACCCATTTTTGCCTCCCCCCAGCCCCCAGTAGCACTTTGCAGGCCTCTCAAACTCTCTGCATGCCCCATTTTTCACAAAAAACAAGGCATGCAGAGGGTTTGGGAGGCCTGCAGAGTGCAAAAACTTTTTTTTTCATTTACCTCTTCAAAATCTTTGTGCATCTTATATTCCAGTGTGTTTTATAGTGCAAAAAATACGGTAACCCATGAGAGGAATGACTGTATTCCGCAAATCAAAACAAGTCCACGGGATTGCTCTGGAAACAGTGAAGGACCAGCCAGAGTCCCATTTTCGCTGGCAGGAGGCCGTCGCAGCTGAAAACAGAGCCTGGAGGGGTCACACGTATCCTCCCTGAGCTCCATTTTCGCTGGCAGAGGGCTGCAGGAGGCCGTCGCAGCTGAAAACAGAGCCTGGGCGGGTCACACATATCCTCCCTGAGCTCCATTTTCGCTGGCAAAGGGCTGCAGGAGCCTGTCGTGGCCGCAAACAGAGCCTTGACGAGCAATGTCGAACTGGCCATGCCCACCCCAGCCACACCCACCCTGGCCGTCCCAAGGTCAAACACAACTCTGATACGGCCCTCAATGAAATTGAATTTGACACTCCTGCCTCAAACTGTAAAACAAAATACAGCGATGTTTCTCAACCTCAGCAACTTTAAGTTGTGTAGATTTCAACTCCTAGAATTCCACAGCCTAGGGAGTAGAGGAAAATAATAAATGCATACCGCCAGTACATTCTGTTTGGAGTAAACATAACAACATCTACAAGAGCCTTACATAAGATGAGAATGTTACCTCAAAAAATAGTGTGGCAATTTGTTGGGTGCTTCAACTATCCACTCAATTTAGTATTTTAGATAAACAGCCACTTTGAGGAGAATTTTACTCCTGTCTGTTCATCCCACCTGTTAATCCACCAGGCTGTACTCCTTAATCCTCCTAAATCCTCAACTCAACCAGTGAAAATCAACAATGCTGACAATTGACACGTTTTTTTAAAAAACCACAGCTTAGTCATTTGAAATTCCAAACATAGGTTGAAGTGATTAATAGGACATGATCTCCCAGGATGTTTTTCAATGTATGACTGAACAAGATGAACAAGATATGTGCAAGATATCTTATATAGTTCCTGTTCGTTTGAGACTCTTCATTGGGCTGTGTCCATCTTTGCGAATCTGTCACATAATATGCTATATCTAAAGCAAAGTTAGCGAAACACATAGTATTACTGCTAGATAAACAGTACTATATAACAGCCTCAGAAGATCTGGAAGTGGCTAGGATCCTACAACATGCTGGATTTTGGTTCATCTTATTGGTATGAATTGCATATTTCTAGAATCTTCTGGGAAGCAAAAAGGTTACTGCAAGCAGCGAAGAAGTAGGATTTTGTCTCAAGCTAGCAACCCTTAAAAGATATATGTCTACATGGAGGGGGGAAATGCAATGGGAAATTTTGGATAATGTCCTGGGCCCTCTTCTCTTCAATTCTTTATAAATGACTTAAGAGAAAGGGATAGAAAAGACATCCAATAAATCTGCAAATGTCACAAACGTGGTAGGAAGAATTACTAATAACCCAAAAGAGAAGCTCAGAGTTCAAAGGATGTTTACATTAGGCCCTATCCAGCAAACACAGTTAAAAAGGTGAAAAATGAAATCTTCTGCATTTCAGTATGGAAAAACCAGATACACAGGTACAAGATAGGTAGGCAATAATTTTGAGAAGGATATGGGTGGCCTGACAGACCACAGCTTAAGTGTGAGCCAGCAGTAAGCTACAACTGCTAAAAGAAGCAGTGCAGTTTTGGGCCACACCAACAGAGGTATAAAGGTGAGATCATAAAAGTGGAATGGGATGAGATGGGATACCTTTATTGGCCAAGTGTGACTGGACACACAAGGAATTTGTCTCCGGTGCATAAACTCTCACTTATTTTGAGGCTAAGGGACCCAATCTCAACATGAAAGTATTTTCTGATGAGAGTTATTAAGCAATGGAATAATCTGCTTTCTGGGATTGTGGATGCTCCATCACAGGTGATTTTTAAACAAGTAGCTATTTGTCTGGGATGGGTTGAGAATTACTGCCATAGGCAGGATGGTAGACTAAAAGACTTCCATTTCATCCAATTCTATGATAGTCTAATTGTAACTTTGCATAGCATGCTGTTCAAAACCATTTCTGGAGTGGGGAATGCCATTTGGCCTAGCCTATACCAAAATGGCACATTCACTCCTCCTGTTCCAAATACTCAAATGTTTGCAGAAGCTCAGTTGAATTGTTTTAATGAGTCGCTGCCTTCTCATGCTTCCTCTTTGCCACATGGGGTGCACTCTGCTTCTACCGAATGCTGCAGGATTCTAAATGTCGAGCCTCAAGCAGACAAAACCGACAAATGACAAAACAAGAAGCCTATTCACACCCAAACAGAGGGACAAAAAAGAATCATGCACGTCACCTGCGCTCTCAGAAACCCCCGAAGAATTATTTATAGAGACAAAAGCAGGCTCACAAGATTTGCCTGTTTCTAGCCCTGCCATTGTGACCAGATAGCGAGTTAAAAGGCCCTGAAATAAAAGCCTTTCCAGAAACCTTTGAAAAATATTATTCCTGTAATCCTTCCATTATTTCCTCTGGACAGCATACAAAGCATTTGATACTTGGGTGGGAAATTAGCCAGATTAGTGATGTGGAACAAGTACAATTTCAAGGCAATGGAAAAGGTTATCAAAGCAGGGAATGGGTGGTTATTGTGTTGGTAAAATTCTTAATAACAAGGGAGGGGGAGCAGCACATCGTAAGTGAGACAGTGTCTTTGGTTTGGACCTCCTTGCATTAAAATGGCACATTTATGGGTAGCAATGGAGGTGTAACTGAAAGAAACACTGTTGTCAAGCCATATGCATTTTATTTATTTTATTTGGAACCTTGCAGGTTCTAGCTGTGCAAATGAAATGTTAAAAATCTATTGAATGAAGCATATATTTTCCTATACATTCTATACCACCCCATTTTGACAAACTCAAGGCTTGAAAGCCATCTAGGTCAGTGGGTGACCAACCGGTGGTCCATGGACCACCGGTTGGTCCACGAGAAATTTTTGGTGGTACGCAGAAAAAATATTTGCATTTTTTATATTACACTAAATCAAGGATCCTCAAACTACGTCCCCTGGGTTGGATACGTGCAATTAGTATTTGGGCTGCTGCAGAAAGTTTCCCCCTCCAGGGTCTATTTGTGTGGGCTAGAGGGGAGAAGAAATTCTGACTTGGTGTCTGCTTCAAACTCCTGATGCAGGGCTTTGGGCGAATGCTGGAGGGAAGGGCCGCTGGTGGCGAAGAGCCAGAGGGGCTTGTTCCAGTGGGACTGCATCATGGCCTGGAACTGGCTGGCCATCTCAGCCCATTGAGGTCTTCCCTCTACTTGGAAAGCCTATGCTCATAGTCCTCGGTGAGGTGCTTCTACTGAGCCTCTTTTTCAGTCAGATCCAATTTGAACTGAGCTGTTTTGCCAACGCTTTCTCATGGTAGCTGCTTAGCTCCAACAACTGCTCCCTCTTGGGGCCCTAAGGAACCCATGTGGGGAGATGAGGAGTGGCTGGGAGGGGTGAGTAGAGGCTGGTGAGGTGCCCCTCGACGTGAGTGACATTGAGTTGGCCATGACCACCCAGTCACATGACCACCTAGCCGCACCCACCCCGCCAGTCATTAGGCAGATCATATTAGTGGTCCGTGGGGTTTAAAATTATGAATTTAGTGGTCCCTGAGGTCCAAAAGGTTGGTGACCCCTGGTCTAGGTGACTTTGGGCCAGTTACTTTCTCTCAGCCCAATTTACTTCAAAGGGTTGTTGTTGTTGTGAGGAAACTAGGAGAAGGAAGGAGTATTATTTATAAAAACAATAAAGACGGAATTATACCCCCCTCCAAGAAAAAAAAAGAGCCGTGTAGTCACCAACACTCAATTAGATTGAACCTACAATGCAGATAATAAAGTAAGGGCAGTTTGATGCGGGCTTTATGTTTGTTTCTTGAAGCAATACTGAAGTTTCATTACACTAACAAGTTAAGCAAATCATGCAGAGAGCATCGTTTCTCAAGTTTCTTCCAGCCAACCTACTACCAGCAGCTATGGGTTTTCTGTGTAGGTGAAAAACATGGGGAGGGACTGCGTATGTGCTGCTCTGGGTCTAATGGGGAGGGAGAGGACTTAAAATGTTCTCATCACCACCATTCCAAGCCAATGCCCCAAAAGGCCTTTCTCCCATAGGAACATTGGAGGATTTTGGGGTGGTAGGGGGAATGTTTTCCTCACTTATAAAGCCCTTCATGGTATTGGACCTGGGTACTTGAGAGACCGCCTGCTGCCAATCACCTCCACCAGACCGATTAGATCCCACAGAGCAGGGCTCCTCCGAATTCCATCCGCTGGCCAGTGTCGACTGGCGACTACCCGGAGGAGGGCCTTCTCTGTGGCTGCTCCGACCCTCTGGAACGAACTCCCCGTGGAGATTCGCACCCTCACCACCCTCCAGACCTTCCGCAAAGCCCTTAAAACCTGGCTGTTCAGACAGGCCTGGGGCTAAACAACCGTTGCCCCTATCTCGAATGGTATGATTGTTGCGCTTTTTAAATTATGTATTGTTTTGTGTTGGTGTCAAACTGTCTGTATCCCCTTTCCCTTGCTCAAGTTGTGAGCCGCCCTGAGTCCCCCTCGGGGAAAAGGGCGGCATACAAATGAAATAAATGAAATGAAATGAAATGAAGGCCCCAGCCTAACCTTGTTCCTTATCAAGCACGATCTTCATTTTGCAAACTTCTCCTTTTCCTCCCCAAAACAAATTCTGTCTTGCCTGATCAGATTTCAAAAATGTATACGACCACAGAGAAAGACAAAATCTTAAGCCTATTGAATCATTACGTTCCACTGAATTGGCAAGAATAAACAGGTTAGGAAAAGTATGCAGAGTATGTATTCTTGAATTCTTTCCACTCCCTTTAACCAAAGTCACCATAGGAGTGTAGAAAGTTAGCACCCGCCTCTCTCCTAGAAGAATGAAATGTTTTGGGAAATATTATAAAAGACAGAATATTATATTTCCCTAAAGGAGAAATGTGCTCTTGGAAAGCAGCCCCCACCTTTCTTAACAGCCCCAGCAGGACTGGGCCAGTCTATCTACAAGACAAAAGGCCTTCAGGTCCAGGATGATGGGATTATCCTTCAGGGCAAAGCCATTCAGCCACAATAGGAACTGCATTGCATCAGCCCAAATTTCAACCAAGCTTGACTCAAAAAGCCTACAAAGTTAGCTAGGACCCCTCTATAGCCCCATGGGAGTCCGACAGCAACCAATAGAATACATGTCCTTGGCACTGGAACAGGAAACTCAAGGGCAAGGCCCAAGAGAGGGTATAAACATCATTCACTCTCCATTCCATGTGGTCAGCTGTCCAGGACTTCAAACCCATGTGGTCCTGTTCATCAATAAACCATCTTCCCAATCAGCCTCCATGTTTCCAGTGTCTTTCTCCCTACTTGGAACTGAACCAGGTGCATATTTCTTCCAACAGGAGGCACCTGCGCTTTCTTCTAAGTAACAAATTAATGGTAAATGGTTCTTTCTGCTTTTTCGCTTATGGTGCGTCTGTGTATCTGTGCCCTGGGAAGACTTTCTTCTCTTGGGTCCTGTGAGCATGATGGGGCAGAGGCTTAGAATGGAGCTGTCAACAACACTTCAAATGATTTCTGTTTTGTGCAGCCAGTAACTAGACCCAATCTTTCTTTTATATCTTTCTTTGGCTGGTTTATTTAACCATACCAAATTTGGTCTTGTTTTGTTCAGTTTTTGGAGCAATATCGTGCTGATACCCAGAGAGATAGATGAGCAGGCAGGCAGATAGATGGACCGACAGAATTGCAAATCCCATTACTTAATTTCTGTCCAACATTCCATTTGTTAGAAAGGATAAAAAGAACAAGCCACACCACGCTACAGTTTATATCTCTCAGACAAGCATCTCTTTTTTCCCTGCAGAGTGATTTAGCATCCTAACCTTTTCCTTTCCTTTTTTTTTCTTTTTGCATAAGAAAACAGCATTCAATCAGAACATACTTTCTAAAAAGGAGCTATTCTTCCATCAAATTCCACATTTATGAAGAGAAACACACTCTGCACATGATCAATAATTCCAAAGCAATGGACTGACGTTCCAAGTTGATTTCAGCCTCAGTGAGCCTAACTAAAGGTCATTCCACAGACCTTATTACCAAGCATATAATCTCCATGTACTAGACTTGTAAGCTCAACCATAGAGGTAGGAACAAATGAAGAATCTTAATTCGGCTAAAACTTGGAAGGCTAAAAATAACTAAAGCAGAGACTTGCTGCGCATGCTGATGAGAAGAAAAGCACCAGAGAGAATGCCAATGAGCTTCTGCTGACGCAAGCCGGCTAGCTGCGTTCCACAGCATGCCAGGTTCCAGAGTGATATCAGACACTAATTTGGGAATCGTGGCTGCAACTTTGCTACAATTTCAGAGAGGAAGGGGAGAGGGGGCAGCAAACAAAAATGCGGTAATAGAACTGAGTTGTGCTTCCTTAACACTTGGCCATTAAGCCAAAGATCAGAAATCCTCAACCAACAGCCCTACAAGGGTTTCTGCCCTGTCACTGCAGTCCAAGCCTTGCAAGACTGAGAAAGTCAACATTTTCAGCCATTTTCCTGCACCAATTCACGTATTAGAGATGTACTATAAATCTAGAAGTTCAACTGGCTTACAAGGAGAGACAATATTTGATTGATTGGTTAATTTGAAGCTGCTCGACTCCAAACAATTCTGGGCAACTCAGAGTACACCAAACAATATAGAACAATATTCTGTAGGAAGTTATCACCCAGCCCCCCCCCCCCCCCCGAAAAATGAAATATCCTAGGAAATATTGAAAAGGCAGAATATTTCTCTGGATGTGAAAAGAAAGAAACATGTTTTAAGCTGCCTGTAGCTTCCTGCCCATCCCCACTTTGTTAATGGGCCATTAAGAAGGCCAAGCTAGTCCACTTTACATAATAAAGACTTCTCCACTTCAGCTACAGGAAAGCATGATAATATTGGCCCCAACTGACCACATGGCATCTGAGAACTCAACCAAACCTGGACACAGCCTAGAGAGTTGCCCCTGCATGGCCCCATGGGAGTCTGACAACCAATCAGAATACATTTCTTGAACAGGAAACAGAGAGGTGGGACTGAACAGGTTATAAAAAGCCTAGCAAGCCCCTCCCCCAGCCCTTCTCTTCTTCTCCACCAATATTGAAGCATGTGATCACCTTTTCTGTTCAGGACTCAAGCCATGTGGTCCTGTCCACCAATAAACCATTTTTCCAAGCAGCCTCCATGTCTCCAGTGTCTTTTTTCCCCACTTGGAGCCAAACCCAGAAGGACATTTCTTTCATCAATACTATTAACAAAACAACTTGGGAAAAGAAAGATAAGCAAGATGGTGAAATCAGTGAACCTTAAACACACACCCCTATAACTAGCATCCAACAAAGGGGGAAACCAACCACACCTAGACCTTCAGCTTTTAGAGTAACCAAATAAGCTTCAGCTATGGAAAATCTACTATTGCTTTCATCTCCCATTGATTCAATAGAAAATTGATAAGCCATTTCCCAAAGAAAAATAGTGTTATCTACCCATACTTTGGTTGGCAGAAATATTTATTGGGGTGACATTTACTGTCCCAATTTGCTGACCCTTATCCTGCTTCTAAGATTCTGTTTCATCACTGCCAGTCATCTGAGTTTCCTCCTAAGTCAAGTGATTTCATTGGATGCACCTTGAAGCTGCTTATGTTATTGAAGTAAGGGGGGAAATATTACTTTAACATCAGTAAAGCCAAAGATAACTTTATCTTGTTTGTATCTCACTCATGAGCTGAAGATCACATGAAAGTAACATGGGGATAAGGCAGAAAAATGCTGCCAGGCCATCTGTTATTGTGGTTGGGTGCATGCAGGGATGCAGCCTTTGTCCTTTTGTTGAGAGGAATGAATTCTACCTAGAATGGATCTTGCCTTTTGTGAGAGAGAGAAATCAAAACCCTTGTAGCAAAGCTAGAAAAAATTCCTTTGCCAGAAGCTAGTTAGAGTAGAAAATATCTGGTGCAATTCAAAGTAAGACTATATCATAGACTCACAAAGAAGTACAATGAACATATTATGGTCTGACATACTGTCATCACAAGAAAACAAAGTTTGTTCTGTAAAGTTTTTAATAAAGTTTAAAGTTTAATAACATTTATATGCCGCCCAATCCCGTAGGACTCCGGGCGGCTAACAATACAAATAAATCAAAAAGAAGAGAAAGAAAAGATAGATTTAAAAACACACCATGCATATTTTGGGGTCAACAGCCCCAGGCCTGCTGGAACAGCCAGGTTTTAGTGGCTTCCCAGAAGGCCGAGAGAGTGGGAAGGGTCCGGATCTCTGCAGGGAGATCATTCCACAGGGCCAGGGCAGCTACAGAAAAAGACCTCCCCCGAGTAGTCGCCAACCGGCATTGCTCGGTCGACGGTACCCGGAGGAGGCCCAATCTATGAGATCTTATAGGTCGTTGGGAGGTATGTGGCAGGAGGCGGTCCCGTAGGTATCCAGGTCCTAAGCAATGTAGGGCTTTAAAGGTAATGACCAGCACCTTGAAGCACGTTCAGAGACCGATGGGAAGCCAGTGCAGCTCGCGGAGGATAGGTGTAACATGGGTGTACCTAGGTACACCTGATATCGCTCACGCAGCTGCATTCTGGACCAATTGTAGTCTCCGAACACTCTTCAGGGGCAGCCCCAAGTAAAGCCCATTACAGTAATCAAGCCTAGAGGTTTGTAACAAGGTTATAAGGCCAGGTAGACTGGCTCAGTGACTAAGATGCTGAGCTTGTCAATCAGAAAGGTAGGCAGTTCAGCAGTTGAATCCTTAGAGCCACGTAACAGAGTGAGCTCCCGTTACTTGTCCCACCTTCTGCCAACCTAGCAGTTCAAAAACATGTGAAAATGCAAGTAGAAAAATAGGGACCCCCTTTGGTGGGAAGGTAACAGTGTTCAGTGCACCTTTGGCATTTAGTCATGTTGGCCACATGACCATGGTGATGTCTTCGGACAGCGCTGGCTCTTCGGCTTTGCAATGAAGATGAGCACCGCCCCCTAGAGTCGGGAACAACTAGCACATATGTGTGAGGGGAACCTTTACCTTTTACCTTTACTATATGAATTGATCCTGTCTGTTCCTTTGAGTTTGCGACTTTGAATCAATACCTGATCCACACACAACAACATCAGAAATGTACAGAATAGTGAACAAAGCAATAAGGAGAAAACAATCAGAAAGTATAAAGCCAATGCCCAAGTCTGCAAAGACAGGGAACAGCCATCTTTAGTCAATTTAAATACTGACTTGGGGCTTCGAGGGGAGGAGCTGCCGCCGTCGGGAGCTCAACAAAGCTCCTGCCAGGACTCTGGTTCGTATATCTCATAAGATCTATAGATATCTCCCCTTTCTGGCAGAAAGGGGCAGAGAGGAGGTCAGTCGTTAGGATCTCTTTGTAATTCATAGCTTTTCTTTTTGCTGTGAATGGAGAAGAGGTTCAACATTAGCTGAGCCTTTACTCCGGCCAGTTTTCCGCGCTGCCTTTTTTGCAGCCTAGGCAGATTGCCTCCCCTCCCAGGACAAAGCTAAGCTATTTAAAAGCCAATCCGGGCGGGGACCATTCCCGAGGAATTTCTTCTATTACTATTTAAAATACCAGCTTCAATTTCGCAAAAGGCTCCCTTTCTTTTTTAGCTGCGTCACAAGATGGCGATCTCGTAGCTTTTGTGTTTGATCTGACGTAGCTAGTTGACCCTACCCTCCTGAAGGCTTCTCCGTACTAATTGCTAAAAGATTAACTGAGGGGAGCACAGACTTTGATTTTTGGCTCGCTTGATTGCTTGTCTTTTATTTTTATTCTGGAATGGCTCCCAAACCTAAACAGAAGCGCTTCCTTAATAACATATCTCCAAAAACTGCTATGAAGTCGCTACCCTTGTCTCCTACACCCTCCACGGGAGATTTGCTAACACAAGAATTCCTTCTCAAAACGCTTAATGATTTCAGACAGGAGATTAATCAACTGATATCGGATTTATGTGATCAATTTGATGCTAAAATTGCTCAGGCAAAGCAGGATATGATCGGAGTAATGACAGTCATGACAGATTATATTGCTGAAACGGAGGACAAATTGGAACTTTTGGAAGAAACTAACCTTAATCTGATATCAAAAATTCAAACGTTAGAACAGGAAATTGAATCTGCCCAAAAAGAACTTGTCATGATAAATTATAACAAGACTGCCTTTGCTATACGAGTTAGAGGACTGCGTGAAAACCAACAGGAGAATTTGAAACAGACATTCTTTGAGGCTTTCAGTCGCTTGGTGGGAAGTCCGGGACTTAACTTTGATTGGCAGATTCAAAGAATTTACCGCCAGAATTCCTGGGTAGCAAAACAGCGACAGCTTCCGAGGGACATAATAATATACTTTACTACAAGGGAATCTAGAAATGAGATAATACAGAGGCTCTACGGAAAGAGGTTGATAATTGATGGGGAGGACTTGATTGTTTTTAAAGAGATACCATTTCAAATATTAAGAACAAGAAGACAGTACGCTTTCTTAACCGAAGAACTCAGAAACTCTCAGATTCCATACAAATGGGAAGTCCCAGCTGGTATTACAGTTACATTTGGCAACCAAAAACACCGCATTAACTCTGTTTGTGAAGCCCGAAAATTTTACTACGAGACCCTGAAGGCGGGACTTCCTGATTCATCCGGATCTGGGGAGAGGCAAGGAGAAGGAGAAGACAAACAGCGAGACACGTGGCTACAAGGCGGAGGGTGTTGTTTTTCTCTTCCGGAAGGGCAGAAGACTAAAGAATAAAGACTAAGCGATGTTTTTAAAGTTTTATGATTTCCGTCTGGGATAAAATGGAAAAGTGGCATATCGATGATGAGACATGGAGACTGAAAGAAGCGTTGCTGATTGTGGACATATATTGTACAGAAGTTTTGTCTGAACTCTAACTCAAATTGTGCATGAACTATTTTCTTAGGCGAGGAGAGCGGAAATTGTGATCTTTTTGAGTTGCGGTTTGGGACGAACGGAGTTGGGAGGTGCGTGGGAGAGGGAAGGGCAGCGAAAGTTTAATTAGATTACCTGGGGCTAGAACGCAAGCTGATGTTTGTTTGAGTTGCTATATCAATATAAAGTTAAGAAAGATTGGTCGGAGAATCTTCAGGAAAGTGGAGTAAACATGGGAGGAGCAATGAATGTGGATAAAATATATATGTGGATATGGATAAAGGCAGGGTGGAAGGTAAAAAATTTATATGTGGAGGTGGGTAAGGATAGAAAGGGAGGTGTTGGAAATGAAAAATGAAAGAAGTATTTGAGTTTAATGGTGTTATAGAAAGGTTTGGATATTTGGATAAAAAAGAGATAAATTAAAGGTCTGAATAGATAGACAAAGCAAGGAGACTTTTAGTTGGGGAATTCTAATTGATCAACTTACCTGGCTCTAATACAGTTTGAAACCCTGCAAGTAGCAAAATAATCGAAATTTGGAATGAGTCACATTGTTTAAGATTTACAGATAATGGGAAGCTGTGTTAACGTAGTGGGTTTATTGACCCTTTTTGTTTCTTTCTTCTTTTTGTGTGTGAGTGTGGGTGTTTTTTTTTTTTTTTTTTTTTATTTCTTATTTTCTACTATTTTTCCTTTTTCTTTTTGGCTTTACTTTTATCTTATTTTTTTAATTTTAAAGTTAGCTGGCCTTATTATACTCAAATGCTTGTTAAAGAATTATGCCGGGCATGGGACCTGCGAAGCCGTAAGGGGGTTAGGGAGGGGGGATTATAGGGGGGAGGGTGGAATTACAGTTTCAATCTTTAGAACAATAAGAATTCACTTGTGTACTGCGGCTCGTTTTTCTTTTTTTTTCTTTTTTTCTTTTTCTACTTTTATTGTAAAAAACAAATTGAATTGTATGGATACACCAAAGTGAGGAGAAGAGGGAAAGAGAAGGGAGAAGTAAAGAGGGAGTGAGAGGGAATGTAAGGAGGGTGAAATGGAGGGAGGGGGAGATGTCTGAGGGGGTAGGGAAGTAGAAGAGGGGAATGTTGGAGGGGTGAAAGGAAAGTTGGAGGGGGAGAAGAGAGGGTGTATGGGGGAATGAAGTGTTATGTTGGGTTTTTTTTTCCTTTTTTCTTTTTTTTATGCACAGTATATAAGTGATTGTATAAAATGAAAATGAAAATGAAATAAAAGATATATATAAATTTAAATACTGACTTGAATTTGCAACCACTGAAAACCCCAAAGTTAGTGAAACAGCAACTGGCAGGTTTAGAAAATGAAATAGAGCATCAATAATTGTCCTAAATATGAGCTTCAACAGATTGTCAGCAAACACAATACTGGGGCAGAGAAGCAACAGAAGGCAGAGGCCCTACAGGAAATAAGGCAATAATGATTTTGGGTGGGAACTGCAGAAATATAGGTTCAAAAGAGCAATCAATAATGTGTGGAAGGGAATCAACAGGACTGAATTGCAAGGAGAGTTCCAATTTGCAGTAAGAAAATACTATGGTGTTTCCTGGAGCGTTGACACATCTGTGGAAGAAATTGGCAATCACTCAGGTAATCTACAGACCTTTTCACTCATATGGTTCTCAAATGTAATATGGAATGGTATCTCCATTAGCAAAAGTTTCATAAGTCCATTTGCAGACTCTCATCGGCCGCACAGTGCTTTTCTCAGCTTAGTATGCTACACATTTTTTCTTGACTTATCTGAAGTAGACTATTTTGCCTCTGGTTAAAGAATTAGAAAAGCTTGATGAAGATCAGAAACCTGAGACGGTAGTTTTTAAAAAATGCTATGATTGGTACTCTGCTATAAGGTAGTCTCAGCCATAAACCAAAGAAAACAGAAACTCTATTGCCCAGAACTAAGGGGAACATTTCCATTGTGGCAATGCAGTGGCTCAGTGACTAAGATATTGAGCTTGTTGATCAGAAAGGTCAGCAGTTCGGCAGTTCAAATCCCTAGCGCCGCTTAACGAAGTGAGCTCCCGTTACTTGTCCCATCTTTTGCCAACCTAGCAGTTCGAAAGCACGTAAAAATGCAAGTAGAAAAATAGGGGCCACTTTGGTGGGAAGGTAACAGTGCTCCGTGCACCTTCGGCATTTAATCATGCTGACCATATGACCACGGAGACGTCTTTGGACAGTGCTGGCTCTTCGGCTTTGAAACGGAGATGAGCACTGCCCTCTTGAGTCGGGAACAACTAACACATATGTGCATGGGGTACGCAAGAAGGACCGATCCTTCTGAAGACAAGCTTTGGAATTCTCAGTTGAAGCTTCTCTCCAATGAATGACAAACAAGATGGGCTAAGCCCACCTTCCCTTTATAGAAGGTGCCATAACATCTTTCCTTCATGAGCTCTTTTGCAACTCAAGAGCACAGGCAGTTTTCATAAGAGACAAATTAGTCTGTATTAGAAAAGAAGATCACTGCACAGACTCTAAAAAAAGTTCAAGTCCTATTTGCAGTCAAGAGTCTCATTAAGCACTTGTGCCAATAAGGACTGCGAGTAACCCAGGCAGAAGCTACACTGAACTAGCATTAAGCCAAGACAACAAAACTTTAACACCTTGAAAAATACTGTTTATTTTTCCAGAACCTCCCCCCTCCCTCCCTCTCTCTCCCTCTCTCTCATCCTCCCTCTCTCCCCCTCTCCCAGAATCAAGCTCATGTATAGCATATGCTGTTTAAACATCGCAACTTGCGTTAAAGCCAAGAAGCCAATAGGCAATGAAAACAAGGGGAGCTGCAGGGTTTCGCCTATCAAACGCTGAATGTTATGGTAGCAAAAAAGAAACACAGCAGTCCTTTTGGCTTATAGCTACAGCAGCATGGTACAAAAAAGATTATGTGCCTTATTGGGTCTGAGAGGGCAACTACCACGGAAAGATACGCTTCTCCCCTGTTGCTGCAGAAAACAGAAAGCACAGCAATTTGGATATTTAACAGATAGTTAATGGGTAAAAATCCAATTTTATATGGCAGTCAGGGCAAAATTATTCAGTTAACAAAATTATTCCTCTCCTTGATTTTTTCAGGGGCATCCTCTTTTTCTCCCTTATGAAATCCCAACTATCCCCCTCCACCTTTTTTTTCCTCTCCTTTGCTTTTTGGGACAGTCTGTTTTTACATAATCTGGATAGAGAAAGAGCAGAGGTACTTCATCAGCAAAGCCAATCAAGCTGCAGATCATTCAATTGTACAGTATTGATTCTACTTTTCCCATTAAATTCTGTGTTCTATTTATAGTGACAATCATCTTTTTATCCTTTCTGAAAACTCAGAGCAGCCACCCCACATGAGCTTACAACTTGGGACCACAAAGAGCCAAGGATTCCCTCCATAACAAAACACATCTTAATACGGCATCCAGTTTCACCACTACATTGAAGGAAACTAAACAAAGCCATCTTAATGGCTTATTAATATAACCATCCATCACATAGAAAATGAGAAAGCTTCTAGATGATTTGGCCAAGAGCTCAGCCAAAATTGGAGATAGGCAACATTTTTTCCCTTTAAGTTTAAATGGGATCATCTATAATGTAGATACTTCTTCCTTGTTATATAATTATTTACATTTTACACACATGCTTGGGGGCAGGGTGAGCACAGGCATGTGTGGCGTGTCCCCTCCCCCATGCCCCATTTTTGGTCCTAGGAGACTTCAGGGAGGCCTGCTAGTCCCAGAATGGGACACGGGGGAGGGGTGTCATGTGCACATGCGCAGGGGGAGTGTAGGGGGAGTGCCCACACATGCACAGGGGCAGGGCTCACAGGGGGGTCACGTGCACATTGCATTATGGGTATGGACACATGAGGACAAAAAGGTTAGCCATCCCTGGGATAGAAGATGCATCACAAGCAATGATACTTCTTTCAAATTAACCCCAACTCCCTAGAAAAATAAAAGGAATACTCTGAATTAAACATGTCAGCCCTCTGAATGTGCATCAACAATCTTTTAGTTACTTCCAGCTCCCTGATTAACCCCTTTAATTTCAGCACTTTCCTCTCAACATCATTCCCCATTTAATTCAAAAGGCTACATTGCTAATTAACAGAATCAAAAACATTTGCGAGGTGGAAGGTATAGGTCATCTGGTCTAACTCCCTACATAATGCAGGACATCCATAGATAAAAGATTTTCCTAGCAGTGAGAACAATCAACCAATGGAACAGTTTCCCTTCAGAAGTTGTGGGTTGTCCATCACTGCAGGCTTTGAAGAGGAGACTGGACAGCCATTTGTCTGAAATGGTATAGAGTCCCCTGCTAAAACAGTGGGTTGGACCAGAAGACCTGCACGGTCCTTTCCAACTCTGATGATGTTCTATGCTCTAAAGCGGGGGTCTCCAACCTTGGCAACTTTAAGACTTGTGGACTTCAATTCCCAGAATTCCTCAGCCAGGAATTCTGGAAGTTGAAGTCTCCAAGTCTTAAAGTTGCCAAGGTTGGAGACCCCTTTTCTAAAGCATTCCAATGAATGGTTCCCAGGCATTCTGCTTCTCTATGCGATTATATTCCTGCTTTTTCTGTTGAAAAGTGTCGCATCCCTTTAGAACTAAGTTGGTCTTCTGGACAATAGAGAACAGGCCATTTGGTCGTGTGCATGGGATTCTTCAATGTCACTTCTTGGCCATCTCTTTCTCAGGGTACAGAAGCCCAGTTCTTTCAACTTTTCCTTATAGGATATGTCTTCTGTAGTCCTCATCTCACTGGTTTCTTTGGAACCATTCCAGCAGTGACCTGCCATCAGGTGAGGCAAGTGAGGCACAGCCTCACCGCTCTCATCATGAAAAGAAAAGAAAAATGTAAAAGGAAAAAGGTGAGAGCTGAGGTGAGGCTAGCTAGCTGCTGCCTCACCGTGGATGTCTCTGCTTAACTGTTTAAAAAAGCCTCTAAAAAGCGCCCTCTACTATGAGGCAGGAGAACTGCATGCTTCATCTAGTCTGACTTTTTAGGCGTTTTATGATCGCTCAAGCAGAATTAACTGAGGCTTAAAAGCCTAAAAAATCCAGAGGTGGGTGAGGCATGCAGTTCTCCTGCCTCATAGTAGAGGGCACTCGTTCTTCCTGTGATTCAACGGTTCAAAAGCTACCCCTCTTCCCTTTTTCTTCCCTTCTCGTTTGCAATACAGTGATAATAGAGGGGGAGCGCAGAGATGTACCTTCATCTCTTCATTGATTTCCCTTTTTACAGAATGAGCCAGCTTCCTGCTTCTTTTATTTTCTGGAGGTCTCACTTCTTTCTCCATTTCTGCCATTTTTTATTTTATTTTTTTGTTTGGTGTGGGGGGGGCGCGCACGCATGTGTGTATGTATCTACTTTGGTGGAGATGAAATGGTTGCTGGTATTATTTGGGAAAAAGCTTTCAGGGGAAGGTTGTGGAGAGGAAGGGAGGGAGGCTCAGGGCAACTTTTAGCGCTGGGCGAAAGCGTAAATGGGTGTCAAACGAGAAAAGCTCCAGCCCTTTTCTTGTGCTTATCTCTTATCTCACAGAGCCACGCTATGCAGAAGACTCCTCAGCGCTAGACTCAGGTCAGTGCGAGCTGCGGTCCCCTTCATGTTGGCTCAGGAAGGAGGGGAATGGTGAGCAGCAGCAGCTGGTTGGGTGCAGGGAGGGAACACGAAGCCAACACGAAGAGGACCATGGTTGGCACTGACCTGAGTCTGACACTGAGGAGTCTTCTGCACAGTGTCAGAAAGAAAGAGAGAGAGAGAGAGAGAGAGAGAGAGAGAGAGAGAGAAATGAAAGAGAGCTGGAAGGAGAGAATGGGAGAGGGAAAAGAGAGAGAAAGGGGGGAGAGGGAGAGAGAAATGAAAGAGACCTGAAGAGAGAGAATGAGAGAGAGAGAAAAGAGAGAGAAACAAATCAGGGGAAAGAAAGGAAGAGAAAAGAAGAAAGAAAGAAAGAAAAGAAAGAAAGAAAGAAAGAAAGAAAGAAAGAAAGAAAGAAGAAAGAAAGAAACTTTCTCAGACCTATGACGAAAGCAATGGCAAGCTAGATCTCTTGCCAAGAAAACTGCAGTTTGCCAGAAGGCACAAATTGGGAGCAAGTCTGATTTTTTTTAAAGAAAATAACAGAGATGGCAAAAAATGCATCTGAAAATAAGATTATTTATAATTTGGGATAACATATTATATTGTCAAACTGAAAAGGCTTTTGATACTTAATTGTCATCATCATCATCATCATCATCATCATCTCTCTCTCTCTCTCTCTTCCCCCTCCCCCCCTTGGAGGGACTGTAGTCTCTTGTGGAAAACATAACACGGAACTCCTCGGCTCCTTGCTCCCCCCCCCCCAAATCTCTTTTTTTGTTGTTGTTGGCCACTGGTGGTCACTGCATATGGTCCTCAGCGATACGCTCCTGCCCGCCACCTCTTTGAAATGCACAAGGATGGGACGAAACGGCGCAGATCCTTTTATTAAAACGCCCTGTATTACGAAGTCATTTTAATAAAAAGATTGTAATGACGTCAATGCCTCACCAGCCATAAATCTCACCGCACATCACTGCATTCCAGTTTGTCTACTTATTTTTTTTAAAAAAAAGTCTGCTGTAAGCTCTCTTTTCCCCTAGGTGTTCCTGGAGCAAAGGAGGGAACCAAAATCGAAGTCCCTGTTCTTGTTTCCCCTTGGGGTTTGTCTCCTTCAGAGATCATGATAGAGTCCACCTCCACCTGCATTTCACTCTCATAACACTTTCTGAGGTAAGCTCAATGGAGAGATCACGACTGCCTTCCTTCACAAATAGTTATCTGGAGACACAAAAAGGTTCAAATTACAATAGGAATACAATACAATAGCAGAGTTGGAAAGGAGCTTGGAGGTCTTCTAGTCCAACCCCCTGCCTAGGCAGAAAACACTATACAGCTTCAGACAGATGGCTATCCACCATCTTCTTAAAGACTTCCAGTGTTGAAGCATTCACAACTTCTGGAGGCAAGCTGTTCCACTGATTAATTGTTCTAACTGTCAGGAAATTTCTCCTCAGTTCTAAGTTGCTTCTCTCCTTGATTAGTTTCCACCCATTGCTTCTTGTTCTACCCTCAGGTGCCTTGGAAAATAGTTTGACTCCCTCTTCTTTGTGGCTTCCCCTGAGATATTTGAACACTGCTATCATGTCTCCCTTAGTCCTTCTTTTCATTAAACTAGTCACACCCAGTTCCTGCAGCCGTTCCTCATATGTTTTAGTCTCCAGTCCCCTAATCATCTTTGTTGCTCTTCTCTGCACTCTTTCTAGAGTCTCCACATCGTGGCAACCAAAACTGAATGCAGGATTCCAAGTGTGGCCTTACCAAGGCATTATAAATTGAATTTGAGCCGCCCTGAGTCCCCTTTGGGGAAAAGGGCGGCATATAAATGAAATAAATCCAATAAATAAATCTAAATCCAATAAAGTGATATTAACACTTCACGTGATCTTGATTCTATCCCTCTGTTTATGCAGCCTAGAACTGTGTTGGCTGTTTTGGCAGTTGCTGCACACTGCCGGCTCATATTTAAATGGTTGTCCACTAGGACGCCAAGATCCCTTTCACAGTTACTACTGTTGAGCAAGGTACCACCTATACTGTACCTGCGCATTTCGTTTTTCTTGCCTAAATGTAGAACCTTACTTTTTTCACCATTGAAATTCCTTCACATTATCTCCATTTATTTTAACCACTTGTCAGACCCTCCCAGGGGTGGGTTTCTCGCCCCGTTCCAACCGGATCGGTTGGAATGAGGCCGGTGGCGTCCTCGCGCACGCACGTGGCGTCCTCACGCATGCACGCGGCGTCCTCGCGCATGCACGCGGCACACGCATGCGTACTAGCGTCTGCGCGATGCTCCAGCTGCTCCTGGAGGAGCGCGCAGGCGCTGTATGCGTTCTGCGCATGCGTGGAAAGCGCAGAATTCGGAAAAACCGGGTAAGGAGCGGGCGCGGGTGTGCGGGCGTGCGCGGGCGTGGGGGGGGCTTCGCCGTTCCCGGAAGTTACTTACTTCTGGGTTCGGCGACCAACCGGATTGCAGGGACCGGTGCGAACTGGTCGAAACCCACCCCTGGACCCTCCTCTTTATGACTCACAGAGGGAAAGCCCAACTCTGGTGTTTGACCACCATCAGTGCTACATGTAAAAAAAATGCTGAGACTCTCTTCTCTCCACCCACCCACCCACCCCCACAGTAAGCAATGCTGGCTTGTGAAGATCTCAGAGTAGCCTTTGTTGTCATGGAAACCGCTCACTCACCACTCAATGAAGCAGACAGTGCAACTCTTGTCCCACCCCTCCCTCCTTAAAGGCCACAGGGGCCAAAATCAGAGTCCAACCATAGAGTCGGGGTGACTCTCCTAGCAGCATTGGAGCCATTTTACCCAGAGCAAAGGTTGCAAGGAAGGAAGACCTTTTTCTGGTTTTTGTTAGAGGGAGTTGGGAAAGATTTGAAAACAGGAGTCCCTTTTAGCAATGGGGAGATGTGAAATATTATCGAGGCTTACAATCATCTGCATCCCTTGCCATAGTTTTTCACTGCTTTTTCTACCAACATGATTAAGGTGTTGCTCACCCATTTTTCTATTCTTGACCCCATGCTGCAAGGCCAGTCCTGCACACTCATTCTGAAGTTTGGTCGATGCCAGAAGAGACAACCTGACAAGAACATCAGCTGAACAACTGAGAGGTAAGTGAGCAACAGGAGCCGATAGGCAAAAAAAAATATGGATAAGCACCTCTGTCTTCCCTGGTTAGGATAGAAACCTCTGTATTTGTTTGCTCAGCTCAAATTCTGCAGCTCTTGCAGGGATACTGTTTAAAATGTAGATGTTAAATGCTTGCTGCGAGATTAATATCTTTGGTTAAATGTGCAATTTCCCTATTAAGCCATCCAATCTATCAAAGAAGGATTGTTATGAATGAGCTTCTGTTCAACCCATTCCCTCCAGGGACAAGGTTCTTCTGAAAGGGTTGAGGTTAATTTGCCCAGATGCTGTTCTCAAGTAGTCTTACAGAAGGTGCCTGAGAATAGGGAAGTCTCCCCTTGCCTCTGAAAGATGCAGCAGCATTGCCTCATTTCAGCTCCTGCATGCCTGTCAAGGTTCACGTGTCACTTTGCAAATCTGCGTAACATTTGCAAGCATTTTCACAGGAGCCACACAAACTACAGTGCATAGATATGTTGCTCTACATCTAACAACAATCCAAAAAGCAAGAAAGGCAAAGAACCCAAACCAAGTGAGGGATAAATTCACCAGTAACCCACAGCAGGAGGAGGGGAAGAGAAGTAATGATAAAATCCAGCACTGTGAGGAAATGGGTGGGAAAGTTCAAGCTTCAGTTTAATTGAGCAAGACCACGCGGTTGTGGGGTTTTGAGGTTCACTAGTTCTAGGAATGTCCATCTTATCTCTGGATGTGGTCACACACAGACACACCCCACCCGACTTTCATGGCTCCTGCAGGTAGCAGCCATGGCCAACAAGTCTTCTACACAAATCCATCTTGTATGCAAACTATGCCTATTCCTGAATCAGGAGGTCCTGCTCATGGTTGTGTTGAAAGAAATGTCCTTCTGGGTTCAGCTCCAAGTGGGGAAAAAGACACTGGAGACATGGAGGCTGCTTGGAAAGATGGTTTATTGTTGGACAGGGCCACATGGCTTGAGTCCTAAACAGAAAAGGTGATCACATGCTTCAATGTTGGTGGAGAAGAAGAGAAGGGCTGAAGGGGGGGGGGCTTGCTAGGCTTTTTATACCCTGTTTAGTCCCACCTCTCTGTTTCCTGTTCCTGCATAAGAAATGTACTCTGATTGGTTGTCAGACTCCCATGGGGCCATGCAGGGGCTACTCTCAAGGCTGTGATGAGTTCTCAGATGCCTTGTGGTCAGTTGAGTAAAGTTCCAACATTATCATGCCTTTACTCCCATCTCCCCTGGGGCTGCAGTGGAGAACTCTTTATTATGTAAAGTGACTAGCCTGGCCTTCTCAATGGCCCATTGACAAAGTGGGGATGGGCAGGAAGTTACAGGCAACTATTCTATCTTTTAAAACAAGTTACTTTTCATATCCAGAGAAATATTCTGCCTTTTCAATATTTCCTAGGATATTTCATTTTTCTGGGAGAGGGCTGGATGATAACTTCCCACAGTTGCTTTTGCCTTGGACACCTCCCATTCGAACTAGTGCAATACACTCTACACAGGGTCGCCTTGAAGACCCCTTGGAAGCTGCAATTGGTTGAAAATGCAGTTGTGCAGATAGTTATGAAGTGCATAGTGGTGCTAGATGGATAGATTCAGTTATAGTGTAGGAGGTTAGCACCCACCCCTCTCCTAGGAAAATGAAATATTTTAGGAAATATTAAAAAGGGCAGAATATTTCCCCTAAAAGGGAGGCAGAAACTCACCACACAAACACACACACAAACACCTTTGTTAATAGGCCATTAAGGCCTGAGCCAGCTTATCTGCAACACAAAAGACAAAGCCTCCAGGACATAATAGGACCCATCTAGCAACAGAAACTCATCACATGGCACCTGGGAAGATTACATCATCCAGCAAGACTCAACCAAACTTGGGCCTCAAAAGATAACCTACACAGTTGCCCCTGCATGGTCCCATGGGAGCCTGACATCCAATCAGAATACAAGCTCAAACTCAAAAGACCAGAGAGGGTATAAAACCCAGGGACTCTCAGCATCTCTGCCCTTTTCCTTCAAATCTTCAGGGCATGTGATCCCCTTCCCCCTCCAGGACCTCAAACCATGTGGTTCTGTCCACCATTAAAACCATATTTCCAAGCAGCCACCATGTTTCTAGTTTCTTTTTCCCCACTTGGAACTGAACCCAGAAGGACATTTTTTTCCCAACAACAGGAATGATGAGTGCATGTTGGAAGATCTGCTTAGGGACAGATGGTCATGGAAAAAATATGTGTGGTTAAGAGAAAACCATAACTTGATGCAGTTCACCAAGTTATCTGCAGCATTAAAAGCTGCACTGGCTTTCTATAGGCGACCTGGTGTAATTCAAAACATGAGTCATCAAGCTGGAAGACCTCCATGCAGTTGTTTGCAGGACTGGCTGTCTACAATGTGTCTGCTTATCCTATGCGACTGAATATAATGGCCATGTTTCAGATGCTTTCTACGAGACAATGTCATGTATGGAACTAAGTAGGATGCCCTTTCTATCACAAAGCCTGCCCTGTCCTATCTGAGAGTCAGATGGCCTCCCATAAGGCCCTGAAAACTTGATATGGCCGTATTAAAATTTGACTGATTAAATGAACAATCCTACTTTTCTGCAAGCAATTTCTAAAGTGTTGTATGATCCTGTCTAGAAATGAGGAGTTGAATGGGAATGCTGTAGTTGGTCTCAATCTTGTGTATTGGATATTGGTGGGTTTGGTTTCTTTGTATTTGTTTTTAACCATATATAAACTTCCCAGAATTGGGAAGTTTATTTGGCAAGTTGGAAGGCCAAATAAATCAAATAAAAAGGCACCTGAGGTAGAACAGCCCTATCAGAAGACTGGCCTCCAGCTTGGTTGGGGAAAAAAATCTGAATTCTCACACCTGTGTTCTATTGTATGGCACACATCAAAGCACAATGTGACCTTTTGGATTTTGGCTATGTCGGAGAAATTTGCTATTGTAATTTATGAATCATGGTTTATAGTTTAACCCAATGTATGATTCTAGCCAACTGTGATTTAGTCATAATGAAACAAATAACAGTTCAGCAAGATGAGCAAACCCAATCTATTTGACAGAAGTATGCATAACTTCTGTTCCAGAAATAATATAATTCAACAGCAAAATCTAGGAAAGAAAGCATGATTCATCTGCGTAAAAACATACATGTGTCTACCAACACTGAACTACAACCAACAGGTAACAACTCTATACATTCCTAGAGAAACGACTTTTCCAGCAAGTACCTGAAACGTTCCCATTACCTCTTTTGCTTTGCCTCGGTGTCCTGCCCCATGGAAAGTCCAAGTGATGTTAGCCGCTGCAGAATCAAAATTAAAGGTCACCCAACCAGCCTTTATCCAATACTTGTTTGTGGGGGAGGGGAGATAATGCTTTGAAACCTCTAGCACTGCTTGCTTTCTTCTTCAGATAACATTCATAAGCCCAGGTCAACAAAACATAGTATTAAGTTCCCATAACATGGAAAAACAAACCTATAATCCAAATTATAACTAGTTCATGCACCACAGTAAATAACCGACTTCCCATTGTAAATTGGATCACCAACTATCCAACTGCATTTTAGCTTAATCTAGTATGATCCCAAATCTTCATGAGTTTTTACAGATTGCATTAAAGACATGTACTTTGCTTGATTTGGGCCAAGTAGGCTCTGTAAACAACGAATATACAAAGGCAACAATTTAGCTTACGGTAATTAAGATAAACCAATATTTGTGCTGATCCAGCCCAGAAGTCTGATCCTGTCTGTAGAGAAACTCCTTGTTGTTTCTCCACAAATTTTCCCATCTGTATCAAATCAGTTTCGGCTTAACTATGTTTTAGTTTCACCACAAATATCAAAAAGCCAAGGCTGTTCACTTATCCACATATTAGCAATGCTATCAACTGGGTCTTTCTACCAAACAATTTTAGTCCACAAGAAAAAACAGGTGAAAGGACCACATATTTGTCCAAATATGTGTTTCTTTTTCTTTGGATTTTCTTCCAAACAGACAAACAGAAGGCAGAACCTCTTAGGAGAAACCAATCTTCATCCTTCTTAGGAAAAACAAAATGTTTAGAAATACCTCAGAAGATCAAGGCTGTTCTCCCAAGTTCATATCTAGTTGTTTCTTCTCTTACTGGCTTCCTTTTCAAAAATAATAGGGATGACAGGCAAATTTATACATGGGATGTTTCATCCTGTCCAGTGCTATAACCACAATGCTGGCCCTTTATTAGGAAGGACGCCCCTTCCAAAATTGCTAATATTCAAGTTCTCTCCGTCAGATGTCAACACGCATCCACAGCCTGAAGATGAGATTACAAAAAAAGGACATTGCTTGGGAAATCCACAATTTCCACACAAACAGCTGCTCTGCTTCGAGGGTTTTTTATGCTGTGTAATTCTACCTCTTTTAACTAAAAATGAATATATTTCCAGAGGTTCACACCTGATCTTCAACAATTAAGCCAGTTAGCTGTCATACCACAGGTTGTTCCCTGTTTCCATTACAGCTACTTAGCTTAATCCATTTTGTTGCTAGCTGTTAATAACAGCCTTGGAGATAGCATGCAGGGCTCAGTAACACTACTCTGTTCAAACCCAGCTTTCATGTCACTCACTTCCAAAAGACAAGAGTTTCATTCTAACTGGTGTTTCAGCAGCAAAGGGCTTTCCCATTATTAAATTGGTTTACAGATTGGACTAACACAACAACACAAAATGGGCTTTAACCATGATGATGTTAACCATAGGGGCTAGCATTTCACATGTTGGATTGGGTTTGCGCAATCCAAGTAATTTATATTGTTCAGCTACCTTAGCTCCATCCATGGATCAAAGTAGTTGATCAAAGGGATCTTGGAGTCCTAGTGGACAACCATTTAAATATGAGCCAGCAGTGTGCAGCAGCTGCCAAAAAAGTCAACACACTTTTAGGCTGCATAAACAGAGGGATAGAATCCAGATCATGTGAAGTGTTAATACCACTTTATAATGCCTTGGTAAGGCCACACTTGGAATACTGCATTCAGTTTTGGTCACCACGATGTAGAAAAGATGTGGAGACTCTAGAAAGAGTGCAGAGAAGCGCAACAAAGATGATTAGGGGACCGGAGACTAAAACATATGAGAAACGGTTGCAGGAACTGGTCATGTCTAGTTTAATAGAAAGAAGGACTAGGGGAGACATGATAGCAGTGTTCCAATATCTCAGGGGTTGCCACAAAGAAGAGGGAGTCAAACTATTCTCCAAGGCACCTGAGGGTAGAACACAAAGCAATGGGTGGAAACGAATCAAGGAGAGAAGCAACTTAGAATTGAGGAGAAATTCCCTGACAGTTAGAACAATTAATCAATGGAACAGATTGCCTCCAGAAGTTGTGAATGCCCCAACACTGGAAGTCTTTAAGAAGATGTTGGATAGCCATGTGTCTGAAACGGTATAGGATTTCCTGCCTAGACAGGGGGTTGGACTAGAAGACCTCCAAGGTCCCTTCCAACTCTGCTATTGTATTGTATTGTATAGTTAATATGGTTGTGTATGCCCAGAGAATGACTGAGTCCACATAAGAAGCTATACTAAGCTTAAATAGATGTGGTTAGTTTGTCATGTAATCGGACTCAAGTCATTGTCTAAGCATATAGCCCAAGCCATCCCATCAAGCCATGATATGATTGATAGGCATAACATATAGATAGACAGTTGTATTTATTTACCCAGAAACACCCAGCCAAACTAACCATAGCTTAATGTAGCTTACTTTAAACAAAGTTTCCATTTCATGTGAGGTTGTGCTAATGCCTAAGTTATAGTTAAGCAGCCCATGTCTCAAGTAAAATAAGATGGGGGTTCAGGGCTGATTGATTACAGCGTTGTTCCTACAGTAGAATCTATGTTTTTCATGCTTCTATTTCAACTCTCACTCCAATTGAAGTGCAGCAAGAGCTTTATTCTGAAGACAGACTGGGAAAAACTAATGTTTTCCTACCTCTTTCATGTGATTCAGAGACTTTGGATAACTGTGGGCTTTAAAAATATAGTCATGCAGGAGGAGAAGCAGTAGCAACATGCACCAAGTTGTAGAGATGTCTACAACGAAGGAGGGAGACGAACAAACCATGGCCAGCCAAAATTGTGTTAAGTCACGTTTATTCATTTAGAACATTTATATAGCTCATCCAACTCAAACAGTGAGAGTCTGGGCAGCATACTAAATCATTAAACAAAACAAAACAAAATACCAGCAAAGCAGATTTTTTTAAAAAAATAAATGACTATCAGATCTAAAATATATCTCACCAATCAGGAACACTGCTAAACCTGACACAAAGGGTATTTGCTAGATGCCTTAAATACAGCTAACATTAAGTCATACTTTACAGCTCATAGAAACATGACTGTTGTGTTGGGGATCCAAGTTTATAAACTGGAAAGGTCTGGTTCACACATCAAGCAAAACAATAAAAGCAGATGATGTATGTTAAGGCAATGTGTGATAAACTGAACTTAAAGTACTTTGATTAGCAGAAGTACAATATTCAGCTCTGAATTCTCCCGTGCTGGAAGAATAAAAATGAAATAAATATCCATCTTCCTCCAACTTGATGAGGGGAAATGAGTACCTCCTGCTAATTAAGCCCAGAATTCATTCCTAAGTAGCAGTTGGCGTAGAGGCCTCAGAAATTCTGCTGCAGTTTCCTGAAAGTGCAGAACATTTTAGAATATACTTTAAAGCAGGGGTGTCAAACTCGCAGCCTGTGGAATGGATGCGCCCCGCGCTGGCCACACCTAAGGCCCAGTTTTGCGAAGGGGGGGGGGAAAGTTGTGATACATCATGTGACAACATGAGTTTGACACCCCTGCTTTAGAGCAGTATCATTCCTCCAATTACCTCCAATAGACCGATTAGATCCCACCGATTAAGCCTCCTCCGAATTCCATCCGCTGGCCATTGCCGGCTGGCGACTACCCGGAGGAGAGCCTTCTCTGTGGCTGCTCCAACCCTCTGGAACAAGCTCACCGTGGAGATTCGAACCCTCACCACCCTCCATGCCTTCCGCAAAGCCCTTAAAACCTGGCTGTTCCGACAGGCCTGGGGCTAAAGAGCTGTTGCCCCCCTGCTTCGAATGGTATGACTGTTGTGTGTTTTTAAATTATGTATTGTTTTGTTTGTCTTTTTATCCCTTTTCTGTATCCCCTTCCCTGACTTGGATTGTGAGCCGCCCTGAGTCCCCTCGGGGGGGTGGGGGGAGGGTGGCATATAAGTGCAATAAATTCCTGGATGCTTGAGAAAGTCACGACTCTGCCACCTGACTCTTGCAAACATTCTGGAACATATTCCCACGTGCTATTATGAACATGAGGGAGGAAAGTACCACAGCATTTTAAATTGCCAGCCATAGTGATTCATTTTTCAGCTCCAGCTATGCATACGTAAAACACTAAAGAGAATTAGAATTAGATTAAATTCTAATTAGAATTTAACCACAGATAACTTCAGGGACATATTCATGAGTTTTCAAGGCAACCATATAGAAGTCATTGTCACTGTTTTAATTTTTATTTTCTAGCCCGAGTATTTCCTGATGCACTGTAAAATCGAATCACTGCCCATCCAAACGATATATCCAGGACTATGCCTGGCACCTCTTTAGCAATCAATATTAGTGGCAGCCAGTTACGGGAAAAGGAAGAGGTCACCTCTGTCCATACGAAGGGAAAAAAGATGCCTCCAATTGGAGCCATCCCAATGGTTGATGCCAGACATCCTTCAAGACCAGACAGATTCTGCCTTCCAGTTTCGCCTAGAAAAATTAAAAGCTCAAGTTGTTTTTCCTGTTCTGCGAGGTCAAAAAAAAAACCCATTATATAAACACTCTCCCAAACTTTTCTGAAGTCCCCAGCAAGAAACTAAGAAAATCCATCAGAAGTTTTGCAAACTCTTGGAGTTCATCTCTTTAGTATTTCCTGAACAAAACTGGGAGATGCACTTGTTTCACTTTGGAACAGATATTAAGACAGCTTTATGACCTCTTCCAGAAAAGGGAATATATATCTTTAAAGCAGATTTTTTTTAAAGGAAAGATTCATAAAATAGCAGTAGAAAAGCTACCTTGGCTAACAGCTTTCTCTTTCCCTTTGTGGTTTTACAGTCAAACAGCCAGCCTTAGCAATAGCACTTAGATTTATATACCGCTTCAAAGTGCTTTACAGCCCTCTCTAAGCGGTTTACAGAGTCAGCATATTGCCCACAACATATAGCCAGGGGTCGGCTTCAAAATTTTTAGCAAGGGGTTCTCTGCCCAGGTGTAGAATGGGTGTGGCCATGGTAGGCGTGGCCTAATCCACCTCCTGCAACACGGTGGTGGGCGGGTTGCCCTCCCTAGGCTCTGGAGGCTTTCCTCGAGCCTCCAGGAGGGCGTTTCCGGCCTTCCCAAACATCCGGTATGCCTATTTTTCACCCTACCCGAGCGCACGCCCTGCACTTACCTGCATTCAAAATGGGCTGTAGGGGGACTCCTGGGAGGGGAGGGAAGGGCAGAGCCAGCCAGGAGTGGGATTTGGGGGTTCTCCAAACTGCACAAAATCTTACCTAGAGGTTCTCCCGAAGCCATGCAAACCCCCAGCAGCCTACCCAGAGGTGGGTTCCTACCAGTTCGCACCTATTTGGTAGAACCGGTTCGTCAAATCTATCAAACCGGTTAGAAGAGGTTCCACCAGTGGACCCGGAAAGCAGGCCACACCTACAGAAGAGGTTCCAAAATTTTTTGAAACCCACCACTGACACACACACACACACACACACACACACACACAGACAGACAGACAGACAGACTGACACAGAGAGAGAGAGAGAAAGAGAAAGAAAGGAAGAAATTAATAAAGAAAAAAAGAAAAAAAGAAAAAGAGTGAGAGATGAAAGAAAAAAAGAAAAAAAGGACAGAGAGACAAAAGGAAGGAGAGAGAGAGAGAGAGAGAGAGAGAGAGAGAGAGAGAGAACATGGCCAGCAAGCCACTCCCACAAAGGAGGCCACACCCACAGAGTAGGTTCCAAAAATTTTTGAAACCCACCACTGAGCCTACCCCTGCATCTGGCCCGCAACAATCTGTTTTACCGACTTCGAATGGATGGAAGGCTGAGTCAACCTCGAGCCGGTAAGAATGTTAGCCTCTAACAAGTAACATATTAGGACATTAAAGGCAGAAGAGGTTTTGCTTAATTGCCCCTTATTGCCAGCACCTCAATGAGCATTGTCACTTGTTGGAGGGAAGTGTCTTCCAGTTTAGCTCCTACAGCAATGTCCTAAAAGGAAAGCAAAATAACCAGGGATGGAGACAGAATAATTAAAAGAGAAAGGAAAGCCAACTTTCTTATAATAAGGTCCCCACACCATTAATGCCAAATCCGAGCACTTTTCTCATATTCACATGCCTCCTGCTTTAAATGTAAGCCCAGTGCTCTTATTCAGCTCCTTGGTACAGAATTCTTTATATATTTGGGCAATTTATTTGCTGCCATAGTTTTCCAGTTTCACAGTAGTAGTAGTGGCTACAGCTGAAATGCAATCTTCCCAAGGTCATAGAGATGGTTAAAATCTCTGAACTAGAGAGACTGAAACATCCAAACTATTACAAGTAGTCCTCTACTTACGATCACAATTGCCCCCAACATTTCTGTTACTAACTGAGACAGTTCAGTGACCATTGTCTCATTTTATTATCTTTCTTGCCACAGTTGTTGAGTGAATCACTGCCATTATTAAGTCAGTAACAGGGTTGTTATTAACAGCTTCTCCCCATTGCTTGTCAGAAGGTCAGAATAGATGAATCACATGACCCAGGACATTGCAACTGTCGTAAGATGAATCAGTTGCCAAGCATCTGGATTTTGATCCCATAGGGATGCTGCATTGGTCGTAAGGGTGAAAAACAGACATCAGTCACTTTTTCCAGTGCTGTTGTCACATCGGCCATTAAATGAACAGTTGTACATTGAGGACTTTTTGTATTTCGGGGCTTTAGCGTGCAAAAATCTTTCTTGCATGTCAGCTCAGTTTAATTACTACAAATGGACAATCAATTAGTAATCGGAATCTAGCATGCCTTTGGAATGAAATGCCCACCAGACAATAGAGAAGTGAGCTTAGCCTGTCATAGGGCAGAGAAGCAGTTGGAAGTCAGCTTAGTTAATTTAAGAGATAACTCTTGCCAAGGTTTGCCCAAAGCATCCAAGGGTCAGGTGGTACTTTCTGAAAAGAAAACCAAAGAGCTTTCAGTTATTGTGGATTCCTGTTTCAGAAACACCTATATTGTGGTACACTGTTTTTATAGCTTGCAAAATAAGCAATATAGATCAGATAGGTACCTTAACTTTTCATGTGGCATTTAAGGAATAGCAAACCCGGAAAAAATGACACTCCTTTGAAACATTCTAATGCTTAGGAAACGGGAGAAAATCATGTAACATTAGTTAATAAAGACAACCCCATTCACTTTTGCATCAGGCGATGAAGGACCCTTAGAAGCCAGTCAGTTTGAGTTCCATTCTATCTCATCTGAACATTTCTAAAGTTCAAAAGGAGCCAAAGCAGAGCCACAAAATAGATGGAATGTTGTTGAAGATACCTGGAGAGAAATGAGCATGTTGCAGAATCAGAGTTGTCATGGCAAAGCTGGGCACCATGAAACCCTAGTTGGCAAGGCAGAAAGACTGTACATCCTGAACACACCTCCTGGTAAACAGCATGCGGTATATTCTTCCCGAAAAGGGCAACCGGCCTCATTAACATTTGCATTTCTACATAATCAATTGTGCTGAAGTCCCTGGGAAACACCAGTATATACATTCATAAGATGCCTGAGCAAGGGGGGGGGCAACAAATTTCAGTGGGGGGGGGGTCCTCACATTCCCTTTTGCAACCCATGTTTTATATGGAGGGGTGGGGATGAGGTTTCCTTTTGCTTTCCCGGTCATTTGAAACTGGACACACATACCCTGGAGAACAAAGTGCTTGTTTTGCCATTTAAACTTGAAGCCAACTACTAGCAAAAGCAGATGGAGGTTAATAGCGACACATGTCATACAAGAGTTACAAAACTGGAAACTTGGCCATAGAAGAATTAACATTATTAAATATTATTGGGGATTGCCCTAATAGTTCTGGCAAAAGAAAAAAATGTTTTTTTTCTTTCTGGCTACTTGTCAGATTGCTCACAATTCTTCTCTCAACTGCCATAAAACTGCCTGCAAGGGAGAATCCTTCTGTCCCAGCTAAAAAAAAAAAACACCCAGGTCTCATCCTTGAGACTTGACAGCACTATGGATTCACAGTGGTGCTATTTTCTCTCTGGAAAGCTGTGATAAAGGGACAGAGGGGATTTGCCGTTCCCTCGGCAAAGTTAAAGTATGCATTCTGTACTGCTTAACCGATCTATTAATACATTCGCGTGTCAGAAAACGCTATCAACCTTCGTCAACTTTCCTTCCCAAGGAAGCGCAACCCGAGTAAGAATTGCACCCGGGAAAGTGATGGGTGGTGGTGGTGTAAAAATCCAGGTTTACCGTCATGAATTTCCTTGACCCAGCAGGATGAAGTGCCAGGACAATGACCATGAAAGCAGCGGGCTTTACCCCTAAGAAATTCAGAAGAGCTTCCACTGTTATTTGCATTGGAAGCGGGTGGCGCAGTCTGCTAAACAGACCGATGGTATAACCCGGGACTAAGCAACAGAGGAACAGTGCCTTCCTGCCACAACAGCAGAAAAGCACTCCATACATGTTCAGAGTCCTCGCGCTTTAGAGGCCGAGAGCAAGAGCCGCAACGGGATCCAGTGGGATCCGAAGGAGACGGAACACGGCCACAAGGCTGCAAGTACTCAAAGGAGGGCGCGCCGCTCTCACAGACAAGGCGCCCCCCTGCCCCAGCTTTGGCGCCGCTGGCGAAGACTCCCCAAGGCCGCGTAACTCTGGCGGAGGAAAAGCCTCCCTTCCCGCGTGCCGCTCCTGATCCCGAGCGCTCTGCACGTGCTCGGGAACCCTCTCGTCCCCTTCTTCGTCGCCGCCACCCATCCACCCACCCTTTCGGCCATGCCTCGGCTACCGAGCTGCCGCTCGACGAGGCAGGAAGACGGGGCACGTGCGAGGGAAAACCAGAAGCCCCGCCGCAGAAGCTCGCTCACCTGGGCGCGGCGGCGGCGGCGGCGGGTCGGTCGCCATCGCTTCTGAATGCCGTCGAGCGCAGCGCCTCCCCGTTGGCTTTTCCTTGCCGCTTGCGCGCCGTCTCCAGCGGAGAAGCTGCGTCTCGATCCCCGGCCTGACTGAGGCTCCCGTTCAAGAGCTGGAGAAGCTGCGCTGCGGCTGCTCCCACAGCCGCCCCCCTTCCTTTAAAGGCACCACAGTCGATTCGCGGGGAGGGGGGCGAGAGAGGTCTCTTTCAGCGGCTGGGGAGGGGCTGCCGACCCACCCCCGAGCCGAGGCCCCAAACTGATGGCACCCTCCCGGTGGCGCAGGGCTGCTGCAGCGGCTGCAGGTTTTGCCGCCGCGCAACCAGGCAGAAACATTTGAGTTGGAGAAGCTGCGCCCCCCGTCACGCCCCTGTGGAAAAGCAACCGGCGGAGGGCCGGAAAAGGGATCGCAGTGGCTCTCCCCGCTCTGCCCCACGCGTGGTTGGGATCAAACTCGAGGGGAGGCTCTTCCGCGTCCACGGCAAAAAGAAGGTCCCGAGCATGTACAGAGCTCATTTTCAAGGCGGTGTCTGAATTCGCACCACGGACTTAAAAGTAAATTTAGCGAGGGCTGAACTCACTTGATATGCTAAGAGCTTGGTTGGAATGGCGGCGGGGCGGGGGGGGGCAGTGTGAAGTGTTGTGATCAGGTTATTAGCGGTATATTGTGCAAACCCACGAAATGGGCAAATTCAGTAACCATGTTGTGTGAATGAACTCGACGCGTTTACCTTTCCATCTCTAGAATTATGGCCATAGCCTTGCTGTAGGAAATCCCAAGAGAATCTGGGTTGTTGAAATTAAAGATAGTCAGCTTAGGATCACAACTGAGCCCAAAATGTCTGTTGCTAAGCAAGACATTTGTTAAGTGCATTTCCCCATATTTATGACCTTTCTTGTTTAAGTGAGTCACTGTAGCGCGGTTGATATAATACAATACAATACAATACAATACAATACAATACAATACAATAGCAGAGTTGGAAGGGACCTTGGAGGTCTTCTAGTCCAACCCCCTGCCTAGGCAGGAAACCCTACACCACTTCAGAGAAATGGATATCCAACATCTTCTTAAAGACTTCCAGTGTTAGGACATTCACAACTTTTGGAGGCAAGCTGTTCCACTGATTAATTGTTCTATCAGGAAATTTCTCCTCAGTTCTAAGTTGCTTCCCTCCTTGATTAGTTTCCATCCATTGCATTCTCATGGACTGTTTGTCAGAAGGTCGTCAAAGGTGATCACTGGAACACTGCAACCATCAAAAATATGACTCAGTTGCCAAGCATCTGAACTGGATCGCGTGACCATGGGGATGCTGCAGTGGTCGTTAAGTGGGGGAAATGGTCATCAGTCCCTTTTTTCAGTGCTGTTGTAAGTTCAGACCGTCACTAAACAAACTGTTGTAATTCAAGGACTACCTGTATGCTGATGGGGATATACCAAGCTCATAAGATTCAGTGCTTTAGCTTTCCCTTCATGGGACAGACTAGTTCCTATCTTTCTGCCCTCCATAAAATAACATGGGCTGCACCTGTTACCTGTCTGAATTCAGGAATGGAGCCATGGCCATCTAAACAAGCATAATGGGCCCCGGCCAAAGCAGTTTACTGGGGCCCCTATGACAACTACTTCCAGGAATAAAAATGTAAATGGTCGATAAAATTAAACATATATTTATTTTATTGGCATTTTAGTATTAATAAAAATGCAGTAAAATGTAATAAATATGATGCTGTATTGATATGATACAAGGTGCATTGAGAGGTTAACATACACAGATTAGTATGGGGCCCCTATGCTCGTGGGGGCCCATGGGCAAGTGCCCATCAGGCTCATGCGTTAAAACAGTCCTGGATAGAACCAGCCTTTCACTGGATGTTTTTAAAATGTTGGATATCCATTTATCTGAAGTGGTGTAGAGTTTCCTGCCTAAGCATTTCATTTCATTTCATTTACTTTACTTTATTTGTATGCCGCCCTTTTCCCTGAGGGGACTCAGGGCAGCTCACAATTCAGGGGGAGGGAAGGACAAACAAGTTACAAACATGAAGACAATACATCATTAAAAAAGCACAACAGTCATACTATTCAAGTGGGGTTGAAGTCTTTAGCCCCAGGCCTGTCGGGACAGCCAGGTTTTAAGGGCTACGCGGAAGGTCTGGAGGGTGGTGAGGGTACGAATCTCCACGGGGAGTTCGTTCCAGAGGGTCGGAGCAGCCACCGAGAAGGCTCTCCTCCGGGTAGTTGCCAGTCGACATTGGCCGGCTGATGGAATTCGGAGGAGGCCTAATCTATGGGATCTTATTGGCCTAGTGGAGGTAATTGGCAGTAGGCGGTCTCTCAAGTACCCAGATCCAATACCATGAAGGGCTTTGTAGGTGACAACTAGCACCTTGAAGCACACCCGGAGATCAACAGGCAGCCAGTGCAGCTCGCGGAGGATAGGTGTTACGTGGGTGAAACGAGGTGCACCCACGATCGCTCGTGCGGGGGGGTTGGACTAGAAGACCTTTAAGGTCCCTTCCAACTATTGTTCTATGGAATTTCCTATAAGTGGAGGAAGGGAGGTCCAGCTACAATGGCACAAGTTTCAAAAGGCCCCCACAACACATGGTCCTTGGCTGAAAAATCTGGGACTTGTACCCACAAAGCTGGAGGACAACAGATAGGGAAGGCTGCACAGTGAGGATTTGGGCTGGAGAGAAGAAAACTTACATTTTCTTGTACTCTGTCTCTGCCTATTAGGTGGGCAAGCAATGAGACCAGATTTAAGAAAGAAATACATAAAGCTGATCATCCCATCCATTATCCTTATTGTAGCTCCTCTGCTCTCACCACCAATGGGTCTCCAAAGTCGTAGGCAGAGCGGTTTCCATCATTCAGTAATAGATTCTGTTTCAGTGTGAAGTGCTAGGATTGAATTCGCCGTGTTCTGTTTGCTGAAATTGTGATTACATGCCATCAGATCTTTATTATGGTCGTAGACCAGCATAAAGAGAATGTGATACAAACAATTTTTTAAAAAGCTAAAAACTATAAAAAACAAAAGGTATGGAAGATTAAAAAGCATTCAAAATACATTTTTAAAAAGCTAAAATGTATGAAGAACAAAAATGGTATCTACTAAAATTAAAACATTAAATAAATACAGGGGAACATAAAAGTTAATATATGACTAACTAACTCTATCGCAATGCAAAACACACTTGACCAACAAATTAAATGCTCATTAAGGCTAGCTTGAGGCACAGGTCATCATCATCTGATAGATTTTAAGCACTGCTGTGCAGAACCTAGCAACATTATAGGTTATAACAGAATTAGTTTCTGCAAGCAGCGGGGAGGTATACAAGTGTCCTCTGTGCCCTGAATATTTATACAGTAATGGTGAGATGAGGCTAGTATGAATATCTCTGTAATATAGGCACTAGAGAAGCACATGCTCTGTTGTTTCTGTATGTCCAGGTCATGGACATTGTTTTTCTAAGTAACAAATTTTCTCTTATGGGTCTTCGTGGGCAGCTTCATGCCAGCATAAAAGCTTTCCAGTGACTTTGAAGTTAAGTACAGTATATCATGGGAAAAACATGCAATAAAGATGCTAGGTCCATAACTAAAAGATCCAGCAGCCCCAAAAGAAGAAGGAGTCATCTACAACATACAGTGTAAGGACTATAACACCCAGTATGTAGGACAAATAGGCACAAGATCAGCAGAGTTCATTCATGAACACCAACTAGCAGTCGGAAGACATGATGAAAAGTCCTTAATTTCACAACACGTGGATAGACTTACGGTAACCATAGTTTCAACTGTGAAACTTGTCAGCATCCTAGATCAAGCCAAGTCCAAAAATGCTAGAGAATTCCTGGAAGCCTGGCGCTTTGACAAATCGACCATCAACAACAGGCACATTTAGATAAACAACATTAACATACCATTCAAAGGAGACAATCAACCAGCTGAAAAGGAAACAGGAAGACCAAAACACTTCACTAGCAACCAACACACAGATGAGCAAACATTAGCACTAGACTAACAATCAAGAAGTAAAAAAATACCCCAATGGAGGAATTACTAATGCAGACAAACAAGTTAACAGTAAATAATAACCTAATGAAGGGATCATCAAGACTACACCCAACACTGATAGGAAACAGTGACGTGCAGTGAGGTTTATGGTTGGTGAGGCAAGAGCGCAGCAGCGGCAAGAAGCAACATCCCCACTGCTGTGTCCGACAAGCTAGGCGTCTCGTGTTTATGACGGACATAAATGCGAGACATCTGGCCTGTCAGACACAGTGGGGAGGACGTCCCTGCTGCTGCTGCGCTCCGCCGCCTCGCCCCCTGCCTCCTCTGAGCCCACCGCTGTGAAGAAACACACACACACACGCCCATAAATTCCTCACAATAAAAATTACAAATTAAATTATAATAATTTTGAATTCCCCCCCTCCCTCCATCTGATCCACATACCTTTTCCAGCTGTGAATTTCAACTCTCCTCTTGTCCGCCCGCCATGATGAAAATGTAAAAAATTAAATAAAAAGGCAACTTAGGCACGATTTGCTGCTGCTAGATCAGGAGGCAGAGAACCATGTGCCTCCTTTGCATAAGGAATTTTTCGCCTTTTAACCCTTGCTTAACTCTGAGCAAGGGTTAAAAGGCGAAAAATTCCTTATGCAAAGGAAGCCCTTAGTTCTCTCGCCTCCCCCAGCAGTTAGCACTAAGCAGACTCAGAGTCATCCACTGTGACTCTGGAGTCTGGCAGCAACTACCTTAGTCTTTTTCCTTTTAATTATTCTTTTCTTTTCCTCATGACACTGGTGAGGCCCCGCCTCCCCTGACTGCACGTCCCTGATAGGAAACCACTAGTACAGGGATGTCATACTGGCATGCCCACCCCAGCTCTGCAAAGGCAGAAAACATCGCGATACGTCATGTGAAGTCACGTGACGTGATCAAGTTTGACACTCGTGCACTAGTAATAAAAATAGGAGCAAACGCCACTCCCTCATAGCACTGATGATGTTACCTAGTTTGATAGTGAAACTTCCGCAAGAAAACTATTCACTTCAGAGAGCATCAAAGACCCCACCTTCTGTTTCCAAAGCTAAACTAGACTATAAAATAGAAAGTCTGCCATTTATAACTCCTGTAGAAACTGGAAGCAACATCACAACAGATACAAAAGCCCTGAGATGCATTTTGCCTAACCATAAAATGGTTCCCTTTCTAACATTTTCCCTGCCGTGTAATATTTCATATTTTCATGCCCCTTCTCCTTCAATCATTCCCATTCTCCCAGAACCAAACTTTACCATAGTGCTTTGTGGACATTTGAGTGGAATTGGCTTTGATTAAGTTTTAATCATTTTTTAAAAACCTGACTGTGCATGTACTGGGGAAATTGATTCCTGATATACTTTTCCAACTTGTTTCCACTCCACTGATACCAGATCAAAAGCCCTTACTCAGGCAAATGCTCTTTAAACATGGGACAAGTTTCCTTTGTGGCTCCAGTCCACATTTTCACAGAACCAGAAGTTCATAGAATAATTTGTTGGCTTTCTCTCAAGTGTTATGATTTAATTGACACCCATTGATTATTCAAAGCCTAATCATTTTATTGCCATAAAGAAATAATCAATTCTAAAAGCGCTGACTTTCACTGCTGCATTTTATGTAGCTTTCTAAAGAAAAAGAAAAGCATGCACGGGAGATATTTAGTAATTCATGCCATTGAAACTGTCAACAGCAATGGCTGCTTTCTACCAGTCGTCCTTGACTTACGACAGTTCATTTAGTGAATGTCCAATGTTACAATGGCACTGGAAAAAGTCACTTAGGACCATTTTTCACACTTACAACCAGTGGTGGGTTGCAGGAGGTACGCTCCGGTACGAGCATACTGGATCCTGCCCGGAGCAGCGGGTACCGTTCTGGTATGGTGCTCCGGAGAGCCCGCCCACTTGCCTGCCCGAGCTCCTTACCGTCTTTTAAAGCTGTCGGCGCTTCCGCACACACGCATGGCATGTACAGCGCCTGCGCAACGCTCTTCCAAACAGCTGGAGCGCCATGCAGGCTTGTGGAAGCGTCGTTTCCAGCTACAACGCATGCGTGCACTGCACATGTGTGCGCACGCACCACACGCATGCATGTGGGTGATCCTGGGGCGATTCCAACCGTACTAGTTGGAACAGAATCTGGAACCCACCACTGCTCACAACCTTTGCAGCATCCCCATGGTCACATGGTTTGCATACAGATGCTTGGCAACTGATTCATACTGAGGACAGTTGCAATGTCCCAGAGACATGTGATCCCCTTTTGCGACCCTCTGACAAGCAAAGACCACGGGGAAGCCAGATTCACTTAACAACCGGGTTACTAACTTATCAACTGCAGTGATTCACTTAACAAATGCGGCAAGAAAAGTCATAAAATGGGGCAAAACTCAACTCAACAAATTTATCACTTCACAACATAAATTCTGGGCTCAACTGTGGTCATAAGCTGAGAACTACCTATACAAAATTTAGAATCCAACCCCGATAGGAGGCAAGGTGTTCTTGGAAAAACTGGGGTTGCATCCTAAGGCCTGAAAATTATCTCTGGAAGTCCAATCACCACTTCCATTCCTTGCTCCACACAGGATTTACCATGTTAATAAGGCAGTTTTCTCCCTAACAAGAGGATACATGGACATTTCTTAAAGGAAAGGATATCACCACATTCTGATTCATTCTGACTCATTTTGAAAGAGTTCCCAATGCATAGAATAGAATAGAATAGAATAGAATTCTTTATTGGCCAAGTGTGATTGGACACACAAGGAATTTGTCTTTGGTGCATATGCTCTCAGTGTACATAAAGAAGAATAAAATAGCATACATTTATCAAGAATCATATGATACAACAACACTTAGTGATAGTCATAGGTTACTAATAAGGAATCAAATTATACTAGGAAACAAATAATACAATATAAATTTTAAAGATACAAACAACATGGTTATAGTCATAAGTGGGAAGGGATAGATACTAGGAAAGAGATGGGTACTAGGAAGGAAGAGAAGAATAATAGTAATACAGTCTTAGTAGGTAATATGACAGTGTTGTGGGAATTAGTTGTTTAGCGGAGTGATGGCATTCGGGGAAAAACTGTCCTTGTGTCTAGTTGTTCTGGTGTGATGTGCCAGAAAGAAAATTTCTCCTAACAGTATAGAAACTATTAGAAAGTTTAAACAGTATAGAAACTATTAGAAAGTTTCTCCTAACAGTATAGCTACAATCATCTTTATAATTTCCCTTATAATCATTATAATGAATCTATTCCTAAACTCTGTGCCACCACTAAAGATTCACCATTTTCTCCCCTCCCTTTGAATATTTTCAGACTATTGTGTTTCTCCTTAATCTTCAGGCTGAATCTATCCCATACTCCAGTTACAGAGAATTATCAAAATGGGTCAGAATATAAAACAGCTGAAAGCAAGATCCGGAAACAGTGTGTTGCTAAATGCCCCTCAAAAGATATGAAACCTGGAATTAATAGATCCTTATTTAGAATTCAGATGCAATGCAATGGACAAAATTTTTAATCAGACATCTCTCCTGAATATCAAACACTGCATCCAATGTAGCTCAGATGACAATTAAAAAAAATACAAAAATCTTCCTTAATTGACTTATTTGCAGCTCTTTCTGTAATGGCATAATTATGCAAATGTCAGAAATTACATCGCTTGAGTCAATTTACATATGTGTAATGCCATTAGGCAGTGATGCAAACTGTGTCACTTATGTATGATGCAAATCAATGCATTATATAATTTATTTAATTTGCATTTTTGACATCATTACACAAATAATGTGTACAACATGGATGATATAATTTCATCTTAATGGATGTTCAGAAAGGACATCTCTTCTCCCTGAATGGACTGTTAAATAAAGATTTCCTTGGACTTTTGATAGGCAAAGGCAGATGTTGATCAATCCTAGTTGATTTGATTTCAGGGTAGGCAGCCTTTGTGGGCAAGGGGGGCATATTTCAAATGATGGGCTTCCATGAGAAAAGTGTTTATTTGCATAAATAGCCTCCATAGTTGTTGGGGAAATGAGCAGACAGAAGTTGCAGAGAATTCGGCAGGAAGCAGATTCTGGACCCATTTCAGTCAGGTTTCAGTCCAAGGAGAGCACTGGTCATGCTTGACCTTTGGCAGCTCTAGGATGGGTGTGGTCAGTCCAACCTTGTGCTGTTTAATCTCTCTGTCACTTTCAATAGTATCAACCATGACATCCTTTTGGACTGGCTGCAGAGTTTGGGATATTACAGTGGTTTTCTCCTTACGTTCCCAGTAAGGCCAGAGCGTGCATAAAAAATGGGGTGTCTTAAATAGGATGGAAGGACAATTCCTGATAAGTAGCAGCATGAAACTTGGTACCGGAGAACAAAACCATACCTGGGTTCTGAAGAAGCCCTTTCTCATGATGCCCACCTTAACCGCAGCACCTAACTCAAATCAGCACAGAGCTAGAAGGGACCTTGGAGGTCTTCTAGTCCAACCCCCTGTTCAAACAGGACACCCTATACCATTTCAGCCAAATGGCTGTCCAGTCTGTACTTAAACACCTCCAGTGATGAAGCACCCAAAATTTCTGAAGGCAAAAGCTGCTCCACTGGTTAATTGTTCTCCCTCTTAGGGAATTTCTGCTTAGTTCCAGGTTGCTTCTCTCCTTGATTAGTTTCCATTCATTGCTTCTTGTCCTGTCCCTGGTGCTTTGGAAAATAAGTTGACTGCTCTTCTTTGTGGCAGCCCCTTAAATACTGGAATACTGCTGGTATGGTATCATGTCCCCCGTTAGTCCTTCTTTTCTCTAAACTACCCAAACCCAAATCCTGCAACTATTTTCATATGTTTTGGTCTCCAGGCTCTTAATTGTCTTAGTTGCTCTTCTCTGCAAGTCTCAACATCTTTTTTGTAATGTGGTGGCCAAAACCGGATGGAGTATTTGAGGTGTGGTCTTACTAAAGTTTTATAAAGCAGTACTAATACTTCACTTGATTTTGATTCTATGCATCTGTTTATACAACCAAGGATTGTATTAACTTTCTTGGCTAATACAAGATCTGCAGGAATGTTCAGGTACAAAATGGGTGGGGAAGACAATAACAGATGCCTACTCATCTGCCTGCCTTCTTCCATCTGTCTTTTGTTGAAGAACATTTCACATAGAAGTCAGTTGGCTATATGCTAGGTTTACATGCTGTGCTAAGACATAACATAGATCGGTTGGCTGTGGCTTAGCAGGATGTATGAGTCTTGTCCTTATCAGGCTCCTACAGAGACAAGGACAAACATAGCTAAAAATTGTATTATTGTAATCCAGGAAATGTTAACCATACTATTTCCTGGCAGGTGGACATGGTAGTTTAGAATTTATATCCAGTCAGTAATGAAGTTCTTTGTACTCTTTTGTAGTTCCAGTTTCTTTGAAAAGGAAATTGTGTTTCCTCTTATTTCTAGTTATAGTGTCTGTTGATTGATGTTGGTTAGAATCTCCATATTCCTCCTCTACTACCCTGAGAAGTACGCGAAGGCAGACCAGAATCCCTCAGCCACTAACTGAACTCAAACTTGCATTTTAGCTTAGTCAGTAGATCCCAATTAAAACAAAGCAGTGTTCCAATATTTGAGGGGCTGGCAGAGAGGAGGGGGTCAAACTATTTTCCAAAGCACCTGAAGGCCAGACAAGGAGTAATGGATGGAAACTGACCAAGGAGAGATTCAACCTAGAAATAAGGAGGAACTTTCTGACCGTGAGAACAATCAACCAATGGAACAGAAGAAGTTGCCTTCGGAAGTTGTGGGAGCTTCATCACTTGAGACTTTCAAGAAGAGATTGGACTGCCATTTGTCAGAAATGATGTAGGGTCTCCTGCTTGAGGGGGTTGGACTACATGACCTATAAGGTCCCTTCCAACTGTTAAACTGTTAAAAAATATCTGTAAAATTATAGTTTAATGAGAGGTGTGAACTCATCCATTAGTCTAATCCATTATTTTGCAACCTTGATGACTTTCAGATGTGTGGTCTCCAGCTCCCAGTATTGAAGGTTGAAATGGTTGTGAAGATTGAACAACCCTGACCTAATCCAGATTGCTAAACAAATTGTGTAGAGCTGGTTTACTGAAAAATAGCACAACTGAAGAATCACCTACCATGCTACGCCATAAACCAGACATTTCAATTCAGAACAGTTAAGCTCATGTGGCACATTAAGTCAAAATGCATTACAGCTTTGTGTAGTGTGTAAACCTTCTGTCTGCTTGGGCTGAAGCCTTCTGAAATCCCTTCCAGAGCTTCCTGTACAATTCCATTCATCAGTGGAAGTAGTATCCCTGCAGGCTGAACTTGCTGGTTTTTTCCCTGAGATGCCAGGCTGATCTTCAATTATTTTTTTCAGAGCCTTCAGTAGGTGCTTTGGCTCCATAGTCTTGATCTGAACACATGAAAGAAAGCTGTCCCATCTGGTAGATTCATGCCAGTAGTTCAGGCAATGAAGAGTAGTGGGTTCCCACCCTTATCAAAGATGGTTGCTTCTCTTGGACATCAGCTCCATTCCTGTTTTTTCACCACTCACAAAAAGGAATACTATTCATTGAAATTGTGTAAATTACTCCTTGCCATCATTTATTAGATACTAGCTGGATACTCGTGCTTCCCGACAAAACTATGTGATCGGACAATGCAGGAAAAATCCAGTTCATTCCGGTTCCATCCGTTGGTTCAGTGGTGGTTGGTGATTGATACACATAAGGGAATATTGCGCCCACCGCTTTGAGTCCGGAAGCAGTTCCATAGGTGGAAGGCATAGACATTTTGGTGAAGTACCGACATTTAGTACTATAAGGAGCCCCAGGCCGCTCCTGAGTGAAAGAGTGGAACGTCTGCCAGTTTGAACTGAGGTAACGGAATGTGAGGCAACTGGCAGTGGGAACAGAGCTTTTTTCAGGTGAGAAGGGAGAGTAGAATGTCTAACTGCTTACCATCAGAATGTGTTAATATAAGGCAACTGGCAGTTGGAACAGAGTTCTTTTCAGGTGGGAGGGGGAGTAGAACTCCTTAGCATCAGAGCGTATTAATTACTATATAAGAAATACTAATGATCTGATGGTCATTTTGAAAAATCCTTTCTTAGCGAGTACCTAGAAGCCAAGAGGAACATATGAGCCAAATTTCAAGTTTGTAGGCTTTACGGTTCTGGAGATTTTGTGATGAGTGAGTGGTACTTGGCTTTTATATTTAGATATTCATAAGGTGGATATGTAAAAACAATTGCTGAAACATGACTATAATCTATCAGATAAAGGACAACTTTCCTGATTTATCTGGGTCAATGGCATACCTTATGTACCTATTGCTAACTTTACCTATAACTAATCTTATTTCCAGGAAGGCCACAAGTACAGGTAGTCCTCGACTTACAACAGTTCACTTAGTGATCGTTCAAAGTTACAACAGCACTGAAAAAAGTGACATGACCACTTTTCACACATACGACCCTTGCAGCATCCCTATGGTCACATGATCACAATTCAGATGCTTGGCAATTGGTTCATATTTATGAGGGTTGCAGTGTCCTGGAGTCATGTGATCAGCTTTTGTGACTCTCTAACGAGCAAAATCAACGGGAAATCCAGATTCACTTAGCAATCACGTTACTAGCTTAACAAATGCAATGATACACTTAACAACTGTCACAAGAAAGGATGTAAAACAGGTCATAAAAAAGGGCAAACTTACAAAATGAATGTTTCCCTCAGCAACATAAATGTGGAGCTCAATTGTGGTCATAACGCGAGGACTACCAGCATTGACCATCCATTTATTTACATGAAAAAGTAAAGTCTCTTTGAGCATGGAAGTTCTATTTAGATTTTGTGGCGTACTGTTTATAAATTATGGAACTCATGGAAGTAAAGGAAAAATCCTCAAATCTCATTGCTAATTGATGTTCAGTGACTGGGTTTGGACATGATGCTAACCTTTAAGTTAATAGTATTAATTGTTCTAACTTACTTGTTTAATAAACCACACTTTATTCACACATCACCCTGCCATACTCAACAAGGCAGATTATGGCATAGCCATAATAAGGGAAGCCAGCCACTGAAATGCACCAACCATGGCTAGATTCCTAGGCAAATCTAGATTATAGTTTGTGGTTTGTATTGCACATCCAACTCTGGTGTGAAGATCCAAATTACCATTAGAAGTCAAGGTTTGCTCTTGGGCTAGGAGTTACAGCTAGTTTTAGCCATGATTTATCATGACCTTTTTAGTCACAATCTAGATAGTTCATTCATTTGTTTGTTCTTACTTCCTTTCGAAGCTACCTGCCAAAAAGCAGAATTCTGACAGCTACAAGAGAAAACGACTGTATAGGCTGACTCACTCCTGCTTTTACTAAATTAGCTTTTCCAATATACAGGCCCTCTTTATTTTTCCCTGAACAGCCTTTCCCCAGCAGAATGCACAGCTTTCCAACTGTTGCTAAAAGAGAAGGGAATTGAAAAAAACAGCAGTCAGTAGAAGTGCCCTTGCTGAGAACACTGCTGGAAACCCCAATTATTACAGCCCAAAGGTGGAACACGAAGAAATGAACTTTGTTTATCCTTCTGCTTCAGTGCATATTCTAGAGATGTTTCGGAGAAACTCCAAATCCCGATCCAATAATCTTGACTAAGAATCCCTACAAAGGGTTGCGCTCTCATGCTTCCCAAGTAAGGCTCAATGGCTCAGAGGAGTTTGGGTTGTCTATACAACATAATACCTGAGATGTGTTGGGAGATAGTTCAGGTGTTCATAGCGAACTGTGATGATGCTAAAATGAAGAGTGAAAAGATATTGTTGAAATAGTACCTGAATTATTATGAATCCAAACATGGAGGGATATCTAGAGCTCGAGATAACCTATCAGCAGCGTTGTTTGAGCAAAATGTCACCTGTGTAAACACATTCAGCGCATGGCTAAAGAACAGCTTTAAAATAAAGTCATATCAGAATGATAAGATTCATTTGCAAGCATGACTAATGAACAAGATAACCCCAGAATGAACAGGAAGATGCTTTGTTCCAGACCAACTTTACTGTATCAAAGGTGGGCCTAGAACAGCTGGATAGACATGCGAACTAAGACCCAAGGATCAAGAACTAAATTCCCCATTCTGATAGATGTTTTTGACCAGAAAGCATATTTCCTTTCTAAAAAGGGAATTAAATTATAATATTACTGCAATTTGAGTAATTGAAAATGGCTGGCCAGAGATGAACACTTTGTTCCACCTTAGTACAATATAAGGAGAAAAGGAGGCTAGTTAATTTAGTTCGTGATGGCGAATCTATGGCACGGATGCCAGAGATGGCACGTAGAGCCCCCTCGGTGGGCACACATGCCATTGCCAGCTGCTCTTCTGGTTTCCGGCATACACATGTGCACCAGCCAGCTGGTCTTGGGAAAACAGCCTGAAACCGGCCAAAAAAATGCCCAAAATCTAGGACATTTTTCTGGCCGTTGTGGGGATGTTTTTCAAGCCATTTTCAGGCCGTTTCAGGCTGTTTTTCAGGCTCTTTTCATGCTGTTTTTGGCCCAGAAAATGTTCTGAAAATGGCCCAGGAAACAGCCAAAAATGGCCTAAAAACGGGCATGGTATTTGGGTTTCCGGTGCATGCACATGCACAAGCATGCACACACCTTCTAGTTTGGGCACTCAGTGCTGAAAAGGTTTGCCATCGCTGATTTAGTTCATTGTAGATCATCATCTATCCATAATCAACTAACTGCACACTCCATAGCACAGCTGTCAAAATTGTCACATCCCATTGCTGTCACATGTTTCACGACGTTTCACCCATTTGTCTAACCCTGCGTAATATATCCGGCCCGCAGTTCGACACCCCTGCTCCATAGCATCTCCCCATCAGCGTTCATTTTGACAGCTAGAGAAAGAACAGTGCTGCTGACAATCAACTCTTTTAGCTTGAACTGATGGCTAAAATCCCTTACAGCAATGTTTCTCAACCTTTAAGATATGTGGATTGCAGGCTGGGGAATTCTGGGAGTTGAAGTCTACATTTCTCAAAACAGCCAAAGCGGAGAAACACTGGCTCACAATCTCTTCTATTTCAATCAGTTTTTTGGTGGCAGCAATTAAGTAGGAGAATTAGAATCGTAAATTTGGTTTTATATTTGTGTGTAACTTGTAAATGAGCAATTATTAAGTATCCATTACAAGCTGCATAATGCAGGTGTGAATGATATATGTATGCAAGGTGGGGAAATCACAGCCTGTAAGGATTCCAACAAAGACTGACAATGATAGGTTAATACATGATTAACCAAGCTAATCACAGCCACCTGGAGTGTGGGATGTGTTTCTACCAATTTCAGGGAGAAAAATTTAAAATTCTTCTTCCTTATCACATAAAGTGGTGTCATTATAAGCCAGTAATTAAAGCCAATGTCAAATATTCTTTTCTTGGAACAATTGATCAAGATATTGGTAGTCTACTAGATCCAGATGCATTTGTATGAAAATAATTATCTGGAAGCAATTTGGGCTGGCATTCCACTGTGAAACTGCATGGTGATGATATCTACCATTACAATTCTATACCATCCAACTCAAGGAAATAATCAACACCCTGATTGCCTAATCTCCATTATGAGTTTGGAGAGAGACTGGATGAGAGAAAATGAAATGAAATTAAATCCAGACAATGTGAAGATGCCGATGATTAAAAATAAAGCAGTGAGCCAGACTGCTAAACTATAAGATCACTTAATGCTTGTTTTGAAAGCTCTGTGCAGGTTGCCAGTGACCTACTGGGCACAATTGCTGCAATTGATCTTTAAACTCGTAAATTGCTTAAAACCTAATCACCTGATGGACTTTTCTTCTCCTAGTATGAATGTTGGATTAGGAGAGGCCCTTTAAAAGAGGCCCCTAATGCCAAAACCCCAACTATTAGGTACAGAAGAGAGGGCCTTCTATATGTCTCAAAAGTGCTTTTTTCAAGGGGCAACTGGACTTTCTGATTTTTCTTTGAAGACGTTTCTCTTCTCATCCAAGAAGCTTCTACATGGGGCAGCCTTTGAAGAGTATTCGGAGACTACAACTCATCCAGAATGCAGCCGCACGAGCGATTGTGGGTGCACCTCGGTACACCCACGTTACACCTATCCTCCACAAAGCTGCACTGGCTACCGATCGGTCTCCGGATACACTTCAAAGTGCTAGTCGTAACTTATAAAGCCTTTCATGGTATTGGACCTGGGTTCTTGAGAGACCGCCTGCTGCCAATTACCTCCCACAGACCCGTTAGATCGCACATGGTCGGCCTCCTCCGGGTTCCGTCTACCAGCCAATGCCATCTGGCTACCACCCGGGGGAGGGCCTTCTCTGTAGCAGCTCCGGCCCTTTGGAATGAACTCCCCGCGGAGATTCGGACCCTCACCTCTCTCCAGGCCTTCCGGAAAGCCATCAAAACCTGGCTGTGCCGGCAGGCCTGGGGTTGATGAGTTCCCCTCCCCTCTTGACTTGGCTGTATGACTCTTGTGTATTTTAATTACGTGTATTGTGTTTGTATCCCCTTTCCCCTTTTGAGTTGTTCGCTGCCCTGAGTCCCTCCCGGAGAAGGGCGGCATACAAATAAATTAAATCTACAATCTACAATCTACAATCTTTAATAAACTCATGAACACAATAATTAGGCAGCTTTATAAATAAAATGTGGGGTATAAATGTAATGTTACTAATAATGTCCCAAGTTATGTCTACTGCTTTCACTAATTAATTATACCAGCCTTTATTATACCAATTACTTTGAGATTCATGAATACGGATAGTCCAACGGTGTCAAACTTGCAATGTCACGTCACATGACGTATGACAATTTCCCCCTTCCCTTGCTGAACTGGGGGTGGGCGTGGCCAGTGCATGACACACCCGGTCTGCAGTTTGACACCCCTGGGATAGTCAATTCTAATTCAAACTCAATTGATCCCTTGAGGGGAAAACATTCCCTTCTCTGCTTTGCTGACATCTAGGGGGTGGGGATGGGATTAGGATAAGTGTGGAAATGCCCCAGGAAATTCCTTCTTTAATAGTTCCTCTTAATTTGCAGCCTCTTGAGTTGTGCCAAAAAGCCGAGGATGTCCCAGGCTTTGTATCTGCAGCAGCCACAAGTGGCCGATGCTTGGTTGGTGACCTGCAAATAACGTATTAGCAATACAAGGAAAAAGCAAACACAAGCAGTTCCCCCCCCCCCCAAATCTCACTTTGGTCATATTGAGACAACTCAAAACCAATGGGTTAATAATTTGTGCAACGCCGTGACTGAAGCCTTTTTGCCACCCTCTTTTAAGAATTAAGTTTTCATAAACACAAATTACAAAACAATGCAGTTAGAAAAAAAATCATTACACAAAACATTTACCGTATATACTCGAGTATAGACCGACCCGAATATAAGCCGAGGCACCTAATTTTACCACAAAAAACTGGAAAAGTTATTGACTCGAGTATAAGCCTAGGGTGGGAAATGCAGCAGCTACCGGTAAATTTCAAAAATAAAAATAGATACCAATAATGTTTTTGAATATTTATTTCAAAGAAAAACAGTAAACTAGCGGTGTATTCAATGAAATACTTCACTCACCTCATGATGCTGATGTCCCGCTGTGATGATGATGTCCCGTGCAGCCGCGGGAGCGATGTCCCGCCTCCTATGACACACGGCACAGTGATTCCTATCATTGGATCACTGTACCAGAGGAGGTGGGACATCGCTATGTGGCTGCTTGCCATAACAAGGAGGAGGTGGGACATCGTTGCAGAGCGGCAGGAGGGGGAGGAAGGGGAATCGTAAGACAGCCCTGCATTACATTAGAACGTGAGGAGGGGGGATGGTGCGGTGCGCGCTGCGCAGCAAACTGACACAGAGGGAGGGGAAACTCACAGGGGCACTGGGCCATTCACGAGTGTCACCCAGCGGCATGGCCCCGCCCCTTTTTCTCCTCCATTTCGGGCAAATTTTTCACTGACTCGAGTATAAGCCGAGGCGGCTTTTTTCAGCCCAAAAAGTGGGCTGAAAAACTAGGCTTATACTCGAGTATATACAGTAAATACATTGAGCTGGTTAATAATTTTTATGTAGAAAAACAAAGTAATCACGTATGAATTGCACTGATTTATTGTACAAATCCCTCTGACTCTATACAAAATAAGTATGGCTAGTCAAACAGCAGCAGTAATAAATATTTTTTATTTTCAAAAGAAGCCGGTTTAAGGAAACTGCCCCATTGTCTCAGCCTCAAGTGATTGCTCAGTGGGACAATTCAGATTAAAATAGGTGCTGTACATGCATAACACTTCCTTCTATACAATGAGATACAGCAGACTAACTACAAATGAGAGGAGAGCATCTCAGTAGGAAGAGACATCAGGATCAAATAGAACCCCAAATAATTATTTGATCCATAACCCCCTAAGAAAAGGCAAATAAGTCTCACTAAAATCAAACTGAACAGAAGAGAAACAGAAATGACATCCAAAGTTCCACCAGATAATATGGACACCGTTGGAAGTCTTTCACCAAACCTATGTCGCCATTAGCCACTAACAGGGTTTTCACAGATTTTTCCCCCACGGATTTTTGGACATTTTAGAAGTACCTTATTCCTTTCCAAAAACTGGTTTACAATCTCAGAGTTAGCAACTTTTTCAAGTATTGGATACCTACTTTTTTTCATTAACTGAAATACTGTAAAATGAGGTACTATGTTATCAACATCAGCGGTAGAGAATCCAGAACTGAACTTGTAGTATCTCGAAGAATGAGTTCTCCACAATACAAAGCTGGGGCATTTTCTGTCACTGCCTCAACTAACTGGATTCAGCCCTTGAGTAATGAGCATCCTTGTAAGATGGCTGCCACTGTAAGAATTCAGCCAAGAAACTAGTGATCCTTTCTATAAGACATAGAAAGAACTTTGGAGGGGAATAATTTGTCAAATGCTCAGCCCAAATGAATCATGAAATGGACAATAAGGCTGTGCGTGCTTTGAAAATGATTGGGGAAAGGTGCTTTGGAATGCGTAACATCTCTTTAAAGGAACAGTGAGGGGTATTTTTCCCCAGGCTTTCAAGGATCAGAATTCTCCCAATATTATTTATTTATTCCACCAGTACCAGCCTTCCCACGAAGGAACATAGAAAGTAATACATGAATTGTCAAATTTCATTCCTGAGAACTGGTCTTTGTCAGGTTCAATCTTTCCGCCGAACAGTATTCACTGAAGGCCCTGGTTTACTCAGCCACCTTTAAAAACTCTGAAGTGAAGACAGCTTCTGCATAGTCTTCACAGAAGCCATGGAGCTCAGCTGCTACATCTGTCAACATTTCCTCTGTCAGCTCCTCTGCCAGGCTAAAGGAAAGAAATGAAAATAGCTCAGCAGCCAAGACCTCAGTTCCAAAGTTTCTACAACAGGGATGTCAAACTTGCGCCGTAATGTTGCTGTCATGTGACGTTCCGTGACATTTTTTTTCTGTTCGTAGAGGTGGGGTGGGCATGGCCTGCGTGTGACACATCTGGTCTGTGGGCTGCCAGTTTGACACCCCTGTCTTACAACCTGATCCATAGCAGCAGCATGTAGACCAGTGGTGGGTTTCAAATTTTTTTAGAACCTCTTCTGTAGGTGTGACCTGCTTTGTGGGAGTAGCTTGCTGGCCATATGACCAGGTGGGAGTAGCTTGGCAGTCATGTGACTGGGTGGGCGTGGCCAACTTGTAAAATGTGGTGAAACTCACTTAACCACGCTCTTGCTTAGCAACCAAAATGTTGGCTCAGAAACTCTGGCATTTGAAGCACGCAAGTCTTAAAGCTGTCAAGTTACAAGACCCTTGCACCCCTAACCCTTTAGGAAAAAACCCCCAGGGGTGTTCATACTTGACAGCTTTAAGACTTTAAGGTTTAGATAGAACTCTTAGAGGCGGGTGGGCGATTGGTGAGCCAGCCAATCAGTGAGCGGTGGGCGGGGCAAGCTTGGTGCGGACGGGCAGGGGGAGGGAGCTGGAACTGGTTCTAAACGGCACGCTAGATTTGTGGAACCTCTTCTATAGAAGAGGTTAGAACTGGCAGGAACCCACCTCCCGTCATTTCCCTCGGTCCTGGTTTCAACCCTTCAAGAAAGGCCACACTAGGAAAGCAAAGTCATGCAAGGCCAAGATTACTGTTGTTATAAGATACCATAACAACATCTTTCAAGCGAGAATGTGCTTCATCCCTCACTCTCTTTATCTCTGAGAACTACGGAGAGTGTTGCATGAGATGTTTCCTCATATCACTGGGCTTTTTTCAAAAAAATATTTTTTTTAATTCCACCTTCATTATTTTTTTATAAATAACTTGAGGCAAATGTAACTAATACTCCTTCCTCCTCACATTTTCCCCGCAATAACCACCCGGTGAGGTGAGGTGAGCTGGGAGAGAATGGCTGGCCCAAAGTCACCTAGCCCAGTGTTTCTCAACCTTGGCAACTTGAAGATGTCTGGACTTCAACTTCCAGAATTCCCCAGCCAGCATTCGCTGGCTGGGGAATTCTGGGAGTTGAAGTCCAGTCATCTTCAAGTTGCCAAGGTTGAGAAACACTGACCTAGCCAACTCTCATGGCTAAGGCAGGACTAGAACTGAGAGTCTCCTGGTTTCAAGACTGTGGTGCCTCAATTTGCTCAGTTCCATTCTGGACTCGAGTTGTTGTTTTTTCCTGACCATAGTCTGGATAGCAGCTCTTTTCCTCCTGTCCCTCATCACCATTCCCTACAACCAGCAAGAAGGAACTGGCAGGCCATTTCTGAAAAAGCTGCTAAGAAAACTGCAGATACACTGCTGTCAAACTGCTGATCAGGGCATAGGAAGCAGCAACCCCTTTTGACTCCTGATTAATCTGATGTCTTCAGCAGCGTCCTTTTTATTGCCTGTACCTGGGGGAACTGCTCCCTCAACCCTCCCTTGGTGCCCCATAGTCATGACCTTACTATAAAGGGATTCCACATATATGTGAATGAGGTATGAGAAAGAGCACTGGGGATGGGCTTGAAGGAAACAAGAACAAAAACATTAGCTATAAGGAAGGAAGTAGAAACGGTGAGAGCAGCTACTCTTGACAATCCCTCTAAAACAGAAATATGAAGGAAGGTGACCAGATATTCAAGAAGGCAGCAATTAGTCTGAAAAATTAAATGATATTCTAACTAGACAAAGCAATTATTTTTTTTGCCCCATTGGAAAATTGTGAAAGGAGAAAAACAAAGGCAGAAAAATGGAAAAACAGAAGGAGATTGACTGCCACCTGGTGGCACTAAAAGAATCCACAACACAATTCTTTTCAATCTATGACTTAAGTGTTTCTCAGCTTTAGCAACTTTAAGATGTGTGGACTCCAAGTCCCAGAATTCCCCATCCAAGGGAACTCCATTTTCCGACAGTGAAGTATGGGTTTTTGAAATAAAAAAAGCAAATCCCTCCAGAAGATACAAAGAAAGCAAGCACACCAAGATTCCCCATACCTCTCTGCAATGTTCCAAGGGTTAAACTGCCCCACCTCTTCGAGGAAAATGCTCTTTAGGTGCTGCCGGTATCGGGCATCATAATCAAAGAGGCTTTGGAGAACTTGTTTCGGTACTGAGAGGAAAGTGCCAGACTCTTTCTCAGGGGGGATGTGATGTGTAAAAGACTGCAGAGTCCCACTCCTGGGCTCTGACAGCTCTTCATCAATAGTGCTGAAAGCATAAATACAACCAGAATTAGGAAAAAAATAAGCCCTAAAATTGGATCAGACCAAAAGCCTCTACTTCACTGAGACAGTCTTGTTATGACTAACACCTATGAGAAGCAAGCTGGCTGGGCACAATAGCAATTGTCTTCTCCCCCATTTCTTTCCCCGAGCCGAGGATTTAGAACCCCTAAATCAAATTCATATTTCAAAACCAATAGGATCTCACCACAGTACAGCTGTTAATTCTTTCTGTAGTCCTCTGCCTCCTTAGCAAGCTTGGCTTATTCTTCTCACTTAAGCTTAAAACAGACCATTGTAGGTACTTGTTCCTTTCTAGCCCATCTCTTGTGTAAGTTCAACTACTGGTTTTAGACCTAGGCTATCTGTCTCCCGAACAATTAAAGAAAACAATAAAGCCAAGCAAGTTTCAGTGAGAAGGTGAAAAGTCAAGGAAAGAAAAGCTGCTTCTCTTTCACTTCAGCCCACCTTCCGACTTTCATTCATTTGTTCATGTTGAAAGATGTAATTTTGCTCTGCTCAAAAACTTCTCTGAGGAATCATGTGAAACAAAATTGTGGGCAAGATAGAACTGTCTCAGTCTATTTAGTACTAACGTTCCTATCTATCTAGTTCCCAGAGTCCTTAAACAGGGGTGGGTTCCGACGGGCACTACTACCGTTTTGCTCGTGTGCTTGCTTTGCATGCAGGTGCACACTTGATACACGCAGTGCAATTAAAATTGTTCTGCTCATGCGCAGAACTGAAAAGCAAGATGGCGGCACTGCCTGGGGAACTGGTTCAGGGGCATGGCAGGCCTGGGTCGCTGCTGGTTCCAGCGACCCAGGCGGCCGAACCAGTCCGAACCAGTAGGAACCCACCGTCCTTACTATCATTACTTGATAATTTGATTATTCCTAAACACCCCATACATTCTAACCAAGGGAGCAAATCCACTTTTAGCATAAACAAAGATGATGCTGTTTAAGCACAGCAAGCTATTAAATCTGTTACTCACCTGGCATCCAAGGGTTTTTCTAATACTATTGCTATTTGTGGCTCTTTGTGATTATCTAGTTTTGTTATCTGGATGGGATGAACAACGGCAGGTTGTTGGTCTCTCACTACAGACTCTTCCTCTGGGAGAAGGAATTGTTAGAAAAATAATTACCTTATCAATACCAAAGTAGACAAGCGCCTAATGTATTTCAAATTCCATGTTCCCCATTCAGTTAACATATTTTTATAGAAACATAAGCCAAGAAGAATCTATGGAATATTTGGATGTTGGATACCCATTTGTCTGGAGTGAGGTAGGGTTTCCTGCCTAAGCAGGGGATTGGACTAGAAGACCTCCAAGGTCCCTTCCAACTCTGTTATTCTATTCTATTCTATTCTATTCTATTCTAATTTTTATTGCTGACCATGAGTTTATCCCAAAGACTACATTATATCAATCATGTCTGTTTCCTTCCTCTCTACAATATACACATATTAAGAATGTAAAAATATATACTCAAAACTAGAGGAGGAAAGAGAACCATTCACTGCTCAGCTGTTATTTCTTAAAAATGCAAAACCAAACCAGAAACTCACCTTTGTTCTGCTGGACCCAGAAATCAACATCGGCATAAGCAATCTGGTTATATCGTCTGCGTATAGTTTCTTGATAGTGCTTCAATATAGAAAGATAAACCCGGTGTTAATACAATATTTTAGTCAATTTGACCGGGTTTGGGAAAGACTGGGAGACTGACAGATTAAAACATTCCTAGCAAAGCAAACCACTCTATTTTGTGCAATGAGAAACTTTAGTTAATGGAGAATTCAGAATGGGAGAAGTTATCTTTTTTCTCTCTGGAAAAAAGTACTTTTATACAATACTTTTTGTACAGGATACAATAAATATACAGTATTAATGTCCTGCCACAAGCTAGCAGGGCTCTGGGCAGCCTACCAAAAGACAAAAATAAAATTACAAAACAAACATAAAATCATATAATCCCAAGTGTCCAATTTGGGTATCAAATTTTGATGATGAATGAGGGCAGGAGAAATGGGAGTATTGGCCAGCATGAATGTCTCTACATTTCTAGCAGTTTGGGTATCTCCAAATAAAACCATCAGAAATCTCAAGTAATCTTCAGTAAAGGAGAGCAGAGCAAACCCTAAATCTAGTGAATCTATCTAAGACACAAATTTTGGCACAAGGCAGCTTTCCCCAATTGACACTCTATGCTGGTTGAGAAGGAATTCTGAGAATTACAATCCCAATGCATCATTCATGGAAGAAAGGATAGAGCAGAACCTGTGCAAAAATACCAGATGGTACAAACAGCAAATAGGTTGTTTTTTTTCTCTTGTAAGGATGACAAAATGCAGCGCCCATAGCAGCAAAATACAGCAGATTCTCAAGATATTCCTTGAGCTCAGTGCTTGAAGTGCCTGACCGCTGAGAGGCATCAAAGCTCAATAACCTGATGCACAGGTATAGGTCAGCAACCAACAAATGAATGCACCTCTATTTCCTCCATCCTCTTCATCATTGTCTCTAGGTCAGAGATGCTGAGTGCAGAAAGAGCCTCATGTTCCATCTTCTTGCACTGTTCCAGATGGCAATCCTCCAAACGAATACCTGGTAAGCTTGTTGCATCCTAACGAGAGAGGGAGGGAGAGACAATAGCTTATTGTGTTCTCTAAAACTACCTGCCCACACACAAAATATCCACTGGGAGAATGAGAGAAGCCAAGCCACAAAGCATCTTCCGTGACCCCAAATCATGCTCCATGAATTGTAACATTGCAGTATTAGAGGTACATTGTAATTTTCAAGTGCCCAGTGCTGAATGGTTATACCACAAAGATCCCCTATGACCAGTCTTTCTTTCTAAGGAGGGATTCAATTTCTAATGAAACAAATGTATATCAGTTAGTCAAGGTGGCCGACATAACCTCAGTCTGAATTAAGACTTTCTGGTAGAAGGGCCAACTCGGTTTAAGAGCATTTATAGTTTCTTAGCAGCTCTCTTAACTCCAAGCTACAAAATTGAAAACACTCCAAACTAATTTATTATTGGATAACTGACATACTAAAGCAGGGGTCTCCAATCTTGGCAACTTTAAGGCTTGTAGACTTCAATTCCCAGAATTCCTCAGCCAACTAGCTGAGGAATTCTGGGAATTGAAGTCTACAAGCCTTAAAGTTGCCAAGATTGGAGAGCTAGAAGCTTTACAGTTGCCAAGATTGGAGAGCTAGAAGCCTTAAAGTTGCCAAGATTGGAGATCCCTGGTCAGTTGCTCTTTCAGAAAAAGTTAATGATAAAGTTCAAATGATTTCACAGAAGTATGAATCACGTTTTTATGGAAGCATGGATCTATTCTAATTAGAAAAATGTAATATAAAACAACTCCATTCACAAAGAAAAAGATAACTGGAAGAATTTAAAGAAAATAAAATTGGTCACAACTCAAATCAAGGGAAGGCTCTGAAAAAATGTAAAGGCTTGTCTCCAGCCTGGTCTCCCCAGAACGACTATTTCCACAATATAGATGCTGCCACAAAAAAGGATAATTATATAACTTATGCTAACTCTTATTTTAATAAATTTAGTGTCATGTGAAAATTATGATTGAACATTGAAATATATTGTTCTGGGTTATTATCCTGTATTTTGATTTCTTCTGGCCTTACAGAATATTAAAAGTGGCAAAAAGACTAAAAATGAGTATGTGGAAGTATTTTCCCCCTACGGTGAAATTTATTTGGCTTTAGAATCCTTTAAAGCTCTTTTTTTTTTGTCAAGATGCTCTCTTGGAGCAACGTTGCAAAGCTAAATTACTTTAGGCTATAGGGATGGTTAAATACATAACCCATTTCAAAAGAAAGCAGGAAGAAAAGTCTGGCACTTTTTCTAATTACTTTGTAAAGTCTGACACTTTTTGCATAAATTATCACACACTGGATGCCCAAGGTGAAACTGTTTAACAATCAAGTGAGCTTAACAACTGAGGTGGGGAGTGGTGGTTTCACACGGATTTGTGATTTATTTCACCAACATGGCATCCAATGCAACTGAGAAGAAATTAAACCTGAGAGCCATATTTGTTTACAAAAATGGAGCTTTCATTTCCCCCCTAACCACATTCAACATCTACTTCAGATGCTGCCTTTTCTGTTCCGTTTTTTTAGCCATTTTTCTCCCAGGTCTGCCCGATTATGTAATGCAGGGATTGACGAGCATATACCTACAGCATCTGTCATCTTACATTACAGGTATTTTTGAAAAGATAGAGAGGGAAATAAACACATGAAGTACCTCATAAAGAAAGGCAAAATTTTCAAACTTCCTTATTTGAGCGTCGTCATTGCCCTGTAATGGAAGGACTGTTTGTGCTGCCTTGAGCTCCTATGTGAAAAGTAGGATATAAGTTCAATGAATGAATGAATGAATTCTAATAAGAACGACTCAATTGTTGCCTTATAAGCCTTACTTCTTGCATTTAGCCACGGTGGCGTAGTGGTAAGAGTGCAGTACTGCAGGAGTACTTCTACTGCCTGCTGGCTGCCTGCAATTTGGCAGTTCGAATCTCACCAGGCTCAAGATTGACTCAGCCTTCCATCCTTCTGAGGTGGGTTAAATGAGGACTCAGATTGTTGGAGGCCATATGCTGACTCTTTAAACCACTTAGAGAGGGCCGCAAAGCACTGTGAAGCAGTACGTAAGTCTCAGGGCTTATTGCTATTTAGCCGAGGCAAAATCTTACTTGTAGTCCTGGCTAATACAAGAGGTAAGACTTTGGAAGCAAGAGTTGAGTCAGACTCAATTTATGTGAAATATCCAGCCTTGAGGTGCTCTTCATAAAAGTTCTGGAAAGAAAGGAGGAAGTTATTTCTTCATCTCATCAACAAGGAAATATGTCAAGAAAATCAAAAGGAAAAGAGGAAGACTGTGATACTCTACCTGCGCTTTTTCCAAAAGAAGCTCCAGGCCCTCAGGGTCAGCTTGCTCCACCTCCTCTGTTGGGGAAGCCCCTTTGTCTCTGAAATTTTTCAAATAATACAGCACAGTGACAATTTGATGACTCATGTTATCTTTTAAAAATGTGACTAACAGAACACCCAAACAATAATAGGACAGCATAATTCAGCATCTCTCCAGACCAGGCACTCTGAAGCCTATGCCTTTCAGAATGCAGGCTTTTATAATAATATGGAAGGGCCTAAAATTCCCATTTCCCATTTGCATTCCTTGTTTAATGCATTCCTGAGAGATAAGACTGAAACAGCAAAATATAGCCCAGGTTTTAATTCTTTCCTCACCAAATGCAAAAGAGTACACAAAGGGAAATAGACACAGGGGACTGGAGCTTTGTTTCTTCCCACAGCTCAAAATCACAGAAACTGGAAGCCTTTTCCAAAAGTGAAAAGCCAACCGATGCCTCGGTCATCACCTCTGCTCCTATCCAAGTTAGTACTGAAGACTATAATACCGAACATTGTCAGAAGAGATGAAATAATAATGTCAGGTGACTATTTCCCTGGGAGTAATGAAAGAGGGTGAGATTTTTCTGTCGCAATATTCTTGTGAAATGTTGCTCTACTCTCGACATCTGACAAGACAAGGTCAAGTACCAAGCAGGTGTAAAGACTTTGTTAATTTTACATATAGTTTTCAAAGAAAGCAACACATGAGAAATGTATACACACAGCTTTTTATGAAAACATGGCAGTTGGGACTGCCCTACTATACAGCCTTCTTAGGTTCAACTAATAAACAACAAGTAATGATGGAAGCAAAGCAGAGTTTTCTCATTTCTCTCATAATTTTGGGAAATCATCCCAACTGCTTCTTTTTGGACAGGATATAAAATCTAGGATATTGGCACATTTTCCCCATAACTAGTTTTCCTTTACTTGCTATATTCTATGCTGGTCGAGGAAACCAAGTCCAATTCAGATCTATTTCCAAAGTAAATGTTCTTCCATATGGGTTTCAGTCCAAATTTAAAATGACAAATGATATATGTTGGGGACAAAGAAAAAAAATCTGTATCTATGAAGAAGAGCCTGTTAGATGTAGTGGTTAAGGCCTCAGGACAGAAACCAAGAGCCTATGTGTTCTTTAGGCACAAAGCCAGCTGGATGACCTTGGGCCAGCTATTCTCTCTCAACCCTAGAAGGAGGCAGAGGCAAATGACCTCCAAAACACCTTGCCAAAGAACATTGCAAGGATTTGACCAGGCATGAAAAATTTACTTGAAGGCACAAGGAGGGAAGGAGAGGGAAAAGGAGAGAGAGAGAAACAGAAGGGTGGGGGGCAGAGAAAGATTCCCAAAATGCAACTATTTAAAAATCCACAACCTTCCACCCTCCCTTTCAGGCCTACCTGAGCACTTCTTTCTCAGGTGTTTCTTTTTCCTTTGTCTCTATCTCCAGAGATGGCTCAGGATTTTCAGGATTTTTCTCCAGGTGCCTACAAGAACGTTGAATTTAAGTGGGAGAAGAAAAATAACAAGGCAAGCTTATCGTTGCTGTTGCCATCCCAGGGGCACCAATTATAAATTTCCACATCATAAATTAATTATTGACATTGGTGAAAACATCATCTGGTGAATGAAAACACTTCTTCAAGCATTCCAGAAAGAGGGACAGGAATAAGTCTCCAAAGAACATGAGGACCTCCTCACAAGAGGTTGACAATTGCTGTAGTATACGAACGCAAAAGGATCTCAGAAATGGTGAGGGCCATGGCTAAGTTTACATTCAGAAAGTTCTGTGTTCATTCCATATTATCACTTGGTGACCATTGGAAATATCTGAAATTCTGCAGAATGAAGAAGACACTGAACCAAATTAATCAAATATCTGATCCATCTTAGTACACAGCAGTTCTGAATGTTTCAATCTCCAGGTAAAATCTTAGAAACTATACTAGACAGACTTGAACACTGGGTGCTATCTAGCAAAATGAAATTCAATGGTAAAAAGAGTAAGGTTCTACATTTAGGCAAGAAAAACGAAATGCACAGCTACAGTATAGTTGGTACCTTGCTCAACATAATAAGTGTGAGAGGGATCTTGGAGTCTAGTGAACAGCCATTTAAATATGAGCCAGCAGGGTGCAGCAGCTGCCAAAAAAGCCAACACAGTTCTAGGCTGCATAAACAGAGGGATAGAATCAAGACCAGTTAATACCACTTTATAATGCCTTGGTAAGGCCACACTTGGAATGCTGCATCCAGTTTTGGTTGCCACGATGTAAAAAAGATGTGGAGACTCCAGAAAGAGTGCAGAAAAAGAGCAACAAAGATGATTAGGGGACTGGAGGCTGAAACATATGAAGAACGGTTGCAGGAACTGGGTATGTCTAGTTTGATGAAAAGAAGGTCTAAGGGAGACATGATAGCTGTGTTCCAATATCTCAGGGGCTGCCACAAAGAAGAGGGAGTCAAGCTATTCTCCAAAGCACCTGAGGGTAGAACAAGAAGCAATGGATGGAAACTAATCAAGGAGAGAAGAAACTTAGAACTGAAGAGAAATTTCCTGACAGTTAGAACAATTAATCAGAGGAACAACTTGCCTCCAGAAGTTGTGAGTGCTCCAACACTGGAAGTTTTTAGGAATATGTTGGATATCCATTTGTCTGAAGTGGTGTAGGGTTTCCTGCCTAGGCAGGGGGTTGGACTAGAAGACCTCCAAGGTCCCCCTATTCTATTAAGCTATTATGCCATCTGTCATAAATGAACCATCGTCAGAATCATAATCCACTGTAGATGTTTACACCCCTAACAACTGCCCTCGCAAGGGTGTTAACCTACCGCAGAGCAGAGTGGAGGGGAGACTTGACACTGGGAGGCATCCATGGGGTCCTATTATCTCGGACAGGTGGTTTGCTCTCCTTAAGCCGGAATGCAACGGTGGGATCTAGAAAGCGGGCTTGTTTGGCTACAGGCTGCACTGTTTTTGTTTTGGGAGGTCGACAGCTACCCTTTAGAGAAACAAAAACATTAAAATAATATGTGTTTCCAGACACGTTTTAGCAGTTTTTCCTACACAACAACATCTATTAAAGCCTTCATTTCAATCACTATGATTTTGGAGGAAAAGACATTACATCAGGGGAGAAAGTGTCTCTCACAGCACCTAAAATTAAGCTTGGAGACAAAGGAAGAGGAGTAGAAGCTGATGATTATATAACCATACCTGAGGTCTGAGGGAAAACAAGCCTCCTCTCTTCTTCAGAGTCCCTGCTTTCTGTTCTGAACCAGAACCTGCTTTCAAGGGTCCTGATCTCCTTACGGCCTCACCCTTGCACCGTGCAACTGCCCCTCGCTCAACAGGGAGTGCGTCTTCCTGGGCTCTTGTGCTGCAGTGATTGATTGTCTTATGTTGGAACAGGTCTGCAGATTCTGGATATTCATCTGAAGTAATTTGTTACGACAAATGGTACACATATTATATTGATTTATTATATGCCCATGACACTTTACCAAAAAAAGAGAGGTAAGAATAGTTGCATACCATAGGGCACTTACTATCTAAAATAAGGGACAGGAAAAAAACAGTATGCAGCAGAGGCATACTAAAAACAGAGGCAAATATACTGAGTTTGACTTAATTACAGTAAGATCTAGGGATAGGAAGCAGAGGGAATAATTTTAAGAGGAAGCAGGAGTCTCTTTACATAATAATCATCCAAATAACCATTTCCCCCTTCAGCATCTTCTTCTGAAATATTCAATTCTGAACATCCTGAATTCTGAACATCCAATTGGACCAGAAGTTAAGTTACAAGTTCACTCATTCCCAACTCATCTGGATCTACAATTTTTCTGGGGAAGAAATCAAACACAATATGTAAGAATTACTAATCAGACTTCTTACAACTCAGCACCCAGAAGACTCACCGGGAAGAAGTTTCCGAGCCACTGAAGACTTTTTTCGGTCCAACGCACAAGGTTTCTTTTGTTTTTTGGGCAATCTGTTGGCACTTTTTGGCGCATAAACTTGTGAGGCAGAGAGCCATTCTTGCCCTTTCTTGGGGGATTCATTTTTGGACAACACAGAGTCCAAGTCCTGCCATAGCAATTTGTATTAAGTTAAACACACAAAAATCTTACACTGAACACCCACAATCCAACCCACAGGATGCAAACTTCAGGTGGATGTTCAGCCTTCTTAATTGACAAAAAGCAAAACCACCTCTGAATAAATTAGAAGAAAAAAATGCTATCTGGCTAACATACTCACTGTCTGCTAACAGATTTAGGGATAATTTTAAGATAACGTAATTATATTACTCATCCCATGGGCACAATACATTTTTTTTTAAATGAGACAACTGATGATCTGTTGAGTCATCCTTTTAAATATATTTCTTCACCAGATTCTTCAATGCCTTAAAAAATGTCAGAACTTCTAATGTCCTGCCTTTACTGGAAAGGTGTATCTGCTTTGAAAATAGCCCACAATGAACTACAGAGCAGAGTCAAACATCAGCACAGGAAATGTTTTCTGACATTTTATATTATGTCATAAGATGTTTTAGGATACTTTTTATCATAACATGTTTTATAAAATTTGTCAACTTTCAATTCCACAGCAGTCTTGAGTTCCAGATTTTAGACACATTCTGCAAGTTAGTCCATTTGGGATCCTTGATTCAAAAATGGTTGCCTGTGATGCACCATTTCACCCAGTTAAAAATTACTAAGCATTTTAGTAGCATATAGCAATAGCACTTAGATTTATATACCGCTTCACGGTGCTTTCAAGCCCTCTCAAAGTGGTTTACAGAGTCAGCCTATTGCCTCCAACAATCTGGGTCCTCATTTTCCCCACCTCGGAAGGATGAAAGGCTGAGTCAACCTTGAGCCTGGTGAGATTTGAATTGCCAAATTGCAGACAGCCAACATTAAGGAGAAGTAGCCTGCACTGCAGTACTCCACTCTAACCACTGCGCCACTGCAGCTGTTTAGATACCTTTAACGTATTCTCAATTCAATGTGAAAGTAAAGAGCAATGGCTCATTCCTTAGAAATCAAATGCCAAAACATGCCATTATTTAACACTTATTTCAAAGGGGTTGTGCCTTCTCTGGATGATGGAAATCTGTTCCTCCCCATAAAGGGTTATATCACACTGCCTAGGAAGCCAAGCAAAGAAAAAACTCACTCTCTCCTGACCTCAATTTGTAGCAGCAGATCTATGATGATATCAGGAATGGATGAGTCCATCTCGAGGCGAGCAGAGCAGAGAGAGAGCTGCCTGATGAGATTGCCCAGCTCTTTACAATGCGCAGAGGCAGACTGCTGCTCTGACTGGTCAGCAAAATGAGTGACAAACATCTGCAGAGCTCGGATGGCACCTCTGTGAGCTGCTGCCAGCTTGGCCATAGCGTGTGACTGCATCACAAAGGAAAAAGAATTCTGGTTTGAATCAAGTAATCTCTTGTCAAGAAACCCAGAGCAATTCCACCCAATCCTCAAACACTAGTTCCTTGACAGCTTGGCTGGATACATGGAATCCATTTTCACAAACTCCCCAGCCAGAATGGCTAGTGAGGAAAATTCTGAAGGTTGAAGCCCTCACAACCTAAGACACCAAGATTGGAGAAGGTTTTTCTAGTCTGTATCAGAAGAATAACTGTAGGGGAATAACACAAAATCGGACTGCTATGACAATACGCAAAGTAGTAACAAACATCAGGTCTGAATGAAAGATCGCACAGCTCAGTGAAAAGCCCACGGAACACAAAGTTTAAAAAGTCATCTTCTACCCCCATGCTTCCAACTATTCTCCCAAAGGATCTTTCAGGGAGGTTCCAACTGCAGCAACTTTAAGATGTGTGAACTTCAACTCCCAAAATTCCCCAGCCACATCTTTAAAAGTTTCTGAGGTTGGGAAACACTGCCCCAAAGGCTCCAACTGAGCTTTTCCCTCATCACTCAGCTTTCTCCCAAACTCGTAAAGCAATTTCATCTTACCTTCTTTGTATGTTTAACTTTAAGGGGGCTCAGCTTCTCGAGATCTTCTTGAATTTGTTTTACCTGTTTGATAATGTGACAAATCAATTAACAACAGAATGCAGTTTGGAAAACTCTCTGCCTGCATAATAAAGTCTGCATTTGGAACCAAGCTATCTGGTTCAGACTGCCTTGTTTGGATTCCCCAGTTTGGGTCTGAAATATCTTCCCAAAGTTTCCAGAGATTGTTCAGACCTGTTGCTGGAGCACATAGAGCACTCGGGCAGAGCGCACAGCTTGTTCCTGCCTCCGAATATGGACCCGGCGTTCTTCCTCAGGATCCAGACATATTTCACTCCTCTCTGGATGAAAAAAGGTTTAGCAAAACTGTTGATTATGCTCAGTTAAGAACTGACAATTTAGTGCAGAAAACATGAAATGTGTAACACAATTGAGAAGACATAATGAAGAAAAATGTCTGTGCCACTCAAAAGCCATCAAAAAATGTTCCAAAAACTGTATTAAATGCTTTACAACCCATAATAGCAGCTTAGATCCAGACTACACAAAAGAAGTCAGCAATATTCACAGTTCTTCACTTTACTGTCTCAAGTGTGAAATTTTAAAACTGATTTCCAAGAGTTCTTCTCTTTAATTCTTGCAGTTCAAATAATCAGCTCACGACTAGCCTCAAAATCAGTGGGCTTAATTAAACTCAAATTATGTCACATGGGATCATTAGTCCAAGGGCACAACACTGAAGCCTTTTCATACATTGATACAAAAATGAAGAAACTAAAAGTATCATAATAGGCTAGTAAGCATGTACTTCAGTCTGGCCACATATACTTAATTTGTTACTGTGTTGATACTTTCCCCCCCACAACATCAGTGCTTCAGAGTATCATTGCAGACTTCAAAAAATGAATAAGGGGAAGCGTATGTAACACATAGGCTACAATTGTAAGACTCTAATCAGTCTGTGAGAGAATCTGGCTGCAAAGTACATATACTCTATTTAGTAACATTGACAAAAATAGTCTCTGACAGTGAAAATGAATATCCTACCCAAATTTTTATTTCTTTTCCAAATGTTACCTAGACATTTTTTTTTTTAGACATTTATTACGATTTATAGGCCGCCCTTCTCCCTGAGGGGACTCAGGGCGGCTTACAATCACGGGAAGGGGATGCAAGAATACAAGACAAACAGTGAGTAAACAAGATAGATAATAAAACACCAACTTGCATTCAACAGTCAACACTCGGGCGGGTAATTTAAAAACTTATCCCCAGGCCTGCTGGGAGAGCCAGGTCTTAAGGGCCGTGCGGAAGGTCTGGATGGTGGTGAGGGTACGAATCTCAACGGGGAGATCGTTCCACAGGGTCGGAGCTACCTATACTTAAAAAAGATGCAAATTTGCTAGAATGGCAGAAGGGTATTAATAAATTTGTATGGGCAGGAAAGAAGCCCAGAGTAAAGTTAAAAATAATGCAGGATGTGCGTGAGAGGGGAGGTTTGAAATTACCCAACCTAAAATTATATTATGATGCAGTAGTATTATCTGTAATCAGTGATTGGATTGATTTAACTAATGACAGGATACTTAATATCGAGGGACATGATTTGGTATATGGCTGGCATGCTTACCTGTTATACAACAAAAAAGTGGACATAAATTTTAAAAGTCATATTTTAAGGAATGCTTTATTGCGGGTTTGGAAAAAATATCAATACAAATTAAATGACAAGATACCCATGTGGGCAATTCCTAGACACGCAATAGAAAATATGAACATAACACAAAAACAGGATAGAATTACTTACAGACAGCTTCTTACCCTAGAAAGGGGGGTACTACAACTAAAACCCTTAGATGTATTAAAAGAGGAAAAGGTAATTCAAACATGGTTCCAGTATGGGCAGTTACAGGCCAGGTGGAAAACAGATCAAAAAATTGGTTTCATGCAAGTTGAGTATAATCTATTTAAACAAATAAGAGATCAAAGTTTAATGCATATAAATATATAATGTATTAGTACAGATGGATTCCGAGACAGAATTAGTTAAAGATTGTATGATAAAGTGGGCTCAAAATATTGAAGAACCAATAATGTTGGACACATGGGAAAGAATCTGGGTAAGAAATGTGAAATTTACACAAGCCCAAAATCTGAGAGAAAATTTTTACAAGATGTTCTATAGATGGCATTTAGATCCTAAAAAGTTGGCTTCTATGTATTCGAATTTACAACCCAAATGTTGGAGATGTGGTTCTCTCGATGCTACATATTTCCATATATGGTGGACTTGTCAAAAGGTTAAGGCATTTTGGATAAAAATATGGTGGATTATACAAAATATTCTTTAAAAAAGGATAAAGTTTACTCCTCAGTTATTTTTGTTAGGTATAATTACTGACTGTACAGCGGTAGAGATTAACTTGATTTTGCACTTAATAACGGCAGCAAGATTGTTGGTGGCGCAATACTGGAAGAAGGAAGACTTGCCTACAATCCAAGAATGGACATTGAAAGTCACAAATTTAGCGGAGATGGCTAAAATATCTGCATATCTTAAAGACCACTCAAATGAGAGATATAAACGAGACTGGAAAAAATGGATTGACTATATACAAAATAAATACGGGACCAAGAAATTCCAGATAGCCTATGCTTAAGATCAGGAATGATTTAAATTGTTTAAAGTTAGTTTAGCAAGGAGGAGCTAAGTTCAATGTAAAGATGCTATTAATTTCTCATTCCTTTTTTCCCCCAATATGTCTTAGACTGTGTTTGTTAAAAATCTATACCGTGTATGGGTTCTGGGAAACCGGGGGGGGGGGGGTGTAGGTTGTGGAGGGTCGGGGGGGGATATATCAGGTTAGATGAGATGTGTTAGATTTCAATGTAATTTGACACCACATGTATACTGTTTCTTTTTTTCTTTTCTCTTTCTTTATTTTATATTCTTACCACTATTACTATTATTACTTTTTCTCTAAAAATAGGATAGGCTAAGCATATTGACATGTAGCGGAAATACACCAAGGAGAGGAGGAGTTGGAAAGAAGAAAGATGGGCAGAGAGGGATGGGAGAGAGGGTGGGGGGGGGAGATGAGAAGGATGTGGGGGGAGTGGATTGTGGAGAGAGGAGTGGTAGAGGGGGAGGGGAAGTAGAGTAGAGGGGGATGATGGAAGGAAGATAGAAAGTTGGAGGGTGGTAGAAGAAAGAGGTGTATGGAGAGCAGAAGAGCTATAATGGGTTCCTATTTTGGGGGGCATTATTGACAAGAGGAACTGATGTAATTATTATTTAATACTATATGATATGGGCTATGTATAGTATACATGTGAGTGTGTGTTATGAAAAGAAAATAAAATATTTCAAAATAAAAAGACAAAAATAGTCTCTGGTCAAGTACTACTATTACGAACATTTCTTTATATTGAACTGGGAGATGACTAGCAGGATAAATGGGTGGGATAGTAGGCACAGAGCCTCGTGCTTACTCAAATCTTCTTTATAAGCCTCATTTAGACTTGAGAACCTTTACAACAAAGTCCTGGAACTCAGGAACAATTACAAAGACTCATTGTTCTTTGCTGTCAATTTGCTTGTCACCATTTTCTTTCCCCGTAAGATTAATCTTTTACCCACTTCTCAGGACTTGCTACAAGAAATTCAAGGTTGCCTTGAATTCAAAGCCTCCCTTCAGTGGGAAACAAAATCCATGAAGATTCTTCTGCATTACCAATCAGAGACTTATATGTGGGTACCTAGCTTGTTAGGCCAAGAGAGTGACCTGTATCTCTTCTACTGTCATATATTGCATTTTCATTTACGTCAGCTTTCCCCCCTTACCTTTTGTTGCTAGCAATTCAATTTTCTGAATGTAAGTCTGAAGCTCTTTTTGTAGCCTTCTGATTTCTATGGCACATTTGTCTTCCTCCTTTTTGGGCCCAGGTCCTGGATCACGTGTTGGTGGAGAATCAGACAAAACGGGTTCTGAGTTCACATGACTTGGATCATAAAGGAGGACTTTTGCCCCAGTGCTGTTCCTCTCCATCTTAGAAGGGTTATTAAGCTGGTGTTCATATTTCAGGTGGGACTTAGATGCTTTCAACACCGCAGCGTTCCCTAAGTCCTTTCCCCAACTAAATCCCACAGGACACTTATTCATCTTGGTGAGATGCTGCTTCATTTGCTCTTGCAGGTGCTTTCTTTTCACATCCCTTCTGGCCATCTGAACAGCCAGGTTGAGCTTCTCTTCAGATACAATGGAGAATTCAACAGAGCCCCTCAGATCATCACCAGCACCTTGATTCTGTTGAGTTGCTGAGTGTTTCAACTTTTCTATGACAATTGGACAGGGATTGGTGTAGTGGATTGACAGGTTTTCAGGCAACGCGGGAGCATTCCGGCTGAACTGCAGCTGTTCCAAACATTTAAAATAGGCAGTGTGGTTACAAGGTGAGTATTGGATTAAAATCACCTAAATGCAAATCTCTGTTTAACCAAAAACAACTACAACCCACCATTGGATAACTGAACCCATCACTCCCTAGCAGTTCAATTGGCTTCCCAGAATTGTGGTGAGGATTAAAGGTGGTAGTGGAGACCATTATATATGCTAGTATACCTACTCAGGTTTCTCTGCACAAGCACAGAATAAGCAGCTTACAAGGCTCTTAAATTATTTCGCAAGCCAGTTGACTAAAAGGTAAACTAAATAATTAAAAATTAATCCACTTTATACTAACGTCATTATCTGTTAGCTTCTCCACAAAGAGAGCAGTTATATAGCCCAAAATACACCATACTAACTTTAGGGGAGTAATAATAGTTGCTCTGCAAAAGGAAGGAAAGAAGACAGGTATGGGCCATAGGTTTCCACAATCCCTATCATATTCCTCTGAGGAACCTCCAACAATCTAAATAGGCCTTATATCTCAATTCATACATGGAAAAATGCAAGCGGTTGTATGCAACTTATTTAAAGACAGAAAACATAAAAAGAAATCCAGACAGGATTTTACTTACGGGTTTATGATAATTAGTATTAAAAGCACAAATCCCATGCAATATGTTTCTAAGAATCAGCACCCTCACATTTAAAAAAAATTACAGGTTGGCAATGCTAGAATTGGCAAGCTTATTACATGTTAGCATTTCATCACATAAAATCCATAGAAGTTGTTGATGTTGTGCAATACCTGTATTTGTGGGGACTTTGTATCACTTTTGGCCATTTGTGGGTGGGATGCCAAAGGAATAGTGGTTGTAGTTGCTTTTCGCAGCTCCATCATAATTTTCAGAAGCTCAAGCTCCTGTTGTTTATGAAGTTACTGAAAGTTACCAAATATTAAATTGCCATTAGCATAAACACATTCTGTTTTCTTAGCTGAAAGACACTTAATTTGGCATAAGAATTTTAATTTTCTGAGCATGTTTAGAATTTGCAATTCACTCATCAGCACAATGCTTAGAATACAAGTGTTAAGGTTATCTTTTTTTAAAAGTTATGGAATCATTTTGTTTGGTTTTGTTTTATCTATGTTTATTTTTTTCAATTGGTTTTGCAGAATGTTTTAATTACTGGTTTTATTGTATGTCATCCAGAATCACTTTGTGTGAGAGGAGTAACCATACAAATTTGATAAACAAACTCAGGTGTGTCTATATAGCCAGCTGTCTTTCAAAAGGCAGCACAAAAATGCTGTTTGCCCCCAATATTGGATATCTGGAAGAAACACATAGAGAGATGATTATCAGAAATAAAGCTTCCTTATATTAAAGCTAATTTGCCATCATTCTGTCATTGATGTAACTAAGCAAAAGGATTGACAGGTTACAGTTTGCTTCTTCTTTACAAAGACTTTGAAAACATGGTAGACACACAGCCAGGAACCTTTTGCAAAAAAAAAAAGTTGTAACCAGAAATAGAATGGATTAAAGTATAAATACCTGATCATCTGCTACAATTCCTTATAAAAATGCTAATTATTTTTAAAATCCTTAACAATCTATAAAATCAATCACACAGATGTAAAAAATTCCTTTCAAAAAAAAAAGTTCAGAAAATATCGTGACTGATATGAAAGATTTATAGTTATACAAAGCTCTGACAATCACTGAGGGATTGAAAGGCAACGAAGACATTGTAAAATTTGGATCCAGCTTTGTTCTGCTGCCCAAATGTCACAAACAGGATTGGGAGGGCTCCTCATGTAGTGTAATCTATCGATAGTGTATGGTCAGAGCTGAAATGAGGGGTTCTTGGTGCTTTCTGAACTTTTTTTTCCTTGCAGGCGTTTAGTTTGGGTAATGAAACATCTGCAAGAAAACAATCAAGCTCAGAGTCTATGGAGTTTCTCAATCATCCAGGTCATGGTTGTTCCAAAGGTGCTTTTTCCAAGAGGAAACTGGACTTTCTGGTTTTTCTTTGAAGACGTTTCGCTTCTCATCCAGAGCTGTAGAAGCTTCTTGGATGATAAGCGAAATTTCTTCCAAAACAAACCCCCAGAAAGTCCAGTTGGGACAAGGGGATAAATGGGGAACTCATCAAGTTTGCAGATGACACTAAACTGGCAGGAATAGCCAATATTCCAGAATATAGGCTTAAGATACAGAAGGATCTTCACAAACCTGAACATTGGATGCTATCTAACAAAATGAAATTCAGTGGTGAAAAGTGTAAAGTTCTACATTTAGGCAAGAAAAACGAAATGCACAGGTACAGTATAGGTCAGTGATGGGCAACCTTTTTGGCGTGGTGTGTCAAAAATCGGCAAAAAATCGAGCATAACTCGCGTTGTGTGTCACTTCGACAAAAACATAATTTTGCGCAATTTATAGTTTAAACTACAAAAATGTATAATTGCAATATATAATTGTATTTAATAAACTAAAAACAAATTATTTAATATACCTGCTTAGTAACTTCTTTGTTCATCAGTCGATTTCATATGTTGCCCTTGATATTATTGAACTTGTTTGGGGTGCCGTGAACCAGGGCTGTGGAGTTGGCTGCTTCCAGCTCCACGTCCTCATCAACATGCCGCTCCAGCCCGCCCCAAGAGAACTCAGATATTCTCTTAATAATTGCATCTTTATTCTGCATATCGTGAAATAGAACTGGCGCACATCTTAGGAGAGTTTCTTTAATAAATTCTCCCTCATTAAGCGCTTTTGCATGCTGAGCTATGGAGTGAGCAATGCTCAAACTTGCAGAGTTTAAATTTGTACAGCTTTTCATAAATAAACAGCGCACTGTTCCCGCGCTCCTCTCCTGCGGGTCCTCCCTCGCCGCGCTGATGACGTGTGTGCGCACGGCATGCACGCCTTACCAGCAGCCCCTGCGCTCAGAAAGGGGCGGCGGCGATACAGTAAGTGAGTGTGGGTGGGGGAGATCACACGTCCCGCTCCCCCCGTTCCTCCAGCACAGATTCTTTCATCCTCGGCGGCCGTGCAGGAGCCGAGGATGAATCGCATGAAATCCTGTGCGTGTCACCCCAAATGGCTACGCGTGTCAGCACTGACACGCGTGTCATAGGTTCGCCATCACTGGTATAGGTGGTACCTTGCTCAACAGTAGTAACTGTGAGAGGGATCTTGGAGTCCTAATGGACAACTATTTAAATATGAGCCAGCAGTGTGCAGCAGCTGCCAAAAAAGCCAACACACTTCTAGGCTACATAAACAGAGGGATAGAATCAAGATCACGTGAAGTGAAGATCACTTTATAATGCTTTGGTAAGGCCACACTTGGAATACTGCATCCAGAGTGCAGAGAAGAGCAACGAAGATTATTAGGGGACTGGAGACTAAAACATGAACAGTTGCTGGAACTGGGTATGTCTAGTTTAATGAAAATAAGGACTAGGGGAGACATGATAGCAGTGTTTTAGAGATTTTTTAGAGATTTTATTAATATTTGTAGGCCGCCCTTTTCCCTGAGGGGACTCAGGGCGGCTCACATAAAATCAGGGAGGGGGAATACAAACATTGACATAGAGACATATAATAAAATAGCAAGCAACATACATTCATCATTCGGGAGGGGCGGCTATCTTTGTCCCCAGGCCTGACGGGCTAGCCAGTTCTTAAGGGCTGTGCGGAAGGCCTGGACGGTGGAGAGGGTACGAATCTCCACGGGGAGCTCGTTCCAAAGGGTCGGGGCTACTACTGAGAAGGCCCTCCTCCTTGTAGTTGCCAGCCGGCACTGGCTGGCCGATGGAATACGGAGGAGGCCTAATCTATGAGATCTTATTGGTCGCAGGGAGGTAATTGGCAGAAGGCGGTCTCTCAAGTATCCAGATCCACTACCATGCAGGGCTTTATGGGTGACTAATAACACCTTGAAGCGCATCCGGAGATCGACAGGTAGCCAGCGCAGCTCGCGGAGGATAGGTGTTATGTGGGTGAACCGAGGTGCACCCACGATCACTCGCGCGGCCGCGTTCTGTACTAGCTGAAGTCGCCGGATGCTCTTCAAGGGCAGCCCCATGTAGAGCACATTGTTCCAATATCTCAGGGGTTGCCACAAAGAAGAGGGAGTCAAACTATTCTCCAAGGCACCTGAGGATAGAACAAGAAGCAATGGGTGGAAACTAATCAAGGAGGGAAGCAACTTAGAACTGAGGAGAAATTTCCTGACAGTTAGAACAATTAATAGCAATAGCAATAGCAATAGCAGTAGACTTATATACCGCTTCATAGGCCTTTCAGGCCTCTCTAAGCGGTTTACAGAGAGTCAGCATATTGCCCCCAACAATCTGGGTCCTCATTTTACCCACCTCGGAAGGATGGAAGGCTGAGTCAACCCTGAGCCGGTGAGATTTGAACCGCTGACCTGCTGATCTAGCAGTAGCCTGCAGCGCTGCATTTAACCACTGCGCCACCTTGGCTCTTGCCAATTAATCAGTGGAACAGCTTGCCTCCAGAAACTGGGAATGCCCCAACACTGGAAGTCTTTAAGAAAATGTTGGATACCTATTTGTCTGAAACGTATAGGGTTTCCTGCCTAGGCAGAGGGTTGGACTAGAAGACCTCCAAGGTCCCTTCCAATTCTGCTATTCTAATTCTAAGTTGCCTCTTGAAAAAAAAGCACCCTTGGGACAACCAAGCTCAGACAGCACCAAGGACCCCTCAAATGCAGTCTATCTCTGAGCAGCACTTACAGCCAATACATTGTTGTTTTCTTAGCCGCTGCAAGGAGCTGGAGCAGGGGTCCCCAAACTTGGCAACTTTAAGACTTGTGAGCTTCAACTCCCAGAATTCTCCAGCCAGCTATAGCTATAGCTATAGCTGGCTGGAGAATTCTGGAAGTTGAAGTCCACAAGTCTTAAAGTTGCCAACTTTGAAGACCTCTGAGTTGGACCTTTGGCCTTGCAGCAGCTGCTGCATTTAACCTAGATAGGTGCAAAAATCAAGATGAGATTCCCTTTCCTCTTCCCCTTCTCTCTCTCTCATTCTCCAAGAAAAATACACGGGACCAACCTGGCGAATTACCGGAAGAAGCCTACAGAACCATAGCGGGGGTCCTCTACAGGCTGAGCCGTTCCCGCCTTCTTCCTGCTTCCTTGGCAACCGGCGCTTGCAAGGACGCCTTGAAACAGGTTCGAGGACAACGGGTAGCGATAATGGCCAATTAGCTGCCGGAGAAGTTCGCAATGCCTTCAAATCTAATCCTGAACATTCTTTTGAACATTTTTGGCCCAGGCGGCCACCATTCTCGGTAGGGAGGGCGTGGTCTTCGCTTTTCCCTTTTCGTCTTCGCACACTTCCGCCCTTCCACAGAGACACGAGATTCCACCATGGGCTGGGAAGAAATCTCTGTGCACGGGTACGAGGAATTCGTTCGGGTCGCCCGCGAACAGCAAAAGCGCGGCCAAGTATTCGTGTATTTTAGCGGTGACAAGGATCCAGCCAGCGGTACTAGTTGGTGCCCAGATTGTGTTAAGGGTAAGCCATCTCTATCATTTTTAGCAGTCGTTCCCAAACTTGGCAACTTTAAGACTTGTGGACTTCAACTCTCAGAATTGTGGAGTTGAAGTCCACAAGTCTTAAGGTTGCCAAGTTTGAAGACCTGATTTATACAAATGGCTTTCTCCACCGCCTTTTCCCTGAATTCAAATAGAGTAGAATAGGAATAGAATTCTTTATTGGCCAAATGTGATTGGACACACAAGGAATTTGTCTTTGGTACATATGCTCTGTGTGCATAAGAATAAAAATACTGTAAAAATAAAGATACTGTAAATGTAAGCTGCAAAAGATTTTGATCAACAAGGTCTTCCTCAGGTTTAAATATTTCTAATTTTTTCTGTGAAATGGTTGTTGGTGAACTGCCTTAAAAGGTTACTTGAGAAAAGTTGTCCGTACCTTTTGAGGAATTTTAAAATGCAAAGTCTGTTAGTCCATGCATATATACAGGCATTGCTGTGTGTCATATGAACTAGCATGAGTGGGAAACAGAACAGGATTTAAGAAAGTTGGAAGGGACCTTGGAAGTTTTCTAGTCAAAAACCCCTGCTCAGGCAGGAAACCCTATACAATTCCAAACAAATGGTTGTCCAATCTCTTCTTAAAAACTTCCAGTGTTGGATGCTCCAGTTCAGTGGAGTTTCTAGTAAAACTAGGAGTGGGTACTACAAGTTGGAGAGGAGGGCATGGAAATGAAAGTTGCAGTATAAAATCTATTACTAGTGTTTCTTCTGTAAGGTCTAATTGGAAACCTTTTTATTATTATTATTCTAGCTGAACCTATTGTACGAGCTGAACTCACAAACCTGCCAGATGGATCTATATTCATTTACTGCCAAGTAGGGCCCAGAGACTAGTAAGTACGATATTTTGAGAAAGGTGGTAGAGTTACTTTGGTTCTGCCAACCGAATAGGTATTGCATATATGGTCATAGAAGTGTAACATTTAGTCTGTTGTCAGCTTGTATGAGGGTCTTAATGTAGTAAAGATATTTAAAAATCTCCATGTGCAGAACATCCTCAATCAGCAAAAAACACTTTTAAAAGGAACTCCTAAATTGCAGAAATACTGGCTTTACTTTAAGTGCAATTTTGAGACAATGACTACTCAGATCAGATCTTCTGCAATCATTTCCTGCTTATACCTTGCTTTGCTTTCTGCCAAATCTCTTATCAGCTGAACTTTACCATTTTGAACTCTGAAATTTGATTATATAGCTGCCCATCTCACTGTTGCTTGATTCTAGGTCGTTTACAGTAAAACAAATAGGTTGTATCTGCCAAGTATTATATACATTTCTAGATCTTTCCATTCACTTGCACACAAAAATTAGAAATGGAATGAGTATTTAAAAACCCATTGTAAACAGCAGGCACTCCAACCAAGAAGACACACCTACTGGGTCCTATAAAATAGCACTACTTAAAAGATGGGATCTGAGCGTGTCTATTCTGTTGCATTTTACAGAAACAGTTGGAGAAAGGCAACCCCTAAAATAACCAGGCCGGGCCATGTAGAGCTTTATAGCTCACGATCAGCATCTGGAAGTATGGTGCCGATACATACCCATAGCTTTTTATACCTCTGCATACCAACAGACCAACTGTTATGCTTTGTTTGAATCTAAAAGATTGCAAATGTACAATTGACTGCAGTTTATTTTCATGATTTCCACACATAGTAGCTGTCTTGTGTATTTACAAAATCTTGCTTTTCCCCACCTCAAAATTGTTTTTTCTGAAACACGGCAATGTTTGAAAAGATGATTGAGTGCATTGTACTCCTCTGTCTGGATCACATCATGTCAAGAGTAATTTACTTTTACCAAAAGTTTGCCCTTCTCAATGGTCTGTCAAATATGGCAACTTCCATTTTTGCGAGTTTTTCTACACAAAAATATTAAAAATGGTTTTCTTCTAATATTCAAGTATATTTTAAGATATAAAACCATTATTTTATTTTATCCATAGCTGGAAAGATCCCAATAATGAATTCAAGAAGAATCTTAAGTTAACTGGTGTACCTACACTTCTCAAATATGGAACTGTAAGTATATACATTTTCTAATTAATTTGGAAAGTCAAATGTAGCCAAAAGCCCATACAATTTAGCCGAACTGCCATATATTTCTTCTCTATTCTTAAGCCTGGCTTTATTGCTCTCAGCTAAAAATGGTAAATTTATAAAGAAATTATATTTGCAAAAAAATGGTATAATCCTGTATAAATACAAGCATCCAAAGAGTTATTTTGTGAACAAAGTCAGGCCATTGGTATCTTAATGGATAAACTATTTATCATCTGTGGTAATTGCATAATTTAGCAGATATAATTTTGTATCTTCTAAAAGTCTAGCTAGTAGCCAAAAAGGGATTGCGGGAGTACTAGAAAAACTGGAAAGAATACAGTTGGGAAAAATGTATCAAAAAATAAGCCATGTGATTATTAAGTTACTTAGAAAGGAATGTTTCTATAAAGAACTTGGATCTCCTGTCATATTTGGAAAAGCAATAATTTATCCTAATTTTTGTTTCAGCCCGAGAAGCTCGTGGAAGAAGAATGCTTTAAATCTAACCTTGTGCAAATGCTGTTTACAGAGGACTAAGTAATTGAAACTATTACTAGCAGAGGGAGTGCTTTTAGATGAAACCATTATGTCAAACTGCAAGTGAATACATCTGTAATCTATAGGCCAACAAATTTAAATAAAATCACTGTAAAACTGGACTGTGTATCAATTGAAACTCGCTAGTTCATATGAACCCATTTGCTGAAGACTGGATATCTACTCATAAGATTAGATTAGACTCCCTTAGTTTCACTGTCTAAGGCAAATATATTTTAGTAAGAATTCAGGCTTCTGCAGTAATTTGCTATTTTATACATTTTAAATGAATGTATATGCTGTACTGCAATAAAGACTTACATTTCTTTCAGAGTAAATTATATAGCTTCATTAATTAGAATAATTTATATATTATTAACTATTCTAAGTAATGAAGCTATGTATTATTCTTATATTTAGTGGACTTCCAAAGTTAGGGAATATAAGGACAAGGATGAGAAAGTATAGTTATTCTATACATTTACAATGGTCAAGAAAATGACTTAGAAAAAGATTTTTCTGAGGGCTAGAATGATTAATAGGAAAAAGGAAAATCATTGAGATTAACAAATGGAAATACTAAGGTGAATACTAACACTGTTTGGATGTAAAATATCTATCTTTAAATTATCTCTATCAGATCTAGAGGAACCCAGGATCTAGAGAAATCTGGGTTCCTCTAACATTTGCCAACTGTTACCGGCACATTACACCAAAGTCTCCCTTGAGGCTGGTTCAGAAAATCTAAAATATATTTTCCTATCAATCTACAAATCAAATATATTTAAGTTAAAAGCCAAGAAATTCTCCACTGTATGCTAATGCTGCATACCTATTTTATACAATACAATACAATAGCAGAGTTGGAAGGGACATTGGAGATCTTCTAATCCAACGCCCTGCCTGGGCAGGAAACACTATACCATTTCAGACAAATAGCTATACAACATCTTAAAGACTTCCAGTGTTGGGGCATTCACAACTTCTGGAGGCAAGCTGTTCCACTGATTAATTGTTCTAACTGCCAGGAAATTTCTCCTCAGTTGCTTCTCTCCTTGATTAGTTTCCATCCATTGCTTCTTGTTCTACCCTCAGGTGCTTTGGAGAATAGGTTGACTCCCTCTTCTTTGTGGCAACCCGAGATATTGGAACACTATCATGTCTCCCCTAGTCCTTCTTTTCATTAGACTAGACATACCCAGTTCCAGCAACTGTTCATATTTTAGTCTCCATTCCCCTAATAATCTTTGTTGCTCTTCTCTGCACTCTGGATGCAGTATTCCAAGTGTGGCCTTACCAAGGCATTATAAAGTGATCTTAACACTTCACGTGATCTTGATTCTATCCCTGTTTATGTAGCCTAGAAGTGTATTGGCTTTTTTGGCAGCTGCTGCACACTGCTGGCTCATATTTAAATGGTTGTCCACTAGGACTCCAAGATCCCTCTCACAGTTGCTACTGTTGAGCAAGGTACCACCTATACTGTACCTGCGCATTTCGTTTTTCTTGCCTAAATGTAGAACTTTACTCTTTTCACCACTGAATTTCATTTTGTTAGATAGCACCCAATGTTCAAGTTTGTGAAGATCCTTCTGTATCTTAAGCCTATATTCTGGAATATTGGCTATTCCTGCCAGCTTGGTGTCATCTGCAAATTTGGTGAGTTCCCCATTTATTCCCTCATCCAAATAATTGAAGATGTTGAAGAGTACTGGGCCTAAAACAGAGCCTTGGGTACTCCACTGCATACTTCCCTCCATGTAGATGCAGTTCCATTGAGGACTACACGTTGAGTGCGGTTGGTCAGCCAGTTATGAATCCATCTGGTGGTGATGCTGTCTAACCCACATTCTTCTACTTTGTCTAGTAGTAGGTTATGGTCTACCTTATCAAATGCCAAGTAAACTATATCGACAGCATTCCTCTGGTCCACTAATTTTGTCACTTTGTCAAAGAATGCAATAAGATTAGTCTGGCATGATCAGTTTTTGACAAACCCATGTTGGCTTTTGGCTATTACTTTCTTTATTTCTAGCTGTTTGCTTATTCGTTGCTTGATTATCTTCTCCAGAATCTTCCCTGGTATTGAGGTCAGGCTGATAGGTCTATAGTTTCTTGGATCTATTTTTTTTTCCTTGTTTGAAGATGGGAACCACATCAGCTCTTTTCCAGTCCTCTGGCAGTTCCCTGGTGCTCCAGGATCTCTGAAAGATATAGTTCAGTGGTTCTGAGATCTCGTCTGCCAGTTCCTTCAGAACCCTGGGGTGCAATCCATCCGGTCCTGGTGATTTGAACTCGTCTAGGGTAGACAGGTACTCACTTACCATTTTCTTCCCTATTTCAATTTGTGTTCCTAATGATTTTTTTTGTGGTGCTGTAGAGTTGGAAGGGATTACAAGGATAATCTAATCCAACCCTCTAAAGTGTGTAGGACAACTATTTAAACTATCCATGAAAGGTAAACCCCAAGTCGCCTGGCTAAGAGCGATGCTGTAAACTATAATTAACAAGTTTTTCCACCTTTTGCAGTTATTGCTGATGCTTTACATCCAAAGCTCAGGATTTAAGATTACAAAACTAATTCCTATGGATTAAGAAATAACCAGAACACCATTTACTAACACCCACAAATTTGATACAACAAAATGTTTAGCCACTTTTACTTCACAGTAAATGTTCCAAAATACTCTTCTGCTATACGGTATCAGGAAACAAATCTACACCTTTTATTCAGGATAGAAGAATCTCTTACATCTTGAAGAAATCATTTGCGGCAAATCTGAAATTCCAAACTGAAGCTTTAAACATCCACAACATTTTACTAACACCATCACCGTGCTAAGGCATTTCCGATAGCAATGCCCCAGATTAAATCCACAGGTGCTTTCTGCCCTTGCAAGGAGTTTTTGTAGCGCCTAATGGCTCACTTGACAGAGGTGCTGTTCTGCTGTTGCTGCTGCTGCTGTTCTGCAAGGGCCTGCTGGAGGCGCATCCGCTTGCGGGAATAGTGCTGCCAGTGGAGTATCTGTTGCTCATCAATGAATTTTGCACATTGTGCATTCACCAGTTCTTTACGGAAATGTTCATATTGGAGCAGTTCTAGCATATGTAGGCATTGGGGATACCTTCATAATACAAGAATATATTATAAGATATTTTTAATGCTTTTCCTAAGTCACCAGTAAAATAAAGAATTCTATAAGTATGAAGGAAGGAATTGAAAAATATTCTGGTCACTTAATTTGAAGCAAATTGCCAGTTTTCTAGTATATTTAGTAAAAAAGCATGCATGTTAATACTATTTTGCAATTACATAAAAGAAGAGGGGACTGGCAAGTGTTTCATAAAAATACAGTTTTATGCTATGTGTTATATGAACTCTAGACATATTTACAAAGAGATAACATTATAATTCTTACTTTAGGTATTTGGCATACTCTGGTTCCTTCCAATAGAGCAAGTATTTTAAATAATTTACAAATGCTTTGTCTTTGAAGTATCCTCTCTGGGCAAGAACTAAAAGAGATATAAACATAAATTTACTTAAAATAGTTTTTCTCTGTATAACCGCACAACAACCTGTAAGGAAATTATTGTTAATCTTCAATGAAGGCACACAATATAAAATTACAAAACAGTACAGCTAGTCCTCACCAAATGTTTAACTTTCTTTTCTGATTTCAACAGTTCTAATATTAACTTTGATGCGGTTTTATTCATTTTTTTTTTCATTTTTAAGCTACTGTACAGATTTTAGTCAAATCAAACAAACAAAGTTCAACTAGCCACCATCTTTGACATTGGCTTTAAAATATTTTGCCTATGAATTTGCAACTATTTACAAATACACATTCATATATTTCTGGTTAGTTTCTACATACATTACTGTTTTCAATTTTGCATTGTAATTTTCTGTCCAGATTTCATGATGTTTGGTTGAAGTCAACAAAGAGATCTTGATCTATATTATATTTTAGATACTTACAATTGAGGTAATTGGGGTTTGCCAGACACTGCACAAATTCCAGCTCTAGCTGGAAACGAAGTCTGTTTCCAGTATCATCTGGGACAAAAATAAAGGAGTGTGGAATTATACAATATATATTGGATGCATGAACTACCTGGTGATGGGTAGTTTTTATATCACTTAGAGAAAAATTGAAAAAAAATGGCAATCTATATTTCAATCAATCAGAATAGAGCTGGAAGGGACCTTGGAGGTCTTCTAGTCCAAGCCCCTGCTCAAGCAGGAGATCCTATACCAGGGGTGTCAAACTCATGGCCTCCGGGTAAGATGCATCACGCACAGGCCACGACCACCCCTGGTTTAGTGAAAGGGGGGGAGGAGTCATGCTATGTCACGTGACGTGACATTGCAAGTTTGACCCCTCACCTGCCCTATACCATTTCAAAGCTGTTTAATTGTGCTAGCTGTTTGGAAGTTTCTCCTCAATTCTAGGTTGCTTCTTTCCTTGATTAGTTTCCATCCATTGTTTCTTATCCTGCCTTTTGGTGCTTTCAAAAATAAATTGACCCCCTCCTCTTTGTGGCAGCCTCTCAAATACTGAAATACTACTATCATGTCCCCTCTAGCCCTTCTTTTCTCTAGACTAGCCAAACCCAAATCCTGCAACCGTTCTTCATATTTTTTAGTCTTCAAGCCTTTAATCATATCTGTTGCTCTTCTCTGACTCCAAAATCTCAACATCTTTTTTGTAATGTTGTGACCAAAACTGGATGCAGTATTCCAGCTATGGTCTTACTAAGGCTTTATAAAGCGGTACTTTAATGGTTCATGTGATTTTGATTCGATGTCTCTGTTTATACAACCAAGGATTGTATTAGCTTTTACTTCTAAAAGTGAGATGTGTGGGGTTAATTCTAGAGGAACTAGTCCCAATCGCTTTAGGAGCCTTGACATGTCTTTCAGGTCTGTGAATAGCCAAGAAACTGCTTTACAAACGATGTGCAAACTTTGTATGTATCTGTTTTGATCTGTTTCAAAATCTGGAACTACAACTCACAACCCCGACCGACCATGCCAACATGGGAAGCAACAGATATGGTGGCCACCTGATGGAGGATGGCTGCTTGCATGTAATCAGCAACGACACAAAGGCAAGAGTTCTCTCCCAGCTCCTGCAACTGCTGGGGGGGGGGGTCTTTTAATACCAATTCCTCCTCCTCCTCCTCGGACATGCAGCATTTATCTTTAAGATCGCCCAAGCAAGAGGCTATTCCATATCAAGAGCAAGGAAGCCGCCATGCTTTCTACGCTAGTTTCTCTTACTTATCTGTACAGATGAACTTATACGACGGGAGTGACTTTTGAATTAATATCATCAATTATATAAAAGGTACAATTGTTTGTTTAGAGGAGGCGTCTCCAACCTGGGCAACTTTAAGACTTGTGGACTTCAACTCCCAGAGTTCCTCAGCCAGCGAGGCTGGCTGAGGAACTCTGGGAGTTGAAGTCCACAAGTCTTAAAGTCCAGGCTGGAGACCTCTGGTTTAAAGGGCTCTTAAAAAGTGAAAGACACCCCCGCCCGCCTCTTCCCCGTTATTTCTTCGGACCCGCGTCTACTCACCGCCCTCCATGGTGGCGGAGACAATACTCCGATCTCAACCGCACCATTCACCAAAATGGCGGCGGCGGCGGCTCTAAGCCCTCCCAATGTATCTCAGTGCATTCTGGGAAATTCCCGGAGGGAGTTAGGACGCGTTGCCGTGGCAACAGTGAAGCCAGAAACTGATATCTAGCCTCATGAGAGCATTTTTTTTTAAAACAGCCTTTTTTTCTATTTAAGCAATGGTCGCCTTTGCTAAATAAAGAAGCATTTTATAGAAGTATTCCCACGGACTCTTCACAGATATTTCTGTTTGTGTCATAAGGATTCCCAAGGCATCCTCATCAATGATAGAATAAAATGCTTCTAATCACTCCCAAATCATGGCTCTTGGATATATTAAATCCATTCCTGTGCTAAGGCTAAGCCATAATATATAAATTGTTTAGTTTTAGTTTAGCATGTTGGACGCTTCTCAGTAGTGATTTAACATTTTGTCGTTATGGAAATGAATTTATAATCCTGTATAATATATGAGTCGGGAATGACTAGCACATATGTGCTTAGGGGAACCTTTACCTTTATAATATATGAACCTGATCAGTAATTCAATCTCTGGCATCCACATTTTTTTTTAAATGCAGAAATTGAGAACTTGCTATTCTTACAGGTTTTTTTATTCTTTATTGCAGGGTATTTACACATTTTAACATTTATGTAAATGTGACAGAATTTTCATGACAGTATTTGAAAAAATATTTTTTCAATGTCATTTCTGTGCAGTTGGGGACCATCTCATGAGCACACTTAAATCATAATTTAGACAGGTATAAAATGCCTTCCATTTTGCTATGTGAAATTTTCTCTTGCTTTTTCCTCAGAAACCTCTATGGTTGCCTGTTTGTTCATTTACTCATTCCATTTGTTTAGGCAGCCATCTCAAATCAGTAACTCTGGATGGCAAACAGTCATAAAAAACAATTTAAACAGTTAAAATACAATACAAAAAAACAAATTAAATACAAATAGCAATCAAGAGATATTATTATTCATTGGTATTAACATTGGTACCGTGTTTCCCCAAAAATAAGACAGGGTCTTATTTTCTTTTTACCACCAAAACGTGACTTTATTTTCGGGGAGGTCTTATTATTTTTGAGGTGCAGGAAGTGGCAAGTGTGGTCACCTCATGGCTGCTGCTGTGTTGCAATATTTTTGGGGAGGGCTTATTTTAGTACATGCGCTCAAAAGTCTGATTGGGCTTATTATCCAGGGAGGTCCTATGTTTGGGAAAACAAGGTATAAACACAAGGCCCTTCACATACCCAAGACCCCAATATAGGTCTTCAATGCCTTCCAGCAGGACTATCCTAATCTTTGGAGGAAGAATGTTACAAATGGTATTAAAGTGTTAGGATTATAACTAAACACAAATAGTTAACTTATGGTGAGATGCTATGTTGACTATGTTATTCAAATAATGAATATGTTATTTCTAAAATGTACGTTTACTGAAATTTGAAACAGAAGTATGATAAAATGGAATGGGTTTTTTTTGGTTACACATATAAATGAAACAATGGGAGAATATGTGGCTGAAATGGTTGAAATGTACATTATTACAAAGAATTTTTTTATAAAAAAGATGTTAGTATATTCAGTGGAAAAAATTCTAGAATGTATAAAGGTATGTTGAATTTATATAGGAAATGTGGGGACATTTGACTATGATTGATGGACATATAAAAAATGTGAACATTTGATTCAATTACATACATTTATTCAGGAGATTTTAAAGATTAATATCAATGGAAGCCAGAGGTGTTTCTTGTGAAACTGATTGAAAAAAGTTGGAAAAAAGTTACAGAATCATTTTTATATGTGATAATTACAATTAGACTAATATATGCATATCAATTGAATAACTTGACCCTGCCCACAATGGAGGAATGGATGGTGAAGATGATGGACTTGCGGAAATGGCTAAATTGACAGCTTTGGTCGGTGAAAAGACATCACTTTTATTAAGTTTATTGCCATTTGGAAACTCCTTTTGGAATTTTTGTGTGAAACAGAAAAAAAAACTTGGATGTTTTTGTTAACTAGAAAGAATAGAAAACATGAAAGTAATGTAATCATTAATTTACATTTATACTTCAGAATTTTTCTGAATTTTTGGTACTTATTTCTTTATTCTAAATATTAGCTTTTGTTAATTTTTATCTTTCATATTTAAAATGCCACTAAAAAATTAAATGTCCAAAATGACAGATTTAGTCTTCCTCTATCCAGCCTCTGACATGTCAACAACTGTGGAGTTAAATCTGTTTCTTTCCATAAACAGGTTCAAAGCTTGATTAGCATGGTTTTAAAGAATCAGTGTAATTCAACAGAGCCTCAAATTTGGTTGCATTGAAGAGGAGAGTATTACACAGAAAAATCATAAAATTACACTGGTTGAAATTCGCCTCCCTCAAAAGTGCAGGAATACTGTCTGTAATGCATTAAAATCAAAATTAGTACCTTTTGTTTTAGATCTCACCTTTTTCCTTTTTGGCTCCTCCTGTTTTTAAGTGTTCAAAGGGCAGAGTGATTTCAGATTTCAGGTGGCAATGTTAACTTTTTACCGTGACTGTGTCTCCTCCCTTTGCAATCATGTTTTTTATGTACTATTCGTCCAGAGGTCGAATTCTGAATGCTTGTAGGGAAAGAGAAGCAAGAGGCAGAAATGAAACAGGGCAGAGACAGACAAACCACTTAAAACATATTTTATACATATATTGACTAAAGAGGTAATCTTTGCTATCAAAATAGTTTGCAAATTATTTTTTTTCCAAGAATTTTTGCAAATAAACTTTTATAGCTAAAAGTTCTTATTCAGTAAACCTCACAAGCCAATGGCTGACCAATTTTTAAAAGACCTTGAAGATTCGGGTTTGAGGGAGCCCTCTGAAATGAGACCTTTGGTGATCAAATGGATTGAAGAGCGGTTTCCAGGAGTCGAGTCAATACCAACACAAACCCTCCAACAGTGGATGGAAGATAAACCGGGAGAGCTTCTCCTTCTTGTAAGTTGCTTTCTCCTTTGCTGAATCATTATTTTTTCTGTTGGATATGCAGAAAGTTTTCCAATATGTTAGTAAGATAAAGGTCATTAGGCTATATCAATTGATAGGACAGTCCTGTAAAGCCACCATGTCACATGAAATACTATGCTGACAAATCTTTAGTTTTTTTTAATTTCTTTTCTCAGGTTGATTCATATCATTTCTGTAACCTACCAGCATTCAAGTTTCCTGGTTTTATTTTCTGAGGTTTGGTAAAACAGTATAAAAATTGTCAGGAGAATGGACCTGTAGAGATAGCAATAGCACTTAAACTTATATACTACACCATAGTGCTTCATAGCACTTTCTGGGCAGTTTACAATGTCAGCGTATTGCCTCCAACAATCTGGGTACTCATTTAACTGACCTCAAAAGGATGGAAGGATGAGTTAACCTTGCTCCTGTCAGGATTGAACTCTAATCTGTGGGCAGAGTCAGCCTGCAATACTGGATTCTAACCACCCCATCGCCCAAGGACGTGCAGACAGGGGAGGCAGGGGAGGCGGGGCCTCACCAGTGTCATGAGGAAAAGAAAAGAATAATTAAAAGGAAAAAGACTAAGGTAGTTGCTGCCAGACTCCAGAGTCACAATGGATGACTCTGAGTCTGCTTAGTGCTAACTGCTGGGGGAGGCGAGAGAACTACAGGCCTCCTTTGCATAAGGAATTTTTCTCCTTTTAACCCTTGCTCAGAGTTAAGCAAGGGTTAAAAGGCGAAAAATTCCTTATGCAAAGGAGGCACGTGGTTCTCTGCCTCCTGATCTGGCAGTAGCAAATCGTGCCTAAGTTGCCTTTTTATTTAATTTTTTACATTTTCATCATGGCGGGCAGACAAGAGGAGAGTTGAAATCCACAGCTGGAAAAGGTATGTGGATCGGACGGAGGGAGGGGGGGAATTCAAAATTATTGTAATTTAATTTGTAATTTTTTATTGTGAGGAATTTGTGTGTGTGTGTGTGTGTGTGTGTGTGTGTGTGTGTGTGTGTTTCTTTCTTCACAGAGGTGGGGTCGGAGGAGGCGGGGGGTGAGGCGGCGGAGCGCGGCAGCAGCAGGGACGTTCTCCCCGCTGTGTCCGACAGGCATCTCATGTTTATGTCCGTCATAAACACGAGACACCTGGCCTGTCGGACACAGTGGCGGGGACGTTGCTTCTTGCGACTGCCGCGCTCTTGCCTCACCAACCATAATCCTCACCGCACGTCACTGCCATTGCCAGATACATGAGAAGCTGCAATCTTATTCTCGCAGGGAAAGGAGGACTTCTTTTCAAGCGGCAGTCTAACCAAAGAATCCAATTAAAAGCTTTAGACCCTCCAAACTAAATATCTTATTTATAATGCCAGGTCAGCTACTGATTAAACAGTTAAAGCAATGTGTAAGTAAACATGAATATGGAAGAACATAATTTCAGAGTTGCCCAAATCTCTAAAAGAAAATTTCAAAAGAAAATGCAATGCTCCAGACAGATCACAAGAGGGCAGTGGTCTGCTACTATTCCCCAAGTCACTATAAAGAGTCTGGAGAACGTTCAGATCAGATTTCTAAAGAAAAAATGTATCTTTATCAACATACACTGAAAAACAATTGAACAGTGAAAATAACTTGTACAAGAAAATAAAGGAAGTAACACTTAGCACACCACAGAAAATAGAAATAAAAATCTTACTACCAATGGCTGGATTATACCAGTACATTTTATCTATTTCTACATTCCTGAGGTGAATAGTTCCTGGTTCCGTTTTCTGGCCTTCCAAATGTTCATCAGTGTCAGCAGGGAAAAATATTGTCTCCTCCTTTTCCATCTTTTCTCCACAGACTTTTCTATTTAAAAAACAAAATGTTCTCTACCTTCAGTGGAGGAAGGGTCTGGGATAACCTGTATGTGACATAGTGCAAGTCTTTTGCATACAAGATGTGAATTGTGAATCTGAGTCTGCAGTTGTCCATGCAGGCTAAATTCACAGGAACATACTTGATAAAAGTGTCATCATCCTGAAATGTATTATAAAAACAAAGCTGAGAGGGGGTGGCTTGAGTTAATCTCCACCAGCTCCTCTGAATTACTCTGTGATTAGTGGTGCAATGGTAGTCTGTGGAAACTGCATCTCACTAACCAGAAGTTCCATCCAACAGTGCTGATTTATCTGGTTAGCTGGATGGCAAGAACATTAACACTCTTAATGTATTCTCCATCCCACCACTGCGTAGTCTTTTTTCCGAGTGATGAAAGAAATGTCCTTCTGGGTTCAGCTCCAAGTGGGGAAAAAGACACTGGAGACATGGAGGCTGCTTGGAAAGATGGTTTATTGTGGACAGGACCACATGGCTTGAGTCCTGAACAGAAAAGGTGATCACATGCTTTAATGTTGGTGGAGAAGAAGAGAAGGGCTGAGGGAGGGGCTTGCTAGGCTTTTTATAACCTGTTCAGTCCCACCTCTCTGTTTCCTGTTCCTGTGTAAGAAATGTATTCTGATTGGTTGTCAGACTCCCATGGGGCCATGCAGGGGCAACTCTCTAGGCTGTGTTTTGAATCCAGGTTTGGTTGAGTTCTCAGATGCCAAGTGGTCAGTTGAGTAAAGGGGCAATATTATCATGCCTTAATCCCTTCCCCCTGGAGCTGAAGTAGAGAAGTCTTTATTATGTAAAGGGATTAGCTTGGCCTTCTTAATGGCCCATTGACAAAGTGGGGAAGGGCAGGAAGCTACAGGCAGCTATTCTCTCTTTTAAAACATGTTTCTTTCTTTTCACATCCAGAGAAATATTCTGCCTTTTCAATATTTCCTAGGATATTTCATTTTTCTGGGAGAGGGCTGGGTGATAACTTCCTACACGAGTTAGCCAGAATGGCTTCTGAAAGAAATACAGTTAAATTTCTAGATATGGCTTGTCTTGAGGGATTTCAGAGCCATCGTGAATTTGCAGCCACTGTTATCTGGCCCACACATGCAGTGTAGAACCCATGCTGGATTTGGTTTGCTGTTGTTAGACCTTTAAAATAATCCAGGTCATGAAACAGTCTGCACATGTCTTCATGGAATTATACTTTGCTGACCTAGGCTATAGTAACAGAATCATGAAAGCCTGGTTGTATTTGCCCATATCCCAGTGATTTAGGGAGGAGTCAGTCTGAAGCTCTTTCTCACACTCTCTGTTTCCTGGGCTTAAAGCACATTTTTGTGACTATAATCTCTGTTTAGCCTCTCCCAACTCATCTCTCTAGTTCTCTATACATGTTTAGCTAGAGTGACTCTAGCTAAATTAGAGAGATCTAATTTAAAAGATTTCTCTGTAACTCTGTTGTCATGAGTTGATGGCTGCCATACATCTCTGCAGCAATTGAGACAGCTAAAATGTCTTAGTCAAAAAATCTGATGGATCTGGTTTTCTAAAAGTGTTTGAGAATTTCCATCTTGTTTGTTATTAAAACTGTTGGATACAGGCTGAACTGTAGAACACAAAAATGAGTAGGTAAGTGATTCTTGTAACATGTTTCCTCTTCTAGTAGACCTAAGTAGATGCCTTCAGGAGTACAGAGCAAAGAATCAGATAGGTGGAAGCTGCAGCACAGGTGAAAGTCATCAAAAATGAAGCGAGGCATATTTAAGTCTCGTGTGAAATCCTATTCTATGACAGTAGATGCAAAAGGGTTATTTCTTTGTATCTATTGATTCAAGCTCTACAAGGCTGATGAACTCAGGAAACAAGAAACACTGGGATTTTCAGAAAGATCGTTATTGGCAGGTAACATAATAGAACCTTGAAAGACTGTCAGGGCCAGTGGCCTGCTCAACATATACCGAGCATGAGGAAGGAGTTACTCTGAGCCTCTTTCTCACGCTTCCCCCCCTCCCCTATGCTGAGATGCCTCTTTTGCAATAGCCCTATTTCCTCCCCTACTTTCCCAGAACCTGTTAGACATTCCAGCATTGTTATGTCTGCCCAAAAGATGCCAGTGATGCTTTTTTTGTATTGTGCAGTATCTCTTCCATCAACATGTTTCAGGGAAGACAACAGTGAGAAGCTCACAATGAGCAATTTTCACAGTCCTTTGGGGACAAAGTTGAGCAAGACTTGGGGTATCAGGACAGGAGAGGGCTGTACCCACTTGCTCAATTCTTGCTCCACCCAGCTGATTAAATCAAACAGTGTGCCTAGCTCATGGTTAAGGGAGATGTGTTTCCTTAAGTGTCTGATCCATTAAGCCTACCTGCTTAAAAGAAATCTTATTATAATGTCTTTACTGAAAAAGGGCTTTTTGTACCCAGAAGATCTCTGTAATTATAGACCAACTTCAAATATTCCTTTCCTGAGTACGATGATCAAGGAAGCAGTGGCCTTCCATACACAGATAGTCCTCAACTTACAATGGAGTCTGTTCATTACAGCTGCAAGTCATAATTTCATTATGTAAGGTGTCCGCAGAATCACTTTGCTTAACAACCCTCATTCCTGCTCTCCCAAATGCAGCCATTAAGTGACCAGATGGGTCATTAAGCCTCAGGTACTTCAGCAGTGGGGGAGTCTTGGGAGTCTTAATGCAGGCTCAGGCTTGCACTGCACTACCTCCCCAGCTCACATATAGCCTGCTCTGGGTGTCCCAAGGCCTCCCCTACCCCGAGGCACCCTGTGTTTCCTTTCTAGCCTCTGGAAGCAACCATCCCACCACACAGCTTCGTACAGAGTCTAGGCTGCAGGGCTTCTTCCCAGAAGTGGGCACCCTTTCCAAATGGCTTCTGCTTCAGGGACAACTACATAGGGAGGCTGAGAGGCAGAGCAGTTTGTCCTCTTTTGCCAATACAATCTCTGGAGCTTAACAGTTTTTAAAATGTATTAAATTAAGTGATTAAGGGTAACTTTCAGTTTCATTAATATTTTTCAAAGAAAGGGGTTTTTTTTGGTCAGTTTTAAACTAGAGTTATCCCAAAGAATCAGATTCTCATGACAATTGTGGTCACATTTTTCTTATTCTTACGTGTGTGTGTGTGTGTGTGTGTGTGTATGTGTATATATATGTGTGTATATATATATGTGTGTGTGTATGTATGTATGTATATATATGTATACATATATATATGTATATATATATATGTATATATATACATATATATATGTATATATATATGTGTGTGTGTGTGTGTGTTTTTGTGCTGATAAATAAAGGGAGACTAGTATAGATCTATTTCAAGCTATTTAGCTCTCATCAGCTAGCCATATCTGGTTCAAATCCCAGTAAGGGTAGGGCTAGCTGATGAGAGCTAAATAGCTTGAAATAGATCTATACTAGTCTCCCTTTATTTATTTATCAGCACAAATAAAAAAACACAAATATAACAAAGGCAACAGTAAAAATATTGGGTTTCTGTCGTGATGGACTCTTGTGACGAGCCAATTGACAGACGATGGAAGCAGTTAGCCTTTGTTATATTTTGTTATTAAAACACACACACACACACACACACCACACACACTCACTCACACACACACACACACACACACACACATATATATATATATATATATATATATATATATATGTTTTTTTTATTTGTGCTGATATATATATATACATACACACACACACACATACATATTTAGTGTTACAACCCCTGGTATGCCCCAATTATGGACGGAAGCTAATATTGGACAGAAACCCAATATTATTACTGTTGTCTTTGTTATAGACAACACAAATATAACACACACACACACACACACACACACACACACACACACACACACATATATATATATATATATATATATATATATATATATATATATATATATATATTCTCCCCCCCCCCTTCTCTGTGTGTGTGTCTCTCCCTGCCTCTCTCTCATTTATATGCTGCCCATTTCATTTTCATCCATCTCTTAATAGCACGTATTCTGTGCAGTACAGTTTCAAATATTAACCTCTTCCAAACAAGATACATTGCTAGAAATATCACCAAGCTTTTTTTAATCTGGAGAAAAAAATATTACCACAAATTATTTAATACCAATTGGTAAATACTGAATTTGTTCCAATTTTTGTATATCTGGAGTATTTACAGCATGGCTATACCATCTCTCCAAATCTATTTAAAAGGAGCATTACATATATCAACAACTTATGTTCAGTTCTTATCCCCTGAATACATTGGATATCACCAGACTGTTTTATTAATGTTAACGTTTTCAGCATCATTATTTTATTTGCCAAAAAGAAAGAACGTATATCAAAATGCCATATTAACAGTATTCTGAAATGACATTTCATTGCATTTCATTTGCATATTTGCATTATCAGTCCTGCTTTTCTTCACTACAGTATCTGGATTTCTGTTGCTAATTTCTCAAGTTTCCCTGTACTTGTCAGCTTCACTTGCTTTCCTCCTTGACAGAAGAAAGGTAGTTTCAGGGAAATGATAATAGGCACCCAGAAACAATTGACAATGAAAGTGGAGGCATATAAATTTAATAAATGAATAAATTATTGTGGGAAGGAATTGCTGACTTCCAAACCAGACATACATATGAACTTTCCAAATCCATTAATTTAGCCATTGTGTAAGACAGTGTTGGACTAGGTGGTCTGATAGGCTTAATAGGATTAATTCATCAAAGCTTTCCTCACATTCGTATATTCTTCTGTTGCCTAGCAGTTAATTTCTATCAGCTACCCATTCAGCAATACCTAGCTAGCATAATCAGGGCAGGATCTGTTTTCCTCCTGCCAACTGCTATTTTTGCTTTAATGGCTTCCCATATATTTCTTGAATTCACGTGATTCCAAGTCAGATGCGGGAGAGGACAGGCAACTATCCTAAATGCAGACAGTTGTGAAATCAGATCTATCTCAAAATGCATTGCCCTTGGCGACACTGCCCCCTCTGGCTTCTTTAATATTGATAGGCGACACATGTGAAAGGGGGGATATGTGTTGCAGCTGTTTCACCACATAGCTTCTCCTACAATGCCTTTTCAACCCCACGCCTGCAAAACCATTGTGGGACGCCTGGCGCAAGTTTTGACAGATGGCTTAGCTTGTCAGTCTTGCTAGCCATCAAAAGTCATTGTATAGTCATTATCTCCAAAGTGATAACGTCATTAAGAGTAACAAGTTGCTTAACAAGTGCAGCTGTGATGCATCACTAGCCCATTCCCTGGTGTTTATGGTGCTACTGGTAGCTGAGAGCTTATGACAAGCTCCCTAGCATGCAAATGATCTGCTTCCTGGAACATTTAAAACAGTCCTCTTCAGATTACACAAATACTTCAAGTGGTCGAGTCTCTGGACTTTGTAAAGTGTTTCATTTCCAAACAGAGGACATTTCCTGTTCTTTCTTCACAGTAAGGTTCCCAGCCTGGCTTGCTTGAATTTACTTGAATAAGGTGTAACTGCAAGTCCCAACATAAGGGGAGGGGTGAAGGGAGGGGATGAGAGTGTCCTCTAGTTGCCTGTAGGTAGGTAGAACTAGCAAAAGCCTTACAGCATCCTGAAATGAGAAGTGTCATGAAAAGGGCTCAGTGAAAGCCACATTAAATTTGGGGGCAGTCAGATCAAAAATAGCGTGGCACTCTGCTTACTGAACCAGATTCTCTTGCCTAAAGAGGTTAACACAACCCTTGTGGTTAACCACAAAGCCCAAATGCAAAGCTTCAGTTGACATTCCTTTGCTGCATTATTTTTAAACTTTCCATTTATAATAGCAGCCTTGAAATATCCATCTGGACTTTTTTTAGTAGTGGTTTTGTTTATTTTTATACAATGAGCTGTTATAAATGTTTCAACCTATAATCCTACACAATCTATTGGTTCATTTAGGAAACAAGATACAAAACCTTCTAAAAAGGACTTATTCTTAGTTTTTGTTTAAAATGAAATTGTAACTTTTAGTTAAGAGGCTTTAGTGGTTAGCAAACTCTTATTATCACAGCAAAAAGAATGGAATCCCTCCCCAGTAAACATAATTTCTGGGTTAAAAGGAGAGAGTAAACCACAGATTCACTTTCAATCCTGATTTCTTTTTCACATGAGAAGTCAGTGCCCTGTAAAAGACTTCGGTGAAACAGAAAATAAATGTTGGCATATCATTCCTGCCAATCAAAAGCTGGAAACATTTTTTTAGGGTGGGGGAGAAAAGAAAAATCAAATAGTTAAATGTAACTCAGCATGCGGATCTGAGATAGCTCAGGAAGCATGGATGGACTAGAGGTGGAGATCAAGAAGGTGAGGGAGACCTGCAGTTCAGATTCTTCCCTCCTCTAGCAGCCATTTGGGAACCATTCCACCTGTGGAAGGAAGGAAGGAAGGAAGGAAGGAAGGAAGGAAGGGAGGGAGGGAGGGAGGGAGGGAGGGAGGGAGGATGGGCTAACATTCTTGTGGCCAAGTATGCCATGGCAGCAAAAAATAAGGTGTCTGGTGGCCTTTTAATAAAATATATCAGCTAGAAAAGCTGCTACAGGACTCCCCTAAATTTTTGACTAAAGGTTGCCTAAGTTGAAAAGAGAACCTAGAAGAAGAAAATGACAATCCACTTGTGCCAATGTTATCTTCTGAGTCAAATCTAACTCTAGGGAGTTTTTAATTTTACCTTTATTGCTTTCCAGATGTTCATCAAGATGCATTATAGAAAAATAAAAATAAAGAGAAAATGCAATATATGTAGTAATTCATTTTGCCTGCTGAAGTATTCAAGATAGTGAAAACTGAATAAAGTCAAATGCCATTTTGACTGCTTGGATTATACGCTGCCCTTTGCTACCAGCCTACTCATTTCAGTTCTGTTCATTTCTCTTTTTATGCATCACAAAGCTCAAAACAACAGTTTGGTCATATCAATCAGAATAGGGCATTTATTCCCAATTTAACATGCTTTGAAATACTGTCTTCCTTTTTGACCGATGCCCCATATTTAAAATTAACATTCTATGTGAGGCCAGGATTGGTATCTCCTCTTTCTTTTGAACTGCATAGGATTTTCACCCTTTTTCTAGTTAGCAAGACCATGACTAACTTCGTAAGTGATTATAAAGTTTGTCTTTTTATGATAAGACCTGATGTAGCTGCTTTCTTGATATCCTGTTAGCCGGAGAATTTGACTATAAATCCCTTTCCATTTTTTTTTCCAGGAGAATCATGAAGATATTTGTGTACAGTGTGCTCAAAGTTTGGTATATTTCCTCCAGAATTTCCTATGCACTCTTCAAATCTGATTCTACTGTGACTAATTTTTGATCTTCAAAACTATCAGAGATATTGCCAACTATAATAATAATCTGTTGTTGTAATAATAATAATAATAATAATAATAATAATAATAATAATAATAACTCCGCCGTTGCCGGTCCCAAGCCCGGATGAGAAAGGAGGAGGGTTGGGGTCAGGTTGGCATCTGGTCCCGTAAAAACCCCCCCGCCAACCCATACAATATGGTGAAAAAAACAAATAAGAATTCCATACCGCATCGGTCGTCGCGCGGGTTAACAAGGGCCGCGTCGGATGTTGGGGTCCCTGGACATCCGTCGACAAGTGGGCTACAAGTGGACCAGCCAACAAAACGACAAAAATATAGTGCAGATGAAAACCGTGCCATAATGGCCTGTTACTACAACTCAGAGCCAGAAAAAAGAGGCTATTTAAAGCGAATGTATGAATTATGGAAACAACAATATCCAGATTCAAATGTTAGTGAACAACGACTAGCAGATCAAAGGCGATTTATTATACGGAATAAAGTGTTTAGTGAAGTTGAACATGAGGAAATTCAGGCAAATTGCAAAACCCAAAAAACAATATCACAAGCGGAAATAACTGATATTCAAGACACAACTAAAGACATTATAGTAGAACTCCCAGAAGAAGCTCTCAGGGAGGAAATAACATCACCACCACTAGAACCAGTTATCACTGAACCAACTGATGAACTAACTCAAAAACAAAAAGAATTGAAGGATAAGATCATGGAGCATTTTCTGCTTAATGAGGAAAGGCAACGTTTACCATCACTAAAAACTGTGCCTAAGAAAATTTTGGCCCCTATCATGAAAATGGTTAATGCAGTGTTTTCAACAATTGAACCGGGATCCATCTTGGAAACCAACCAGTTAATGTACAGCGCAGCTGTAATAGTCACTAATGAACTAGGCATTAAAATTAAAGTACCTAGTCACACAACAGAAAAAGCATCAAAGCCAAAGTGGAAAATCCGTTTAGAACAAAAAATCAAAAAATTAAGGGCAGATGCTAGTAACTTAAAGAACATGCATGAGCAACGGCTTAAAAACAACAAAATCATAGATCGGCTAATCAGACGATATAGATTGGATACAAGAAACATCAATGAAGCTGTAGAGATTGTAAAACAGCAGATAACAGCAACAGCTAGAAAAATTGAAAGATATGAGGCACGAATCATCCAATATAAACAAAATCAGCAATTTCGATCAGACCAACGGCGTTTTTATCAAAGTCTTAATGTAAATGGTGACACCAAAAGTGAAAAACCAGAAAAACAGGCCACAGTTGAATTCTGGAAAGAATTGTGGGAAAATGCAAAGGACTACAACAAGGAAGCAAAGTGGATACATGACTTTGAGAAAAGCATTGGCAACAAGCAAATGCAAGTATTAGAAATAACAACTGAGATGGTCAAAAATCGAGTTAAAAAGGTAAAGAATTGGACATCACCTGGAAAGGACCAATTACATGGTTTCTGGCTCAAATATCTGACCAGTTTACATGCAATATTGGCCAGGCAACTGAATGAAATTTTACAAAAGGGCCAAATTGATGAATGGTTGACAACTGGAAAAACATACTTGATTCAGAAAGATGCAGCTAAAGGAACAACACCTGAAAACTACAGACCAATAACATGCTTGCCAACAACCTTCAAATTACTCACAGGCATTATTGCAGATAACATGATGGATTATTTGGAAACAAACAACATCTTGCCAGTAGAGCAAAAAGGCAACAAAAGAAGGAGCAGGGGCACCAAAGATCAGCTTCTAATTGATAAAATGATATTAGAAAATTGTAAGAACAGAAAAACGAACTTGAATATGGTCTGGATTGATTACAAAAAGGCATTTGACTCACTGCCACATAGTTGGATCATAAAATGGTTAGAAACAACTGGTATTAGCAAAAATATTACATCCTTTACTGAAAAGGCGATGAAACAATGGAGAACTGAGTTGGCAGTAGGGAATGAGATCTACGGAATAGTTAATATCAAGCGAGGAATTTTCCAGGGTGATTCACTTTCACCTCTTCTCTTCATCATCGCAATGATCCCACTATCAGTAATCTTAAAAAAAATGAAATTAGGCTACCAAACAGCCAAAGAAGCTGAAAAAATTTCACATTTACTATATATGGATGATTTGAAACTCTATGGAAAGTCAGAAATAGAAATCCAATCATTGACAAACACAGTCCGAGTATTCAGCACCGATATTTCAATGCAGTTTGGCATGGAAAAATGTGCCACTGTATCCATAAAAAGAGGCAAAATCACTGCATGTGAGGGAATTGAAATGCCCAATGGCCAACTAATTAAATGCAACGAAAATGAAGCCTACAAATACTTAGGCATTCTGCAGTTGGATAACATCAAGCATGGAGAAGTAAAAACTATTGTCAGGCGAGAGTACACCAACAGAGTTAGGAAAATTTTGAAATCTAAATTGAATGGTGGAAATACAATCAAAGCCATAAATACCTGGGTAATACCAGTTATAAGATACACAGCTGGTATAGTTAACTGGACACAAGCTGATGTGGACATTTTGGACCGAAAAACCAGGAAACTAATGACAATGCACTACAGTTTACATCCACTTGGTGATACTGATAGACTATACCTGCCACGAAAATCAGGTGGCAGAGGATTATTACAAGTGAAGCAAACAGTTGAAGAAGAAAAACATGCACTGGCTGATTATTTAAAAGACACCCAAGAACATCTATTAATTGAAGTAAAGAACAAAAATCTACTGAAGGCCCAACAGACGAAACAAGAATTCAGAAAAGATGTGATAAAATCAAGAATGGAGAGTTGGCAGAACAAAGCACTGCATGGCCAATTTCTGGAAAAAATAAAAGATAAAGTGGACAGCGAACAAACTTGGTTATGGTTAACAATAGGTACATTAAAGAAAGAAACAGAGTCACTAATCCTGGCTGCGCAAGAACAAGCTATCCGCACAAATGCCATTAAGGCCAAAATCGAAAAATCCTCTGATGATGCCAATTGCAGACTTTGCAAAGAAGCTGACGAAACTGTTGATCACATACTCAGCTGCTGTAAAAAAATCGCGCAGACTGATTATAAATTGCGGCACAATTCAGTAGCACAAATGATCCATTGGAATTTGTGCAAAAATTATAATATTAAAACAGCAACAAACTGGTGGGAACATCAGCCTGAAAAAGTCACAGAAAATCAGATGGTCAAGATCTTGTGGGATTTCCGTATACAAACCGACAAAATACTGGCGCATAATACACCAGACATCACACTGGTTGAGAAAAATAGGGTCACAATCATAGACATCGCAATACCAGGTGATAGCAGGGTCGCCGAGAAGGAACATGAAAAAATCGCAAGATACCAGGACTTAAAAATCGAAATTCAACGACTATGGCACAAACCAGCAGTGGTAATTCCAGTGGTAATTGGCACACTGGGTGCTATTCCAAAAGCACTGGAATTACATTTAAAACAGTTAAAATTGACAAAATCACCATCAGTCAAATGCAAAAAGCCGCACTGCTTGGATCTGCACGCATATTGCGAAAATACGTTACGACGTCCTAGGCCCCTGGGTGGGGCCCGACTAGTAACCAATGCCAAATCCGGCGAAACAACTGGCCGCTGTGATACAATTGTATAATAATAATAATAATAATAATAATAATGCTGCACACTGCACATTGTAACCAATGCCAAATCCGGCGAAACAATTGTATAATAATGCTGCACACAATCAGGATTTCTACCAAATGCTAGACTAGGGGGATTGGGTAGTTTACAATTTAGCCATTGTCATAGCATGGTCATTACATTAAGCAATAATATTTTTATATATTTGGGCACAATAGTTATGTGAATACAGAAATTATGCTTCATTAATTTAGGCTAAGTGTGTTAAGACTCAGCAACTTTGTTTCTCCTTTTAAACATGGGAGAATCTGTCTTTTGCAGCATTCCTTGTACGTTTTTTCTATGGTTCATAGCAGCAAAATGCCTGGAGCAAAATGTAGGCTACTGTAGATGGAAGTATCTTTCTTGGCATATGTGTATAATCATACATATGCCAAGAAAGATACCTCCATCTACAGTGCATATATGTCTATGAATAAACTGGAGCAGGATGTAATAGCTTTCTCCAAATTATCTGTTGTTTTTAGTTGCAAAGTCATGATGTGACCCCATGGACAACGTTCCTCTAGGCCTTCATGTGCTCTACCATCCTCTAGAGTCCATTTAAGCTCACACCTACTGCTTTGGTAATTCCATCCAGCCACCTCAATTTCTGCTGTCCATTCTTCTTTTGCCTTCAATCTTTCCCAGAATTAGGCTCTTTTCCAATGAGTCCTTCATTCATTGAGTGGTCAAAGTATTTGAGCTTCATCTTCAGGATCTGGCCTTCTAATCCAGGGTTGATCTCCTCTAGGATCACTGGTTTGATTGCCTTGCAGTCCAAGGGACTTGCAGAAGTCTTCTCCAGCACCATATTTCAAAGGCCTCGATTCTTTGGCGCTCAGCCTTTCTTATGGTCCAACTTTCACAGCCATACATTGCAACTGGGAAAACTATAGCCTTGACTATATGCACTTTTGTTGGCAGGGTGGTTTCAAGATTATCTAGAAATCTTCAAATATATTTCTAGCATATGTCCTGTAAAATGTGTAGAAACACCCCCAAAAATTACTTTCAACCAGGTCATAGAAGCAGGGTGTGCATGCAAGATGCTTATTTATAACCACTGGGATGTAGCCTGCAATTTCTTTACTCTTCCTCTGTCATTACACATCAACAGCTGAAAGATCATAGGGAAGCGCTGCCTGAAATGATGCAGGGAACATACTTGATTAGAGATCTGAATGTTCTGCCAGTTCTGTTTTGGGGAGTCATAAGGAACAAAAGTGATGAGACACAATTTACAAAAACTCCATTGTATAACAAGTCTAGTTTCTTAAATTGCTCTCTTGAGCTACTGTTTCAATCAAATGATTTACTATCTCTTGATTCAGTTTTTAGTCTGAAGATGAAACATTAAACAGCATCTGTTCACACAACATCTTGAATCCCCAACTAGCCTACTACATTTTAGCCAACAAGGTGGCAAAAAAGGCAACTTGGATGGTCATCTGAAAGTTTGGCATAGGGTATAAACCAAGAAAATTCATTAATTGTTAAACATGGATCATGTTATAAATACCTATCTGGCTCAAAGAAACAACCTTTCCCCCTCACATTTGTAGCAGTTGTGAAGCTTTACCGATCTTCTAGTAACCATAGCCAGTTCAGTGGGTTTTTTTTAATGGGTCACTGATTAATACTTGGGCAGAATTCCTATCTTACACCCTTAAAGCAGTGCTCCATTCAGTTGGGTGATTTTAGTTCTGCTAAAATGAACCCTTCTTATTCTCCTAGGCATCAAAACTGAATGCTGTCGTTCTGGGCAAACCTAATCAGTTGCTTGATTGAGAGCCATCTCAGCAAAAACCAGTAAACACTGTTCAAAGGGCTCCATTACTGCCTCTCTTTTTAAAATCTCAGATCTCTTTAGGCTACAGGTACAATGATACAGGAAGAAGCAGGAGAAGGCATAAAATTACAAGAAGCAATACATGTGTCCATAATATTGTGTAAACAGAACTGCATTGTGCCCGAGAACAGGAATACGTTTCCTGAGTGGAATTGTTTTTTAAAATTATACTGATATAATTTGCTATCTTTACCTTTGCTTTATTGACTTGATTGAATTTCATTGATTGTTATGAGCTTCCCAGACTTGTTGAGAGTTGGGCAGCACATATTTAATAAATTATTACAGTTGGTCTCACAATCAGCCAGATGTTTAGACTGGATTTGGCATTTTTATCCACCTATCAAATCCTTCCCAAGACCTGGAATAGGCAAATCTTGTTTGATGGTGTTAAAGGTATCATCACAGGATATGAACTGTTCCAAGTAAATCTGCCTTTTGCAGTTGATTGATGATGATTTTGTCCATGCTGATGGTATTCAAATGGTGCTTCAGTTGATTTTAAGTGATTGCAACAAGGCACTTATTACTATTACTACTATCTTTACTTTCTTTTGCTACAGTCATTCCACTTTTATTTGCAGATCTTTTCTTTTCACAATTTTCTTCATTTCTTTATCTTCTATTCTCCTGCTCTGGGTTCTGCTGTGTTCACTATCCAGATATCTTTGTTTTTCTTATTGACAATCGATAAGTCTGGGATGCTATGTGGCAGGTGTTTGTCTGTTTGAATTCTAAAGCCCTAGAGCACTTTAGGTTCTTCATTTTCTATCACCCATTTTCTATCATTCAAGTTCCTATCACCCATCTCCTCCCACTTAGAAGATCACACAAAACTTTTGCACTGTATAAAACTGCTTCCTAGCACGGACCTGTTGTCTTGGGAATCAAGTGGCTGCAGTTATATATCTCAGACATGGATATGATTTGATTGCTTATTTGTACCCTATGACTATCATTAAGTGTTGTACCTTATGATTCTTGAGGAATGTATCTTGTCTTTTTATGTACACTGAGAGGAGCATATGCACCAAAGACAAATTCCTTGTGTGTCCAATCACACTTGGCCAATAAAGAATTCTATTCTATTCTATTCTATTCTATTCCTTTGTTTATTTTGTGGTCCCACCAGTTCTTGCTTGCAGGCAAAATGTATTTCTTGCAGATATTCCAGTGCATCATTGTTGCTACTTTTTCATGCTCTTGTCTGTAGTCAGTCTGTGTGCCATCTTCTTGCAGCAGCTTAACCAGGTGGTCGACAGTTATTATTATTATTATTATTATTATTATTATTATTATTATTATTTATAAAATTTATATGCCGCCCAATCCCAAAGGACTCCGGTCTGCTTACAAAAAAGAGAAAGAAAGAAAGAAAGAAAGAAAGAAAGAAAAACAGTTTAAAATCGCAACACCACATACATTCATTCTAATCGGGGCTGGACTTCAACTATTCAGCTTCTTTGCCGAGGTGGCACTTGCTGTCTGTTGCTGTCTTTTCAATTCTGGCTTTGTATGCATTTGTTCTTAAGAATTGGTCTTGTGTAGCCAGAATTAGTCTTTTTTAAAACTTTCCTGTTCTTAGCCATTGCCAGGTTATCTGATTTATTATGTATGTTCTACTAATACTGAATTATTACTATTTACAGTTTATATCACAATTTTTTTTCTATCTGAAAATGGAAGACTATACTACCGATTTTTTGCAGGAGATGCCCAGAGAACTAAAAAAAAAAAAAAAGCACCAGGGGGTTGAGGGTATCTGAAAATTGTTTTTTCCAATATAATATATAATTTGCAAGCTTTGCTGTTATCTTGGAATCATTCTCCACTAGCCTACTTTTGCTGAGTTACCTCCTTACTTAAGCAGACTGGAAGCTTGGTAATCTTTGGAGAAAAAATAACCAGACTTATGATATGTCTTTCTTTTACTCCATCTTCTTAAGCAGTAATCCTGCTGTCAGGAAGGAACACAAAGAAAGGGAAAAGATGGGATGGGGATTCCCTTGGTGATTCTGCTCAGTCCTTTCAAGATTTTCATTTGCTTATTCCTTTGGTCTTAGGATACTCGAAGTCCAGCAGAATTTGAAGTCAGCCACTTGCCGGAAGCAATCTTAGTTCCTCCTGAAACGGATGCTGTAAAGGAAATTTTCAAAGCTTGGTTCCAACAAGGTATGGTAAAAAAAATATATCTAGAAAGCATTGGCCTGCTTTATGAAGTTTTCAAATGAACCGGGCTATACCAGTGTTTAGACACATGATCGAGATATGCTTAAATACTATTGAGACATTCTTCATCAAGCAGAATTGAATTTCTCCCTTAAATCCTCCATGATTTCAGTTGTTGTATACTCCTAGATTTCTAAAAGGTTATACGTATACACTATGGTGCAAAAGGCTGAGAGTTGGAAGACTTGGAAAATTCTCTTTTTCATTGCAACAATATGGCCAGGAACCAGGCTATTGGCCATGAAGGCTTCTAGCTCCATAATGGTTTGCCTAATATCCTATTTCTGCCCCCTCTCTCAGGACCTTTAAATTCAGTAAAAATTATCCGTTATACTTTCCTTTTTACTTCTTATGGTTCTGCCATATATAGATGTTTTCCTATTGCTCTCTCATTTCTTTCCTTTTGCAAACAACAACAAGAACATGACATTGGCAACTCTACTCAACTGGTGAGAAAAAAGATCCTGAATCAAATTGGCCTTCTTTAGTTTTTCACAGCACACTCTTTCTTCTGACTCCTTCCTTTCTATTTTTGGAAATATTGTCCTATCCTTATTTCCCAGTTCCTGAACTCAAGCAAGCCATTATATCAAACCATTTGCTATAAAAATGTCAATCAGCATGTTCAGTGGGAGAAGCGTACTTACGTATATGTGTAAAACAAGATTTTGAATGGGTGAGTGAATAAAAATGTGAGTGACTGGTAATAAGGGTTGTTCTCACATGTCAAAAGTAAACAAGCTGACTTAAATGAGACTGTGACTACACTAAGAAATGGATGAAAAGTATATGTCTGCCTAAAAAGAATAATTTCTTCTGGTTCTTTTTGTAAAGCCAGCAGAAAAAAAATCACAAGTAATTTGAATAGAATAGAATTGAATTGAATTCTTTATTGGCCAAGTGTGATTGGACACACAAGGAATTTGTCTTTGGTGCATATGCTCTCAGTATACATAAAGAAAAATAAAATAGTATACATTCATTAAGAATCATAAGATACAACACTTAGTGATAGTCATAAGTTACTAATAAGCAATCAAATTATACTAGGAAACAAATAAAACAATATAAATTTTAAAGATACAAGCAATATGGTTATAGTCATAAGTGGAAAGAGATAGGTAGGAAGAGAAGAATAATAGTAATACAGTCTTAGTAGGTAATATGACAGTGTTGTGGGAATTAGTTGTTTAGCAGAATGATGGCATTCTGGAAAAAACTGTCCTTGTGTCTAGTTGTTCTGGTATGCAGTGTCCTATAAAACAATTTACAAGAGTGAACAGGCACAGCTAGCTGATTTAATTTAGTTAGAAGAATATCTGGAGTGATGGTATCAAATGCTGAGCTGAAGCCTACAAAGAGGACCCTTGCATAGGTCTTTGGAGATTCAAGATGTTGTAGGATGTAGTGCAGAGCCATATCAATAGCATCATCTGTCGATCTATTTGCTCAGTATGCAAATTGCAGAGGGTCTAACAGCAGATCCGTGATGGTTTTCAAGTGGGACAGCACTAGCTTTTTATAAATTTATGAATACTACTTATTATAAATTGAACTGACATTTGATAATCCACAGTCAGCCGGAATTCTTTCATAATAGCTTCTTAACTTTTCTTTAATAAAACTTCCTTATGAGAAGTTCCTGGTTTCTGTGTGTCTGTTTAATTAGCTCTTGTTCTAGCCAGCTTGAAGAAGCTAGAGAGAATGAATGAGGACTGAAGGAGAGAAAAGTATGGAAAGCTGTTGGTATAAACTAGCTTTAGCTATATTTTCCTTTTTTTAAATCCAATTTTTCCCTTATGCTTTTAATTTATTTGGTTTACTTACTTTTTCTCTTTTTAGTATCCTGCATAATTTTGTTTATGCCAAAAGAGAACAGTGTGATATGTATCAGCATATATAGCTATGACACTAATTACATATATATAGCTATCGTATATACATATACCTGTGAGTAAGATTTTTATTTTTATTCCATTTCAGAAAATGAAGGGTATCATAGACACATTGTTTGCTACTGCACTGTGGGCTACCGATCATCCATGACAGCTCAGCTCCTGCGTGACTACTTGTGCTGTGAGACAAATCAACATTTCATTACTTCTTCCATGATTTACAATCTTCAAGGAGGTTTAGTGAAATGGGCCTCTGAAAAGAGGTGGATGGTAGACCAATATAACAAACCATCATCCAAAATGCATCCCTATAATGAAGTCTGGGCAAAACTCCTAGAGCCAGAGTTCAAGGTGGAGACTAAAGGAAACATTTAAAGATGGTCTTGAAACAAAAATATTCCAAGCTAGGACATTAATTTCAAAACAGCTTATTTCTCTGAACATTCAACCTGAAAAAAAATATTTTAAGGCCCTTTAATCATTCCAAAAGTGGTCCACAAGATAGCCACAGCTCCATAAACTTCAGAATGAAATAGTTAAAGAATTGCACCAACAAATAATTGGGAAGACTAAACCTCTGGTCCACGTGACTAACCCAGATAGAATCCTGCAATATTATCCTGGGACATGTATGTTTGCCTTCATTCATAATAAATTTTCAGCCAATTTGCCTATCATGCTTGTTGTTTGCTCCGTTTGCTGCAACTTTTCCTTGATGCTGTTTCTGAAATTCCTACAAGATTGGGTGGCATATAAATTTATTAAAAGTTAAAGTTAAATTCCTGAAAAAATATTTCTAAAAATATGATAGAACCCTCACTTGGAGGCTACTGATGCAAAATGTTTTTATATGGCTAAAAATCTTAGGCTCTTTAGTTTTACATAATTTTACAAAGCAGCTTGTTGGTGAGGAGAATGGTAACAATTTTCTTTTTTTTCTGTATTTCTTTTACAATAAGTAGGTCTTTTATTAAAAAAAATATGAAAATACTTCAAAGATTTTTTAAAGAATTTGCTTGGCAATGGTCTCGAAGAGAATTTCATTTTACCATCCAGCTAAAAAATTACCATTAAAAGTAGCACATTTTTGTGATAGCCATATATTCGCCTTAGCATTTTTCTTCAGTCTTCTGGAGACAATATTTCTTTGAGGATACTACAAATATTTAACTCATATCATCTATGGTTCTCTATTTTGCAAACCTAGATAATAGGTCAATATAGTAACTAAGTTTAAAAAGTTGTGAATACAGCCACAATCTCCAGTTGTAGGTTGTTGGATCATTTTGGACCACTGACTAGGTAAGGCTTGGACACTACCCCACAGTAGATTATGTTTTGGTGTTTGTGCAACGTAATTGATCAGGACTGAGCTAAATCTGGGTCTCTTTTGTATTAAAACCAACTTTTTTTCCTGCCCCTGTCTGGGCCCTGTCGTAGGCATAACATGTTATCCTGACCTTGACTCAGTAATGTGTATTCTGCAAATCTGATTTTGGCTCAGACTATGCCTTCTCTCCTGCTCCTGCTTTCTCTTTAGCCCCAACCAGTTGATGTCTCTTCTTTGCAGTTCTAGGGGGGGAAAAACATGTCTTAATATATGTCTGTTTACTGCATTGTGCTTTTCATTTTGGCTTTTTGCACCGTGTGAATTGTCCGTCTTCAATGTTGGCAGCTTGAAGATGCATGGACTTTAACTCTATGAATTCCCATGCAAGCCAGCATGGCTTGCATGGGAATTCTGGGAGTTAAAGTCCACATATTTTCCAGATGCCATGGTTGAGAAATGCTGCTCTTATTTTATTTGATTGAAAGAACATTAACAAACATCACGACATTGCTGGGTCCATAGAACATTCAAATCCAGATCAGTTAAACATTTAGCAATGCATTTCCCCGACAACCTAAGCTTCATTATTGTTAACTTTCACTAGACTTTTTATGAGTTAGCATGTAGTGCAAATAGAGCTGGTTTCTTTTTGAGCAAGATACCATCCTGTGTATTTTGTGTTGAACGCTTTGGTGTGGTGCCTGTGTTAACAATTACCAGAAACTTACCAGGTAAAAAAAGGGTAATGAAAGTTTCTTAACGCAAACAAAACTTTTCTGCAAGAACTTTAGTGAGGCAAACATCCACAACAAGGAAATGAAAATGAGACGGTCTTGGCTGGACTTTGGCTGTCAGAATCTTCAATATTAGCCAATCCAAAAGAATGCTGTTTTTTTTCTTGTTCAACAAACACTTTTGTCTTTTTTTCTGATATTGAAGAATCTGTTTATCCTTCTCCCTTGCTGAATAGCTAATGGAAAAAAGTCACAAACCCAGTGGTGAGTTCTCACCAGTTTGGCCCAGTTTGGCTGAACCAGTAGTGGTATGGCACCTGGATCGCTACAACTGGCTGTGACACAGGCCTGCCACGCCCCCGAACTGGTTCCCTCGTCGTCGTCGCCATCTTGTTTTTTAGTTCTGCGCATGCACAGAACAATTTTAATTGAACTGCGCATATGCATGCAAAGCACGTGCAAGAGTGAAGCGTGCGAGTGAGCGAACTGGCAGTAAAGCCGGGAAGAACCCACCCCTGCACAAACCACTCCAGCCATACTAAAAGATTTGCTGGTTAGGGAATTCTGGGAATTGAAGTCTAAGCAACCTAAAGCTGTCAACGTTGAGAAATACTGCTTTTACACATCTTTCTTTTTACATTAAAAAATCCCAAATACTGTTGCTTTTCCTAGATGGAGAGCAATTTTAACCCCCTAACTATTTTGGTTGCCTTTTTTTGTATTTTTTGTAGCTCAGAGTATTTTGTTTTGAGTATACTGCTGTGTACATGACATCCCTACAATTGTTGCACTACATAAAAGTATTGCTGTCAACCTTTGGCCACATATCTCTCATAATGTGAAGCTGTTTCAGATTCTTTTAGTTCTGTGTTCCTAGACATTGGTGCAATTTGAGCACTGAACCCAAAGAATAGTAGGTGCCCCAGAGGGATGTGGGCCAAATTGATGGAATATGTTGATAAGTCTGCCTATATTAAAGAAAATGACATGTTAGTTACCTGGAGCTTTCTTCTGCTCCAGTCAGGGCAGAATTACCCATTGTGCTAAAAAAATAATAACCCCTCATATATTGTACATGTACTTGCACGTTTTACAACACTTTCATAAATTAACATCCCTACCTCTGGGAACAATGTCTTGGATTGGGTAATGTAAGCATCCCTTAGAGTCAATCAAAGCACCCAACAAGAAACTCCCACCCCAATTTTTTGTTGCTTTATCAGATGAATTAGTGGTATTTCTCAAACTCAGCATCTTTCACATATGTGAACTGAGAAACACTGGTTTACAGGACTTTCCTCACAAAGGTTGTCAGAACCACTTTCTCTTGGATCAGCTCCTTGGGAAGGGTGAAATATTATATGTAACCTCCAAAGGAGTCCATTATCATCACTGCTAGCTATTTGAAGAACTGTGAAAAATTAAGAGTTAGCACTGAATTCTCCTGTAGTCTTTTTTTATGTGGGGGTAAGACACTCCTAAAACCCCTGTTCAGTTCTGGGTTCTGTTAAGATACAGCCTGTTGTGCCTTAAAATGGCTTCTACTGTACTGTCATAAAATGAATTCTACTGTGCAGCACAGTGGAGTTGTCATGGTAATGGCTTCACAGTACTCCACAAGTGGGCTCCCTTTGATAAGGGGGAAAATCCAACATTAAAAATTATGCTTGGTCTGGACATTTTCCCCCTTATAAATAAATGGCAATGCCGGGTTATCGGCTAGTTGTATGATGCAGTATGGAATCATGATAATGGTTTAAATGCTTTCTAGGTTTCCTTCAAATCTTGTAAGAGTAGCGCCTATACGAAGCCTTTGGATACCAATAACATTGAGAAAGAAAGGGAAGAGAGGGAGGAAGGAAATTGTGTGGCTGCATCTTCAGAAGTGTTCCCAATCTTGGATTTATTTTCTTCATCAGGTGATAGGAAAAGTTCTCTTCATATTATGCTATTCTTTGAAACAGCTTAGTGTGGTACGACAGATAACAAGAACCGTCTTGGGATGGTGAAACCATTACTACTTTTATTTTTTTTTATAATAGTTAAGTTAGAACAACAAAATCTTGGCTACAAGTTCATGAAAGATAAAATCTTTACAAAGAGAACTTTAAAAAAGGAACAATTGAACAGTACCCATTGATGCGCACACTCTTTCAAGAAGGCTGAAAAATACTGAGACCCCTGACCAGGAGGTGGGATCCTGCAAGGAGTACACAGCTTCTATTCCCTCAAACACCATGTAAGCTGATGGTGCCAGTTCACAAAATGAATAATGAGATATGTTACGAACCTATATGAAATGGGGAAGATAGGAGGTAGCTATCACCCTTTGGTCTCTTCTCAGGAGTTATATGACCAGAAATCTCCAGTCCTTATGACCCTGGAAGGCAACGCATCCCACTTTCCATACAATCACTAGTGAAGTTGGCCAGGATAAGCTATTTCAAGAATCGTATGACTATCCATGTATTTATACTGCAGGCTAAGCCACAATAGCCAGATTCATCCAACATGCTGTATTGAAACAAAGCAAACCATGTAATAGCTTGGCTCAGAATCAGGTTACAGGGTTTCCTGCCTATTCAGTACTCAAGGGTACAGCTATTCAACTTCATCACATAAATATCTGTCAGAATTGGAAATTTAGGTAGCATTGGATCTTTAACTGAAGAATTAAAATTTATTTTAAAGTCACCCATACTGATTGAAGACAGCAAGGAAAAACATCAAATAAGTTCATCAATTAAAAAATAATTATTATTTTGTGACATTCATTCTTGCAAGTTTCCAAAGTCAGGCAAGCTACTATCGGAAAACTAATGTAAACATCTGCTTTATATATTTGTGTTCCAAGTTCCAAGCCCTTCCTCCTGATTCTTGCAAAGAAACATTTGAAATCATGACTTCTGATAGGCAGAAGGCCAGGCAAGGAGAACTTAGGGAATGGGAAGAAATAGGATGTATATGAGGATACTCCAGATGTTTTCCATGAATATTTATGTAACATTTTAAAGAAGGTCCTCTCTGCCTCTTTTCTCAATGGAAGATTTTATCCAATAGCTCACTGATCAGCTGCCTTCCAGCCACTGAATTCAAAGGCACCGACATACAGTATGTAAAATGTATATTTGTCAGATGCACAAAATGAAAATTGCATTGCGTTGATTTTAAGGCAACTTAAATAATATTAAACATATTACGGTAAGCTACCCGTGTTTAGCTCTGACTGTTTTGCATTTACTTTCTCCCTTTCAAGCTCACCCTTGCCTATCCATATCCCCTTCTGCTTTTTCACTTAACACCTGCCTAGCTCCGGGCCTGCAAAAGGGTTGGGAAGAGACAATTGCATTTCTGCCTGGCTAGGAACTACCAATATCAGAACACAGCAGGCTGTTGTTAGCCCATATAGTCCAGATCAGCATGCCAGTGTGGAAGAGACATTCTTCTTGTCTTGAGACATTTGCCGGGCCTTCCCAGACAAGATTTGCCTGAGTGAGTGAGTTTAGCCAGGCAGCAGGAGCCGCAGAAAATGGTTAACTTGCAGGCCCACCGCAGACAATATGGGGAATTAATCAGGCCTGTGCTTGACATACTCCCAGTTTTACCTTAATGACCGTAGTTTTAGTCTGTTCTGAAGCCACTTTCTTCCTATGTTTAGGCATAGCAGTTTTTGTCACCATGCTTTGTCTCTAAAGAACCCGTATTCTGCTCCTGGTTAGCCTGGAAGCACAACTGGGCAAGCAGTGGCTGCAGAGATGCCACTGAGATATTTGCTCAGAGATTCTTCTGGAAGCAGCACAAACATGTAGGTGTGGCTGGAATACTTTCCAGGTGGTCTGCCCCATCTCAGGACAAAAAAAAAAAAAAAAAATCGACCTCAGTGGGTTTACTAAGGTTTGAGAAAAAAATTGGGGCGAGAAAGGAACAGGACGTCCGTACAAGTGCAGAATGCTTTTGGCTTTGTTTTCACTTCCCTAAGGTGCCGTTTGCCCATGAGGGGAAAGTGTCTAACTGGAACATGAAACGACCCCAGCTGTTGATGGCCAGAGTTACGCAAATAACTCCAATGATGTTCATCACAATTCCAGTTTTAACCTGGAGGGGGAGAGAAAAACAAAGAAAACAATGAGCAGTCCAAAGGTTCTGTGGCTCATTCATAAGGCAAGCAAGAGGAGGAGTCATAAGGCCCATGTCAGTTTGTGACGTTTTTATAACGGAAGGGAATCACACCATTCTCCCTGTTCCAGGAATACATTGTACAAGTGCCCTTTGCTCCCCCTTTTGTATATTCTGGGAAATTCCAAAGAACAAAATGAACACCAACGACCTCCCCCTCCATTTAGAACTTAACATCGTCACTGGGGGAATGGTAGCATTGGACCTTCTGAACTTCTCACAAACTAGGCTCAGATTTAACTGAGATTCACTATTATGCAAGATTGTTTCAATCGTCAGAGATATATCCCTATTTTATTCTAAAGAGGGGGGGGGGAATCTGATGCTGCTGAATTGCAGGAATACCTGGACAAGCTGTTATGGGATAGGATGGGAGCTTTTGGTCCATTTTGTTATTGCTCCTTCCTAATTTATTTTCTGCCTTCAAAGTGGGAGTTACGACTCTGGTTCTATGGAAACTGGAAGGTTAGAATGGATATGTATCACTGAACAACCACTGAGCTTTCTGTGGTACCAGTAATTTATTTATATCCTACTTTACAAAAAGTAAAGGGTGGTATTTCAACAAGTTCTAAATTAGTAATAGGAATGCCTCAAAATTTACGCTTGGACACCAAATTGAAACTTTAGTTTTATTTTTCAAAAGGAGAACAAATCCATTTTTTTTTCAGAACAGTACTTTTATTTAAGTCCACATTCCAGTTGAATAAAAATTTATCTGGCTTTACAGACACTGCCTCTTGTGTGAGCCTTTGCACACAACAAGTGTGTACAGCCTCTTCTGACAGACACGTAAGCACTTTGAGTGATGTGCCTAAAGACATACTCTCAAAAGAAAGCAAGTTCAGGATGAAAAATGTATTTTATTTGAGTCAATTTAAACCAAAATGCAATGGCAACACAACACCTAGCTTTACCCTGATGGATACTGAAAATCAAATGAAAGTTGGATCTGGTTGCTATTTCCATGGGACATAAAAAAACACCCCAAGAATGAAAATTAGATTGAAAAATCTTTAAAAATGGATTTCATTTCTATATTCCTGTCAGCTGGACATATCCTTGAAGTTATTATAGCATTATTAACTCAAAGGAAGTTTACCCAGAGTTACAGTATAAAATTGATAGCTTAAATCCCTTTCAATCAAATAAATAATTTCAGCTTTTATATTTTGGCTGGCCCCCAGGATGTTGGAAATACCTCTTGTGCCTCCCAACCCCAGCCCTTGCCTTCTTTCTAAAAACTTGGATGTGGACGCTTCAGTTGAAAGCAAAACTGCCAGCTTACCATGTCAGATACGTGGATATGGCCGTATGAGAATACAATGGCGTTTGGAGGGGTTGCTACAGGAAGCATGAAGGCGAATGAAGCACTAAGAGTGGCTGGGATCATGATGTACAAAGGGTTGACTTCAATGGACTGTGACTAGACAGACAAAAACAGAGAAGGAATGGGAAAGAAGGGAGAGAAACATTTACAGTATTGAACTGACATGTGGAAATATATGCTGGTTTGAAGCAGTAAAGGAATGTTTTAGATGGGTGTCAAACTCAAGGCCCATGGGCTGGATCCACCCTGTAAACAGCAAAGGACCAGCCCATGGTGCATTTTGGGCTATTTTGGCTGGCAAAGGGTTGCAGGAAGCCATTGCAGCTGAAAACAGAGCTTGGGAGCTCCATTTTGACTGGCAAAGGGCTGCAGGAGGCTGTTGCAGCTGAAAACAGAGCTCGTTTTCACTGCCAGAGTGCTTGGATCACTACATGTACCCCTGACACGAGTGACGTTGAGCTGGTCACGCCCACCCTGGCCCTCCAAGGTCCAACATAACCCTGATGCGGCCTTCAATTAAATTGAGTTTGACACTCCTGTTTTAGAGGCTCCCTCTATCCTTTCTCAAACTACTTCCAGGGCAGAAACACACCATAAGGGAAACAGTTGGTGAAGCTGGC